>NC_141169.1:88055000-90555000 GCF_055505025.1 Bos grunniens
AAAAGAAATTTCTCTTGAAGTTAATTTAAAATGAAGGGTTAATTAAAAAATGAAGGGTCAAATTTTAACACAAAAGTTTCAAAACATTTCCAGGGTACTAACTTCATAAGAAAAAGATAAATATTAAACATAAGTAATAACTAGATCCTTGGATGTATGCTAGTCTAGTTAATGGAGTGGTGTGAATCATGTGAACACATTAGAAAAAGACTGAAATTTTTTGCTGCTTTGCTAGGAAATTCTGGAATAAAGTTATCATACATTTTATAATGCGTCCAATAAACAAAAACACCAAAAACAAGCTGGTAAATAAACACTTTCAGTTCCGAGTGCTTGAGATCAATTACTGTTCAAGAATGGGATGAGTTTGAGCAGACTCCAGGAGATAGTGAAGGACAGGGAAGCCTCCCATGCTGCAATTCATGGGGTCATGAAGAGTTGGATACAACTTAGTGAATGGACAACAACAACTGATCAAGAAACCCTGAAACCTTATTGCTAACACGGGGGAGAAAGCTGATAAGAGATTTTGAAATATTACCTCAAACTTTAAAATGTATAAGAGAATTCCAAGGGACTTCCCTGATGGTACAGTGGTTAGGATTTTGCCTTACAGTACAGGAAATGTAGGTTCAATCCCTGGTCAGGGAACTAGGATCCCACATGCCTTGTGGCCAAAAAAACAAACAAAAAATAAATAAATAAACAATGTTATAACAAATTCAATAAAGACTTTTAAAAAATGGTATGTATCAAAAAATCTTTAAAAAAAGAGATAATACCAAATACTGGTTCTGAAGCTGAAATAGCTTTCCTAGATTTTCAATAAAACAAATAACATTTTAAAATTTAAGGAAATGGCAACCCACTCCGGTGTTCTTGCCTGGAGAATCCCAGGGATGGCGAAGCCTTGCGGGCTGCTGTCTATGGGGTCGCACAGAGTTGGACACGACTGAAGCGACTTAGCAGCAGCACAGCAGCACACTAATAGAGAGATGTGAGACAGACCTATTATCCAAGGAAGTTAGTGCACTAACCCACAACCTAAGGCTGGCCTGTTCAGCAGGTTTCCTACAGTGGCTACCGTGGATCAGGCACCATCTAGATACTCAGCCCCATTATACTCCTGTTCTGTGTTCACCAGGGAAGCCATTTTATTATCCAAATTTGGTATTCCAAATTTTCATGTGAGGAAGACATTGTGCTGACCCACTTACAAGGGAACTTCAAATTCACAGTTCACACTTAATAAATTGCCATCCTGATTTATCATTCTTTTTTGAATTTACTTAACATGAGAAAGTGAAAGAAATTCAGTTTCTTCTTTGTCTGGTTGTTCATGATGTGGATTTCACACCCAGATTCCCTGGATTAGAATCCTAGCTTCCACATTCATTAGCTGTGTGACCTTAGGTAAATTTCTTATCTGTCTTTTCCTTAATTTACTCATGTATGTAACAGAAGATAGTAGTACTTACAATCTTGAAATATTTGGAGAAAATGAGTTAACATATATAAAGTGCTTAGGAATACCTAGTTTAGTGGATTGGAAAAGCCTTAGCTGTTCTGATTATTACCCTTGATTCATCCATAAAGACACAGGACATAGAATCAGACTGCTTAGGTTTGTTTTACAGCACAAGCTGGAATCAAGATTGCTGGGAGAAATATCAATAACCTCAGAAATGCAGATGATACCACCCTTATGGCAGAAAGTGAAGAGGAACTAAAGAGCCTCTTGATGAAAGTGAAAGAGGAAAGTGAAAAAGTTGGCTTAAAGCTCAACATTCAGAAAACTAAGATCATGGTATCTGGTCCCACCACTTCATGGCAAATAGATGGAGAAACAGTAGAAACAGTGGCTGACTTTATTTTCTTGGGCCTCAAAATCACTGCAGATGTTGACTGCAGCCATGAAATAAAAAGACACTCCTAGGTTGGTCAACCTAGACAGCATGTTAAAAAGCAGAGACATTACTTTGCCAACAAAGGTCCTTCTAGTCAAGGCTATGGTTTTTCCAGTGTTCATGTATGGATGTGAGAGTTGGTCTGTGAATAAAGCTGAGTGCTGAAGAATTGATGCTTTTGAACTGTAGTGTTGGAGAAGACTCTTGAGAGTCCCTTGGACTGCAAGGAGATCCAACCAGTCCATCCTAAAGGAGATCAGTCCTGGGTGTTCATTGGAAGGAATGATGCTGAAGCTGAAACTCCAATGTTTTGGCCACCTCATGTGAAGAGTTGACTCATTGGAAAATACCCTGATTCTGGGAGGGATTGGGGGCAGAAGGAGAAGGGGACAGCAGAGGATGAGATGGCTGGATGGCATCACCGACTCGATGGACATGAGTTTGGGTAAACTCTAGGAGTTGGTGATAGACAGGGAGGCCTGGCGTACTGCAATTCATGGGGTTGCAAAGAGTCGGACACAACTGAGCAACAGAAATGAACTGAACTGAAGTTTGAGCAAGGATTATATAGTCTTTCCATGTCTTGGTTCCCTTAGCTATAAATGGATTTAACCATTGTTTGGTGATAAGGTAATATGAAGTCTAAGAAGTGCCTGGCCCATAGTAATCACCAGGTTCAGTTCAGTTCAGTCCAGTTGGTCAGTTGTGTCTGACTCTTTGTGATCCCATGGACTGCAGCATGCCAGACTTACCTGTCCATCACCAATTCCTGGACCTTGCTCAAACTCATGTCAATCCAGTTGGTATTGATACACAACCATCTCATCATCTGTCGTCCCCTTCTCCTCCTGTCTTCAAACTTTCCCAGCATCAGGGTCTTTTCAAATAAGTCAGTTTTTTGCATCAGATGGAGTTTCAGCATCAGCATCAGTCCTTCCAATGAATATTCAGGACTGATTTCCTTTAGGCTTGACTGGTTTGATCTCCTTGAAGTCCAAGGGACTCTCAAGAGTCTTCTCCAACACCAAAAGCATCAGTTCAAAAGCATCAGTTCTTCTGCACTCAGCTTTCTTTATAGTCCAACTCTCACATCCATATGTGAGTACTGGAAAAACTATAGCTTTGACTAGACAGGCCTTTATTGGTCAAGTAATGTCTCTGCTTTTTAATATGCTGTCTATTTTGGTCATAGCTTTTCTTCAAAGGAGCACGTGTATTTTAATTCCATGGCTGCAGTCACCATCTGCAGTGATTTTGGAGCCCCCAAAAATAAAGTCTCTCACTGTTTCCATTATTTTCTCATCCATTTGACATGAAGTGATGGATATGCAGATGACACCACACTTATGGCAGAAAGTGAAGAAGAACTAAAGAGCTTCTTGATGAAAGTGAAAGAGGAGAGTGAAAAAGTTGGCTTAAAGCTCAACATTCAGAAAACGAAGATCATGGCATCCGGTCCCATCACTTCATGGCAAATAGATGGGGAAACAGTGGAAAAAGTGTCAGACTTTATTTTTGGGGGCTCCAAAATCACTGCAGATGGTGATTGCAGCCATGAAATTAAAAGATGCTTACTCCTTGGAAGGAAAGTTATGACCAACCTAGATAGCATATTCAAAAGCAGAGGCTATGGTTTTTCCATTGGTCATGTATGGATGTGAGAGTTGGACTGTGAATAAAGCTGAGCACCGAAGAATTGATGCTTTTGAACTGTGGTGTTAGAGAAAACTCTTGAGAGTCCCTTGGACTGCAAGGAGATCCAACCAGTCCATCCTAAAGGAGATCAGTCCTGGGTGTTCATTGGAAGGACTGATGCTAAAGCTGAAACTCCAATACTTTGGCCACCTCATGCAAAGAGTTGACTCACTGGAAAAGACCTTGATGCTGGGAGGGATTATGGGCAGGAGAAGGGGACGACAGAGGATGAGATGGCTGGATAGCATCACTGACTGGATGGATGTGAGTTTGAGTGAACTCCAGGAGATGGTGATGGACAGGGAGGCCTGGCGTGCTGCGATTCATGGGGTCTTAAAGAGTCAGACACGACTGAGCGAATGAACTGAACTGAACTGAACTGAACTGAACTGATGGGACCAGATGCCCTGATCTTCGTTTTCTGAATGTTGAGTTTTAAGCCAACTTTTTCACTCTCTTCTTTCACTTTCATCAAGAGGCTCTTTAGTTCCTCCTCACTTTCTGCCATAAGGGTGGTGGCATCTGAGTATCTGAGGTTATTAATATTTCTCCCGGCAATCTTGATTCCAGCTTGTGCCTCATCCAGCCTGGCATTTCGCATCATGTACTCAGCACTAGGTACTGTCATGTTATTAAACATACATCTGTTTAATATGCACAAATTGCACCTACAATGAGGCTTAACTATAACCCCTGCCCTGAAGGAAGAGATCATGTCCACAGAGAGATACGTGTGTTAACAATAGCTTGAAATAAATGTTCTGACTACAAAAGAAAGAATTGGGTCATTTGATGACTGAGGAGTAAATACAGTGAAAAATAAAATGAAGCAAAGTGTTTAATTTTGAAATTGTACCTTAATAGCCCCTCAAAGTATTTATTCAGTGTATTATCTAAGACAAATCAGAAACCAAAGGAATAGATTGCAAATCTTATTTTTTTAGTCATTTATTAAACTGAATCACACCAAATTTACAGGAGTGGAATCTACATCTAAGGCAACTAAGAATGCCGAGATTAAAGCAAGTTTGGCAAATGTCTGTATATAAAATTAGGAGTTGCCCAGAAGTGGAATCAGCTCTAAAATTCTGTGTCTCTTATGCTCAGCACTTCTCTCCACCCGTGAACACAGAGTTTCCCCACCTGCTAGTGAGGACCTGATGATACTTATGCTCCTTACACACCTCACAGGGCTGTTGCAAGGGCTAAGTAAGATAATGGACATACCTATACTCTAAACGTTTTTTGGCATGTTATATGTGAAAAGGCATATTATCATTTATATGAGAGTATATCATCACTCAGAAAATTATGTAAAAAGTTGAAATTCCTCAAACAGTGCATTGCCAGGGTTGGGGGTGGCTGCTCATTACATTTGAGTTAGTTATTACCTAAAACCAGTTTGTGAGAGTAATTTCTTCTGCCTTAAAGGTCACATTAAACCAACTTTTAAGAGATTTTATTCACTGCCAGCACTGAGTTGTGACGATACTTGAAAGAAAGGAATTTCCCCACACAGGCTAAATTATTTTCTGTAAATTGTACTGAGGTAAATTTAAAATTTCTTTCAACCACACATTATTATTTTAATATTGTATATAATTAAAATTAGAATTTCATGCAATATATAATTATATATAATCATGTAATATAATGTATACAATATATTATGTATAATATATATATACTATATATAGTATATATACACAATAATTCTAATTATTCCCATTGTATATGGCTAGTCTAATTGTAGCATACAGAACCCCCCACACGCACACACATAGTACTACTCATCAACCACTAGGATAAAATACTATTTATACAAGAACAGTTTTTACAAAAGCACCTCTTCATTCTGTTCATTTTTATTGCATCCATTGAGATCATTTGAATCTTATACATATCTGTATATGTCCCTCTATTTTTATGAAATCTGAATATTAAAAGGTGGCATAACTGAAAATAGTGTTTACAGAACATCTTTTCTTTATTTGTACATTATTACTATTGTCCTTATTTCTGCCTTTTATTAATGAATTATTTCATATCATGTTTGTTTCACATTTTCCCAGTAATATCAAACTTGCTGTTGAGCAGTTTACATAGTAACTAATCTGGTAACAGTAGAATAGATTTGCTTACCTTTTTATTATAATTTCCACAATATGGATAATAAATTGTTTAGCACTGAATGTATGTTTATTAGGATTAATAAGGATACACTGTTAAATGAATATTGTTATTATTAAATAGTTTCTATGTTATTATTAAATAGTTAAACAGTTTCTACCTGTTCCACAATTATTTTTTTGCTTTGTAAAAGTTGAGTTTAAGTTTAATTCTACTAATTTATTAGGAAGACAATAATTCTCTCTGGCATTTTATTTTCCTTATTTATCATTTATCCCATGATAAAATTTGCAGACAGCAATTTGAAAAACTGTACTGATCTTGCCAAATACAGGAAATATATATTACAACTGTGGTGTTAACAATTTAAGTACTTTTAAACTATCTGTAGGAACTTTAATAAAATTACAATTTATTAAATGTCTAATACTTTCCTACACTATATTAGACACGGTTTATCAATTCTTTCAACAACCCTATGGAGTAAATCCTCTTATCCCAGTTTCACATGTAAGTCATGGAGACTGAAAATTTGAGCTAGGTAATTATGAGTATTATTAATGTCACTCTTTACAGTTGAGGAAATGAAGGATTCAGAAAGTTTAGTGATTTTACCCAGTACAGTGTCGATAGTCCACACCAGCTCTAATTTCACAGGACTCCTGGTCAACTATGCTCTGGTAGGGGTACTAAGATTTTATCCCTCAGTTAGCAACCGTTCATGAACTTCTGTACCTAGAATTCCTAGTACTCTGATTTTCTTTTCAGAAGAATTGCATTTATTGAGTTCATGGCAAAAATACTTATGTTGCAACAGAAGTATACTCGGACAGGAAAAAGAAAATACACACATACTGTATGTGCATGTGTGTGAGTATATATATAGATATAGATAAATCTAATCTCAAATCCACATCACATAAAAAAAAAATTCAACTCTTATCCATTCCTCTGCCTCACTTATTCTGCTATTGATTCCTTCTAGGGTATTGTTCATCTCTGTTTGTTTGTTCTTTAGTTCTTCTAGGTCTTTGGTAAACGTTTCTTGCATCTCATAGCACTGGATCTGTCAAGTTTCAAGTATTTCTGGGAGATGCCTATGGAGACGTCCCTTTGGAAATCTACACATTTAGGCCAGCCATTAAGGGATCCTATCCATTCCTTCGCTTTGCTATTCCCTTTTGTTTCCCAGGGTTCATTGTTTGGTTCCATGAAGGGTCATCAGAAGCAACAAACAAGTGGCATATTTAGAGCTGAATTCAGTTATGAAAATTACTGTTGTTCCCTGGATCCCACAACTTTATCCTTTCTTCCTTGGAAAAGTAGGATTAACTATACTAACTTATGATTATAAAGATTAATTTTTAAAAATTAATAAATTCTTTTTAAAATGCCACAAAAGTTTAAAAAAAATCTTCAACTCCTTAAACTTTGTGTCATTATTGACATATAGCCTGACATATAGCAGTGCTAATCTGTCTTTTTAAAGATGAATAAACAAATCAACGAGGGAAAAAAAATCAACTTTGCTTGTAACCAAAGCAAAGGTTGAAGGATCTTCCTGGATTTTTGAGATTAGCCCTGATCCATATTCCCACATCATTGTATCACTAGAAAAACTCAGTTAAAAATATAGATACAAGAAAGATGAGGTTATGATATTAATTAGACTACAGATGTTCAGTGGATAGAAGTCTGTTTTTATGGAATGGATACTGATGTAAAGTCTAGTTGTGTTGCCGTCTATCTACTAATTAGCTCTCCCAAGACCATTGGAGGTAGCATAAAGAAATCTACTCTGTTACTGCCTACGTTGACTAACATGAAGCTTACTCAAAAGGTTAATAAAAAGGTTAATAGAGTGGTTAATAAAGTCTTTCATCTTCAAGTCAGGATAAAACATATAGTATTAATTTTTTCTAAACTTTTTGAAGCATTACTATCATAGGTACACTTACATATGGGTGGAAAAATAGAATTTAACAGTAAAAATAGTTTTTTAAGAAACACTAAATTCATACATTATATGTGGCTATTCTAAATGTAGTTTAATTAAATATTTAAATGCCATTGAAATAATAAATTGCCTTCTTTTTAAAATATGGCTTTTTAATTGAAAGAAAAATGTACAAAGACATTGAAATATTTTATTAATGGCCATCCAATTTCATTGGAAGTTTAGAGCCTTAGTTCTTATTTCTAACTTTCCTCAGCTCAGGAAGATGTAGATTTTCTTGGCAACAGTTGCTGTGTAAAATATTCTGAGATAGAATTTTTTATCATAATTAATAATAGATGAAAATTTCTGAGTTTTTGATGTTCTAAACTCTATGCTGTTTGATTTACGGTGTCTTTATAGTTGTTTTTCTGGTAATGCTCAGCCTCTTCCTGTTGGAATAAGGGTTAGTCATTTTTTTTTTTTCCTAGATGGGTCTGATTTATTTTTCCTTTTCTCCATATCTTCATGTTTTACTTTATGTAACTTACTAAAAAACCAATTCTGTTGTAATGAGATTAGACTACAAGTTTTCTAAGTTTCAGGTGGAATTTTTAGCACATCCCTCTAAAGTTTCCAAAGTACTCCTACTGTCTGCATCCTTGTAATGGAAACACTTCATGGGGGCATCACAACTTTTAAAACTTAGTTCCAAAACAGACAGCAGCTCTTGTGGCAATTATCAGAGCTAATATATAAGTCTTATTCATTATGAAAAGTTCAGTACAAGCGCTTGCACGGTATTATCACTATATCATTCTCATTAATTTTTTTTTTTTTAGTTCTTTGGGGTCATTTAAAATGAAAAGCTGTCACATAGTTTCAATTCATGAAATGCAGACAGGAATTTTTCAAAAAATGCTTTCCATAGAGAGCATCAGAGAGAATGTAATCCCTAGAATGTCTTCTGTTTTTTCCTGTGGTATTTCTCTCTTTTTTGAAATATAGGTTCTTGAGTAGGTTGCAACAATATAAGTTTCTATCATGGACTCCAGCTCTATTGTCTTCTCCCTTGCTAGTATCTGCCCCCTGACTACTAATTTGCACCTCAGCAAATGAAATGGCTTTACTGTTTTGAGGTTCAATCATCAATTTGCATCTACAAAGGCATGCAATGTTTGTCAGATTTATTGTTGAGCTTCACTGCATTTCTGTGTACAGGGCTAACACTCTCTGCCTATACCATATAGGGCTATAGTTAAAGCAGAGCTAGCTTGTTTTCAGCCATCTACATTTTTTTTTCCCACTGAGCCATCTACATCTTAATTTACAGCACTGAAAATTTTGTTAAATATTTTGGTAAAATGATTATGAGTCATAACTAAGTGTAGTTATTCTAATGAAATCCTGCATGACTGACCACTTCTATTTTTCATCATTATAGCTCAGTAAATGGTCACTTATTTTTCTTTTGATAACCTCAGGCAATAGCATGCTTTTGCAAATTTGGCCTTGTAAAAACAATGTGTGGGTGGCCTATGATTACTACTATATAGTCAGGCAATTCTCAGTAATTCTTTTTCAAGAATTAGAAAAATGTTTACTGAAAAAAATAGATTCTTTGCAAAACAGCTGCATTTCTAAATATTTGCCAGGAAATAAAAAATTATGCCCACTGTAAAGTGAGGCATTTCCATTCTCAAGATAATCCTCCTCCAAGACTGAACTGGCAAAGCACACACTACAGTTCCTGATACAAACTGTACTTTTTTGTTGCCTGCCTAAGAATAGCTACTTCATATTAGTATTTTCAAACTAAACCCTTTCAGGGAAAGCTGCATCAGTCTTGAAAATCAGAGTTACACAGTTAAAGGCCATAAAAAGAGAAAATGCCCTGAAACATCCTAGTTTAAAAAAAAATAGGACTTTCAGTAGTAGTATAGTGCAGAAAAATCAGATTAAAAAAACTAAAATTAATTTTAAGGAAAGAATGGGCCCAGGCACTTCCCTGGCAGCTCAGTGGTAAAGAATCTGCCTGCCAATGCAGGATACATGGGTTTGATCCCAGGTCCGGGATGATTCCACATTTGGCAGAGCAACTAAGCCTAAGAACCACAACTGCTTGAGCCTGTTCTCTGGAGCCCAGGAGCCACAACCACGGAGTCCATGCTGCAGCTACTGAAGCCTGTGAGCCCTAGAGTCCGTAGTCCACAAGAGAGGTCACCACACTGAGAAGCCTGCACATCGCAGCTAGAGACTGGTTCCTACCCTAGAGAAAGTCCGCTCAGCAACAAATACCCAGCACAGCGCCCCTCCTCCCCCAACCAAAAAAAAAAAAGAACGGGCCCAACCCTAGTTAAAATTCTATCCATCCAGTAAAATCTCTCTTCACCTCTTTTTTAGTACAACTTTGAATGCAATCAAACAACTAGAAGTGGTAGGGAAGAAATTTCAAAAAAGGGAAGGAAAGAAACCCACCATGTCCCCGACTGCAGTTTTCCTTGCCTGGAACAAGAAGAGTGGGAAGAAAAACATTTAAGCTGGATAAAAGATGGAAGTGTTCACTGGAAGAACTATTTTAATTATTGAAATGGACTTTTATGACTAAATGGGGACAGAGAAGCTACTGGAGCTGCCCAAAAATTTGAACAAAAGTTGAGGGGGGAAAAGCCTAGAGCATGTAGTCTGAAAGCAGTGTAGGATTGAAAAAAAAATTTTTTTTCCTGTTTGCCTCCTGTACATGCAAAGTTTATCAATAATGGGTTTAGATCACACTGCCCCGTTCTAGTCTTGTTCTGCCCCTGCAGATGGGCCTTCACATGTTATTCATCCTCTTTTATTTTGAATCTTTTCTGTGATTTTGCATTTCCTCCCCACTTTACCTTGAAACTAGATCATGAGCCTCTTGCAAGCTTTTGTACCTCACTCTGCACAGCATCTTCCCTAAGTTTTCATCAAGGACTAGGCTAAGAAGGAATGGTGGCTGCACAGTCACTGCTGCATATGTCTTACCATCTATTATTTTTAATACTTTTTATTTTATATTGGAGTATAATTGAAGATGGTGACTGCAGCCATGAAATTAAAAGACATTTGCTCCTTGGAAGAAAAGTTATGAACAACCTAGACAGTAGATTTGTCTAGTCAAGCTATGGTTTTTCCAGTAGTCATGTATGGATGTGAGAGTTGGACTGTAAAGAAAGCTGAGTGCCAAAGAATTGATGCTTTTGAACTGTGGTGTTGGAGAAGATTCTTGAGAGTCCCTTGGACTGCAAGGAGATCCAACCAGTCCTTCCTAAAGGAAATCAGCCTCGAATATTCATTGGAAGGACTGAGGCCGAAGCTGAAGCTCCAATACTTTGGCCACCTGATGTGAAGAACTGACTCATTGGAAAATACCCTGATGCTGGAAAAGATTGAAGGCAAGAGGAGAAGGGGATGACAGAGGATGAGGTGGTTGGATGGCATCACCAACTCAATAGACATGAGTTTGAGCAAGCTCCGGGAGTTGGTGATAGACAGGTAAGCCTGGTGTGCTGCAGTCCGTGGGGTCACAAAGAGTCAAACACAACTGAATGACTGAATTGAACTGAACTGAACAATTGATGAACAATATGAGGGTTTCTTTGGTGGTCCAGTGGTTAAGAATACACCTGCCAAAGCAGGGAACATGGGTTCCATCCCTGATCCCAGAAGATCCCACATGTCTTGAGGCTACTAAGTCTGTATGCCACAACTACAGAAAGCCTGTGTGCTCTAGAGCCCATGCTCCACAATGAGAGAAGCCACTGCAATGAGAAGCACATGTACTGCAACTAGAGAGTAGCCCCTTTTTGCCACAAATAGAGAAACCCCTTGTGCAACAACAAAGACCCAGTGGAGTCAATAATTAATTAATTACAAAAAAAATGTTGTGCTAGTTTCAGGTGTATAGCAAAGTGATTCAGTTATAAATATACATATATCTATTCTTTTTCAAATTCTTTCCTCATTTAGGTTATTACAGAATATTGAGTAGATTTCCCTGTGCTATATAGTAGGTCCTTGATGATCTGTTTTATATATGCTGCTGCTAAGTTGCTTCAGTCGTGTCTGACTCTGTGTGACCCCATAAATAGCAGCCCACCAGGCTCCCCCATCCCTGGGATTCTCCAGGCAAGAGTACTGGAGTGGGTTGCCATTTCCTTCTCCAATGCATGAAAGTGAAAAGTGAAAGTGAAATTGCTCAATCGTCTCCGACTCTTAGTGACCCCATGGACTGCAGCCTACCAGGCTCCTCCATCCATGGGATTTTCTAGGCAAGAGTACTGGAGTGGGTTGTGTGTATATGTTAATCTCAAACTCCTAATTTATCCATCCCTTCAACCTTTTCCTTTGGTAAGCATAAATTTATTTTCTAAGTCTGTGAATTTGTTTCTGTTTTGTAAATAAGTTTATTTGTATCATTTTTTTAGATTCCAGATATAAATGATATCGTATGTCCCATCATGTATTTTCCTTCTTATAGAAAGCGACCCTCTTCCTGTCCTTAAAACCATGGCCCAGAGATTCTCCGTGGTAAATCTTATTAAAAGTTTCTGAAAACCAGGTAGTAACAAAGGAACCTACCTGGTTGCTTTTCTCCTTAACTTTGGTGGCTGAAATTGCTCAAGAGAATATTTTATATTATCAAGTAAATACACAATAATGTCAACAAGGGACTTCCCTGGTGGTCCAGTGTGGGGAGCGAGCTCCGCCCGTGGCAAAGGTCATGAGGAAGGAGGCTTGGCATACGCAAAGGCGGGATCAAGCCTCAGGAGTCTCCCTGGAGATTCTCGAGCAATCTACCCCCAAAACCAGAGTCTGCCTACTTTCTGCTTTGTGCTTTCACCTACACCTCAGACTTTACGGGGGGCTGTCCCCCACTACCTCTCTGAAAAAAGAGTTAGCTTACAGCTCCAGTTAATAATTCCTGGGTGTGACAGTGTTTCAACCTACAAACTCCCTTGGAAGTCCTCTAGCCTGCCTGAATAGGTTTTTCCGGCCACATGTGATTGCTCAGAGCCTCCAAACTGTGAGAGGCATGAGATGTTCTAAACTGTCTAAATACAGATTCCTTTGAGCAGTTAAAAGATTGATTAGAAATTGTATTGGTGAAGGGATTCTCACTTGTTGGGCCAATGTTTGCTGCTAAGTCTCCATATCCCTTACCTGCTGTGTCCCTGGCAGTGTATTGATTAATATAATTGGTGTAAATAGTAGCTTTAATGTTTGTAACCTGGGACCCTTGAATTAATTCTTTTTCTTGTTATAGCCCACCACACCTTTGCTCTGTAGGAATGCAACTTTATCTAATGCTTTTTGGAGGCTGGCGCCTGACTTTAGAATAATCACCTTTAGAGGAAAAGGCCTCCGGGCCAGAAGATGATGCAAATCACCTAAACTTTTGCATATGATAAGTTTGCAGGAAGAAAGCCTGGCTTGCTGCTTGACTCTACCCCTTCCCCCATTATCCTCTATGCATAACTTAAGGTATAAAAACTACTTTGGAAAATAAAGTGCGGGGACTTGTTCACCGAAACTTGGTCTCCCCATGTCGTTCTTTCTCTTACCTTCTGGCTGAATTATTCAGCCTCTTTTCTCCACTGAATTTCTTCACTGAGCTATCCTCATTCTATTACTCTTTATATCCTTAATTAACATTTAATTAAGCAGTTGTTTCCTGATCCTCGCCGACGCCGTCCCCGCTTCGAATACCCTGGATCAGCCGGGGCTGGTCCCCGGCAGTCCAGTAGCTAAGTGTCCATGCTCCCAATGCTGGGGGCCCAGGTTCTACCTCTGGTCAGGGAATTAGATCCTACATGTAGCAACTAAGAGTTTGCACGCCACAGCTAAAAGATCCTGCATGCTGCAATGAAGATCGAAGGCCCAGCATGCCACAACTAAGAGCCAGCACAGCCAAATAAATAAATAATCATATTTTAAAAAATAATGCCAACAGCTATTAGTTACTCAGTATATTCACCCGCCAGCAATCACACTAAGTGCTTTCCATAGATTATCTCATTTAGTCCTGAGACCAAGGCTTTGTAGTGGATGTAAGTTTTCACTCATTTCACGGATGAGGCTCAAAGAGGTCTGATCAAATCAGATCAGATCAGATCAGTCACTCAGTTGTGTCCGACTCTTTGCGACCCCATGAATCACAGCACGCCAGGCCCCCCTGTCCATCACCAACTCCCGGAGTTCACTGACACTCACGTCCATCGAGTCAGTGATGCCATCCAGCCATCTCATCCTCTGTCGTCCCCTTCTCCTCTTGCCCGCAATCCCTCCCAGCATCAGAATCTTTTCCAATGACTCAACACTTCGCATGAGGTGGCCAAAGTACTGGAGTTTCAGCTTTAGCATCATTCCTTCCAAAGAAATCCCAGGGCTGATCTCCTTCAGAATGGACTGGTTGGATCTCCTTGCAGTACAAAGGACTCTCAAGAGTCTTCTCCAACACCACAGTTCAAAAGCATCAATTCTTCGGTGCTCAGCCTTCTTCACAGTCCAACTCTCACATCCGTACATGACCACAGGAAAAACCATAGCCTTGACTAGACGAACCTTTGTTGGCAAAGTAATGTCTCTGCTTTTGAATATGCTATCTAGGTTGGTCATAACTTTCCTTCCAAGGAGTAAGCGTCTTAATTTCATGGCTGCAGTCACCATCTGTAGTGATTTTGGAGCCCAGAAAAATAAAGTCTGACACTGTTTCCACTGTTTCCCCATCTTTTTCCCATGAAGTGATGGGACCGGATGCCATTTTCTGAATGTTGAGCTTTAAGCCAACTTTTTCACTCTCTACTTTCACTTCCATCAAGAGGCTTTTTAGTTCCTCTTCACTTTCTGCCATAAGGGTGGTATCATCTGCATATCTGAGGTTATTGATATTTCTCCCGGCAATCTTGATTCCAGCTTGTGTTTCTTCCAGTCCAGCGTTTCTCATGATGTACTCTGCATAGAAGTTAAATAAACAGGGTGACAATACACAGCCTTGACGAACTCCTTTTCCTATTTGGAACCAGTCTGTTGTTCCATGTCCAATTCTAACTATTGCTTCCTGACCTGCATACAAATTTCTCAAGAGGCAGATCAGGTGGTCTGGTATTCCCATCTCTTGAAGAATTTTCCACAGTTTCTTGTGATCCACACAGTCAAAGGCTTTGGCATAGCCAGTAAAGCAGAAATAGATGCTTTTCCAGTGGATGTTGGCAATTTGATCTCTGGTTCCTCTGCCTTTTCTAAATCCAGCTTGAACATCAGGAAGTTCACGGTTCACATATTGCTGAAGCCTGGCTTGGAGAATTTTGAGCATTACTTCACTAGCGTGTGAGATGAGTGCAATTGTGTAGTAGTTTGAGCATTCTTTGGCATTGCCTTTCTTTGGGATTGGAATGCAAACTGCCCTTTTCCAGTCCTGTGGCCACTGCTGAGTTTTCCAAATTTGCTGGCATATTGACTGCAGCACTTTCACTGCATTGTCTTTCAGGATTTGAAATAGCTCAACTGGAATTCCATCACCTCCACTGGCTTTGTTCATAGTGATGCTTTCTAAGGCCCACTTGACTTCACATTCCAGGATGTCTGGCTCTAGGTCAGTGATCACACCATCATGATTATCTTGGTCGTGAAGATCTTTTTTGTACAGTTCTTCTGTGTATTCTTGCCATCTCTTCTTAATATCTTCTGCTTCTGTTAGGTCCATACCATTTCTGTCCTTTATCGAGCCCATCTTTGCATGAAATGTTCTGATCTCTGTTTAGTTACTGAGTATATTCACCTGCCAGTAATCACACTAAGTGCTTTCCATAGATTATTTCATTTAGTCCTGAGACCAAGGCTTTGTAGTGGATGTAAGTTTCCACTCATTTCAAGGATGAGGCTCAAAGAGGTCTGGAGACATACCAAAGGCCAAACATCCAGAAAAATGACAAAGATGTGAGTTGGGGTTCAAAGGCTGAGCGCTTAACCACTGCTGCTACTGTTGCTGCTAAGTTGCTTCAGTCGTGTCCAACTCTGTGCGACCCCATAGATGGCCGCCCACCAGGCTCCCCCGTCCTTGGGATTCTCCAGGCAAGAACACTGGAGTGGGTTGCCATTTCCTTCTCCAATGGATGAAAGTGAAAAGTGAAAGTGAAGTCACTCGGTCGTGTCCGACTCTTCGTGACCCCATGGACTGCAGCCTTCCAGGTTCCTCCATCCATGGATTTTCCAGGAAAGAGTACTGGAGTGGGGTGCCATTGCCTTCTCTATTAAAGAGAGCAGAGCTTGGTAAAAACAGAAATAAAGTTCATGTTTTCTACCATGAATCAGAGGTTTGTGCTGAAACCCAGGAAAACAAGTTTTCTGACACTGTGGGCCTGGTGTCCTCAGCCCATGAGAAGAATGTAGTCTAAAGTTCAGAAAAATCTTCCAGGTGTAAAGGACAGTTTGAGGCCACTTGTATGAACAAAAACAGAATCAATAGAATAGACCCTATATTTCCCTGTTTTACTGGGGATTTCATTTACTTTGTAGCATCTATATGGAAAGAATTCTTACCTTTATTTAATCAATGAGGAAACAGAAACAGAAGTATTAATAGACCCAGCAAAATACAACCTCAGGATCTCAGCTACTGAGTTCCTAATGTCTGGCATTTTAGAGCACTGGGCAAGAAATCATCACCTCTTGGTGTGACCTAATTTATTAAAACACATGCAAAATTAAATGGTTAGCCAATTTAACTAAGCAAGAGAGATACCCTGTGACCTATAGAATACTGCAAAGGCTTACTTAAACACATTCTCTATTCAGGTATTCAAGATTTATTTGCTCACCTCTACAGTGAGCAAGGCACTGTTCAGGGGAGATAAACAGAGGATACAGAAAAAGCCTTGTAGCAAAACTTTATAGAGGATGCTCTGACCTGCTTCATTTTGATTCAGTCTACTATTCACACAGCATCACTATACTTTTGAATTTATTAAGAGTTTATATAGACACACTGTTCAGTCAGGGAATGTATATATAGCATGATGTAGACAGAAACTGACTCTGCCCTCAAGGGGCTTTCAATGTAGGATAATTTAGGTTATATACCTGTTCCCTCTCTAGTTTATTATTAAAAACAAAATTATTAATTTGGGTAAATTAGTTTTCTTACTCATAACTCATGTTTTGCCACCAGATACCTGCAAAACAGCTTTAACATAATCTACCATTATTGAGTATGTTGTTGTTGTTTAGCCACTAAGTCATGCCCAACTGTTTCACGACCCTATGGACTGTAGCCTGCCAGCCTCCTCTGTCTATGGGATTTCCCAGGCAAGAATACTGGAGTGGGTTGCCATTTCCTTCTCCAGGGGATCTTCCCAATGCAGGGATTGAACCCATGTCTCCTACATTGGCAGGTGGATTCTTTACCTCTGAGCCACCAGGGAAGCCCCATTATTGAATACTGTATTGAACATAAAGAATAAAAATATTTAAAGCCAACATAGCATATTTATACTTAGAACATAAATTTGGAACAACATTCTATTATTGAGTGTAGAACGCTATCCCAAATTTATGTTCTAAGCATAAATGTGCATTTCTGGTTTTAAATATTTTTATTGTCTCCTATACAGTATTTCCAAGTAAACTTTTAAAATATGTCTGACTTTGAGTGAAACTGTGTATGCATTTGAATTACTTAAAAATATTGAAATAAAACTACAGTCCCTTGATTCTTATAATATGATGTTTCTAAATCTGAAGATTTCTTTAGTGTAACATTTAAACCTATGAACTTCCTTGCTCTTAGTTTCTTTTTATGAGAAATTGGCAGAAGTTGAAAATGAATGTATAAAGAATATTTAAATCTGAATTTCTGATAACTGGCTGTATTTTAAATTTAATGGATGCAGCAGTTAGAAGCACAAATTGGTCAATTAAAAAAGTGAATATTCTTTGAAGTTCCTTTGTAAAAGAAAAGAGCCACTATTTCTGGAGAGTTTAACCTGAAGTTATCTTTATCAAAGGCCAAAGACTTACTTCATAACACCTAGTATTTATTGTTCCCTCTAATGTCTTAAAAATACATCCTGAAGAAAGGAAGTATGTCAGGAGTGCGGGAAGGGACAGAAAACTTGGCACAAAAAGACTGCACAGCTCACTGGAACAGCTTTGAGGAACATGTGGGCTGCAGAGAGGGAGGTGACTTATGGTCGTTGTTTTGTATATAAAGACAGCATGAGAGAAAGGTGACAGGAATTGAGGTGATACCAAGCAAGTGTCAAAAAGACTCAATGTCTTTTCTGTCTGGAATAGGGCCCCCCAAAGTCAAGAATTCTTTACTTTCAGCTGCATGCTCTGAATAGAGAGCGCATCAGTATTTGGGAATTCATTCAGTTAATGTCAGCATCTGAAATAGAGGCAAGTAAGAATCAACATCAAATGAATAAATTTGACCATCTGCAGAAGTAACTCATCTTGAATACATTGCTGATGAGAATAAAGAAACCCCCATTTCCAGTTGTTAATGTTCTGGGGTATCAGTCATAACTTATCCAGGTGACCATGTCAGAAAGACATGACTAAAATATTATGAAAGACAACTCAGCATAACAATTATATGACACTTTTGGCATGAATGAACACTGCTTTGGAGGACAAATTGATCGGTTGATACTGAGAGTTTTTCTCCGGGTTTGTAAGGGAAAGGGAGTTCTGGACATTTACTTGCTCAATTCTGGTTCTTCAAACAGAAATCTTCTAGAAATGGGAAAAATAATTCCAAGTAGATTTCTCTCCTCACCATACCAATGCCAGTTCTCTTGTTCTTGTTACCAATGAACTCCATCTTGCCGAATCAACTGTAAGTCTTAACCTCATTTGTGTTCTCATCCATATTCAACTTCCTCCCTCTGAGGCCTTCTCTATTCTAATACTATGACGCAGTCCTCTCCAGGTTTCTTTCCAACTCACTGTCTAATTTTCTTTTCCTTTGCTGATTCTTTTATTTCGTACTCTCTGAATATCAGGATTCCCTGAGGCTTGATACTTGGCACTCTTTTTTTTTAAAATATCAGTTCAGTTCCGTTCAGTTCAGTCGCTCAGTTGTGTCCGACTCTTTGTGATCCATGAACCGCAGCACACCAAGCCTCCCTGTCCATCACCAACTCCTGGAGTTTACTCAAATTCATGTCCATTGAGTTGGTGATTCCATCCAATGATCTCATCCTCTGGTGTCCCCTTCCCCTCCTGCCTTCAATCTTTCCCAGCATCAGGGTCTTTCCAGGTGATCTCATTCAGACCCATGGTATTAAATATCATTTATACTCTGATGATACTTTAGCCCTGAGTTAAAGCTTTATATATCCATTTGTCTATTTATCATTCCTGCTGAGATGGGTAATACATATCTCAAAGTAAATGTGACTGATAAACTTTTCATGCTTCAGTCTGCTCCTTCTCAGCAAATGGAGTCCTTATTTGTTGAGGTGATCAAGTCATAAACTATGGAGTATCTTTGATTTTTTTTTTCCTTCCTGTCTGATACAGGTACTGTCTGTTAATCTAATTCTAAAGCATACTTTTAATCTGTTATTTCCCTCAACTCAAAAAATTGCCTAGTTTTGAACTTGAACTGTGTCCAAGTTCTCTATAATATCTAGATCTCTAGATATGTCATATCTTCTAAGTTGTCTTTTCTGACCTTCCAGTTTGAAGTAGTGTTTTCCCCATCTGATTTTCTCTTATCACATTACAATGTTTTATTGTCTGTGCAATACTTAGCACAACCTGAAATCATCTTGTTCATTGATTTAACCATTTATTTTCCATCTCCCTCTATCATTTGCTCCAGAAAAGTAAGCAAGGTCCTTTTCTGCCTTGTATACTGCTGTATCTCTACCTCCTGGAATAGAACCTGAGATATAGCAGAAAACCATAGTAAATCTTAAGTTACTTAACCATCGGGAATTATATTTGTTTATATTAAAATATATATTATATGTATTAAATGTATGATATACAAATATATATTTACTTTGTGTATTTGTTACTCTTTTTAAAACACATATTTATATATTTAAACTTAATATCTCTGATGTAGAGTGAGGATAGTATACTTTATAAATTCTGTATATACAAAGAGCATACATTTGTGTATCATATATTTAATACATAATAGTATATAACGTCGGAGAAGGCAATGGCAACCCACTCCAGTACTCTTGCCTGGAAAATCCCATGGATGGAGGAGCCTGGTAGGCTGCAGTCCATGGGGTCGCTAAGAGTCAGACACGACTGAGTGACTTCACTTTCACTTTTCACTTTCCTGCATTGGAGAAGGAAATGGCAACCCACTCCAGTGTTCTTGCCTGGAGAATCCCAGGGACGGCGGAGCCTGGTGGGCTGCCGTCCATGGGGTCGCACAGAGTCGGACATGACTGAAGAGACTTAGCAGCAGCAGCAGCAGCAGCAGCAGTACATAACATAAATATAGTAATATATATCTACATTGTGACTCAGCTGGTAAAGAATCTGCCTGCAATGCGGGAGACCTGGGTTTGATCCCTGAGTTGGGAAGATCCCGTGGAGAAGGGAAAGGCTATCCACTCCAGTATTCTAGCCTGGAGAATTTCATGGATTGTATAGTTCATGGGGTCGCAAAGAGTCGGACACGACTGAGTGACTTTCACTTCACATATATACATACATATATATCTATGAAAGTGTTAGTTGCTCAGTCATGTTTGACTCTTTGTGATCCCATGGACTATAGCCCACTAGGCTTTTCTGTCCCTGAAATTCTCCAGGCAAGAATACTGGAGTGGGGTACCATTCCCTCCTCCAAGGGTTCTCCTGTTCCAGGGGATCGAACCCGCATCTCCTGCATTGCAAGCAGATTCTTTAGCATCTGAGCCAAGGAAGCCCATATATGTGTATGTATGTGTGTGTGTGTGTGTGTGTGTGTGTGTGTGTGTATGTGTGTGTGTATACTATCCTTGTACAACCCTAGAGGGGTTTATATGTATATAGGTTTATATGTATTATTGTATTATTATGTATTATATGTTATATATATTATATATATATAATTATTATTATATTGTATTATATATGTATTATATGTATTATTAAGTTTATATGTATAATCCATTTTAAAAATAATAATTATTATATTGTATTATATATGTATTATATGTATTATTAAATTTATATGTATAATCCATTTTTAAAAGAATACCAAAATCAGAGTAGTTAGGAATTTTTAAGTTTGTGAATTCAGTTGAGATTTAAACTCATGATTTAAAAAAAGAATTATTATTCTACTATGTCCTCCAAGAAGATTAAACAAATCTAGACATTTTATTTTTGGTTTAATAGCTTTGTGAAAGTTGATCTGTGCAGCTCAGTTCTCAGAGTCTCATAATCTCTTGAGTGTTTAAATAATTGTGCATTTCTGAACCTGCAAAGTTGAGTCTAGATTCTAGAGGCTTTCTGACACCTAGAAACCAGCTTTCCAGGAGGCCTGATCTCAACAGTCAGCCAGGCTTTCACAAGTAAGTTCACGAAATCTCATTGACTTTATCTCTAATTCCTTTGTTATAGCCCAGAAATCACAATAAATTTAGTCTGGACAACACAGATCCATATGAAGAGGTGAGAGATCCTCTAAAACCTCAATAAAAAAGTTTAACATTTTTTCAGCAAAGAACATCAATCTGCCCTATTAGTGGTCCCGCAAGAGATGGTAAAGACACAGAGATGGATATATCTTCATTCTTGAGTTGCTTTATTTTTTAGTAAGTGTCTGAATCGGCTCACAGGGGAGGGGAAATAATTTTCAAAGGCCCTACCTTGTTGCAATGCCAGATTATTTGAGAGCTGCAGGTTCTCAGCAATTTTTGAGAAGAAAAAGTAATACTAACATGTTGAACTCCTTGCAACCAATAAGCCCTTTATTGAAATATATATTTTATAATACCTAATAGAGTGGCATGCATGGAATGCCTAATTAGTGCTTAGGAAGATAGTAAAGGAATGAGTTGGTATATTTAACTTATAACCTCATATTTTATTTGAAGAACTGGGCCAGATAAAATTACTGATGGCTTGAATAAAGGAGAGAAAGAGGAAATAGAATGGAAAACCCCATAGCCAAAAATGTGGGATATGAGGCAAAGAGTGATGAAAGTCATTGGTAGCTATTAAAAGAGAATATTGAATGACAGAAGCTCAAGCACTTTCAAAATGAATTCATAAGCTTCGATCTGGGATTCTCACACCCAAACCATATACACACTTTAAAATTAAAATGGCTGTTGTGTGAAAATGATGTTTACAATGTTTCAGTTCAGTTCAGTTGCTCATTCGTGTCCTACTCTTTGCAACCCCATGAATTGCAGCACGCCAGGCCTCCCTGTCCATCACCAACTCCCAGAGTTCACCCAAACTCATGTCCATTGAGTCAGTGATGCCATCCAGCCATCTCATCCTCTGTCGTCCGCTTCTCCTCCGGCCCACAATCCCTCCCAGCATTAGGGTCTTTTCCAATGAGTCAACTTTTCGCATGAGGTGGCCAAAGTATTGGAGTTTCAGCTTCAGCATCAGTCCTTACAATGAATATTCAGGACTGATTTGCTTTAGGATGGACTGGTTGGATCTCCTTGCAGTCCAAGGGACTCTCAAGAGTCTTCTCCAGCACCACAGTTCAAAACCATCAATTCCTCGGCACTCAGCTTTCTTCACAGTCCAACTCTAACATCCATACATGACCACTGGAAAAACCACAGCCTTGACTAGATGGACCTTAGTTGGCAAAGTAGTGTCTCTGCTTTTGAATACGATATCAAGGTTGGTTATAACTTTCCTGCCAGGAGTAAGCATCTTTTAATTTCATGGCTGCAATTACCATCGAGCCCCCCAAAATAAAGTCTGACACTGTTTCCACTGTTTCCCCATCTATTTCCCATGAAGTGATGGGATCAGATGGCATGATCTTAGTTTTCTAATGTTGAGCTTTAAGCCAACATTTTCACTCTCTTCTTTCACTTTCATCAAGAGGCTCTTTAGTTCTTCTTTACTTTCTGCCATAAGGGTGGTATCATCTGCATATCTGAGGTTATTGATATTTCACCCAGCAATCTTGATTCTACCTTGTGCTTCTTCCAGCCCAGCGTTTCTCATGATGTACTCTGCATATAAGTTAAATAAGCAGGGTGACAGTATACAGATTTGACGTACTCCTTTTCCTATTTGGAACCAGTCTGTTGTTCCATGTCCAGTTCTAACTGTTGCTTCCTGATCTGCATACAGATTTCTCAAGAGGCAGGTCAGGTGGTCTGGTATTCCCATCTCTTTAGAATTTTCCACAGTTTATTGTGATCCACACAGTCAAAGGCTTTGGCATAGTCAATAAAGCACAAATAGATATTTTTCTGGAACTCTCTTGCTTTGTCGATGATCCAGTGGATGTTGCCAATTTATCTCTGGTTCCTCTGCCTTTTCTAAAACCAGCTTGAACATCAGGAAGTTCACGGTTCACATATTGCTGAAGCCTGGCTTGGAGAATTTTGAACATTACTTTACTAGCATGTGAGATGAGTGCAATTGTGTGGTAGTTTGAGCATTCTTTGGCATTGCCTTTCTTTGGGATTGGAATGAAAACTGACCTTTTCCAGTCCTGTGGCCACTGCTGAGTTTTCCAAATTTGCTGGCATATTGAGTGCAGCACTTTCACAGCATCATCTTCTAGGATTTGAAATAGCTCAACTGGAATTCCATCACCTCCACTAGCTTTGTTCATAGTGATGCTTTCTAAGGCCCACTTGACTTCACATTCCAGGATGTCTGGCTCTAGGTGAGTGATCATACCATCGTGATTGTCTGGGTCGTGAAGCTCTTTTTTGTACAGTTCTTCTGTGTATTCTTGCCACCTCTTCTTAATATCTTCGGCTTCTGTTAGGCCCATACCATTTCTGTCCTTTATTGAGCCCATCTTTGCATGAAATGTTCCCTTAGTATCTCTAATTTTCTTGAAGAGATCTCTAGACTTTCCCATTCTGTTGTTTTCCTCTATTTCTTTGCATTGATCGCTGAAGAAGGCTTTCTTATCTGTCCTTGCTATTCTTTGGAACTCTGCATTCAGATCCTTACATCTTTCCTTTTCTCCTCTGCTTTTCACTTCTCTTCTTTTCCTAGCTATTTGTAAGGCATCCTCAGACAGCCATTTCACTTTTCTGCACTTCTTTTACATGGGGATGGTCTTGATCCCTGTCTCCTGTACAATGTCATGAACCTCCATCCATAGTTCATCAGGCATTCTATCAGATCTAGTCCCTTAAATCTATTTTTCACTTCCACTGTATAATCATAAGTGATTTGATTTAGGTCATACCTGAATGGTCTAGTGGTTTTCCCCTACTTTCTTCAATTTAAGACTGAATTTGGCAATAAGGAGTTAATGATCTGAGCCACAGTCAGCTCCCGGTCTTGTTTTTGCTGACTGTATAGAGTGTCACCATCTTTGGCTGCAAAGAATATAATCAATCTGATTTCGGTGTTGACCATCTGGTGATGTCCATGTGTAGAGTCTTCTCTTGTGTTGTTGAAAGAGAGTGTTTGCTATGAGCAGTGCGTTCTCTTGGCAGAACTCTATTAGCCTTTGCCCTGCTTCATTCCGTACTCCAAGGCCAAATTTGCCTGTTATTCCAGGTGCTTCTTGACTTCCTACTTTTGCATTCCAGTCCCCTATAATGAAAAGGACATCTTTTTTGGGTGTTAGTTCTAAAAGGTCTTGTAGGTCTTCATAGAACTGTTCAACTTCAGCTTCTTCAGCATTACTGGTTGGGGCATAGGCTTGGATTACCGTGATATTGAATGGTTTGCCTTGGAAATGAACAGAGATCATTCTGTCGTTTTTGAGATTGCATCCAAGTACTGCATTTCGGACTCTTTTGTTGACCATGATGGCTACTCCATTTCTTCTATGGGATTCCTGCCCACAGTAGTAGATAAAATGGTCATCTGAGTTAAATTCACCCATTCCAGTAGTCCATTTTAGTTCACTGATTCCTAGAATGTAGACATTCACTCTTGCCATCTCCTATTTGACCACTTCCAATTTGTCTTGATTCATGGACCTAACATTCCAGGTTCCTATGCAATATTGCTCTTTACAGTATCAGACCTTACTTCTATCACCAGTCACATCCACAACTGGGTATTTTTTATGCTTGGCTCCATCTCTTCATTCTTTCTGGAGTTATTTCTCCACTGATCTCCAGTAGCATATTGGGCACTTACGGACCTGGGGAATTCCTCTTTCAGTATCCTAACATTTTACCTTTTCATACTGTTCAATGTTTAGTTATGGATTTTAAAGGACACTGTTATTAAGCTATTGTGTGCATGTGTACTAAATCACTTCAGTCGTGTCCAACTCTTAGCAACCTGTGTCCTGTAGCCCGCCAGGCTCCTCTGTCCATGGGATTCTCCAGAGAAGAATACCGTAGTGGGTTGCCATGTCTCCTCCAGGAGGTCTTCCTGCCCCAGGGATCGAACTCGAGTCCCTTATGTCTCCTGCGTTGGTAGGCGGGTGCTTTACCACTAGCACCACCTGGGAAGCTCTTACTAAGCTATTATAATAAGGCATATTTCTTCATAAAAATCATAACAAAAGTATGTGCAGGTGGAAAAAACTTGCTATTACTTAGAGGAAACTGAATTTTAGTAATATAATAACCAATTCCAATAATAATAAATGTTACATGCTATTACAAATTTTAACTTAAATGATCTGACTTATATTATTAAATCTGTTATAAATATGTAAAGTGATAAATTATAAGTGCTTTAAAAGTAAAATTTTAATATGTATACAATGGTATTCTCATGTTGTAATCCATTTGTATATTGAATTTTTTTTGCCAAGCCCAATCATTGAGCTCAACATTAAGAGAAATGTAGGCATGTCTAGTACTATTTTAATTGCACTGTTAATCTATTTTCATGATTAAATCGTGACTTTTCCTTATGCTAGTCACTAAATTAGCTTTTACAAGGCACTAAATGATGACACAGAGAACTGTGGCAGAGTTTCTAGATAACACTTCATGAGTGGGGAGATTATTAAATGCTATTGACTCCTGTTAACAAAATGCAACTGCAATTTACATTGTATTTTTAAAAAGCACAATCTAGTCATGTCTAAAATTTCAAGGCAATTGGTGTCGTAGCCCCTTCTTTCTTTAGCGCTGATGTAAGGATCTTGAGGTACGGGTTAATCTGGGGTTTCCCTGGTGCCTCAGTTGGTAAAGAATCTCCCTGCAGTGTAGAAGACCTGGGTTTGATTCCTGAGTTGTGGAGATCCCTTGGAGAAGGGAATGGCTACCCACTCTAGTATTCTTGCCTGGAGAATTCGATGGACAGAGGAGCCTAGAAAATTATGGTGTATGGGGTCACAAAGAGTCAGACATGACTGAGTGAGGAATTAATTTAAACAGATTCTTAATGTTTGGTTATGTGAAAATGCTATGCAAAATATACAACGTACCACCTTGACAAGACCCCCTTGATGAATGAACTACTTCCTCTTTGGTTGTAAATATTTTTTGAAGAATATAAGATCTATGATTTTAATGAACTGATGAGGATAAAGACACAATCAAAATATCTTGTGTATGTCCAATTGAACTTCATTCTTCTTTAAATTTCATTGGCTAGGAGAACAGATGAGAGAGGAGAGTATCTCATCAGTCAGAAGACAGGACTTATATAGTGCCCTTCATGCAGGATGATCACAGGGCCCTTAAGTTTAAGGCATCTCACTTTCTTGACTACAACAGAAGGGAGGTAGAATAAAACAAATTAGTCTAAGACTCAAAAATGCCAAGGGCCCTATTGAAGATAAAAAACTAATAGGGTATGAGCTTAAACCCCCAAGTGTGTGCATGTGTCTCAGAGAGTGGTAGTGTAAAAAGAAATTAGCAGCACATGCTGCTCTAGCAAGACCATACAGAGTTTTCTTAATTCATAAAACCTGACTTTCAAGGAAATTTCATACAAAACTAAGCAGCTTTAAAAGTGGAGCTCAGATGGAAAGACAACAGGATTACTTTGACACAAACATTACTCACCAAAGTAGTTCATGTTATGTTTTGATGCTATATTGGTGGGGTACGGATAAAAGGAGAAAAACATACCTTCTATATATAAGAATTTTATGAATGCATGCTGCTGCTAAGTCACATCAGTTGTGTCCGACTCTGTGCCACCCCATAGATGGCAGCCCACCAGGCTCCCATCCTGGGATTCTCCAGGCAAGAACACTGGAGTGGGTTGCCATTTCCTTCTCCAGCACATGAAAGTGAAAAGTGAAAGTGAAGTCGCTCAGTCGTGTCCGACTCTTCGCGACCCCATGGACTGTAGCCCACCAGGCTCCTCCTTCCATGGGATTTTCCAGGCAAGAGTACTGGAGTGGGTTGCCATTGCCTTCTCGATTATAAATGCATGTGGAGGGGTAATTAGAGAGGAAGTTTATTTTTAGTAGTAATATCAAGTGAAAACTTAATGATTATATGCATTTTTGCATCCTCCATTATGTTCTCTATTACAATTTCATTAAGTATAAGTCACTTTTTTTCTTTTTTAAAAATGCACTGTATTAAAGGTATCTGGATGACTCCATAGATACACAATTGAAATGACTAACAGTGGTAGTTCCCGAAACTATATTCACAAGCAGTGTGAAAGAATTTCAGTCTAAAATAGAACTTGGTGTTCAGTCCCTAAGTCGTGTCCAACTCTTTGTGACCCCATCGACTGCAGCATGCCAGGCTTCCCTGTCCTTCACCATCTCTCAGAGTTTGCTCAAACTTTTGTCCATCATGTTGATGATGTCATCCAACCATGTTCTGTCGCCTCCTTCTCGTCCTGCCCTCAGTCTTTCCCAGCATCAGGGTCTTTTCCAATGAGTAAGCTCTTCGCATCAGGTGGCCAAATTATTGGAGCTTCAGCTTCAGCCCCAGTCCTTTGAAAAGATATTCAGGGTTGATTTCCTTTAGGATTTACTGGTTTGATCCCCCTGCTGTCCAAGGGACTCTCAGGAGTCTTCTCCAGCACCACAATTTGAAAGCATGAATTCTTTCCTGCTTAGCCTTCTTTATGGTTCAACCCTCACATTCGTACATGACTACTACAAAAACCATAGCTTTGACTATGCAGACCTTATCAGCTAAGTGATGTCTTTGTTTTTTAATATGCTGTCCAGGTTTGTCATAGATTTTCTTCCAAGAACAAAATGGCTTTTAATTTCATGGTGGCAGTCACTGTCCTTGGTGATTTAGGAGCCCACGAAAACAAAATCAGTCACTGTTTCCAATTTTCCCCATCTAGTTGCATGAAATGATGGGACTGGATGCCATGATCTTAGAATTTGAATGTTAAGCCAGCTTTTTCACTCTCCTGTTTCACTCTCATCAAGAGGCTCTTTAGTTCTTCTTCACTTTCTGTCATAAGGGTGATGTCATCTGTATTTCTGAGGTTATTGATATTTTCCCCAATATCATCCAGCCTGTGATTCATCCAGCCTGGCATTTTGCATGATGTACTCTGCATGTAAGTTAAATAAGCAGGGTGACAATATACAGTCTGGATGTACTCCTTCCCCAATTTGGAACCAGTCTGTTGTTCCATGTCCCATTCTCACTGTTGTTTCTTGTCCTGCATACAGGTTTTCCAAGAGATAGATAAGGTGGTCTGATATTCCCATCTCCTGAAGAATTTTCCACAGTTTGTTGTGATCCACACAGTCAAAGGCTTTAGCATAGTCAATAAAGCAGAAGTAGATGTTTTTCTGGAATTTCCTTGCTTTTTCTATGATCCAATGGATGTTGGCAACTTGATCTGTTGTTCCTCTGCCTTTTCTAAATCCAGCTTTTACATCTGGAAGTTCTAAGTTCACATACTTTGAAACTTAGCTTGAAGGATTTTGAACATTACCTTGCTAGCATGTGAAATGAGCACAATTGCACAGTAGTTTGAACATTCTTTAGCACTGCCTTTCTTTGGGATTGGAATGAAAACTGACCTTTTCCAGTCGTGTGGCCACTGCTGAGTTTTCCAAATTTGCTGACATACTGAGTGCAACATTTTAACAGCATCATCTTTTAGGATTTAAAATAGCTTGGCTGGAATTTCATCACCTCCACTAGCTTTGCTCATAGTAATGCTTCCTAAGGCCCAGTTGACTTCCTATGTCAACTTGACTTCCTATTCCAGGATGTCTGGCTCTCACTGAGTGACTACATCATTCTAGTTATTTGGGTCATTAAGACCTTTTTTGTATAGTTCTTTTGTGTATTTTTGCCACCTCTTCTTAATCTCTTTTGCTTCCGTTAGATGCTTGCCATTTCTGTGTTTATTGTGCCCATCTTTGCATGAAATGTTCCCTTGGTATTCCCAGTTTTCTTAAAGAGATCTTTAGTCTTTCCCATTCCATTGTTTTCCTCTGTTTCTTCGCATTATTTACTTAAGAGAGATTTGTTATCTCTCCTTGCTAAAAGTTACAAAATGGAGACTTTCCAATGAGTGTGTCTTCAGGAAGACAAACTTTAAATACTGAGAGACTGACATATTAAAAAAAAACAAAACCTGATTAACAGAAAACTGTCAGGATTTTCTCAGGTGATAGGAGGTTGATCAGAGGTTGTCTCATATCAACCTTGGGAAGTTTAGCCAGAAGGATGAGTGGAAGATGACTGAGTCAGACTCAGGTGGTCTGAAAGTGGGCTGAACTGAACTTTGTGTTACTAGATTGATGTTGTCTGCTCAGAAAGTTTTCAAGGCTGGTCTTGCTTTCTCTTCGTTTTAACTGGCTCTAACTGGACTCTTGTCCCTTCACATTCCCTACCCATAAATACAAACTACTCCAAACTCTCAATGGACTCTCCTGTACCTTGCTACAGTTTTCTCTGTTCCCACATTGCAATTCCCATGCTTTGCCCCCACCAAAACAACAACAACAACAACAAAAACTCATCTTTTTGAGCTTGCCTCAGTTTACCTCTTTATTTAGGTCAACATTTATGGTGTCAGAAGTGGGATTCAAAGACCTTCAACAACTCCCAAGCCAGTGAACAAACAGGTGCTTGTATTTACAGAGCCCACTGAGCTCACTGTTTTCCTATCAACCCTGAAGTTCAGAGGTAAGTCTCAGATTTTGAGCTCCCTCCCTTTTGGTTGAACTCTCCGACTTTATTTGGGACCTATTTAAAGGCTCCATCCTTTTTGGTCCATATTTGGTTGTTTTCTTTTTGATAACACACTAGAATTTCAATATAATTCCTTTGGAATTCTTGACAGCAAAAAAATAATGATGAGGAGGATGCAGATGATATTGGGGGCACAGTTGAGTACTTAAACACCACTAGGCTATCTAGAGATTTTTCTTTTGCTCTCAAGAAAACCTCTGAGAAATGGGATTGCAGTCATCTAAATGTTCTAAGGGTAGCCCTCCTTCAGGGACCCAAGCCAATTTTATGTCACAGTCTCTCCAAATTCATTTTTCTCTAGATTAAATTAAAAGACTGGAGCAAGAGAACTATTTTAACTGGTACCTAGAGGCTTCCAAACATATTCAGCTTTCTAAAATTGACGACTTTACAAATAGTATCTCTAAGTTAACTGAAGCAAATAAACAACTAAAAGGAGACGTAAAACAAAAATCATCTGAAGCTTCTTTGTTGGCAGCACCAACTGAGGTTTCCCCTAAGTTCCTTTTCTATCTGAACTCCCCTAATTCTCTAGTGCTAAACTCTCACCAAAGTTGCCTTGAACACACAGACACATACACAAAAGGAAATAAAAGAAAAAATTCTTGATTTGAACTTCAAAATCCACTCAGACCCTTTCCAATTTTCCTTCAGACATTTGCAGTTACTGTAAAATATTGGCATTGGATATAAAATTGTCTTGCACTTAAGAAAGAGAAGGAAAAAATGTAAATGATAATTACTCTAGACTTCTGATCATATGGGCTTCCCTGGTTGCTCAGAGGGTAAAGAATCTGCCTGCAATGCAGGAGACCTGGGTTCAGTCCCTGGGTTGGGAAGATCCCTTGGAGAAGGGAATGGCTACCTACTCCAGTACTCTTGCCTGGAAAATTCTATGAACAGAAGAGCCTGGTGGGCTACAGTCCATAGGGGTCACAAAGAGTCGGACATGACTGAGTGACTACCACTTCCACTTTTTCTCATAATAGACAAATATACCCACAAATTCCCCACCCTCCAAAAGAGAATACCCTTTCATTCTTTCTCTGTCCTTCAGAGTTGAATCTTACTATGTCTTGGAAATGTAAACACCTGCTGCTGCTGCTGCTGCTAGATTGCATGAACTTGAAAAATGTTTGGGTTAGTTTCTATGTTTATAAGAGTATCATATTCATACAAACGCTTAATTTTCTTTAAGTCAATTAAATAGAGCACACTATAATTTTGGCCAGGAAACTTCTCTAGAGGTCTGTATTTTGGTAAACACCTGGGAGATAACCAAAATATTGTGCACAGAGACTAAAAGGAAAGAAAAGCAAAAAAGAATCTTTTAACATACAGACCTCTAGAGAAGTTTCCTTGCCAAAATTATAGTGTGCTCTATTTAATTGACTTAAAGAAAATTAAGCATTTGTATAAATATGATACTCTTATAAACATAGAAACTAACCCAAACATTTTTCAAGTTCACACAATCTAGGATAATCTTTGATAAATAAATCTAGTTTAAGTTTGTTGGTTTAATTAATTCAGATATATCTTTAGAGGTATCAACATTTAGTATAATACTTTTATTCTATCTAAGCTTACTGAAAATCAAATAAACTCAACCAATTTCTACAAAATTTCTCAGCAAGAAAAATAACTTAAGATGATGGTTAGCTGTTTAATGCCTACTTCCAAGCATAATTATTAAAAACTAAGTATTTTAAATACATGATCACAGTTTCTACTAAGTTAAAGTAAATAATGGATGTTTATTGAATATCTAGCTCACTTCCAAATAAGATAATGTACATTAATGAGACATTGATTGCTAAACATAAGTTTATCTCCTCTGGCTTTTTAATTTTTTACAGTGACAAAAGGTATTTGGATAAATTAATAAATATGTGTTGTGGAACATTTTAAAAAATTTTACTATGAGGAAGAAGAGCTGAGATTAGAGAAGGACATGTGTTGTCTGCTACCACTCTGCTAGCTTCAGGGCAGGCAGGGAAGGTGGGAAAGAAGGATAATAAATTGGAGACCTTGGCATGCTGTTTTGCAAAGGTATGAGGGCACAAAATGCCACAGATTAAGATCCATGCACTTGTGATAAAGTTTAATTAGGATGCTAGGAGATGAAATCTCTGGGAAAATAATGAGAATGAAAAGGAGCATGTTATGGTAACTGAAAATGACTTTATATGATAAGTATCATATATGGTGCCAGTAAGAGGAATGGAGCTGCATTTTTATTGAGGGAAAAGAAAGTAGCTTTCTCCTAAAGTAAAATGATTCTTCCAAAATAAAAGAAAAAAAATGGACAAAATTTGATTAGCTATCAGTTCAGTTCAATCGCTCAGTCGTGTCCAACTCTTTGCAACCCCATGAATCACAGCACGCCAGGCCTCCCTGTCCATCACCAACTCCCGGAGTTCACCCAGACTCACATCCATTGAGTCAGTGATGCCATCCAGCCACCTCATCCTCTGTCATCCCCTTCTCCTCCTGCTCCCAATCCTTCCCAGCATCAGAGTCTTTTACAATGAGTCAACTCTTCACATGAGGTGGCCAAAGTACTGGAGTTTCAGCTTTAGCATCATTCCTTCCAAAGAAATCCCAGGGCTGATCTCCTTCAGAATGGACTGGTTGGATCTTGCAGAACAAGGGACTCTCAAAAGTCTTCTCCGACACCACAGTTCAAAAGCATCAATTCTTCGGTGCTCAGCTTTCTTCACAGTCCAACTCTCACATCCATACACGACCACAGGAAAAACCATAGACTTGACTAGACGAACCTTTGTTGGCAAAGTAATGTCTCTGCTTTTGAATATGCTATCTAGGTTGGTCATAACTTTCCTTCCAAGGAGTAAGCATCTTTTAATTTCATGGCTGTAGTCACCATCTTCAGTGATTTTGGAGCACAAAAAAATACAGTCTGACACTATTTCCACTGTTTCCCCATCTATTTCCCATGAAGTGATGGGACCGGATGCCATGATCTTCGTTTTCTGAATGTCGAGCTTTAAGCCAACTCTTTCACTCTCCACTTTCACTTTCATCAAGAGGCTTTTTAGCTCTTCTTCACTTTCTGCCATAAGGGTGGTGTCATCTGCCTATCTGAGGTTATTGAAATTTCTCCCAGCAATCTTGATTCCAGCTTGTGCTTCTTCCAGCCCAGCATTTCTCATGATGTACTCTCCATAGAAGTTAAATAAGCAGGGTGACGATATACAGCCTTGACGTACTCCTTTTCCTATTTGGAACCAGTCTGTTGTTCCATGTCCAGTTCTAACTGTTGCTTCTTGACTGCATACAAATTTCTCAAGAGGCAGGTCAGGTGGTCTGGTATTCCCATCTCTTTAGAATTTTCCACAGTTTATTGTGATCCACAAGTCAAAGGCTTTGGCATAGTCAGTAAAGCAGAAATAGATGTTTTTCTGCAACTCTCTTGCTTTTTCCATGATCCAGCAGATGTTGGCAATTCAATCTCTGGTTCCTCTGCCTTTTCTAAAACCAGCTTGAACATCAGGAAGTTCACAGTTCACATATTGCTGAAGCCTGGCTTGGATAATTCTGAGCATTACTTTACTAGCATGTGAGATGAGTGCAATTGTGTGGTAGTTTGAGCATTCTTTGGCATTGCCTTTCTTTGGGATTGGAATGAAAACTGACCTTTTCCAGTCCTGTGGCCACTGCTGAGTTTTCCAAATTTGCTGGCATATTAAGTGCAGCACTTTCACAGCATCATCTTTCAGGATCTGGAATAGCTCAACTGGAATTCCACCACCTCCACTAGCTTTGTTCATAGTGATGCTTTCTAAGGCCCACATGACTTCACATTGCAGGATGTCTGGCTCTAGGTGAGTGATCACACCATCGTGATTATCTGGGTCGTGAAGATCTTTTTTGTACAGTTTTCTGTGTATTCTTGCCACCTCTTCTTCATATCTTCTGCTTCTGTTAGGTCCATACCATTTCTATCATTTATCGAGCCCATCTTTGCATGAAATGTTCCCTTGGTATCTCTAATTTTCTTGAAGAGATCTCTATTTGCATTGATCGCTGAAGAAGGCTTTCTTATCTCTCCTTGCTATTCTTTGGAACTCTGCATTCAGATCCTTATATCTTTCCTTTTCTCCTTTGCTTTTTGCTTCTCTTCTTTTCCTAGCTATTTGTAAGGCCTCCTCAGACAGCAATTTTTCTTATCTGCATTTCTGTTCCATGGGGATGGTCTTGATCCCTGTCTCCTGTACAATGTCACGAACCTCATTCCATAGTTCATCAGGCACTCTATCTATCAGATCTAGGCCCTTAAATCTATTTCTCACTTCCACTGTATAATCATAAGGGATTTGATTTAGGTCATACCTGAATGGTCTAGTGGTTTTCCCTACTTTCTTCAATTTCAGTCTGAATTTGGCAATAAGGAGTTCATGGTCTGAGCCACAGTCAGCTCCTGGTCTTGTTTTTGCTGACTGTATAGAGCTTCTCCATCTTTGGCTGCAAAGAATATAATCAATCTGATTTCGGTGTTGACCATCTGGTGATGTCCATGTATAGAGTCTTCTCTTGTGTTGTTGGAAGAGGGTGTTTGTTATGACCAGTGCATTTTCTTGGCAAAACTCTATTAGTCTTTTCCCTGCTTCATTCCTTATTCCAAGGCCAAATTTTCCTGTTACTCCAGGTGTTGCTTGACTTCCTACTTTTGCATTCCAGTCCCCTATAATTAAAAGGACATCTTCTTGGGGTGTTAGTTCTAAAAGGTCTTGTAGATCTTCATAGAACCGTTCAACTTCAGCTTCTTCAGCGTTACTGGTTGGGGCATAGACTTGGAATACTGTGATATTGAATGGTTTGCCTTGGAAATGAACAGAGATCATTCTGTCCTTTTTGAGATTGCATCCAAGTACTGCATTTCAGACTCTTTTGTTGATCATGATGGCTACTCCATTTCTTCTGAGGAATTCCTGCCCACAATAGTAAATATAATGGTCATCTGCATTAAATTTACCCATTCCAGTCCGTTTCAGTTCGCTGATTCCTAGAATGTCTACATTCATTCTTGCCCTCTCTTGTTTGACCACTTCCAATTTGCCTTGATTCATGGACCTGACATTCCAGGTTCCTATGCAATATTGCTCTTCACAGCATCGGACCTTGCTTCTATCACCAGTCACATCCACAGCTAGGTATTGTTTTTGCTTTGGCTCCATCTCTTCCTTCTTTCTGGAGTTATTTCTCCACTGATCTCCAGTAGCATATTGGCACCTACTGACCTGGGGAGTTCCTCTTTCAGTATCTTATCATTTTACCTTTTCATACTGTTCATGGGGTTCTCAAGGCAAGAATACTGAAGTGGTTTGCCATTCCCTTCTCCAGTGGACCACATTCTGTCAGATCTCTCCACTATGACCCGCCTGTCTTGGGTTGCCCCACGGGCATGGCTTAGTTTCATTGAGTTAGACAAGGTTGTGGTCCTAGTGTGATTAGATTGACTAGTTTTCTGTGATTATGCTTTCTGTGTGTCTGCCCTCTGATGCCCTCTTGCAACACCTACTGTCTTACTTGGGTTTCTCTTACCCTGGGCGTGGGGTATCTCTTCACGGCTGCTCCAGCAAAGCGCAGCTGCTGTTCCTTACCTTGGACGAGGGGTATCTCCTCACCACCACCCTTCCTGACCTTCAACGTGGGATAGCTCCTCTAGGCTCTCCTGCGCCCGTGCAGCCACGGCTCCTTGGACATGGGGTTGGTCCTCCCAGCTATAGCTATAGCTATAAATAGCTATAGTAAAATTTAAATAGATATAGTAAGTGGAAAAGGAATCTTGAGAAAGGAGTTGTATATATGGTTAAACTGATTAAGATTGGAATGGATTTTTAATTTTTTAAAAAAGGAATAATTTTAACATCAAAAGTACATTGCTGCAAAAATTAGAATTGGTTTTCTCTTCTTAAAAGGGTAAATTTTTTAGCTTATTGACCTTCTCTTAATAAGTAGCTGTAAACAGAACTTTTTCTTTACCTTTATTGTAAACTGCCTAGGGAAAAAAAACTTCTGTGCTTTGTATTTATCAGGTCTTAATTATTTAAGTAAATCAAGTTTTCTCAATATTAAGAGCTAAATTTTGCTCAGATCTTTGTAACCTTCTATATTTGCCTTTGAACTCTTATATTGTCACTTGAGTTAACTGGTAATTCTCTCTCCACATAGAAAGGGGAATAATACACTAATTAGGTGTATTTGGTATGAACAAGGTAAGAATTTCTAAAACTCTGATGTTAAAACTGATTAATTCATAAAACTCCTAACAAAAGATGAAGCAAAACAAAAATAATATAAAACTGAAAAAATTGACAAAGATGGCTATAATTTTTAGGACTTCATTTAAAACACTGCTAGTTCTTTGATGTTTTCCAGATATTAAAGAAAAAAAAAAAAACTTTTCTCCTTTCTTTTTAACTATCTACAACTTATAGCAATTTTGTGAAGTGTATCTTTTAAACAAAGGTAAAAGCATTTATTCTTTTTATCCCAACTTGATCCTCCAGAATTCAGAAACTCTTATTAGTCTTATTTTTCATGACAATATATGTATTTGCATAAGTTCAATAGGAACCAGTTCACCCTGTAAAAGGTCGCAATTGGACAAGTCTTTGTCTTGGCTTCTTAGGCTAAAAAACATTAAAAGTCTAAGATTCCTTAGGAAAGTTTCAGCAAAGCAAATTTAAAAGAGCTTATATTTTTGTTGCACTTATGTAAATGATCAGGCTGTTTATTAAAACTAGATTTGATATATAATTAACTTAGTCTTATGGTGGATATATTTGATAAAACTGGGGATAATTATAGAAAAAAATTGTTTCAATAATGCACCTCTATGGATATCAGATTCTAGTATTTTTATTTGTCTTTGAACTTCATTTTCTGCCTATAATTAGACAGAGTCCTGAACTCTAATTTCCTCCAAAATGTGACTAGAATGCTCCAAACTAACATTTACAATTTTTCCATCTTTTTGACTTTAGCTCACTATGGAAATGAAACTGCTCTTGTCCAAGGCCATACAAGCTAAAGCTAGACAACTTGATACAGTTGGCTTTTGTATCTGTGGATTCCATGTCTACAGATTCAACCAACTATATGTTCAAAATATTAAAAAAAAAAATCCCCAAAAGTTTAAAAACACATAACTTGAATTCGCTGTGTGCCAAGAAGTATTTATATAGCATTTACATTTTATTCACAACTATTTACATTACACTTAGGTATTATAAGTAATCCAGATATGATTTAAAATATGCAGGATGATGTGCATAGGTGATCAGTTCAGTTCAGTTCAGTGGCTCAGTCATGTCCAACTCTTTGCGACCCTGTGGACCACAGCACGCCAGGCCTCCATGTCCATCACCAACTCCCAGAGCTTACTCAAATTCATGTCTATTGAATCAGTGATGCCATCCAACCATCTCATCCTCTGTCATCCCCTTCTCCTCCCGCCTTCAGTCTTTCCCAACATCAGGGTCTTTTCAAATGAATCAGTTCGTCACATGAGGTGGCCAAAGTATTGGAGTTTCAGCTTCAGCATCAGTCCTACCAGTGAACATTCAGGACTGATTTCCTTTAGGATAGACTGGTTGGATCTCCTTGCAGTCCAAGGGATTCTCAAGAATCTTCTCCAACACCACAGTTCAAAGGCAAGAATTCTTTGGCGCTCAGCTTTCTTTATAGTCCAACTCTCACATTCCTACATGACTATTGGAAAAATCATAGCCTTGACTGGACAGACCTTTGTTGGCAAGGTAATGTCTCTGCTTTTTCATATGCTATCTAGGTTGGTCCATTCTGAAGGAGATCAGCCCTGGGATTTCTTTGGAAGGAATGATGCTAAAGCTGAAACTCCAGTACTTTGGCCACCTCACGTGAAGAGTTGACTCATTGGAAAAGACTCTGATGCTGGGAGGGATTGGGGGCAGGAGGAGAAGGGGACGACAAAGGATGAGATGGCTGGATGGCATCACTGACTCGATGGACGTGAGTCTGAGTGAACTCCGGGAGTTGGTGAGGGACAGGGAGGCCTGGCGTGCTGCAATTCATGGGGTCGAAAGAGTCGGACACGACTGAGCGACTGATCTGATCTAGGTTGGTCATAATTTTTATTCCAAGGAGTAAACGTCTTTTAATTTCATGGCTGCAATCACCATCTGCAGTGATTTTGAAGCCCCCAAAAATAAAGTTAGCCACTGTTTCCCCATCTATTCACCATGAAGTGATGGGACCAGATGCCATGATCTTAGTTTTCTGAATGTTGAGCTTTAAGCCAACTCTTTCACTCTCCTCTTTCACTTTCATCAAGAGGCTCTTTAATTATTCTTCGTTTTCTGCCATAAGGGTGGTGTCATCTGCCTATCTGAGGTTGTTGATATTTCTCCCGGCAATCTTGATTCCAGCTTGTGTTTCTTCCAGCCCAGCGTTTCTCATGATGTACTCTCCATATAAGTTAAATAAGTAGGGTGACAGTATACAGCCTTGATGTACTCCTTTCCCTATTTGGAACCAGTCTGTTGTTCCATATCCAGTTCTAACTGTTGCTTCTTGACCTGCATACAGATTTCTCAGGAGGCAGGTCAGGTGATCTGGTATGCCCATCTCTTTCAGAATTTTCCACAGTTTATTGTGATCCACACAGTCAAAGGCTTTGGCATAGTCAATAAAGCAGAAATAGATGTTTTTCTGGAACTCTCTTGCTTTTTCCATGATCCAGCAGATGTTGGCAATTTGATCTCTGGTTCCTTTGCCTTTTCTAAAACCAGCTTGAACATCTGGAAGTTCACAGTTCACGTACTGTTGAAGCCTGGCTTGAAAAATTTTGAGCATTACTTTACTAGCGTGTGAGATGAGTGCAATTGTGTGGCAGTTTGAGCATTCTTTGGCATTGCCTTTCTTTGGGATTGGAATGAAAACTGACCTTTTCCAGCATAGGTTATATCTGCACAGGTTATATGCAAATACTAATCCATTTTATGTAAGGGACTTAAGCATGGATGGAATTTTGTATTTGAGGGTGTGCTGGAACCAATCCCTCATGGATACTGAGGAACAACTGTATATTCTTCAGAGAAATCACCATAACAGCTAATGTGTGGACAATCTTTCTGCTTGTTGATATGTGACCATGAGAAAGATCATCAGAGACATTCACACTGCAATCCAGGAAACTCTTGTTAGATTGCTATTGCTTGTCCTCATTCCATCTGAGGATGCTTAGAACCGAATATCTAAAAATTTTCTCAGTTGGCTGCTCTCCAAAACTCAGAAACTAAATTTATAATTTATTGGACCTGTTCACCTTTGTTTTTCTTTTGTTTCTATAGAAATGCCTTCTTAAATGTATATATACTAAACTATCTACCTGAGCAGGACATAACTGAGATTCTTCATTTTTCAATCTGCTTGTTTTTCTAGTAAACTAGGGCTTCCCGCATAGCTAAGTCAGTAAAGCATCTACCTGCAGTGTGGGAGATCTGGGTTCAATTCCTAGGTCAGGAAGTTATCCTGGAGAGGGAAATGGCAACCTATTTCAGTATCCTTGCCTGGAGAATCTCATGGACAGAGGAGCCTGGTGGACTACAGGTCATGGGGTCGCAAGAGTCAGTGAAATTTCATATAATTTCCCTTTTCCATGGGATAAGACACCTGAAGATTGTCTTCCTCAGCTTCCTGGGAAAAAAATACCTGAGGATGATACTGCTCAACTTTATGAGAAAAAAAAAAATAAGACACCTGAGGACAACCCTCTTCAGTTTTGTAGGGCATACAACTCATCTATAACGAACTATACCTACTCCCCCAAATAATAAGGAATAAGACCTACGTGACGTGATCAACTATGCTTTCTGCAAAAGATCTTAATCAGAAGAGGGAAATGTGAAAAAATCAAACTGAAATAGAACTGGAGGGTACAAAATGGAGAATCCCACACATGTGCCTACAGGAAGATGAAACTTAGAGATTTAAGAAACTGATTTCCTGAAAATGTGTGACTTACAGAACACTGATAGTGTCAGAATTTTCTCCAGTGATAGGGAGTTGATCAGAGCTGTCTCATAACAACATTGGGAAGTTTTGCCAGAATCATGAATGAAAGATAAGCCAGGTTAAGCTGGCATCCCAGAATGGCCTGAACTGAGCTTTGCTTGTGTTACTGGACTGCCTGCTTGGGAAGTTTTCAAGGTTGGGCTCTGTTTGTTGTTTAACTAATTGTGACTGGACTCTTCCCTCTATACATTCCCAGCCTATAAATACAACCTACCCCAAACCTTCAACAGATTCACATATAGCTTGCTTGTCTTGAATTGGAATTCCTCACTTATCCCAAAATATACTTATTTTTGTGAGTTTGTCTCAGTTTCTCTCTTGGGTCAACAACAGCAAACCATATTATGATGAACATATCACAATGTAGCCCTCTCAGTTCAGTTCAGTTCAGTCGCCCAGTTGTGTCTGACTCTTTGCAACCCCATGAATCGCAGCACTGCAGGCCTCCCTGTCCATCACCATCTCCTGGAGTTCACTCAAACTCATGTCCATCGAGTCAGTGAGGCCATCTAACCATCTCATCCTCTGTCATCCCCTTCTCCTCCTGCCCCCAATCCCTCCCAGCATCAGAGTCTTTTCCAATGAGTCAACTCTTCGCATGAGGTGGCCAAAGTACTGGAGTTTCAGCTTTAGCATCAGTCCTTCCAATGAACACCCAGGACTGATCTCCTTTAGAATGGACTGGTTGGATCTCCTTGCAGTCCAAGGGACTCTCAAGAGTCTTCTCCAACACCACAGTTCAAAAGCATCAATTCCTCAGCTCTCAGCTTTCTTCACAGTGCAACTCTCTCATCCATACATGACCACAGGAAAAACCATAGCCTTGACTAGACAAACCTTTGTTGGCAAAGTAATGTCTCTGCTTTTGAATATGCTATCTAGGTTGGTCATAACTTTCCTTCCAAGGAGTAAGCGTCTTTTAATTTCATGGCTGCAATCACCATCTGCAGTGATTTTGGAGCCGCAAAAAATAAAGTCTGACACTGTTTCCACTGTTTCCTCATTTAGTGGTCAAGAAGAGCTACCCCACATCCGAGGTCAGGGGCAGCGGCCGAAAGGAGCTACCCCACATCCAAGGAGCAGTGGCTGCGCGGGCACAGGAGGGCTGAGAGGAGCTACTCCACATTCAAGGTCAGGAGAGGTGGCCATGAGGAGATGTAGCCGTCTAAAGGCCCTCATATGAAAGAAAAGAGGCTAGGTCCTTATTATTTATATGTGTTTCATTTTTTATTCACTGAATAAAATATGAAAAAATAAAATAAATATACAGTTCAGATTTTCTTACAACTAATGGTTCAAAATTTCATATTTTACAGAGTAAGAAATCAAAAGAGGCATTTGGGGGTCTGTTTAGTTAGTAAGAGAACCAGATGGATGTAACCTAAAAGCCTTATGATGTAGATCATTTCAACAAAGAAATGGTCAGTATAAATTTATCAGTCTTTTCCATGCATCTACTGTTATAAAATTGCTACTATCATCATTCTACACCCAAGCCCCTGGCCAAGACTGACCCAGTGGAAACATTCATGATAGAATGATGTAGTCTGGGTGGCTCCCCCAGAACTCCTAGACAATTTTCCTACTGAGAAAATATTCCCCTAAATTGTAGGTTTGAGATTCTCACAATGATCATCGGTGACCAAAAAGTGTTCCATTTCACCATTTATGGGAGTAGTTCATCTCTTAATTGTGTCGGCAGGTTATGTAGACTCCCAGCAATTGCAGTAGATTTACCAGTGTACTATTGTAAGTTGGTGAAATCAACACCTATAAAAATTGTTCTTAATAGCAATAGTAATGGCTAAGATTTATCAGACATTTAAAATTACGTTCAGTTCAGTCACTCAGTCGTGTCTGACTCTTTGCAACCCCATGGACTTACAGCATGCCAGGCTTCCCTGTCCATCACCAACTCCTGGAGCTTACTCAAACTCATGTCCATTGAGTTGTTGATGCCATCCAACCATCTCATTCTCTGTTGTCCCCTTCTTCTCACACCTTCAATCTCCCCCAGCATCAGTGTCTTTTCAAGTGAGTCAGTTCTTCGCATCAGGTGGCCAAAGTATTGGAGTTTCAGTTTCAGCATCAGACCTTCCAATAAATATTCAGGACTGATTTCCTTTAGGATTGACTGGCTGAATCTCCTTGAGCTCCAAGGGACTCTCAAGAATCTTCTCTAACACCACGGTTCAAAAGCATCAATTCTTCGGCGCTCAGCTTTATTAATAGATCAGCTCTCACATCCATTTAAAATTAGGTAGACATTATCACATTTTCCATTTTACAAATGAGGAGCTGAAATCTAAGAGGTTAAATCACTCAGGTCATAATTTTTATAATAGGCAAGCTGAGATTTCAACCCACATATATTTTATCCTAAAATACACAAACCACTATTCCAAATTAGAGTTAATTAATTTTTTTACTATAGCAAACATGACTTTATACTACAACAAAAGCAAAGCAAAATATATGAAGAAAAGACTAAATTACAAGAAAACCTCTCATTCACTTGCCTAAGAGGATATGTGCTTATCTTATTTATTTAATGTAATCTGAGTCTTAACTTAATGTCAGAAACTTCTCAACAGCTTGTCCTCAATTCTTAAAAGCAGATACCTCTTTAGCAATGATCTGGTCCATGAAAGATTCTAAACTAATCAAGGAGAAAGTGTTTGTTTATCTGTCTGGCTTTCTGTGATAGTAATGGCCTGCCTTTCTCCCATCTCCATGCTAGACACAGAAACACTTCTTCATAAGGAAGACAAAGGAAAAGAAATCAGACTTTTGCTTCCAAAGGTACCATCTCTTTATTTGAATGTTCCTTCATTCCAGCTACCATTTTCTTCTACTGTGTGCGTGCTCAGTCGCTTAGTCATGTCTGATTCTTTGCAACCCCATGGACTGCAGATAGCCAGGCTCCTTTGTCCTTGGGATTTTTCAGGCAAGAATACTGGAGTTGGTTGTTATTTATCCCTCTAGGGGATTTTCCCGACTCAGGGATGGAACATGAGTCTCTTGTGTCTCCTGCATTGGCAGGTGGATTCTTTAACACTTAGCCACTATCTCCTTCTATTATATCTGTGCAGTTTTGAAAGTTTATTCCTATTCTCTGTAGAAATGGAGTAAAATGATCTGCTTTCCTGTACACTTACTAATATACATAACATTATTTTGTTTTAGAGGTACATTAAGTTACTATTTGAAGGCATTTTAAAAGAAGTAAAATTAAAACTTTGAACTACTTTTAAAAGAAGTAAAATTAAAACTTTCAATGTGTCTTTAACTAGCTTCATATATGTAGAACTTAAACTTTTCTCTTGAAGACCATTCAATAAGACTATAAAAAGACACAAAATCTATGCACTTTCAACAGCCTAAGTATTTAGTACTGGTGAAAGTTATTAATTCCTTTCAAAGAACTACCATGAAAATGAGTTTCCAAGATGTAAAATTTGCTTTTAAGAATCGGACATTGAATTCAGGCAGAAACAACACATGTGAAGGCAAACAGGTCTCTTGGAGCATAACTTTCCATTGACATCCTCCGTAAGTAAAAAATTTAAATGCAGGAGATCCGTGCATGTGGAGATTAACCATTCATGATTCTGCAGATCTATGAGTATTCCCGCAGGTCTCATAATATGTAATCATCCATGCTTTTTGTTGAGGCATGCGTTTCAATCACTGCGCACTGGTTTGCCTAACTCATAACTGAGTCTTGCCAACCTCCCAGCATCAGCATTTCATCATGCCTGTCATATTCTCTCCTTATCCCTGGAAACCATTAATGCAATTTAAGTAAAACCCAAAGCTCTTAAATGGCCTGTAAATCCCTATACGGTCTGCCCCTTTCCATCCCACACAACTTTCTGGCCTAATTTCAAAGTACCCTTCTCTCTTGTTCTTCTGCAGTCACACTGGCCTCCTCATTGAGCACAGAAAGAGTCTGCTAATGCTAAGGCACTTCAGTTGTGTCTGACTCTTTGTGATCCTATGGACAGTAGCCCACCAGGCTCCTCTATTCATGGGATTCTTCAAGCAAGAATACTGGAGTGGGTTGCCATCCCCTCCTCCAGGGTATCTTCCCAACCCAGGGACTGAACCTGTGTCTCTTATGTCTCCTGCATTGACAGGTGGGTTCTTTACCACTAGCACCAACTGGAAAGTTCATCCTGTAGGAAAACCTTTGCCCTATCTCCTGTACCTGGAGTAACTCTTTCCTCTCTCTGATATCTGCATGCTGGGCATAGTCTCTCCCATTCTAGCATGTGTCTACTCTTAACATTTGATCAGGGAGGATTTTTGATCCACAGTATCAAAGAAGACTCCTAATACTGATGCTTCTTATCCCCGTTACCTCACTTCATTGTTCTTCACACCACTTATCACTAACTAAAATACCACATTTCTTTGTTTACTGGTTTATTGTCTTTTTAGACTCCAGCCCCATCCCACACCATCCTTCCTGCTTCTTGGCCCTCTGGATTACCTCTACTTCTGACTCTTACCAAACCTAGTTGTAAAGCTGGACTCCAAGCCTGTAGGAACCCCAGGATATTCTCTAGAAAATTTCTTTCTCCAGTTACAAATCTAACAAATTTACAAATCTAACAAAATTACCATATACTAGGAATTTTTAGGGGCGTCCCAGGTGGTACAGTGGTAGAGAATCTGCCTGCCAATACAGGAGATGTAAAAGATGCAGGTTCAATCCCTGGGTTAGGAGTATCTCCTGGAGTAGGAAATGACAACCACTCCAGAATTCTTGCCTGGAAAATTCTAGGGACAGAGGAGCACAGTGGGCTCCATTGGGTCGCAAAGTCCATGGGGTCACAAAGAGTTGGACACGACTGAGCACACACACACAGACAAGAATTTTTAACCGGCACACCAGAGTTCTGGCTCCTTATCCCTGACATAAAAAGGAATTGTTTACCTGCCAAAGATCCTTTTGGCATATGAGAATCTTTTTAAAAATTGGGCTGTTTGGTTCTTAGGAGAAAACAACAATCATTTGGATAGTGAATTGTAGCCATTTTCTAATTACAATTAGACTCCTTGGTTTTTTTCAAAAAATTAATAGTGGCTACCATCCTAAATAGCAAATTACCTGACCATAGAATCCTGCCCAAAGGACATTCTGAAAATTAAAGCTCCGTAGATGCAGACTGGATTGGCACTACCATGGAAATTTCACATGCACTCCAGCAACTCCACCTCAGTACAAGTGTTTACATGAGGGCTGTGAAGTCCGGCATGCAATGGTGCTGCACCCCCAACTCCAACCTGGATGGTTAAGGCTACTTTTGATAATCCTCTCCAGCTGCCTCAAGGCAGGAACATCAAAAGGGCACATCAAAGCTCCCAGTCACAGTGGAGAGGAGTGACTGCGAACCGGGTGATGCCTTTTTCTTCAGGCTCCACAACAAATACAAGTCTTCCGGCCTTCCCCCAAGGAGGAGAGAGTAATTTTTAAAAATTCTCAGCTGCCTGCCCTGAGGGAGGAGAGAGACACCATTGTGGCAGGTAGAGGATAAAACCATATCTCCCAATCATAGATTTCTGAGAGTTAGAAGGCTGTACTAACCACACACACATGAAAAGTTTGATCCATGCTTCACTGGTGTGTGTGTTTTAAAATGCAAATAACAAGAGTTGAAAATGATGAAGTGAGCATGTGTTGTCTCACTGACATGCAAGACAGGCAATTAATGAAACTCTGGGCCACAGTATCAGCTGCCTGCTGACTTCTGCAATTGAATTAAAACTATCATAAGAATAATACAAGGACTTGCCCTTGTCCTTCTTGTCTATGTGTTTATTTAATTTTCTGTCCAACTGACTCTCAGATAAATTGGAAACAGCTGCCATTTTTTGATTCAGTAGCTCCATTACCCCCATGTGACATCATTCTGGGCAAGAACACTAACAATAGGTCATTATGTAGCAATTACTTTATTGATTTATGGAAGTTTTTAAGCTCCATCAGGAATATGCACATTGAAGGGGGGAAAAAAAGATCACTTCTGTGCTGTTGTTAAGGAGAAAAACTGAACTACAGTGGCTGGTATAATGTTGCTCTGATGGGACCTTCCTTACAAAGGAAAACTAAGGGAATCATTCCTGTTTTGTTGATTTCCCTTAAGTAAGAGAGAAATGGGGCAGGATTGTAAAGTTTGAAAGTTAGAGTATCCATAATTGAATCAAGTAGCTAAGTAAACAGATTACTCAAAGGCTGCTGTTATGTAATAGGAGGATTTCAGTGATATAATAGAACAATTAACAAGGTTCAAACTCCCATGATGAATGAACTTTCTAAGCTTACACATAACATATCAAGAATACTGCTGCATGAAGCCAGGCTTGCTTTCTCAATGCAAATGGATATCATAAGACTTCACATTTCAGTATTAAATGCCTGCCTCACACCATTCAGTGGGTCATAATTTTAGCTGCCCATCAGTTTTTAATTAGGCTGTTTTCTTGGGCCTCTAAATATAAATAAGCAGAGTCTCCTCTGTTGTAAACAGCTGACTTTATTTCATGTTCCTCTGGTTTAGGGAACTCTGATCTAGCAATAAAAAAATTAAAAAAGGAATTAAGTGCCCTCTGGGTAGTAACTTAACAGTGAGATTCTAATGTGATGAGGTGAACAACAGCCTGCCTATATCTTGAGGGAAATGGTGATTTCTTTATTAAAATCTGTATTTGAGATTTGTTGGCACCTATTGGAGGTTAAGAGTGTACTATCTTGGATCTTCTGTCAAAGCCCTAATAGAGGAAACATTTGAGCCCAACATCTGGCTTGCCTCTCAATGGGAAGAATAGTTATGGATTAGATGTCCCTGTGGAAACATGTGGAGCTGTCCCTTGTCCCAGATCAGTAGCTTGAGGGTAAGCAAGGATGCTGAAACTTGTGCATTTCAGAGGTAAGAGACAGCATATGATGAGTTTGCGCTTCACTTATCAATGTTTTTCAGTTCTGACCAGACTCTGAAAGGCACTAGGAAATAAATAATTATTTAGGAAATAAAGAAAAGTACGACTTTCCAGGTGGTGCAGTGGTAAAGAATCCACCTGCCAATGCAGAAGATGTAAGAGATGTGGGTTCAATCCCTGGCTGGAGAAGATCTTCTAGAATAGGAAATGGTAACTCAATGCAATATTCTTTCTTGGAAAATTCCATGGACAGAAGAGCCTGGCAGGCTACAGTCCATGGGGTTGCAAAGACTCAGACATGATGAGCACGTACACATCCAAAGAATAGTAGTAAGTGATCCTGTTTAGGAAGTTCATCTTTTTAACTCATGAAAGTGAAAGTCACTCAGTCGTGTCCAACTCTTTGCAACCCCATGGACTGTATGGTCCATGGAATTCTCTAGGCCAGAATACTGAGGTGGGTAGCCTCTCCCTTCTCCAGGGGATCTTCCCAACCCAGGGATCGAACCCAGTTCTCCCACATTGCAGGTAGATTCTTTTCCAGCTGAGCCACAATGGAAGCCCTTTTTAAGTCATAGTAAAGCCAAATTTTAGGAGCCCATCATTCACAAGTCTGGAACCTTATATTCTTAAAATGAATGCCCCCAAAACAATCTTCTGAAAACGTTACTATGGGTCTTCCAGGTAGAGAGTTAAACTTGAGGGAAATAATGTCTAATAAATGTTGAAACTGAGTTTTGCTCTGGGGAGGATAGCTCTGGAGAAAGTAAAAGTTAAAAAGACATAAGCCCTGACCTCTGGGGGTTCATAATGCAGTCTCCTTGGTCTGGGTGTACAAATAATATGGACAACCCTATGTAACTTAAAAAAAAACACTGCACTTTATATTAGGAGATCTAGGTTATAATCACAATCATGTTATTAATAAGAGGTGAGATCTTAGATAAGTCACAATTTTCCTAGGACCCTAATTTCCTCAATTGTGAACTAGAGAAAGTGGTTGCATAACATCTAGGTCCCTTTTAGTCCTTACAAATCCCCAAATCCCATAATCATGATAATTCATATGTCACAAAATTTCATGTGCCTCAGCTTACAACTATTTTCCAGCTAACACCTGAAAATGGTAAATGAGTCTCTGTTTATAATTTTAAAAAGCAAGAACATTTTACCTTGCTTATGTACAACACATCTTTCACACATCTGAATGTGCACTTCTTATATTCTTTACAAGATGGCTTAAATCCATTAACTCTTTATCAGAAAAACATTTGCAATGAAAGAAAAAAGCAAATGTTAACATAAAGCTTTTTGTGTTGAAACATCATTTCTGAATCACTAAATTGTTCCTTCTTGATAACTGGTCTTTGAGTGATAGTTACAGGCTAAAAATATTAGGAAAATGTCAGCTAAAGAGGATGTTTCATTTGGAAGGATATAATTCACTGAGATCTTTTTGGAAGAGATAAATCTGAAGCCAAGTCTTAAGAAAGTTAAGGGCACAGCTTAATGAGAAAGAAGAGGTGGTCGTTCCATGGGACTGTAATAGCAACAACAAAGAAGTGGGCATAACAAGGACACTGAATTTTGTGAGGTAGAGGGAATGACTATGTCAGAGATGGGAGTTGTATGCACACACCGTGTAATAAACATGGGCTGGAATGCTGTTAGCATAGACAAATGAAGTTTACTTTGATTCTGGGAGGGAATACATGATTAAAATAATATCTAAGGAAGACTGTGTCATTGGCTATGCAGTGAGTAGGCTGCAGAGTAAAGGGATTACAAACAAATAATACAACCCAAAGAAAGTAACATAATCAAGGGATGAAGCTATAAAACTCTGGACTAAGATAATGACTATGAAAATGGAAAAGAAGGCTCAAATCCAAAAATACCAGCAAGAAGAACTAACACGCTATGAGAACTGACTTGATATGTGATAACAAGTAAGACTGTTTTCAAAGGAAGTAGTAAAAATTAACTACCAGATGCATGTCCCAGTGAATTCATTGGTTAGTTGAGTCATTGGGAAAGGAACACAGAAGGAGAGAGAATGTTTATTTCATTGAATTCAGGGCCTAAGTGTCCCACTGGAAGCACAGTTAAGTGAAAACATTTAGTTAATAAACAGATATAGAAGAGTGGTGAAAGGTCAGAGCTGGAGCATCATTCTTTCATTGAGCAAACATTTATCAGATACTTATCAAATATCTTTAATGTTCACTATTCTCGATACCAGCAATAAAGAGATAATAGACATAATCACTGTACTCCAGAAATTTTGTCTGGTGTAAGAGACAGAAAATCACTCAGTTAAGCATCTTGCAATCAACTATAGAATATATGGTGGCGGTTTAGTCACTAAGTCGTGTCTCACTCTTGCAACCCCGTGGACTGTAGCCTGCCAGGCTCCTCTGTCCTTGGGATTCTCCAGGCAAAAATACTGGAGTGGATTGCCATTTCCTTCTCCAGGGGATCTTCCCAACCCAGGAATAGAACCCAGGTCTCCTGCATTGCAGACAGATTCTTAACCAACTCAGCTACAAGGAAAGCATAGAATATATAATCAACATTATTTAATATAATCCAAAGGAGAAGTCACAGCCCAGATTACTATGTGACTTTGAAGAAGTAATTTGCAATGCTTCCTGAAACAGGAGATTTCTACTTAAGTGACAAGTCAGGAGGGAGAGAAATCTAGAAATTAAACATACTGGTTAAACATACTGGTATAAAATAAAAAGATAAAATGTGTGCATGCTAAGTCATTTCATTCGTGTCTGACTCTATGCAACACTATGGACTAAAGACTGTCAGGTTTCTATATCCCTGGGATTCTCCAGGCAATGGAGTGTGTTGCCATGCTCTCCTCTAAGGGATCCTCCCAACCCAATGATCCATTCCATGTCTCCTACACCTCCTGCATTGGCAGCCGGGTTCTTTACTACTAGCGCCACTTGGAAAGCCCAAAATGATAAAAGAGAGCAAAAAGGAAGTCCAGGGAATTTACTATTATTATTCTAGTCAATGTTGTATGAGATCCCACTTTGTGCAACTAAAAGAAATGAAAGACACAGGCTGGAAAGAAAATAAAATTGTCTTTATTGACAGGTGATTTTTTTAAAGACTCTACATACAAAATTTTTAAATTAGTAAGGCAATTTAGCAAGGCTACTATACTAAAAATCAAACTTCAGAATTAACGTATGTCTTTATTCTTCTAGCAAAAATTGAAAAGTAAAAAATGTTAATGCAGTATTATTTAATAATGAAACAAATGAAACAAATACCTAAGAATATATATAATAAATTATATATAAGGTATTTGTACTGAAAGCTATAAAACAACGTTGAGACAAAATGAAGACCTAAAGAATTAAGAAATATATCATGTTCATAGAGTGAAGGAATCAATGTTTTTAATATGACAGTTTCTTTTTTTTTTTTTTAAACTTTACATAATTGTATTAGTTTTGCCAAATATCATAATGAATCCGCCACAGGTATACATGTGTTCAGTTTCTTTTCAAATTTATCTGTGCATTTAGTGTAATCAAAATCAAATCCCAGTGGATTTTTGCAGAAATTGCTAAATTGCTTCTACAGCTACATGAAAATACAAAACACCTAGAAAATCACAGAAATCTTGAAGAAAAACAAATCTTGCCCTAACTGATCTTAAGACTTTTGCAGGTTTAAAGTAATTAAGACAAACAAAATTAGAACAACAGAACAGAATAGATAGTCTAGGAAAAGACCCATACACGCACAATCTAATGATATATGACAAAAGCGACTGCAATTCAGTGGGGGAAAGGGTGGTCTTTTCAATAAGTAATGTTGCGTTAATTAGATACATACGTGAAAAAGAATGAACCCTGACCTTTCACATCATACACAAAAATTAATTCAAGATACATCAAATGTTAAAGAAATGGTTCTAAAACAAAATGCAGGAGATAATTTTTGTGATGTTATTTTTAAGATTTCTTAAATGAAGTGTTAGAATACAATCTTTTTACGAAAAAATTGAAAAGTTGGTGTTCTGAAATTAAGTTCTCAAATTAAGAACTTCCATGTACCCAATACATACAAACATTTAAAGAACTTGTACAAATAAACAAACATTTTTTAATGAAGAAAGACTTGAATATGCACATCAAAACAGAATTGTAAATGACCTATAAACATATTCAGTGTGTTCATCATTGTCATTTCTAAGGAAAATGCAAATTAAACCAAAATTAGGTGCCACTACATGCCCTCAAAAGTTACAAACATTAAGAGGCATTGATAGTATCAAGTACTGATGAACAAAGTGGAACTCTCATACATGTTATTAAGAGACTAAAGCTGTTACACTTATTTTAAAAATTTCTTGGCAGTATAGTAAGCTACACATTTGCATACACTATGACCCAGAAATTCCACACCTTAAAGTATATGCCCAACTGCAATTATTGCTTATGTCATCAGAAGATAAGAATTTCATATCAACATTTTCATAAGAGGAAGGAGCTGGAACGAATCAAAATGTTCATCACTAAAAGAGAGGAGACGTTCATCATCAATAGGACAGATGAATGCATGGTGGTACACTCATACAAGTGGAATATTATGCAGTAAGGGGATAGAAAAGCTAAACGCACACAACAAAATCAATAAACTTAAAACCATTCTGAGCAAAAGAAACCTGATAAAATAAAAACGTATTTCATGATTCCATTTATGTTCAATTCAAAGTAAGTAAAATGAATCTTCCAATAAATAGTGCTAGAGCAACATGAATATCATATATTTTTCCATTTGTTTGTGTCATCTTCAGTTTCTTTCATCAGAGTGTTATAGTTTTCCAAGTACAGGAGTTTTACCTCCTTAATTCAGTTTCTTCCTAGGTATTTATTCTTTTTGATGTGATTGTAAAGAGGATTGCTTTCTTAATATTTCTTTCTGATGGTTCACTGTTCAGTTCAGTTCAGTCGCTCAGTCGTGTGTGACTTTTTGCGCCCCATGGACTGCAGCACTCCAGGCCTCCCTGTCCATCACCAACTCCCAGAGTTTACTCAAACTCATGTCCCTTGAGTCGGTGATGCTATCCAACCACCTCATCCTCTGTCATCCCCTTCACCTCCCGCCTTCAGTCTTTCCCAGAATCGGGGTCTTTTCAAATGAGTCAGTTCTTCTCATCAGGTGGCCAAAGTATTGGAGTTTCAGCTTCAGCATCAGTCTTTCCAAGGAATATTCAGGACTGACTGATTTCCTTTAAGATGGACTGGTTGGATCTCCTGCAGTCCAAGGGACTCTCAAGAGTCTTCTCCAACACCACAGTTCAAAACCATCAATTCTTTGGCACTCAGCTATCTTTATAGTCCAATTCTCACATCCATACATGACTACTGGAAAAATCATAGCTTTGAGTAGACGGACCTTTGTTGGTACAGTAATGTGTCTGCTTTTTAATATGCTGTCTAGATTGGCCATAACTTTCCTTCCAAGGAGCAAGCATCTTTTAATTTCATGGATGTGGTCACCATCTGCAGTGATTTTGAAGCCCCACCCCCACAAAAAAAAGTTTCTCACTGTTTCCATTGTTTCCTTGTCTATTTGCCATGAAGTGATGGGACCAGATGCCATGATCTTAGCTTTCTGAATGTTGAGCTTTAAGCCAACTTTTTCACTCTCCTCTTTCACTTTCATCAAGAGGCTTTTTAGTTCCTCTTCACTTTCTGCCATAAGGGTGGTGTCATCTGCATATCTGAGGTTATTGATATTTCTCCCGGCAATCTTGATTCCAGCTTGTGCTTCTTCCAGCCCAGCATTTCAAATGATGTATGCTGCATATAAGTTAAATAAGCAGGGTGACAATATACAGCCTTGATGTACTCTTTTCCCGATTTGGAACCAGTCTGTTGTTCATTGTTAGTGTATAGAAATGGAACCGATTTCTGTATGCTAATTTTGTATCCTGAAACTGTACTGAATTCACTGAAGAGCTCTAGTTGTCAAAAATTTGAAACAACTCAAATATCTTTCAACTGGCAAATGGATTTTAAGAAGTGTGGTGTATCCGTATACTGGAAGCCCACTCAGCAATAAGACAGAAATAAAGTTTTGATACATGCTCTATCATAGATAGATCACAAAATAATTATGCTGAATGAAGCAAGACAAAATTTACATATTGTATGATTCCATTCATATAAAATCTAGGAAATGCAATTAACAGTTGTTGGAGGATTAGAGGGAGGGTAGGCAAGCCTGGGAGGAAGGAATTACAAAGAAACAAGAGGAAACTTCTGGGAGTGATGGATATGCTTATTATCTTGATTGATATTTTCACAGATGTACATATGTCAAAACATAAAATTATATACTTTGAGATATTACATTTATTGTCTATCAATTATATTTTTTAAAAGCTATAAAATTTTTACACGAACAAAATTAATCTGGTTCTTAAGAAGGGACATAAGGGAGAATTCTGGTGTGTGTTTTCTATAGCTCAATATGGATATATTATACAAAAAAAGGCCCCAACAGCCCTTGTATATTTGTATATTTCACTGCTTTTAAATCTAAACTTCATAAAAATAAATTTTACAAAAATGTAGTTGAAGGACTTAAAGTAATGAGCATGGAGTTGAATGTCTAGAACCATAATTGACTTTACAAGACATCCATAAATAAACAACAGAAGAATAAATGGCAAAGCAAAATATAAAAAAATACTGCAAACATAGGAGGAACACTGCTAGGCAATGGCAGGTGACTTTTACTTGGAAATTTTAATGAACCTGTCACAGAGAAAGAAAATGATCTCTACCCTTCTAGGCACTTCTGGCAATCTAAGAATTCAACTGACATGAGAGATTAATAGGAGAAAGTTTAATACCATATATGCATGGGGGAGACCAAGGAAAACTGAGTAACTCACCAAAATTTGGGACTTCAAAGGAAGGTAATTCACATAAAGATGAAAAAAGCACATGTTTGCTGGGCCATGCAGAGACACTGGGACAAAGTAGACTCTGACCTCTAGGCTCTACTGAGTTTCCTCAGCCACACTTAGACCACATTCTTTGCAGATATCTCTGGTGTGATCTGGAGAAGGGAACAGCTACCCACTCCAGTATTCTGGGCTGAAGAACTGCATGGACTATAGTCCATGGGATCGCAAAGAGTTGGACATGACTGTGACTTTCACTTTCACTGGTGTGATATCCGTATTCTTGGAAGAGGCTCTTTATCTAAATTCTTTTAGTCAGTTAAGGGATGAGGGCAGGTAATAGAAAAGCTTTCTGCTGTTTCTTAAAAATATTCATCCTGAATTAATCCTCATATCAAAGAGACACATTTTGGGGTGGCAAATTTTACTCCCCTCCAAACCCATAATGACCCAGTGAAAAAGCTCGTCTATATTTCATTAATGGAATTGCTGCAGGACACATTTTGTCTGCCTTGTCTTTCACTCTCTGTTTTCATACTTTCTTATTTTTAAAGCCTCTTCTCTTTTCTACCCAATCCTATTGGATCACACACTAAGCTTTAAATCTTCTCTTGGCTTTATTCTTTGGCATACAGTCTATTTCTCAGGAACACAACTCTGGTCTTTGTCTTCTGTGTTTATGTGGGAAATCATAGGAGAGGAGTTATTTCTTCCTACATAGCCAGCCCTAATCCTATAATACAGGCTCTAGATGAGGTAGGTGTGATTTCTTACCTGCTACTCTCTGATCTTTGTGTAGGTGAGCAGGGGGAAGAGGAGTAGGGAAGAGGGAGCAGGGACAGGACTGAACAGAAAGAATAAAAAACAGTTCAATGGCTGGGAATAAAAGAGCCAGGGTATTTGAATGGGACAAATGATTTGCTATAGATTTTCCACATGGGTCACTAGATTTGCTACAGAGGATCACAGTAACCAAGGAGAAAGCAGAAACACAAAAGAACAACTTTGGAAGAGATAATGGTGAAAGAGAATGGTGAGTAGGTAGAAATATTCAACATAATCATGTAATAAATCTATGAATTTTAGAAACATTTATAGAGAAATCAGAATTAAGGGCAATATTTTTGTTTTAACATGTGAATTTCATGAGTAGGGAAAAGAGAATATTTGGGGAAAGGATTTAGTATTACTTTTTCTCTAAATCTATAGGGAAAGAGTGAGCAAAAACAGGAGCTTGTGTGTCATTTGAAACCCACCAATTTAACTTCTAGTATAAAGTGAAGAGAAAGAATTTTTGTGTCTCCCAGCCTTGTTTTTATTATATAGGTCTCTGTGTATGTGTGTCTATGTGTGTGTCTGTGTTGTGTCTGTGTTGGGGGTCATCCAAATAGGAATGGTTGCCACAGAATTTGAAAGAGAAATAAGGTAATATGGACTGGAGATAGCCACTTGGAAAGTTAAAAGAAAGATCTCAGAACTGCTAGAGAGCTTGTCAGTGTTCTAAAATCAGGAGTACAAAACAGAAGCTTTGGGTTCTGTGGTTCAAAGCAATAGACTTGTCAGTTGAGACAAAATGAACCAAGAGCTCAAAGTACATAGTGTTGGAATTTTAGATGATCACTGAGAGAAGATTCCCCAAAGTGAGCAGTACTGTAGCATTTAGATAACCTAACACTCTGACTTCTCATAAACTTAGTGTTTAGCAGATCATGCGAGCGCCCACTGGTGCATGGGAGGCAATGGCTGCCAAACGGAGGGTGAAGTACAATGAGAAGTTGTTACATTATTTAATGTACTTCATTTTTGGTCACCTTCCAATTTAAATTATCAACTTGCCAAAGATGGATAAAATGATATGATATGATTAAAAGCTTTAAAACTATTAAGGTTAAAGAGTCATTACACATTTTAATTGAAGCAGATGTGAAGTGGCCCTTTCCAAATGTAAAAGATCCATGTATAAACATCACCCTGCTATCTAATGAAGCCAACCTGAGATTCCAATCCAAGAACTTTAAGTTATTAAATACACACACACAAACACACACATATCACGTACATACGTATTTATGTATAGCAAGCATGCTGGTGAGTTGAAAAAAATTCCTATGGCATAAAATGGAGACAAAAGGAAAGATGGTACATGAGAGGAAGGAAAGGATGGACAGGGAAAGGGCTAAACATTCCAACTGAGATGGCTAGTCTTCAACAAGTTCTGCCTCGATCCCAAAGCCATATTTACTCCTTTGTGTAGTCCCTCACCTTGAATCTGGGCAGCCTCTGTGACTCACTTTTGACTCTTAGAATATGGCACAGGTTAGCATCTAATGCCGTCATAAGAAGTCTTGTAGCTTTGGCTTGGATTTCTCCAACTCTCATCTTTGAGATGCTTCCTCTCACAGCCCAGCCATCAAGTCATATGCAGAGACCACAAGTAAGTGCCCCAGTCACCGTTACCTGCTGATTTCCCAGGTGAAAACCAGCATCAGCTCTCAGCCACCTGAATGAGTCAGCTCAGAAATTTCAGTCCAGGCTTACTCCTAGACAACATCAACATCCAACATCCTGTGGGGCAGAAGAACAGCCCAGCAGAGCCTAGTCAACTCACAGAATTGTTAAAGATAATAAATTGATTGCTGTTTAAGCCAGGAAGTTTTTTTAAAATGGTTTATTTAGCAAAATTAGATAACCAAAATGATTGACTAATTTCTTAATATGAATGCACACCAGTTAGATACTACTGTGTAATAACTAAACCACAAATTTAACTGACTTAAAATAGAGGAATCATCCAACTCTTTCTTAAAGGGCCAGATAGTAAATATTTTCGTTTTTATGGACCAGTCTCTATCCACACTCAATATTCAGCTCTGCCATTGTAGTGCAAAAGAGGCCATAGACAAAACATAAACAAATAGGCATGTCTGTGCTCCAATAAAACTTTACAAAAACTGGCAGCTGGCCTCTGGTCATAGTTAATCAATCCCTATTTTTAAAGCATGTATTATTTCTTACAATCCTATAGGTCAGAGGGATGTTTCTGCTGATCTGAGACAGGTCTCGGCTTGGCTCGTTCATGCACCTGTCATCAGCTGGCAGGTTAGTTAGGGGGCTGGTTGGTCCATGATGGCCTTATGTACATCTGGTGCTTTGCTGGCTGCCAGCTGGAGTTACAGGGGTGATTGGGCCACGTGTCTCTTATCATCCATCAAGCCAGCCTAGGCTTGTTCACAAAGTGGTGGCAGAACTCCAAGAAAACAAGCAAAAGCTCAGAGTCCTGTTGAGGCCTAGGATCAGAATTGGCACATTTTTACTTCTCTTCTATTTTATTGGCCAAAATAAGTCACAAGGTCAATTCACATTCAGTGATAAGAGAACACAATTACCCCCTTGATGGAGGGGTTCTAAAGTCATGATGCAAATGGTGTGGGTATAGGTAAGGGTGGAGCACTGGGCCATTTTTGCAAATCGTGAGGCTATGAATATGTGAAGCTAAGAGATAAGATTCTAACGGGAGTTGGTTCACTTCCTTTATTTATAAAGAAAGAAAATAAAACCTAGGACTAGGGATCACCTCACCCAAGTCATTCTTGCTAGGTAGCACAGCCCTGGAGTTACTTACTAATTGTGTGTATAACTAGGAGGTTATGGTTTTCCTGACCCCTTAGAATGTCTATATAGGGCCTTCAGTGTTCCTAACACAATTCTGAAGTTTCTTTTCTACACACAAATCCCAGTCAGGTAACCTCTACCTCAAAGTCCCCAATTCTAGTAAAGGTACACTTAGGATGGGAAATACTTATTATCTACCAAGATCCCTTAAAAATCCCTCTTATATTCAGAAAGTCCTTATTATATGTTTAGAATCTTAACTCCTAAGTTAGCATATCTTCCAGCCTAAAATGCCTCCAAAAATCTGTATCATTTGGTCACATGCCATGAATGTGGAGTAGACTGGTAATAACAGGTCCAGTGAGAATGACTCTTACTCAAACAGTTGAGCCAAGACTTGCTGTAAACACACTTAGAATGAGATGACTACAGGCTACAAATTACTCACCAGCTGCCACAGTTATAGGCAAAATCCCTACTAGTCAGTTCATAATCCATAGGGACTTATGAGAATGTTCAAGCTAAATCCTTCCCTTCTATTCTCAATTGCTATGCTGTTGGAAAAACAGAAGAATTATCTTTCCCGCCCTGACTTAATGGCTTCTGGTAAGGATACAGCCCTATATTAAGTGCAATCTTCTATTCACAATTTAATAGGTTATAAAAATAAAGTTTTCTGCCTAGCTTTACCCCATGGACCAGATTGACTTAAGCCAGAGCATATGTAAGAAGAAGCTGGGTCCCTGACTCCAGGATCTTACATTACAATTTGTCCTAGAATCTGGACTATACCCAACCTAGCTGCTGCAAGTCATTAAGTTAATAAGTTACTCTGATGTCTATGTTTTTGTGACTCAAAAAATTCTAACATTCCTTTGTGGCTTACTTGTAAGTCAGCATTCTAGTGTATCTTTGTCTCTACATCAAACACCTTTTATGTAATTCAAAACTTTTCATTTAAGAGTCAAATCTAAATCCAATATTAGGCAACAAAATTTTCCTACTCATAATCTGAAATGAATCCTCATGCCACGATAAAAAACTGAACCCTGAGGCTCCAACAGAAGTAAGATTCTGAATGTAGGATGCACTAATTCATCATTGCTATGGTGGTGGTGGTTTAGTCACTAAGTCATGCCCGACTCTTGTGACCCCATGGGCTATAGCCCACCAGTCTCCTCTGTCCATGGGGTTTCCTAGGCAAGAATACTGGAGTGGGTTGCCATTTCCTGCTCCAGGGTATCCTCCAACCCAGGGATAGAACCTGAGTCTCCGACATTGCAGACAGACTCTACTAACTGAGCCACCAGGGAAGCTTCATCATTGCTATCTTATGGCTTTGGGAGGTATCCTATGGCATCACCATTCCTGATCATTTCCCTCCACCTCTGTACAAATTTTTATTTTTATTATTTCTTTACTTGCCCACACTGTGCTGCATGTGGTATCTTAGTTCCCTAACAAGGGATTGAACCTTGCCCACTGCACTGGGAGTGCAGAGTCCTAACCACTGGACCACCAGGGAGGTTCTTGCCAAAGCCTTTAAATCCTAGCTTCTCCTCATCTTGGCAGTTGGTTTTTTCTTTTTATTCTCTTTGCCTCCACTTGTATGAACCTCATATCTAGGCAAGTTTTGTGCTCAGACTCATGCTCTTCCTTTAATAAAATGTTTTTTGTTACCACCTCTGCCTACTAACATTTCACTTACACTACATAACACTTGATTTTCCCTGATCAAATTGGATCACTCATTTCATTAAGAATAAAAATTACTGTCTGTTTTGTAGGACATTATTCTTCTTTTTGTGTTTGTTGTATGGTGCCCCCTTTTCTCTCAGGAAGATAATTTTCCTCTAACTTAAGGTATGCCTTTAGTAAATCTGACACAGACATTGAACTTTCTAAGGCAAGATCTGCAAAGGGCCCCACTGTAATACCTAATCCTTTCTGTTGATATAGCAGCAATTGTACCAAATCCAGCAATAAGAGTCTCATGGGGGAGTAGAACACACATTTCCACAATCATGTAGGAAGTGTAAAGGCAAAATTGTTAATAGCCTCCCTAGGGTTTTATCTCTTGCTCTGATGCCTTCCATGATTTCATCATGGTTTAAGTAAGTGAAATATCTCAATTCAGGTTTCAAGCATAAAATAAAAATAGTGTGCTTTAGTCATTTTTTCCAAAGCCTGGTTTTATTATTAAGGTCTACAAGTTTCTTTCGTATGTAACCTAATTACATGACTGTATCAAAATTCATTTCTAAGCCAGGTAGTATTCCCATGTATTTTGTTATAATGTTATAATACACATAATGTTATAATGTTTTAAAACAACTCCTGGTACAGAAATATCAAATATTATATATATTTTTATTCCTTTTTTCTCCAGTGCAAAAAAGGCCTATTTCCTTTTTGAGCAACACACTAACTTCCTTAGTACAAATATTTTCCTTTTTTCAGCCAAATTATGTCACATTTCTTTGAGATTATGAAACCTTTATGTCTGCAAAACTGAGAGGAAGAAAAAATTCAGTGGTCCTATTGTATTCACAAAATATATACAACTAGGCTTGGAGAAGGAAATGGCAACCCACTCCAGTATTCTTGCCTAGAGAATCCTGTGGATGGAGGAGCCTGGTGGGCTGCTGTCCATAGGGTCACGCAGAGTCAGACACGACTGAAGCGACTTAACAGCAGGGTAATTAAATACAATATCTAGAGCAACAGTATTGGAACAAAATGTATGCAAATGCTTTTGGGTACATAATTGTGTACTTCACTGATGCTTGCTTTTTTAGTTTTTAACTTTACAATAGTAACTAAAATCAAATTTAAAGAACTGATCTCATATAATTAATTAACTTTGTCCCATTCTACAGTATCTTCCATTTATTGAGTACCTTCACTGGGTCAGTCATCATGACATGACTTTCTATATCTATCTCAAAAGGTACTACATCTGGTCTTGTATCTGTACTTGTTCTTTCCATAAAAGGTACCATCCTCTGTCCAGTTGGAAAGCAAGATATATGCTTGTTTTCTCTCTCACTGCCTTTATTTCCAGTTCATACCAAGTTCTATGAATTTTATTTTCTAACTCTTACCTAGAATCATCTACCTCTTTCTTCTTTCACTGCCATTTTCCTCTTTCAAACTGAAATCATCTTCAACCTAAACTGCTGAAAAACAACTAACTAGTTTTCTTGCATTAACTCTAGGATTCTCTCCTTTTCCACTCTCCACCCAAGTGTCTGTCCTAGTTTTTGACTATTTTTTAGCAGAGTAGTTTGTCTTCATACTGAATTTTAGGAGTTCTTTGAAGTTCTGGATATAAGTGTCCCTTTCAAATTGTACAGCCAGTTCCTGGTAAAAATAGGAAGTCAATGTTCCTTGTTGAATCAGTCAGTTCAGTTGTTCAGTCATGTCTGACTCTTTGTGACCCCATGGACAGCCCCACGCCAGGCTTCCCTGTACTTCCCCAAGTCCCGGAGCTTACTCAAACTCATGTCCATCAAGCCGGTGATGCCATCCAACTATCTCATCCTCTGTCATCCCCTTCTCTTGTCTTCAATCTTTCCCAGTATCAGGGTCTTTTCTAGTGAGTTAGTTCTTCACATCAGGTGGCCAAAGTATTGGAGTTTCAGCTTCAGCATGAGTCCTTCCCGTGAATATTTAGGATTGATTTCCTTTGTGATAGACTGATTGCAGTCTAAGGGACTCTCAAAGGGTCTTCTCCAACACCACAGTTCAAAAGCATCAGTTCCGTGATCAGCTTTCTTTATAGTCCAATTCTCACATCCATACATGACTACTGGAAAAACCATAGCCTTAACTAGACAGACTTTTGTTGGCAAAGTAATGACTCTGCATTTCAATATTCTGTTTAGGCTGGTCATAGCTTTTCTTCCAAGGAGCAAGCATCTTTTAATTTCACGGCTGCACTCACCATCTGCAGTGATTTTTGAGCCCCCCAAAATAAAGTCTGCCACTGTTTCTATTGTTTCCCCAGCTATTTGACATGAAGAGATGGGGCCAGATGCCATGATCTTAGTTTTCTGAATGTTGAGCTTTAAGTCAACTTTTTCACTCTGCTCTTTCACTTTCATCAAGAGGTTCTTTGGTTCTCTTAGATTTCTGCCATAAGGGTGGTGTCATCTGCATATCTGAGGTTATTGATATTTCTCCTGGCAATCTTGATTCCAACTTGTGCTTCATACAGCCCAGCACTTTGCATGATGTACTCTGCATATAAGTTAAATAAGCAGGATGACAAATGCAGCCTTGTACTCATTTTTCAATTTTGAGCCAGTCTGTTATTTCATGTCCATTTCTAACTGTTGCTTCTTGACCTGCATACAGATTTCTCAAGAGGCAGGTCAGGTGGTCTGGTATTCCCATCTCTTAAAGAATTTTCCACAGTTTGTTGTGATCCACACAGTCAAAGACTTTGGCACAGTCAATAAAGCAGAGGTAGATGTTTTTCTGGAACTCTCTCACTTTTTTGATGATCCAAGAGATGTTGGCAATTTGATTTCTGGTTCCTCCGCCTTTTTGAAATCCAGTTTGAACATTTGGAAGTTCATGGTTCATGTACTGTTGAAGCCTGGCTTGGAGAATTTTGAGCATTACTTTGCAAGCATGTGAGATGAGTGCAATTGTGCGGTAGTTTGAACATTTTTTGGCATTGCCTTTCTTTGGGATTGGACTTGTTGAATAGACGAATGAATAAACCCTTTGGAGCATAAACTACGCTGGTTTATGTCTAAAAATCCAGATTCTCAGAGACATTAAATTAGTTGCATGAGGTCATATAACTAATAAATTGTAGAACATGAGTTGGAAACAAGAACTACCAGAATTCAAAGACAGTTCTTACCATGTGCTATATTGATTCACATGCCATTGTCATAAAAATATGTGATTGAATTTGTTGAACTGTCTTACAACTTTGTGTCTTTGTCAACTGCTGGGTAGGGAAAGGGGGTAGAGTTAAGACAGTGTAAAAGAGTTAAAGGTGGTATAAGTAATAGATAATGATGCAAAGTTTATCCTTATTATGATTGGGTCAGCAATCCTATCTATCTATCTATCTGTTTATCTATCACCATAATCTATCTCTAAAGATAGCTTCTTTATTTATAGTCTGTGTGATGTAAGGCCTATCCTTTTTATCCTGTAAATGTAGCTAATAATATCAATCAAGAGTTATTTTACAAGTCACTTTTTGGTAACATTTGCCTTCAGAAAAAATGTATAAATCTTAAGTGTTCAATAAGATGAACCTGACAAATGAGTAACGCTGAATAACTCCCAACACTGTCAAGATAAAGAACATTTCCATCACCTAGAAAGTTCCTTCATGTCCCTACTCAGTCAACCTCACCCTAGAGACAAATATTTTATTTCTTTTACCATGGAGTAGTTTGTTCTAGAACTTTGTATGAATGGAGTCATAGTACCTACTTTTTCATGTCTGGCTTCTTTTCTGCAGCCTTTAATATATATCATATTGCTATATTAGTCAGTCATTTATTTATGAGTACTATTGTATTACACGAATATACTACAACATTTTATACCAATTCTCCTTTCAATTGAAGATTGGGTTATTTCTGGTTTGGAGATATTAGGAATAAAGTTGTTATAAATCATTTTGAACAGGTACTTTTGTGGACATATACTTTTCATGTCTTTTGGCATAATGCCTAGGAGTGTAATGCTGGGTCCTATGGAGGGTGTATATTTAACTTTATAATGAATTGACAAAATTTCTTCCAAAGTGGTTATACCATTTTTCAAGCCTACTAGTAATGTTTGAGAATTATAGTGGCTCTGTATTCTAGTCAATATTTGATGATGACATTCTTTTCAATTTTAACCATTCTAGGGGTGAATCTCTGAGTTTGTAGTTTGCATTTCCTTGATGATTAGAGATGCTGAATACTGTTTTTGTGTGCAATTTGTATATGTTCTTTTGTAAACTGTCTGAATAAGTTTTTACTCATTTTACAATAGCACAGTTTATCTCTTTATTAGTGAGCTGTAGGAGTTCTTTATATGCTCAAGACATAGGTCATTGTCAGATGCATGTTTTAGAAATGTTTTGTGGTTTGCCTAATCTTGATTTTTAATGGTGAGTTTTGGTGAGCAGATTTTCAGTTTAGTTTTCAGGCTTTTTGCTTTATGAGTTTTGTCTAAGAAACTGCACAATATCAGGTTTCCAAAATATTCTTTTGGGGGAGAAATGACTACAGAGAATTTTGAGGGTGGTGAAAATTGTCTGTGTGATACTATAATGTTGCACAAAATATTATTATATATTTGAACAAACCCATAAAATGTACAATGCCAAGCATGAACCTCAACATAAGCTGTGGAGTTCAGGTGATTATGATGTGTCAATATAGGTCCATGAATTGTAAAAAATGTACCAATTTAGTGGGGAATTTTTGTTTTTTGTTTTTAAAGTTAGGTTCTTGTTTGTTATCTATTTGATTTAATTTTTCACAATAAAACTGTATGTGTTTATTATCACTCTGCTGCTTTGTATAAGATCTTATTTCACAAAGGACTTGGTTTGCTCAAAATCCATTGTAATTTTCACAATGCATGCATCAAATGTGGAACTTTTAAAATATTTATTTATTTTTAATTGGTTGATGATTGCTTTACAATATTGGTTTGATTTCCCTCATACATCCACATGAATTGTTGGTTATCTCTTTTAAATATAGCAGCGCTAAGAGTTGGACACGACTGAGCGACTTCACTTTCACTTTTCACTTTCATGCATTGGAGAAGGAAATGGCAACCCACTCCAGTGTTCTTGTCTGGAGAATCCCAGGGACGGGGGAGCCTGGTGGGCTGCCGTCTATGGGGTTGCACAGAGTCAGACACGACTGAAGCGACTTAACAGCAGCAGCAGCAGCAGCAGCAGTGCTTACATATGAATTCCAAACTCCCAATCTATAACTGCCCTTCACCCTTCCCCTCAGTAACTATAAATAAGTTCAAGCTCTAAGTTTGTGTCTTTCTGCTTTATAAATAAGTTCCATTCATGTAATCTTTTTTAGATTCCATATATAAGTGACATGTGGTATTTGTCTTTCTCAGACTTAACTTCACTTAGTATGATAATCTCCAAGCCCATCCATGTTGCTGCAAACGGCTCTATTTCATTCTTTTTAATGGCTGAATAATATTTGCTTGTATATATGTACCACATCTTCTTTATCCATTCATCTATCAATGGACAGTTAGGTTGTTTCCATGTCTTGGCTATTATAAACAGTGCTGCAGTGAAGACTGTGGTGTATGTATCCTTTTGAACCATGTTTTTCTCCAGATATATGCCTAGGAGTGGAACTGTTGGATCAATTAGTAGCTCTATTTTTAGATTATTAAGGATCCTCCATGCTGCTCTCCATAATTGTTGTACCAATTTTCATTGTCACCAACAGTGTAGGAGTACCGGCTCCAGCATTTATTGTTTATAGATTTTTGATGACGGGCATTCTGACTGGTACAAGGTGATATCTCATTGTAGTTTTGATTTACATTTCTCTAATAACTAGTGATGTCGAGCATCTTATTATTTGCCTCTTGGCCATCTATATGACTTCTTTGGAGAAATGTCTATTTAGGACTTGTGCCCATTTTTTTTTTTTATTGGTTTGCTTGTTTCTTTAATATTGAACAACATGGGCTGTTTGCAAATTGTGGAGACTAATCCCTGTTGGTCACATGGTTTGTGAATATTTTCTTCCATTCTGTGGGTTCTCTTTTCAGTTTGTTCATGGTTTCCTTTGCTGTGAAAAAGCTTTTGAGCTTAATTAGGCCCCATTTGTTTACTTTGTTTTTAATCTCCAATTTTTATTTCCATTTATTTCCATACTCTGGGAGACATTTCAAAAGAGATATAGCTGTGATTTATGTCAAAGAGTGTTTAGCCTATGTTTTCCTCTAAGTGTTTTATAGTATCCAGTCTTACATTTGGGTATTAATCTATTTTTAATTTATTTGTGCACATGGTATTTAAGAATGTTCTAATTTTTTAGGTTGGGGATGTTGATAATGGAGAAGGCTATGGAAGTGTGGGAACAAGGAGTATATGGGAAATCTCTGTAGCTTCCACTCAATTTTTCTACAAGCTGCTCTAAAAAAAAGTCTTAATTTAAAAAAAAAACAAATAATAGAAATGTCCATTGATAAAGCTACCTTATTCTTTAGTGACACAAAATAGTAAGAAGCCCACTGTCAAAAAAAAAAAAAATTCTGTTTTCTTTCAAAAGCTTTAAAATTTTAGCTTTAACATTTACTTTAAGAGACACCTTAAATTAAATTTATGTATCATGAGATAAGGACCAATGTTAACTTTTCTATATATTTTTCAGTTTTTCATTGGTCTAAATAACTTTTCTTCCCCACTACATTTTTAGGCACCTCTGGCAAAAATAAATTGGGTCTCCTTCTGTACCATCTTTCTATTCCATGAATCTGTTTTTAATATTCTTGTGCCAATATACAGGACTTCCTAGGTGGCTCAGTGGTAAAGAATTTGGCTGCCAATGCAGGAGATGCAGGAGACGTGGGTTCGATCCCTGGGTTGGGAAGATCCCTTGAAGAAGGGAATGGCAACCCACTCCAATATTCTTGTCTGAAAATCCTATGGACAGAGGATTCTGGAGGGCTACAACCCATGGGGTCAAAAAGAGTCAGACATGACTGAGTGACTGAGCACAGGTACACCAATGCCACACTATACTGATTAATGTAGCTTTATAGTGATTCTTTAAGTCAGGTAATGTATGTACTCTAAATTTATTATTTTTTGCAAGACTGTCTTAAATTTCTAAGACATTTTGATTTCTATTTTAGAATAATCTTGTCAATTTTCTAAAAAAGGCTATTGATATCATGTTGCTTTTATACATTAATTGAGGAAGAATGAATAGTATTAAGTGTTCCAATTAATGAATGTGGTATAACTCCATTTATTTATGTTTTCATTCATTTATACCAGTAATTTTAGCAGATTTTACTATAGAAATCATGTACATTTTCATTTAACTTACTCTTAAGTATTAACAGTTTCAACTACATGGTAAATGGAAAAAAGTTTTAAGTTATGTTCTTATTGTTGGCTTTTACTCTTTAAGAAGTACAATTGAATTTTGAATATTGTCCTTGTGTTTTGCCATCTTGGGAAATTTACTTGATATTTATAGTAATTTCTTTGCAAATTACTTTAGAATTTTGTTTGTAGATAATTATGTATTCTACAAAGAGGAACAGTTTTACTTTTTTCTTTTCAGTGTTTATGATATTTTTTCTTCCTCTTGCTTTATAGGACCAGCTATGACTCCCAGTCCAGAGAAGGCAATGGCAAGCCGCTCCAGTACTCTTGCCTAGAAAATCTCATGGACAGGGGAGCCTGGTAGGCTGCAGTCCATGGGGTCGCAGAGTCGGACACGACTGAGCGACTTCACTTTCACTTTTCACTTTCACTCATTGGAGAAGGAAATAGCAACCTACTCCAGTGTTCTTGCCTGGAGCATCCCAGAGACAGTGGATGGTGGAGCTTGGTGGGCTGCCATCTATGGGGTCACACAGAGTCAGACACAACTGAAGCGACTTAGCAGCAGCAGCAGCAGCATGACTTCCAGTATATTGCTGAATAGAAATTATCAAGGCAGAAATCGTCTTGTTACTCATCTTAGGTGAAAAGCATCCAGTCTTTCATGATTAAATAAATTAGCTGTAGATTTTACAAAGATGCCTTTTTTCAGGTTGAGAAAATCTCTTATTTCTACTAATGTTTAATTTTGTGAAATTTTTAATAAAAACTGAAATGATTATATTAATATAATTTGTAATTTATTCTGTTAATATGGTAAACCACATTTGTTGCTTTCCCAATCTTAAACTTTGCATTGCTGGAATAAACTCTACTTGGTCTTCATGTACTATTGTCTTTATATTGTGTGATTCTATATACTATATTTCAATTCAGTTGCTCAGTCGTGTCCGACTCTTTGCGACCCCATGAACCACAGCATGCCAGGCCTCCCTGTCCATCACCAACTCCTGGAGTCCACCCAAATCCATGTCCATTGAGTCGGTGATGCCATCCAACCATCTCACCCTCTGTCGTCCCCTTCTCCTTCTGCCCTCAATCTTTCCCAGCATTAGGGTCTTTTCAAATGAGTCAGCTCTTCGCATCAGGTGGCCAAATATTGGATTTAGACAATGATTTTTGCTATTATGTTCATGAATAGTACGGGTTTGTGATTTTCCTTTCTGATTACATCTTTGTCAGATTCAGTTATAAAGATTATGCTGACCTCATCAAATAATGTTTGTTTAACATCAGTATTATTTCTTCTTTAAATGCTTAATAGAACTCATTAGTGAAACTGTACACCTATCATCAAATTTGTTAGCATAAGTTCTCATAATCTTATATTTTTATAATACCTTAAGGATCTGTAGTGAGATGCCCTCCTTTATTACTTATATTGTTAATTTGTGGATTTCTTTTTTCTGTTTCCTTGGTCTATCTTCCTAGATATTTATCAGTCTTTTCAAGAAACCAAATTTGGTTCTTCAATTGTTATGTGTTCTTATCTTATTTTTTCTTACATTTTAAAAAACTTCTTAAGGTAGAAATTGGGCTTCCCTGTTAGTTTAGCTGGTAAAGAATCTGCCTGTAATGCAGGAGACCCGGGTTCAATCCCTAGGTTGGGAGAAGCCCCTGGAGATGGAAATGGCTACCCACTGCAGTATTCTGTCCTAGAGAACTCCATGGAGAGTGGAGCCTGGTGGGCTACAGTCCACAGGGTCGCAAGAGTCAGACAGAACTGAGCAACTTTCACTTTCAAGGTAGAAATCTTTTACTGTTGTAGAAACTTTTCTCTTTTCCGGTATAAGCATTTAAAGCTATAAATACTCTTTTACACTGCTTTAGCTATCCCAGGGATGGGGAAGCCTGGTGGGCTGCCATCTATGGGGTCACACAGAGTCGGACACGACTGAAGTGATTTAGCAGCAGCTGTATATCACAAATTGTGACATGCTGTGCTCTCATGATCATTCAATTTTTAATATTTTCTAATTTCTCTTGTGATTTCTTCTTTGACCTAAGAGCTAAGTAGTAGTTTGTTGTTTAATTTGCAAGTCTCTGGGACTTAGCTTAATACCTCAATATTATTGAAGTACAATTTAATTCTGTTGTTTCTGTCTTCTGGCCCTAACTTGTTGAACATACTTTTACACATTATAAAGGAATGTGATTCTATTATTTTGGGGGTTGGTATTATATTGGTTCAGTGATAAAGAATCTGCCTACTAATGCAGGAAGCACGGGTTCAATCTCTGGGTTGGGAAGATCTGTTGGTGAAAGCAACCCACTATAGTATTCTTGCCTAGACAACCCCATGGACTGTAGCCGGGTGGGCTACAGTCAATGGGGACACAGAGTTGGACATAACTGAGCACACATGCACACACAAATATTAATTAGGTTAGGTAATTGTTAGTGTTGTTCATGGAGAAGGCAATGGCAACCCACTCCAGTACTCTTGCCTAGAAAATCCCATGGATGGAGGAGCCTGGTGGGCTACAGTCCATGGGGTCACTAAGAGTTGGACACGACTGAGCGACTTCACTTTCATTTTTCACTCTCATGCATTGGAGAAGGAAATGGCAACCCACTCCAGTGTTCTTGCCTGGAGAATCCCAGGGATGGGGGAGTCTGGTGGGCTGCCGTCTATGGGGTCGCACAGAGTCGGACACGACTGAAGCGACTTAGCAGCAGCAGTGCTGTTCAGTTTTTCTCTACTCCTATTATTTTTGCACTATCTCCTTGTTTTACCTTTTGTACTATCTCCTTGTACTATGAACTACTGAGAACATACTGTTGAAATTTTCCACTGTATTTGTTAATTTGTCTATGTCTCCCTTTGGTTCTATAAATTTATGCTTCACGTGGTCACATGCTCTGTTATTAGGAACATAGACATTTATGACTACTTCCTCTATCAGTACCTCCCTGATGAACTGGAACTGATCATTTAGTCATTATAGAATATCTGCCATGTCATTAAGGTTCTATTGCTTTTTTCCAGTCTTTTTTTTCTCTCTGTTCTTCATATTAAATAATTTATAGTACTCTACTTTCAAATTCATTGCTCTTTTCTGACCCTTTGAATGCACTATTAGGACTATAGAGTGATTTTTTTTAAGTTTTGAAATTTTAAATATTTTCAATCCTAGAATTTTCATTTGGTTACTTTTTATAGTTTCCTGTTCTCTGCTGAGATTTTCCTTCTGTTCATTCATTATGAATATATTTCCCTCTAGTCTTTAAGCATATTATAATAGCAGTTTAAAAGGCTTTGTCAGTTAATTCAAACATCTAGGTCATCTTGGGTTTATTATAATGACTGACTTCTTACTGTGCACCCCTAGTTCATGTTTATTTCAATGTCTAGTAGTTATTTTATCATTGAAATGATATGCAACAGGGGGTCTGGATTGTATGATCTTCCCTTCAGTTCAGTTCAATCACTCAGTCATGTCTTACTATTTGAGACCCCATGAAACACAGCACACAGGGCCTCCTTGTCCATCACCAACTCCCGGAGTCCACCCAAACCCATGTCCTTCGAGTTGGTGATGCCATCCAACCATCTCATCCTCTGTTGTTCCCTTCTCCTCCTGCCCTCAATCTTTCCCAGCATTAGGGTCTTTTCAAATGAGTCAGTCCTTTGCATCAGGTGGCCAAAGTATTGGAGTTTCAGCTTCAACACCATTCCTTCCAATGAACACCCAGGACTGATCTCCTTTAGGATGGACTGGTTGGATCTCCTTGCAGTCCAAGGGACTCTCAAGAGTCTTCACCAACACCACAGTTCAAAAGCATCAATTCTTCAGCGCTCAGCCTTCTTCACAGTCCAACTCTCACATCCATACATGACCACAGGAAAAACCATAGCCTTGACTAGACAGACCTTTGTTGGCACAGTAATGTCTCTGCTTTTGAATATGCTGTCTAGGTTGGTCATAACTTTTCTTCCAAGGTGTAAAAGTCTTTTAATTTCATGGCTGCAATCACCATCTGCAGTGATTTTGGAGCCCAGAAAAATAAAGTCAGGCACTGTTTCCACTGTTTCCCCATCTATCTGCCATGAAGTGATAGGACTTGATGCCATGATCTTAGTTTTCTGAACGTTGAGCTTTAAGCCAACTTTTTCACTCTCCACTTTCACTTTCATCAAGAGGCTTTTTAGTTCTTCTTCATGTTCTGCCATAAGGATGGTGTCATCTGCATATCTGAGGTTATTGATATTTCTCCTGGCAATCTTGATTCCAGCTTGTGCTTCTTCCAGCCCAGCGTTTCTCATGATGTACTCTGCATATAAGTTAAATAAGCAGGGTGACAATATACAGCCTTGACGTACCCCTTTTCCTATATGGAACCAGTCTGTTGTTCCATGTCAAGTTCTAACTGTTGCTTCCTGACCTGTATATAGGTTTCTCAAGAGGCAGATCAGGTGGTTTGGTATGCCCATCTCTTTCAGAATTTTCCACAGTTTGTTGTGATCCACATAGTCAAAGGCTTTGGCATAGTCAATAAAGCAAAAATAGATGTTTTTCTGGAACTCTCTTACTTTTTCCATGATCCAGTGGATGTTGGCAATTTGATCTCTGGTTCCTCTGCCTTGTTTAAAACCAGCTTGAACATCTGGAAGTTCATGGTTCACGTATTTCTGAAGCCTGGTTTGGAGAATTTTGAGCATTACTTTACTAGCATGTGAGATGAGTGCAATTGTGCGGTAGTTTGAGCATTCTTTGGCATTGCCTTTCTTTGGGATTGGAATGAAAACTGACCTTTTCCAGTCCTGTGGCCACTGCTGAGTTTTCCAAATTTGCTGGCATATTGAGTGCAGCACTTTCACAGCATCATCTTCGAGAATTTGAAATAGCTCAACTGGAATTCCACCACCTCCACTAGCTTTGTTTGTAGTGATGCTTCCTAAGGCCCACTTGACTTCACATTCCAGGACGTCTGGCTCTAGGTGAGTGATCACACCATCATGATTGTCTGGGTCGTGAAGATCTTTTTTGTACAGTTCTTCTGTGTATTCTTGCCACCTCTTCTTAATATCTTCTGCTTCTGTTAGGTCCCTATTTCTGTCCTTTATTGAGCCTATCTTTGCATGAAATGTTCCCTAGATATCTCTAATTTTCTTGAAGAGATCTCTAGTCTTTCCCTTTCTGTTGTTTTCCTCTATTTCTTTGCACTGATAACTGAGGAAGGCTTTCTTATCTCACCTTGCTATTCTTTTAAGAGGAGTCAGATTTCTTCTGGAAGGCAATTAAATTACTATTAAGTATATTTGAACCTGTTAAGCGTGGTTTTATATTTTTTGTTAAGGTGATTCTGTTTTAGTTGTAAGTTTTCTTATGTTGCAGGCTCCTTACTCAATGGAATGGAGTCTCAATTGAATACCTAAGTAAGTTAGTATAGTCTCTCTACTCTGATGTGGCTGAAATTCCATCTCCCATTACTGTATCAGGAATCTCGCTATGCCTCTGGATATCTTGTTTTGAGGACGTGCATCTCATTGATTTTTCATGGACATACAGTAAACCCATGCATAGACTTTAGATACCACTCTCTATGAAGATTTTACTTCTTAGATACTATGCCCAGAAAATTCCAGGGTCTGGGACAGCTCTGAAACTCCAATACGCTCTACAGCAACCTTAGAGTGCTGTTCTACTTAAGTTTCATATGCCTGTTCTACACAGGAAAGTGCCTATAAAAAAAGTAGGAGTATTCATATAAGCATTCATGTACTTGTGTCACGTGTTTTCCTTCTCTCAAGAATCATACTCTTGAATCACCTATTGTTCAATTTGTAAAACTATTTTCCATAATTATTTCACCTACTGTTATAATTTTTTGGTGGAAGACAAGTTCAGTACCAGTTACTTTGTCAAGATTAGAAGTAGAAGATGTCAAGGTATAATCCTTTAAAATGTCTAAGATTAATCCTTTGCTATATATGGGTCTATTAGCTGCATGTTTCTCGTAATCAGTGCATCAGGAAGAAAGTGAAAGTGTTAGTCACTCAGTTATGTTCTACTCTCTGTGAAACCATGGACCATAGTCTACCAGGCTCCTCTGTCCATGGGATTCTCCAGGAAAGAATACTGGGGTGGGTTGCCATGTCCTCCCCCAGGGGATCTTCCCAATCCAGGGATTGAACCTGGGTCTTCTGCAGTGCAGGCAGATTCTTTACTGTCTGAGTCACCAGTCACCAGGGAAGCCCAGTCAGTACTTCAGAAATATAAAGCAGACTGAGAACTAAAATTACAGATTATTAATTTAACAGAAGTATGCTTCAATTCACTCTCCACTTTCACTTTCATCAAGAGGCTTTTTAGTTCCTCTTCACTTTCTGCCATAAGGGTGGTGTCATCTGCATATCTGAGGTTATTGATATTTCTCCTGGCACTCTTGATTCCAGCTTGTGCTTCTTCCAGCCCAGCGTTTCTCATGATGTGCTCTGCATATAAGTTAAATAAGCAGGGTGACAGTATACAGCCTTGATGTACAGGCAGGAGGAGAAGGGGATGACAAAGGATGAGATGGCTGGCTGGCATCACTGACTCAATGGATGCGAGTCTGACTGAACTCCAAGCGTTGGTGATGGACAGGGAGGCCTGGCATGCTGCTATTCATGGGGTCGCAAAGAGTCGGACACGACTGAGTGACTGAACTGAACTAAACTGATGCTTCAATTCACACAAATGTGAAATTAACAAAAGTATGATTCAATTCACAAAAATGCAAAATTCAAAGAATGGAGAAACACATTTAACATATATATGTATATGTAATATGTGTCATTCACAGGCTGAAGTTGTCATGGGTCAGCTCATCTTCTCCATGGTCAATTTCTCTTTCCTCTGAAAACTTGGAAACCACATGGGAAGATGATGAATTCATGATATGGAGACAATCTGGGTCCTTAAACCACTTTTATAAGAGATCAATCCAACCAAGAGCACTCACACTGGACAAATAATACATTTTATGTTGTTAAATCGTTGAAAATATGAGGTTTATCCATTAGAGCCACTAGCATTTCCTTAACAATTATGGTAACAAGATAACACATCAAATATGTGATCTCCATTTTACAGACAGGGAAACTGATGCATAGGGAGATAATATCACCATCAGCAGAATAAAAATAGTTTCTATTTTATTAAATGACTGTATGAATTATAATTTTCACAAGCATAAGATTGTAGTAAAGAGAAATAATGAAATCTACCCAGTGACCTGACTTTTAATAAAAAGAGAAGTTGATAAAGCAAACAGTCCTCTACATAAATTGACGATGAACATCCTTCACTGGAAGAATAACAAAAATGATTGGTTGATGTTAGATCGGCAATGGTGGCAATTACTTTTAAGTTAAACTGGAAAGTTTTTTTTAATTATTGGTGAGATCAGATGTGTGGACTGGAGAAGGAAATGGGAACCCATTCCAGTATTCTTTCCTGGGAAATCCCATGGACAGAGGAGCCTGGTGAGCTACAGCCCAGAGGGTTGCAAAGAGTCGGACATGACTGAGCAACTAAATGACAATAATAACAAGATGTGTGGACTGGAGTGACCCAGGTGGAGATAGAAAGGCTGAGAGGCCATCGGGAAAGCAGCCTAACTGACAAGCTTATCCCCAAAACTCCAAACAAACAAAATCTGGGCATTGGCCTTGAGATCACTGATATAATTTTATCCTAGAATCAAAAACTGTGATTGGAACCTGTATATGCCTCTACTCTACTTTTTTTGATACTGTTTCTTTTCATATGGTAAATATTAAGCATATAAAACTTAGAAAAAGAATGCTTTAGTGAAAAATAAAGCAGCCAAGGACAAGTTATAGCTTTAACAATGAAAGGCAACTTTCCCATTATAAGACAAGTATTTTATTTCCAAAGGTTAAATTGGTTAATACTTGAAAGAATTCCACTGGAAAAAAAATCTAATCCAAACTGTTCTCTGGCACTGTGTCTACTGTGCTTTTATTTGATTATCTGTGGATACATTTTCATACACTTTTATTCTTCACCACCCTGTGTTGTATAATTCTCCTAAAACAAATTTTTATACATCTGAAAACTTCACTAGCTAAATGATTCTGCCTTTCACAGTGCTTTACTTACACTTTTTCCTATCTTCAAACAGATTAATGTTTGTAGATATGTCTTTATTGAATGATTATGCTACTAGAATTTATTGGAGATTTGATCATTTATGATCCTGGTCATATTCCAGTTTTTCTTATGTAGTATCTATTATCTATTAAACTAATAGCTGTGAAGAAAACTCTGAAGTTTCAAGTGTTTCTTGGTCTTCACTATTCTTTTGGTGCTAACATGACTTTAAGTTCCTATTTCTCACCAGGATTATTTCAAGCTCAACTTACTTTTTTTGAGGCATACAACTAATCATATAATTCAAAGGGAAAAAAATAAAAGCTGTTTAAAAACATACAACAGAAGAAGAAGAACACAGCTAGGTAATATTCAAGTAATTACCTAAGAGTTCCTGAAGAAATTACCAAGAGTTCCCTAAGGAGAAAAGACCACTGGTACCTTGAGTCTTGAAGAAACTATAGAATCTGGGCTGGTAGAGAGGTGAATATTTCAGAAGAGAAGAAACTTGCATTTTATAAGTTCATGTTCATTCACTAAATACAAACTTGAATCCTTAGGTGTCAAGATCTGGCCCAAGACGTGGTGAACTAGATTGTATCATGCAAAATATGCCAAAATGAACAAGAGTGGACACCTTTTCTAATTCTTAATAAGATTTCTTGTTACCAAAGAGGCTTTGATTAAAGAAGACATTGCCCTGTCCTCAAGTTGCTTGGAGTGGAAGAGTCAGACACTAAATAAGTAAGTAAAACAATGTGCAAGCACTATGAAGGAAATAAACAGGGTGCAAGATAGAGAATGACAAGAACAAGTGAAGTTTGTCAAGTTTCTTGAACAAGTTTCTTGACTGAGGTCTTTGTCACCTCTCTGATGCAGTTATATTGAGGCTGAGACCTGATGGATGAAAGGAGTGTGGCCATATGGAAACAGGAACATGGGTTGGGCAGAGGAAACACCCTGCACAAAGGTCTTCAAACTGTTTTTTTAAAAAATCCTGAAAGAAGAGCAGAATGGCTAGAGTTTCTATTGAATTAGTCCAAAAGTAACACTAGAAATGTGTTTTTGGCTGAGGCATAATGTAAAGTATATTCATTCTTCCTTTTTTTTTTTCGCTATTTTCATCCCAAGCTCTCTCTTTTTTAGCCTTTTTAGTTTATTTATTTATTTATTTAGTTGAAGGATAATTGCTTTACAAAATTTTGTTGGTTTCTGCCATACGTGAATCAACCATAGGGATATGTATGTCCCCTCCCTCTTGAACCTTCCTTCCTCCTCCCTCCCTTCTAGGTTGTTACAGAGCTACTGTTTGAGTTCTGTGAATCATATACAGCAAATTCCCATTGGCTATCTATTTTACATATGATAATGTAAGTTTCCCTGTTACTCTTTTCATACACCTCACCCTCTCCTTCTTCTCCCCACCCCCGCCCATGTCCATAAGTCTGTTCTCCGTGTCTGTGTTTCCATTGCTGCCTTGCAGAAAATTTTATCAGTGCCATCTTTCTAGATTCCATATATATACGTTAGTATATGATATTTATCTTTATCTTTCTGACTTACTTCATTCTTCCATTTTAAGGCCAACTTTTTCAACTTTTTACTTTATGCTAATTCCTTGATTATAGGTTGCTACTGACTTGGAAGTGGTTGGAAGCAAGGTGTTTCATGAGTCAGGTCCACAAATTCTGTCTTACCCCAGAGGGCAAAACCTACCACTCCTTCCTGGAATAAGGCATGCTCAAGCACAGCAAGCACCGTGGTTTGATAGCCTAGCCTTGAATATCCTGCAGGCTCACAAAGTCTGACTGAAGCCCTTGAGACCTTCCCTCCTCATGGCAGAGAGGCTTGAGGAGTTTGACCCATAGATGTCATAAGGAAAGCGCAGTGTGAAACATAGCAAAGCAAGTGGTATTAACATCCTTCTCCAGTCTGTTTCCACTGGAGACTGTGCCTGGAGGGGCCAGGGAGAGGAGATGGTTAAAAATAAAAGCCCTGGAGCACAAAACTCACTTGGGATATGAATAAAAGTCATCAGAAAGGTAAATGTCCCCATCCTTCTTTGCTACTGAAGATCACTGGAGCACAAAACAGAGGGTGGCATATCATCAGGGCCACTCGAATTAGAAGCAGCTACATGTGAATGATAAGGGCAGGAGCTTAATTAGGAGATTAATATGCACTGTTTCAGGCTCTGAATGCAAAACACAAACAGTCTCTGCCCTTACAAAGCAGAAAGTATCACTGATCAATAATTTTGCCAATCCATAAATATAAACTGTGATAAGGGCTATGAAAAACTATATAAAATGTCAGACAGTCATTAGTTGTGTGGTCTTGGGCATGTATTTCTATGAACCACAATTTCTTTATTCATTTCGTTCTGTTGCAATGGCTGAATAAGTTAGTCTATAAACCACCTGACAAGGACTATGTAATAGGCTAAATCAATCGTACTGATTCATAATATTTGGCGAAAATATGAGAAGTCTACAGTTATTCAGGTTGTGGCTGATCTAGAGAAATGTTCTTTTGTTCACTGTTACTTTGGTTCTAGTTTGACTGCTGGTCATTTTTTCAGGCATGAAATGTAGACTGCATAGATATTAAGGGATTTGGTTCGGTTCAGTTCAGTTCAGTCGCTCAGTCACTCTTGCGACTCTTTGCGACCCCATGGACTCAAGCACTCCAGGCTTCTCTGTCCATCACCAACTCCCGGAGCTTGCTCAAACTCATGTCCATTGAGCCGGCGATGTCATCCAACCATCTCATCTTCTGTCATCCTCTTCTCCTCCCTCTTTCAATCTTTCCCAGCATCAGGGTCTTTTCCAATGAGTTAGTTCTTTGCATCAGGTGGCCAAAGAATTGGAGTTTCAGCTTCAGCATCAGTCCTTCCAATGAATATTCAAGACTGATTTCCCTTAGGATTGACTGGTTGGATCTCCTTGCCAATCCAAGGGACTCTCAAGTACTTTCTCCATCACCACAGTTCAAAAGCATCAATTGTTTGGTGGTCAGCTTTTTTGTAGTCCAACTCTCAGGTCCATACATGACTACTGGAAAAACCATAGCTTTGACTAAACAGATCTTTGTTGGCAAAGTAATGTCTCTGCTTTGGGATTCGGTAACTGTCTCAAATTTCCATTGTTTCCTTGCCACTGCAAACTGGAAATGGATGCAAACCCACATCTGTGGACAACTCAATGCATTCCACCATTTCTCCAGGAAACAAATTAAAATTTGATACTGGTTGTGTTTCTCATCTTCAGCAAATCCCTTACTGCTGCTGTTAAGTCGCTTCAGTCATGTCTGACTCTGTGCGACCCCATAGATGGCAGCCCACCAGGTTCCCCCCTCCCTGGGATTCTCCAAGCAGGAACACTGGAGTCGGTTGCCATTTCCTTCTCCAATGCATGAAAGTGAAAAGTGAACTCTTCACGACCCCATGGACTGCAGCCTACCAGGCTCCACTGTCCATGGGAGCAAATCCCTTAGCCAATCACATACTCAGTTCCTGAAAGTATTTGGAGTTACAAAACTAAGCTTAGTGGAATGGTCATTAAAAATATTTAAACAGAATACTGTAGAGTTTTTAAGCAGATATGAGATTTCACCATATACATTACAGGAATTTGTTTACACTTTTTCATCTGTCTTGTGGGAACTTGTCCTACATACTATCATGCCTATCACTTTTTATTAAATGAATGAAATAAACTCTATATCTGAATAAATGTGCATCATACTTTAAACAGATATAGCTGCACTGTCCTGGCTGTAGTTCTTTTCACAATATAAATCACAAAAAGTAGAATGTGAATATCATGTATTGATCACAACACATTGGATATGAGAACACCTCGTTTCTAGAAACCGAATCAAAGACTGAAGCACAAACATTGCCACAAATTAGTTTTATGTGAGAATTAAGCTGGCTAACTAGCTAGATAAGAAGAAGAGTGTGGCCTTATGCATATGTAGCACCACAGAATGTCCAGTATAGTTCCTGGCATACAGTAATTAATCTTTTCATGGCACTCTATTATTTCTGATACGTTCACAAATCCAAATGTCTACACTGATTTTACAGATGTAGAGAGATCTGTTGAAATATCCATGTTTATATCCCTGAATTTTCCAGATAACTAAAACATTCTCTTTGAAATGGATTTTTTTTTGAAGAAAGGATTTTTTAAAATGGAGAAGCATATCCAGTTTTTGCTTAGTGTAGCTTAAACATTATATGAAACTTTCTTCATGAATCAAGGCCATTTTTATGAATTTCATGCCCTAAACTACATGACACTTATTGTAGACCATTGATTATTCTCATCTGTAGTCTACCCCCAAATTCTAGAAATCTCCTTGTGGAAACACAAGTTGTTCTTAATGAACCAGTATATTTTTGTATGTAAACATGGAAGTTTGGTTTTCATACTTTTTACTCGGAAGACTATACCTATGTATATTCAAATGCAAAATAGGACTAGAAGGAAAAAAGTTGAGTTGATGATGAAGCACTGGCTAAGATGAAATACCATATCACAAAATGCTATCTATAGCATTAGGGGAGAAAAATGCCTGTCTTATTATTGAGTATATATCCAAGGAACAAGATCTTGTCTCTTCCCACCTCTATTTGGTTATCATTAACCTCATTCATTTATTAATTTCAACCATTTAGGAATGTCCATTAGAAAGAATTCTATCCAATTCATAGGAAGTCCTCAAAAGCCAAGAGCCACATTTGAGCCAATAAATAAACAAAACAGTGTAGCCAGCAAGCACCAAACTTCATCAGCCTAGAGAATTATTTTACCAACTCCTCAACCCCTTGAACAACACAGGAAATTCTTTTTAAAAAAAAAAATTTCTGTTAATTCCTGTGTCTTTTAAAAAATTTATTTATTTTTAATTGAAGGATAATTGCTTTACAGTATTGCATTGGTTTCTACCAAAAATCAACACAAATCAGCCAGTTTTACCCTTGCCCCCTCTCACTTGAATATTCCTCCCACCTCCCTCCCCATCCCATCCCTCTAGGTTTAGTGACACAAAAGAGGAAAGACAGGAAAAGAGAGAAAACAACAAACAACACAACAAATTAAAAATTCTGCTCCATAGCAACTTGGCCTCGACTACACAAGTGAATTATTTGCAGAACTACCGGTGGTTTTGTTTCATTTTGTATTTATATCTTCAATAAATACCCCTGCAAAAATTGTGCAGGCTTATTTCTTCTTCAGAAGTCTGACTACCCAGGGCATCTTCACAAAACAGAAGAGAGTGTTTCATTTTCACTCATGTTGAGTGGAAGTCAAACTTTTCATAAAAGCTACACTCTGCAGAACAATTGCAGAATATAATTAATGGATCAAGCAGACCCTTTATCTTCAGTAGCCATCTATCCAAAGGCCCACTGAAAGATCTACAAATCTTTAACCTTTCTTCTAAAAAGTCCCTTTTGGATGCAAACCTCCTGAAAACCCACTCTGAAGGGTCAATTCTAAAAGGCCTTCCAGTTACAAAGGGAATGAGGCAAATTATGACCCTGAAGCTTATATTTCTTACATTAGATATTATCTCATATCCTTACATAAAGTCTGATTTATACAAATTGGCTCACTTTCTGAGGATTTGCTTGTATTTTAAATACAGCTTTTCAATCAGACTTCATTTTCGGTGGAAACACATTTTTGATAGCTGGGGCTGAACATAAAATTCCATTATTTAAGTGGCAAAGAGTTGGTAAGTCAAGTCCACGAGGCCTGTGGCAGTAACTTACTCTGTTTGTGGTTTCTACTTTGTTAGACTCTGTGGAGCCATGAATCTATCTTGTCCTTAAAAAACTGAAAGAAGGGGCTTTTAAAATGAATGTAATGCTAAATTTATGTGCCCCAAGAGCAGCATATCAAGGCCTCTGGACTGATTAGACCCAGATGTCGGTAACAATGTTAGTGTTATGGACCAACTGCAGGTGTGGGAATAGATCCCCTTCCTAGGGACCCTCAGCAATCAGACCAGTGGTTTCTTCTGGCTCTTGGTTTGGAGTTTTCAATTAACACTACAATGGTATTGTTGTTCTCCAGCATTAGATCATATGTCATGTAAATGAAGTTGAATATACAGTTCAACTTGACAAGGTGATTTAGGCCAAGGATACATGTGTTCAGTATTATAACTTGATTGAGGTTAAATAATAATAATAAAAAAGCCCTGACATGCTATAAAGTTTTTATTATTTGGCTTATCAGTAGATTTTCACATTATGCTTTCATAAAACAGAATGTCATTTATAGTAGGGCGAGACGCTTATGAAAAGGGAGACACAAACCTACTTATAAATGACTGAAATGATTAATTCCAGATTGGATGCTTTGCTATAGCCGATATGGCAATTGGAAGTTCTCTCTATGTGGTTTTATTTGCTTGTTTCCATCTTCCAAAATTCTGTCTTAGTTCTTTATCTTCTCCTTTAACATGAGTGATCAGAGCCTACATAATCAGAGCCTACATAATCACTCCCCACTGGTGAGAGCAGCTGTAGTGTTTGGGCTGGAATCATTCTGAATTATTACTTGACTTAAAGCAATGAATCCAGTTCAACAATGACCATATTCCAGTCTCCTATGGGTGTCATGATGTTGAGGAAAAAAACCTGATTCACTAAAACATACCCCAGCAGCTGTCATCTCTTTGAGTTAGACTGTAAGCTTCTCAGGGCAGGAACCTTATCTGTTATGTGTTTATAGGTGCCACAGACACTGATCAGCCCATGAATAAATACCAATAAAAACAACTTCGCTGCTCCTCTTCATACCTCATACTTGTAGAGCATTTACAACTCTCATTAATGTTGATGGACCATGCACAGTACAGAAATCTCCCGTTCTACTTACACCTTCATTTGATGCACTAATCTCTTAAGAGACCAAACCATGTCATAAGTCAGCTCAATAAAATGTACTTTGGCATGCTGGTACCTAGGAAAAGCTTTATGCCCTATGAATGTGCGCATCACAAGTGTAAAGAAAGAGAAGGTTATTTTTTTCAGAGAGTATAATGTCGTGGACTAAATTTTTCACAACCCAACACTATCATAACTCAGTAGTAACTTCTTTCAGTGAATGACAAATGAGACAATAAAGTTAGTTCTGAGAGTGACGCTTACCCTCTTTATTAAGATCAGAAAGGGCTGATGGCATTCCACTCTTTTTTTGCTATGGCCCACATATGTACCTGCCTGGCAATGCAGTAGATGTGAAAGATGTGAGTTTGATCCCTGGGTCAGAAAGATCCCCTGGAGAAGGAAATAGCAATCCATTCCAGGATTCTTGCCTGGAGAATCCCATGGACAGAGGAGCGTGGCGGGCTACAATCCATAAGGTTGCACAGAGTCAGATACAACCAAAGTGACTTAGCATGCGTATGTGTACCTGTGTGTGGTATTCTTTAAATGTACAAATTGCTCATTATAGCTAGAAACACTGACTCCTGGCATAATTATCAATACTTTGACAAGTTAACTAGTGAGCCTCAACTTACCTATCTGCAAATAAAATAATGTGGGATGGAAGGAGAGAGCTAATAATCACTAAGGAAAAAAGTGGAATATTCTTTATGGATGAATTTTGTTTCAAGACACTACATTATAGTTTGGTATACTTGTTCATTCAGGCATTTATTCAGCAAATATTGAGCATCCATAATGAGCAAGGCATGGTGCTGGGGACTTTGATATAGTGATAATACATGTCCTTTCCTCAAGACAAGACAGATACATAACCTAAGTGTCATAATGCCATTCTGTAAGAGCAATGATAGAATTGGGAAGATCCCCTGGAGGAGGAAATGGCAACCGGCTCCAGTATTCTTACCTGGAAAATCTCATGGACAGAAGAGCCTGCTGGGCTACAGTTCATGGGGTCATAAAGAGTTGGATAAGACATGACTCAGCAACTGAGCATACACACACATACACACAGATACGTAGAAAAATATATCAACAGCAAAATTAAGAAATGAAACACCGATAAGTATATGATTTTTAAGGTTGACCTATTTGTTCTCAATACAAAGGAAACTATAAACAAAGCATTTGCAATGTGGAAAGATGGGATCTGAGTAATACTGTCAGAGCCACCATCAGGACTAATTAGAACAATTGCAAACATGTGACATGAAAAGTGATGATGTTAGGCCACTGACATAAAATAAATTCTAATTTCTTATTCTTCCATGATATCCCAGGTATATTTATCATTAATTTTCTAACTTAATTTTTACCTAGAAATTCCTCTTTATCTACTAGTTCTTCCTAGGGCCCTATAAAATGTCTATAATCTATGGAACACTGCATAACTGTCCCCATGTGCAATGATAAAATGCAGCCCATTGATTATTCTGCCAAGTAGGTGGAAGAGTTATGAATACAGTTATTCTATATTGTACGAACCTCACATTACAGTAATGTACTACCCCCCAAACAATGGTATCCAAAAGCATGAAGAAACTGAGAAGTAATGATGTTAGTGACTGAAATTACAATAAGAAAAAGAATTCATCATGTCACTTACATTTCCAAGGCCATTTCTAGAAGTTAACACACTTACACTATCGTGGCAAGTGGAAGTATAGCAAGTAAACATTTCTGTTACAAAGAAATCAAAGGGAAAATTGCTTCACAAGAGTCACTATTATTTTCAAATCACTATCAAAACAAACAGTAGGCAGTTACTTTTCCTCTGGGAAACACCAAATGAAACGAAGGAATTACTTGTTGCTTGCATTCAGCAACATTTCACACAAATTATTCCAACATCAGTCATGCCTACTATACATCAATCATGTAAAAGGAAGCATTGTTCATCCTGTATCACAGATGAGAAAACTGAAGCCAAAATGCTCATGCAACTCATCTGTTGTCCTATGGATCTTAAATTGACTGAGAGAGCAATCATAATGCCAATTTAACTTTTAATTCCCTGTTATAAACACCTAGTGAGCCCACTTAGTGTAGTAAGCCTTTGTGCTAGGTATGGTGTTGAACACAAAGGTGAATAAAACCTTCTCTAGTTTAAGAAGCTCATGAAGAAATTACTCTGGACATCTGCGTGTTAATAAGATTGGAGGATTCTGATAAGATGTGCAACAAGGAAGTACTTGCTCCTTAAACCTTTATTCTGTGCGTGTGCTGAGTCACTTCAGTTGTGTCCAACTCTTTTTGACCCGCCAGGCTTCTCTGTCCATGGGATTTTCCAGGCAAGAATACTGGAGTGGGTTGCCATTTCCTTCTCCAGGGGATCTTCCCAACCCAGGGATCAAACCCGCATCTCCTGTGTCTCCTGCGATCCAGGTGAATCCTTTACCCTCTGAGGCACCTGGGAGCCGAGTATTACCTATACTGCCTCCAGCACTTTTCCTGAATGTAACACTCTTCAGTCTGGATGTGAATGGTTCTACCCCTGAGCTGGTGCTTCCCACCCATGGTTAGGGGAGGACTCTTGTTAATAATAACAGAACATCAAGTTTTAGAAAAGCAAATGAACATTATCATGAACAGAAATCTCAGATCTATGATAGAATTCAAAGTCCTTTGTCTTATTCGAGATATAAAAGGACAAGCCATCTATAATTCATACATACCATAAAGAGTAAGCAAATAAACACAATTTATTTAAAGGGATTAGCAATTATGATTTATTCTCCCCAGGATATATATATGAAAAGGACAATGACAATAACACAATCATACTGTACTGTTGCATCTGCTCCTATAAAAAGGAAAAATCACTACATACTTGTGTCAAAGTCAGGATCATTGGGAGCTATCTTGAGGATCCCTCAAGAGAGAAACAAAATGTATTCTTAAAACTAAAACACTGATCCATGTCTCTGCTTTCTGATGAAGGCATCATATTTCATTTCCTTGTTGAAAAAATTCTGTATCCTCTTCACTTACTTTCTCAGAAAATGGTAGGTAAGGAAAGGAAGAAGATTGAACTGTCAAAGCATTTGTGGCTTTGATGTTATTGAAGTTCAGTGCAGATCTTGAGGATTTCCTGCATGTACATGTGTATCTGTGCATGTATCTAAAACTATACAGATATGGAAATTTCTAGAAACACATACAAAAAATGTAAACAATGAACCTCCCAGGAAGTGAAAGTAAATAATTGCATTAGAGAGAGTTAAACATTTACTTAAAAAATCAACCCTTCTGCTATATTTGAATTTATAATCAGCGTATTATATTTATAGTTTTTTCAGCTTGATCGAGGTATAACTGAGAAATAAAATGTTAAGATACTTACAGCGTATGATTTAATATAAGTATATATTGTGAAAAAATTTCCCACCATTGAGCTAATAAACATATCCATCACCTCACCTATTTACCCTTTAGTGTGTGTGTGAGAACTTTCCAGTTCTACTGTCTAAGAAAATTTCAATTACACAGTACAGTGCTATCAATCACAGTCATCATGCTACATTTTAGATCCTCAGAACTTATTCATCATATAAACTTAAAATTTACACCCTTTTACCAATATCTTCCTATTTCCCCGAACTCTCAGCCCTGGCAACCACCATTCTATTCTCCATTTCTTTGAGTTAAATTTTTTGTTTGGATTCCACATGTAAGTGATACTATGCAGTACTTGTCTTTCTCTGTCTGGCTTATTTCAGTTAGTGCAATGCTCTCCAGCTTCATTTATGTAGTCTAAAATGACAGAATTTCCATCTTTTTTAAGGCTGAATAATGTTCTTAGACAGGTGGAGAGATGGATAGAGAGATATAGATGTAGATAGATATAGATGCTGATTCCTTCATCTGTTGATGGACATAGGTTATTTTGTACCTTATTAAACTAATAATTATAAGAATTGATTGGGATTTTGTGCCTTAATATAAAAAAATTGAGACGAGAAACAACGAGAGACTGTACCTTTGAGCTTGAAATTAGCTTTAATCAGGACTTCAGAGAGACGAGGGCTTCCCAGATGGCGCTAGCGGTAAAGAATCCACTTGCCAATGCAGGAGATTCAGGAGATGCAGGTTCAATCCTTGGGTTGGGAAGATCCCCTGGAGAAGGAAATGGCAACCTACTCCAGTATTCCTAACCTAGGAAAACCCGTGGACAGAGGAGCCTGGCAGGCTACAGTCCATGGGTTGCAAAGAGTCGGACATAACTGAGCACTTGTCAGCAGTGAGAGATGAAATGATTTTGCCCATATAGTAAGAAAAATATGTCTCTTTATAACAGGAGAACAATACATGCTGGCTTTTCCATCCCTGGTTTTCATCTTTCTGTATGTGAAGAAAATATATCCAAATAAGTATCACTCTAAGTGGCTTAGACTGAATCAGTGAAACTTGCAAAAGAACTTTCCAGCAGATACCAGACTGTCTAAAGACAAGATCTTTCTTTGCCTTCTCTACCTCTTGCATTTGACTTCTCTTCCATCACTCTCAACCACTTCGGAGCTTCTTTCCATCATTGTCGTGCTTCTGTTTTCAGGGCACACCTCCTTCCTGGGCAATCTGGTTCATTGAATCCCTCTGGCTGCTCTCATATCTGCAGAATCTACAGTTTTGACTCCCTGTGATTATCATATCTACAGTTTTGACTCTCAACTTCTCTTCTGCACTCCAGACACAACTTCTATCTGCTAATATGCCATCTCCTCTTGGATTTCTACTTTGCATTTAGCACATCTAAAACTGAACTCATTTTCCACCCAAACATGTTCCTTTTCCTATTTCTGCCAACTCTATTAATAATATTATCATCCCAAGTGAGAAGCTCTAAATTTGTTATCTAATTCTCTCTCTCCCTTTCTTTTATATCCAATTTTATCAATGCATCCTCTAAAATTTCCCACAGGAAAAATCAAACCCACAAACCAAATCCACCTTTGTAACTGCTTCAGTCCTGTCTTGTCTAGTCTATTGCAAGAGTTTTTTAGATAACCATCCTCTCCATCTTTAAAACTCTTCTCTTAACTTTTTCTTTCTCAGTGCCACCAGATATTGAAATCCTCTGCTAGAAAAACCTTCAAAAGCTTCCTACTTTCTAGAGGATTAGCACAGATCCAAGCTACCTGCGCTGGTTTATCATCATCATTCTGTATTTCAGCCAAACGGCATCACTTGCTTTGCCCCTGGACTATGGCATGCACTTTTATGCCACTGCATCTTTCATCTTCAGATTTCTTAGCCAGAAATATGACAAGTTCTGTGGGGTCACATAAGGTGGTATCTTTTTCTAAACTTCACCTTCCGTCCCCCATCTGGTGGCAGCGCTGTGCTGGAGGTGGAAGGATGAGCCAAGAAAGTGAAAAAAGACCTCTTGCCAACTCATTGCCAGGAACTGCTTTATCAAACAATGCTTGAAAATCTCATACACCATGACAACTGCTAGTCAAAGGAGTTGAGTAAAAAATTCACAGGGGTTTCAGAGGATTAATCCAGCACAGGGGAGAAAGATACATAATGCTGAAAAATAAACTGTCATCTCTTTGCATCAATATAGTTGTGAAATAATTACCATAGTCTCTGCTGACTCTGAGATGCCATCGTTCTATACGTCTTACTCAAAGAGAGATAATCAAATATATTTGTCTGATGATAAGGGAGAAATTGTTCTTTGTAGTTAATGCATTCTTATGAGTAAATAAAACACTAACCCAATGCTAAAGTAAGTGTTCACATGTAAATAAACTACAAAGCAACACAAACAAAGTGTAGTTAAGTAGAGTGAATTAAATATCATATACCCACTATCAACTGCTTAAGAGGATACTGCTTAGCCAAGATAGTCCAAAACCATTTATTCTAAAATTCATATGGTACAAGTGTGTATCACTCAACAATAATACTTCAAGACTCTGAGTAAGTAGACCTGCCTTCTCAACAAAACCTTTGAGTATTAATATGTCCCTGAAGATGAATCACGAGTCTAAAAAATATCACAAAAATAGCAAATATTACTCAGCCCACTTGGCCAGTAATATGAATAACTGAAAGGATGAAAAACAGAAATTAAAGAGACTTAATTTCTGAAGAGAAATATGTGTGCTTGGTAAATAAGAAGTAATTATATCTTTACAAATATGAAATAGCCTTTATCCTGAACACCCCTCCATCCCACTCACTGCATCCTATGCGTCTTTGTATAAGTCTGGAAATAGGTGTCCACTTTCAGATCTACAATGAGAAACTACTTCCAGTAACCAGTATTCTTTTCTTGGTAGCTCTACCATCCAGGCTGTGAGGGTCCCACAGAACTCATGGTGAGAAGACACCCAGAAGATTCCTTAATTCCTCATGTTCTTAGAAGCTGAGATGAAAGTGAGAGCAAGATGTTCAGCTGAACATCCAGAAAGAGGAGGCTTTTCCTCCTCTTCTGCTCACCCCTCCCCCACCCTCACTCCCTCCTGGGCCACTGTGTGCAACTCTCAAGGCTGAGTTTCCCCATCACTTCATTGAGTGATGGGGAAACACCATGTTCATCTTCTGTTCTCTCTCCACCATACTTCAAGCCCACATCCCCAATCCTAACCAAGTTCAAGTCTAAAACTAGAGAAACACAGTCTTTAAAAGTTGAAGAGGACTTTCCTGGTGGTCCAGCAGTTAAGAATGTACATTCCAGTGCCAGGGACACAGGTTTCATTCATGCGGGCTTCACTGGTGGCTCAGACGGTAAAGAATTTGCTTACGATGCAATTGACCCAGGTTTGATCCCTGGGTCTTTCTTGGTATTTTGGGGGTTTCCCAGGTGGTGCTCAGAGAAGGCAATGGCACCCCGCTCCAGTACTCTTGCCTGGAAAATCCCATGGGCGGAGGAACCTGGTGGGCTGCAGTCCATGGGGTCACTAAGAGTTGGACACGACTGAGCGACTTCACTTTCACTTTTCACTTTCATGCATTGGAGAAGGAAATGGCAACCCACTCCTGTGTTCTTGCCTGGAGAATCCCAGGGATGGGGGAGTCTGGTGGGCTGCCGTCTATGGAGTCGCACAGAGTCAGACACGACTGAAGTGACTTAGCAGCAGCAGCAGCAGCAGGTGGTGCTAGTGGTCAAGAACTCACAGGAGACATAAAAGATGCCCCTGGAGGAGGGCATGGAAACCCACTCCAGTATTCTTGCCTGGAGAATCCCTTGGACAGAGGAACCTGTCGGGTTATGGTCCATGGGGTCGCAAGGAATCAGACATGACTGAAGGAACTTAGCACACTCATAGGGGAAATAAGATCCCATGTGCCTCAGGGTAACTAAACCAGTGGGCCACAACTATGGAGCCCACACACCAAAACAAAGACCCAGGACAGCCACACACACAAAAAATGTTGTAAACCAGTTCATTGTGGAAGATTGATTGCAAAAAAGCAGTCCCAGTTTTCCATTCTCCTTATGATCATGACTGCAACAACTTGTTCTGGAGGGGCCAGATTTAACATTTCTACTTCAAATTCTGTGCTGCGCTTGTAACTTACTTTGACCAAAAATAAATCAGTGAAACTGATGCTGTCTCATTTCTGAACCTAGACCTAAAGGAGCCTTATCTGCTTTCTCTGTTTCTAAGAACTCTGCCTCTGCCATGAAAATGGGCCCAGGCTGGCCTGTTGGAAGGTGGACAGTAAGACTGAGTCAGCCCAGTTGTACAGGCCTGAGGCCCAGCAAAAATCAATAAATCTGTTCTTCCAATGACTAACGAGGCAAGAACAGAACTGCTGTGTCCACTCACACACACATAAGCTAAATCAATACTTTTTGTTTTACATGCTGGGTCATGAGTGTGGTTGGTTGTTGTACTGCATATGGTGGAGAGAAACAATAGATACACTCATTTACATTAAGAAGAGGCCCAATTAGAGCTATCTGTAGACATCCACTCATATTGGCATAAACACCCTAAACTGTCTGGGTGCAATGACAGGGCCCCAGTAGCAATAGCCTCATAGAGACCAGAGATGAACCTCAGAATGCATCTGGAGGTTCTGGGGTGAGTACCACTAAGAGAGGAGGGAGGGCCAGATATCAGAGTTTAAGGCTCAGAGTTGAAGGCAAGAGCCACAAACAGAAGTCCAGGCAGAGTGAACTAATTAACTAACTCAGCCAAGAATTTTACAACAGCTGGACTCAATAGAGAAAGAGTGAGAGTGAAAATCTGTGGTATAAGTCAGAAAAAATCATCAGCTATTGAAGGCAGTTAACATAGGAAATGACCCCAGGAGAAAACAGATATAATAAGGCAGGTAGCTGAGTTTCTGCCTTTTCTTACAAAGATGTCTGAATGCTGCCTGATTGTGAATTAGAATTATATTGGCCAGCTGAACATGTTAGTTTATTACACTAGACTGCCTTCTCCACAAGAACAAAAAGTTTGTTTTTTCCCCTAGCCCTTGTATCCAGTCTTAGCAACTAGTGAGGTACCTATGCATATTCAATGCTCAATAAATGTGTTAACTGAATGAATAAATGAATGAAAAAATGAGTGAGTACCTGAAGTAAATATCTGACCTACAGCCAGGTCAGCCAAGTTTGGGATTAAGAGACACTGGGGAAAGGGCTGATTCACAAGGACAATTATTAAGCAGAGCTTTGGATCATGAATTTTCATGATTAGAGTTTTTATGACTATTTATTTCATCGACTTGACTTTGGATCCCTGGATCTTTCACATAACAGGCATTTAATAATGCTGGGTGAATTGTGCTAACAGGTATAATAGAGCAAGGAAGGCTCTCTCCATTTATTTTAGATATCATGACCAGTTGGGAATTATCCAAAATTCCCCCCCACTTCCCTATTACCTTCCCCAAGCAAGTGCATATGCATTAATGCATTCATGTGCTGCTACACTGGGACCTGGGAAAAAAAAAAAAATAGAACAGATAGCCCAGGGACGTTACTCGCAGGTTCTCTTCAGGTTTGCCTTTATCAAAACCCAATTCCAAAATGTATCCCCCAAGATTACGGGTAAGGAATCCAACTGCAGTGCAGGTGACCCAAGTTCTATCCCTGGGTCAGTAAGATCCCCTGAAGAAAGAAATGGCAGCCCCACTCCAGTATCTTTGTCTGAGAAATCCCATGGACAGAGGAGCCTAGTCGACTACAATCCATAGGGTCATAAAAAGTCAGACACAACTTAGCAATTAAGCCGCCACCACCAAGATTATCAAAAGGCCCATCTCCAGGATTGAAAGCCAACAGAACTGACCTTGTTGTCTGTTTTTAAGTGGATATTTACCTGGTGGCACAGAATGACTTTCCCTGGATCCTAAACATAGATTATTTCATGCATTTTGCACTTTGAAGAGGCTAAAATACTATATATCAACACAGTTGAAATGTAGAGTTGAATCTGTGCACTGATTGGCACCTCACAGACTATTATTAAGGACACCCCTGCTGGAGAGTCCTTTAAACAAACACCAGAGAGAGGGTCTCTCCTTCTGCTGTCTGTGGAGTTAGTAATAACGCAAATTTGATGAGTAACAATACAAACAGTAAGGCCAAATATAGTCCTGGTGACAACGGTTGTAGAATTTATGATCCTTCATGATAGGATCAATCAATCTTAATTGATTAACTTCTTTCACATTATAGTCAAAGATGAGGTGAAGCCTCTCACAAAAGCTTTTCACCAGCATTAAATGTGTCTGTTTCAGTGACATAAAATAGAGTCAAATTTCTGAATGTAGGCTGCAAGTAAAATGATCAGCATTTTTGAACAGAGCACAGGACATGGAAAAAATATCTATTGTTATGTCTTATTATTTTCTGCTAACTCACTAATAGGTAACAATAGGAGTCCATTTGGGCAAAATGTTACTAAGTCCCCGAAGACATCCTTACCTCTAATTACATGTACTACCCTAAACACCAACTTCTAGAACATTTGGGTATGTGAAAATATGGGATGGCCTTTAGTTCACTACGTAACGTTAGAAAATCCTCCCACTTTTGAGTTCTACTACTTTTTTCTTTGGTTAGTTTCAGAGACCACTCTGCATTTGTTTTCTCCTCTAATGCTCTGTGTACGTGTGGGTTTGTGTTAAAGCCTTATACTCACTATTGTACATCCTGTAGCATTTTAGAAAGATCTCAAATTACTAAATTACTTTCCTACAAATATTATGAAAAATCCTTTCACCATTCTCTTTGTACATTGCTATTGGTCAGCAAAGACCAAAAATGCTTAAGTTGATCCTATTACTTAACTGTTTTAAAGATGAAGTTATATCAGAATGACTTGGCTTTTTACAACTGGTCTGGAAAGTCTGTTTGAAAATCCCTTCTTAAAATATTTGGTTAATCATTTTTCCCAGCCCAAATCACATAATGTGAAATTACTTCAAATAGAGAAATGTTAACAGGAGGATGGATATGTTTCTGTGTGTTTTTCAAATTTTTGATTCATGTTAGGAAATCTGAAAATTGCTTCATCAGATTTTCATAAAAAGCAAATAATTCTGCCAAAATTGCAGCAATATGATATAAATATGGGTATTGACAACTTGAAGAGGACTCTTTGAACATTGATCTAATTAATTACTTCTCTTCCTGTCATAGTGAGCATTTACTGTTAGGTGCCTTAAGACAGAACTGCTGGGAGAGCTGGACAGTAGAGAAAGCTAACAGTCAGAGGATCAAAAGTAGCAGGAATTTATGGCAGTGAACTACAGCACTTAAATATGCCTAACCTCCAAATGTGAAATCTTCTGAGTTTTTATGATACATCACTGAACTAAGATTTAAGGAGAAAGTTCTTATTTAATTATGGAGTTGACTTTGAACCTATACAGGCAATGATAAGGAGACATTGATAGAAGATGTGATGGGAGAAAGCTGAAGGAATGAGAGAGGAGTATATAGAAAAATTAAATCTAGAGGCAAGAAAACACATATCCATCTTTAGAAAACACCCTTTCAAGCCAAATTTGTAAAAAGAAATAACATTACCTGATTTTTCATTTTACCAGGTACTTCTTCCTTTTCATATGACAAGTGAGAGTAAACTGAATTATTGGATACCAGGATAAAAAAGCAAAACAAGAAGCTTTGATAGAATCCACGTAACCTAAGAACATTTCACTCAACTCACTTCAGTAAATACTTCTTAGTGTCTGTATTGTGTCTGGTGCTGTACTTGATACCACAGAGACAAAGATAAATCCAGCAAGGCCCCTGACCTCAAGAAATGTATTATCTAGTTGTGGAGAGAATCATTTACACAAACAAATGATCATGTGATACATGTGAGATCAAAAGCATCGAAGTAAAGCAGAGGAAGTTACAAGCCCAAGAGGAAGAGAAAGGAGAAAATATCTCCTGATCAAAGTTTTGAAAGATGAATAAAAAGTTCAAGGACAACATTTGAATGGACTTCTAAGCAGATGGAACAACATATGCGAAAATACAGAGCCAGGGAGCAGCAGGTTATGTGAAGCAAGCAAGGGGCAAATTTTGAGTGAGTTACACAGAGATAGATAAGGATTCATATACCACCAGTCTTGAATTTCACGCCAGAGAACCCGCTTCCATATTATCCTGTAGATAACATCCAAAATGGAAAGAAATGAAGTTTGGAACCCACAGGGTCAAATTTACATTTTAGAACCTGTGCCCAGGGCAGAGAGAAAGATGGATGCAAGAGTTGTAAGAACAGAAGCACAGAGACCAATAGGAGTCTCTGCTATGGAAAAACTTCAAGTTTCTGCCTCACTAGTCATGACCATTTAAGTGGAGATCTTATTTTCTGCAAAACACAGAAGATTGCTTATAAGGCAACTCATCTTGGGGTCAGATATCTATGATTTTACAAGGTTTGGATTTCTCAGGAAAGAAAGGAAATGGTTAATTTAAAAGCATAACATAATTGTGGCACTTAGAAGTATCATTCATGTTCAATAATATTGTCTGGCATATGCTAAATATTTATTAAATGAATGAATAAATTAATAAATATAATTGCCCTTCAGATTAGGTCCTTTTCATATTATTTACAAGTCATTCTTAGTAATTTATCCCTTTTAATGGAAAATAAGAGTTAATTTAGCTGAAAATGCTTAAAAGTAATCAAATTGAGTTTATTTAAATTTTTTCTATAAATCAGACTTTTATTTAGTCAGTCTGCCCTTTACCCCAATTAATCCAAATCAGTGAGCTTTTACTGTAATTGAAAGTTGTGCATACTTGCCACTTCCACTGACCCTCTAAGAGCCTGTAATAGCAATTGGAAAATTTCCAAGGTGCCAGTACCTTTAATTTCTCCTTTACTCCTCTTAGAGACAATAGAAGTTTGCATTGTCAAGTTTAAACCTCTGAAAATATCCCCTCATACCTTAAAATATCCTTTCAAAGTTTTTCTATTTCTTAACCCTGATTTTATCTAACACAGGGCTTCCCTGATAGCTCAATTGGTAAAGAATCCACCTGGAATGCAGGAGACCCCAGTTCGATTCCTGGGTCAGGAAGATCTGCTGGAGAGGGGATGGGCTACTCACTCCCGTATTCTTGGCCTTCCCTTGTCGCTCAGCTGGTAAAGAATTTGCCTGCAATGGGGGAGACCTGGGTTCAATCTGTGGGTTGGGATGATTTCCTGGAGAAGGGAAAGGCTATACCCACTCCAGTATTCTGGTCTGGAGAAGTCCATGGACTGTATAGTCCACAGGGTTGCAAAGAGTCGGACATGACTAAGCAACTTTCACTTTCACTTACCTAACACATCCTTACATGGAACTTAAAAGTCTACAAATAATAAATGCTGGAGAGGGTGTGGAGAAAAGGGAACCCTCTTACACTGTTGGTGGGAATGCAAACTAGTACGGCCACTATGGAGAACAGTGTGGAGATTCCTTAAAAAACTGGAAATAGAACTGCCTTATGATCCAGCAATCCCACTGCTGGGCATACACACTGAGGAAACCAGAAGGGAAAGAGACACGTGTACCCCAATGTTCATCGCAGCACTGTTTATAATAGCCAGGACACGGAAGCAACCTAGATGTCCATCAGCAGATGAATGGATAAGAAAGCTGTGGTACATATACACAATGGAGTATTACTCAGCCATTAAAAAGAATACATTTGAATCAGTTCTAATGAGGTGGATGAAACTGGAGCCTATTATACAGAGTGAAGTAAGCCAGAAGGAAAAACATAAATACAGTATACTAATGCATATATATGGAATTTAGAAAGATGGTAACAATAACCCAGTGTACGAGACAGCAAAAGAGACACTGATGTATAGAACAGTCTTATGGACTCTGTGGGAGAGGGAGAGGGTGGGAAGATTTGAGAGAATGACATTGAAACATGTAAAATATCATGTAAGAAACGAGTTGCCAGTCCAGGTTCGATACACGATACTGGATGCTTGGGGCTGGTGCACTGGGACGACCCAGAGGGATGGTATGGGGAGGGAGGAGGGAGGAGGGTTCAGGATGGGGAACACATGTATACCTGTGGCAGATTCATTTTGATATTTGGCAAAACTAATACAATTATGTAAAGTTTAAAAATAAAATAAAATTAAATTAAAAAAAAAAAAAGTGTATTCGCCGACTCCATTAATTTCAATTACCCACCTCTGAGATAGAGACCTGAGTCAGCCTCAGCTTTTCTCTCCCTGGCTCAGACAATCAGTTATCAAACTCTTTTCAGTCCACCACAGAAACACCTCTCAAATCTGTTGTTTTCACTTTACTCCTCCACCATTGTCTAATTTCAAGCTCTCACCACTTCTTGTCCAGGTCTTCCCAAATGCTCCCACCTCTAATGTCATCACCCTCCACTCCATCCAGAACTATTGCCCATGGTAATTCTTTCAAATGCAAATCTGATTAAGTTTTCTGTCAGTGGCTCTTAAATCCTTCATTGGCTACCCACTTTATCCACAAGCCCAAATCCAAACTCTTCAGCGTGGCCCAAATGGCCCTTTACATGTGGGCCTAGGCTGTTGTCATGTATGTTTCTATACTTTTGTACTTATTTTTCCTCTGCCTGAGATTCTTCTCTGCCTACCTCCCTCTTTAACCAGCAAATTCACATGCATCATTTCAAGATGAGCTCAAGGGGAAGGAGATGGAGTTTATTGGTTAAGAACAACTTCATGCTCTTAGTCTTAGTATTCCATGTTAGTGTGCTTAAACCTTGGTGGGACTGTGGCACTGCTTGGTGACTTGGAGCAAATTACTCAGCCTTCCTGAGCTTCAATGTCCTCTGTAAAAGAAGAATCATTTTACAGGGCACCATGAGGATTAAATGAAATCAAATCTCTAAAGTGCTCAGTTCAGTGACTGCAATATAATTACTGTCTAGTAGTGACTCTTATCGGAGAAGGCAATGGCACCCCACCCCAGTACTCTTGCCTGGAAAATCTCATGGACGGAGGAGCCTGGTGGGCTGTAGTCCATGGGGTCACTAAAAGTCAGACGTGACTGAGCGACTTCACTTTCACTTTTCACTTTCATGCATTGGAGAAGGAAATGGCAACCCACTCCAGTGTTCTTGTCTGGAGAATCCTAGGGACGGGGGAGCCTGGTGGGCTGCCATCTATGGGGTCGCACAGAGTCAGACATGACTGAAGCGACTTAGCAGCCGCGGCAGTGACTATTATTATCAGACATCATCTTTCCTGTGAGGTTCTCTCTAAATCCAATCACCATCTCAAGTCAGAATTGATCGATTTTCTTCCCGTGCTCTTGGAATGTTTTGTTTATACTTCCATAGCATTTACCTTATTGTTCAATGTTCATTTAAAAAAAATAAGAATCAGAGTTAATTGTTTTTTTCATCACTTTCTATGTATGTCACTTAATGTAAACCTTTAAAATGTATTATCTATTTTAAGGGCTTCCCTTGTAGCTCAGTCAGCAAAGAATCTGCCTGCAATGCAGGAGACCTGGGTTCAATTTCTGGGTCAAGGAAATGGCAACCCACTCCAGTATTCTTGCCTGGAGAATCCCACGGACAGAGGCGCCTGGTAGGTTCCCAGTCCATGGAGTTGCAACAGTTGGACAAGACTTAGCAACTAAACCACCACCATCTAATTTAACCCTTGGGAATACCACGAGGTGGGTTTGATTATGATCCCCATATTAGTGACAAGAAAACTGAAGACAGAGAGGATAAGCAACTTGTCCAAAGTTACTCAGTTAATAGCAGTGTATTAGGGAAGAACAAATCTGACTCCATGTTGGATGTTTCTTTTACATTAATATTTGTATTCTTTTGCTTTTTCTGCAAGTTAAGAATGTTGCCTATAGCCTGAAAAATACAGGATGGCCCACTCTCAAGGCCCTGACCTTTAAAAGTATAATTTTCCATTCATATAGAGGTGAAAATTTCCAGAACAGAGAATAGCGTTTGTCTTGTTGGAAATTTACAGGAACATCATGACCTGACCTATGTGGACAGACGCAAGAAACCAAGGATTCTGGCACCAAGAAGTTTGCAATGACCAACCACACCCCTTCCTGTTTTAATACAACACAAGCCTGAATTCGGACTCAGATAAGATGGCTCTTTGGGACACTAGTCCACCATCTTCTCAGTCTGCTGGCTCTTCATAAAGTCATTATTCCTTGTCCCAACAACTCATCTCTAAATGTATTGAATTATCATAAGGTGAGCAGTAGAAACGTGGATTCAGTAATAGTAGCAGAAGGAGTTAACTGAAACCAGGCAACTTTGCTCAGGTGTAATGCTCAGTCTGCTCAGTTGTGTCCACCTCTTTGCAACCTTGTAAACTATGTAGCCCACAAGACTCCTCTGTCCTTGGGGTTCCCCAGGTAAGAATACTGGAGTGAGTTGCCATTTCCTACTCCAGGATCTTCCTGACCTAGGGATCTGACCTGCATCTCCTGTGTCTCCTGTATTTTTGGCAGGATTCTCTCTTAGTGGATTCTTTATCACTGAGCCACCTGGGAAACCCCAACTTTGCTCGGAACACAGTTTCTTAACCACTGTATAGCCCATTGAAATATAAGTTGCTTGAGTACAAAAATCATGTCCCTCTCAACTCTATGTCATTAGCATCAGCACAGCTTCTACAGATAAGGAAGTCTATTGCAAGCTTCTGAAGAGACTCCAGGGTACCCAAGGTCTGTGCTGCTGATGAGCCCAGGGATGTCCCCCAAAACCCAGGCACAAAAGCCATCCAACCAGATTTGTTCTCTTTCTCTCTCTAAAAAATCAATTCCTCTGCTTTGGTGCAAGAGAACTGTGGGAAATCCGATTATACTAAATGTGATCCAGCACCCTGCCTTCCTCTACAAGGAAGGGAGGAAAAACGTTTCTGTGAGTTTAGAAGTTACTCCAAAACATACAGAATATACTCAATGTACAATCCAACTTCATATATGTTTGAGCAGATGGATGAATATGAAGTTGCACTTGGCAAGCTAGTCTCAAAGAATCTTTTGTTACTGTGGAGAAATTTGGCCACTTAATAATTGATTGAACTTAAGAAAATTCTTGAGAAATTATACCTGCACATTTACATTCAAAGAGATGGGTGTAATGAAGCTAAATGTTGTTTTTGAATTCTTTAGTGGGAAAAAACACATGTCTGAAATGTGAAATTTTTACCAACTAAAAAATTAACTGCTTTTAATATGGGATAGGATTGTGTATAAAGGCCCAGATATACACTTCCTCATCTATTTCAGCTACTTGTGCTCTTATTTCTACTTGTAAAGTAGCTGAATGTAAAAGCCCCCAGGATTGCTCTGTGTAGTTTTAAAAATTGTGAACTTGTATATTCTGTGTAAAATATGTATCTGTATTGTGAACATCACTTAATAAATTTCTAAACACACAATGCCTTCATACTGCCTGAGTTCTTGCTGGGTCTGAGGTCATATCATCAGCATGTACACGTTCAGAGCATTTCATGAACTATACGATGTTGGCAGGTCATTAATAAAAACTGAAAAAGTAAAAAGCTTCATAATTAGCTCCTGAGGTAACTTTGAATGTAACATTTTCACCTCAGATTCAACACCATTAAACAAAATGACTGGGGCTTATTCACTAATGTAGCCCGAGAACCATTCCACTATAGTTAAACTTTGCCAAATTGAGGGACACTCAAATAGCAATATGTTGTGATTCACTGAATCAAAGGCCACAGACAAATCAATAGAGATAGTTGCTGCTTAAAAAATGATAATGAACAAATGTAACACTATCACCAAGGTTACCTTGAGAAGAGCGAAGAAGTGGTTTAAAACCATCACTAAAAATAGGGTCAGTATACCAGCCTTGAATCAGAAGTTAAAGAGAAAACCAGTATACCGGATCAGTGAGTCAATCTGCATTTATTTTTTAAGTTTTGAAGTAAAGAAGCACCGTGTTAGTCAAATGACAAAGGAAGGAAAAAGAATGTGAGATTTCATTTTCTCCTTATTTTAATTGTTTGATTATCTTTGAACAACGTCCAGTCCCTGGAGGACATGATAACACTTTACCTGAATTCCTCCAATGGCTCTTTGGATGGTTTGTTAACATAAATACTGTGTCTCTCAGTCTTGTCCGACTCTGTGACCCTATGGACTGTAGCCTGCTAGGCCCCTCTGTCCCTGGGATTCTCCAGGCAAGAATACTGGAGTGGGTTGCCATTTCCTACTCCAGAGGATATTCCCAATTCAGGGGATTGAACCCATGTCTCCTGCGTCTCCTGCATTGGCAGATGGATTCTTTACCACTGATCTACCTGAGAAGCCCTAACATAAAGAATGCAGTAACAAATTATCAATAAGCAACTCATTGATTATTCAGATATGAAATGTTAGAACTTCAGACAGTTGGTGGGAAACAATCACCATTTTTTCCCAATGATAGAGGTTTAAAATTGTTACTGAATCAAACTGATCCACTTGCCCTTGGGCAGCAAAGCCAATCTACTGACACTGGGTTGTGGTGAAGGAAATATGTTTATTGCAGGACTCAAGCAAGGAGTCCAGGGGAGCTAGTGCTTAAAATACTTGAATTCAGGACTTCCCTGGCAGTCCACTAGATGACTTAGACTTCCAATGCAGGGGTTACTGGTTCAATCCCTAGTCGAAGAGCTAAGATCCCACACGCCTCCTGGCCAAAAAACCCAAACATAAAACAGAAGCAATACTGTAACAAATTCAATAAAGACCTTAAAAAAAAAAAAAAAAACCTGAACTCCCTGAAGGCTTTCAGGGAAAGGTTTTTAAATGCAGAGTAAGAGAGATGGGGTTATATGGTGTGTGATCAGCTTGTGTATATTCTTCTGACTGGCTGGTGGTGAGGTAATTGAAAGAGTTAACCTCATCAACCTTCTGGTTCCAACTGCTCTGGGGTCTATGTGCTTGTGGGCAGCATACAGCTAACTTCTTCTACCTGGTGGGGGTTTCAGTATCTGCAAAACAGCACAGAGGAGATGGTTCAGGATATTATCTGCCCTTGAGGAGGCACTAAAGTCTTTGTTTAAAGGCTAGACAATTATTAATACTATTTTGTCCTCTTTAATGAGTGGCTCAGCAGTAAAGAATCTGCCTGCAATGCAGGAACTGCAGGAAGCTTGTGTTGGATCCCTGGGTTGGGAAGATCACCTGGAGGAGGGCATGGCAAGCCACCCTAGTATTCTTGCCTAGAGAAGCCCACAGACAGAGGAGCCTGGTGGGTTGCAGTCCATGGGGTCGCAAAGAGTCAGACATGACTGAGCATGCACGCACATTTCCTTGACTGTTTTCTTTCTGCATTTTCTCACTTCTATGATTAAATTTATTCTTTGACTAAAGTTTTTCTAAAGACAAAAGGCAGGAGGAGGACACAGTCAGGGGATACTGTTCTGGGAAGGCCCCAAAGGTCCTGCTCATGGATTACAAAATCACACAGCTAGAAGCTGCTGTTAAGGTGGTTTACTCCAGCACCCTATCTGTCACTTCCTTCCTTCACAGCACCCTTTCCTCAAATGTATTACAGAATTAAAATACTTTTTGTATTGATTGTTCTGTCAGTGAGTTTTCCTAAGTGGTTTTTAAACATTTCAACAGTAATAATATTAGCAAATTTCCCCTGATATTTAAACATTTTTCTAAACCACAAAATCACTGTATGTGAAACAATTAAATCATAAAACAGGTAAACCTCATTTAGAGGAAAGCCCCAGTGGCTCAGATGGTAAAGAATCTGCCTGCAATGCAGGAGACCTAGGTTAATTCCCTGGGTCGGGAAGATCCCCTGGAGAAGGGAATGGCAACCCACTCTGTGGGTAACAGGGAGGAACACCAGAGGTCCCAAAGTGTCAGGAGGAAATAAATTGCAATTGGCAGCCTTTTTTTTTTTTTTCCTGCTCTACACAAAATTAAAAGAGGCTTCTTTTTTTTTTTTTTTTTTTTAAGAGGCTTCTTTTAATTCTGTGTTGATGGTACCTGGTTCTGCCTTGAGCTAACCACTGCATTTTTATTATGAGAATGTTTTTCTAAAGCTATGTTAATGAAACTATGCATTTGCTTTGGAATTTACCTTTCTTCAAAATGATTCCACCTAAGACTAACATTTTTTCTTTTCTCAAATCTTGGGCTGATAATGGCTCAACAAACCAGTATTCCTGTCAATTGTTTTATGGCTGGGGGATGACACACTTCCTGCCATCCTATCTCGAAAATGCATATTGTGGGCGAGTGGCCTGGTGAAACTCCCTCACCCTTGAGGTGTCTCTCTTACCTGATTAATCGCTTTCCAACAGACATAAAACACCTTGCTAAAAGCTAGCAAGGGGGCACTCCTGTCTCTTCCTGATGTCTATGTCAGAAGCTTTCCCTATCTCTGTTATACTTTAATAAAACTTTGCTATAGAACATTTCAAGCAGTCAAGCCTGGTCCCTGACCCTGGGTTGAAATCCTCTCCTCTGGAGGTCACCAATCCCAGAGTAACACATGGCTTGTAGCAACAACCTTTCAACTCCAGTATTCTTGCCTGGACAGAGGAGCCTCATGGGCTACAGTCCATAGGGTCGAAAAGAGTCAAATAGGACTGAGCAAATAACAAATGTTGCAATTAAGCTATATCCTCTCTGTTGTGAGAATATCTTTTTTCTTTAGAATAAGAAATTTCAATAATTTGCTTTGTGCTTCTGCAACACAGGATAAACAATAATTTCTTATTTAATAAAATTATTTCTAGGTTGCTTTGATTTTCAGCTCTTAGAGTAATATTCAGTCTGGAAATCCCCTGGTGGTCCAGTAGTTAAGACTCTGTGCTCTCACTGCCAAGGGCCCAGATTCAATCCCTGCTTGGGGAACTAAGATTGCACAAGCCTCAAAGTGTGGTCAAAGGGGAAAAAAAAGAAATCATTTTGTTTAATACACACACAAACATGAATTTCTCAACTGTTTTATCTTGGAATCTCAGCACAACATCCACATTGATGTAGTTTTGGGGAATTCATACCCTTGACAATCTCCAAACAAAACAAATCATACATTTATGAAAACTTAGGCCACAAACTGAAAAAAAAATGCTTTCAATGCTTCCTAAACATGACAAGATATAAAGTAACTACATTTCATTAAATATTTACATCTGATTTTAATAAAGTAAAAAGTAGTAACTGAAAAAAATTGTACAGAGCTTCACAGCAAGAATAGCAGTGTTATTCACTCAGTCATGTCCAGTTCTTTGTGACCCGATGGACTGTAGCCTGCTAGGCTCCTCTGTCCATGGAATTATCCAGGCAAGAATACTGGAGTGGGTAGCCATTCCTTTCTCCAAAGGATCTTCCCAATCCAGGGATTGAACCCAGGCCTCCTGCATTGCAGGCATATTCTTTACCATCTGAGCCACCAGGGAAGCCCCAGCAAGAATAAATGTGTTTATCTAAGGAGTCACAAGCTAAGTTTTATGAATATTATGAATCTGAATCATACAAATCATCACCATAGTTAAGTGGTCCATACAATTCCAGTTTACGGCATGATTTTATTTATTGTCACAGAATTTGTGATTATAAACTGACCTTTTATGTGTCTACAGACAGTTCTCAAGGCCATCTGATAGCTTCTGAAATATTGTTTTCAGTAGAGCCTATTTTAGAAAGAAACCTCTTTCATTAGACTATGTAATTTTAACCTCTAAAATTCAAATAGGCCTCAAAAATGGAAAAGAAATGGGTAATTTTGCTACAGCATAGAAAAGAAAGACATTTTTCTGGCTTATGACTGACTGACCTTTGATCTGGGTGGGACTACCTGAGCACATAGTTTAACTTGCTGAATTTTGCCTTTGAAATTACTACTGTAAAAATGTGGACTCCTTAATCCATATCACAGTGCTATGCAAGCTGGATGGCTGAAATTAGTTGACAGCTCTGGTTCTCTTGAGAAACACATCCTTTTGACTACCTGGTAAAAAGCCTCTCCCACTCGCAAACATAAGTGTGCAGACACAAATTTTTGCATACTATTGTAGGGATCATGGACCACCCAGCTAAAGCTCATGCACTGATCCTTGCTTTAGGCTTAGTCAGAAGTTTGAAAGCATCCTTTTTCAACTGAAAATTACCACATATTTTAACTACCATGGTATTTGAATGGTGTTTAAATGTGTGCTAGTTTTCATCAATATGATTTCCTTTATTCTAATGTATTTGCTAAATATGTAAATAAATAACACCATATGTTATGGTCTACTACAATAGTACACAAGCACCATTCTATAGATGTAACCCTTCTTTATATACCTTCTCTAGCACTACATATACATAATCTCTCTGAAATATGGAGAATAAAGGGTAGAAAGGAAGTATAATTTTGGTAATTCTATTTAATATTATATGTAAGGTCTTTCAGACATGAAGAAATGGGCATAAATTTTGGAATATAAGATTGATATCCAACTATATTAGTCTGGTTAAGCATGAAATGGTTTCAATCTCTCTAGAAAATTCCTACAAATGTACCATGATGTGACTACAAGGAAGATCTACTTCCTGCATATCTGGCTTTTCTAAGCCAAGTTATCATAGTTACACCACATCAGCAGACTTTGGGTACGTTCTACCCTTTTAAACTTGCAGATCCAAGCATCTGCCAGAGGGCAGTCACAGAGTCTTCGCATCCACTTATATCTGCCTGGATATTATATAACATTGAGGAGTAGCCTCTACTCAAATCTCTGGACTGGGAATTATTCGGACACTCACTCCTGTATATATCCATTATTCCAAATAATCATTCAGCAACTACTTATTGAGGATTTCTGTGGCAGATACTGTGTTCAGGTATGAGTTAACACCAAGAAAATAATTAGAATAGGGCGTACTCATTGTAGGAGCTTCCCAGGTTGCGCTAGAGGTAAAGAACCCTCCTGCCAATACAGGAGATGTAACAGATGTGAGTTCAATCCGTGGGTCGGGAAGATTCACTGGAGGAGGAAATGGTAACCCACCCCAGTATTCTTGCCTGGAGAATCCCATGAACAGAGGAGCCTGGTAGGCTACAGTCCATGTGGTCACAAAGAGTCGGATATGACTAAAGCAACTTAGCACACAACAGTATTCATGTAAGCACCTCATAAATGTTTACTATTCTTATAATTGTTACTGTTTTTATTATTATACAAATTCAAATGGGTCATCATTCCTGCACTCAAGGATCTGTGATCCAGAGAGGGATTCAAAATAGAGTGGGACTTCCCTGGTGGTCCAGTAAGACTGTGTTTCCACCACCACCGGTGGTAGCACGGGTTCAATCCCTGGTAGGGGAACTGAGACCTCACAGGCTGTGCAGCACAGTCAAACAAAAATTTAAAAAATAAATACATAAAACAGAGTGAGATAAGATTTTTTTTAATTCAATAATTTTTATTTACATGTATACCTGTGGTGGATTCATTTTGATATTTGGCAAAACTAATACAACTTGTAAAGTTTAAAAATAAAATAAAATTAAAAAAAAAAGAGATAAGATTATGATGGAGTTATGTTGCATTGCCTTCAAAATCATGAGATGGACCATGGAAGTCCATCTGGGGAGTCAGGGAAAATTACCCAGTAGAGAAAAAGTAGTGATTAGCTAGACAAATTGGGAAGGAGGCATGGTCTTCCAGTGAGGCAATTATGTGTACAAAGAATGATATATCACACATTTGGGTGATTATAGTAGTTTAGTATGGTTGGAGCAAAGACTGAGTGTGGAAGCTTGACAGAGATGAGGCCAGAAACAGATGAAGAGGGTGATGATGACAAGTTGTTGGGTGCTTAAGTAAGGAGTTTAAATTTCACTGCAAATACCACAGAGAGTTATTTAAAAGACATCTACACAACAGAGTTTTGCTGCTACTAACTGCATAACTTTGATTTACTCACTTAACCTTTTGGGGTCTTGGTTTTCACATGTGACACAAATCAAAGGGTAGAGTTCATTGTTGTTTAGGCCTCATCCAGCTTAACTTTTGACAAACAATCCTTTGTTCTCATGTCAAGAATTACCAAAATAAAAGGAATATTAAAATTTTGTCATTTTTCAGTTACCTAATGTAATTGCAGAGACATTCATATGACTTTGGATCATTATATTTAGTTTATCTCTGAATGAAGTAACCAAATGAGTTTCTGATTTTGGTTTATGCTCTCTGCACTAAAGGCAAACTAAAAAAAAAAAAATTCCTGCTATCTCCTTCAAAATAATAATGAAAATGTACTTGAAGGTCCACTGATAATTTACATATTTTTCTGGTTAGAAATTGAAAAAGAAGAAAAAACCTACAAATAATTGCTGAATCATTAACACAGTCAGGTACCACTTCAGTGACTGATATTTAGTCAGCTGATTAAATTCATCTAGTTAGTTGCCTTATGATTTTCCAATTTTATAGTTAGATAAGTTGGAGATGTAAGTAATCAATACGCATCTAAACTATCAACAATTTTAGTTTTGGAATGAATCTCACTAAAATTCCAATTTTGATTAACAAAAATGAAATTTAATTTTGAAAACTTCAGTATTTCAATTGCTTTGTGCATGCTAAGTTGATTCAGTCGTGTCCAACTCTCTGCAACCCTATGGACTATATAGCCCACCAGGCTCCTCTGTCCATGGATTCTCCAGGCAAGAATACTAAATGGGTTGCCATTTCTTCCTCCAGGGCATCTTCCTGATGCAGGGATCGAACCTGCCTCTCTTACATCTTCTGTATTGACAGGTGGGTTCTTTACCACTAGCACCACCTAGGAAGGTGGTGAATGGTGTTGAATGGAAGTGGTGAATGGCTAGGAAGCCATTTCAATTGCTTCAACTGAGATTAAAAGGGTTCTTCATAAGCTGCATTCATGCCTCAAGCAAACACATGAAATCTGATGAAATGACTATAAATTTACCCTAGCCACTTTCTTATGCATTTTTTTCTATTTGAAAAATAGTGCCAATAAACCAAAATCAGAAAAATTGTTAGGTTTTGTGGCAGTAGAAGATTAACAGAAGATGTAAAAACACGATTAGAACCAGACATGAAACAACGAATTGGTTCCAAATTGGGAAAGGAGTACATCAAAGCTGTATATTGTCACTCTGTTTATTTAACGTATATGCAATGTACATGATGTGAAAGGCTGGCTGAATGAAGCACAAAGTGGAATCAAGATTGCTGGGGGAAATATCAATAACCTCAGGTATGCAGATGACACCACCCTTATGGCAGAAAGCAAAGAGGAACTAAAGAGCCTCTTGATGAAAGTGAAAGAGGAGAGTGAAAAAGCTGGTTTAAAACTCAACATTCAGAAAATGAAAATCATGGCATCCAGTCCCATCACTTCATGGCAAATAGATGGGAAAACAATGGCAACAGTGACCAAACTTTATTTTCTTGGGCTCCAAAATCACTGCAGATGGTGACTGCAGCAATGAAATTAAAAGATGATTGCTCCTTGGGAGAAAAGCTATGACCAACCTAGATAGCATATTAAAAAGCAGAGACATTATTTTGCCAACAAAGGTCTGTCTACTCAAAGCTAGGGTTTTTCCAGTAGTCATGTATGGATATAAGAGTTTGACCATAAAGAAAGCTGCATGCTGAAGAATTGATGCTTTTGAACTGTGATTTTGGAGAAGATTCTTGAGAGTCCCTTGGATTTCAAGATCAAACCAGTCAATCCTAAAGGAAATCAGTCCTCAATATTCATTGGAAGGACTGATGCTGAAGTTGAAGCTCCAATACTTTGGCCACCTGATATGAAGAACTGATCCATTGGAGAAGAATCTTTCCCTGATGCTGGGAAAGACTGAAGGCAGGTGGAGAAGGGGATGACAGAGGATGAGATGGTTGGATGGCATCACCAACTCAATGGACTTGAGTTTGAGCAAGCTCCAGGAGTTTGTGATGGACAGGGAAACCTGGCTTGCTGCTTTTCATGGGGTCATGAAGAGTTGGACACAACTGAGCAACTTAACTGACTATAAAAACAGGATAGTGCAAAGAAGAAAATTTAGAAGCAAGTTAGCAAAAAATAAGTAGCATTTTAATAATTGCTCCTTACCATCAATCTGTAAGTAAAACTCCTCATTCTCCTTGAATTTATTCTTTAATTGGAAGAAAATTGCTTTACAATATTATGTTGGTTTCTTCCATACAACAATGCAATTCAGCCATAATTATATGTATATCACCTCCCTCTTGAAACTCCCACATTCTTCTTGAAGGTCTTGCTATTCTAAACTTCATTGCATAAGTCGCCATTCACTATATTGAAATTATCTACTTTGAGAGTCAAATTGAAGTGGATTTCATATGTATTGAAATGTCTTCTCCCTTTCCTCCACATTTCAATTAAAATCAAAAGCCTTCAGGCCAAAAATAAGTATGTCATCTGTAATCTCCACTACTCCCATTGTTCCTGCCTTATATCACCTTCTTCCAAGCCATCTTCTCTACCCATAACACTCTTGGTTTTCATCACTTGACTTTTTGCCAACCTTTCCAACAGGACTTGCTTAAAATTGCTGTCTTTCTGGAAGACGCTCATCATCATTTAAGTCCAAATACACATTCTATATTATAAGCCTCTTTATTTAGTAAATTTCACCAATCTTCTCCATTTTATCTAATGAACTGATATTTTATATTTATTTATATTGAAATTTCAGTAGACACAGACCAAGTCCACTTTAGTATATTTAAATTTTCTGGGTGCTGAAATGACTTTCTATAATGCTGGCTTGAATGTCTACAATGCTGGTTGAAGTTCTTGTTGAGGTACAGGGCAGGCTGTCCCAAAATATACCTCAATAACATACTGATTATTTTAAATTCAATTTACTTGAGAAACTGCATGTGGAAAATCAATGATACTAGAAATACCCCACTCTAACCCCAATATTTCCCTCTGAAAGTGGGAAATAAATCTCTCATATGAAGGTCCCCTCCCTATACTAGGAAGATAGAAACCGTCTTTATCACCAGAGTTAGGAAATTCAAGGCTTAGAAAACTATATAAACAAACTTTGCTATGCCTTCATTAGTCTGTTACCACAGGCACAATCCCCTATGATCTGTTAAATCTTCGCAAATAACTGTTTCTTTGTCTAATAATAATATGTAAACAGTCTACTTTGCTCATTTGGGGGGATCCTATTTCTAGGAGATCTTGGTGCATAGGAATTAAACTGTTTTTATTTTTGTTTTCTCCTGCTACTTTGCCTGTTAGAATTGATGCTTTCAAATTGTGGTGCTGGAGAGGACTCTTGAAAGTCCCTTGGACTTCAGGGAGATCAAACCTGTCCATCTTAAAGGAAATTAACCCTGAATATTCATTGGAAAGACTGATGCTGAAAATGAGGCCCCAATACTTTGGCCATCTGATGAAAAGAGCCAACTCATTGGAAAAGACCCTAATGCTGGAAAAGATTGGGGGCAGAAGGAGAAAGGGATGACAGAGGATGAGATGGTTGGATGGCATCACCGACTCAATGGACATGAGTTTTATCAAACTCCAGGAGATAGTGAAGAACAGGGAAGTCTGGCGTATTGCAGTCCATGGGGTCTCAAAGAATAGGACACGACTCAGTGACTGAACAACAACAACAATTATTAGTCAAAAGAACTGACAGTTGGCATACCAGGACAGCAGGACACCAACTGGACCTTGCTCCCCTCCCCCCATCATTTCCCATGAGATCCTGGGGCCTCTGACAAAACCCAGCAGAAGGTAAGTGTTCTTAACCACAGCATCCTCTCAAACCTAACTGCAGGGACTGGTGACTGGTGAAAGAGAATACGTCGTGAGAATCCTTTTTCTCTTTTTCTAAACTTACGTTAGTAGGAGACAATATTCTTGGAGCTGGTTTCTTGGGGAATAGCAAATCTGCTATATGGTAAATGAGTTACTCTCGAGTTTTAATGGTTCTTTCCTCCCAGGGAGGGTCACTATTTGTCTCTGTCTCTTGTGTTGTTTGTCATGAGGATGAATTGTAGGACAGGAGAGCAGGCACAGCCCTTTACATGCCTGCTGTTTGAAGCAACCTCACAGACCAGTGGAGTTGACAGTTCGCACGAGACCAGCGTCTGTTTAGACAATCTTTACCATGGGTCCCCCCGTGTAAAAACTCAAAAGAGGCTCTTCCTTCTGTCTTGTTCTATGTCCTGAGAGCTTAGCTTTGTGACCCAATGAGAATATTCTCTCAATATCCACCAGTCAGAAGGTGCATTTACTGAAGTGCCTCTGGAAGACAACTGAATTAACTAGGGCTCCAAGACATGAAGTCATAAGCAGCACCTTCTGTACTCCAGCTGCGCCAGCTTTCAGGGGAATCTTTCATAAGGGGTCCCAGTCCATAAGCAGCCTTTGTCATCTCAACCTTTGTTGCTTGTTAGTGCTGGAAAAGTCCCATTCCAGTAGTACCTGCCCCATGTCCCAGGTTAGTGGATCTGTGACCAGAGGTGTCCCACATTCTCATGGGAAACCAGAGATAGTGTTTCACTGCACCATTTTACTGCCTTTGGCAATGGAAAGCTTTTACTTTCTTACACTAACCTTAACTCTGGAAATGAACTTCCTGGATCTTGTGAAGACTATATAATCTCCTGTGAGACATCTGCATCTTTGGTTAAGCCATAAAAAAAGGCTTATTGATTTGAGTCATTATTTGCAAATAATATAAGGTCATACTCATCAATGGTCAAACAATGGATTCTTTAAATGACCTATGATCCGATTTGATCAAGTGTTTTAAAATCTTTTTAATATTTTTGACAAACTTCCCAAAAGTCAAAGTCTACATCATTTAGAAATAATACCAGAGCGTACCTGAGACACCTCAGAAGATTTGTTTTCTCTCCTTATATAAGAGAGATATCAAACTAATTAGGCTCATTTGGTATGGTAAATTGTAATGGAAAGCATTGTCAAATAAATAATGATTGTTATTTGCTGCTAAGTAGTGTCTGACTCTTTTGTGACCCCCTGGACTATAACCTGCCAGGCTTCTCTGTCCATGGGATTTGCCAGGCAAGAATACTGAAGTGGGTTGCCATTTCCTCCTCCAGGGGATAAATAGGGATATATCTTCTTAAATTATATTGCATGGGTAAATGTTAATAAATGTTCTAAAAATTATACAGCATGCCTGAAATGTGGATATGTTCTAACATAATGTTATCAGTCATAATTGTAGTTATCTTAAAATGTTATGTGTCACAACAAACACCGAATTTCCTTATAAATTTGACTATAATGAATAAGATCTTTAATAATGAATATTTAAGTATTTCATCATCAACAGGCAGTTATTATTTTACTCAGATACTTTTACAAAAGTTTCCTACAAATGTGTGTCATCTTCAGAGAAATTCATAGAAAGAAATCTAATCAGTACTCTAGAACACAAGTTTCTGATAACTTTCAAATCATACCACTGTACTTGATAAGAATTTACAGAATCCTAATGGAGAAAGAGTTGACTCATTGGAAAAGACTCTGATGCTGGAAGGGATTAGGGGTACGAGGAGAAGGGGATGACAGGATGAGATGGCTGGATGGCATCACCGACCCAATGGATATGAATCTGAGTGAACTCTGGGAGTTGGTGATGAACAGGGAGGCCTGGCGTGCTGCGATTCATGGGGTCGCAGAGAGTTGGACATGACTGAGTGACTGAACGGAACTAAACTGAAGATGAACAATCTAGCAGCTCAAATTTTAATACATGAAACTTCCAAGAAAGTTCAGAGGAAGGAAATTTTGGGGTCCAGTGGAAACTGTCCCCAAATATGCTTCTATGGCATATTGGTTATTATGAATTAAAGTTACCTGAGAAACAGCCAGTGGGGGTGGTGATATAAACAACACTATGACCACAGTTCCCCTTGAAGGGGGGAAATTTCCCATTTGAAAGTATCTGCTGTAGATCCAGAGGATAGAAAACATCCTCATCACCAGAGTTAGGAAATTCAAGGCTAACAAAGTTATAGAACTCTGCTATTTCTCTGTTAGTCTGCTACCTTAAGCACAAGCCCCTTTGTTTTTATCGTGTTTGTCACAAATCTACATACTTCTCTTCCAGATGACTTAATTGCAAAGTAGAGCTTGCTCTGACATCTGATGCCAGCGCAATAGTATGCTATCACCCTTCTGTGGATATTCCATATGAACACATGAAACCTATCCCTTGGCCATATGTGCATAACAATGAAGGAACACACGATCTAGTTCTAAAAATGAGATGAGAAGAAAAAAGGGGAACACAGCACAAGGACCCATGGTAGAACAATTCAGTAAAATGTTCTTTACTTCTAAGCATCATTGGGATCTTTGTGGACAGTATCATAGACATCACAGGAACTGAATCCTCCAAAAGAGATAATATTGAGGTTTTCAGGAATCAAACAGGAATGTTATCTTGGATCTCATTTGCCTTTTGAGAAAATACAGTTGGGTATATTCACTAATAGGTTATATAGTAAAATAATAATAAAACATCTTTTTATATAAAAAATTGTTTTGTTAAATCTCCACAAATAACTGTCTCTTTGTCTAAAAATTATGTATTGGTAGCCTGTGTGGGTCACTATAGGAGTCGCATGTCTATGATACCTCCATGTGTATGGATTTTTTTCCTCCTGTTAATCTGTCTTTTGTCAATTTAATTATTAAACTAGCCAAAAATACTCAAGAAGGGTAGGAAGAAATTTCCTCTGCCTCAACATTTTAATTACCCCATGCAGATTGGAGAGAAGATTATGGGAGTCACAGTCACCCACTTCCCCAGTCTATCAAACACCTCCTAAGCTTATGCCCAGATGTTCAAGTTTGCATTGAAGCCTTCTCAGCCCATAACACCTGTAGCTGTATTCCCAGCTACAAAATTAGCAGTGTGCGTATAGAGTATATATCCACAGACAGTTCTAGCTCAGAATAGGCTATTTTTTGGAAATACGATTTCCCCGAAGTTTTTTTTACTCCTCTGTGTGATTTGTCCTCAACAAGATAAAAAACCCAACCTCTAAACATTTTTGCCAGCTTTTTCAAGGTCTTCCCATGGGACAAGTTCCAGGATTATGCACAGAAAGTGTAAAAACAGAAAATCTATCCTGTCCTGGTAGTTTAGGACAGTCCATGATTCTAGGAAGCACAGGCATACTCTACAAACCACTTGTTGTCAACTTGGAGTTCCTGAGCCCCTTGATCTTTATCATCTGCACCTTAGCTTACATACCTAATAAAGAACTTGCATACATGTTTTGTCCCTCCATGAGGGCATGAACTGGGTCTTTGGCAGTTTTCTGTTCTCCATAGTCTCTTCCGATAGTATACAATATGCTTTAGTTGATCATTGCTAAGTCACTTTTCAGTCCTGTCTGACTCTGTGTGACCCTATGGACTACAGCCCATTAGCCTCCTCTGTTCATGGGATTTCCCAAGCAAGAATACTGGAGTGGGTTACCATTTCCTTCTCCAGGGGATCTCCCTGACCCGGGGATTGAAACTGTGCCTCTTACATCTCATGAGTTGGCATGCAGGTTCTTTACCACTAGCACAACCATGGAAGCCCATTCAGATCAGATCAAATCAGATCAGTCTCTCAGTCATGTCCGACTCTTTGCGACCCCATGAATCACAGCACGCCAGGCCTCCCTGTCCCTCACCAACTCCCAGAGTTCACTCAGACTCATGTCCATCGAGTCAGTGATGCCATCCAGCCATCTCATCCTCTGTCGTCCACTTCTCCTCCTGCCCTCAATCCCTCCTAGCATCAGAGTCTTTTCCAATGAGTCAACTCTTCACATGAGGTGGCCAAAGTACTGGAGTTTCAGCTTTAGCATCATTCTTTCCAAAGCAATCCCAGGGCTGATCTCCTTCAAAATGGACTGGTTGGATCTCCTTGCAGTCCAAGGGACTCTCAAGGGTCTTCTCCAACACCACAGTTCAAAAGCATCAATTCTTTGGCGCTCAGCCTTCTTCACAGTCCAACTCTCACATCTAGGTTGGTCATAACTTTCCTTCCAAGGAGTAAGCATCTTTTAATTTCATGGCTGCAATCACCATTTGCAGTGATTTTGGAGCCCAGAAAAATAAAGTCTGACACTGTTTCCACTGTTTCCCCATCTATTTCCCATGAAGTGATGGGACCGGATGCCATGATCTTCGCTTTCTGAATGTTGAGCTTTAAGCCAACTTTTTCACTCTCCACTTTCACTTTCATCAAGAGGCTTTTGAGTTCCTCTTCACTTTCTGCCATAAGGGTGGTGTCATCTGCATATCTGAGGTTATTGATATTTCTCCCAGTAATCTTGATTCCAGCTTGTGTTTCTTCCAGTCCAGCGTTTCTCATGATGTACTCTGCATATAAGTTAAATAAACAGGGTGACAATATACAGCCTTGACGAACTCCTTTTCCTATTTGGAACCAGTCTGTTGTTCCATGTCCAGTTCTAACTGTTGCTTCCTGACCTGCATACAAATTTCTTAAGAGGCAGATCAGGTGGTCTGGTATTCCCATCTCTTTCAGAATTTTCCACAGTTTCTTGTGATCCACACAGTCAAAGGCTTTGGCATAGTCAATAAAGCAGAAATAGATGTTTTTCTGGAACTCTCTTGCTTTTTCTATGATCCATTAGCTGCTCATTAACTCTGTTTAAAATACATAAATGGAGGATTGGTATAAAGGACATGTGTATTTCCTGTTTGAAATATGGGTCATTCATTGAAATAAAAGTTTTAAAGAAAAGTAGATTCATCATGATTAGGGCAAGCTTCTCATATGAACAGATATAAGAGAGCAAGTATACTAAATTATAATAGGAAGGAAATGATGCTTGTGACTGGCTGAGCCCTAGGTAAGACACAGAGTTAATTCTGAAAATAAATAATTTCTAAGCTTCATCCAGATCTAGAATTTTATTTATTTCCCTTCTTTCCTTTCTCTCTTTTTTAGTGCTTCAACTTGACCTGGCACTAAAAAAAAAAAAATATCTGGAATGAAAGCAAGTCAGTAGCCAGATGCATGTGAATTGCTGAGAGCCATGAAAAAGCCAAAAGAACTATTCCGTCTTCTCAATGCCTGCTGTTCAAGGAGTGAATAAAATGGCAGCCCTTCACCTAATATCATAACCAAAATATCATAATATATAAGGCAATGACCCTGCTGCTGCTGCTGCTGCTGCTGCTAAGTCGCATCAGTCGTGTCCAACTCTGTGCGACCCTATAGACGCCAGCCCACCAGACTCCCCCGTCCCTGGGATTCTCCAGGCAAGAACACTGGAGTGGGTTGCCATTTCCTTCTCTGAGTCACTATTACATAAAACCAAAATAAATTAGGGTCCACACAAATGAAGGATAGATCAAAACAAGATCTAAATAATGTTGATGAATACTTTTGAAAAAGAAATAAGAACTCTTGAATGGTCCTTATTTCAAATTAAGTTAATAATGCAATCTGTAGTACAAAACCTACTCAAGAATCATGTTTATTACATCTTAAAATAAAAATGATGTGATGGAAATAAATGTAGAGATGGAGTTGGAAGATCATAAAGGTCTACATTTTCTTCGACTTACCTGTTCTTACTCTAAAATCCCCATTCCTGCTATCGGTGGGCTGAAGGGGAAATGGCAGGGTACTTAAGTCTGACAACCCATAGGTATTTTAGCCACTTATCCAGGGTCTCATTTCCTGTCTTCTTGTCTTTTTCCTTCCCCTAGTAGATAGAAGGGGTGTTTGAGTGAAAGGGTATTCCTGTTGAGTAGAACCCAAGTTCTTCCTTACTCTGTTACTGATTTTGTATATATCATTAAACTCTGATTCTCAATATTTTACAAGAAATTCTTTCAGAGTTTAGGAAATCCTTTTCTCTTTTGATAGTTTCCTTTTGTGATAGTAGAATCAAAACAAAAGTGATTTAGGAAAATGATCAGTATGTGTTCATTCACATGGTGTCCTTTTTTTTTTTTTTTTCTTGAAGCAATAAATGGGAAATCAGGCAGTGCACTTTAAGAGAATTTTTAAAATACATCAGTCTAATAAATGGATAAAGGGGATATAAAAGACTGAAAAAGAAAGTGGAAAGATGAAAGGAAAAAAAGAAAAAATGAGAGTCAAAAGAAACAGAAGGAAAAAAAGATGAAGCCCAGAAAGAAAACCAGCAATGTAAGAAGAGTTAGAGAAACAGCGAAAGAGAGAAGGAAAGAGGACAAGGAAGCCTGGAAGGTGCTTCCATGACTTGATGTTACCCCACCCACTGAGAAGCTCTCCTTTGACCTACCATCTGAGTTCTGAGTCGCTTCAGTCATGGCCGACTCTTTGCGACCCCATGGACTGTAGCCCACTAGGCTCCTCCATCCATGGGATTTTCCAGCCAAGAATACTGGAGTGGATTGCCATGCCCCCCTCCAGGGGATCTTCCTGAGCCAGGATTGAATCCTGGTCTCTTATGTCTCCCGCATTGGCAGATGGGTTCTTTACCACTAGTGCCACCTGGGGAGTCCGTCTACACCGCTCTTTTCTTAAGCCAATCATATCATGGCCTCCACGCTGTAGGCCTCCAGTGGTGCCTGGGGTTCACAAGGTAGGGTTAACTCTCTGAACAGCTGGCCACAGCCATGCTACTCTATGTACTGTGTGCAAAAGCCACGTCTATAACACTTATCCCCTCTCCTCTGTAGTCGTATCCCCAGCTGAGCTGCTATTGGATGAGTTGTTTCCCATGCCCTTCTCCCCTTCTTCTACCTGAATAATTCCTGCGGCTGCTGCTAAGTCGCTTCAGTCATGTCCGACTCTGTGCGACCCCATGGACCTCAGCCCACCAGGCTCCTCCGTCCATGGATTTTCCAGGCAAGAGTACTGGAGTGGGGTGCCATTGCCTTCTCTGGAATAATTCCTAGTCATCCTTAAAGATACTGCTGAAATGACACATCCTCCAGAATGCCTTCTGCATCTTTCTCTTATATGCCCTCTTATATGCCCTTATGATAATGCATGAAAAATCCTTACAGTTATAAACCTGCTTATCTGTCATGCATACACCCAGGCTGAAGCTGTTTTATTCTCTGTAGGTCCAGTGACTTATGTGCATATAGCAGGAACTCAGTATGGACTTTTAAATCAGATAATTTCTATTGGTTTTCTTATTCCTTAAGAGTTGGCCTCTGCTGGCAGATAAAGACAGCAATAGAGAATGACACCCATTCTTCTCTTGGGTTCAATCCTTTTCTTGTTCTCTCTTCTTGATTGCCCTGATTCTTTTACTCTTGTGGTTCTGGTTCCAGATTCCATGCAGACCCAGGGTGATACGTATTATAGTAGTCACTTTCTTATATTGAGCAACTTCCCTGGTGGCTAAGATGGTAAACCATCTGCCTGCAATGCGGGAGATCTGGGTTTGATCCCTTGGTTGGGAAGATCCCTGGAGAAGAAAATGGCAACCCACTCCAGTATTCTTGCCTGGAGAATCCCATGGACGAAGGAACCTGGTAGGCTACAGTCCATGGAGGTCGCAAAGAGTTGGACACGACTGAGCTACTTCACTTTCACTTTTCCTATATTGAAATAAAAATTCTACCATTCCATGCTTAGCCTTCTGTCTTTAAAATATAAATACTGTCTGGCTCATCTATACAAACTGTGTCTTTCAAGCAGGGAATCACAACCATCTTTTTCTTGTGCATTCAAGTCATTCCCATGCATTACATGTGTCCATCATCAAAACCTCTTTTTATGGACAATGATGCTCAACCAGGGGCCTGAACTTCCCTGGGAAAATGTTTCAGAATCCCAGGGAGGCAGGGAAAGATACATAGACTTTGGAAATGCCCCCTTGGGTGTATAGACTCTGCAGTTTAGAATCGCTGGTCAGTGGGATGACAATAAGAGGAGTGCAGGGTAAAGGTAACACTCATCTCAAAATTAGGCACAGGTTAGATCTGAAGTAAGCATTATTTTTACCTAAAAGATGCTAGTACCCAGGAGAAAAGTGGTAAGTTGGAAAAAATGTCTAAACTAACTTTTTTTTGTCAAGATATAACTTTTTTTTAAAAGCAGGAAAACACAAAGTCCTTGGGTTTTCTTGACTGTTGTGCAATAGAAAAAGCAAGGGATATAGTGTCAGGAAACCATAAAGAAGAGAAAGGAAGAGTGAGGGAGACAGTGGGTGTGTGTGTGTGTGTGTGTCTGGGAGAGCAATGCTCTCACCCTCCCACTCATCTCCTTTGACCCAGAGGTGTGCTGAGCAGGGAACACCTGCCTGACTGATATCTGTTCCTTGGGCCCAAAGAGAAAGGCTCCCTCCTGTCTTCCCTCCTACAGCTACAGACGCCAAATGGAATGTTGACCCAGAGAATCATTGAATGGAGGAGGACCAGAATTCAATCAGACCATGGAAATCAGAGAATAGAGGAAAGCAGGGAATGACATGCTCAACAACAATCATCCGTGGTCTTGGATGATTATACCCTGCAAGAACTTTTCCCCAGGTGTCTTCCATATCCTCTCAACATGGTGGTGGAAAATAGAAACAGCTGTGGACTCACAGATGGGGCAGGAGGAGCCTGAATTAATGTTGCTCAATGTCACCCAACTGTTTGCTTTGTCATCATAGCTTGGCCTCAACTTTAGTAACACAGGAAAGCGCCTCACTTCCATCTTCAGCAGCAGTGTTGGGGGGATTCTGTAATCTAAATTCCTTGTGTATTTGAGAAGAGCTTCCTAAATTACATATCCCTCAAAACTAAGTCCCATTTGCTAAGTTGTATAACATTTTCATTACTCTGCTGAGATCTTTAATTTTAACATGCACAGGGAAGATGCTATTGTTAGCAGAGACCTGGGCTAACAACCACGGACCTGATTTCTAGTTTTGGGGTCTAGAGCTGCTGGAACACAGGCTCGGCCCTGCCACTAACTTGCCATATTATCTGTGATCAGCCAATTTAACCCCTTCCTACTTCAGTCTCTCATCTATAAAACAGGAATGCCAACACTGCTTCCACTACTACTAATAACAAAAATGACAACAATAACCACAACATATATCCTATCATTAATAAAATCAGGGATACAATAATAGAACTCTTGTCTGCAAATGGCAGATAAGAAATCCTGGAACTGAAGACATTTTCTAATAAATGTAAAGGAAAATGGTCAATGCCCAATTCTTTCTTTCCTAAAAATACTGATCCAAAGACTATCAGAGAACCCCTGAGGAATTCCCACCCATGAGAAGGTGATGGGTGGGACACATACGGTTGCCTTAAAGACTTGATTTGCCCATATGGTGATGTTGGCCCTTGGAATTTAAAAATCCTGTGCATCCCTTAGGCCTTCTAGTTAGTATTTTAAAAACTCTTAAAGATGCTCCCAGATCTGCTAACACTCAAGTAGTTCTCTTACTTATCCTCTGTTCCTTTCCTCTAATGTTTTTTGCCTAGATTAGTGGTTCAACACACACATAATTTTTACTAAAAATAAAATTAATACTTTTATTCATAATTTAAACACCTTAGCCATATTTATCTTTATTCCATTATTAATATGGTTCTTTTAATTTTTTATGCATTCTATTGTCTCTTTAAACCAAAATCTTTCCTAGTAGTTTTAGTTTTTAAATTTTTGCTTCTTGATTGTTTTCTTGCATTGTTTTTATTTACCTGGCCCCTTTTTATAAATGGTGAGGGGAGTGTGACTGGGATGAAGGGACAAACACAAGGACAAGTCAAGCCCTAGGTCAGAAGAGAGTGTATTTCTTCTTTTTTATAGTTAAACCAACAATGATATTTTTAAGCCCCTTATTACCCCTCCTTCCAGAGTTCAAATTCTGGCTTTAAACTCTGAAAGTTAAATAAACTATTGGAGCCACAGGTTAAGTCTCCAGGATGACAAATCTTCCCCCAGTGGTAATGCAGGTGACCAGCTAGCATGGTACTGTCTTCTCATATTATGTTTATAGGGGGAAAATCCTTGGAAAAATCTCTGTCCAGGGACTAAATCTCCAAGCTCCAGACATGCAATAATTTTTCCTTCCTAAGGAAACACAGATTGTAGCCATTTTTTCAACTCAAGTCACTGTGTCCATCCTAGTAAAATATCTGCACTGAGGGAAAATAAATCACATGAGGAAATCCCCAGCTTAAATCTAAGTCTCTCTAATCTATTAAGAAGGGACTTGGCCCTTTTATTTGAGGTCAAATGAGACTTTGCCTGAGAGTAGGGCTTGAAGGAGATATATTTAAAAGATCAGGGAGGTAGGAGTGGGGAGGACTGAGAAACAGTCACTCCCTTTGCCTGCTGAATGGTGGCCCCAGATGTCCGTGGTGGGACTTAGTGACAGATTGAAGGCACTGCCCTGTCTGCATCTATGTTCACTTTCAGCCAAGTCATGCCAAGCAGATGGGCTGGTTCATATCAGACAACAGGGCTTGAGCACATTGATGGGGTATCTAAATATTACATAGGTAATGCATACAACCGGGGCTTCCCTGGTATCACAGAGGGTAAAGAATCTGCCTGCAACGTGGGAGACTCAGGTTCCATCCCTGGGTTGGGAAGTTTCCCTGGAGAAGGGAATGGCAACCCACTCCAGTATTCTTGCCTGGAGAATTCCATGGACAGAGGGGCCTGGTGGGCTATAGTTCAGGGGGTCACAAAGAGTCAGACATGACTGCAGCAATTTAGCACACAGAACACATTGCATACAACCAAGAGTAAAAGAGTGTGTAAACCCTCTGTCTTCTTCCCTGTAGGTCTGAAATTTTTTTTCTACTGTAATTAAAACATTCTAGGGTTTCTCTGGCAGTCCAGTGGTTAAAAATCTGTCTGCTAACGCAGGGGACACGGGTTCGATCGCTGGTCTGGAAAGATTCCACATGCCATGGAGCAACTAAGCCTATTTGCCACAGCTACTGAGCCTGCAGGCCCTAGAGCCCGTGCTCCTCAACAGGAGAAGCCGCCAGAATGAGAAGCTCTTACACCACACCTAGTAGTTTCTGCTCACCGAAACTAGAGAATGCCCTTGAGCAGCAACAAAGGCCCAGGATCACCAAATAAAAATAAAATTTAAAAAATACTATATAACTAAAACATTTGAAATATTTATCCAGTCCAGAGAAGGAAAATTCCTCAGGTTTAAAAACCCTAAATCAATTTTCACCCCTTTATGAAAGTATATATGATCTCATCACTATAAACCCTACATATGAATCCCAACACACTCATGCATGAGGGCAGGAGAACCCATCCAGACAGAAACTCTCAATGTCATACATGTGCATGCATGCTAAGTCCCTTCAGTCATGTCCAACTCTGTGAACCTATGGACTGTGGCCCGCCAGGCTCCTCTGTCCATGGGATTCTCCAGGCAAGAATACTGGAGTGGGTTGCCATGCCCTCCTCCAGGGGATCTTCCAGGAATTGAACCAGCATCTCTTATGTCTCCTGCATTGGCAAGCAGGTTCTTTGCCACTAGTGCCACCTGGGAAGCCCACTCAAAGTCATAATTCAGGTTTAATCCTAAAAACAACTGAAAGAACATGAACCTTCCAATAATATCCATTAAAAGGTGCTACATTAAGAGTCTATAGTCAAGCTGATAGATTAATTTATATCATCCTGACTCCAGCATAGTTAAAAAAAAAACCTGATTAATTTCTTTCAGTGTGTAGACCTCCTCAATTCCTTTTCTTTATCTAAGAGAAGAGAAAATTTTGATAATGCCTGAGATTATCCTTAAGACAGCTTTTAGAACTGAGGTTGGGTGGGGGGGAACATTTAAAGGACTTAAAATCCTAATTTAATAATCCAAGCCTGTCTAGACTCTAGGAATGAAAATAATGGGGGACCTTAATAATTTATGATTAGACACTTCAAATTCCCATAGAAAGAGTTCTCTCTGTCACTGGGGAACAAGCCTTTCCCTGTAATCACTCACTCACTTACTGCTGTGGATTGATCATGTCCCTGCAAAAGGGATGAGTGTTAGCTGCTCAGTCATGTCCAACTCTTTGCAACTGCATGGACTGTAGCTCACCAGGCTCCTCAGTCCATGGAATTCTCCAGGCAAGAATACTGGAATGGGTAGCCATTCCCTTCTCCAGGGGATCTTCCCAAGCCAGGGATCAAACCTGAGTCTCCTGCATTGCAGGCAGACACTATGCTGTATGAGCCACCTGGGAAGCCCTGCAAAAGGTATGCTGAAGTCCTAATATCAGTGCCTCTGAGTGTAACCTTATTTGGAAATAAGGTTTTTGCAGATTTAATCAAGTTAAAATGTGATCATTAGTGTAGACCTTAATCCAATGAGGGAGATGTCATTATAAGAGAAGAGACAGAGATGGACACATCAGGGAGAAAGTTATGTAGGACAGAGACTGAGATCAGAGTGATGAGCTGCAAACCAAAGGACACCAAGGCTTGATGCCACCACCAGATGCCAAGGGGAGGTGGGGAAGGATTCTATCTCAGAGAGAATATGGCCCTGCAAATGCCCTGATCTTGGAATTCTAGCCTCCAGAACTGTGAAAGACTACATTTCTGTTGTTTCAAGCTATACAGTCTGTGGTCTTTTGTTATAGAAGCCCTAGAAAACTAACACACCCTGCCTAAGAGAAAGTAACTGGACGGCAGCTTCGACTTCTTAATAAATGTGTTGATAAATACACAGATTGCTGCTGCTGCTGCTAAGTCGCTTCAGTTGTGTCCGACTCTGTGCGACCCCATAGACAGCAGCCTGCTAGGCTGCCCCGTCCCTTGGATTCTCCAGGCAAGAACACTGGAGTGGGTTGCCATTTCCTTCTCCAATGCATGAAAGTGAAAAGTGAAAGTGAAATCGCTCAGTCGTGTCCGACTCTTAGCAACCCCATGGACTACAGCCTACCAGGCTCCTCCGTCCATGGGATTTTCCAGGCAAGAGTAGTGGAGTGGGGTGCCATTGCCTTCTCCGAATACACAGATTAGACTTTTACAAATATAATATTGTCACTCACTAAAGCTCCCGTTCACTATGCCCTGACTTCCAAGCTTCCACAGAACCTGCTCATCTTTCTGCCAGAAATGTCTGATGCTGGCGATGTGATAGTCAGGATGCTAGAGAGTTTACCTCTACAGTTTCACTTAGTCCCTGCGGTGGCACTCAAAGGTGTGCATTATTTTCCCTATCTTGCAGAGTAAAAAAAGAAGGTTGGAAAGGTTAAACAAGTAAGTTGCCCCAGGTCACAGAGCTAGTAAGAAGGAAGCTGTGATTTAAACCGTGTCTGTTTGATATTCATTTCCAGGCTCTTAGCCATAATGCTTATTGATTTTACTTCTCACTTTATCCAGCAATATTTAAACTCTTCACGTGTTCTTTTCTGCTCATGGCAGAAAACACTGTTTGTAAGCTGGGCACTGGGAAGAGACTAGAATGATCTTCTAGGATACTTTTTCAAACCCTGTGACCCCCTTAAATACTAGTACAGAACTTCAAATACTTTCTCTGTTCTTGTCTCTCTCCTCCATTTTTTCTCTAACATTCTACATGACTCCATGGTCCCATTCCTTTCTGAGGCTAACTACATTCACCCTTTCTTCGTGTGTTCTTTTAAATGTCATTTACTCAGTGACAGTTCCTTGATGTCACAGTCTAGTTGGGACCTGTAATAATACAACCTCATAGCATCCTGCATGCCTCCTTCATGGTATTTACAATCAAAATGAAATAACTATTTGGCTAGCAGAGCACACCGGCTAACTGGTCTAAGGACCTGTTAGCATGACTTAAATGGAAGTTTAGAGTACAGACAGTTATATTAGTTTCATTGCTATAAGGTTAGGAAAGTACATAACCTAGACTGCATTAGCCTGGGGAAGTAACCAATAACGAATGTGTGCACTCAGTACCGGTCTCTGCCATCATATCAAACATTTATAAAAATTAGGTGTCTCAGCTGGGTCTTAGTCGTGTCTAGTCTAGACAGTGCACACAGCTGCTCCTGTCACAGGTGTAGAAGGCTTTGCTTGGAGGGAGGGAAATGATTCCAGAAGATCTGACATGACCTTCTCTCACTCAGTCTCTCAGCTACAACTAAGGTATCTAAAAGCTCATGTCTCTAAATTTGAGATCACTGCTGTCCCCTCTGCTGTGTGTCTGCCCACGCTGATTTCCTTCTGAATTCGGCATACAGGAACTCTTGTTTAATTCCCCCGGTGATGTTTGTTCTAGAAAATAAATTACTGCATTTCCCAAGACCTAGTAAGAATGGGGTATTTCTCTCAATTATTAAGATTCCTTTTCCAGGCTGATGAAGGATGAAAGGTTAAATATAGGTCCAAGTCTTCTAGCTTTTCTAGGGATTCTCAAATTTTTTGACTGGAACAAACATGGATGATAGAGAACAAATTCATTCTCTAAGGATTCAGCGTACATTTATAAAATAGTGCTGACAGGGGATGTGTAGGCTGATCCTGTTAATCCAGGTCAATGACAAGGAAAATCTCTCCTTTCACTCCCACACCTTCAATTACTCATATGCCTTAATTCATATATCTCTCCTGAGTAGGAGTACAGAGGTTGTTTAGGAGTCAGAACTTAACAGTCTCCTTGCTCTACATTGGAGCAGGGATTGGCAACCCACTCCAGTATTCTTGCCTAGAAAATCCCATGGACAGAGGAGTCTGGCAGGCTACAGTCCATGGGGTTGCAAAAAGTCAGAAACAACGGACTAACATTTGTTCTAAATAGTATATGCACCAAACATTTGATATAATTTTTCCTGAGATCTAAATGCAACTATTGGTAAAGATACTGCCAAGGATTCACCTCACAGAGCTCAGGCTTTGACCCAAAGGCTGCATCTAATCTACAGAAGTGCTTAATTTGGGCTGTAAAGTTTGCTTAAAGACGTTTAACATGGGGCTTCCCTTGTGGCTCAGCTGGTAAAGAATCCACCTGCAATGCAGGAGACCTGGGTTTGATCCCTGTGTTGGGAAGATCCCCTAGAGAAGGGAAAGGCTACCCACTCCAGTATTCTGGCCTGGAGAATTCTGTGAACTGTATAGTTCATAGGGTCCCAAAGAGTCAGACAAAACAAAAAAAAATGTTTAACATGGTCAGGATCTGCTATATAACTAGCAAGCCCAAATCTCAATAGCTTTACAACCACAAATATTTATTTCTCACTCTGTAATGGTTGATATGGGTAAAGAATCTATAAAAGGAGTGGATATATGTATTAATATAACAGATTCACTCTTTTGTACATTTGAAACTAACACAACATTGTAAATCAATTAAATCCCAACAAAACTTAAAAAAAAAACAACTATTTCTTACAGGTCTGCCTGTTGGCTGAGACTCTGCTGGGTCCAACAGGAACTCACTAACATCCGCTGAGATTCACTGAACTTGGATGCAAACTGCAGATAAGGTTCGAGTCTGCTCCACATCCTTCTAGGACTGTAAAAGGAGACTCTCAAGGTAAATGCAGGAGCAAAGAGGGATGGGAGATAGAAGGTACTTCTTAAAGTCACAGCTTATATTTTGCCACATTTCATTGGGCAATCCAAATCACATGACCAAACCTAAACCCAATAAGGTGAGTGATATACAGTCTGTTCTATTGAGAAGCCCTAGAGTTACATGCAAAGGGTGTGGATGTGTAATTCTTCTATCAAAAAGGAATGAAAACTTGAGAACAAAGACCCAAACTAACACAGCTGTTAACAGTCAAAAATTGGAATGGCATCCAAATAAAATTGTTAACTTCTCTTGAAAAACCAGAAGATTTAGTAATATGAGCCCAGAGCACAAAATGTAATCTATCCTATTTTCAAAGAGGAACCTATAGAAATAGACTCTCCAAAGAAGACAAAGCAGCTCTTGTTTCTTTCAGCCAAGAACTACAGGTCGATAATCATCCACACTACCGATGACTCTTAGTCTTAAGGAAAGCCCACTGTGTTTGGCTTCAAATGTCTAGGTTCAAATCCTGACTCACTACTTAACTACTCGCATGCTGCTGCTGCTGCTGCTAAGTCGCTTCAGTCGTGTCCGACTCTGTGTGACCCCATAGACAGCAGCCCACCAGGCTTCCCCATCCCTGGGATTCTCCAAGCAAGAACGCTGGAGTGGGTTGCCATTTCCTTCTCCAATGCATGAAAGTGAAAAGTGAAAGTGAAGTCGCTCAGTCGTGTCCGACTCTTAGCGATCCCATGGACTGCAGCCTACCAGGCTCCTCCGTCCATGGATTTTCCAGGCAAGAGTACTGGAGTGGGGTGCCATTGTCTTCTCCAAACTACTCGCATAACCTTAGACAAATCACTTCATCTCTCTGAACTTCCATGTCTTCATCTCATAAAGTTTTAATGAAAACTAACTGAGAAAATATGGGGCTTCCCTGGTGGCTCAGTGGTAAAGAATCTGCCTGCCAGTGCAAGAGACACGGGTTCCATGTCTGGGTCGGGAAGATCCCCAAGAAGGAAATGGCAACTCACTCCTGTATTCTTGCCTGGAGAATTCCATGGACAGAGGAGCCTGACAGGCTACAGTCCATGGGGTCACAAAAGAGTCAGACACAACTTAGTGACTAAACAACAACAACAGCAACAATGAGATAATATACATAAAAGTTGTCCTATGAATTGAAACAGGCTCCACAGATGTTGGTTGTCATTATTAGCAGGACTCACCTGGTGAAACTCAAATTACTATTTAAGGAAATGACCAATTTGCATAGCCACCTGGATTTTTACTGTCAACGACTTTGACTGGGATTCAAATGTTTTAACAGCAGGGTCGTTTCATTCACTGAAGATCCAGCTGGTGTAGCAGTTTGGGATGTGCACTAAAAGATGCTTGGAAATACCTGCTGGTCTTTCAGCTATTGTGCTGTAAAACCAGGTAGGGGAATCCTTTTATCATTTCCACAGCTGAATATGCTTTAAACCCCCTAACAGAGCCAAAATTGTCAGACCAAATTCCACTTGTGATGAAATCCAACCAGGTTAACATGCTCTTTCCTTGTTAACCACCTAGGCTTTTCTGGATGAAATCCTGCAGCCCTAAAACAGGCAAAACTTGACTTAACTTCAAGGAAAGTTTTGGATTTCAATGGACCTTTGAAGTCCCTTCAAAAGAGATAAGGACTTCAATGAGAGGTTTGCCTATACAGAGGACCACAGAGGCAGGCCATTTGTAGAAATTCAGTTCATCTGGGAGCAGAAGTTGTCTGGTGAAAATTGGTTCAGAAAAGGAGGGGCGTGTTGGTTAGATCTCAGTAGAATGAAAATGAGTCTATTTTAGATAATCAGATTTTGTTGTTGTGTGTTTTTCCTCATGAGTTTATAAAAGCAAGACTTTCCTTCTTTTATGGCCATGAAGGCTAATCAAATTAATGACTGTAGTTAAATTAGAGAGAAGATATACTCTACAAACTTTAGCAAATACCAAGCACATGATACATTTTCAACATATATTTATTTAATGATTTAATTAACAATCACGTATTTTCAAATGGAAATTTCCACAAAGGCTACAAATTCAGACTTTGACTCATGAATAAAGACCTTCGATTTATTATTAAGTGCATTCTTCAACCCCAGATAAGTTAAAGTGGCAATTCTTCAAACAGTTTTTATCACACAGTATTTTCCATATCAAGCTAATAATAATTGCATATTGAGGATCTTTATCTCAAAACATTTCTATCGGAGCACATTATGCTGTAACTAAATCATTTTTACTGTGAAAGTTATTGTTTCCTAAGCTGCAAGAAGTGTCAAATGGTGCCACAGGAAGTTAATTATAGCAAATGTATTTAACCAGAGCTCATCTGCAGAAGAAATTCCACCAAATTGCTATGATACATTTCTATATGTACAGCTGACATTCCATAGGAAGAGTATTCTTTCTGGAAAATGTGATTCCTGAGTGTATATATATGAATTCCTTCAGTCCTTTCATTTGGAAGTGAGTAACTCTATCAGGTATGAACCAAAGGATGTTCTCTCTAGCTAAGAAATTTGTTATTAATATTATACTAACTGATATCTGCTAGAGATTTTTAGAATTTTTTGCAGTATTAAGTTGTAATAAAAATCCAGTAATAATCAGAACAGGAATTCTGAAACACAATACTTTTTTTGTTTCCAGGTAAAAAACTGCAGTTTGGATTCTATGCTGAATTCTAGCTCTTCTTAGGAACCTAAGGATTTTATTTAGTCCACAGATTAAGATCTTAGAGTAAATATAATAAAAATACTTTAAAGGTTATGTATCAACAAGGTGTCAGTGTGCATAAGGATAAAGTATTCTAGTCATAATTAAATTTCCAATCTAATTATAATTTGAGGCATCCTTTTAATTACATTGCAATATTTTCTTTTCCTAGGAAGATGAGTGGTATAGCATCTTTTATCTGTAATTTTCATTTAATTAAAAATGTAAATAAATCAAACCTCCTCCTTGAAATACTTTGCACATAAAAGAGGATTTGTAAAGTTGGGTTTTATCTAGTTAATCATATTTACTTTCAGCCATAAACACATGATGTATAAGTATATAGGACTAGAGGTCTAAATTTTCCTGAATATTATGAAGCAGGAAAAAAAAGTGCTGCCAGTAATTATCTTTCTTGCCAGTGAGAATTCTTCCATTACTTCTGGCAAAATCCTACTAATCCTTCAAAGCCAAGTTCAAATGCCACCTCCTCTGTGTGAAGCCTTCTCTAACTCCCAAAGCCAAATTCAAGGATAGGTAACTGAGCCGCAGCCAGAGACTTAAATCCACAAGGAGTACTGAAATATTCCTGGGATTTTACCAAGCCCCTGGAGAAAAAACATTCTTCACCAGAGTTCCTGCACAAAGAGTACTGCATGGAGTCATTAGGTTAGCACAAAAGTAATTGTTGTTTCGGACCATGAATTTTAAATCATTATGACTAGGCTCAAACACATCCTTATTAATCAAAACAGAAACCATTACAATCAACACATTTTTGCCAAAGAGAAATAAGTTTGTTTATTTCTGTAGCGTAAAAATCCATGCTTCAGGATTCAGCGAGCTCTTGGAAAGCATTTTCTGCCTCCTGCTGGTTGTAGAAGCACTTTTCTTGCAAAAAGTTGTCGAGATGCTTGAAGAAGTGGTAGTTGGTTGGCAAGAGGCCAGGTGAATGTGGCGGTTGAGGCAAAACTTTGTAGCCCAATTTGTTTGACTTTTGAAGCATTTGTTGTGAGATGTGCGGTCAGGCGTTGTCCTAGAGAATTAGGCTCTTTCTGGTGACCAATGCTGGCTGCAGGTGTTTCAGTTTTCAGAGCATGTCATTGATTTGCTGAGCGTATTTCTCAGATGTAATCTGCTGTGATTCAGAAAGCTGGAGTGGATTAGATGGGCAGCAGACCACCAAACAGTGACCATGACCTTTTTTTTTTTTTTTTTTGGTGCAAGTTTGGCTTTGGGAAGTGCTTTGGAGCTTCTTCTTGGTCCAACCACTGAGCTGGTCATCTCCGGTTGTCATGTAAAATCCACTCTTCATTGCATGTCACAATTCAATCAAGAAATGGTTGTTGCATGGAATAAAAGAAGACTAACTTCAAAATGATGCTTTTTTTGCTTTGTGGTCCACTCACGAGGCACCCACTTACTGAGGTTTTTCACCTTTTCAGTTTGTTTCAAATGCTGAATGACCATAGAGTGGTTGATATTGCGTTCTTCAGCAACTCCTTGTGTAGTTGTAAGAGGATCTGCTTCAGTGGTTGCTCTCAGTTGGTCGTTGTCAACTTCCAATGGCCAACCACTGCACTGCTCATCATCAAGGCTCTTGTATCCTTTACAAAACTTCTTGTACCACCACTGCACTGTACGTTCATTAGCAGCTCCTGGGCCAAATGCATTGTCGGTGTTGCAAGTTTTCTCCACTGCTTTACAGCCCATTTTGAACTCAAATAAAAAAAATCACTCAAATTTGCTTTTTGTCTAACACCATTTCCATAGTATAAAATAAATATAAACAGTCAAGTAAATAAGTAATTAGCAAAAAAAACAACAACCATAAAGTCAGAAATATGCATTAAAATGATGTATAACATAATGTTATATATAACAAATGTATAACACATTTATTTAAGCATGTATTCCAATATCAAAGGGCAAAGTTCAACAATGCAAAACTGCAATTACTTTTGCACCAACCGAAAGACGCGTGCTCCTCTTGGGGCAGGAGGTAAAGCAGTCCCTCCCCCAAGTCACACATGAGTGTTTATAATCAAGAATGGAAAAGTTAGTGTTTTCCAAACAGGCCAAAGTTAGTGTTGAGGAGCAAGAAGGGCATCCAGCCTGTATGTATACAGCAATGAGAGAGAGAAAATAGATAACCAAGCACCTGGAGACTGGAGAAGGTAAGCCTCTTACCCAAAGTGTTTAGGGCTCTTAATTTCTGCTACACTATGACCTTTTGCTTCCCATTTAAAAATGGAAAGCCACTAAATATTTTTGAGGGTAAGAATGATACAAATTTAAGTTGTGTTTTAGGAAAACACAGTAGCTTTTAATGGTATCAGAATCATGGGCATTGATGACTGGTAGTCTATAAGATTTCTCATTAAAGGGTAGTCTGTAAGATTTCTCACTAGAAAGAAGACCTTCTGATACTTGACAGCCTAGATGCTGTCCTTCAGTGATTGGAAAACATTCCTTCCAATGCAAAACCTTAGAGGCTCTGGATTGTATTTCTTTGAGAAGCCATTGTTTCTTGATAGGAAGCCATATTAAAAACTACTGGATTCACTGCTGTCTGTGAGAACATTCTTCCCCCTAAACATTCTCTCACCCCCTTCAAGTCATTGATCATCAGTTACCTTCTCAACATGCCTTCTGGAATCAACCCCTTTGAAAGTGCTTGCCCTGCTTCCTTCCCCACTTTATGTTCCTCTATTACATAATCTATAGCAATTTCATTTATTGCTCATCCCTGTCCTCATGCTTTTCCTCAAGGAATTTCCTACACCTGCAATGCCCTTTTTCCACATTCTCCATTTATGGAATTTCTACTCATCTTTCAAAACCCAGTATAAATATTGCTTCTTTAATTTCAGTTGTATTTGAAGTCCGTGTGCTGATACCAGTATTGGGATTAGTATCCTGGCATCACCAGTCACAATGTATTTTATCTTCCTCATTGTTCCCACAGTATTTGATTTATATATCTAATCATTATATTTCTATTCTGTTGATTATTGTTGCTAGTTGCTCATGGGCCCATTTCTCTAACTAGAATTTATAATCCCCTTGAAATTAAGGATTATTCTTTAATCCTGTTTATATTTTCATATGGTTTATCATAATATCTGGTATATAATAACATAATAAATACTGGATTAGAATGAGTTGAGTTACTTTTTTACCTCGTTTTGCCTAGAAGCTAGAAAATGCAAGAAAATGGATTCTCCCCTACAACCTCCATCCAGAAAAGATGCAGCCATGTTGGCACCTTGATTTGGGAACTTCTGACTTCCATAAATGTAAGAAAGTAAATCTGTTTTACTTTAAGCCACTACATTTGTGATAATTTGTCACAGCATTGATAGAAAACTTTCCTTGGTTATTTTTTGTGTTTATATCACTTCCTATTTCTAACATATGCTCTTAAACACCACTGGGCTGAAATGCATTTCCCCTCTTCCACTTGCTCTTTCTCTATTTAAAGGTACACTTACTTTTAGAAAATTAAAAGGAGAGAGATGTGGCGAGTCAGGAGTAAGAGTTTCCCGAAGCAACAAAAAAAGAAAACCACCCCTGAAACTTTCACAGTTAAACAAGTAAACAAACTATTTTTCAAAAATCAATGACAGAGCTACAAGAGGAAAATAAATGGAACAGATGTGTCTTTATCATGGTATAAAAGAGATCCAGACCCGCCCTCTCCCAACTCCCCTGACTGTCTGCTTTTCCTAGTTACCATTTTAGGCTGGGATTCCAAACAATTTGTCTGATCATTCTGTCCCTGAAAAAGGGGTTCTTACTATGTGGGGTAGAAACTGAGGTCTGGCCAGGAAGCATATACTAGAGAATCCAATTCACATGATACTCTCTATCCAGCTCTCCTAGGTTTAGAAGAAGCATGCAGGTGTGAGTCACTGATCTTGGAACAATGGTGGGCAGGAATGTTTGAGAAGGCTATTGGAGAGAAAACCTGAAGTAATTCTTATGCTGATACAATTTTATAAGACTTCAGTGGTATTACAACATCACCAGTTAACAATAATGTAAACTACTGGACTCTGGGTGAAAATGACATCTCAGTGTAGGTTTATCCATTTCAACAAATGTCCCCTCTGGTGGTGGATGCTGATAATGGGAGAGGCTGTGTTTGGGGATGGGGATGGGATACACAGGAAATCTCTGTCCCTTTCCCTCAATCCAATTTTGCTATGAACTTAAAGTTGCTCTAAAAACATAGTCTGAGCAGAGGGTGAGATGTATGGAAGAGTAACATGGAAACTTACATTACCATATGTAAAATAGATAGTAAGGGGAATTTGCTATATGGCTCAGGAAACTCAAACAGGGACTCTGTATCAACCTAGAGGGGTGGGATAAGGAGAGAGATGGGAGGGAATTTCAAAAGGGAGGGGATATATGTATACCTATGGCTGATTCATGTTGAGGTTTGACAGAAAACAGCAAAATTCTGTAAAGCAATTATCCTTTAATAAAAAATAAATATATATTTTTTAAAAGCTCTAAAACATAATCTAAATAAATGGTTTTAAAATACATTTTAAAGAAAAGACTTCAGTGGTATTGTGCATGCTCAGTTGCTTTAGTCTTGTTTGATTCTCTGCGACCCTATGGACTATAGCCTACCAGGCTCCTCTCTATCCATGGATTTCTCCAGACAAGCATACTGGAGTGGGTTGCCATGCCCTCCTTAGTGGTATTAGACACAGGCAAACTCAGGGCTTATGGTCAGAGCTAAAAAGTTGCCAGGGCTACTCCTGAATGGTAGCTTTGCTCAGTATGAATGCACTGACACACATTTTCAGCACAGGCTGCCAGGTATCCCTGTGCTATCTTTTGAGACAACCCTCAAACTTGTAGTTCCCCCACTTATGCTGTCTTGGAAACACCCTCCCCAGAAACCAGTGTTCCTGCCCCATGATGTATCTCTAACATCTCAGGAGCACCCTCTGGCTACTGCCATCCACTAGCCTCTCTCCTTTATCTGCCTGGACACGGTCAATCCCCATATATGGCTTTCTGCCTCTTCCTGATTTCTCCATGAGTGCAGAGCTCATTTCAATATCTAACAGTCCCATTGGAGCCCAGAACACTAACCCAGTTCAGTTCTAACATTGACCCCTTGCTGTGTGCCAGGTGCCATGCTGGTCATGAGGAAATCAGAGACAGAGCATGCTCTTTGCTGTTAAGGAACTGACAACTGAATGGCATTTCCGCTTTTTCTGAAATGGCTCATGCATCCCCCTCCCACAACTGAGAGAGCAGGGCAACTTCAGCTCCTCTGCCCACACCTCTGCAAATAGACACAGCTCATCCCCCTTACTTCAGCCTTCCCAAATGGAGCACAACCCACAGCTCAACCCATACAATCGACCTCTGTGGGGTACAGCAGGCCTCACTGTGTGAACGTCATTTTATTATTAAAGTTTCTGTATCTGGAGGAGGCAGGCAGTGTGAACTCTCATTTACCACTTCGGCTAGTCATATTTTGTTTTTACCCTAGACTTCCAGGTTCAGTGGAGTAAATAGTCACGAGTTCCTTTTTCCAGAAAAGTCACACAATACTCAGGGACAGCAACACAAGAGGTCGTCACAAAGTCCCTGGCATTTTTTTTTTTTTAACTTTTAGTCAAAATAGGTATACCACCATTGTCTCTCATCCTAGAAATCAGCGTTTCTAAATATTTTTCAGTGACAAAGTTCGGAGCTTACAAGTATGTTAAAAGCAAAAACAAGCCTCCCACCAAAGGGTGGGGGGACGCAATTTCTCACCAAACAGGGACACACTTGGAAAAAAATAAAAGCACTTTTATTTTTACCAGAAAGGTCAGGAATAGATTCAAAACCTTTTTGAGAGAAATGGAGGGCTGCTTTATGCCGTTTTGGTTTGACATCCTCACACAAACAGGTACACCTGTGCCTGAGGGTTTTTCTAGACTTCATCTTTTTAAAACCCCTGAAGTATTCTTTCTTCAGCTGGCACATTATTTTTGCACATGAAGCGTTTTGGATCCAAAAGGCTGTGATGGAAGTGCTCAGTGGTTGTGTTCTTTTTCTAACTTGGCTTGTGTTAGCTGCCGTTCCTCTCAATTCTCATGAAAACACACATGATTCCCTGATCCTGCCCCCTCTCGGTGGATAACACCATCCTGTAGGCCTCTCACAGAGGCTCCCAGGACTTTCCTACACGAATTGTCTCCCAGCCAGTGGCTGCCTTTCCTACAGCAGCCCAAGCCAGACTTTGTTACAGCCTGTGAATATTTTCCACTCCAATGTGTGATGCCAAAATCCTTCCACAAGGCCCGCTCCAAGTTTTCCTGTCAAGATAAGCTTCCAGCCTGATGTAGAGTAGATTAGCATAGAGCATTCAGACCACACTCAGAGTCTTATCAAACTGGCAGCCCAGCTTCCTAAGTTGAACAATGGAACGGATAGGCCTTTTAAAACGGAAAGGTAAAATAGATTTTCAGAAAGGATATTGATTTACATGAGACTTATTTAGTTAAGGATTTAGAGAACTTACTGAAAACTAGTTTTAAAAAGTGATTATTATTTTACAAGCACAAATGACAGTAATTTTTTATTACACACACTTATCAAGCAGCAGCATTTACAAATTTGCCCCTTGTCCATTAGATCTTATTTACTTCAAGGACTTCTTCACAAGCATTTAGAAAGTGGATGTCTGTATGCCACGGTCCTTTTGTCAGTACACATTTGTTTTTAGTAAAAACCAAAGAGAAAAGTCATGTTGGGTTAGGACAACCTAGAACAGTAGCCTGGTTTTAACACCAGTGACAAGGGACCATTCTAGTTGGGGATAAATATCTTCCATAAAGGCAAAACTGTAGATGAACAACTGGTTATTGTCAACCTATAAACAAATGATTCATTTCTGAGTCACCAGTGTCTACAAAGAATATATTTATTTACTGAGTGAATGAGACAATGAATAAATGAATGAACAATCCTGTCTCTCTAAAGCTGTTAATTCACCCACTCATCCTTGAACGTACTGATTCTTGAAGATATTCCAGGTCCTTGGATCACAAGTTCTCTATGTTGACTACTCTCAGGAAATCACTTTAAATCTATGTTTAAAAACCTGCAGAATTTTCTTTCTGCTTACATTATATTGTTCTATGGTTTAAAAAAAAAAAAAAGTCCATATACATAGGGGCTTTCTGAAGACTGTCCTGGCAGAATTAGAGATGTTAGAGCCTCCAAGCTCTATGAAATGAAGTTTTACAGTTGTTGAGAAAACTAGGAATGACTCTTTGTGATTCTGTGTCATCTCCTTCAGAAAGCTTCTTTAACCTCCGTCTCCCTTTCCCCTACACTTCCACCTTTCCCTTAAATATCCCTTCTTGAGGCTCCCGAAATTCTTGTGCACAGTCTGTCTTTTAATTGACTCCCCTCTTGGACTGTGGACTTGGTGTAGGCAATGGCAGGGAATTTTTCTTGGTACCTTCAGTTCCTGGCATAGAAACTGTTACTTGATGAGCATTCAGTCAGTGTTTAAACAAATAAATGAAGGAGTGAACCATGATATTAAGTTTACCTGAAATAGTAGTGTATCTAGAAGCTGAAAAGCATTTGGAATGATTTAAGAGTGGGAAGGTTACTTTCTTCTATTTGGAGAGAAGATCAAAGAGTTACAGCATGAGAAGAGGCTTCCATATGGTTTTTATTGTCATCTTTCTTTTTTCTCCTACTGATTAAAAATAAAAAAAGAGAGAGTCCAAACTAATCTGGGAGACTGGCAGAACTGTGAAAAGGCTGTGAAGCCCTATTTTTAGGACCTTCTGGCAATCTTTGTCAACCCAGGCAAAGCTCGCCCAGTGTTCTGGGCTCTCAGTTTTTAGATGCATCAGTGGACACCTTGCTTCTTGAAGGCCAAGTTTCAGAGGCTCCTCAGAGGCTGCTCTGTCATCCCTGCTTTCTCTTCCTGCTAGTTCTACCTGCCTGGCACTCAGCAGACTGCACTGATGCCCTCCTGCTCTGTGCACTTAGCAGAAAAAGTTAGTATTACCTCTCTGCTGCCTCTTACACTAGATTCTACCTAAATTGCTGCCAATCTCCTATCCTTGTTATCAAATGCAAACAAACTTAAATGCTGGAGTTTAGAGCAGAGAAAGATTTACTGCAAAGCCATGCAAGGAGATGGGTGACTCATGCTCACAAAACCCCAAACTCCCTGAAGGGTTTCAGCAAAGTATTTTTGAGGCAAGGAGAGTAAAGGGTGTGGTTAGTTGTTGCAAACTTCTAGGTGTAGGAATCCTTTGTTCTTGTAGCCTTCCATGTAGGTCAGGTCACTATGTTTCTGTAAAGCTCAAAGAATGTTATTTTCAATTCTGCAACTTTTTATCTCTGTGTGTGCTCAGCCACTCAGTTGTGGCCAACTCTTTACAACACCATGGACTGTAGCCCACCAGGCTCCTCTGTCCATGGAATTTTCCAGGCAAGAATACTGGAGAGGGTTGCCATTTCCTACTCCATACCTCTATATGAATGGACCCTTAAAGGTCAGAGCCCTGAAAATAGGCTATCCTGTATGTTTCAGGCTATCGGCAACATTCTTTTACAAAAGGTACAAAGCTAGCTTTAAGACTAGGCACAGGCAACAGAGCACAAAGTCTTAAGTAAAAGGAACAGGTCTAATTGGGAGTTGGATTTGTTCTTCCCTATTATCTCTGCCCCATCTTATTTTGTCTTGCTACCTTTGTACTCCTTGCAAAGATTTTGACCATATCCTGATCTTGAATGAAATCCATCCCTTCCTTGTCCATATATTTCTTCTACCTGAAGAATCTATACCTGAAGAATAGATAGGTGTATCTATTCAAAGCAGAGTAAGTCATCTGACACAGCTCTCTGCATGGGGCAGGCATTGAAGACCGCAAAGGCAAAATGTGCAGAATCCAGAGAGAAAACCAGGGCAATGGAAAATCTTGAGAACAGGCAGAAAGATGATGCTATGGGGAATTAAAAACTGAAACAAAGAATTAGTGTCACAGAGGCCAGGAAGCCAAATAGAGAGCATGAGAAATAGCTACAGGGTTACAGCAACAGGCCCTTGCTTCTGCATGAATTCTTTGCTCCTGTCAAATAAATTTGTAGTTATGTCCTATTAGTGAAAGGGAAGCCCAGGAGGAAAACTCTTCATAGTTTTGAATTGGGGCTATCCACACTTGTGTTCCTGTGTTCTAACCACTCTGCCTTGATTTCCTTTTCTGTAAAATGGAACTAATAGTAGTACCTACACTAGGATTTTTTTTTTTTTTTTTTTGGCCATTAAATGAGATAATGTAAGTAAAGTATTGGCATAACCCCTGTTCAACAGAAGGCTATCAATGAGTACTGGTTATTATTATTACTATGAAGGCAATAGTGTTTAGTGTGACTAGCATGGGTCATGCTGAAGGTTTTAGGATTTCCCAAATAAAATGGAAAGAGCCATCAGAATATCATTTGTTGATAAGTAGCCCTGAAATGGAAAAATACTAAAAGCTTAGTTATTTTATTTAGAATTGTTCTACAGCTTTATTGGGATGTAACTGATACCTAACAAACTACATGTTTAAAATATACAGTCTGATGAGTTTTGACATACATGTACACCCCTAGAGCCATCACCACAATCAAGATAATGAACACATCCACCACCCCCAGAAGTTTTCTCCTGTCCTTTTATAATTGTTCCCTCCCACTCCTCCCCACCCCACCCTCAACATCCTCAGGCAACTACTGATCTGTTTTCTGTCTCTATAGATTAATTTACATTTTCTAAGATTTATATAAATGGAATCACACAGTATTCTTTTAAAATTTTATTTTGGCCTGGCATCTTTGACTCCCTGTGATTATTTTAAAATTAATCTGCATTGTCATTTGTGTCAATAGCTCTTTCCTTTTCATTGCTGAGTAGTATTCCATTATACAGCATGATCTGTTTATCCATTCACCTGTTCATGGACATTTGGGTTGTTTCCACAGTTTGAAGCTATTACAAATAAAGCAGCAGTGAACATTCATGGACAAGTCTTTGTGTTGACCTTGACTTTCATTTCTTTTCATCTGGGGTGAAAACGGCCAGATGGTATGATAAATGTAACCTTAATTTTTAAAGAAACGGCTGAACTATTTTCCAATATGGCTGTACCATTTACATACTTAATAGTCAAAGACTTACCTTTTGAATTATATTTATAAGGGTACAAGACAGCCTTGGCTCTTGTCTCTATCTTGATCTCAGATTTCTGGCTAGGTCCTTGGTCCTAAGTGCTGACCTCCCTTGGAAACTTAACCTAACTGTTTTGTTGCTCTGGGAAATACTCTTTAAAATGCAAACCCACAAAATTAAACAAATCAAATGATAAAAAGCAAGCTTCAAAACAGCTATTGAGTAAGGCATTTATTTGTTTAACTTCATACTGTCTCTTTCAAGATTCAACAGTGGAGCCTTAAGTGGAATAGTCTGGCATATGATGAACAAATCCACCCTTGTCCCATGGCCTTCCAGCCCATCCTCTTAGGTCCCCACTCCCCTCTCAGACTAAAGAGGCAAATAAGTCTCAAAATAAGTACCAACTAAAAGCACACCGTGTTGTTCAAATTAATTGGTCACTTCAGTCCCAGAAGGTTCAAAATCTGTTCTAAGTCTCTCACTTGAAATCCAGGGATGCCAATGGGATCTTCTAATAATAGGACCAGCAATATTCCTGCATTTTTGGCTGACAGCTGTTAGTGCAAATCACACCCCTCTCCTTCCACGTCTCCCTCCCACACCCGAATCCCAACTCCCTCTCGCCTTCTCTCTCTGTCATGGGTGTGGGAACTCTGGCTTCCTAACTGAGGGAGGAAAGAGGAAATTTTGGTATGGAGAAGGACCAGGAAGACTGAAGCAGAAGATGGAAGGTAAAAGCTTATGAGCTGTGTTTAGGCATCTTCGGTTAGAGGAGTGAAAACCAGAAGCTATTCAAGAGGTATTTGGTAGAACTTGGGAGTATGGCAGCCTTCTTCAGGTCCAGGACACAAATGTGTCAACTCACTGTGAAGCATGAAAACAATTCCTGTGGGACCAGAGGATAGGACTCTGGGCAAGTGCTCAGAGGCTGCTCCATGGGTGAGGCCACTGGTCTACATAGCAAGAAAGGGACTTCATCAAGTAACTCTGCAGGCAGCGGATGTAGGTTGTCACAGCAATAGTGTTAATAGTGATTAAAAAAAATAGCTAATATTTATGACTAAGGTCCATCTAGGCAAAGCTATGGTTTCTCCAGTAGTCATGTATGGATGTGAGAGTTGGACTATAAAGAAAGCTGAGCATGGAAAAATTGATGCTTTTGAACTGTGGTGACAGACAAGACTCTTAGAGTCCCTTGGACTGCAAGGAGATCCAACCAGTCAATCCTAAAGGAAATCAGTCCTGAATATTTATTCGAAGAACTGATGCTGAAGTTGAAACTCCAATACTTTGGCCACCTGATGTGAAGAACTGCCTCATTGGAAAAGACCCTGATGCTGGGCAAGATTGAAGGCAGGAGGAGAAGGGGATGTCAGAGGATGAGATGGTTGGATGGCATCACCAACTCAATGGACATGAGTTTGAGCAAGCTCCGCGAATTGGTGATGGGTAGGAAAGCCTGGCATGCTGCAGTCCATAGGGTTGCAGAGTCGGACACAACTGAGCAACTGAAAGGAACATTTATGAAGCCCTTCTATGTATTAAGGATCATTCTAGATGCCTTACAAATATTAGTTCATTGTACCTTCAAGATAAATGCATCTTCCTGGGTTTCACAGGCAGAGAAATGAAAGCACAAGGAAGTTAAGAAACTTGCAAGGCCACACAGCTGGTGTGTGTTAGAGCCAGAATTAGGTACAGTCGGTCTGCTTCTAGAATCCCTTCTCCCAGGAAAAGGGGGATGGAGGAGGAAGGGATTAGATGTGTGTGGCACTGAAGCTGGCAGGCTGTTGTGTGTCAAGTGAGAACATGTGAGTCCTGTGAGACCCTCCTGGTAAAATCCCAGGGAAAATAGGGGGTTCTCCTAAGTAAGAGGAGGCTCCTCACGATTGTTACTGAGTCCAGGCTCACACTGCTAATTGCATGACAGGCCCATAAATGGAGAGACAAAACACTGGGACAAAGAATACCAACTTCATTCAAAAGCCAGCAGACTGAGAAGATGGTGGACTAGTGGCCCAAAGAACCACCTTACTCAAGTTAGGATTTAGGCTTCTTTTATACGAAAAGGGGAGGGGTTGTGGCTGCTTGCTGCAAACTTTTTGGTGCCTAAGTCTTTTGTTCTTGCATCTGTCCCGTAGGTCTGCTCAGAGTGTTCCTATAAAACTCCAATGAGATAATTGTTGTATTCTGTTCTGCCACTTTTTATTATACCTTTAAGTTCAAGCCTGGAGGCAGAGCCTCAAGAATGGGCTAGCGTGTATTTCAGGCTAGAGGCAATATTCTTTTACAAAAGGCACAGAACCAGCATGACTAAGTACAGGTAACACAGCACAAGTTTAGAGCTGAAGAAATATATGTTGTCAAGTGTGTTCTTCTCTGTTACACCATCACGCAGATGTAGGCTGTCCAGCACAGCCATCTGGGTACCAGAAAAACCTGACAAGTGTCAATTTCCACAGAAGATCTTAACCATAGAACTGTGTCTATTAGGGGTTGGACTTCATGAAACCACGTTACAATTTTAGATGTTGTTTGTAGTGAAGTTTCGATTTGGTCTGTTATGAATGTTCCAGAAAACAGACATGCAAGTAAGATCATCTCAGGTCAATGGGCAGCAATAAGCAGTTTCTGGGAAGGAAGGAGACAGAGGAAAAAAGCCACCAGAGAACGTCTGAACTGAAGCTGGGGTGTATGTATGCTAAGTCACTTCAGTCGTGTCTGACTCTTTGCAACCCTATGGACTGTAGCTTGCCAGGCTCCTTTGTTCATGGGATTCTCCAGGCAAGAATACTGGAGTGGGTTGCCATGCCTTCTGCTAGGGGATCTTTCTAACCAAGGAATCAAACCTGAGTCTCTTACGTCTCCTGCATTGGCAGGTAGGTTTTTTACCACTATAGCCACCTTGGAAGCCAGGGTAAAAGTGAAAGTGTTAGTTGCTCAGTCCTATCCAATTCTTTGCAACCCCATGGACTGTAGCCCACTAGGCTCCTCTGTCCATGGAATTCTCCAGGCAAGACTACTGGAGAGGGTAGCCATTCTCTTCTCCAGGGAATCTTCCTGATCCAGAGAAGCTAGGGTAAGAACCATCAAAAGTTCCTTTCCTGATAGTGATCTCTTTACCCATAGGAGTCACCACCTTTCAGAGAGGTTTGAAGGTTTGGGTGGGTATGGATTCTTTGAGGCTTGCAAAGAAATCCGTGGCTCACCTGGGATTTTTTCCAGCTTTAAATCCTGACTTCAGGCTCAAGGAGGAAGGAAGCAATTCAGCTCTGTCTAGCCCTGGGAACGGATCTCCACTTTCACACCCCTGTGCTCACCCTCCTGATCCTGCTTGGCTGCAACGCTCCCCTTTGGGATCACAATCAAGCATCTCCTCCAAAAGGCCTTCCAAACACTTTGCTGCCCACTGGCTCCCCAGCCCCTGGCTCTCTGAAGGCCTTATGATGATGGAACATATTCATTGTTCTCGTCTGTCTCTCCACACTAAGGTAGAAAGTATTTTAGAGGCAGCAATCCTGTATTAATCACCTCTAGCTCAATACAGGGCACAAAATATTTTTAATATTTATTTTTTTTAATTTATTTCCCTAGGGCTTCCCTGGTGGCTCAGATGGTAAAGAATCTGCTTGCAACGCAAGAGACATGTGTTCGATCCCTGGGTCAAGAAGATATGCTGGAGAAGAGAATGGCAACCCACTCCAGTATCATTGCCTAGAGAATTCCATGGACAGTCCATGATGTCACAGAAATTCAGACATTTATTTATCTATTTGGCTGTCTCTGGTCTTTGCTGCAGCATGCAGAATCTTTAGTTGCAATGTGAAAACTTAGTTATGGCACATGTGATCTTGTTCTCTGATGGAGAATCAAACCCAGGCCCCCTGCTTTGGGAGCACAGAGTCTTAGCCACTGGACCACCAGGGAAGCCCCATACAATATATTTTTAGAATGAAGGGATGGCAATGAGGAGTTGGTACAAACTTCAAGAAAGAAAGCCAGACTTGCTAGAAATCCTAAATATTTTCTTTTTTTTTTTTTTACCTTCCCCTAGGCCAGAATTGCTCCTCCCTCACTACAGGGTTTAAGAAAACTGGTAATAATATGTGACAGATGGACACTGTCCTCAGAACATCTTCAGTAAGCCCTAGGCCTCAGAAGCACCCAATTGACAGCTCCCACGATGGATGAGATTGCTTGAAAAGGAGAGGCTGGCCAGAGCTGGCAACGCTGGGGCTGATGCAGAGACCAGGGCAAATGGGAAATTTAGGGCTGTCAGAACAAAGGCTGTCAATGTCATCCCCATCCCTGTCTAACATGCTGTAAAAACAAGCAAGGGCCCTGTGCAGGCATCACTTTAAATTTGAGATATAAAGACTCTCCTAAACATAAAGGTTGGTACTGCAGCTTTGTCATCATCATTACCATTTTTTGACGTGTACACATACCTTTAAGAACAACCTTCTCCATCTCCTTCTTACAAACTGGGTGAAGGGAGGACGAGAGAAGAATCGTTCCAGAACACATTTACCCTGCCATCTTTTTTTCCACTGGAGTATAGTTGCTTTACAATATTTTGTTAATTTCTGCTGTGCAGCACAGTAAATCATACACACACACACACACACACATACACACACACACACACATATACCCCCTCTTCCTTAGATTTCCTTCCCATTTAGGTCACCACCCTGGTGACTCAGATATTCAGATAGTAAAGAATCTGTCCACAACATGTTTCCATCCCTTGGTTGGGAAAATCCTCTGGAGAAGGGAATGACGACCCACTCCAGTGTTCTTGCCTGGAGAATTCCAGAGACAGAGGAACCTAGCAAGTTAAAGTCCATGGGGTCTCAAAGAGTCTGATATGACTGAGTGGCTAACACTTTTCACTTTTTTCACTAGGTCACCACAGAGCACTGAGTAGAATTCCCTGTGCAATATAGTCGGTTCTCATTAGTCATCTATTTTATACACAGTACTGCATGTATATCAATCCCAATATCCCATTTCATCATCTCACCCCCCTTCATCCCAAGAGCCTATAGATTTGTTCTCTACACTTGAGTCTTTATTTCTGCTTTTCAAAAAAGTTCACCTATACCAATCTATATTCTACATATATACATTAATATACAATACTTGTTTCCCAATCCTGGCATCTTTTGGTTTTATTCTCTCTCTCTTGCCAGTGTCTCCATCATATCAGTAAGAACTATGTCTTCTAAATCATTCAATGTCTAGGTCCATTAGAACGTGGACTTCTGTGCAGCTTCTAGCTTTTAAGAATATTTAATAAAATGTAAAATACAATAAAAATAAAACTGGTGCTAATTATATCTAAGATTTTTTTTTTTGAACAGAGTACAGACCTTCATGTGGCTTAATTATACCTAAAAAAAGACTTTGTTGTTAAGTGTGGGAGTGGGGGTTAATTTACTATATTGATTCCTCGGAGACATCCCTTGAGCCATAAATTGACATTAATTATTTATAGCCCAGAGAGGTCCTGTATTAGGAGAAAATTTTTCCATTAAGACTTAATTCACTAGCTCAACACTTTAAAAAGTTGATGCCTGGGTTACTCAGAGGTAGAAACATAGTCTAATCATGGCAGCCTGGGGTGAGTCTGACCTGCCTGCCACAATACAGACTGCAATTGACTAGGGGGAGAGAAGCAAACCAATAGCAATCTCCTCTTGCCTACATTATTTACAGAGAGAATCATTATCATTATTACCACTCAGATAAAAAGACTCCTGGCTGAGCCCCCAAGATCATCTTTCTCAGTAATAAAGGAGTTTGTTCCCTCTCCTCAAACATCTTTTGTGTCCACTCTTCTTCTTGTTTTTTTTTTTTTTTCCTTACTAGGACAAATGTGCTCACAAAAATATTCCCCAATCTGGCTCCTCCATGGGGAATTGACCACAGGTCACAGACCACAGAATGACATACTACATTATCATCCAATCAAACAAAAAAAATAATAAACAGGAGGAACTAGCTACGAGGTCTTGAAAGCATAGACCTCGTAGCCAGTTCTGCCTTTGAAGTTTCACTTTTTTATTCAATACTGATGTGGTGTTGTTCTTAGCCTATGACCTGTGTGCCGTCTCCTGCAGATGGTGGAGATCTGAGCACCATTGTTGCGGAGTGTGTTCATTAGATATGAAAAAAGAGACTGTGAATGAATGAAACAAAATGTCAACTCCCTTCAGATTCTTTAAGAATAAAAGCAAACAAGCCAGATACTGAATACTGTTAGGTTTTATGTGTGTCAGGGAACTGAATTAATTTCGTCTATTAAATCCATTCTATCAAAAGGGAAAAAAAAAACAGGAAATGATCTTCAAATTAAGTTTTGCATGATGTTTGCCAAATCTAGGTAATATTGTTGCATCATTTTAAAATAAAATGCCATTTGTACCATGTGTAGGGTATATACCGAGGCCTCCTCATGCAACTTTGAAAGGGATGAAATTCCTCAACAGATGGAGGAAGAATGGATGCCATAGACAGAGATAATCCATATGCTAGAGAACACTGCGAAATAGCTCCCTTCATGGAATGGAAAGGTCAGTTGTTAGGATAAAAATTCAAATTCTGCAAGCCCTTCTCTGAGTATGTGCCTCCCTTCCTTTATTCCTTCAAATATGTATAGCGTGTCTACTACCTGCCCACACTGTCCTTGGCCCTGTAGATACAGCAATAAGGAAGAGCGGATCCATACCCTCAAGTAGGTGACAGTCCAGCCTCCTACCACACCCTTGTCACTCTGTCTACTATGTCACAGGCCAAAGAAGAAATCTTATTTATCAAGGATGCATAAGAAAGCCTGATGCTTAATTTTAAGACTTAACTGCTATTCTTGCATCAGTTCTTTCCTAATCCTCCTCTGGAGTGAAAGGTCACATCCTCCTCCATCCGGCATCCACTGCTCACCTCCCACTCCCATCTGCTCAGATGTCTTCTCATTGTGCACCTAGCTTCTCCTCATCTCCATCCAAAGGAAGAGGTCTAGCTGTTTTGTTCATGCTTTTTTTGTGTGAAAGAAAAGAATTGGAGGAATGTATAGAAACTGTATGAGGGCAGAGGAATGGGTGAAGGAGACTGGAACAAAACCTCAGAGATATAGGCAACCTGGGGAACAGGTTTGAGAATGAGGACGTAAGAGAGATGCTCTGAGACACAGGCAGGATGGAACAGGTGCGGGTGAGAAAACAGCCGCAAGGTTTTAAAACACCGCTCTGGGTTAAAACTTAAGATTCCTCTTAATGTTATTCAAGAGATGCAAGAAATAATTGGAGTCACCTAATTTTTTTTTCTTTTTGCCATGCTGTGAGAACCAAATATTTTCAAGTTAACACTTCTTATTCTCATTTTTCCAACTGAAACTGCTAAGGCACAGAGAATTTGTGGGATTCAATGGCACCCCACTCCAGTACTCTTGCCTGGAAAATCCCATGGGCAGAGGAGCCTGGTAGGCTGCAGGAAATGGCAACCCACTCCAGTGTTCTTGCCTGGAGAATCCCAGGGATGGTGGAGCCTGGTGGGCTGCCGTCTATGGGGTCGCACAGAGTTGGACACGACTGAAGCGACTTAGCAGCAGCAGCAGAGCTATTCAGGCCGGGGTTTCAGACTGGAACCTTGATCACCAGACTCAAGGCTTCGGAATTTTTCCACTCAGAACAGACTCTGAAGCCAAACTGCTAACATGAGAATCTCAGCCTTGCTGCTTAATAACTGTGCCTCTGTTTCTCTAATGATAGAATGACAGGAGAACATTCTGACTCCATACTTAATCTCTTCCTTTATCGCTAATCTTTGTGCTGTGCTAACTGTGCTTAGTCAGGCTGGCTCTGTCCCTTTTGTAAAAGATTGCTGCCTATAGCCTGAAATATACAGGATAGCCCATTATCAAGGCTCTAACTTCTAAATGTATAATATTTTTCCAGCCATAACATTTATCCAGAGATAAAAAGTTGGCGAAGAGAGAATAGCATGTGTCTTGTTGGAGCTTTATGGGAACATTGTTACCAGACCTCTGAGGGCAGCTGCAAGAACAAAGGATTCCAGAATCAAGAAATTTGCAACCATCAGCCACACCTCCTTCCATTTTAGTATGAAAGAAGCCTGAATTCTAAATTGGGTGATAATGGTTTTTTGGGACACTAGTCCATCAGCTTCTTGGTCTGATGGCTTTCTGAATAAAGTTGCTATTCCTTCCTCCAACAAATTAGCTCTGGATTTATTGGCCTATCCTGCAGAGAGCAGTATGAGCTTGGACCTGAGAGCAATAGTTCCCACCTCAGACGGTGTCTGTGTAAACAAATAGATTAATATATGAGAAAAATTTCAATAGTCATAGTAAACACTCAAGAAGGATGGGGAACACATGTATACCTGTGGCGGATTCATTTTGATATTTGGCAAAACTAATACAATTTGTAAAGTTTAAAAATAAAATAAAATTAAAAAAGAAAAAGAAATATAAGTAGCAACAGCAGTACTAGCATTAATAACAAAAATAGTAATAGTAAAGGAAGTACAAATGGTGATGGTAGTAGTACTAGTAGAAGCATTTGTCACAGGTCTTGTATTTTGCTAAAAAATATTATAAATTGGGTCCTGATTCCTTATACATGGGTATATTATATGCCATTAGAGATGGCGTTACTAGAGATACATTCTTGACCCACAGATAATAAATGACTATTGACATTTTGGTGCAACTTTTTATGCAGCAACAGATAACTATTATATAAGCATTATATATATATATATAAACTATATATATATATATATAAACTATATATATATATAAACTATATAAAGTAACAGCAAAAATATTTTTATAAAAACAAGAAGAATATACCCCAAAATATTAACAGTGATCATCTCCAGTGGGATTATGTGTATATATATATTTTTTCCTTCCCCTTCTTTCTGAATTTATTGAATGATCATATATTTTCTTTTAAAAACTGAAAAAAATAAATCTTGTTTTGAAAATCAAAATAGTAAAATAAAAATAGCTCATTTCCCTTCCAAAATTACAGGTCCAGGTAAAATACTTTGCCATTGTACAGAACACAGTTTGAAGTGAACAAAGAAAAGTTTTTTGTTTTTTTTTTTAATTCCATGTTGAAAAGAGATCAGACTCTTACAACAGTAAATGACACGAAGAGAAAGCTGTTACTCATCCATTTCTTCCAGTATGTGTCCCACAACTTTAAGAGGTTTAAATGATCTCCTTCTTGCCATGGGTGCCACTCACAGACCCTTGGGAAATAGAGGGTGGTCTATTCAACTCTGGCCCATCTCATATACACCATCTTTTGTAATCCTTCTCTAAGGTCAAAGCCATATCTCGGTTCTTCTAAAGTCACAAAGCTCAAAGTGGCAGGAGGTTCAAACCCTGACTCTGAATTCAGACCTCTCTGCAGTACACAGCAGTTTCCAGCGCCGGAAGTGTCACCCATACACATCCCAGGGAGTTGAAAGATCTCTGCTTTAACCTATTTCTATTCTTGTTCCAAAACACCTGATGTTTATCAAAGATCTTTTTCAGCTACCCCTCAAAGGAAACATGATGATCAACCTTACTGAATAGGTCCTAGCCTAACTTCAAGAGCAGCCGACTATGCAGAGGAAGCCTGGAAGAATCCGAAGGTCGCTCCTGCCTCATGCATGCAGGCTAAGTTGCTTCAGTCATATCCCACTCTTTCCAACTTTATAGATCTTAGCCACGTCAGGCTCCTCTGTCCATGAGATTCTCAAGCAAGAATACTGGAGTGGGTAGCCATTCCCTTCCCCATCCCCTGCCTCGTTACCACACTAAGATCTCTGCCTAGACCCAGGGAGATGTACTTTCCCAGGCACAGTGAGTGCCGGGTGCAAAGGAACCTGAGGGACTGCACATGCCCGAGCTGTTTCTGGGAATCTCCACAGTTTTCCCTAGTTTTGTTTTTGTTTTTTTGGTTGTGTCAGGTCTTATTGGCGGCATGAGGGATCTTTCATTTCCGTGCAAACTCTCTAGTTGTGGTGCAAGGGCTTAGTAGTTGGGGCACCGAGGCTTAGTTGGCCTGTGGCATGTGGGATGGAGATCCAACCAGTCAATCCTAAAGGAAATCAGTCCTGAGTATTCATTGGAAGGACTGATGCTGAAGCTGAAACTCCAATACTTTGGCCACCTGATGCGAAGAACTGCCTCATTGGAAAAGACCCTGATGCTGGGAAAGATTGAAGGCAGGAGGAGAAGGGGACAACAGGAGATGAGATGGTTGGATGGTATCACTGACTCAATGGACATGAGTTTGAGCAAGCTCCAGTAGTTGGCGAGGGACAGAGAAGCCTGGCATGCTGCAGTCCATGGGGTCACAAAGAGTCAGACACGACTAAGCAACTGAACTGAAAATGATGTGGGATCTTAGTTCCCCAACCAGGGATCAAACTTGCATCCCCTATCAGGAAAGTCTCTCTCCCAGTTTTTGATGGTGCACCTGCCTCTTATTCCTTACAATTCCCCATTTTCCTGTCTTCAGGGAAAACAGGTCTTTTGAGCACAAGCTCTTCGTTCTCTATTCCTTGATCAACAAATAAAGTTTCTGCTCTGCTTGGCTGACGTAGTCTCATTAAAAACAGGCACAAGAGGCACTGGGCAAGGGAAGGACCCAGTCAGGATCCACCCAATCCAAGAGGGTCAGAAACAGAAGCATGAGACAGGGCTGAGCTTCTACAAAAGTATAAAGATACTGTTAGCTTTTAAGCCCTAACCATGGAGTTACCCCAATGCTGGTCTCCTTTCTAGTCTTCATTGAATCGATTTTCCATCTCAACTTCAGCCCCCAAACATTCCTCCCAGGTTAACATTTTCCTGCAGCCAACCTATTCTTCTACAGCTCTTGCAAGTTATTTGATGAACTAATTTGAGTTTTACACCCTCCTCACTCTCCCATCTGGGTAGCATATGTTCATCCGGCTACTGAACATTTATTGAGCAATATCATGTGAAAAAAGCCTTGCAAGGTATCAAAAGCGTAGAGGAAGAATGGATAAAGCAAAGTCTCTATTCTACAGGAAGGTATCATCTGGTAAGGAAGCAAAGAGGAGCAGAAATGATCACAGCAGAAAGCACAAAGTGCCGAGTACCTCTGGAGCATGACAAATATATAAGCACGTCCACGGTGACTTTTCTGGATAGAAAGCGTCCCTAACATTTTAAGACTCAGATTCAGGGACACCACAGATCATGTTGAAAGCAGGTCAATAAAATGTCAATAAAAATCTACAATTATGCCAAAAAGGTAGAACACATACGGAAAATCTACTGAATGTGTGCAAGGCACATTGCTATGGGAGCTGTACTCTTTCCAGAGATAGAGCTTTTGCAGGGGGAAAAAACGGAAACAAAAAAGGTTTTGATATTGATCTAACAACATTGCCATCCAGGAACAGCAGGTTTATTTTGTTCCAAAAATCTATAATGCAATCAATTCCTGATTAAGAATTGTTTATTATTCTTTATAGAGAGGATCTAACGTTTGTACATCCATACAAACTAACTAATTTCCACTCATTTAATTTTAAAAAGAGATGTCGACTCTACGTGTTGAAAGAACAAAGGATGCTCAGAGATTAAGTGGAGATGGTGTCTGAATGGGTGTTAGGCTCTTTTGTTACGAAAGCATATCGCTCCAGTGCCTCAATCTCATTTTAACAGGGCACATTTGAAAAAGTCTGCGCAAATGTGAATCTGGTTTCATGATCATGAAGGTTTTTTCTTTTTTTTTTTTTAGGCCAATTAGGGGAAACTGATGAAGGACATTAGATACAATGATGCCTGTGTAATCACTGATTTATAGATTTCCTCCTCTATCTGCTAATTCATTCCTGCTGATAGTCAGGGTTTGAGGTTTTCACTTTTTTCAGATCCCAATTACTCAATGTAAACAAATGAAGAGGAAGTATGGGTAGTCAATGTGATTCATTTGAACAGAAGGTAGGAAACATTAGTATCGATGTAGTCCAGGACTTGCAAGCAAAGCACAACTAAATTTAGCAGCCAGTGATATTGATTTGATTAAAAATGGTTTAAGACTTGTAAATGTCACTGGAACTTAGCAAAATGAATATTATTAAATCCTTCTGGTGATGGGGAAAACTAACAAAGGGATTTGCAGTGGTTTCTGTAATTAATTGCTCTGTCATGATTTATATTAACTTACAGTACAACTCCATTAGCTCAGACCTGTCATCTCTGCTCAAGGAACCACCAAGTAATCACTAGCACATTAAAGAATAAATTAGTTTTTGGCTTGGAGCCTAGTTGTAGAATGTTTCATTTGTGTCTGCTGCAGACATATGTACCTAATAAAGTTGGGACGAATGAGTTAAAGTACATATATATCAATGTCAGCGGGTTATATTTTAGAGACAATAGGCTCAGCATTGTTCATTAGGGCTAATGAATCATAGTCTTTCAGCTACATCACCTTGTGCTGAGCAAATGCCTTCAGGTAAGCTGGGATGCAAAAGATTCCTTGAAAATAGGTACGTCTCCAGAGAGTTTGCCCTCTTAGCAGTCTGTGGCCTGTGGTTGTAATAATAGCTTCATGTGGTTTTTGTTAACACTTCATTACCCTAAAGTTGGATAAATGATCCTCCTGCTTCTGCCCTACATGCAAACACAGAGCCAAAGCCTTAGCTACTACTATTTACCATAGATTATGGGGATTTGTAAGGTTCTATCAAATCATCTCTGACTTTGATAGTTGGATGATACCTTAAGCAGCGCTTGATAGAAGACTGTTTTACATTTCAAAGAAAGCTCCAATTGCCTTGAGGGTTTGTAAGCTAAAACTTGAACCACTTCCTTTTCATTTCAAGCTCAGGAAAGCTAAATTGGCATTCCGCTGGCCTGAATGATAACTGACACGGAGAGCAGAACCTATGGGGCAGTGTCCTACGGAGGGCTGCGTCCAGGAAAGCTCGTGGCCTCAAGAGTTCACCCAAATCTGCAAGGCTCCAAGGGCAAAGTCATTCCAGCTCAAAATCTTTGGGCACTACCCAGACGTTCATAATTCGTCCTGGATCATTTCTGCAATTTGAATCATCAGATGTCAGTGACTCCTTCACAGATGCTATGCCTGCAGTGCAAGGAGCTCTCTACACAGGGGCTTCTCCTGCCTGGCTGAATAGAGTGACAAATGTCCAAAATGCAGAAAGATTGCAGTCTTAGCCAGCTGGAAAATGCATACATTATTGAGGATAAAATATGAAGAGTGTGAGTCGGTTCGTGAAATATGGGGAAGCTTATTTTTGCTCTTCTAATGTGCTAAGTGATGAGATTTCATCTTTGCAGTGAGCGGGGCTGGTAGCTTTTTACTTAATTAGAGGAAAACCTGAAAGCACCCCTCCCCCAACAAAAAAATTATTCTGTGTCCCACATATTATCATGTATCCCGACTTCATTGTAAATAACGAACGAAGCAAAAGAAATATTTTCTCCTGAAATAAAACCACAAAAAAATTTAAGTGGTTTCACATTGCTGTACACTCGAAACTAACACAACATTGTTAACCAACTATACTCTATACTATATATTGTTAACCAACCAATTTAAAATAAAAATTTAAAAACAAATAAATTAAAAAGTGGTGCCAGGGGAGGTTGAAAGCAAAGACTTGACATTAAGAGCAGGATGGAGGATGATAACTTACATAACGGTTCAAGGGAGTATTCAACTTTTTTTGTTAAATAGGGATTATTTCTAAATATGTCTAAATACTGGTTTCAGCTCGCTTCCTGATAAAGAAAACCTCTTAAAGCTCTGAAGTTTTCCAGTTATTCCTATGATGCCCTTACTAAAATTACCTCTGTTTGCAGACTGGATTTTTAAATAATGTCCGGGAAATAACTTCTCAGAGAAGCAGTCTTATGTTTATTTTTTGGAACTTTATGATGATTTGCCTATATGTTTGATTCTAACATATCAGCAATCAGATACAAAAATATATCTCCAACTAGACTTTAAGAATAGAATAGCTGGTACTTAACATTTGTTCAGGACTGGGTGAAACATTTCATCAAAGTCAGAATAAAGTGAAAATTGGAGAGGCAAGGAAGGAAAAAAAAAAATCAGTCAATTCATTAGATTCATTTGGTTGATTATTTTTTATGAAATCACTCCCTTGTTTTCAGGTCTTTCTTATCTTTGCTCTTACTGTCAAGCAGATGCATTCAGAGAGAATTCACAGGCTCCACTCGTGTGTAGATGGAATTAAGAGGCACTATATGTAACACAAAGAGAATCCTTTCCTTAGGCGGTGCTTTGTGATTCTGCCCTTTTGTTTATGCTTCCCCAAAGGATTTGGAAATATCAAATACAGGTTCTAAATCTATTAGAACAGTAGATTCCCCATGGACAAAAAAGAAGCACATGCAGATCAAACATTCAGATTTTCTAATCTTTCCTGGATGGGTAACACAGAAGCAACTATATTATCCGAACAGTCACGAAAACATGGGAGGTGTGGAAAGCACTGACAACCCCCTTTTTCATATTCTTTTGTTTGAGTCAACTAATCATCTAAATTGAGAAATTAAAATATAATTTTTTCCTTCTTTCTCCCATCTGTTGGCCAGTTTTTGTGTGCTGAACAACTTCAAACAAATTATATAGCTTTCTCCCTTTTTTTTCCCTCCACTTTGAGCTCTGGCGGAAGTTTCACATGCAGGGTTGAGCCCCCAAGTCCTTCAGTAAAGCAAATGTTTCATTTTCAGCAGAGTCCACATATTCCATTCAGACTGGCTTCTTTCACTTCTAGATGTAAAGAGCAGCTGTGTCTCCCGAGTTGCTAAAGAAGATCCTATGTACAAAGTTAACAAAACACAGCTCGGACAATGGATTTGATCTCTACAGCAGGGAAGCTGTACTTTTCAAATTCAGCTCTTTCTGGCTCCAACAAATTACAGGTCCCTGAAAAGATCTGGTGACCCTTTTTAAGTGTGTTTGTTGAACAAGCTCAGAGGTGACTATATGATTTAGTGCAGCATGTTAACACTTTGCCAAGCACCAGAGTGCAGGCGAGACCATCTATGGACTCCAGGCTCCCTCAGTTGGTGGCACTTAGGGGATCCATTAACTCTGCACAAACTCTTTTTTTTCACCCTCTTTCCACTGATTGAGGAGCCTGTTTACCCTTTCACACCCAGAGCTGGAGGCTGATGCTAATATATGGGTACCTTCTCCCTTCCCCCCACAAGATACTCTAACCTCCCCAAAATGGTGTTTTCTAAATATTTGTTCATCATTTATTTGATGGGACAGGAGAAAGCATACTTTTATTAGGAAACTTAAATAGCCACGTATTTACGTACTTGGGAGACACATTCAAGCACTTAGAAGGGAAATGATAAATGGTCATTCCTATGGAAAAGCATCCATGACCCGAACCTAGTTCAGGTTTTCCACTGACTTCAGATGATGGACTCTTGGGGGCTCAGAGTTAGTGGAAAGATCTGTGCAACTTCATAACTTGTACATGTCTCTTACAAAAGATATGCAACAAAGTTAGGTCAAAGCTAGCAAAAGGTACACAGTTAATTCTTACTTGAGTATGTGACAGAAACAGTACTGTTACCAAGTACAAGTTCTTGTGTTTGATGCACAGTGAGGGCAAACAAACCACAACATCAAGTTTGCAGCAGAGAAAAGTGTATTGTAGGGCCATGCAAGGAGAAGGGTGACTCCTACCCCAAAACCCTGAACTCCCTGAAGGGTTTCAGCAATTTTAAAGGCAAAGTGAGGGTTGGGTGTGGTAAGTTGTTGCAAACTTCTTGATTTCAAAATCCTTTGTTCTTGCAGTTGTCCACACAGGTCAGGTCACAAGGTCTTGTAAACCACCAACAAGACAAATGCTATTCTCTGTTCTGCAAATTTTAATCTCTATATGAATGGACTCTTAAAGGTCAGATCCCTGAGAAAAGATTTTCCTGTATATTTCAATTTCTAAACATTCTCTTACAAAAGGTGCAGAAACAGTATCACTAAGGCTAGGCAACAGGGAATAAGGGTTAAAGGAAAAGAAACAGGTCCAATAATGAGTTAGATTTGTTCTTCCCTATTATAGTTACTAATTTATATATATTTCCAATTAGGTTGTGCATGTGGGAACACAAGTTGAAGGGTATTCTGCGTTTGATTTAGTGCACTGATTTTACTGCCTCTTAAATGTTGGCACCCCTGCCAGCTGCTCAGGCAACCCAGTCCTTAAGCTGGCTCTTCCTTTCTGTGTTCAAATTGAACCAAAGTTGCTCATTTAGTGAATTGGACCTTTCCCTGCTAGCAGAGGAGTCACATTTCTCCCTCTTAAAGAAATAATTCCTACTGCTTATTTATTTCCATATCTTACTACTAGCTGATAAATGTTTTTACTTCTTTTTGTGAAACCACAAAAGATTGAATTCTGCCTCCTCTGTTCTCTCTCTGTAGTCATCTCAGGCTATAGAACTTTACCTAAGAACCTTCTGGGCATGAAACAAAGATTCATTACGTGATAATTCAATAAGACTAAATCTGAATATTGTGACAGGCAGAAGTCCCACTTCTACTTTCAACATCTCCATATTTGCTCACATTCCTACATGTTCTACATATTCCTGTTTGCTTGTATAAATGCTGGCCAAGATGAGTGCCCTAAAAGAAGTACCTAGATGGCATCAAAAATTGCCTCAAGTAGTATATGTCAGGGAAAATATTTGCTGTCTTTAGGGTTAAAAAAAACCTATTCACAGAGTTTTTCTATGCTTGCACAATGGAAAATTACTGCCCTTTGTCTGGAGTTAATAGTAATTTTATGCAATTAAACTTAGAAAATATCAAACCAAACAGAATCTGTTTGAAAATACAGATTCATGATGATGGGTAATAAATTTACTTATATAATGACAGGATAAAATTCAGAAGAGACTTTAAAGTGTCTGTCTTTAACTAATTAATCATACAAAGAGCTTGACATGAATCAAAAAGAAAAAGCAGAATGTTCTTATTTAATGTCTATTAGAGCTCTCTCCTACTATTGCTTTGCTCCACGAAAAACCAATACACAGTAAATATAAAAGACCTGCTGTTTGGATTCATTTATATAAGGTGATTTCAAAAAAAAAAAACAGGAGCTTAAAATCTGCAAAGGTCAATCAGCTTCATCACCTATAATGTCTTAAAAGCAGTGCCGGTCCAGCTGACTCAAAATGTAAACTGTTGATCAGATGAGAATACCAGTAAAATAGTGTGGAGGAGTTAGCACAATATTTATCCCCACATTTTATTTTGAATAGACACATGTTTTTACTTTTTTCTATGAGCTCACTACTATGAAGAAGAAAAATACCTTTAAAGTACATATACTCTAACAATGATGCATCTATTGTGCAATACAAAGGAAACAAACATATTCAAGGATTTGGTATAACTTAATGTGAGCTTTGGAGTATATCCCACCTAAAACTGTAACTACATGACTATGGTCAAAGCACAATCTCCCAAAGCTATAATAGAAAACCTCTGAGTATTTTAAGGTGCACTCAATAAGATGTGATTATAAATGTAGATTTAATCTTTCCGTTTAAAAAAGGAACATGAAGATTTTAGGTGGTAGGATTCATTTTTTTTGTTGTTACTGACTTAACAATATGTAGATTCCAAGAAGTTTTATTTAAAAGTTAGGTGCCACATCCTCTAGGATATAGTCATGAACTTGTTACAGGTTCTCATCTTTGGTACTCCTACAATATCCCTTGCACATCTCTACAGTTACATTTAATACATATTCTCTGTTTATGTGGCTTTGCCTTTGGATATGAACTCTTTGAGTTCAAGGTCTTATTAATCTTCAAAATTCTTGCATAATATTTGCACACTATTTGGTCATAGTATTTGGCATGCAGCATATATGAACCAAACAAGAAGTGTTTAAGTGAATTAACTAATGAATAAACTATAGCCTACCATCTAAAAAATAAAATAAAAAGGGAACACCCAAATTGTAGATGCTCTCAATACAAAGAATCATGCCTGTCTTTCTTGTTCCTCTATTTATGTGGTTCTCTATATAAATGGGCATCATTGTGATTCTTGCCTATGATTTCATTTTGTCCACTAGGGCTTAGGAGAGTAATTTTGTTATACACACCTTTAAAGACTTAAACCATCAATTACAGGGTATCACAGCAGGTACATACCTCCTGGATAGTGACCCATCACCTTGAGTGATGGGATAACAACACACCTAGATCATTTTTGGACCCTTGATCAAAACAAACAAGCAAAAACCTCCCTTATAATTTTACTAAAATGATTAAACCCCTCGGAATTACAACTACTAATTTACTCAACAAAAGTTTTCTTAGGCAGCTAATATGTTCTAGAGACTAGAGATTCAGCAACAAATGCCATGTTCCATCTTTGTCTTCAAGGACCACCCAATCCAGTGATGGACACGGACACATACACTGCTATATGTTATACAAGGCAGAATAAACATGGCTTAAGAGAGAAGATGCCAAATGCTGAATTAGAAAAGAAAGGTCAAGAAAGTTTTCACAGAAGAGGTAGGTTGTGAGCAGGGCCTTTGATAATGCATAGAACTGTAAAAGGCAGAGAAAGAAGCTTCCACAGTGAAAACAGTGACTTTCACAAAGAGTTAGCACATCAGTAGCAGCAAGTCATGTGGAAGAATGAGAGCACAGCCTAAATAAACAGATACCATGGTAGATGATAGATAGGTCACTAGAATAACAATGAAGGGTGCTGGGTGTCATACTAAGGAGCTAGGAATTTTCTAAGTGGTGGAGGAAATGCAAGATTTTGTAGAAGAGTGACATAAACAAATCAATGTTTGCAGAAGACAGCTTCAGCATAGAGCTGGACTAAACAGGCAAGAGCTTGGAAGACTAGAGAATCTTCAGAGAGAAGAGCTACAACAAGAGATAAGCAGTGAGGTTAGATAATATGTTATGCACTGGTGGAATTAAGAAATCTTAGCAATTAGTTGGCTGAAGACAGGAGAAAGTGAAGTTTGGAGTGAGGTAGAGATTGCAGCCTGAATGTGACTACTACCCAGAGAAACTGCAAAGAAAGGACAAGTTTGGGAAAACAGAAAATACCTAGGTTGGTTTTGGACACTGAGAAAAAGAAGATAGAAGAAAAAGAAAGAGGAAGAAGCAGAAAGATAAAAGGAGAAGGAGAACAGAAAGACAAGAAAATAGCAAGTAGAAGTTAAACAGAAAAGGAGGATTTTCCCCCAAAATAGAATCAGTTTCAGTCAAAGTTAGAGTGGTAGTTTCAAAAAGCCTAATTTTTTATGTCATATGGAGAGGAAAACTAGTTGATTTTTGTAACTGGTCGATTGTATCACAATTTATCACCACATCACTAAGCTAGTATTTGAACTTCAGATTACTCATCCAAAACTATAATGTCATCGGTCAACTACAAATACATGCACTCATTTATTGATTCAACAAATATTTTTGAGTAGATACTACATGTCAGGCACTGTATTAAGTGCTAGGCACACAGCAGTGAATATAACAAAAATCCCTGCCCTCAAGGATTCTATCCTATCAAATGAGACTTTACATCCTTTGGAAAAAAGCAAGTCCAAGGGCTAGAAAGTTGTCAGCTGAAGATCTTATGTCTCGTTTTCACTTGAAAAGAAGTTAGACACACTCATTAATATATTTACAATGGAAGTTCAAGGACATGAGATTTACGGCTGGTAGAAACTTCAATTTGGTTAAGGAATATTGTCCCTTTTCAGTCCTGGCTCTGTCCCCTCTCCTGTGTGGTCTCTACTCATCCATGAAACTGAGATAGTTTGAGTTAAAATCAGGGGTTTGTAACACCTTATTCATCAGGATCACCTAAGGTAATGTGAAACACAAGCACTAGGCCCCACTCCAGGCCAATTAAAATGTCTTTGAGGGTGGAGTGTTTCATTTTTAAAGTTCCCCCTGTGATTCTAAAGGTCATCACCAAGATTAAGAACCATCAATATACTATAAATTCCTAGTTTTGCAGAGGAGGAAATTGAAATGCATATCCTTGCCTACTGTATCAAGTGAAGTGAAAGTCACTCAGTTGGACTCTTTGCAATTCCATGGACTATACAGTCCATGGAATTCTCCAGGCCAGAATACTGGAGTGGGTAGCGTTTCTCTTCTCCAGGGGATCTTCCCAACCCAGGGACTGAACCCACGTCTCTCGCATTGCAGGCAGATTCTTTACCAGCTGAGCCATAAGCGAAACCCATGTCTTGTATTTCTACATGATGGGTCTCTGGGCTCTTAGGTTTGAATACACTCTTTACTTGATGCTATACTTCATTTTGCATTAGTAAGCTCTTCATTCCTACAAGGCAAACTGCACAATACAAACTGAGGTGGAGAACTGGTACCTCAGCAGGGATGCGAAATGATGGTACAGCCAATCTGATTCAATCAGAATAAAACTACATCACCTGCCTACCAACAATATTTTCTTTTGCTAACCCCTTAAAAAAGGAAAAAAAAAAAAAAAAAACAGGTCTTGCAGTCCTTAAACATCTAAGGAATCTATTTACATAAATATTTGTACTGCAGGAGGACAAACTCAAAGCAGTATTACTGATGACCTATTACTAGTATAAGATTTGTTAATTGTCTATATATGCAGTAGACTCTTGCATTCCCTTAATAATGGATATCCTTTTACTTCAGCTCATACTGGATGGACCTTTCCAGAAACAACTGCTCTCGTCAGGCTTTTAATGGAAATACCATTCAGAAACCTAAGGTTCTATAACCCAAACCCTAAAAACTACTGGTAAGGAAAGTCTGATAGAGAATATGATCATGGCCTTAAACATGGCTGTGAAAATGTGGAATTCTGTGGAATCCAAAAATAAAACTAAGTTTTCCCAATCCTAACTCCAAAATGATGATGTTATTTTGCAATTCAATTCATCTAAAATGTCTTCTTTTATACTTTTTTCAAATTGCCTTCACCATCATAGGGCCCTAAGAACTCAGCATCTCAAATGGTGTGATTAAAATTGGTTGTTAAAAGTCAAGATCAGAGATTTCTCTCCACGCCTTCACTCCCTGCTTCAGCGGCTTCTTGGCTTTACAGGAGGCTCATTAATAGGCCAACTCGCCCAGTTTGTCATCTATTTCATTATGCAAAATATATACTTTTCAATTACTTTTCCTGTGTGAAAATCTCTTAACTCTAACCTGATATAATGATTTCTTTGGGTTTCTTCTCAACCTCTGAATGGCACAGCTTTCCTAAAATCTCAACTGGGGGTAGAATACTTGGAAACCCTGATGGGAATTAATTTTAATGTAATGATCTTTATGTGCCCATTAAAATAGAAGTGAAATACCTTACAAAGCTGACCACTGGGCAAACCTAGTGTTGACCTCAAAGGACAGGAAAAAAATGTCTAAAGCGTTCTGATCATTTTGTTTAATCTATTTAACATGGAATGTAAGGAAGTTATCCCTAAGATAAAGCTTTGGTTTGCAACACTGATTTTATTTCAGTGAATAAAGTAGAAAAAGTTAGAATAGGATTCTCTTATCTTCAATGGTCTCATCCAAAGTTAAACTTTTAACATCAGTAGTAATTGGAATCACACACAAAAAATAAGAAACTGTAACAGTTATTACAATAATAGGTATTTGGTGAACAACCTTGCTTTTTAATTTGCCATGTATAGTCTTTTTCCTGTATAAGAATCAGGATACCTCAAGAGTTGTCCAAATGTAGATCCTTTCGTCTGCCTTCTAGGTAGACCCAGACCAATATACACACCCATGACTCCAGGCCCCCATAATATATGGGTGCATTAATCTGGTTATCTTGGTGCACTTGATTCAAAAATATTTTACTTCCCAAAGCTCTGCTGCACAATGTATTTTTAAAACGTACTAATACCCACAAAATTGTCTAATTTTTAAGAGGAGGCATAAAAAGCAAGCCTGAAGACCTTCCTGTATTACCATGATTCTTCATTCTGGAAATAAGCAGGCAGTGCTGGCCTAAAAGATGCTTTTGTGAGAATTGAAGAAAGCTGCAGCTCCCTTAAGACATTTAACTATGATATGCTTTTAAATTGCTGTTGATTGATACACAAATATATAATATTACAAATGTAAATGGTGATCCTAGAGGTGTGAAATGCACACTTTGCACAACCATAGATAGCAGCCCTAGGAAGTTGTTCAAAGAACACAGAAAACTCACTTCTGCTTTTGCTTCTCTGAGAGCCCATCTAATTCAGTCAGGTACTGTACTGGAAAGGAAGGGTTTACTGTACAGCATTCTATGAATGAGAAGGTAAAGTGTGCATGTGTGTGTGTGTTTCCGAAGCAGGAAGAAATCCTACTTCTGAACCCCTTGGCTGGTATTTATGGCACAAAAGAACTAGGGTACATTCAAGGTGGTTCCTTTAAAGCCAGAAGAAACCCAGAAAAATCCTTACACCTTATGTTGTCTAAAACTTGGTTGACAGCAGAACTGTCCAAACAAAAGACGGCTTGAGGAACAGAAAGTAGATATGCAGGGGATGGAAAATTGAGATTGGAAAGTTTCAGAAGTAAGGCTCTGAGAAATTCAAGGTGGGCAGATGTGATGGAAAGACTGCAGTGAGAAATCCACACAGGCTAAGATTGTCCCAGAAGATGTAGAAAAGTATCATCTCAGGCTTCTGGATTCAGGAGAAGGTAGACACAAAGATTTCCTAAGGAAATCAACTCTGAATATTTATTGGAAGGATTGGTGCTAGAGCTGAAACTCCAATACTTTGGCCACCTGATGTGAAGAGCCAACTCATTGGAAAAGACTCTGATGATGGGAAAGACTGAAGGCAGAAGGAGAAAGGGACGACAGAGGATGAGATGGTTGAATGGCATCACCAAGTCAATGGAAATGAATTTGAGCAAACTCTCAGAGATAGTGGAAGAGAGCGGAGCCTGGACTGCTGCAGTCCATGAGGTCACAAAGAGAAGGATACAACTTAGTGACTGAACAACAACAAAGGTAAGATACAACCACAAAGAGCTTTGACACTATCCACACATAATTCAAACCCTGTGTCTACTTCTTACTCAATGAGTGACTTGAAAATTGCTAAATTTTCCTGATCTCAGCTCTTCCTCTAAAAATGAAAACTAAAAATAATTAGGTTTCAAGGCTACTTTAAGCAAGCAGCGAATTTCCTATACCTTTCTGCTTCATTATAATAATGAAGGACAGCAGGTAATTAAACAGACCCAATGTGTGTTTGTATATTTGATATTCAAAATTAAGATAGAAGGCAATGTTATTTAAATAAATGCTTGTCATTAGACCAGCTTCATAATCAATTCTGATGCCTCTTCTCTCTTCATATTAAAAAAATTCACTTGAATTAGCTGTTTTTTGAGTACATGGATTAAAGAGAGGATTTGATAAAATATAAGTGCATTCATAATAGAAATATTTCCCAGTAATTTATTAATTATATGTAAAATTAAATCACATCAATTTAGTACTCTTCCTGTCATAGCTGACCAGTGCGCACTGACAAATTTACTGACATAAAGTCACTGTGATCCTACATAAAGAAACAAGGATGTCAGAAATATCCTACAATTGCAAATGATAAAATAGGCAATGTCTGGAAATGAGAACGCTATTACCAAAAGTGTCTCATCAGTTACCAGAGGAGGCTGGCCATATGCAGGATGCAGTGACTTCACTGTGATTGACTATGACACATAAATGCTTCAAGAACCAGCACCCACAGAGAGGCTGACCCTTCTTTTTCTCAGCAAATTATTGATGGCACATCCGTTTGACAAGAAGAAAACTTTGCTTGACTTCAGTTTGTCTATACAATCCAGAAGATCCCTGCTGGGACAAATTTGGAGGCAGAGGGGAGGAATGTCATCAAACCCATTCCACATTTTCTCTAGGAAATGGGACTGCAGTTTGGTGTGCCACATCTGTCTGAGATTGGTAAAATTTACTCAAATGACAGACAGCCACCATTACTTTGAGCTAAACAGTAGTGCTCTTGAATCTACAGATGTCAAAAGCATTGTAATGAAATTAATAATTAATCAACAAATACTTATCAAAACCCCAGCACATTACAAGTATTCAGTAAGTTTTATACAGGATTTAAGGAAAAATATTATCTTTGGGCTTCCCAGGTTGCACTAGTAGTAAAGAACCAGCCTACAAACATAGAAGCTATAAGAGATGCTGGATAAGGAAGATTCCCCTGGAGGAGGGCATGGCAACCCACATTAGTAGTCTTGCTTAGAGAACCCCATGGACAGAGGAACCTGGAAGTCCAAGAGGAACCTGGAAGGCTACAGTCCAAGACTCTCAAAGAGTCTACATGACTAAAGCAACTTAGCATGCAGGCACCTTTTATCTTATCCTTCAGCTCAATTTAGTTCAGTCGCTCAGTTGAGTCCTACTCTTTGCAACCCCATGGATTGCAGCACTCCAGGCCTCCCTGTCCATCACCAACTCCCAGAGTTTACTCAAACCAATGTCCACTGAGTTGGTGATGCCATCCAACCATCTCATCCTCTGTCATCCCTTTCTCCTCCTGCCTTCAATCTTTCCCAGCATCAGGGTCTTTTCAAATGAGTCAGTTCTTCACATCAGGTGGCCAAAGTATTGAAGTTTCAGCTTCAGCATCAGTCCTTTCAATGAATATTCAGGACAGACTTCCTTTAGGATAGACTGGTTGGATCTCCTTGCAGTCCAAGGGACTCTCAAGAGTCTTCTCCAACACACAGTTCAAAAGCATCAATTCTTCCGTGCTCAGCTTTCTTTATAGTCCAACTCTCACATCCATACATGACTACTGGAAAAACAATAGCCTTGACTAGACAGACCTTTGCTGGATAAGTAATGTCTTGGCTTTTTAATATACTCTCTAGGTTGGTAATAACTTTTTTTCCAAGAAGCAAGAATCTTTTAATTTCAAGGCTGCAGTCACCATCTGCAGTGATTTGGGAGCCCAAAAAAATTAAGTCTGTCACTGTTTCCACTGTTTCCCAATCTATGTGCCATGAAGTGATGGAATCAGATGCCATGATCTTAGTTTTCTGCATGTTGAGCTTTAAGCCAACTTTTTCACTCTCCTCTTTCACTTTCATCAAGAGGCTCTTTAGTTCTTCTTTGCTTACTGCCATTAGGGTGGTGTCATCTGCATGTCTGAGGTTATTGATATTTCTCCTGGCACTCTTGATTCCAGCTTGTGCTTCATCCATCCCAGCATTTCTCATGATATTCTCTGCATATAAGTTAAATAAGCAAGGTGACAATATACAGCCTTGACGTACTCCTTTCCCTATTTGGAACCAGTCTGTTGTTTCATGTCTAGTTCTAACTGTTGCTTCCTTATCTGCATACAGATTTCTCAAGAGGCAGGTCAGGTGGTCTGATATTCCCATCTCTTTCAGAATTTTCCACAGTGTATTGTGATCCACACATTCAAAGGCTTTGGCATAGTCAATACAGCAGAAATAGATGTTTTTTCTGGAATTCTCTTGCTTATTCTATGATACAATGGATGTTGGCAATTTGATCTCTGGTTCCTCTGCCTTTCCTAAAACCAGCTTGAACATCTGGAAGTTCACGGTTCATAGTACTGTTGAAGCCTGGCTTGGAGAATTTTGAGCATTACTTTACTAGCGTGTCAGATGAGTGCAATTGTGCTGTAGTTTGAGCATTTTTTGACATTGCCTTTCTTTGGGAATGGAATGAAAACTGACCTTTTCCAGTCCTGTGGCCACTGCTGAGTTTTCCAAATTTGCTGGCCTCTTGAGTGCAGCACTTTCACAGCATCATCTTTCAGGATTTGAAATAGCTCAACTGGAATTCCATCACCTCCACTAGCTTTGTTTGTAGTGATGCTTCCTAAGGCCCATTTGACTTCGCACTCCAGGATGTATGGCTCTAGGTGAGTGATCACACCACTGTTATTATCTGGGTCGTGAAGATCTTTTTTGTACAGTTCTTCTGTGTATTCTTGCCACCTCTTCTTAGTATCTTCTGCTTTTTTTAGGTCCATGCCTTTTCTGTTCTTTATTGTGCTCATCTTTGCATGAAATGTTCCCTTGGTATCTCTAATTTTTGAAGAGATCTCTAGTCTTTTCCATCCTATTGTTTTCCTCTATTTCTTTGCATTGATCACTGAGGAAGACTTTCTTATCTCTCCTTGCTATTCTTTGGAACTCTGCATTCAAGCAGGTATATCTTTCCTTTTCTCCTTTGCCTTTAGCTTCTTTTCTTTTCACAGCTATTTGTAAGGCCTCCTCAGACAGTCATTTTGCCTTTTTGCATTTCTTTTTCTTGGGGATGATCTTGTTCCCTGCCTCCTGTACAGTGTCACGAACCTGGCTTTCCTGATAGCTCAGTTGGTAAAGAATCTTATCCTTAGAAACTTAAAATACTTTGCATGCTCAGTTGCCCGGTCATGTTCCACTGTTTGCAACTTCATAGACTGTAACCTGCCAGGCTCCTCTGTCCACAAGATTTTCCAGACAAGAATACTGGAGTGGGTTACCATTTCCTACTCCAGGGGATCTTCCTGACCTAGAGATCAAACGCCTATCCCTTGATCTCTTGTGTCTCTTGCATTGCCAAGCAGATTCTTTACCACTGTGCCACCTGGGAAGCCATTGGGTTGGCCAAAAAGTTCATTCAGCTTTTGCCATAAGGAGAGACAGAATAACTTGAACTAATTTTTTGCCCAATCCAATATATTGAGCATGCCATCATTTAAATGTATGTGCAACAAAAGATAATCATCAGTTTAAGCTTAGCTATGTTACACTGACAAATGACCCCAATATCTTAGTGGCTTACAAAAACCGAGATTAATTTCTTGTACTTGCTACTGGTTCATCATCACCAGTTATGATCCTGATCCACACCTTCTGTCCAAGACCCAGCCTTATGAAACATCCTTTCTTTGAGATGCTGCTGAACCTGTGACACAGAGAAACTAAAATAAAGGAACCATAGAATGAATTCTAACGTTTCTGCTTGTAAATGGCACATGTTATTTCTAGGCTAACTAAACTGTTGTTCTTTGTCTAGTATGGGCTGTGTTTTCAGCACCAAAGATCCACATCCCAGGGGTACCCTGAGTCCCAAGTAAACCAGGATGGTTTGCCTGCACAGTTCTGATTTTAAAACTGAAAACCTTAAATCCTGAGAAATTTGTCAATCCTGATAAACTAGGACAACTTGTCACTTGGACTAATTACCACTATATTTCACTGGTCAAACAACTAATCAGCCCATTATGATTCTAAAAGGGTATGGTCATATGTTCATCTCACAGAGAGGGCCACTGTGAGTCAGAGAGCCAACTCTAATGCTGACATCAATGCGACGGGGAAACAATAGCCTTTGCCAGAAAGGGACAGGAAAAAAAAACTGAAAAATAATACAATTGATAATAACAACAAAAAGTAAAAGGCGTATATGAAAATCAACACAATTTTTTGGTTGAACACTATTTGTTAAGTCACTATCATATGTTGGACTCTACACAGGTCTGTGACTCTCAGAGACGAGATGACAGTGCTCTTGTGGAGGTCATATTCTAGTGAGAAAAGCAGACATATGAACTGTAATGGAAGTGTTACATGATCGACGTGAAAATAAGGTAACCATGCTTCGTATTTTCCCAAGATATGTCCATTTGAATCTGTTGTGTTAATATATTTTTGAGAGATTCTCCTTTTGTTCTCAAATGTGTCCCAGTTTGGATGAAAAAAATATATATATTTTCCTGGGGAGAATAGAGAGGAAAGTAAATTCCTGGGGATTTATTTCCCCAAGCCAGGTGATATTTAAACTAGGTTTCAAATAATGAGTAGGTATGGGCCAGGTGGAAAAAGTAGCAGAAATTCTTAACAGAGAAAATGCTTGCACACGCGCATGCACACGCACGCACAGACACACACGCACAGAGTAAGAGTGAAACAATGTAGTTAGGAAATCTACAGCAGTTGAATATCACTAGCGCTCCAAATCATTGTTCATCTCCCTACAGATGAAGTCCGTAATTTTCACAGCCCCAAAGATCTTCATGATCTGGGCCCTGACCTCTCTTTCTAACTTCATCTCCTCCCACTCTCCCCTGGCTTGTTCTGCACAAAGCATGCTGGCCTCCTAAATATTCCTCAAAACACACTTCCTCCTCAGTGCATTTGCTTGGTTTCTTCTCTTTGCTTGGAGCACTTCCCCACACCCGCTTTATATCTGCACAGCTTGTTTCCTCACTGCGTTCAGGTCTCTGCTCAAATTTCTCATTATTAGGAAAGCCTTCCTATACAAAATAAAATATCAATAATTCTCCATTTCTGCTTTAGTTTTATGCATAGCACTCAGCATCATCTCACATGGTGGAGTATGTAATGTCTTATTTATTGATTACCACTTGCCCTGCCATTCAAGCACTTTAAGGGCAAGGGCCTTGTTTATTCTTTTCACTGTTATTTCCTATATCCCTGGAACCTAGGAGAATTCCTGATACATCATAAGTACCCAGTAAGTATTTCTTGAGTGAATAAAACACAGGAGTCATGAAGACAATGGAAGGTGGTGACAAGAGATGAAGTTAGAGAGTTAAATGCATTCAAACAGATGGATGTGTATTTGCTGGTGGGGAGGGATCTATCATAGGCATCCATCATTACAAAACCCAGGACATCAGTGCCATGATAATTTGATTCTTAATTTTCTTCCAAAGATAAGTCTTAAAATAGAAATGGGTAAAAATGCTTTATCTGTACAAAATGTTTATTGGTCCATGCGTATGAATACAACCAATAGAAAAAAAAATGATGAGATAGAATGAAACACTTCATGGCTACCAGAAAGCAACTTGCATTCCTCTTTCTTTCCTTCATCCCACCACCTTTGAAAAAAGGTTGTAAAGAAAGTACTTTCCAGACCAGCTAGAGTAAAAGGAAGGTAAGTCAGTTACCTCTCACTGTGTAATACCTCCGCTCTGAGTGGCCTAAAACAACCACCATGTTCGTTGTTTCTCATCACTCTACAGGTTAACTATGTGCTTCTGATAAGCATCAGGCCAGATCTGGATGATTTGCCTGGGTCTGCTTATGAATCTGAATTGACAGGTCAGCTAAGGGCTGACTGGTCTATCGGCTATTCTGATAAGTCAGCTATTCTGTCTCACATGGTCTATCATCACTCAGGTGACCGTGTGCTTGTTCCCATGGAGAAGGAGTGCCCATCACAAAGATGATGTGTGCAAGGTCTTTTGAGACTTGGGCTTTGTCTTACTTTGTCTTGCAGACATAGCCACTGCATTCACAAGGCCACTAGAAATTCACAAGGCCAGTCTAAAGGGTGGGGAAAGAGCTCTACCTTTTCAAAGAACGAACTAAAATGCTGCATCACATAATGTGTAGAAATAGGGAAGGGTAAAGAATTGGAACCACTTTCTCAATCTATCACACTCTGTGCTCTGGCCACAATACTATTCATATTCTTCCCATATATTAAATATACTCCCTCCTGCATATCAATGGAACACCTGCTCACTGAATTATCTATTAGCTTACAGTAAGATCACTTTTTAAGCTTACATTTCAAGAAGCATAATAACATCTGGCACAACTAATAAGTTGGTTTAGGAAGAACCCTGCATGCATATGGAGCTGACTATTCATAGCCCCTGAGATTGAGCTGTCAGTGAATAATATTTGCCAAGGAAAAAAATAGAAGGGAAGAAATCAACACAAACCATGACCAGCAGAACCACAGTCCTATTTTTTTTTCTTAAAAAAAAGTAAGTTTTGGAAGATGATGTAAAATTTATATATAATATGTTTATATCCCTGCATATTCCCAGCCCATGGTAGAATTAACAGGCTTCCAAGTAACCCATTGAGAGTAGTTAGGGAACTAAGCTATAAATTACCTTTGCACATTTGTCCTCTCATGTCACTTAAAAACTTGGCAAATAATAAAATTATTTTACAATAGAAGCTTAATACAAGTTGAAAGACTCAGCTTTAGTCTCAGAAATGTAAATGCAGCTAGCTTTAAGCACGCTTAATTTTCTGCCCAAGCATTTGGCCACCCAGAGGCATATAATGAAAAGCAATTGAACTTGTTTCTGCAAAATTCTTTACCCCCTTCAGTTGTTGGGTTTATGGACCCATTGTTGAACCATTCTGTCTTGGAGTTCAACCCATGCTTGATTGGTTGCTAAGCAAAAATGTAAACAATGCCAAAACGTGTAGTAGGCATTTGGACAGATTAGGTGATAAAGTACCATAATTATGCAATCAACAATTAAAAAGCCAAATTAAAAATTTTAAAGGCCAGGACCCAGATTTTTGTTTGTAGTTATCATCCCAGTATATGCTTGGAACGATGTACACCAACAAGTGTGGGCAGCCAATTTAAATCTTTCAAGTAATGGCACCACTGTTTTTTTCCCCCTGTCTAGAATGCACTTTTGGAGCAGGAAATGGCACCCACTTGATTATTCTTGCCTGGAAGATTCCATGGACAGAGGAATCTGACCAGCTACAGTCCCTAAGTTTGCAAAGAGTTGCACACAACTGAGTGCACATCCACACGCAGCATGCACTTTAATATAATGAACCCAACTTAATAAAATATGTATTATATAGGAGAGCCACCATTGTTATTCCAGGTTCATATGCAAATTTAGGAATGGCATTAATAGTACTGAACTCTCAGAAGTACTACTAGGAAGACAGTTTGAGAGGAACTACTAAGTAAGGGGTAATTTGTTGAACTAGAATTTTAATTCCAAGTCCAAGCTACTCTCTTTATGAGAAACAGGAGCAACAACCAAAGCTACTATTGTCACACAATACAGGAGCTGTGGACAACTGGTATAGTAAAGTGCCTTAATGAGTCATGTTCCTTTATTGAGACCCTTATATCATTCCCTCCCACACTGATTCTGAGTTTGGCCATGTAACCTGCTTTGCTCAATGGAACACTGGCCACAAGGCTTCAAAAAAGCTTGTGCATTGAGCCTTATTCTCTTGGAATTCAGCTGCCATGTGAAAAACTCTGAATCAGTCTATGAAAGACATATGGTTTAGCCAACAGACAGTAACAACTGCTAGACACAGGAGTGAAACCATCTTAGACCATCAACCCCAGCAGAGCTGCCAGATGACTGCAATCACATGAGTGATCCCAGCAAGAGCTGCAGAATAACTATTCAGCTCAACTCAGTCAAAATTATTGCTCCATATACTTGTGAGCACATCAGGTGGTTATTTCTTAAGCCACTACATTTTGGTGTGGTTGTAATACGGGAAGAGATAACTGATATGGCATCAAGTTGTCACAGCCACCTTTTCTTTTCTTTTCTTTTCTTAAGCTTTGACATCTTTACTCGTATTTCTAACCCTGCCAGATTCTTCAGTTTCCCAGTCTATTCCATTCATCCTCCATTGTAGCTCAGTCTTTGAGACACTATCAATTCAATTCAAGAAATATTTATTGAGTATTTATTCTTTGTTAGGTCTCCTATTAAATTACTAAAGATGCCATCAAGTGTTCAATTATTAAATGGGCTTCTCTTCTGGTCTAGCCTCTCTGTGTGAATATGTATTGGACAATACAAATATACAGTTACATTATATGAAAACCACTGCTGATTTTTAAAAAGGAGTTACTTTGCTGACAAAGGTCCATATAGTCAAAGCCGTGGCTTTTCCAATAGTCATGTGTGGACGTGACTAAGAGCTATGGTTTTTCCAGAAGGCACGTATGGCTTCCTTGGTGGCTCAGTCGGTGAAGAATCTGCCTGCAATGTGGGAGACCTGGGGTTCTGTCCCTGAGCTGGGGAGATCCCCTGAAGGAAGCATGGCAACCCACTCCAATATTCTTACCTGGAGAATTCCCATGGACAGAGGAGCCTGGTGGGCTACAGTTCATGGGGTAACAAAGAGTCAGACAACTGAGTGTCAAAGCACAGCACATGTATGGATGTGAGGGTTGAACTATAAAGAAGGCTGAATGTAGAAGAATTGATGCTTTTGAACTGTAGTATTGGAGAAGACTCTTGAGAGTCCCTTGGACTGCAAGGAGATCCGACCAGTCCATCCTAAAGGAGATCAGTCCTGAATATTCACTGGAAGGACTGATGCTGAAGCTGAAGCTCCAATACTCTGGCCACCTGATGCGAAGAGCTGACTCACTGAAACAGACCCTGATGCTGGGAAAGGTTGAAGGCAGGAGGAAAAGGGATGGCAGAGGATGAGATGGTTGGATGGCATCACCGACTTTATGGACATAAGTTTGAGCAAACTCCAGGAGATAATAATGGACAGGGAAGCCTGGTGTGCTGCAGTCCATGGGGTCGCAGAGAGTCAGACACAACTAAGCAACTGAACAATACAATACAATACAGCCTATATAAGGAGTTTAATAGTTAACTCATATGAAAGTTAATGTTGAACCATAGAAAGTGTGGTGAGTCCATGAAAGCATAACTATGGATGGTGGGACTGAGGGAAGGATGGTTGGAAGGAAAATAAAAAATATGCAGTCTTCTGCATGGAAATCAATATGAACATATTTCATGCCTTTGCTTTATGTCTCTAGTCATCTTTTTTTTTTTCTCATCTCTTTTCTTAGAAGTCGTTACTTTATTATTTATTTGTCATTACACTCCTTATACTTCCTTCCTCTTCTTAGCCTATTCTAAATATCCTGAAGCTTCAGGACAGATAGAAAACTGTCAAATGCATTCCTTTTTCTCCAAAGTCTCACAGGGAAAAGCACAGTAGTCCATTGGCATCTCCGCAACCATAGTGTTTATATCATCATTAGCCACAAAATCTGGTTGAAAAGTGCAACAAAAATAAAGTGGTGGGTGTGGATAAGCCACATGGCTGGACATGCTTCAGTAGCAGGCGTCTGGCCAGCCATGTCAACAAATGTGGTCCACATGGCAGAGTTGTGTGGTAGGAGAGGGCCATGTGGTAAGGAGAGGAGAAATAGCCAATCCTCTCTCGCAGTGTATATGCTGCCCCCGAACCCGAGCCACTCTGTTAGTCAGCACCACCATGTTACACAATTCTAGGCAAAGTCATCTGGAACTCAAGCAGTGTGGCAGTGCTATTTGTCATAGGAATGGGAATTTAAACCTTTTGTTCTACATTACGCCTTCTTCCTCCTTTAATTGACCATACCTACCTGGTGATTACAGAGAAAGATGCTGCTTCTAGGTAGAACAGAATCTACATTGTGGTCTGGACCAGAGCACAGTAACTTAGGATGAAGGGGGACATTGTAATTTTGCAAATGAGACAAAAAAGTCATTTCATACCACCAAATTTTATTAGACTTCTATATGTATGTGCAGACCAGGTTAGCCATGACAGCTGAAACCCAGTGCAGGATATGAAAAGACTGACTCTATCAGCACAACAAATGAACGAGTGTAAACATTTTTAAGTGAAATGAAAAATAAAAAGTAACAATTCAAAACACAGTATCTTAGTAGTCACATCTTCATTTACTATTAGTTTAACTCTTTTAGCGGTTTGCAGAAAAGTATGGAAACATTCCCAGATAGTTCCTTTGCTGTGCAAGAAAAAACAAGAACAGATTTTATTCAAGGAAATTGATTGGCTCAAATTACAAATCAAAATCTGTAATGAACTACACTACCATGCTGATTTCAAAACAGCAAAACAAAACCCACGTATTTATCTACATAATTATCTACAAGCTCAAATTACTTTTGAAATTAATTTTATATTTTACCTTACCTAATTTCATTTTTATTTGCTGTTCTTTCCTTCACCTGCCTCTCTAGATCCATTATTATAGTTAAGCTTTTGCTTTTCTAATAATAATCTGCATACATTTTGTCTTTATAGTTATCCAAACAGTTTCTGAAATATTTTTTCATAGGGTAAACATAGAACTGTTAGATGCACCACTTTTTTTTGAAGGATAAAATGAAGATTTGGTCCATTTCCACGTTTGGCCATGCCCACAGGGGAAGTGGTAGCCGTGGGGCTCAAATCCAGGCAAGATTCCTGCCTTTCTCCTAAACCAAGCTTCTCTGCTTTCTGGTATTTTTTCCCAGCATGGATATAGGACCATATAATGTAACAGATGCAGGTCACCTTCAGCCATGGATGTTGTCTATGGAGGGTACGTTTTCATTTGCTTTGGTTCTATTTTTGTTTGTTTGTGCTTACTATTTGTATTTACTGCAAATTCTTTCTCTACCCTTCTACAAGTAAGCTGTAGCTGGCAAATTCCCTAGTGAACCAGTGGTTAAGAATTCACCTGCCCGCGCAGGGGATACGAGTTTGATCCCTGGGCTGGAGAAATCCCACATGCCGCAGAGCAACTAAACCCTTGCACCACAATTGCTGATTCCGTGTCCAAGAGCCTCTGCTCTGCAGCAAGGAGCCACCCCAGTGAGAAGCCCGGGCAACTCAACACAGAAAAGCCCCTGCTCACGGCAACTAGAGAAAGACCCAGCAGAGCCAAGAATAAATAAACAAATTAAATAAATAAGTTATATTTGGAATGTTCAGGAATGGAAACCTTTGTTAGAGAAAGACATGTGTGATGTATCAAGTTTAAAATGTAAGACATGATAGAATAATATCTTTCACTTTAATATTTTATTTTTCTGGAATATCAATAGGCCAGCAATTCTGGTAGCTAAAATACATACGTGAAAATAATGCACTTTAAAAAAAAAATCTTTATAACTGTAGAAAAGATTTCCAAAATGGGAATTTGAAAGATACCTGAAAAAAAAAGAAAGATACCTAAAAATATATTCAGAAACTACATGCTATAATTCATTTTTATTGTGCTATTTTTTAAGAATATGTGAAAAAGAAAGAAATCCTATGAAATATCCTTTGCATCTAATTGTAAAAATATTATTCTTTCCACAAAACCAGTGGATTTCATAGGTCATCAAAAGTAAAAATGGCCTAGAAACGTAAGTCTAAATTATCAAAGAAACTAGATTAAAAGATTGAAACACTCTTTCTACACTAAATATATGTGTGTGTGTGTGTGTGTGTATATATGTATATATATATACACACATATCTTTTCATTCAAGAACATTTTTGTTTATCTATTCTTTTTTTTTTCCCTAAAACTTTAAACTTTTTATTTTCTATTGGGTTATAGCCAATTAACAATGTTGTGGTAATTTCAGGTGAACAGTGAAGGGACTCATGTATTTCTTATTTAACATATTATTCAGCACAGTAAAACTATTCAAGTCTATTATATGTAAGATAATTATTAAGTGTATTCTTTATACTTAGTTTTATCTCCATTAGAGATATTTGAAATTCATACTAATATTTGTCTTAAAATCAAGCTAAAGATATGAGTGTGCTTGTCAATTTTTTTCCCTGAGTAAACTAATTAAAGCCTACATATTTTTTAAGACTTTCACTGGTGACATAAAACATTTTCTGATATAAGTTTGAGCTGGATTATGTCATGTAAGCCTTAGATAATGAATGAAAATATGTGAATTTCTCATGGTACTTTGTCACTTACAAAGTACTAATTTTTTTAAAAGCCTGTTTTTTTAATTGAAAATAAAAGTAAATATTTAATCTGTATTATTCTTGATCTTTCATGTTGAAAAGGCTTACACAGAAATATCTGAAATGTCTTCAGCATAGGCAGCAGCCAAGGAAACCAAAGACAAGAGAAATGAAAACAGAAATAGAGATCATAAAAGAGAGAAAGAAAAAATACTTTTAAAAGATAGGGAAATAAGAAAGAGATTTAATGTAAATGTGATATAGTCATAATGATTTAAGTCATACATAAGTACACAAGGCAAAAAAAATGGCCACATAAATGTGCTGGGTAAACTTTAGGGATCCAGAAAGGAGCCATTTATTGCCCTGTAACCTCAGTGGTGAGCTAAAATTATTTCCTAATAACAGATTTCCAGTCCTGCTGAATTATTGTGAAACAGAGGGCCAATAACTTCCACTGAATCTCTCCCTTGGTTGTCTATAAAAGGAACACTGTGCACTAGATCCAGGTAATCTTAGGTGCTGTTTTCCTACAACTCAAGCCTTAGAAACTTTCCTGTCGAAAACAGTCACCAAACAGTTCAGGTTTGGAGAGTTTTAATTAACTAAAAGCTGGAAAATAAGGTGAAATAGCATGCTAATAAAAACTTTTGATAATGCTTATGCTATTTTCCCTTTTACATCCTGTCATCATGAAGAAGTACATAGTCTGGCCACATATTTATCAGAACGTCTATTGCTATCTGGGCTTCCCAAGCGGCTCATCAACAAAATAAGTCCACCTGCCAAGCAGGAGATGCAGGTTCTCTGAGTCAGGAATATCCCCTGGAGGAGGAGATGCTAGAAAATGTTGTCAGCTATTACAAAGTTTTTCTCTTACAAAATTGAGATTTCCAAAGATACTTAAATCTCCTAACAATGTCATAAGTCAATTTTAAAATTTGCTTCTATCATTAATTAGAACAATAAGTAAGGGATGACAAATTTGTACTGGATTTTATATAAATTCATTCATGCATTTAATAGGTATTTCACCTAACTGGGGCTCAGTAGTAAAGATTCCACCTGCAATGCAGGAGATGCAGGAGTAAAGGGTTCAATCCCTGGGTCAGGAAGATCTCCTGGAGGAGGAAATGGTGACCCACTTCAGTATTCTTGCCTGGAAAATCCCATGGACAGAGGAACCTGACGGGCTACAGCCCTTTTGTCTCAAAGTGTTGGACACAACTGAGCATGCATGAACCGGAATAATCACCTGATTCAGACATATGAGTTTATGGAGTCCTTTTTGTTTCTTTTAGTACTTATGCAACTTCAAATTCAGTGCAATCTACCATTATGATTTTACTGGCTGGTAGTAATTTTTTTAAACATGCAATTCTTATTTGAGACTTCTTACAAATATAAACTATTTAGTTACAGATTTGTAAGAGCACATATGTTCTTAATTATTGTTATATTCAGTTGAATATTTAATATTATTTCTCTGTAAAGATTTCAACTTGCTTTAAAGCTCCATATTGGTCAGTCAGTCAGTTCAGGTGCCCGGTTGTGTCTGACTCTTTGCGACCTCATGAACCGCAGCATGCCAGGCCTCCCTGTCCATCACCAACTCCCAGAGTCCACCCATACCCATGTCCATTGAGTCGGTGATGCCATCCATCCATCTCATCTCTGTCGTCTCCTTCTCCTCCTGCCCTCAATCTTTCCCAGCATCAGGGTCTTTTCCAATGAGTCAGCTGTTTGCATCAGGTGGCCAAAGTATTGGAGTTTCAGCATCACGTCAGTTCTTCCAATGAACACCCAGGACTGATCTCCTTTAGAATGGACTGGATGGATCTCTTTGCAGTCCAGGGGATTCTCAAGAGTCTTCTCCAACACCACAGTTCAAAAGCATCAATTCTTCGGCACTCAGCTTTCTTCACAGTCCAACTCTCACATCCATACATGACCACTGGAAAAACCATAGCCTTGACTAGACGGACCTTTGTTGGCAAAGTAATGTCTCTGCTTTTTAATATACTGTCTAGGTTGGTCATAACTTTCCTTCCAAGGAGTAAGCGTCTTTTAATTTCATGGCTGCAATCACCATCTGCAGTGATTTTGGAGCCCCTAAAAATAAAGTCTGACAACATTTCCACTGTTTCCCCATGAAACAGTGAAGTGATGGGATCAGATGCCATGATCTTAGTTTTCTGCATGTTGAGTTTTAAGCCAACTTTTTCACTCTCCTCTTTCACTTTCATCAAGAGGCTCTTTAGTTCTTCTTTGCTTCCTTCCATAAGGGTGGTGTCATCTGCATATCTGAGGTGATTGATATTTCTCCCAGCAGTCTTGATTACAGCTTGTGCTTCTTCTAGCTCAGCGTTTCTCATGATGTACTCTGCATAGAAGTTAAATAAGCAGGGTGACAATATACAACCTTGACGTACTCCTTTTCCTATTTGGAACCAGTGTGTTGTTCCATGTCCAGTTCTAACTGTTGCTTCCTGACCTGCATACAGATCTCTCAGAAGGCAGGTCAGGTAGTCTGGTATGCCCATCTCTTTCAGAATTTTCCACAGTTTGTTGTGATCCACACAGTCAAAAGCTTTGGCATAGTCAATAAAGCAGAAATGGATGTTTTTCTGAAACTCTTTTGCTTTTTTGATGATCCAGAGGATGTTAGCAATTTGATCTCTGGTTCCTCTGCTTTTTCTAAAACCAGCTTGAACATCTGGAAGTTCATGGTTCACGTATTGCTGAAGCCTGGTTGGAGAATTTTAAGCATCACTTTACTAGCATGTGAGATGAGTGCAATTATGCAGTAGTTTGAGCATTCTTTGGCATTGCCTTTCTTTGGGATTGGAATGAAAACTGACCTTTTCCAGTCCTGTGGCCACTGCTGAGTTTTCCAAATTTGTTGGCATACTGAGTGCAGCACTTTCACAGCATCATGTTTTAGGATTTTAAATAGCTCAGTTGGAATTCCATTACCTCCACTAGATTTGTTGGTAGTGATACTTTCCAAAGCCCACTTGACTTCACATTCCAGGATGTCTGGCTCTAGATGAGTGATCACACCATCATGATTATCTGGGTCATGAAGATCTTTTTTGTACAGTTCTTCTGTGTATTCTTGCCACCTCTTCTTAATATCTTCTGCTTCTGTTAGACCCCCACCATTCCTGTCCTTTATTGAGCCCATCGTTGCATAAAATGTTCCCTTGGTATCTCTAATTTTCTTGAAGATCTCTGGTCTTCCCCATTCTATTATTTTCTTCTATTTCTTTGCATTGATCACTGAGGAAGGCTTTCTTATCTCTCCCTGCTATTCTTTGGAACTCTGCATTCAAATGGCTATATCTTTCCTTTTCCCCCTTTGCTTTTCATTTCCCTTATTTTCACAGCTATTTGTAAGGCCTCCTCAGACAGTCATTTTGCTTTTTTGCATTTCTTTTCTTGGGGATGGTCTTGATTCCTGTCTCCTATACAATGTCATGAACCTCTATCCATAGTTCATCAGGCACTCTGTCTATCAGATCTAGTCCCTTAAACCTATTTCTCATTTCCACAGTGCAGTCATAAGGGATTTGATGTAGGTCATACTGAATGGTCTAGTTGAATAAAGTGGTTTTCTCCACTTTATTCATAAGGGATTTGATCTAGGTCATACTGAATGGTCTAATTGAATAAAGTGGTTTTCTCCACTTTATTCAATTTCAGTCTGAATTTGGCAATAAGGAGTTCATGATCTGAGCCACAGTCAGCTCCCAGTCTTGTTTTTGCTGACTGTATAGAGCATCTTCATCTTTGGCTACAAAGAATATAATCAATCTGATTTTGGTGTTTACCATCTGGTGATATCCATGTGTAGAGCCTTCTCTTGTGTTGTTGGAAGAGGGTGTTTGCTATGACCAGTACGTTCTCTTGGCAGAACCCTATTAGCCTTTGCCCTGCTTCATTCTGTACTCCAAGGCCATATTTGCCTGTTACTCCAGGCGTTTCTTGACTTCCTACTTTTGCATCTTTGTTCCCTATAATGAAAGGACATCTTTTTTGGGTGTTAGTTCTAGAAAATCTTGTAGGTCTTCATAGAACTGTTCAACTTCAGCTTCTTCAGCATTACTGGTCAGGCGATGACTTAGATTAACGTGACATTGAATGGTTTGCCTTGGAAATGAACAGAGATCATTCTGTCGTTTTTCAGATTGCATCCAAGTACTGGATTTCGAACTCTTTTGTTGGCTATGATGGCTACTCCATTTCTTCTAAGGGATTCGTGCCCACAGTCAGTCAGTTCAGTCAATTCAGTCGCTCAGTTGTGTCCAACTCTTTGTGGCCTCATGAATTGCAGCACGCCAGTCCTTCCTGTCCATCACCAACTCCTGGAGTTTACTCAAACTCCTGTCCATCAAGTCGGTGATGCCATCCAGCCATCTCATCCTCTGTCATCCCCTTCTCCTCCTGCCCTCAGTCCCTCCCAGCATCAGGGTCTTTTCCAATGAGTCAGCTATTCGTATCAGGTGGCCAAAGTATTGGAGTTTCAGCTTCAGCATCAGTCCTTCCAATGAATACCCAGGTCTGATCTCCTTTAGAATGGACTGGTTGGATCTCCTTGCAGTCCAAGGGACTCTCAAGAGTCTTCTCCAACACCACAGTTCAAAAGCATCAATTCTTTGGCCCTCAGCTTTCTTCACAGTCCAACTCTCACATCCATACATGACCACTGGAAAAACCATAGCCTTGACTAGATGGACCTTTGTTGGCAAAGTAGTGTCTCTGCTTTTTAACATGCTATCTAGGTTGGTCATAACTTTCCTTCCAAGGAGTAAGTGTCTTTTAATTTCCTGGCTGCAATTACCATATGCAGTGATTTTGGAGCCCAAAAAAATAAAGGCTGACACTGCTTCCACTGTTTCCCCATCTACTTCTTGCCCACAGTAGTAGATATAATGGTCATCTGATTTAAATTCACCCATTCTAGTCCATCTTAGTTCTCTGATTCCTAAAATGTCAGTGTTCACTCTTATCATCTCCTATTTGATGACTTCCAATTTGCCTTGATTCATGGACCTAACATTCCAGGTTCCTATGCAATATTGCTCTTTACAGCATTGAACCTTGCTTCTATCATCAGTCCCATCCACACCTGGGTGTTTTCTTATTGCTTTGGCTCCATCCCTTCATTCCTTCTGGAGTTATTTATCCACTGATATCCAGTAGCATATTGGGCACCTACCAACCTGTGGAGTTCATCTTTCAGTGTCCTATCTTTTGCCTTTTCATACTGTTCATGGGGTTCTCAAGGCAAGAATACTAAAGTGGTTTGCCATTCCCTTCTTCAGTGGACCACATTCTGTCAGACCTCTCCACCATGACCCGCCTGTCCTGGGTGGTCCCACAGGGGATGGCTTAGTTTCACTGAGTTAGACAAAGCTGTGGTCCACGTGATCAGATTGGCTAGTTATCTGTGACTGTGGTTTCAGTCTGTCTGCCCTCTGCTGCCCTCTCTCAGTGCCTACCGTCTTACTTGGTTTTCTCTTACCTTGGATGTGGTGCATCTCTTCATGGCTGCTCCAGCAAAGTGTACCATATTGGTACACTATTCTAATATTTCAAAAACCTGAAGAAAATAAAGAAAAAAGTGAAGTTTATATTATATGCTTTGTGAATAAAAGGTAAAGAAATTAGCGTCATTTAAAACTTTACTGTTTAGATCACTGTTGATCTATCCATTAACAAATCCGAGTAAGCGTTAAAACTAAACCTTTACGTCTAGTTCTAATTCAAGGAGGTAAATTGGACACACATTGCAGCCAACTGTAATCCCTTAGAAAACATTATGACATAACATAGGAAATACATTTAATAAAATAGTGGAGAAAAACTGCCAAGGAAAGTATGTTATCTTCAGAGCTGTAGAGGAGGAAGATGCTTATCTCTGCACTGTAACTCAAGACAGACTTTAGTTTCAATACTGAAAGACCCTGTAAAGGGAGAGAGTAGTTGATGAGGCTAGAAATAGAATTATTTGAAGGTTTATTTAAACATCAGGTATCTGGCATTCGCCTTTAACTCCCCCCCCCCAAAAAAAAACAAAAACAGAAAGGATCGGAGAGTTTCCTGTAGATAAATGGCAGAAAATGTTGAGAAAAAAGACTGAGGATTCGAGTGAGAATATTGGACTCTCAGAGTAACTGTACATCTTCTGGAATTTGTAAAGTCCTTATCCTGTCAGCAAATTATTTTGTCCACTTATTCTAGCATGAAGTCTTCTAAAGGACACATCTAACCCCACTCCACTTCATGTAGTACTGTTAGTTATGAGAGACTTTATGTGAAAATTAACTGACATAAACAACAGTAGTTAGAGTGAAAGTTGCTTGGTCATGTTCAACTCTTTGCAACCGCATGGACTATACAGTCCATGGAATTCTCCAGGCTAGAACACTGTAGTGTGTAACCTTTCCCTTCTCCAGGTGATCATCCCAACCCAGGGGTAGAATCCAGGTCTCCTGCATTGCAGGCAGATTCTTTACCAGCTGAGCCACAAGGGAAGCCCAAGAATACTGGAGTGGGAAGTCTATCCCTTCTTCAGTGGATCTTCCTGAGCCAGGAACTGAACCAGTGTCTCCTACATTGCAGGCAGATTCTTTACCAACTGAGCTATCAGGGAAGTCCAATGAACAGTAGAGGAGACCTAAACCATGTATATATAGTCTTTCTTAAAACATGAGAGGGCAAAACAAGGCATATTAGAATTAGTAGTGGTAGTATGGAAGAAAAAGAATAGATAATATTGCTAGAGAGAAAGAATGAATAAAACAGAGAAGGTGAAGGATAAAATTATCAAAGAAATAACAGGAGAGACATTCCCAGATGAAATATAGTCACAAGTCTGCAGTTTGAACTTTTTTACTAAGTGTCCAATGTATTAAATTATAGAGGGCTCACAGACAGACATATCCTTCAGAAAATGGAACCTCAGTTAATTTAACTCAGAAAATTTAACCTCAGTTAAAAGAAAAAATCCTAAAATCTTTCAGAGACAATAATAAATAACTTCAAAGGAAGAAAAATGAGATAAGCATTAGACTTTTTTCACCAGGAACACTGGAGCTAGAAAACAAGGGAGCCTTTAAAATTTAAAAACAATGGAGCCTTTAAAATTCTAAAGGAAAATTATTAACAATCTAGAATTCCATAGCCAGCTAAAATATCAATGATGTATGTGGTGGGGGATGGGAGGTCAATATATCTGCATATATGCAAAGGCTCAGAAAATATAACCGCTCTCATACTTCTTAGAAATATAGCTGAAGATACACTCTGGTAAGTTAGGAACTGAAGTATAGACCCAGCCAAAAGAATATAACAGTTCTTTTTTCTTTTTTTCAGCATCTCAGAATGTGACTTTATTTGGAGAGAGTGTCTTTTTTAAAAAATTTATTTACTTTTTATTAAAGAATAATTGCTTTACATAATTTTGCTGTTTTCTGTCAAACCTCAACATGAATCAGCCATAGGTATACATATATTCCCTCCCTTTTGAAACCCCCTCTCATCTCACTCCCCATCCCATCCCTCTAAGTTGATACAGAACACCTGTTTGAGTTTCCTGAGCCATACAGCAAATTCCCGTTGGCCATCTATTTTACATACGGTAATGTAAATTTCCATGTTACTCTTTTCATACATATCACCCTCTCCTCCTCCACTCTCCCCATGTCCGTATGTCTATTCTCTATGTCCGTTTCTCCACTGTTGCCCTGTAAATAAATTCTAGTACCATTTTTCTATATTCCATATATATACATTAGAATATGGTATTTATCTTTCTCTTTTTGACTCACTTCACTCTATAATAGGTTCTAGATTCAGTTCTGAATAATATAGTAATACAGCTGACCTCAGAGATGAACCAGCTAAAGTAGAGGAGGAGAGAGGGTGAGCCTCATAAATTGTGAAGAGTACCTCTAGGATAAAAATAAGTAAGAGCATGGAGAGCCTTAAGGATTCAATGAAAGTGAATTATGTCAAAACAATAAATTAAAATTTTCATTAGATATAGTAACATTTGGCAAGAAGCTCTCAACTAATTAATTTTTTCTTACAGGAATCTTTTTTATTTTTTTATTTTTAGCTGTTTTAGTTGAAGTATAGCTAATTTACAACATTGTGTTAGTTTCAGATATACAGCAAAGTGAATGTGTATATATATATACACATATATGGGCTTCCCAGGTGGCTCAGACTGTCATGCCAGTCAGAATGGCTGCCATCAAAAAGTCTACAGATACTAAATGCTAGAGAGGGTGTGGAGAAAAGGGGATCCTCTTATTCTGTCGGTGGGAATGCAAACTGGTATAGCCACTATGGAGAACACTGTGGAGATTCCTTAAAACCTGGCAATAGAATTGCTATATAACCCAGCAATCTCACCGCTGGGCACACACTGAGGAAACCAGAATTGAAAAAGACACATGTACCCCAATGTTCACTGCAGCACTGTTTATAACAGCTAGGACATGGAAGCAACCTGAATGTCCATCGGCAGATGAATGGATAAGAAAGTGTGGTACATATACACAATGGAATATTACTCAGCTGTTAAAAAAAAGAACGCATTTGAGTCAGTTCTAATGAGGTGGATGAAACTGGAGCCTATTATACAGAGTGAAATAAGTCAGAAAGAGAAACACCAATACAGTATATTAATGAATATACATGGAATTTAGAAAAACAGTAATGATCCTATACACAAGGCAGCAAAAGAGACACAGACTTTTGGACTATGTGGGAGAAAACGAGGGTGGGATGATTTGAGAGAACAGCATTGAAACATGTATATTACCATATGTAAAACAGATGACCAGTGCAAGTTCAATGCATGAAGCAAAGCCAGTGCTCTGGGACAACCAAGAGGGGTAAGGTAAGGAGCGAGGCGGGAGCGGGGTTCAGAAGGGGGCCACATGCGCACCTGCGGCTGACTCATGCTGATGTATGGCAAGAACTACCACAGCATTGTAAAGTAATTATCCTCCAATTAAAATAAAGAAATTAAAAAAAAAAAAAAAGAATCTGCCTGCAATGTGGGAGATGTAGGTTCAAGCCCAGTCAGGAAGATTCCTCTGGGGAGGGAACTGGCAACTCACTCCAGTATTCTTCCCTGAGAATCTTATGGACAGAGGAGCCTGGTGGGCTACAGTCCATGGGGTTGCAAAGAATCAGACATGACTGAGCAACTAACACACATACATGCACATATACATATATTTTTTTTCTTTCTCAGATTGTTTTCTATTGTAGCATATTACAAGATATTGACTACATCTCAGACGAATTATTAAACAAACCAAAATTGGCCCTTAATGGGATATAAAAAAAGAAAATCCAGTTTACCTTGATGCTAGCAACATTGTCCTCTTATTGGTTTGGGGCATTGGACCTGAAGACAGATAAATGTAATCTTAGTAAACTGGCCCAGGAGTAACAATACTTATGAAGTCACAATAATATACATATAATTATTGTACATATGTATGTGTATGATATTGCTTCTCAAATTTTAGGTCAACATAGCAAAAGCCTAGAATTTTTAGCTATGATTATTGAATAAAATGTAAATGTTAACAACCTTGACTGTGTAAAAGTGTAGCTGACAAAATGTAGAATGTGCCAGGTAGGAGTTAAATTACCCTTATCTTTCATTTTGGGAAATGAGAAAATATTGTCAAGGTTATTGAAACAAGAAATAGAAGTTTTAAAGAATATATAACATAACCAATAAAATAATACAAATATATAATAATTATAATTAAAATATAACTAAAAAAAATTGAGAATAAGAGCAGAAGTCAACAGGCAGTGATTTAAATATGTGACTTTAACAGAAGGTGTTCAGCGGATGTGGCACAGAGTTGAGAAATCGAGCAATGTAAAGAAATATAAACCAGAGATATGAAGACAATCAACAGGAAATTTGTACATGAACATGGCTGATTTTGCCTCTGTTGGATGCACCTTGGGATGGCTGTGACTTAAATAGTATTGCCCAACCCTCTTCCCTGGACTATTTGCTTCAATGTTCATGTTACTTTGATAAAACTCTCCTTTTCAAAATTAAAATTTTGAATAACAAAGGTTTTGCTTAGACATTAAAAAAAAAATAGGGCAACACAATGTAATTCTGGACTGGTCCTCTGACTGGAGAAAATGATTATAGCTCCTATTTCCTGAGCACCTACTTTGTGTAAGACAAGATGTGAGGCACTTTATTTTCCTTGTTTCTAAAGTTCAAAACAAGGTAGAAATTATAATGCTCATTTCAAAGATGTGGAAATTGAGCTTCAGGGAATTTAAGTAACAAAAGTCTGAAGTAACAGTGTAGATGAAAAGTAGGGCTACACCAAGAACCTTGTCCAAAAACAAAATTTTAAAAATTAAAAAGCAAATGAGAGAAGTCATATCATCATTTCTCTAGGTATAGTTCAAATCTGCCATTCTTTGATTCCACAAGAGGAATGCAAACAAAGCCTACTCACTTTTCCATGTCAACCTGAAAATCAATTCAGACTCCCAGAAGAATGTGGGTCATTAGATAAGCTTTCATTCCCAGAGGTTGGGTGTGGGGTCTAAAAGGTTAGTGCTCTAGCACAGGTGCAGGAATTTTCCCTTGCACACTGTACCGATGAGTCTGCATTTGTATGTACTTTATTCAATTAATGCTTTCTTGAATCTACAACATTTCTGCATACAAAAATATTACAGTTATAGTAAAACAGTAAATCAAACAACAGTGAAAAAGCATCTCTCTATCAAAGCTTAGTTTATGTTTATTTTAAGAGTGTTCAAAAATCCACTCCATGCAGTTACGTTTTACAGCTCAGAAAAACAAGCTCCAGATTTACAGATATTTCATAACATTCCTATCAGCATATAAGAGCTTCTTTCACAGCTGGCACAGAGTGTCCTTTCTTGTGTCTCTTCTAAATCGGTAGGAAGCTCCTTAGATCTCCTTTTTCGAACATTTTCTCTCCTGGCAGTGGGGAATCACAAAGGGGATGCTATTGATCTGGCGCTGAAGTGAAAATTTCCACACGACGAGAGAGCTAACATAAGTACTAGTTCAGGCAGGAAACCAATGATTTTATTAATTATTGCTGATCACGTCATCATAAAAAATCCTTAGGCTAAAAGGAAACATACAGAATGTGAGTGTGAGTGTGAGTGTGTGTGTGTGTGTGTGTAAGAATGAGAGGGATAGAAAGGAAAAGGGGCTTGAGATGAGAATGAATGCCATGCTGTAGACACCCCACCAGCACTCACCAGAGGAAATCAAGTTCCCGCCAGTTTGGCTGGGGTTCAGCGCCATCTGCATAGTATTTAAAAGTGAGAGCCAAAGTCTGAGCTATTTTATTGGAGTTAGTAAAGAAGCTCTCCAATCTATATCTGAAACTCCACCGTTCCAGCTTCTGAGCATCACTAAAAAGAGCTTAGGGAGGTCAAGGAACTTAAAAACAGTAAGAGGAGCCGCTTTGCAGTCCATATAAAACTAGGACTCGATAGCCTGAGCATTTGAGACCATTTTGTCTCCCATAAATGCTGGGAAAATCCTGAAGCAATTGTTGGGAAAATGTATGAGATTAAGGATAATAATTATATTAATAGATAAAATAGAGGACTTAGAATCAGGCACTGTTTAAGGTGTTGGTGGTGGTTTAGTCACTTAGTTGTGTCTGACTCTTGTGACCCCAGGCTGTAGCCCGGCAGGCTCCTCTGTCTATGGGATTCTCCAGGCAAGCATATTAGAGTGGGTTGCCATTCCCTTCTCTGGGGGATCTTCCTGACCCAGGGATCAAACCCAGGTCTCCTGCATTGCAGACGGATTCTTTACAAACTAAGCTACCAGGAAAGCTTTAAAGGTTTAACTTTTTGTTAAACCTTAAACCTTCACTAATTTGTTCAGTCCTCACAGTAACCTCATATGGTAAGTATCATTATTATCTACAATTTGCAGATTAGGGATCTCCCAGGACTGAATCCTAAGATAAGAATTCTCTTTCTAACATTAGTTTTTAAGTTTTGCTCTTTCAAAATCTAGGACTTGTTTTTGTTCCCAAGTGACTCAGAAGTAAGCAAATGTGATTCTCAATTTCTTCCCATATCCATGAAGCAGTTAAGAAAAACACAGACTTGACTAGATTAATGAAACCTATCTTGACATATAGTTAATAGTATTGCTTTTCACATAATAAATTAAATTAATCCCTACAGCAAACTTCTAAGTGAAATGCTATTATGATACCCTTTTGCAAATGAGGAAACTAGGCATAAAGTATTAGGTACCTTACTCAAGATCACAAAGCCTTCAAGAAGCTGAGACAACCCAGTTGGCTCTTGAGTCTCTGCTGTTGTTCTGGTATCTATTGCTGGCCTCAAAAACTAGTGGCTAAAACTAACAATTTATTATTTCTCAGTTCTGCAGGACAATGGGGCTCAGTGAGTGTTCTCACTTGGCATCTCTCAAGAAGTTATAATCAGATGGCAGCTAAGGATGGAGTCAAATGAAGACTTAACTGGGCTGATCACATGAAATGTCTCTTCACTCTCAATTTGGCCCTTCAGGGGACAGCTAGAATTGCTGGGGGATGACCATCCTTCTCTCTTTCTCCACCGAGTCTTTCTATGTGGGTAGATTGGACTTGTTTACAGAATCCTGGTCTCAAGATAGTAGGACTTCTTATAGGGCAACTGGCTTCCACTTGTGTGAGAAATCCAAGAAACTCTAGAAAAAGTGAGAAAGTTTCTATTTTACTTCATCTTGAAGGTCATGCAGCATCACTTGTCAACATTCTGTTGATCAAAAACAAGTCATGGGGTCCACCCAGATTTAGGATTCAAGGGGAGGGGATAGTTGTTGTTCAACTGCTCAGTTGTGTCTGAGTCTGTGTGACCCCATGGACTGTAGCCCACCAGGCTCCTCTGTCCTTCACTATGTCTTGGAGTTCGCTCAAATTCATGCCTATTGAGTCAGTGATGCCATCCAACCATCTCATCCTCTGCCACACTCTTCTCTTTTTGCCTTCAATCTTTCCAAGTGTCAGGATCTTCTCCAGTGAGCTGGTTCTTTGCATCAGGTGGCCAAAGTATTGGAGCTTCAGCTTCAGCATCAGTCCTTCCAATGAATATTCAGGGTTGATATCCTATAGGACTGACTAGTTTGATCTCCTCGAAGTCTAAGGGAGTCTCAAGTGTCTTCTCCAGGACCACAGTTCAAAAGCATCAATTCTTCGGCACTCAGCTTTCTTTTTGGTCCAACTCTCACATCCATACATGACTATAGGATAATCTATAGCTTTGACTATATGGACCTTTGTTGGCAAAGTGATGTCTCTGCTTTTTAATACGCTAAGTTTGTCAGAGTATAAATACTGGGAAGCATGATTCACTGAGGACCCATCATTGAAGACCAGTACCGTAGCTCTTAGTGACCATTATTTGCTGCTTATGCTATAAATCACAGAGCTGAAGATTTAAGCCCAGTTTGAACAAGGCACAACAATGCTACTGAAAATAAGTACATAGGAAATCCTTTCCAAAATCACTGTTTTTTTTCTACTAGAGAAATCTTCAGAGGTGGCACTGAGTTGCCTCAAGATGATATCAGTGAGAGGAATTCCAAAAATGTCTGGAAAGATTCTAAGCCTCATTAAGTAAGATAAAAATTAGCATTTTCCTTCGCTCTTTGGAACTAAGTTTAAAGTCTCCGTAGAATGCAGGCATTCTCCTGATTGAGTGCTTGTCCTAGCTCTGCTGCTAATTAGCCTTGACTAACTTCTCGGCATGTTTCTTCTTCCTTTAAATGTGATTATTAATGTTCTCCATCATGGAATTGATGGAAGAATCAAATAAGATTATGCACAGGAGGGTACTGTGAAAATTCAAACTTAAAGCACTTCTTACTACTGGATCTTGCTATTGGTGGATTATTGGTTGATGTATATTTCCCCGATTAAGCTGTAAGCTCTGTGATATGAGGGGCTGTTTTGGACACTGTAGCATCCTCATTGCCCAAAACAGTGCTAAACCCATAGTTTAGAAGACCATATGCTTTATCATCCAAGTAGGAACACTCTCAAGAATGAAAAGTGAAAGTGTTAGTTGCTCAGTCATGTCCAACTCTGCGAACCCATAAAATGTAGCCTGCCGGGGACCTCCGTCCATGAGATTCTCCAGGCAAAAATATTGGAGTGGGTTGCCATTTCCAACTCCAAGGAACCCAGGTCTTGAGCATTGCAGGGTTCTCCCGCATTTCAGGCAGATTCTTTACCATCTGAGCTAGCAGGGAAGCCTGGTGAAAATGAAAGGAGACATTTTTGATAATTATGCTATAGATCAACAAATGTAAAAGGGACCTTTTGTAGTAGATACTGAATAAACATTTCTTGAATGTAAATATTTTTATATTACTTATTTTAATATTTTTCTTCCTTTCTCATTATGAGTCTTATCCTTCTCTCGTATCCCATCCTTCCTTCACCATCATCCAATTTTATCTTTATTTTCAAAGTCAGAAATCAAATTGTACCCCATCTCCAATGGCAAATTAACTCTTCCATTAACAGGTTGTCAATATTCTAAATGTCAGAGCACCTTCCAGGAATTCAGAGTTACATTTGATTAATTCCAAATATGATTGTTCGGTCCCTACTACATAGCAAACTTTGTCTTAGCTGGGCTAGGCAGTAGTGATCTAAACAAGCAAAGTCTGTTTTCAGAGAACTTACATTCTTGTGGGGTTAGGCAGACAGTAAACACAAAGCTATTACAATCTCAGATTGAGGGAAGTGCTAGAAAGGATACAAAATAGAAAATTTTGGTAGTGAGGCAGGTTTTAGAAAAGGCAGTCTAGAGAAAGAAGACACTGAAACTGAAATCTGAATGAATTAGAGACCCAGGCATAAGTGGCGCAGTGGTAAAGAACCTGTTTGCCAGTGCAGCAGACACAGGAGACTCAGGTTTGATCCCTGGGCTGGCAAGATCCCCTGGAGAAGGAAATGGCAACCCACTCAGTATTCTTGCCTAAGAAAGTTCCATGGACAGAGAAGCGTGGCAGGCTACAGTCCCAAGGGTCACAAAGAGTCAGACACGACTGAGTGACTAAGCACACAAGCACATCACTGGAGTACCCACTAAGAATTTCAAGGGGCTTCTCTAGTGGCTCACTGGTAAAGAATCCACCTGCCAGTGCAGAAGATGGGGGTCCAATCCCTGGGTCCGAAAGGTCCCCTGGAGAAGGAAATGGCAACCCACTCTAGTATTCGTGCCTGGAAAGTTCCATGTACAGAGGAGCCTGATGGGCTACTAGTCCATGGAATCACAAAGAGTCAAGACACATCTGAGCAACTGGGCATAGGCCCACAGGCACACATAGGCATAAGAGGGGCTGGAGAAAGTGCTTGGAGCAGAGAGAGCCGCAAAAACAAAAGCCTGTAGGTGGATAAGCTTGGCAGCAGAGGAACAAGAGATCATGTGGCCAGAGCCCAGTAAACAAGGGGGAAAGAGGTATAATGGTGGTTGGAGAGCACTGGCTTTGAAGCAGGACAGACCACATTAGAATGCTGACTCTCCTTATCCCTGTGGTATGCCTGGGTAAGTTATTCACACTTTCTGCATCTATTTTTCAGGGTTGACGTAAGGATTAAACAAGATAAAGGAGTGTGAAGTGTCCTATACATGGTAGATGCCATAAAAATGGGAGATGCTAGAGTGATAAAACTAGAAGCAAGCAGTGACAAATGACCTTGAGTTTCCCAAATGAACACTTTTTAAATAATTCATTAAGGGCTGTATTTGTAACCTACCCACGTGGTGCTAGTGGTAAAGAAAGAGCCTGCCAATGTAGGAGACACAAGAGACTAAGGTTCAATCCCTGGGTTGGGAAGATCCCCTGAAAGAGGAAATGGCAACCTGCTCCAGTATGCTTGTCTGGAGAATTCTCTGGACAGAAGAGCCAGGCAGGCTACTGTCCATGGGGTCCCAAAGAGTTGGACATGACTGAGAAACTAAGCAGCATCAAACCCAAAGACTAGACATAAAAATCAAAACCAGTATCATATTTTTCTGTTTTTACATTTCTCTGATGGTCACTGAGAATTCATGTCTGGGGTTAATCTGATTATAAATTGGGCAGAATAGACATGGCTGTAAGTCACTTGTCATTTCTGGAAACCCCTCTGGCATTTCACACCTAGTGCCCTTTACCTGTTCTCTAATCCCTGTGTCTCCCCTGGTACCCCTTACACATCACTGTTTATTCTGCAACTAATGTAACCAATACTCAGGCATTGGGTTTCTTAGCCTCTTTTTAACCCTCACCACGTCCTACTCTGCATTTGTCATAGAATAAAACAGTGCTGTTTCTAAAGAAATGCCAAGCTAGTCAGCCTATGCTGAAAGGGATGGAGCTTTCTAATTCGATTGGCCTTTTTGTGCTTGTCCTGAGCTACACCTGTTGTGCAGGTGGCATTCCAGCCGCTCATCACTGAAATGGATAGTGTATGAAGTCCTTTGTGCAGCTTTTCGGGTGCATTAATTATAGACTACCTGGATGCATCTAGAACACTTGGCAGTAGCAAGACAGTAGTGAATGTTCTGTTAAACAGTGTTTCCAATGGCATGTACTGTGGGCAGTTATGAGGCAGTCAGATAATGGCTCAGTATAATTCAGGAGTCACTGGATCACCCCAATTGAACCTCTACTCAATTTTGTTGCAAAATAAACTTTTTTCTTTTAATAATAACCCTTAAAAATTGGTAACAGGTATCAGTCTTGGAACAAAGTATGCTGCTGCTGCTACTGCTGCTGCTGCTAAGTCTCTTCAGTCATGTCCAACTATGTGCAACCCCATAGACGGCAGTGCAACAGGCTCTGCCGACAAAGTATGAGAGAGCTATATTTACTGCCATGAAAATAATTTCTAGTCAGGGCAATTCATTAGCATTACTGAAATGTTGGCTCTTGTATGGATATGCCCTAGTTCCTGTCTGAAGCCAGGAATCCTGAAGGCATTTTCTTACTTTTATTTCAAATGTGGAAAAACTCACTACTGCCAAAGATTGCGTTTGGTTTTTTGTTTGTTTGTTTTAAGATGAATCTGAGTGGTTGCTGCTGCTGCTGCTGCTAAGTCGCTTCAGTCGTGTCCGACTCTGTGGGACCCCATGGACGGCAGCCCACCAGGCTCCCCCGTCCCTGGGATTCTCCAGGCAAGAACACTGGAGTGGGTTGCCATTTCCTTCTCCAATGCATGAAAGTGAAAAGCGAAAGTGAAGTCGCTCAGTCGTGTCCTACTCTAGCGACCCCATGGACTGCAGCCCACTGGGCCCCTCCATCCATGGGGTTTTCCAGGGAAGAGTACTCGAGTGGGTTGCCATTGCCTTCTCCGGAATCTGAGTGGATTCTTCACCAAATGCATGAGAAACGGAAACAATTTGAATGACCTGTGTTGAAAATTAAAAAGCACTCATGTGGAAGAATCAGCCTGTGGATCTCTCATTTGAAAAAGAATAAAAGTAATTAAATCATCTTCTTTTAGCTAAATCATCTTCTTTTAGTTAGTCCAAAGAAAACTCACTAAGATGAAACCAGTTTGCCAGCTCATTAGGTAAAGTGCACAAAGGCAGTGAGAATTCTCTTAGCTTCTTTGAAGCTCAGGGAAGGGAACAGACCAACCAATATAGAAAAACTGATCAGGTACTTGCCCCTCACACCCTTTGTCTATCACCCTCTACCAAAAAACCAGCCTATTTCATCTTATTTTTATTTAGCTAAGAAATGTTTTTTTGAGAGTAACTTCTTGACTCATAAAGGAAGATGCAGATAATGGAAGGGGCTGAGATTTTTCTTAGTAGATGGAAAAGAATTATGCTGTTGGAACTTACCAGTTCCAGAAGAAGTAAGTTTTCTGTTATTTAATGTCATTCATCTTGTAATAGTATCAAGGAAGGATCTACCCAAAAAAGGTTTTTTATGGCTAAGTTTTAGTAGCTCCTTCAATTCCCTCAATAGACCACTGTGTGCTCAGTTGCTCAGCCGTGTCTGACTCTTTGCAGCCCCGTGAACTGTAGTCTGCCAGGCTCCTCTGTCCATGGATTTTTCAGGCAGGAATACCAGAATGGGTTGCCATTTCCTTCTGCAGTAGATCTTCCTGACCCAGGGATCAAAACTGGGTCTCCTGCTTTGACAGGCGGATTCTTTACCACTGAGCCACCAGGTAAGTCCTCTTTTGTGTTTACCATTTCCAAAGGACATATCCCAAGTCTCATGAGGAATAAAAAGCTGCCTTTCATCTTGCGTAGTAATTTCATTTAAAATTGCCAGAAAGAGACCTCTTCAAGGATCTGAGAGTAGGCTCTTGTCTAACACTTGGAAATGAATTGCCTGAGGAGACACATGTATGACAAAGCAAAAGATTTTGTTGGAAAGGGGTGCCAGGGTAGATAGCAGCACGGAATCCAAGAGAACTGGTCTACTCATGGCTTGCAATCTCGGGTTTTATGTAGGTGGGATTAGTTTCCAGTTTCTCTCTGGCCAATCATCTTGCTCATGCCCATATTGGTTCCACTCAGGAACCTTCTGGTGGTACATGCATCTCTCAGTCAAGATGGATTCCAGCACAAGGGTTTGGCAGAAGTTAGCAGGACATATTATGGGCTGGTGTCTGCTCCCTCTTTTTGGGCCCTCCTGAATTCTATTGATTGGTTTTGGTGGCAGCTTCTCAGTACCAGCTTCTCAGGTTCTTATTGGGACCTCCTGTTGTGAGACAAGTTATACAAGTGATTATTTTTGTGCCCAGGCAAGGTGAGTGGCCAGTTCTAACGAACATCATCATCATAAATTAGGAAAAAGATACTGACTTGAGGAAAATAGCACAATGGTATTTTATTTTTGCTCTGGAATCATGGACTCACAAATACAAGAAAAGCATTTTTCTTAAAGTCAAACTTCTGAAGTTTCCATAAACAAAAACCAAAAAACAGTAGTAATACTCTAATCCTTTGTTGCTGTTGTTCAGTTGCAAGTCGTGTCCAACACTGTGACCCTATGAACTGCAGCATACCAGGTTTTCCTATCCCTCATCATCTCCCAGAGTTTTCCCAAATTCACGTCCATTGAATAGATGATGCCATCCAACCATCTCATCCACTGTCACCTCTTCTCCTCCTGCCCTCAATCTTTCCCAGCATCAGGGTCTTTTCCTTTGAGTCGGCTCTTTGCATCAGGTGGCCAAAGTATTGGAGCTTCAGCCTCAGCATCAGTCCTTCCAATGAATACTCTGGGTTGATTTCCTTTAGGATTGACTGGTTTGATCTCCTAGCAGTCCAAGGGACTCTCAAGAGTCTTCTCCAGCACCACAGCTCAAAAGCATCAGTTCTTCAGCACTCTGATTTCTTTATGGTTCAACTCAAATTCTCAGCACCTAGATTATATCTCAACCCACTCTCACTCTTTACTGAGTCCCATGGACACAGGTTCCCAGAGGATATCTCTACTGATGATGTCTCTTTGACACCAGAATTTACACTGAATCCACAACATCTTCCATTTTCCCATTATGGCACCCAAAGATCTCCAGATTCTTACACTTCTACCCTCAGAATCATTTTGGAGCCATGGCTCCTTTTCTTCATGGATAATTCCATTTCATTTATTGCAATAAATATGTATTGGCTAGACCCTAATAAGTGCATAATATATAAAGCTAAATAAAAGAACAATCCTACCTTCAAGAGACACAGTGTGGTGTGAAAAGAAAGACACATACACAAGTAACAACAACCCAAGTTGGACCAAGATCAGCTCTAACGGAGACATGCAGAGTGAAATGACTGAGGAATAGAGTTTCAACAGGCAGAATGTGAGGAAAAGCATTCGAAGCAACTGTGACAACATGAGCACAAGCAAAGCAAGAGGAGTTGGTGAATATATTCAGAGAAATGAAAGTGATCTGTACACGGAGTGGATGGTAGGGTGTGGTCAGAGATGAGGACGGTCAGCTCAGGCATGTCCTCTATCCACACAGATCACCCACTGGGATCTTTCCTTGACTCTGTTCTTTTTACATGTTTTCTCTTATTCCTGTTGCCAGAGAAGATTTTTCAGTTAGTTTATCTCTTCATGTCTGATCTGTTTATAACTAGATTATAAAGGCTTAAGGAAAGAAACCACGTCTTCTGTGTTTGCTTGTATATCCCAAACAAGAACAAGTATTATACACAAAAAGCAGTCTTAGTGATTCTGTGTTGCACTGAGCACATTCCTCCAGTGCCCGTGGTTTTACAGACAATTTTCTGCACAGAGACTCCAAAGGAGAGGTCAAAATCCTTAGGAAGCATTGCTAGTGACCAAGATGAGGGGAGGGGGGAACCCCATTTTTGTTAAATAAGAAGGAGGCCTGACAAATGATAACATTCATGATTCCCTGATTACCAGGAAAAGAGGAAGCTCTTAAAAGGCTGACATTTCTTCTGCCTCTTTCAACAACTATCTGAAACTAGAAACAATGGATTAGAAAGTCCAATTTGAAGATCTACTGAAAATCATCAGCCTGAGACATTTTATTCTTTTTTTATCTCCTCCTACAACAATATTTCACAGTTCAAGTTTTGTCTTTACTTGTCCTTTTTACAATCTTTTTCACAATTTTAAAGAATGTAACATGCATTCTGTAGCAGGGAAAAAAAAAGACAGGATAGCACCAGATTTACTCTGACCTTTTTAAGGTTCCAAATTTAGTTAGTTAGCCATTTCTATCCTCCAAGCTTTTCAGAAGCTCATGTGCTGGAGAGAACTAAAAATGGCAAACCCCTCCAAATTACCAGCATTTAAAAGGTTAAACAGTTTATTTTTATCCCACGAGCAGAGAATGAAAGCTCCAGTGTATTCAGGCTTGGTATGACAAAGATCACAACAAGGAACTAGAAATGATCTGTGGTTAACCCTTGCCATCTAAGTCGCTTCAGTTGTGTCCAACTGTTTATGACCCTGTGGACTATAGCCCGTCAGGCTCCTCTGTCCATGGGATTCTCCAGGCAAGAATACTGGAGTGAGTTGCCATGCCCTCTTCCAGGGGATCTTCCCAACTCAGGGATCAAACCCTCATCTCTTATGTCTCCTGCATTGGCAGGCAGGTTCTTTACCACGACTGCCACCTGGGAAGCCCTTTCTACAATCTTCAAATCTCACTCTGGGGATTTTTCTCACAAATTTTGCAAAGTGTTAAGCCATGGCTGTCAGGAATGGTCACAAGACAGCACAACTGCTCCTTCTCTTTTTCAGAGTTGATCATCTGTCCTTAGAAGTCCAGAGGGAAGGATTCAAAGTCTCCCCAGTAGGAAACTCCCACTGCATTCAAAACTTCACTCTCTGGACTGCTTCAGGGAGCATATGATTCTTCTATGTAAGGCAGCTTTCCTTTGTCAACTACAGTTTGGCACTTGCCATGGGCACTTTCTATCTACCTCTACAAGGATTGAATCATGTGCTGCTGCAGCTGTTGGTTCTCAACACCCCCTGAAAGGAGTTGAGGGTGGAGAAGCAGAAAGGAGGCACTCTGTGCTCAGAAAGGGGACGTGGGGAAACTGGCAGAACAGGGCTTCAGATAGTCAGATATTTTCAGGAGCCAATTTTATGAACCCAGTTCTTGTATCTCCTCATATTTAGAAAAGTACTAAAATCCCTCATGATAACTACTGCTCCTCATGGCTAGCAGAAACCTGTAAAAATATGGGCTTGATTGCATGTATTCCCCCTTCACCAAAATCACAAATAAACTGACCTTCCCCTGCCCCTTTGGAGCAATTTTTCAGAGCTATCTGTGGCGCTCTCTCCTGGCTGCAAGCCTCATTTTGCCCCAAATAAAACTTAAGTCACAACTCTCATGCTGAGCATTTTTTAAAGTTGACACCCTCAAATGAAGATTCTGACTCAGGTTAATAGATTACTTGCTTTCTCTGTGATCAGAAATAACTATTTTCAATGATATTGAGTGAAGCAAAAACCAGACTCACATACTTTTTGTGTAAAAGATACAATGGCTTAAAAGGGTAGTCAAGAACTTCAGAAGGAAATACTCAACCATTTATAAGTTATATGCTTTACTTCTCTCTCTTTCTGAAGATTGAAAGTGAAAGTGTTAGTCACTCAGTTGTGTTTGACTCTTTGGGATCCCATTGATTGTAGCTGGCCAGGCATCTCTGCCCATGGAATTCTCCAGGGGAGAATACTGGAGTGTGTAGCCATGCCCTTCTGCAGGGGATCTTCCTGACCTAGAAATAGAACCTGAGTTTCCTGCATTGCAGGCAGGTTTTTTACGGTCTGAGCCACTAAGGAAGCTGTTTCTGAAGATTAACTTTAACAACTAGTTTTCTAAACTCACCACTTTGGGTCACACATGCAGAAAGTGAGCGTCCCAACGTTAGGCAGTGAATGCTCTGTCTTGTCACCTACAAATTAGGCATGTGTGAGACACTTCTCCTTCAAGAGAAATGGGGTCACCAAGAAGCAGGTTCAACAAAGGAAGGGACACATCCAGATACTTAACAGCTTTGACCCTTTCTTCCTGTCCTCCAGACAACTCTCAATTTTCTACCAAAATAGCCAGGTCTTATCTTTTTTTACTCATTTCAAAACCTGCATTGAGAACACATAAATGGGTGGCAGAACCTCCAAGCATGAGAAAAGTGAACTACCCACTGTCACAAAACAAAGAAAGCCTGTTGGGTTGTTTTTTAAAAAAAGAAAGAATTAAAAATGGAGTTTCTTCGTTTCTAATGGAAAGCATTTAGTTTGGCTCTGGGAGGTACAGTTCAGGCTTTTGTGACCTACACCCTGAGAGACATCCTGCAAAGTGTGCTTAGGAGGTGTGGCTAAAATACAGGTCTCAGACAAAATATTCACTACTTATGCAAAAGTGGTTCTCTCTGGGGTCCTAAAACTACATCTCTATTCTCAGAAAATAAAAATGTAAATGATAATAATGTGTTACATTCCTAGAATATATCAGCCTTACAAAACCACTGCTAGCCTAGGTTTTTTTTTTTTTTTTTTTAATGTATTTACTCTCTTCAAGGAATTTTCTTGCATAATATAAAAATTCCCCCTTTTTTGCCACCTTTAGAGCACAGGGATGATTGGAGCATGGGGGAGTCAAATCTTCTGTGGAGTTAAATTCTCAGTTCAGCATGTAAAGTGAAAATTACATAGTCTAAATTACCCTTGAAAATCCCTGAAATTATCCATAAAATAGAGTATACATATTTCTGTATATACAACATTATACAGTAATTTTTATTCATGCTAAATCGTGGGAACTTCAACGCTGGATTAACAGAAGGAATAAAAGTTCTATGAAATCTACACAGCTCTCTGGGTGTTCAAAATAAGAAAAAGAAAAGTAGGAAAAGATGTGTGTGCATGCATGTTCATGTTCAACTCTTTTGTGACCCCATGGACTGTAGCCTGCCAGGTTCCTCTGTCTATGGAATTTCCCAGGCAAGATTACTAGAGTCATTCTCTCTGTCAGGGAAGTTTGTAATTTCCTCAGTTCTGTCTCGCTGCAGCAAAAATTTGAAGTGACGGACATGCCAGTGTTACAGCTCCATGTTGCAGCTCAGCTTTATTTGCAAACAAAGGAAAATACATCCTTGAGGTGTGAGGGTGGGCCAACCCAAAGACATAAGAGAAGAGAAGCCCAAAGCTCAATTTTGGCTCCTCTTTTTATATGATTTTTTCTTCTCCCCTTGAGCCTGCCCTATGTAAACTGGGCTAGCCAGGAGAGCTGTCTTACCTGAGGTCCTCACTCCAGTCCCGGGCCTTCCTTTGTTCTATGTTCACAGGCTTTTCCCTTTTTGTCTTTCAGCCACTGCCATTTTGGACTCCCTTTTCCTATTCTAACTACCTAACACTTCTCCAAGGGATATACCTGAACAAGGGATGGAAACTGAGTATCCTGCATCTCCTGCATTGACAGGCAGATTCTTTACCACTAAACTACCTGGGAAGCCCCAGGAAAAGATAGATTTGTAAATCTTTCATTTGCTTGCATGATTTGTTCTATTCTCTGATCATATATAGCCCTTATAACCTTCACACATGAAGGGTAGAATTTTGGTTTTCTTTTTAGTGAGCACTAAACAAAGTCAGTGGAGTCAAATCATACCTCCCAAACATGCATATGCAGGCTTGATATGACTCTCCTGCAATCAGCTAGGATTTAACAATCCTAATCATTTTATAAAATGTATTTACATCCATTATATTATCTGACCCTTATCAGGTAACACGGATAAGAGTGAGCATTTTCAGTTGTAGAGGAGGAAAAAGTGACCTGGAGTTTAAGCTGCTTCTTCAAGGTCACTCCGCTCATTAGGGGCAGAACTGGGAATTCAGACCAGATCATCTCATCCTCAGTGTGGCAGCTCTTCCAAAGGATCCTACTGTTCAGGAAGTAGTTGACACAGAAACTTGTGTTCCTTCCTTCCCGGGGTGGGGGAGGGGTGCAGGGGGATGTGTCTGTAGAGTGTGGGAAAAAAAGAAAAAAGAAGAAAGAAAAAGCAAAACTTGTCATGCTCACCCATTTTGAGACTCACCTTTGAAAGGAGAATGAGATTTGTGAAAGAACAAGTAAAACATCATTTTAAAAGTTATGGATGGTCTCTGAGAATTCAGAAAAGAAAATTCAGAAAAAGATGAAATAAGAGTCTAGTAATGCAGCAATATTACTAGCTTACCTAGAAAGATTTCAGTTACCTAGAACGACTTCCCCTGACACTAACCACAGATGAAGCACAAATTTTGCACTCACATTTGATTACTTCAAAAATATGTCAAAAAAAAAAAAAAAAAGAAGTAGAGAAAAAAGGAAAACGAGAACAAAGAATAGAAGAAAAACACAGTAATCCTCTTAAGAGTCATTTCCTCAGAATCTGGGGCCTGCTCAGAGCCCATTCATACACAGACACACAATAATTATCCAAATGTATGTTTTAGGAAGTAGAGAGGAAGGGGAATTATATTTTTGGATTATTGAATAAAGAAAATAAAAGCTGACATTCTGAACTGAGAAGCCAATGAGTCTGTGTTCAATAGGATGTTTCTGTCTTAAAGCTGGCAAAGGCTTTAAATGCTGCTCTTTGGTATTGAGGAAGTCCTTTCAGACTCTAATATTCCCCTTTAATCTAATGAGAGAACAGTCAATGCTTGCAGTTAACCAAGGGAATATTTCCCCCCAGGTTGCAATTACTTAATTCACTTCTAAGAATTATCAGCAGACAGGTCTCATTTTCGGAAATGGAAGTTAAATGGAAAAATCAGTTGTATCCCCCAAATTCTTGAAATAAGTCAAAATGATTTTTTGATGAAAAAAATTAATAATTATTTTGTTACCCAAATAAGCAAATGTATTGTAATCTGTGTTATCCTGGAGTTGAATGGATCCAGTGAATCTCACAAGTAAATGTGAACTGCTTTTATCTGCAAGGAGGTGAAGAGCCTGTTACCTATCAGAGTGCTAGAACTCTGGTTGATAGGCAGCTTGGAGGGAAGAAAACATGGGTGAGAGCACTGAGAAGAGTGGAGGGGAGGAGGGGGATCAGTAAGAGGGGGTAAGGCAGGGAATCCTTATGGGGATGTGGCCAGTAAAACTTCGACATTTAAAGAATTTCTTAGGGATTTAAAAATATTTTAAGGACGGAATCTTCAAATGTCAATTTATCTTTTAAATTACTTCTGTTATTTAAAGTTCTTTACTCTGTTCCCATCCCTGTGTGTGTATTTGTGTGTGTGTGTGAGTGTGTATGTGTGAGAGAGAGGTAGAAATTAAATCTATTATTTCTATAAATGTGTTCTATGAAAGAGTTTTTGGTTGAAATCAGTGAGTTGAGTTTCTCGTCTTAGCTTTCCAAGTGTACGATAAAGGAAGCAGACACCCAGAGGCAATGACTAGCACTCATTCCTTCATTTAATTAGGATACATTAATTGAATACTCAGTATATCCTTACCGTTTTCTAGGCAAGGAGGATAGAAAAGTGGACAAAATCACAAACTGTCTTTTTTCATGGCGGTTAGATTCTAGTAGATAAGAAAGGTAATAAATCAAAATACAAAATAATGTCAAGTAACACAAAGAAAGATAAAGTGAACATTTTGAAAGAAAACTGGGGGGAAATGACATATTACATATCACAGAACAATAAATATTTTCACTAACTTTTCATATGAAAAGGAGGAAGCCTGAAGACAATGGGATGCCATCTTTAAAGTATACAAGGAAAATGGTCATTTCAGAATTTTCACAAAATACCCTTAAAAATGTGAGTGACTAATAGTGTATGATTCCAACTATAAGGCATTCTGGAAGAGAGAAAATCAAGATAATAAAAAGATCAGTGGTTCTGAGGGGCTAGAGAAGAGGGAACGGATGACTAGTCAGTGCACAGAGGATTTTAAGGGCTGTAAAAATGTTCCGTATGACACCATAATGATGGATATCTGTCATTGCATGTTTGTTCAAATTCACTGAATGTACAAGGCTAAGACTGAATACATTGGGTATTGTATTCAGTGATATGTTGATGTAAGTTCATCCTTGGTTAAAAAAAACTATACCATTCTGATGTGTGATGTAGATAATGGGAAAGTCTGTTTATGTAGAGGCAGAAAGTATATGGGAAATCTCTGAAACTTCCTCTTTTAATATAAAATCTAAAAGCTTTCTTTTGAAAATGAGGTCTTTTTTAAAAAATGAATAGGAATTGGTCTTGAATACCAAATGTGAGACAGTTTTAGTGACCAAGTTATGGAATCTGAAATCTAGTCCTGTTGTTATAGGATTCAATATTCAACTGGGAAATAGAGAGTTGACAAAATAGAGTTAAAGACAATGTTTGAGAAAAACTACATTCCTTGTTATACTCAATGTTTTTTAAGTCCTTCAAAAAACATATTACATATTTTTTAAATGAAGATAAAAACTTTCTCAGATAAAAGAAAACAGAAGTTTCATTGTTAGGAGACCTGCATTAACAGCGTTCTTCAGGCTGAAGGGAAATAATGCTGGATGTAAAGGCAAATCTATATAAAGGAATGAAGAACACCAAAAATGGTAAATAGATGTGTAAATAAAAGATCTAGTTATTTGTTTTCTTCCTGAAGTTTTCTTAAATGGCAATTGACTGTTTTATACAAAACTACAGTGATAAAAGTCAGAAAGCAGCAATTATTTAACCAGGGGAGTCGTGGAACAAATGTTCCATATCTTGATCTAGGTAGGGTTATATGGGCACATATGTAAGTTAAAAGTTATCAAACTTTTGAAAGTCATACCTCATTTTACTCCATATACCTCTTTCAATAAAGCAGTGTTAGAATGGAAACAACATAAGGACACAAAAAGGTTTAAAATCAAGTGATATTAAAAGTTAACAGGAAAATAATAATAAAAACGAGTAGTATAGCTGCATTAATATTTAGTCTGTCTTTAAGAAATAAATTATAAAAGTTGTGTTTTGAAATAATAGTGTTTGACATGCCTAAAAAGATGTTAAATATACCCTTAAAATACAAAGCCAAAATTGACAAGACTAGAAGGAAAAAATATAAAAATCCTACTATAAGTAGGACATTTTAGCACTTCTTTCCCAGGACTTGATAGATCAAACAGGGCAAAAAATATGTAAGGTTATATAGGATTCAAACAATAAAACTAACAAGCTTCATATAATGGACATAGATAAGGACTTCCCCAGTGGCTCAGTGGTAAAGAATCTGCCTGCCGATGCAGGAGACTCAGGAGACGCAGATTCAGTTCTTGGGTTGAGAAGATTCCCTGGAGGAGGAAATGGCAACCTGCTCCAGTATTCGTTCCTGGAAAATCCCATGGACAGAGGAGCCTGGCAGGCTACAGTCCAAAGGATTGTAAAGAATCACACACACAGGTGGACTATTAACCCAACAACTAGAGGTACACCTTCTTTTAAGGCACCAATGGTACATTTACAAAAATTGGCCAGGTTTCAGACCATAATTATAGCAAGCCTCAAACAACACCAATTATAATACAATTAAATAAAAAAGTCAATAATCCAAGCAATATTTGCTAAGAAATCTTTAAAAATGCCCTACTAAACTATTTGTTGGTCAAGGAAGAAATAATCATGTACATGAGGGTGAGAGTGTTGCTATCAATCAGAGTAAAGATGGTGTAGTTGTTGGAAAAGAATGTGAAGTTCATAGAGGTTTAGAGTTTGTTTTAACATGGAGAATATAACATTGTGTTGTGTAGTAATGGGGAGGTTCCTCAGGACACACAGGGAAATGATGCTGCTGGTGAGGATGGAGACAAGTAATTGAATTTACACACACACACACACACACACACACACACTGAAACAAAACTTTAATGAAACAATACTTATCCTTAGTTATGGGTACTTATGAGATATAAACTTTGATATTTCCTAACATAGTCTATTATTTCTATTTTATTCTATTTTTGATGAGAAATTCAAATTTAATGAAGTTGTACTGAAATACAGCCATGCCCATTCATTGGTTTATCTGAGTCTGAGCCACAGCAGCACAGTCCAGGAGTCAAAAAGCCCAAAGAATTAACTACCTTGTGCTTTGCAGAAAAAACTTTGCTGATGCTGATCTAAAGGATTATTTTCCCCAATTACTTCTTATATGATGTATAGTGCTGCAGGGGCCTTCCAGTGGTCACCAGTCCTGGTTACATGTTGGAATCACTGAAGAGGCTACTGATTTAGATGATCTGACCACTATGCCTTTACCCAACGGTAGAGCCTCTCCAGAGGTGAACCCAGGAATCTGTATTTTCAACCAGTTCAGTCATCCCATAGGGTTCTGTATTGTGAACCCCTGGCTAGTAGATAGATCAGTTGTTAAGACTCATCATTTTGTTTTCCCTGAGCGGGAAAATACCTTCCCTATGGCACCCCACTCCAGTACTCTTGCCTGGAAAATCCATAGATGGAGGGGCCTGGTAGGCTGCAGTCCATGGGGTCGCTAAGAGTCGGACATGACTGAGTGACTTCGCTTTCACTTTTCACTTTCATACATTGGAGAAGGAAATGGCAACCCACTCCAGTGTTCTTGCCTGGAGAATCCCAGGGATGGGGGAGCCTGGTGGGCTGCCGTCTATGGGGTCACAGAGTCGGACACGACTGAAGCGACTTAGCAGCAGCAGCAGCAAGACGACTAAGGTTGACAGTGGTGAAACCCATGTTTCCTGCTACCAGGAATGCTAGCTGTAGGGTTGTCAGAATTGGGTATTTCATTCTATTTTTTAAATGTTGGTAGAACTTTTCACTTTCATGCATTGGAGAAGGAAATGGCAACCCACTCCAGTATTCTTGCCTGGAGAATCCTAGGGACAGAGGAGCCTAGTGGGCTGCCGTCTATGAGGTCGCACAGAGTCGGACATGACTGAAGCAACTTAGCAGCAGCAGCAGCAGCAAATAATTATTTGATTTTGCAGCCCTAGAAGGCAGTAATCTGAAATTTGGAAAATCCTACCACTGAATGATTCACTCCTTGCCATTTTTTCTTCTCTCCTGTTTTCCAAGCTGAAGACAGTTGTCTCAACAGTTTTTTTGTAATAGGCTATGGGATTGAACTCAGGTCTCCTGCATTGCAGGCAGGTTCTTTACCATCTGAGCCACCTGGGAAGCCCATGGGACAGTTCATAGTTACCACCATAAGAATGCAGCCACCTGATGTTTACAAAATGCTTTAGAGTCTTCTGAATGCTTACTCCTGCTTTCTTTCCATGCAGTACCCCTAACCCAATGATTGAAGAAGTGTAATTCATAATCTCCATTTTATACCTTAGAAAACTAAGGTTAAAAGATATTAGGCAGGACTTCCCTGGTGGTCCAGTGGTTAAGAATCTGCCTGCCAATGCCGGGGCATGGGTTCAATCCCATAGCCTATTACAAAAAAACTGTTGAGACAACAGTGGAATCAGGAAGATTCCACGTGCCACGGGACAACTAAGCCCTCGAGCCACAGTTGCTGAGCCCATGCACCACAACTACTGAAGCCCACGTGCCTAGAGTCGGTGCTCGGCAGCAAGAGACTGCACTGAGAAGCCTGTCCACGGCAACGAAGAGCAGCCCCTGCTCACTGCAACTAGAGAAAGCCTGCTTGCAACAAAGAATACCCAGTGCAGCCAAAAATAAATAATTTTTTTAAATCTAATTTTAAAAAAGATATTAGGCAAACTCACCAAGGCTACAAGGTCAGTTAGCAGCACACCTATAACTGGTAACTGGCTATTCCTTCTCTCAAACAGTACTTTTAACTGTCCCTATCATCAAATTAAAAAATGTAAGCTAAGAAGTAAATTCTAACACATTTTGAGAGATCCAAAATAAAGGAAATAGGTGGGATAAAAAGGAAAAAGAATTCTGGTTAGAAATCAAAGGAGTGGGGAGAGATATATAAGAGGCAAAGTAAATTCAAATGTCCTGTGGACAAAGGGCTAATATAAATATATATGTATATGTGTACATGTAAGCAGGAGAGCTTATCATCGAGATCACTGGAAACAATAAGTGCTTATCCTTGCTTGCCACCTCGTTTACGTTGGACTGGCATTCAGACTTAAAATCGATGCCTTTGTACTAATTACCAAGTTAACAGAGCTCTGATTTTTAAACACTGAAACATGAAAAAGAAGAAGCTATTCAAAATTTTTTGCTTTTAAAAAACCCCATGCCTCCATTCTCCATGGCATCATGAGAAATACTCCCTCAGGAAATTAAAAATCATCCACCATTGTATGCCTATCTTATTTCCATGATACAATTACAGAAACACTAAAGATTAGAAGACAAAGGCTTAACTGTTTTAAGATAAATTTATTTCCTGTAAGAACACAGACTACCTCCTATATTTATACACCTTACAGATCCTAGGTAAAACAGATGGTGATAACAAAATAAACCTCTACTTAAATTGAACAATAGCAGAAAATTAACACGCACTAGTTCCAGATTAGACAAAAAAAAAAGGAAGCACACGTGTTTTCCTTACACCACCGTCTAACATGATTGGAGAACACACACAACAGTGATCCACCCTAGGAGCCTTCTGTGTTGCCAGTCCTGGCGAAGAAGCTTCTCTATAAGGTTCAACAAGTAGAAAGTTCGACCACTTCTAAAAGGGATAAACTACTTTGGAAAATACAATAATATTGATCATTATGTTGTTTCAAGGAAGGGCTTGAGCTTGCTCATGGAAGCCAATGGATGGGTCAGAACTTGGGAGCTAACTTGAAAGAATTTTGAATTTTCAGAAATACTTTAAAGGTGATTTAAGGACAGTCTTTTGGAATTGATTTTAAACAATGAAAACCAGGTTTAGTGTCTCCATATGGAAAACCAAAGATTTAATTGGAAAAGCACTTAACGTTGTCTGCTATGTTACAGGAGTTCTTTTCTTGTGCAGTGTTTGCATTATTTTTAACCACTCTCTTCGTATAATCTTGCCCTGTGTTTACCCTACAGTTCCCTTTTGTTTCTTTGTCAACACACTCACTCCAGACAAGCAGATTCTATTATTTTAGCTTACTCAGTGGCTCTTAGATTGTTCATTGAGAAGATCACATCACATCTCACCACAGCTGCTGGCAATATGTCTTGTATGAAATAAACAGATTTTATTTCTTCAATATAGAGTTCAGCTAATTTATTTTATCAGCAAACTCAAATGTCCTTTGGAAAATCTGAAAGGTTTTGAATTTAAGATACGAAACTATGCCAGTCTCTAAGGTCTTCTTTTAGGATGAGAAAAGGAACCTGAATATCCATAATACTATCTACATATAAGAAGCTACATTTTTTAAAGTAATGAATACTCCACATTCCATTTTTAATTACTAAGTTTTCACTATGAAAATTGTTATACCAAGTGGAAACCTTGAAGTGTTTTCATTTTCAGTCCCTGTGCTTGGAGTCAGGCTCCCTTCTCAGTTTCAGGAGGGACTATAGTGTACCACCCTGTTTGCCTGATTGGTGCAATGCTGGGCACATGACATAGCAATGCCACTCCAAGGGACTTTACTAGAACTAAAAAGGTCTGTATAATCAAAGCTATGGTTTTTCCAGTAGTCACATATGGATGTGAGAGCTGGACCATAAAGAAAGCTGATCACCAAAGAATTGATGCTTTCAAACTGTGGTGCTGGAGAAGACTCTTGAGAGTTCCTTGGACAGCATAGAGATCAATCCTAAAAGAAGTCAACCTTCCTATTCATTGGAAGGATTGGAGCTGAAGCTCCAATACTTTAGCCACCTATTGTGTAGAGCTGACTCACTGGAAAAGACTCTGTTGCTAGGAAAGATTGAGGATGATAGGAGAAGGGGGTGACAGAGGATAAGATAATTGGATGTCATCATTGACTCAATGGACATGAGTTTGAGCAAACTCTGGGAGATAGAGGAGGACAGGGAAGCCTGGCATGCTGCAATCCATGGGGTCACAAAGAGTTGGACACGACTTAGTGACTGAACAACAACAACAGCAAAGAACAGGGTTCTCTCTCTCTCCCTCTTACCCCTGAAGTAAAAGGTACTAAAGAAATAAACAAATAAGTAAAAGTAATCTTAAAACTAACAAGTACCATCTTTACCAATGCATGCACAGGCCTGTGTGACAAGGAAGTCAACCTGCAAAAAAGCAAAGCCAGAGATGGAAATGGCTGTGCCCCAATGACACCATTTCATCAGCCAGATCTCCTGGGCTTGAGCTAGAAATAGACTCCGACTTCCACTTTTACATGCTCTGGATTTCTGCCACTCGCCAACAAAATGACTCCTGTAAGTGTTTGCAGACAACAAAAATAGATGAAGTGTAGTCCCTCATTATATACGCTATTCATACAAAGTTACTTAAATCGAAAATGTGAACTTGATCTATCTGCCTGCAGCCTCCCATCATGATCTTTTCTCTGCTGCACCTCCTCTCACACACATGCCCACTGCCCTTCTCCTGTTCTCTCTGATCCACCTTGCCCTTTCCCAAATCCAATCCTGTTCATAAGCAAAGTGCTGATAGAAATCAGTTACATCTTAGTGTAAACATATTCATGTAATAACCTTCTTAGGGGCATTTACATGTTAAGATAGATCTCCAATTGCAGACTAGAAGTCATATTAGAGTTTCTCATGTTATCCTATTTTCTTTCTGCTCACACCACACTCCATCTCCCAGGCTAGAAATCGCTAACATTTCACTCATCTTCTCCAGTCAATCTAATGTCAAGTCCTAATTATTAAAATTTCTTTTGCATTATTTTAAAAATGTGCCCTTTTATCTCACTCAATTTCTTCTCATTTTAGCCTGAAGCAATTTCTACTGACTCCTAACTAGTCTCCCTGCCTGTCCTTTGGAGATGTTTTCTCCCAGTCTGTGGCTTGCCTTATCATTCTCTAAGTGTTGTCTATTGTGGAGCAATTTTTAATTTTAATAAAGTTGAGCGTTATCAATTATATCTTTCATGAATCATGCATTTTATATTGTATCAAAAAAGTCATCACCATATCCAAAAGCATCTAGGTTTGATCCTATGTTGTATTCTAGGAATTTTACAATTTTTCACCTTACACTTAAGTTTGTGATCCATTCTGAGTTCATTTTTGTGAAGAGTGTAAGGTCTGTGTCAAGATTTAATTTTTCCATGTGGATGTTCAGTTGTTTCGTCACCAGTTTTGAAAACTATCTTTGCTCTATAGTATTGTCTTTGCTTCTTTGTCAAAGATCATTTGACTACATTCATGTGGGTCTATTTCTAGGTCCTTAATTCTATTACATTGATTCTTTTACCAATAGCAAGTCTTGAATACTGCAGATTTGTAGTAAGTCTTGAAGTTGCATAGTTTAAGTCCTTCAATTTTGTTCTCTTCCAATATCAAGTTGGCTATTCTGGATCCTTTGCCTTTACATACAAACTTTATGATCAGTTTTTCAATATTCACGAAATTACTTGCTAGATTTTTACTGGAATTACATTGAATCTAAATTAAGTTGAGATAAACTGAAATCCTGACAGTGTTGTTCCTTCCCATGGAATATCTTCCCATTTAATTATTCTTTGATATCATTCATCGAATTTTATAGGTCTCTCACATAGATCTTGTATATATTTAGATCTATACCTAAGTATTTCATTTTGAAAGGGTGCTAATCCAAATTGTATTGTGTTTTTCATTTTATTTATTTATTTTTTGTTTATTAAATATTTAAAAAAAAATCACATGCTCCCCATCCTGAACCCTCCTCCCTCCCAACCTCCCCATACCATCCCCCTGGGCCTTCCCAGCGCACCAGCCCCAAGCATCCAGCATCGTGCACTGAACCTGGACTGGCATCTCGTTTCATACATGACATTTCACATGTTTCAATGACATTCTCCCAAATCTTCCCACCCTCTCCCACAGAGTCCATAAGACTGTTCTATACATCAGTGTCTCTTTTGCTGTCTCGTACACAGGGTTATCGTTACCATCTTTCTAAATTCCATATACATGCGTTAGTATACTGTATTTATGTTTTTCCTTCTGGCTTACTTCACTCTGTATAATAGTCTCCAGTTTCATCCACCTCATTAGAACTGATTCAAATGTATTCTTTTTAATGGCTGAGTAATACTCCATTGTGTATATGTACCACAGCTTTCTTATACATTCATCTGCTGATGGACATCTAGGTTGCTTCCATGTCCTGGCTATTATAAACAGTGCTGCGATGAACATTGGGGTACACATGTCTCTTTCCCTTCTGGTTTCCTCAGTGTGTATGCCCAGCAGTGGGATTGCTGGATCATAAGGCAGTTCTATTTCCAGTTTTTTAAGGAATCTCCACACTGTTCTCCATAGTGGCTGTACTAATTTGCATTCCCACCAACAGTGTAAGAGGGTTCCCTTTTCTCCACACCCTCTCCAGCATTTATTATTTGTAGACTTTTGGATCGCAGCCATTCTGACTGGTGTGAAATGGTACCTCATAGTGGTTTTGATTTGCATTTCTCTGATAAAGAGTGATGTTGAACATCTTTTCAAGTGTTTGTTAGCCATCTGTATGTCTTCTTTGGAGAAATGTCTATTTAGATCTTTGGCCCATTTTTTGATTGGGTCATTTATTTTTCTGGAGTTGAGCTGTAGGAGTTGCTTGTATATTTTTGAGATTAGTTGTTTGTCGGTTGCTTCATTTGCTATTATTTTCTCCCATTCTGAAGGCTGTCTTTTCACCTTGCTAATAGTTTCCTTTGATGTGCAGAAGCTTTTAAGTTTAATTAGGTCCCATTTGTTTATTTTTGCTTTTATTTCCAATATTCTGGGAGGTGGGTCATAGAGGATCCTGCTGTGATGTATGTCAGAGAGTGTTTTGCCTATGTTCTCCTCTAGGAGTTTTATAGTTTCTGGTCTTATGTTGAGATCTTTAATCCATTTTGAGTTTATTTTTGTATATGGTGTTAGAAAGTGTTCTAGTTTCATTCTTTTACAAGTGGTTGACCAGATTTCCCAGCACCACTTGTTAAAGAGATTGTCTTTAATCCACTGTATATTCTTGCCTCCTTTGTCAAAGATAAGGTGTCCATATGTGCGTGGATTTATCTCTGGGCTTTCTATTTTGTTCCATTGATCTATATTTCTGTCTTTGTGCCAGTACCATACTGTCTTGATAACTGTGGCTTTGTAGTAGAGCCTGAAGTCAGGTAGGTTGATTCCTCCAGTTCCATTTTTCTTTCTCAAGATCGCTTTGGCTATTCGAGGTTTTTTGTATTTCCATACAAATTGTGAAATTATTTGTTCTAGCTCTGTGAAGAATACTGTTGGTAGCTTGATAGGGATTGCATTGAATCTATAAATTGCTTTGGGTAGTATACTCATTTTCACTGTATTGATTCTTCCAATCCATGAACATGGTATATTTCTCCATCTATTAGTGTCCTCTTTGATTTCTTTCACCAGTGTTTTATAGTTTTCTATATATAGGTCTTTAGTTTCTTTAGGTAGATATATTCCTAAGTATTTTATTCTCTTCGTTGCAATGGTGAATGGAATTGTTTCCTTAATTTCTCTTTCTGTTTTCTCATTATTAGTGTATAGGAATGCAAGGGATTTCTGTGTGTTGATTTTATATCCTGCAACTTTACTATAATCATTTATTAGTTCTAGTAATTTTCTGGTCACTTGATTATTCCTGGTATATAGGAAAGTGATTGACTTTTGTGCTTTAACTTCATTTCTTGCAATCTTGCTAAAAATGCTTATTAGATTCAGAAGTTTGGTTTTGCTTTATTTTTGTATTTTTGTCAATTCACTAGGGTTTTCACACAGATTATCATGATCATCTGCCAACAGAGAGAATTTTACTTCTTCTCATCCAGTCTTATACCTTTTATTTCCTTTTCCTATCTTATTACATTAGCAAGACTTTCCAGTATAATGTTGAAAAGAAGTATTGAGAGGAGTCATCCTTGCCTTGCCTGTGATCTTAGTGGGAAAGCTTCAAACTTCTCACCATTAAGTACAATGTTTTCTGGTAAATATTTTTTTGTCACAAGTTGAGGATATCCCCCTCTAGTCCTAGTTTACTGGGAGTTTTTAACAAGAATGAGTGTTGGATTTCATTAAATGCATTGGTTTGGTTTTTTTCTTTTCTTTTTTTTTTTTTTTTTTGCATCTATGTTGTGATCATGTGATTTTTCTCTTTTAGACTGTTGATGTGATGGATTACATTAATTGATATAACAATGCTGAATTAGCCTTGCATACCTGGGATAAATCCCACTTAAGCATGGAGTATAGTTCTTTTTATACAGTGTTGGATTCAATTTGCTAATATTTTGTTGAAGATTTTTACATCTATGTTTATGAGAGATACTGGTTTGTAATTTTATTTTCTTGTAATGTCTTTGGTTTTGAAATTTTGGTAATAAAAAAACAGCCTCATAGAATGAATTAGGAGGTATTCCCTTTGTTTCCATTCTCTGAAAGAAATTGTAGAGTGTTTACACAATTTCTTCCTTAAATATTTAGTAAAATTCATTAGTGAACACCTCTGATGCTGTTTTGTAAGGTTATTGCCTATTGATGCAATTCGTTTACTAGATGTCAACCTACTCACATTGTTTATTCCTTCATGTGTGAAAGTGAAATTGAAAGTCGCTCAGTCGTGTCCGACTCTTTGTGATCCCATGGACTACAGAGTCCATGGATTTCTCTAGGCCAGAATACTGGAGTGGGTAGCCTTTCCCTTCTCCAGGAGATCTTCCCAAGCCAGGGATCAAACCCAGGTCTCCCACATTGCAGACAGATTCTTTACTAGCTGAGCCAGAAGGGAAGCCCTTCATTTGTGAGGTTTGGCAAATTGCGTCTTTCAAGGAATAGCTCCATTTCATCTAGGTTATCCAAGTTGTGAGCATAGAATTCATCATAATGTTCCTTTCTTATTCTTTTAAGGTCCATTGATCTACAGTGATGTCTATTTTTTCATTTCTAATGATAGCAATCTGTGCCCTCTTTTTTTTTTTTTCTTCTTACTTTTGTTGTTCAGTCACCAAGTCTTTTAGCCTGGCTAAAAGATAATCAGTTTTATTAATCTTTTCAAAGAAACAGCTCTTGGTTACACGGTTCTATATTGATTTCCCACTTTCAATTTCATTGATTTCTGCTCTAATTTTTATGATTTCTTTTCACTGATTTAATTTGGATTTAATTTACTCTTCCTTTTCTAGTCTCCTAATGTGGAAACTTGAATGACTGAACTTAGACCTTTCTTCTTTTACTAATATATGCATCCAATGCTATTTGTTTCCAAAGCACTGCTTCTATTACATCCCACACATTTTGACAACTCATATTTTCATTTCATTTTCAAAATAATTTTAATCATAAATAAATTTAATAATTTCTCTTGAGCTTTTTTCTTTGTCTTGTGTGATGGGGGTTGCTTAATCTCCACATATTTGGGGATTTTTTTAGTCAGATTTCTAGTTTAATTCATTGTGATCTGAGGGCAGATGTTGTATAATTTCTATTCGTTTAAGTTTTTCAAGATGTGTTTTATGGCCCCAAATGTGGTCTGTCTTGATGAATGTTTCATGTGAACTTGAGAAGAATGTGTTTTCTTCTGTTTTAGATGAGGTAGTCTATAGATGTCAATTATATCCAGCTGATTGATGGTGTGTTGAGTTCAACTATGTCCTTACTGATTTTCTGCCTGTTGGATCAGTACGTTTCTGATAAAGGGATGTTGAAATCTACAACAATGATGGTGGCTTCATTACTTCTCCTTGCAGGGCTACCAGTTGCTGCCTCATATGGATTAATGCTCTGCTGTTAGTCACATACATATATTGTTATACCTTCTTAAAAAACTGACACTTTGTTATAATGTATGCATTTCTTCATCCTTGATAAGTTTCTTTGCTCTGAAGAGTGCTTTTTCTGAAATTAATACAGACCATCTGTTTTCTTTTGCTTAGTGTTAGCATGATGTATTTTTCTATATTCATTTATTTTTAATATACATGTGACTTTGTACTTAAAGTAGATTTCTTATAGACAACATATAGTTGGTCCTTAGTTTTATATGATGCACTCTGACAATATTTGTCTTTGTATTGGTGCATTTAGACCATGGACATTCAAGTGATTACTGATATTATTGGATTAATAGCTACCACATTTGTTGTTTTATATTTGCTGCCCTTAGTCTTTGTTCCTATTTTTGTCTTCCACTCTTTTTCTGCCTTTGTGGTTTTAATTAGCATTTCATACCATTCTACTTTCTTTCCTTTTCTATGTGTCAGTTATACATTCCCTGGAGTTTGCAGTACACTTTTGCAACTAATCCAAGTCTAGTTTTAACTAACACTATACCATTTCATGGGTAGCGTATTTTATAGTAACAAAATAATTCTAATTCCTTCTTACCATACCTTGTATCCTTGCTTGTTATTAATTTCACTTATTCATGCTGCTGCTAAGTTGCTTCAGTCATGTCCAACTCTCTACGACCCCAGAGACAGCAGCCCACCAGGCTCCCCCCGTCCCTGGGATTCTCCAGGCAAGAACACTGGAGTGGGTTGCCATTTCCTTCTCCAATGCATGAAAGTGAAAAGTGAAAGTGAAGTCGCTCAGTTATGTCCGACTCCTAGTGACCCCATGGACTGCAGCCTACCAGGCTCCTCCATCCATGGGATTTGCCACGCAAGAGTACTGGAGTGGGGTGCCATTGCCTTCTCCGCACTTATGCATAAGCATATATATATATATATGATACATACATATGTATCCATATTTCAATATACTGTTGCTATTGTTTTCTTGAACAAATTATCTTTTAGATCAAATAAGAATAAGAAAAATAAAAAATTTTATTTTACCTTCATTTATTGCTTGTTTAGTGCTCATCCTTTCTTTATATAGATCTGAGGTTCTAACCTTATTATTTTCTTTCTCTCTAAAGAACTTCTTTTAATACTTCTTGTATGGCAGGTGTACTAGGAACACAGTCCCTTGGTTTTTGTTTGTCTGAAAAAGCCTTTATCTCTCCTTCACTTTTGAAGGATAATTTTGCAGAGCAGAGAATTCAAAATTGGTAATTTTTTTCTTTCAATACTTTATTTTGCTCTGCTCTCTTCTTGCTTGCATAGTTTCTGAGGAAATTTTGGATGTAATTCTTGTCTTTGTTCTTCTATAGCTATTTTTCCCTCCCTGTGGCTACTTTCAGGATTTTCTCTTTATCTTTTACTTTCTTTAGTTTGAAAATAATATCCCTCTATGTAGCTTTTTGGCATTTATCCTGCTTGCTGTTCTCTGAGTTTTCTAGATCTGGGTTTCAGTTCAGTTGCTCAGTTGTGTCTGACTCTTTGCGACCCCATGAACCACAGCACGCCAGGCCTCCCCGTCCATCACCAACTCTCGGAGTTCACCCAAACCTATGTCCATTGAGTTGGTGATGCCATCCAATCATCTCATGTCGTCCCCTTCTCCTCCTGCCCTCAATCTTGCCCAGCATCAGGGTCTTTTCAAATGAGTCAGCTCTTTGCATCAAGTGTCCAGAGTATTGGAGTTTCAGCTTCAACATCAGTCCTTCCAATGAATATTCAGGACTGATCTCCTTTAGGATGGACTGGTTGGATCTCCTTGCAGTCCAAGGGACTCTCAAGAGTCTTCTTCAACACCACAGCTCAAAAGCATCAATTCTTCCACACTCAGCTTTCTTTATAGTTCAACTCTCACAACCATACATGACCACTGGAACTGGGTTTGGTGTCTCACAGTAATTTGGGGAAATTCTCAGTTGTTGTTTTAAATATTTCTACAGTTCCTTTCTCTCTTACTTCTCATCCTGTTATTTTCATTATGTATACATTTCATCTTCTGTAGTTGTCCCATAGTTCTTGTATATTCTGTCCTGTTTTTTAGTCTTTGTTTTTTGGATTTGGAGGTTTCTATTGATACAGCCTCAATCTCAAAGATTCTTTCTTCAGCTATATACAGTCTACTAATGAGCTCATCAAAGTCATTCTTTATTTTTGAACAGTGTTTCAATTTCCAGCGTTTCTTTACTGTTCTTTCTTAGGAATTCTGTTTACATTGATAAGCTGTTTTGCTTGCTATACATCTTTACTCATAGAGCCCTTAGCATTGTTGTTTTTGTTGTTTAGTTGCTAAGTCATGTCCATCTTTTTTGTGACCCTATGGACTATAGCCTGCCAAGGTCCTGTGTCCTTGGGATTTCCCAGACAAGAATGCTAGAGTGGGTTGCCATTTACTTTCCAGGGGATCTTCCTAACCCAGGCATTGAATGTGTGTCTCCTGCATTGGCAAATGGATTTTTTAGCACTGAGCCACCAGGGAAGCCCAGCCCTTAGCATATTAATCATAATTGCTTTAAATTCTCAGCCTGATAATGTCAACATCCCTGCCATGTCTGGTTATGACAAGACAGACAGCCAGCTTGCTCTTCAAATTGTAATTTTTGCCTTTTAGTATACCTTGTAACTTTCTCTTGATAGAAGGACATGATGGATCAGGTAAAAGCAATTGTTGTAAATATGCCTTTAGTAATGTGGTGCTAAGATTTGGGGACAGGGAAGCTATGGGAAGAGGGGAAGTTGTCTACAGTCCTATGATTAGGTCTCAGTGTTATAATGAGTCTGTATCTCTAGAGAGCAAACTTCACAGTGTTTCCCAGTCCTCTCCCCTCCACCATTAGGTGGGAAACGATGGTTATAGCTGACAAGAGCTGAGTGTTTCCTTTCTGCCAGGTCAGTTTGGTTCTGCTAATACTACATCAGGTTAGACTCTGGTTAACCAGCTTTTTCAGAGACCAGGACTTAAGAAGAACAGAGACCTCAGACATATTTCAAAATTGTTTATTTTCCTTCCCCTTTCAATAGCACGAGGGGACCTTCTGCACTATTTACTGTGAGACTCCGGTTGAGTTCCTGGAGATAAAACTCACAAAAGTGTGTGTGTTGTGGGAGTGACTCTGATGACTAGATTCCCCTGGAGTTTTTATCTCTCATACTGGTCCAAACTGAGCATCCAGAAATTCATCAGTTACACCCAAGTTTTCTTATCCTGGTGGTACTGGTTCCACTGGCAGTTCTCACTCATGGGTCTCTAGTTCAGTAAGCTGTGACTCCCATATCTGCCTGTCTCTCCAATCTTAGGGACAATGCTTTGCCCTTTGTCCTCATCTCTCTTCAGATCAAGAAGAGTTTTTGATTTTTCAGTCTGTTCAGCTTTTCCCTTGTTAAACAGAATATCAACTTCTAAGCTCTTTACATGCAAAACCAGAAATCCAAACTTTCTTGATTACAACATCTTTAATAAATCAGTAATTTTTTAATAGAATGTCTAAACCAAGAGAAACACCCAACAGTTATGTTTGTTAAGTAGAAAGGCTCAGACTACTTAATAAATATTGATGTCCAACATCTTATCAGTCGTTTTGAAAAGGAATAACACACATCAATTGAAATAAAGGTGTTTTTTTAAAGTAACTGCAATTATTTAGCAAGAGGATATATAAACCTACAGTGTATAAACCTACAGCACAAACCTTAAAATGAGATTGAATTCCACCTCCTTCATTTTCTATTTCACATTGATTGCAATGTGAATTTGTTTTCCATCACAGCAATCACACACACAAAAAAAAACTCAGCTTTGCAAAGCTATGACATCATCAAAAGGAACATGGCACAATCTAATGTTGAAATAGCAATTTGTTTAAGGATAGGTGTTTGTGCAGTCTGTCAACCATCAAATATTATTGTGTTTCTTCAAGAATTTAGAGTACCCTACAGTGCATCTGGAAAAGGTCAGTTTTCATTCCAATCCCAAAGAAAGGCAATGCCAAAGAATGTTGAAACTACCACACAATTGCACTCATCTCACACACTAGCAAAGTAATGCTAAAAATTCTCCAAGCCAGGCTTCAACAGTACGTAAACTGTGAACTTCCAGATGTTCAAGCTGGATTTAGAAAAGGCAGAGGAACCAGAGATCAGATTGTCAACATCTGTTGGATCATTGAAAAAGTGAGACAGTTACAGGAAAAATGTCTACTTCTGCTTTATTGACTATGCCAAAGCCTTTGACTGTGTGGATAACAATAAACTGTGGAAAATTCTGAAAGAGATGGGAATACCAGATCACCAGACCTGCCTCTTGAGAAATTAGTATGCAGGTCAAGAAGCAATAGTTAGAACTGCACTGGAAGCAATAGTTAGACTGGTTCCAAATAGGAAAAGGAGTGCATCAAGGCTGTATATTGTCACCCTGTTTATTTAACTTATATGCAGAATACCTCATGAGAAATGCTGGAATTTCTCATGAAACACAAGCTGGAATCAAGATTGCCAGGAGAAATATCAATAACCTCAGATGCAGATGACACCACCCTTATGGCAGAAACACTGAAGAAGAACTAAAGTGTCTCTTGATGAAAGTGAAAGAGGAGAGTGAAAGAGTCGGCTTAAAGCTCAACATGCAGAAAACCAAGATCATGGCATCCAGTCCCATCACTTCATGGCAAATAGATGGGGAAACAGTGGAAACAGTGACAGACTTTTTGTAGGGGGGAGGGAGGGGCTCCAAAATCACTGCAGATGGTAACTGCAGCCATGAAGCTAAAGGACACTTGCTCCTTGGAATAAAAGTTATGACCAACCTAGACAGCATATTAAAAAACAGAGACATTATTTTGCCAATAGGGGTCCATCTAGTCAAAGCTGTGGTTTTTCCAGTAGTCATGTATGGATGTGAGAATTGGGCTACACAGAAAGCTGAGGGCCAAAGAATTGATGCTTTTGAACTGTGGTGTTGGAGAAGACTCTTGAGAGTCCCTTGGACTGCAAGGAGATCCAACCAGTCCATCCTAAAGGAAATCAGTCCTGAATGTTCATCAGAAGGACTGATACTGAAGCTGAAACTCCAATACTTTGGCCACCTGATGTGAAGAACTGACTCATTTGAAAAGACCCTGATGCTGGAAAAGATTGAGGGCAGGAGGAGAAGGGGATGACAGAGGATGAGAGGGTTGGATAGCATCACAGACTCAATGTACATGAGTTTGAATAAGCTTCGGGAGTTGGTGATGGACAGGGAAGCCTAGCGAACTGCAGTCCATAGGGTTGCAAAGAGTTGGACACAACTAAGCAACTGAACTGAACTGAACAGTGCATCTGAGGGCTGGCTGCAGTGCCCTGAAAGTGTTGGTCACTCAGTCATGTCTGACTCTTTGAGGTCCCATAGACTGCAGCCCTATGGACAGTGGAGTCTGGTGAGCCACAGTCCATCGGGTCGCAAAGAATCGGACATGGCAGAGCAACTAACCCCTTAGACTGAAGCCCTGTAACCAGGCTCATCTCTCCATGAGACGAGCTCGTCTCTTTCCAGGCAAGAATACTGGAGTGGGTAGCCATCCCTTCTCCAGGGGATCTTCTCAACCCAGCAATCAAACCCCAGTGTCTAGCATTGCAAGCAGATTCTTTACATCTGAGCTACCAGAGAAGCCCACAAAGGGAACCATACTGCCTGAACAGGGACTTGAACCCTGGATCCTCAGGTTAAAAGTCTGATGCTCTACCAGTTGAGCTATTCAGGCAGTGCCCTGGGGGGGGGGGGGGGGGTTGATAAATGGTACATCTACCCAAAGCAGTCATATGCAGTTGTGAACGGTTATAAGATCCAATTAAAATAAATTAATTAATTTTTTTAAGTTGTGTGAAATATCTTTATATCATCCTATGAAACGATCTTCAGTATCTTGTTAAGTAAGGTGGGAAGGAAAAATGTATAAAGCATATTAGCGAAAGAAGGCAAAAGATGAATATAAATACATTTTTCTTATGTTTAAAAACTGGGAGGGAAATCAAAATTGTTTCCAAAATTCACCCACAGACACAAGAGGAGGACAGAGTAGAGGATTCTGAGACAAAAGTTAGGTTTTTTTAACTACATATTGCTTTTTGGATTTGACTTAGGAAACATATACAAATGTTACATAATTATTAACAATTTTAAAAAACAATTTCTAAAAATAGAAAGTTAAATGAAGCAAATCAACTTAACTGCATATTGATTTTGTATCATAACCACACACAGAGTAACTACTTCATGTGATTTGAAAACAAAACTAGTACTAAATTATTCAAAGGTTTTAAGAACTACAAAAACATATTAAGCTATGCCATTTATCATATTCTTATTGGTAGTGTTGATATTGTTACTCTGAGACTATTTTGTGTGTACTGTGGGTTAAAACAAATTAACGTTAATGTTGTTGAGAATTTAACATGAAAGAAAGTAGATACAGATGTAAATAATGTAAGAGTAAAGAAAAGAATCTTAGTCCTATAGTTAAGTTGGGAGAGTCAAAATAAGTTCATGAAAATATTTTCTATTTTTCTTGTTATGGTTTCTCAGATACACCCATCATTTAAAAGTGCACATTTAATTTCCAAATACATGGAGTTTCTTAAGTATCTTTTATATTAATTCCTTATTTTGATATCCAGTTCAGTTCAATCACTCAGTCATGTCTGACTCTTTGCAACCCCATGGACTGCAGCACGCCAGGCCTCTCTGTCCATCACCAACTCCCGGAGTTTACTGAAACTCAAGTCCATTGAGTCAGTGATGCCATCCAACCATCTCATCCTCTGTCATCCCCATCTCCTCCCGCCTTCAGTCTTTCCCAGCATCAGGGTATTTTCAAATGAGTCAGCTCTTCACATCAGGTGGCCAAAATATTGGAGTTTCAATTTCAACATCAGTCCTTCCAATGAATATTCAGGACTGATTTATTTCCTTTAGGATGGACCAGTTGGATCTGCAGTCCAAGGGACTCTCAAGAGTCTTGTCCAACATCACAGTTCAAAAGCATCAATTTTGATATTAATTTGTCATTTAAATGCTTCTTCTCTGCAATCACCCCCTGTAGTTTTTTTTTTTTTTTTTTTTTGGTCTCCTAACTTTATTGAGGCTTTCAATGGCTAAGTCAAAGAGCTCTCTTGGTAAATGTCACATAGCACTTGAAAATGCAAGGGCTATTTTCAATATCTTTTGATATTGATTTCTAACATAATCCACAGTGATAAGAGAACAAACTCTGTATGATTTCAATACCTTTAGACTATGAAATTTCTGCACTTCATTTTATGGCCCTGGATATGTTCCAGTGTCTTCTAGTTTATAGCCTATGGGAACTTGAATAGAATTTGTATCCTCCTGTTGTGTGAAAATTGTATAAATGTTAATCATATTGAGTTGGTTCATGGTGCTTTTCAGGTCTACTATATCCTTCTACTTTTCTATATATTCATTCTATTAATTTTTGAGAATCTGATATTGAAAATCCAACTAAAAATCTTAATTTATCTACTCAAAAAAGTTATAACAGATAGTGTAACTGTATGTAACTTTGTTCTATATGTTCCAAGGTTTCTATAAATGCATTATCATACTTCCATAATTTAAAAATAAAAAATAAAGAGAAAAAAATGAGTTCATCAAATACGTTGTCTTAAAATATACATATGTTTCTTAACTCTAGCCCTAAAGTGGCACCCAGCATCAACACAAGCCTACAGAGGACAGCCAGTATGACACCATGACTAGTCAATTTCTCTTCTCTTTAGTGAAGAGAATATCTTCTGGGTCCTCCTGGGAAAAAGTCAACTGATGAGTTCTCTAGTTTTGTATAATTAATCCACACCACTCTACTCACTTCTATTAGCCTTTTAAATCACTTTCTCAATCCTCAGCTAAGACAGTCCCAGAATCTCAATTTCATTTATTGTAGATTGTTTTTTCTTCCACAAGCTTCAAGGAACCAACCACCCCAGCAGTGCATTAGGAATGGTTCCAGGCGTACTTGTCAGAACATTAGGTCCTGACTCATGGAAGGATAAGCCCAATCAATGTACTCTCACTTTTCCCACTTTATATTCTGTCCCTCAACTCCAGCACTTTGAAGTCCATTCCAAAACATTTTACCTTGCTTTCTGCCAAAATATATTAGCCAGATCTAATTTGGGGTGACTTGGTTTGGGGGTGACTAAGCCCTTTTCCTCCCACAAAATGAACAATAATTTCCAGTTGGCCCATGCTGAGACCTAATCTTAGTTATTGGTTTAGAATAGAAGGTTGTAAGGGCAGATCCAAGGAGGGCAAGTGTCATCTTATGAGGTTGCTGCCTCAGGTGAGGACTTTGCATGGTATCCAGGCAATGGAGACTGGGGGAGTGGGTCTGTTCTACTGGAAAATTGGGAAACTCAGAGTTGGAGATTTTCCAGTACATCTGTTAGGGGAAACACTGACTGAAACTGCCCACCCTGACCAGGAACTACAGTAGCAATTTGCATGATCACTTCCTGGTAAGAAGCATGAAATTAATAAGCCACCACCAACCAGAAGAATTCAGGAAAGATCAAAAGGAGACACCAGTCCTTAAGTCCCACCAACCTCTCAGAATCCTTCTCATTGGCAGAGCAGTGCAACACTACCAGGAAGGACCTTGAGTCAGACTGCTTGGCCAGACATGACCTGGAAACAAACCCCATCACCATAAAATCTGAGACTGCAAGCCACATGGCAGAGGAGTTCTTCCAGTTTCCCTCACCCCACTGCTTTCCTCCTGAGCACCCCTTTCCAGTAAAGTCTCTTGCTTTGTCAGGACATGTGTCTCCTTGGATAATTCATTTCCAAGTGCTACACAACAGCCTACTCTCAGTTCCTGGAAGGGGTTCCTCTTCCTGCAACATATCCACTCAACATCCCTGTCTTACTGCTACATCTGTAGGGCCTCAGCCCTTCCCTAAGGGTCTTGACTTGACTCTAGAAGACTTTATTGGTGGCATATACACAGTCTTCTAACTCTATTAATCTCACAATTAGGTCCAAGGCCTAATTTTCTGTACCATCTTCCCTCTTGCTTCAGAATGTGAGATTCTCTGTAAATGCTACCCCAGAGGCCTCTGGCTTTCACACTGTAGCTTAAGTTGATAGCTGACTGACTCAACTCAGTTATTTTCTTTCTTTGGCATTTAACAACAAGCAGCCAAATCCAAAATTTTTATGATTATTATTGCCCTTTTACCTCTTAATTACTTGAGAAACTGTATTAACAGTGCATCTTCTCTAGTATTCCTAAGACAGTCAACCTCAGGTCTCACTAACGGTGATGTTAGCACATACCAAGCACTGTGTCATCATCACACTTCCATCAGAAACATTAATTACTGTTGCCATCTGGTCAAGCGCTATCCAGTTCCAGAACCCCACTCATGTATCAGCTGTTTTGTTTGCTGGTCCCCCCAGAAGTAAGTGATTGAAGCATTCAGTGCAAGTAGTTTATTTGTGAGGTGATCCCAGGAAATACCAGTACAGTAGGGGTGTAAGTTAAGAAAGAAAAAGAACCTGTGGTCTGGTACTGGAGATGCAGGAAGGCTAAAATGTCATTAAAATAAGAAGTTATGTATCCTCAGAAAAAGAACTACTTTGATTTCAACGGAAAGTAAAGGGAAAAATCGAAAGGGGGAAAAGAGAATAAAAGAAGTTTTATTTAATTCCAAAACTATTTGATTTTAAAAACTTTAACAGAAGTTATTTAAAGTTATAAAGTTTTAAAGCCCTTTCTAATGTACTTTATCTTATTTCATTAATTTTCAAGGTCTAAATTGTATTAGTCAGTGATGCAGCCTCTAGGCTATGCATATCCTGAAACCGTGTCAGCGTTTTTTAAGATTCTATTGTGATGTTTGCTCTGAGATTGGCAATATTTAAATAATTCTGGCTTGCAGCACATCATTGCAAGCTATGAATTTATTAAATTTGAAAAGACGTAGGCGAAGATTCATTTTTTTAATTAATTAATTTTTTATTGAAGGATAATTGCTTTACAGAATTTTGCTGTTTCCTGTCAAACCTCAATATGAGTCAGCCATAGGTATACATATACCCCCTCCTTTTTGAAACTCCCTTCCATCTCTCTCCCCATCCCACCCCTCTAGGTTGATACAGAGCCCCTCTTTGAGTTTTCTGAGTCATACAGAAAATTCCCATTGGCTATCTATTTTACATATGGTAATGCAAGTTTCCATGTTACTCTTTCCATACATCTCACCCTCTCCTCCCCTCTCCCCATGTCCATAAGTCAATTCTCTATGTCTGTTTCTCCACTGTTGCTCTGTAAATAAATTCTTCAGTACCATTTTTTCTAGATTCCATATATGTGTGTTAGAATACAGTATTTATCTTTCTCTTTCTGACTCATTGCACTCTGTATAAGAAGTTCTAGGTTCATCCACCTCATTAGAACTGACTCAAATGTGTTCCTTTTTATGGCTGAGTAATATTCCATTGTGTATACATACCACAATTCTTTATTCATCTGTCGATGGACCTCTAGGTTGCTTCCATGTTCTAGCTATTGTAAATAGTGCTACAATGAATGGGATACATGTGTCTCTTTTGATTTTGGTTTCCTCAGGATATAAGCCTAGGAGTGGGATTGCTGGGTCATACGATGGTTTTATTCCTAGTTTTTAAAGGAATCACTATGCCGTTTCCCATAGTGGCTGTATCAATTTTACGTTCCCACCAACAGTGTAACAGCATTCCCTTTTCTCCACACCCTTTCCAGCTTTTATTGTTTCTAGATTTTTTGTTTGTTTGTTTGTTTCTAGATTTTTGAAGAGGGCCATTCTGACAGAGAGAAGCAACCCCATGTCCAAGGAGTGGTGGCTGCACGAGCACAGGAGGGCCAAGAGGAGCTACTCCATGTTCAAGGTCAGGAGGGGCGGCGGTGAGGAGATACCCCTCGTCCAAGGTAAGGAGCAGCAGCTGCACATTGCTGGAGCAGCTGTGAAGAGATACCCCACGTCCAAGGTAAGAGAAACCCAAGTAAGATGGTAGGTGTTGCAAGAGGGCATCAGAGGGCAGACACACTGAGACATAATCACAGAAAACTAGTCAATCTAATCACACTAGGACCACAGCCTTGTCTAACTCAATGAAACTAAGCCATGCCCTGTGGGGCCACCCAGGACAGGTGGGTCATAGTGGAGAGGTCTGACAGAATGTGGTCCACTGGAGAAGGGAATGGCAAACCACTTCAGTATTCTTGTCTTGAGAACCCCATGAACAGTATGAAAAGGCAAAATGATAGGATACTGAAAGAGAAACTCCCCAGGTCGGTAGGTGCCCAATATGGTACTGGAGATCAGTGGATAAATAACTCCAGAAAGAATGAAGGGATGGAGCCAGCAAAAACAATACCCTGTTGTGGATATGACTGGTGATAGAAGAAAGGTCCAATGTTATAAAGAGCAATATTGCATAGGAACCTGGAATGTTAGGTCCATGAATCAAGGCAAATTAGAAGTGCTCAAACAGAAAGTGGCAAGACTGAACATCGACATTCTAGGAATCAGCTAACTAAAATGGACTGGAATGGGTGAATTTAACTCAGATGACCATTATATTTACTACTGCGGGCAGGAATCCCTTATAAGAAATGGAGTAGCCATCATGGTCAACAAAAGAGTCCAAAATGCAGTACTTGGATGCAATCTCAAAAACGACAGAATGATTTCTGTTCGTTTCCAAGGCAAACCATTCAATATCACAGTAATCCAACTCTATGCCCCAAACAGTAACGCTGAAGAAGCTGAAGTTAAACGGCTCTATGACCTACAAGACCTTTTAGAACTAACACCCCAAAAAGATGTCCTTTTCATTACAGGAGACTGGAATGCAAAAGTAGAAAGTCAAGAAACACCTGGAGTAACAGGCAAATTTGGCCTTGGAATATGGAATGAGGCAGGGCAAAGGCTAATAGGGTTTTGCCAAGAGAAAACACTGTTGGAAGAGAGCAAACACCCTCTTCCAACAACACAAGAAAAGACTGTACACATGGACATCACCAGATGGTCAATATCGCAATCAGATTGTTTATATTCTTTGCAGCCAAAGAAGGAGAAGCTCTATACAGTCAGCAAAAACAAGACCGGGAGCTGACTGTGGCTCAGATCATGAACTCCTTATTGCCAAATTCAGACTGAAATTGAAGAAAGTAGGGGAAACCACTAGACCATTCAGGTATGACCTAAATCAAATCCCTTATGATTATACAGTGGAAGTGAGAAATAGATTTAAGCGACTAGATCTGATAGAGTGCCAGATGAACTATGGACAGAGGTTCATGACATTGTACAGGAGACAGGGATCAAGACCATCCCCATGGAAAAGAAATGCAAAAAAGCAAAATGGCTGTCTGGGGAGGCCTTACAAATAGCTGTGAAAAGAAGAGAAGTGAAAAGCAAAGGAGAAAAGGAAAGACATAAGCATCTGAATGCAGAGTTCCAAAGAATAGCAAGAAGAGATAAGAAAGCCTTCTTCAGCGATCAATGCAAAGAAATAGAGGAAAACAACAGAATGGGAAAGCCTAGAGATCTCCTCAAGAAAATCAGAGATACCAAGGGAATATTTCATGCAAAGATGGGCTTGATAAAGGACAGAAATGGTATGGACCTAACAGAAGCAGAAGATATGAAGAAGAGATGGCAAGAATACACAGAAGAACTGTACAAAAAAGATCTTCACGACCAAGATAATCACGATGGTGTGATCACTCACCTAGAGCCAGACATCCTGGAATGTGGAGTCAAGTGGGCCTTAGAAAGCATCACTACGAACAAAGCTAGTGGAGGTGATGGAATTCCAGTTGAGCTATTTCAAATCCTGAAAGATGATGCTGTGAAAGTGCTACAGTCAATATGCCAGCAAATTTGGAAAACTCAGCAGTGGCCACAGGACTGGAAAATGTCAGTTTTCATTCCAATCACAAAGAAAGGCACTGCCAAAGAATGCTCAAACTACCACACAATTGCACTCATCTCACATGCTAGTAAAGTAATGCTCAAAATTCTCCAAGCCAGGCTTCAGCAATACATGAACTGTGAACTTCCAGATGTTCAAGCTGGTTTTAGAAAAGGCAGAGGAACCAGAGATCAAATTGCCAACATCTGCTGGATCATGGAAAAAGCAAGAGAGTTCCACAAAAACATCTATTTCTACTTTATTGATTGTGCCAAAGCCTTTGACTGTGTGGATTACAATAAACTGTGGAAAATTCTGAAAGAGATGGGAATACCAGACCACCTGACCTGCCTCTTGAGAAACCTGTATGTAGGTCGGGAAGCAACAGTTATAACTGGACATGGAACAACAGACTGGTACCAAATAGGAAAAGGAGTACGTCAAGGCTGTATATTGTCACCCTGCTTATTTAACTTCTATACAGAGGACATCATGAGAAACGCTGGGCTGGAAGAAGCACAAGCTGGAATCAAGATTGCTGGGAGAAATATCAATAACCTCAGATATGCAGATGACACCACCCTTATAGCAGAAAGTGAAGCAGAACAAAGAAGCCTCTTGATGAAAGTGAAAGAGGAGAGTGAAAAAGTTGGCTTAAAGCTCAACATTCAGAAAACTAAGATCATAGCATCCAGTCCCATCACTTCATGGGAAATAGATGGGGAAACAGAGCAAACAGTGTCAGACTTTATTTTTGGGGGCTCCAAAATCACTGCAGATGGTGATTGCAGCCATGAAATTAAAAGACGCTTACTTCTTGGAAGGAAAGTTATGACCAACCTAGATAGCATAGTCAAAAACAGAGACATTACTTTGTCAACAAAGGTCCATCTAGTCAAGGCTATGGTTTTTCCAGTGGTCATGTATGGATGTAAGATTTGGACTGTGATGAAAGCTGAGTGCCAACGAATTGATGCTTTTGAACTGTGGTGTTAAAGAAGACTCTTGTGAGTCCCTTGGACTGCAAGGAGATCCAATCAGTCCATTCTAAAGGAGGTCAGTCCTGAGTGTTCTTTGGAAGGAACGATGCTAAAGCTGAAACTCCAGTACTTTGGCCACCTCATGTGAAGAGCTGACTCATTGGAAAAGACTCTGATGCTGGGAGGGATTGAGGGCAGGAGAAAAAGGGGATGACAGAGGATGAGACGGCTGGATGCCATCACTGACTCGATGGACGTGAGTTTGAGTGAACTCTGGGAGTTGGTGAATGACAGGGAGGCCTGGCGTGCTGCAGTTTATGGGGTTGCAAAGAGTCGGACACGACTGAGCGACTGAACTGAACTGATTCTGACAGGTGGTATCTCATTGAGGTTTTGATTTGCATTTCTCCAATAATAAGTGATGTTGAGCATCTTTTCATGTGTTTGTTTACCATCTGTATATCTTGTTTGGACAAATGTCTGTTTAGATCTCTTTCCCAATTTTTGATTGGGTTGTTTGTTTCTATGGTATTGAGTTGATGAGCTGCTTGTATATTTTGGAAATTAATTCTGTCAGTTGTTTCATTTGCCATTATTTTCCCCCATTCTGAGGATTTTCTTTTCACTTTGCTTATAGTTTCCTTTGCTGTGAAAAAGATTTTAAGTTTAATCAAGTCCCACTTGTTTACTTTTGTTTTTATTTCCATTATTCTAGGAGGTGGGTCATAGAGGACCTTGCTTTGATTTATGTCATCGAGTGTTCTGCCTGTGTTTTCCTCTAAGAGATTTACAGTTTCTGGTCTTACCTTTAGGTCTTCAATCCATTTTGAGTTTATCTTTGTGTGTGGTGTTAGGAAGTGTTCTAATTTCATTCTTTTACACATAGCTATCCTATTTTCCCAGCACCATTTATTGAAGAGGCTATCTTTGCCCCATTGTATATTCTGGCCCCTTTGTCAAAAATAAGTTACCCATAGGTGCATGGGTTTATTTCTGGGCTTTCTATCTTTTTCCATTGGTCTATATTTCTGTTTTTGTGCCAGTACCATACTGCCTTGATGACTGTAGCTTTGTAGTATAACCTGAAGTCAGGAAGGTTGATTCCTCCAGCTCCATTCTTCTTTTTCAAGACTGCTTCCACTATTCAGAGTCTCTTGTGTTTCCTTATGAATTCCGAAATTTTTATTCTAGTTCTGTGAAAAATGCCATTGGTAATATGATATGGATCACACTGAATCTGTAGATTGCATTTGGCAGTATAATCATTTTCACAGTGTTGATTCTTCCTACCCAGGAACATGGAATATCTCTCCATCTGTTTATATCATCTTTGATTTCTTTCATTAGTGTCTTATAATTTTCTGTGTACAGTTCTTTCATCTCCTTAGGTAAGTTAATTCCTAAATATTTAATTCTTTGTGTTGCAGTTGTGAATGGGATTGATTCCTAAATTACTCTTTCTGATTTTTCATTATTAGTATATAAAAAAGCAAGTGATTTCTGTGTATTGATTTTGTATCTTGCAGCTTTGCTAAATTCACTGATAAGCTCTAGTAGTTTTCTGATACTATCTTTAGGGTTTTCTATATAGAGTATCATGTCATCTGCAAACAATGAGAGCTTTACTTCTTTTCTGATCTGGATTCCTTTTATTTCTTTTTCTTCTCTGATTGCTATAGCTAGGACTTCCAGAAATATGTTGAATAATAGTGGTGAAAGTGGATACCCTTTTCTTGTTCCTGATCTTGAGGGAATGCTTTTAGTTTTTCACCATTGAGAATAATATTTGCTGTAGGCTTATCACATATGGCCTTTTACTATGCGGAGGTAGGTTCCTTCTCTGCCCATTTTTTTTGAAGAGATTTAATCATAAATAGGTGCTGAATTTTGTCAAAGGTTTTTTCTGCACCTATTCAGATGATCATATGGGTTTTTTTTTCCAATTTGTTAATAGGGGTATCACGTTGATTGATTTATATATATTGAAGAAAACTTCCATCCCCAGAATAAACCCAACTTGATCATGGTATATGAGCTTTTTGATGTGTTGCTGAATTCTGTTTGCTAAAATTCTGTTGAGGATTTTTGTATCTATGTTCATCTGAGATATTGGCCTGTAGTTTTCTTTTTTTGTGTTGTCTTTGTCTGGTTTATCCAGTAGTCATGTATGGATATGAGAGTTGGACTATAAAGAAAGCTGAGCACTGAAGAATTGATGCTTTTGAACTGTGGTGTTGGACAAAACTCTTGAGAGTCCCTTGGACTGCAAAGAGATCCAACCAGTCCATGCTAAAGGAAATCAGTCCTGAATATACATTGGAAGGACTGATGTTGAAGCTGAAACTCCAATACTTCAGCCACCTGATGTGAAGAACTGACTCATTTGAAAAGACACTGATGCTGGAAAAGATTGAAGGTGGGAGGAGAGGCGACGACAGAAGATGAAATGGTTGGATGGCATTACCGACTCAATGGACATGAGTTTGAGCAAACTCTGGGAGTTGGTGATGGACAGGGAGAACTGGCGTGCTGCAGTCTATGGATTTGCAAAGAGTCAGACGCTACTAAACGACTGAACTGAACTGATTCAACTGTCTGGTTTTGGTATCAGGGTGATGGTGGCCTCGTAGAATGAGTTAGGAAGTGTTCCTTCCTCTGCAATTTTTTGAAAGAATTTTAGAAGGATAGGCATTAGCCTTTCTCTAAAGGTTTGATAGAATTCTCCTGTGAAGCCATCTGGTCCTTGGATTTTGTTTTTTGGGAGATTTTTGATCACAGCTTCAATTTCAGTGTTTGTAATTGGGTTGTTCATAATTTCTATTTCTCCTGGTTCACTCTTGGAAGATTGAACTTTTCCAAGAGTCTGTCCATTTCTTCCATGTTATCTATTTTATTGCCATATAGTTGTTCATAATAGTCTCTTATAATCCTTTATATTTTTGCATTGTCTGTTGTAAACCCTCCTTTTTCATTTCTAATTTTGTTGATTTGATTCTTCTCTCTTTTTACTTTGATGAGTCTGGCTAAGGGTTTGTCAATTTTGTTTATCTTCTTAAAGAACCAGCTTTTAGTTTTATTAATCTTTACTGTTGTTCCTTTCATTTCTTTTTCATTTTTTTCTGCTCAGATCTTTATGATTTCTTTCCTTCATACTAATTTTTGGGGTGTTTTCTTCTTTTTCCAGTTGCTATAGGTGTAAAGTTAAGCTGTCTATTCGATGTTTTTTTCTTGTTTCTTGAGGTAGGATTGTATTGCTATAAATTTCCCTCTTAGAACTACTTTTGCTGCATCCCACAGGTTTTGAGTTGAGTGTTTTCATTGCCATTTGTTTCTAGAAATTTTTTGATTTCCCTTTTGATTTCTTCAGTAACCTGTTGGTTATTTGGAAATGTGATGTTTAATCTCCATGTGTTTGTGTTTCTTACAGCTTTTTTCTTGTAATTGATATCTAGTCTCATAGCGTTTTGGTCAGAGAAGATGCGTGATACAATTTCAATTTTCTTAAGTTTACTGAGGTTTGATTTGTGACCCAAGATGTGGTCTATCCTGGAGAATGTTCCATCTACACTTGAGAAGAAGGTGTATTCTTCTACATTTGGATGGAATGTCCTAAAGATATCAATGAGATCCATCTTATCTAATGTATCATTTAAGATTTGTGTTTCCTTATTAATTTCTGTTTTGATGATCTGTCCATTGGTGGGAGTGGGGTGTTAAAGTCTCCTACTATTATTGTGTTACTGTCAATTTCTCCTTCTATGTCTGTTAGTGTTTGTCTTATGTATTGAGGTGCTCCTATGTTCAGTACATAGATATTTACAATTGTTATGTCTTCCTCGTGGATTAATCCCTTGATCATTATGTACTGTCCTTCCTTATCTCTTGTAATCTTCTTTATTTTAAGGCTTATTTTGTCTGATATGAGGTTTGCTACTCCAGCTTTCCTTTACTTCCTATTTGCATGGACTATATTTTCCCATATATTCTCTCACTTTCAGTCTACATGTGTCTTTAGGTCTGAAGTGGGTTTCTTGTACACAACATATATATGGGTCATGTTTTTGTATCCATTCAGCCAGTCTGTGTCTTTTGGTTGGAGCATTTAATCCATTTACATTTAAAGTAATTATTGATATTTGTGTTTGTATTGCCATTTTCTTAATTGCTTGGGGTTGATTTTTAGATCTTTTTTCTTCTTTGTATTTCTTGACTACACAAGTCCATTTAGCATTTGTTGTAAAGCTGGTTTGGTGGTACTAAATTCTCTTAACGTTTGCTTCTCTGAAAAGCTTTTTATTTCTCAATTTTGAATGAGATCCTTGCTGGGTATAGTAATCTTCCTTGTAGATTTTTCTCTCTCAATACTTTAAATATATCCTGCCATTTCCTCCTGACCTGCAGAATTTCTGCTGAAAGATCAGCTATTAAGTATATGGAGTTTCCCTTGTATGTTACTTGTTGCTTCTCCCTAGCTGCTTTTAGTATTCTTTCTTTGTGTTAATCTTTGTTAGTTTGATTAGTTTGTGTCTTGGTGTGTTTCTTCTTGGGTTTATCCTGTATGGGACTCTTTGTGCCTCTTGGACTTGATTGGCTATTTCCTTTCCCATGTTGGGGAAATTTTCAACTATAGTCTCTTCAAAAAGTTTCTCATACCCTTTTTTTTTCTCTTGTTCTTCTGAGACCTCTATAATTTGAACGTTGGTGTGTTTGATATGGTCCCAGAGGTCTCTGAGACCTCTTTTCATTATTTTTACTTTATTCTACTCTTCAGAAGTTATTTCTTTCCAGCTCACTGATTCTATCTTCTGCTTCAGATATTCTGCTATTGGTTCATTCTAGAGTATTTTTAATTTCAGTAATTGTGCTGTTTGTCTCTGTGTGCTTATTCTTTAATTCTTCTTCTGCTGCTGCTGCTATGTCGCTTCAGTCATGTCCGACTCTGTGCGACCCCATAGATGGAAGCCCACCAGGCTCCCCCGTCCCTGGGATTCTCCAGGCAAGAACACTGGAGTGGGTTGCCATTTCCTTCTCCAATGCGTGAAAGTGGAAAGTGAAAGGGAAGTCGCTCAGTCACGTCCGACTCTTAGCGACCCCATGGACTGCAGCCTACCAGGCTCCTCCATCCATGGGATTTTCCAGGCAAGGGTACTGGAGTGGGGTGCCATTAATTCTTCTAGGTCTTTGTTAATTGATTCTCACATTTTCTCCATTTCGTTTTCAAGGTTTTTAATCATCTTTACTATCATTATTCTGAATTCTTTTTCAGGTAATTTTCCTATTTCCTCTTCATTTATTTTGACTTCTGTGTTTCTGGTTTGTTCCTTCATTTGTGTAGTAATTCTCTGCCTTTTCATTTTTATTTTTTTTTTAAGTTATTGTGTTTGAGGTCTCCTTTTCCCAGTCTTCAAGGAAAGTTGAATTCTTTCCCTGAAGAAGGTTGAATTCTTTCTTCCTTTTGGTTTCTTCCCTCCTAAGGTTGGTCCAGTGGTTTGTGATGAGCTTGGTATAGGGTGAGATTTGAGCTGTATCTTTGTTTTGTTATTTGTTTTTTCTCTGATGAGCAAGGCTGAGTGAAGTGGTAATTCTGTCTGCTGATGACTGAGTTTGTATTTTTGGTTTTTTTAGATGAGGCATCCTGCCCAGGGTACTACTGGTGTTTGGGTGCTACCTGGTCTTATATTCAGGTGGTTTCGTTTGTATGAGTTCTCACTATTTGATACCCCTAGGGTTATTTCTCTGGCAGTCTAGGGTCTTGGAGTCAGTACTCCCACTCCAAAGGCTCAGGGTTTGATCTCTGTTCAGGAAAAAAGATTCCACAAGTGGTTTGTTATGTCACTAAGGGAAAGTAAAACAAGTATCCAAAACCAAAATGCCAAAGATGAACCCCAGACAAATGGCAGTTACAAAATCAGACAAATAATAATTAAAATAATGGAATATACACATATACATACACACCCATGAGCAAAGTTAAAACAATCCAACAAAAATAGAATACAGTAGATTGATCTAGTAAACAAAGGAAATCAAAAATTATATTTACCAGTTAAGAACAAAACTAACTTAAGCACAAACTGGAAAACAAGACTAAAGCAAGGTGCCAAGTGGGGAATAGAGCAATGAAAACAAAACTAACAAATATGTTGAGAGGGAAGAAAAGAAAGAAAGAATAGATATGCAGAGTTAAATAGAGGTAGATGAAGATGTATATATTAAAGATTAACTGGAAGGGGAAAAGAACAGTAGGAAAGAAAACAAAGGAATAAATGTAGAAAAAATAATAATACGTTTAAAAAAATTAAAATTAAAAAAAGAGAAAAGAAGAGGAAAATTCCACAGGACTGCAAAAGCCCAGTACAGAGGCAGAGATTTATGACAACAATAAAAAATGTGACTGAGGAAGAAGAAAAAAAAAAGAAGCTCAAAAGCTTAATTGGATTTCTTTGTGCCAATAAAATTGACAAGTACTACGGGGTGGGGTGGGAGGGTGGAGGAAAAGAAAAAAAGAAAAAAAATCTAAAAGAATCTACAGAACAAGTCAAAAAATAAGAATCATAAATGTTTTTCTTGAGTTAGTGCTGTCAGAGTCCTTTCCTGCGCTGGAAATCACAGTCCACCTTACCTACCTAGGATGCCGTCCAACACTGATCCTGGACCTGCTATGGGACTTCCTCAGATTCTAGTCTGGTCCTCCTCCTGTGTGTTCTTGCCTCCAATGTCCACAGCTATTAGACCTAGTATGTTTTCTTTTGTGGGAGCTCTCAGTGGCCTTTTATATATTCCATAGACATAGAGTCTGCTTAGTTGATCATGTGAATTTAATCTGCTGCTTTTACAGCTGGTGGGAATGTTTTGGTTCTTCTTCCTTAGCCACACTGCCCCTGGGTTTCAACTATGGTTTTATCTCCACCTCTACATGTGGGTTTTCCACTGGGATTTAGCTCCTGAGACTAAAGCCCTGGAGGGGTTGGCTTTGCCCCTGTGAAGGCAAGGTGTGGAAGTGGTGCAGCTGCTTGGGTTGCAGGGGTTCTAGCAGCACCAGGTACTCAGGGGGGTTGACGGCCAGGGTAGTAGGAAATGTAGTGTTCTAGAAGGGTATGGCAACCAGTATTGGCCAATATGGTCCAGTATTCTTGCCTGGAGAACCCCCCTCTCTGACAGAGAGGCCTGGCAGGCCACAGTGTACAAGGCCACAAAGAGTCAGACAGGATCGAAGTGACCCTGTGTGCATAAACACAAAACTTTTTTTTTTTTTTTGCCTGTGGTAGCTCTGCCCCAGTGAGAATTGAACATGAAGGTGGTTCAGCTGCTTGGCTTGTGGGGACTCTGGTGGCGCCAAGTGTTCAGGGACACGGACTGCCTCCATGGCAGGAGTTATGGCCCTATCAGAGTCTTTTTTTGAGCCTCTTATAGCTGGCGATCAGAAGGCCTCTTTGGCCATTCTTTCTCCATAGCTCTGCCCATTCTAGCACTTAGAGGGATCCCTTGCCTGAGGTCCTTCTCTGTTGTCAGGCACATGTCAGGCACACAGAGGGGCGCCCCTGACTGGGGTCCTACTCTGTAGGTCAGTGCATAAGGCTCTTAAAGGGTCACCCTGGGTGGGGTCCTACTCTGTAGTTCAGTGCGTCAGGCATTTGATGGGGCAGCCTCTCTATTGTTCAGCTGCGGATGCTAGCTGTGGAGAGAGAGAGAGGCTCTGGTGATGGCTACACCCCCTACATGTGACTCAGCAGTATCACCTTGTTTCCATGGCTGCCTGGCTTTCCTCCATAGGCATTTCCCACCACGATCTCCTCCCTCACATCCCCTAGATCCATCTCTCCACAGTCAATAGTAGCCCTTGCTCTGGGATTGCTCCACAAGCCCTAAACTCCAGCTCCCAACCGCTGCCCCTTCCGGGAGACCCGCGTGCCTGGCATATGTATGGCTTTGGCAAGGACTGTCTGATTCTCATTCCATTTAGGCTGCTACAGATCAGCTGTTTCGCTCTCAGGCTTAAATGTTTCTCCTCTGACTCAGACAATTGCCCCACTGTGGGGATCAGACCCTTGCTTCAGTCCCCACACCCACTGAGGGCAGGTCCAGTCCTACTAACAGTCTTGGTTTTCCCCTTAGTTCCTGCGTCCTACCGAGTTTTGTGTGGCTCTATATATTCTTTTCCACAGGTCAGGTACTCCTGTCCACTCTCAGCTGGTGTTCTGCATTTATTTCTGTGTCTGAAGGTGTATTCCTGATGTATCTGTGGAGAGAGATGTACTCCATGTCCACATACTGCTCCACCATCTTGTTCTCGAAGATTCATTTTGAATGGGAGTTATCAAGAAGAATGAGCAGGTTGGTTCAGGAGCTGCTGTTGGGTGCCTTTGAAGAATAGGAGCATACTTTCCCCTAAGAAAGAACTGAATGTTCCAGCATATGGTGTTTGTGAATACACACGAACCCTCTTGGTAAAACAGAAAATAGACCTTGACTACCTAAGCTGTCCAGATAGAAATTAGCTTACTGTCTTATCATCATGGCTGGTTTTGAGCACTTCATAATTCATTTCCAACTCTTATGCCTCTGTATACTATCACGTGTGTGTGTGTGTGTGTGTGTGTGTGTGTGTTAGTTGTTTAGTCGTCTCCAACTCTTTGTAACACCATGGACTACAGCTCACTAGGGTCCTCTGTCCATGGAATTCTTCAGGCAAGAATACTGGGATGGGTTGCCATTCCCTTCTCCAGAGGATCTTTCTGAGCCAAGGATCGAACCCTGAGTCTCCTGCATTGCAGGCAGATTCTTTACCATTTGAGCCATCAGAGAAGACCATACTATCACAAGTATTATTACAATATGTAGTATAGCAGGCTGGAAATGTGAGGTGATGCATAGACACAGTACTTAGTTTCAGATGATCACACAACACTATGACTTGTAAAAGGTTCTCAGAACTAAGTTCATAAACCAACTCGAGCCCTTCATGTTAAAAGAATGACAGCCAATAGAATCATCTGCACTTTCTGAGGATGTGGCTTTCTGGTGAGATAATAACATTGAATTCTGAAACTTTTCTTACAGTGAAGAACACTTAAAACTGGCTTTAAGGATTCATTTTGTAGGCTTAACAATTTACTTTAGGAAAAGCAGGACTTGTAGGTAACCTAGTATGAAAAGAGAAAGAAATGAACAAATAGATTCACTCATCCTGTGAGAATTCTGAGCATAAAAAGTAATGTAAAGAGACACTTTGATTTCCCTTTTCTTTTTCAAAATCACCACAAAGTGATAATGACCTCGGGAGTCTGTGTGTGGCCCATTTAATGTAGTATAAGCCTAAGGAAAAGCTAAAGGCTAAATGTATTTTAACTGGGCTGCAACCAAGATAAACATATCCCTCAGGCAATTGTTTCCATTAGTTGACAGCCTATATACAATATTAAAAGCATTATAAAAACAATATATACTTTTCCAGTGGTTTACTTCTGAAGAATATTTATCCACACTCTGAACTCTTGACTCAAAGTAAAAGCAACTTTTATTCCATGGGAAAAGCAATGTTTAAACAAACAACAAGCAAACAATGGTTTACAGAGTAGAGTCACTTTCATTTAGTAAGTATGGTATACAGAATGGTATAAAACAAGCTATGGGGGCTAGCTAAAGTGTATATTACACATATCAAACATGTGTAGAAGTGTTTAGCAGACAGTTTTTAGCAGATTGCATAGTTATTGATCTTTGTACGATATATCCTATCTGTTCACAAAATCAATTGAGGAAAGCAGGCCTAATCCTCGGCATGAAATGAACTGCCAGTAAGCTAAGTCTTTTTTTATCCACATCTCAAATTAAATTGGTTTAAAAATAATTTTACATTTTGATTTTGGTGTGGTCCTTTAAAAATCAACAGATTATGGCCAGTAATGTGTAAATACAGTTGTAGAGGCTGATTCTACAAATCTAAAAGCTGTAATCCCATTACATACATAAGATTTATTTGATATCTCTAAGTCAACAGTAAAGATAGTTCACCCAGATTTATTTATCCCTTTGTGTTAGGGAGTATCTTCCATATCCCTCTGTGCTACAAAGACAGTTCTAGTGATTTAAATAATTCACATGACTCTAGAACATAGCCTAATCATCTTTTCAACCTCCTCTTTCTCCTTGAGCAAGTAAAAGTCTATTTCAACTTCTCTATTAAGGATTACCTGTTTGTGTTTTCTAACAAATTTCAGATAAATCCTGATTTTGATGGGCTGCCCTGGCTCAGTCAGTAAAGTATCTGCCTGCAATGCAGGACAGTGTTTGATCCCCGGGTTGGGAAGATCCCCTGGAGGAGGGTGTGGCAACCCACTCCAGTATTCTTGCCTGGAGAATCTCAGGGACAGAGGAGCCTGGCGGTCTACTTCCTGGGATCACAAAAAGTCGGACATAAATGAAACAACTGAGCACACATGCATGCACACTTATTTTGATAACATTTATTTTATCTCTGAGATATTTACTCTATGATGATTTGTGACTGAGCATGCCATTTTGCAGAAAATGAAGAATAACTTTTCTCCAAAGTACCAATGTTTACACCAGAATAGCCAAAACAATAAAGATTAAGGTACTACCTGGTAAGAGGATATAGGACAGCTGACATTTCCATGTGCTGCTGGTGGAAATGATAAAATGGTACAACCACTATGAAAAACTATTTGGCAGTTTTCACTACAGGTAAATATATACGCCTAAAGTGTGATTTGGCATTTCTACTCCTCCCGAGTGACCAAGTGAAATCTCTCAGTCGTGTCCGACTCTTTGTGACCACATGAACTGTAGCCTATGGGATCCATCCATGGGATTTTCCAGGCAAGAGTATTGGAATGGGTTGCCATTTCTTCTCCAGAGGATCTTCCCAACCCAGGGATCGAACCCGGGTCTCCCTCATTGTAGGCAGACGCTTTACTGTCCTAGGTTCATTCCTAAAAGAAATGAGCATTTATGTCCACAAAAACAATATACGGAAAAAAGTTCATAGTGGTACTCTTCTTAACCTCCTCAAACTAGAAACAACCCAAACATCTATCAACAGAGAATGAATAAATAAATTATGGTTTCTTTACACATTGGAATGCCACACAGCAATAAGCTAATGAACTAATGGTATGTGTATCAATATGGATGAAACTCATAAATATAATGTTTTGTAAAATTACTCTAGATACTTAATAAAATGGTATATGAGTCAATTTAGATGAATTCCTATGACAGAAAAAAACTAACTTGTGATAATGAGTACCTTTGGGAGATAGGACACAGATTGAAAAACATCATGAGGTGATATCATGCAGGTGGGAAAATGTATACCTTAATTTGGGTGGTAGTTACATGAGTATGTAGATATCTTTTTTAAAAAATGAGCTCTAGTAAAATTCTTTTCTATATTTACATGTTATGTTGTTCTGTCCCTAAGTCATGTCCAGCTCTTTGTGACCCCATGGACTGCAGCACACCAGGTTTCCCTGTCCTTCACTACTTCCCAGAGTTTGCTCAAATTCATGTCCATTGAGTTGGTGATGCTATCTACCCATCTTATCCTCTGCTGTCCTAGTCTCCTTTTGCCTTCAGTCTTTCCCAGCATCAGGATCTTTCCCAAGGAGTCAGTTCTTTGCATCAGGTGACCAAAGTATTGGGCTTCAACTTTAGCATCAGTCCTTTGAGTGAATATTCAGGGTTCATCTCCTTTAGGATTGACTGATTTGATTTCCTCCATGTCCAAGGGACTCTCAAGAGTCTTCTCCAGCACCATCATTTGAAAGCATCAATTCTTTGGCACTCAGCTTTCTTTATAGTCCAGCTGTCACATCTGTACATGACTACTGGAAATGCTGTAGTTTAATATTAAGACAAAGTACATATATTTGTCGAGATGTGATGTCACTAAAGATAACTATATACTCAAGCACAGGTCATGCTATGCTACTAAGTCAAATTCCCTTCTACCCTTGAGAGGACAGAGGAAATGAAGAAAAAACTGAAAATAGTGCTATCGATAAATAATATCTTTAGGAACTATGAAAATATAATAGTCTGAGTACTCTTGACATCTGGACTCTGTTCGGTGTTGCTTTGGGCATTAAACTCACAACTGCAAAGACACTGGTTGACATGCCACAGCTGTCAGTTTCTTGATAGAAAGTTTGAAAGTGGCTTCTCTACAAAATATCAAGAAAGAGGTGGAAGAAATTTTCTGAAGGACAGAGACATTAACCCTGAGGAGGAGAAATAGAGGAATTGGATGTGACTGGATTAGCATTCTAGAACTGAAAGAAGAAACAAGACAGAGTGCTAAGAAACATCAAGTTTAACCCTACGTCTGCAGGTTCCCAATGCTCGGATTCAACCAACCACAGATGACTGTACTAAGTCATTTTATATAAAGGACTTGAGCATTTGTGGATTTTGGTATTTGGAGGAGTCCTAGAACCAACCCCCCCCCCCACACCGAGGGATGACTGTATCACCATTTTGTTGTTGTTTAGTCACTAACTCATGTCCAACTCTTTGCAACCCCATGGACTGAAGCTCGCCAGGTTCCTTTCCTTTTCCTTTCCTTTCCCAGGCAAGGATACTGGAGTGGGTTGCCATTTTTTTCTGCAGGGGATCTTCCCAACCCAGAGACTGAACCCACATCTCCTACATTGGCAGGCAGATTCTTTACCACTGAGCCATCTGAGAAGCCCTTATTTAGAGGGGTCAGAAATTTACAGATACAGTATTTGTATTCAACTGACATGGTCTTACTTACGGTTCCCTAACTAATGAGAAGTAAGGAAAAACCCGTGCTTCCAACACTTGCTTTTAAAACTCAGTGAACTCCTATTATGGGCAAGTTGCCTTTGTTGGGCTAACTGAAGCTCCATGAGATTATATAATTTTCCAAAGTCATGCAGCCTGAAAGTGACAGAGCCAGGATTTTCATTTTAACCTTGGACCATCTGATGCTGAAATCTGCGTTGACTCCATTGCCCATTTTGCAGATTGTGACACTGGAGCTCAGAAGACTCAAATAACCCACCGAGGCCAGTACCTCTGGTACATTCATCCTCACCCTGTGTTCTGTCCACTGGGCTATAATGCTTCTCACCAGTGTCAGGCAAGTCCTGTGCACTATGCCTTCCTGTGCTGCCTGTCAAACACAGCGTCATGCTCTGAACATTGTAGAGCATCAAAGAATGTTAGAGCTAGTAGGAATTTCGAAACTGGGTGGAAATCTCTCATTCTGCACACATGTCCATTTTGAAGCAGAGCAGCATGGTAAGAGCCAGATCTAAAATCCAGATCTCCTGACTCCATGATCTGCTTTCTTTCTGCTTCCTCCCTACACCAATAGCTGTTCATTTCTCTTCTCCCCTTCCAGAGCCTAAAAGAAAAGAAATGTGAGGGAAAGAACAAGAGATTGCAATCAGAAGACAGAGGGTGGGCAAATCCAACAAGTTTTCTGGGAAGAAAGGGGTGCTGGCCCGGGCCCAGGAAGTGTCCCCTGGGGGGGCTTATGTCAGCAGGAACCCTCACATGTTCATGGGCAAAGAAGTGCCTGGCAGATCCAATCCTCCAGTGACTCAAATGTCACAGCATGACTGTAGGGAAAGAATAATAGTGGGAGCATGCTGGCCAATTTTCAGCAGAAGGGCTCAGGATAAGGAAGCTGAAGAAAATCGCTAAAGAGGATGATAATGACAATAATAAAAAACAAATAGCTGCCATTTATTGAGCACTGGCATTGGGCTGCACACTTTGCATATCAACCTGATAAAGTACAGTGATTATCCCCATTTTGGAAGGAGGAAACTGAGGTGGGACAAGACTGAGGAAGCTGCCCAAGGACATACAGCTTGTGAAGGAGAGACCTTGGATGTGAATTCAGGTCTGCCTACATGTAAGTCTGTGCACCTCAGCACAGAATCATAATAGCAGTCATTAGACATCCAAGACTGAAGGAAGTGCTGAGAGCAATGCATTATCTCCTTTCCTCCTCACAAAATCCCTGATGAGTGTGCATAAGTCTCTTTATTTTATAGTGGAGGCAAAGAGCTTGAGCTTCCCTGGTGGCTCGGATGGTAAAGAATCTGCCTGCAAGGCAGGAGACTCATGGTTCAATCCTGTGTACAGAAGTTGTTGTTGCTGTTGGGTCATGTCCGACTCTTTGTTGATATCCCCTGGAAAAAGGAAATGGCAACTCACTCCAGTATTGTCTGGGGAATTCCATGGGTAGAGGAGCCTTGTGGGCTACAGTCCATGGAGTTGCAAAGAGTCAGACGCAACTGAGTGATTAGCACACACACACATACAAAAAGCTTGGAGACACTAATTGTTCAAGGTCACACAGTAAGTTAGAATTAGAAACAAGATTCAAATTCTAATTGGTCTTATTCTGGAGCTCTTTGTGACAACAGAAATAACTGCAACAAAAGTTATCACATTTGGCTAAACAGAGTATTAGTGAGAATGATCCATCTGATGTATTATTCACAACCAACTCCTAATGATTCTGAAGAGCTGCCTGCAACCCAGGCCCAAAAGCAAGAGAAGGGGACTTTATGTAGTTATTTTCCCTGTATTGTCAAACTATCTCTCTGTGCAACCCTCACCATCCTAAGTGATGATGTAATCATCAGCACTCTTGGAATAAAAGTAATCATCCTTTTCCTATAGTCTCTTTTTTTTTAATTGGATATAGTTGATTTACAATGTTGTGTTAGTTTGAGGTATACGGCAAAGTGATTCAGATTATATATATATATACACGTATATATATATGTATATATATATACATAATACACATACATATATATAAACATGTATATATGTACACACACATATATGAGCATATATATATTCTTTTTCAGGTTCTTTTCATTTACCAGTTATTCCAAAATATTGAATAGAGTTCCCTGTGCTATACTGCATGTCATTATTGGCTATCTGTTCTACATATAGTAGTGTGTGTGTGTTAATCTCAAACTCCTAATTTAACCCTCTCTCCCTTTTCATTTTTGGTAACCACAAATTTGTTTTCTATAACTATGAGTCGATTTCTGTTCTGTGGATAAGTCCATTTGTATCATTTTTAAGATTCCACATATAAGCAATACCATATGAGATTTGCCTTTGTCGGATAGACTTTACTTAGTATGATAATCTCCAGGTCCACCATATGGCTGTAAATGTTCGCTGTAACACTATTCATAATAGCCAAGACATGGAGACCACCTAGATATCCATCAACAGATGAATGGATAAAGAAGATGTGGTATTACTCCACCATAAAAAAGAATGAAATAATCTCTCACTCTCTCAATCTAACCACAAAGGTCAAAAATATGATAAAATATGAAAGAAAAATATAGTAAGAACCCAGGGGACCTTTCTCTCCCTGGAAATCATAGAAATTATCCCAATAAAAATTCATTATCACAAAGACTGTACTAGGAAACTTATACTCTTTACATCTTTCATGTTTGAACAATTCAGCAGAAAGGAAATAGACATGGCTGTTAAATATCTGAATAAATGCTCCTCCTCACGGACAGAAAAAGGAAATTAAAATGCTTGAAGTCAATTTTATCCATGGAGCATTGGTGAAGCTGTAGGGAGAAATCACTTTCATTTATCAGTGGGACCCCTTGGGAAGGCAACTTTGCAGCATTTATGGAATTTACAATTCAGGTACCATTTGACCTAGCAGTGTGCCCCTAAGAATTTATCCTTCAGATTTACTTACACAGGTCCAAAATGACCTGTTTATAAAGTTATTTCTTGCAGCACAGTTTTTAATAGCAAAAGATGTTAATAAACATCCATCAGATGTTAATAAACGTCCGTCCATTTAGGACCTGGTGGGCGCTGGTCCTAAATCATAGTTCAGCCATGCAGTGGAGCACCACACATCACAGGAAGAATGAGAAGCTTTCAACATAGAGATGGAAGAAGTGCTGAGATCCATTGTAAAGAGGAATATGCGAGGTGCAGGACAGTTGATGCTGGATATTACTATGCCCATAAAAACTCTGGAGGAGAAATCTAAAATATGTGTACTACTTACTCATGAAAAAAATGTATTTTTAAAGATACACAAGAAAATGCGAGCATCCATTGCCCTTCAAGACTGGAGGACTAGACCCTCTCTGGTGCCTCTGGAATTTTTAACCACGTGACTATACCTCCCATTCAAAGTTTTTTCTAAAAATAAAATAAAAAGAAATCATTTCTCTTAAATTGCTTTCCTTACCTTGGATGAGGTGCAGATAGACCAAGAGCAAGAAAAGCTATTTTCTTTACATATCTTCGAATTGTTTTCACAATGATGTGTATATTTTAACATAAAAATATCCAACAAAGATTAAAAAGATACATTTTCTTTTGCAATTCCTAAAAATATTTTTTAACCATTAACAGAAAGCTATTGTGGTCCTAAATGTTCAAAAAAGCTAAACTGGCTATGTCTCTTTTTTTTCCTCAAGAATCTACAGGTCTGAACTTAAGAATTTCCATAAGAATCCAAACTGGCGCTGTCTCTTTTTTCCTTAAGAATTTCCCTTATTTCTCATTTGGTAAAGGGTTTTTGCTTGTTTTGTTTATTTTTTATTTTTTCCTTGAGTAATGTGCATTCCAGCTGATCATCTCCTTAGAAAGAGTGATGTAGGGTGCATGTTAAGTCTCCTTCAGCTCAGTTCAGTTCAGTTGCTCAGTTGTGTCCGACTCTTTGCGACCCCATGAATTGCAGCATGCCAGGCCTCCCTGTCCATCACCAACTCCCGGAGTTCACTCAGACTCACATCCATCTTGTCAGTGATGCTATCTAGCCATCTCATCCTCTGTCGTCCCCTTCTCCTCCTGCCCCCAATCCCTCCTAGCATCAGAGTCTTTTCCAATGAGTCAACTCTTCACATGATGTGGCCAAAGTACTGGAGTTTCAGCTTGAGCATCATTCCTTCCAAAGAACACCCAGGACTGATCTCCTTTAGAATGGACTGGTTGGATCTCCTTGCAGTCCAAGGGACTCTCAAGAGTCTTCTCCAACACCACAGTTCAAAAGCATCAATTCTTTGGTGCTCAGCTTTCTTCACAGTCCAACTCTCACATCCATACATGACCACAGGAAGAACCATAGCCTTGACTAGACGGACCTTTGTTGGCAGAGTCTCTGCTTAGTCATGTCCAACTCTTTGCAACTCCATAGACTGTAGTTCGCCAGCTTCCTCTATCCATGGGATTCTCCAGGCAAGAATACTAGAGTGAGTTAGCATGCCCTTCTCCAGGGGATATTTCCAGTCCAGGGATCAAACACACATCTCCTGCAGCTCCTGCATTTCAGTCAGATTCCTAACTGCTGAGCCACTGGGGAAGCCTAGAAAGATAGTGATGCTTGAATCCAAACCAGAGATGCTACTAGAGGTTTCAATACTTTCACTGCAGCTTTTTAGAAAAGGCAGAGGAACCAGAGATCAAATTGCCAACATCTGCTGGATCATCAGAAAGCAAGAGAGTTCCAGAAAAACATCTATTTCTGCTTTATTGACTATGCCAATGCCTTTGACTGTGTGGATCACAACAAACTGGAAAATTCTGAAGGAGATGGGAATACCAGAGCACCTGACCTGCCTCTTGAGAAACCTGTATGCAGGTCAGGAAGCAACAGTTAGAACTGGACATGGAACAACAAACTGGTTCCAAATAGGAAAAGGGGTACATCAAGGCTGTATATTGTCACCCTACTTATTTAACTTATATGCAGAGTACATCATAAGAAATGCTTGGCTGGATGAAGCACAAGTTGGAATCAAGATTGCCAGGAGAAATATCAATAACCTCAGATATGCAGATGACACCACCTTTATGGCAGAAAGTGAAGAAGAACTAAAGAGCCTCTTGATGAAAGTGAAAGAGGAGAGTGAGAAAGTTGGCTTAAAGCTCAACATTCAGAAAACTAAGATCATGACATCTCGTCACATCACTTCATGGCAGATAGATGGGGAAACAGTGGAAACAGTGGCTGACTTTATTATTTTGGGCTCCAAAATCACTGCAGATAGTGATTGCAGCCATGAAATTAAAGGATGCTTACTCCTAGGAAGGAAAGTTATGATCAACCTAGACAGCATATTAAACAGCAGAGACATTATTTTGTCCACAAAGGTTCATATAGTCAAGGCTATGGTTTTTCCAATAGTCATGTATGGATGTGAGAGTTGGACTATAAAGAAAGCTGAGCACAGAAGAATTGATGCTTTTGAACTGTGGTGTTGGAGAAGACTCTTGAGAGTCCCTTGGACTACAAGAAGATCCAACCAGTCCATCCTAAAAGAAATTGGTCCTGAGTGTTCATTGGAAGGACTGATGTTGAAGCTGAAACTCCAATACTATGGCCACCTGATGAGAAGAGCTGGCTCATTTGAAAAGACCCTGATGCTGGGAAAGATTGAAGGCAGGAGGAGAAGGGGATGACAGAGGATGAGATGGTTGGACGGCATCACCGACTCGATGGACATAGGTTTGGGTAGACTCCAGGAGTTTGTGATGGACAGGGAGGCCTGGTGTGCTGTGGTTCATGGGGTCTCAAAGAGTCAGACATGACTGAGCAACTGAACCAACTGAATTGCAGCTTTATTTATACCTCACAGAGCTGTGAAATTTGGTTATCACTGGCCTTGCTCTGATCAGTTTTCTTCTTAGAAAAGTTACTGTTGAAAATCTTACCTTTTCACTTTCATTTGTGAATTGGCCCTAGGAAGTTTTCTGGTTCCTTAAATGTTTTAAAATGTTAATTGAAGAGGAGAGTAGCTGTACAAAATCATAGCACTGTATCTTCAAGACATTCACTCTGTTCTTTATGAACTGACATTTCCTACCATCCCACAAAAATGTGAAATAGGAACTAGCTACCAAATCAACAAACAAATAACTCTTTTTTGATATGTGATAATGTACACAAAACATGTTTCCCCTGGTGAGCACCCATATTGCAGCCCTGTCCAACTATTGAAATGGCTAGTAAGAAATCACACACACACTCAAAGACTATGTAGTTTGCCACTATGTGATAGACTCCAGGGTTTCCCAGGTGCCTCAGTGGTAAAGAATCCACCTGCCAAGCAGGAGACCCAGCTTCAGTCGCTGGGTCAGGAAGATTCCCTGGAGAAGGAAATGGCAACTCACTTCAGTATTCACCTGGGAAATCCCAGGGACAGAGGAGCCTGGTGGGCTACAGTCCATAGTGTTGCAAAGAGTGGGAAATGACTTAGTGACTAAACTATGATATAGACTCTGGCTACTCAAGGTGGGGTCCATTGACCAGCATATCACATTTCCTGGGAGCATGTTAGAAATATAGACCCCAAACCCTCCTTAGACTACTAAATTAGAATCTTCATTTTAATGAGATTCCTAAACAGTGATTCATATACACATTAATATTTGAGAATCACAAGTACAGAGCATGAACACAAAAGACAGATAGATCTACGTTGAAATCATTGCTCTGGCATTTCAGGTTGTGAATGAGCAAGTTATATAAGCACTTGAAGCTTCAATTTCCTCATTTTAAAAATGGAAATGATAATAGCTGGTTTACATGTTTGCTGTGACAATTGAAGGTTTTAGTTGCTCAGTCATGTCCAACTCTTTGCAACCCATGGACTGTAGCCCGCCAGGTTCCTCTGTCCATGGAATTCTTTTGCTTACAATTTAATTGCTGTGACAATTGAAAGACAGCATATATAGGAAACATCAAGCAAAGTACTAGGCATGAACCAGATGTTCCATGAATATTAAAGCTTCCTTTATTCTTACTTCCCATTTTAAGAGGAATGAAAAAATTCAAATGATTTTAAAAAAAGAGAGTATACATTTAGAAATTTTTAAATCACCCTACAATATTTTTGAGAACTAAGGGCTTCAACCTACACCTAAGTCAAATTTCTGACATATTCCATTAACACAGACTGAAGCTCATGTTCTTACATAGTCATCACTGATAAACTTCAGGTTACAGTTTTAAAATATATATGGAACAATGGAATACTACTCAGCCATGAAAAAGAATTGCAGCAACATGGATGGGCCTAGAGATTATCATACAAAGTGAAGTAAGTCCAACAGAGAAAGACAAATAGCATATGATATCACTTACATGTGGATTCTAAAATATGATACAAATGAACTTCTTTACAACATAGAGACAGATTTATGACATAGAGAACAGACTTGTGGCTGCCAAGAGGCAGGAGGCGTGGGGGATGGATTGGGAGTTTGGAATTAGCAGATACAAACTATTTATATAGGATGGATAAACAACAAGGTCCTACTGCACAGGGACTATATTCAGTATCCTGTGATAAATCATTATAAGCAGCACCTGGAAAGAAATGATGTAAAGTTCCTGAAGAGATCAAAATGTCTTTCTACATAATGATGTAGGGGAGGAAAAATAATTTTCCCTCTACCCTTCTGAGCTCTTAGCTAAGACTCCTGTAATAAAAGGCAGAATAGCAAGAGAAAAGTAAACAAGTTCATTAACAAGCTTGTCACGTATACATAGGAGACACCCAGAAAAAAACTGAGTAACTCCTTGAGATGGCCTAGAATTTATGTAAATACTATCTAAATAGAGAAAGATGGGGAGGGGTATAAACCTCTCAGGAGAAAGAAATGATTTTCATGAAAGAAGAATAGACCTTCAGAAGAATAGACGGTTTGTCCTGGTGTGGTATCCACTTTTAGTCTTTCTGTGATGAGTCAATTCTCCCTGGTTGATGAAACTCCCAGTGAGGGGATCTATGACAATTGAGGTTTTTGGAAGGAGGCTCTGCCTTCAGAGCTCACAGAAAACCTCTCCTTGCATTTGCTGATTTTCAACTGTGTATGGCTTCAAATAATCAATATACCAAAGTGGCATATTTGGGGGCACCATGTCCTGAACTGCTACAGTCACATTCCGAGGTTGCACATTCTATCCCCTTTGGTAAAAATGAAGCTAGCACTTTTCCTATGGACTCAGGGCACAGGCCCTGTTGATTGAGCAGCAGGCACAGGAGAAGTAGCTGGCTCCACTGTGGACACAGAGGTGGTAGGTCACGTCAGATGCTGTGGACATCTGGCAGCCAGGGCCATGCCCCTATCCTAGGGGACAGCACAAACTCACTACAACAGGAGTATCAAGGAGCTGGCCTGGAGAAGAGGCATCCACATCCCAAGGAGTCCTAGGGAAGAAGCATCAGATGAACTCGGCACAGAGGCCTGGAGTGGAAGGTACTAGGGTCTGGGTGTTCTTGGGGGAAACTGAGGAGGATCACATCTGTCAGGTGGAGTAGAGACTATTGGGGTGGCTCTCTTCCCATATCCCCCTCCCTAGTTCAACCCTGGAGATGCCACAGAAGTAAAAGTGGGGACAATGTGTTCAGTAAGTTAATATGAAGACCAAGAAAGAGACCAAGTTGAAGAATTAAGGAAGAAGCAACAAGTAAGCAGGGAACAGAGTTTAGCAGTGCTAACCAGAAAAATTGTGGTGCTGGAGAAGGTTCTTGAAAGTCCCTTGGATAGCACAAAGATCAAACCAGTCACTCCTAAAAGAATCAATCCTGAATATTGGAAAGAGACGCTGAAGGTGAAGCTCCAATACTTTGACCACCTGATGCAAAGACCCTGATGTTGGGAAAGATTGAAGGCAGGAGGAGAAGGGGGTGACAGAGAATGAGATGGTTGGATGGCATCACTGCCTCAGGGGACATGAGTTTGAGCAAACTCTGGGAGATAGTGAAGGACAGGGAAGCCTGGTGGACTGCAGTTCATGTGGTCACAAAGAGTCAGACACAACTGAGCAGCTGAACAACCACAACAAAGGATTGTGCGGTAGCATTGAATATTCAAGCAGCCGGTTGTGAGCAATGCTCAAGAGATTTTTAAGCTCTGAGGCTTTCTCCTCCCACCCTACCCTCTTAACCAAGTGGCCAGGTGGTTACAACTGATCAAGGTATCTCTTAAGAAAGAGAAATGTCAGGGCACAAGCCCTCAATCTTGAGGAAATCCTGCCCCAACCCACAGGCACGATTAGGCCTTACCTCTTGCCCCAATATACATATCCCTAGAAATGCTAACAACTCTAAGGAATATGAACGCAAAATAAAGTGATGCAGGATCCTATGGTCCTTGTCCCCCATGTCCTCAGCTTTCCTTTTGTCTGTAGAAAAACTTTAGCCATGAAGTAAGTTTAATCAGAGAAGTGAGAAAAAGCAGAAACAAAGGGAGAGTCCAACAAGACTAAATAATAATAATGTAGTCACTAAGCATAGTCAAGTACCTTTAGTTCCTCTGCAACAGCTATATATTCTGAAACCCCCATCATGGAGGAAGTTAACTACATGGTTGACCAGACTGTAGCCACGACAAGTTGCCACAGTTCTGAGAACTGACCACCAAGAAATGGGAAAAAATAGATCCTGAAGCTGACGACTAACTGTTTTTAATCAAGATGCTGCTGATCAGACCACTAAATGACTAATTTCAGGCTGACTGTCAGAGCTGACTGCTGCTTCTGCATGTAGCCCTCTCCCTCTGCCTATAAAAAGCTCTTGCCCACTTAGTGTCAGTGGGGGCAGGGATGGGAGAGTCAGCCATTGAATAGGAGTCTGCCCCTCCCCTCTAGGTTGCCAGCATCCAAAATAAAACTTTCCTTTCCACCAATTTGCCTCTTTATTGGCTTTTAAGTGGTAAGCAGTCAGAACACTACTTTTGGTTACCCAAAGAAATTTATGGCTCCATCTTAGAAAAGCAAAAGCTATGAAAGAAAGACAACAAAGTAACAATCAGTGCCAGAGAAATGTCCAGAATGAATGGACAAAAACCAAAGAATAATTTTAAATAATCTGAATAACTGTCTTAGGGAAATAAGAAAGGATATTACAAACCCAAAGCCCAAATAAGAAGACATAAAAAAGAACCAATTGGACATATTACATATGCAAAATATAACAAGTAAGAAAAATAAGGGGTTTAATAACAGAAAGGACATAGAATAGCATACTGTTGAGAGGAAGACAGATCAAGAAGAGCTATTCACCATGAACATATATCAGCCTACCAATATGTTCACAAAATATATAAATGAATCAGAAATCTGAGCAGTAAATCTTAATCTTTACACTTTATGATTTTAAGATCACCCTGTCAGAAATTTGTTAGGTCAAACAGACTCCAAAATAAGTAACTACATGGAAGAGCTAAATAACATATTGTTACTTTTTGATTTATTGATATATAAAACTTTATATCCCCAAATAACGAACATTCCTTTAAAACACATGCAAATATTTACAAAACTAGTTATATACTCAGTCACAAAGGAAGTCTCAATAAATTCCACAGAATCAGTATCTTGGAGATTATGTTCCCTAACCATGATATAATACAACTTAAAATCTACCTGAGGATAGATTTCTAAATCTCCTAAGTCCAAAAGCACAATATCATACTACTGAGGAATCATTATGTTTAACAGAAAATTATAAGGAAAATTATAAAATATTTTAAACTAAATAGTATTAAAACATCAAAAACTTGATATGCAACTAAAGCTGTATTTAAAAGGAAAGTTATTGCTTTAAATACACTTATTGGAAATTAAAAAAGCATAATAATAAATGAACAAAGCACTCAAATCAAAATAAAACCAGAAAAGGAGCAACAACTAAACATAAAGAGTCATGTAGGAAGGATACAAAATAAAGGATAAAAATAATTAATAATAAAAATAATAAAGGATAAAAATCAATGAAATAGAACAAAAACACCACAACAAATAGTGATGCTTTTAAAATCAAAAACTTGTTTTGAAAAAATTAGTAAGATAAACTTCTGATAAAACTGGAAAAAATAAGCAAAATGCCGAATGAAGGGAAGAACTAACTCAGACACAACAAACTACAATAACATCAGTAATAATATAATGGGACTTCCTTGGTGGCTCAGTTGGTATCACACACACACACACACACAAAAATCTGCATGCAAATCAAGAGACCAGGGTTCGATCCCTGGGTCTGGGAGATTTCCTGGCAAAGGGAATAGCAACTCATTCCAGTATTCTTTCCTGGAGAATACCATGGACAGAGAAGTCTGGAGGGCTACAGTCCATGGGGTTGCAAAAAAGTCAGACATGACTTAGAGAATAAACCACCACCAAACAGTATAATAGCAAATTGAGAAAACCTACGCAACATGAATCATTTCTGGGAAATTATGAAATCACACTAGTGGCACAAGAAGTACAGAAAATTTGAACTTAAATTCAAAGATTACTTTAAACAAAACTAAAAAACAATTGGAACAGATTTAGGAAATATTCTTGTAATGTCAAAATCAATGAGGAAATGCTATTTAGAACATATAAAGAACTAGAACAAAACAAGACAGGAAATCCAGTAGAAAAATAGGCAGAGGAAATGAACTGTTATAATTCACAGGCAAGAAACCAAATGGCTAACAATGATTGAGCTAACTAGAAATAATGAAAACAAAAAACAATTTTTTACCTTCAAAACACTTTTCAAATTGTTTTTAAAAAGTGGGGTGGGGGGAGGGACGTAGAAACAAACTGTGGGGAAATGGAAACTCATAGGCTGCTGTTGGAAGTGTAGGTTGGTGAAGCTATTCCGGAAATTTGGCAATGCTTTCGTTTTTTAAATTAATTTTTATTGGAGTATAGCTGCTTTACAATGTTGTGTTAATTTCTACTGTACAGCAAAATGAATCAGCCATACATATACATACCTCCCCTCCCTTTTGGATTTCCTTCCCATTCAGGTCACTACAGAGCACTGAATAGACTTCCCTGTGCTAATACAGTAGGTTCTCATTAGTTATCTATTTTTCACATAGCATCAGTATCAATTGCACTCATCTCACACGCTAGTAAAGTAATGCTCAAAATTCTGCAAGCCAGGCTTCAGCAATACCTGAACCGTGAACTTCCAGATGTTCAAGCTGGTTTTATAAAAGGCAGAGGAACCAGAGATCAAATTGCCAACATCCTCTGCATCGTCGAAAAAGCAAGAGAGTTCCAGAAAAACATCTATTTCTGCTTTTTTGACTATGCCAAAGCCTTTGACTGTGTGGATCACAATAAACTGTGGAAAATTCTGAAAGACATGGGAATACCAGACCACCTGACCTGCCTCTTGAGAAACCTATATGCAGGTCAGGAAGCAACAGTTAGAACCAGACATGGAACAACAGACTGGTTCCAAATAAGAAAAGGGGTACGTCAAGGCTGTATATTAATTTCTATGCAGAGGACATCATGAGAAACGCTGGGCTGGAAGAAGCACAAGCTGGAATCAAGATTGCTGGGAGAAATATCAATAACCTCAGATATGCAGATGACACCACCCTTATGGCAGAAAGTGAAGAAGAACTAAAGAGCCTCTTGATGAAAGTGAAAGAGGAGAGTGAAAAAGTTGGCTTAAAGCTCAACATTCAGAAAACGAAGATCATGGCCTCTGGTCCCATCACTTCATGGGAAATATGGGGAAACAGTGGAAACAGCATCAGACTTTATTTTTCTGGGCTCCAAAATCACTGCAGATGGTGACTGCAGCCATGAAATTAAAAGAAGCTTACTCCTTGGAAGAAAAGTTATGACCAACCTAGATAGCATATTGAAAAGCAGAGACATTACTTTGCCAACAAAGGTCCATCTAGTCAAGGCTATGGTTTTTCCAGTGGTCATGTATGGATGTGAGAGTTGGACTCTGAAGAAGGCTGAGCACCGAAGAATTGATGCTTTTGAACTGTGGTGTTGGAGAAGACTCTTGAGAGTCCCTTGGACTGCAAGGAGATCCAACCAGTCCATTCTGAAGGAGATCAGCCCTGGGATTTCCTTGGAAGGAATGATGCTAAAGCTGAAACTCCAGTACTTTGGCCACCTCATGCGAAGAGTTGACTCATTGGAAAAGACTCTGATGCTGGGAGGGATTGGGGGCAGGAGGAGAAGGGGATTACAGAGGATGAGATGACTGGATGGAATCACTGACTTGATGGACTTAAGTTTGTGTGAACTCAGGGAGTTGATGATGGACAGGGAGGCCTGGTGTGCTGTGATTCATGGGGTCGCAAAGAGTCGGACACAACTGAGCGGCTGAACTAAACTGAACTGAAGTAGTGTTTATATATCAATCCCAGCTTCCAGTTCCTCCCACCTCCTCCTTCTCCCTTGGCATCTAAACATTATTCTCTACATCTGTGTCTCTATTTCTGCTTTGCAAATAGTATCATCTACCATTTTTCTAGATTCCACATGTATGCTTTAATATATGATGTTTTTCTCTTTTTGACTTACCTCACTCTCTATGACATTCTCTAGGTTTATCCACATCTCTACAGATGACCCTGTTTCATTCCTTTTCATGGCTGAGCAGTATTCCATTGTATATATGTACCACTTCTTCTTTATCCATTCCTCTATTGATGGACATTTAGTTTGCTTCCATGTCCTGGCTATCGTAAATAGTGCTACTATGAACACATGTATCTTTTTGAATTGTTTTTCTCTGGTGGTGGAATACCAGTGGTGGAATTACACCCAGTGGTGGAATTACTGGGTCATGGGACAGTTCTATTTTTAGTTTTTTAAGGAATCTCCATACTGTTTTCCATAGTGGCAATGCTTTCTGAAATTAAGCATGCATAGACTAAGATCCAGCAATCCCTTTGCTGCATATATATATATATATATATATATATATATATATATATATATAAATCCCAAGGAAACCCACATATAATTCCATAAAAGTACATGCACAGGAATCCGCAGTCCAGCCTGTTTGTAGGATTGGATTGTTGGGTGTCCTTCTCTAGCACTACATATAAATGACACATGGTAGGTGGGTACCACAAAGCTACAAATTAGAGATGCATACAGTAACAAGGACTCATGATAAGAATAACAGTTGAAAGAAATGTGTAAGAAGTAAAACTAGAGCTACAGTACAAAAGCATTTAGGTAAATTTTAATATACACATTTGTAAAAACAAGTAGTATGCGTGTTTCAAGGTACGTACCATGTAAGGAAAATCAAAATGGAGTTGGTATTGCTGACAGAATTCTCTACAATAGAGCCAGGAAGCCATTGAGGAAGTGTAATCTACACATGTCTCAGCCTAGGTGATACCTGACCTTCTGACCACTTACTGTCCTAATGAAGACATTCAGAACATCAACCAGAAACTTATCAGACCCTTATCCTATAACCACTCATGTCCGTCCATCCCTTAAAAACAATTGTTTCTGTTTTTTATGTCAGAGTGCATCTTTGTGACTTCTGCCTTTATAAGCCAACTTTTTTCTTCTTCCCTGAAACACTCTTTGTTTTACGAGCCAGAAATTAAAAGATGCTTGCTCCTTTGAAGAAATGCTATGACCAATCTAGACAGCAAATAAAAAGCAGAGACATTACTTGGCTGACAAAGGTCTGTCTAGTCAAAGCTATGGTTTTTCCAGTAGTCATGTATGGATATGAGAGTTGGACTATAAAGAAAACTGAGCACCAAAGAATTGAGGCTTTAGAACTATGGTGTTGGAGAAGACTCTTGAGAGTCCCTTGGACTGCAAGGAGATCCAACCAGTCCATCCTAAAGTAGATCAGTCCTGAGTGTTCATTGGAAAGACTGATGCTGAAGCTGAAACTCCAAAACCTTGGCTACCTGATGTGAAGAACTGACTCATTTGAAAAGACCCTGATGCTGGGAAAGATTGAAGGCAGGAGGAAAAGGGGATGACAGAGGATAAGATGGTTGGATGGCATCACCAACTCGATGGACATGAGTTTGAACAAGCTCAAGGAGTTGGTGATGGACAGGAAAGCCTGAAATGCTGCAGTCCATGGGGTCGCAAAGTGTCGGACATGACTGAGTGACTGAACTGAACTGAACTTACCTGAATCTGTGTCTCTTGAATTGCAATTCTTAAGACCTCAAATAAAGCTTTTTGTTCTTCTTGATACTAATTATTGTTCAACCATACATAAACTGCATATACCAGTTATATGCATATATATTAAAAATATTACACTGGGTGCCTTTAGCGGTATAGGGAAGAAGTTGGAGATGAGGAGTAGTAACATGGGAGACAAGCATGTGTGCCTTGAAATGGCAGTGAAACAGGAACCCAGTGGGGTTTCCTGGTCAACACAAATCTTACTTGTTTTCTGCATACGATCCAAGGGTTTCAAATTAGGCAAGACAACCAGACTCTATCTAGCAACTAAGAGCAGTGTACAAATCCCAGAAGGTGAAATAGCAAGCAAGAACAAACATGGACCTTGCTGGAGGCTGAAAGATGGAATACTGGCCATACTGTAAACTAGATGATAAAACCAGTGGGTACAATAAAAAATAAATATTAATAGTTTATCTTTGTCCCCAGTTCCTGGCAAAGAACTCTTAAAACCCTTGGAATATCCTGAATGACAAGAGTGTCTTTTGTATGCTAGTGACATCCTTACCTTTAGATGGCTTCAGGATGGGCACTAGTTACCAGAAAGATCTAAGCCATCCTTGGAGGTTTGAACTTTCAAGTCCATCCAACTCCCTCCCTCCTCCTCCATCCAACCCCCAACCAGGGGAAAGGGACTGGAGATCAACTTCAATCAATACAGCCAATAACTTAATCAAATATATCTCCACAATGAAACCTTCATAAATCTCCTAAATGATGGGGCCTGGAGAGCTTCTGAGTTGAACATATAGATGTGTTGGGAAGATGGCTCACTAGAAGAGAGCATAGAAATGCCACCTACCTAATCCACACACTTTGCCCTATGTATCTCTCCAATTTGGCCATTCTTCAGTTGCTTCCTTTATAATAAACCAAATAAACACAAATGAATAATTTTCTTGGGTTTTGTGAGTTGTGTTCTAACAAATTATCAAACCTCTGATTTATAGCTGGTTGGTCAGAAATTTTTCTGAACTTAGGTTTGGCTGCTTGCATCTCAAAAGCCAAAATTTGAGAGAGAAGTCTTGTTTGGAAAGGAAAGTTTGCTTTATTCAGGAGGCCAGTAATCTGGGTCTCCCGCATTGTAGGCAGACGCTTTATTGACGACTGAGCGACTTCACTTTCACTTTCCACTTTCATGCATTGGAGAAGGAAATGGCAACCCACTCCAGTGTTCTTGCCTGGAGAATCCCAGGGACAGGGGAGCCTGGTGGGCTGCCGTCTATGGGGTTGCACAGAGTCAGACACGACTGCAGCGACTTAGCAGCAGCAGCAGTAATCTGGGAAGAAGGTGGATTTGTATGCAAGAACCAACTCTGCTCAACCCTGAAAATGTTTAAAGGGATAAAAAGGAAGTTGATAGCAGTTGATTATTTGGGGAGGGAGTCAGAGTCTTCATTTTCTCCCATTATGCATAGACTTTCTTCTGATTGGTTGTAGTGAGGTAACATGGTGGTGTTCCAGGAATCTTGTTCTCAGCCTGAAGTTACCATTTTCTACCTGCATGGGGGCCTCAGTTCCTGAAGAAGAACTCAAATACACCCCTTGAGGAGGAACCAGGACCCTGTTTTATGGCTGTACTATTGTTTCTTGGGTGCTTCCTGCTATTTCTGCATTCCCTCCCTTTGCTAATGTCAGATGGAATAACTGTTTGAATCTTCCCTCTGAAACTCAGGGAAGGTCAAGGAGGCTGAATAAAGCCTATTCCCTCCAAATAAGAATTGGGGGAGGGGATGTGGAAAGGATTTGTACCCAGGAGGATCCCACAGGGTCCTCCTCAGTTTCAGACAGACTCGTGGCCCAGAATTTGCATCTCAAGTAGGGGCAGTCTTTAAGTGCTGAAGAGCCTGACACTATCTCCAAGTGCGTGCTTGCTATTGTTTCAGTCATGTCTGAGTCTTCATGACCCAATGGACTGCAGCCCACCAGGCTCTTCTGTCCATGGGGATTCTCTAGGCAAGAATACTGAAGTGGGTTGCCTTGCCCTCCTCCAGGGGATCTTCCCAACCCAGGAAATGAACTCACGTCTCTTAAATCTCCCACATTGGCAGGGTAGATTCTTTACCACTAGTGCCACCTGGGAAACCCCTTACTTCAAGTAAATAGGTTCAAAATTGATTTGAATTGTTGAACACTAAGTTGGTGTTGGAGAAGTGATATCAGATGGAATCACAGAACCAGTTAGATCACAACTGGTGGCTTAGGAAGTGAAGGATTTGTCGACTTCCTGTTATAATCACAAAATAAAAATAATTGGATACTATTTAATGTCAATCAAATGTATGAATGAAACTTGGGTCTTTAAAGAGACAGTGTGCATTGAAGATCTCTACCAGTCCCAAACATATGACACAAAGGGCTATTGGAGGAGGAAATTTTCCTGTATCCCTCCAGTCAAAGGATAAATTGACATGAGACAGATTCAGTTCAGTTCAGTCACTCAATCGTGTCCGACTCTTTGCAACCCCATGAACCACGGCATGACAGGCCTCCCTGTCCATCACCACCTCCTGGAGTTCACTCAAACTCACATCCATCGAGTCGGTGATGCCATCCAGCCATCTCATCCTCTGTCGTCCCCTTTTTCTCCTGCCCCCAATCCCTCCCAGCATCAGAGTCTTTTCCAATGAGTCAACTCTTCACATGAGGTGGCCAAAGTATTGGAGTCTCAGCTTCAGCATCAGTCCTTCCAATGAACACCCAGGACTGATCTCCTTTAGGATGGACTGGTTGGATCCTCCTTGCAGTCCAAGGGACTCTTAAGAGTCTTCTCCAACACCACAGTTCAAAAGCATCAATTCTTCAGCACTCAGCTTTCTTCACAGTCCAACTCTCACATCCATACATGACCACTGGAAAAACCATAGGCTTGACTAGCAGACCTTTGTTGACAAAGTAATGTCTCTGCTTTTTAATATGCTGTCTAGGTTGGCCATAACTTTCCTTCCAAGGAGTAAGCATCTTTTAATTTCATAGTTGCAGTCACCATCCGCAGTGATTTTGGAGCCCAGAAAAATAAAGTCTGCCACTGTTTCCACTGTTTCCCCATCTATCTGCCATGAAGTGATGGGACCGGATGCCATGATCTTAGTTTTCTGCATGTTGAGCTTTAAGCCAACTTTTTCACTCTCCTATTTCACTTTCATCAAGAGGCTCTTTAGTTCTTCACTTTCTGCCATAAGGGTGGTGTCATCTGCATATCTGAGGTTATTGATATTTCTCCCAGCAATCTTGATTCCAGCTTGTGCTTCCTCCAGCCCAGCGTTTCTCATGATGTACTCTGCATATGAGTTAAATAAGTAGGGTGACAATATACAGCCTTGACTTACTCCTTTTCCTATTTGGAACCAGTCTGTTGTTCCATGTCCAGTTCTAACTTGCTTCCTGACCTGAATACAGGTTTCTCAAGAGGCAGGTCATGTGGTCTGGTATGCCCATCTCTTTCAAAATTTTCCACAGTTTATTGTGATCCACACAGTCAAAGGCTTTGGCATAGTCAATAAAGCAGAAATAGATGTTTTTCTAGAACTCTCTTGCTTTTTCGATGACCCAGCGGATGTTGGCAATTTGATCTCTGGTCCCTCTGCCTTTTCTAAAACCAGCTTGAATATCTGAAAGTTCATGGTTCACATATTGCTGAAGCCTGGCTTGGAGAATTTTGAGCCTTACTTTATTAATTATTAAGTTATGACTAAGGTTAAACTTTCTTTCCAAGGAATAAATGTCTTTTAATTTCATGGCTGCAATCACCATCTTTACTAGCATGTGAGATAAGTGCAATTTTCAGTAGACAGTTTACAAAATTTAACAACATGTATACGTGGGAGAAACACAGAAGAAATGAGTAACTGACCAAAATGGTTAAAATCCTCACCTTAAAATCATCTTCAGCTAAAAACAAGAGTATATTGGGGGGAGTGGTTTGGTACCTCAAAAGGGAGGAAGGCAAAGGAGACTTTGCTAGGTTCTTCCCTGAAATGGCAACCCACTCCAGTATTCTTGCCTGGAAAATCCCATGGATGGAAGAGCCTGGTAGGCTACAGTCCATGGAGTCACAGAGAGTCGGACAGGACTTCACTTTCACTTTCCCTTTCCCTTTCCCTGTCTACACACCTGCTGCTCCTGCTGCTAAGTCGCTGCAGTCATGTCCGACTCTGTGCGACCCCATAGACAGCAGCCCACCAGGCTCCCCCTTCCCTGGGATTCTCCAGGCAAGAATACTGGAGTGGGTTGCCATTTCCTTCTCCAGTGCATGAAAGTGAAAAGTGAAAGTGAAGTCGCTCGGTCATGTCTGGCTCTTAGTGACCCCATGGACCGCAGCCTACCAGTCTACACACCTAGTTCATACTAATAGTTATCCAGAATTGCGCTACCAGAAGGGGGCGCCTCCAATCCCTGCAACAACAGCAGAGCTCAACAGGAAGAAGAAAAACTCCTTTCCTGGCAAGGAGTCAGTCAAACAAAGACACAGCCTCTTAGTTTACTATGGCCCTCCCAAGTTCCTTGTCCTCTCTATAAAAGCATTCTCCCTGCTTTGCCATATGGGGACTGCACATGACTTATTGTATTTGTGTGCGTCTGTTAGTGGCTCAGTCCTGTCCAGCTCTCTGTGACCCTATGGAGTGTAGCCCATAAAACTCCTCTGTCCATGGGATTCTCCAGGCAAGAATACTGGAGTAGGATGCCATTCCCTTCTCTAGGGGATCTTCTCGATCCAGGGACCAAAGCTGGGTCTCCTGCGTTGCAGGCAGAGGCAGATTCTCTAGCATGTCAGCTACCAGGGAAGCCCCTCACCATGTTTGCAGGCCCCGATTTTCAGCTCTCTGTTGATCTTGAATAAACCCATCCTTGCTGGAGAAATAACTGGCAGGCTATTTGTCATAGGTCAACACATCAAAGTGAGATAATCCTAAAATTTTAATCCTTCCCCTGTGGCCACAAGAGGCACGTGAAAGTCACTCAGTTGCGTCCATGGAATTCTCCAGGCCAGAATACTGGAGTGGGTAGCCTTTCCCTTCTCCAGGGGATCTTCCCAACCCAGGGATCGAACCCAGGTCTCCCACATTGCAGGCGGATTCTTTACCAGCTGAGCCACAAGGGAAGCCCAAGAATACTCAAGTGGGTAGCCTAGCCCTTCTCCAGGGATCTTCCCTATCCAGGAATGGAGCCAGGATTACCTGAATTGCAGGGTGACTCTTTACCAACTGAGCTATCAGGGAAGCCCAACCAGAGGCATAAAATCTTACTAAAATATCCTCCCCAACTCCTCAAATTATTTTGCATGGGATTTTCTTCTGACCAGAAAGTTCACTGACATATTGCTCTGTCTGCACACTTTCTTACTGGATATAGAAATAGTAACTATTACTGGATTTAATGCTGATAGAGTAGTTTGTTTTTTCAGTCAAGCTGCTTCCGTAATAGCAAAATGGCCTCTCCACATCTCAGCATGGAAAACCTGACGTTGGTCCAGATTTTGTAGCATTTACTTAATGACCAGGTGGGCTGAAGCCTGTTTATCCAACAATGAACATTTTGTGGACTGCCATTATAACTATAAAGAGTCTTTCTCCATCTAGAAGTTATGTCCTCTTGTAACTCCATGGGAATTCAGTCATAAGGAAAAGAAAACAAATATTTTATATAATGGATGAAATTCAGACCACAAACACAGGTGTGCAAAATGCAATTTTCTTTATTATTCCGTAACAACTTAATTTCTAGTGTGGGCTCCCAATTCTCCAAAGTCAGGTTGCAGCTGTGTCCAAACACTGGGGGTCTGAAACAAATGTTAGGCGTGAGGAGGGGATATGGACCCTAACTGTTGATAGTTCTCACTTGCGTCTTTGGAGACACCAGCATCCCAGCAGATTGATGGCATGCACTGGCTTTTCAGTGCATGCCAGTCAACGCTGAGAAAGCCACATACTGGTCGACATAGCCCTGTCAGGTCCAGATATGCTCAGTGTTCCTTCCACTCTAGAAGCATTGAATCATTCTGCTGGAGCCCAAGGATCTCAGGGCTGCTAACCTTCACTAATTTCCCTTGAGGAAATACAGAGGTGGATCCTCCCTAAAGGGAGGAAGGAAAGTGTTAGCCAGAGAAAGAGAGGAATATGGGAGGGATGATTTCCAGGACAATAAATACAAACTTCCCACTCAATAACATTATTTCACATCATTATTACCACCTCTCCTTAGCCTTATCAGGCTTCTGAAACAGGAAGGGGGTCAACTTTATCTAAATTACATGGCTAGAACTTCTCTGGTGGTCCAGGGGTCAACCATCTACCTGCCCATGCAGGGAACATGGGTTCTTCCTGGCCCAGGAAGATTCCACCTGCCATGGGGCAACTAGGCCCACGTGCCACAACTACTGAAGCCTGCAAGCCCTAGAGTCAGTGCTCCGAAACAAGAGAAGCCACCACCGTGAGAAGCCCATCAGCTGCAACTAGAGAGTAGTGCCCGCTTACAACAAGAAAAAGCCCATGTGCAGCAGTGAAGGCCCACTGCAGTCAAAAATAAATAAATAAAAATGTGAAAAAAAATAACATCACATGGCTAAAATGTCCAACCACAGTGTGGATTGCTTTGTATAGTTTTTACATGATGCTTTACATAGAAGTGCAAAATTTGCCATCCCAAAATGTGCTTCTTTTGCATGAGGATAAATGTAGGCTTATTATTTTTAAGAAACAGAAGCCTTCTCTGTGGCTACCTAAAGAATGTAAATAAAGGACCTGTTCCAGGAAGGGAGCTATCACCGTGGATAACTATAGTATGAACTAGGTGTGTAGACAGGGAGAAACCTAGCAGAGTCTGTTAAAATTGCTCTCTTCTCAGCAAACATTTGTTTACTAAACATTTGCTTTCTGTCAATTGCTTTCCTCCCCTTTGCGGTCCCAAATCATTTCCCTCAACACCCTCTCTTGCCATCAACTGAGGATAATATTTCAGGTGAGAGTTTTGGCCATTTGGGCCAGTTACTCAGTTTCCTTGGGTCTCTCCCATGTATGGGTGCATGTATCTAAGTTGCTTCTGTCGTGTCCAACTCTTTGAGACCCTATGGACTATAGCCTGCCAGGCTTCTCTGTCCATGGAATTCTCCATGCCAGAATACTGGAGTGGGTTTCCATGCCCTCCTCCAGGGGATCTTCCTGATCCAGGGATCAAACCCACATCTCATGTCTCATGCATTGGCAGGGGGGTTCTTTACCACTCTCACCACCTGGGAAGCCCTCTCCCATGTAAACATGTTATTAAATTTTGTTGATTTTCTCCTGTTCATCTGGCTCATGTCATTTTAATTCTTAAACCAGGCAGAAGAATCTAGAAGGGCAGAGGAAAATTTATTCCTTCCTGATAAATTTTTATCACATTTTTCAATTTCAGAAAGTAAAATATGGGCTTATTACAAGAAGCAATTTCTAGTGCATATCTGAAAAAATCTGGGGAGTAAGAGAGTTAACACAATTTTATTCTCCAACTGACCTGGTTGGTCTATTTTGTGATATCAGCACCAGAATGCTGATCAAAAATAATAGAGTGAGTGCCTTCGTTTTCTGGTATGTAACAGTTGTTCCCCTGGTTATCAACCTAGGAGAGGGCAACCAAGGCAGTTAAAGCATCTATTTAATGGTGAAACAAATCAACCAGCAAAAAACTGAGTCTCCAGCAGCATATTTGAGATAATCCAACTTGGCCTCCATCCTCAAGTCATTTATCCCTGTTCAGGCATAGAATAAAAAAGGCTGAGCACCAAAGAATTGACACTTTCAAACTGTGGAGCTGGAGAAGACCCCTGAGAGTCCTTTGGACAGCAAGGAGATCAAACCAGTCAATCCTTAAGGAAATCAACCCTGAGTATGCATTGGAAGGACTGATGCTGAAGCTGAAGCTTCAATACTTTGGCCACCTGATGTGAAGAGCTGACTCATTGGAAAAGACCCTGATGCTGGGAAAGACTGAAGGCAGAAGAAGGCAGCTACAAAGAATGAGATGGTTGGATGGCGTCACTGACTCAATGGACATGGGTTTGAGCAAACTCCAGGAGATAGTGAAGGACAGGGAAGCCTGGTGTGCTACAGTCCACGGGGTCACAAAGAGTCAGACATGACTCAGCGACAGAACAACAGTGTCCATCTATATCTGATTGTCTTATTTGTTAACAATTGGCTATTTGTGGCTGAGTTTCTTGGTGGATGTGGAAATATTCTCCTAGGAATCAACTTTATGAGGGTTTTCTGACTCAAAAAGAAAAGTACTGTTCCCTCTGGTCCTTTGGGATGTTCCCAGGTGACTGGGGAATTTATGGAGGTGTCGGGCATCTGCCTGAGATGTGTAACAGCCTGATAGGGACTCCCTTTATGAAAACACATATTTTCAAGCCTTTGATGTTCACAACAAAGCAGTTGGCATTGGCACCTCAACAGGGCTCACTTGCATGTTGGTTTCCTATAGTTTCTCTAAGCATCACACTGCCAGGATACAACCAGGACCCTTAGAAAGACTTTGTTACTGTAGCCACCTGGAAACAAAAATCCCTTCAAAATAGGAAAGGTTCATTTGATTTCCCCTTGCAGCTTTCTAGGCTGTATTCTTCCAAACTGGATGATTTTCAATGATTAATCCTTGAGAAAAAAAAAAAGATGATTCTTGTTTGTAATACCACGTGGCCACAGTGTTCTTTGGCTTCAGAGAAAATGGCCAAGATGGGGCTCTTTTGACATTCCAAAACTGGGTTTGCATATACAGTTAGAGACAGTAGGCTTTCTGGGAGACACCTGCATTTCTCAACCTGTGTCCTTGTGATGAAAGGTATTCTACCAGGGCTCTCAGGAACCCCTATCCCACTGTTATCTAAACATGTTCAATTCCTGAGACTGAAGGTGAAAAAGCGAGAAGAAGTTCTTTTTAAACTCAAGCCAGGAAACTGTGAGATCTCTATGTCTATCGGGGTATATGTATGTCTGTTTTTACATCAAGATGGTTTTACCAAAATTAATTTGTAAATGAGCTCTATTTAATGGGCTGAAGAGAAAGTAAGAGCTTACAAATAAAATATTTCTAAATGCAATATAAACTAGCACAAATTTTGTAAATTATTTTATGATCTAAGGTTAAACTTTAATGAATGAAAACAATCTTAAGTCATTGGTTAATTAATGCAGAAATGGCTTTAGAGTCATCAATATTAAGTATAATTCATTTATTGGACCTAGGTTTACCAAAAGTCAAATAAGTTCATTTATTTTTGCTAAAGAAATTATCAGCAATTAAAGTAACTAGATAAGATGGAAACTTTTAAGTAAAGTAATGTAAATGATATAAGAGTTCAGGGGCAAACATTTTAGGAATAATCATATTTTAGTACTGTTTAGTTAAAAATAGTGTCTCCTAGTTTTGGTTGTTTTTTCTTTTTTTCAACTTGAAACCTTTACATTTTTGCTGAATTAAGTTGAATGATGAGACTTCATTGAATATTCAGATTATTTCCAGGAACATTACTTCCTAAACTTGCTTCCTAAGTTTGGTCTACTTTTGTCTTCTTGTTAGAGACAGACTAAAGATGTTTGGGCTTATTGGACACATGTCTTGTACCACACTAAGGAAAGACATTTTGCTATAAGAAAACGTAGGCTTCTGGAAGTTACAGAATATGTTCATAAGCTTGCCATTCAGGAAAAGCTGGCATGACAAACAGTACACAATTATTTGCTTCCTGATTTTCACTGAAGATTAAGGCTTTTAAGGGTTAAAATTATAATATATATGTAATTAAAACCATGAATAAAGGAAAGATTTCAGTATGCAAGAAAAGTAGGATGTGTGTTTTCAGTAAAAGAAGGTATGAGGAACGAAAATGTAATTTGTTAAGGGAAAAGAAAGTAGTTTTGCCCTAAAACTGGTTATTTCTAAATTGAAAATAAGGGACAAACTAATATGGATACTGGAAATAGTGGAAGCTTTATGGAAAAGGAACTCTGAGAAAGGAATGTGCATGGTCAGAACTGGGTAGGATTAGATTGAATTTAATTAAGTAAATGAAATTTGATATTAAAGGTAAGGTGTTTTCTCTTTGTTAAGAAAACAACATTTTTTTGGAAAACTTTTGATACTTTTGATAAAGGATTCTAAGTTTGTTTTTAACTTTTAAGTGATCTGTTGTAACTTTCTGTGTCTTTGAAATCTTTTATTTCACTTTGCTTAAGTGAACAAGTATTGTTTCATAGTGACCTGTGATTTGACTTGACCAAGTATTTAAATATCCTTTTGATATTTTTGGCAAACCTCCCAAAGATCAAATTTTAATTGAAGTTCTTTTGACCTCCAGCTAGCTTTGGGATGCTTCAGAAGGCCCCTGAAGCATCTCAGGAAGAAAAATTAAACTAATTAGGCTTATTTTGTATGTTAAATTACATGGGAAGCATTGTCAAATGAATGGTGATAAACCTTCTTAGGTTGTATTATATGGGTAAATGTCATTAATATAAGTGTTCTAGAAATTATATGAAATTTCTAAACTTTGGATATGTACTGGTATAATGTTGTCAATCCTAATTCTAGTTATTATCTGACGATGTCGTGTGTCACAGCAATAACCAACTTTGTCAATTGCATTGTAACCAGGTCTTATAACTGCTTTTTTAAGTTGGGCTTCCCTGGTGGCTCAAACGGTAAAGCTTCTGCCTGCAAGGCAGGAGACCTGGGTTTGATTCCTGGGTCAGAAAGATCTCCTGGAGAAGGAAATGGCAACCCACTCCAGTACTCTTGCCTGGAAAATCCCATGGACGGAGGAGCCTGATAGGCTACAGTCCATGGGGTCGCAAAGAGTCAGACACGACTGAGCGACTTCACTTTCATCATTCATAGACAGTTACTGTTTTACTCTGATCCTTTTGCAAAAAATGCATTATCTTCAAGAATATTCACAGAAAAGATTTTTTGACAGGTTTCTGAAAACTTTCAAATCATACAGGTGAACTGGTTAAGAAATTAAAGAATTCTAGGACTTCCGTGGTGACCCAGTGGTTAAGCCTCCACACTTGTAATGCAGGGAATGCCAGTTACATACCTGGTAGGGGGCTAAGATCCTATACATCACACTGCATAGCCAAAAAAAGAAAGAGAGAATTTGAAAGGAAAATCTGACAGCTTCATAAAACTGTTAACAAAAGATTAAGATCAAAGATTAGTTACACAGGACTGAATGAACTGATGAATATGGTTATAATTTTTTATGATTCTTCTCTGAACTATTACTGACTTTTCATTGGTGTTTTCCAGATACAAGGGAACTTTTTCTGTTACTTATAACTTAAAACAACTGATAAAATTTACTTTTGCAAGTAGAATTGAAGCTTTTAGTTTTTCTTTCTATCTGATCCCTCCAGAAATTGGAAACGCTTAGGTTTGCAGCAGGCTTATTAGATTTTCTTAACTAGTTCATGCACAGTGAAACCGAAGGGAACTGACTCTTGAATTCATATTTCCCACTTAAGAAGGGCCTCTGTGTTGTACTGGTCTCTAGAAAAATTGCTGACCTCAAACTCACCTTAAAACAATGCTCAAACAGAGGAGAAACAACACCCACATCAAGTTAAAAAGATGACAGCAATAATAGACAGTTGATCCAAGAGTCCACACCAGGTCTGTAAGACCCATTCTACTAATTCAATTGTACTGTTTATCAAATGTTTGTCTCCTTATGAAAATTGAAAACTACTGTTTGACTTATGGCTATATTTTTGCCCCAGTGTTCAGAAGGAAAAACATTATCTTGTGAAGTTGTCACAGAGTATAACGACTCATGACATATATCACTGCTTATTTTAAGTCTAATGCAAAAAATACATGTGCAATGTTTATGGGACAATTTTATATAACTGATAAATGCACAGGTCATGAAATATTTCCCTGTCAGCATACCTCTGTGCTTTTTCACTATGTCGATTAGTTTACCCCACTGTGTATAACTAGTTTTGTGTGTGTGTGTGTGTGTGTGTGTGTACACATATATACAAACAAAAAGAAGCCTGATACCAAGGGATATGATGCGCCTAGGGTAGGCAGTGACCACCCAGGCACTGAGAGACAAATCGTGGGTTGGCCAAAGAGTTCATTTGGGATTTTCTATAAGATGTTATGATAAAATCCAAGTGAACCTTTTTGGCCAACCCAATATTTTGCTCATCAGTGCTTTCTATTGAAAGATCTGCAATTAAAAGGGGGACCTGGTGGAGGAAATCCTCACATTTTGAGGTACAGAGAAGTTGATCTGGCTTATACATAATATAACTTAAGCTTTATGCTAACCAGAAGGGCCTACTTTGCCTCCTGTCTAATATACATTGTATCAATACTTCTGCTTTAACCACTGAAGAAAAGATAGAGCTGGGTGATTATTGTAGATTTTTCAGTTGCATTCCTGTATTACTGAGAACTCAAATTTTCTGAACTGTATCAGACTCGAGGATACAATCCACACCTCTACCCATTTGTGGATTAAATTATTCCTTCTGAACACTGCCTTACTTTGACCCCTGACTTAACCATATTTTAGATGAAATCCCTAAAAATAAAGGTCTAAATTTTAACAATATGTCTGGCAATCTGTGTGCCTCCAGTGTACATCTTTGAGATTCTAATAAGCAACACTGGGTCTCTACATGTCAAAATAGTTGATGAATCAGAGGTATCTGCCTACTAAGGTACACTCTCCTTCTGTCTGTAACTTCAACATGACTCAGCACTGAACTGGTTCTTTAAAACTGCTCTCCAGAAAAAGAAGGGATGTTTACCTGCCTGCATATCAAGAAGACAGATTTTGGCATATGTTTCATACAATACCTTTACCATGATGGGGAACTGGATCACAAGAACATATGACTAGGAATCTTTTGTCTGCCCTTGGCAACATAACAAGTGAGACTGCCATGGCTGTTGCTAGGAATATTGATTCAGGAAATTGGAAAAAGGAAATTGATTCAGTAGCTAGAGTAGCCTTAAGTAACCATGTAGCTTAGGAATGTACATTAGCTGTAGTGGTGGAGTTTGTGCTATTGTTAATACCTATTGTTGCATGTACCTTAATGCTTCTGCGGAAATGGAAATTTATATACACAACATCTGGCTACAGTTAGCATCCTCAGAAGTGCCAGGACCAGACTGGTTCTCAGGACTAGTCTCCTGGATTCCTCAGGAAATAAAAATCCATGTATAGAATTAATTAAAATTTGAGTGATCATTCTTCCCTCTACTTCTAATTGGGTATCAAATAATAAAATGTGCTATTAAAATAGCACCAAAACAGCAGACCAAGGGACTAAGATCTGGATTATGTAGAGCATAAGTCCAAAGCCCAGGACAAAGCCATATTTCCAAGTGAGTTCAAAGTTTCATTTCTCAACCTTTGTTACACCTGCACCTTTCTTCATCACGAAGTATTCAGAGCAGTCTTCGGCCCTCTTCCATCAAGACTGAGGAATGGTCAAAAGCTAGGGAGGGCTGAAACTGAGGGCAGCCACCAGTTAGATACCTTAAAATATAACTTGCTGAATAGGTATTAGTATCTTGAAACCTGCCTTCCCTGACCAAACTTGCTTTCAGTGTTCTTGTAAGTTGCATAGCCTCCAAGCTTCAGGTAGCTTAGGCAAGCATATCTCAAGATTCGTTTAACTGCTCCTTCAGACATCTCGCTGTGTGGGTTGCTATAGAAATAAGTGTTATTGTTTTTGTTTTTTTTCAGGAGTGGGGGAGTAGTCTTGCCAAGTTCAAACTAATTGAGACCACTGACCATTCAACTGGGTCTGAATGAGCGTCTGCTGGATGAACTTTTGATGTCAGAGAGCCAAAAGCTCCACCCACAGATCAGGCTAATGCCACTGGTTTCTGAACATGTGTCCCATGAAGAAGCAGGTAACTCAGATACGCCAATGCAGAGCAGCGATTGCGTCATCTTTCTCACCTCCAATCATCTTTCCCCACATCTCAGGCCACCCTGTTTCTCTGTTTGTTGTAAATGGCCCAGTGGCATCCGACTCTTTGCAACCCTATGGACTGTAAGCCCACGAGGCTCCTCTGTCCAGGGGATTCTCCAGGCAAGAATACTGGAGTGGGTTCCTATGCCCTTCTCCAGGGGATAGTCCTCACTCAGGGATCAAACCCACATCTCTTACATCTCCTACATCCACAGACAGTTCTTTACCACTAGCACCACTTAGGAAGCCTGTTTCTATAACCCATAAATATCCTGAAGCCCTCAGCTTTGGGGAGGTGGATTGAAGATCTGTTCTCCCCTCTCCTCACTTGGCTGCCTGGAAGAAATCCTTTCTATACAAATATCAGCACCTCAGGGCTTGGCTTGCTGAGCGCTGGTCGGGCAAGTTAACCTGGTTTGGTAACTCCTTCCTTGGGAAAGAAGATCTAGCAGAAGGCGCAGACTAACCATTCACAGACAAATCTAACTGACAGACACGTCGTCTTTCATATGTACAGTGTATATTATTAAAATTATTATTATCAATATTATTGAGCCCACATTTGCAAGCAGATGATTTCACATAAAAATTGTGGATCTCGGATTTCTCTTTTTTTTAAGTTGTTATTTATTTATCTACAGTTGCACTAGGTCTTTTTTGCTTCTCATGGGCTTTCTCTAGTTGCAGTGAGCAGGGGCTACTCCTTGTTGCAGTGAAAGGGCATGTGGGCTTCAGAAGTTGCAACACGGGGAGCTCAGTAGTTGTGGCTTATGGGATCTAGAGCACCACCTCAGTACTTGTGGCACATAGGCTTAGTTTTTCCACAGAACTTGGGTTCTTCCCACGCCAGGGATTCTGTCTGCTGCATTGGCAGGTGGATTCTTTTTATTTATTTATTTATTTACTTGTTTTTAGTTGAAGGATAATTGCTTTATAATATTGTGTAGGTTTCTGCCATACATCAACATTAATCAGCCATAGGTATACATATGTCCCCTCCTTCTTGAACCTCCCTTCCACCTCCCACCCCATCCTACCCCTCTAGGTTGTCACAGAGCCCTGGGTTGAGTTCCCTGCATCATACAACAAGTTCCCACTGGCTATCTATTTTACATATGGTAGTGTACATGTTTCCATGCTACTCTCTCCATTCATCCCACCCTCTCCTTCCCTCCCCATGTCCAAAATTCTGTTCTCTACATGGCAAGTGGATTCTTATCCACTGGCCCACAGGGGAAGTCCTCTGCTTTCTCTTTAAAAATTAGAAGCTCAGTTGTAACTGAGTCTATATTCCCATGTGGTAACAGCAGGCTAGAGTGAGCATGCAAGCTCCAGTTTGCTCTGCTCCCCACCAGTCCCTGTGATCCCTCTGTCATTCTTCATCTGTTTTTCCTCTTTAGCCCCTACAGGCATTTAAGTTTATGACCCAGGTCCAGAGTCCACTGGGCGGTCACGGCCACTGCGAGATTTCTGTGATGCTGGAAGACACTTCTGTTACCAAAGCAGGTTCTTTTGTCCCAGGTGTAGCAAGCCAGATGCTGAGACACCAAGGCTTGCAGGAAAAAGAGTGTTTATTCCTAACGCAGCCAAGTGAGGAGACAGGAGAACAAATCTCAAATCCATCTCCCCAAGGGTGAGAGGCTTGAGATATTTATGGGATAAAGCTGAGGTGTGGCGAGCATGGGAAAAGGTAATTGGAATAAGAAAGAGATAAGTGCCGTTCTCTGCAGGTGCAATAAACCACAGGCTTCTTTGTAGGACACCTGTTCAGAAAATGGTGGTATGAGCATGCTTTGACGGTAAGGTTTTTGGTCCTGTGATGTCAAAAGGTCAAAAGCAGACACTCGTGCATACCGAGTTAGAGGGTTAGTGGTCTTTACCAGTCTTCACCAGCTCAAGCTCAAACTGGACATAGCTGATTCCCAATTCCTAAAGAAACAACTTGGGTAAAACACTTTATTGTTTAAGCTACATGATTCTTATAGCTTAAACAATGTAAGTCTTTTGTAGCAACAATTTAAGTGATAGGGGAAGGCAGGTTAGGCGGCCTCCAGTGGCTTGGTGGTTAAGAATTTACCAGCCAGTGCAGGAGATTCAATTCCCGGGTTGGAAAGATGCCTTGGAGGAGGAAATAGCAACCTACTCCAGTATTACTGCTTGGGAAATCCAAAGATCCTGTGGAGAAGTAAATGGCAACCCACTCCAATATTCTTGCCTGGGAAACCACATGGACAAAGGAACCTGGCGGGCTCCAGTTCACGGGGTTGCAGAGTTGGACAAGACTGAGCACAAGTGAAGGCAGGTTACAGGTGTAACGGAGCTAAATAATGATTACCCTATTTGCTCTCTTCCCACTGCCAGAGGTGCTACCACATATAGTCAATACTGTCACTGTTACAGTTAACTCAGAAGCCCTTTCCTTTTTCTTAAACCCAGAGGAGTTGAGTCTTTGCAACATAAGGGATTCGTACTAATAACTTGGAAGAAGATACTGCCCATGCACTTCCATACATTAACATGAGGGATGAAGCTTCCCCAATATGCCGCTCGAGGGCTGTGATGAAGAGTAACCATCCCAGCCTCAACACCTCTGCCAGCACCCAGGGCTGCAGGGGTACGGTGCCTTCCCTGTATGAATACAGATCCTAGAATGGAAATGAACACAACTGGAAAAGGAAAGAAGGGAAAAACTCCAGAAGGCCCAAACAAAAATACCCTGTACATTCAAGGAATTAAGAATGTCTTTCCCAATGTTCTACAGCAGTTTCCCTTCCCTAACAAACAGTCAGATTTTATCTCTGTATGTGGATTATTCTTAAACTGGCAAATTTAACATCTCTTTTTTGAGGTCCAAGCTACAGTATTCACATTTACTCTTTGATTTTGACATGAAAGCCCATAAATGATCTGAGGGAGTGACCATTACCTTTTTGAAATGAGAACTTTGGGTCAGAGCAGTCAACTAGCTCACCCATGGCCCCATTTCTTAGCAGAAGAAACCATATAAGAAGTGAATTCTGCAGAATCCTATGCCATTTCTCTTCCTACTAAATCATGGCATGGCTACTCACTCCTCCCCCATCATAGCTAGAACTACTGTAAAATACTATTGTTTTGTATTTACATAGTGATATATAAAGCAAGAGAACATGACATAATTATTTTTTAAAGTGAAGAGTAATGAAGGCTTGCTTTCTTTCTGAAATCCTCCTGATTCAATAATAAACCACTGAAGTATATAGATGAGACCTCCGTTATATAGGAAAATAACATTCCTGAAATACTCTATGAGGACATGTGCTTTAAGTTACATTTTTTATTAATAATGCCCTAATAGAAACTAATCATTCTATTCCATCTCATCAGAGGCAATGGCATAGCAGAGTTCGTGAGCATAGTTTAAAGTGTAAACTGATAAGATTAGTCATTTAGCATACTGGTTTAATAGACTTGACGAGTCACCAGTGTAGCACTGAGCAAGTTTCTGAGCAAAGATGAGTTAGAATAGGGAACAACAATTAATATTGATTTAAGTCTAGGGAGAAAATTAAGAAAAAAATTGTCATTTACATCAACATGTGTTCAGAACATAGAAGCAGTTACTACACAGTCACTGGAATGATGGCTGCATGGACCCCATAAAGAAGAGAGGCTACTGAGAGAGGTCAGCATGTAGGTCTTAGATTTCAATTATGTCTCAGTAACACTGTCATTTTATACTGAGTGGAGGGCATTGGCTTGAAATTACTACTAGGTTAAAGTTTAATTCTAATACAAGAAAAATTTTCCTGGAATTAACAAACTGTCCAGTTTGAGCACTGATTTCTAAGACAGTTTCCTTCTGTGACACCACATTCAAAGATCCATAAAGCTGCCTTTTTTTGGATTTATTTCACATTCCTCCAGCAGATCCTACAGTGTTCAAAAGGAGCGACAGCCAGAATTGGCACAGTGGTTTCCGATATTTTCCTTGTATCTGAGGAGAAACAGGTTGTAAAGGACTAATCAAATGCTGTTCTCACTGGAGCAGGAGCCGGAGATGCAGAGAAGGCAGGCATTTCTCGCCAGTCTCCAACTCCCCCTCCACCAGCCCTCATGCACCTGCAGTGATCCCCCAAACCCCAGAGGTTACAGTCAACATGGAGAGAATCCAATTAATATTTGTGAGTAGACAAAGAGAAATCTTCATATAAGAGCCACCTAGACTCATGCTCTTTAGTGGGGAAAAAAAATCATTAGGATAATTGACTAATATATGACAAGCTGCAGCTGGTTCACCTCCTGCTGGATCCAGGGTTTGCACCGTGTGGAGAGAAACCCCAGAACTCATTCAAATATGTCACTCATCCCTCATGTGACAGCTTTCGCTAAACAGTTGAGGTAGAGAGGCTCTGAATGGTGCTTTTATTTTTTTCCATCAAGTTATTCTGTATTTGCAAAATCAAATTATTTCCAAATGAATGGATTTTAACTTTTTATGAAAAGTCATGGAGGACTAAGGCCTGGAAGGCATGTAACTTCCCTGGAATTAGTCTGATGACTGACAGGGTGTCATCCAACCCTTTTCACACCTGTTTAGATATGCTGTGAGCTCCTGGGACTAGAAAGGCCACGGGTGTGGAGGCAAGCTCAGGGTATGGAGAGCTGATGGAGAAGGCAAGACTGTTATGGCTTTTAAAGGCATGGAGCTATGCACATTAAGAGTGTTAGTTGCTCAGTCATGTCCTACTCTTTGTGACCCCATGAACTACGGCCCACCAGGCTCCTCTGTCCATGGAATTCTCCAGGCAAGAATACCAGAATGGATTTCCATTTCCTTCTCCATAGGATCTTCCTTACCCAGGGATCAAATCCATGTCTTCTGCATTGGCAGGCGGATTCTTTGCTGTCTGAGCCACCAGGGATAATAAAAAAGAAGCAAGAAGAGTGACCCTGGGGAAGAGGAGACCCTGTGTGTGTTCAGCTTAAATACCAAAGATTGCTCATGCTCCACTGAGACCTAAAATTTGGAAAATTAAATGCATTCATGGAGGAAGAATGAAAAAATAATTCCACCGTGCATGACTAGGAGGGAAGAACTGGATGTGGAGATGATCTCAGCAGGGTGCGATCTAGCATGCCTTCCTAAGACAAGACTAATGCTGGGAAAGATTGAAGGCAGAAGGAGCAGGGGGTGACAGAGGATGAGATGGTTGGATGGCATCACCGACTCAATGGACCTGAGTTTGAACAAGCTCCAGGAGATAGTGAAGGACAGGGAAGCCTGGTTTGCCGCAGTCCATGGGGTTGCAAAGAGTTGGACACAACTGAGTGACTGAACAACAACATAAACTGCACTGGAAGAACTAACTAGCCCTGTCCTTACAGCAGTGAAAACTTCTAAAATGTGCAATCCATCAGAGACCAATACTTCTTTAAAATAAATGTGAAAGGAATTATTGGAAAAGCAATCACATGCTTAGCTGTGGCGGCAATGCCAGACTGTTGTAAAAGTATGAAATGTTTGTTCTTCACTTCTCTGCTGCCCTCATTTCAGACCAGTAACATGTAGTTCAAAAGTGGACACCAGTCTGTGGACCACACTTTCCAAAGCAGTAGCTTACTTCACAGAACCTGATCCCTAAGGATGACACAGCAATGCATCCTTCAGCTTGGCAGACGTAAGTGTCTGTGGGATGACTTTTCAAAGGCAGGAATTCTGAGTCTCAGCTCCCCCAGAAAAGCCAGGGTACTGGCAACAGAGATATAACCTTAAAGTCAGGGGAGGTGGGTGACACAGAAGATGAAGACAAGTAGGAATTTGTTAAAACAAAAATTATACCACAAAAAATAATCTAGTGACCCAAAGATGCCTCTAGAAAAGGGGTCCCTAACCTCTGGGATCTAATGCCTAATGATCTGAGGTGGAGCTAATGTAATCATAATGGAAATAAAGAACACAATAAATGTATTTCTCTTGAATCATCTCCAAACAATCCCCTCTCTAAGTTGGTCCATGGAAAAATTGTCTTCCATGAAACTTGTCCTTGGTGCCAAAAAGGTTGGAGACCACTGCTTTAGAGGAGGTACAGAGAGATGACAAGATGCATAAATCATAGGTGAGTTAAGACAAGAGTGCATATAACATCAATTATAGAGGCAGGAGGCAGATGGCCCCTGAAATTGCCTGGGTGGTGAGTGGTGGTTTTGTCCAATATCTACCCTGAAGCCACAGGCTGAGCCCCTCGACTCAGAGCAGAGCTGCTCAAGGCTGTAGTGAAATGAGGACGCCACTGTTAATAACTGCCAGGAGGCTGGGAAGAAGGCTCCACTCATCACATTTCCCCAAGAAGTTACCCATCACTGCCCTGTTGTCTATTTTCCTGATGGCTGGAGTCACATGTTGTCTCTACATTTTACTTATGTGTTTTGGAAGCTTCGCAGCTTTTCCGTTTATTAAATCTTCTTTCTGTCTCTTCCCAGAAGCTCCTCTTTAAAAACACATAAACAGTTCAATGTGCAAATTAGCTGTGGTTGATTTATAGTTCATTCTGGAAGAGCAGCTTTTAAAAAGACAGAAGGAATTAAGCTGAGAGTTAGGTTTGAGATATACACGCCTCCCTCAGTTTGAATTAGATGTGTTTAATGGGAACATGGACACTAGGGCTGTGGGCAGTGGATAAAATCTATTGGCCCTGCTGATTCTAAACATTCCAGCTGTGAGGGGAATTCATTTTGGAATACATAAAGTGAATGAGCCTGGACAGGCTTTGAAGCACTGTTAAAAAAGACCTGGCCTTTCCCCCCACTTCATGAGGCCACCAGGTATCTCTTCTGTGGAAACAGTGCTCTTTCTCAAAGAGAAGCTCAAATCCCAAAGCCCTTCATCGTAGCCATTGGTGGAAAGTAATTTTGAAATTTTCATTGTAGTTCCTGGTGAGGACCGACATTCCTTCCAAACTTTGATCGATGGGGTTTCCTGTGTGGTTAGCAAGGTGATATTCCCACAACCCCTCTTGAGGAAGCTTTAGCCCCAGATGGACAATTAAATGTGCTGGAAGGATTCTCAGAATTCAAAAAGTCGAGAGATGGACAGGGTCTACATTGAGCCCTCATCTACATTGTTTTATGTGGTATTAGAAAAACCACGAAAGCACACAAAGTTTAAACAGAATTTTGTTTGGAGAGAAGAAATCAGGCTGGAGACGAGAAGGTGAAGGGAATGTCAATAAAGCATCTTCAAAGAAAACTTTCAGTAATTCACCTTTGATTAGAGTAAAAACACTTCAACTGCTATGCAGGAGGATCTGTTTTATTTTTTAAAGTTTCAAAACTATTTTAGAAGACACAATCAGTGTCTATAAGAAAAAAATCTGCTTCTAGAAAAGGATCTTGGTTTCATATCTTTCTTTTATTATTTTATTTATTTTTAACTGTGCTGGGTCTACATTGCTGCAGTTTTTTTCTCTAGTTGTGGTGAGTGGGGGCTACTCTCTAGTTGCGGTGCTCCAGCTTCTCATTGCCGTGACTTCTCTTATTGTGAAGCATGGGCTCTAGGGTGCATGGGCTTCAGTAGTTGTGGGTCCCGGGCTCTAGAGCACAGGCTCAATAGTTGCGGCAAACAGGCCTAGTTGCTCCATAGCACGTGGTATCTTCTCAGATCAGGAATCGAATCCATGTTCGGCAGGCAGATTCCTTACCACTGAACCACCAGGGAAGCCCTTACATATCTTTAATTCAGAAGAATTTCCCCAGAGGATAATACCCCTGGTTCACACTATTCAGGATCCTGAGTTTGATAGTGACTGTCAGGGAGATGTCTAAAGGAGCTTAGATGAGCTGTTTGAGATCACCCTGGAAGGGCTGACTGGTCCCAGCTTCTCCATGGAGCTTCAGTCATCAAGACAAGTATGCACACCCTACTGGACTCCATTACCATCTGTTGGTGTTTTGAAAACTTACAAGACTGCTTTCTGCTTTGAGTAGTAATTCTGATTATTACCTGTTTACTTTTTAAATGTTTTTAAGATTCAATGTGCTCAGTCGCTAAGTCATGTCCAGCTCTTCTCAACCCAATGGACTGTAGCCCACCAGGCTCCTCTGCCCGTGGGATTTCTCAGGCAAGAACACTGGAGTGGGTTGCCATTTCCTTCTCCAGTAGATTTTCCCCACCCAGGCATTGAACCTGCATCTCTTGCATCTTCTGCATTGGCAGGTGGTTCTTTACCACTAGCGCCACCTGGAAAGTCCCAGATTTAATAAACAAATTTTACCATATGCATCCCTTTTCAGAATTTTCTAGATAGACACCATGTATGTTTAAAACCTCCAACTCTCTAAGATTTTTTTAAGAGTTTTTCATTTCTCCACACATGGCATCTGTCTTCACGTTGTAGTTGCGCTTTTATGGAACTTTTCTGGTTACAGTATTAACATATAAAAATCTACAGTTTTACATCGGGATATCTCTTATTAGCTGAATCCTTTTGAGCAATTCTGCTTTTACAAAATTGAGAACCCCCTCACACTGCACCAGGTCCCCGTTTCCTATAAACAATCTAATCCCCCTCCTGAGTACTTTACACTTCTGTGTGTAACAGAACACACACACACACACACACATACACCACTGCCCTGCATGCAGCAGTTTCATATATTCTATCCCTTTTAATCCTGAAACATTACCATCAGGCATATTTTACCATCCTCATTTTATAGTCAAAAACACTAAAGCTGTAAGAGATAAAGCAAACTAACCAAGACTATAAGACTTGTAAAAAGTATTGCTGTGCTGTGCTTAGTTCCTCAGTCGTGTCCAACTCTTTGCGACCCCATGGACTGTAGCCCACCAGGCTCTTCTGTCCGTGGGATTCTCCAGGCAAGAATACTGGAGTGGGTTGCCATGCCCTCCTCCAGGGGATCTTCCCAACCCAGCAATCGAACCAGGGTCTCCTGCATTGCATGCAGATTCTTTACCAGCTGAGCTACCAGGGAAGCCCAGTAAAGGGTATAGTCACAATGTTAAACCAGGTCTTCAGGTCTCTTCATTTAACTTTCTTTCCTTTATGACATGGGGAAACATGGAGAGTTTAATCAATAATTGTAGAAAGATATCCTGTCATCACTAACCAGATCAAGAAATATTAATAGAATACTGCCAGGAACTCAGGGAAGCAGTTCACGTGACCTCCAATGATCACTCTCTTTTCTCTCTAAAGGTAGCTTCCACCTGGATTCCCAGATTGATGATTTTCTTTAGAGTTTTATCAAAACCGAATGCATCCCTAAAAAACATAGTTGTGTTGTCTGTTGAAATTTACAAGAATTGAATCATACAGAATGAATTATTTTAAGTCCTGCTTTTCTTTCCTGTGTGAGTGAGTGAAAGTCACTCAGTTGTGTCTGACTCTTTGTGATCCCATGGACTATAGCCCACTAGGCTTCTCTGTTCATGGAATTCTCCAGGCAAGAATACTGGATGGGTAGCCTTTCCCTTCTCCAGGGAATCTTCCAACCCAGGTCTCCCTCATTGCAGGCAGATTCTTCACAGTCTGAGCCACTGGGAAGTCCTGCTTTTCTTTCTAAATGTGTATACACGCTGCTTCCTATGGCTATACTCCCTTCATTGGTATTGTTGTGTGATATTCCACTCTATGCAAGGTTGATGTTCAGAAACATGTCTGTCAATTGCAGTTATTTTCAGTCAGTGTCATTCTAACTGGGTCCACTTCTATTCTGACTGTTAGTACCAAAGTCATAAGAGTTTGAACTTCACTCTAACTGTATGTATATATCACAATACACTTATTCCATTCTACTGTTGAGAGACAGCTATCTCTCAGTTTTATATGAATATTTACTATTATTTATTGCTGTTAAAAGGAGGCTTAAAAGGAAATACCTCACTCATCAGAGAACCCTTTTTTCTACCCATATATAGTTTACGTATAAAGTTCAAAATTTTGGAATGTGCATTTATACAAGTGTGAAACCACCAGAATTATAATTCCAGAATATTTTTGATCATCCTCAAGAGAAGCCTTCTACCTAGTAGCATTCACTTCTCACTCTCCCTTGCCAACCTGAGAGCAAGAAATCTACTTTCATGGATCTGCCTATCTGGGAATTTCACATAAATGGCATCATATACTATGTGGTCTTTTGTGACTAATTTGTTTGATTTAGCACATTTCAGTGTTCATCCATGTCATGGCATATATTAGTATTCCATTACTTTTTATGACTGAATAATAATCCATTGACTGGATATACCACATTTTGTTCTTACATTCAATAGAGACAGGCATGTGGGTTGTTTTTGATTTCGGGATATTATAAAAAATGCTGCTATGAACATTTATATACAAGTTTACATTTCTCTTGGATAGATATCTAGAAGTAGAATTCCTGGGTCATATTCCTGGTGACTGTTTAACACTTTGATGACTTCCAACTGTTTATCAAAATGGATATACCCTTTTTTACATGCCCACCAACAACATATAAGGATTTCAAGTTCTCTACATACTTGGCAGCACTTGTTGTTGTTGTTTTTATTATTATTATAGCCATTTTAGCAAATGTGAAACGGTATCTCATTGTGATTTTGAAATTTGCATTTCTCTAATGATTGCTTCCTCAGCGGTCAAGGCAAAGAAATAGAGGAAAACAACAGAATGGGAAAGACTAGAGATCTCTTCAAGAAAATTAGAGATACCAAGGGAACATTTCATGCAAAGATGGGCCCGATAAATGACAGAAATGGTATGGACCTAACAGAAGCAGAAGATATTAAGAAGAGGTGGCAAGAATACACAGAAGAACTATACAAAAAAGATCTTCACAACCAAGATAATCATGATGGTGTGATCACTAACCTAGAGCCAGACATCCTGGAATATGAAGTCAAGTGGGCATAAGGAAGCATCACTACGGACAAAGCTAGTGGAGATGATGGAATTCCAGTTGAGCTATTTCAAATCCTGAAAGATGATGCTGTGAAAGTGCTGCACTCAATAGGCCAGCAAATTTGAAACACTCAGCAGTGGCCACAGGACTGGAAAAGGTCAGTTTTCATTCCAATCCCAAAGAAAGGCAATGCCAAAGAATGCTCAAACTACCACACTATTGCACTCATCTCACATGCTAGTAAAGTAATGCTCAAAATTCTCCAAGCCAGGCTTCAGCAATACGTGAACTGTGAACTTCCAGATGTTCAATTTGGTTTTAGAAAAGGAAGAGGAACCAGAGATCAAATTGCCAACATCTGCTGGATCATGGAAAAAGCAACAGAGTTCCAGAAAAACATCTATTTCTGTTTTATTGACTATACCAAAGCCTTTGACTGTGTGGATCACAATAAACTGTGGAAAATTCTGAAAGAGATGGGCATACCAGACCACCTGACCTGCCTCTTGAGACCTATATGCAGGTCAGGAAGCAACAGTTAGAACTGGACATGGAACAACAGACTGGTTCCAAATAGGAAAAGGAGTTTGTCGAGGCTGTACATTGTGACCCTACTTATTTAACTTATATGCAGAGTACATCATGAGAAACACTGGGTTGGATGAAACACAAGCTGGAATCAAGACTGCCAGGAGAAATATCAATAACCTCAGATATGCAGATGACACCACCCTTATGGCAGAAAGTGAAGAGGAACTAAAAAGCCTCTTGATGAAAGTGAAAGTGGAGAGTGAAAAAGTTGGCTTAAAGCTCAACATTCAGAAAACGAAGATCATGGCCTCTGGTCCCATCACTTCATGGGAAATAGATGGGGAAACAGTGGAAACAGTGTCAGACTTTATTTTTTTGGTCTCCAAAATCACTGCAGATGTGACTGCAGCCATGAAATTAAAAGACGCTTACTCCTTGGAAAGAAAGTTACGACCAACCTAGGCAGCATATTCAAAAGCAGAGACATTACTTTGCCAACAAAGGTCCATCTAGTCACGGCTATGGTTTTTTCAGTAGTCATGTATGGATGTGAGAGTTGGACTGTGAAAAAGCTGAGCACCGAAGAATTGATGCTTTTGAACTGTGGTGTTGAAGAAGACTCTTGAGAGTCCCTTGGACTGCAAGGAGATCCAATCAGTTCATTCTAAAGGAGATCAGTCCTGGGTGTTCTTTGGAAGGAATGATACTAAAGCTGAAACTCCAATACTTTGGCCACCTCATGCAAAGAGTTGACTCATTGGAAAAGACTCTGATCCTGGGAGGGATTGGGGGCAGGAGAAAAAGGGGACGACAGAGAATGACATGGCTGGATGGCATCACCGACTCGATGGACGTGAGTTTGAGTGAACTCCGGGAGATGGTGGTGGACAGGGAGGCCTGGCATGCTGCAGTTCATGGGGTCTCAAGGAGTCAGACATGACTGAGCAATTGAACTTAACTGAATGATTAACATGTCAAGCATCTTTTTGTGAGCTTATTGGCCACTTATACCTTTTTGGAGAAAGGTCTGTTCAAATTATTTCCCATTTTAGGCTTTTATTTGTCTTTTGATTATGGAGTTAAAAAACAAAAAGCAGAGATATTACTGACAAAGGTCCATATAGTCAGAACTATGGCTTTTTCAGTAGTCATATAAGGATGTGAGGATGGGATCATAAAGAAAGGTGAACTTGGAAGAATTGATGCTTTTGAACTGTGGTGTTGGAGAAGACTCTTGAGAGTTCCTTGGACTTCAAGGAGATCAAACCAGTCAATCCTAAAGGAAATCAGTCTTGAATATTCATTGGAAGGACTGATGCTGAAGCTGAAGCTCCAATACTCTGGCCACCCGCTGCAAAGAGCTGATTCATTGGAAAAGACCCTGATGGACATGAGTTTGAGTAAGCTCTGGGAGATGGTGATGGACAGGGAAGCCTGGCGTGCTGCAGTCCATGGGGTCGCAAAGAGTCAGACATGACTGACTGAGCTGAACTGAAAAGAGTTCCTTATTCTGAATAAAAGTCTATTATCACATACATGATATATGGATTGTCTTTTGTTTTCTTAATAATGTTCCATAAAGCACAAAAGTTTTTAACTTTGATAAAGTCAGAATCTGCAGGGTTTTTATTATCATTAGTGTTTTTGGTGTTATATCTGAGAAATTATTACCTAGTTCAAAATTATGAAGATTCACTCTGTGTTTTTGTCTAAGAGCTTTGTTGTTTTAGGTCTTATTGAGGTCTGTGACCCATTTTGAATTAATTTTTAAGTATGGTGTGAAGTAGGAGTCCAAATTCATTACTTTGCACGTAGATATCTAGTTTTCCCCAGAACCATTTGTTGAAAAGACTATTCTTTCCCCATTGAATTACATCAACCTTTTCTAAAATATTATGCAATGGTAAAGTTAAAAGTCAATAAAAATACTGTTTATGAGTATTATTTGTTCTGTAAAACAACTATAAAAATATAATATGTAGGTAGCATATATATCATGTTTTAATAGAATAAATAAACAAATAGATTTGTACTATATAAACTAAGATGATGACAGAGGCATGCTGGTTAGAGATGCTATTTCCTGTGATTGGGGCAGGTGGTAGTACTATTGAAAAACCATCAGAAATACTAAAATAAAAATTTATTTTCAAAGCAAGAGGACCATATCAGATCACAGAGAAAATGGAAGACATAAACAAATGGGGGGAAGACAAGACCCCGACCTTTAGTGAGAGTTTAACAGTCAGAATTGGTAGACCAAGACATCACTTCCTAAGTCAGGCTATATTCAATTGAGGTGATACAAACTTTAAATACGCCAACCCAAATGGATGAGGCTTTCTGATTATGCTCTATTGGCACTCCTAATGGTCTGCTCACTTACCTCTAAGCCCAGGAAAACTGTACAGGTTTGTAATATTAGCTATTAGAATCTGAATCCTTTAAGCCACAAACCAGCTGAAAGAGGCATAAGCTCCCACCCATACTACAGCTTCCTTTATTTAAACAAATAGAACTGGGGAGAGGAACTGATGATCTTTTAAAGACTTCTTTTGTCCCTGTTCCTTAAGTAGACTTGGTACAAAGCTCTTGCTAAATTGAAAAAAAAAAAAAAAAAACTTTAATTAGGATTTTTGAAACCCAAATACAAAATAATCCCTAAGAGCATGATATCATTATTGTCTCCATTAAAATTCATCAGCCACTTGTGGATCCATTTATCCAGTCCTTAAGGTCTCTCTGTCATCTCTCTCCATCTTCTTGGCTCTTGTTTTACAGCTTCTGCAAACATGAAGACTTCATGACTTTGAGACCCCAGTAAGGATTTTCATTAGGAATTATCCTACCAAGGTCTAGTGGTTAAGAAACTGCCTTGCAGTGCAGGGGATGTGGGTTCCATCCCTGATCAGGGAACTGAAATCCCACATACCGCAGGGCAACTAAGCCCGTGGGCCACAACTACCGAGCCTGTCGGCCCTACAGCCTTGTGTTCTGCAGTAAGAGAAGCCATTGCAATGAGAAGTCCAAGCACTGCAATGAGAAGCTGGGCACCGCAATGAAGAGTAGCTTCCACTGGCCGCAATGAGAAAAAGCCTGCAGGCAGCAAGGAAGACCCAGTGCAGCCAAAAGTAAATAACTAAATAAAAAAAAATTTTAAGTAATAATAAAATTTCTTTTAAAAAAAGACAGAACTGGACTAGAATGAGGAACCAAACTAAGAATAGGGGGAGGATGGTGTGTAACACAGCAAGTGTCCAAAAGCATGAAAACAATTCCCTCTTTCATTGTTGTCTTTGGAAGGAGTGCTTTGTTCAGTTTCTCTTTAATGGTCCCCTTAAATAGACCTCAAATAGACAACATGTTTTTACTTCATGCTGTAGTATCCCCAAGTGTCTGTAGTATATTTTGCAGATCACACAACTGTAGGTCCAGAGTCTCCTCTCAGACTCTGATGATTCAAAGCAAGGATGACAGTTGGAATTTCTGTCAAAATGGCAGGCTGGAGGGAAAATAAGTTGGAGTCATGGAGACATTTACTTCCTCAAAAATCATTCTGTTTAAAGGAAAGAACACCGTAGAACTGCATCTTTGGACTTCCCTGGTAGTCCAGTGGTTGAGAATCTACCTGCCAATGCAGGAGACATGTGTTCAATCCCTAGTCCAGGAAGATTCTTCATGCCACAGAGTAACAAAGCCTGTGAGCTGCCTCTATTGAGCTGGCACACCCTGTGAGCTGCCTCTATTGAGCTGGCACACCCAAGAGCCCCTCTCTGCAACAAGAGAAGCCACCACAGTGAGAAGTCTGAGCGCCACGAGTAGAGAGTGGCCCTGCTTGCCACAACTAGAGAAAACCCACAATGAAGACCCAGTGCAGTTTAAAAAAACAAATTAATTAATTAAAAAATTGCATCTCCCCCATGTTCTCACAGATACCATGAGAAAATTCACTGAACCTCAGATTACTTGGGTTCTGAGTAACATGGAAATAAGAAGAAAATATACATCAAGATTTGCTGTGAAGCTCAACGAGAAGAAATATACACAAGAGCTCTGTAAACCATAAATATTATAAATAATTGATTTGATTATGTGTACACCCTCTGATGCTGGGAAGGATTGGGGGCAGGAGGAGAAGGGGATGACAGAGAATGAGATGGCTGGATGGCATCACTGACTCGATGGACGTGAGTCTGAGTGAACTCTGGGAGTTGGTGATGGACAGGGAGGCCTGGTTGCTGCGATTCATGGGGTCACAAAGAGTCGGACACGACTGAGCGACTGAACTGAACTGAACACTCCCTGTTAGGTCTGAGCACAAGACAGATAGGCTGCTCCATTCCTCTTCATTCAGAATTCCTGTACACTCCTGCCTGAATGAAGCTTCATACTTCCTAGTTGTTCTGCAAACCACCAAGAAAAAGATGAAGAAAAGGAAGAAAATAATTTGATGAATGCCAAGAACATCCCCAAAGTGAACGGCCATTCTCTTCAAACAAGGTGAAAACAACATTTGACTACTCAAAGCTCTAGGAAATCTCTGTCTTTAGGGAAAGATGAGTTAGCTGTGAAGTATCTGCCCTGGCAACAGATTCATGAATCACAATTACCTGTTTCTTTTGGATATCCGGTCTGCTAATTACCCACCAAAGTTGAGACTAGACAGCTGTTACCTGACATCATTTGGTATCCGATATGGAATGCTTTTGGCAGAGAACTGGTTTCTCTTTTCCCAACAGGAAAATGGAAAATAAACTGGAAGACTTTACTAATAATTAGTAAAACATTAAAAAAAAAACAAAAACCACAGAGCTCTAGATATTTGAATCTTGTGTTAACTGTTGAGAGTTCAATCACTGGGTTATGGGAAAATGCTACTATCCAAGTGATGATCTGATGAAAGTAGATTAAAAATGGGAACACAGATCAGTGAGGACTAGGAATGCTTGCAGGTTAAAAGAATAACTCGTGTGTTTTAACAAAATCTGTATTTAATTTTGGCTTGTATTATGAGAGGAGACATCTGGAACTTGGGTGTTGGTGTTGAAATTACCAGTAGCATCTGTTCATCCTTAGTTTTACCCCTTAAATCAGAGGAAAACTACATCGTATTACAGATCTCAGGGTAAAATAGTAGCATGAAAATATGGCATGCTCCATTAAATCTGCAAGTGTAAAATAATGCTGTAATAACTTTCTAATTTTAGTTTTATGTTCTATTCCTAGCCACTAATTAAAATATGATTAATAAATGTTTTCATTTTCTATATAATTCATCATTTATGATTTATGTAAGTATCAAATATAAAAGCTAAATTTTCTATTTCTGTTTTTACTCAAGTAATTAACTAGGAAATGCTAAGTAACTTGGAGGTATGAGTCAGCAAACACCCAATAGGCTGTGTAGAAATCAGCCAGTCTAATTCTTTTTCGGCTTTCCAGGTTGCTCAGTGGTAAAGAATCTGCCAGCCAATGCAGGAGATGTAGGAGATGAGGGTTCAGTCCCTGGTTTGGGACGATCCCCTGGAGAAGAAAATGGCAACCCACTCCAGTATTCTTGCCTGGAAAATTCCATGGACAAAGGAGCCTGGTGGGCTGCACTCCATGAGACTAAAAAGAGTGAGACATGACTGACTGAGCACAATTTTTTTTTAATCCTAAAAATATTTAGCATAATTAACTCAGATAAACCACCTATAGCAAAAGGGAAGTGGGAGAGTATATGAAACAGTTATGAAAGAATACTCAAGGTACATGCCAGTTATGAAACTTCACTTATCATTAGTGGAAAATACTGGTTTTCCTTAACAGAAAAGGGGAGTCTTTCCCATGGATGTCAAAACAACCAGTTGATTTAGGCCCTAAGAGTTAATCCTTTGCATGAAAAAATAAACAGACTTTTGGTTGTAGTAGCTTATCAACAGAAAGACAACTGAATAAAGACAAAATAGAAGATGCAACAGTAATAGTGTTCCAGCAACTGTACACAAACTAGCAAAATGACTAAAACATCAAAATAAGGTTTTCTGTGTGATTCTTCCTCCCTCCCTCCTTTCTTTCCTTCCTCCACCCTTCCTCCTTCCTTTTCTTCTTTCCTGTCTTCTTTTTCTCCTTTTTTCCTAATTTTTCTTCATTTAACTGCTTTCTTTCCTCCTTCTAGTTTTGACATTTTTAAATTTAATTTTACAGGTTTTTTTTTTTTAATTTCAAGGAACAGTTTCCAACTAAGTTCTTTAGTATTTAAATAGTCCTTCTCTCCTGGCTGAAGATGGTGGAGGAATATGACAGGGAGACCACTTTCTCCCCCACAAATTTATCAAAAGATCATTTGAATGCTGAGCAGCTTCCACAAAACAACTTCCGAACACTGGCGGAGGACACCAGGCACCCAAAAAGGTAGCCCATTCTCTTCGAAAGGAGGTAGGACAAAATATAAAAGACAAAAGAGTTAGGGATGGAGACCCATCCTGGGGAGAGTGTCCATGAACAAGGAGAAGTTTCCAAACAGCAGGAAATCCTCTCACCGGTGGGTCTGTGGGGAGTTTTGGAATCTCAGAGGGCAACATAACTGGGAGAGAAAAAAAAAAAAACACAGAATACTCACCTACCTGCAACTGCCAGCAGAGAAGTAGCCCAGATGCTTCTGTCTGCCACCAGAGAGTGGGGCTAGACAGGGAGGTGTGTAGACAGGGAGGTGTGTAGACAGGGAGGTGTGAGCTGCATAATCAGTGCTTAGGGTAAGGACCAGGCCCCAATGCCCTGAGGATAATCTGAGGGAGCTAACATGAGATAGCAACCCAAACTGTGGTATCACCAGAGAGAGAGAAAAAAAGAGAGAATCTTCCTGTAAAAGGCTCTAATGCACAGCCTGGCCCGCTAACAGAAAAAAGGATTGAGCGAATACCAAAGGAGAGCTAGCTGGCTGTGTATAGGCCCCTCCCCCACTCCCTGCCCGAGCTGGAGCCAGAGCTAGAAGACAAGAGGCTGCTGCAATCTTGACCTGAGACCGGCATCTTACACCAAACTGTGAGCAGGCTCGCAATTGCTAACCACATCTTCCTGGGATCCTGGATGGTTGACATCTGCCAGGAAGGTCACAGCCTGAGATCAACTCCCCAGAGGAGACACAGCACACCTGAGGTGGTGCTCCCGTGGTGCAGCTGGGAAACAGAGCACCTGGGACCAGGAAGGTGATTAAGAGGCATGGCCCACCTGGGGCAGTGCTCTTGCCAAGCACCCGGTCACCTGAGCTGCTAGGACCTGGGAAGGGCATAAAACACACGCCCAACCAAGTCTGTGCTCTTTCAGATTACCCGAAAACCTCAGTGGCTTAGACCTGGGAAGTGCACCCTGAAGACTGAGCAGTGTAGACCCAGGAAGCACACACCACCTTGAGCTGGGGCAAACCCAGTGTGGTCCATACACTGCAAGCATTCCCCAAACAAACCAGCGATATTTGTTTGCAGTGTCCCTCCCTCCCCACAAGATAACTGAACAAGTGAGCCTAAATAAGTGACCACCTTCACCCCCTTGAGTCAGGGTGGAAAATAGACACTGAAGACACTTGAAAAAAGAGGAAGCCAAAATGAAGAAAAGGGAACTGTTCTGGAAGTGACAGGCGCAACAGATTAAAACCCTGTAGTTAACATTCACCCCACTCCAGTACTCGCCTGGAAAATCCCATGGATGGAGGAGCCTGGTGGGCTGCAGTCCATGGGGTCGCTAAGAGTCAGACACAACTGAGAGACTTCACTTTCACTTTTCACTTTCATGCATTGGAGAAGGAACTGGCAACCCACTCCAGGGTTCTTGCCTGGAGAATCCCAGGGACAGGGGAGCCTGGTGGGCTGCCGTCTATGGGGTCGCACAGAGTCAGACACGACTGAAGCGACTTAGCAGCAGCAGCAGCAGTTAACATTGACTAAGCATTGGAGGGGGCCTATATACCTTGAGAACAAGTACAAGCTGGAATGAGGAACTAACTGAAACTGAACTGACCCCACACTTCCCACAAGAGCTCCAGAGAAATCCCTAGATATATATTTACTGTTATCACTCTTTAATTTTTTTTAAATTTAAGTTCTTTCAGTTCAGTTCAGTTCAGTCGCTCAGTCGTGTCTGACTCTTTGCGACCCCATGAATCACAGCACGCCAGGCCTCCCTGTCTATCACCAGCTCCAGGAGTTCACTCAGACTCATGTCCATCAAGCCAGTGATGCCATCCAGCCATCTCATCCTCTGCCGTCCCCTTCTCCTCCTGCCCCCAATCCCTCCCAGCATCAGAGTCTTTTCCAATGAGTCAACTCTTCGTATGAGGTGGCCAAAGTACTGGAGTTTCAGCTTTAGCATCATTCCTTCCAAAGAAATCCCAGGGCTGATCTCCTTCAGAATGGACTGGTTGGATCTCCTTGCAGTCCAAGGGACTCTCAAGAGTCCTCTCCAACACCACAGTTCAAAAGCATCAATTCTTTGGCGCTCAGCCTTCTTCACAGTCCAACTCTCACATCCATACATGACCACAGGAAAAACCATAGCCTTGACTAGACAGGTCTTTGTTGGCAAAGTAATGTCTCTGCTTATGAATATGCTGTCTACGTTGGTCATACATTCCTTCCAAGGAGTAAGCGTCTTTTAATTTCATGGCTGAAATCACCAACTGCAGTGATTTCAGAGACCAAAAAAATAAAGTCTGACACTGTTTCCACTGTTTCCCCATCTATTTCCCATGAAGTGATGGGACCAGAGGCCATGATCTTCGTTTTCTGACTGTTGAGCTTTAAGCCAGCTTTTTCACTCTCCACTTTCACTTTCATCAAGAGGCTTTTTAGTTCCTCTTCACTTTCTGCCATAAGGGTGGTGTCATCTGCATATCTGAGGTTATTGATATTTCTCCCAGCAATCTTGATTCCAGCTTGTGTTTCCCAGTCCAGTGTTTCTCATGATGTACTCTACATATAAGTTAAATAAGCAGGGTGACAATATACAGCCTTGACATACTCCTTTTCCTATTTGGAACCAGTCTTTTCCATGTCCAGTTCTAACTGTTGCTTCCTGACCTGCATACAGGTTTCTCAAGAGGCAGGTCAGGTGGTCTGGTATGCCCATCTCTTTCAGAATTTTCCACAGTTTATTGTGATCCACACAGTCAAAGGCTTTGACATAGTCAATAAAGCAGAAATAGATGTTTTTCTGGAACTCTCTTGCTTTTTCCATGATCCAGCAGATGTTGGCAATTTGATCTCTGGTTCCTCTGCCTTTTCTAAAACCAGCTTGAACATCTGGAAGTTCACGGTTTACATATTGCTGAAGCCTGGCTTGGAGAATTTTGAGCATTACTTTACTAGCATGTGAGATGAGTGCAATAGTGCGGTAGTTTGAGCGTTCTTTGGCATTGCCTTTCTTTGGGACTGGAATGAACACTGAGCTTTTCCAGTCCTGTGGCCACTGCTGAGTTTTCCAAATTTCCTGGCATATTAAGTTCTTTATTACTCCTTTAATTTTCATTTTTATAACCTACTATTGTCTTGCCAAAAAAAAGACTCTATATTAAAGCAAATTTCATATGTATATTTTGCATAATTTTTGTGATTGATTTTTTTTGTATTTTTAATATTATATTTTTGAGAGTCTAAACTCTATTCTAAATTTTTAGTCTTTGCTTTTTGGTATTTGTTATCAATTTTTTACTTTTAAGAATCTAATCTTCAGTATCCAAATTTCACTTAGGGGTGTGATTACTGGCTTGATCTCTCTCTCCCCTTTTGACTATCCCTTTTCTCCCCCAGGTCACCTCTATCTCCTCCCTCCCCCTTCTCTTCTCTACTTAACTCTGTGAATCTCTCTGGATGTTCTGGGCTGTGGAGAACATTTAGGGAACTGATTACTGGCTAGATTGGTTTCTCCCCTTTTGACTTCCCCTCTTCTCCTCCTGGTCACCTCTATCTCCCTCCTCCCCCTTCTCTTTTCTATGTAACTCTGTGAATCTTTCTGGGTGCTCCAGACTGTGGAGCACACTTAGGGAATTGATTACTGACTAGATTGTTTTCTCCCCCTTTGACTCCCCCTCTTCTCCTTCTGGTCAGCTCTATCTCCCTCCTCCCCCTTCTCTTCTCCATGTAACTCTGTGAAGCTCTCTGGGTGTCCTTCGCTGTGGAGAATTATTTCACCGTTAACCTAGATGTTTTATCATCTGTACTGTATTGATGGAGAATTCTTGAGGCTACTGTAAGAATCAGACTGAAAGCCAGAGGCAGAAGGCTTAACTCCAGAACTTCAGAACATCAGAGAACTCCTGATTCCAGGAAACATTAATGGACAAGAGCTCACCCAAAGCCTCTATACCTACACTGAAATCAAACTCCACCCAAGAGCCAACAAGTTCCAGAGCAAGATATACCATGCTAATTCTCCAGCAAAGCAGGAACACAGCCCTGAGTATTAAAATATAGGCTTCCCAAAGCCATGTCAAACCCATAGACACCCCAAAACACACTACTGGACACTTCATTGCACTTCAGAGAGAAGCAATCCAGCTCTAACCACCAGAACACAGACACAAGTTCCCCTAACCACGTAACCTTGACAAGCCACTAGTCCAACCTCACCCACAGGGAGCAGGCTCCACAGTAAAGAGGAACCATGAACTTTCAGCCTCCAGAAAGAGTACCCCAAACACAGCAATCTAAACAAAATGAAAAGGCAGAGAAATATTCAGCAGGTAAAGGAACATGATAAATGCCCACCTAACCAAACAAAAGAGGAGGAGATAGGGAGTCTACCTGAAAAAAGAATTCAGAATAATGATAGTAGAGATGATCCAAAATCTTGAAAACAAAATGGAGTTACAGATAAATAGACTAGACACAATTATTAAGAAGATGCAAGAAGTGTTTAATAAGGACCTAGAAGAAATAAAGAAGAGCAGTCAATAATGAATAATGCAACAACTGAGATCAAAAGCACTCTGGAGGGACCCAACAGTAGAATAACTGAAGCAGAAGACACGATAAGTGAGGTAGAAGATAGAATGGTGGGAAAAAATGAAGCAGAGAGGAGAAAAGAAAAATTAAAAGAAATAAGGACAACTTCAGAGACCTCTGGGGCAATGTTAAACATCCAAAGATTCGAATCATAGGAGTCCCAGAAGAAGAAGACAAAAAGAAAGGGCATGAGAAAATACTTGAGGAGATAATAGTTGAAAACTTGCCCTAAAATGGGGAAGGAAATAGCCACCCAAGTCCAAAAAACCCAGAGAGTCCCAAACAGGATAAACCCAAGGCAAAACACCCCAAGACACATATTAATCAAACTAATGAAGATCAAGCACAAAGAGCAATTATTAAAAGTAGCAAGGTAAAAGCAACAAATAACATACAAGGGGATTCAGATAACAGCTGATCTTTCAATAGAAACTCTTCAGGCCAGAAGAGAATGGCAGGACATACTTAAAGTGATGAAAGAGAAAACCCTATAACCCAGATTACTATACCCAGCAGGGATCTCATTCAAATATAAAGGAGAAATTGAAAGCTTTACAGATGAGCAAAAGCTGAGAGAATTCAGCACCACCAAACCAGCTCTTCAACAAATGCTAAAGGATCTTCTCTAGACAGGAGACACAGAAAAGGTTTATAAACTTGAACCCAAAACAACAAAGTAAATGGCAATGGGATCATACTTATCAATAGTTACCTTAAATGTAAATGGGTTGAATGCCCCAACCAAAAGACAAAGACTGCTTGAATGGATACAAAAACAAGACCCTTATATATGCTGTCTAAAAGAGACCCACCTCAAACCAAGGGACACATACAGACTGAAAGTGAACGGCTGGAAAAAGATATTTCACACAAATGAAGACCAAAAGAAAGCAGGAGTAGCAATATTCATATCAGATAAAAGAGACTTTGAAATAAAGACTGTGAAAAGAGACAAAGAAGGATACTACATAATGATCAAAGGATCAATCCAAGAAGATATAACAATTATAAATATATATACACCCAATATAGGAACATGTCAATACATAAGACAAATGCTAACAAGTATGAAAGGGGAAATTAACAGTAACACAATAATAGTAGGAGACTTTAATACACCACTCACACCTATGGATTAGATAAATCAAACACAAAAATTAGCAAGAAAACACAAACTTTAAATGATACAATAGATCAGTTAGACCTAATTGATATCTATAGGACATTTCACCCCAAAACAGTGAATTTCACCTTTTTCTCAATTGCACACAGAACATTCTCCAGGATAGATCACATCCGGGGTCATAAACTTAGCCTTGGTAAGTTCAAAAAACAAAAATGAAATAATTTCAAGCATCTTTTCTGATCACAATGTGGTAAGATTATATGTCAACTACAGGAAAAAAAAAAACGATTAAAAATACAAACATATGGAGACTAAACAACACACTTCTGAATAACCAACAAATCATGGAAGAAAGCAAAAAAGAAATCAAAATATGCATAGAAACAAATGAAAATGAAAACATGACAACCCAAAACCTATGGAATTCAGTAAAAGCAGTACTAAGGGGAAGGTTCATAGCAATACAAGCTTACTTCAAGAAACAAGAGAAAAATCAAATAAATAACCTAACTTTACACCTAAAGCAACTAGAAAAAGAAGAAATGAAGAACCCAGGGTTAGTAGAAGGAAAGAAATCATCAAAACTAGAGCAGAAATAAATGAAAAAGAAACAAGACTATAGCAAAAGTCAATAAAACTAAAAGTTGGTTCTTTGAGAAGATAAATAGACAAGCCATTAGCCAGACTCATCAAGAAAAAGAGGGAGAAGAATCAAATCAACAAAATTAGAAATGAAAATGGAGATATCACAAAAGACAACATAGAAACACAAAGGATCATAAGAGACTACTATCAGCAACTATATCCCAATAAAATGGACAACTTGAAAGAAATGGACGAACTCTTAGAAAAGTATAACCTTCCAAAACTGAACCAGGAAGAAATAGAAAATATTAACAGGCCTAACACAAGCATGGAAATCAAAACTGTAATAAAAAATCTTCCAACAAGCAAAAGCCCAGGACCAGATGGCTTCACAGGAGAATTCTACAAAAAAATTTAGAGAAGAGCTAACACCTACCCTACTCAAACTCTTCCAGAAAATTGCAGAGGAAGGTAAACTCCCAAACTCATTCTATGAAGCCACCATCACCCTAATACCAAAACCAGACAAAGATGCCACACAAAAAAGAAAGCTACAGGCCAATATCACTGATGAATTTCCACATAGAGGAAAAAATCCTCAACAAAATTCTAGCAAACAGAATCTGACAATATATTAAAATGATCAAACATCATGACCAAGTAGGCTTTATCCCAGAGATGCAAGAATTCTTCAATATTTGCAAATCAATCAATGTGATACACCATAATAACAAATTGAAAGATAAAAACCATATGATTATCTTAATAGATGCAGAGAAAGCCTTTCACAAAATTCAACACCAATTTATAATAAAAGAAAAAATCCAGAAAGCAGGCATTGAAGGAACATATCTCAACATAATAAAAGCCATATATGGGCTTCCCTGATAGCTCAGTTGGTAAAGAATCTGCCTGCAATGCAGGAAATCCTATTTTGATCGCTGGGTTGGGAAGATGCCCTGGAGAAGGGATAGGCTACCCACTCCAGTATTCTGGCCTGGAGAATTCACAAAGAGTTGGACGCAACTGAGCGACTTTTACTTTCACATGATAAACCCACAGCAAACCTGTGGATTTGGTTTAATTTTTCACCATTATCTCAATGGTGAAAAACTGAAAGCATTTCACCTAAAGTCAGAAACAAGACAAGGGTGCCCACTCTCACCACTACTATTCAACATAGTTTTGGAAGTTTTAGCCACAGAAATCAGAGAGGAAAAAGAAACAAAAGGAATCCAGATTGGAAAAGAAGAAGTAAAACTCTCACTGTTTGCAGGTGTCATGATCCTCTACATAAAAAACCCTAAAGACACCACCAGAAAATTACTAGAACTAATCAATGAATATAGTAAAGTTGCAGGATATAAAATTAATACATAGAAATCCCATGCATTCCTATACATTAACAATGAGAAAACAGAAAGAGAAATTAAGGAAATAATCCCATTCACCATTGCGAAGAAAAGAATAAGATACTTAGGTATAAATCTCCCTTAAGAAACAAAAGACCTGTATATAGAAAATTATAAAACACTGATGAAAGAAATCAAAGATGACACAAATAGATGGAGAAATATACCATGTTCATGGGTCGGAAGAATCAATGTAGTGAAAATGAGTATAGTACCCAAAGCAATCTATAGATTCAATGCAATCCCTATCAAGCTACCAATGGTATTTTTCACAGAACTAGAAAAAATAATTTCACAATTTGTACAGAAATACAAAAAACCTTGAATAGCCAAAGCAATCTTGGGAAAGATGAATGGAACTGGAGGAATCAACCTACCTGACATCAGACTCTACTACAAAGCTACAGTCATCAAGACAGTATGGTACTGGCACAAAGACAGAAATATAGATAAATGGAACAAAATAGAAAGCCCAGAGATATATCCATGCCCCTATGGACACCTTATCTTTGACAAAGGAGGCAAAAATATCAATGGAGAAAAGACAATCTCTTTAACAAGCGGTGCTGGGAAAACTGGTCAACCACCTGTATAAGGATGAAACTAGAACACTTTCCAACACCATACACAAAAATAAACTCAAAATGGATTAAAGATCTAAATGTAAGACCAGAAACTATAAAACTCCTAGAGGAAAACATAGGCAAAACACTCTGACATAAATCACAGCAAGATCCTCTATGACCCACCTCCCAGAATATTGGAAATAAAAGCAAAAATAAACAAATGGGACCTAGTTAAACTTAAAAACTTTTGCACAACAAAGGAAACTATAAGCAAGGTGAAAAGACAGCCTTCAGAATGGGAGAAAATAATAGCAAATGAAGCAACAGACAAACAACTAATCTCAAAAATATATAAGCAACTCCTATAGTTCAATTCCAGAAAAATAAATGACCCAATCAAAAAATGGGCCAAAGAACTAAACAGACATTTCTCCAAAGAAGACATACAGATGGCTAACAAACATATAAAAAGATGCTCAACATCAACTTTGAGAAATGCAAATCAAAACCACAATGAGATACCATCACGCACCAGTCAGAATGGCTGCTATCAAAAAGTCTATGAACAATAAATGCTGGAAAAGGTGTGGAGAAAAGGGAACCCTCTTACACTCTTGGTGGGAATGCAAACTAGTACAGCCAATATGGAGAACAGTGTGGAGATTTCTTTTTTTTTTTTTTTTCAAAAATTTATTTATTTTTTTTTTACTTTACAATATTGTATTGTAGAAACCCCACTGCTGGGCATACACACTGAGGAAACCAGAAATGAAAGAGACATGTGTACCCCAATGTTCATCACAGCACTGTTTACAATAGCTAGAACATGAAAGCAAGCTAGATGTCCATTGGCAGATGAATGGATGTGAAAGCTGTAGTACATATACACAATGGAATATTACTCAGCTATTAAAAAGAATGCATTTGAATCAGTTCTAATGAGGTGGATAAAACTGGAGCCTATTTACAGAGTGAAGTAAGTCAGAAAGAAAAACACCAATACAGTATATTAACACATATATATGGAACTTAGAAAGACAGTACAAAAACCCTATATGTGAGACAGCAAAAGAGACACAGATATAAAGAACAGACTTTCGTACTTTGTGGGAGAAGGCGAGGGTGGGATGATTTGAGAGAATAGCATTGAAACATATATATTACCATATGTGAAATAGATGACCAGTCCAAGTTCAATGCATGAAACAGGGCACTCAAAGCCAGTGTACTGGGACACCCCAGAGGGATGGGATGGGAAGGGAAGTGGGAGGGGGCTTTGGGATGGGGGGCATATGTACACCCCTGGCTGATTCATGTCAATGTATGGCAAAAATCACCACAATATTGTAAAGTAATTAGCTTTCAATTAAAATAAATAAATAGTCCCTCTCTATCATTTCATAAATGAAGAAACTGAGAGCTTCAGAGGTGTCCATTCTACTCCCCTATGGCAGAGCAATGATGAATACATGTAATAATGACTGCTGAGTTTTTTTCATTGTTTTTACAATCTTTCTTATATTTACTGCTGCTGCTGCTGCTGCTGCTAAGTTGCTTCAGTCATGCCTGACTCTGTGCGGCCCTGTAGATGGCAGCCCACCAGGCTCTCCCCCTGGATTCTCCAGACAAGAACACTGGAGTGGGTTGCCGTTTCCTTCTCCAATGCATGAAAGTGAAAAGTGAAAGTGAAGTCGTTCAGTCATGTCTGACTTTTTATGACCCCATGGACTGCAGCCTATCAGGCTCTTCCGTCCATGGGATTTTCCAGGCAAGAGTACTGGAGTGGGTTGCCATTACCTTCTCCATATATGTATTGACACATATATAAATTTTAAACTTTTTTAGCCATCTCCCGGCATTTACAGTTTTTTTTCTAAAAGGATCAACAATACAAAGATGTTTAAAGATTAATCATCCCTCCCCCCAGTCTAATTCTACTCGTCATTCCACATAACTCAGGTGTCCAGTGTTAACAGACTTGTATGGACTCCTTGGTAATACATATACACACAACATAAATATACACATATAGGCTATTTGCTTGTATCTTCTTTCTGTTTTTCCCAAAGCTGAATTATAATATATACACTTTGTACTCTTCTCTCCAATATTAGGCTCACGTGGCAGCATACGTGGATGGCCCTACAAGAATGTGTATATGGGTCCCACATTTCTTTAAGTTTATACATATACATAAACACAGTATTTTACATTATGGGGTGAAACACATGTTGGGAATTTTCAAAGCAGTATTATTTTTTCCTTTCTTTTTTTCATTTTTATTTTTTACCTTTTATCATTTTCTCCCTTTCTTCCTTGAGGTTATCTATTTAAACACATACACGTATCTGTTTTATGAGTTTCCACTTTTTCTAATCATATGAGTGTGAGTGTGTGCATGCTCAGTTGTGTCCTACTATTTGTGACGCCATGGGCTGTAGCCCACCAGGCTCCTCTGTCCATGAAATTTCCCAGACAAGAATATTGGAGTGAGTTGCCGTTTCCTACTCCAGAGGACCTTCCTGACCCAAGGATCAAACCCAAGTCTCTTGTTTCTCCTGCACTGGCAGGTACCACTGCCTCCCAAGCAAATTTGAAGATCTAATTAGTTTATTAGGTGATTCATGGATCAGGTAGTAGCCCATCTAGCAACTATAAGGATGCTAAAAGGAAAGGTCTTTATAGGCAGAAAGAAGGTGGGGAAAAAAAGTTGGGGGTGGGGGCAAGAGGAAACAGCAGGGGTTTTTTTATGCAGATTGTCTCACTAGTGTTGATCAGGAAATTTCAGATTGTCTAAAGGTCACATTCCTGGGAGAGACTGAAATTGCAATTAAATCTTTGTTTGCTGTCATCGGGGTAAATGACTCCATTTGGGCTTGTCGTTTTTTTTTTTAACAATATAACCATACAAGCAACAAAGTGGCTAGCATCTTTTTCTCTCTTCTCCCATCACAGAAACACATACACGCACACACACATACACATATGCAAAAGAATAGATTCAGTTAACATTCAGAGAAATACATTCAGAGAAAATCACTGATCTTGATAGCCCCGTGTTAAAGTATAATTTTCAAAACAACTGAAAGCAAGATTTCCTTAACAAATTCTGAATGAACACATTTCAAAGATTAATTTAATACATTAATGAGGGAACCAACAAAATGGTTGCGGTTGCTGCTGCTGCTAAGTCGCTTCAGTCATGTCCGACTCTATGCGACCCCATAGACGGCAGCCCCCTAGACTCCCCCGTCCCTGGGATTCTCTAGGCAAGAACACTGGAGTGGGTTGCCATTTTCTTCTCCAATGCATGAAAGTGAAAAGTGAAAGTGAAGTCGCTCAGTTGTGTCCGACTCTTAGCAACCCCATAGACTGCAGCCTACCAGGCTCCTCTGTCCATGGGGTTTTCCAGGCAAGAGTACTGGAATGGGGTGCCATTGCCTTCTCCAACAAAATGGTAAAGCTACTTCAAAGATAGAATTCAAGAAATAGAAGTTTGTACACTCAGTTAGGAAAGGGATGATAAGCAAATTTCCTGAGAGCTAATGAAAAATAGTAATAGATACTCAATCTAAGAAAAAAAAATGGAAATTTTACTTGAGCCAACTTGGGGCTTTGACCCCAGGAAACAGTCCTTCAGAAACTTCTGAGGGCTGTTCCACTATCAAAACAGCTATATAATTTTGGGGGCCAAAGATTTATATGTCAAATGACATGTTATTGACAGTTTATACAATTCAGATCTACAGATACAAGACAAGTAATAGGTCACTGTGGTCTCTTAAAGATTAAGAAGGAAAGTTACCTCTAAGGAGTTATGACACTTTATAAGATTAAGAAAAAATATTATCTCTGAAGGAGATCTGATTAAAGGAGATGCACAGTACATACTAAAGAGGAGAGAGGAATCCCAAACAGGCAGAGGAAATTTTTGTTGAAATTTTCTTGTCTTGACATAAAATAGGAATTTTATTGCATCACTGAGTTAGAGACAAGACCAGCTAGGATCCTACCAGGCAATAAAACCATAACCTTTGGTGTCTCCTCTACCTGGCAGAAATCGTTTTCTTCTAATGGACCAAAATTTGCAAGTTAACAAGTAGCTTTCACAGTGTCCGTATCCTAATCAATAGTAAATAGCAAGTAAAACAAAATTATCTCTCCTAGTCTGAGTCTACGAGGCAATGCGTGACATTAAAAGGACATGGAATCAACCTTTCGCCTTACTTTCTGGTTTTGAATCATTAGTCTTAACATCAAGCTGAAACCAATAGACTTTGGAACTGTTGTAGGAAGGGGGCCCCTTCCAGTGTCCAAGAGTGAGCTCTTGTCTGATTCTTAGAAATGAACTGTCCGAAGAGACACAGGTGCTGATAAAGCAAGAAACTTTATTTGAAAGGGGCACCCGGACAGAGAGCAGCAGGGTAGGAGAACCCAGGAGAACCGCTCTGCCAGGTGGCTTTCAGTCTCAGGTTTTATGATGATGGGTTAGTTTCCGGGCTGTCTCTGGCCACTCTGACTCAGGGTGCTCCCTGGTGGTACATGCATGATTCAGTCAAGATGGATGCCAGTGAGAAGGATTCTGGGAGGTGGAAGGACATATGGACTGGTATCTCCTCTCTCCTTTTAACCTTTACCAAATTCTTCTGGTGGGTGGTAGCTTGTTAGTTCTGCATTTCTCACCAGGACCTCTTGTTGTAAGATAACTTTGTCAGGGTGGACAGTTTCAGTCAGTGGTTCCCCTAACAGAACTGTGCCAAGGTTGCTGCTGGGGCTGCTAAGTCACTTCAGTCGTGTCCGATTCTGTGCGACCCCATAGATGGCAGCCCACCAGGCTCCACCGTCCCTGGGATTCTCCAGGCAAGAACACTGGAGTGGGTTGCCATTTCCTTCTCCAATGCATGAAAGTGAAAAGTGAAAGTGAAGTCGCTCAGTTGTGTCCGACTCTTCACGAACCCACGGACTGCAGCCTACCAGGCTCCTCCGTTCATGGGATTTTCTAAGCAAAAGTACTGGAGTAGGGTGCCATTGCCTTCTCCGTTGAGTCACACCCTAAGAAAATGTAGAGATTCCCCAGATGAAAACTTCATATTGTCCTTCCTCCTGTCAGTTATGATAACACCCTTAGACCTGTCTTTTGGGCCACTTAATTATATAAAAGCTGAACACAGGATTCCCATTAAGACTATGGACTCTTCTGTCGTTGTTAATGGGCATGAAAAGACTGCTCTAAATCTTTCACATAAAAAGCTTCCACACATAATTGATGTGTTTATTATTACTGCAAATAAATTTATTCATTGTAATGATCTAAAAAATTAGTGTTAATTAGCACTTCTCACTGACCAACATAACTTTCTGGTATGGGGTTTATATTTCTAGAAAGTTGTACTAGCCCATTTTAATTTTTTAGCAAAGAATGTCCAGACTCTTTTGATGTATAAATTTGATGATTTTGCTTTTATTCTCTTTCTCGGGTACTGTATAAGGAGGTGTCAACTACAAACTGGCACTTACCAGAGCATTTGCCACGACTACACAAGGGCATTTGCCATCTGCCTCTGTGGAGACTGAACCCTATGCTGCTGCAGCTGCTGACCTGCAACGCCCCCTCAGGGGAATTCAGGTGAAGAATGAGGCACTCTGTGCTCCAGGGAAACTGGTGCGAAAGGTCTTTAGATAGTTAAATATTTTCAGGCACTGATTTCATGATCCCAGTGCTTGCATCTCCTCACACCTAAAAAAACACTAAATCCCTTCACGGTGACATCAGCTCCTCATGACTAGCGGAAAACATATTGTAAAATAAGTGCTTCATTGCATTGAACTCCCCCTTCACCAAAATCTTATATATTGACCTTCCCTCACTGCCTCTTTGGAGCAGTCTCTCAGAGCTATCTGAGGTGCTGTCTCCTGGGCTGTAGTTCAGTCAATCAATCAGTCTTGTCCGACTCTTTGCAACCTCATGGACACCAGGCCCCCTGTCCATCACCAACTCCCAGATTTTACTCAAACTAATGTCCATTGAGTTGGTGATGCCATCCAACCAGCTCATCTGCTGTCATCCCCTTCTCCTCCCACCTTCAATCTTTCCCAGCATCAGGGTCTTTTCCAATGAGTCAATTCTTCGCCTCAGGTGGCCAAAGTATTGGAGTTTCAGCTTCTGCATCAGCCTTTCCAAGGAATATTCAGGACTGATTTTTTTTTTAGGATGAACTTGTTGGATCTCCTTGCAGTCCAAGGGATTCTCCACCACAGTTCAAAAGCATCAATTCTTCCGTGCTCAGCTTTCTTTATAGTCCAACTCTCATATCCACATATGACTACTGGAAAAACCATAGTACTCTGCATATAAGTTAAATAAGCAGGGTGACAATCTACAGCCTTGATGAACTCCTTTCCTGACTTGGAACCAGTCTGTTGTTCCATGTCTAGTTCTAACTGTTGCTTCCTGACCTGCATACAGATTTCTCAAGAGGCATATCAGGTGGTCTGGTATTCCCATCGCTTGAAGAATTTTCCAGAGTTTGTTGTGATCCACACAGTCAAAGGCTTTGGCATAGTCAATAAAGAAGAAGTAGATGTTTTTCTGAAACTCTCTTGCTTTTTTGATGATCTAATGGATATTGGCAATTTGATCTTTGGTTCCTCTGCCTTTTCTAAATCCAGCTTGAACATCTGGAATTTTTCAGTTCACATACTGTTGAAGCCTTGCTTTGAGAATTTTGAGCATTACTTTACTAGCATGTGAGATGAGTGCAATTGTGAGGTAGTTTGAGCATTCTTTGGCATTGCCTTTCTTTGGGATTGGAATGAAAACTGACCTTCTCCAGTCCTGTGGCCACTGCTGAGTTTTCCAAATTTGCTGGCATATTGAGTGCAGCACTTTCACAGAATCATCTTTTAGGATTTGTAATAGCTCAACTGGAATTCCATCACCTCCACTATCTTTGTTCGTAGTGATGCTTCTTCTTAAAGCCCACTTGACTTTGTATTCCAGGATGTCTGGCTCTAGGTGAGTGATCATACCATTGTAATTATCTGGATCCTGAAGATCTTTTTTGTATAGTTCTTCTGTGTATTCTTGCCACCTCTTCTTAATATCTTCTGCTTCTGTAGTTATTTTGCCCCAAATAAAACTTAGCTCTCAACTTTCACATTGTGTATCTTTTTAGTCAACAGAAGGGATCGAATATTTCTTCTCAGTTTTCTGCCTCTAACTCTGAAGAAAGGTAGTTTTTTGGTTGCTAATAATTTGACTTTTGCATTTAATGGACATTAACAGTATATTGTGAAAGATCAGAAGAGATGATAGGCAGGGAAGAGAAATGCCTCAGACTGAAAGGAAATTAAGAATCCAAGTGCCCCTTGCCGGCAGCCAACACTCAGAGTGGATAATAGTGTGTTTTATATAGAAAGCTAAGACCCATGCCCTGAGGTCTTCAGCTTTGGCAAGGCTTCCTTCACTTGTAAGGATGCAGAAACAGAGAGCTCCCCAACTTTAAAAGACTGTGCTGTGCTTAGTCTCTCAGTCATGTCCTATTCTTTGTGGCCCTTTAAACTGTAGCCCTCCAGGCTCCTCTGGCCTTAGGATTTTCCAGGCAAGAACACTGGAGGGGATTGCCATTTCCTCCTCCAGGGATCTTCCAACCTGGGGATCAAACCTACGTCTCCTGTGTCTCCTGCTTTGCAGTCAGATTCTTTACCTGCTGAGCCATCGGGGAAGCCCTTTAAAAGACTAGTACCCATTTAAAGTGAGAATTCTACAACTAGTATGACAGAGACTGGAAATCAGAGGCCTTTCTCCTGGGTTCTAGGCCCTACATAAACTTTCTGAATTCTGATGCAAACTACAGAAGAAAGAAGGGGAAAGCAGAGGAGGACAACAGAAGAGAGGAGAGGTAGAGGGCTTAAGTGATTACTGAGGGAGAATGTCCTATCTGCCTTACAGGATGAGAGTATCAAATTCACCAATTAAGTTGTGTTAGATGAAGAAGTGATTTTTTTGCACACTTGAGTTTACTGTGATTCAAATCTGTCCTTCTTTCTCCAGATGATGATTTATTGAAGATGCTGGATCTCAATATTGACCCCACCACTACCACCACCACAGTCACCTATAACAAATGAAAGCCAGCATTAGCATTCGGTTGTTTGATGCCAAGCATATATTCCAGAAATCTTTATGTACTAAGAAAAATAAATGAGTCTCATTCCTCTGAGAACTATTATAAGCAGGGAAGAGGAAGAAGGAGGATGACTGAGTGGAATACCACCAGATTAAAAATCAGGGGGCCGGGGTCTTCATACTGCAACTAATGCCATGTACAAATTTGGACGAGTGACAACCTACTTGTGGTCAGTAAACTACTTCTTCTGACTTCAGAGTTAGATATGTCTCTCACTCTCTCATTCATAATTATACCATCTCTGTTGGGCATAGTTTCTCAGGCTTTCCCCAAGGCATTGGATATGGCTATTAGTTGGGGAAACACACTGAGCAACTCTACTGCTATCCCTAACACTGTCTTAAAGTTTTGAATTGCTCACCAGAATTGGGGAGGAGATAGGCTCCCCTTAACTCTAATAACAAGAGTCCCTGCTTTTCCTGTATGCAGGTCAGGAAGCAACAGTTAGAACTGGATGTGGAACAACAGACTGGTTCCAAACAGGAAAACGAGTACGTCAAGGCTGTATATTGTCACCCTGCTTTATTTAACTTATTTGCAGAGTACATCATGAGAAACGCTGGGCTGGAGGAAGCACAAGCTGGAATCAAGATTGCCGGGAGAAATATCAATAACCTCAGATATGCAGATGACACCACCCTTATGGCAGAGAGCAAAGAAGAATTAGAAGAAGAGCCTCTTGATGAAAGTGAAAGAGGAGAGTGAAAAAGTTGGCTTAAAGCTCAATATTCAGAAAACTAAGATCATGGCACCCAGTCCCATTACTTCATGGCAAATAGATGGGGAAACAGTGGAAACAGTGGCTGACTTTACTTTTCTGGGCTCCAAAATCACTGCAGATGGTGACTGAAGCCATGAAATTAAAAGACACTTACTCCTTGGAAGGAAAGTTATGACCAATCTAGACAGCATATTAAAAAGCAGAGACATTACTTTGCCAACAAAGGTCCATCCAGTCAAGGCTATGGTTTTTCCAGTGGTCATGTATGGATGTGAGAGTTGGACTATAAAGAAAGCTGAGCACCGAAGAATTGATGCTTTTGAACTGTGTGGTGTTGGAGAAGACTCTTCAGAGTCCCTTGGACTTCAACGAGGTCCAACCAGTCCATCCTAAAGGAGATCAGTCCTGGGTGTTCGTTGGAAGGACTGATGTTGAAGCTGAAACTCCAATACTTTGGCCACCTCATGAGAAGAGCTGAATCATTTGAAAAGATCCTGATGCCGGGAAAGATTGAAGGCAGGAGGAGAAGGGGACGGCAGAGATTGAGATGATTGGATGGCATCACCGACTTGATGGACATGGGTTTCGGTGGACTCCGGGAGTTGGTGATGGACAGGGAGGCCTGGCATGCTGCAGTTTATGGGTTCACAAAGAGTCAGACATGACTGAGCGACTGAATTGAACTGAACTGAACTGCTTTCCCACAATTCCTAGATGCTTCAGTAATTGAAGAGAATTCTATTGACATTTCCTAGAGCCTCTTAAATTTGTAAGAGATTCAAATTGTTAGATAAAACTCCTGTCACCTAGAACAGGAAAAGAAGTCAGAAGAATATATCTGAAGATAGTAATAAGTAATGATAATACAATTAGTAAAACATTGTGGGTGCTGCTGTTCAGTCACTTAGTTGTGTCCCCAGCTCTTTGAGACCCCATGAACTGCAGCACCCCAGGCTTCCCTGTCCTTCACTATCTCCCAGAGTTTGCTCAAACTCATGTTCATTGAGTCAGTGATGCCATCCAACCATCTCATCCTCTGCTGCCCTTTGTCCACCTGCCCTCAATCTTTCCCAGCATCAGAGTCTTTTCCAATGAGTGGGCTCTTTGCATCAGGTGGCCCAAGTATTGGAGCTTCAGCACCAGTCCTTCCAATGAATATTCAGGATCGATTTCCTTTTGGATTGACTGGTTTGATCTCATTGTAGTCCAAAGGACTCTCAAGAGTCTTCTCCAGCCCCACAGTTAAAAACATCAATTCTTCAGTGTTCAGCCTTCTTTATGGTCCAACTCTCACATCCATACATGACTACCAGGAAAGCCATAGCTTTGACTATCTAGAGCTTTGTCAGCAAAGTGATGTCTCTGCTGTTTAATATGCTGTTTAGGTTTGTCATAGCTTCCCTCGTGGCTCAGATGGTAAAAGCATCTGCCTGCAATGTGGGAGACCCAGGTTCGATTCCTGGGTTGGGAAGATCCCCTGGAGAAGGAAATGGCAATCCACTCCAGCACTTTTGTCTGGAAAATCCCATGGACGGAGGAGCCTGATAGGCTACAGTCCATGGGCTCGCAAAGAGTCGGACATGACTGAGCGACTTCACTTTGCTTTTTTTACTAGGTTTGTCATGGTTTTCCTTCCAAAGAGAAAGCCTCTTTTAATTTCATGGCTGCAGTCACCATCTGGAGTGATTTTGGACCCCCCCCCCAAATAAAATCTGTCACTGCTTCAACTTTTTCCCCATCTGTTTTTCATGAGTGATGGGACTGGATGTCATGAACTTAGTGTTTCTCATGTTGAGTTTCAAGCCAGCTTTTTCACTCATTTCTTTCACCCTAATCAAAGGCTCTTTAGTTTCTCTTCACTTTCTGCCATTAGAGTGATATCAACTGCATATTTGAGGTTACTAATATTTCTCCTGATGGTCTTGATTCCAGCTTTCGATTTATCCAGTTGGACATTTTGCACGATGTACTCTGCATAGAAGTTAAATAAATAGGGTGACAGTATACAGTCTTGTCATACTCCTTTCTCAATTTGAAACCAGTCAGTTGTTCCATGTCCAATTCTAACTGTTGCTTCTTGACAGGTCTACAGGTCTCTCAGGAGACAGGTGAGTTGGTCTGGTACTCCCATCTCTTTAAGAATTTTCCACAGTTTGTTGTGATCCACACAAAGACTTTAGCATAGTCTGTGAAGCAGAAGTAGATGTTTTTCTGGAACTCATTTGCTTTCTCTATGATCCAATGAATGTTGCCAATTTGATCTCTGGTCCCTCTGCCTCTTCAAAATCCAGCTTGTACATCTGGAAGTTCTTGTTTTCATTACTATTAAATAGTAAAAAAGAGTAAATTTTGATATATGCTACAGCATGGATAAACCTCTAAAATACGATAAATAAGACAGAAACATAAGGCCACATATTTACAATTATATTTTATGAAATGTCAAGAATAGGCAAATCAATGGGGCTTCCCAAGTGCTGCAGTGGTAACGAACCTGCCTGCTAAACAGGTGACCCAAGAGACACAGGTTCGATCCCTGGGTCAGGAAGATCCCTTGGAGGAGGAAATGGTGACCCACTCCAGTGGTATTCCAGTATTCTTGCCTGGAAAATTCCATGGACAGAGGAGCCTGGTGGGCTACAGTCCATGGAGCCAAAAAGAGTCAGCAAATCTACAGAGACAGAACATAGATTCATCACTGCCAGAGTCTGCAAGGAGGAAATAATGGGGAGTGAGTGCTTACAGGTACAGAGTTTCTTTTGGAGGGTGACAAAAAGGTTCTGGATTTAGATACTGTAAATAGTTGTACAGTCTTGTTAGTATACTAAATACCAAGTTGTACATTCTAGAAGAGTGAATTTCTGGTTTGTAATTATACCTTAATAAGACTGCTATATTTTTAAAGTCCAATAGATAAGGAGTTGTTGAATCTGGATTTTAATCTATGCTGTCATAACTGTATAAAGTGACTTCAGACAAGTTTCTGCTCTTTTCTGGTCACATTCTCCTCATCTGTAAAGTGAAAAATGTTGAATAAGTGCCATTCTGTTTCTGACAATTTATGGTTCCATTCCTCAACCACTTCCTCTATGAAACAGCTTTTGCCCAATTATCTAAAGGTGATCTTCTTCTGCTTTCAGTTCTCATAACTTTCACTGCCTTGTTTTGCTACTATTTGTGCTTCCCCTTATCTGCTCTACCAGAAATCTGAGACACTTAGAGGAAGACTCAGGACTGTCTTGAACATGACAGCCATTTGATAGATTTTCAGATGACTAAAGACATGAAATTATTTATATCTAGAAGAAATTGTATGAAATGCAGCACATACCAAAAATAAATAAATAAATAAAATTTTTTGGTTTATGTATAACTAAAATAAGGGATTGGTAATTTCTCAAAAAATTTGACACAGATTTTATGTTATTTCTTAGCCTAACAGAACTGTAAACTTGAAAGAGTTCTTCATAATGTAGAGATACTACATTAATTCCCTTTTATCCCATATAGATGAGTTTTTACCCTACTTTAAAACAGCTTGCCTGTACTATGGTTGCCTCACTAATGTTGATATCAAGCATGATGAAAATAACCCCAAAATGAAAAGAAATAAAGTGCTTGAAGCATTATTATTTATTTGCAATTAATCAAGTATTTAGTATTCCCGTAGGTGTTCTGAACCACATCATTTTTAAGCAATGAAATCTCACCAATAGGAGACCTGAGGGGAGTTCACAATTATTAAATCCTCATTGAGAGGTTAGGCCACTGTTTTCCTGCAATCATTATTGAGTTTGCAAATTTTTTAAAATAGAAAATCATACAGGCTTCACTGCTTTACAAAACTTTCCATAGTGTGTGTTTGACAAGTTGACATTTTTAGACTAGAAAGAAAATTAAGTAAAAATGTAACCAACTGTTATCTTACTTCTTTTTTCCCTCTAAATACAAAAAACAATTACCTAAAAACTAATCTTCAATTTTGTGTTCTTTTCTCCACTGCTGTACTACAAAATTCAACCTAAAACATTTGTCCCTCATTAATAAAAATACAAAAAGAAGAATTATGGAAAATTAGTCCTATCCTGCTAGGATTCAACTATAACCTCATCCCACTACATTCCCTTTTTATTCTGCATAATTGCAAGTTCAGAATACCTAACTGCATTCCTAAATGCAGAGTTTACAGAAATTCTTTGCAATTGATAAGAGAAAAAACTAAAGAGGCATCAAAACACATTGAGAACCTATGCAAAAGTAAATTTGGGCTACATAACTGGTAACACCTGAGAATAGTTTTTATGCTACATTTCATTTTGCATATGAGATGCACCTGAAAAAAATCAACTTTTATAATACTGGAGATGATTTCAGTAAGCACCCACATCTCTCAAATGTACTGAGTTAAAACTCCTGTATAATATTTCTAGTTTTCATCTTGGGCATAATAACTTCTATCTTACTGTCACTTAAAATTTGTATTTAATAAATATTCATGAGTACTACCTATTCTTCTCGTACAGTTAATAATAATATTGACAAAAATAAGATTTATTTATTAGTGTACTAAGCACTATACAGAATTCTTCAGAGTCTTGTCTCAGTCAATCCTAACAGCAATTCTGTGAGAACGGTAGTTCACACTTATGATCCACATGTTACAAATGAGAAAACTGAAGGTTAATGACTTGAAGTAATTTGTTCTAAGTTGGAGAAGGCAATGGCACCCCACTCCAGTACTCCTGCCTGGAAAATCCCATGGACGAACGTGGTAGGCAGCAGTCCATGGGGTCGCTGAGGGTCGGACACGACTGAGACACTTCACTTTCACTTTTCACTTTTATGCATTGGAGAAGGAAATGGCAACCCACTCCAGTGTTCTTGCCTGGAGAATCCCAGGGACGGGGGAGCCTGGTGGGCTGCCGTCTATGGGGTCGCACAGAGTCGGACACGACTGAAGCGGCTTAGCCGCAGCAGCACACAGCTAACAAATGGTTCGACACTATACTAAATACGAATAAAAAACACCCAGGTATCTTCAAAGAATTTACAGTCCCAGTGAGTCTGTCAGAGTAGGAGCCAAATAAGAGACTGTAGGTGACGATTCATGATTCAATATGAAACCAATCAACTTAAAGGCTACAACTTACAACATTAGTGTCAGGACTTCCCTGGTGGTCCAGTGGTTAAAACTGTGCATTCCCAATACAGCGGCCCCAGGTTCAATCCCTGGTCAGAGAACTAGATTGTGCTTGCTGCAACAAAGATCCCGTGAGCTGCAAGTAAGACATGGTGCAGCCAAGTTAAAAAAAAAAAATAGTGTTATGGTATGAGGTGTATACTAGTCAAGGTTCTCAGAGAAACAGAACCAACAGAATGTGTGTTTTAGTGGGAAAGAGAGAGAGATTAATTTTAAGAAACTGACTCAAGTGACTATCATGATCCAGACTTTGTTTTATTAAGACTTGTGAAGAATTATGTAATCACCTATGTACCCCAGGCATACCTTGGCATTCTAATCTACTAATAAACTGCCAATACACTGCCACAACATACAGATCCCAATACCTTTTCATAAGGAAGGACAGGCAAGGATGATCATGGTCTTCTTCTAAAAGGTCAGAGTGAAATGTCTGCAGTAACTGGTAGTGGGCTGATCAGCCCTCTCCCACAGAGGTAACAGCAAGTTTAGTAAAAATAATAACTAGCATTTACTGAGCACTTATTATGTACCAAAAAATGTTTTCTATTTTTTTCCCAACTTTTAGTTTGAAATCTTTCATATCTGCAGAATACTTGAAAATATAACACAAGGGACATGCATATAAACATTAATTAACAATCTACTGCATTTTTTGTATATATATATATATATATACATACATACATATTTATGGCTTCCCAGATGGCTCAGCGGGTAAAGAATTAGCCTCAATGCAGGAGACACAGGAGATGTGAGTTCAATCCCTGGGTTAGGAAGATCCCCTGGAGAAGGAAATGTATTCGTGCCTGGGAAATTCCATGGACAGAGGAGCCTGGCAGGCTACAGTCCAAAAGGTCACAGAGTCAGAGTCAGACACAACTGAGCAGATATGTAAATATATATATTATATACACATGACACTGTTCAAAACAAATAATTGCCAAAGATAAATTCACAGGTATGCACACGTATACAGAAACACACACACACATACACACACACACACACACACACACACACACACCTTTTTTAAGTTAAAATATTTGAAAGTAGTTTTCAGAGATCACAACACTTTTTACATTCCTTGCAACAAGTTGCCCAAGTTTGCAAAGCTGATCAATGTAAATGCTGGGCTTGGAACCCTGGCAGTCTAAGGTGGAGCTTGTGGTCTAATAATTGAGCCTCTGATTCATGATTCAAGTAGGTAAAGGTGAAAGAATTCTGACAGGTTGGGTAGATGGGGCTCCTGTCAACCATAGTCAGGATGAAAGCAATACCAGAGAGTTTCAGGGGAGAACATGATGGGAGAAAGGGGAAAGCAGGTGAATTAAAGGTTGGAGAGATGGGAGAGGGGAGAGGAGAATTTTTCTTTTAAATTTTATTTTATTTTTAAACTTTACATAATTGTATTAGTTTTGCCAAATATCAAAATGAATCCGCCACAGGCATACATGTGTTCCCCATCCTGAACCCTCCTCCCTCCTCCCTCCCCATACCATCCCTCTGGGTCGTCCCAGTGCACCAGCCCCAAGCATCCAGTATCGCGCATCGAACCTGGACTGGCAACTCGTTTCTTACATGATATTCTACATGTTTCAATGTCACTCTCCCAAATCTTCCCACCCTCTCCCTCTCCCACAGAGTCCATAAGACTGTTCTATACATCAGTGTCTCTTTTGCTATCTCGTACACCGAATTTTTATATTAAGAAAAGTGACTTTAAAATGAGAAGTAGTACTAAGACAAACTCTCCCACTGTTTCCTTTTTTTCTAGGGAAAAAAGATACTATTTCATACATGTTATTTCAGATTGTAAACCCCAAAGGGCAGAAAGTAGGTTCTGCTATGCATCCAGGATTTCCACATGGTCAGGTTCTTGGTCGGACACTTAGTCTTTGCTTCTGATGTTAACGAACATAGACTTCTGAGGCACTGAGTTATCCAGTCGTTAGAATTCCATTTAACAATATATAGCATCTTCATGAAAACTTTTTATTTTTTAAATTTATTTATTTTTTATTGAAGGAAAATTGCTTTACAGAATTTTGCTGTTTCCTGTCACACTGCAAAATGAATCAACCATAGGTATAAATATATATCCCCTCCCTTTTGAAACTTCCTCCCATCTCTCTCCCCATCCCACCCCTTTAGGTTGATACAGAGCCCCTGTTTGAGTTTCCTGAGTCATACAGCAAATTCCTGATATATTTTACATATTGTAATGTAAGTTTCCATGCTACTGTTTCCATACATCTCATCCTCTCCTCCCCTTACCCCATGTCCATAAGTCTGTTCTCTATGTCTGTTTCTCCATTGCTGCCCTATAAATAAATTCTTCAGTACCATTTTTCTAGATTCCATATATATGGGTTAGAATATAATATTTATCTTTCCCTTTCCATCTTACTTCAGTCTGTATAATAGGTTCTAGGTTCATCCACCTCATTAGAACTGACTCAAAAGTGCTCCTTTTAATGGCTGAGTAATATTTCTTTGAGTATAGGTACCACAACTTCTTTATCCATTCATCTGTTGATGGACATCTAGATTGCTTCCATGTTCTAGCTATTGTAAATAGTGCTACAATGAACAATGGGATATATGTGTCTCTTTCGATTTTGGTTTCCTCAGGGTATATGCCTAGGATTGCTGGGTCGTATGGTGGTTTTATTTCTAGTTAAGGAATCTCTATACTGTCTTCCATAGTGGCTGAATCAATTTACATTCCCACCAACAGTGCAACAGTGCTTCCTTTTCTCCATACCCTCTCCATCATTTATTGTTTGCAGACTTTTTGATAATGACCATTTTGACCAGTGTGAGGCGATATCTCATTGTAATTTTGATTTACATTTCTCTAATAATGAGCGATGTTGAGCATCTTTTCATGTGTTTGTTAGCCATCTGCATGTCTTCTTTGGACAAATGTCTGATTAGGTCTTTTTCCCACTGTTTGATTGGGTTGTTTGTTTTTCTGGTATTGAGTTGTATGACCTGCTTGTATACTTTAGAAATTAATCCTTTGTCAGTTGTTTCATTTGCCATTATTTTCTCCCATTCTGACAGTTGTCTTTTCACTTTGCTTATAGTTTCCTTTGCTGTGCAAAAGATTTTAAGCTTAATCAGGTCCCACTTGTTTACTTTTGTTTTTATTTCCATTATTCTAGGAAGTGGGTCATAGAAGATCTTGCTTTGATTTATGTCATCAAGTGTTCTGCCTGTGTTTTCCTCTAAGAGTTTTATAGTTTCTGGCCTTATATTTAGGTCTTTAATCCATTTTTAGTTTATCTTTGTGTATGGTGTTAGGAAGTGTTCTAATTTCCTTTTTTTTACACGTAGCTGTCTGGTTTTCCCAGCACCATTTATTGAAGAGGCTGTCTTTGCCCCATTATATATTCTTGCCTCCTTTGTCAAAAATAAGGTACCCATAGGTGCATGGGTTTTTTTCTGGGCTTTCTGTATTGTTCCATTGGTCTATATTTCTGTTTTTGTGCCAGTACCATACAGTCTTTGTGCCAGTACCATACTATAGCTTTGTAGTATAATTTGAAGTCAGAAAGGTTGATTCCTCCAGCTCCATTCTTCTTTCTCAAGATTGCTTTGGCTATTCGGAATCTTTTGTGTTTCCATATGAATTATGACATTTTTTCTTTCAGTTCTGTGCAAAATGCCATTGGTAATTTGATAGAGATCACACTGAATCTGTAGATTACATCTGGTAGTATAGTCATTTTCACAATATTGATTCTTCCTACCCAGGAACATGGAATATCTCTCCATCTGTTTATGTCATCTTTGATTTCTTTCATTATTGTCATAATTTTCTGTGTACAGTTCTTTTGTCTCCTTGGGTAAGTTTATTCCTAGATATTTAATTCTTTTTGTTGCAATGGTGAATGGGATTGATTCCTTAATTTCTCTCTCTGATTTTTCATTGTTAATATATAGAAATGCAAAGTGATTTCTGTGTATTGATTTTTTATCCTGCAACTTTGCTAAATTCACTGATTAGCTCTAGTAATTTTCTGATACTATCTTTAGGGTTTTCTATGTACAGTATCATGTCATCTGCAAACAGTGAGAGCTTTACTTCTCTTCCAATTTGGATTCCTTTTATTTCTTTTTTTTCTCTGATTGCCGTAGGCCAGGACTTCCAGAACAATGTGAATAATGGTGAAAGTGGACACCCTTTTTTATTCCTGATCTTAGGGGGAATGCTTTCAGTTTTTCACCATTGAGACCAATGTTTGCTGTAGGCTTATTATATGGCCTTTACTATGCTGAGGTAGGTTCCTTCTATGCCCATTTTTTGAAGAGTTTTAATCATAAATGGGTGCTGAAAATTTTGTCAAAGGCTTTTTTGCATCTATTGAGATGATCATATGGTTTTTGTTTTCAATTTGTTAACATGGTATATCACAATGATTTATTTGCATATATTGAAGAATCCTTGCATCCCTGGAATAAACCCAACTTTGATCATGTTGTATGAGCTTTTTGATACGTTGTAGAATTCTGTTTGCTAAAATTTTGTTGAGGATTTTTGCATCTATGTCCTATGATGTTGAGGATTTTGCCTCTATGGTCTGTAGTTTCCTTTTTGTGTGTTGTCTTTGTCTGATTTTGGTATCAGGGCAATGGTGGCCTCAGAATCAGATTGGAACTGTTCCTTCATCTGCAATTTTTTGAAAAAGTTTTAGAAGGACAGGCATTAGCTTTTCTCTAAAGGTTTGATAGAATTCTCCTGTGAAGCCATCTGGTCCTGGGCTTTTGTTTTTTGGGAGATTTTTGATCACAGCTTCAATTTCAGTGCTTGTAACTGGGTTGTTGATAGAAGTAGAAATCTATTTCTTCCTGGTTCAGTCTTGGAAGATTGAACTTTTCTAAGAATCTGTCCATTTCTTCCAGGTTATCTAATTTATTGCCATATAGTTGTTCATAATAGTCTCTTATAATCCTATGTATTTCTGCATTGTCTGTTGTAACCCTTCCTTTTTCATTTCTAATTTTGTTGATTTGATTCTTCTCTCTTTTTTTCTTGATGAGCCTGGCTAAAGGCTTGTCAGTTTTGTTTATCTTCTCAAAGAACCAGATTTTAGTTTTATTAATCTTTATTATTATTTCTTTCATTTCTTTTTCATTTCTTTCTGCTCCGATCTGTATGATTTCTTTGCTTCTACTAATTTTGGGGTGTTTTTGTTCTTTTTCCAGTTGTTTTAGGTGTAAAGTTAGGTTGTCTATTCGATGTTTTCCCTGTTTCTTGAGGTAGGATTGTATTGCTATAAACTTCCCTCTTAGAAGTTTTTGCAGCTTTTGCTGCATCCCACACGTTTTGAGTTGTCATGTTTTCATTGTCATTTATTTCTAGAAATTTTTTTAATTTCCATTTTGATTTCTTCAGTAACCTCTTGGTCACTTGGAAATGTGTTGTTTAATCTCCATGTGTTTGTGTTTCTTACAGTTTTTTTATTGTAATTGATATCTAGTCTCATAGCATTGTGGTCAGAAGAGATGCTTGATATGATTTCAATTTTCTTAAATTTACTGAGGTTTGATTTGTGACCCAAGATGTGGTCTATCCTGGAGAATGTTCCATGTGCCCTTGAGAAGAAGGTGTATTCTTCTGCATTTGGATGGAATGTCCTGAAGATATCGATGAGATCCCGCTCATCTAGTGTATCATTTAAGACGTGTTTCCTTATTAATTCTGTTTCGATGATCTGTCCATTGGTGTGAGTGGGGTGTTGAAGATTCCTACTATTACTGTGTTACTGTCAATTTCTCCTTTTATGTCTGTTAGTGTTTGTTTTATGGATTGAGGCGCTCCTATGTTCAGTACATAGATATTTGCAATTGTTATGTCTTCCTCTTGGATTGATCCCTTGATGACTATGTATATTCTTCCTTATCTCTTGTAATATTCTTTAAGGTCTATTTTGTCTGATATGAGGACTGCTGCTCCAGCTTTTGCTTTCCATTTACTTGAAATATGTTTTTCCATCCTCTCACTTTCAGTCTATTTGTGTCTTTAGGTCTGAAGTGGGTTTCTTGTAGACAACATATATAAGGGTCTTGTTTTTGTATCCATTCAGCCAGTCTGTGTCTTTTGGTTGGAGCATTTAATCCATTTACATTTAAAGTAATTATTGATATTTGTGTTTGTATTGCCATTTTCTTAATTGTTTGGGGTTGATTTTTTAGATCTTCTTTCTTCTTTGTATTTCTTGACTATACAAGTCTGTTTAATATTTGTTGTAAAGCTGGTTTGTTGTATTTGGTTTGTAATATTTGTTGTAAAGCTTAACGTTTGCTTGTCTGAAAAGCTTTTTATTTCTCCATCAATTTTGAATGAGATCCTTGCAGGGTACAGTAACCTTGGTTGTGGATTTTTCCCTTTCAATACTTTAAATATATCTTGCCATTTCCTTCTGGCCTGCAGTTTCTGCTGAAAGATCAGCTATTAAGTATATGGAGTTTCACTTGTATGTTACTTGTTGCTTCTCCCTTGTTGCTTTAATGTTATTTCTTTGTGTTTAGTCTTTGTTAGTTTGATTAATATGTGTCTTGGCATGTTTCTTCTTGGGTTTATCCTGTATGACACTCTTTGTGCCTCTTGGACTTGGTTGACTATTTCTTTTTCCATGTTGGGGAAGTTTTCAACTATAATCTTTTCAAAATTTTTCTCATACCCTTTATTTTTCTTTTGTTCTTCTGGGACCCTTATAATTCTAATGTTGGTGCCTCTGATATGGTCCCAGAGGTCTCTGAGACTGTCCTCAGTTCTTTCTATTCTTTTTACTTTATTCTGCTCTTACAAGGTCTTTTCCACCATTTTATTTTCCAGCTCACTGATTCGATCTTCTGCCTCAGATAGTCTGCTATTGTTTCCTTCTACAGCATTTTTAATTTCAGTAATTACATTCTTTGTTGCTGTATGTTTATTCTTTAATTCTTCTAGGTCTTTGTTAATTGATTCTTGCATTTTCTCCATTTTGCTTTCAAGATTTTTGATCATCTTTGCTATCATTATTCTGAATTTTTTTTCAGGTAGTTTGCCTATCTCATCTTCACTTATTTGTACTTCTGTATTTCTAGTTGGTTCCTTCATTTGTGTAGTATTTCTCTGCCTTTTCATTAGTTATTTATTTATTTATTTTTAATGTATTGTGCTTGACATCTCCTTTTCCCAGGCTTCAAGGAAAGTTGAATTCTTTCTTGAAGAAGGTTGAAATTTTTCTTCCTTTTGGCTTCTTCCCGCCTAAGGTTGGTCCAGTGCTTTGTGTAAGCTTGCTATAGATGGAGATTTGTGCTGAGTTTGTTTGTTTCTTTCTTTTTCCTCTGATGGGCAGGGCTGAGTGAGGTGGTAATCCTGTCTGCTGATGATTGGGTTTGTATTTTTGTTTTGTTTGTTGTTTAGATGAGGTGTCCTGCACAGGGTGCTACTGGTGGTTGGGTGATTCCCATTCTTGTATTCAAGTGGTTTCCTTTGTGTGAGTTCTCACTATTTGATACTGCCTAGGGTTAGTTCTCTGGTTGTCCGGGGTCTTGGAGTCAGTGCTCCCACTCCAAAGGCTCAGGGCTTGATCTCTGGTCAGGAATGAAGAGTCCACAAGTGGTCTGTCCTGACATTAAGTGAGATTAAAACAAATACCCATAAACAAGAAGCCAAAGTTGAACCCCAGAAAAATGGCAGTTACAAAATCAGGCAAATAGTAATTAAAATAATGGAATATATGCATAGACATATACATCCATGAGCAAAGTGAAAACAGTCCAAAAACAATAAAATACAGCAGACTGACCTGTCAAACAAAGAAAATCAAAAATTATATTTACCAGTTAAGAGGAAAAGAACAGTAAGGGAAAGCAAACAAAGGAATAAATGTAGAAAAAACATAATAGGTTTTAAAAACCTAAAAATTAAAATTATAAAAAAGAAAAGAAAAAAAAAGGAATAAGAAAGAAAAAAGCAAAACTCCACAGAACTGCAAAACCCAAATATAGAGGCAGAAGTTTATAACAACAATAAAAAGTGTGACTGAATATACATATATACATATATACCCATAAGCAAAATCAAAACAATCCAACAAAAATAAAATACAATGCATTGACCCAGTGAACAAAGGAAATAAAAAATTATATCTACCAGAACAAAACTAACTAAAGCACAAACTGGGGAACAAACCTAAAGCAAGGTGCCAATTGGGGAATAAAGCAATGAAAATAAAACTAAAAAATATGTTGAGAGGAAAGGAAAGAAAGAATAGATACACAAACTTAAATAGAGATAAAGAAGATTTATGTACATTAAAGATTAACTGCAAGGGGAAAAGAACAGTAAGAAAGCAAACAAAGGAATATAGAAAAAATAATAATAGGTTTAAAAAATTAAAATTAAAAAAAAAGAGAGAGAGGAAAAAAAAAAGGAAAACTCCACAGAGCTGCAAAAGCCCAACACAGAGGCAGAGGTTTATAACAACAATAAAAACTGAGGGGGAAAAAAGCTCAATAGCTTAATTGGATTTCTTAGTGCCAATAAAATCGACAACTACAATGAGGGGTGGAGGAAAAGAAAAAAAAATCTTTAAAAATCTATAGAACAAGTCAAAAAATAAGAATAATAAATGCTTTTCTTGAGTCACTGCTGTCAGAGTCCTTTCCCTCGCTGGGAGTCACAGCCCACCTTACCTCCTTAGGATGTCCTCCAACACTGTGCTGATCTCTGGACCTGCTGTGGGGGCAGCTCAGATTCTAATCTGGTCCTCCTCCTATGAGTTCTTGCCCCCAATGTCCACAGCTATTAGAACTAGTGTGTTTTCTTTTGTGGGAGCTCTCAATGGCCTTTTATATATTCCACAGACACAGAGTCTGCTTAGTTGATCATGTGGATTTAATCTGCAGCTTGTACAGCTGGTGGGAAGGTTTTGGATCTTCTTCCTTAACCACACTGCCCCTAGGTTTCAATTATGGTTTTGTTCCCACCTGTACATGTGGGTCATTCACTGGGGTTTGCTTCTGAGGCCGCCCTGGAGGACTTGGGTTTGCCCATGTGAGGGCCAGGTGTAGAGGTTGTGGAGCTGCTTGGCTCCTAAGGGTTCTGGCAGCACCAGGTACTCAGAGGGGTTGGCGGCTAGGGCAGCAGGAAATACAGTGCTCTAAAAGGGTATGGCAACCAGTACTGGCCAATACGGTCCAGTATTCTTGCCTGGAGAACCCCTTCTCTGACAGAGAAGGCCTGGCAGGCCACAGTCTACACGGTCGCAAAGAGTCAGACGGGATCGAAGCAACCCTGCACGCATAAACACAACACTTTTTTTTCTTTTTTTTTTTTTATCACCTGTGGCAGCTCTGCCCCAGTGAGAGCTGAGCATGAAAGTGGTACAGCTGCTTGGCTTCTGGGGACCTTGGCAATGCCAAGTGTGCAAGGACACGGACTGCCTCTGCCACAGGAGTTATATAAGGTCCTATCAGAGTCTTTTTTTAAGCCTCTTGTAGCTGGTGATCAGAATGCCTCTTTCGCCAGTCTTTCTCCATAGCTCCCCCTGCTTCAGGCACTTAGAGGGCTCCTTTGCCTGGGGTCCTTCTCTGTTGCTCCCTGTATCTGGAACATAGAGCCCCTCCTCCCCCTTCGTCTTGGGTCCTACTTTGTAGATCTGCACGTCAGGCACTTAAAGGGTCACCCTGGGTGGGGTCCCACTCTGTAGCTCAGTGTGTCAGGCATTTGATGGGGCAGCCTCTCTGTTGTTCAGCTGCCAGTGCAAGCTTGTGGGGAGAGAGAGGCTTTGGTGACGGCTCCGCCCACTCCACGTGACTCAGCAGTATCACCTTGCTTCTGTGGCTGCCTGGTTTTACTCCACAGGTATCTCTCTCCACAATCTCCTCCCTCACATCCCTTCAGTCTGTCTCTCCGCAGTCAACAGCAGCCCTCGCCCTGGGATTGCTCCACAGTCCCTAAACTCCAGCTCCCTGCTACTGTGCCTTCCAGAGGACCAGCGTTCCTGTCTGGGGTATATATGGCTGCAGCAAGGACTGTCGGATTCTCATTCCATTTAGGCTGCCACAGATCAGCTCTTTCACTCTCAGCCTTAAATGTTTCCCCTCTGACTCAGAGAATTGCTCCGATGTGGGATCGGACACCTGCTTCAGTTCCCCCATCCACTGAGGGCAGGTCCAGTCCTACTAACAGTCCTGGTTTTCCCCCTAGTTCCTTCATCCTACTGAGTTTTATGTGGCTCTATATATTCTTTTCCACTAGTCAGGTACTCCTGTCCCATCTCAGCTGGTGTTCTGCATGCACTTCTGTGTCTGAAGGTGTATTCCTGATGTATCTGTGGAGAGAAATGTACTCCACATCCACCTACTCCTCCGCCATTTTGTTCTGAAAGCTTTTTAAAAGCTATCATGAATGTAGCCCTGGGGATCTGTAATACAGGAACAATGAGAGAGGATCTATTTTACAACGTATATGTATTAATATTAACCCCTGGAGAAGGAAATGGCAACCCACTCAAGTAGTCTTGCCTGGAAAATCACATGGACAGAAGAGTCTGGCAGGCTATAGTCCGTGAGGTCAGGCATGACTGAGCACATGTATTAACCCTTGCTCATAATGGCTGAAGTATCCAAAGAGCTGGTGAAAAAATTCTCAAATTCTTTAACGATGAAGTACACAAAATTAGGTCAGAAGGTTATTCATTTTGTTTAAGATCAAGAAACTAACTCTATCTTTGTAATCAATACAACAGTGTGGACCTAGAGACTGTCATACAGAATGAAGTAAGTCAGAAAGAGAAAAACAAGTATATATTTACACATATATATGGAATCGGAAAGCTAGTATAAATGATACAAAGCAGAAATAGAGATAGATATAGAGAACAAATGTATGGATACCGAGAGGAAAAAGAGAAGATGGGTGGGATGACTTGGGAAATTGGGATTGACATATATACACTGCTGATGCTGTGTATAAAACAGATAACTAATGAGAACCTACTGTATAGCACATGGACTCTACTCAGTGCTCTGTAGTGACCTAAATAGGAAGGAAATCCAAAAAAAGAGTAATATATGTATATGTATAGCTGATTTCCCGGTGGCTCAGGTGGTAAAGAATCTGTCTGCAATCCAGGATACCCAGGTTTGATCCCTGGGTCAGGAAGATTTCCTGGAGAAGAGAATGGTAACTCACTCCAGTATTCTTGCCTGGAAAATTCCATGGACAGAGTAGCCTGGTGGTCTACAGTCCATGGGGTCACAAAGATTCGGACATGACTGGAAGACTAACACTTTCACTTTCATAGCTGATTCACTTTGCTGTACAGTAGAAACGAACACAACATTGTAAAGCAACTATACTCCAATAAAATTTTTTTAATGCTTTACATAGTTCTACATATCTATATAACTTGGTATGTAACTTTTAAGGAAAAGAGTATTAGGTGAAGGAAGGAAAGAAAGCAATCTTAGAGGTTTACCTAAAAGTTGAGAAATAAAAAATAAATGAAAATAAATCTTGCTGACATCACACCCTGCTTCCCCCACAAGGCTGTCGATTCTATTCACCCACCTGCCTGTTCCAACCTCTTACTCTTTAAGGCAGCAACTTGCAAACTTTGTTCACAGTGACTTATGGTGAGAAATACATTTTGCACATGCAAATATATTTATAGAAACGGTGATATTTTAAAGTATCGTATTTGTATATACTTTTAAAATCTTTTCATTCTCTCAATTAATGAAGTATTTTTCTATCTGATTAACAACCTTGTAAAGGGTCAGAGAATCAATCTGGTGAGTTTAATAAGCATTTTAGAAAATAGAAAAGAAAATAACAAAAATACATCACAGGGCATACAGGTTAAGTATTGTTTCACAAAAATTTTGCTTCAGTTTTGAATGTATGTAGGTGTGCATGTTCTCCACACAAAGTAAAATGTATTTCTTATGGGGGGGGGTCATTTTAGTCAAAAATGTTTGACATCTTACTGTTTTGTGACATTGCAGTTTGAAAGACACTGCAGTCTTTGGGACCACGAGTAACTACCATTCTTTTCAAAAATCCTCTATTGCAGTGTTCAGAATGTTGAAAATTTTCATGATGTCACATCTCAGTGTCTTACCCTCTGGCCCAGGGGAATGTGAGTTTGAGAAACGTGACTACACAAAAAGTTGTTTGGGTGTGTGGATCAAAGAAACACTGAATCTTCCTGTCCTGCTCACTTTTAGATTCTTGGCACACAATAAAGATATAGATAAATGTGCGTGTATGTGTGCTAAGTCACTTCAGCCATGTCCAACTCTTTGCAATCCTATGGACTGTAGCCCCCAGCTCCTCTGTCCATGGGATTCTCCAGGGAAGAATACTGGAGTGAGTTGCCATGCCCTCCTCCAAGGCATCATCCCGACCCAGGGATCGAACTCATTGGCAGGCGGGTTCTTATAAATGTTGACAATATCAAAAAAGCAACAAATGTTTTAAACACTAAAAAATGTACCATGAGGACTGAAATTGATATACTAATAATAAAATGTTAGCTATTTTTATATTGGCTGAAATAACATGATTGAGCAACATGAATTCTTCCAGATTTGATGTCAGAAATGTATGGTTCTCATGCACAAGGAAGGGTTTCCTTCTTAATTGCTGGTAAGCCTATTTTCACCAAAAATAGATTTCTATGGTGAGAGCCACTAAAAATACCTGAAGGCAAAGATCATCAGATAAATATGAACTGAGTATATGGCCCAAGAGAGGATAGTGTGACAACTGTTAAAACTTAATCATCAAAGATAAATAAAACTTTTTATTTTGATACCAAAAAAAAAAAAGCATTTTATAATCATAGGAAAAGATTTTCAATAAGGAAAAACTTGAATTGATTCCTAAAGGGCATTTTGTCTTTTTATGTTTTAACAGTAGGAATTAATAGATTTTTTTTTAACTTTGAAAAAAAATTCAGCAATTACAGCTGAAATAGTCCACAGCAGCTAAACCAAAGCGATGATACAAGTAGTACGTTGAACCGAGGGATTGGATAAGATTTCCTAACGACTTTGTCGTTTTCTCATATTAAGGATTTTAAAACAATCCATGATAACTGACATGCTACCTCCGTCAGTTGTTGTCAATAAGCAAAGCTGATCTGAAAATAGTCCCTGGCTTTTTGTTTTTAAAACTATAGATAAATTCTGGCACTGAGTGGTTAGAGCTGCCTCTGTAAGTCAGCTTTCTGGACAGTTCTTTCATGAGCTGAATCATAGTAAGAATATGCATAAACTCTTGAAAGGCATTCTCATTAGTATTCCTACCCCACATCCTCTAACTTTGGGCTATAACTCCACAAGAGGAAGGGAGTGTAGAAGGAAGGGGTGGGGGAAAAAAGACAGGGGAAAGATTTCAAAGAACCAGCCAGTGCCCTGAGACAGGAGTTTCTTTGAACATGGTAGAATAAGACACTCAACTTCATTGATGAGCTGCTAAGAGAGAATAATAAGGAGATCCATTGCCCACAGTTTGTTGCCAGTTTTTGCTTTCTGTTTTAAATGCCTCTACAAAACAAGATACTGAGCTGCCAGGCTTTCTCCTTCAGCGTTCATATAGAGAAATTATGAAAAAGAATGAAAATTCCAAAGATTTGTGCTTCCTGTAATTAAAGTATATTATTTTCTATCTTTTCTAATATTTCTTCTCTAATTGTTTTGTATATAAGAAAACACATAAATTCCACATAAATTCAATCACTCTTTAGCTGAGCACGTCTTTTGCTCAGTGATGTTTTAGCATTTAAAGATGATGCTTTCTTGCACTAACTAATGTGGTCTTCAAAGTGTAACAATAGTATGAGAATTTCTCTAAAACTTAGGGAAGGGGGAAAGTTACTATCCAGTCAGTACTCTCTCTAAATGTCTTTTCTTTTGCAAACAATATGATGAAAGAGATAGAGGCAGTTAAATTGCAGTCATTCTATTTTGATCTAAATCACATATTACTTTCCTTATTAGAATTTAATTGATTAAGCATGAAATTATCAGCAACTGACTTGTTTTAATTAGTAGGTACTAAAGAGTTTGATAATAATGTTAATAGTGAGAAGCTGCAGTGTTCACTTATCTATGAACAAAATAAGATTACAGTGTTCAGCCAACTTAAGTGGGGGGGTGGTGGTAAATAGCATTTAAATATTTCACATGGAGGAAAAAATTTAGTGGAATATTGACCTGCTAATAGTTTAAGTTTAACTGTAAAAGTAAAAACTTTACAAATAAGTATTAATTGTGCAACTACTACATGCCAGGCATGGGATTCAAGTATAAGGAAAAGACATTGACCTCAATATTTCATTGCTATGAAATGCAATATCCCAATGCAGTGAGAAAAAATATTAATATAAATATTGTAAGTAATATAAGTTACAAAGCACCATGAGAACTCAAAACATAAATAAAATAGTTACTTGAAGACCTCTTGAAAATGGTAGTTTAGAGGATAAATTTATGAGGTAATTGTTCCTGGGGGAAGAGTATTTCTGAAAAAGGTAAATTATGTCCAAAAATAAATAAATAAAATACAAAAATATACAAAAAACCCAGATATAAATTATGCATTGCTAATTATTAAGCAAGGCAGGATGATATAAATTCTACACAGAAACACAAGCAATATTCCTTGGAATTGCAGGAGAATACCAGGTAAAGCTTCAGACAGAAGGTAGTATATCAGCTTTTGGTAGCGTATCAGTCAAGGCAAATGAGATTATGCTGTATAACCACTCTCCTGAGTTCTATTACCATTGCTATCAGTAAGTCTTGCCTGTCTTTGAACTTCCTATAAATAAAATCTTATGATATGTAAAAATAAATAAATAAAATTGAATAGGCTAATAAGAAAGTTAAAAGATAAAGCAGTGACTTTTTTAAAGGGTTTTTTTAATAAAAATAGCTAAACATATTTTTCACATATTATCAACATCTGCAATTGATGAGGTAAAACATAAATGTGATGCTAAACCCTAGATTCATCATACATATTAATTGTTAGTTGTCCACTGGGAATTAAAGGGTAGAAACCAACTCACAGTGGAAACTTTATGAGTCTAACTAAAAAATGCTTTTCGGTCTAGTCCAACAAATCTTTTACCCAGAATGGGCATTTTCAAACTTCCATATACTATGAAAGACTACAACTTACTTCCTGAATTTTAGAAAAGTATATTGTGGATATTCTTGGAGACTTACAGTACTGAGATAAGAATTGTATCCCTTTTAACCTGACCCTTAATTTGCCTCTCCTTTCAGATGGGTCTCCTGGAACTGTCTTTTGACTCAAATCTGGGAAGAGTGAAGAAAGGTATTTTTTCATGGCAAACTATCAATACAACCAAATGTTGAAGAAAGCTCAACAAATAAAGTTAACTAAAATATAAAAGGTAATATTGGAATATTTGTAAAGACAATAAGACCCAGTCCTAAAATACAAAAAGAAAGAAACAGACATACTCTGATAATATGTTTCAGGATGGCAGGAGGAAATCCAAGAAAGCCTTATACCCTGGAATAGAAGCGAAGAATGTATATGAAGGAAGATGGGTGATTCAAATGCTATTGAATGACTAACGTTAAAGCAGAGACTTGATCATGGAACATGGCAACCTGCATGAGCTTCAGGGAGCACATTTGGTGGAACAGTGGAGGCAAAAAGGCCAAGTGAAGTGGGTTAAAGAGGGAATGGGAAGACACAAGTTGGAAACATAAGTAGGTAAATTTTTCAAGTAGTTTTGTTACAGAGGCAACAGAATGGGGCAAGAAGCTGACATAAAAAAAAGAGGGATCAAGAGAAAATTTTTAGCTTGGGAAAAGTAACATCACTTTTGTTTTATGATACAGTGGGAAAGATTGTTGTTGTTCAGTCATTAAGTCACGTCTAACTCTTTGAGATCCCATGGACCGCCACATGCCAGACATCCCTGTCCTTCACCATCTCCCAGAGTTTGCTCAAACTCATGTCCATTGAGTCTATGATGCCATCCAACCATCTCATCCTCTGTCACTCCCTTCTCCCCTTGCCCTCAATATTTCCCAGAATCAGGGTCTTTTCCAATGAGTCAGCTCTTTGCATCAGTTGGCCTAAGTATTGGAGCTTCAAATACAGCATCAGTCCTTCCAATGAATGTTCAGGATTTTCCATTTAGGACCAACTGGTTTGATCTCCTTACAGTCCACAAGACTCTCAAGAGTCCTCACCAGCACCACAATTCAAGAGCATCAATTCTTCAGTACTCAGCCTTCTTTATGGTCCAACTCTCATGGATGGCATAAAACAGAGAGGGAGAGTTTTTGGGGGGCAATACAGTGAGAGGAGATGAGTTCTAGGGCACCATGGGAGGCCTGACTTGAGACAAGAGCATGGATATTCCACCTATGGTAACAGGCAGGATGTCAGAGTATGTAGGGGCAGATGGCAAATGGATTGAAGTGATGGAGAAAAATCTCTGTAAACTCTCTTGCAAATTCTCTAATTTTCTTAAAGAGGAAGCAGATATTGAGGCTTGGAAAGAAATAAAAATATTTTAAATCCTCATCAAGAGAGTAGGGAAATGAATCTTTTGAAAAATTTCTAGTATGGTTGCCTTCCAAAATTAAGGGTCTACTTCTAACTTCAAGTCAATGTGGCATCTGTTTTTCTCCAGACAGTTTTAGCTTCAGAGTTGCAGACATGGAGGAGGCTGGGAGAATCAGGATTATGAATCTGCCAAATGAGTGAGGCAATGAGAGAGGAGTAAGAGAGTGGCGGGTGTTTATAGGGGGGTGATTATAATGATAAAATTTAATCTGGAAGAATGAAATCAACTAAAAAAAAGTAGGGTCAAAAAGATCATAGGTCTTTTGAGGGCCCTAATAATAAAGAGAAAGTTCTGGAAAGATAGGCTGCAGAGTGGAAGACTAGGATATTTGATATTGAGGTTATGAAGGAGTCTAGGCATGACCTTATGAGAGTAAGGGACAAGATCACAGGAAGAGAAGGGGTCAAGGAACTGGTAGATCAAGAGTTGGAAGAATCACTGATACATCTATTGAAATCTGCCATAAGTAAGACAGGAGTGTTATTGGAGAGAATGAAACAGGTGTGTTTTATCACCAAGAAATCAGGAAAAATAACCCAGGAGCCCATAAATGTCAGTTTCAATGAAGGGCAGGGTTAATATCATCTGATGGCATAAGATTCATGGTTGGTTGTGTTTAGAAAGAAGAGAGGAAGGAACACCTGAGAGTAACAATGAGGAGCTAGGAGGACATGTACCCCGCCTCCAGATCAGTGGACGCAGGGCTCTGGGAGCAAAAGCAGCCACCACTTGAGAGATTACAGGGACAATGTGACCTTAGGGAAGAGCTGAGTTTGCCTTAGAACAAAAGGGTGAAGAGAGGCTGAAGCTATAAGGCATTTTTACTCCAACAGACTCTGAACTCAGGGGGCACAATAAATGAGTTTTAAGACTTAGGGAGGGTGAGAGGAAAAAAAGCAATAATTTTCCACTGGGACCACAAGCATCCACATCACCTGGGAACTTATTAGAAATTCCCATTCTTAGGCCTAACTCTACGCCTACTGAATCAGAAGCTAATTCAGGCCCAGCAATCTGTGTATTAGAAAACCCTCCAGTTGATTCTGATATGCAGTAAAGTTTGGGAGCCACTGGAATAAGAGAAGATTCACTTGGTCATACGGTGAAGGAGAAGAGGGTGACCTGGGTGGGTGTTTTGTGGTGGCTGACATCATCCTGGATGGAGAACAGAATGACATTATGTCTGGATTCAAAGAAGATAGTGGAGAGAAGTCTTGAGTGTTGGGGAAATGGGGAGAAGAGGGATAATTATGTTTTAGGAGTTTCACCCCCTGAAAGCCTAGAGGATCAGAGATATAAATTTTCTCTTTGGCATGAAGGGTTTCCATTGTTGCATGTTGTCACCACACTAGAGCATTTGCCCACCAGTATCTCACTTTTCTCTGTATGTTGTCTATCAAGATCAAGTATTTTTATTGCAAGTCACAAAAAGCTACTGTAAATAGCTTAAATGAATAAAGGAACATTTTTTCTAAGGATATAAGGATTCCAAGGCAAAAAGAGTAATGATACCTAGTAAGGAGTTTTCTCAGTGTGTGTGTGTTTGTACATGTGTGTATATGGATTTCTAGGACAGTACACATTAGATAAGTAAGATGAGATGTTTAGACAGCATCATTGACTCAACAGACATGAATTCGAGCAAACTCTGGGTGATAGTGGACAGAGGAGCCTGGCAAGCTGCAGTCCATGGGTTTGCAAAGAGTCAGACACAACCTAGCAACAGAACAACAACAACATCAACTAGACAACTGTAGTTTCAGATGTGGTGTCATAGAATATAAGCATGGTTCCAGGGCCCATCCATAAGAGCACAGTTAGGAGGGGGCATTTCTCAGAGAAGCCTTGGGGGCTGGGCTGCCCCTCAAAATGCCATCACTCCTGACACAATCCTAAATCAAGGACTTAGCAAAATTTAGCTGGATAAATACCTAGTAAGTTTCTTTCAAATGGAAAGTGGGATAGCACCTTGATTCCATATATTAAACACTGACAATAATTTTAAAAAGCTCTTTTTCTGTAAGACAGAGCATAGCAACTACTCTGAAACTGAAACATACATATTTACATAGCATTTAATAGATTAAAATATTTCTTCTCATTGACTTAAATAAGATAGATCTATCATTCTGGATATTTAGAAGCCTGGTGTGTGTATATGTGTGTGTGTACACATGAATATATTTTGTGTTGGGTATGTGAGCTTTACCAACTCTATCTGTACCATATATGACTTCTCTAAAGTAGCTTAAAGTACACTTCACACTTCTGAAATTATCACAGACCTTTGATGAATAAGCCTCCCCCAAATGTGAGAGTTGGACTGTGAAGAAAGCTGAGCGCCAAAGAATTGATGCTTTTGAACTGTGGTGTTGGAGAAGACTCTTGAGAGTCCCTTGGACTGAAAGGAGATCCAAACAGTCCATTCTAAAGGAGATCAGTCCTGGGATTTCTTTGGAAGGAATGATGTGAAAGCTGAAACTCCAGTACTTTGGCCACCTCATGCAAAGAGTTGACTCATTGGAAAAGACTCTGATGCTGGGAGGGATTGGGGGCAGGAGGAGAAGGGGACGGCAGAGGATGAGATGGCTGGATGGCATCACCAACTCGATGGTTGTGAGTTTGAGTGAACTCCGGGAGTTGGTGATGGACAGGGAGGCCTGGCGTGCTGTGATTCATGGGGTCGCAAAGAGTCAGACACGACTGAGCGACTGAACTGAACTGAAATGGATTTTAAATGAGTAAGCCTTTTTACTTCTCATGCTCCCCAAATGTTTTATGAAATCTAACTTTCTGAATTTCAGTAATACTTTTATTCTTCTATAATTTTTTTCTAAATATCTGTAAGATAAAAGAGGAAACAGAGGCCCTGGCATAGCTAAAGCCAAATGACAAAACAGACTCAAAACCTGTATGGAAACCAAGTTCAGAAGAGACCCTCTGCATGGTCCATGGCTAGTGCCTATGTCCAATATCTTTTCCTACATGAGGCTTAAACCAATTAAGACTTGGTGTGCTGTCATTTGATGTTTTCTTTATGTTTAAAACCACATTTGTTTAAAACCACAATTCCAGGAATAACTGTTGAATTAAATGTGTATACTTTGCATAACCACAGTATTTGCCAGTGACACATGCTCTTCACACAGAAAGAATTCACAGGATGAGAGTCTCCCAAACGTTAAAGTGTATCTAAATTAGGAGGAATAAAGAGAGAGGGGAGAGAGAGAAAGAGAAGGGGGAGGAGGTGGGGAGGAGGGAGAAAGAATGGGTCCTAAGTTCTGAGTGTATATTATTTACAGCAGCACCCTATATAGGATAAAGATATCATAAATCCAAGTGGTTTCATCATAGCAGAAAACAAAATGAAACAGAAAAAGCAGAAACAGGCAGATTTAGACAGAAGTCCAGTAGAACGAGGGCTTCCCAGTTGGCGCTAGTGGTAAAGAACCCACCTACCAAAGCAGGAGACGTAAGAGACGAGGGTTCGATCCTTGGGTTGGGAAGACCCCCTAGAGTAGGACATGGCAACCCCTCCAGTATTCTTGTCTGGAGAATCCCATGGACAGGGTAACCTGGTGGGCTATGGTTCATAGAGTCACAAAGAGTCGGACACAACTGAAACGACTTAGCACACACGCATGCCCGTAGGAGACACATTCTAGTCTGAGGGACTTGACAAGAGGATAGAGGGAGAGGTTGGGGAAGGAGGCACTATGGAAGGAAGGATGTGAAAAGGGGAAAGAAAAAAGTCAGGAGTCTCCATTTCTATGAATGTGACGGTGAGGGTCTCTGCTGACCTTCCCCCAGTCTTCTGGAAATTGAAAGAAGGAAGGAGACCAGATAGCCCTCCTTTCCCTCACCCACCACATCCAGCATTAAATCCCATCAATCGCCCTGGGGAACACTGCTCCCCACTGCCCTCCACATCACTTTGTTCTCCCTAACATGGGGCCACCAGCTCATCTCCACCCTGGATAACTACAGTAACCTCCCATGCAGGCTGTCAGCCCCAGGCTTCCTCCACCACACCAGTGCCTTGTCACCTAGAAACCACAGTGATTTTTCCAAAACAAACCAGTAGCCATCTTCAGCCATTGTCTTCAAGATAAAACCCATACTCTTTTTCCCAGCTTGTTGAAGTCTTCTCCAGTTCTTCCATCCCTACCTCTGTAGCCTCACTTCTTGCCTTGGAATGGGAAATGGCAAGGAAGTTGTATGTTTGTCCATAATCTGGCACAAGTTGCATCACTTGAATGACACCATACTCTCCTCATATTTCTATACCTGCCTACTCATTCCTGGACTTCCCTGGTGGTTCAGTGGTAAAGAATCCTCCTGCCAATGCAAGGGACCCGAGTTTGATTCCTGGGTTGGGAAGATCCCCTGGAGATGGAAATGGCAACCCCCTCCAGTATTCTTGCCAGGGGAATCCCATGGACAAAGGAGCCTGGTGGGCTACAGTCCATGGGGTCACAAAAGAGGTAGACACGACTTAGCAACTAAACAACAATAACAATTATTCATTGCCTGGTGGCCCAAATTATCTACCCACAGCCCATCTGCCCCTACCCTTACCCTTCACTTTTCTCAGACAACTCTCTCAAGTCCATGTCCCCAAAGGTAACGTAGTACATCAGAAGATGCAGAGACTCCATTGAAGAAGCTCTTATGGGCATCATTGAAATGGAAGTATTTGAGGTCCATGCATTTATGTAGTCATTCTCTTCGGGATACTCTTCTCCTCCTTTGTATCCATTACATTCTCATTAAAAGGCATTAGATGAGACCTCAACCCAACCCACCTGAATGGCATCCTGACCTCCCCCCACCAGATGCCAGCCCCTCGCCCAGGGTCCAGGCAGAGCTTCCTGGCAAGCAGGAGCAGTTTACCTTCTGGAGCCCCTGTAGGGGCTAAATGCCCAGACCCCAACCCTCAGCCTGACAACCTGTCTCACTGTTGAAAAACAGTTCAAGGTAGCACTTGGGACCAAACGTGTCATTTTCCTTGTCAAAATGAAAGCTGTAAATTTTAAACCTAATGCTTAATGTATCCAGATATTGAACACAGGGACTTTTATCCTCGGCTTAATGGTCTGTCTAAAAACATCAAAAAAGATTACTTAAAAACTCTGGGCCTCAGAGGTCCTATAAAATTACACGAAGCACCCCTCCCCCTCACCATCTCCTCCAAGTTTTAAAAAATTTATTGGAAAACACTTATGCAATATATGAACTGCTTTTTTTTCTGAGCCTTAGATACCGTGTGCTTGATTGCTGGGGGGTGGTTAAGAAATGCAATAGGATAAGATGAAATTTTATTAGATTACAACCTAAAATTTTAATAGACTTTCTGGTTCTGGGAATGGATGCAAACCTTATTCAGCATCTTCTTGAGCGGAGAAAATGTAAAAGTATGGCTTTCGTCCTTTAATATAATGTGACAATAAAGAATGGCAGTGCTTTTTAATTGTTTTTAATTCAGATATTTGTAAAGACCTGATTAGAACAGAAAGACAGGAGAAGGTAAATGCCAGCAATAGAAAGATAATTAGAAGGTAATTATAGAAGGAGACTAGGAGTCGAAGGTAATTGTTAAGATTTTAGGAATGGAGAAATTATAACACTGGACCTGAGTGGTTTTATCATAAACTCGCCCACAAGCATACATTTATTGGAGACTTTAAAACCCACTCCTCGGCCAGACTGTGATCCAGTGATGTGGTAAAGTTTACTTCCAAGGTCTTACTGACATAACCAAAAAAATTCTTTGTTGACATGAACAGAATCTTTATTCTCACTAGGCTATAAAGAGACGGGGAGTGTTTTGCATACAATCGTTATCTTTCTGCCCAGAGAAAATTATGAACCATGAAGTTTAGAGGGGTCAAGACTGCTTTCAATTATTGTATTAAATCTAAGACTGCATCCTTACCCGGCTGCCTTTCTAGAGAACAGGGCTGCTAATTAGGGGGAGACGATGTTTGGGAAAAATGGAAAGCGTCCAAGCTCTTCCTGAATTCAGAATTTCCAATATTTTTAAAGCACTATAGATTCACAGATGGTAATAGTATCATTCTCTTCATCCGCCTTAAGAATGCTCTCTGATATATCTGCTTCTGAGATAATAATAACTCCATTATGGGTCCTGCATTTAAGGTTCTTACTGTAATGCCCCGACATTTTGGTGTATGTCTGGCTGATCCACAGCACAGCAGTCTCATTAAGGATTACTCCTGGGCTAAAGTGGAATCTAAAGGGTTAATGAGGCTGGGCAGTGTCAGCCGGTAGCAGCTGCTCAAGCAGCAGGCTGGGAAAAGCTCTGTTGATTTCCATTCTTCACTGCTGAGTGATGAAGGGCAACCTATATGCTCGAAGTCTAGTCAGGCCACAACCTGTACTGATGTAAAAAAGAAAAAAAATTCAATTCAATCCATGCCCCAGGTCAACAATTACTCCAGGATACATGATATGAGGGCAAAGTCAATGCATTTACAGTGTATAAGGGGCTAAAACCATTCGGCTTGGGAGGTTAGCCACTATTTTGTTTGTCCTTTACTATGGAAAAGATTCTATCAGCTCCGATCTAGAATCTGAACAGTTCTTTGATCCACGATTATATACATCTTGATTCATTGTATGGATGCTTCCAGCCATCATATTCTTCAGCTGGTCATTGGATCTCTGCACTTATTTTGGAATTCTGATCCCAAAACTCCACTACTCAACACAACACACTGCTTTCTAAACACTAAAAAAATGTTTAATTTTCAAAGATTTAATAATTTTAATATGAAAAGGAGAATTTGTCATAAAATGTTCTCATGATACCCCTGAAACATCTCCTTTGTTTGACTTCAGTAGGTAGAAGAATCACCTGGAATGCTTCTGAAAAGATTCCCAAGCCCCAACTCCAGGGAGTTAAGTGCAGCAGAACCTGGGGTAGGGTCTGAGAATTAACGTCTCGTAAAAGCTCACGGGTGACAATGGTGTGGCAGGTCCAGCAACCACACTTCCCCCAGCAGCACTATTCTTAATCTTCCTTTTCATTCTCCTCTCCTGGATTTTTCTTTTTTTTCCCCATGTATATAGATATCTATATCTATATGCATCTATATGAATCACTTTGCTGTACACTTGAAACTAACACAACATTGTAAATCAACTGAACAGTTCAGTTCAGTCTGTCAGTCATATCCGACTCTTTGCGACCCCATGGACTGCAGCACGCCAGGCTTCTCTGTCCATCACCAACACCCGGGGCTTGCTCAAATTCATGTCCATCGAGTTGGTGATGCCATCCAACCATCTCATCCTCTATCATCACCATCTCTTCCTGCCTTCAATCTTTCGCAGCATCAGAAGTCTTTTCCAATGAGTCAGTTCTTTGCATCACGTGGCCAGAGTATTGGAGTTGCAGCTTCAGCATCAGTCCTTCCGATGAATATTCAGGACTGATTTCCTTTAGGATAGACTGGTTGGATCTCTTTGCAGTCCAAGGGACTCTCAAGAGTCTTCTCCAACACCACAGTTTGAAAGCATCAGTCCTTCAGTGCTCAGCTTTCTTTCTAATCAACTAATACTTCAATTAAAAAAGAAAGAGAAAGAAAGAAATATATGGGCTTTTATGGTGGCTCAGATGATAATGAATATGCCTTCAGAGACCTGAGTTTGATCCCTGGGTTGGGAATATCCCATGGAGAAAGGGAATGGCAACCCACTCTAGTATTCTTGCCTAGAGAATTCCATGGACAGAGGAGCCTGGCGGGCTACAGTCCATAGGGTCACAGAGAGTCAGACACAACTGAGCAACTTAACACTTTCACTTTAAGAGATATATAGATATAAACTTTTTCAGATGTTTGTTCCATATAGGTTATTACAAGACACTCAGTATAGTTCCCTGTGCTATACAGTAGGACTTTGTTGTTCATTTTATATACAGCAGTGTATATCTGTTCATCTCAAACTCCTAATTTATCCCTCCCCACCCCCTTTACCTCCAAAAACCATAAGCTTGTCTTCTAAGTCTGTTTCTATTTTATAAATAAGTTCATTTTTATTATTTTTTTTCATTTTTATTATTTTTTATATTCCACATATAAATGATAACCACATGATTTTTGTGTTTCTTTGACTTAATTTGTTGTTGTTGTTCAGTCACTCAGTCATGTCTAACTCTTTGCAACCCCGTGGACTGCAGCACACCTGGTTTCCCTGTCCTTCAGTATCTCCTGGAGTTTGCTCAAACTCATGTCCATTGAGTCAGTGATATTATATAACTTGCTTTACTTATTATGATAATTTCAAGGTCCTTCCATGTTGCTACAAATAGAATTATTTCATTCTTTTTTATGGCTGAGTAGCATACCATTGGGAGAAGGCAGTGGCAACCCACTCCAGTGCTCTTGCCTGGAAAATCTCATGGATGGAGGAGCCTGGTAGGCTGCAGTCCATGGGGTCGCTGGGAGTAGGACACAACTGAGCGACTTCACTTTATTTTTTTACTTTCATGCATTGAAGAAGGAAATGGCAACCCACTCCAGTGTTCTTGCCTGGAGAATCCCAGGGACGGGGGAGCCTGGTGGGCTGCCGTCTATGGGGTCGCAGAGAGTTGAACACAACTAAAGTGACTTAGCAGTAGCAGCAGCAGCATACCATTACATATATGGCTGAGTAGTATTTTCATTATATATATGTATATATGTGTACACACACACACACACACACACACACACACCAATGCTCTTCATGTATTATCTTTGCTGGATTTTTCCTCTCCATGAGCTCTAACTTGGCAAGTTCTAAGATTCAGGCTTACACCTCTTCTATTTTCCCTCCCCAGGCATCTTATGCAATCCTCTGGCTCTATCTAATGTCTATAAGCTGATAAAGCCTAATTTCCCCCCTTAATTCATGACTGTGCATCTACTTGATATTTGACAGCCCCTGATCCCCCTTTCAAATCTGGCCCACTCCACTGTTCAACTCAGAAAATGGCACCAACACATGAAATCACTCCAGCCAAACCCTTCATCGTCCATAGCTCTTTCCGTCTCCTCACATTTCACTCCAATCCATCAGTAAATCTCATTGGCTCTCTTTTCAAAATACATCAAGAATGGGGTCATTTCTTATAGTCTACACTGGCCAAGCCTCCCATCATATCTTGCCTGGATTACTGCTATCATTTTCCAGCTCAGCGCCCTATTTGGCCCCCTTGTCTCCTACCCTATCATGTACACAGAACAAACAGTGATCCTTTAACCTGTAAGTCAGGTCTCCTTCACTGTTCTACCCTCAACTCTCTCCATATAACTCAGAAGGAAAGGCTGGAGGTTTGGCAGTATCCCACAAGGTTCTCCATAATCTGACTGCCTTCCTCCACCCTTCCCTCACCTCCCATGCTTGCAGTTTCTGCCTTACTCACAGGCTCTGGCCACACTAGCCTCCTTGTGCTTCCTTTCATATGGCAAGCCTATACCTGCCTCAGTGCCTTTGCACACGCCGTTTCCTCTGCCTGCAATGCTTTCCCCCTGGGTATCTACAAGGCTCACTCCCTCAGTCCCTTCATGTCTCTGCTCAGGTGTCTACCAAAGAAATTCCCCTGGCTCCCTCCCTAAAAGAGACCTGGCCCTGACCCACAACACTCTCCAATCTCCTGATCCAATTTCACTCTCTCTGCTGTGGCATTTATCATCCCTGGTGACTTCTTATTTATGCATTTGTTTATGGCTTGCCTCTCTCCACCAGGATGCAAGCCCCATGAGGAAAGAAATGATTTTTCTATCCACTGCTATATTCCTGGTACCAGAAATACTGATACTGTCCAGTCTGTTGGAGGAGCTTGTTAAATATTTGAGGACTACATGAATAAACTAATTGAAAAGTAAATATTGTAGTCTGTAAAAAAAAAAAAAGATTTATTTTTCCTCTCTAAAATTGATCAATTATGCTTCTCAGCTTTAATCACTTTAAGATACCACATTTCTGCAATATTAACTTCAAGGGGATTATATGGATGATTTATTTCAGTAAAAATTACCCCAAAGACTATTCATTTCAGCCTCACAGTAAAATTCTGCAAATCTCAGGCCACTCAACCTCTTTGCCCCTCTACACTCTTTTTCCTCAAGCCCCTGGTTCCCAAGACCGTTAACCTGAGAAACAGGGTCTTTTTGAATGACTATAAGCACAGAAAGACCTGCTATGTCAATATATCAAGCAGACTGGTCACAGGTGGTCACAATGTTGGACAAAGAATGTAAATTCTGAAACGCTGTGGTCACTGCACAGAGCAGTACTGCCTGTTTGAAATGTCCCCAGACCTAATGAAGACAGCTCCAGAGTTCTCACAGTTGATAAATACGAGAGATGGCAACAGTTGGAGAGTTAGGTAAAGGAACCAGTGTGAAAATAGCTTTGGAAAAATACTCTGCAGTACACTGCCACCATTCATCCCTCACACTGAAAACTGTATTAGTGCTTAAAATGACTCCTCTCACTAACTTTCCACCCAACTCAATTTCATTTAATTCAATTTAGGCTCACGGGCTTCTACTCTGAACTCTGCCGTCTTGGTGCTTTTGAAAGAGTAGTGACATTGATAGTTGAACCTGTGGGCCATCTTGCGTGTTTTCTAATGTGATTTGCTGGACGGACGTTTGCAATGAAAAGCAACTATTAAAAAAATAAATGCGTGTAGGGATTAGAGTCCACATTTTGAAATGTCAGTAAATACAGTATTTGTGTGACAGATCATAATGATTTGTAAAAGGCGGCCATATGTGTATCAAGCTCTCAGTCTTCCTAATGTTTTTTCCTTAAAAAATCTTTTATTTTTAAAACTGGAAAAAAAAAATAAACCAGCATTAAACGAAAACTATCTTTCAAATTTTTGGAGGAAGGCAGACTAAAATTCCACGTCCTCAGTCCGCGGATTTATCTCTTTCAAAGAAAAACCAGGAAACGTTTCCAGCTTGTGCACTCCTGTCATATTACAACACTGAGGGTGATAGAACGATTTAAGAAAAAGAAATCAAGGATAGAACTTTCGAGTCAGTTCTTCAGTCTTTAATGTACTGTTTCACTACTTAACAGTGCCTAAAGGTAGCTTGCCGGTGTACTCTCACAAATAGCACCATTAACAGAATTTTACATGCCTAGGTCACTTTCCTTTGATCCCAAAAAAGTCTTAAAACATTGTACAAACAACAGACTGGAGGCTACATTCCTGAAAGACAGCCACTTCTGGGGAGTAGAGGCGGTCCCCGACATAGCAACGCAACATACGGGACAATTTCAGACAAAGAACAAAAAGCAAGTGATGGTCCTTCTGAAAACCGCCAAGGATGCTAAGTGTTTTCAAAGAATGAAATCAAACACAACGACCTAAGGCCGGTGGAGAATTTTCCTAGGAGATAGAACCTCTGCTTAAACGTAAGGAAGTACTTAATGGCCATCCCAGACCTCCAAATTTCATGGTCTCCTACACATAAACTAGTCTTCCAAACGTACTGAAATGATATCTCAGGCATAAGCTTTCCTTTGTTCTAGTGCTTGTTTGTAAGAGATCTTTACATGAACAAAAGCTTCTGTCTTTACAATAACCATCTTTCTTTAGAAAAGGCGAGCAGTATACTTTTGGGATGCCGAATCGCACAATAGAGGAAACCAAATAATTCCAGTGAGGTTTGATGAGCCCTCAGCAAATCCTACAACAATTCTCGTCATCTGTCACTCAGGAAGTATCTTATAAAGAACTGTGTGGCATTGCTACTGTCTATTACCTGCAATATTCCTTTTGGTTCACTTGAGATTTTTTTAAAATATATAATGAATGCATTCAATAATTGTTTGAATTGCTGCAGTGCATTCTATCATAAATGGTTTATGGATAACCATCAATTGGTTCTGCTCATCAGTCTAACAAGTGCAATGTACTACTCAGAGCAAAGGATGACTATTTATTTAACAGATCTTGGCAGGAATATTTGTTGCATGCCACAACTTTACAAAGAACATTAAAATCAATGACAATTTATAAACCAAAGACTGGGAATTATGCTTTGGATTCCCATAATTCATCAGAATAAAGCTGTCAGATACCTTTTATTATAAATTAATAGCATGTTGTCTAAGAGAGCTACCGAACAGATGTTTCGCCAGTTCAGTACTGACATCTAGTGGGCAATGAAAAATATTCTCGCATGTCCTCCCAACTGGGTTTTTTCCCTCTTTCCCAAAAGATGTTCGCTGCTGCCGCTGTGTCAGTCAAAAGATTTTTATCATGCAAGAAACTCATTCGAATTTAAGTTTTAGTACTCATTCGAATTTAAGTACTTGTGTTTGAGCTCACAAATATATGTTGGAAATTTTAGTGATAAACACTGGCCAGGTATACTTTTCATTTAAAATCTACTCAGCTTTTTAAAAATCTGTTTCTAGAATATATTTTAAACTTTTTAGGACTTTTTTGTACTGGAGGACTTAATTACTTCTAATTCTTCTAATTCTCCAACTACACTATTTAAAGCAATAAGCTTCCAACTCCAGCATCCTCATAAAGAAAAAGAAAAATAGTTCTAAATATAGTTTTTAAATCAACATTTACTTAGCTTGTGTATGATTCAAAGTTAGGGTTCAAATTAATTACTGGGATTTTTTCTTTCCAGTTTAATGTGACTTACGAATGACCAAACTACTGGAGAGAGAGACTGAGAGTCTACTTACGTGCACTGTTTGAGTATTTTGTTTCCTTAAACAGTATTTTCAGGTTGATCTACACAACATTCCATGGTCATTAACATGCTGAAAAACTGAAAAACATCTTCATGTACCTGGCAACCTCTCAGATACACAGTCTTGGCAACAGGCCCCCTAGAACAAGTGAGAGAATTTTTATGCCTCAGTTCAGTTCAGGTCAGTCGCTCAGTCATGTCCAACTCTTTGAGACCCCATCGCCAGGCTTCCCTGTGCATCACTAACTCCCAGAGCTGGTGCCCCAGGTAACAGACAAATCTGAGACTTTCCAAGTGTTCCAGGTTACCTGATCTGAATCCAAGCTGGACTTGACCTTCCAGGGGATTTAGAAGGTTAAGGACAGCATCCTTTTCAGAGCCTTTTGGAATTCAGAGTTCCTGAAAGTAAAAAAAAGATAAACAAAACCAGTGTTTCCTGTGTGCCTGCTTTTGTGTCTGGCACTACAATGGGCACTTTACATAAGAGATGATGAAGTACAGATCAGGGATGAACACTATCGGTCCAACTTTTTATGCCTTAAAGGGAACACAAATGACTTCCTCTAGGACGGGTATCAAGCTTAAATTTCTAGAAGAGGATTAATATCTCTTTCTACACTTTTTTTTTACTGGGGGACAATGGTAAAACTCAACCAAAATCATAATCTGCTCCATTCCACTTTACCAAACTATAAAATGGTGAAACAGCACATGAAACCACCTTAAAGGTTTCACAAAATTTATAAAATTTATTTTAGGTTACTTGAAAGCTGTGCATGACAATTATTTTAGTAGGCCTATGTGATTATTATGAAGGTGAATAAATAGAGTAGAACACAATATCCTCTCCACAATAAAGAGAAATGAACTTCAGAAGTTTTTTGTGTGAAAGTAGGGGGTAAACTTGCTTAAAGCATAGCCCATAATTTTTTATAGAGTAATGTAAAAGGAACTATTTCAGGATTTTCTTTTTTAAGAAATTCTTCAATCCAGTCCCAACCTTCAAATCACTGTTTGAACATCTTTCCAAACAAGCTTTTCAGAAGTCATTAAAATAAAGATTTGTTACATGAATAAGGACAACTGAATAGCATGTTATCAACTAACAAACCCTCCCAGTGGGCAGCTTTTTTTTAATATATATTAACTAAAAGATAAATTAGGCTGTCTTCTGCTATCATGAACAACTAACTTCAGTTCTTTTCATAAAAGGACCCCTATCACACTCATGTTAATTTTTAACTATCTTCCCTTCATTCTAAAAATAATTTTTAACTCTAGAATCATTCTAAATCCTACTGTCTCATATAAGCTATAGACCTACATAAACTCCCTGTATAAGGAAACATTTTAAAGATCCCCATTGATGAAGAAATCCACCAATGCTTATGTACAACTGTCACATTTAACCCTAGAAGCGGATCAAAGGCGACAAGGCTTGGAATGAGATAGATGGGACATTCAAAAACAAGTGCCTGCCTAGAGTGGATATTTTAAGTTCAGAAGGAGACAGGTTAAGTAGAAACAAACAAACAAAAAATGTGGATGTGAAAAGGACAGCAAGCAAACCCAAGCCACAGGTCTAAAAGTAATGATCAAATGGAGGAGACTCAAAGCTAAACTTGAGCCCTAGGATAAGTCACTGTCCCTTCATGTACCCTCCCCACACTGTGCTGGTAAAATCCAGCCCAAAAATGCACCAAGAGAAACAGAGACCTGCCAGGCCAGCTTGCTCCTGATGAAAATAAGATCAAGTTCTTCCAGTTATAACTTTCAGTAAAGTCTTCCCCTCACTGGTATTAGGGGCTTCCCTAGTGGCTCAGATGGTAAAGAATCTGCCTATAATGTAGGACACCCGGGTTCGATCTCTGGATCAGAAAGATCCCCTGGAAAAGGAAAAGGCAACCCACTCCGGTATTCTTGCCTGGAGAATCCCATGGACAGAGGAGCCTGGCTGATTACAGTCCACAGGGTCACAAAAAGTTGGACACAAGTGAGCGACTAAACATACACATGCACCATTATTATTTTCGGTTGTGAGTGAGGTAAGCAGAATCATTACACATTAGGTCTGGAAGGGACCTCAAAGAACCTCTAGTCCACCTTCTCAGCCCCAGAGAAGAAAAAGAGCCTTGGAGAGGTTAGGGGTGTTGGAAGTTCAGTTCAGTCGCTCAGTCGTGTCCAACTCTTTGCGACCCCATGAATCACAGCACACCAGGCCTCCTTGTCCATCACCAATTCCCAGAGTTCACTCAAACTCACGTCCATCGAGTAGGTGATGCCATCCAGCCATCTCATCCTCTGGCGTCCCCTTCTCCTCCTGCCCCCAATCCCTCCCAGCATCAGAGTCTTTTCCAATGAGTCAACTCTTCGCATGAGGTGGCCAAAGTACTGGAGCTTCAGCTTTAACATCATTCCTTCCAGAGAACACCCAAGGCTGATCTCCTTCAGAATGGACTCACGTCCAACAAAGGTTGGATCTCCTTTGTAGAAAGTTAGTAACACACTAATGGAGTGGTGAGGAATAGTGGGATGAGAGGTCATCAGAGCTAAGACCATAGATAGCCATCAAGCCAGGGAAGACTGAGGGCCTGGAGGATGAAGTAAAGCTAAGAGCAGAAACTAGGATAGAGGCCCAGGCTTGTCCCAGAATTGCTGGGCAGGCAGAGTCAAAACTTCCCAGCGAAGTAAGGACACATCCTAGGCACCCAAGACTATTCTCAGGCTTTTTATCAGAACTCAACAAAGTGGGTGAGAAATCAAGGCAAGCAGCATAAGAAAGGAAAGCAGAGCATGGCAGATGAGTAAGAACCAGCGAGCCACGAAAGGGAAAAGGACAGTCAAGCTCACAATCTAAACCAAGACTTCAGCACTGACGTCTGCCACCTGGAAAGGACTTCAGAAACTAAAGTGACTCTGACTCAGGCTCAGAGAATCTATATGGTTCTGTGAGGGTGGGATTCAAGCCTGGCCCAGCTAATTTGGGGGGTCGAGCTGGTCACGGGATCACCTGGGTAAGGTGATGAATATGTGGGCATTAGGTAATCAGAATGTTGAGAAGGCAGATCCTAATAAAACCTAAGTAAATTGAATGCACTGTATGTACCTGAAAATGAATCAATAAGATATGCAATTGATCCACATGCACAGGTTAATATTTGTACGCAATGCAGAGACCACAACTACACAACTAGATAATCTAGATGCGTTTCTTGTTCGTTTCATCATGTCCTATCGCCACTCCCTTCAACTTTCAGTTCTTTTACTCTTTGTTGATAGGTTTTCCACCACAGACTCCCCAGTGCATTTTGAAATTATTTTCCTGGGTGAATTCACACATTCTATTTATTTTTCAATGCTGTCTTTTTTTTTTAAAGAAGTCTACTTTTAAAACATCATTTCCAGGACTTCTCAGGTGGTTCAGTGGTTAAGAATCTGCCTGCCAATGCAAGGGACATGGGTTTGACTCCTGGTCCTGGAAGATCCCACACGCTACAGGACAACTAAGCCCTGAGTGCCATGGCTACTGAGCCCCTACTCCACAAGAGAAGCCACCGTAACGAGAAGCCTGCACAGTGCAAGTAGAGAAAGCCCCACCACACCAATGAAGACCTAGCACAGCCATAAACAAATAGATAAAATTAAAAAATAATAATAAAATGCCATTTCCTATGGACAGGCTGCATATTTATCTATTTACTAAATGTTTATGCTTCTTTTGGCTTTCCCTTAGTATTCTGTGCTTACCTAGGGGCTCAAGAAAAGGCATGTTGTGAATTCAAATCAGTTTGTTTTCCACCTGAAAATTTTAAATCTAAAGATTTTGAATTTTACCTAAGCACACCAGAAACCATCATTTTTATTCTGTATTTTTTAAATGAGTAAATTCTAACCAAATGGTTTCACTTATATGATGAAAAATAAAATTATATCTAAAAGAATTTTAACTGAATCATCTTAGGTTAAATAAGTGAATAGAAGTAGAAAGGAAGCTGGGTGGCTTATACATTAATGGATTTAATCAATGATTTACAGTTAATTTACTTCACTTAAGTCCTTCCTTCAATCTATGCCCAAGGCTTTTATCTTTGAATTTCAGAATAAAAAAGCCAAACTTTTATTTGGAGAAATGGGCAGACATGAGGAGGGAGGGTAGTTGAAAATGCCAACAGCTTTCTGTGTATTCCTTTTGATATTTTATCAGTAAGGCTTTAATAGTTGCATAAGAACCACATGTTGATGTAATGCAAATGTTCCAAACAAAGATATCGATGACTCTAACTGATGAAATAACTAAATATCAACAGTAAAAGGACCTCCAAGATGATAAAAAAGAACATCACAGAGGGGGGAAAATGAGTTGCTGGCCAACATGTAAACAAGAATTTGACTCTGTTTATTTCTTCCGTTCTTCAGATACATTGGAGAATTGCTTTGTGCCTTGTACCTCTCAGGGTCCAATTTAATATCTTCCTGTTTTTTAGAAGGTGGTTTATGCAACTTATTGGAATGTTTCCAGGAAAAGACTGAGAGAAACCAAGAAAGAGAGAAGGGAAGGAAGAAAGGGAGGAAAGGAAACTTATAAGAATGTAAGGCTCAATAAGTCGTAATGCCCTTGGCAAAAGCTTTCCAAGTCCCCCTCTCCTGTCTTAAATTGCAATTATTTTGCTATGATGTATGGTGTCAAAATAGTGATCCTTGAGAATAAAGATCTTTATTTTTGCCCCCAAGCCACTATTTAAAAAGAAATGCAAATTTCCCTGAATGCATGTTTGTTTTCAAGCCTGACATGATCTTGTTCACAGACTACAAAGTCTCTCAAGAGAATTTCTGAAGCTCAATAACAAAAGACGTTATCTCTTTCCACATTCTCACTAATTGTGAAATAGGGGGAATAACTGGGAAGATGGGGGTTGAGCCCCATGTTTGGTTATCACATGTTGTTTCAAGCCAAAGACTCTGCCAAAACTCCTTCTGCTTCAAGGACAGGGGTGTCATCTCCTGCTTCCGTCTGTACTCAGAAACCACTGCAGGCTGTCAGACAGGGAGCAACACATTCAGTAACCACCCAGACTTTTTTCAAGTTGCTTAGGAAGAGTTCAAGGTGGCGCTAGTGGTAAAGAATCTGCCTGCCAATGAAGGAGACGAAAGAGATGCAGGTTGGATCCCTGAGTTAGGAAGATGACCTAGAGGAGGAAATGGTACTCCACTCCAATATTCTTGCCTGGAAAATTCCATGGACAGAGGAGCCTGGTGGGCTACAGTCCATGGGGTCACAAAGAGTTGGACACAACTTAGCAACTAAGCATAGGAAGAGTTCAGAGCTTCACCCTGACTCTATAAAATCTAAATGTGGAAATTCCCAACCGCCCTCATTCCCTGACTCCCAAATGTACCCAGACACATAAATACTACTGCATCTGTGGATGGGTGAGTTTTCAGTGATTCGCTGTGTGCACACCTATGCATGCCTGTCGATATGTGCACTGCCCAGACTTTCCTCAGAGAGCAAGAACTGGATGTCTATAAGAAAAAGACATATTTTTCTTTTTAAAAATGCCAACAAAGGTAAATCTTTGCACCGGAAGATATCTTGGAGATCATTTTGTTTAAATTTCTCATTTTAAAGATGATTTGTTCATGCTTCTAACAGATATTTTTAATCCAAGAATTTCCCAAAGACTTTAAATGACTTGTTCAGAGAAATTAAATATGGTGCTCAGTGTTGCACAGAAATTTAAAGAAAATTTGAAATGCTGTATAGTATCATTTCGTCTTCATGAATCACAACTTGTTGTGGTGAAATGGCTTGTGTAACTCAATGAAGCTATGAGCCAAGCTATGCAAGACCACCCAAGACAGACAGGTCACAGTGAAGAGTTCTGACAAAATGTGGTCCACTGGCAGAGGAAATGGCAAACTATTCCAGTATTATTGCCTCAAGAACACTATGAACAGTAAAAAATGACAAAAAGATATGATATCAGAAGATGAGCCCCTCCAGGTACCAAGGTGTCCAACATGCTACTGAGGAAGAGCAGAGGGCAATTACTAATAGCTCCAGAAAAAAAGAAGTGGTTAGGCAAAAGTGGAAATGACACTCAATTGTGGATGTGTCTAGTGGTGAAAGTCAAGTCCAATGATGTAAAGAACAATATTGCAAAGGAAACTGGAATGTTAGGTCCATGAAATTGGACATGGGCAAGCAGGAGATGGCAAGAGTGAACCTTGACATCTTAAGAATCAGTGAACTAAAATGAATGGGAATAATAGCCAGGACATGGAAGCAACCTAGATGTCCATCAGCAGATGAATGGATAAGAAAGCTGTGGTACATATACACAATGGAGTATTACTCAGCCATTAAAAAGAATACATTTGAATCAGTTCTAATGAGGTGGATGAAACTGGAGCCTATTATACAGAGTGAAGTAAGCCAGAAGGAAAAACACCAATACAGTATACTAACGCATATATATGGAATTTAGAAAGATGGTAACGATAACCCAGTGTACGAGACAGCAAAAGAGACACTGATGTATAGAACAGGCTTATGGACTCTGTGGGAGAGGGAGAGGGTGGGAAGATTTGGGAGAATGGCATTGAAACATGTGAAATGTCATGTATGAAACGAAATGCCAGTCCAGGTTCAATGCACGATGCTGGATGCTTGGGGCTGGTGCACTGGGACGACCCAGAGGGATGGTATGGGGAGGGAGGAGGGAGGAGGGTTCAGGATGGGGAACACATGTATACCTGTGGTGGATTCATTTTGATATTTGGCAAAACTAATACAATTATGTAAGGTTTAAAAATAAAATAAAATTAGAAAAAAAAATAAAATAAAATGAATGGGAATGGGCGAATTTAATTCAGGTGACCGTTATATCTACTGTGAACAAGAATCCCTTACAAGAACTGGAGTATCCCTCATAGTCAACAAAAGAGTCCAAAACTCAGTTCTTGAGTGCAGCCTCAAAATGACAGTGATCTAGGTTTGTTTCCAAGGCAAACTGTTCCACATCACAGTAATCCAACTCTATGATCCAACCACTGATGCCAGGAAGCGGAAGTTGACCGGTTCTCTGATGAGAAGCCCGGCAGGCCACAGTCCATGGGGTCACAAGAGTTGGACACAACTTAGCAACTAAACCACCACATCCCTCAATGAAATTGGAAACTTTTTTAAAGTTTCCTAAATTATCTTGAGAATGACATACACACACTACCATATGTAAGAGAGATAACCAACAAAGATCTACTGTATAGCACCAGGAACTTTACTCGATATTCTGTGATAACCTGTATGAGAAAAGAATCTGAAAGAGAATGAATCTATGCATATTTATAACTGAATCACTTTAGTTAGTGTACACCTGAAACTCACACATTGTAAATCAACTACACTCCAATAAGATTTATTAAAAACTAAAGTTTCCTAAATTATCATCCATGTTATTTCAACTCCTCCAATGTTAAGAAGTGATTATCAGTATTTCCAGGCCAGTCAAATCGAAGCATATGTTAGAAATGTTTGTTCTTTAGTTCCTTAATATCACTGCTTATGGCACTTTCCTAATGTTTAAAAAAAAAAAATCATAGTCTCTATTCCCAGCCTCTTCTTTTTCCTCGGTGGCAAAATGGGCACAGAATTAATCATATAGACAAGGGGCAGTAAACTTTCCCACAAAGGGCAAGATATTTCAGGCTCACAGCCATATGGTCTCCATCTCAGTTACTCAACTCTGTCATCAAAGCACAGAAGCAGTCACAGATAATAAGTAAATAAACAGCTCTATTGGGTTCCAATAAAACTTTATTAATAAAAACAGGCTGACGGCCAGATTTGAACCAAGGGCTGTAGTCTGCCGACTGATATAGACTATTATTACCTGGGTGTATCCCAGCTAATTTATCATCTTTCTTAGAAGATAAATTGCTTTTTCCCGTAATTACAATGCTCATTTTTTGATACAATCCCTAAGGTAACACATTCCAACAGAACTTTTAGCCATGGTAGAATTGTTTTATATCTGTGCTGTCAGTATAAGCACCACTAGCTATACGTGGCTACTGAACACCTGAAATGTGGCTAGGTGGCTGAGGAGCTAAATTTTAAATTTAATTTTTGCTAATTTAAATTTAAGTTGCCCTCTAGGAGCTGGTGGCTACCCCAAAGGACAGTGAAGCCTTAAGGATCAATGAAGACCACCAGGCACTATTTTAGACAGAGCCAAAATACTGGAAGGCCTATTGTGTGCTCAAATCACAAGGTGTAGACAGGTATCTATATCATTATGCCCGTGACCAGCCTTGGGCATTTCAAAGGCATTCTTTTTCTAATAAAATAATGTTTTAGATAACTCTCCCAGTAGAAAAGTATAATTTAATTTATATACGTTGTATTTTATTTTATTTTATTTTAAATTTTATTTTATTTTTAAACTTTACATAATTGTATTAGTTTTGCCAAATATCGAAATGAATCCATCACAGGTATACATGTGTTCCCCATCCTGAACCCTCCTCCCTCCTCCCTCCCCATACCATCCCTCTGGGTCATCCCAGTGCACTAGCCCCAAGCATCCAGTATCGTGCATTGAACCTGGACTGGCATCTCGTTTCATACATGATATTTTACATGTTTCAATGTCATTCTCCCAAATCTTCCCACCCTCTCCCTCTCCCACAGAGTCCATAAGACTGTTCCATACATCAGCGTCACTTTTGCTGTCTCGTACACAGGGTTATTGTTATCATCTTTCTAAATTCCATATATATGCGTTAGTATACTGTATTGGTGTTTTTCCTTCTGGCTTACTTCACTCTGTATAATAGGCTCCAGTTTAACTGCATACCATTCATTTGGGGTTTTTATCATTTATTTATTTATTTTTGGCTATGCTGGGTTTTTGTTGCTGCTTAGGGTTCCTCTGGTTGTGGCGACCAGGGGCTACGCTTTAGTTGCGGTGCACGGGCTTGTCATTGTGGTGGCTTCTCTTACTGTGGAGCATGAGCTCTAGGGTGCAGGGGCTTCAGTAGTTGCGACTCAAGGGATCTAGAGAGCAGGCTCAGTAGTCGTGACGTGCAGGCTAAGTTGCCCTGCAGCATGCGGAATCTTCCCAGGCCAAGGATTGAACCCCTGCCCCCTCCCCCACCCCCGCACTGGCAAATGGATTCCTTACCACTGTACCACAAGGGAAGTCCTCTACTTTGTATTTTTAAGAAACTTTTGGGAATCCATCAGTTGGAATAAGTGCATGACACCTTCATTTTGTTTTAATACAGCATTGGGTTAAATTTGAGTCAATAAGTAAATTGCACCTGCAATTGTAAGAGTTGAGGATTTATCACTGCCTTCACTGTGCTAACTGCTTATCTGAAAAAACAGAGAAAGCAAATTCATATCCTCCAAAGTCTTAACTTCCCTATTGAAGGTATATGTTTCATTAATAGGAGTACAAAACAATTAAACTGCCCTGGAATGAGTGAATCAGAGAAAACTGAAAAGAGCAGGAGATATTTGATTTGGACATTGACCAGAAATAGGGAAGAAAAGTGGGCTTCCAGGTGGAGCTAGTGGTAAAGAATCTGCCTGCCAAGGCAGGAGACATAAGAGACGTGGGTTCAGTCCTTGAGAGGGGAAGATCCTCTGGAGAAGGGCATGTCCATCTATCTCCACAGACCATGCAGTGCCATGCTCACTCAGTCGTGTCCAACTCTGCGACACATGGACTGTAGCCCACCAGGCTCCTCTGTCCACAGAATTTTCTAGGCAAGAATACTGGAGTGGGTTGCCATTTTCTTCTCCAGGGAATCTTCCCAACCCAAGGATTGAACCTGCATCTCTTGTATCTCTTGCATTGCCTATTCCTCCATGGCCTCCACCACTCCTATTACTTGACGTCTAGTAGGTTTCATTCATTCATAATACTCGCCTGGCCTCAAAGGCATTTGAGTTTTTTAATCCCAACCTAAGACAGCTGATTTGGGTGAAAGTTTAAAATTTCATCGGGTTTCAGAAACTTCCTCTACAAATGTTACCTTCTACAATACCATATTTTTACTCTAACCACAATGACTTAAATATTCTGTTTTCTTGAGAATATCCCACATTCCCAATCTTTTAATTAATTTAGGCATATCCATCTTCTTGAATGGCTTCATCTCAAAATTTTGGAAGAAAGGAATAATAAGCTAAAGAATCAGAAAACAGACATTGGACCTTAGCCCTAAGCAGTTTTATTGCTTCTTCTGTTGAATCTGGTGCAGTAGGCAGGTATTAGTTTCCACTGGGTATCTCAGAATGACCTGTACCACATATCTATGTGTGCCATCTTCCCTGGGACCTCCTGGAAGCATGGAAAGACAAATGTCAGGATCCGATCCAACCGTAAACCTCAGGTTTCATGCTGGCTAGGAAAAGCCCCCAGTTATTTTCAATGTCTGGTAGAACCATCCATTGTCAGATAACTTTTCTATTTGAAAGTTAGAGGGTTTAATCTGCTTAATATTGATTAAGATGCAATTAATGAGCAATATTAGTGTAGCTTACCAGGTGCCTCAGTTGGTAAAGAATCTGTTTGCCAGTGCAGGAGATGCGAGAGATTTGGGTTGGGTCAGGAATATCCCCCTAGAGTAGGAAACGGCAACCCACTCCAGTATTCTTGTCTGGAAAATTCCACAGACAGAGGAGCCTGGTATGCTACAGTACATGGGGTCACAAAGAGTCAGACACTATTAATAACACACAACCAAGAACTACAACAAAATTAGTGTAGATGAAGTTGGAATTAATTTTATACTAAAGAAGTTGTAAGACATCAGGTTCTTGACTGAGAAGACGCTCCAGCTTTGATGACTTCCTGCACGCCAAATAACAAGTTGTTCACATATGATAGTCAGTAACCGGTGACATCTTTTCTCTTTATTTGCAAAACTATGAGCTATGTGTTCATGGATTTCTAACTGTATTTATTGCACAAATATACTAGGTAGAGTGAAACATGTTTCTTATGTGTTGGTATAAAGCCTTTATCATCTTACACAGAATAGTATAAAACCACATTTGCCTGATTAAAAACTCTGTACTTATTTGAAGTTTCATAAACTGAGTAGAAAATGGACCTGTGAAACCATGAACAAGTCTCATGTGACCATGTGACTGCAGGGACAGGAGGGCAAGGAAGGATTCTGAGGCACCATTTTCTCTTTTACTAAGAGTTTAGAATGTCCCACTCTTCTAAGTTTTAAAGATGGGGTTGGGATGGAGGGCAGAAAATGTCTCATGTGTGGATGCCTACCCTAGAATCACAGTTGATCCTAATGTTTAAATATTAGATCTGACCTTTAGGCTGAAGTTTGAGAGGAGTGATACTGTCAGTCCCTCTGTTCTGTAAATACCCTCACAGTGCATTTTAGGAAAACCCCACAGAGCTACCAGGCGGAGGCACAGCCCAGTAAACACAGTTGACTCTATGCTAGGCCCAGAGCTTGGATCCCATGTAGCTGCTCCTGAGCTACTGATGCTGGGCAGAGTCCAGAAAAGGTAGCTTTGGTAGCAGGGGCTAAGAATTACACCTTGATCAACTTTAACCTAACACCTGCATCTGTGCTAAGTCATTTCAGTCATGTCTGATTCTTTGGGACCCTATGGACTGTAGCCCTCCAGGCTCCTCTGTCCATGATTCTCCAGACAAGAATATCATAGTCAGTTGCCATGCCCTCTTCTGGGTTATCTTCCCGACCCAGGATGGAACCCGCATCTCTTTTGTCTCCTGAATTGGCAGGCGGATTCTCTACCCCTGGCGCCACCTGGAAATCCCTGGTGCGGGGCAGGTCAAGACAAGGTAGTTTTGCTAGCTGAGGCTAAGAATCAAGCCTTGATTAACTTGACTAAACTAATGCAACCAATCAAACGCCTAGGAAAAAATTTTGCCAAGGCTACATGGCAAGTAACCAAATAGGAAAAAAAGATGAAGAAATTCTATGCTGCAACTTTGAGGCTTAAGCCTAATTCCAAGTCTAATTCTACCTAAGGAGCCTTAGAAATCTCTAGGGCAACACACATATAATATCTATGCTGTCAAAGGCACTTGTCTTCCTTGCCCAGTAAGTTCTTTTTAACCCCAAAGGGCGAAAAATACACACAAATCCTCCCTCTATCCACGTTCCCTCTTAGGAACCTCAGTCTTGCCTAAGCAAATTCTTTCCCTGTTCACAGGGAGACAACACCAGACTTTGCTTTGGGACTACTTTCTAAGCCAGGACAATCTGATGTAGCATGTTGACTCAGGGGACATTTGGGTACAGACATCTTCCATCAGCCATTGGAAGCAAAAAACAAACAAACACAAAAAAATTAAATTAGGTGAGAAGAGACAACTGCAAACGATTATGAGACAGTGGCGTGGTCATAAAAATTTAGAAGGCTTCCATACTGCTTCATGAAAATCTCTAATTTCTCTCTGTATTTTTAATAGTCTGAAACTGCAGTTTGGAATTAGGAGTGTGTTTGGTGTTTAGAAATACTAGGAAGAACTCCAGTCAGTAAATCCACACTGAAAGAAGAGCTTTGCCTCTGTATCAAAAATTAGTGAATGAATGTACAGTATAATGATTTGATACACAATATGTATTGTGAAAGGATTCCCAGAATCAAATAAATTCACACCCATCACCTCATACATTAACCTTTTTTAAAATTAACTTTAAGAATCAAAAAAAAAAAAAGATTATTTGGCTCTGGAACACCTCAGAGTAAGACTCAAGAATTAGGGTACCTCATTTTTACAATGGAATATTACCCAGGCATAAAAGGCACAACATTGGGTCATCTGTGGAGATGTGGATGAAGCTGGAGTATGTCATACAGAGTGAAGTAAGTCAGAAAGAGAAAAACAAATATTGTATATTAATGCATACACGTGGAATAGAAAAATAGCACAGATGATCTTATCTGCAGGGTAGGAATAGAGATGCAGGTTTAGAGAGCAGACATGTGGACAAGGTGGGGAAGGGGAGGGTGGGACGAACTGGGAGATTAGGATTGACATATATGCACCAGGGTGTGTGCTGTTGTGTTATAACTTATTTCAACCTGATGGACTATAGCCCCATCAGACTCCTCTGTCCATAGGACTTCCCAGGCAAGAACGCTGGACTGGGTAGCCATTTCTTTCTCCAGAGGATCTTCCTGATCTGGGGTCAAATGCAGGTCTCCTGCATTGCAGACAGCTACAACTAAAACTCCCCCGTGCCACAACTAAGACCCAGAACAGCCAATTTTTTTTTTTTATTCTTAAAGTTAAATTTTAAAAAAGGTAAATATATGAGGTGATGGGTGTGAATTTATCTGATGGTGGGAATCCTTTCACAATGCATATCGTGTATCAAATCATCAAACTGTACCTATAAAAGTTTATAATTTGTCAATTAAACCTCAATAAAGCTGAATATATACATATATATATATATATATATATATGTATGTATACATGTGGTTGCCTCTGTGAAAAACGGGGGAAGAAAATGTGATACAGTGCGTCCCCTGCATATGAACCTTCAAAGATGTGAATGTGTGTGCCCCTGAATGCCAGCTGTTTGGTTGTTTACTGCGCTTTTCAAGGTACGGTACTGAAAGGATAAAAATATTTATTTTTTGTGCTTGTTTATCTTTTAAGTACATATTACTTGTGTGAAAAGTATTATAAACCTATTACAATACAAAACTATATAGCTGATGGAGTTAGTTGGGTACCTAGGCTAACCTTGTTGGACTTAACAAAAAAATTGAACTTTAACAAACGCACTCTCAGAATAGAACTCCTCTTTATGTAGGGGACTTCCATCATAAAAAAGAGCAATAAATTCCAAATCAAAATAATTGGGTCTTACCCTTGATTCCCCAAAATAATAGTGTAGCCTTGGTGTGTGTGTGTGCTCAGTTGTTCAGTCATATCTTACTTTTTCTGGCCCCATGGACTGTAGCTTGCCTAGCTCCTCTGTCCATGGGATTTCCCAGGCAAGAATATTGGAGTGCATTGCCTTTTACTACTCCAGGGCATCTTCCCGACCCAGGGATCGAACCCTCATCTCTTATATCTCCTGCACTGGCAGGTGGATTCTTTATCACTAGCATCACTTGATTTGACCTCCCTGGTGGCTCAGAAGGTAAAAGAGTCTGCCTACAGTGCAGGAGACCCAGGTTCAGTCCCTGGTTGGGAAGATCCCCTGGAGAAGGAAATGGCAATACAATCCAGTACTCTTGCCTGGAAAATCCCATGGACGGAGGAACCTGGTAGGCTACAGTCCATGGGGTCGCGAAGAGTTGGACACGACTGAGTGACTTCACTTTCACTTTTCACTTGGTTTAGCTTTGGGCAAAGTCATCTAATCTCTCTCATTCTCAGTTTTCTGGTTCATCAATGTAAACAGAAATACATACCACCAGGGCTATTGTATAAATTAGAAGAAATAATTCATTTTAACAAACTATGAAACATATAGGGTGCTAATAAATGTTAGGATTATATCAAAATGATAATAATAACATAAGGCTTTTTCTTTTATTGATTGATAATTCAAACTACAGTGGTTTGCCACCCAACAAGGGAAAAACACCCATCAATTTTTTTAAAAAAAAGAAAGCATTTCAAAGTATATACTCAGGATATTTTCTTTTTTTTAATTTCACAATATTAAGTATGGAAAACATCTTCTATAATGTCTCCAAACCACTTTCAAAAGCAAGTATGAAGTAAGTAATCTGGACTAAGAAATTGCTATAAAATAAAAAATGTTAATCCTTGAAATCTCAGAAAGAGAAAACTCCATTCATGCAAGTATAATAGGATATTGTTCCTTAAAGGAGAAAAAATTATCTAAGCTTCAGTACTTAGGTATATGGATAACATCTAGTCCCTCAAACTAAATCATCAATCCCTACTTTTTCTCTTATCTCAGCATTACGTAAAGGAAAAGAATGTAAGAAGATATTGCTAAAAGCAGCACATTTACATCCATCACAAAATAATCATACCACTTCCCTTGTAGCCCAAAGTAGATTTAATATAATTAAAGAGAGAGGAGAAAATGCTTGAAAATGAACAAGACTTTTTTTTTTTTTTTTTTTTCAAAAACATAATTGAAGGAGCTTTGTGCTTCTGTCCAAGATAGAGGAAGAAAAATCATATTTACTTTTCCATTAGAAATAACTAAACAAACAGACAAAAGATATGAAGCAATTGGCTTTTATAACATTGGATGTTACTGACAAACAACAGAGGTCCCTGAAAGATGAAAAACAAATGAGACAAGCCCTGTAGCTCTTTCAGTGTATTTCCACAAGAGAGATTCCAGGCCACACCACAGAGAAGATGAATGCAAGGAAAACTTGGTAGTTTGCCTGAGCTGAGGAGACTCTGCTGAGTCAAGAGAGGCCCAGACAGCTAGAGCTCCCTGAGCAGAACCCTGGAGGGGAGGAAGTCACACAAAATGAGGATTGCCTAGGGAGATCTGCAGATAATTGTCCTCGGGACTTTGGCTGGGTACTGATCAGATATGCATGTGTGGTAATTGCCCAAGGCTGGGGACAGAACTAACAGAAGCAGAAGATATTAAGAAGAGGTGGCAAGAATACACAGAAGAACTGTACAAAAAAGATCTTCATAAACCAGATAATCACGATGGTGTGATCACTCACCTAGAGCCAGACATCCTGGAATGTGAAGTCAAGTGGGCCTTAGGAAGCATCACTACGAACAAAGCTAGTGGAGGTGATGGAATTCCAGTTGAGCTATTTCGAATCCTGAAAGATGATGCTGTGAAAGTGCTACACTCAATATGCCAGCAAATTTGGAAAACTCAGCAGTGGCCACAGGACTGGAAAAAGTCAGTTTTCATTCCAATCCCAAAGAAAGGCAATGCCAAAGAATGCTCAAACTACTACACAATTGCACTCATCTCACACGCCAATAAAGTGATGCTTAAAATTCTCCAAGCCAGGCTTCAGCAATACATGAACCATGAACTTTCAGATGTTCAAGCTGGTTTTAGAAAAGGCAGAGGAACCAGAGATCAAATTGCCAACATCCGCTGGATCATCAAAAAAGCAAGAGAGTTCCAGAAAAACATCTATTTCTGCTTCATTGACTAAGCCAAAGCCTTTGACTGTGTGGACCACAATAAACTGTGGAAAATTCTTAAAGAGATGGGCATACCAGATCACCTGACCTGCCTCTTGAGAAATCTGTATGCAGGTCAGGAAGCAACAGTTAGAACTGGACATGGAACAACAGATTGGTTCCAAATAGGAAAAGGAGTATGTCAAGGCTGTATATTGTGACCCTACTTATTTAACTTATATGCAGAGTACATCATGAGAAATGCTGAGCACAAGCTGGAATCAAGATTGCTGGGAGAAATATCAATAACCTCAGATATGCAGATGACACCACCCTTATGGCAGAAAGGGAAGAAGAACTAAAGAGCCTCTTGATGAAAGTGAAAGAAGAGAGTGAAAAAGTTGGCTTAAAGCTCAACATTCAGAAAACTAAGATCATGGCATCTGGTCCCATCACTTCATAGCAAATAGATGGGGAAACAGTGGAAACAGTGGCTGACTTTATTTTTCTGGGCTCCAAAATCACTGCAGATGGTGATTGCAGCCATGAAATTAAAAGACGCTTACTCCTTGGAAGGAAAGTTATGACCAACCTAGACAGTACATTAAAAAGCAGAGACATTACTTTGCCAACAAAGGTCCATCTAGTCAAAGCTATGGTTTTTCCAGTGGTCATTTATGAATGTGAGAGTTGGACTATAAAGAAAGCTGAGTGCCAAAGAATTGCTGCTTTTGAACTGTGGTGTAGGAGAAGACTCTTGAGAGTCCCTTGGACTCCAAGGAGATCCAACCAGTCCATCCTAAAGCAGTTCAGTCCTGGGTGTTCATTGGAAGGACTGATGCTAAATCTGAAACTCCAATACTTTGGCCACCTGCTGTGAAGAGCTGACTCATTGGAAAAGACCCTAATGCTGGTAAAGATTGAGGGCAGGAGGAGAAGGGGACAACAGAGGATGAGATGGTTGGATGGCATCACCGACTCAATGGACATGGGTTTGGGTGGACTCCAGGAGTTAGCGATGGACAGGGAGGCCTGGCATGCTGTGGTTCATGGCATCACAAAGAGTCAGACACGACTGAGTGACTGAAATGAAAACTGAAACTGGGGACAGAACTGCCTGAAAGAATTAGAAGGAACAATCCCAGGAGCTAACCGAGAACTGGAACAAGTCTGTTTCCACCAGCCTGAGTGAAAAGCCTTACAATGCAGAGGCATCACACAGAGGCTGCAAAAAGATTTTGCTTCAGTATTGGGTCAGAAATAGCTCTAGATTAAATGCAGCTTCACCCCCATCTAAAAAAGTTCAAGGGCAAGACTGAACTGTTTCCAAGTAACACACTTACATGCCAAAAAAAAAAAAAATACTACAAGAACACTGTAGGAATAAAAAAACAAAGAAATTAAGAAGATGACACTCTTAATGTCTAACACCCAAACAAAAATGACCACGCATGTAAAGAAGCTGAAAAAGTATGACCTGCAATAAGGATAAATATCAATGAATTGAAATAAACCCAGAAATGACACAGATGACATAACTGTACACAAGGCTATTAAAATATTTATGATAACTGTAGTCCACAGGTTTGGGAAGCTAGAAGAAAGATTGCACATGTTAAGCAGAGACATAGAAAACATTTTTTTAAAAGAAGAACCTAATCAACCTTATGAAAATAAAAACTACAAAGTATGAGATGAAAAATTCATTGCTAAAAGCAAAAAGATAATGGACCTGAAACATAGGACCCTCTTACACTGTTGGTGGGAATGCAAACTAGTACAGCCACTATGGAGAACAGTGTGGAGATTCCTTAAAAAACTGGAAATAGAACTGCCTTATGATCCAGCAACCCCACTGCTGGGCATACACACTGAGGAAACCAGAAGGGAAAGAGACACGTGTACCCCAATGTTCATCGCAGCACTGTTTATAATAGCCAAGACATGGAAGCAACCTAGATGTCCATCAGCAGATGAATGGATAAGAAAGCTGTGGTACATATACACAATGGAGTATAACTCAGCCATTAAAAAGAATACATTTGAATCAGTTCTAATGAGGTGGATGAAACTGGAGCCTATTATACAGAGTGAAGTAAGCCAGAAGGAAAAACATAAATACAGTATACTAACGCATATATATGGAATTTAGAAAGATGGTAACAATAACCCGGTGTAAGAGACAGCAAGGGAGACACTGATGTATAGAACGGTCTTATGGACTCTGTGGGAGAGGGAGAGGGTGGGAAGATTTGGGAGAATGGCATTGAAACATGTAAAATATCATGTAGGAAACGAGTTGCCAGTCCAGGTTCGATGCACGATGCTGGATGCTTGGGGCTGGTGCACTGGGACGGCCCAGAGGGATGGTATGGGGAGGGAGGAGGGAGGAGGGTTCGGGATGGGGAACACATGTATACCTGTGGCGGATTCATTTTGATATTTGGCAAAACTAATACAATTATGTAAAGTTTAAAAATAAAATAAAATTAGAAAAAAAAGAAAAAAAAAAAAAAAGAAGTGATCTAAAATGAAACTCAGAGAAAAGTATGTTTTTTAATGTACAAATGACCAGTCAGCTGTGGAACAACAGCATACAAACTAATATATCTATAACTGGGGTCCACAAAATGTTAGTTGCTTAGTTATGTCCAACTCTTTATGATCCCATGGACTTTATAGCCCATCAGGTTCTTCTGTCCATAGAATTTTCCAAGTGAGAGTACTGGAGTGGATTGCCCTTCCCTTCTCCAGGGGATCTTCCTGACCCAAGGATTGAACCTGGGTCTCCTGCACTGCAGGCAGATTCTTTACCATCTGAGCCACCAAGTGGATAATAAAATATTTTTGAAGAAATAGTGACAGAACATTTTCCAAATTTTATAAAAACTTTAAACACATATCCAAGGTGTTCAACAAATTCCAAACACGAGGAATGTGAAGAAACATGCACCAAGACACAGTATAGTCAAATTAGTTATAAAATGATAAGAAGAAAATACAAAAAGAAGCCAACCCAAAAACACATTATGTGCAGTAAAACAAAAAACAACAGCAAGTTACTTGCTGAAAATAATGCAAGCAAGAAAAGAGAGGGGCAACATCTTTAAAACACATAAGTTGGAAAATGGTTATAACGAAAATCTTGACCCAGCAAAAATATCTTTTAAGAAAGTAGCAAAATAAAAACTTTTCAGACAAACAAAAGACAAAAGAATTTATTAACACACCTTCCCTAAAATACATGCTTATTTTTACTCTCCTGGTTCACCAGGTACTTCAGGGGTCATGGGCTTCGGTGCAGACACGACCAACTCCAAGAAACACACACAACCAGTCCTGAAAATGGCACAGAAAAAAATATCAAGAAACCCTGATCCCAAAGATATGAATCTCTTAAGGAGATTGGCCCCAAGTTCCTAAAGAATATGTGCTTTGTCAAGAGGCATAAGAAGGGCTTGAAGACGATGCAGGCCAACAAAGTCAAGGCCTTGAGTGCACGCTTGGAGGGTATGAAGACCCATATGAAGCCCAAGGAGGTCAAGGTCAAGATCCCAAAGGAAAAAAAGAAAAAAAAGATCCCAAAGGGGTGTCAGCCCCAAGCTTACTGGACTTGCCTACAGTGCTCACCCCAAGTTTGGGAAACATGCTTGTGCCACAGATCTCAGGATCAAAGGCCAGTGCCAAAGCTTAAACCAAGGCCACGCCCTTGACTCCAGCTCCAGCTCAAGCTCCCAAAGGTGCCCAGACCCCCACGAAGTAGTCTCTGTCTGTGAAGAGGAGTGTGAAGGACTGGTGTAAACCTGCTGTCTACATGTGGCTTATATCCTCTTGTGCTAGTCATACAAACAAACCCAAAGCAGAAAAAAAATTTCTTTAGGCATATGGAAAATGATACCAGATGGAAATCTGAATCTAGACAAAGGAACAAAGGGCATCAGAAACAGTAAATATTCAGATAAGTAGAAAATAATCTCTTATTCAAAGTTCTTTTTAAAGTCATTGTTTATATAAAACAAAAGTAAAACATGGTATGGTACTTTATGTCATATGTAGAAATAAATTATGTGACAAAAATAGGTCAAAGGGTAGGTCAGGAAAATGGATGTGCTCTGCTATATGTAAAGTGGTTACTATCTCTTAATGGAAGACAGCAATAAGTTAATATTAAGTTAAAGACATATATTACAAAAACCTTTGTGTTGTTTAGTCACTCAGTCATGTCCAATTTTTTGCAACCCCATAGATTGTAGCCCACCAGGCTCATCTGTCCATGGGATTTCCCAAGCAAGAATACTGGAGTGGGTTCCACTTCCTCCTCCAGGGGATCTTCCCGACCCAGGGATCGAACCCATGTCTCCTGCATTGACAGGCAGATTCTTTACTACTGAGCCACCAGGGAAGTCTTACTTTCAGTTGGTGCCTGCATATTACACAGAACCATCTATAAATCAGGCTTGAGTTTTTTCTTCCTCAGTCAACTTGTTATAGAGAGCATTTCATGATACCATAGGTATGGACTGAAAATGTAGCAAGAGAAGAGGAGCACTGACTTCAAGGCCTGCTCAAGTTGCATTGCATATACACCACTTCAACTTGACAATGGAGTTCTCTATTCAAATTTATGGTTTAGTGGGTGAGACAACAACCAGTTCATGATGGGTAGCTCAGGATGCATGGTAACTTGGTGACCCATAGTGGGTGATCATAGGAAAGTGCCCCAGCTACAAAGGAGACTCAGAAAGTGAGCTAAAATATTTGAAAGATGGGACTCATCAATTAAGAAATTCTCCAAATATCAGAAGGGTGTTCCAAAAGTTATTTGGTAGCCAAAAAATCATGACAAGTGTCTGCTGCTGCCACTGCTGCTAAGCTACTTCAGTCGTGTCCAACTCTGTGTGACCCCATAGACAGCTCCTCTGTTCCTGGGATTCTCCAGGCAAGAATACTGGAGTGGGTTGCCATTTCCTTCTCCAATGCATGCATGCATGCTAAGTCATTTCAGTCAAGTCTGACTCTGTGTGACCCCATGGACAGCAGCCCACCAGGCTCTTCTGTCCACGGGATTCTCTAGGCAAGAATACTGGAGTGGGTTGCCATTTCCTTCTCCATGACGAATGTCTACCACAACTTATTCTTTGCTTTACCAACATTAATTACACCCTTATTGCATACACTGCCTTCCATACAAATTGAAAAGCATTCATTACAATGACAATAAAATGCTCTCAACTATGTTAAACAATTATCCTCATATAGGAAATTTCCCTCACTCTTTGCCCACAAAGTAGAGCCAACTGAAAGAATTATCAGTTTCTGCACCTACCTCCAAATTCAGGTTATTTGAATGATATCTAATCCTTAACCTCAATTCCAACTTGACATTTTGTAAATTGTGATCTAAATTGCAACATTAACCACCACCTTCAAAATATACTATATAAATACAATATATGGGAAAGAGCAATAAGAAAATTAGTCAAAATATATACATGAAATAGCAAAAAAAAAAAAAAAAAATAGGGGTATAGACTAAAAAATAATGTCTAAGATAGCAAAGAATTCACCTGCAATTCAGGAGACCTGGGTTCAGTCCCTGAGTTGGGAAGACTCCCTGTAAAAGGGAATGGCTACCCACTCCAGTATTCTTGCTTGGAGAATTACATGGACAGAGGAGCCTGGTGGGCCACAGTCCATAGGGTCCCAAAGAGCTGGACACGACTGAGCAACTAACACACACAGAGACTACTTCTAATTCTCACCACAAGTCTACATCAGTATTCATGAAGTCTGTATCAGTTGACTATGTCCATTATAATGCTGCATAACAAGCAATCACAACATTTAAGCAACATATTTATTTCATGAGTCTACTGACCAGCTAAAATCAGTTGTCCCAGGTTGGACTCAAATGGGCAGTTTTGCTGCCCTCAGATGGGCTCATTCACACCTCTGTGGCTGGCTGGGTGTTGGCTGATCTAGGCTGTTGTAGGCTGGGCTTGGCTGAGGGTAGCAGTGTTCCATGTGTAGGTGTTCCTTGGCCTAGCAGGCTAGTCCAAACACATTCTTTACATGTCTAAGACCAAGGTGCAAAAGTGCAAGTGCAAACTTGTGAAATATCTCAAAGCCTAGGCTTAGAACTGGAAAAATGTCATCTTTATCTCATTGTAATGGCAAAAGTAAATCCCATTGCTGAACCCCAAATCAAGAGACTCAGGGTACAATGAAGAAAGAGGTGAAGAACCAGTATTAATAATACAAGCTACCAAAGCTTCCTTCTACTACTCACTCCATGTGTCTTCCCATAGCCCTCAACCCAGCACCTCAACAGGCTGGGCTTTTACCTGGTGAAGTGATGTAAGCATCACCACTGAGGGGTCTGAGCCTTAGTGGTCCTGTGTGTCTGAGATTTCCATAAGTTTTCATTCACTTTTCCTATGGGCCTGGCCTCCCTTTTGTGGAGTTTTAATTAAATGTCTAATATTTCACATCCAGGAAGATACTAAGATACAAAATATCCCAAGAAGGAGTGGCCACAGAAGCAGGAAGAAAATTTGGGAAATCTTTTTGCAATACCAGAAAAAAGAATATTTCAAGAAGAAGGAGGTAATAGAAGCAGGAAGAAAATTTGGAAAATGTACTTGTAATACCAGAAAGAAAGAATATTTCAAGAAGGAGGTGATCAAAAGACAAGTAAGATGAATACTGAGGACTTCCCTGGTGGTACATGGGATAAGAATCCACCTGCCAATGCAGGTGACATGGGTTCGATATTTGGTCCAGGAAGATTCCACACGCCAAGGGGCAACTGGAGCCTGCACATCAAGCTTACTGAAGCCCCTGTGCCTAGAGCTCGTGCTTTGCAACAACAGAAGCCACTGCAATGAGAAGCCTGTGCACTGCAACCAACAGTAGCCCCCGCTCACTGCAACTTGAGAAAGCCCACAGGCACCAGTGAAGACCAGGAATCAAAAATAATCATAATAATAAATAATTTTTTAAAAACTGAAAAACTTTCTGCTTAGCTACATGAAAGCCCTTGATGATTTAATAGGAGCTGTTTCCATGGAGAAATGGAGGAGCTAGCCAGAAATTTTACATTGTGATGTATACCATGGCTTGTGAAATAAAGAAAAGTATGGAGATGAACTAACTCTTTTTCTGGCCCCATCTCTTCCCACTAGATCCACTGGGCTTCCAGCTTGATGTGTCAGCCAGTGCACAGGCCGTAGGCACCAGCAGGCGCCGATGCACTCAACTCACCCACGCAGCCTCGTGAACAAGTGGCCCACGTTTTCCCTCGTCTCTCCAACCAGCTGTGGTGGGATTCAGCGGCATTTCTGCCATTCATTTCCCAAGCTTGTTGTTCCTTCATAAGCACTGGGTTACTGGTCACCCTAGTTCTTCCTCCTTTTTCACAGTTCCATCCCTTCCTCACAAACATTCCTCAAAGTTCTAACATATGGTTTGCACATGTCCAGTATTTCTAGCATTTTTAAAGCCTTTGACTGTGTGGATCACAATAAACTATGGAAAATTCTGAAAGAGATGGGAATACCAGACCACCTGACCTGCCTCTTGAGAAATCTGTATGCAGGTCAGGAAGCAACAGTTAGAACTGGACATGGAACAACAGACTGGTTCCAGATAGGAAAAGGAGTACGTCTAGGCTGTATATTGTCACCCTGCTTATTTAACTTCTACGCAGAATACATCATGAGAAATGCTGGGCTGGAGGAAGCACAAGATGGAATCAAGATTTTCAGGAGAAATATCAATAACCTCAGATATGCAGATGACACCACCCTTATGGCAGAAATTGAAGAGGAACTAAAAAGCCTCTTGATGAAAGTGAAAGAGGAGAGTGAAAAAGTTAGCTTAAAGCTCAACATTCAGAAAACGAAGATCATGGCATCCGGTCCCACCACTTCATGGAAAATAGATGGGGAAATAGTGTAAACAGTGGCTGACTTTATTTTTTAGGGCTCCAAAATCACTGCAGATGGTGACTGCAGCCATGAAATTAAAAGACGCTTACTCCTTGGAAGAAAAGTTATGACCAACCTAGATAGCATATTCAAAAGCAGAGACGTTACTTTGCCAACAAAGGTCCGTCTAGTCAAGGGCTATGGTTTTTCCTGTGGTCATGTATAGATGTGAGATTTGGACTGTGAATAAAGCTGAGCGCTGAAGAATTGATGCTTTTGAACTGTGGTGTTGGAGAAGACTCTTGAGAGTCCCTTGGACTGCAAGGAGATCCAACCAGTCCATTCTAAAGGAAATCAGTCCTGGGTGTTCTTTGGAAGGACTGATGCTAAAGCTGAAACTCTAATACTTTGGCCACCTCATGCGAAGAATTGACTTATTGGAAAAGACTTTGATGCTGGGCGGGATTGGGGGGCAGAAGGAGAACGGGACGACAGAGGATGAGATGACTGGATGGCATCACCGACTCGATGGTCATGAGTTTGAGTGAACTCCGGGAGTTGGTGATAGACAGGGAGGCCTGGCGTGCTGTGATTCATGGGGTCGCAAAGAGTCGGACGTGACTGAGCGACTGAACTGAACTGAACATTGGTTTATAACATCATATAAGCTTCACACATACAACTTTATATCTCTACTTCTGTATACACTACAGTGTGCTCACTACCCAAAATTTGGTTTCCACCTGTTACCGTATGTTTGACCCCCTTTATCTACTTCACCCTCACTCCCAACCTCTTCCCCTCTGGTAGACAACACTACTCTGTTCTGTAAAACTATCTGTTTTTATTTGGCTTGGCTTGGCTTGTTTGTTAATTTTGTTTATTATATTACACGAGGGAAATCATATGGTATTTGTCTTTCCCCATCTGATTTATCTTGCTTAGCATAATACCCTCAAGGTCCACCCACGTTGTTGCAAATGGCTAAATTTCATTCTTTTTAGGACTAAGCAGTATAAGGTTTCATCTTTTTTTAAGACTGACCATATTCCATTATGTATATATACCACATCTTCTTTATCTATGTATTTGCTGATGGGCACTTAGGTTGCTCCCATATGCTGTGATGAACATAGAAGTGTATGTATCTTTTTGAATTAGTGTTTTTGTGTTCTTTGAATAACAGTATTTCCAACATTAATACGGTGTGTTTGATATTTATCTTTTCTTTTAACATTATGGTGGGAATCTATAAAGATCTTTATTTTTGCAACCCCACAGACTGTAGTCTGCCAGGCTCCTCTATCCATGGGGATTTTCCAAGCAAGAATACTGGAGTAGGTTGCCATTTCTTCCTCCAGGGGATCTTCCCAAGCCAGGGATTGAACCCACATCTCCTGCATCTCCTGCATTGCAGGCAAATTCTTTACCAGCTGAGCTACTGGAAAACCCATATGTAGTACAGATAAATTTTATATATATATATATTATAAATTATACATATTTGATATTTCTTATATCCCCAAATCCTAGAAGTTTCCAATTTTTTCAAGAGACAAAAAAAATCATTAAGGGTTCTCTTTGTGATAACCACTGTTTCAAGTTTGGAAACTCCTTCTCCATAAGACATGCATTTCCTTCTAGATTTTTCTATTGATATGATGATACTGCTTTTCAAATAGCTTAACAATTATATAAGATAAGAGGAAAGGACTAAATTTACAAGTGGTAGTAAAGGTTACATTGAGGGAGGGACCAGTATATTTTAAAAATGTGAAAAAACATTATCATTAATAAATCTAATTTTTGATCTAAATGTTATCCTTATATAAATCTGAATATTTGTGCTCATTGAGATCAAAGTATATTTGTGAAATTTCTTCAGAAATAATTAAATATAGAAAAATAAGCAGCCATTATTCACCTTTGGCTTCTCTGGTTATCCAGCAATTAAAGCTATTGCTTAATTTTCAAACTTTGTAGAAAAGACAATCATTAGCTTGCAAATGTAAAGTGGCAACATGGACACTCAGCCATTGTGGTGTGTCTTTAGCATCCTTATTATTTCTGAATAAATATTAACACTTTGGTCCATCCTTTTAATACAAGCACAAATCCTTTTCTTTGAAGAAAAGCAGTGTTGATTTATAGGTGAGAAAATGACATGGTAAAAGTTGAAATAATGGTATTCTTACTGAACTAACATTTATTTTTTGATACACTCTTTTTAGTTTGTCTTTTAATAGGTGGGTTTTTTTAATTCTTTTCCATTATGGTTTATTACAGGATATTGAAATGTAGTTGCCTGTACTACACAGTAGGGCCTTGTTTATCCATTCTATATATAATGGTTTGCATATGCTCGTCCCAACTTCTCAGTCTATCCCTCCCCCGCACCTCCCCCTTGACAACCACAAGTCTGTTCTCTATGTCTGTGAGTCTGTTTCTGTTTCGTAATTCTGTTTCATAGATATGTTCATTTGTGTCATATTTAAACCAACATTTATATTCTGCTACTTTCGACTTTAATGAGAATAAGGCAAAAATACAAGTGGCTAACATTCACTGGAGCATCCTATGGGCCAGACCCTGTAATAAGTGCTTTTTATAAATTAACTTTCTTATTGTTTCTATGCTTCTATGAGTCAGGTGCTCATGGCCACTCCATTTTATACGTTAGGAAAGCAAATCTTAGACAACTTACTTAAGATACTTTTCTCAAACAGCCATAAATCAAATATAACATTGAATTTGCATGACACATGAACACATACCGCATAATGGCAAACTGTGTCTCTCTACCATAACCTGCAAGAACATTTTTTCATGATACTGTCCCATCGTGGCCGCTAGTCGTGTTCCACTCTTGTGACCCTATGGACTATAGCCCGCCAAACTTCTCTGTCCACGGGGTTCTTCAGGCAAGAGTACTGGAGTGGGTTGCCATTTCCTTCTTCAGGGGATCTTCCCAACCCAGGGATCAAACCCAGATCTCTTGCATTGCAGGTGGTCTTCTGCATTGAAGGCGATTCTTTACCAACTCCCTTACATAATTTTTGCGAAGTTCTCCAATCAGCTCAATATTGAAGAAGACAGTTCACTTCAGTGAAACTTGTGTGGCTATTTTAATCAGAAACAATATATTTCACTATGTATATGAGTCATACTGCATGTGAGATTCTTACAGTACGTCACAGAACAAGTTACCTAATTTACTTCTTCTGTTAACTATTATTTGACACATCTTTACACTCTATCTCAATGCTGAATTTAAAAGACATTTTTAATTTCAGTATTTAGAAAAGACATCTTTTGTAGTAATTACTAATATACATGTAAATGAAATATTACATACATTTCTTTTTTAATGAAAAAAAGCACTCTCAAGGATCCTAAAACATATCTTTTAAGTGAAATACAAGCTGGTGTTTTTTGTATTTTATTTTAACATGCTCCCTAAACCTTCCTGCCACTACCATCACCTAATCAGATACTCTTCATTTTTAGTGTTTTCCAGTATTATCCCCACTTTCTGACAGTTTGCCAGATTCTCACAGACTTTCAGAATTGACAAAACGCACTGTGAAAAAATGTCTTAACAATGTGCAAAGTCTTTCATGTATTTTATTGAAATATGTGCATATTGCTTATGATCCTGCTTAATAAGACATAAAACTGGAAAGTGTTCAAAAGTTAAAGCCCAGGCTGCTGTCATCATCTTCATTCCTGTGAACTTACATTACTTTTGTTGAAGAAAAAAAGAAAAAATAAATAAATTGGGGGTTCATAAAATATCCCTCCTAGATTCTAGAAGAAAGCAACATGCTCTGTTTCCTACCATCAGAGATCTCTAGCTAAGACGAACTTTGAAGGACACTGAGTCTAACCTCATAATCTTAAAGAAGTGAAAACCAAGGCTCATTGGTTTCCAGAGTAAGCACGCTGAATAACTGAGGGAAAAAAAAGTATTCTGATCTCACTCCAGTGCTTTTTCTCTTATGGTGCATGAGCTTATTCAGGTACATGGATCAACAGTTCTAGGAACAGATCACTGTTTTTATTATTAACAATTATCCATATTATTCCTATTTCAATAAATAAAGAATTTAAACTAAGCTAATAATCTCCCAATTTCATTAATAAATGAAAAAATAAGAAATGTCTTATCAGCCTTTAGTATTAAGGACAATTAAGCTTGCCCTCAAAGTCTTCTCTAATGACATAAAGAACAAATAGATCATTTTTAAGGTATTAAATAATAATTTAACGTACTTATTTTAAAATAAAAATATATGAATAAAAATACAGGACCAACAAAAAAAAATCTCATCAAGGATCAAGATGTGTCAGGCTGATGTGGACAGAATAGAATAAAAGAAAGATACTTAATTCTCCAGAGTTTCAATAATGGAGACTCAGATTTGGCTCTGAGATTCTAAGTGACCACAGGAAACAGGGAAATCTAATGATGTCAGTCTCAATGTCCTTGAGTAAAAAAAGCTTCCTATAAAACTTAGTCAAAAAGTAATATTCTTATTTGTAGATTTAACCAGTAAAAGTTGAAAGTATCCTTAGCAAATATATTAGAAACTATTTGCAACAATATCTAATTGTTCCCAACTTAATTCACTTAGCTGACATGAACCAATTAAACTTCATAGAAACCCTGATAGAATGGCCCTCTTTACTAAATAACTCTTGGGAATCTGATTTATTTCCTCATTATACTTTTCTACTTTCCTGAGAAATCTCTTTGCTTGATTCTGTCTTAGAACATCCATTGCCCTCATGTTCAAAGTCCATTTAGAGCAAATGATTTCACAGTAAATGAGAGAGAGAGATAAAAACATACATGCATATGTATGTATGTGTATATATATATATATAAGAACCGATGCTTTCAAATTGTGGTCCTGGAGAAGACTCTTGAGAGTCCCTTGGACTGCAAGGAGATCAAACCAGTCAATTCTAAATGAAATCAATCCTGAATATTCATTGGAAGGACTGATACTAAAGTTGACGCTCCAATATTTTGGCCACTTGATACGAAGAGTTGACTCACTGGAAAAGACCCTGATGCTGGGGAAGACTGAAGGCAAAAGAAGAAAGGAGTGGCAGAGGATGAGACGGTTAGAAAGCATCACTGACTCAATGGGCATAAATCAGAGCAAACTCTGGGAGACAGTGAAGGACAGGGGAGTCTGTGTGCTGGAGTCCATGGAGTTGCAAAGAGTAGGACACAACTTAGTGACTGATCAACAACAACAACATATATAGAAGAATCACAGACTTTACAGTTGACTTGAATCTTGAATATTTTTAGTCCAACTCTCTTATTTCACAGATATGAAGAAACATACTTCAAAAGGTACAATATTATACTCACTGCTTCAACCTGAATAGTTTCCAGACATCTAGGAAATGTCTTTTCTTGGTGTTACAAAACTTGGGAAACTCAGACTTGGACATAATGATAACTGTTATTTTCCTGTTTCCAAACTACATTAGTATAATTGCTGAAGAGTTATCCAGAATGTTGCCAAAGACATAGTACAGTACCACATGTTCTGAATAATCTTAATGGATATTTCAAAGTGTATTTTTTTTTCCTGAGGGCCCTAACCACCCATGACAGTTTGAACATGTGTCCAATTTAATGATCAATCTTTTCTAGCTCAGTATAATCTTCGAGGTACTCTTTTTATTGAAAAAGGTAAGCAATTATGGTTATCTTTCTGCTAATACTGAAATTTTCATATCATGTAAACAAATTATATTATTAGGGTTCTCAGTTGCAAGCACATTCTTTTTCTGTGGCCTCACCTGCCAAGTGGCATATAGGATCTTAGTTCCCCAACCAGAGATCGAACCTGTGCCCTCTGCAGTGGAGGCGCAGAGTCCTAACCATTGGAGCACCAGGAAACTCCCACAAGCACATTCTTGATAAGGGATTCATTAAAAAGATCTTGCTCACAAAATGGCACGAAGGTATAATTTTGGAAGAGGGAGAGAAACAAGACATTTCCAAAAATACATCCAGAATGACGTGACAAAATCAATCTGTTGGGAACACCACCCATACAATAGTCACTAGAGCTGGTACTGCCACCAGGACCAGAGCCTGACCCTGACGGTGTGCTCTGGCCCTGCCACAGTGCCCCTGCCACCACCCACCATCAAAACGAATTCTCTATGGTCCCTCTTCATTGTATCATCTGCTCTCAATTCAAAGTTCCAAGTGAGTACATCCAAAGCACAGTTCAGTTTTCCCATTCCTAGCAGCAGAGGAGACTAGAAAGGAAGTGGCAATTTTGAACTCCACGGTATGAAATGAAATACACCTTCCACCAAGACTTTTTTTCTTTTTTATTTATTGGCTGTGCCTGGTCTGAGCTGCAGTTTGCGGGATCTTTGTTGCGGCGTGCAGCATCTTTTAGTTGCTCTATGTGGACTCTTAGTTGCAGCATGTGGGTTCTAGCTCCCTGACGAGGGATCGAGCCCGGGTCCCTTGCATTGGGAGTGTGGAATCTTAACACTGGACCACCAGGGAAGTCGCTCCAACCGAGATTCTTAGATGGAAAGTCTTCCAAATAAAAGAATGGCTTCCTGATGCACATGACCTGTGATAATCTCATAATTCAAACTTCAAGCAAAACCCCATAATCTGATATTTTCATGGAATGTTGTAATTTTATTATTAGCAACATTGTTAATAGCATTGACAATATTACCAATTGATAATCATCGGTGTTAAAAAAAAACAACAGGGGGTAGATAAACCACCCTGTGAGTCACTCTTCAACTTGAAAATAAACTATAATTTACTCTATCCTGATTTTGACTCAACTGTGATGCCAAATTTTTCTCCATGAAGAAAAAAAAATACAATTCCAAGTCTAAAATCTCTGACGAATAGCTTCTAGTTGACAGGTTCACATACAACTGTGCAGTAGAGAGAGTTTCAAGGGTCCCCAAGTCTGGAATGGACTTGTTCCTGGCCACAGGTTCTAACCAAGAGCTAACCAAGATGTTTGCTAAAACCTGGCATTTCTTGGGCTTCTTCTTGAAAATTCCTTGAACAGCTATCCAGGTATAACTATGTCATGATTTTATGGAGAAACAAGACTCCCTCACAGTATAGACAAGCATCTAAATAGTGTGAGACGTTCTAAAATAAACCCACCCCTTAGTCTTAGTCTGGGCTTTTGACTCAGACAGTAAGGATTTTGCCTGCAGTGAAGGAGACCAGGGTTCGATCCCTGAGTTGGGAAGATTCACTGGAGGAGGGCATTGCAACCCACTCCGGTATTCTTGCCTGAAGAATTCCATGGAGAGGAGCCTGGCTGGCTATGGTCCATGGGATTGCGAAGGGCCAGACACAACTGCAGTGACTGAGCCCTGCCCCTAGTCTTGTACCAACGCCTGAGATTCATGGTGTACCTAAGAACTGTGGACTCCCTATTCTTTCAAATCACAGTTATGCCAAAATTATTGTTAACCCATTAATAATTTTTTAAATTTTATGACCTCTATTTCCTCACTTGAATGATGAGGTTAATAATTCCTGCCCTATCAGGTCATGGTGAGATTTAATGGAGTTGAGTATTTAAAACACAAAACCCACTCACAGAATAGACATCAACATGTCAGTAATCTTGTCCATTTTAGCATAAGAATTCTGCAGGAGTTAAAGGGGCTATTCAGATGCAAGTGTTGCCTGGCAAATGACTAAGTGGGTATTGAATAGAACCAGAGGGAATGGTAGAGGATAACGTGAAAAGGCAGTGAGGATGAGGTTTTGGCAGCCTGTTGGCACTGTCATGAATAAGGAAGACGTGAGAGCGGTATACACCTCGCAGCAAGTTCTAGCAATGGCTGGGAGAATGAGTCAAGAAGAAAAAAGATATTTTAATAGGTTAGAGATCTTAAAATAGGGTCATATTTAAGACCTGATTAAGTTTACCAAATCACTATTCTGGCTTAAACAAGAGGCCAAGAATTTAGTCTCAGAGGCAGTATACATTCCTCAAGATTTAATTCAGTTAGAACAATTTCCATGTTACACTCAGACTATCAAGATAAAAAAGTTTGGAAATTCCAGTCAAAATTTTGTAGTTACACACACAACAAACCTTGCTACCAATCACTAGGACATGATTTCACTGTTTTCTTGCATAGTTTTCAAGAAGGCTTCTTACAGGCTTTGCTATGAAATGACTACCATTTCCTATTCGGAAGAGACTTCTTTGAAGCACCCAAGTAACAACAGAGTCAAGTAGCTCCATCTTTGTGGTAGGAACTTACTGAAATGAAGGAAAGAACCAAAAGTAACATTCAAGAGGTATAATTCAATTACCAAACTTAAGCATTTCTTCTTACAAGGTGATTTTTTTTAATAAATGTAATGAACATTTAAAGACATTTGTCATGATGGCAAATTCTGAGACTGGACTTTTTTCAGGCAGTGTTTTTCAATTTGAAAATAAGGAACTATTCATTTAGGTATTTCTTCTCAGACACAAAAAGAAAAGAAATAGCCTTGATCAGAATCAGAAATTGAAAACACTAACTGTAACTTTAATCCCTACCTCACTTTTGACTTGCTTCTGCGACTGTCCAACTTAGTCAAATCATTTTGTGATTTTATAATATCTTGTGAAATCACCAAATTTCTGTTACTAAAGATATCTTTACTAATCCAGAGAAATTTTACAAGAGTAATAATTATAAAGTGATTTGAGACCTTTCATTTCAATGCTAAATTTTATTAGAACTTTTATTTATCCATTTAGGTTTTCTGATTGAACTAACTGAAATATATTCACCTAAAAATATGTAGAACTCTAAGGCCTTTTGAGTTAACCAAAAGCAATTTTTTCCAATAACATTTAATAGTCTCCATTTCTTTTTTGAGAAATAATACTGCTGTGAGCATTTTTGTAATATTTCATCCACTAAAGTAAAAACTTATGGCAGTTTAATTCCCCAAATAAAAGGGGCTGCTGTAAACATAACTGAGCTACCAGGAAGCAGATGGTTTTAATTATCTCCAAAAAGCTATTTATACTGGGAATTTGAAAAAACAATCTAGAAACAATACTCATTGTAGAAACATACATTTTAATTAATTTGGGCTTTAAAAAAGAATAACGAGTGATTATTAAGTGTTACCTAAAGTCAAACTGGCATTAAAGGCTTGATATGGAAACCTTGAGTGCCTCTGTGGCAAGCCTTAAATAACTGCAGTTGCATATGTAATTGTACATTTGATCTCTTACGAATAAACTGAGGGGCAGAGGATTACTTGAAATCAGTACAAGCCCACTTGCATGATGATATACGATAATAGCCATGTTTGCACCAGGAGGTAAAAAGTGCTTATTATATTCTGTACAAAGCATCCCAAATCTCACATCCAAGAACACTCACTGGGACTTCAGAAACAAAGGCAAATCATGCTGGATCATTTTCTTCCTCTTTCCATAAAGATTCTTTTAAGTAGAACTGAGCATAGAGTGCGTGCATGTGTGCCAAGTAGCTTCAGTCACATCCGACTCCGTGCGACCCTATTGATTGTAGCCCGCCAGGCTTCTCTGTCCATGGGATTCTCCAGGCAAGAATACTCCAGTAATGGAGCGGGTTGCCACGCCCTCCTCCAGGGGATCTTCCCAACCCAAGGAGCCCGTCAGCATCTCTTGAGTTTTCTGCATTGACAGGTGAGTTCTTTACCACTAGCACCACCTGGGAATCCCACAGCAGAGAGTACTGGTTAACAAATAATCCCTGAGTCTAAGGTTGCCAGATTTAGCAATAAAAATACAGGACATCCAGTTAAGTTTGAATTTCAGATAGACAACAGCTGTCTATCTGAAATTCAAATTTAACTGGATATCCTGTATTTAATCTGGCAAACCCTATCTAGGTGCCAATTCTGTCTCAGTCACTTGCCAGCTATGTGAATTTGGGCAAGTTATTTAATGCCTCTGGGTAGAGGTTTCCTTATCAGTACAATGAGGATAACAAAAGTACGTGATCCACAGGTTTGTTTGACAAGTAAATGAGTTAATATCTATAGAATGCTTAAGGTTGTGCCTGGAATATAGTGAGTGCCATATGTTTTGCTGGGGAAGATCCCCTGGAGAAGGAAATGGCAGCGCACTACAGTATTTTTGCCTGGAGAATCCCGTGAACAGAGAAGCCTGGTGGGTTACCGTTCATAGGGTTGCTAAGAGTCAGACACGAGTGTGCGACTCAGCCTACACATATGTTTTGTTAAATATTATTCCTGCCTGGAAGGAAAAAGTAAGTCATAAAAAGACAGCCTTAGAGTTTGCATGGAAAAGTCTTTTTCTCTACTATTCTTAAAAACATTTTTGTGTTGGGACTTCCCTGCGGTCCAGTGATTAAGACTCTGAGCTTCCACTGCAGGGAGCACAGGTTCCATCTCTGGTTGGGAACTAAGATCCCACATACCATGTTGCACAGCCAAAAAAAAAAAAAAAAAAATTGTGTGTTAATTACATGTGCCTCAAATGTTTCTCCATCACCACTCCCCTCTATTTCTCCTACTGCAGCATCCCACACCCACACCTCATCTCCTCCTCTGCTGTTCTTTCTGTAAGTCAGAGGTTCTCTGACCTCTGTAAGTTACAGGTTGTATAACTTAACCTGTAAGTTCTCTCTGTAAATCTCTGCTTATGCTCTGGCTCTAAGGAAGTCACACCCAAACCACACAGGATTACATAGCCCTTGACTACTCAAGGAGCTGCCAACGCAGACCAGTCACATTTACCCAGAACTGGACAAAGACAAGAGCAAGCGTAATTCAAAAGGAGGTGGGAGATCCTTCACTACAGCAATCAAGGTGGGTATTTACCCATGTTATGTGGATATTCTCCTGGAGTCTATGCTTCTCCCAAGTGGTGAGTCTTTTCTGTCCAATCTCCAAACAAGAAGCTATTGTTCTCTCTCCCCTCCCCTCAAAAATAAAATGCGGTCAAGTGTTGCAAATGAAGCGTAAAGGAACACACGAGCAGAACTGCAGGCAAGGGAGAGTGTGAGGACAAACTTCGTGTTCCAATAAGGTGCAGAGCAACTAACTAATCAGGGCCAAATGGAGAGAGCACTAGGATATGGGCTGGGAGGGAGAAAATTTTCATTCAAATTTTGAAAAATAAAACTGGATGCTTAAAGGGACTTTTCAGCAATATTTCCTAAAATTCTAAATGGCATTTGGGAATTCTGTATTAGTTTTATAATGTTATTGTAGAAAATTCCCACAAAGTGCATGACTTAAAAACAATGGAAATGTATTCTCTCCAAGTTTGGGAGGCCAGAAGTCTCAAATCAAGATGCAGGCAGGTTTGGTACCTCGGGGAGCTCTAAGGGAGAATCCATTCCATGCCTCATCTCCTGACCTCTGGTGGCTGCCACCACTCCTTGTCATTCCTTGACTTGTAGATGCATCACTTCAATCTCCACCTCTGTCTTCACATGGCTCTCTTCCCTGATACCCTCTGTGCCTTCTTGCCTGTCTCTTATAAAGGCCCCCCCTAATATAGGATGCTCTCGTCTCAAGATTAGTTACATCTGCAAAAGCCCTTATTCCAAATAAGGTAATATGATGAGGTTCTTAATAGATTCATTGTTTGGGGCTGGGAGAAGGCAGGGGACACCATTCAACTCATTAGAGATCCCAAAAAAGTAAATGATATTTCAGGGTAGACACATTTAGAATGAGAACAAGACAGAGCATTCAGAAGAAAATTAGCAGAACATGGGCTGTACAAGGTGAAAGGAATTCAGCTTAGACCTGAATGGAGACCTGTCTCTTAGAAATACTAGACTAAGGGTTTTCAACATTTATTTAGTGAAAAGAAATTGTGTGTGTTAGTAGCTCAGTTGTGTCTGACTCTCTGAGACCCCATGGACTGCAGCCCACCAGGCCCCTCTGTCCGTGGGATTTCCCAGGCAAGCATACTGGAGTGGGTTGCCATTTCCTCCTCCAGGGGATCTTCCCAACCCAGGGACTGAACCCATGTATCTTACATCTTCTGCATTTGCAGGCAGGTTCTTTACCACTAGCACCACTTAGGAAGAAGAATTAGAGACTGATATTTTTTTTTTAAACACACTCTCACAGGTAATTTACTAAAAAACAGTCTAATAAACTTTATGGAGTTAAAATTCACTTATTCTTAATAAATCATTTTTATTATATTCAAGATTCCCCCATTTATCCAGCTTCTGCAATCCCAGCACAGAGGTTATTATAATATAAATCATGACAAGAATGTGGCACTCAGTCAGAACTAGATAAGTAGAACAATTCTGGAGAAAGCTAATTCAAACTTCTTCTGTCTACATGTGGTACATGCTACCTAGTGACATCTGTAAAGAGCCTGAAGTCCTCTGTAGTCTAAAAAGTTTAACTTCCACCTTTGTGTGAGCGAGCTAAGTCACTTTAGTCATGTCCAACTCTTTGCAACCCTATAGACCAGAGTCCATCAGGCTTCTCTGTCCAAGGCATTTCATCTTTAAGAAGCGTTTAATTGCCAAGCCCTAAACCAGGAAAGTTTTTATGAAGACTTTACATTTTTAGAGAAGTTTTAGATGCAGAGCACAGTTGAAGGGAAAGTATAGAGATTTCCCATATATCCCATGCCCCCTCACAGACACTGTTGTTTAGTAACTAAGTCATATCCAACCCTTTGCAGCCCCACGGACTGTAGCTCACTAGGCTCATCTGTCCGTGGTATTCTCCAGGCAAGAATACTGGAGTGGGCTGCCATTTCCTTCTCCAGGGGATTTTCCTAACCCAGGGATAGAACCTGCGTCTCCTGCATTGGCAGGTGGATTCTTTACCATTGAGACACCAGGGAAGCCTCACATGGGCATAGCCTCCCCCATTATCAACATCCCCCTACCAAAGTGGAATAATTTGTTACAACTAATGAGCCTACATTGATACATCATACTGTTCACTCATAATGCTGTACATTCTATGGTTTTGGACAAATGTCTAATGACATATATCTATCATTCTGATATTATACAGAATATTTTCACTGTCTTAAACATCCTTTGTGCTCCATGTATACATCCCTCCCACCAACACCCAGAAAAACCACTGATCTTTTTACTGACTCCATAATTTTGCCTTGAGATTTCATTTTTAATATTTTGTGTTTATATTGTATATAAAGTATTTAATATTTTATATAATTCCCAGGTGGTTCAGTGAAGAATTCGCCTGCCAAGCAGGAGTTGTGGGTTTGATCCCTGGGTCAAGAAGATCCCCTGGAGAGGAAATGGCAACCAACTCCAGTATTTTTGCCTGGAGAATCCCATGGACAGAGGAGCCTAGCAGGCTATCGTCCATGGAATCACAAAGGGTTGGACATGATTTAGTGACAAAACAACAATTTTCACAACCACACTGTAATGTAGGTACATCTATATTTTACAAATGACAAAATATAAACCTGTATCTTTCTGTCAAATAAACCCATGCTGTTCTCTTGATAGGTTGTCTCCCCATCTTTGCTGTGAGGTTATGCACATGATGAGTCCCTTCAGTTGTGTCCAACTCTTTGCAACACTATGCACTATAGCCCGTCAGGCTCCTCTGTCCTTGGGATTCTCCAGGCAAGAGTACTGGGGTGGGTTGCCAAGCCCTTCTCCAAAGGATCTTCCCATTCCAGGATCAAACCTGCGTCTCATGTCTTCTGCATTGGCAGACGGGTTCTCAACCACTTGCACCTCCTGTGAGGTTGAAGAATACATATGGAATATGGGAAAGTTGTCCTTTCGAGGAAACATAGGAGGTTCTATCATTCATTCACCAACCATGTTCTCCTTTTCATCCTTACAACATGTAGCACAGGACTATATACTTAGTGTGCTTTATATAAATTGGTCACAACTTGATGAGTGCAAAGTGAAAGGTCCTGCAATAAACCTGGGCTGACTAATTAGACAGACCCCAATTCATTAGGTAGTACTAAGAAACTAGTTAGGAGCTTTTGCAAATGTCTGGGAAGTTCAAGTAGATAGAATGATGAAATTTCACAGTAAATACCTACAGTCTGGCCCAACAACCTTCAAGGGCTGAAACGTCTGACTCAGAAAAGCATCTTTACCTAAAAATGCAAGGAAGTAACAAAAAGACAGCTGTGTTGATTCAGTTTAAGTAACAAGGCCATGCTGCTTCGAATACCATTTAAAGGTAGACCATATGAAATTCAGTATTTATATATCGCAATGCAGATTTTGTGGTTGTAAAAAAAAAAATTACCATGATCCTTTGAATTTAATGGTTTATTCTTTACCAATCCGTCAAAATAATATTTTAAACTAACTCTTGGTCATTCAAAAGTAGTTTATCCCATGTGCCTAGACCCTTTGCCTCTCCTAATTGGTTATGATGATAACTATGAGTTTCCTATTAAAAAGTAGGAGGGACAAGGAAACAGACATGAACTTCAAATGAAATAATCTGGATACTAATTGGTAGCTCACATGAAAAGTTTGGTGGAAAAAACAACTACAACCTCAAAATGAAATGTTGATAGAAAGTTGTTTTTTGGAAACTCCGGATGTTTGGTATCTGTGTTGAATTGGAGCGTTATTTCACTTTTGTTCTTGCTAACCACATCAAAGAGTAACAGCAGGGACTTCCATTATTATGTATATCTCAAAATTTTGAAAGTCTGTAATAAAAAAAGAATTTTGTTTTTGTCCCGTTTTAGCTACAAAAGTATAAACATTAGATGATAAAATTACTCCATAGAATAATGGCTAAGAGTTTTGCCTTGGGACTTGTAAGGTGGTCCAATGATTAAGAAACCACCTTGCAATGCAGGGGGCGCAAGTTCAATACCTGGTGGGGGAACTAATATCCCACATGCTGCAGAGCAACTAAGCTGGCACACCACAACTACCGAGCCCACATGCTGCAACTAGAGTCCGTGCACCACACAAAGGACCCACGTGCCACAACCAAGACCTGATGTAGCCAAACAGATAAAAAAGAGTTTTGCCTCCTATAACTTTTCATGAACGCAATCAGCTGTATTGCTAATAGGGATTGCTAGAATTTAGAAAGAGCTGTGCAGGTATTTATTCTAATATATTTGTAATGGGATTTGCAGGGAATAGGGAGAAAGTTACCAAATAGCAGGTTGTGAAGCTGCATCATCCACCAGCATAACTAAGGGGACTTTGGTTCCTAAGGCCAATGGAAGAGGTAAGAGAGCTGGAAGTGAGTGTAGAGCACAGTGCCATGGAAAAGCAGAGCAGACTTTGAGAGCCACCTGCCTATACTGCTTTTAAGAGAAGGTGGGAGATGTAGCCTACTGATAAGAACTAGCTCATTGGTCATGCGACTATGAAAATTAGTTCCTTGGTCCTCCTGACCTGGATACTAACTTGTAGCTCACATGAAACATTTGGTGGAGAAAACAACTACAACCTCAAAATAAAATATTGATCGAATGTTGGTTTTTGATCACATGATCTATGCCTCTCATCCATTCATTCAGCAAGTACATATTGGTCCCATAATCTTTATTTGTATCTGAACACCTCTTCCAGGTTGCTGTGGCCTCTTACAAACACTAACATGTAGTAATTAGGACCATTAGAGGTGTACGTATGTGCTCAGTCACCATTATGTCCAACTCTTTGCAACCCCAAGGACTGTAGCCCATCAGGCTCCTCTGTCCATGGGATTTTCCAGGCAAGAATACTAGCGTGGGTTGCCATTCCCTCCTCCAGTGGATTTTCCTGACTCAGGGATCGAACCCACGTCTATTGCATCTCCTGCCTGGGCAGGTGGACTCTTCATTACTCACACCACCTGGGAAGTACTGAATAACAAAGGCCTAGGAACATAGCAAATATCTATCAATAGCAGGTTAGTTATCATCAATGTATACAATGGAACACTATGAAGTAGCTTTTAAAAAACAATATAAAAGATATGTAACATGTGGATTATTTTATGGCTTTTTATGGCATAATTAAGCAAAATTTAAAACTATATTAAAGCATAATCTCATTTAAAATATGGGTACTATATATGGGACTTCCCTGGTGGTTCACTGGTTGGGCCTTTACCTTCTGCTGCAGGGGATGCAGGTTCAATCCCTGGTCAGGGAATTAAGATCCCACATGCCTTGTGACCAAAAAAAAAAAAACAAAACAAAACATAAAATAGGAGCAATGGTGTAATAAATTCAACGAAAGACTTTAAAAATGGCACATATTTTTAAAAATCTTTAAAAAAATAAAAAGTTTTAAAATAAAATATAGGCACTATATAAACACACACTTTTTTTTAAATACTGAAAAGCTATAACCAAATTCTAATAATGTTTTTCCTTGGGATGGTAGAAGCTATGGTTTTTCCAGTAGTCATGTACGGATACAATGGTTGGACCATAAAGAAGGCTGAGCACTGAAGAACTGACATTTTTGAACTGTGATGCTGGGGAATACTCTTGAGAGTTCCTTGAACAGCAAGATCAAGCCAGTCAATCCTAAATAAAAATCAACCCTAAATATTCATTGGAAGGATTGATGCTAAAGCTGAAGCTCCAGTACTGTGGTCATCTGATGCAAAGAGCCAGTTCATTGGAAAAGATCCTTATGCTGGGAAAGATTGAGGGCAGGAAGAGAAGGGGATGACAGAGGATGAGACAGTTGGATGGCATCACTGACTCAATGGACATGAGTTTGAGCAAACTCCAGGAGATAGTGAAGGACAGGGAAGCCTATGGTGCTGCAGTGCATGGGGCTGCAAAGAGTCGGACATAACTTAGCCACTGAAAAACAACAACAAAACATTTGTGATAGAATGATGCCTCTCCATCCTCTCATCCCCAAGGATATCCATGTCTTAATTCTGAAAATTTGTGAATATGTTACTCTAAGTGGAGAGAGGGATTCTGCAGATGGAATTAAATTAAATATCTTGAGATGAGGTTATTCTGGACTATGTGGGTGGGCCCAACATAATCATGAGCGTTCTTATAGGACGGGGACATGGGGATAGGACTTAGAGAAGATGTGATGACAGAAGCAGATACTGCAGTGAGGAGGCAAGGAGCCAAGGAATGCAGACAGTCCCTAGAAGCTGAAAAAGACTAGGAACAAACCCTCCCCTAGAATGTCCAAAAAAACCACAGTCTTTGATTTAAGTTTTATGAGATACATTTTGGACTTTTGACCTCTAAAACTATTAATAGAATAAATCTGTGTTGTTCTAAGCCTCTGTTTGCAGTAGTTTGTCATAGCGGCAATAGTAAACCAATACACATTCTAAATTAATTTTATATTTTTAACAAATTATCAGTAATTTTTAAAAGAATTTCCCAAGTGGTTTTAATTGCCTTTGTCTCTCAGAAATCTGTTGCATGTCTATACATTAACAATCGGAGAAGGCAATGGCAAACCACTCCAGTACTCTTGCCTGGAAAATCCCATGGATGGAGGAGCCTGGTAGGCTGCAGTCCATGGGGTCGCTAGGAGTCAGACACGACTGAGCGATTTCACTTTCACTTTTCACTTTCATGAATTGGAGAAGGAAATGGCAACCCACTCCAGTGTTCTTTCCTGGAGAATCCCAGGGATGGGGGAGCCTGGTGGGCGGCCATCTATGGGGTCGCACAGACTCGGACACGACTGAAGCGACTTAGCAGCAGCAGCATAAACTAACAATAAATGATCAGAAGGAGAAATTAGGAAAAAATTACATTTAGAATCATATCAAAAGGAGTAAATCACCTAGGAATAAATCTAACGAAGGGGGTAAAAGACCCATATTCAGATAACTAGAGACACTGACAAAAGAGATTGAAGATAACACAAACAGATGGAAAGATATACTATGCTTATGAATTAAAAGAATTAATATTGCTAAAATGACCGTACTACCCAAAGCAATCTATAGATTCAATACAGTCCCTTTCAAAACACTGTTGCCACTTTTCTCAGAATTAGAACAGATAACTTTAAATTTGCATGGAAACAAAAAAGACCTCTAATAACCAAAACAAGCTTGAGAAAGAAGAACAAAGCCAGAGCTATTATGCTCCCTGATTTCCATGGGACTCTGCAGGCATGAATGTTGGAGTGGGTTGCCATTTCCTTCTCCAGGGAATCTTCCCTAACCAGGGAATGAACCACATCTCTCATGTCTCCTGCAATGGCAGGTGGGTTCTTTACCACTTTGCCACCGGGGAAGCCATTACCAAGAAGTTACTGTAATGAAATAAGTATGGTACTAACACAAAAACAGATATATAGATCTTATATGGGAAGTCTTTGACAAAGGAGGCAAGATTATACAATGAGGGGGAAAAAAAGCCTCTTCAATAAATGGTGTTGGGAAAACTGAACAGAAATGCAAATAACCAAAACTAGATTACCTCTTTCTTATATGCATTTACCATGCATATAAGTAAATCCATAATGGATTGAAGACTTAAAAGTAAGACCAGAAACCATAAAACTTCTAGAAGAAAACAGAGGCATTACAACATGGGTGTTACCAATACTTTATTGAATATGTCTTCTCAGGCAAGGGAAACAAAAGCAAAAATAAATAGAACTACAGCAAACTAAAAGTTTCTGCACAGCAAAGGAAACCATAATTCAGTCAGTCGGTCAGTTCAGTTGCTCAGTAGTGTCTGACTCCTTGCAACCCCATGAATCGCAGCACACCAGGCCTCCCTGTCCATCACCAACACCTGGAGTTCACCCAAACTCATGTCCATTGAATCAGTGATGCCATACAACCATCTCATCCCCTGTCATCCCCTTCTCCTCCTGCCCTCAATCTTTCCCAGCATCAGGGTCTTTTCAAATGATTCAGCTCTTCACATCAGGTGGCCATAGTATTGGAGTTTCAGCTTCAACATCAGTCCTTCCAATGAACACCCAGGAATGATCTCCTTTAGGATGGACTGGTTGGATCTCCTTGCAGTCCAAGGGACTCTCGAGAGTCTTCTCCAATACCACAGTTCAAAAGCATCAATTCTTCGGTGCTCAGCTTTCTTTATAGTCCAACTCTCACATCCATATATGACTACTGGAAAAACCATAGCCTTGATGAGACAGACCTTTGTTGGCAAAGTAATGTCTCTGCTTTTTAGTATGCTATCTAGGTTGGTCATAACTTTCCTTCCAAGGAGTAAGTGTCTTTTAATTTCATGGCTGCAGTCACCATCTGCAGTGATTTTGGAGCCCCCAAAAAATAAAGTCAGCCACTGTTTCCACTGTTTCCCCATCTATTTGCCATGAAGAGATGGGACCAGATGCCATGATCTTAGTTTTCTGAATGTTGAGCTTTAAGCCAACTTTTTCACTCTCCTCTTTCACTTTCATCAAGAGGCTCTTTAGTTCTTCTTCAGTTTCTGCCATAATGGTGGTGTCATCTGCATATCATAGGTTATTGATATTTCTCCTGGCAATCTTCATTCCAGCTTGTGCTTCCTCCAGCCCAGCATTTCTCATGATGTATTCTGCATAGAAGTTAAATAAGCAGGGTGACAACATACAGCCTTGATGTGCTCCTTTCCCTATTTGGAACCAGTATGTTGTTCCATGTCCAGTTCTAACTCTTTCTTCCTGATTTGCATACAGATTTCTCAAGAGGCAGGTCAGGTGGTCTGGTATTCCCATCTCTTTCAAAATTTTCCATAGTTTATTGTGATCCACACAGTCAAAGGCTTTTCCATAGTCAATAAAGCAGTAGATATTTTTCTGGACCTCTATTGCTTCTTCAATGATCCAACGAATGTTGGCAATTTGATCTCTGGTTCCTCTGCCTTTTCTAAATCCAGCTTGAACATATGGAAATTCGTGGTTCACATACTACTGAAGCCTGACTTGGAGAATTTTGAGCATTACTTTACTAGCGTGTGAGATGAGTGCAATTGTGTGGTAGTTTGAGCTTTCTTTGGCATTGCCTTTCTTTGGGATTGGAATGAAAACTGACCTTTTCCAGTCCTGTGGCCACTGCTGAGTTTTCCAAATTTGTTGGCATATTGAGTGTAGCACTTTCACAGCATCATCTTTTAGGATGTGAAATAGCTCAACTGGAATTCCATCATCTCCACTAGCTCTGTTCATAGTCATGCTTCTTAAGGCCCACTTGACTTCACATTCCAGGATGTCTGGCTCCAGGTGAGTGATCACACCATCATGATTATCTGGTTTATGAAGGTCTTTTTTGTACAGTTCTTCTGTGTATTCTTGCCACCTCTTCTTACTGTCTTCTGCTTCGGTTAGGTCCATACCATTTCTGTCCTTTATTGTGCTCATCTTTGCACAAAATGTTCCTTTGGGATCACAACAATAGATTACAAAGGTCACATACTGAATGGAAGAGGATATCTGTAAACAATATATCTGATAAGAGGGTAATATCCAAAATATACAAAGAACACATATAACTCAATATCAAAAAAAAAAATCAACAAACCCCATTAAAAAGTAAGCAAAGAATCTGTTAAACATTTTTTCCAAAGAAGACATACAGATAGCCAATAGGCCCATGAAAAGGTGCTCAACATCACATATCATCAGGGAAATGCAAATCAAACCCACAGTGAGATATCACCTCACACCTGTCAGAAAGGCTATTATCAAAAAGGGAACAAATAACAAGTGCTGGTGAGGATATGGAGAAAAATGAGCCCTCATGCACTGTTGGTGGGAATGCAAACTGGTATAGCCATATAAAAAACAGTATGGGAAATGCCTTTAAAAGTAAAAATAGAACTATTATATGATCCAGCAATTCTGCTCCTGGATTTTTCATCAGAAGGAGACAAAAACACTACTTAGAAAAGATATACACACTTCTATGTTCATTTCAGTGATATTTACAATAGCCAAGATGTAGAAGCAATATAATTGCCTATCAGTAGATCAAAGGATAAACATGTGACACAAACCTATATATATGTATATATTCACATGCATACATACACACATATATACAATAGAATATCACTCAGTCAAAAGGAAAGAACGAAACCTTGCCATTTGCAAAAACATGGATGGACCTAGAGGGTATTATGCTAAATGAAACGTCAGACAGAGAAAGACAAACTCCGTTTGATTTCACTTATATATGGAATCTAGGAGAAGGCAATGGCACCTCACTCCAGTACTCTTTGCCTGGAGAATCCCACGGACGGAGGAGCCTGGTGGGCTGCAGTCCATGGGGTCGCTAAGAGTCGGGCACGACTGAGTGACTTCACTTTCACTTTTCACTTTCATGTATTGCAGAAGGAAATGGCAACCCACTCCAGTGGTCTTGTCTGGAGAATCCCAGGGATGGGGGAGCCTGGTGGGCTGCCATCTATGGGGTCACACAGAGTCGGACATGACTTAGCAGCAGCAGCAGCAGAAAACAAAGCAAGTGAACAGATACAACAAAACAGGCCAGAATACTGGAGTGGGTAGCCTTTTCTTCGTAACCCAGGGATTAAACCCAGATCTCCTGCATTGCAGGCAGATTCTTTATAGCTGAGCCACAAGAGAAGCTCAAGAATACTGGAGTGGGTAGCCTATCCCTTCTCTAGTGAATCTTCCTGACCCAGGAATCGAACTGGGGCCTCCTGCATTGCAGGCAAATTTTTTACCAACTGAGCTATCAGGGACATTGCAATAAAATTCGAAATAATTAATGTTTTACAAATGAAAAAAGAGATGATTAAAATCTGATTTGCAACTTTTAGTCCCTCATTCATATCAAGGTTAATATTAAGAAAAATTATCCAGAATTTGGAGTTACAACAAAAAGATTATTCTGTGCACTTTCAAAGTCATCTGGAAGTGTGGTGGATCAAGTCCACCTACAGGTTATCTGATGCCTTACAGCTGAAGTCAACAACCTTCTTTTGCAAAGGGCCATACAGTAAATATTAAATATTCAGGTCCTTGTGAGCCATATGTGGTCTCCGTGTCATCAAATACCATGTGACTGCAGCCACATGCAATGCACAAGAGAATGCCTGCAGCCGTGTTGCAATAAAACTTTGTGAATAAAAACTGGCCTGGCTTTCCTAGGCTTTCCTAGGCCTACTGTGGTTTGCCTACCTCTGCTCTACAGAGAGGCAACTTTCCTCTTTACTATAGCCTGGGGACCAGAACCTGTGAAATTAGATATTAACTAGTAGAAGACTGATAAATTACAAAAAACTTTTGTCCAGGAGAGATACAAATGATTTCTTCCCAGTAGAAAAAATAGGTCTAAAGGGTACCATTTCATTGTGCTATAGGATATCAGCCAGTTTTGTATCTAACTTTTGTATCTGATTTCTATATTCTTTCTTCCATCAGTTCAGTTCAGTCACTCAGTCATGTCCGACTCTTTATGACCCCATGGACTGCAGAATGCCAGGCTTCCCTGCTCATCACCAACCCCTGGAGCTTACTCAAACTCATGTCCATAGAGTCAGTGATGCCATCCAGCCATCTCATCCTCTGTAGTCCCCTTCTCCTCCTGCCTTCAATCTTTTCCCAGCATCAAGGTCTTTTCCAATGAGTCAGTTCTTCACAACAGGTGGCCAAAGCATTGGAGTTTCAGCTTCAGCATCAGTCCTTCCTAGGAATATTCAGGACTGATTTCCTTTAGGATGGACTGGTTTGTTCTTCTTGTAGTAGACTATATTAAATTTATGGATTAATATTTCAGCATCTCTGTCTCCAATTGACCCATCCCTCATCTTCAGTGCTCATTTATGGGAAACATAAATCATTAACAGGTGTTCACTGCATATTTGTATCTCAATTATGCTTTTAACTTTTTGAAAACTCTACTTTAGGACTTCCCTCGAGGTCCAGTGATTAAGAATCCACCTTTCATTGCAGGGGACACAGGTTCCATCTGTGGCTGAGGAACTAAGAGCCCACATCCCAAGGAGCAACTACTGAACCCACATGCCACAATTAGAGAGAAGCCTGTGTACCATGATGAAAGATCCTGCTTCTGGAATTAACACCTGATGCAGCAAAATAAATAAGGAAAAGAATACATGGGCATTTCCTTCTTTCCAGACATGGGCAATCCAAGAGAGAACCAGACTGGTGTTGCCTTAGATTCAGCTAAGAGAACCCCCTGGAAGGGCAAAGCCCCACCACACACCTAGGTTAAGGAAGGAGCAAGCAAGGAAACAGCCAGAGTCAATACTCATGGGATCCCCACAGAACTCACAGAAAGCACCCTAAGACAAAGAAGCCCAAAAAGGGCTGACACTGCCCAACAATAGCATCAGTCAAGTCAACCTTTTCAGCTCCCTTTGTCTCCTCATTTTCCTGCTGCTAAGAATATTCCAAGAGGGTCCAAAATCATCCAAGTGAGTGAAGAGCAATGTGCTAAGTCGCTTCAGTCCTATCTGACTCTTCACAACCCCATGGACTGTAGCCCACGAGGCTCCTCTGTCCATGGGATTCTCCAGGCAAGAACACTGGGAGGAGTTGCCGTGCTCTTCTCCAGGGGATCTTCCTGACTCAGGGATCAAACCTGTGTCTCCCTGCAGCTCCTGCATTGCAGGCAAATTCTTTACAGCTGAGCCACCAAGGAGCAGAGGAGGCATAAAATCTCCAGGCAGGGAAATAGAAAAGGGGGCCGTGTTTTTCTAACTACAGACAGTCAGCTGTCAGACACAAGCTGGGACAGAGGGAAAGCTTTCAGTGAAATGGCACCTCTTGAGTATTAAGTAGATCGGAGCATCTTCATTACTAAACTGAGAATACAGCAATCATAGCAACCTTTATTACCAAGAATGAGCAGAAGGAAAGTCTTGAGTGTCTCCATAGATGGCATATTTGCCCAGCAACAAGGAAAAGGAACAGGGATGGTTTTCTGATGACAGCTCCCTGCGCCAGTGATGGCAGAAAGTGAAAATTTAGCTTCCCCAAGGGGGAAAAATACTAGGTACTCAGAGATTGTCTCATTTGGAAGGCACGCAGGTGTGCCTGGAATTCAGAGAATTTAGCCCATAGAAATCAGTAAGGAAAAGGGACAACCCAAAATAGGACAAGTTCTGAGTGACCAACCACATTTTATACTGGAAATTCCATCTGAGGTTTTTTTTGCCTTTGCTAAAGAAAATCTTCTCAACCATATTTTAATTTGTTTACTCATTCACACAGTTCTTAAAAATTCATTTTAAACCTAGATTAGTGATTGTTTTTCAAATAATTAAGTTCATATGCCATCCGGGGAGCCATTTTATAACATAGATTTGCTTGTCTTTCTAGTAAGATATAGAGACCAGTGATTCTCAACTAAAGGAGATTTTACCACTTGGGGGACATTTGGGAATAACTGGAGACATCACTCAGTTGTGTCTGACTCTTTGTAACCCCTTGGACTATACAGTCCATGGAATTCTCTAGGTCAGAATACTGGAGTGGGTAGCCTTTTCCTTCTCCAGGGGATCTCCCCAAACCAGTGATCAAATCCAGATCTCCCACACTGCAGGTGGATTCTTTACCAGCTGAACAGCATATTAAAAAGCAGAGACATTACTTTGCCAGCAAAGGTCCATCTTGTCAAAGCTATGGTTTTTCCAGTAGTCATGTATGGATGTGAGAGTTGGACTGTAAAGAAAGCTGAGCACTGAAGAATTGATGCTTTTGAACTGTGGTGTTGGAGAAGACTCTTGAGAGTCCCTTGGACTGCAAGGAGATCCAACCAGTCCATCCTAAAGGAGATCAGTCCTGAATATTCATTGGAAGGACTGATGCTGAAGCTGAAACTCCAATACTTTGGCCACTTGATGCAAAGAACTGACTCACTGGAAAAGACCCTGATGCTGGGAAAGATTGAAGGCAGGAGGAGAAGGGAACGACAGAGGATGAGATGGTTGGATGGCATCACCGACTCAATGGACATGAGTTTGAGCAAGCTCTGCGAGTTGATGATGGACAGGGAAGCCTGGCGTGCTGCAGTCCATGGGGTTGCAAAGAGTCAGACACAACTGAGCAACTGAACTGGAGACATCGCTGGTTGTCACAACTGAGGTGATACTATTAGCATCTACTGGGTAGAGGTCAGGGTATTGCTAAACATCCTACAATGGACAGGGTAGCCTTCCACAACAAAGCATTATCTGGTGCAAAATGTCAATAGGGCCAAGGCTGTGTGCATATGCTCAGTCGTGTTCAACTCTTTGTGACCCCATAGACTGTATCCCACCAGGCTTCTCTCTCCAATATTCCAGGCAAGAATACTGGAATGGGTTGCCATTTCCTCCTCCAGGGAACATTCCTGACCCAGGGATCTAATCCACATCTTCCACATTGGCAAGCGGGTTCTTTACCACTGTGCCACCTGGGAATACCAAGCCAAGGTTGAGAAACCCTAGCATAAACTGATTTTCAGAGAGAGGCTATGTTTAATTGTTTTAAAGCATAAAAACAATATGCAGCCATACCCTCCTGTAAGTTGTAAATTATAATATGAGCTGAAAGAAAATTTTAGTCTTAAAATTTTTAGCCTGAATCTAATTTTTTAAGTTTCATCTCGGGCTGGTTTCATTGAAGGTGTATGCTTATATTCCCAGATTTTTGCTAAATAAATATGTTACAAACGTCCCATTGTTTATCTGGATCTAATCCTTAGTTTTCTTTATCTAACCCATTTTTATCCCCTACTGTTCTGAGAATTTATATGCTGCCAACTGCATAAGTGCTTCTCACATGTTCATCACATGCTTATTTTTCAAGCAACTTCTCAGAGAAGATGTTCCTGTGCAGATACTCTCCTTTCCACTGTTTACTGCCTTTCTACATAAATAACAGATTGCAGTAGTGATATCACTGGATCTGGTAGGGAGAAAAAAACACCAATAATAATGTTTTTCTTTTCAGTCAAACTATTAGCAGTACATGTGCCTTTCCCATGAGCCATTTTTGCTACCCATTACCAGAGCCACCAACCGCTGAAAAAGAAAATCTTTGCTTTTAAAAATAACTCTTTCCCTTCAGAATCCTGGCTGTCATTTATTAGGCTGGAAAACTGAATTTTAGTTTTGATATATGGATTCAGGTTTTTGTCTTCCAATGTTTGTGATGAGAGACAAACTCATTATGGTCTCTGGTAAGTTGTCACATTCTCAAATTTCACAGACTTGAGAATGAACAGTGGTATTGAGATATATATATATATTTATATATAAATATATATATATATATAATATTTATAAGATAGATAGATAGATAACAGCTAAGAAAAGCACTCAGATTTTAATCCCCAAACTTCAAGTCCCTTCTATTTTAAAACCTCAATGTATACAAGAAAATAATTCAATTTTTTTTCTGACTTACAAGGCTCTCCAGAAGCCTGTGGAACATGTTTTGATCTATCTGTTTCTTGAAATCTGAATGTTTGAGTGGGACCTCTTTCTCTGGTGGGTCAGCTGATAAAGAATCCGCCTGCAATGCGAGAGACCTGGGTTCGATCCCTGGATTGGGAAGATCCTCTGGAGAAGGGAACAGCTACCCACTCCAGTATTCTGGCCTAGAGAATTCCATGGACTTTATCCTCCATGGGGTGGTAAAGAGTCTGAGTGACTTTCACTTTCAAGTCTATTTCTTGGTGACTTTCAAGTCTATTTCTTGAAATCTGAATGTTTGAGTGGGACCTCTTACTCAAAAAGATTCAAGTTCCCTTCTAAAAAGGCCATATGGTCTCCAATTCTGCTGAGCAACATAAATCATTTCCTAAGGCAAGACTGGCCTTTAAGGTCAACTAAGCAATATCTAGGGTAAAGTCCTTTTGTGTGTGTGTGGTTGGCCAGCCAGCAGCTGTGTTCATCTTTTTCCTCTCCTCACACCTTGAAATTACTAATCTCCTCTCTCTCTGCTTCTTCTATCCAAAAAAACCCCCAAGATTTATTTTACTGATTGAATTATTTTTAACTCTTGATTGTATTTATTCCATATGCATGCAAATTAGTTTTGTATTTTGTCTAATGATTTTTACCTGAACTCCAAGCTTGTAGAGCTGCAGTTGTTCAGATTGGAAAGGGTTTGGCCCTTTAGTGAGAACTGTAAAGCCGAGATGAATAGCAAGAAGCAGATACAGATAATGAAACACTTCCACTCACCCAGGATTCATCAACTGCTTCTATTTCTGCTGTTGGCATATGCCTTGCTACTCATCCGCTATAGATTGCAAAGCAAGACGTTGCATTTCTATACTCCAGTTTTTCTTAACATTTAGAGATTGGGTGTCTTGTGTAGAAGGAACGCAGTTTAATTAAATCATTTGTATCTAGTCTCATATGTTGTATGTGAAATCTCTTTTACCCTTCCAACTCCTATTTTCTGTTCAGAGTAACTTATGATTGATTAGTGCTCACTTGCCTTTTTATTTATAGGCATTGGCTTTCCATTTAATATTTCTTAGTGCACTTATTTTTTTAACTGCTGCTGCTTTGATTTTTTGGCATACACGCTAGTGCCTTCTGGACTGTGCTAAGCTTTGACAAGACTGAAGAGGAGGCCCGACTGAATTTGTCTAGTACAGCTAGCACTCCACTCAAAATAACTTTTCCTTTAAAAAATCTATTTTTACTGGTTCAAGCCTCGTCTAATCTTTCAATCACAAGGTTGAACTTTGCATTTTATTTTCAAGTACAAGGGGTAATGTTGAAGACATTAATAAATAGGAAAAAAAATCTCTTTTATCTCGGTGCTTTTAACATGGGTTAATTGGATAAAATTAAATCTGTTGTTTGATTCTTCTGTGTTAATCAGCTTTGTAGGCCAAAAATATCAAACACTTGGCCTTTTCCAGTAAAATATCTTATAGTGAAGATCTTTTTTCCCTTTGCCAGTTCTGGAACTTCATACGTGACACAGAGCACTATTTCTGATCACAAATGAATAATCTCGCAAGAGAGTATCCAGCTTGTCCTAAGATGGTTTATAATAGAACTTGTTCTAACACAACTGCCTGTCCAGTGTGTATTATCTACAGCTCTTGCTATCTTTGCACCATCTGAATTATTAGCTTTTTAGGAAAATAAGATTAACAAAAGAAATTTTTAGGAGATCAGGAGGAAAATGGTTTAATTGGTCCAAGTTTGCTTTGGCTGACAGGACCACTCCATCATCCCCTGATGGACTCCAGATTCACTATGTTCTTTGAAGCTTTATGGCAAATTAATAATGGGAATAGAATGCACAATACTCAGAGTAAATAGTAATGGAAACCATGGGCTTTGGTTCAATGTAGCAATAGGTTCATCATTGTAACAGATGTGCCATTCTGGGGGTGGAGGGGGATGTTGATAGTCGGGGAGGCTATAAATGTGTGGCAGCAGAGGGTACAAGGAAGTCTATGATGTACCTTCCCCTCGATTTTGCTGCAGCCTTTGAACTGCTCTTGTAAAACAGAGTCTTAATTTTAAAATTAAAAAGAATGTAATGGGAAGTGGCAAAACAAAACTGATTTAAGAAAAATAATTCATCTGTAGCTTCCCATGACGGTGGAAAAAGTAACTACTGATTCAAGAGAAAATTTTTATTTTATCTTCATTTTTGAATAGGGAATAAATGTACCTGGTTATGGGCTTGTTAGATGGCACTAGTGGTAAACAACCTGTCTGCCAATGCAGGAGACATAAAAGACTCAGGTTCAATCCCTTGGTTAGGAAGATCCCCTGGAGGAGGGCATGGAAACCCACTCCAGTATTCTTGCCTAGACAATCTCATGGACAGAGGATCTTGGTGGGCTATAGTCCATAGGGTCACAAAGAGTTGGACAGACTGAAGTGACTTAGCACATATACACATACTTGGTTATAAATTAAAGCAACATTAAAGACAACACAGTGGGGGTTCCCTGGTGGCTTTAGTGGTAAAAATCCACCTACAATGCAGGAGACACGGGTTCGATCCCTCATCTGGGAAGATGCCACGTGCTGCCAAGCCCATGCACCTGTACAATGACTGAGCCTGTGCTCTAGCCCAGGCTCCACCACACAAGAAGTCACAGCAATGAGAAGCTTGTGTGCCACAACTAAAGAGTAACCCTCGCTCACTGCAACTAGAGAAAACCCACAGGGCAAGGAAGACCCAGCACCGCCACAAACAAATAAATGAGTAAAATTATTTAAAAAAAAAAAAAAAACCAGTGAAAAGATGTCCTCCCATCCTGCTTCTATCTGCCCCATTCCCCACCTGCCACTCCCAAAGGTAACCAAATTTTCAGATTCTGGTATATCTCTTCAGAGTTTCTTTATGCAATGATGAAAGTGAAAGTGTCAGTCTCTGTCAGGTCCAACTCTTTGCGACCCCATGGACTGTAGCCCGCAGGCTTCTCTGTCCATGGAATTCTCCAGGCAAGAATACTGGAGTGGGCTGCCATGCCCTTCTCCAGAGGATCTTCCTGACCCAAGGATCGAAAATGGGTCTCCTGCACTGCAGGCAGATTCTTTACCATCTGAACCACCAGGGAAGACCTATGTAATGACAATCATATACAAATTTATATTCATATTCTTCATACCATACAAAATATAGATTATATATGTCATTTCAGATCTTTTTAATTTTACTTCTCAATACATTTGTAACAGTTTCCATTTGCATATGGAAAGAGAACTTTTTTTCTTTTTTAGAGCTGCCTTGTATTGCAGCTACATGGGCCAAAAATTGCTTTTAAATCAGTTCCTTATTAAAGGACATTTAGATTATTTTCAACCTTTTGCTATAATAAACAAGGTTACAACATAAAAGCTTGTATGTAAGTCATTCTCATTGTGTGCAGTTTTATCTGGAGGATAAATCCCCAGAAGTGTAATTTTGGGGTCCAAAGGAAATGCATTTATAATTTTTAAAGATAATGCCACAATACACTTTATAGGGCTGGTACCACTTCAAGCTGATAGGTGAAACTGCTTTCTGCTATAGGTTTAATTAGCATTTATCTTATTATGAGTGAATTGAATATATTTTACATTTTTAAAGATCTAGTTGTATTTCTTTTCTTGTGAAATATCTGTTCATATCATTTGCCCACTTTAAAAAAAAAAAAAAACACATTACCTTTTTCTTACCAACCTCTAGTAGCTCTGTATATATTAGGGAGATTAATTTTTTATACATAGTATGAACTGCAGATTATTTTTGCCAATATGCTATCTCTACTTTGATAGTTTTTACCCTGCAAAAGTTTTTATTGTATTAATATTGGGTTGGCCAAAAATTTCATTCATATTTGTCTCAGAAAACTCCAAATGAAGTTTTTGGCCAACCCAAGATAATTCTATTCACAGTTAGAAATCCTTCTCTATGGCAAAGCCTGAAGTAATTCACCCACGGTCTTTCTTCTATTTTATGATTTCATATTTATATTGAAATATCTAATAATTTGGAGTTGATCATGGAGCTGACTGTGGCTCAGATCATGAACTCCTTATTGCCAAATTCAGACTTAAATTGAAGAAAGTAGGGAAAACCACTAGGCCATTCAGGTATGAAATAAATCAAATCCCTTACAATTATACAGTGGAAGTGAGAAATAGATTTAAAGGGACTAGATCTGATAGACATAGTGCCTGATGAACTACGGATGGAGGTTCATGACATTGTACAGGAGACAGGGATCAAGACCATCCTCAAGAAAAAGAAATGCAAAAGCAAAATGGCTGTCTGTGGAGGCCTTACAAATTAGCTGTGAAAAGAAGAGAAGAAAAAAGCAAAGGAGAAAGGAAAGATATAAGCATCTGAATGCAGAGTTCCAAAGAATAGCAAGGAGAGATAAGAAAGCCTTCCTCAGTGATCAATGAAAAGAAATAGAGGAAAACAATAGAATCGGAAAGACTAGAGATCTCTTCAAGAAAATTAGAGGTACCAAGGGCACATTTCATGCAAAGATGGGCTCGATAAAGGACAGAAATGGTATGGACCTAACAGCAGCAGAAGATATTAAGAAGAGGTGGCAAGACTACACAGAAGAACTGTACAAAAAAGATCCTCAGAACCCAGATAATCAGGATGGTGCGATCACTCACCTAGAGCCAGATATCCTGGAATGTGAAGTCAAGTGGGCCTTAGAAAGCATCACTACCAACAAAGCTAGTAGAGGTGATGGAATTCCAGTTGAGCTATTTCAAATCCTAAAAGACGATGCTGTGAAAGTGCTGCACTCAATATGCCAGCCAATTTGGAAAACTCAAGAGTGGCCACAGGACTGGAAAAGGTCAGTTTTCATTCCAATCCCAAAGAAAGGCAATGCCAAAGAATGCTCAAACTACTGCACAGTTCCACTCATCTCACATGCTAGTAAAGTAATGCTCAAAATTCTCCAAGCCAGGCTTTAGCAGTACGCGAACCATAAACTTCCAGATGTTCAAGCTGGTTTTAAAAAAGGCAGGGGAACCAGAGATCAAATTACCAACATTCTTTGAATCATTGAAAAAGCAAGATAGTTCCAGAAAAACATCTATTTCTGCTTTATTGACTATGCCAAAGCCTTTGATTGTGTGTATCACAATAAACTGTGGAAAATTCTGAAAGAGATGGGAATACCAGACCACCTGACCTGCCTCTTGAGAAATCTGTATGCAGGTCAGGAAGCAACAGTTAGAACTGGACATGGAACAACAGACTGGTTCCAAATAGGAAAAGGAGTTCGTCAAGGCTGTAGATTGTCACCCTGTTTATATAACTTCTATGCAGAGTACATCATGAGCAATGCTGGGCTGGATGAAGCACAAACTGGAATCAAGATTGCCGGGAGATATATCAATAACCTCAGATATGCAGATGACACCACCCTGATGGCAGAAACCGAAGAAGAATTAAAGAGCCTCTTGATGAAAGTGAAAAGGAGAGTGAAAAAGTTGGTTTAAGGCTCAACATTCAGAAAACTAAGATCATGGCATCTGGTCCCATCACTTCAGGGAAAATAGATGGGGAAACAGTGGCTGACTTTTTTGGGGGGGCTCCAAAATCACTGCAGATGGTGATTGCAGCCATGAAATTAAAAGACGCTTACTCCTTGGAAGGTAAGTTATGACCAACCTAGATAGCATATTAAAAAGCAGAGACATTACTATGCCAACAAAGATCCGTGTCATCAAAGCTAACATTTTTCCAGTGGTCATGTATGGATGTGAGAGTTGGAAAGCTGAGCACTGAAGAATTGATGCTTTTGAACTGTGGTGTTGGAGAAGACTCTTGATTGTCCCTTGGACTGCAAGGAGATCCAACCAGTCCATCCTCTTTTTTTTTTTTTCTTCTTTTTTTTTTTAAATTTTATTTTATTTTTAAACTTTACAATATTGTATTGGTTTTGCCAAATATCGAAATGAATCCTAAAGGAGATCAGTCCTGGGTGTTCATTGGAAGGACAGATGCTGAAGCTGAAACTCCAGTACTTTGGTCACCTGATGCGAAGAACTGACTCACTGGAAAAGACCCTGCTGCTGGGAAAGATTGAAGGCAGGAGGAGAAGGGGACAACAGAGAATGAGATGGCTGAATGGCATCACCGACTCGATGGACATGAGTTTGAGTGAACTCCGGGAGTTGGTGATGGACAGGGAAGCCTAGCGTGCTGCAGTTCATGGGGTCACACAGAGTTGTACACGACTGAGTGACTGAACTGAACTCTAACTATATTACCATATATGATATTTTCAATTCTCTCTTCCTTAAAGCAGAGTGGAAATTAACAGCTTAATTTTTTTAAAAAGAGTTGACTTTGGCCCAATCTACAATGACAAAATCACTAAATTCATAGGAATATTTCTTTAACACTTCTTGGAAGTAGTTTTCTGAAGGTTACTCTAAAAGAACTACTATCAGAGATGACCGTTAAAAAGTATGTAATAACAAAAGACAATAAGTGCCTATTAATATGGTTTTTCCTGTAGTCATGTATGGATGTGAGAGTTGGACTGTGAAGAAGGCTGAGCACCAAAGAGTTGATGCCTTTGAACTGTGGTGTTGGAGAAGACTCTTGAGAGTCCCTTGGACTGCAAGGAGATCCAACCAGTCCATTCTGAAGGAGATCAGTCCTGGGATTTCTTTGGAAGAAATGATGCTCAAGTTGAAACTCCAGTACTTTGGCCACCTTATGCGAAGAGTTGACTCATTGGAAAAGACTCTGATGCTGGGAGGGATTGGGGGCAGGAGGAGAAGAGGACGACAGAGGATGAGGTGGCTGGATGGCATCACTGACTCGATGGACGTGAGTCTGGGTGAACTCCGGGAGTTGGTGATGGACAGGGAGGCCTGGCATGCTGCGATTCATGGGGTTGCAAAGAGTTGGACACGACTGAGCAACTGAACTGAACTGAACTGAACTGAATAACCAGATAATTGATTAGGCCATATATTATATTTTATGTCATTTAATTCTCACATTAACCATACAAACCTTATTATATTCATTGTGCAACTTAAAAATAACTGGGGGGGGGGAGGTGGGGTGGGAGGTTCCCTGTTAACTAAGTGCTAGGTTCAATCCCTGGTCCAAGAAGATTCCATATACCAAGGAGCAACTAAAGCTGTGCACCACAACCATTGAGCCTGTGCTCCAGAGCCCAGGAGCCACAACTACTGAGCCCACGTGCTGCAGCTACTGAAGCCTGCGTGTCCTAGAGCCTGTGCTCTACAACAAAAGAAGCCTCTGCAATGAGAAGCCAGAGCACTGCAATGAGTGACCCCTGCTCTCCACAACTAAAAGAGAAGCCCACCCACAGCAATTGGGAAATTAAAGTAAAAATAAGTAACAATATACAAATAACTGGGACTCAGTAATTACAAGCACAGACAGAAATGGAATTTAGGTCTGCCTTCCTCCCAAACTCCTACTCTATAATATACTGAGAATCACTGTGTCTGTCTCTCCTTCTCTCTTTTTTCTCTCCCCGTGTATACACACACACACATATATATATATACACATATCTATACATACACTCATATATATACACACACATATACATATAAACATATACAATATTTTTGTTTTATAAACATATGCTATATAATTAGCTATGTTCATATACATATTACATAGGCAAACTGATAAAAATACTATTATTGAGTGCACATATCTACTAGGCATTAAGCACTTTGCATATTTGACTCAATTGGTCCTCACTTTTAAAATCTTCTATTTTTTTGTTTTTGTTTTTTCAATTGGTCTGTTTTTAACTTTTTAATTGAGGTATGGTTGATTTACAATATTATATGTTTCAGATATACAACATAGTGATTCACAGTTTTTAAAAGCTATACTCCATTTATAGAGGATGAGATGATTGAATGGAATCTCATGTCAATGGACCTGAGTTTGAGCAAACTCCAGGAGTTGGTGATGAACAGAGAAGCCTGGCGTGCTGCAGTTCATGGGGTCACAAAGAGTTGGACATGACTGAGCAACTGAACCGAACTGAACTGAAACTCCATTTATAGTTATAAAATACTGGCCATATTCCCTGTGCTGTACAATATATCCTTGTAGTTTATTTATTTTATACAAGGTAGTACCTTGGACCCCTTAATCCCCTACCCCTGTTGTCCCCTGTCTCCCTTCCCTCTTCCCATTGTTAACAGTCCATAAAAAATCTTCTATTAACTCCACTTTCCAGATGGAGAAACTGAGGCAAAGAAAAGTTAATTTGCCCAGAAGTCACACAAAATACGGGGCGAAACCAGAATTTGAACTCAGATAACATGCTCAGTGCCTTGCTCTTCCCTCTCCTCCACATCCTACTGTACACATTTGGCAAGAAACATCATGCATAGGTTCAAGTTGATCCTATATCAATAAATCGTCAAGTAACCAGAATGCCCAGAGACTGGGGCTAACAGACTTTTTGATCCCTAAGCATTATATGGATATTCCACTCTTCCTACAAGCTTCTTTCCATTCTTTCTTTTCTTTTTTTTTTTTTTAGCATCTTGCCCTAGTAAACACAGAATACAGAAAACAATGTGACCTTCCTTTATAACTGAATATCTAGCTGTTATCAAACCCATAACAGAACCATTCATTTATCTCCTCCTCTCTAGGGCTCTCCTCTTCCATCTCTGTCTTCCAGTCGCTCTCACAATGGCCACCTCCAACACTCCAGCCCAATTTTGAATACACCTTTGTGCCAGCCCTTGACACTGAACTTTACCCCCTCATTTCCGCTGATCTCCTTGCTTCTCCCCTCCTCATTCCCCACCTCTGCTCTCACCCCTACCTTCACTCCCATTTGAAGACACTGACTTACACTTACTTACCTCCAGACCCACGCCTGGCACAGAAGGGTTGTTCACATGTATTTGTTTTATTAAACAGTGTCTTAGATCTCCCTCTTCCCCTTTCAGCATTTCACCATGCTTCCTGGAACACATCATTTTTGCCTTTCCACCAACCCCCAGCCCCACCTTGAGCCCTGTGCCTTCAAATTGCCCACCACTCAACACCTACCCAGGTAGTGTCCTGTGATGAGAAATTATCCTGGACTTGAAATTATTCTTTCTTCACTGAGGAAGATTCTTAGTCTCTTAGTGCTCTGAGCTCAGTCAAACAGCCCTGAAGAAAAGCCAATCAGCTGACACTGCTATGGACACTAAACAGCCCAGAGGGCTGGTTCTCCAGGTGAAATCTACTTTTAAAAGAGGCAAAGTTAAGCTGAAAAAATGAACTACGAATAAAGCATGGAAACTGCTTTGGCAGAGGGGGAAGATGCCTGAGGTTCTTTAAAAACCACCTACACAGCTACCCATTCTTCACACATCCATTATGAAATTACATGTATGTAAGAAGTGTAATAAAAAAGAAACCAAATCCCAAACCATATTTAAATATTTGAGTTTTATCTGTGATTGCTATACTTCCCATTTTCCTAAGACTCTCTTTTTAGTTGAAAGCCAAGTGCTGAAGTTCTCCAGTTAATTCAGGGTTCAGATTACAATCAATTTTAAGTATAACTGCCTATCATCCAATCTCACTACTTCTTCCGAGTTTATGAGACCCCAGCTGAGAATTTTTACCAACCTACGCAGGCTGATTTGTAGTTAATTGAATTTTCATTTCATTGAAAACAGAAACAGCTGTAAAGTATCATTAATTCTACACAGAAGAATTTTCACGGTATGTTAAATCTCTGTTGCAATCCATTGATTCACCATATTAACAAACTAAACAAACAAAAAAAAAATATATGATCTTTTCAATCGATTCAGAAAAGTGAAAGTGAAGTCGCTCAGTTGTGTCCGACTCTTTGCAACCGTGTGAACTGTAGCCTACCAGGCTTCTCTGTCCATGGGATTCTCCAGGCAAGAATACTGGAGTGGGTTGCCATTTCCTTCTCCAGGGGATCTTCCCAACCCAGGGATCAAACCTGGGTCTCCTGCATTGCAGGCAGATGCTTTACCCTCTGAGCCACCAGGAAAGTCATAGACAAATCTTACATACATTTCTCATAAAAATGCTCAGCACACTAAGAACAGAATTTAACTTTTAAAACCTGGCAAAAGTATCTATTAATACAAAAGACCTGTGGCTAATACCATACTGGATGACTGTATTAGTGTTTTAAGGCTGCCATAACAAAATACTACAGACTGGGGGGCTTAAACAACAGAAATGTTTTTCTCACTATTCTGGGGGCTAGAAGACCCAGATGTGGGTCAGACTGATTTCATTCTAAGACCGCTCTGCTTGACCTGTTGATGGCAGTCTTTCTGTCTTAACAGTCTTTCCTTGATATTTACACATATCTGTGTCCTCATCTCTTCTTCTTCTAAAGACACTAGTCATATTGGACTAGAAGCCACCCATGTAACCTCAGTTTATTTTCACTGCCTCATTAAAAGCCCCGCCTCCAAACAGAGTCACATTCTGAAGTGTTGGGAGGTAGGACTGCAACATCTGGATTTGGGGAGAACAATTCATCCAATAACAATGGTGAAAGACAATACTTTGCCTTATGAAAAGGACAAGGCAAGGATATCTATTCTTACTACTCTATTCAACATTGTCATGGAGGGTCTAGTCATTTCAGTAAGGCAAGGAAAAGAAATAAAAGATGTCCATATAGAAAAGGAAGAATAAAACTATCTTTATTCACAGCAAATACAATGATCATATATACAGAAAATAAAATAAAATCTACCAAAGTAGCTGTTAGAACTAACAAATGAGCTAGCAAATGAATTTCTCTATACTGCCAATGAACAGTCAAAAGATACAATTTTTAAAATACCATTTATAAGAGCATCAAAATTCATGAAATACTTGAGGATAAATCTCGTAAAATATGTACTAAATCTGGACAATAAAAACAAAACAAAAAAAACATTGCTGAAAGAAATTAAAGAAGATCTAATATTGTTAGGATGTCAACTCCTCTCAAATTGATCTGTAGATTCAACTCAATTTCAATTAAAATCTCAGCAGGTTTATCTGTAGAAATCGGCACACTGATTCTGGAAATGCAAAGGGACGAGAATAGCCATAATAACTTGAAAAGAAAAGAAAGCTGATGAACTACGCCTTTATCTGATTTTAAATTTATTATAAAAAATACACAATTACTTTTACTAACTAAAGATACTCAAATAAACCAATGAAATGGAGCAAAGAGACCATAATTTTTCTATCCATATAAAAAAAGCTGATTTTTTTAGAAAAATGCAAAGGAAAATTAGTGGAGAAAGGATACTCTTTTCAATAAATGGTACCGTTTTCAGCAAATAAGCTATTAAGACATGAATGCCAATAATATTTCACACCATATACGAAAATAAACTCAAAACATATCACAAACCTAAATGAAAGAACAAAAAATATAAAACTTCCAGAAAAACATAAATTAGAATCTTTGTAACTTTGGAGCAGGCAACACTTTCTTAGAAATGATGAAAAATATGGATACATTTATCTATAAAAACTAAGTAAATAATTAGAAATTTGTGAAAAATCAAGAATGACTGCACCTCAAAGACATTGTTAAGAAAATGAAAAGCCACACACTGGAAGAAAAGATTTTTAAATCTTATAGCCAACAAGGAACTATTTGTATCCAAAGAACTCTCAAAACTCAATATAAAGAAAACAACCGAATTAGTAAGTAGGCAAATGATTTAAACAGAGATTTCACCAAGAAAGATATAGTGATGGCAAATAAGTGCATGAAAAGATGTTCAATATCATTAGTCTTTAGGAAAATGCAAATCAAATATATAGTTAGGTACCGCCATACACTGATTACAACAGCTAAAGTGTTGATGAAGATTTAGAAGAACTAAAATTCATTAACATTGTTAGTTGGATTGTAAAACAGTATACATACTTTGGAAAACATTTTGGCAGTTTCTTAAAAGGTTAAGCACACACCGACCATACAATCCAGCCATTCTACCCTTAGGTATTTACCCGGGACAAATGATAGCATTTGTTCATACAAACAGCTTTGAATGATTGTTCACACAACTTGATTTGTAATAGTCATAAGCTAAAAATTATCAAATGCCCATTAATAAGTGGATAAAGAAACAAATGATGATATACCCATACAATGAAATACAACTCAACAATGTTAAGGAATGAATTGTTGACATAGATGTTGACACAACTGAGTCTCAAAATAATTATGCTAAGTGAAAGAAATCATAATAAAAAATTAACTATATAATTCCATTTATATAAATCTCTAGAAAATGAAACTTATTTGAAATGACAGAAAGCAGGTCAATGGTTGTCTGAAGGGGCCCGAGGGAGAAATTATCAAGAGGCACAAGGAAACTTCGGGGGTCACGGATTTGTTCACTGTCTTGATTGTGCTAATTATTTCACAAATATATATGTATATATATTACATATAATATACAAACTTATGTGCAGTTTACTGTATGTCAATTATACCTCAATAAAGCAATTGAAAACAATTCATAGGAAACTCTGTAACTGCTTCAAGGGTAGATGGATGCATAGAAGGAAGGAGTAGAAGATAGCATATCCTGTTCCCTCAGCTGAAGTTTTCTCCTGGAAGGCAACTTCAACTCTAATAGACCAATCAGTGCAGATGTGCTAAACGACGCTCATGTGTTATCTACACCCGGAGTTCATTTTAAACATGTCTCCCTGGAGATAACCTCTTAACCCAAAGGAGCTATTCTTGTGGTAGATATTTCAGACATTCTGGAAAGCTGGTGGGGAAAATACCATTAAGAAAAACAAGACTTTACAAAGCCCTTGCACGATCCCCGGCTGGCAGCCCGCCTTCAGAACAGTGGTTCAATAAAATGACTCTCACCAGCTGAGCCAATAGTTTTTCAAGGCGCCTCAGTGATCTCTAGGGACTAACTATGAGATTTTAAAAATCTTACTTTCTCATCTACGTTACCTGAAAATGAGAGGTTTCTGTGACATCAGTTAATCTTTACAAATGGAGAAACTGAGGGACAAAGGGCTGCAGAGGTCACAGAATAGTTCAGAGGCAAAACCAATTATGAAGTATTTCTCCTAAGCCCAGGTCAGAATCCCTTACAGGGTCTTTCAGATCGCGTTGCTTTAATATTTCATTAAACACTGAGAAAATACTTGACATCCTACCAAAAGTGCAGTGCACTAAAAAATTTAATACAGTATGCAATACTAACAGTTTGGGGACACAGAGGATTTATCTGGATAAAATAGAGAGTCCAACAATATTTTCATCAGTGGTTTGCTTTAAGAGCTATGTTTTATAGGCTGATCGGACCTGCTCCAAAAGAAATGGAATGTGTGTTTTGTGTAACAGCAGCTACACAGAATGCAAGGACTGTGGGAAGGACCTTTGAGGTTGAAGTCAAGAAATAGTAACTCTTTGACAACTCATAAACCCTGAGAGTATAATAAATTATGCACTTTATGAGATTGCAAAATCGTGAGTGTTAAGAACTGTGTCTTGTTTCTTGATATATTCTTAGTTATTTGTTATTTATCAAACATTTTCTGTGTACCTAATACATGCAGATTATTTTGCACTGAGGACATGGTAACAATGAGACAAAGTTCCTTCTCTGAAAGAGCTTACCTCATAGGGTGAGGAGACAGCCAATCAACAAATAATCCACATAGCAGAGGATGATAAAAGCTCTTTGGAGAATTAAAACAGGGTGAAATACTTGATGGTTACCAGTTGGCCACTAGATTGGGTAGTCACAAGAGATGTCTGAAGAAGCAACATCTAGGCTGAGAACTGAATGATGGGAAACCAGGAACTTAAAGATCCACAAAAGCTCCTACCAGGCAGAAGGAACAGCTCGCATAGGAATAAAGGAGGTTGGCATATTCCAAGACATCACATAATGCAGATGGATACTGGGTGTGGGAGAGAGTAGTCATAGGTAATGAGGAAGAAGAGGCAGTCAGGGCATTGCCAAGGAGGATTTTTGAGAGAGAAAAAGGAGCCTGGGTTTTATTCTAAGCAGGATAGGAAGTTAGCGGAGAGTGAGGTGCATAGGCTTCCCTGGTGGCTCAAACAGTAAAGAATCTGTCTGCAGTGCAGGATACCCAGGTCTGACCCCTGGGTCAGGATGATCCCCTGGAGAAGGGAATAGCAACCCACTCCTGTATTCTTGCTGGAGAATTCCATGGACAGTGGAGTCTGGCAGGCTGCAGTCCATGGAGTCGCCAAAGAGTCAGACACGACTGACTACCACTACACTAACCTGGGTGTAGGAGATCACATGATCTGTTTTACATTTGTAAAAGATCCCTCTGGCTACCGCATGGAGAGTCGGGTGTGAGGAAGGCAAGAGTGGAAAGAAGGAAACCAGTTACGATACTATCACAATAATATAGGAAAGAAGGAATAAATGTGGTAATAACAGCAATAAAAATGGGTGGGTTCAAGATGCTTTGTGAGTAGAATTGCTAAGACTTGATGCTAAGTCTTCTCTTGTGTTGTTGGAAGAGGGTGTTTGCTATGACCAGTGCGTTCTCTTGGCAAAATTCTGTTAGCCTTTGCCCTGCTTCATTCCGTATTCCAAGGCCAAATTTGCCTGTTACTCCAGGTGTTTCTTGACTTCCTACTTTTGCATTCCAGTCCCCTATAATGAAAAGGACATCTTTTTGGGGTGTTAGTTCTAAAAGGTCTTGTAGGTCTTCATAGAACTGTTCAACTTCAGCTTCTTCAGCGTTACTGGTTGGGGCATAGACTTGGAATACTGTGATATTGAATGGTTTGCCTTGGAAACGAACAGAGATCATTCTGTCCTTTTTGAGATTGCATCCAAGTACTGCATTTTGGACTCTTCTGTTGATCATGATGGCTACTCCATTTCTTCTAAGGGATTCCTGCCTGCAGTAGTAGATACAATGGTCATCTGAGTTAAATTCACCCATTCCAGTCTATTTGAGTTCGCTGATTCCTAGAATGTCTATGTTCACTCTTGCCATCTCCTGTTTGACCACTTCCAATTTGCCTTGATTCATGGACCTAACATTCCAGGTTTCTATGCAATATTGCTCTTTACAGCATCGTACCTTGCTTCTATCACCAGTCACATCCACAACTGGGTATTGTTTTTGCTTTGGCTCCATCCCTTTATTCTTTCTGGAGTTATTTCTCCACTGATCTCCAGTGGCATGTTGGGCCCCTACTGACCTGGGGAGTTCCTCTTTCAGTATCCTATCATTTTGCCTTTTCATACTGTTCATGGGGTTCTCAAGGCAAGAATACTGAAGTGGTTTGCCACTCCCTTCTCCAGTGGACCACATTCTGTCAGACCTCTCCACCATGACCCGCCCATCTTGGGTTGCCCCATGGGCATGGCTTAGTTTCACTGAGTTAGACAAGGCTGTGGTCCATGTGATTAGACTGACTAGTTTTCTGTGAGTATGGTTTCAGTGTGTCTGCCCTCTGATGCCCTCTTGCAACACCTACTGTCTTACTTGGATTTCTCTTACCTTGGCCGTGGGATATCTCTTCACGGCCGCTCCAGCAAAGCATATCCGCTGCTCCTTACCTTGGACGAGGGGTATCTCCTCACCGCCACCCCTCCTGACTTTGAACGTGGAGTAGCTCCTCTCGGCCCTCCTGCGCCTGCTCAGCCACCGTTCCTTGGACCTGGGGTAGTTCCTCCCGTCCGCCGCCCCTGGCCTCGGGCTGGGGGTAGCTCCTCTTGTCCTCCGCCCCTGACTTCAGACACAGGGTAGCTCCTCCCGGCCGCCGCCCCTGACCTCGGACATAGGTTGGCCGCTGCCCCTAGGGCATGGGGTCCTTCCGGCTTCTGCCCCTGATCTCGGATGTGAGGTAGCTCCTCTCAGCCGCGCTTGTGTAGAAAACGTAAAAAAAAATATTGTGATTGGTAGGAGCACATCAGGGATGAGTCAGTGGGGGCAGGCCATCTGTGGAGCAGGCAATTCATGAGGTACACTGCTCTGTGTCTAGGAGGACCTGTGTCTCATGTTACTTCTTCCCTTTTCCCATGTGCGGTTCAGGGTCCTGGCTGGATTCCTGAGACGGTTCAGCTTCCCGCACTGCAGCCACCTTAATTCAAGATTATCTGTGGTAAATTTAAACTGGCGGTTAAGCCTTAAAACAAATTTTAATTTACTTGAAGCCTCACACTACAACCAGTTCGCTTTAATTTGGACTTACTTTGACCCAGCCGGATTTTATGTTGTACAAGAGACAGGGATCAAGACCATCCCTATGCAAAAGAAATGCAAAAAAGCAAAATGGCTGTCTGGGGAGGCCTTACAAATAGCTGTGAAAAGAAGAGAAGCGAAAAGCAAAGGAGAAAAGGAAAGATATAAGCATCTGAATGCAGAGTTCTAAAGACTAGCAAGAGGAGATAAGAAAGGCTTCCTCAGTGATCAATGCAAAGAAATAGAGGAAAACAACAGAATGGGAAAAACTAGAGATCTCTTCAAGAAAATTAGAGATACCAAGGGCACATTTCATGCAAAGATGTGCTCGATAAAGGACAGAAATAGTATGGACCTAAGAGAAGCAGAAGATATTAAGAAGAGGTGGCAAGAATACACAGAAGAACTGTACAAAAAAGAGCTTCACAACCAAGATAATCACGATGGTGTGATCACTCCCCTAGAGCCAGACATCCTGAAATGTGAAGTCAAGTGGGCCTTAGAAAGCATCACTACGAACAAAGCTAGTGGAGATGATGGAATTCCAGTTGAGCTATTTCAAATCCTGAAAGATGATGCTGTGGAAGTGCTGCACTCAATATGCCAGCCAATTTGGAAAACTCAAGAGTGGCCACAGGACTGGAAAAGGTCAGTGTTCATTCCAATCCCAAAGAAAGGCAATGCCAAAGAATGCTCAAACTACCACACAATTGCACTCATCTCACACGCTAGTAAAGTAATGCTCAAAATTCTCCAAACCAGGCTTTAGCAATACATGAACTGTGAACTTCCGGATGTTCAAGCTGGTTTTAAAAAAGGCAGAGGAACCAGAGATCAAATTGCCAACATCCACTGGATCATCGAAAAAGCAAGAGAGTTCCAGAAAAACATCTATTTCTGCTTTATTGACTATGCCAAAGTTTTGACTGTGTGGATCACAATAAACTGTGGAAAATTCTGAAAGAGATGGGAATACCAGACCACCTGACCTGCCTCTTGAGAAATCTGTATGCAGGTCAGGAAGCAACAGTTAGAACTGGACATGGAACAACAGACTGGTTCCAAATAGGAAAAGAAGTACATCAAGGCTGTATATTGTCACCCTGCTTATTTAACTTCTATGCAGAGTACATCATGAGGAACTCTGGGCTGGAAGAAGCACAAGCTGGAATCAAGATTGCCGGGAGAAATATCAATAACCTCAGATATGCAGATGACACCACCCTTATGGCAGAGGGTGAAGAGGAACTGAGAAGCCTCTTGATGAAAGTGAAAGAGGAGAGTGAAAAAGTTGGCTTAAAGGTCAACATTCAGAAAACTAAGATCATGGCATCTGGTCCCATCCCTTCAGGAAAAATAGATGGGGAAACAGTGGAAACAGTGGCTGACTTTATCTTTTGGGGCTCCAAAATCACTGCAGATGGTGATTGCAGCCATGAAATTAAAAGACGCTTACTCCTTGGAAGAAAAGTTATGACCAATCTAGATAGCATATTGTAAAGCACAGACATTACTTTTCCAACAAAGGTCCGTTTAGTCAAGGCTATGGTTTTTCCAGTGGTCATGTATGGATGCAAGAGTTGGACTGTGAAGAAAGCTGAGCCCCAAAGAATTGATGCTTTTGAACTGTGGTGTTGGAGAAGACTCTTGAGAGTCCCTTGGACTGCAAGGAGATCCAACCAGTCCATTCTAAAGAAGATCAGTCCTGGGTGTTCTTTGGAAGGACTGATACTCAAGCTGAAACTCCAACACTTTGGCCACCTCATGCAAAGAGTTGACTCATTGGAAAAGACTGATGCTGGGAGGGATGGGGGCAGGAGGAGAAGGGGACGACAGAGGATGAGATGGCTGGATGGCATCACCGACTTGATGGACGTGAGTTTGAGTGAACTCAGGGAGTTGGTGATGGACAGGGAGGCCTGGCGTGTTGCGATTCATGGGGTCGCAAAGAGTCGGACACGAATGAACGACTGAACTGAACTGAACTGAAGCTAAGTCATATGCTGCATTTATGGGAAAGAATTAAAGGGTAATGCCTATATTTTGCTTGACTAACTAGGTTACTATGGCTTAATAGGTGCTAAAAGAAAAAAATCACTAGGATGGGGCCCACAAGTGTAGCTTTTTAGCAAGCACCGTGGCTAATATCTATGCATATAAAAGTTTCATCACCACTGATTCAAAAACTGGGATATTTACATCAGCATGTTACCTAAACACATTAAAAAGCATAAAAGATGAGGCTGAGGGACTTCCCTGGTGGTCCAGTGATTAAGACTCGACTCTTGCAATGCAGGGAGCCTAGGTTTGATCCCTGGTCAGGGAAGTAGATCCCACATGCCACAACTAAGAGTGTGAAAGCTACAACTAATAATCCTGCACGCTGCAATGAAGATCGAAGATCCCATGGCCACAACTAAGATCCAGCACAGCCAAATAAGTAAATTAATTAATTAATTAAAAAAAAAAAAAGATGAGGCTTATTTAACCACTCCAAGCCCAGAGCCAATGTGGTTGAGAAAAAATTAATGAACAAGAATATTTATGATTTTGTTTCTGCACAGCTGAACAAAATCAAGGTAGCATTCCCTAAAATGTTTGCTTTGACTTTTACTTCTTTGATCATCATGAAATTTCCTCTGAAAATATTCAGTGAGAATCAGTCTTCTAATACCTAGGAGTTGATTATCAGCAGTGATAAAGGTAACAAATAAACTTGTTTGTTTATTAATTACTAATAAATTGGAAGGAAATTCTATTTTAAAGTTTTGTGACTTCTTAGCTTTTTTATATGAATGCCAAATTCCTGTGTAGGGTCTTCACACAAAATGTACAGAAGTATATGTGAAAATTACAGTACCATTCTCAAGGAGTTTTTGTGAGAACTAAAGGTTGCTGCTGCTGCTGCTAAGTCACTTCAGTCATGTCCAACTCTGTGCAACCCCATAGATGGCAGCCCACCAGGCTCCCCCATCCCTGGGATTCTCAAGGCAAGAACACTGGAGTGGGTTGCCATTTCCTTCTCCAATGCATGAAAGTAAAAAGTGAAAGTGAAGTCACTTGGTCGTGTCTGACTCTTAGCAACCCCACGGACTGCAGCCTACCAGGCTCCTCCGTCCATGGGATTTTCCAGGCAAGAGTACTGGAGTGGGGTGCCATTGCCGTCTCTGGAGAACTAAAGGAGATGACACCAAAATAAATAAATAAAAGAAAACAACAAAAAAAAGGAGATGACACAGAAAAGGTACCCAGCCCACCGCTTGGAGCACTGCAGAAACTCAACAAATGGGGAGATATTATTACCATTTTTTCAATTAAACAAGATGCAGCAGGCCTTTCGTAGAGGGCCAGCAGAAGACTGTACTTCCAATGCACTGGGCACAGGTTTGCTACCTGTTCAGGAAACTGAGACCCCACATACCTCATGGTGCAGCAAAAATAAAATAAAAATAAAGAAATAACATGCACCTATGACAAAACATAAAGTGAAGAGGCAAATCTGAGATTTCTACTGTTTTAACCTCTTTAAAAGATTTCTAAACCAAGTCTAAACCATTGGAGGACACGCTACTATTTTTGATTTCCCCCTCTTCTTTATTAATAAAGAACCAACCACCAGTCTTCACAAAGACCACCCTCCAGAGAATAAAGTTAAAAACTCGCCCTTCAGAGAATAAAGAAATGGAGGTTGGCCCCTTTGCTGGTCCTCACTCCAAATCCATCCTTGATCTCTTTTCCCCCAGATGATGTGGCCTGGCCATCTCTTCAGCCATGTCATCTGGGTGGTCTCTTCTCTACCCAGAAGGTGTCAACCTGCCTCTCATTATTTGTGGATCATAAGGGAAAAACCATCAATTTCCAGGTAGTTTACAGAAAGCCTCCAACTCTTCATCACAACTTTACTTTCAATGAACATATTTTAGGAGGCTTAACTAAAAGATGAGTTATCTATTTCTAAAAATATTCTGAAGTTTACCCTTAATGAAACCAGGCACTCGAAGGATCCTAGAGGATCCAACCCGTTACAGAGGTGCTTTTCTGTCACGTTTCTCCAGTGACTATGAAACATGAGTGGTACCACCCACCATAAGCATGCTGAAGCCCACCACATCCTATGATGTCACTTGTCCAAGGACTCACAGACAACAGTTTTCCCCCAGGCCCTTAGCAACTGGGTGCTCAAGAAAGAGCTCCCTGTGGGACTTTGCTGGTAGTGTAGTGGTTAAAACTATTTGCTTTCAATGCAAGGGGTGCACGTTTGGTCCCTGATCAGGTAACTAAGATCTTTTACAAGCCATATGACGTGGCCAAAAATATTTTTTTAATTAAAAAAAATATTGTTTAAAGAAAGAGCCCCCCAAAACCCTAGGCTTTACATCTCCAACCTGAAAACCCAAGTCCCATCCTAAAACTTCTCTTTGAGTCTCTAACAGCAAGCAATCCAAGGAAGACCTGTTCACCTATGCACGTCACCTATTCCAGCTCTTGTTCCGTTCCCTGTGTGTTAATTAGAACAGGAAATGGCTTTTATGCCATTATTACAGTACAAACAGAAACATTTGCCTCTTGGAAAGACCATCTTGATCTACAAATGGAAGTGGATCACTAAAAAATGTCTTCAAGATTTTAAAATTGGGAAGGCGTATTTTTTGAAGATTACCCAGTAAAACCAAAGACGTGACTTTTGATCATTATTCCATAAAATACTGTAACATATTGGCTAAGACTCTCATTTGCACACATCAAAAGCAAGCATCAAAAACTAACCCTAGGACTTCCCTGGTGGCTAAGACTCCATATTCCCAATGCAGAGGGTCTGGATTCAATTCCTGATCAGGGAGCAAGATCCCACACACCACAGTGAAGAGTTTGCATGTCACAGCTAAAAAGATCCTTTATGCCTCAACTAAAGGACCCACAGGCTGCGACAAAAACTGAAGATCCCACGTGTCACAACTAAGACCTTGTGCACAGCCAAGTAAATAGATATATCCTTAAAAAAAACTAACCCTAACTCACTGAAGTTAAAAGATTTTTTAAAAGAATGTTGGGCATTTACAGATTAAAAAACTAATCAATCAAGTCTGGGGACCTGCCAATCAGAAACTGTTCCCAAAATCATGAAATCATCACTACCATCTTTGGTGTTACAGACTTTGCAGAAGGCACTTCTGTCGGACACCACCAACCACCGGGCTCTGGACCAGGACACTCTATTGATGCTCCCTCTGCTTCTAGGAGCAGTGCAACTGCCATCCCGTCATCATTTTCATCAGACTAGAATCTGGTCAGTTCTTCTTCCCTTCACGTATTTAGGCAGAAGTGTGGGTCTGGAAGAACTCTGAGGTCATGTTGCCCATACCCTACCCACAAGAAACACCAAGAAGGAGGTCATTATCTGACACGCCCAGCTTTACAGTGGGAAGCAGTGGTGGTTTAGTTGCAAAGTCATGTCTGACTCTTTGGAGATCTCATGGACTGTAGCCCACACATACTACAGCTAAGACTCAGCACAGCCACATAAATAACTAAAAATTAAAATTATTTTTTTAAATGTAGGCTATTGTGTGAACATATGAAATTTTTTGCCTCCCCGATATGGGTCCTCTAAAACTGCAAGCACAGAAATTAAGGCAAAACAGATACTCTCAATTTTTCGCAAAGGAGATGCCCTTTGTATCTCCCAACTTAGCTCATGATTCCTCCATTCATGCTCCTTCCACTTTGCATCTTTGATGTTTTCCCAGGGAATATGGTAAATGAATGCATCCAGACTCTTGACTATATTCTTTTTTTTTTAAACTTTACAAAATTGTATTAGTTTTGCCAAATATCGAAATGAATCTGCCACAGGTATACATGTGTTCCCCATCCTGAACCCTCCTCCCTCCTCCCTCTCCATACCATCTCTCTGGGTCATCCCAGTGCACCAGCCCCAAGCATCCAGTATCGTGCATCGAACCTGGACTGGCAATTTGTTTCATACATGATATTATACATGTTTCAATGCTATTCTCCCCAATCTCCCCACCCTCTCCCTCTCCAACAGAGTCCATAAGACTGTTGACTATATTCTGAATATGCATGTGTGCTTGCTCAGTAGCTTCAGTTGTGTCTGACTCTTTGCAACCCAATGGACTGTAGCCCACCAAGCTCCTCTATCCATGGGATTCTCCAGGCAAAAATAGTGGTGTGGATTGCCATGACCTCCTTCAGGAGATCTTCCTGACCCAGGGATCAAACACATCTCCTGCATCCCCTGCATGGAAGGCACAGTCTTTACCCACTGAGCCACCTGGGAAGCTCCATTCTGAATAAACCTCAGCTACAAACGTTTCAAGATAAAGTAGCTCCATGAAAGAAGAATAAATCTAAAACTTTATATCTTGATGGATAATTATGTGTTACATATCAAAGAATATTTCAAACACTGCTGCTGCTGCTGCTAAGTCATCTCAGTCATGTCCGACTCTGTGCGATCCCATAGACGGCAGCCCACTAGGCTCCCCCATCCCTGGGATTCTCCAGGCAAGGACACTGAAGTGGGTTGCCACTTCCTTCTCCAATGCATGGAAGTGAAAACTGAAAGTGAAGTCTCTCAGTCGTGTCCGACTCTTAGTGACCCCATGGACTGCAGCCCACCAGGCTCCTCTGTCCATGGGATTTTCCAGGCAAGAGTACTGGAGTGGGGTGCCATTGCCTTCAAACACTGGATGATAATTATGGATCCTAAACAAAAATCCTAGGTGGTAACTTTCTCAGCATTACTCAAGCAGGTTCTCCTGGTCATTTGAGGGTAAGCCCTATGTTTACCTAATATTTTCTGTTACCTTCAAATTCCCAAATATCTGTCATGCTTTATATGGGCAATCCATAAATACTCATCACTGAATGAGGTTGCGTCACTTGGGTTTTAAGAGGTCAACAGAAAGGGTCCATGAGCAGTCACTTTGGGAAACATGCCTCTACCTGTGCTTTTTGGATATTTGCCCACCTGCCTTTTGAAATTTACCTAGCTGTGGCAGATCGTGCTAACTAATAATGAATCTATTAAATATATGGTGGATGACTTACAAATAAATTCATTTCTATCCAAAATCAAAAGGAGAATTGCATTTTAAGTTTATCACATTGCTACTGCTACTGCTAAGTCGCTTCAGTCATGTCCGACTGTATGTGACCCCATAGACGGCAGCCCACCAGGCTCCCCCGTCCCTGGGATTCTCCAGGCAAGAACACTGGAGTGGGTTGCCATTTCCTTCTCCAATGCAGGAAAGTGAAAACTGAAAGTGAAGTTGCTCAGTCGTGTCCAACTCTTAGCGACCCCATGGACTGCAGCCTACCAGCCTCCTCCATCCATGGGATTTTCCAGGCAAGAGTACTGGAGTGGGGTGCCATTGCCTTCTCGTTATCACGTTAATACCGTATTAATAAAAGAGTGTCATGAATTCATTTTCGCTTAACACAAAATACAAAGGCATAAAGTATTTAATACATGTGCTGAATGTCTGAACACTAGGCCCACCTCACACTTCTTATAAGGGGTAGGGACAAGAGACACGGGGTGGAGGCAGGCGGAAAGATGTTGAGCTGTGACAGGCATGGAGCAGGAGTGGCAGAAAGCATACAGAAGTTGCAAAAAGAGTCAGAATGAGGTCAGATCAAACAGGGTCAGTAGAAACTGGAATCAATTTGAGACCAAAATAAAGAGCCTGGGACCTGGAGACAAGACCATGAGACAGGAGACAAAATTGTGCGGAAACTGGGAATGTTCAAACAAAATGGCAGAGAGAAGAGAATCCCACGTCTATCACTACCTGGTTCTCAAATAGGGATGAATATGGAAATCACCCAGAAACCTAATAAGACACCAGGCCAGTTCCTGGGAGTAGGAGAGGACCTGAAAGTTCGTATTCTCAGCAAGTTCCCTAAGTGATTCTGATGCCAGCCAAATCTTAAGAACCACTGGTCTAGAGCATCAGTTAATGGATGCAGGGAGTGGCCTCTGAAATATTTCAATTACTTACATAAGTGAGAAATTATATTTCTTTAAAATGATATGGGACTTCCCTGATGGTTCAGCACTTAAGAATTCACCTGCCACTGCAGGAGACATAGGTTCAATCCCTGATCCGGGAAGATCCCTCGGGGCAACTAAGCCCATGTACCACAATACTGAAACCCATAGGCTCTAGAGCTGCAACTAGAGAAAGCCAGCATGAAGCAACCAAGACCCAGTGCAACCAAAAATAAGTAAATTAATTTAATTAATAAAATATAATAAAATGATATGTGTTGGATTTCCTTCTTCACAAAATGCATTTTAGGATAGGCAATGATCTCCCCTGCCAGAGATCCCCTGCCAGCAGATATAAGAAGCAAAAACACTTCTCCCAAAAGAGGGATGGAAACAAGTCAAATGCCGTATATGATACCTTCACCATATTGTCATTCAGTTCAGTTGCTCAGTCGTGTCCAACTCTTTGCAACCCCATGAATCTCAGCACGCCAGGCCTCCCTGTCCATCACCAACTCCCGGAGTTCACCCAGACTCACGTCCATCGAGTCAGTGATGCCATCCAGCCACCTCATCCTCTGTCATCCCCTTTTCCTCCTGCCCCCAATCCCTCCCAGCATCAGAGTCTTTTCCAATGAGTCAACTCTTCGCATGAGGTGGCCAAAGTACTGGAGTTTCAACTTTAGCATCAGTCCTTCCAAAGAAATCCCAGGGCTGATCTCCTTCAGAATGGACTGGTTGGATCTCCTTGCAGTCCAAGGGACTCTCAAGAGTCTTCTCCAACACCACAGTTCAAAAGCATCAATTCTTTGGGGCTCAGCTTTCTTCACAGTCCAACTCTTGCATCCATACATGACCACTGGAAAAACCATAGCCTTGACTAGACGGACCTTTGTTGGAAAAGTAATGTCTCTGCTTTACAATATGCTATCTAGGTTGGTCATAACTTTTCTTCCAAGGAGTAAGCGTCTTTCAATTTCATGGCTGCAATCACCATCTGCAGTGATTTTGGAGCCCCAAAAGATAAAGTCTGACATTGTTTCCACTGTTTCCCCATCTATTTCCCATGAAGTGATGGGACCAGATGCCATGATCTTAGTTTTCTGAATGTTGACCTTTAAGCCAACTTTTTCACTCTCCTCTTTCACTTTCATCAAGAGGCTTCTCAGTTCCTCTTCACCCTCTGCCATAAGGGTGGTGTCATATCTGAGGTTATTGATATATCTCCCGGCAATCTTGATTCCAGTTTGTGCTTCTTCCAGCCCAGCGTTTCTCATGATGTACTCTGCATAGAAGTTAAATAAGCAGGGTGACAATATACAGCCTTGACGAACTCCTTTTCCTATTTGGAACCAGTCTGTTGTTCCATGTCCAGTTCTAACTGTTGCTTCCTGACCTGCATACAGATTTCTCAAGAGGCAGGTCAGGTGGTCTGGTATTCCCATCTCTTTCAGAATTTTCCACAGTTTATTGTGATACACACAGTCAAAGGCTTTGGCTTAGTCAATAAAGCAGAAATAGATGTTTTTCTGGAACTCTCTTGCTTTTTTGATGATCCAGCAGATGTTGGCAATTTGATCTCTGGTTCCTCTGCCTTTTTTAAAACCAGCTTGAACATCTGGAAGTTCACAGTTCACATATTGCTGAAGCGTGGCTTGGAGAATTTTGAGCATTACTTTACTAGCGTGTGAGATGAGTGCAATTGTGTGGTAGTTTGAGCATTCTTTGGCATTGCCTTTCTTTGGGATTGGAATGAAAACTGACCTTTTCCAGTCCTGTGGCCACTGCTGAGTTTTCCAAATTGGCTGGCATATTGAGTGCAGCACTTTCACAGCATCATCTTTCAGGATTTGAAATAGCAATATTGTCATTAGTCTCAATCAATTTTTAGTGTCTTTAAAAAATGTCAGGAGAGCTTTTGTTTTTTTTCCTTCAATTCATTTGCTCCTCACTCTTTAATTCGGTATTTGGCAATGGAAGACTTCCTATACACACTTTGTTATTGAGTCCAAGATCACCATATGAAATGTCACATGACAATAAATCAAGAGATGAGTTGTTAGGGCCAGGAATAGCAACTTTATTCAGAAAGCCTGCAGACCAGAAAATGGTGGACTCATGTCCCAAAGAACAATCTTGCCACAGTTAGAACTCAGGCTTCTTTTATATGAAAGCAGGGCAGGAATGGGGCAGGTGGTGGGGCGGGGAGGGGTGGTGGTAAGGTCAACCATTTCCTGGTTATTTCCTGGTTCCTGTCAGCCTCCAAATGGGAAGTGTTCATTTCTTCCTTCCTGCAGTCATTCTTGGTCAGGATATTTCCTGTGAGCTGAACAAAGGTATTTTAGCTTAATGTTCATTACCTGGGAGGCAGGGTCCCTAGATATGGACCATGCTGTATACTGTAAGCTTACAGGCAGCATCCCTCTAGTGATGCTTGTACTAGACTAGACTACAAAGGTTCTTCCCTATTACAACTCTGTTGTGGGCACCAGTCTCCACCTGAGTGAGCCACTCCTTCCACGAGATCTCAGGTCTGCACTAAGAATGGGTCTTGTGCTAAGAGCCAGCTTTTACTGCTTTTTTTTTTTTTTTTTTACAGCTTTACAAAGTAAAGCATTTACTTTGAGCAGCAGCAATTTTCTCTCCTCACTGTGCCTCTAGCTGATATGGAGTCTTGCCCTGCCTAATATCTAACTTAATGAATTAACTAGCTAGTTAACTGATTAAGATAAAAAGCAAGCTAAACAAAGCATTCAAACGCTTTATCTCAAATGCACAACTTTTGGATTTAGGAAACATGCTTTCTTCTCCTTGATGACAATGACTGATGTGTGGCTAAGATATCCTCCTTAGAGCTTTATGCCATTTTGCTGAGTAGAGGTACATTATAGAGAAAAGGGAACCCCCACTCTATGATGTTTTAACATCAGTTGAGGTGTGTTCACATATGTGGAGGAGGGAGGGAGATGTGTCATATGGATGTCTGTGACTGAAGAGTTATGTCAGGTCTTGCTGCTACGTCACTTCAGTCGTGTCTGACTCTGTGCGACCCCATAGACGGCAGCCCACCAGGGTCCCCTGAACCTGGGATTCTCCAGGCAAGAATACTGGAGTGGGTTGCCATCTCCTTCTGCGATGCATGAAAGAGAAAAGTGAGAAGGAAGTTGCTCAGTTGTATGTGACTCCTTGCGACCCCATGGACTGTAGCCTACCAGGCTCCTCTGTCCACGGGATTTTCCAGGCAAGAGTACTGGAGTGGGGTGCCATTGCCTTCTCCACATCAGGTCTTAGACCCATAAATTATATATGTATGTGTGTGCATGCTTAGTCATATCTGCCTCTTTGTGATCCCATGGACTATACAGCCCACTAGGCTTCTATGTCCATGGGATTTTCCATGCAAGAATACTGGAGTGGGTAGCCATTTCTTACCCAGGGTATTTTCCCTACCCAGGAATCAAAACTGATCCCCTGCATTTCCTGCATTGGCAGTAGATTCATTAGCACTGTACCACCTGGGAAATCAATATAAACTATATATGCTGAGTCCAAAATCTTCCATCACTCTAGATAAATTGAAGGTCTTGCCCATAATTGACATGGTCGCTAACTCTAACAGCCAAAATCTGTTTTGTTTCATATGAAGAGCAATCTTAGTTTTGTATCCCCCTACTTTTTTAAACTGTGGTGTTGGAGAAGACTCTTGAGAGTCCCTTGGACTGCAAGGAGATCCAGCCAGTCAACCCTAAAGGAAATCAGTCCTGAATATTCACTGGAAGAATTGATGCTGAAGCTGAAATTCCAATACTTTGGCCACCTGATGGGAAGAACTGACTCATTGGAAAAGACCCTGATGCTGGGAAAGATTGAAGGCAGGAGGAGAAGAGGATGACAGAGGATGAGATGGTTGGATGGCATCACCAACCAATAGACATGAGTTTGAGCAAGCTCCAGAAGTTGGTGATGGACAGGGAAGCCTGGCGTGCTGCCGTCCATGGGATTGCAAAGAGTCAGACACAACTGAGCAACTGAACTGACTGAATGACTGACTCTTTCAGACAACTGACCTTTGAACCTATCACATGAGAAGCATCAATTAAATGCTTGATGCATTCATTCAAAGCTGTCTGAGTCAATCTGCCAGGTCTCCGGTATTCAATGATGAAAAAGGCATGTCTCTATCCTCCAAAAGCTCACAATTTAGCAGAAAAGAAATAATTGAAAAAGAAGACTGGCTCACCCCTTCCAAACAACCTCCAAAGTTGTCTCAGAAATCCCTTGACATAGGGATGTTCTTCTGCAAGTCTCTTTTCTCAAATCTATTTTTACTACTTCCCTGTCTTTTTCTCTTCAAGTCAAGTTAAGCTTTCTTGAGTTTTCTACCTAAAGCATACCCAGAAGTATTTTAGTTCTATGATCAAAATTCAGAAGAGCAATGGCATTTTTTTTCTTAAAGTTCTGGAGAAATCTATTTCTAGGCTCTTCAAAATCCCAAGAATTCAAAACTTCCCTGGGAATGTAAAAATGAGTGCATTGAAAAAAACCACACCTATGTGTAATCAAAAGCTTAACAAGATCCAGAGCTACACAGCTGTTCATGTCACAAAGAGAGACACACTATTAAAGAGAAAAGAACTTGGGCTCTGAAGCAAGACCTAAGTTGAATTTAAACTCGAACCTTTCTGCCTATGAAACATTTAGGCATGTTGCCGTAGCTTTTGAAATTTTGTTTTCTACTGTTTAGGAGCACATAAAAACTAGCCTTAACTGTGATGATAGGTCTAGAAAAATGTTTGTGGTATCCCTTGTACCTTCTGGCTACTTTACAGTGGTGGTTTAGTCACTAAGTTGTGTTAGACTTTGCAACCCCATCAATTGTAGCCCACCAGGCTCCTCTGTCCATGGGATTTCATAGGCAACAATACTGGAGAGGGTAGCCATTTCCTTCTCCAGGGGATCTTCCTGAATGAGGGATTGAACCTGGGTCTCGCTGCATTGAAGGCAATGTCCCGCATTGCAGGTGGATTCTTTACTGATGTAGCCACTTTATATATAGTAGCTGTTACTACATTGTTCCTAATTCAGTTTCTTCTGGAAATTATTAATGACAACTCGGTACAATTATATACCAATAAAATCACTACTTAAGAAATCTGACTTCCTAAAGAAAGTCTAGGAAAAAAATAGTTTCTCTTGCCCTATATACTTGAAAATGCACAATTATTGACTTAGCTTGATCACTTGTGGAAGATTCTCTGTCACCTTAAGCCTATCCTAGAAGAGAAAGGTGCAGAGCCTCTCACTCAGCACCTCTCTGGTGATGCCCCCTGTTTCTTCTCCCCTTCCTCTTCCATGTTTTCTGTCTTTTTTGCTTCTTTGGGACATCCATCCTGGATATGAGACTTGGAGAACATAGATGAGAAAATACTAAGTAGTCAGGGGCTTCCCTTTTGGTCCAGTGGATAAGACTTCGCCTTCCAGTGCAGGGGGTGTGGGTTCGATCCCTGGTTGGGGAGCTAAGATCCTACATGCCTCAAAGCAGAAAACCAAACCATAAAACAGAAGCAATATTGTAACAAATTCAATAAAGACTTTTAGAATGATCCACATCAAAAAAAAAAAATACTAAGTAGTCAGATTTCCTTGGAAGAAGAGAGAAACTGTTTACCAAATGAAGGCTCTCTCGTTATCTGTTTTCAGTTTTCCAAATTCTTACATTACCATATGCTGACTAAAAGTGCTGAAAAAATCATTAGTTATAGACATTTACTGCATCAGATGAGAATCTGGGTACTCAACGACCAATAAAAATCAAACCTTCTCTACTTGGTGCCCTAAGAGTCCACGAACTAGTTCTAATCATTTATAAATCTAAATATTTTTATGATTAATCTTTTCGTGTTAAGGTTGGAAGGCTAAACAAACATCAACTTTAATTTTTTCTGGTGAGAAATACATCAACTGAGTGAGCCATCATCAGTTATCTCATGCTGGTCAGAACCTTTGAGTGGCATTTACTATATGTATATATTATTTAAAATGATGGGAAATCAAATCATTTTAACAACCACAGTGCTGAAGACAATATTTTAAAACAAAGGACCTATGAGTGAAAAAAAAAAAAAGCCTATTATTTGGAGGGGGGCAAATTTGGGGAGATGTTCAGTTCAGTTCAGCTCAATTCGGTCTCTCAGTCATGTCCAACTCTTTGTGACCCCATGAACTTCAGCACACCAGGCCTCCCTGTCCATCACCAACTTCCAGAGTCCACCCAAACCTGTGTCCATCGAGTCAGTGACGCCATCCAACCATCTCATCCTCTGTCATCCCCTTCTCCTCCTGCCCTCAATCTTTCCCAGCATCAGGGTCTTTTCAAATGAGTCAGCTCTTCACATCAGGTGGCCATAAGTATTGGAGTTTCAGCTTCAACATCAGTCCTTCCAATGAACACCCAGGACTGATCCCCTTTAGGATGGACTGGTTGGATCTCCTTGCAGTCCAATGGGGAGACAATAGCCTATCCTATTTATCTGTGCTGTGTGCTGTGCTCAGTCAGTCATGTTTGACTCTTTGTGACCCCATGGACTATAGCCCACCAGGCTCCTCTGTCCATGGGATTCTCAAGCAAGAATCCTGGAGTGCATAACCATTTCCTCCTCCAGGGGATCTTCCCAACCCAGGGATTGAACCTGCATCTCCCTTGTCTTCTGCACTGTAGGGGAGTTCTTTACTTCAGAGCCACTGGGGAAGCCCATCCTAATTTATGTAGTAGTAAGAATGTTATTACACCATAACACTTTCTCAGCATCCCTCCCATTGCCAACATCACATGTCTCCAAAAAGAGGGTCCTTTGCTTTCTTGGATGAGCCCCTTTATCTGTTCTTAATAGCGTCAGACAGTTTCTATGCCTCTCAGTGGCTAAATCATCAGCCACCATAGCTCAATGGATGATCAATAAAAAGAACTGGAAGAATTCACATTATTCCATAAAAGAAATGCGTTCTTGTGTTTTCCAGAACTGCATAATTTATAACAAAAAAATCAATTAGTAAAACTCATTCACTGCAATATATTCACAGAATACCTCAAGAGCTACAGTTAGAAATAAAAGATACTGCCCTAAAGCATTCTCAGGTCTGTTAACATCCAAATACCCTATTGTAAACCAAACTAATTATCATGACAAACCTGTTTTAATTAATTTTATTTATTTATGTGCCTCTCTTAATTGCATTTCCCTTATAGGACTCACACCATTCTCACTCTGTATGGTAAGATAAAATATGCCTGTCTGCCAAGAACAAATTCTTGCTGGAAGGAATTTCTTCTATCGAGATAAACACTGGAGGCCATTTCCTGTTGGTAAAATGGATTCTTGACTTGCCCAGCCTCTTCTCTGAAAGCGAAGAAATAGAGAGACACAGAAATGCTGAGTCTAATGGTATTTAAGAAATGAAACTGGCTGGGGAACAGAGGACCCCTGGAAGAATGCAGTCATTTCATTTAAGATGCATTAACAGTCAGTGATGGGAAGACCAGAGCACTAAGAAAATATGGATTTCAAAGCAATTAGTTGGGTAGGATCCTTAGACAGAACCTCTGAAAAGGGAGATGTGCCAAGAGGGAAGAAAAGCTCACAGACATAAAATTCTGACAACACAAAGTCAAATCACTCCTCTGAGGAGGAGGAAAGAGAAGGCCTCGCCATCAAATGTAGGTGAACTCTAGACAAGTGTCATGGAGCTAAAAGAGCCATGTCAGGAAGGCCAAAAGTCAAGAACCAGTAAAGGCTTTCAAAGGACTTCCCAGGTGGTCCAGTGGTTAAGAATCTGCCTGCCAATGCAGGGGACATGGGTTCGATCCCTGGTCTGGGAAGATTCCATGTGTCACGGGGCAACCAGGCCCATATGTCACCACTACTGAGCCCATGCCCTAGAACCTGTGCTCCGCAACAAGAGAAGCTACCAGTAAAGCTCACCACAACTAGAGAGAAAGCTCACACACAAGAAGGCCCAGGACAGCCAAAAATAAATATTTTTTAAAAACTGAAACTTTTCATATTTAAAAAAAAAAAAAGCTAACAATCAATGAAAAGACCTCTTTTCCTTTGGTAGATAAAGAAACTAACAACAACAACTACAAAGATAGATACACAGCTTTGGGGCCGCTGATAGTGAAGGCATGGAACAAGAGCTCGGGATATTATTTCCTGTTTCCTGTGTATCATCTGTTAAGGGAAATGTCAGCTATCCCAGAAAGGCAAGAATGAAACTCAGAAGGTAGAATTAAAGACCAAAACTGAAAAAAGCAAGTTCACAATGCCAGGCATTTTTAGGATGAGCGAAGCGCTTCTGACCAAGTGAGTTCATCTCAGGCTTCTGAAAGAAACCATACAATAAAGTAGCTGAACCTCAATGAAATTTGCATTAAGGAAACCTGGAGTAAAAGAAAAGCGCCAGAAGATAGAGACAAGCTAATAGTAACTTAACAGACTTAAAAGATGAGTGTAAAAGAGTGAGTTTCGTTAACTGAATTCTTAAATTCTGTGTTGATTTGAGCAGGATTAGAATTGAGAAAGTCAAAAGGATCTATACGGAGCCAACCTAGATTTGTGATGAACAATTCAAGCCAGACCTAGCTCATTTTCTCTCTTGATAAATTACTAGAGTGGGAGACAAGAAAAATACTGTGGACATATGGGTCTGAGTTTCAGCGAGGCATTTGACAGGCTCTCTCATTTTACCTTTGCAGGGAGTATTTTCCAAACTGGTGTCTGCAGAGAACAGACTTTCACGGGATATTCATAGATCTTCCGGGAGCAGAGTTCATGCACAAGTACATTTGGAAAACATGAGTTAAACAAAATACAGATTTTGAAGTGAAATATATAAAATAATATGCACCGAGGCTCTGTAAGAAGAGAATACAATGAGGAGCATTCCCAAAACTTCTTTAAATGTTTGTTTATGTATTTATTTTTGGTGTGGCACATGGGTTTTGTGGCCCTGTGACATGTGGAGTCCTACCAAACAGACCAGGGATCGAACCCATGTCCCCTGCATTAGCAGGCAAACTACCAACCAGAGGACCACCCAGAATGTCCCCCAAACTTTTTTAAATGTGGCACTGAATTTTGTTTAGGTATATCTCTTAATATTTCTTGAAATAAATTTGAGAATTGCTTTATTGAGACAAGAAATATGTATGGAATAAAATCCACAATTAGAAAGTTTCCTGATTATTAGATCAAACATACCCATAAACAGAGTCCTGAGATAAAGAGAGATCTCCAGTGAAGGTAACAAGGCTTTGACCTTAATGTTGCCCTTAACATCATCATCATCAACTTGTTTGAAGAATTGGCTGGTACTTTTAAAAACTATGGATGCTACAGACTAGGCAGAGAACTATGTCACCACGGAGAACTAAAATGTTTTTAAAAATTCAACTGGATGCAACCATGAGTTGATTCTAACAAGATGAAGGTGAATAATGTAAGATCCTACAAGGGGTAGGGGAAAAAGAGGGGTGCAAGTGCAAAACAGAAGTGGGTTGATGGAGGAGAAAAGACAACAGCTGTGTATATGAAAAAACTTCAGATTTTGGCACAAAGCTCATTATACATTAACAGCACAGTGTAGCTGACCACAAAAACCGTAATGTGCTCTTATATTAACAGTATTATAGAACCAAGGATTGCTTTTGTCTCCTACAACTTGGACATTTTGTGAAAAGTACAAGCCAGTCATTTTGTAAAGTGTCCATCAGTTTGGATTTGTCTGCTATTGTCTCATGGCTAGAGTTAGGTTATGCAGTATTGCCGGAATACCACAGAAGTGATGTTGTATCTTTCTTGGTACATCATAGTAAGAGGCAAGGGATGTCCATCTGTTCCCACTACTGGTGATACTATTTTAATTTTGATCATTTAATTAAAGTGGTATCTATCAACTGTAGAGACTTTCAGATGATCTATATATCTCAACCCTGGGGGAGAGCATGGAAATTCACTCCAGTATTCTTGCCTGGAGAATCCCAGAGGAGCCTGGCAGGCAACAATCCAGAGGTTTGCTAAGAGTCAGACACAATGGAAGCGGCTTAACACACAACACACAGAACCAAGGGCAATGGAAGCAGTAGCCTACATTTACTCTGTTCTGGTCCTACCATATCTGAGAAACTCACTTCAAAGGCACATAACCAAGCTGGAAGAGTGCAAAGACATTACCCATAGGGTAAAGATGTAAAAAATCAAGCAGCATTAAGAAATGCGGCAGAAGCTAAAACTTCTTCATCTACAGAAGAGGACTGAGGGAGCACAATCTGTGTGTGTGTCAGTCGCTCAGTCGTGTCTGACTCTTTGCAACCCCATGGACTGTAGCCCGCCAGGCTCCTCTGTCCATAGAATTCTCCAGGCAAGAATACTGGAGTGGGTTGCCATTCCCTTCTCCAGGGGATCTTTCTGACCTAGGGATCAAACCTGTGTCTCTTGCATTGCAGGCAGATTCTTTACCAACCAAGTCACCAGGGAAGCCCAGGAGGCACAATAGTTGCCTCCAAATATTTGGAGAATTGTCTCCTAGAGATAATACAGTTAAACTTCTACAAGACAGAACTGTGCTGAGTAAAGGTGTCAGGAAGTACACTTTTGCCTGAACCTATTCTCATAATTGAAGCTTCCCTGGTGGCTCAGATGGCAAAGAATCTGTCTGCAACATGGGAGACTGGGTTCAATCCCTGGCTCAGGAAGATTCCCCAGAGAAGGGAATGGCAACCCACTCCAGTATTCTTGAGGTGGGCTTTCCAGTATTCTCATAATTAGAGCTGCTTGAATATGAGCTGACTCTGACACATGCAAATTCCCTGTCCTTGGTGTGTTCAAACAAAGGTTTGACTAACAGTGAATGGAAACAGAGTGGGAGCCACTCATATGGAGAAAGAAATGAAGCCTATGGTCTTAGAACTTTTTTCAAATCTTACAATTCATACTTTGGTTGCAGAACATGAGCATGACAGTCCTCACTTGATGTCCTAGAATTACTAGAGGGAAGCAGAAAGCCAGAAGCAAGGCACAGAACCCATAGATGAGGACTAAACTAACATAAAGCACAGTCCTAAAACCTTGATTTCTTTGTCTTAGTCTTGGGCTTAGTCTTGGGCTTGAGGACAACCAGTCCACTCCAGAAGCAAAGTGGAGCCTCTACCTTTATGATGGGGTCACCAACTGCTAAATCTTACCAAAGAGTATGAGTTTGCGGATGTTGACTTGCCTTGAGTTATAAATTCCCACCACCAGAACTAGCCCAGCAATGGAAATAAAATTGGGTAGGGAGTGCGTTAAGGAGGTAACAGATCCTTCCACCCATGAGAAGGAAGAGCAGTAGACACTGGGAAATGGTAAGTTCATTATTTATGAATCTTGGATCTATCATTTTTACCTGCAAAGAATATTATGCTACAGTTTCAGATTAAACAGAACTATTTTCTATTTCCACTTGAATCCTGAGATAGAAAAAAATGGTTCCTTTGGGGGTACAAAAATGAATTTGAGTATGAATATGTGAAAGAAATCATGGAATATATGACTAAAAGAGAATACATAGACAACTTAAAAAGATGGCCACATCCTGGAGCATACACTAAAATTCAAATACCCAAGAAGAGCTGGATTATCCAACAGATAAAAATAATTTTAAAAAATAGAAAAAGTAATAATAATGATAGTAAATACTCTGTGGCAAGCACTTTTCAATGCCGTGTGTACATGAAAAAGTTTTATTCCCACAACAACCCTAATGTAGCTACTATTATTATGTTATTTTTTTTAAACTTTCATTTTATTTTTTAACTTTACAATATTGTATTGGTTTTGCCATATATCGAAATGAATCCACCACAGGTATACATGTGTTCCCCATCCTGAACCCTCCTCCCTCCCCATACCATCCCTCTGGGTCGTCCCAGTGCACCAGCCCCAAGCATCCAGTATCGTGCATCGAACCTGGACTGGCGACTCGTTTCATATATGATATTATACATATTTCAATGCCATTCTCCCAAATCATCCCACCCTCTCCCTCTCCCACAGAGTCCAAAAGACTGTTCTATACATCTGTGTCTCTTTTGCTGTCTCGTATACAGGGTTATTGTTACCATCTTTCTAATAGTATGTTATTTTTACAGAGAAAACTGAGGTAGTGAAAGACAAGGTAACAACAACAGAAAGGTAACCCACTGAAACAGAAAACAAAGAAGGCACACATTTCAAATAGGGCACACGTTAACAAGGAAAAAGAAGAGAACACTAGAACCCAGTGATGCTCAGGGTATAGGAAAGCAGACAGTTCATATGCTGATGGTGGGAGTACAAACTGATATAGCATTTCTGGAAGGGAAATTGGCAATAGGTATAAGAGCTCTTAAAAATATCCACTCTCTTCTTCAATCCAGTAATTCCACTTCTGGAACTTTTCCTAAAGAAAAATAAGTATGTGAACAAAGGTTTCTCCACAAGATTATGCATTGTGTCATTGCTTATAATGGGAAACAAATTGTTCCAGTACATATGATAGCTAAAAATACTAAAATGCAATGCAGTCTCTAAAATTGAATCAGTAAATATATCTATACACATGTAAAGATACTTCTTATATTTTCTGAGTGAAACAAGCAGCAAATTTATTCTGGGGAAAAAAATTCTGGAAATGTATGTAATCAAAATTAAAATGACAGTGTATCTGAATGGTGGGATTATCAGTCAATGTTATTTTCTTCCTTTGAACTTTTTTGCATTTTGGGATAGTGTGACAAGGAACCCATAACTTGAGAAATAGTTAAGAGTGTAATTGAGAGCGGGTTCTGGAGCCAACACACTGGAGTTTAAATCTTAGCTCTACTGTTATTCAATTTCCTCATCTGTAAAATGGGAATAAAAATGATACTTCTTAGGATTGATATGAGAATTAAATGAATTCATATAGCTAAAGCATTTACAACAGTGTCTGGACCCTGATAAACAACAAAGAATGAGTATTGCTTATCATATTAAGCAAATTCTCAAGAACAAAAATAATATCACCAACCAAGTTATGTGTTCAGAATAGGAAGTCTGCAACATGTACCTCTGTGAATTCTCAGATAAGAACCAAGCAACACTATACTTCAAAGAAGGGGGGAAAATCCAACAGATACTGGAGGCTTCACATCCAGCCACTTCATTCAGAGAGCACCCGTGTGTTGTGTCTGTATCTGGTTTTGAGGTATTTTACAGTTGTACAGCTATTATTAGCCACACCATGTCCAGTTAAAAAGCAGAAAGTTTGAAGTATGGTAATAATAGGCATGTGATTATGATAGAAACAAAACATTTTTTAAAACTGAAAGTAGTGAGAAGATGATGACATGTTACACATCCAGGTGAGATGAATCACTGGACCAGAAGGGAAATTCTTTAGGGGGAAAAAAAGGCAAATCATGTGACATGTGAAAAATGCCAGACCTAGCTGATCCACAGGAATCAGCAACAGATGACGAAAAGTGTGTAAGGGCAATGAACAACTTTGAGGGCACGGCCAGATGATAAAGCATCAAAACTGGACATCTGGCAAGCTAATGGTAATTCACTGGCCATTCGTTTGAGAACTAAAAATGCTAAGCATGGTCAATATGCTGTAGATGAAACCTTTGTTACAAACCATAGATGAGTCCATCAGTCAAGGCCTTGTTTGAATCTACCCAATTTCCTTATGGAGCTGAGAGGTGGGATGAACTCCACCCAAAGCTTGGCATCCCCCGACACCAGTGACACAGAGAAACAGGTGCGCCTGCATGCTGAGTCACTTCAATCATGTCCATTTCTTTGTGACGCCATGGACTGTAAGCCGGTCAGGCTCCCCTTTGTCCGTGGGATCTCCCAGGCAAGAATACTGGAGTGGATTCCCATTTCCTCCTCCAGGGATCTTCCTGACCCAGGGATTCAGTCTCTTATGTCTCTTGCATTGGCAGGCGGTTCTTTATCACTAGCGCCATCTGGAAAGCCCAGAGAACCAGGCAGAGAGGTTTTAGTGGCCTCAACAGATTAGCTATGTAGACAAATCCAGTATTTGGAGGAAAGGTATCTGATAGACTGTGTGTTAATCAGGAGAACAGCATGCCTTGTGTCAACTCTCCCAACTTACATTTTGTAAAAATGCACTTGAAAAATGCAAGCTTAAACTCTTCATAGGAATATTGCTATGGCTTTGTTATTAACCTTAAAGTGAATCCTAAAGCCTGTGTTGGGCTTCCCTGATGGCTCAGTGGTAAAGAATCCACCTTACAATGCAGGAGACATAGGTTTGATCCCTGGGTCAGAAAGATCCCGTGGAGAAGGAATTGGAAACCCACCCTAATATTCTTGCCTGGAAAATCCCATGAACAGAGGAGCCTGACAGGCTACAGCCCATGGAGTTGCAAAGATTCAGACACAACTTAGCAACTAAACAACAACAAAAGCCTGTATTATAGTTTCAGGCTTCAAGTCATATTGTGTCATACTGATTTATGTGCAATGCACTTAGGAATGACTTTTTTCATAAGTAGAAGCACTTCATTACTTAGCCTCAATGAGGTGCCCAGAAAACTCGGAAAGAAGGAAAATAAAACCAGCTGATGAATAGATCATGTACAGATATACTAGTCACCTAGTAGGAGGAAGTAGAATGGTATTCAGGCCAGCAAGACTCAGTTATAACTGTAGTAATTTTTTAATATATCAAAACAAACAACAAATTAGGAAAAAAGGAATGTTCAGCCTGGAAATAAAAAATGCATTCAGGAAAAGGCTGGCAGAGTCCATCCTAGCACTGTCCAATAAAGAAGAGATGAGGCTAATGGATAACTCTAAACAAAGACGGCTACATCTTACTGCACCAGGCTGACTCCATTAAATATGAAATTCTTCTAATTCTGCCCATTCTGTTGACTTAATCAACAAGCAACTCTCAAATTATGAGCTGGCTTCTTATGTAGATATTCCTACAGAGACATAATGCTGTGTTGACAAAATCCATTATAAACATTATGGCCCTGATGAACCATAATTTCATATTGTATATTATTAAATTGACTAATTATTGTTTTGCTATCTAGCTTGACAACAGAAAATCCATAATATCCTGTGTCTATACATTTGACGGCTTCCCTGGTGGCTCAGCTGGTAAAGAATCTGCCTATAATGCAGGAGACCTGGGTTCAATCCCTGGGTTGGGAAGATCCCCTGGAGAAGGGAATGGCTACCCACTCCAGTATTATGGCCTGGAGAATTCCATGGACTGTTTAGTCCATGGGGTCGAAAATAGTAGGGCAGGACTGAGTGACGTTCACTTTCACTTTCTGGTGGCTTAGTGGTAAAGAACCTGCCTGCCAATACGGGAGATGTGGGTTTGATCCCTGGGTCAGAAAGATCTCCTGGAGAAGGAAATGGCTACCCACTCCAGTATTATTGCCTGGGAAATTCCCATGGAGAGAGGAGCCTGGCAGGCTACAGTCCATGGGATCACAAAAGAGTCAGATACGGCTGACTAAACAACAACAACAAGCATACATGTAAAGCCATTCCTCACTGAAATTTTAAAAACTGACATTCTTATTTTATACATCAGTCTTCCCAAATTTGGTTCATGTAAGCCAGCCTCTAAGAAACTGATCCACTCTTCTTAAGGAGAAAGTGCAAGACTGAGGAATTTGACCTTGGGCATAGGTAACTAAGGTCATCCTGTTCAATCTCCATTGACTTTCCCTAGCAGAAATATCCTGATGTTGTTGATAGCTGCAGGCAAGCATTCTACAATTTTCTAAAGAACAAAATCAAGAATTCTCTCTATACCCAATGGTGTTCCACTGAAACACTCACAATTTGAAAAGGAACCACAAGGAAGCAACAAATAAGATATTCTCCTTAAATATGTGTTTTAATCCTGGGAAATACAAGACAGAGGGAAACGGAGAAGAAGTGGTCAGAGCTATGTTACTGCAGAAAAGAGTGACCCTAGCAGTAGCTAGTGCACGCGTACTGTCTCTTCAGTCCTGTCCGACTCTGCGACCCCTTGGACTGTGGCCTGCCAGGCTCCTCTGTCCATGGGATTCTTCAGGCAAGAATACTGGAGTGGGTTGCCATTCCTCTGCCAGGGGATCTTCCCGACCTGGGGATCTTCCCGACCTGGGGATCTTCCCGACCCAGGGATTCAACCCACGTCACTCACATCTCCCTCATTGGCAGGTGGGTTCTTTACCCCTAGCGCCACCTGGGTAGCTAAGTAGACCGCAGATTTGAATTACAATCCTCCCTTGGTATCCATGGGGAACGGTTCCAGGAACAGGTTAGTAAAATCCGAGGATGTTCAAGTCCGTTATATAAAACAACTAGCTAGTATGGTCAACCCTCCGTACCTGCAGGTTCCACATCCCCAAATTCAACCAACCACAAATAGATCCCAAATTTTGGTTAAGTGAATGTTGAACTCGAGGATACACAGGACTGATTAGACTCTTTTCTCTTTAAACATGATGCTCCCTTTGGCACTGGTTTAGGAACACAGATCTGAGTGAATGTATTGTGAGTCCCTGTCTAATATACAATGGCACTGCTTCTGTCCACAATTGTTATTGATCCTATAGAAGCTACTGGGCCAAGTCATAAGAGGCTATCACTTTGAATCCACTGCAGAAACTTTACAGTAAGTGGCCCACAGTCTTTTGAATGACTTCATCTACACATGGAGATCTTCTATCCCTTCCTTCACGTCCTTGAGACACTGTTTCTGACACGTTCACTAACACACACAACTGACTCTCATTAAGTCAGATTATTTTTTTTCACTCCAAGAATGAAAGTAACCAACAAAAGCTCCTCAAGAGGTTCACAGAAAGGAAGTAGTTAAATGATAAAAATGTGAAATGTTATGCGGCAAGCTGTGTACAATTAACTAGAATTCAAATATACACCTTGTTCCAATCCAAGCCATTTATCAGATAAAAATAGTCGGCTACAAGAATGTCATGATTAATGAGGTGAGACTCCAGCTAATTACTGTTTCCTCCAGAAGTAATTAGGTTGGCATTGCTAATCAAGATGAATGAACACTCTGACCCGCTTTTTTAAATGTAAAACTATAAGCCGCTACTGCAATAACATCATTTAGTTCAGGCAATGTAGTCTTTATTAGGCTTGTAGTTTGATTAAATTCTTTTGTTACACTAGGCTTTCCACACATGAACAGATGAATGCTGTGATGTTCAAAGAGTTTTTCACCCTTAATTAAAGACTGAAAAGGCTTGTTCAATTCACAGGGCGATACACAGGACAGCTCTAAATTGATAGCTTTTAAGTAGAGAATGAGGGAAGGCGGCTTAGGGCTCGTCCACCTGCAAGAGGTTTCCTCCCCCTCTTCCTCGTTCTATAATTCCACTTATTATGGCTGAGAAATGCATGTGAAATACTTTTATTATATTTTTATTAAACAGCTTTTTCATTTCATCGCAGCCTCTTTGAAGGAACACAATGCGTATATCGGTGCTTATTTTTTAACGTCATGAATATACGCAGGAGGAGTTATAGCTGATTCCATGCCATTAACAGAAACAAACTGAGGTGTGGTGCACAGGTCTGTAACAGCAGCACGGTCCACACAGCTCATTCCTGCCACTTACAGCAGAGCGACTAACGTTTCATACTCATGGTTATAATGAATATAATCATATCTCATATGATTATATTTTATTTCCATTTGAGCAACAGGACTCGCTCCTTGATCAACCTGATGAACTCTGTAGAAGATCACTTATTAATCATCTACCAAAAATGTCAGTATCTTTACCCCCAAATTAGCTTGCTAGAGGTTTGTCTTAGATGCTGGTGACTGCATCGTTTCCACGCGCTTAAGAACTTTTCTTCATCTGCCTCTCCTGTCTTTACTTCTTCACAAATTTCCATTTTCTGATTCTTAATGTTTTTCTATAGTTATTCCAAAGGGGTGGGATTATCCTCTCTACTCTTTCTTTGCCAGTTGGTTTATATTTCCACTTGCCAGGTTGGGAAATCCTATTTTTATATCTTCTACTTAATTATATTCCCAGTCTAGAATATGCTGTCTCCTCTTTGATTGACATGTTTAGACCTCCTGCTGCTCTGTTTTTCTCTGCAATTTTGTATACAGGAGGATAAAATAATCTTAAATTTTGACACCTTGTCTAGGTCTGGGAGTCAGTTTCTTTTTCGGGGTTTTTCCTTGTCGAATTTTATAAATGGCTTTTAGTATTAGTGATTTCCATTTTTAAAAAATTCTGTCTTCATTTAGAAAGAGATGAATCCGGCTGACCTGAAGGTCCTACACTGTCTGTTCTGAATGCCTTTTAACAAGCAGCAGAAAGCCAGGCATTCGAAGCCTGACAGAGACCCAGAGATGGAAAATGGGCCACCGTGGTATACAAAGCCCCATTGTGCAAACAGAAAGCCTAGACACCAGTGCCCACGGCACCGGGATAGGTAAATGTGTCAGTACATGCCCCACTGCTCCAGGGTAATTGTCAGGGTGTCATTATCCACGACACTTCATTCTCTTTCCTAATTTTCCAGTTGGGTTTTGAATTTGTCATAGTTCCGTGTCATTTACTTTACTCCATCATTATTCTACACCAGGCTGCCTTTCTTAAATGCGGCTCCCCTCACGTCTACGGGTAGCGTTAGATTTCGTCTTAGGATGTTGTATTAAATAGCTCCCAAGTTTTTTTAGACTTGTCTCTCGGGTTCTCTCTTTTCCTTGGTGCCTGTCTGTTTAGCACAAGGATAGCTCCTGTTCTGCCTGATAAACCCAAGCTGGTATCTTGTGCTTTCTGCCATGTGTTATTTAATTAAAACATGTAGTTCTTTCTTGGTCTTCTAAATAGTTCTGGCACCATAATAGTTGCTGAGACTCGGGGCAGCAAAAGGACTTATCATTGAGCTCCTGACCTTGATCTAGCCTTTCCCAGTTTCACAAAATTTTCTTTGCTGATTGTAGTATGTAGTCTTAACTCCCTGGCAAGAATTAAAGATAAGCACTTTGGGTTCAGGTCCAATCCAGGGACTTTCAATATATATTCCTAAGGCTACAATATATACAAGAAATTCTTATTGTACTGAATTATATTTCCCGGGGGAAAAAAACTTTGGAAGAAAGTTTCTATGTGAAGGTAATGTTTTTAAGCAGCACTCTTTGACTGATCGACTGGTTGAGTTTGTTCAGCAAAAATGAAGTTAAATATTAAACATGTATAATTCACATGCATAAACAATATCTGTCAATAAAGTCATCCACAATGTTACCCCCTTCCTTAATTCTTTTTAAATATAATCATATTTAGTGTAATTATTCTGTTTTCTCCCAACTCTACACTTTTACAAGTTTGTTTTGAAAAATATTGCATGGAAAAAGAAGATTAATTTAAACCTCCTCGGGCTCCCTGTTCATTTTTTTTTTTTTCCAAATTAGAGCTACTGTATTTCTAACCCAAGACTCTAAGTTTTGTAATTTGATTTCCTGTTTATAAGGCAGAATTTTTTTTAAACTGACTTTTACTGAATTCAGCAAAGGTGTATGAATCCTCAATAAATAACAATGGCTGGTCCTGAGAATCATGACCTCTGGAGTGAGAAGGAAAGAAATTTATATTAAGGCAGCAGTGATAAGTTTAGAAAGTCAGAATCTCTTTTCTCACAATATTATTTAGGGGTTGACTAAGGATGAATAAGGGTTTCCCAGGTGGCTCAGTGGCAAAGAATTCCTGCCTGCCAATGCAGGAGACATGAGTCAGGAAGAGCCCCTGGAAAAGGAAATGGCAACCCACTCCAGTATTCTTGCCTGGGAAATCCCAGAACAGAGGAGCCTGGTAGGCTACAGTCCATGGGGCGGCAAAGTGTCAGACACGACTTAGTGACTAAAGAACAAGGATGGTCAAACAGTGGTTTCTTGAGTAAAACAGGTGAGGAAGACAGAAGTCTATACACACCAATCTCCCGAGGCCAAGACATAAACCCAGCCAACAGCAGGGACTCCCTCAGTCAAGCAAGGCAAATGTCCAGAAACAGTGGCTAATTCTGTCTTGATTTAGCTGACTGTCAGCACTAGGGTTGCAACAGATGGTGCAAGGTCCCAGCTCGGTGGATGGAATCCAGGGGACCACTGACATTTAGAAGTTTTAAGATCAACCGTTTCTAATCTAAGGCCGTCTATTCATTTAAATTATAGTCACTGGGAAAGAGGAAAGAGGACCAAGAACAGCAATGGCCTTACCCTCTTGCTGAGGTTCAAGAGCAGGGCTCCATAAACTTAGGAAGAGACTATAAGCCAAGATCAAAGAAATCAAAGCATTAGTCCACTCCAAGACAGTGGGACCCATGGGAGAAGAAAAGCTATGACTTCAAGGAGCAGCCCAGTGGCCAAACTGGCGTGCCAAGGGATAATCATTCATCCAACAAGCATCATACTTCAAGAATGAGGGTTCCACATGTAAAATAGGTAATCAGTGCGAATTTACTGTATAGCTTAGGGAGCTCAAACCTGGTGTTCTGTGACAACCTAGAGGGGTGGGATGGCATGGGAGTGGGGAAGGAGGTTCAAGAGGGAAGGGACATATGTATACCTATGGCTGATTCATGGTGATGTATGGCAGAAATCAACACAATATTATAAAATAATTATCTTCAAATTAAAAATAATTTTTTTAATTTCCATTACCATAATAAAAATGTGGGTTCTGCAGTCAGAGAGTTTACAAATGAGTACAGAAATCACTCTAAGTCACTAGCAATAATAAAGTGTGAACAAGCTGTAACAGAATAACAGGAGTCCTAAACCTTGTCTGAGATGGGGAGAAGATGTCAGGAAAGACCTCTCCTGGAGGAACGCGTGTTTAAGCTGAAGCCAAATGAGAGTCTAATCTGCTGTGAAGGAGAACCTGGGAATAATTCAGGAGACCCACATTCAACCACACCTGCTAGATGCATGAGAGTAGGATACGAAAAGAGGAAGTTAGGAAAAAACACATTATTTTTTACTGGCTAGGGATGTGACCCTGAACAAGTACGTGGAAACCCTGATCCTGGTGAACTCATGTGAGCAGAAAGTAATATTTTCTTCTTGGAGGATAAACAGTTTAAGCCATTTAGACTTACATTTATCAAACTGTATTCCAAGGACAACTAGTCTCATAGATTAACCTACATCAAAAAGGTATGTGGTCAACTGCCTTTGAAAGACTCTGAACATTATTACCACCTCTTCAAGAATCACAAATCATGCTATATACATTTAATTAGGCTTCCCTGGTGACTCAGACTGTAAAGAATCTGCCTGCAATGAGGGAGACTTGCATTCAGTCTCTGGGTTGGGAAGATCCCTTGGAGAAGGGAATGGCAACCCACTCCAGTATTCTTGCCTGGAGAATTCCACGGACAGAGGAGCCTAGCAGACTGCAGTCCATGGGGTTGCAAAGAGTCGGACACAACTGAGCAACTAACACACGATATAATCTAATTTATTAAATAATTACTTTGTATATACTTATAAAATTATATCATTTATAATATTTCTATATGTCTTAATTCATTTAAATATAACAAAAGACATATTAATTAAATATATATACATTTAAGGCACCAAAAAGATTTACAATTAATAAATGTGCTTGAATTTTTTAACCATGCTAATTCACAAACTTATTTAACCATGAAACTCATTTTTATGTAAAAAAAACTATTAATATTTCTTAGAATTAGTGTACTGTGCATCATACATCAACCAAGTTTTTTTAAGGGGCAAAATAGTAAATATTTTATATATAGGGGAACATACATAAGTGTCACACTAACCAATTTTATTATAGTGGCAACCCAGTCATGGACAACATATAAATGAATGGATGTGGCTGTTTTCTAATAAAATTTTAATTATGAACACAAGCAATAGGCCAGACTTGGCTCCTGGGTAAGGTTTGCTGAGCCCTTTTCTAGACAATGACTCACTACTATAGGCCCCACATCAGAGATTACCCTTAGCCATTCAGTGACCAGTGGACTAAAGGGGAAAGAATGAGAGCCAGTATAAGAGGTAATCTGAGGCCTGTAATACCCAGAGCTGCTGCTGCTAAGTCGCTTCAGTCATGTCCAACTCTGTGCGACCCCATAGACGGCAGCCCACCAGGCTCCCCTGTCCCTGGGATTCTCCAGGCAAGAACACTGGAGTGGGTTGCCATTTCTGTCTCCAATGCATGAAAGTGAAAAGTGAAAGTGAAGTCGTTCAGTCGTGTCTGACTCCTAGCGACCCCATGGACTGCAGCCTACCAGGCTCCTCCGTCCATGGGATTTTCCAGGCAAGAGTATTGGAGTGGGGTGCCATTGCCTTCTCCGAATACCCAGAGGGAAGAATACAAAAAGATGAACTCTGAGTAGAAAAGGAGAAAGCCTAAGAGATTACGATGAATGAAAGCAAGATATTTTAAGGGGGATAAACCTAGAGACTATTATATAAAGTGAAGTAAGTCAGGAAGAGAAAAACAAGTATCATATATTAACACACACATACGGAATCTAGAAAGATGGTGCTGATGAACCTATCTGCCAGGCAGCAGTGGAGACACCGACATAGAGAAGAGTCTTGTGGACACAGAAGGAGAAGGAGGGGAGGAAAGGGTGGGACGAATTCAGAGAGTAACACTGAAACATATGCATTACCATATGTAAAGTTAAATAGCCAGTGGAAATTTGCTGTACGACTCAGGGAACTCAAACTCAGTGCTCTGACAACCTAGCGGTTTCCCAGGTGGCTCAGCAGTAAAGAGCCTGCTTGCCAGTGGAGGAGACATAAGAGACTCAGGTTCGATCCCTGGGTTGGGAAGAGCCCCTGGAGGAGGGCATGTCAACCCATCCTGTATTCTTGCCTGGAGAATCCTATGGACAGAGGAGCCTGGCAGGCTACAGTCCATAGAGTTGCAAAGAGTCAGACACGACTGAAGTGACTTAGCACACACACAAGTGACAACCTAAAAGGGTGGGTTGGGGTGGGAAGAGGAAGGGAGATTCAAGAGGGAGGGGATATGTATACCTATGGCTGATTCATGTTGCTGTATGGCAGAAACCAACACAATATTGTAAAGCAATTACCCTCCAGTTATAAATTAAATAAATTTTAAAAGAAAGGAAAAAAGACCAAAATATTTTCATGTATTTGCTGAGCACATGACAGCTCCAGCACACCAGGACCATGAACCAGTCGTATCCTTGGCCAGATCCCTCATCAGCATTTTCCTGGATAGAGCAAGTGGGCAGCACTTGAAGTTCCCCAGCATGAACATGCAGAAATACCTGAAGTGAAATTGAAAAACCAAAAGACTGGGAGGTAAAGGCAGGGACTGACAATGGTCAGACATGCCTCTTTTTATTCCTGCTCCCATCTTCAGGCAAACAACAATCAGGGTTTGTCCTAAATGTAGGGTGATAGCTACATACCTTTTGAGATTTCTGCAAATCTCTCCCAATATCCAAAATTCTGTCTTAAAGATGTAAATCTTGTAGGAAAACAGAAAAAACAAGGGAACAGGTGTTGAAACAGTCAGATATACGCTGTCCATGCCTCTAGTCAATGACACCAGAAATACACCTGCAGTTCAACAAAGAGGGGCTTACTGACATGTTGCAATGGGGGAGAACACACACATGGAGAACCATGGGGCCCTCCCAGTAAGAAGCTGTTATGGGACTGTTAAGGAATATGCCGTGAGACTTGGAATTTGTCTTAGATGTCTGTGAGGAGGAGTCAAGAAGTGGGGCTCTGCTTCAGATTTAATTTTTTGTGGTTGGACACTGCTCAGGTTTGGGGCCATGTCTGGACATGATTATGGAGTGATATGGTTTGTCTTGATCCATCACAGCCACAAAGTGGTCTCGTCTGATGTTAATGTTCTATAACATTTTTATCTTCAACAAGAGGCCATTGTGGCCTAAATATGAGTGTGAGGACAATCCATAGCAACACTATAGCTTAGCTGGGTCAGGTTCTAGCTGTCAGACACAGCTTTTCCCTTTCTCATGACTGCAAATTTGAAGCATAGCAGAGGGAAGTTAGATGTGATTCAGTAGACATAAGTACTAAAAGGATAAATATTTGGAAAAGGATGAGAAATTCTAAAACATGAAGTTAGGCAACACAATATCAAGTAATTTCCAATGGAGAAAAAAGGAACTGTCTTAAAGAAATTCAAAGTAGTAGTACAAGGAACACTTAAGTGCTCCATGTTTTAAAAAGCGTATGCGAAAGAAGAAAGGAGAAACACAAAACCATTGTTGGCTAGGAAAGGAGAGCATGAACCAATGAAAAAAGACAAAACAGCCTAATACCCGATGTACTTAGTGACTGCTTCTAACTGCAGAGAATTTTGGATGGAGAGGAATGCTGCATCAAGCAACTTCTATATCAGAGTACCAGAGGGAACAGATGGTACTGCTCAACTGGATAGCTGAGAAGAGGTTAAAAAAGAAACTCTTAGAACCATTTAGGAAAGGCATAGGGATGGCGTAGGCCCCTGGAGTTAGCAACAGCAGCAAACTGTCACTATCTCCAGATCTGAAGAGACAAGGGGAGGGCCAAACACTAGCCCCAGACAGGAGACTTTACAGAGAGGGTTGATAGTAACGCAGCCTTTACCAAAGGAAGGAGCCACAGTGGTTCAGCAGTGAGGAATCCAGGGAAACAAACACCCCAATGTCGCTTTTCTTCCTCCATCCCATCTCCTGCCGGTGACTCCCATTCGGCAAGGAAATGTGTGAATGCAGGCCATAAAGTCAGCCTCCTGGGGCACAGAAAAGGTGCAATGTACATATGGAGGGGAAAATGGAAGGTAAGTCACCTTCAGCTCAAAGATTCCACTGCTCCAAGATACCCTTTAGTGCCTTCCATTCCCAACCTGACAAAGCAAATCAGGCATGCATAAAAAGTGAAGCTCCAACAATGAAATCCTACTTTTCCCTTCAACATGGGCATACTTTGTTGGGATCTGTATTCACTTTTCACTAACTGCTTACGATCTTCACTCCCCTTCATTGTCCCCCATTAGAGATCTCCCATCCCCTCTTTCTGAGCTCTTTGCACAGCTCTTTGCTCTTCCACCTGCTGCACTCTGCTAATGGGCCCCACTGGGCTGGCTCCTGGACACATTCCCCTCCCCCAGCCTCAACCTCGTAGTCCTATTCAGTCAACCTCCCAAGTGGTCTGGTGCTCCTGAGGCCAAAACCAATCATAATTCTTTATATGTTTAATGTGGGAGGAGTGGGAATAAGGAAATGTATTTAGAACCAAAATTATTCATGACCACGCCACAAGGAAACTCCATAATCACTCCACTCTATTAGTCCCAAAATATCAAGGACATAATATAACTTACTGTGAGTTTACATAATTATAAGCACCAAAGAATTGATGCTTTTGAACTGTGGTGGTGGAGAAGACTCTTAAAGAGTCCCTTGGACAGCCAAGAGATCAAACCAGTTAATTCTAAAGGAAATCAACCCTGAATATTCATTGGAAGGACTGACGTTGAAGCTGAAGCTCCAATACTTTGGCCACCTGATGCGAAGAGCCGACTCATTGGAAAAGACCCTGATGCTGGGAAAGATTGAGGGCAGGAGGAGAAGGGGATGACAGAGGACAAGATGGTTGGATAGCAATGGGCATGAGTCTGGGAAAACTCCGGGAGATAGTGAAGGGCAGGGAAGCCTGGCATGCTGCAGTCCATGGGGTTGCAAAGAGTCGGATACAACTTAGCAACTGAACAACAAATGAGTTCACACATGCTCATTTATAATTAATCACTACAGCATAACCTAGGAAATAACTGCATTCGGAGAAATTATTTTAGTTAAAGCTTTCAGGCTAGAATTAGAAGTCAGCTATAATCTCCATGAGGGCAGAGACTATGTCGCACTTTGCTCACTGGTATCTCTAAAGGATGGAGCAAAGGGCATGCTCCTGGTTCTTAAAACTATGTTAGTTGAATAAGTATATTTAAATACTTCATTTAATACTTCATTAAATACATCATTTAAGATGATGACATCTTTCAAATTTCCAAAAGCAAAAAAAAAAAAAAAGTGGTATCCCAATTTTGAATATTACATACTTTTCTTCTTTTTTGCCCCCTTGGAAAAAAAAAAGAGAAAGAAAACCAGATGCAGAAATGAGTATATCATGCCTGTGAGCTTATAGCTTATACGCCTAATCAATCCATTTAAAGGTCTGCTAATTTGTCACTCTATTTTCCCCTTCATGTCTGCGCCTTTCCCTCCTCAAAACAGGAAGAAGCTTAATGTATTTTTAATTAAACTTTTAATTTTGAGGTAATTGTAGGTTCATATGCAATTGTAAAAAATAGTACAGAGATCATTTGACTCACTTTCAACATCTTGCAAAGCTACAGTGCAAGATCACAACCAGAATACTGAAACTGATGCAGCAACCCACAGAATATTTCTACCATCAGAAGAATCTCTCTTGTTTCATATTTGACTTTCCTCCTCCCCGACTGCCTCACTCAGCCCTGGTGACCACGGATCTGTTCTCTGTTTCCACAGTTTTTATCTCAAGAATGTTACATAAATGGAATTGTACAGTGTGTAAGCCTTGGAGACTGGCATTTTCACTCAACATAAGTCTTGAGATTCATCCAGGTTGTTGCATGTATCAAGTACTTGTTCCTTTGTATTGATGAATAGTCCATGGTACAAACATGCCAGTTTGTGTAACCATTCACTTTTGGAGGACATTTGCTTATTTCAGTTTCCAGCTATTACAAACAAAGCTGCTGTGGACATTTAAGTAAAGGTTTTTGTGCAATCTTCACGTAAAGGTTTTTGTATAAACATAAGTCACATGGTCTAACTCAAAGACAAGTGAGAAGTCCACGAAGACTACCTTGAGCTCCGAAAAGGAGGTGAATGTATTACATTTCTATAGAAGAATGAAGCTTAGGGACCAATCATTCAATCTACCACAGTTGCTTAACCTCCAGCTGCTGCTGCTGCTGCTGCTGCCAAGTTGCTCCAGTCGTGTCTGACTCTGTGCAACCCCATAGACGCAGCCCACCAGGCTCCGCCATCCCTGGGATTCTCCAGGCAAGAACACTGGAGTGGGTTCCATTTCCTTCTCCAATGCATGAAAGTGAAAAGTGAAAGTCAAGTCACTCAGTCATGTCTGACTCCCAGCGACTCCATGGACTGCAGCCCACCAGGCTCCTCTGTCCATGGGATTTTCCAGGCAAGAGTACTGGAGTGGGGTGCCATTGCCTCCGTTACCTCCAGCTATCAGCTATCAAAAATAACAGAGCAGAAACCTTTCTTGAATGTTCTTCCTTGTAAGTCTTGAGTGTATTCTCAAGTGATAAGCACTTAAGAGTGGGAACAATAGATCACAGGGAACTGGTATATTTCTCCAAACACTATTGAACTACTGTCAATATGACCATAACTATTAACACTCCCATAAGCAATACAAAAGAGTTCCTATATCTTCAGATCCTTGCCAAGAATCAGAATTCACTCACCTTTTAACTTTTATTAAAGTTTTATTAATTAAAACTTTATAAGTTTTAATTTAAAATTTTATTAAACTTTTATTGCCTTTTAAACTTTTTATTTTCTGACATATGAAACGTGTTGTTTTAATCTGTGTATCTTAGATAAGATATGAGTTCATAAATTTGCTACTATTTAGACTCTGTTCGTTGTTGCTTCATCGCTAAGTCATATTCGACTCTTTTGCCACCCCATGGACTGTAGCTCCTCTGTCCGTGGGATTTCTCACGCAAGAATACCGGAGTGAGTTGCATTTCCTTCTCCAGGGGATCTTCCCAATGCAGGGATCGAACCCTGTCTCCAGCATTGGCAGGTGCATTCCTTACCACCGAACCAGGGAAGCCCACAGTCTACAAATTGCCTATTCATATGTGTGCATATATTTTCGGTTTTGTTTATTTTTACTGATTCTCAATTCTTTCTATATTTGTATATTACACTTTTGTCAGTTTAAGATGTCAAAATATTTTTTTTCATTTTTGTCTATTAGTACTTCCTGCAGTTTCCTTTATGAAACAAAAATCTATAATTTTGATGTAGTCAACTTCATTAATTTTTTTTAAATTTTATTTTATTTTTAAACTTTACATAATTGTATTAGTTTTGCCAAATATCAAAATGAATCCGCCACAGGCATACATGTGTTCCCCATCTTGAACCCTCCTCCCTCCTCCCTCCTCCCTCCCCACACCATCCCTCTGGGTCGTCCCAGTGCACCAGCCCCAAGCATCCAGTATCATGCATCGAACCTGGACTGGCAACTCGTTTCTTACATGATATTCTACATGTTTCAATGTCACTCTCCCAAATCTTCCCACCCTCTCCCTCTCCCACAGAGTCCATAAGACTGTTAAATTTTTTTACTTGAATTCATCTGGAATACACTTTTATAAGCAGTATAAGATATGGATATAGTAATATTTTTCCTCATTTTAGTGAGTTTTTGACAGCATTTTGTACCGAATACCATGGCACCCCACTCCAGTACTCTTGCCTGGAGAATCCCATGGATGGAGGAGCCTCATAGGCTGCAGTCCATGGGGTCGCAAAGAGTCGGATACGACTGAGAGATTTTCGACTTCACTTTCACTTTTGACTTTCATGCATTGGAGAAGGAAATGGCAACCCACTCCAGTGTTCTTGCCTGGAGAATCCCAGGGACAGGGGAGCCTGCTGGGCTGCCGTCTATGGGGTCGCACAGAGTTGGACACAACTGAAGTGACTTAGCAGCAGTTAACATATCAGTGATCAATGTAAAGAAATAGAGGAAGACAATAGAATGGGAAAGACTAGAGATCTCTTCAAGAAAATTAGAGATACCAAGGGAACATTTCAAGCAAAGATGGGCACAATAAAGGACAGAAATGGTACAGACCTAACAGAAGCAGAAGATATTAAGAATACGTGGCAAGAATACACAGAAGAACTATACAAAACAGATCTTCATGACCAGATAACCACGATGGTGTCATCACTCACCAAGAGCCAGACATCCTGGAATGTGAAGTTAGGTGGGCCTTAGGAACCATGACTACAAACAAAGCTAGTGGAGGTGATGGAATTCCAGTTGAACTATTTCATATCTTAAAAGATGATGCTGTGAAAGTGCTGCACTCAATATGCCAGCAAATTTGGAAAATTCAGTGGTGGCCACGGAACTGGAAAAGGTCAGTTTTCATTCCAATCCCAAAGAAGGGCAATGCCAAAAAATACTCAAACTACTGCACAATTGCACTCATCTCACACGCTAGCAAAGGAATGCTCAAGATTGTCCAAGCCAGGCTTCAACAGTACATGAACTGTGAAATTCCAGATGTTTAAGCTGGATTTAGAAAATGCAGAGGAACTAGAGATTAAATTGCCAACATCTATTAGATCATAGAAAAAGCAAGAGAATTCCAGAGAAACATATACTTCTGCTTTATTTATTACACCAAAGCCTTTGTGGATCACAACAAACTATGGGAAATTCTTCAAGAGATGGGAATACCAGACCACCTGACATACCTCTTAAGAAATCTGTATGCAGGTCAGGAAACAGCAGTTAGAACTGAACATGGAAAAACAGACTGGTTCCAAGTCGGGAAAGGAGTACGTCAAGGCTGTATATTGTCACCTGCTTATTTAACTTATATGCAGAGTACATCATGAGAAATGCTGGGCTGGATGAAGCACAAACTGGAATCAAGATTGCCAGAAGAAATATCAATAACCTCAGATATGCAGATGACACCACCCTTATGGCAGAAAATGAAGAGGAACTAAAAAGCCTCTTGATGAACGTGAAAGAAGAGAGTGAAAAACTGGCTTAAAACTCAACATTCAAAAACTAAGATCATGGCATCTGGTCCCATCACTTCATTGCAAATAGATGGGGTAACAATGGAAACAGTGACATACTTTATTTTCTTGGGCTCCAAAATCACTGCAGATGGTGACTGCAGCCATGAAATTAAAAGACACTTGCTCCTTGGAAGAAAAGCTATGACAAACCTAGACAGCATATTAAAAAGCAGAGACATTATTTGCCAACGAAGGTCTGTCTAGTCAAAGGTATGGTTTTTCCAGTAGTCATGTATGGATGTGAGAGTTGGACTGTAAAGAAAGCTGAGCACTGAAGAATTGATGCTTTTGAACTATGGTGTTGGAGAAGACTCTTGACAGTCCCTTGGACTGCAAGGAGATAAAACTAGTCAACCTTAAAGGAAATCAGTCCTGAATATTTATTGGAAAGACTGATGCTGAAGCTGAAACTCCAATACTTTGGCCACCTGATGCAAAGAACTGACTCATTGGAAAAGACCCTGATGCTGGGAAAGATTGAAGGCAGGTGGAGAAGGGGACGACAGAGGATGAAATGATTGGATGGCATCACTGACTTGATGGACATGAGTTTGAGCAAGCTCCAGAGTTGGTGATGGACAGGGAAGCCTGGGATGCTGCAGTCTATGGGGTCACAAAGAGTCAGACATAACTGAGTAACTGAACTCATCTCAGTTCATATATCCCATTAATTTGTGATGCTGCATTTATTGTTTATTGGGTTCCTGTATTTAAATAAATCTATTTTTGAGTTCTCTATACTCCATTAGTCAATTTGCTTATTCGTGAGTCAGGCCAAACTATTTCTAATAACTATGTAGTTATTATCCTACAATATCCTGTAGGATAAGACTCCTTCTTTTGTTTTGTTTTTTTTTTTCAAATTGATGTAGCTTTTTATCAACTTTAAACATATTTGAACGTGTTTGGCCAGCTTTTCAAAATTCCAGTTGGAATTCATTTATTGTCTGTAGATTAACTGGGGCACAATTAACATCTTTACTTAGATCAATCCTGTCCACTATAAATATGGAATATTGTTGTTGTTCAGTCGCTAAGTCGTGTCCTACTCTTTGCAACCCCATGGACTGCAGCACGCCAGGCTTCCCTGTCCTTCATTATCTCCCGGAGTTAACTCAAACTCCAAAATATAGAATATAGTTCTGTTTACTGTAAGCTTTTATGTCCTTTAATAGGATTACAGAGTTACCTATGTTAAGCTCTTATGCATCCTTGACAGCTCAATTAGTAGATACAGCAGAGTCTTTACTGTGATGTGTATGGTACATTTTATTGCATTCTTAGTTGATTATTGCTGATTGGAGTAATACTACTGATTTTTGTTAGACCTTTTAGCTAGCACATTTGCTTGACTCTTTCTAGCATATTTCTAGTAGCTTTTTTTGGTTGGTCTTGTCAGATTTTCTATGATGATCAATTATTTTCAAATAATAACCTTAAACCTTATATCTCATATATTTTTCTTGTCTTATAGCATTGAACATGAGTTCAAAATCACATTAAACACCTGCAGTGATAGTGGTTATCCTGTCTTATTCTTAACTTTAATGAACATGTAGCTGAATTTTCTCCAGGGTGTAAACATTTTTCTAGAAGTTTCAGAATATTTTATTTATCAAAATAGAGAAATCCCTTCCCTTCCTGATTTTATAAGGTTTTTTAAAATTATAAATCAATACTGAATTTAGTAAAATGCTTTTTCTGCATCTATTCAGATAATAAAAAGAATTGTCTTCTTTGTTTTATACATGTGGGGATAAAATAATAATAATATTGTTTTAACACACTGCTGGATTCAGCTAGCTAATATGTTATTTAGGACTTTTAAGGGTACTTGTGTATTTGTATAGTAGATATAGATATACTACTACAATATTTTGAAATTAAGGACTTGTATAAAATACTTTCAGCAGCTCTAAATTGTTTCCTATTACCAAACAATAAACTGGAAATCAACAGATCCTTAAAACTTTAATAAACTTATCTGCGAAACTGTCTGGGCCGGAGCATTTGGAGAGCAAAGATACATGATTTCTATTTCCATTTTCTACAACTGTTATTTAATTTTTCTTTCTTCTTGCTTCATTGCTGTCGTGTTTTTATCTTAAGTTATCAAATTTATTAGCATATAGTTGCTCATATTTTTATTCTCATATCTATAGTCATGTCTTTATTTTTATTTTTTACTTTATTTGCACCTCTCTGACTGAGCGACTTCTCTTTCACTTTTCACTTTCATGCACTGGAGAAGGAAATGGCAATCCACTCCAGTGTTCTTGCCTGGAGAATCCCAGGGATGGGGGAGCCTGGTGGGCTGCCGTCTATGGGGTCGCACAGAGTCGGACACGACTGAAGCGACTTAGCAGCAGCAGCAGCACCTCTCTTTACCTTATTAATCTTCTCAGAGAATAGCTTTGAGTTTTGTTCATCTCTGGTTTTTGTCATCTATTTCATTGAGTTCTGTCTTTATGTTTTTAATTTTATTCCTTCTCAAAAAGGTCTTCTCTATTAGCATTTTTCAAACTTCTTGAGTTGAGAGTTTGGCTCACTTTTTAAAAATGAAACTTCGCTTAAAGCACTGTTTCAACTATTATACATACTTTACCATGTAAATTTTCATTAGTCATCAATTCTAATTATCTCTCCATTTTCTTAATATTTTGTATTTACTATATAAAATTTACAGTTTTGTATAGAATGTTTTTACATTACTATACTTTACTGTAAGGGTTTTACAGTAATGTTGACTTCCAGCTATATGGACATTTAAAAGTATTCGTTTATTATTGTTGGGGGACTGATATAGTCAGTATGATCTTGTTCTTTGGGAATTATTAGAATTTTATCAGTCAGTTGGATTCTTTACAAGAATATATACTTCCTACTTATTGAATAAATCTAGGTAGACGTGTGTGTTTACAATATATAAATAATATATGTGGCATCTATAAAACTTTATATCCAATAATACATTTTATACATGAGTTTAAGCAAATTAATTCTCCTACTCTAATCCTCAACATTTAACTTTGTCTCTTTGACTTAGCTTTTGAGAAGAAGGAAATTAATATCTCCAGCTATGATTCCTTAACCTTCTGTCTCATCTTACAAATCTATCATTCATTGCTTTGTATATTTTAAATCTATACTATTAGATAAATGTGTATGTGTGTATGAACATAATATCTTTTTTATTTGTTTTTCTTTTTGCCATTTATAACATCTTCATTAATCCTTTATGACCTTAGTCTTGAATTCTATTTCTCTGATATTAAACCTGTTTCCTGAAGGTTACTTATTTTAACTCAATTTTTTAAATATTTATCTATTTATTTACTTATTTGGCTGCATCAGGTCTTAGTTGCAGCATGCAAGATCTTCACTGCAGTGCACAGACTCTCTCTCAGGCTCAGTTGCTCCGAGGCATGTGAGATTTCAGTTCCCCAACCAGGGATGGAACCTGCATCCTCTGCATTGCAAAGCAAATTCTTAACTACTGGACCACCGGGCAAGTCACTTTAGTTCATATTTATCTAGCAAATATTTTTTATCTAGCAAATATATTTTACCTAGCAAATATTTTTACCTTTTAAAAACTTCTGTGTCTTATAGACAATATACTGCTATACTTTTAATAAAATGAGGTATTTCTCACCATCTTATATTTTCTGTTCACTCCATTTTTACACTTTCTCCATACTTTCTTCTGTTCAGTAAGTAAAACTTCTGCTAAAAAATAATTTTACACATGTTACTTCCATTTTCTGGTGGATATCCTTACCCGAGTAAGACCCATATTCATGTTCTTTTATTCACAGCAATTGTCTAAACTTTTAGTACTTAGGAATATCTTTGTATAGAAAAAGTTCCTTGACTTTAGTCTTGGCAATGATTTTTCTGGATATAACACTAAAGCACAAGCAACAAAAGCAAGAAATAAATTGATGGGACTACATCAAACTAAAAAACTTTGCACAGCAAAAGAAAGAGCAAAACAAAAAGCAACCTGTGGAATGGGGGAAAATATAGGCAAATCATATATCTGATAAGGGGTTAATATTCAAAATAAATAAGGAAATAATACAACTCAATAGCAAAAATACAAATTATCTAATTAAAAGATGGGCAAATGACCTAAATAAACATTAAAAAAAAAAACTCATGCTTTAGGTACATGCAGAAAATGTTCAAAATCACTATTTATTAGGGAAATGCGAATCAAAACCATGAGATGTCACTTCTTATCTGTTAAGATGTCTATTATCAAAAAGTCAAGAGATAACAAGTGCTGGCAAAGATGTAGAGTAAAGGGAACTCTTCTTTTTTTTTTTTTTCTTTTTTTTTAACATTTAATTTTATTTTATTTTTAAACTTTACAAAATTGTATTAGTTTTGCCAAATATCAAAATGAATCCGCCACAGGTATACATGTGTTCCTCATCCTGAACCCTCCTCCCTACTCCCTCCCCATACCATCCCTCTGTGTCATCCCAGTGCACCAGCCCCAAGTATCCAGTATCGTGCATCGAACCTGGACTGGCAACTCGTTTCTTACATGATATTTTACATGTTTCAATGTCATTCTCCCAAATCTTCCCACCCTCTCCCTCTCCCACAGAGTCCATAAGACTGTTCAATACATCAGTGTCTCTTTTGCTGTCTCGTACACTGGGTTATTGTTACCATCTTTCTAAATTCCATATATATGCGTTAGTATACTGTATTGATGTCTTTCCTTCTGGCTTACTTCACTCTGTATAATAGGCTCCAGTTTCATCCGCCTCATTAGAACTGATTCAAATGTATTCTTTTTAATGGCTGAGTAATACTCCATTGTGTATATGTACCATAGATTTCTTATCCATTCATCTGCTGGTGGACATCTAGGTTGCTTCCATGTCCTGGCTATTATAAACAGTGCTGCGATGAACATTGGGGTACACGTGTCTCTTTCCCTTCTGGTTTCCTCAGTGTGTATGCCTAGTAGTGGGATTGCTGGATCATAAGGCAGTTCTATTTCCAGTTTTTTAAGGAATCTCCACACTGTTCTCCATAGTGGCTGTACTAGTTTGCATTCCCACCAACAGTGTAAGAGGAAGGGAACTCTTCTATACTACTGTTGAGAATGTAAATTGGTGTAGACACTATGGAAAACAGTCTGGAGTTTCCTCAAAAAGTTAAAAACAGAATTACTTTATAATCCAGCAATCCCACCTCTGGGTATATATTCAAAGGTAATGAAATTACTATCTCAAAGGCATACCTGCAGCCTCAAGCTCACTGCAGCATTATTTAAATAGCCAAGATATAGCAAAATAGTTGTCCACTGATGATTAATGGATAAAGAAGTTGTGGTGTATGTATACATACATACAATTGGAGAAGGAAATGGCAACCCACTCCAGTAATCTTGCCTGGAGAATTCCATGGACAGAGGAGCCTGACGGGCTACAGTCCATAGTGTCATGAAGAGTTGGACACGACTGAGCTACCATAACTCACACTTATATATACAATAGAATACTATTCAACCATAAGAACAGGGCCATGCTGCTACTTTTGATAACATGGATGGGTCTTAGAGCATTATGCTATATGAAATTAGTCAGACAGAGAAAGATGCTGTTCTATTCAGTTCAGTTCAGTCTCGCAGTCATGTCTGACTGTGACCCCATGGACTGCAACACACCAAGCTTCCCTGTCCATCACCAACTACCGAAGCTTGCTCAAACTCATGTCCAACGAGTCGGTGATGCCATCCAGCCATCTCATTCTCTATCATCCCTTTCTCCTCCTCCCTTCAATCTTTCCCAGCATCAGGGTCTTTTCCAATGAGTCAGTTCTTCGCATCAGGTGATCAAAGTATTGGGAGTTTCAGCTTCAGCATCAGTCCTTCCAGTGAATATTCAGGACTGATTTCCTTTAGGATGGACTGGTGGGATCTCTTTGCAGTCCAAAGGACTCTCAGTAGTCTTCTCCAACACCACAGTTCAAAAGCATAAATTCCTCAGTGCTCAGCTTAAAAAAAAAGAATTAAAGTCATTGAAAAAGAGTAGAATGATGATTATAAGAAGCAGGGAGTGGGGGAAATTGGTGAAGGTGGTGGAAGAGTATACAAACTTTTAGTTATAAATTATAAATTCTGGGGATCTAATGTCCAACATGGTTCACAATACTGGGTTGTATACTTGAAAGTTGCTAAGAGAATAAATCTTAAAAGTTCTCACCACTCAAAAAAAAAAGTAATAATAATAATGGTAACTAAGTGAAGTACTGGATGTGTTAACTTATTGTGGTAACAATTTTGCAATGTATACTCCATATGTCATAAACTCAAACAATGCTATATGTTACTTCCTCTTTTTAATAGGTTGAGGTTATTATTTTTAATAGTTTAAGGCTATTTTTCTTTAACATGTTGACACAATTACTGCATTATCTTCTTACCTCAAGTATCACTATTGAAAAGTCTAATTTCAATCTGATATTTTCAATTTTGTGGATCTAAAAACTTTTAGAATTTTAAAATTTTCTCTTTGAATTTGATATTCTTAAATTTCACACCTCCAGGTAAGGTTTTCCTTATTTATCCTATCTTGTACTCCATAAGCTCTTTTGTATAACTAATGTTCATTTTTTATTAATTGCGAAAAATGTGTTGTCACTATTTCTCAATTGTTCCCTCACCCTATTAAATTTCCCACTCTCCAGTCTTCCTGGGAGAAGGCAATGGCAACCCACTCCAGTACTCTTGCCTGGACAATCCCATGGACGGAGGCGCCTGGTCGGCTGCAGTCCATGGGGTTGCTGAGAGTCGACGCAACTGAATGACTTCACTTTCACTTTTCTCTTTCATGCACTGGAGAAGGAAATGGCAACCCACTCCAGTGTTCTTGCCTGGAGAATCCCAGGGGCGGGGGAGCCTGGTAGGGTTGCACAGAGTCGGACACGACTGAAGCAACTTAGCAGCAGCAGCAGCCAGTCTTCCTGAGACTCCACCAGAGGTATACTCTCATTTATCCTCCTTATCATAATTTTTTATTTTCTATTTTTCTTTTTTTTAATTCTTTCCTGTGTCTTCTAGGACATACTCTTACATTAACTTCCCAGTTAACTAATTTTTTCTTTGCCTCTACCCTTCATGCTCTTTATCCTTCATTGAAATTCTTTATTTCAGCTGTTATAATTTTTATAGCCAGTGTTTCTATTTGGCTGTTTATTATAACTGCTCCTTCATGCTTTATGTAACCAAAATGCTTTCATCTCTTTGATGACATTTATTACATTTATTTTAAATTCTTTATCCATCTGTTTCATTCATTCTGATTGGTTTATGATAGATAATCTCAGTGTTTTCTTTCTTTAGGCATAGGGTGCTTCTCAGCTTTTGGCCAAATGATGATTATTTTATCCTAGAAAAATTACCTGTATTAGCCAAAACATGAGAAGGGCAAAGTTTAGGATTTTGTTTGTTCTCTTCATAAGTTTATGAAGAATGGGTGCCCACACTCCAAGTCACGGAGCTCCGTGTCTTGACTATTTCTATTTATTGCCTGTGACCATAGCTCTTTACTGTCTGAAAGTGAAAGTCGCTCAGTCATCTTTGCGACCCCATGGACTATACAGTCCATGAAATTCTCCAGGCCAGAATACTGGAGTGGGTAGTCTTTCCCTTCTCCAGGGGATCTTCCCAACCCAGGAATCGAACCCAGGTCTCCTGCATTCAGGTGGATTCTTTACCAGCTGAACCACAAGGGAAGACCAAGAATACTGGAGTGGGTAGCCTATCCCTTCTCCAGCAGATCTTCTTGACCCAGGAATGGAACCAGGGTCGCCTGCATTGCAGGCAATTCTTTACCAACTGAGCTACCAGGGAAGCCCCTTACTATCTGAGCCACCAGGCAAGTCCTTGGTGACCCCAACTTTTAAGGAATGCTTCCTCTCACCTTAAACTGCTCTCTTCTCAAGGTTTTCTTCCTTTGATATATTGATCTAACTTAGAGTATGGAGGGACCGGCAGCAAGTCATTCTTTTGTTATCTGCTCCTCACTCAAGCCAGTCTCTGGCACTGCCATAATGTTGCCCCACAAACTCTTGAGTTATTGGGCTGGCACTACCTTATTTTCTGTTCTACAGTTAAATGGGAGCAAACACTAATCTACCCAGAGATATGTATGCAGAGAGACATTCACAACCCCAAAGCTCCCTCCCAACTCATTACCAATATATATATACACACACACATACACACACACACCATCACAACTACCTTCTTGAATGAATCTCACAGTCGTCAATTTAGTTATTCATGCTGGTTTTTTCTTTATGTGAGTCTCCAGGGTTAGATTGTGGAGGGAGTAGCAGCCCATATTTGTTCATCATGTTGTTGGAACCTATCTTTACTTTTCTACTGCATTAAACAGAAGAATTTTCCGAGTCTAGTAAATAAATAAGAAAGCTGAATCTATTTTCATAATTTTCCTCAAAGTTTGTTTCTACAAGTGTAGATGGACATGTCTCAGTCTATTAGCCATGAAGGATGGAGTAGAGAAGCTGTCCAAGAGAATACAGGGCTCAGTTTTCAGACAAGAGACTCAAAATGAGCTTTAGACTCCAGGATATGCTCCATGATATAAGAGTAGCAATTACAAGGGATTTTCTCTGGAAGAACATAGTTTTCAGCCTATCTGCTCTAGATGCAGGCTCAGAAATCTATCCTAAACAAGCCTTGAGTCACACCCAGTGAGCAAGTTACACCAGGAGGCTGCCATACTCAAGGTCACCTGAGAACCAAGTAGAGGGTAAGTCACAGAAGACATTATAAGCTCCTTATCTCTAGAGCATGAGCAAATTGGTTTACTTGATAACTGTGACAAATTCTACTTTACCAACTTTCAAAGGACAGGGGATTTTTTATTGTTGTTGTTTAAGATAGTGGAAAAAAGTAAAAGTGTTAGTCACTCAGTTGTGCCAACTCTTTGTCAGCCCCATGGACTGTAGCCTGCCAGACTCCTCTGTCCATGGAATTCCCCAGGGAAAAATACTGGAATGGGTAGCCATCCCCTTCACCAGGGGATCTTTCCCACCCAGGGATCAATTCCGGGTCTCCTGCACTGCAGGCAGACTTTAAAGATAGAATCAATTATCAATTGCTGTGCAACAAATTACTTCAAAACTTAGAAGCTTGAAACAATAAACATCTATTAATATTATTTCATAGTTTCAGTGGGTCATGAATTCAGTAGCAGCTTAGTTGATAGGTGCCGCTTACGAATTCCAGAACAGATGATAGGAAAAGCTGCAGTCATCTGAAAGCTTGAGTAGAACTGGAGGATCAGCTTCACTTACGTGGTTATCGACCAGAAGCCTCAGCTCTGTGCTGGCTGTTGGCAAAAGGCTTCAGTTCCTCAGAACTTGGGCTGCTTGAGTGTCCTCACAACATGGCTGCTGGCTTCCCACATAACAAGTAATGTGATAAAGAATAAGGAAGGAACCAAATGCCTTCTGCCACCTAGTCTCATCATTTCCAACATATTCCATTTGTTTTAAGCAAGTCACTAAGTCTACCCCAAGATAAAAGGAATTAACTTTCTCTTCCTGAAATGAAGGAAGGAATAGTAAAGAGCTTGTGGACCTTTGTTTTTTAAATCACCACTGCAACTTCAGTTCAGTTCAGTTGCTCAGTCATGTCTGACTCTTTGTGACCCCATGAATCGCAGCACACCAGGCCTCCCTGTCCATCACCAACTCCCAGAGTTCACCCAAACTCATGTGCATCGAGTTGGTGATGCCATCCAACCATCTCATCCTCTGTCGTCCCCTTCTCCTCCTGCCCCCAATCCCTCCCAGCATCAGGGTCTTTTCCAATGAGTCAACTCTTCTCATGAGGTGGCCAAAGTATAGGAGGCTCTTAAAGGAGCCTCAGCATCAGTCCTCCCAATGAACACCCGGGACTGGTCTCCTTTAGGATGGACTGGTTGGAGTACAAATAAATGATAGGTCTCCCTTGACCAACACAGGGTTTAACAAATCCAGTGCTACATCAAATTTTAGAACTTTGTTATGTAAAGTTTAAAAATAAAATAAAAATTTAAAAAAAAAACAAATTTTAGAACTTTGTCAATCAAGTTAACAAAGAATTTCAAGGACATAAAAGCAATATCCCTTTTGTCATGATGTGGCAAATAGATATTCAACTGTTTCTCTAAACCTTTATAATACTGAAAAATGCTAAGAACTCTAAGATGTTAGAATTGATCAGAAAAAGTATCTAAAACTTCAAAATAAATCCAAAGATGCCAAAATCACTTTTCATTGTCATACTGGAGCACTGTCTAACAGGTCTGTCCAAGGTTTATTTAATTTTCTAGGGGAATACATCTTTGTTTGACTCCTCATTTACTGTTCATTCAAGCTCAGACTCTATAAAGATATGTATTACTTTGTGAACTTTAGTCTGATAAGTGATGATTTCTCTCCAATAGAAAAATAACCCTAATGTTTATTATTTTATTGCTCTGTGAGATATAATGCATTTAGTCTCTTATTTAGTCAGCTTGTTTTATCATTCCTTTCATGACTGACTATAAAAGTCTTTGTTCCTTCAGTTCTTTTTTAAACCAGTTTTACCTCCTGGCTGGACCCCTCACTAATGAGTTAAATAAACATTGACATATTCTTACTTTATACTTGTACAGAGTCATGTTTTTAGCTTTCTGAAAATTATACTTTAATCACCTGTGAGCCGAGTCTATTTCACTATGTTGTCCAAGAAGTATACCTTGTGAATTTTTTCCTCATTCAAACATTTCTCTTGAGTCCTGGAGGAAATCCCAAAAGAAAAATAACTTTTCTGTCATTGACTGTCTGTTTTTTATCCTTCTGATTTTGTGTTTTTATTTTCACTTTTGGTTGTGAGTCTGTACTCTGTCCAATTTGTGGTTGGGACCATGTCTTCTCCCGTCATCCAGTCCATAGATTTCTAAACAGTGGACCATTAGGCCAATCTCAGTCTAGAGATCACCTTGCATATACATGAGTCTGCTCCGCACATATGCCTAGTCGCTCAGTCGTGTCTAACTCTGTGACCCCATGGACTGTAGCCTGCCAGGCTCCTCTGTCCATGGGATTCTCCAGCCAAGCGTACTGGAGTGGGTTGCCATTTCCTCCTCCAGGGGATCTTCCCAAATCTGGGATCCAATCCACATCTCCAGTGTCTCCTGCATTGCAGGCAGGCTCTTTACCTGCTGAGCATTATTCACCAATGGTACAAAGGATGATTGGAAATCTGATTTTATGGTATGGCTCTGTCAATATAATGGGGACCCAGTCTTGGTCAGATGAGAGATGACACATAATCTATAGTCTGTTTGACTTTTTGGTTTGTTGCTTTGTCTATGTGTGAGCCTAACCCAATTAGGAAAACGCTTTATGCTTATTGAAAAGGAGCTCTCTGAGATCTAGACAGATGAGTTTTTCATTTTTGTTTACCTTAGACCTGTGTCTGTAGTTGTGGAATTGAAGCTACAACCCTTCTGTGTGTCTCTGTGTTGATAAATGAGAAAAGAATTCCTTTCACTTCATTACTATGAAATATTTTCCTACCTCTGGAGGGTAATAATACATTAAATTTTAAAACCTCAAATTAAAGAAGCTCTGTTTTATTTGGTTGTAGAGAACTACAAGGGATTACATAAATTTAGGATTTCCAGAATTTTGATAATGCTCTTTAAAAAAGCAAAAAATAGAAGCTTTCACAGAAACTGCTAGGTCAGAAGCGTTTTTATATAATAATCCAAGTTCACACAATGAAAGTGAATTTTGCAAAAACCACAATGAATTTTCTAATTTTTCTTAAAAAGAGCTTCTTGTAGGACTTCCTTGGTGGTTCAGTGGCAGAATCTGCCTGCCACTGCAGGAGACATGAGTTTGATCCCTGATTCAGGAAAATCCCACATGCTGTGGAACAACTAAGCCTGTGTGCCACAACTACTGAGCCTGTGCTCTAGAGCCCGGGAGCCACAACTTCTGAGCCCTCTACTAAGCCTGTGCTCTAGAGCCCGGGAGCCACAACTTCTGAGCCCTCTACTGAGCCTGTGCTCTAGAGCCCGGGAGCCACAACTTCTGAGCCCTCTACTAAGCCTGTGCTCTAGAGCCCGGGAGCCACAACTTCTGAGCCCTCTACTGAGCCTGTGCTCTAGAGCCTGGGAGCCACAACTTCTGAGCCCTCCAGCTGCGACTACTGAAGCACGAGCGCCCTAGAGCCCATGCTCTGCAACCAGAGAAGCCACTGATTTGAGAAGCCTGCACACCGCAACGGAAGACTGGCCCCTGCTCCCCACAACTAGAGAAAAGCCCATGCAGCAACAAAGACCCAACACAGCCAAAAATAAATATTACTAAATAAAAAAAAAAATTTAAGAGCTGCTTGTTTTTTCCTTAGTTTTATCAAAGTGAAGGATAATCAAAGCATACCTTTTTAAAGATTTGTATTTACTTATCACAAAGAAACTAGGAATCTGCAGTACTTAGATTTTATTTTTTATAAGTTTAGATAATATTGCTATTATATAACTTTTAATTGAGGAAGATTACACTTCAGCTGGGCTTCCCAGGTGGTGCTAGTGGTAAAGAACCTGCCTGTCAATGCAGGAGATGTGGTTTCAATCCCTGGGTCAGCAAAATCCCCTGGAGGACGGCATGGCAACCTACTCCAGTATTCTTGCCTGGAGAATCCCATGGACAGAGGAGCCTGGCTGGCTACAGTCCATAGGGTAACAAAGAGTCAGACACAACTGAAGCATCTTAGCATGCACGAATACACACTTCAACTAAATAATTGTAATTCTGATGAATATTTTACATCAACAGTAATTATGTCCTGTAGTGTGTCACCTGAAACTTGTTTTCCAAGGTCTTTTTTTTTTTACTTTTAAGACAGAAAACTAATATTAAATTGAGTTAATAATTGGAATGCTCTTGGATACTTGACATAATATCTAAGTAAACATAATTTTAATATATATATTTTTGTTTCTTTTTCTTGCACATTGTAAAGAGCTGTACTTCTGAGCTGGTAACATACACATTCATTTTTCCTACTTTAAGAAGGTATAAAAAGATGTGTGTAGTTGTAAAACATATGTGTGCTCATAAGTTTTGTGGTCTGCTAAAAGGCTTGTGTATCACAAACAGTTCACAATGAACTACCTCCAGTGTTTTTCTGATTAATAGAAGTGAGTTACTTAGGTTAAACACTGTATTGTTGAAAGTGTACTAGAACAATCAGCTACAAATGTGAAGGTAAGAAAATGGGGTATGTGTGAGTCCCCCCCACCACCACCGCGCAAAGAAACAGAGTGGCTTTGTCTTAAAGTGTTTTATTTCAGAACATGAAAAGGAATTATGAAAGAAAACTTGAATGAATTTAGAAAGTCATAGAAAGTTAGAACACAAACCCCATTTGCTTTGGTTTTAAATATGTGCAAACAATGAGTCTGAAAAGAAGAAATGAAATATGTAAAAGGAAAATCAGCAGAGTATGCTTAGTTTGATGCATTAATTTCAAAATAGAAGGCTTTCATGAAAGACTAGAATTAGGTTTTTCTCTCTTGAAATGAAAAACTGTTCTCAGAGTAATTAGTCTGCTCTTAACAAGAGGTAGTAAAAAGAGATTCCTCATATTCTCTGTTACCAGCGCAGGTAACAGAAATTCTATATCTCAGCAGAATAATGTTCTGTGCTTTGTACTGCATTTTTATGCCCTTCATTATTTTCTAAAGCAAACAACAGAATCAGGAAACTTAAGACAGACAACAGAAGTTATACAATCTGAAGAAGATAGAGAATAAAAGATTGAAAAACAAAAGTGAACAGAGCATAAAGAACTTGGGGAACACTATTGAAAAGTCTAATATATGTGTAATTGGAGATGTAGAAGGTGACCTTCAGAAGTTGATTTTCTGGATTAATAGCTGTTCACCACTGCAGGGCTCTAGATATTTCAACCATACTCCAGAGAGGTTCATATGTGCACATTCCTGGCTGCATCAAGGTAAATGAACAGAACAAAGCACAATATAACAAGACTTCTTTGTAATTAAAATAATCTTTGGAGTTAATTCTTATCTTGAGGAAGGGTTGTAATTTGTTAAGAAAAAATATCCAAAACTTGAAAACAAGGCAAAAGGATGACAGTTAATCTTTCCAGTGTTATACTGTGGCATTCGCTAATAGGTCTGCCCAAAATTTATTTAATTTTCTACAAGAATGTCCTTTTGATTGATGTACTATTTGGGGCTTCCCTGGTGGCTAAGTGGTAGAGAATCCACCTGTCAATGCAGCAGACCCGGAGACATGGGTTCGATCCAAGGGACCCACGAAGCTCCCTTGGAGAAGAAAATGGAAAGCCACTCTAGCACGCTTGCCTGGAGAATCCCATGAACAGAGGAGCCTGGCAGGCTACAATCCATGTGGTCACAAAGAGTCAGACACAACTTAGCATAAACAGCAACTATTTACCACTGATTATAACCCAGACTCTAAAGTCACAATCTAATTTATAGACTTTCACCCAGCATAGATAGAAATTATTTCTTTGACATGTGTTCACTTTCTGTTTGTACAAGTAATCATTTTACTTTTTTGAAACATTTACTTTGACAGGATGAAATCATTGAAATTCAGTTTTGGAAAAGTCAAATGATGGCATGTGAAACTTTGGTTGTGGGCAGAGATGGACACAGAATCTTCTCCAAAGAGTTGTTTTGTGTGTGTGTGTTTTAGGAGACAACTGACACAGCCTTAGATACTTTCATGTGATTTCATGAGGCAAAACCAAGTGTATAAGATTAAATGCTGCTTTACGAATCATTAAAAGCCATCCTAAAATCAATTTAAAAATTGACCAGAAGCCACTGCAATTTGCTCCAAAGAGAGATAACATGCTGAGTAAGCAATGCAAATGCTCCTTACCCTTCCCCAGACTGAAGTAACCTGCTGCATCAGCACGGTGACAGCTACGACTACAGTGAAGTCAAAGACAGCAAGACCTGCTGAACAGAAGCCAAAAAGATGGGCATTTCATTTACTCTGTTCTTAGTAACTGTATTAGTTTCAGTTTCGAGGAAGAGCATAATGGCAGAGTGTGATGTAAGACATATCCTAAAACTTCTTTGAAATTTGCTCTAGAAAACCATCTCAAAAATAAGAGAAAAGCCTCAAATTCCCATAAGATAAGATAATCAGGCTTTTTGTGTCATCTGATACTTTTGATCAAGAAACCTAAATTCAAATCAGTCAGATGTTCTGACTTCAAAGGACTGCAGCATCCCTGGAAAAGGATGCAGCAGCTGTTTCCCACAAAAGATAAGGCTCCTATACATGACGCTCCTAAGTATTTTCCTAAAGTCACCAGAATCAGTTCTTCTAAGTTCACATAAACACACTCCGTTCTTGCTGGATTGATATCTTTGGGCCCCTCACTTGTGCTGTTAGATGATACTTTTTTAAAGTATTTTCTGCTATCTCCAAAAATTAAACAGTTTTAGTTAGGCTCAGTAAATAAGTATAATCATTTCTTTCCCCACTCCTCTCTCAAAAAAAAAACCAAACTGAAACAAGTAAATTTCCAGAACACACTGTGTAATAGTAAGGGAAGACTGCTAATTGAAGATGAGATGCAGACCTAAAAAATAATCTGAGAGAATGGAACAGCAAATACCCTTAAATCCTGACATTTTTGAACATTTTTATGTGTTTGCTTTTTTTTCTATTTGGGCTTGAGATTACTACTTCAAGAAGCTTATACTGGCAACGCGATGACAGTTATGAAGTGGAAAAGAAATGGAAAGAGGGTAACATTTCAAGTTTGTGTTTTTTTTCTCACAAAGTCCATGGATTGTGGGAGAAAAGTAAAAGACATGAGGAGAAAAATAAAGCATTAATTAGAGGGCATATCTTTGAACAAACTTGGGGACAAAATTACAGATTTTTATTTGGGTATTGTTTTTTTTTTTGTTTTTTTTTTTAAGTACACACTCAAAATAGACAAACTTCCTTTTCTCTTTTCTGGGTATTGTGTTTTGTTTCTGTATGTGAGCTATGCTCTGAGCTCTGTGCTACAGATTCTATTCTGGGATCCCCAAATCTTAGCATAGGTAGTACCAAGAATTTGATAGACATTCCATAAACATTTGTTAAGGACATGATAAAACCAAATAATTACTGAGCTATTAAAAACTGCTATGACAATAACCTTTATTTATAAAAAAGATTTCAGTTTAAGGGTAAGGTATAAAGAAGTGTTTCTGGCCAGTTCTTCTCAAACTTTAATGTTCATACAAATCACCTGGTAAAATTGCCATTCTTGTAAAATGGCAAATTCTGACTCAGTACTTTTGGGCGGGGCTGAAGAGTCTGCATTTCTAACAAGTTCTTAGGTGATGCTAATGCTGTGCATTCATGGGCTACATTTTTTATTTTTAATTGGAGGATAATTGCTTTACAATATTGTATTAGTTTCTGCCATACAGCAACATGAATCAGCCATAAGTACATATATGTCCCCTCCCTTTTGAACCTCCCTCCCACCTCCCACTTCATTCCACCCCTCTAGGTTGTCACAGAGTACCAGGTTTGAGTTCCTTCTGTCATACAGCAAATTCCCACTGGCTATCTATTTCACATATGGTAATGTATATATTTACATGCTACTCTCTCAATTAGTCCCACCCTCTCCTTCCCCAACTGTGTCCACATGACATGGGCCACATTTTGAGAACCAAAATCCTGGACAAGCTGACGGTCTGTGTCAATAAGGAGGCTACAGAGTTGGGCATCACAGAGAAATGTTGGACACATGGCCAGCAAGCAAAAAGGAAGGCATGGGTCAAGCAGGCATGGCCATAGGGGAGGAGAGGAATGACCATCCAAGAAGTCTGCACACGGCCCTGTCCTTTCTGGCTCTATGAAATGAAAAGTTTTATTTCCTGCTTGAAAAGCAAAGTTTCAAGAATCAGCAAGCAAATGGGAGAAGGAAACAGAGACTGTCTCCTTACCCTCGAAATCATATTCAGACCATCCATGAGGCTTTATGAGGCCAGTTGAGAGAGGTTGTGAAAGACTAGTCTCTGCCCCTTATGGCACCTTCTCAAGTCCTCATTTCCTAGAGGAGAGACCTTGGCTACAACCACAGGATGCCTATTCCCCAAGATCTTTGAAGCTTGGAAGAGATTATTCTGGCATCACTGGCCTCTCAAGCAGCTTTCACCAATTAATTGCCTCTTTCCCTCTCTTTTTCTACCCACCTGTCCTCTCCCCTACACCTAGTCAGCCATCAGCCTCCATCACGGCCATCATATTCATGGAGGTCATGATGCACTCAACAATGCACCTTTAGTTAAAGGTCAAAGTGACTGAATCTACTCACCTACATTCCTGGCCCACAGGTTACATGAACCTTTAGCCCCTGACATTATCTTTTGAACTCTAGTTTCATACAAACACAAAAAACAAGAGCAAAACTCAAGGTATGGAGGAAAAAACATGGTTATTTTCCGGTGCTCGCTCTTCACCCGAGACGCAACAGGCAGTAGTCTCCGCCTGCCTTCTGATGACAGTGGTGGTCCTGGGCTGGGGCCTCAAGTGTCAGTCAAGACACAGAACAACAAAAGTAGGAAGCTGGATGCTGCTGGGCGGCCGCTCTCAGAGCAACCACTTGACGCAGCTTCGGGGGCATAATTAATTTAGATACCATGTGAAAGTCAGCTCCTGGAGCTGTGTGATTCTGCAGCCCTGGAAGGGACTCTTGAGAGAAAACGACCCAAAGAAGGAGATGGGAGAAGGGGAACACATGACGGTGAAGGAAGAGAGGTGAATTTCAGCTCTAAGGAAGTTTTCTCCAGAACATTTCTCTTTAACTTTATATGGGAATATATACAACAACAAGGATTAAAATGTATATATGGCCTCAGGAAAGTATCCGTGCCATTCGTTAACCACCAGGTCATCTCCCTGGCTCTGTAATAACAACACAAATTACTGTCTCATGTGTAAACTACTGAGCATTTATTTCTAATGCTCATGCTTTACAATAAGAATTATGCATAATACTAAATGTGTCAATGTATATTATTGGGAGTCTTATTTTATTTCAACAATAATATAACTTTGCCAACAAAGATCCATATAGTCAAAGCTATGGTTTTTCCAGTAGTCATGTACAGATGTCAGAGCTGGATCATACAGAAGCCTGAGAGCCAATTGGTGCTTTCAAACCATGTTGCTGGAGAAGACTCTTGAGAGTCCTGTGGACCAAGGAGCTCAAACCAGTCAATCCTAAAGGAAATCAACTCTAAATATTCATTGGAAGGACTGATGCTAAAGCTCCAATACTTTGGCCACCTAATGCAGAGAGCTGACTCATTGGAAAAGACTCTGGTGCTGGGAAAGACTGAAGGCAAAAGAATAAGAGAGCAGCAGAGGAAGAGAAGGTTAGATAGCATCACTGACTCAGTGGACATGAATTTCAAACTCTGGAAGATAGTGAAGGACAGGGAAGCCTGACATGTTGCAGTCCATGGGGTCGCAAAGAGTCAGACATGAATTAGCCATTGAAAAACAACAACAATGTCCATCTACTTCTGATTGTGACTGAACAACAACAGATTTTATTGTAGTTGGTATGTTTCCAATCCTAAATTCAACAAGTAAAAAGGGAAAAATTAGTATTAATAAAATTATTAACTAGAAATGTGTGACAAGATAAATGGGCCACCAATAACATAATATACCCAAAGAGAGAAACTAAATGAGTAGTTGTGCTCTGAGAGAAATGAAAGACCAATCATAACAGACACATGTCATCTCAACAAAAAATAAGCAGTGTTGAAGGCTTGCAATTTTAAGCGCAATGTTAGAAGCCAGTGTGTCTAATCCCATTTAATCCTAGCAACGATCCTATAAAATTGGTACAATTATTGTCTCCATTTTACCCCTAAGCAAATTGGAGCACAAAGGGGATCAGTAACATATTAAAGGCCGTATAATTGGTAAGGAGCAGAACTGGAATTCAAGTCCAGGCTGACTGAAGTGCCCATGATTTTGCCAGTAAGATATACATGATCCCTAGAACCAGCAACCCACATTTGTTCCTCTGTACTTAACATTGGGCTGAGTGTTTTACTATCTTCTAAAGCATTAACATAAATCCATGGCATATTCAGTTCTACTTCAGCTAGTCTGAAAAAAAAGAACATCAAGAAGCTTCAAGTGAGTCCAAAAGAGGAAGAATTTCTTAAAGTTTATCCAGGATAGTTCAGGGGAAGTAGCACTCTGGCCAAATAGTGTGACCAGTTCAAATAACTTAGCCATAGGAGGGATATTCCAGATCAGTTCAGTTCAGTTTAGTTGCTCAGTCGTTTCTGTCTCTTTGCAACCCCATGGACTGCAGCACGTTAGGTTTTCCTGTCCATCACCAACACCCGGAGCTTGCTCAAACTCATGTCCATTGAGTTGGTGATGCCATCCAACCATCTCCTCCTCTGTCATCCCCTTCTCCTCCTGCCTTCAATCTTTCCCAGCATCAGGATCTTTTCAAATGAGTCAGTTCTTTGCATCAGGAGGCCAAAGTATTGGAGTTTCAGCTTCAGCATCAGTACTTCCAATGAATATTCAGGACTGATTTCCTTTAGGATGAACTGGTTTGATCTCCTTGCAGTCCAAGGAACTCTCATGAGTCTTCTCCAACAACACAATTAAAAAGTATCAATTCTTCGGTGCTCAGCTTTCTTTATAGTCCAACTCTCACATCCATACATGACTACTGGAAAAACCATAGCTTTGACTAGATGGACCTTTGTTGGCAAAGTAATGTCTGTGCTTTTTAATATACTGTCTAGGTTGGTTTCTGCTTGGCTTCCCTGATAGCTCAGTTGGTAAAGAATCTGCCTGCAATGCAGGAGACCCCGGTTTGATTCCTTGGTCAGGAAGATCCCCTAGAGAAGGGATAGGCTACCCACTACAGTATTCATGGGCTTCCCTTGTGGCTCAGCTGGTAAAGAATCCGCCTGAATGCAGGAGACCTGGGTTCGATTCCTGGGTTGGGAAGATCCCCTGGAGAATGGAAAGGCTACCCACTCCAGAGGTTCTGGTCTGGAGAATTCCATGGACTGTATAGTTTCTGGGGCCACAGAGTCAGACACGACTGAGCGACTTTCACTTTCACTTTCATTTCAGACCAAGATCATCCAAATATCCCTCTTGCTCTGATACTATAATTTCCAAACCTTAAGATTATACTTTTATTTCCTGGATTTCTTTTTCCCCCTACAATGAGAGAATGGGAGAACCACTGGCATCACTTCATGGCTTTCTCAGAATAAATTAATAAACTGACATTCTTATTTATACATCAGTGTTTGTGAGTTGGGATACGTCAAGTCTGCCTGCTTGACTAAATTATCAAAGCTGAATTGTTTGATCTGTTACATCAAAGACCACACCAAAGTTCTGCCATTTTGAGAACCCGTTGGTAAAGCAGTTGACCTCCTGGCCTTTCAAGAGGATGTATTAATACTTATTTTGTGCTGAGCTAAATAAATGTGCACTCATTTGTTTTTGTTTTGTCTGTTTTTCATGTGTTGTTTCTTTAGTCACATACAATTTTTAAAACTATGGGAAATATATCTCTTTGACTATGGATTGGTTGACATGATTTCTAAGGTATACAATTCCCTTGCAAGACATTTGGCCCTGTCCAAAATCAATAAGACATCTGGTCCATAAAACATCTGGTCCAAGGACTTCCCTAGTGATGCAGTAGTTAAGAATCCACCTGCAAATTCAGGGAACACAGGTCCCGTTCCTAGTCCGGGAAGATTCCACATGCCACGAAACAACTAAGCTCATGCTCCACAACTACTGAAGCCCTCGCACCCTTGAGCCCAGGCTCCAAAACAAGAGAAGCCACTGCAGTTGAGAAGCCTGTGTACAACTAGAGCAGCCCACACTCACCACAACTAGAGAAAGCCCATGCGCAGCAATGAAGACCCAGCACAGCCTAAAAGAAATACAAAATAAGTAAGCCAGAAAGAAAAACACCAATACAGTATACTAACGCATATGTATGGAATTTAGAAAGATGGTAACGATAACCCTGTATGCGAGACAGCAAAAGAGACACAGATGTATAGAACAGTCTTCTGGACTCTGTGGGAGAGGGAGAGGGTGGGATGATTTGGGAGAATGGCATGGAAACATGTATAATATATAAGAAACGAATCACTAGTCCAGGTTCAATACAGGATCCTTGGGGCTGGTGCACTGGGATGAGCCGGAGGGATGGTACAGGGAGGGAGGTGGGAGGGGGATTCAGGATGAGGAACACGTGAATCCATGGTGGATTCATGTTGATGTGTGGCAGAACCAATACAATATTGTAAAGTAATTAGCATCCAATTAAAATAAATAAATTTAAATTAAAAAAAAATTTTTAAGACCTATGGTCCACACATAAAGCTCCTTGAAATTTGGTCCTATTCAAAATGTCCATCACCACACTTGGTCCATGACAAATGATTTTGGATAGAACAAAATAACAAAAAAAAAATTTTAGCATGGACCAAATATCTGTTAACCATACAATAACAAAAAAGATGAAAAAAAAGTAGAAGAGGAGGACAAATAAACATTAATTAATAGCCAGTGTAGTACTATTTGGGGAGAATGACTTTGAACCAGAATTATTCATGTTCCCAGGAGAAGAAGTTGAATAGAAACATAAACCAAAGTCACATAAAATGAAGGCTAAATAAAAGCCTTAGAGAAAGTCAGAGTTCTTTGGTCTGTTCCTAATTTCCAGAAAATGCGTTTACAAATGGTCAGGCAACTGAGCATCTGAGATCTAATTGTGTCACATCTAACAAACTGGTTTGATGTTCTCCTTTTAGAAGAGCAGATGGAGTCGTCTAAAGACTATGAGAAACCCCTGAAGAAAGATGTGACAGTCTGAGGAACAGACTTAAACTAATGTTTAAAAAAATAAATGCTTTCGTGAATTAGCAAGGATTTTGCAATCCAGATCTAAATGAGATTTTCATCATTCTTTAAACAATGCCAAAGTAATTTTCTGGTTTTGAAGAAGAAAAAAGGACAAGAATTTAAGAAGCTAAGTAAAGAGCAATTGATGAGAAGGAGTTCGGCGTGAATGCAACATCAAGGAAAATGGTTTCAGAGGGTTTTTCTTGTATTAAAAATGTCTTTAAAATATAGGGCACTGCAAAGAATAATATAATAAACACTTGTGTATCTAATACATAGTTCAAATAAATACTCATATTTTGTCATACTTGCTTCAAGTCACTTTTGAGAGAAACAGATCCTTATAAATACAGTTTACATCCTCTCTATTCCTCTTCCCAGTTCAATTCTCCTCCCTTTCTCCCCAAAACTCATTACTATGAGTTTTGACGTGTACTACATCTACTATATAGGTATGCAGTATAAAACAGTACCATATATACAAGTATATATACAAAGTAAGTGTAGTATTAAAATACATATAAAATACATATAAAATACACCAGGACTTCCCTGGTGGTCCACTGGTTAAGACTCCGAGCTCTGACAATGCAGAGGACCAAGATCCTACATGTCACACGGTTTGGCCAAAAAAAGAAAAAAATACAGATTGGAAAAACACCAAACTTGTATATCATGTAGGTATACATGTAACTCATATATCTCGTGTACTTTCAACTATATTCATAAAATTGCTTTTAAACTGAGACATTTCAGAGAATAAATTTCAGAGTTAGTTGACGTGGCTAAAATCTAGTGGCCATTCTTGGAAAATAATAAGAATAGAGATAAAATTTAGAGCAAGGACTTTGTTATAGTGAATTCTGAAAGCTATTTTATAAATTCTGAGCATATACAGAGAATGAAAAGGGATTTCAAAGATGGTGATGTGACCAAAAGTTCTACCAAGAAACTCATGTTTTATAAATTTGAAATCAGAAATGAAACGAGTCCAAATAGATTTCAAAGGTGAATTGAGGTACTATAAAAGATTATGGTGGCTCATTGAACTCTCTTCCAGGCATGCTAAGCTACTCTCTGGGAATAATTTACACAGCTTTGGAAACGACATTAACTCTTCAAACCTCTAGGGTACTCCTTAGTAAGTTACTATCTGATGTACTGATTTTTCTTAGCACCTAAATTATTCTCACAACAGTAGCTCTTTCCTGAGATTAAGTTATGGTCTCCATAAACCATATAGTTTTCTGATTACTTAAGTGTTCCTGTGACTTTCAAATGTGCTCAACTTATTCACAGAAGTAATTTAGGCCACCTAGAAAACCCACCTAAACAAGTAAAATTCACTCTGATGCTACTGTGTCCATATGCTTAAAGACAACGGTATGAAAAAGGTCAATCTGATACATTCAAGCCTATTAAAGAATCTACTGACTGTACTGCCAATCCAAATGTCCATTATGATTGGCAAGCAAAGCCAATTAAATAAGGAATGGTTCACTTATGGCTTTTATGCAGTCAGAACTTCAGTGAGTTACAAATGCTCTATAAGTCTGGCTCATGGTCAGATTTCCTTGGGATCATTAACAGTCCCTTGGTAATTTTATCAAAGAGAGAGGTATCGATCCCAGTATCCCAGCCAAATTTTAACTTACAGAATTACAGCTGACCCTCCCCAAATTCCCTCAGATTAAGTGATATATTCTGTGAGAATAAGCACCCCTGACTTCTAATGTGCTTCATCAAACCCACGGATGTTTCAGTTCAGTTTAGTCGCTCAGTCATGTCCGATTCTTTGCAACCCCATGAACCACAGCACACCAGGCTTCCCTGTCCATCACCAACTCCTGGAGCTTGCTCAAACTCATATCCATTGAATCAGTGATGCCATCCAACGATCTAATCCTCTGTCATCCCCTTCTCCTCCTGCCTTCAATCTTTCCCAGCATCAGGGTCTTTTCAAATGAGTCAGTTCTTCACATCAGGCGGCCAAAGTATTTGAGTTTCAGCTTCAGCATCAGTCCTTTCAAAGAATATTCAAGACTGATTTCCTTTAGGATGGACTGATTGGATCTCCTTTCCATCCAAAGGACTCTCAAGAGTCTTCTCCAACACCACAGTTCAAAAGCATCAGTTCTTTGGTACTCAGCTTTCTTTATAGCTCTTTATAGAGCTATAAAGCTCTATAAAGCTTTCTACTCAGCTTTTTTATAGCTCTTTCCTTATAGCTCAGCTCTCACATCCATACATGACTACTGGAAAAGCCATAGCTTTGTCTAGATAGACCTTTGTTGGAAAAGTAATGTCTGCTTTTTAACATGCTGTCTAGGTTTGTCATAGCTTTTCTTCCAAGGAACAAGTGTCTTTTAATTTCATGGCTGCAGTCACCATCTGTAGTGATTTTGGAGCCCCAAAAAAGTAAAGTCTGTCACTGTTTTCAATGTTTCCCCATCTATTTGCCATGAAGTGATGGGACCAGATGCCATGATCTTTGTTTTCTGAATGTTGAGTTTTAAGCCAACTTTTTCACTCTCCTTTTCACTTTCATCAAGAGGCTCTTTAGTTCTTCTTCACTTTCTGCCATAAAGGTGGTGTCATCTGCATATCTGAGGTTATTGATATTTCTCCCAGTAATCTTGATTCCAGCTTGTGCTTCATCCAGGCCAGCATTTCTCATGATGAACTCTGCATATAAGTTAAATAAGCAGGGTGACAATATACAGCCTTGACATACTCCTTTCCCAATTTGGAACCAGTCTGTTGTTCCATATCTGGTTCTAACTGTAGCTTCTTGACCTACATACAGATTTCTCAGGAGGCAGGTCAGGTGGTCTGATAGTCCTATTTCTTTGAGAATTTTCCAGTTCCTGCCTTGTCCAACTCAATAACACAGAAGCCTTGATGAGCCCACAGAAACCTCTTCTCCCACCACACACTCAACAACAAAAAATGAACCTATTCTAATTCTTCTTTAGTGTGTTTTTGATCACTCCATTGGCAGGATCAACTCAATGTGGCATAGACAGACGTTTATTTACAACCACCGATTTCTCTACATGCCTTCCCAGCAAAGAGAGAGAAGATGAAGTGTGAAGAGCAAAGCCATGAGCTTTGACTCCTGCTGGAAAAAGACAAAATCATCAGCCTCACTGTCTACGCCCCTTGGAGATCAACTTTAGCTATACTGGTTCAGAAATGGAGGTCGGAAAACACCAAGCAATGACATTACTTTAGCAAAATGAGAAATCTGATCAGTACTTTTTCCCTGAGAACACCTAGGGAAGATCATCTCTAAAGGGGGGTAAACTAACATGGAGTAAAGTGGCCCAGAAGATGAGGCAACTGTAGTGTCCCACCAGTCTGCAGGATAACTTGGAATGAGAATCCACAGACTAGTGGATTTTTAATTGTCAGTCTTATAATTTTGTCAATAGAAAACTAAATAATATGTTATTTAATTGCTTGATTTTATTTGAAAACTCAGTTGATTCAATGAGAAAAAAATGAACTACCAGGGTTTGATATCACTCAGGTTTTAATCTCGAACTCATCAACAAGTTAACAGAGTTCTAGTTTTCATATACTTGTTTTGTATGTTTATACAGCTCAAGTTACCTATAAACACTAGAGTGGGATTTCTTCGGTAATAAGGATTAGAGGCATTGTTATTGTGGAAAATAATATAAATGATTATAGTTAAGAAAGCACTAATGCCATTCCTCGGAATATAAACTACAGCATAGTTGGCTGTGAAACATAAATACATCTAGTTAACACTTAAGCACATTTTGAGGGTCTGAAAAATCATCTTTTCTCTTTCTGAGCAATACTGACACTCATTACCACCTTTGAATATAATTTCATGCAGCTTAATTTTCTTATTTATAAAACTGTTTCCAGGTGTGATTATTATTCATCCATCACATGATATATTTTTAAAAATGAAAACTGACAGCATTCACTTCTAAAATTTATGTATGCTGGTAGAATGCTCTAATTATACAACAAAGTAATTTAGTTAATGTAATTTTTTTGGTACTCAGTTATACTCCCTAAAGATGTTCGTAAATTAAAAAAAAAAATTAAACTCCAAGTCCATGTATTTTTTCATTAATACTATTCACGATTTCTTTGTGGATTGTAACTATATAACCCAAGGTGATGTCTGCTAATTCTTTCTCAAGTTCCTTTTCTTAATCTGCATAATAAGAAACCCCAAGGATAGACAGAAACAGCATCTTTGATATAATCGTGGGCTCACAGCAAACTCTGACAGTAGAGTCTGAAAGGATTACTTCAGAAGGTAGGTCCTGAAAGTGAGAAAATTCAGGGAAATTTCAGACATCCTTAATCTATTTGTGAATGCAGACAGCAGAAGTACAACAAATGACCCCAGTACTAAAGAACTCCAGAAAGGCATTCCACTTTGTATTAAGATATAGGTGCAATCATTCATTCATTCAACATTTATTGAGAGCCTATTAGATGACTGGCACCAGGTAGAGCTTCCCTGGTGGCTCAGCTAGTAAAGAACCCACCTGCCAATGCAAGAGATACAAGAGACATGGGTTTGATCCCTGGGTCTGGAAGATCCCATGAAGAAGGAAACGTCCACCTGTTCCAGTATTCTTGCCTGGAAAATCTCATGGACAGAGCAGCCTGGGGGGCTACGGTCCATGGGCTTACAAAGAGTTGGACATGACTGATCACTGATGCACCTATGCCTACTAAGGTACCAGGCAGCAGGAATTCAAGAATGAAAAGGATGGGTCTCTGCTCCAGTCTGGGGAGGGAAGGGGGAAGACCGATGCACAAAGGATTTGCCTGTAGTGGTTAAGATTGAACATGGCTACAAGCTTCTCCTGGAAATGATGGTGATTCAGGTAAACATCAGTCAAGTCTGCTCTGAAGGAAGATCCGTGGTAAAGAACAATCGAGCAAAAGACCCTGGCTCCCGGGGTCCTCCTCCAACTGAGCATCAGAGTCTGCTGGCAGAAACCCTGTAGTCTCCAGCTTAGAAATCCCTCCCCTGTTGCATCAAGACTGTTCACAGACCTTGAGTCCTACAGCAGGTGTACCCAACCTCTTGGATCTAATGCCCAGTGATCTGAGGTGGAACTGATGTAATAACAGTAGAAATACACAATAAATGTAATGCTCTTGAATCATCCCTAAACCAATCCCCCGCCCCCCACCAGCGGTACAGGAAAAACTGTCTTCCATGAGACCAGTCCCTGGTGCCAAAAAGGCTGGGGACTGCTGTCCTAGAGGACACCCCCCAACAAAGGGGCCTGGTGGGACTTTCTGCCTGCAGCACTGTTTATTTATCCTCTCTCATAATTAAACCTTCTTCTAATCCTACAAGGTAATAATATTTGCAAATGGAGAACACCTGGCTATCCAACATGATGAATTTTCCAGGCTTCTGGGAAAAGGGTTGTTCAAGCCAAAAGAAATCTAACACGCCCCCAGAAAGTAACCTGAGCCCTTCACAATATGAATACACAGGCACAGGGGTTAAATGTATAATGTATATTCAGCACAGAGAAAGCATGAATATTATGTCTCTGTGTGTGTGCGTGTGTGTGTGTGTGTGTGTAACCACAGAATTCTAAGCTTGTAGGGTGTGCTTTACATCTATATCATATGTTATCCAGATACCAGTTGTATATTATAAGCTGCATATGCAATACCATATGGACACCATAAAATATCACATGTGTTGTCAGGATAATTTTACATTTAGTGCATGATTAAAATGTCTTATATTATACACCTATCTTTTCTGTGTGTGCATGGATTTGTCTCACAAATTGCTTTCATTATCAAATTCAGATATCAGTCAAAGTTAAAGTCTCTTTACTGAAATTTAATAAAAAGCAATATGGAAACGTGACTACAGTTTGTTTTTCTTCCCTAGATTTTTCTGCCATGCAGCATTTAACACTGGTGCAGCCGTCAATACCCATTCATCTGCTATCGGGCAGCTTTTTCCTTTCACTCACTGTGACATTTTTAAAGTGGCAAAAAAAAAAAAAAAGAAAAAAAGCTTAAAACAGCATATTTGTCACTTTTTTCTTTCTAGTGACCTTTTAAACACTAGGGAAAATTATATGTACTAAACCCTTTAATCACTCCATGTACATTTCACAGTAGTGCTTTCTATAGGGGTATCCTTTAATTAAATTTAAGAAATTTACATTGTACACACTGCTGTTCATTTAATTATTCAAACATTTAAACATAAGAAAACCTCATAACTTTTAGCTATGGCAACCATGTGATGTAACTATTATCTATATTAAGAATCATTTTTTATAAGGAGAATTTCAGAAATAACTTGTACATACCCTCAGCTTCCAGTCTTTAAGTCCTGATAAATAGCTACATGAAGCACTTTCCTTCAGTATTTAAGAAATTTAAGAATTTAAATCCAGTGAAGAAAAACAGTCTTTATGTTTCCATATGGTTTTTTATTAAATTTAAGGAAAATTAAGAAATTTAAGGAAAAAGATACGTGGATGGCAAGACATTACATGGAACGTTTCTAGGAGGAAGATGTTGATTGGGTCTCTGGGCTTCCCTGGTGGTCCATTGGTTAAGAATTCCAATGCTGGGGTCATGGGTTTGATCCCTGGTCAGGTAGCTCAGACCCCACAAGCCACGGGGCAACTAAGCCCAGGAGGCACAACGTAAGATTGCCAGTGCCACAACTAAGAGCTGACACAGCCAAAAATAAACAAATACAGAAGTAAATATTAAAAAGAAAACTGAATCGCAACCCTATTTTGGATCAGCTGTGTGACCTTGAGGGAGTCACTGTGTATCTTGATTGCACCCTTATGTCACCGTTTGCAAAATAAAATACTGATAGCCACTTCTTTTCATCACAGTATCATTGTGGGGATCGAATTAGTAAATATCTGTGAATATGCCCTGAAGTCTACTTTAAAAATGAAAAGTAACATGACTTTTAGTTCAAAAACAAATATTCTCTGTTTTCTAGAAGTGGAGAAATTTAAAATTCTTGTAACACAACCAGAAAGAAACCAAAGGTTTAAAACAAGCTAAAATATCAACATTAGCAGTACATTATTTTAAATCAGTGTCCTTTCTAAAAAGAGAAACAGAAATACTGCTGTCCCTGCTATAGAATGGTATTACAAATTGCAAAGAGTAGTAATTCTGGAGTGCCCATTTAGTTTCATTTTTATTCTTATCATTTTCACTATGACTGTCACACCTTTAGACACGAATAAGTCTCATAGACATAGAAAACAAATGTATGGTTACCAAAGGGGAAACAAGGAGGGATAAGTTAGGAATTTGGGATTAGCATAGACTATATATAAAATACTTTATCTATATATATAACTACTATATATAAAATAGATAACAAGGACCTACTGTATAGCACAAGGAACTATACTCAATACTCTGTAATAATCCATAAAAGAACCTGAAAAAATACATAAACATATATATACATATATAACTGAATCACTTTGCTGTACATCTGAAACTAACGCACACTGTGAATCAACTATGTGTGTGACTTCTAAGTCACTTCAGTTAAGTCAGACTGTTTCTGACCCCATGGACTACAGCCCACCAGGCTCCTTCATTCATGGAATTTTCCAGGCAAGAATACTGGAGTGGGTTGCCATTTCCTAGTCCAGGGGAACTTTCCAAGTCAGGGATTGAACCTGCCTCTATTCCATCTCCTACACTGGATGCGGATTCTTTACCACTGAGCACGTGAGAAGCCTGTAACTTTCATACTAGAAAAGTTTTTTTTAAAAAAAGGAAAGTGAATGGGCAGCACACCCTAGGTCAGAATCTCTTATTTCACCACTTATGAGTTAGCCACCAAGAGAAACTTGGTTTCTCAAATCATCAGTTCTCTGGTCTCTGCAACTGAGAACATAATACTGAACACAGAAAGTTCTTAGGAGTTCCTGCTCCCTCATAAATAGTGTATCTTAGTCAGTCAGTCAGTTCATTTGCTCAGTTATGTCCAACTCTTTGCAACCCCATGGACTGCAGCACACCAGGCTTCCCTGTCCATCACCAACTCTCAGAGCTTGCTCAAACTCATGTCCATCGAGTCCATGATGCTATCCAACTATCTCATCCTCTGTCATCCCCTTCTCCTCCTGCCCCCAATCCCTCCCAGCATCAGGGTCTTTCCAGTGAGTCAGTTCTTCACATCTGGTGGCCAAAGTATTGGAATTTCAGCTTCAGTATCAGTCCTTTCAGTGAATATTCAGGACTGATTTCCTTTAGGATTGACTGGTTGGATCTCCTTGCAGTTCAAGGGACTCTCAAGAGTCTTCTCCAACACCACAGTTCAAAAGCATCAATTCTTCGGTGCTCAACTTTCTTTATAGTCCAACTCTCACATCCATACATGACTCCTGGAAAAATCATAGCTTTGACTAGATGGACCTTTGTTGGCAAAGTAATGTCTCTGCTTTTTAAATATGCTTTTAGTTTGGTCATAGCTTTTCTTCCAAGAAGCAAGTGTCTTTTAATTTCATGGCCGCAGTCACCATCTGCAGTAATTTTGGAGCCCAAGAAAATAAAGTCTGTCGCTGTTTCCATTGTTTCCCCATCTATTTGCCATGAAGTGATGGGACCAGATGAAATGATCTTCGTTTTTTGAATGTTGAGTTTTAAGCCAGCTTTTTCACTCTTCTTTTCACTTTCATCAAGAGGTTCCTCCTTACTTTCTGCCGTAAGGGTGGTGTCAGTGTATCTGAGGTTATTGATATTTCTCCCAGCAATCTTGATTCCCGCTTGTGTTTCATCCAGCCCAGCGCTTTGCATGATGGGCTCTGCATATAAGTTAAATAAGCAGGGTGACAGTATACAGTCTTGAAGTACTCCTTTCCTGATTTGGAACCAGATTGTCGTTCCATGTCTGGTTCTAACTGTTGCTTCTTGACCTGCATGCAGATTTCTCAGGAGGCAGGTAAAGTGGCCTGATATTCCCATCTGATATCCCGTAGTTTGTTGTGATCTACACAAAGGCTTTAGCATAATAAAGCAGAAATAGATGTTTTTTCTGGAATTCTCTTGCTTTTTCTATGATCCAACAGATGTTCCCAATTTGATCTCTGGTTCCTCTGCCTTTTCTAAATCCAGTTTGAACATCTGGAATTTCATGGTTCACAGTACTGTTGAAGCCTGGCTTGGAGAATTTTGAGCATTACTTTACTAGCGTGTGCTGCTGCTAAGTCACTTCAGTCCTGTCCGATTCTGTGCGACCCCATAGACGGCAGCCCACCAGGCTCCTCTGTCCCTGGGATTCTCCAGGCAAGAACACTGGAGTAGGTTGCCATTTCCTTCTCCAATGCAGGAAAGTGAAAAGTGAAAGTGAAGTCGCTCAATCGTGTCCGACTTGTAGCGACCCCATGGACTGCAGCCTACCAGGCTCCTCTGCCCATGGGATTTTCCAGTCAAGAGTGAGATGAGTGCAATTGTGTGGTAGTTTGAACATTCTTTGGCATTGCCTTTCTTTGGGATTGGAATGAAAACTGACCTTTTCCAGTCCTGTGGCCACTGCTGAGTTTTCCAAATTTGCTGGCATGTTGAGGGCAGCACAGTGTATATTAAGGCTCTGGTTTGTAATACAGAGAAACGGTATTTATCACTGTTGTTTTGGCAAGAACTCTCTTACCATACTTTGCTCTGATAGTAAGGTGGAAGACAAACTGATTCTGGAGTTCAACAAGAGTCCAACCAGCGTTCTAGAAAGTTGCTGTGCCCGTGTTTGGGCACCACATGAGGACAAAGAAGAAAGCTGAGCAGCGCTGAAAGCAACCCGCGTTGACACAGTGGGGGAGGTGGGGCGGGAGTGGGCGTGGCCCCCGGGGCTGAGTCTCGCCCCTTCTCCCTTTCCCCTCAGTGGCCACGCCCAGAGCAGCCGCTGAGTCCTTACTACTCGGGGATCCAAACAGACACAGCCACCTCCGAAAACACTATGGCATCACCTCTCCCATCAGTTCAGCAGACCCTAAGGAAACTGAGTGCCTACTTACGCAGAAACTAGCTGAGACTCTGAATCCCTCTGGGGTTTGGGAAGAGGAACTACAGTGCAGGAATTTCATTTTGGGAAAATGAACTTTTCAGTAAAATGTTTTACTTTTGGATCTCATAGATGAAGAGTACATACAGAAGGTGCTGATACTAATTGATGTGTTGTGTTGCCCGAAGACATGTTTATGGAAGTGTCTTCTTCACCTCATACTATGATAAACTGAAATTACAGGAAGAAGTAAATGATGTAAGGGGCTTCCCGTGTGGTCCTAGTGGTAAAGAACCCGCCTACCAATGCAGTAGACATAAGAGATGCTGGTTCCATCCCTGCGTCCGGAAAGATCCCCTGGAGGAGGAAATGACAACCCACTTCAGTATCTTTGCCTGGAGGATCCCATGGACAGAGGAGCCTGGTGGGCTACAGTCCATGGAGTTGCAAAGAGTCGGGCAGGACTGAAGCGACTTAGAACACACCTAAAAGATGGAAGAGCTGTTGAAGAGGCATTGGTAACCAGTTATCAAGTTGCACTTTTGTGGAATAGAGATTGATATTTTGTTTGCAAGATGGACACTGCAGAAGACTTGGATTTAAAAGATGACAGTCTGCTTAAATTTTTAGATATAAGATGCATAAGAAGTCTTATTGGTTGCAGCATAACTGATGAAATTTTACTACTAGTACTAAGCATTGCTTCAAAGGCAGTGCGGTGGTAAAGAATCTGCCTGCTATACGGGAGACTTGGGTTCGATCCGTGGGTCAGGAAGATCCCCTGGATTAGAAAATGGCAACCCACTCTAGTATTCTTGCTGGGAGAATCCCATGGACAGAAGAACCTGGCAGCTACAGTCCATGGGGTCAAAAAGAGTTGGACACAACTGAGTGTGTACACACACACACACACACTAAACCTTGACAACTTCAGGTTAACCCTAAGAGCTATCAAACTGTGTGCCAAATGCTGCAACATCTATTCCAATATATTAGGTTTCCTTGGTGCTATTTCCTGGGCTATGATAGTAGGAAGAACTTGCCAGTTTTATCCAAATGCAGTAGCATCAACACTTACACATAATTTTTTTTTGGGGGGGGGGGGTAGGGGGGGGGGTATTTTCCAAATGGAAATGACCAAATCCAGTCCTATTGAAACAGCCTGAAGAACACAGTCTTAATTTGCCTGTATGGGACCCAGGGCTTCTCAAGTGGCACTAATGGAAAAGAATTGCCTGCCAGTGCAGGAGATGCAAGAGACTTGGGTTCGATCCCTGGGTGGGGAAGATCCCCTAGAGGAGGAAACAACAACCCATTCTGGTATTCCTGCCTGGGAAATCCCATGAACAGAGGTGCCTAACAGGCTACTCTTTGGGCAGCAAAGAGCCGGACACAACTAAGCGACTGTACATACACACAGTTTATAATATCAAGGTCACTAGTATTTTAATATATTCTATATAGAACTATCTTATAAGCCAAAGTTGTATGGGCATTTGTGCTTTAAAAAATAGTAATGGAGACTTCCCTGTGGTCCAGTGGTTAAGACTCTGCTTCCAATCAGGGGACATGGATTCAATCCCTGGTCAGGGACCTAAGGTCACACATGCCTTGGGGCAACTAAGCCCGTGCCCCACAACTACTCAGCCTACGCACCACAACGAGAGAAAGCCCAAGCACCTCAATGAAGTTTCAGTGAAGCAAAAAAAAAATTTAAAAAAAAGCTAATAAAAGAATACTAAAAAAAAAAAAAAAAGATTCCATCTGGGAATCAAGATGAAGTTCTCCCCATCCTTCAAGTGGTCGTCTTGGAGCCATCTTGATTTGGTTTTGGCATCCTAATGAAACAAAGTCTGGAAAGGACAGCCCTCCCCCTCAAGGCTAAATATCACTGTTAGTTTGCAACCTCCAGAGTTTGATTTGTCACCTGGGTGAAATTCAGAGTTGCCCCTCCCCTACACGGAGGACAAAGAGAGACCAAAGGAAGAGGCAGACCCTCCATATTGGTAGGTGGCAGGTGTAATCAGCAAGGAAACTTACTTAAGAGGCTTGTCACGGGACCACAAGATGCTTAGGTCTCTGCCCCTCCTGGTCAGAACTTTTTAAATGTATATAGATGCCATTACTATGTTTAGTCATGTATATACCATCCAGATGGTCTCAACAACATCTCATCCCCTCAAGGCTCTGTCTTTGAAATAGCTCCTAGTGTGCGAATGGTGGGTGAAATGTGTATTTCAAAGACAGGGGAGAGGGTGTGGAGCCTCTGATTGCCTGCATCCAACTGGCAGGTCAACAATCGTCCTGGGATGTCCTGGGACTTCCCTGGCAATTCAGTGGTTGAGACTTCGTGCTTTCACTGCAGAGGGCCTGGGTTGGATTCCCTGGTGGGGGAACTCAGATTCCACATGCCTCATGGTAGAGTCAGACAAACAAAAACAATCGTGACATCTTTGTCCCTTCCCCATCATCCTCTCATACGAACAGGAAGTGAGGTAATGGGCTACTGTCATGCCTGGTGGCAACCAGACTGCTCTGATTAAGTACACTAAACAACGCAAGAAAGGAGAGTACTACGATCGCTTGAAGCCGTCGTGTCAGGGAGGTTCTGAACAGGGTCCTGGGCTGGGTCTTAAAGTATGAATAAAATTTACTAGCTGGCAAGATTCGGGGAAATATTCCTTAACAAAGACAACGTGTGTCCAAATCTCAGGGACATGAAAGGACATGGATGGTTCACTGTGTGGAAGCCAGATTTGAAATTTGAGATCAGACGGGGATCAACAGTGACTGTCTCACGGCACCATACTGAGAAGTCAGGGTTTTAGCCTCTCTTCTGCTAGGACCCAACGAAGTGTTCAGCGGGAAACAAACTTTTCCAGATTCTGTGTTTTGGAAAGATCATTAAAAGTTTGTATATAGAATGGGTTGCATTGAGGAGGGTGGGGAGATTGCACAATAAGAAATTAATTAGGGGGCTTTCCTGGTGGCTCAGTGGTAAAGAATCCACGTGCCAATTCAGGAGACACAGGTCTGATCCCAGACCTGAGAAGATTCCACATGCCGCGGAGCAACTAAGCCTGTGTGCCACAATGACTAAGGTTTTGCCCTAGGGCCCATGTGGCGCAACGACTGAAGCCTGCATAACCTGGGGCCCACGCTCTGCAACAGGAGAAGCCACTGCAACAAGCCCACGTGCCTCACTGGGCAGGAGCCCTTGCTCCCAGCAACTAGAGAAAGCCTTGCACAGCAACAAAGACCCAGCGCAGCCAAAAAAAATAAATTTTTAAAATATTCGCTTTTAAAAATTATTTTAGGAAATTAATTAGTAGACTTTAGAATAGTCCAGACAAGAAATTGTGTGCCCCTGGACTAAGGCAGCATGGGTGTAAGTTCAAGAAGGGGACAAGTAGGAGACGGAATCAGAACATAGGGAATGAGTGTAAGAAGTGGGAAAGAGAAAGCAGCTAGGTTTTCTAGTTTCCTGACTAGGGTGCCTGAGTGGATAGTGGGCAGATTAAACATAATGAAATGTTTTTCCATGTGAAAATGCTCAAACACGAACACACCAGAAGACATAATGAAGCAGTCCTATGTTTGCACTTATTTACAACAAATGTTTAGATTTCTGAGACACTTTTGTTTATATTTGACATTTGGAAATAAAGGCTAAACAATTCTATTCCTATATACTTAAAATCACTTTGAGTGTGCGGTAGCTCCAAACGCTAGGCCATCTTCTGGGCAATGATATGCTTTCCCAAATTGGGACATAATTCAGCAATAATGTGTCATGCTTGATAATGTTCTCAACAAAACATGACACAATTTCCTTCCATTTACGTGGTAGTGGCAGTCTTAGAAAATTCTGTATATCTTTACACGGTACAAATTTACTGTACAGTGTGCATTAATTGCTCAGTCGTGCCTAACTCTTTGCGACTCCATGGACTGTAACCCACCAGGCTCCTCTGTCCATGGAATTCTCCAGGCAAGAATACTGAAGTGGGTTGCTATTCCTTTCTCCAGGGGATCTTCCCAACCCAGGGATTGACCCTGGGTCTCCCACATTGCAGGCAGATTCTTTACCATCTGAGCCACCAGGGAAGCCCCAAAATTCTATGTATCTTTACATGGTTCAAGTTTACTGTATGTTCATAGGTAAAATGGTGTTATACTCCAGGCTTAGAAAATTGTGAACAACGTTTTCCCTTACATGGATGCCTGTTGAGAACATCTGAGGTTGTACAGAATACAAGACCATTCTCTGTGTGAGACTGTCCTGAGTGTTACAAAATCTTGAGTGTCTCTGCCTCCTCATATACTATGGTGACACTTAAGTGATTTTAGCAACCGAAGCATTGAGGCAATTAAAAATACTCCCAAGACATTTCCCAAACATTCCCCAGGAAATCTATCACTCTGACCCCATTTAAGACTAGTGTGTTTGGGGAATGTTCCAGAGAAAACACCACAGCATCCTCTTTTTCAGCATCTGTGGGTACCATTTCAGCCCAGTAATTAAAAATCTCCTTCTTTAAAGAGGGCCTTCCCTGGTGACTCAGACGGTAAAGAATCTGCCTGCAATGTGGGAGACCCAGGTTCAATCCCTGGGTCTCAAGGATCCCCTGGAGAAGGGAATGTCTATCCAGTCAAGTATTCTTGCCTGGAGTATCCCATGGACACAGAAGCCTGGTGGGCTACAGTCCATGGGATCACAAATAGTCGGACATGACTGAGTGACTAACACATACTTTACTTAAAGGGAACTAATGATCTTGTTAATTGAGAAATCTTCTTAGCTTTGAATCAAACTGCACTAATGGTTAATCAGAAAGCATGAGAAGAAAAGAAATCAGTATCTGTCAGTTATTCTTTAGTTTTTAGAAGAAGTCTCATCTCTGCCTCTGAGTGTTGGTGGGGCCTTAAGCACTTCATGAACTATAACAGGACCTGTCAGTCTAGCAGTAAAGTTCAGGGCAAGATGTGGAGAATGAGCCTAGCTTTACTTTATGGCTGCCCTGGCCCACTAGATTGTTGAGTCTAGAGGCATGCTGGAGCTAGCTCAGGCTGGCTTTTGAAAGCCAACCTAAATTTTGCTGAATTTGTGAGCTGGTTAACAATATATTAGAAACTCAAAATTACGCATGGTGACAGTATTCAGGGCTTCCTTGATGGCTCAGTGGTAAAGAATCTGCCTGCAATGAGACACAAGAAACATCAATTCAATCTCTGAGTCAGGAAGATCCCTGGGAGAAGGGAATGGCTACCCACTCTAGTATTCTTGCCTGGGAAATCCCATAAACAGAGGAGCCTGGTGAGCTACAGCCATGGGGTCACAAGAGTTGGGCACGACTGAGCAACTAACTAGTATTCAAATGATGGAAACTGGAAGACACTGTGAATCAGGCCTCTCCTCATTGCCCAGAGCCAATGGTTAAGCATTTGCTGGTACTCCATTGGTTGAAGTTCTCCATCCTGCAGGACAGGGAGATTGCCCCTAAAGAGGCATTTTTCAGAAGTCCATCATCCTCTACATCCCATCTTGGCCACAAGCTGCTCATTATAACTTCAGTGCTTGGTGATCGTGCCTATGTGTGATCACACTTACATGTTACTTGTGGACACCTCAATGCTGTTTCTCTGAAGCATCCATGCAAGGGTATCATGGACAAACTGCCTCTATCCTGGGCTAAAATGACTCACCCCAAATAGACACTTTTGGGAAACGCTAGCACTGCTGTCCACCAAGGAGTGCATTCCAGGCTTCCCATAACCCTCTTAACAGCAGTTCAGTTTTACTCAGTTTCAGCACGAGTATAAAAGTAGATTCATTCCTTCTTCACTCTATCATCTGTCCCTGCAAGCCCAAGCTTGGGGAAAAGCCACAGTTGCCTCTGAAGTGACTTGAAACTTACAAATCCCTGAGCTTCAGTTTCTGGGTCAAAAAGAGTAAAGAGTTTTGTCAGCCTCAAGTCACTAGATGCTGTAGAAGTCCATCAAATCTGCTGACTCAACACATTTTGCTTTAACTATTTAGGAAAGATGCCAACTGAAGTTGAATGACAAAAGAGATGTACAGGGAGTGCGAAAACTAAAGAGAAGGCAGGAAAATGAATATGTATTGTTATTCCTACTTCAAACAGTCTGACAGCATTTTCACTAGTTATTCTGTCTCCTTTCTGCACCGTATCTTCTGAACTAGCTATTATTTTGGCTATTTTACAGGTGGCAAAATTAAATGGGACTTCCCAGGTGGCTCAGTGGTAAAGAACCTGCCTGTCAAGCAAGAGACACAAGTTCAGTCCCTGGGTTGGGAAGAACCTCTGGAGAAGGAAATGGCAACCCACTCCAGTATTCTTGCCGGGAGAATTCCATGGATAGGGGAGCCTAGCGGGCTACAGTCCATGGGGTCACGAAGAGTTAGACATGACTGAGCGACTAACACTTAATACTTAAAATTAGTTTGGTCAGATAAATAAGCTAGGTCTGGGACATTTGGAGAACTCAAAGCTAAAATCCTGGTTTTCTAAGATCTTCCTCTCAATCACTCTGACTCCAGTATGTGTTTCCCATTTGGTAACATGAAGGTAGTGTAACTAAGGTAGATTCAAGGTATGTTGCCCTTGAACCTCACCCATGCTTAGGCTTTTATATAAATGAACCTCTTAAAATAGTTGAAGAGTCAAACATCCATTTAGTTCAACTGAATTCTAGGACATTTTTTAAAAATCAGTATAAGCTACAATAATTCATATTATTAATATTTGATCATTGTATCTTTTTTCTCTTTTTCCTTTTTTGAAGCAAATTTATTGAGATATAAAAGCATGCAATAAACACAATAAGTGTACAACATAGTTAAGTTTTATGTATGTATAAACCCACAAAACCATTTTTACATTCAAGATGATGAGTTTTCTATTACCTCCCAAATATCTTCATGCCTTTTGTAATTCCTCTCCCTTTCCCATCCCACCTACCCCTGCAGGCAAGATATGATCTGCTCTGTCAATATAGATAATTTTTTACGCTCAAAGTTTTATCAAATTGACTCATATTATATGTACACAATATCTGGCCCCTTTCACTCAGCATTGCAATTTTGAGATAAATTCATGTTGTTAAATCTGTTGCCCATTTCTAATCAGGTTATTTTCATATTATTGAGTTATGAGAGTTTTTTATGTATTGTGGATACAGTGCTTTAGCAGCTATATGCTTTGCAAATATTTTCTTCCGGTCTGTGGCTTGTCTTTTCAGTCTTTTAACAGTATCCTTCAGAGAGAAAGAGTTTTTAATTTTGATGAGGCTGAATTTATTAATATTTTATTTTACAAGTCATATTTTTGACATCATATCTAAGAAATCTTTGTCTAACATAGTGTCACAAAGGTTTCTACTTATGTTTTCTTCTGGAGGTTTTATAGTTTTAGGATTTACATTTAAGTCTATAATCCATTTTGAGATTTTGAGTTAACTTACATATACACTATCAGGTTAAGATTGAAGTTTGTTTTTGTTTGTTTTTCATATAGATATCCAATTATTACATTTATTATTTTGCATATATGTTTCCAGTTATTCTAGCATCATTGTTGAAAAGACTATCCTTATCCATTGAATTATCTCTGCATCTTTTTCAAAAATCAGTTGTCCACATGTGTGGGGGTCTATGTTTAGTTCCTTTTGTTTCATTGACCTTTTTTCCCTATCCTTATGTTATTGCCATAGTTTATTGGTAATGTAACTTTATAAGTCTTGAAATTAGGTGATACTAGCATTCTGATTTTGTTCTTCTTCAAAGTCATTTTGGTTATTCTAGGTTCTTGTATTTCCTTGCAAATTTTGGAGTTAGCTTGTCAATATCTCACACACACACACACACACACACACACATACACACACACAAACACACTCACACAGAGCCTGTGAGTGTTTGATTGGGTTTGCATTGACACTATGGATCAGTTTGGAAAGAACTGACAACTATATTTCTATATACTCGCAACAAACATTCAAAATTTTAAAATGAAAATTAATATCACAATAGCATCAAAATATTAAACACTTTAAATATGATAAAAGATGTGAAAGACCAGTTCACTGAAAAGCACAAGACGTTGCCAAGAGAATCACAGACCTGAATAATCAGAACAATGTACCTTGTCATAAGTCAGAAGACTCAACGCTGGAATGATTTCTTTTCCCTTTAATAATGGAAGCAACTGCATTTTTGCTTCTCTTTGACTATGTTCTGCCTAAAAGAATCTGAGCAGAAAAAATATGTGTAACTTCTGAGTCATATCTTTTTCGATTTCCATTTTTTCCTTCCTTTGGGTCAATGAGAATGGGGATAGAATTTGAGGGCAATGCCTCTTCAAATCTAGTCTTCTGACCAGCAGCATCAGCATTACCTGGGAGCTTTTTAGAAATTCAGGTTCTCTGTCCTCACCCCAGACACACTGAATCAGAAACCCTGGTGTTAGAGTTCAGCACTCCCTGTTTGGAAAAAAAAAAAAAAAACCAGGTGGGTCTGATGCAGGGTAACATTTGCCAGCTACTGCCCACTGGGAATGCAAAGCATCAAGTACGGCCTGACTGGCTGATATCCTCACTGAGCGAGTTGCCCACTCTCCCTGGACCACCAGCCTACCTCCATCCTCTTATGTGAAGGAGAAATAAACTTCTTTTGCTTGAGACATCTGTAATTTTTTGCTTGCTTTTTGTGTTTCTGAAATACCTTTTTATTGGAGTCTCACTGATGTAGGCGTTTGTCATTTTTGTCTCTTTGTTATACCAATTTAACCCATCCCTAGGTAAGGCCCCTTCTTGCCTCCCTGTGATATTCTCCTGTCCTTGTGTCTGGGAAGTTTCTCTTTTAGGATACACTGTTTATCTAAATGCTATCAAGAGCATCACTTCATGTCAAGGATTGTATTTGCAAGGATTGTACACCAAAGAGTACATCATAATAAGAGTCAGTACCTTTCCTGTATACATCTTGACACTTGGAAAAGTTGGATAAATAATAAAGCTACATAATATGTTATATTCAAAGATATAAATTATCATATTCAAGTTAATCTTAAAAATTTAAATATGAAACATGCATTTTCCTTTTTGCATAATTTCTTCACTTTTTCTCTAACTTTGATGAGGAACTATGAGGTTTATCCTTTCCCTTCAAAGTATTAACTTTTTTTCAATCCATTCCTATCATGTAGGTACTTTAGTCATCAGTAACAGCAAGAATTATCCTGAAGACTTGTTGGAAAGAATTGAGAAGGTATGAATAGCCCTAGTTGCTAAAAGTAAAAGAAAAACTCTTTAGATAATATTCACACTTGACTGTTTATCAAATCTTCAAGCAGGAAAAGAAGAATTATGATGTGGAAAAAATTTAGTATTATTTTAATCATTTAGGTAGGTAGGTGATAGGAAGATAGATATAAAGATAGATAGATAGATAACTTCCCAAAATATAGTGAAATACTGTCAATAACTTGATGGAAATTCTTCAATGATTCATCACAAAGCACTTCTTATGATGCTTGAAACAGCCTGTCAAACAACTTGAATACTTCCTGGTGACAGGAGATTCAAGTGTTCACAGCTCGCTCAATATTCCACTTATTTGTGAAGCACCTACTCTGTACCATGCAGCCTCTTCAATTTTTGAACAGTTTTAATTGTTTTAAAGTTCTAACTCATACTGAGAGGAAATCCTCCTGTAAAGAGCTTCAACACAGCTCCAGAGAAGAAACACACTCTGCTGGAGGTTGGAGAGAGACACACAACTGCCTCCAGGAAGCTCAAAATGTCATGCGGCCAGGGGTTCGGGGTCTGACAATGGAATAATAAATACTGAGCTATATGGGGGTTCCCAGGTGTCTCAGCTGTAAAGAATCTGCCTGCCAGTGCAGGAGATCTGGGTTCGATCCCTGGGTCAGAAAGATCCCCTGGAGAAGGAAATGGCAATCCAGTCCAGTATTCTTGCCTGGGACATCCCATGGACAAAGGAGCCTGGTGGGCTACAGTCCGTGGAGTCACCAAAGAGTTGGACACGACTGAGTAACTAAACAACAACACAGATTTACAAAGTGCTCTGAGAAGCCAGATGCAAAAGCCACTACTTCTGCTGAGAGTGCTCAGAAGACTCCAGAGAAAGCATGGTATCAGAAAAGGGTGAACGGGACTCAAAAGAGAAAAAACATCTCGTTCGAGGAAGAGCATGAATACAAGCATGGAAGCCTAAAAAAGCATGACTTATTTGAGAAACTTAAAGTGGCTCAGTAAGTCCAGAATAAAAGTCTGTGGAGCAGAAGATAGGACCGACAAAAGTTAGTAAGAAGCAAGTCAGGAAAACACTTGTTCTTCATGATAAGAAGTTTGAATTTCAGGCTTTGGGGGAATCAGTAAAGAATGTTGAATGAGGTCTGTGACAACCTGGAGGGATGAGGTGGGGAGGGAGGTGGGAGGGACGTTCAGGAGGGAGGGGACCATGTATACCTATGGCCAATTCATGATGATGTATGGCAAAAACCACCACAATATTGTAAAGTAATTATCCTCCAATTAAAATAAATAAATTGAATAATAAAAAAAGAATGTTAAATAAGGAAGTAACATGATTGGCTTTCATTTTTCTTTTTGAAGTTTTATTAATAAGCTTTATTTTAAGCAGATATGGTATATAACATCCTAGAATTTTTCTTTTAGTTTTTATTGTATATTGGAGTATAGTTGATTTACAGTGTTGTGTTAGTTTCAGGTATACAGCAAAGTGATTCAGTTATACATATATCTATTCTTGCTCAAATTATTTTCCCATTTAGGTTATTACAGAATATCAAGTAGAGTTCCCTGTGCTATACAGTAGGTTCCTTTGTGGTTTATCTTTTTTAAATATAGTAGGGTGTATATGTTGATCCCAAACTCCTAATTTATCCCTCTCCCATACCTTTTCCTTTTGATATCCATAAGTTTTTTTTTCTGATTTGAACAATTACTCTGAAGTACAGGATGAATCTGAGAAAGGAGAAAACATAAGAATAGAGAAAAAGTATTGGGCTTCCTTGATGGCTCAAATGGTAAAGAATCTGCTCACAATGCAGGAGACCTGGGTTCGATTCCTGAGTCCAGGAAAATCCCCTGGAGAAGGGAATAGCTTCCCACTCCAGTATTCTTCAGAAAAGGCAAGGGCACCCCACTCCAGTACTCTTGCCTGGAAAATCCCATGGGTGGAGGAGCCTGGTAGGCTGCAGTCCATGGGGTCACAAAGAGTTGGACACGACTGAGCAACTTCACTTTCATTTTTCACTTCCACGCATTGGAGAAGGAAATGGCAACCCACTCCAGTGTTCTTGCCTGGAGAATCCCAGGGACCGAGGAGCCTGGTGGGCTGCCATCTGTGGGGTCGCACAGAGTCAGACACGACTGAAGTGACTTAGCAGCAGTAGCAGCCAGTATTCTTGCCTGGAGAATTCCATGGGCAGAGGAGCAATCTGAGAAAGGAGAAAACGTAAGTAGAGAGACCTGTACCTGATGTGTTTCCTCTCTTTCTCTCTCCAACCCTCTCTCTATTCCTTTCTCCTGAAATAGTAAATATGTCTAAACCAAGGTGCTACAAGTGAGGAAGAGATGAACCAACAGAATTCAGAGATAAAATCATCATCAGTACTTTCCAACCAACCAGATATGGGGATTGAAGGAGTGGGCTCTAATTCTGCCCCTTGGAGCATCACAGATTTCTTCCCTATGATAACTCTTCATCCACTTGAGAATAATTATCACATTCTTTCCCTCATCTTTAAGACAAAGTGCTCCTTCTCTTTGACCCAAGAGCAATAAAATGCTGTTCCCCAGTCTTACCATCCTCCAATGTTTGATTAGATAAAGAAGGTGCCTTCTCTGAAATTTCTCAACTCAACAATGTGCTCAAAACTCAGTGAACAAATTAATGCATTCTTCTTCAGCCTATAGGTATTTACACCAGCCAAAACATCTCCCTCGCTGTTCAGTTGTCAAGAAAATATACTAATGCTTCTAAATCGAGAACAAAAATAAAATCCCTCAGAAATAAAGTTTAACATTTCATATTTTTGGCTCTTAAAACATTCTTCTATTTGTGCTATCCTGAACATATGACTTGCAAAGTGAAGTAGCCATAAATCAGGCTGCAACACCCCTCCTCTCAGACATTTGTCAGGAAAAATTATTAATACACTGGCTAAGAGAACACTAATAAAACAGTGCATTGCATTGCATTTGGTCCTTATTCAACAATGGCAAAGAGTTCCAAAGCAAAAGACAAAGAAAATTAGAATGATTATTATCCCATACCCTGTTCTACTGATGAAGCACATTCTTGATGCTGGCAAAACTCCTGGACCTGATCTTTATTTTTTAACCTACTGATTCTTTTCCATCAGTGACAGACTTGTTCTGCCACAAGAGATGCATTTCCAAATTGGCCTGAGGGAGACATGTGGGGTAGAAACAATATTGTCATTGGCCTAGTTCTGGCAAGATGGGTGGAAAATCAGACAACTGTTATGTTTTGCAGTTGTGGGCTAATAGTGCCCTCTGTTTTCCATTTTTGCTCCCATCAACAGAATTACCAGATGGCTAAGAAGCCACTATAATAGAAGTAACGTTCCAATATAGTGGGAAAAGACCAACCCAATAAACACCCTGACATTTATCTAGTTGCAATTAGCAATCTTCGTGTTTAAAGATAAAGTTTTTTAAAAAGAATACATAACAGAAACCCTTGAAGCTTCACTCCTTTCACCAGAATACTTGTGCGTTGTTGTTTTTTTTTAAGAGCAATACATTCATTGCAGACTCCAGCATTCTCACCCATCCTCCCAAATGCCAAACCTTATGACCCAAAGGACCACAGTCACTTAAAAGACTTGTAACACTCTTCAAAATGCCTCCAGAGATTCTGAGTCAGTGGGTCTACGATGGAACATAAGAATCTGTAATTTCAAAAAATCTTTCCAGATGATAGGGAACCACTTTGAGAAGTCTGAGGTCTACCTGTGGGAGAAACTTTTAACTCAGGCTGCTGGCCAGGGAACTAATCAGTTGGGTGGATTTTCAGTTCAGACAGCCTCTGCTCCTACCTCCGGGTTTCTTGGCGCCTCCTAGTGGACGGAGAGCAAAGTACCCATGGTGAGTGTGTTCCCTGAGAACCAGTGATTTTTAGAATAGTCAAGGAACTGCCTGGAGGAAAAATAAAAAAGCTTCCTCTCTTAACATGTGAACATGTAACTCTAGTAGGACTCAGTTAATAAAACCACTGTTTTCTTCACCACCACCTTCAAGTTTGGTTCATTCCATTGAGTTAATGCTTCATCTACTCCTGAAAGAAATTCTGGGAAGATGAAATTCATTTTTCCAGGCATCCTCAGATAAGAAAACCATTTTGTGTGAAAGAGTCTCATCTTTTAATTATAAGTTAAGTCAAGAGGACTTCCTAGGTGGTACAGTGGTTAAGACTTAGTCTTCCAATGCACTGGGTTCCGGTTTGATTCCTGGTTGGGAAGCTGAGATTCCACATGCCTGGGGACCAAAAAACCAAAATAGAAAACAGAAGCAATATTGTAACAAGTTCAAAAAAGACTTTAAAGATGCCCACATCAAAAAATAAAAAAGCTAAGTCAAAAGTGCATAATTCAAAGCTACAATGTTACTCCTCCCCAACTTGTACTGGTACTCCCAAATGAGGTCTGCACATTCAAACTTTTCTCAATATCCTCTCTTGTTTCTCCCCTTCCTCCACCTCACTCATTCAGCTTCCTCTGCCCCAGGCAAGACTGCAGGTGGAGCTGGGGTCAGAAGAGAGAAGGGAGAAGGAAGGACTCTACAAAGTCTTGCCTGACTAAAACCATACCACCTGCCACTGGCTCCCTCTGCTGGCTGCTGTGGAAAGTGTGAAGGGTCTTTGTGGAGCTCCTGCCCATCATTGAGAACTCTCACCGAACAGATTCGTTCTGTCTGGCTCACGGCTCACAGGTCCTCCTCTGTCAGTTCCTGACTTCCTCTGCACAATTAAAGCCTTTCTTTTTTTTTTAGCTGATGATCTTTTGTTTTTGTTTTTTGATCGATTACCATAATAAGTTGATTTAACATTTATCATCTCATATATATGCCCAAAAATGAATATGTTTTTTCCTCTTGATGAGAAGTCTTAGGATCTATTCTCTTAACAACTTTCAAATATACCCATAAAGCAGTGTTGGGGCTTGCCTGGTGACTCAGACGGTAAAGAATCTGCCCGCAATGTGTGAGATCTGGGTTCAATCCCTGGGTCGGGAAGATCCCCTGGAGGACGAAATGGCTGCTCACCTCAGTATTCTTGCCTGGAGAATCCCAATGGACAGAGGAGCCTGGTGGGTTCCAGTCCATGGGGTCACAAAGAGTTGGACATGACTGAGAAACTAACACATTCATAAAGCAGTGTTAACTATAGCTGTCGTGTTGTACAATACATTATAGCCACAGAACTGGTTTACCTTGTAACTGGAAGTTTGTGTCTTTTGACCTTCATCCAGTTCCTTTACCCAGCCCTGCCTGTGCTGCTGCTGCTAAGTTGCTTCAGTCGTGTCCGACTCTGTGCGACCCCATAGACGACAGCCCACCAGGCCCCGCCGTCCCTGGGATTCTCCAGGCAAGAACACTGGAGTGGGTTGCCATTTCCTCCTCCAATGCATGAAAGTGAAAAGTGAAAGTGAAGTCGCTCAGTCGTGTCCGACTCTTAGCGACCCCATGGACTGTAGCCACCAGGCTCCTCCATCCATGGGATGTTCCAGGCAAGAGTACTGGAGTGGGGTGCCATTGCCTTCTCCCGCCCTGCCTCTGCTAACTGCAAATCTCTTTCTAAGAAGTTGGTTTTTTTTTTTTTCTTCTTGTTTGTTTATTTAGATTCCCCATACAAGCCAGAGCACACAATATTTATCTTTCCTGTCTGGCTTATGTCCAAGGTAATACCCTCAAGGTCCATCCAAACTGTCACAAATGCAGATTTTCCTCCTTTCTATGACTGAATAATATCCCACTGTATGTTTAAGCCACAGATTCTTTATCCATGCATCCACCAATGGACACTTAAGTTTTTTCGTGTCTTGGATACTGTAAATGATTACAGCCTTTCTTGAAGAGCTCTCTTGCTCTCCCTGCCCCTCAGAGCTTGGGCAGGATTCAAGGCAGTTCAAGGCTAGCTTTCTTTCTCACACGTGGCCCACATCTGATCCACTGAAAAGACTCCTGTGTCATTCGCTGTCCCACCATCAAAGCAGGAATATCGAACCAAGAATTTTGCTTTTAGGTGCTTCAAGCACGTATCAGACATCAGTCAACCATGTTCCTCCAGCAACAGGAAAATAATGTATTCCTTTGAAGTACATTTTGCTTGACATAAAGCAAAGAAGCCTTCCTTCTACTTCATCTGCATGAGGAAAGAAGATGGGAAGAATACTAAAAACCCCCTCTAAAAATCCTCTTATCTCTCTAACCAACTCCTCTCAGTCTCTCCAGCTTCTCCCATAACCCAAGGTAGATGATCTACAAAATCAGTCTATTGTTGTTATTCAGTTGCAAAGTCATGTCCGACTCTTTGCAACCCCATGGATTGCAGAACCCAGCCTTCCCTGTTCTTAACACCTCCCGGAGTTTGCTCAAACTCATGTCCATTGAGTCAGTGATGCCATCCAACCATCTCATCCTCTGTTGCCCCCTTCCCCTCCTGCCTGCAATCTTTCTCAGCGTCAGGGTCTTTGCCAATGACTCAGCCCTTCGCCTCAGGCGGCCAAAATATTGAAGCCTCAGCTTCAGCATCAGTCCTTCCAATGAATATTCAGCATTGATTTCCTTTAGGATTGATTGGTTTGATCTGCTTGCTGTCCAAGGGACTCTCAACAGTCCAAAATGTGTTTAAGTGACCCTGCACCCCCTCCTTGGCATGCAGTACTTCTATTGTCTTGAATCCTCAGATGAAACAGCCATTTACAGAGTCCCCTTTTACATTTGGGCAGCTTAAATCTTAGTCTTTTAGACTGCAAAACTGAGAAGGGCAATGGATTTCCAATAGAGAATCTGAACATGCCCTGCATTCAGTTGGCTCTTTGACATTTGAAGTCTGGGCAGACTGGCAGGTCCCATTTGCCAAGGAGCAATTACTTCTGTAGTAATTAGGTCTGAAATCATGTTGCCTCTTTGAATCAAAAGCAGTTATCTGTGCAAGATAACACTCAACCAGTGCAGACACAGAAGAGTAAACAAACAGCCAGTGTTTCCTCAGCCAGACACAAAACTGAACTTCATGGCACATAGAGATTCTGAGAGTATTAAACAATACAAGACTAGAATCCTAAGAATACCGAAGAGATTTATTGACCAAAGACAAAATCTAAAAATATAAACTGATTATTTCTATTATAACAGGAAAAGAACAGAGGGACAAAGTGAGGGGAAAAAGAGAAAACTTAAGTAGTAATTGGAAAGCAAAAATTTAGATGTATCAACTATTCTGAAGATCAACAGTTTGATTGCCTTGTTTTACATAAATAATAACAATAGGGACTTCCCTGGTTAAGACTTCGCCTTCCAATGCAGGGGGCCTGGGTATGATCCTGAGTCAGGGAGCTAGATCCCATGTGCTGCAACTTAGACTTGGCACAGCCAAAATAAATAAATAAAAATAAATATTAAACATAAAAATTATTTTTAAAAAAGAAACAGCAATTCTGAATTGCTAAGAGAACTAAAAATTTTCCACCTCCCTTTTCTGCTTTTATTTTTGGTCTGTGTGAGATAAAGACAAACAAAAGGACAACTACAGGTTTGACTCAAGCAATAAGCATATCAGCTTAAAATGAACAAAGCTAACGCAAATTGGCAAAAGTTTTTCATGCAAAATGAACCATCAAATCCCAGGACTTGAAGCATATAAATTCTTGGCATTATTCAATGGGTGTTTATTGACTGTTCATGCAATATTAAGCTTAGGGCGAAGATGGCAGTGGGGAGTGGGTGCTTATGGAGTGGTTAAGAATAAAAGTATGAGAGAGATCTTCCCTTGAGACATTTTATCCTCATTAAAAAGTAATTCTTACAGGTTCAAATCATTGCTTCAAATCCAAAGACATTCAGAACTGCATGTAAAGCCATATTTTGTTTCAAAAATAAATTTCAAGACTTCCCTCATAGTCTAGTGGTTAAGAATCTACCTGACAATGTAAGGGACATGGGTTCAATCCCTGATCTGGGAAAATTCCTCATGCCACAGGGCAACTGATGCCATGTGCCCGTGTGTTCCAACGTCTCCACAACTAAAGAGAAGCCACCACCACAAGAAACTCACAGCACAGTGAAAAGTAGCCCCTGCTCGCCCAACTAAAGAAAAGCTCACATGTGACAACAGAGACCCAGAACAAGCAAAAATAAAATAATTAAAAAGATTCACATCCTCCATAAAGTTTTTTTTTAATAAATAAATTTCAGATTTGCTAACAAACAAAAACAGTTATCCCACCCCCAAATAAAACCCACAGCAAACATCAACACAATAATGAAAACTGTAAAGCATTAACTTAAAAATTAGAAAAAAGGCAAAATTCCTGATATCACCAGTTCTGTTCACATTACACAGGATATCTGAACCAGTAAAAGAATAAAGAGAAAAGATGTAAAAAACATGAGAACTGAACAGGGAAAATCAACAGCCAGTATATGCTTATATACATTTGTTGTTGCTGTTGTTTTGTTGCTAAGTTGTGTCTGACTCTTTTGCAACCCCATGGACTATAACCTGCTCCTCTGTCCATGAACTTCTCCAGGCAAGAATACTGAATAGGTTGCCATGTCCTTCTCCAGGGGATCTTCCCAACCCAGGTGCAGTCAGGAGATCTTTTACCCTGAGCCACTTGGGAAGCCCAGCACTTGTATACATAGAAAACTCAAAAAAAATTATATAGCTAAACTGCTAAAAATATTAAGAGATTTTTAACAAAGTAGCTGGATATAGGATTATTAGTTTTTAAATCCATATTAAAAAGTCAATTGTACTTTTACACACCAGCAATAGACATTTACAATGTATAACTTTAAAAGATATCACTTAAAAATCAACAGTTAAGAAAAGTTGTATAAATAAATTTAACAAAATCTTTGCACAGTCTCCAAGAAGAAAAATATAATACTTTACATGAAAGATGACTTATGAGAGCTATACCATGTTCATGGGATACATGAACATAAATATACTGTATCAGTTATCCTTAACTTATTGTGTATATTCAATTTCATTCTAATCATAGTTCAATAGGTTTTATGGAACATTAAAAGCTAATTTTTACTCATATGTAGATTGATGGGTAGATAGAGAGATGAACAGTTATTTAACAAAGCGATATAGCAAAAAGTTATTATAGAATCTAAGCAGTGTATAGTCCCTTGAGCTGCAAGGAGATCCAACCAGTCCATCCTAAATGAAATCAGTCCTGAATAGTCATTGGAACGACTGATGCTGAAGCTGAACTCCAATACTTTGGCCACCTGATGCAAAGAACTGACTCATTGGAAAAGACCCTGATGCTGAGAAAGATTGAAGGTGGGAAGAGAAGGGGATGACAGAGGATGAGATGGTTGGATGGCATCACCAACTCAATGGACATGAGTTTGAGTAGGCTCCGGGAGTTGGTGATGGACAGAGAGGCCGGGCATGCTGTAGTTGCTGGGGTCACAAAGAGTTGGACACGAATGAGTGACTGAACTGAACTGAACTGAAGCAGTGTGTTTATGAGTGTTCGCTACAAAGCTCTTTCAACTTCTTTTCATTTTTGGAACTTTTCATAATAAAATGTTGGGGGAAAATCATATGTAAATGTCAACAGGTAAGACTAGCCCAGAGACTCCTGAAAAGGAAGAACCAGGAATGCACATAGGAAAAGTTCGAATAGAAATTATAATAATTAAGAGATTATGACATTGGTGTGGAAATAGAAAAACAAATCACTAGAATAGAATAGAAATCAGGCATTTATGAAAACCTAATTTATTTCAGATCTGACCTTATAGATCACTGGGGAAAGGATGGGTCATTCGTTAAATGCTACAGGGAAAATCGGTAAGCATATAGAAAATAATTTAAATGTTAACAACAAAACTTTAAAACTTTTAGGAAAAAGTAAAGAGAATATCTTTAAATATCTTTAAATTAGTGAAGGCAAAAAAAGATATATAATAAAACCATTTGCAGAAAAGATTTAAAACAGACAATGTTAAAATATATATATAATATGTATATATATATATATATACATATATATATATAAAGGATACTAAAAGGATAAGCAAAACATTACTGTTATTGTTCAGTTGCCAAGTCATGTCAGACTCTTTGCAACCCCATGGACTGCAGCACACCAGGCATCCCTGTCCTTCACCATCTCCTGGAGTTTGCTCAAACTCATGTCCATTGAGTTGGTGATACCATCCAGCCATCTTATCTTCCATTGCCCCCTTCTCCTCCTGCCTTCAATCTTTCCCAGAACAAGGATCTTTTCCAGTGAGTTAGCTCTTTACATCAGGTGTCCAAAATATTGGAGTTTCAGCTTTAGCTTCAGTCCTTCCAATATTAAATGTATAAAATTTATGAAATGTTTTTCTTTCTATGCCAGTAGCTCTCTTGTGAACATGGTGAACATTTTTGAAATCCACTGGACTTTCTGTAAGAAGTGTGGCAACACCAATCTCACAAAATGACGCAGTACAAGAAGGGCAAAGATCCTCTGTATGCCTGGGGAAAGCAGCCTTATAACAGGAATCAGAGTGGCTATGGTAAGCAAACTAAGCTGTTTTTCTGGAAAAAGGCTAAAACTACAAAGAAGATTTTGCTAAGGCTTAAATGTGTTGAGCCCAATGCAGATCTAAAAGAATGCTAGGGGACTTTTTGGCTGTCCATGGTTAAGACTTCACCTTCCAGTACAGGGGGACAGGTTCCATCCTTGGTTTGGGAGCTAAGATCCCACATTACTCGGAGCCAAAAAACCACACATGAACAATATTGTAACAAATTCAATAAAGACTTTTAAAATGGCCCACATCAAAAAAAAAAAAAAAAAACTTAAAAAAATAAAAGAATGCTGGGTATTCACAGATGCAAGATTTTTGAAGTGGGAGGAGATAAGAGGAATGGCCCAAGTGATCCAGATCTAAGCTCTATCTTTTGTTTTATTATAGAGACAAAAACTATTGAGGTTATGCTCACTTCATTTGGTGGCTTTGATCTTTGGGGAGGAAAATAGTGTCGTCCACAAAGTTCTCCTTGTGGGGAAATTTATGTTTTAAAAAAGTATATGGAGTGGAGAGATGAAGATGAAATTTGGAATGAGCATATCAAAAGCCACAGATGTCGTGGTAATGATCTATTTTTTTTAATTGGGTGATATATATGAATATATGTATTCTAATACTTTGGCCTTCTGATGCAAAGAATTGACTCATTGGAAAAGACCCTGATGCTGGGAAAGCTTGAAGGCAGGAGGATAAAGGGACGACAGAGGATGAGATGGTTGGATGGCATCACCAACTCAGTGGACATGAGTTTGAGCAAGCTCTGGGAGTTGGTGATAGACAGGGAAGCCTGGCATGCTGCAGTCCATGGGGTCACAAAGAGTCGGACATGACTGAGCAACTGAACTGATACATGAATATTTCTTTATATTTATAAAACTGGACACATACTGTTTTATACATGATACAATATGCAAATTAAAGATTTTAGGTCAAATGCAGAATGCTAAAAAGCCTAATGCATGCTGTGCTTAGTCGCTCAGTCCTGTCCGACTCTTTGCAACCCTATGGACTGCAGCCCACCTGGCTCTAGTGTCCGTGGAGATTCTCTAGGCAAGAATATTGGAGTGGGTTGCCATGCCCTCTCTCCTCCAGGGGATCTTCCCAACCCAGGGATTGAACCCAAGTCTCCTGCATTGCAGGAGGATTCTTTTACCATCTGAGCTACCAGGGAAGCCCAAAAGGTCTAATAGGAAAGTAAAAATCTAAAAAAGCTAGTCAAAATAGAAAGAGATTAGTAAACTCTTAAAATCCTAAGATTTTCATGTCTCTCAACTTTAAAGGAAATAAGCCAAAATAAGGGTGACGCTGGCTTATACTTTAGTAAATTTGGTAAAGCATCCATGAAATATAATCTAGAGGTGTAAAAACCACACATGACTTAATGAAGTTCTTTTTTATTAGCCTTCTCAAAGTTTACAAATTGTAGCTAAGTATGTCTTTCCTGCCTTAGAAGAGCAAGGGAGTGGACATTATGACCAAATATCCATCCCTCCCTCCTTCCTTCCATCCTTTCTCTCTACTTCTGTATTAGTTTTGGTTTCCTAATACTATATATTAAATTACAAAAAGAAAAACCCCACAGAAGCTTAAAGCAAGTTTATTATTTCACGGTTTTGGGTCAAGAACTTAGTCACAGGCCAACTGGGTCCTCTGCTCAGAGTCTTGCCAGGCCAAAAAAGCAAAGTGTGACAAGAGCTGTGTTGTCATCTGTGACTGAGTCCTCCTCCATACACATTCAGATTGTTGGCGGAATTCAGCTCCTGTGGTTATAGCACTGAGGTCTCAGTATTCTTGCTAAGTTCTGGCTCATGGTCATCTCAGTTTCTAGAGGCTGCCCTCTGGTCCTAGCTACACGGCATTCCTACAACTTACAGCTTACTTTTCAAAGCCAGCAGGAGATATCTCTCTCATGCTTCAAATCTAACTTCTTTTAAGGGCACACCTGATTGAGCCAGGCCCTCCTGGGATAATCTCTCTTTTGTTTAATACAAATTCAACTGACTGGGGACCTTAATTACAGCTGGAAACCACAAGTTGTTTAAGACGTCTGAAGCATAGAATGACAGGCGGCATTGAGTGGGATAAAATGAGAGAAAAAAGTTAAATCACTTAAGACATTTTAAACCAATTATGGAATGTGGTCCTTATCTTAGCAACAGTTAGAAACCTTGAAATAGTGAGGGTTTTTAGGAGCAAAAATATTGACTGATCAGATCTGCAGTTTAGAAGAATGGCTTTAGGGGGCAGTAATAATGATGTGCTTAGTGTCGTGTCCGACTCTTTGGGACCCTATGGACTGTAGCCTGGCAGACTCCTTTATCCATGGGGATTCTCCAGGCAAGAATACTGGAGTGGGTTGTCAAGCCCTCCTCCAGGGGATCTTTCCAACCCAGGGATCGAACCCAGGTCTCCCGCACTGCAGGTAGATTCTTTACCATCTGAGCCACCAGAGAAGCCCAAGAATACTGGAGTGGGTAGACTATCCCTTCTCCAGGGGATCTTTCTGACCCAGGAATCAAACTGGGGTGTCCTGCATTGCAGGTAGATTCTTTACCTGCTGAGCTTTCAGGGAAGCCCAGTAAGAATGATAAAGAGAACACTTCATTTGAGCAAGTATTTGTTTTGTGGCAAAAATAACTCTAGAAACTAAAATGAAATGCATGGTCTCAGAAATGCTTTAATTTGGAAAAAAAAATTTATTATAACCAGAAAAAAAGTCGCACGCCCTTCTTCCTCTAACCTACCACAAATATACACAATATGACTTTTGAAAAAATAGCTGAGAGACAGGAAAGTCAAAATACAAAAAAACAACCTTTAGGGGAGAAGCACATTGCAATCCATACTGTATCTTCATCTACTGTTTCCAGGAAGGGTAAAATTTCATCCTTACATGTCCTTGAAGTCAAAGGGATACAGAAAACTTAGCCAGTTACAAAAGTCATTGTGTTCACAGGATAAATTGTTCAGGAGAAGAAGGAATATGACTGATGGCAACATTAATTGAAACTTCCCCTCCCCCCATCCTTTGTTTTTTTAAGTAATACACCAAGCGTTGGGAGAGGTCAAAACAGAGACGTGACCAGTACACAGGTGAGCTTGCCGAAAAACATCTCTTGATGAAGGGAGGAGAGAATATTGCTCTTCAGAGAGAAGGGGCATATCCTGGTCATAAATTTATCTCCATCTGTGGCATTCGATCACTTCTCGGTCAATGTGTCAAAGGGCTTATTTTGTGATTGGAGCAACCCACGTGTATGATAAATTGCCAGCCTCATCTCTTGACTGACTTGTAAATCTCAGTCCTTTTCGGGGATTAACTACTTGCTAAATTCATTTATCAAAATTAAAACTAGGTTTTCGGAATGTTGCCCTCCAAATCCCAAGAAACTATAAAAGATTAACCTTTTGCAGATCCTTCCAGACTGAACACCAGTGGGTAACATCAACGCAAGTGATTAATAGGAGCTTTCTAAGATCCGGGGGAGTTGCTGACAGCCATTTCCCTCATATGACAGCATAAGTCATCTCCTAATCAACCTATGAAAACACACACCCTGAAACTCTCCGTACTAATGGAACACATCCAATTAATATTTAGAATATCCATAGGAGTTCTGTTTTGCATTAGTACCAGAGGTTTTTACAAGTGTATCAGACCTCCTCAAGGCTGTAAAACAGAATTCATTAACTCAGTCTCGTTCAATCACTCCAGAAGCAACAGTAGCAGCCGCAGAATGAAAGTCCAATCCAGAGTGAATCAGCTTCCAGAAGTCGCAGCTTCTCTGTGATGCTGCTGTTTGTTTTTAAGGTCATTAGCTAACATTTGTATCTCACTGACCCCTGGACCATCCAAGTTGCATACAGCCTGTATATTCGCCATGGAGAAGCACACTCCTCTTCCGTCTTCTTTCTTCCTCGTGTATTTACAGCCCATGGTGCTATCTTGGGGCCTTAAAGGCATTTCATCCAAATATCCACATTTGCACAAAATGTTCCGACACCTTCCCAGTACAATCCGTGACATTTTCCCTCCCCTCCCTGGGAGGCGTGTGCTGTGAACCTGCTCCTACTTACATGTGAAATGGCAGCTGGGCTTATTAATGGTTCCCTCAGATCCTCTACCTCCTTTAGTCCTCAAAACAAACTATGGCTCAGTTCATAACAGGTCTGAGAACACCCTAAATAAAGTACCACAGAGACTTCGTTTCCCACGAAAGGGTACAGGTTAGACCCAGATGGAGGTATAAAACAGTATGTGTCCTATCAAAGTAGTCCCAGATTCCCTTAATTACACTTTATGGAGTTGTTCCCTTTGAATCCCCTAAATCAGTGGCAAGCGATCTTTTCCTTTTCCCTGGGGAGCTACAAACTTACACGGTAATCATTTAAATGGGGATCATACAGGTTATGCTAAAGTCATTCATTTTATAAACTTATAGAATACCTAGCAGTACCGAGTATGTATGGTAACCATACACTGTGTGAAGCAATTTATATGCATTATTTCTACCAATCTTGACAATGATTTTGTCGGAGACTGAGGCACAGGGAGTGTCTGTAATGTGTCCAAAGTTACTCAAATCGAGAGTGGTTAGATCAGGAGTCCCAGAGCCCGGGCTGTACTTACTGACTGCCTTCCCTTTCACCCTGAGTGAAGCTCTGAAGTAGGTCCTAGAGTCATATTGGATGGATAAGTCACATGGATGCTGAAAGACAGTATTTCTGCCCCACCTCCACCTGGGGCTTAAAGTCCAAGAAAAACATGTCAAAATCCATTACAAACCTAAGAACAGAATGGTGATCCAGCATGGAGAATGGAAGAGCCAACTTAGGCTAGAAGATTGAAGAAAGCTTCCCCAGAGGAGTGGTATTCAAGCCATAAACATGATGAAGGATATCCATGGGTTCCATCCCTGGTCTGGGAAGATCCCATACGCTACAAAGTAACTAAGCGGTTCACCACAACTGCTGAAGCCTGCATTCCTACAGCCCATGCTCCGCAACAGGAGAAGACACGGCAGGGAAAAAGAGTAGCCCCCATCACCACAAGCTCAGCAACAAAGACCCAGCTCGGCCAAAAATGAATCGATTAAAAAAGGTTTAAAACTTCCACCAGAGCACATGGACTGGCAGGCATAACAACCTTTCCCCTTGAGTGGAGGATCTTTGTGTAGGACAGAACATACTCAGCACCATGAGGTGGTCCTTGCTAGGAATTAGGTAAGAAAGTATTTCAGGATAGTGAGATTGGAATGCAAAGACCAAGAGAATTAATTTTTGATAACAGAAAAATAGTGAAGAACAAGGCAGAAGATGGAAAGAATCCACCTTAGAGTTTAAGGATGATGGTGAAGGCTTGAAATGCAAAGAAAACTTGTTAGAGGCAAAAAAAAAAAAAAAAGTGATCTGATCTGTATTGATAATTCACCTGAGGTCGTATACTAACTCCACCAATTACACATTTGTAATTCTTGTATGTAATTTTATTTTAAAAATTGAAAACGATCACAAAAGTCTAGACTATAGGAAGGTATAGGAAAAATAACTTAAGTTCCCCCAACAAATAAATCATGAGTTGAAAAAGAAAGAGAGAAATAAAGCAGGAATCTATACAGTGAAAAAGTATGAAGAGAAAAAGCAGCCATGACAATGTGGCGATTTATTTGGTTACTGATTCCAACAGACAAATTATAAAATAATATTTTAAAATTGGCATGGGAGCAATGGAAATGTGAGCATTAACTAGATTTTGTAATATAAGGAATTAACATTTGGGGAGTGATATTGGCACTGTGGTTTTGGTTAAGCATCCTCAGGTTTGAGAGACGGATACAGACATATGGAAAAATCTGGTACGAGACTAGAGCTTGCTTCAAAGTAACTTGGGAAGTGGGAGTGTGGGTGGGGATATGGGTAGAGTAAGACTGGCTATGAATTGATAACTTTGCAGCTATATGATAGGTACATAGGGATTCATTATACTATTCTGTGCATTTTCATGTAAGTTTCAGGTTCTTTATAACAAATTTTGTTTAAGGACAAAACAAGATTCTATTCAATGAATAATGGAAAAATTGCATTGCTTCTGATGATGGTCAGTTAGGGAGATAATGAAAGAGAGGAAACAATTTTTAAGGGGAAGATACACAAGTCAGAAAAAGACCAAAAGATGAAAAGGACTGGAACACAGAGACATGGAGGCATAAATACAAACAGAAAAAGAGGAAGCAACCAAGCAAAAGACAGACTTGTGAAATGACATTACCACCTTGTGGTCTTTTAGGATATTGCTCCTAGAGACTCCAGCCATGATGTTTTTTCACACTTGTAGGCATTTGTGGGGATGTCACACCTACACTTGGACCAGGTGAAACGGAGGTAACAGCCATGCCTAAGCTTTGGTCTGGAGGTTTCTTATTTGTGACCAAATTTTGTTGACTCTCCTAATATTTTCAGACCATACCTGACTTTTTATCACAAGGTTCCCACATTTGTTACGTTTTATTGTCCTAAGTTTCCCACTTTATTTATTCAGGGTTAGCTCCTGATTTGGTATTTCAGGACTTTGTAAATAAATCTTTGTTCACCTATCCAAACCCTCTGTGGTTTGTTTTTGTTAAAAACAGCTTTATCGAGATTATAATTGATATCCAAAAAATTGGACATAATTAACATATATAATTTGATGAGTTTGGAGAGATGTATAAACCATCATGACAATCAAGGTGATAAACATAATCATCACCTCTGTTTATTGCATCATCTATTTGCTACTCTAACTCCAGCCTAATCTTACTTTTTTTTTTTCAATATATAGTAACACAATCTTTTTTGTTTTTGTTTTTTAGTATTTGTTTATTTGGCTGCTCCGAGGGCTCCAGAAGGAGATGGGCTCCTTAACGGTGGAACATAGGCTAGTTGCTCTACAGTGTGAGTGATCCTATTTCCCCAACCAGGGATCAAACCCGTGTCCCTTGCATTGGAAAACGAATTCTTAGCCACTGAACCACCAGAGAAGTCCCTTAATCATACTTTCTAATGCCTCCATCTCCTTGAGCATCATACTCACCTTTCTCTTCCCTTTTCCAACTCCACAGAAGTTGTTTTTCTTGCAGTATGTGACAGAACAGCACAATGTAGTCATTGTGTGGGAGCAGCCCCACAGACAAAGGAAAGGATTGGAAAATGTGGAAGCAAAGGGATTCTATAGCTAAAATGGCCCCATTATACAGCTATTTGACCCAAGGAAGAACGGTCCATCTCAGAAACAATAGCCAAATAGCCCCAATGCTATTACTATCAAATGGTATTATGTTTTAAATTTTTTCCTCCTCTCCATCCACATTCCTCCTGTGTGAGCTCCTGCTGCTCTCCCTGGCATGGACTCTGCCAGCGTCCAAGCCAACCTCCTTACTTCCACTAGCCCCTCCTGACCTTCCACACTGCCTCCAGGGACTTCCCCAAAATACAGGTTAATCCTGGACTCTCTGCTTAATACCTTCCACTATTTCCTAACATCCACGAGAAAAGAATCCTAAGCTCAGACAGCCATGCTGTTTCTAATCTCATCCACTGCAGTGCCCTCAAGGCACATACACCGCCCCATTCATTCCAGATTGCTGGCTGTTCCCGACAAGGCCACTGTATATGTGACACCCCCTGTCTTGGCACTGATTCTTATCCTTGTCTGATAATCCATTTTTATGCCTGGTTAATTCCTAATCTTGATTTGTCTTCACTTAGACCCTGAATTGGGCTTCCCAGGTGGCTCAGCAATAAAGAATCTGCCTGCCAGTGCAGGAGATGTGGGTTCGATCCCTGGGTCAGGAAGATCCCCTGGAGGAAGAAATGGCAACCCACTCCTGTATTCTTGCCTGGAGAATCTCATGGATAAAGGAGCCTGGTGGGCTACAATCCATGGGGTCACAAAGAGTCGGATGCGATCAAGCACACGCACGCACACACACAGACACTGAATTGAGACTCAGACCTCACACGACTGACCTCACTTCCCAACTGAGTGCTCCTGTAGCATCTTCACACGATTCTACTTAACTCACTGTGTGGTGATGGTGATGTGTTTATTGGTCTCTCTGCAGCCCTGCCTCCAGTCTCGTTAGACTCAAGAGGAAGGTAACTGGAACTGTGCTGCATTAATATAAGCTCTCTTAGAACTTAGCACAGTGCCCCGCAAGGCGTGGGTATGCAATAAAGTTTGGCTGCCTTCTCCTCTGCAGCTCTCTGTGGGAATCTGATCTCTGAATACAGAGTGGGTGGCCAGAGCTTTAATAAAGAAAAGAGATACCACTGGGGACTTATCAGATTGGGTATTTTTTAATGATAATTAGCCAGTGTTAGTAAAGATTCTCTTAAAGTTCAGCTAGGAAGTAAAAAAATTTGTTCAAGCCTTGTAGAAGTAAATATAACAAAATATATTAAACTCGTGCATATCATTAAACTCAGAATGCCACATGCAGGAACTGAAACTGACAATATGCACACAAAACTCCATACAAGAATGTTTGTCACAACAGTATTGATATAGTCTAAAAAAATCTGAGAATCGAAAATGTCAAAAATAGAAGCTTAACAGAGCAAACTGTGGTATAACCATATGATGGAACTCTAGGCAGTGCTTAAAAATTATATAATATGAAATTTACTCTTGAAAAGCAAAAATAAAAAATGCTGGTTATAAGACAACTGTAGTCAATTTTATAGTGCGTGTGTGTGTGTGTGTACATTTGTGTGTGTGTGCATATGTTTGTTTCTATCATTATTCATCATCAGTCATCGCTCAGTCGCGTCCGACTCTTTGCGATACCATGGACTGTAGCCCACCAGTCTCCTCTTTTCATGTGCTTCTCCAGGCAAGAATACCGGAACGGGTTGCCATGCCTTCCTGCAGGGTATCTTCCCAACCCAGGGATCAAACCTGCATCTCCTTTGTCTCCTGCATTGGCAGACAGATTCTTTACCACTGAGTCACCTAATGCAATAGACATTGTACATACATACATTTATACACAAACATAAGATAGCCATGCAGAGTCAAAGTTTGGAAAATATATATAACCAAAATGAAAATAGGTTTATAAATAATGTAGTTGGCTTCTCTGTACTTTCGGATTTTTCTCCACTGAACAGGTATCCATTATAATAATACGAGGGAAATATAAAGTTGGTTTTCTTTTTAAGAGAAGAGGAAGCGAAAAGGAAAGGCAACTGAGTCCCTGAGGCCATCAAGAGAAGAACTAAGGAAGCTGACCTGAATGTAAAAGAGCATCTGAATCTTAATAACACATAGACCTCTGGAATTTTACAGAAGGTTAAGCCAATTGGTCATATGTGCCTTAGTGTCAAGTACTTAGATCAATATGTACTTGAGGTCAGTGTCAATGAATGGAAATAACTGGAAGAGGAGGGAACTGGAAAGAGGAGGTGATATCTGTCAATATTCTGGGTCAGATTATTCACCTAACCCTTCTTTCCTTGCTTGTCCCGGCCCGCCTCTCCACTCTGCCTCCATCCTTAACACAGAGACTTGGAGAATACGAGAAACTTCTTTTACTCATGGAGAACAGGCAGGATATCTGTGGAAGAAGCGAATCAAGAATATCTAGACCATATGCCTGCCCAGTCTACCCAGAGTTGCTTCACCCTAGACTTAGGCCTCTCACCCCTAACCCAGAGCTCAGTGGACACAGTTCAGTGCTTGGAAATTTATTTAAACTTCAGTTCAGTTCAGTTCAGTTCATTTCAGTCGCTCAGTCGTGTCCAACTCTTTGAGACCCCATTAATCGCAGCACACCAGGCCTCCCTGTCCATCACCATCTCCTGGAGTTCACTCAAACTCACGTCCATCGAGTCGGTGATGCCATCCAGCCATCTCATCCTCTGTCATCCCCTTCTCCTCCTGCCCCCATCCCTCCCAGCATCAGAGTCTTTTCCAATGAGTCAACTCTTCGCATGAGGTAGCCAAAGTACTGGAGTTTCAGCTTTAGCATCATTCCTTCCAAAGAAATCCCAGGGCTGATCTCCTTTAGAATGGACTGGTTGGATCTCCTTGCAGTCCAAGGGACTCGCAAGAGTCTTCTCCAACACCACAGTTCAAAACTTAGGTTTCATCAAAAAGTTCGCACTGTTTGATTTACATAGAAAACCAATAGAGAAAATCTCCTGCCTTGTTAGACTGGATACCAAGTATTCATTTTGAATGGCTTCCCAGGTGGCATTAGTGGTAAAGAACCCACCTGACAATGGAGGAGACAAAAGAGACCTGGGTTCTATCCCTGGCTTGGGAAGGCCCCCTGGAGAAAGGCACGCCAACCCACTCCAGTATACTTATCTGAAGAATGCCCACAGACAGAGAAGTCTGGTGGGCTATGGTCCATAAGGTTGCAAAGTGTTGGACATGACTGAAGCAACTTAGCAAGCACACACGTTCATTTTGAAAACTCTTTAGTTTCTTAAAAAAAAAAAAAATTAAAATCATACTAGATGAAACAGGAAGTTGAAGTTTGTGATAGTTAACTCTGTGTGTTAACCTGATTATGCCAAGGGATTCCCAGATAGCTGGTTAAACATTATTTCCAGGTGTGTCTATGAGAGTGTTTCCAGAAGAGATTAGCATGTGAATGCTCGGGCTGAGTACAACAGATGGCCCTTCCCTATGTGAATGGGCCCCACCCGATTTGTTGAGGGAGGCAAAGGAAGGGAAGTTGTGTTCTCAGTTTGATCATTTCAGCTAAAGCTCTGATCTTTCTGCAGTTAGCTATCCTGGTTCTCAGACCTCCAGACCCTAGATGGAAACTTCATCACGGACTCTCCCTCTCAGGCCTTTGAACTACACGATCAGCTTTCCTGGGTCTCCAGATCATAGATAGCAGACCATAGGACTTCTCAGCCATTGGTTCTGTTTCTCTGGAGAACTCTGACCAGAGTCATTTCATAACAAGTATTCTTCTTTTCAAGAGAATAATTTTAAATTTCATGTTAAATATCTTTTAACAACTGCCTAAAATTCCATCACATGGTTATACCATAATTTGCTTTGTTAACTTCCTATTCTGGCCATTTTGGGTTTCCAGATACTTTTAGACTATATCCAAACTGCTGTGACAAACATTCTTCTGTTGAAATTTTTGTGCATATTGTCAATTTCAGTTCCTACATGTGGAATTCTGGGTTTAATGATATGTCTATGTTAAACATATTTTTTTGTACTTACTTCTATAATGAGTTTCCCAGGTGGCTAACATGGTAAAGAATCTACCTACCAACACAGGAAACTCAAGAGAGATAGGTTCAATCCCTGGGTCAGGAAGATCCTCTGGAGAAGGAAATGGCAATCCACTCCAGTACTCTTGCCTTGAAAATCCCATGGATGGAGGAGCCTGGTAGGCTGAAGTCCATGGGGTCTCTAAGAGTCAGGCACGACTGAGCGACTTCACTTTCACTTTTCACTTTCATGCACTGGAGAAGGAAATGGCAACCTACTCCAGTGTTATTGCCTGGAGAATCCCAGGGACGGGGGAGCCTGGTGGGCTGCCGTCTCTGGAGTCGCACAGAGTCGGACACGACTGAAGCGACTTAGCAGCAGCAGCAGCAGCATGACCAACAGGATCCAGATCATGATGGCTGTTTTGAGATGCATGGTTCCTTGGGGTCCCATGTTCAACTATTCCATCTCTACTGAGGACCAGTAGCTCACTAACAGCTATTATCAAAAGGCAATTAATTCTCTGCTGCACAGGGCAAGATTTTACTCCCAAACCTCTAGATCCCACTCTATCGGAGGGCTCAAAATAATGCTTGTCTCTATCTATCAGTGCCAAGGTAGACCCTATGTCCAACAGACATTCCAGGTATTCCTACTCCTGAATACAGTCTCAAGGGCTGTCATTCCCTTTGAATAAGGATTGGAGAATCATCAGTATTAATCATCTACTTACTATGGTGTTATAGTGACCTTCTCCCTGAGGCCTTGACCAACCCTTTTGTAAACAGAATTCAGATTTAAAAAGTGGCTGACTAAAAATTGGGCAGGAGTTTTATTATCCTGACTGCCATCACCCTTCTGTCCATCCGACTTTGCTTTTATTTACATATAGCTTGCTAATCTCTTTTGCCCTGAGGGATGCTGTTTTCTATTAACCATCTCCACCAGGGCCAATCCCTTATATGTTCAGGCCTCTGAGCAAATGTTTTTTGAGGACCCCTGTCTACATAAATCGCTGTTGTTGTTTAGTCACTAAGTCGTGTCTGACTCTTTTGTGACCCCATGGACAGTAGCCCACCAGGCTTCTCTGTCCATGGGATTTCCCAGGCAATAATACTGGAATGGGTTGCCATTTCCTACTCCAGGGTATCTTCCCAACCCAGGGATCAAACCCACATCTCCTGCGTCTCCTGCACTGGCAGATTCTTTACCACTGAGCCACTGGGGAAGCTTGGTTCCAAGGTTATTACAAAATTTACGGGCCCATGTGAAGTACAGTGATATTAATGAAAATTTAGAATAATGCGTAGAGAAGAGGTAATTACATATTATTTTTCTGTCCAATCAGCACATGTAATGATTCTTTGTGGCATCCATAAACATCCTCCTTGCCTTTAGGTCCAGTAGCCACCTCTTAATGTTCTTTATTGTCAAAAGCACCACTACTGGCTAATTTCATATCTCCCATGACAAGAAAAATGTAGCTCTTCAGAGTGCTTGGGAACCAAAAAGATCTTCTTGCCTCTGCCTGCAGTTCCTCTAGACCATTTTTAAATGATGTTACATTAAATACTATTTATGGTACATACATACTGATGATGATCTTGCATCATCCTTTGTAGTTTCCATAACAGTGGCTTCCAGTGACTCTCTCAAAGTTGTTCCTGTGCCTTTTTTACTTATTTATTTATTTATCTGGCTGTGCTGGGTCTTAGCTGTGGCATGTAGAGTCATAGTTGCAGCATGTGCAATCTGCAATGTTCAATCCCGCCCAGGGACTGAACTCCAGATCCCTGCAATGGGAGCATGGAATCTTAGCCACTGGACCACCAGGGAAGTCCCTCCTGTGCTTTTTGATGATAACCACAAATGCACATCTTGCTCATTGAATACAAGAAAATATCATTTGTTAAATTTATCATTTGGAGTTTTATAGCCAAAATGTAAAATAACATACCTTCAACTGTGTCCTCTCTTGAATTCTTTAGGCTGGATTCCAAGAATATGGGTTCTTTTAATGTTGACCACACTACTGCCTTTCACACCCTACCACCAGCTGGGAGAATAGATGAGAGACCCATGGGTGAAGAAGGAAATGCCAACTCACTCCAGTATTCTTGCCTGGCAAATCCCATGGACAGAGGAGCCTGGTGGGCTACAGTCCATGGGGTCACAAAGAGTCAGATAGGACTTATCGACTAAACAACAACAAAAATGGGTAGAGTATGGAAAATTGGCTTTTTTTTATCTGCACGAGAGATGTCTGTTCTTCATCTGACATGATTTAATGTGATTCATGTTAATCAGAAGCAAAAGGGGACTTCAATAGAAGTACTTATTTGCATCACAGAGCAATGGTCTTGAAAGCCTTCAAAGAAGAGGTACAGTGCAGTCAGGAGAACTAGGAGAACAGCCTGAGCCTAAGCAATGGAGTAACCACTCTGGATACCAGTGGAAGAAGGATATGCAGAGTAAAGGATGTTTAAAAACATGCTCGCTGTCCTGGGGTACTGTAGACCAGAGCCAGTACCATGGTTCAAACATGTAGCAAATCAACGCATAATTCCACATGCTCAACCCCAGGAGTCAGTAGTAGACCACTGGTAACCCAGAACCCTAAACTCATTCTGGTCATACTCAAGTAAGAGTCATTTCAAAGCCAGAATGTCAGACCTATTCAGGCAGTGGTCTTGAATGATCCATTCGTGTGCTGCATCTGACTGATACCAGAGAGTCAACTGTTAGCCTCTCTTCCCAGCTCTACACTTAGTGACATCATGTTGCTGCTGCTGCTAAGTTGATTCAGTTGTGTCCGACTCTGTGCGACCCCATAGATGGCAGCCCACCAGGCCCCGCTGTCCCTGGGATTCTCCAGGCAAGAACACTGGAGTGGGTTGCTATTTCCTTCTCCAATGCATGAAAGTGAAAAGTGAAAGTGAAGTCGCTCAGTCGTGTCCGACTCTTAGCGACCCCATGGACTGCAGCCTACCAGCCTCCTCCGTCCATGGGATTTTCCAGGCAAAAGTACTGGAGTGGGGTGCCATTGCCAACATCATGTTAGTAACCTAAAATTGACCGTGGAGAGTGTATTTATACCACGGGAATTGGCAAACACTTCAGGGCTTTCTGATGAGTTAGCTAGTTATTAAACTGCTCTTAAAGGCCAAGCTACATTGGAGACTATGAGACTGTAGGAGCATTAACTAGCAAAATTGTATCCCCCAACAGGGCCAGCCCCAGAGGCAGGAGTGGATGAGACATATGACTGGATATATTGAAGCCTAAGGATTGGCTGGATGATGGTGGGAGAAAAACAGAGGTGGCCAGTAGGTGAGGATGCTGGTTGGAGGGCCTGAGGTGACATGCCAGAGTCTAAGCTAGATAAAAGCAACAGGCCAGAAGAAGGACATTTGGACACAAAAGGAAGAGGTGCAAGTTCTGGAGGTTTTAATGAAGGAAGAGAAAAAGTAAAGTGGAAAAAAAGGAAATGAAAAAAGCTAGATAAATAAGAAAGTGCATTTTCAAATGACAAATTAGGCACAGCCCATGACCTTCCAGATAGGATGCTGATATGAAAAGGAAATGTTAAAATTTGAAAAGGCTAGAGAATGTTCAGCCTGGGTTGCTCGGGTGACATTCTCGGGTATAGCTAAGTTGTACCTGGTGATGACAGCAGTGGAGATGAGAGAAAAGACTGTGACTGAGATCCTGAAGCTCCTTCGTGAACATGAGGGTATGGCCAGAAGAATAGAAAATGACGGAGAAAGTGAGTATGGCATAGTTTATGAACTTCACATAAGGCAAGTGTTTGCTGGAAAGAAACAGTAGTGGGAGGTTCAGGGCCCTAGCCACATGGATTCATGAGAGAATGAGCAACCTTTGCTGTGGGGACTGTAAGTGGTATCCTCAGATACCTTGTGCCACAGTGAACGTTTTCATATACTTTTTCTAAAACCCACCCCAACATACCCACACGCATTAATACCTACTTGCCTTACCCACTTACAACATTAAAGCCCTAAGATATTCTAAATTCCTGCCATCTGTACTAATCAGCTCAGGCTACCACGACAAAATACTAAACTTGGATACATTCAAGTGGCTTATTTTTCCACAACTCTAGACCATGATCAAGGTGCCAGCTGATTAGGTTTCTAATGAGAGGTCTCTCCCTGGATAGTAAATGTTGTGTGCTCACAAACCCTTTCCTCAACGCATGAAAAGAGTAAGCAACTTCTCTAGTGTCTCTTCCTATATGGAAGCTAATCCTCTCGGATGAGGGCCCCAGCCCTGTGAATTCATTTAACCTTAGCTATTTCTTTTGCAGCTCTATTTCCATGAGGGGGGTTAGGATTTCAACATGTGAATTTGGGGAAAGGCATTCAGTCCGTAAAACCATTCAAACACTAGAAAAAATGACTTATTTGGCAAGAACCTATATAATATTTCAGAAAGAAAAGACTCGAAGTGACACTCAAAGCCTGAGACCTCCAAAGACAAGGTACCTCCTTCAGTAGCCAGTGTTTAGCTAAGATGACCCTGTACCAGCTGCAGTTCAAGCAGGGAGCACAGCACAGGAAGAGCAGGGATGTGCCGGAGTGCAGAAGAATACCGGAGAGTCCCAATTCTTCTATGTAAGCTTTTCAAAACATTAATCCTAATGCTGCAGTCCAGGGGGTCACAAAGAGTTGGACACGACTAAGCAACTGAATAACAAAATCTTTACAAAAGTATTTTGGTTATTGCATTCCAGTAGTTTAGAACTAAAAGAGACTCTAGAGGTAATCTTATTTAATCTGAGAAAAATGAGAAAATGAAGCCCATAAAATTTCTGGTCATTACTGGGAATTTCTGCCACCCGAACAGGATCTTTCCACCATGAAATATTTGCCCTCTAGTTTCTAGTTGTCTCCAAAAAAAAAAAAAAGATACTCTGAGTTGACAAGGAAAATGAACAATAAACTCCACTCAACGTATCCAAAGACTGGCACTATTAGCAACACCCAGTAAGCAACACCCACTAAGTTTTTTAATGGCAAAAGATAAATGAGCTGTTGTGGTCAACACAATCTCAGGTAACATGAAGACAAAGAAAGAAAAAAAAAACTCAGCTCCTCTAATCAAGAAGGAAACTCACTGGCTAATGTAGCCAAGTGGTTGTTTTCTTTCTTGTTGACTTTTTCTTTTGAGACTATTTCAAAGCTGGAACTCAGAAATCTTTTTTAGCAGGATTGCTTTAAGTTGTTAGGGATGTCACAGACAGCCTTTTACAAGGCACCTACACAGCCTTCTGCTTCTATGTGAGAAAAAAAAAAAAAACTGCAAGAAGCACAATCAAATTTTAAGTTCTTTTCAAAGTGTTACAAAGAGGGAAAAAGACAACAGTTTGAGTTAGATTCTTGAAATGTTGTGAGAAATTTAAAAAGGCAATTATTATTAACTAGATACTAAATACATATAGTTTATATAAAAGACTAAGTAATTTTCAGTTATTATAAAGATTCCCAATATAAAGAGCTGAGAAAGACCAGTGAGAGAAACTGTAGTCGAAATCTGGATGTATGATTCATGATCATGTGTTAAAGTAATACAGTAAAGATACCTGATACATCAGTGTAGTTTTAGGTTCATTCTTCTTTTGTGATATTCTGGTTGTGCTAAGAAGGCAGAGGAGACAATCCAAAGCAACTGCCAAATCTTTAGAAAAAAGTAGATGGTTCCCCACATAACAAATTATGAATGATGGATGCTTTAAAAAAATAAGGTTCTGGTGTAAGTCAATGTTTTACCGACATTTATGTGATTTTACGAGAAAAACAATACAGATTCTGACTGAAACTCATTTAGAGTGGGAAAAGATCTTTCACTGCTTGTTTTAATGTTATTGGACATACATTTTTAAAAATACATACTGGGTGAGGGGGCTTAAACAGCTGGTGGGATGCTAGATTCTAAGAACACTGAATTCTGGTCATCTGTAGGAAAATCACAATCATTAACAAAATATTTCTCCAAATTGGGACTCAACTAAATAAAAAATTAAAACCAAGCCCTGAAGAAGTATATATTTAAAAAAAAAAAAAAATGAATTTCTATCTTCCAAAGGAGTGAAGCACAGCTTCCCTAATGAAATTGTTTTTCTGGTATCACATCAACTGAGGAAAAGCTATTCTGGAGAGCCATTTCCATGGCTAACCTCTCTCCAAAATCAAATACTGACTTTTTATTTCACTTAGTATTTTTTGCTTAGAAATACTTCCTAATTATTCAATACTTTGATTCATTCATTCAACAAATATAAATTGAAAGGTCCATATAGTCAAAGCTATGGTTTTTCCAGTAGCCATGTAGACATGAAAGTCAGACCATAAAGGCTGAGTGCCAAAGAATTGATGCTTTTGAACTGTAGTGCTGTGGAAGACTCCTGGAGTCCCTCAGACAGCAAGATCAAACCAGTCAATTCTAACGGAAATCAACCCTGAATATTCACTGCAAGGACTGATGCTGTAGCTAAAGCTTCGATAATTTGGCCAACTGATGCAAAGAGCAGACTCATTGGAAAAGACTCTGATGCTGGGAAAGACGGTTATACCATAAAGATAAATAAGGCTCATGTTGTGAAGGCTCATTAAATATACTCAGGAAGGCAAATACATAACCAGACAATTATGGATACATTCACTAATAAGAGGTATTACTGGACACTGCAGTGAGGTGGGCAAAAGGGCTAGAAGGAATGATTGCACAAGCATGGAGGTGGCTTTCTGGAAGCGATACTTCCAAAGTAGTCTGCAAAGAGTTTTTTAAAAGCTTTAACAAAGCCAAGCATTAACCTGGTAAGTGGACAAGCAGCACGGGGAAAAATTCAGGGGTTTTTCATAAGACTGTTATGTCCCAGAACTATGAGCAGATGGGTGATGCTCTAAAAGTATAAGGCAAGAGGTGAGACGAATCTGAGCTGAAGAGCTGAGACCAAACCAAGGAAGTCTTCAGCACTGTTTGGAGAGCCATTTTAAACAGTGAAATTGTCAACGAAATGCACAAAAAATGTGAAAAATGTGGCACTAACCACGTGACGAAAGAACATTAACAGTGTGAGAGCTGAAACAAAAGGCAGAGTTATCAGCTTATTCTACCTCAGCTGGGAATTCATGTGTTGGGGGAACTCAAACTTTGCATTACTTTGCACATGTCCACAGAAGATAAGAGCAGCCCAAGAATTGACTTTGGGCATATAAACAAATTTTAACAAGTAGGCAAATTTGCCAATATGGAATCCTGGAATAATGAGGATAAATTGTATGCACACACACACATACATATACACATAAATATATAACTCTGTTTAACACCACACACTGACAATAGAGAATATATCAATACCCTCTTCAAGAACATTTCCCACCCTGGTGGCTCAGACAATAAAGAATCTACCTGCAATGCAGGAGACCTGGGTTCAACCCCTGGATTGGGAAGATCCCCTAGAGAAGGGAATAGCAACCCACTCCAGTATTCTACTGAACAACTTCAAACAGTCTAATCACGTGTAATCAGGGACCCATAAAGAGAAGATAGAACAGGTCTGAACTAATACTCAAAGAAATAATGGCTGAAACTTCCCCAAATTTGGTGAAAGACATAAATTTACAGATTCAAAATGGTCGAAACCCAAGCAGGATGATAAATAGAAAGGAAATCACATCAAAATGCATTACAATCAAATTGCTGAAAACCAATTAAAAAGAGGTCTTTAGTTCAGTTCAGTTCAGTTCAGTCGCTCAGTCGTGTCTGACTCTTTGCGACCCCATGAATCACAGCACGCCAGGCCTCCCTGTCCATCACCAACTCCCGGAGTTCACTCAGACTCATGCCCATCGAGTCAGCGATGCCATCCAGCCATCTCATCCTCTGTCGTCCCCTTCTCCTCCTGCCCCCAATCCCTCCCAGCATCAGGGTCTTTTCCAATAAGTCAACTCTTGGCATGAGGTGGCCAAAGTACTGGAGTTTCAGCTTTAGCATCATTCCTTCCAAAGAAATCCCAGGGCTGAAAGGTCTTGAAAGCAGCCAAAAAACAAAAAGAAATGTACTTTTTCTTCATTCATTTCAATGATCACTAACTCATCAGAGGTAAAATGAGTGTTCTTAGGAAATACAAGTACTGAAACATTGAGGGGTAAAGATTTACGGGACTTCTCAGGTGGCACTAGTAGTAAATAACCCACCTGCCAATGCAGGAGACGTGAGACATGGGTTCAATCCCTGGGTTGGGAAGATACTCTGGAGGAAGGCAAGGCAATTCACTCCAGTATACTTGCCTGGAGAAGCCCATGGAGAATGGAGCCTGGCAGGCTACAGTCCATGGAGTCGCAATGAGTAGGACATGAATGAGCGACTGAACACACACACACACATGCAAAGATTTATGTGTGCAAATTACTCAACTAATTCACAAAAAGAAATACACAGAAAAGGGTACAGCAAAGGAAGTTAAAATATTAACAGGGGAACTCTGGGAAGGATGTATGAGAGTACACTAAACAATCCTTGTGACTTTTCTGAAAAAAGTGTTGCTCAGTCGTGTCCGACTCTTTGTGATGCCATGACTGTAGTCTGCCAGGCTCCTCTGTCCACGGAAATCTCCAGGGAAGAATACTGGAGTGGGTTGTCATTCCCTTTTCCAGGGGATCTTCCCAACCCAGATATTGAACCCAGGTCTCCTGCACTATAGGCAGTTTCTTTACCATCTGAGCCACAGGGAAAGCACTGTGACTTTGCTAGTATTTCCTAATTCTGTCCACTGATGGAACTTAGAAGCAGTAATGCCCAAAAATGGTTAAGGTCTTAATTTCTAAATATTCTCTAAAAATTAAAAAAATGTTAAGGCTCCTTAAGTATTTGAACTGAGGGTTGGGGCAGGGAAAGTACAAATCTAGCCTGGAACACCTTATTTTGCCATAAAAGGAAGTGCTCTAGAAATGATGTGGACAGTGTTGAAAGAACACAGCAGCCAATACAGTGAAGGAGCTCTCAATCACCAAGTTGAAACTAATTGAGCACTAGAACAAAAAAAAATTACAGCTCACAAAACATCCTTGCGTCCCTACTGGTTGGATAAATAAAAGTAAATAAACAAAGGTACAGCTTTTCCTTAAGAGTAAAATTCTAATTTATGAATGTAGAAGGAAAGAGGGCAACAGAAAAGCAAGATCATGCAAACGTCATAATACTGTCTCAGGGCAAAAACTGCCCATGGACGCTAAAGTTAATAGCAAAAAAAGCAAAAAATCCTGCAGAGCTTCAAAAACCTGGGAGACATTTTAATCAAGTACCTAAGATTAAAACCACTAGTAACATACATATCAATATATTATACCTCACATAACTTCCCAGGAGACTCAGCGGTAAAGAATCCGTCTGCCAAAGCAAGAGACCCAGGTTCGAACCCAGGATTGGGAAGATTCCCTGGAGAAGGAAGTGGCAACCCTCTCCAATATTCTTGCCTGGGAAATCCCATGGACAGAGGAGCCTGGCAGGCTACAGTCCATGGGGTGGCAAAAGAGTCAGATATGACTGAGCGACTAACAACAATCTCATAAGATATACCAAAAAGGATACATTACCATGGTATTCTTAACAAAAATTCATATCTATATTTTCAGAGTAAGGAAATAAGAAAAACAAATAAGAAATATTTGTTTGGAGAGGCAAGGAAGAACTCTAGAAAGTTGAATCAGATATTGGAGCTATCAGTATGGACTCAATCCTAAAGGAAATTAACCCTGAATATTCACTGGAAGGACTGATGCTAAGTTGGAGCTCCAATATTTTGGCCATCTGATGTGAAGAGCCGACTCATTGGAAAAGACTCTGAGGAAGACTGAGGGCAGCAGAAGCGGGCAACAGAGGATGAGAAGGCTGGAGAGCATCATCGATTCAATAGACCTGAGTTTGAGCAAACTCTTTCAAGGACAGCGGGGACTGGAGTGCTGTGGTCCATGGGGTTACAAAGAGTTAAGACACAACTGAGCAACTGAACAACTTCAAATATACAAACAGAATACACGAACACTGAAAAGCTTTTTCTACAAAGGAAAACTACAAAAATAAGTTGAAGTCACAAGTTTATGGATACAAGCAGTTAGAACTCAACTTTATTGTTACAACCAATTTTTATTTACAGAATATAAATCTCTTCAAAAAGATACATTCCTTCATTTAATCAATGGTAAAAGGCCTTATTAAACGGAAATAAAGCCTAAACATCACTTATATTTAACAGAAATACAGATTCATGAAAAGTTTGTGAATATATAGCAAAAAATGCATTTTTATTTAAGCAGTTTACATGAATGAGGCTGTTTTTAATTTTATTCACTGGCAACCCCATTTTAACCACAGAACAAATTTTACTTAAATTAACAGCAGTAAAAATGTAAAAATTAAATTTGAAACATGAAAATAAACAACAAAAAACAGGAAGTATCTTCATTACCAAACAGATTACAAGTTCTCAGACACTCAGATACTTTCTGAGGCATATCAAATACACCTACCTCAAACGTTGCATTCATTTGAGAGGTATCAATACATTTTCAGTGCTGAGACTATTTGTAGCACTTACAGTATTTACAGAGCAGCATTATACTACTATGTTTCACATTTGATAAACACAAATTTAACCTTTATGCCACAATTTCCCAATTCAACATACAGCTAATGCAATGACAGTTATTAGTTTTTTTCTTCTGAAAATGATAAGGACATTATCATTTAAGAACATGGAATAATGCCAGGTCTTCTTTCTTAAAATAATAGTATATTTTAAAATCCAAATACTTCAAATCATGGAAACTTCACCCAGCTATAAAGCTTCCTAAATAGAATAGAGTTTAAAACTCTCCTCTTTGCAAATTCCACCAATTTACAATTACTTTAGTACACGGAAGTAACAGAAAACTTCCTCAGATTATTGAACAATAAAAATGTCAGTGTGTCACTACATAAATTAGGTAGCAGCACACCACAACCATGCAAGTGCTCTTATTTCCGCCACTGCTTTTTTTTGGGGGGTGGTCCTTTTCCAGTTCATAGAATCTAGTATTCATGGATATCATCAGATCTTGGTCTCTCTCTTAAAGTCCCTTCCTTAAGAGTTTTGAAATTTAACTAATGGAACAATTCAAATCAGCCAGCTTTTTCTTACTCTTCATTAACTAGTTCAAATATAATACTTAATGTTTTCAGTTTTTATAAACACTTTGTGTTTTGTCAAAATGATTAATGGTATTAATACCATTAATGGGCAAGATGTAAACAAAAATATGTCTACATTTAGGGATTAAGAGTATTTTACAGAGCAACTTTTTTCATAACTAGAAAAGTCATAGGATACATAATGAACACAGATTTTAACTGGCTGTTTGATAACATCAGTAAGTACAGGAAAAAGAAGAGAAAGCAGATTGCAGGATAGAACCCTACTAAAAACTTGAGTTCTGAATGCCTCAAACTCAAAAAGGTATTTTCTACAAGCACTACCATTATTTTTTCTATTCAAATGGTTGAAATCTGTCCATTTCAAATTATAATCCAGAAAGGAAAATTTTAGTGTAAAACCTGTTCAAAAAAATCCAATTCATCATGTAATATATCTTATTAATTTCAGTTTTTCAAGTACTCAAGTAATGCAAACTCAAGCATTTTCCTTTAGAGCAATACATTTACACACTAAACTTCAAAGATGGGGGGAAATTCATTTAAAATAATTGCTACATTTTTCTGTCTGAAGACACCAAACCCAAGACAAAACACTGTAATCACACAAATGGTATGTAACAGAAAAAAAAAAAAAAAGGTGGTTCCCTATAACTAATATCTTTTGTTAAAAAAAGAAACAAAAACAAATGGCCTTAATATGTAACTAAGTTTCCAGTCAAACACATTCTAAAATCTAACAAACCATATTAGAAAATTCAAAGCAAATCAATTTTGAAATAAAGATTAAAGTTGCTTTAGGACATCCTTATAATTCACTTTCCTTGGTACATAATAGTTACTAGCATTTGCCTTTTGTGTTGAGTGATGCAAGTTGCCGTCAATAACAAAACTTTCCTCCTAGCATAAAGCATTGTTAACTCTATTAACTGAAATACTGACTAATATTAAAAGTTTGTCTATATCACTTTGGAACGCAGTATAAAATGCTTATTAAAAGCAATGTAAAGCAGAAAAGCAAAATGATAGTTTTCTCATTTACATTATGAAGGATTTTGAAAATGTAAGAAAGAAATACCTATATAACTTTAAAAGTGGAGGTTTTTAACTTTTAATTCAGAGTGTTTAGGGGGAATTTTTCCTTTAAATCTGGAAGCTTTCATAATATGTTTATGAAGTTAAATATTCCTAGTTCAACAAAAATGGAATTAGCAGTCATTAAAAGAACAGTTCTATCTTTTTCTGTATTTTACAATCCCCTAATGAACAATTTCATACTTAGAGAAGCCAACTGAGATATGCTTAAGTTGAACTAGAAGCTATTATTTATCATCTCCCTTGTACATATGGGACTTAAGAATCATATTGAGATATATAAAAATTGAAAGTGTTTTTTTGGTAGGAAAAAGTTAACAGCCTTGAAAATAGAAAAGGGTAATACTTCAGTTTGCAATCATAAAATTGCATTTTTAATTTGCTTTAGTTTAGAATCATGACTCAAAGAATGGAATTCTTACAGGGTATTAATTTAATGCTTGCAAGAATCTAACCTCCAAAAACTAACGGCCAAATAAAGAATGAAAAAAAGTCATATTAGGCACTGATAGGCTAAACAACTAAGTACTGACGTTAACAAAAATGGATAACCCTATTTCCAGTTCCTCTTGTTATCCCACTGTACCGCCCCATCTGTTGGTTATTTCCAGTCTAAACCAAAGAGCTGGATCATTCCCTTACAGAAAAATGTCTACAAAAGGGAAGAGAATGCAAAAAACAATACACAATCTCATATGCAAGATACAATTCACACTAATTTACAAACTTTTATTTACACTGTTGTATATACATTCCAGGCAGACCTAGTTGATGAGTTTTGTGCTCATATTGATCTCAAATGATCATGTGAACAGTATGATTTACTACCACATCTCTTTAATTCCCAGAAAGCGGTGGTAGCATGGGGTCTGGAGGGAAAAATGTCAAGTATTACTGGTCAGGTAAGATCACACAAGTAGGTACGGAACAAAGGGGAAAAGAATTGTGGAATTCTGCTTGTTTAAGCATCCAGGCCACTATGGTCTACTGACTAACAATGAGTATACATGAATGCCACTTCTCTAACAACCATTTTCATATTTACAAAATGAGCTTACTATCAGTTATTAGGTAAGGCATTCAAGTTCCTTAACATAAAAAGGCAAAAGACATCTCAGCAAGCCACAGGACAAATTTTAGAGGGATGCTTTCCCTTGAGAATCCCTTAAATGGTCAATTCAAAGGGAAGCAATTTTGAACTCTATTATTAGGCTGAAGTATGATCCCCAAAACCTGCAAAGGAAGTGAGAACATCATGATACCCCAAAGAGTGGGAGAAATATCTTAAGTATCTTATTTTGTTCCCAAGATCCACTGCCTAGGGCTAAAGTGAGAGTCTTTATTCCCCTTTACATTCACTTCCTGAATCTCTTTGAACCACTTACAACGGTGTCACAGCGAGCAGCCATGCACAGTCTACCAGCAATGGCTCAGTGAATCTATTCAAAATAGTCTGAAGAATACGGAGGAAGATAGAAAAATGATCTCCTCTCCTCCCACCCTCTCCAAGATGTATACTGTTGCCCTTTTAGGAAGTCAGAAAGCAAAAAAAACCTCCAGTCCTACATATTCTTCGTTGTCCTAAGAAAACGTTCCAGCCACAGATGAAAATTCCACCAAAAACAATTTCTCAAGTTCACTCTTAACATTCTATAAAAAGCTATTAACTGTTTAATTGGTTCCTTTCCTTTAGTTAATTAGGTAAAATTCTACTGATCCAATGGTAATATGGTTTATAAAAACAGAAACGAACATTTGCAATGTTGGGGAGGTAGGAAACAAATCGTGGCTAACACTGTTACAGATTCAAACAGATTTTAAGATTCTACTCATGTAACTAGAATTTACCATTTTAAATGCCTGTGTTTCTACTTACTTTACCAGTTTTAAACATCTTGAGCTAATCCAAGTTATTTTAAAGCACTTATCTGAGAGTATAAGTCATTTGGAATAATACATCAGACACTCCATAAGATTTCTCAGAGGATAAATTTGCAGTTGCATATTCTGAATATGCAGATCCATTAAGCCAACCTTGTACATGGGCACTTATGTGACCAAAGTGTGCAAAGCTTCTCAGACTAATTTTCTAAGCAAAGTTAACCATGACTGCTCAACTCCACACAGCAGTCTTCAAAACTTGAAGTCTGCTTATCTATCCCAAAGACCCAAGTTCCTTCCAAATAATAACTGTCATCCTCTCACAAACAGACAAAAATAAAATCAAAAGAAATCAAAACAAACAGAAGCCCTCCTACCATGAGTATTTTTGCCTAATTCACACTGTTATATTAGATTTTAAGTGTACAGGATGTTCTAAATGTTCCTTATTTAATTCTTTTAACCACCTCAACTTATTTCTCTGAAACTACATGTTATCAAGTAGTAGAATGAATGCTGAATGAATGCTATCATTCTAAAGACACAGAAGCCAAACTAAAACATAAAGCCACAGTGTAAGGAATGAATCTGGAGAAGTAAAAAAGAATTAATCTAAACAACATTTTCTTGTTCCCAAATATTATAAGCATTCTACCTTTGTTTCAAAAATTAGTAACTGCTGTACTAGCTACTATTTAATAACAAACAAAATACAGAATATCCCAATAAGTGAAACAAAATTTTTGGTTAGAAACAAATTGATACAGTAAAATTTTAAAAACAAACTGTACCTTAAATGACCATATATAGTACATGAAAACATTATTTAATGCGGATTTTGGTAACAAAACCATCATATATCTATTCCAGGATTATATGGTAAATATTAATATTTATTCTGCCAGACTATGTAAGAAGAGGGAAATTTAAATTCTAAGATATTACCCCCTCCAAAATGCTTTCCAATACTTCAGAAAGATGTACCACTATCATAGACAGTGAATGTATTTCATTCTCCTACACAGGTATTTTTCTATGAACATTTTAAGTTATCTAAACCAGCGTCTGGCATTTCAAGAGTAAATGATTCATTTTACTTACAGTGTGTCAGAAAGGTTACACTAAAAACCAAAAATGTTTACTGAAATTAATCTTACTTTAAACATAACAAAAACAATATTTTCTCTGGAAATTTTTCACTGCTTACACTCAACAAACAGATGAAACAGATGAAAGTGGTCACAAAATTCATGTTAAATTTATAATAAATAATTCACATATAACATAGATTAAATTATAAAAGGATTAAACTGACATCTTTGTATCTTTTTGCCGATTTAACAAACTTCTAACCCACCACATACTGAAAGCAGTAGGTATATTTCTTGACATCATTCAGACTATTTTAAAAATAAATTGGTTGTTAAGAGGCATAATTTGTAAAGCAAGAAAACCAAATTAAAAGAATTTTAACAAATATTGACTTTTTGGAATTTCTTAAAGATCCACAAGCACTGTTCAGCTACTTAAGAATAATTAAAGTCTTCTTTACTCAGGCACTTTCAATGCAGTAACCTCAGGCTTCATTTTAAAGTACTGGTTAAAACGAACAACTGCATACCTATCAAGAAAAGAGAGTAACAACAGAATTAGAGCTAAAAACCTTAATCCTTCATTTTCACTCACCCTTCTAAGTTAAGTTTTAAAATTTAAAAGGACATATTTTTAGTTTATTGCACCACCTACTGGACACTTTTCTAATACTGAGAACATTTAACAGATTAAACCAGATTTCCTTGCAAACCAACTATTAAATGCATACAACTTTTGTAACATCTGACTAAAAACAATAACTACATGTCCCTTATGGATTCTAAAATGAATCCAAAATGAGTAGAGACAAATGTAATGCATACAATAAAATTAAACTTACCCAAGGAAATCAAAATCAATAGTGGAGTATTTGGCTTGAATCAAAGCCCACAATCCCCAAAAGAAATGAGAAGCCTAAAAGAAGGAAAGAAATATCAAGAATTATGATAATTGATTTCTTTTCAAAACAAATATCAAATTTTAAGTTTTTCCTCTTTCATCAACTCCATGCATATTTTCTGGATGCCTTTTTAACACAAAGTATCTACAACACAGGTAATACTGAAGTGCACAATTCTCTGTTGCTGTTGCTGCTGCTAAGTCGCTTCAGTCATGTCCGACTCTGTGCGACCCCATAGACGGCAGCCCACCAGGCTCCCCCATCCCTGGGATTCTCCAGGCAAGAACACTGGAGTGGGTTGCCATTTCCTTCTCCAAGGCATGAAAGTGAAAAGTGAAAGGGAAGTCACTCAGCCGTGTCCAACTCTTAGAGACCCCATGGACTGCAGCCTACCAGGCTCCTCCATCCAAGGGATTTTTCAGGCAAGAGTACTGGAGTGGGGTGACACTGCCTTTTACGGTATAATCAGAAACTGCACAATAATTTTGTATGTATGCTTTACTAAAATCTATTTCACTATTCACTTAGTGAATCTAAGAATTCACTTCCCAGGAAATATTCTATTGTAACCAGAAGTACTATAACTAGAAAAAAATTACTAGCTGTGTGGCTGTAAGCAACTTAATTAACCCCTCTGCATCTTTGTTTCCTCATCTGTAAAATGCAGGTGTGATCATTTATAATAAGAAATAAACATCTGATCTACATTCACTGTTTCTGGCTCATGGCTCCTTGGACTTTCCTAAGCATAAAGCAACTGGGAGCATTTTTTATATAATATCTGGTCTTTTGTCGTTGGTTCCTAAAATAGTTCCAAAGCCATAAAATTGAAAAGAATGTCTGGTTATTCTTAACAAGTCCCTTTCAACCACATGTTACTGAGGTGTCTTTTGAAAAGATGCTAAACTTGAGGGCTGGTTGCCAGGGGGAACCAACCAGGTGATTAGATGGTTGGAACTTTCAACCCCATCACCTCCGCACCTCAGGGGAGGGAAGAGGAGCTTGAAGACTGAGATAAATCAATGGCCAATGATTTAATCAATCTTGCCTCTGTAATGAAGCATCCATTAAAACCCAAAAGGAAGGGGTCTGGCGAGTTTCCTGATTTCACGAACCACAACCTATGCACATGCTGAGGAGGGGAGGGGTGTGTTCTACCCTACACTCCACGGAAGAGAAGTTCCTGAACCCAGGACACTTCCAGACCTCACTCTACCATACTTCTTCATCGAACTTTCTTCTGTATCCTTGTAATATCCTTAATGATAAACTGGTGAACATATGCAAACATTTCTCTAAGGTCTGTGAGCCACTTTGGCAAATTAATAGGCCCCAAGGAGGGAGTTGTGGAAACCTCCCATTTATAGCCAGTTGGTAAGAAGTACCAATAGCACCCCAAACTTGCAAGTAGCATCTAAAGGGGTGAGGGCACAGTCTTGTGGGACTGAACCCTGACCTTACAGAATCTGACACTATCTCCAGGTGGAAAGCATCAGACTTGAGTAGAATATGTAAGACACCCAATCACTGCCTGCTGAGAACTGGAGAACTGCTTAGTGTGTGTGTGTGTTGGGGGCGGGGGAAGGAGAGAACCACCTCAGAGCAACTAACAATAGTATTTACACCTGGCATACAACAAACATCCAATAAAATGTTAATTATTATAATTACACAAAACCAGAATGACAAAAATGAGGAAGACTTTAAAAAATGGTCTTCTTTCTATCTAAGGATATGTCTCAGGTATTGAAAGGTGCATTATGAAATGCTCTCCTTCTTTTGAAAGTCTAAGTCGGCGGTTCTCAAAGTGGTCCATGAATCCATGGAAGATTCTGAGGCCCCAAGCTATTTTCATTACAATACTAATATGTTACTTGTCTTTATGACTCTGTTTACATTTCCAGCAATGGAAAAGCAATAATGGGTGAAGCTCCTGGTTCCTTAACATAAGCCAAGGCAGTGGTACACTAAACTGTACTAGTATAATGGTCTTCCTCTTTACCACCACACACTCACAGTACAAATCCAGTCTCACTAAAGAATGTACTTTATGAAGCCATTAAAACTATTAATCTTATTACATCTCCACCCTTGAATACATGATATTCTGACATTCTGTGAGATGACACTGGAAATACACATAAAGCACGGCTGATGCCTACCCAAAGTATGAAGGCTGTCTCAAGGTAACACACATATGATTGAGTTGTGTGACCTAAACTTGCACAATTTTAATGGAATATCATTTTTACTTGAAAGAACAACTGACATATGAACTAGTTATTAGACTTGTGTATTTGGCAGACATTTCTCAAATATAAAAAAAGAGAACTTGTCATTTCAATGAAAATAACTGACAGTATTTGTTGCCAATGACAGACTTAAGACTATTCAACCTAAATTAGAACACTGGAAAATCTGTGTTCAACTCTGTGAGATTATCAGCTTCTCAATTAAGAATTTAATATTTTTCTGATATTGGCAGTGACATAAATAAGTGTAATTTTTCAATATATAATGAGATGTATCAACTTTGAGATGATTATACAACTTAATAAATGCATATTTTCCAAATAAGTAATGAATGACATTAAAATTACAAAATCACACACTGGTATAAGAGGTATTCAAAGTGTAAGATAAACAAAGGAAGTTTAATGTAATAGAGTACAAAAGTTAACTGATATGCTCAGATTAAACATTACTACTAACCTTTAAGAAACTATTACTTATTGAATTTTGGTGAAGCATCAGAAAAAAATATCCACAGTTCTTTGAAAAGGCAAAATACTTCTCTTTCCCAACAACATATGTGTGTGAAACAGGACTATCTTCACACACTTGAGAGAAAACAACACATTATATGAGATGAAATGCAGAAGCAAATATGAGAATCTAACTTTTGTTAAGCTAGACATCAGAGAAATTTGTAAAAGTATAAAATTATGTCTTTCTTCTCACTGAAGTGTTTTTTGCTTTGGAAAATAGTTATTTTTAATTTTTAAAAAGCTGTTTATGTTAATCTGAGCTTTTTAAAAATATATATATTTAGTAAATATTTTAAATTTAATATCCAAGATGGTAAATATTGATAACTAAACCATATAAACAAGATCTCATAGAAGTCTTCAAAACTTTTTTTAAAGTATAAAAGAGGGTAATGAGACCAAAATGTTTGAGAACCCTAATAATATAAAAAATCATCTGCAAATAGTATCTCTTTCTATTAGTCTGGTTCTGTAGTAGGAAAACTAAAATCAGGGGAAATTCTACACCTAAAAATAACATCAAAACAGCTCTCCCCAGTGTTTCAAGCACTGTTATCAACCGTATTTCTCAATTTTTATTCATACAGTAATGTAAAATAACTAAATGATTCTCTACTGCTGCTGCTGCTGCTTAGTCGCTTCAGTCGTGTCCAACTCTGTGGGACCCCATAGACAGCAGCCCACCAGGCTCCCCCGTCCCTGGGATTCTCCAGGCAAGAACACTGGAGTGGGTTGCTATTTCCTTCTCCAATGCATGAAAGTGAAAAGTGAAAGTGAAGTCACTCAGTCGTGTCCGACTCTTAGCGACCCCATGGCCTGCAGCCCACCAGGCCCCTCCATCCATGGGATTTTCCAGGCAAGAGTACTGGAATGGGTTGCCATTGCCTTCTCCAGATTCTCTACTAGAGAAGCATTATACATAGAACCTCACTTATTTTGGTAGGTTAACACCTTTTACAGGCTGAAAATGAAAAAATTATATTTATATTAGACTCCTATATGAATAAAAAGGAAAGTGAGGGAACAGTCCATTTATTATTTGCATTCTCAAAAATGGAAAAGTGAGAATACTGAAGTACAACTAATATAATAATCTGTGATTCTATGATTTACTAATACTATTTCTCTCAGATTTCAAAGTTACAGATATGTAAGTCTATCAAAGGGCATTTTAATTCCTAGGCCACCCACATATGTTGCCAACAAAAATTAGAAGCTTTATATAGTGAACAAACGACTTAAAATAAATTCTCAAACTCTTTTCTGAAAACCTCATATATAATTTTAATATATTATAAATAATACATATTTATATGTTTATAAATATATAATTATACAATATAACTTTACTTACAAAGAATCTGAAGTCTGCCAACAACGTGTCTAAAAACTCGTCAGAGCTTAAAAAACCCATGCATTATCTATTTGGTTTTATAATGTAAATACCTACTTTTGTTTGTCATCATCTCAACATTAATTGGAGAAGGCAATGGCAACCCAGTCCAGTACTCTTGCCTGGAAAATCCCATGGACGGAGGAGCCTGGTAGGCTGCAGTCCATGGGGTCGCTAAGAGTTGGGCAGACTGAGCGACTTCACTTTCACTTTTCACTTCCATGCATTGGAGAAGGAAATGGCAGCCCACTCCAGTATTCTTGCCTGGAGAATCCCAGGGACAGAGGAGCCTGGTGGGCTGCGGTCACAGAGTCAGACACGACTGAAGTGACTTAGCAGAAACAGTAATTAATTATAGTAAACAATCAATAACAAGTGAAGTCTTTTAATATTTAAGAGTCTGACCATGCCCTGAGGAATAAACATTTACCAACCATTTATTTTGGAGCTTCTCTGGAGGCTTAGCTGGTAAAGGATCTGCCTGTAACGCAGGAGACCTGGGTTTGATCCCTGGGTTGGGAAGAAGGGAAAGGCTACCAACTGCAATATTCTGGCCTGGAGAATTCCATGGACTCTATAGTCCATGGGGTTGCAAAGAATCAGACATGATTGAGTGACTTTCACATAATCATTTATTTATTTAAATCATCTACACCTCGATCTTATTACTCAAACCTCTTTTCCTCCCTTATCAAAACAGCCTTATAATGTATGTCAGTGCTATCTTCTTCATGACAAGTGATCAAGGGAGGAGGAGGAAAGAGTTTTTAAGACACATCCATAAGGAATAAGAGGGACTTGCCAGAAAATACTGGGAAAAGGGCATCCTAGGTAGAAAGAAATAATCTATACAAAAGCATACAAGCTTAAAACACCTTGGAGTGTTTATAAAACATGATGACTCTGCTAGAGGAGGAAGTGGGATGTGAGAAATACAGTGGGGAATAAGAAAATCTGTAGATGCTATCATTTGTATGTCACTCTGTAAACCACGGGGAGCCATAAAGTAGAAAAATGACACAATCAGATTCATAAATTAGATTCTAGTTATTAGAAAGATCACTTTTAAAACGTACAGTATGAATTACAGACAGAAAAAACCTAAAGGTGAAGAGACAAGTAAAGACTAACATAGGTGAGAGATTAAGTCCTTAATCATAGGTCATGCAATTAAGGAGAAAAGGGGTGCAATTCACAGAATTTCAGGAACCAAAAAAAAAAAAAAAAAGAACCTGAAAATAGAAAAGTGTGAGAAGAGGAACACTTGAAAGATAATTCCTTCTTTCCTGGTTTCAGAATACAACAACAGAGTACACATCATTTTAATTAAGTCAAAACAGTACAGTAAAGAATAAATAATGGGAAACAGGACAGGATGCTGAAAATAAAATTCAAGTTTGGACACATTGTGGTCAAATACTAAAGGGACCCTGGAGAGATACAGTCCAGATCTGGAGCTTGACAGTGGGAGGAAACTCAACTTTGGATCATTAAAAGAAAGGGCAGTAAAAGCCAGGGAACTGTATATAAAGTAGGGAATTCCCTGGTAGTCCAGTGACTAGGACTAGGCACTCTCACTGCTAAGGGTCCAGGTTCAATCCCTGGTCAGGGAACTAAGATCCCACAAGCTGTATGGCACTGCCAAAAAAAAAAAGGGGGGGGGGGGGGCAGAGCCCAAAATCTGAACACTAGGAAACACTAGAATGCAAGAGAATGAGAGGAAGAGTAAGAAGAAAGAATAGCCAGAGAAGCAGACAAGCAGGAGAGCACAAAAGAGGAAAACCAAGGAAAAATGGTACCACAAAAATTAACAAATAAAAAACTGGAATCAATGGGAAAATATACCATCAAATGCTATGGACAGACAAAGTAAGATAAGACTTAAGAGTTTTAACTGGATTTAGCAATTATGCCATTATTGTTAAGAAAACCCTATAATCTCTAAGATCATGCTTAAAAAAGAATAAATAGAAACAGCAGGCATCCTAGGACCAAATGGAGAGCATGTCATTAATGTTCTAAAGTCATCAGAACAGTAGATAAAGAAGTCACATTTCAGCACATCCTCTTAAGATGTATTCTGAATGGCTCTGGAGAAATGCTACTTTTAATACTATGAAAACAGTACGCCCATGAGCCACCATTAGGGTCTATTTGTACAGACTACATAGCAAATAATTCCCCTGTCAATTGTAGAGAATTGTATTAAAACTAAAAAGACACAGTAGGTAAAAGAACTGCAACCCAATATTCAATTTGTCTCAATACCTTAGCTGAAAGCTCATTTTTTTTTAATTTTTTTTATTTTTAAACTTTACAATATTGTATTAGTTTTGCCAAACATTGAAATGAATCGAAATGAAAGCTCATTCTAATGGCAGCATGTCATTCTCAAAAGATAATTTAAATGAATTAAATTTTGAAAAAGTAGATGCATTTAGAGTAAAGAGAGGTGGGTCTTGAAAATAACAGAGCATTAAAATACCAAAGATGTGGGAAATAACTGCTTATCAAAAGGTCATGAAGACAAAATACTGCGCAGTTATGAACACAATTCTACTGGTTCTTCCAATTTACTTTTAATCATGTTAACATGATAAGTTCATGTGATGATTACATGTATTCTGGAAATAACCTCACTTCTCATACATCTATCCTTGATTATGTTTTTTTATAACATAAAGAGAATTCGGTATTTTAAAAAAGTGCTTCACACTTTAATCCTAACTCTAACTCAAATCCATTCACTGAACAAATAATTTTATTGAGCACTTAACCTGTAGTTTGGCATTGCTGTTCTAGGGGCTGAGGATACAGTAGTGAATGAAATAAAATCTTTGTCCTCAAAAGCTTTACAGTGGAGGAATTGTAAACACTCTTGTTTTGTCATTATTTTAAACAATTAACAAGTTCAAAAAACTCAAAATGGGAACTGCTTAAAAAAATGATGGAAAACTTTTTTTAAGCTATTAACACTGTATCAAGAACCTTTCATTAATTACTTAAATTTAAACTTACCAAAGCAAACTGATTGACTTGAATGAAGAGTATTTCCACTTCCTTTTCAGTAACTTCAGTCCCAAAACCCTTATATTCTTTGTAGGCTTCAAGGTAAGAACGCAGCCACTGGCCCTGTAGTTCTCTACCTGGATAAAGACTATAGTCTACATCACTCACACCTAAAATAGAAAAGTACACTGAGATTTTTTAAAACACATGACATATCTTCTGTCTACTTTAATAATGTGCACCATCTACCTATTTTTTCAGAAAAAAATTATTAAATGTCTCCATTTTTTGCTGAAACACTAGATATTAAGTAAATACCATTTACTAAATAAACCAATCATAACGTATTCCTAATTAAATTCTAATACACAATACAGTTGATCACCATAATCAATTTTCACTGCCTCAATTTTTCCTCAAAATGTGAAGCCTGAACCAACTACCATTAGGTGTCACAAATCTTCATTTACCTCAGTACCTCAGGAGATTCTTATGATTCTCATGCACACTAGCATCTAGAGCATTTTCTAGAACTATGGCTTTAAAGCATCTTTAACCATTACTCCCAAAGTAACAAATACATTTAAGTGGATAGACCTATTTTTTGTTTTCTGGTCACGCAGCATGTGGGCTCTTAGTTCCCCAACCAAGCAGTAAACCTGCACCCCCTACATTGGAAACATGGAGTCCTAACTACTAGACCACTAGTGAAAACCATAAATACATTTTTATATTGAAGCCTTACACATGCACCTGATACTATATTTCATGAAACAATATTTACCCTAACTACACCTTCCAATTCTGATATTTTCTATTTCTTTTGCATTCTTTGCTTTAATTAATTCCTCTACACATCTGATCTCATGATGTGCAGTTTGAAAAATACTAATTTAGTTCCTAGTATTTTACCTAGCATTCAAGTTGATCCTAAGTTGATCCAAACTTTCTTCTCTGGTCTTATGACACTCTATTCTCCTTCATGGATTTTATATCCTACGGGAATAGGTGTATTCACCTTGAAGATTTCTTCCTTCTTCTTGCAGTGCCCTCCTATTTGCATATCCAAATTCTACCTTTCTCAATTTTTTTTCTACACAAAATCATATTAAGATCACTGAAGCTTCGTATCCTCACCAGTTAAGCATATTCATGGTGATAACTCTTTTTATGCACAGCTACTCTCCCTTCCTATAGATAAAGAAATAAATTCTTGAGCTTTTTAGTTAGATGACATTTGAAAAGCCCAGGTATACAATGGAAAGTCAAAGTCACTCAGCTATGTCCAACTGTTAAGGACCCCATGGACTGTAGCCTGCCAGGCTCCTCTGACCATGGAATTCTCCACTAGGGCTTCCCTGGTGGTTCAGCTGGTAAAGAATCTGCCTGCAATGCAGGAGACCTGTGTTTGATCCCTAGGTTGGGAAGATCCCCTGGAGAAGGGAACGGCTACCCACTCCAGTATTCTGGCCTGGAGAATTCCATGGACTGTATAGTCCACGGACTTGCAAAGAGTTGGACACAACTGAGTGACTTTCACTCACACACAATGCAAACAGCAAAGGCCTTTAAATGATAAAAAAAAAAAAAAAAAAGCTGGCTTCAAATCTTAGTTCTCTGCATTTTACCGTGACCTTGGTGAATTACTTTTACTTTACTCATTTGTAAATTGAGAACATGGATTGTGTATAGAAAAAATTAGATGGGATTTATAAAGCAACTATGTCAATTCTTAAAAAAAAAGTTAAAAGCCACAATCATTATTTTTCTCTTATTTTCCTTAAGAAATTAAGGAAGAGGTCATCATCTCTTTTCTCTAATAATAAAGAAAAACCAAAATGGTCATGAAGAACATAAAAAGTGTTGCCCCCACCCCCAAGTTGATCTTCTGTAAAGAAAAAATTCTAAAAGCATCCTTTCAAAGTTATATATGCTACCCTGCTAGAGGAACACATTCTCTGCTGGATTTTACCTGCAAATTCATTGAAATGATTTCCAATATCATATGCCAGGTAGTTGTATCCAGAATATTCATAATCAATGAACTGTACATCACCTATGTGAGACACAAAAACAAAGACATAAGAAATCACATATAGGATAAGAAAATCCCTATGCTCTTTATAATTAAATAGCTTCCAATATTCTGTCTCATTGTACGTGCTTGGTTACATGCACTTCTGAGACAATACAGGGTAAGGCTGTGAATTTTATGGCAATGAGCTTTACAAAATTCAAATTACATACATATGTCAACAGCTTCTTTGCGGACATCAATGTCCACTATACTAAATAAAAGTCAAAAACTACAGTCATTCTCCACATTCAAACAAAAGCAAATATGTATTTAACCACATGGGGGCATCAGTTACTTAAAAATTCAAGTTTAGTTAGAAATGAAAACTACCTTTGGAAACAATAATTTATGCAATCTTCTAAAAAAATTAATATATATTCCAACAGTGAGTTTACCGATGGAAAAAATACATAGACTTTCAAAGGTTTGAATTCTGCGAGTCCTGCACTTAAGCTATAACACTTGCTGATTAACAGAATCTCTTTAAGGTAAGATAGTTGCTATCAAACTCTTAAATATTCTTGAAATGCTACATAATTAAGGTTTCCAATAGCTTACTTGAGCAGCATTAAGGTGGTCATTTTATCATTTAAAGGAACAAAGGTAAGCTATTTTTTCTTTTTGAGAAATTTTTATATAAACTAAAAAAATTCCTATTCTAAATTAGTGCTTTATATAGATATATATGCAAATTTTATTATAATTCTTCAGACTATCCTGTTCCATTCACCCAAGGGACAAATTCCTGCTTAGGAAGCTTCATCTGTGAATACTGAGCATTAGTTAGAAGATTTGGCTCAACACAGATATAGGTCCTATTTTTTAAAAGACAGATGAGGAAAAGAGAGGGAGGGAGGGAGAGAGAAAGAGAAACATTAAGAAAAAAACATCAAAATGGGTCACTGTCTACACCAGGAGATCACAAACTCAAAAGGCTCAACAGTTAAAATGGATACATGAACACAGATGTAAGGCTGTAAGAATAGTTTCTAAGCTGCTGATATTGAGAAAATACAGAGCATATGTCTAGTTACACTATCTTTTAAAACATCAAGCTGAGGTAATAAACTTCTGGTTTAAACACACTGGCTTTTCCCAGATGAAAGAGCCTTTTAACTATCATGTGTTGCTATAAATTTATATGTTTAATCTTGGACTGTATGTTGATCATATTCCAACTCAGAAAAAGAGTATTATACGACCAAAAAAATGTAATAGCAAGTGGAGTATTTTACACAAAAGCAAAAAAAAATTAATATAATTGCATTTAATATATAATTCAAAACTTTCATAATAGTCATCTAGAGTAAAAAAGTGAGATCATCAAAGTATAAAAGTCCAGTTACCAAAATCTATATGCATATTGACAAAATAAGATTTCTAAGAGCTGGTGACTACATAAACCATTGCAACTCAACCAATTTATATTCTTGGAAAAACAAAAACTATCCCGCAGAAAGTCTTAAAGTTAACCAAAGCACTTCACTAACCTGCAGAACAGGAGGACAGAACAAGCTTTAACCAAATCACTTCACCAATAAGTTGCAAAATGAAAGGTCAGAATATATTTTAAAATTTTCTTCTAGGTACCCTTGGGAATGACAGGGTAAAGACCACCATGATGACAAAATACTTTGCAGCCATGATAAAAATTTCATTTGCAAAAGTTATTTAACGGCCAGGAGAATTACAAATGTTATATGACAAAAGATACAAAATAGTAAACACAGTGATCCAAATTATTAAAATATGCCTGAAGAGAGAAGGAAAAAAAAAGAAACATAATACATAAGGGGAAAAAGATGGTGGAAATAAACCAAAACATTTTTATTGGTTTCATTTCAGATGGTAGACAAGTGACCTTTTTTCCTTAATTCTTTACAATAAACATTATTTTAAGGAGAAAAAAAATGATAGTTTAAAAAGATTAGGATGAAAGAGACTAAACATAATGATTTGGGAAATACCTATCTACCCACCCAGACTTCAAAATATGAGGATTCCAGAGGATTTACCAAGTTGTCTTACTGAGTCAACCAAACAATTTTAATAAACAATTTTTCAAATTACAGCTGTTGATTGTTTTAGCTCTTTAAATATAAATTCTTGTAGAGCTCATACAAACTGTTACATGCCAATAAAAATACACAGCCCAGTCCTGAAGCTTACTTTAGCCACATAAACAAAAGCTTCAATTTCAATTTTCAAAATCATATTTAGAATTTGGCAAATATAAATAAAACAGCAGGTAAAACATGCCTGCTTATAGAGTATACACAATTTAAATAAAGCATAGATCATTTTAACAAAAGTTAAAATCTGTTTCAGTATGAAAATTTTAGCAATGACTTTTTGTAGTAGCATTAATTCATTAAAACTAGCCTTTATTTTTAAATGCTATGTTGAGTTTATAAATAATGAAATTTTAAAAATAAGAAAATGAAGCTAACAAGATACAGATGAGGCTGTTACCAGGCTCCGTGCATGTGAACAAGTGATGCGATAAACCTCCAGTCAGTGCGTTTAAGAAGCACGGGTGCGCCGCCACATGGCAGCAACAATGGCATACCTAATCTGTAGCAGATGAAGAAAATTTGGCAAACTCACATTTTACAAGACACAAAGCTTAAAAGGAAAAAAAAATTTTTTTTAATCTGCATTAACTATTCTTTTCAAACTACTGCAAACAAAGTGGAACTCAACCTTAAATTTAATCTTCTGCAACAAAGTACAATTAAAGAGGCCTGCTTTCCTTATTTTGGGTGCCAGAAAAATCAAATTACTGGAAAATGCTTTCCTACAAGAAAAAAAAAAATATCCTGAACTTTTTTCCTCTACAAATTTAACTTCTGAATTCTAAAATTTCCAATTTAGAGAAACATCCACATCACTATTAAAAACTAACAGCTCATATGGCATGACTATTTTGTTTTCTCAAAAGCTACTTTTTCTTTTATTACTGTTTCTTTATCTTCACAGTAATGAAGTCCACTCTTACTGAGTTAAATCATTTAAATCTCAGTACAGTTTAAACAATATTTAAAGTACTTTAAAACCAAAAAAAGTTAATTAACTAAGGCTATATAATTCACATGATGCATTCATTTGGACTTCTTTACTTGTTGTTAAGGAAGAAAGGATTAAAAGCAAAATAACCAATATGAGAACCTGAAAATGGTTCCAATTCACCCTACTTGCTCTACAGAGTTATGTAAGACAGGAAGAGAAGAGAGAAAAAGTAACCACAATTACACTCAAGTTGGCAAAATGTTTTCTCTCTTAGGCAGAAAAAGGAAGTATTCAATTCTGGGAAAGTTTCCTTTCATCTCTTTCTCTGGAGTCCAGTGACTTTACCCTGGACATGTACACCTTCACCACAGCACTCATCGTTGTGAATGTAAACATCCGTTTTCTTATCTGACTCCTCCATCGTTTCCTGGAGGGGCAGTAGGAGGGGCAGCAGGTCCCTTCCACCTTTCTTCATGCAATCCACAGAGCAAACCCTAGCACACAGGAAGTAGTCAAATGCTAGTGAAATAGTAATAAATGGAAGTTTTGCAGAGAATGCTCAGACACAGTGATAACACATGTTTAAATGGGAGCAAGGGAGATAAGTATGAAACACTAAGGAACAAAGTATGGCATTTCTGACATTCTTATTCAAGTATATGGTTGAACATACAGTGGAAGTGAATGTATGAGTAAAGAAAAAATTCTAAACTAGTAACTATTTTAGGTAGCTCTTCCTTAATAGTTCAAGTTTTTACAGTCCATTTAAGTGTTTTATTATGTAATTTAGGGATATTTTATTTTATGCTAAATAGTGATTTAGACTACAAGGTAAAACAAAGTTAAGACTATCCTTCATAATAATTCTACCCTGGAAAATATACTCTAACAAATACGATAACAAATTTTAATTTAAAAATAAAACTAACCAAAAAAAACTCTTGTTAAAAATCAATAAAGTAACAACGGTGCTCTTTCATGAATAATAATAAAGTGAGTAAGATTCAGAGTCAATCAAAAGACTACGAATGGTGACTCACCCATTTTCTAATTATATTGTTTAAAACTCTGAAGAAAAACCTAGCTTACTCTGTAATTGCCCAAAAAAGCTTTGTTTCCTTAGTTATAAATTAGCTTCCTGCATTTGCTGACAGAAAAAAATAATCAGTGGCAGCCATTTAAAGTTACATATTAGGTCTTAAGCTTTTTATGAAGTTTTTATCAACGGGGGGCTTCCCTGGTGGTTCAGCTAGTAAAGAATCCACCTGCAATGCAGGAGACCTGTGTTTGATCCCTGGATTGGGAAGATCCCCTGGATAAAGGAAAGGCTACCCACTCCAGTATTCTTGCCTGAAGAATTTCATGGCAAAGAATTTCATGTCCCAAAGAGTCAGACACGACTTCATGTTCATGAAGAATTTCATGTCCCAAAGAGTCAGACACGACTGAGCAAAATTCACTTTATGAATTGGGGAAAAGAAGAAACAAAACAGCCACCAGTAAACATTCTGACAGAGGATCAAGACATGAGACGACAAACTCAAAAGCTTTAGCGATTACTTCTAACTGTCAGCAGCTAAAGGATTAGTTGAAATTAAAATACGAGATTTGAAGTCAGTTAATAAGCAATATTGAAATTTGTTCCACTCAGTATAAATTCTTTTTAATTAATTGCTGATTAACTTAAAAGAAGACTGATAAGTCTTATCATACAGTTCTGGAGCAAGAGTCACTGCTTTTGGTTTTATCATTATATAGCAAATTCCATCATCATATCATCAAGTATACTTTTCTTACCTTTTTAAGATGTCATTTCACTGAAGCCAAGGAATGGGACGCTGTCTTACCAACCACCTAATTCCTGGCACTGACTAACATTTCAAAAATCTTGACAACTACCATCGACTTCAGAAAGGAAGCTTACTCTTCTCCCATATTCCTGAGTCCTGTCAACTGACATGATGAAAACAAGTAGAGGCAGGATTTCTTCTGTGATGCCTACCAGTTCCTGTAACATTCACAGGTGAAAATGCCTACAAACTGCAGAGTGCTCATAGTCTGTCTGTGTTTGTGTGCGTATGAATAAGTACAGCACACATACATATATACATTTTTAACTTTAAATTAATCACTCAAATTATAGTTAAGATAAAATCTGTAAATTGCATTTAAAGACAATCTGAATTGTCATCTCATACTACTAAGCCATAAATCCTTCTGGCTTACAGTTACCATTTTTACTTTTTCAGAATCAGATACACTTTGTATAATACATCTCCTATGAACGTAACACAGGGGTTGGCAAACAATGTGTTCTCGAGCCAAATTCAACCCAGTGCCTAACAATATATGGCTGTGTTTGTGCCACAACACAGAGCTTAATAGTGGAAACCGAGACTTTAATATGGGATGAAAAGTCTAAAGTATGTACTACATAGCTCCTTACAGAAAGCTCCTTACAGTTTGCCAACTCTTATCACAGTATAATAGCTGCAACTGAGAGCTGTTAAGTACCTAGCCTGGTGCAATATGTGTTATATGCCTCATCTAAAATCTTGTCAGGAACCATCTGGAGTAGCTATTAACTCTAGTCTCAAACAGAGCAAATCAAAGTTCTAGACTATCAACAGTATAAGCAGCACTTCCTAGAGTCTTAAGCCCATCCATAAAAATTTTTGTTCAGATGGTCTTGGATGGAGCCCAGATACCTACATTTTCCCCAAGTACCCTAAGTGATTCTGGTGCAGACAGTAAAGGATTAAATATAAACACTTAATGAAGAGATAAAAACAACTTCTTTAATACCACCTACTTCCATATGTGATTGAGCAGGGATCTGCACACAAGAGTGTTTGGTTCCAAAATCTATATTCCTTTTGACTTCTCTTTAAAGTTACTTAAGAGTCTGATTAGTCTTTTAAGAGTAATATATCTCCTGATAAGAGTTACTTAAGAGATTTTTAATCTAGTTATACTATATACAAATCTAAGTTATTATAGCTGAAAAGTACATGCAGAGACCAAGATGATCCAATATACATTCATGAAGTTTAAAATTTGTACTTTCAAGAAATTAAGGGTCTGAAATACACTGTATCTTATTACTTTATATATAGCAATAGGTGGGTACAAAATGGTGAAGCCCTGAGCTCAAATCACATGAACGACTTAACAAGTGATAACAAATCAAACACATTTGTGAACATAATATGTAATTTAATCATTTATTCTATGTAGAAACCATTTTAATTCTGAAAGACTTAAAACTTGGGATTTCAGATGCTACAAAGCAGTAAGTTAAAGAACTCTGCAGTGTATGTTTCTAATTTCAATGAACCTCCTGAGAGTACCATTATAAGTACTAATGCTATGCTACAGCTCAAATACATATATTCTTTGCTTATTAAATTCACTAAATTTATATAATTTACCTTTTTTAAAAGTATGAGGCAAGTTACTTCTCCTTATAACTAAAGACAATATGTCATAACCACATTACTTCAAAACCATTAGCTCCTAATTCAAAACAAGTAAGATAATAGCAGGATAAGATAATAAAAAATAAAAACAAGCTTCTTGCCACATTTTCATGAGTTTCAGATTTTACCTGAACAACATTCCAAACATGTTTTCTTAATGCTTATGTATCAACTAATCACATAGAAATTGATTTTTTTAATGGCTGCCGCAAAGTCCAAAGTAGCCTTCCTAATGAATAGTATAAAACCATTGGTAAGAAGAAAAAAAAAAAACATTGTAAGAAAATATAACATAATATTTTCATAACTAACACACAAACATAACCACAAAGACAAGAAGAAACAAATAGTACATAATAGACTCCTATGACGAAGGGCAAACTCTAAAACTGTATCAACATATTTACACTTGTTAAACTGTGAGTTTTATTCTTCAATGTCAGGAAGAAAAATTAGACACAAAAGTATGATTTAGGTAACTGCTGGTAAAACAAAGAATGACAAGAAGTTTGAACTTTTAAAGCCAGGATGAAGCATAAATATTTTATTTGAAAATAGGAGAACTTTTCATATCACTAATCAGCAGTTCAGATAGCCAACTAGTTCAATAAAAAAGCAAAAATTCATGTTTTATACCTAAAACATAGTAATCTGATTTTTTTGGTCCCTTTTATTTTAGATATAAATTACGTTTGTTTGGTGAAATGAATATGCAAAAGAAACTTATAAAATAAAAATGTAAAAAGTTAAAATTATATTCCAAAGGAAATAACAGATTCTCTTAATTAACTTGCAGTTAAAAATAAAGCTGAGTGTCCACTTCAAATGTAAGATGAAGGCCCTTACTTGAAATTCCATTATATAATATAACGTGTTATTAGGTCTTGCACTGAACTTAAAAGATAATACATCACTTTAATGAATAACTAATATTCTTGTTTCACAAATGGCATTGAGATTTGGTTACTATTATACAATGTAGTACATATATACTGTAACAACTATAGGTAATAAATGGATAACAATAAATTAAAGGACACTGTCAAGTACTTAATGTTGTAGGATATACTGGAAGTTTTTAAAAAAATTATTCCACAGACTTCAAGACATTCAAAATAGAGATGTTAGCTCAAAACTTTTTTAGACTCTCTAATCTAGATTAAAATATCAAATATAAAAGGGACTTAAGCATGTTTTTGAAAATATGTGCTTCAGTCTACCATTCTTGACAGTGTTCTTTGTTTTTCAAGTTGAAGTCAGTTATAAATATTACAAGCTTTTGCATTAGAACAGTCTCAACTTATAATTTGATAAGAATGGTCATAAATAATAATTTGACATAGTATGACCACTTAATCAGAATTCTTTGGCTTCAGTATCTTCAAAAAGCACACTTGTAATTCAAAATAATCTTCCAACTGTAATATTTATCTTCAAAACTGGTTTCCTACAAAATGCAATAGCTTCAAAGTTTCAGACAGACTTTTTGAATTAACACTAATCTTTCAACCAAAATTGTGTCTTTTAACACAAAATTGTGTCTTGAAGGGCATCTACCATTTTAGCAACCAAACCTCAAACCACTTTATCCAATAATATTATACAATCATGTGTTTCTTAAATATGAAAACATTAGAGAATTTGAATACAACAAGATAAAAACAATCCCCAAAAACATTTCACCAAAAAGTATCTCTGTCCTCCTCAAAAAATGTTAAGACAATTTACTAAAGTGTCTTGATTATTACTTCAGTAGATAAAATTTCAGCAACTACAAAATAAAATTTCCTCCATCTGTGGCTTATTTCCTTAGCATCAAAATATCTAACAAGTCAGTAAAATAAACAGGTAATAGGAAACCTGGATACATTTGTGTTTAATACTCGGTCCCCCCCCAACACTCAGAATATTTCTATATTTATAAAACAGTGCAATGTCAAGTTGGTTTTTCAATAACCCTCATTACAAGCAGGTGCATTTTCAAACCACGAATTATCAAATATTTACAATTAAATTTATAAACAGTCATGTCATCATTTTTCACTTAAAACTCTAACAGAAACCAAAAACTATTTCTAATAAACCAATTCTAAGAAACAATTTATACAACTATGCAGAATATTCCTAATATAGCACAGTTACCATGACTTTGTAACCAAAAGAAAACACTTCAGTCTTCATACATGTTTTTAACCCTTACATTTGAATTATATTGATTGATACAAAGATCAAAGGACTGTTATAAACACAAAGAAAAAAAAACTTTACTTACTGCTAAAGTCAGATACCTACCTTGTTTCTCATTGTAGATTATATTCTTACACAACAGGTCATTATGGCAAAGCACAACAGGTGAGCCCAGGTTGGAAAGAATCTTCTTCATCCAAGTCATTTCTTCCTGAAGAATCTGAGAGCTTGGGATATCACTTAAGAACCTTTCAGTTAAAAAAAAAAAAAAAAAGTTACATCTTGTTTATATTAATGACATGTTTTTTTAAGTTTCCCTAAGGAATAAAACCTTTTTTTTTTCTTTTTGGTCATATATAACTTGAATTTTTTCCTTTCAGTTTTAAGATATAACTGACACACACAGCATTATACAAGGTGTACAAAATTAAATTTGACTTACATACATAATGAAATGATTACTACAATAAGGTTAGTTAAGTATCCATCATCTCATACAGATATAAAATAAAAAGAAATATTTTTCTCTTAAGGAACTCATGTTCTTAACAACTTTCATATATAACAATGTAACAATATAACAAAAGTTGTTATAACAATATAACAACTTTCATATATAACATAGCAATGTTACTTTACCATGTTGTATATTACATCCCTAGTGCTTATTTCAGAGAAGGCAATGGCACCCCACTCTAGTACTCTTGCCTGGAAAATCCCATGGATGGAGGAGCCTGGTGGGCTGCAGTCCATGCGGTCGCTAGAGTCGGACACGACTGAGCGACTTCACTTTCACTTTCCACTTTCACGCACTGGAGAAGGAAATGGCAACCCACTCCAGTGTTCTTGCCTGGAGAATCCCAGGGACAGGGGAGCCTGGTGGGCTGCCGTCTATGGGGTCACACAGAGTCGGACACAACTGAAGCGACTTAGCAGCAGCAGTGCTTATTTATTTCATATCTGGAAGTTTGAAATTTTTGCCTACTTTCATCCAATTCCCCCTTCCCCACATCCCACCTTTGGTAATCACAGATCTGATCTCTTTTTGTCTGAGTTAGTTTGTTTGTTTTTGAAATATAAATGACCTACAATATTGTTACTTCCTGGTGTACAACATAGTAATTCGGTATTTCAATACGTAACAAAAAATCTATTTTTAATAAGTTCTTTCCATTTAAATGTAGACTTCTGAATTAAAACAGGCCAATTATTCTAAGATTAGAATAAAGAAAATCCATGATAAACAACTTTAGTATGAATAAAAAGCAACTGAACAAGACACCTTAAATGCACAGCATAAAAGTAAAAAGTGTATCAGTACAAAACAGGGCGAGGGAAGAATATACATGTCTAACAGCTGACATTTACTAACACTATTCTTCTCAATGTTTTATATTTATCTCCATTTTACAGATGGGAGAAACCAAGACACATAGTTTAATAAAAAGAAGTTTAAGTATTTAAAGTCACAAAGACAGCCTATTAAAGAACTAAAACATCTATCTCAAGCTTGGAAGGGTGAATGTAGAATAAATTAGTTAAAGTCACATTTGAAAGTCAACAGATATATCTGGGGTTCCAGGTGGCTCAGCAGTAAAGAATCCACCTGCAGTGCAAGAGCTGCAGGAGACTTGGGAAGATCTCCTGGAGGAAGAAATGGCAACCCACTCCAGTATTCTTGCCTGGAGAATCCCATGGATAGAGAAGGCTACAGTCTACAGGGTCGCAGAGAGAGACATGACTGAAGTGACTTTGCACACATGCATGCAGATATTATCTATTGCTGACAAATCAACTCATTATTATATGATAATCATCAATCATATAAACATTATGATACTATCATATGATAACGATATCATAGAATATTCATCTTTACAGAGAATTGCCTCAGTAGTTAGACTGGAAGGATGAGAGTTAGTTTGACAAAAAGGATTGGCGATTATGGCTTTTTATTCTGTACTCTTTTCTGTACTATTTATTGTGCCATATTTGTAATAATAAAAATACAATGGAACAAAAATACTGTGCTGCTATTAATTCCTCAATAGCACCATCAGGCTTACAAAATTGCTGTTCCTCCTCTTCTTCCCTAAAACTTCAAGACAAGTTCTCTTCATTCTTTCTCTATACAGTCTCTCAGATTACCCCTTTCATTTTACAATACAATAAACAGTCTGTATCACAGTTTACTTTAATGAATCTGCCTATTCACTGTTCTCCCAACTGCTGCATTCTCTTCTACACATAGCTTCCAACAGAGATCCGTATATGCGCTTTTTAAAATGGTGTAATTATTCAAGAATTTATTTTAAAAGTACCGAGTTGAATGGAAAAATAGGACTCAAAGGATTATTAACATAATCACAATCATGTACAGACAAAAAGGAATGAAAGGAAATATGAAAAATATTTTTAATATTAACTATTTTTAATACTTTAGTTGTGTATTTTCTACTGGGGCAAGGATCTTTTGTTATCTACCATAGGGCATCTCCAGATTTATCACTAACCTCAAGAATTTAAAGTAACCTCTGAATAATAATTTTTAAAATAGCAGCTAACATTTATTTAGCACTTAAATGTATAAGCACTGTTCTAAGATATGTGTATATACTGACTCAATCCTCACAAAATCCCTAAAACGTAAACATCTTACCCTTGTTATTTCCATTTTACAGAAAAGGAAACAGGTACTTTGTCCAGGGTTACACAGCAGAACTGAGATTTGATCCCAGGTAGTCTGGCTCCAGAGCCTTGTACTCTTAATCCATACAATATCATACTGCCTCTCAACACTGAACCACTGCCAGCTTCATTATTTTAAAGTGATTTTTTTCCTGAAACCTTTCAATAAAATTGTTATTTCGAAGGTGGATTCTTTTTGTTTTTATGTGATCACTGTCTGAGTATCCAGCACCATGGACACACTTTCAGAGGTCTGTCTACCCCAGTTTACAGGGTATCATATCCCTGTCCTTTCAGAGTCTGACAAACTGTGAGCAAACAAAGCACACACACAGTGAGTCAAACTAATCTTTCGAAATAATCAACTTTAATTTTTTCCTAATGAATTATAAAAAATAAAACAAGAAAAAAAAATCCACAGGTCCTGCTTACCTCTGTCATTCTTAAAGACTTCCTGAATACAAAAGCGAAAGTCTTCATGTACATTTTAGATATAAAGACAAAGCAAGATTTGCAATTTCTGTACTAGTATTAATAACATTATGGAAAAACATGCTCGGTGTAGTTTCTGAGGCATGTGTCACAGACTGTTTCAGAGGGTCCCAGCAGGACTGCGCTCTCTTTGTTAGGAGCATTCAAGATGGTTAAGTAGGAAGACTGAGCTCACCTGCTCCAGCGGGCACATCAAAATTACAACTACCGACAGAGCTACTAATGAGGACAAAGACCAGAAGACTAGCACAAAAGATTTTTCAAAGGTAGAATGGAGAAGCCACAGTAAGACAAGTAGAAGGGGCAGAGATGCAGCACAGTGAAGACCCACAACCCTGGGTGGGCAACCCACAAATGGGAGGATAATAATTACAATTGCAGAGGTTCTCCACATGGAGAGAAGACAAGCTCCATATCTGGCTCCCTAGCCCAGGAATCCTACACTGGGAAGGCTGGCTCCTAGAACATTTGGCTTTTTAAGGGCACACTTTCAGGAGAACCAGAGGGCTGTGGGAAACAGAGATTCCACTCTTAAAGGGCACATACAATATCCCACATACTCTGGGATCCAGGACAGAAGCAGTAATCTGAAAGGAGCCTGGGTCACACCCACCTGCTGATCTTCAAGAGCCTCCTGGAGAGGCAAGAAGCAAATGAAGCTCTCCCTGGGCTCACAGGCACTAGCAGCAGCCATTCTGGGAGCTCATTCTACCAAGAAGACACTGGTCCTGGCAAGCCCCACTATGGAATCCTCCCTCTAGCTCACTGGCACCAGGACCCAGCCCCACTCTAGCTGCTAAAGTTTTAGGACACCTTGGGCCCCTACCGCAGCCATCCAGGGATCTTGCCCCACCCACCAGCAAGCTGATACCAGCTTCCAGGACACCCTGGACCCCAAAGCCAGCTGTGCTTGAACCAGCCCTTCCCACTGGAGGTCCTGACACCTACTCTGAGGAACCTCAGGGTCCTGTAGCCAGAGACCCTGGGACCTGACTCCACCCCACAGCAGACCAGCTCTAGGCCCAGGAAGTTCCAGGATCTGCGCCCTGTCCACCAGAGGCCCACACTAGACTGAGGATCTGTAGCCCCACAACCACCGACCCCAGACCCAGTTCTGCCCACCAGAGAGCCAGCCTGGCCCGCTTAACATTGCTGTACGTTATACACGGAAGTTGTTAAGAGAGTAAAACCTAAGAGTTCTCACCACAAGGAAAAAAATTTTTTTTCTATGTCTTTATTATGACAGATGTTCACTAAACTTATTGCAGTAATAATTTCATAACATATATAAGTCAAATCATTATGCTGTATATCTTAAAACTTATTCAGTGCTGTGTGTCAATTATATCTCAATAAAACTGGAAGGAAAAAAAACTTGTTTATATAATTTAGATTCTAAATTCTGATTTACACATTTATCTTTATAGGAAATGAAATATCTTAGTTACTCTGAACCTGAAGTCCTACAAAATCTGAGACTCCAGTAAAAGAATTTTCAATCTCATTATATGAGACTTTAAAAGTCACAATAAACTAAGACAACCCAAACCTTTTCACACTTCAATATGACTACACTGCCCCAGTGTAGATCTCTAGGCCCATTCAAAGCAGCCTTCCTTGGAACAGAAAGAATTGCTTTAAAAAGGTCTCTATGGTCAATTCACACTATAAAAAATATACCCAATAACAGTAACCTTTATATTATGTTTACTGCCAAATAAATGTTCTATATTTGTTTCTTGGCTCCCCACTTCCCCACTTTTATAGGGACTGATTTTTTTTTTTTTTTTTTTTTGAGCTGACTAGGGAAGAAAGCAGATTTCTGTAGTGTCTTCTCAGAGTCAAATGAATTAATGTTTATTTTACTTAAATACAAAGAGATAAACAAAATCAGATTTTACACACCTTACAGTTATCTTCGAAACCCTATATATGTAGCAAAACAATGTAAAACATAATTTCAAATGAAAAAAGTAATTCTACCTTTTATTAATGTCTTCATCTGCAAATCCTGTGGGAATGAGAGAGAAATATTTTCCCATCTTTAGCCACAGGTTAGATTTGGGAATCCAGCCATTGTGTGCATGAATAGCATGGATTTTAGCAAGCTGACGAGCTATTAGCCTGTTTAAAAACAAAACAGCATAAAAAGGAAAGTGTTATGCACCATACAGTTCATATTTACTCAAAGGTAAACTAAAATAATTAGGATGCTTTTATCATGTAACATGATTTCTTTTTACCTTACATAAGATTCAAAATAATATGGCAAGTCAACTCTCATTAGAAAAGGTAAACATTTAATACATAAGTAGGAAGAAATACCTAAAATTAATAAAGCAATTATAGTCCAAAGGGATTGAGTGGCAGCCTATTTTGATTATACAATGTCAGCAACCAGCAGAAGAATACACATCTATAAATGATTTCAAGGCACATATTAGACATTAATTACCAATACATTTAAATTACACTGAGTCATTTTAATTTTGAGCCTTTGAAGTCACTGAAGTTAAAGGGCAAAGAGGACTAAAAGGTAAATGGGCAGATAAAAAGGTTTTATGAGTTAATTTCTGAAGGGGGGTGTTAACAAATTCTCTGAACAAATGTTAGGATTTTATGATGTCAATCAACCTTGATATAATGACAAAATAATTTGAAGCTGTGTGTATTTATGTCCACACTATCTTTTTATCTGTAGAACCTAGTACAGCAAATGCTAATGGAGGAATAAGCATACTACATAGAAATAAGAACTAAATTAACACTCAGTCCATAGAACAGTAGATAGAAAAGTGACAACAATAATCTACAAAAAAAGAACTTAAAACTGGCAAATCTTCAACATTACAATCTAATGTAACATCCCTCAAAGTAAAGTCCTAGGACTTACAATACAGCACCACCAAGGAATTTCTGAAGTTCTACCCTGCATCTACTGAATCACAAATTCTAGGGGTACACCCTAGCACTCTGCATTTTAAACAAGATTTCCAGGTGATTCCAATTCACTGTGTAATTTGAGAAGTACTGACTTAATGTTCCAATTCTGCTTTTGAAGTCACTGAGGTTAAAGGGCAAAAGAGACTAAGGTAAAGAGGTAAGTGGGCAGATTAACAGGTTCTACGACTTAATTTCTACATCTTATGTTAACAAACATTAGCTGGCCTATGTACTAAAATGGATCTTTGGAAACTTAAAAAAAAAAGAAAAAAAAAAAAGCCTGGGTATTACCCCAGAAATTAAATGGTTTGGGGTGCAGCCACGGCATCAAGGTATTTTAAAAGCTTCTCAGATGCCGTGAATACGCAAAAATCACTTTAAACACACACGGAATCTAGTACTGTAGTTATAGCTCACCAATCTGTGATAAAATAACACAGTTTTATTATGTTTTTATACTACAATGAATATTCTTATCTACTTAGTTTTTAATAAGATTCCTGATTTTCCTTTGGAAAAACTTCCATCCCTCTCACTTTTAGTTCATGTGGTTCCTTCAGAGCTGATCTCCATCCTAACCCCCTATCCCAGCTGCACCACTAACTTCAGGAGTGAAGAGATGACACAGACTTGCCCAGAGCACTCCATTCTGCATGCCAGAGTGATTTGTTCAGGGTATATTACCCAAGCCCAGGCTAAAAGGATTTGATCCCAAGACTTCTACGGAAGCTACTGACTTTGGGTGAAGCCATCAGAAAAAGAGGAACACACCCTCACACACACACACACACACGCACACTGTGCAAATTGATTAGATAAGTCTGCAACGGCAAGTAATTGTAACTGTCACTCTTCAGAAAAGTTTGCCAGAAAAAAAAAGCTAGCATACAGTAAAATAGACAGCAACACTCCTCATGACAGACACTATTAGAGCCCCTGGATCCACCCATGCTTGAACTTAGTATTCTCAGATATAGACACCAACAAATTCCTTCTTCTTTGAGCCAGTCTGAATTTTCATATTATTATCCTCAATAAGAGTCCTGATGCAGCTCAGAAGTGTTTAGACATTACTGCAAGTGAGTTCCAGTTTTACTACAAGAAATATTCAATGCTTTGTTTGAAAGAACATAGCTTTAAAGAACCAAGCAATTGACTTATATTCTTCATCTTTCCATTTAGATGATTATAATTCAGCTGATCACATCTATTTTGATATTCGATGATCTGAAAAATATTTCACAGTGGGGGTAATGCTCAATGCTTGTAAGAAGCAGAAAATTGTAACTGGTCTGACAGCACTTGAAGCAACAAAATGAGGTCTATGGGACATAGCCCTCACAGATCTGTCTTTGATGCACAATGCTGTAACTGAATTCACTGTTTCCCTATTGATTCTCTCCTGTACCCAGATACAGAAATTGGTCAGTTTCTCTTGTCTTCAGAGCACTACTGGATTTTACTATCGAATTAAAAATGAGTAAAAAAGTATTTGTAATGCTGTTCTTTAACCTACCTAAATTTTTAAAGAGAAACTTCCTAATATTGTTACTCTGAAGCTTAAAGATTACATGTAGATCACATCCAGCCAGTTCCTCGGCCTAAAGACGTTGCAAGTGTCATGTCTGACACATTCAATATTTTTCTTCTTGTGAGACATTCAATATTTTTCTCCTTCTACTGTTTTCTATTCTGAAAAATAAGTATGATGAGGTTTCACTGTAACTGAGTAATACTTGATTTTGGCCTTTATCTTGATGATTAAGTTACAATTCTATCTACGGATGCTGAAGTTATTTAAAAGGAGAGGCAAAAGGTATCTTAACTGAGAATATCTTTTGCCTTTAAGGCACTGCATTCTTGTCTAAGATGGAAAACTTTGCTGATTTGAGAATAAAACTAAGTATGCAACTATGAGAAGAATAAATCGTATTTTGATGAAAAAAAAAAAAAGAATCCTAATGCATTACCAAAATATTAAAATCCGTGATCTTTTTAGGTATGTGTGTTTTGGTTCATACCTCTCAAATTACCAAATAATCATTTTTTATCAATAATTATTGCCTGAATGATCTTAAGACCACATATTCTATAAGAATACAGAATAAAAAATCTATTTTTATTATCAATCTCTCATACAGTATTTGCATTAAAAAGCTAGGCCCATAAAAGTGCTATAAATAAACATATAGCACTTTAAGCACTAAGAAACTTCATTAAAAAACCAAGTGATAGTTAAAACGAAGTGCAAATAAACACACATATATATTTATATCCACGTGCATACATGTATACGTAAACTGGTTTTAAACTTTAAGAGAGGGAGTTGGGACAAGGGGTCTGAAGAAAAGTAATCCATGTTACATAAAACTCAAGGAGAAATCTACATCAACACAACATTATGACCTAAAACTGTTTACCCAACAAATGAGACCAATGATTCCAGAGAAGGGTCACATATTAGAATAGATACTTAATACCAACAAATTTTTATTTGCTGTTTTAAAAATAAATAATAATGTCATTTTTCATTGTTTTACCCCAGAGTTTATATGAGACTCTGATTTGAAAACCACAAAATGTAGTTTCAGAAGTTCTCCAAATACAAGTTATTCAGCTACGAGTGACTGAAATGACAATTCTACGGTAAATAGAATGGTCATAACTCCAAAGGGCTCTTACATGTTAACAGAATCTGTTGAACAGCTGCTACGAGAAAAAGCACCTACTAATTGTGAGAATCTTGACTTTTGGGGCAGAAAGACGGCTAACTGGAGCTGGGCCAGGATTTGAACTGATTATGTGATGCAAAGGCCAAGGTCTTTCCATTACAGTATACTGCACTAACACTGCATGGAATTAGCAAATCAATGCATTTCTCTGAGTCTCTGGGTTCTTAGAAGGAAAGCCAAATTACTCGTGTAATCTTAAAATCTCTCCTTCAAATCTAAGAGGGGATGTCTGTGAATAAAAGAAAAAAATTTACATAAACGTCCACTCAGTTTAGAGATTTAAGTTCAATAATGACAACAGGAATTCCACATTCATATTCATATACAAGGCTCCTGTAAACTAACTTCCCATCTCATAACAATTTCCTACTAGTCATAATAGAAATATTAAATATACACGATCTATGGACTAAAAGAGGCAAAGTTTTCCAAATGATACTGATTTTTATCAAAAATCAGCAACTATTTTCATCTTTGAGTAAATTTCTGAAATTACAAGTGAAATTATAAAAATTATTTTATATGAAATTTTAAAAATACTGTTACATAATGAGATACATATCTACTCAAATGGAAAACAAACTATTAATTACCAACCTACAAGAGCAAAATTAGTATTTTCAAACAAAGCTATATCAAAACTTAAGAGCTAATGATTAGTATCTTCTAAAGTAAATTATAGATGTATTTGTCCTTTCTAAAGGTGCATTGTCAAAACAGTATTTGATAACATAAGGGACAATGTTAATATTAAATGATAACATCATGCTTATATAACAGGTAAAAATATATTCAGAATATTATTTAAATGTTTTATAGCATTTTCCTATGTAATTTTTAAAAAATAGCAGCAAATAATAATAGTATAGTTGAGATTGCTTTATTAATGCTACTGATCAATACTATCACTAGGTTATCCTACAAGAGGCAAACACCATGCCTTATTCTTCTCTCTTAGCATTCAGCACTAAGAGGAGGTACTTAATAGATACTTGATGAATAAGAATCATCATCTTGGTAACAGATTCAGGGTACATTTAGAAACTTACCACAGGATTCTACCACTATTGGAGTTATTCTCAGGTGGATTAAAATCTATCCTGGATTTTTTTTTAATCTCATATAATACCAGTTGTGCCAAAATTAATGCAGAGCTACAGAAAGACAAAGTGACCATCCATTTGAAACACTGCCTGTTCTTTGACAAGACATAACTTGTATAATAAGTCTTTTTTTTCCCTCAAAATTTAGAATTCAAGCTAATTTCTACAGGGCTTAGAACTACTGGTCTATCTTCTCTGCAGCAAAATTAACAAGGAAAGGAAGAAAATCTATTATACAAATATCCTCATGGAAATAACAAATATAGTTAAACTGCAAGCACAGCAACTACATACTTAAAAACCAGGCTTTGCTAAGAGATTTTAAAAATTAAATAAGTCTACTTACAAGTTCCATACTCATCTGAAATTTTCGATAAATTGGTCTTGAAAAAAAACAACATGTAATTTGTGAAGGATGGCTTTGTTAGGAAAATTTTTGGTTTTTCACTTGTAACTGAATTCAACACAGTTGCAGAACACAAAATCAACACATAAAATATGTTGCAATTCTACATTATCAATGAACAAAATTCTCCTCAAAAAGGAGATTAAGTAAAACAACTACATTTACAATAGCATCAAAAAGAATAAAATGCTTAAAAATAAATTTATCGAAGGTAAAAAAATTTCTATACAAAACGTTGCTGAAAAAAATTAAATACAGAATTAAATGGAAATATATCCCCTGTTTGTGGACTGGAAGACTTAAAATTGCTAAAATGTCAATACTAGCCAAAATGATCTATAAATTCAATACTATCACTACCAAAATCCTAATAGCATTTTTTACATTAAACAGAAAAAAAAAAAAAAAAACCTAAAATTCAAATGTAATTTTAAGGAAACCCAGACAGATAAAAACAAGTTAAAGAAAAAAAGAATAAAGTTAGAGGTCTCACATTTCCTGATTTCAAAACTTATTACAAAGCTATAGTTATCAAAACAGAGTGGTACTGGCATATCACCACACACACAGACCAATGGAATAGAGCCCCAAAATAAACCCCCCAGTTTATGAGCAAATGATTTTCAATAAGGATGCCAAGACTATTCAATGGCAAAGGACAGTTTTCTCAACAGATGGTGCTAGAAAAACAGAATATCCACATGTAAAAGACAGAAATTCCTTAATCCTTTCCTTAAATCATCATAAAAATTAACCTGTCAAAAATCTAAATGTAAGAACTAAAACTATAAAACTTTTAGAAGAAAATACAGGGGAAAATCTTCATGACACTGGACTTGCTAAAAATTTCCTGGATATGACACCAATAGCACAGATGACAAAAGTAAAAGCAAACAAACTGACTACATATATCAATTTTTTCTTTTTTCCCCAGATGGGTAGGTAGGTGGCAGGTTAAATAAGCGAGAGAACTTACATATAAGGCTTGTCTTGGGTAGCTGCAGGAGAAATAGATCTACCTGCCTGCCAGAATCTTAGAAGTTTATATAGAAGTCTTAACGGGGTTCAGTAATGTATGCCATCCAGATAGTCTCAACAACACCCCATTCTCTCAAGGCTCTATCCTCGAACATAGCTTCCACTGGGGGAACAGTGAGCAGAGAACACATTCCAAGGGTGGGGGTGTGAGGAACCTCCTACTGTGTGAGTACAGCCCCGGTCAACTGATGGTCACATCTCCTTGATGATCTCTTCCAACAACTGCAGAGGTTGTTAGTGATCAACAAAACAATCCACGTACATCAAAATTTAAAACTGTGCATTAAAGGGCAAAATCAACAGAGTGAAAAGGCAACCCATAGAATTAAATAAAGTATTTGTAAGTTATATATATGATATGGAGTTAATATTCAGAATATATAAGTACTCTTACATCTTGACAACAAAAAATAATCCAATTAGAAAACTGGAAGAGGACCTGAATTGACATTTCCCCCAAGAAGATACACAAATGGCCACCAGGCATAAGAAAAGATGCTAAATGTGACTATTAGGGAAAAAGAGATCAAAATCACAATGAGATACCATCTCCTTATAATCAGGATGGCTACTATCAAAAAATAATAATAATAATGTCAGCAAGGACTTGGAAAAACTGGACCCTGTGCACTGCTGGTGAGAATGTAAATTGGTATAGGTGCTATGGAAAACAGTATGGCAGTTTCAAAAAAAATTAAAAATAGAATGACTGTATGATCGAGCAATTCTACTTCTGATAATATACCCTAAAGAACTGAAAACAGGGTCTAAAAAAGCATTTGCTCACCCACGTTCGTAAGAACATTATACATAACAGCAAAAAAAGTAGTAATACCCAAATGTTCATCCATGAATTAGTGAGTAAACAAAACATAGTCTACACGTACAATGGAATATTATTCAGCCTTTAAAAAATGGAAGGAAACTCTGATACATGCTACAACATGGATCAAGACATTAAGCTAAGTGAAATAAGCCAGTCACAAAAAAACAGAAGTAACACTAATATAAGGTATCCAGAGCAGTCAAATTCATACAGACAAAAAGTAGTATGGCTGCCAAGGGGGCGGGAGGGGAGAATGGGAAGTTGTTGCTTTTGTATATACAATTTTAGTTTTGCAAGAGGAAAGAATTGTGGAGAGTGTTTGCAAAACAATGTGAATGGACTTAACACTATGCAACTGCATACTTAAAATTAAGATGGCAAATTATGTTACATGTATTTTATTACAATTAAAAATAAAAATGTTAAATAATATAAATGGTCATAAAAAAGAATACAGTTCTTAAAAAGACTTGATTAGAACAATTCAATTATTTTCTATTAGCTAATTTTATATACAACAGGAAAAACAATTAGGTAATAAAAATAAGATTTCTTATTTTCACTATCACAGATGGTCCTTCTTCTATGTAGTCTCAATAAGATAAGGTTTTACTGCACTAACATCAAGGCAAATGCTACTTTAAATTCCATATTCAATAAAGCCAAATGTTTGAAAACCTCAAGGCTGCAGAGAATTTCTTCAAATACCCACTAATACTCACTAGTTGCTCCTTTCTTGGAAGCTTTTTAAAAACTGTAACTATAACAGGCATTTTTTGAAATTGAAATAAAAGATCCCAAATCCTACCTTCCCAACAGATTTTTTAAACACTCCTTTCAGTTTTTTACATAAACAAATTACTGCCTGATTGCAGCCACAGTTCAACTAATAAGAGCCGGGGCAATGTAGGTGAGAGCACAAAGTAGTAAAGTAGGCAGGCTCTGGTTATGGGGGTAGATGCTCGAGGAGTTCCAGGGGGACTCCTGAGGCTCGATCCGCCTTTGCGTATGTCGAGCCTCCTTCCTCATGACCTTTGTCACGGGCGGAGTACCTCACTCTGGCCCCCAACAAATAAGCTGATTTTTTCTTAGTCCTACATCAGACATTTTGTATGTTTTAGACAACATTCAATAATAACATAACATTTATTTGTGCTAATGTACCTTTGTTATATTCAAATATGAGTTGTTATCACACAACCAAGCCATATGACTTTCTTTTATAACTTACTATATATTGCCCTACGGATTTCCAAAAGAGAACATTACCAATTCTATTTGCAACCCATAGTTTACCAGTTCCACTATAATATGCTCAGCACTGGAAGCCGGCATTTTTTAGTTATGTTTATTGATAAATGTGCAATAACTCATTTTAAACTGCACTTCTCCCTGTATGTCTGTTGCTGAGCAGTTTTAACTACACTTCAGCCAATATTTCCAGCAAGAGGCAAATTTTAGAGAAATACCAGGTAAGAAAATTCCTAAACACCTTAGAATTTTTAAAAAATATAATAATAATTAAAGGTTTCTGTAATACTTGACTGCTGTAGAGAAATTCAAATAAAAAAGTTCATGATAAACTTGCATAGGCTGAATTACTAGTTAAGTATTAGCATGATGTAATTCATCTTTACCTGTCATCTCCCTCAGACTCCTCCATGTTCTGCATCACCTTTAAGGTCCAATTCAAATATCATCTTAGTTAAACACTGCTTATTTCCCAACTATACCACAGAAAATTAGTTGTACTTTTTTTAAAACCTTTTCTACTCCTCTATGTATACTATTTAGCTTATTTTCCCCCCAAGGCTACTGTCTATCACAGACTGTATTACTTACTAGTAGACCAGCTGACTGTTTGAATTACTTTTCCTCCCCTCAGATCAGTCACTCAGTTGTGCCCGACTCTTTGCGACCCCATGAATTGCAGCACACCAGGCCTCCCTGTCCATCACCAACTCCCGGAGTTCACTCAGACTCATGTCCATCCAGTCAGTGATGCCATCCAGCCATCTCATCCTCTGTCGTCCCCTTCTCCTCCTGCCCCCAATCCCTCCCACCATCAGAGTCTTTTCCAAGGAGTCAACTCTTTGCATGAGGTGGCCAAAGTACTGGAGTTTCAGCTTTAGCATCATTCCTTCCAAAGAAATCCCAGGGCTGATCTCCTTTGCAACGGACTGGTTGGATCTCCTTTCAGTCCAGGGGACTCTCAAGAGTCTTCTCCAACACCACAGTTCAAAAGCATCAATTCTTCGGTGCTCAGCCTTCTTCACAGTCCAACTCTCACATCCATACATGACCACAGGAAAAACCATAGCCTTGACTAGACGAACCTTTGTTGGCAAAGTAATGTCTCTGCTTTTGAATATGCTATCTAGGTTGGTCATAACTTTCCTTCCAAGGAGTAAGCATCTTTTAATTTCATGGCTGCAGTAACCATCTGCAGTGATTTTGGAGCCCAGAAAAATAAAGTCAGCCACTGTTACCACTGTTTCCCCATCTATTTCCCCTGAAGTAATGGGACCAGATGCCATGATCTTGGTTTTCTGAATTTTGAGCTTTAAATCAACTTTTTCACTCTCTTCTTTCCCTTTCATCAAGAGGCTCTTAGTTTCTTCTTCACTTTCTGCCATAAGGGTGGTGTCATCTGCATATCTGAGATTACTGATATTTCTCCCGGCAATCTTGATTCCAGCTTGTGCTTCTTCCAGCCCAGCGTTTCTCATGATGTATTCTGCATATAAGTTAAATAAGCAGGGTGACAATATACAGCCTTGACGTACTCCTTTTCCTATTTGGAACCAGTCTGTTGTTCCATGTCCAGTTCTAACTGTTGCTTCCTGACCTGCATACAGGTTTCTCCAGAGGCAGGTCAGGTGGTCTGGTATTTCCATCTCTTTCAGAATTTTCCACAGATCCACACAGTCAAAGGCTTTGGCGTAATAAACAAAGTAGAAATAGATGTTTTTCTGGAACTCCAACGAACGTTGGCAATTTGATCTCTGGTTCCTCTGCCTTTTCTAAAATCAGCTTGAACATCTGGAAGTTTATGGTTCACATATAGCTGAAGCCTGGCTTGGAGAATTTTGAGCATTACTTTACTAGCGTGTGAGATGAGTGCAATTGTGCGGTACTTTGAGCATTCTTTGGCATTGCCTTTCTTTGGGATTGGAATGAAAACTGACCTTTTCCAGTCCTGTGGTCACTGCTGAGTTTTCCAAATTTGCTGGCATATTGAGGGCAGCACTTTCACAGCATCATCTTTCAGGATTTGAAATAGCTCAACTGGAATTCCATCACTTCCACTAGCTTTGTTCATAGTGATGCTTCCTAAGGCCCACTTGACTTCACATTCCAGGATGTCTGGCTCTATGTGAGTGTGAGTGATCACACCATTGGGATTATCTGGGTCGTGAAGATCTTTGTTGTACAGTTCTTCTGTGTATTCTTGCCACCTTTTCTTAATATCTTCTGCTTCTGTTAGGTCCATACCATTTCTGTCCTTTATTGAGACCATCTTTGCATGAAATGTTCCCTTGGTATGTCTAATTTTCTTGAAGAGATCTCTAATCTTTCCCATTCTGTTGTTTTCCTCTATTTCTTTGCATTGATCACTGAGGAAGGCTTTCTTATCTCTCCTCGCTATTCTTTGGAACACTGCATTCAGATGCTTTTATCTTTCATTTTCTCCTTTGCTTTTCGCTTGCCTTCTTGTCATAGCTATTTGTAAGGCCTCCTCAGACAACCATTTTGCTTTTCTGCATTTGTTTTTCTTGGGGATGGTCTTGATTCCTGTCTCCTGTACCTTGTCACGAACCTCCATCCATAGTTCATCAGGCACTCTATCTATCAGATCTAGTCCCTTAAATCTGTTTCTCACTTCCACTGTATAGTCATAAGGGATTTGATTTAGGTCATACCTGAATGGTCTAACATAGTAAATACTGATAAATATAATTCACAATAACAAAAGCTCTTTAGGTCCTCAGTAAACTTTAAAAGTTTTAAAAGAGTCTTAGGACCAAACTGAGAAGTTTAGATCTAAACTATAAACGAACTTGCGGTTTTCAAATCAAGCCCACTTATTACAATTTTCAAGAGCAGAAAAGAAAATTTTATCAATTTTAGAAAATTTTTAGAGCATTTCCTTATAAAAACACAATATATTGAATTAAATAATAGAAGTTTAAAGAGTAACAAAGAAGTGTTAACAGTATTAAAAGGATCTTAGTGAGCAATAACTCTGAAACTATGAGCAACTGAGTGACAAAACTTAATAAGAAATGTGTAATGCTTTGATTCAAGCACTATTTTAAAAAATTAAGGAGAAACCTTGACCTTCTATAGCAAGCTAATCTAAAACCTATCACTTATATTTCTTTTGCAAAGTAAACTATGAGAATTCAGATAAAAAGGAATGCTTTTTCTTTAGCAAAAACAAAACAAAACCCAAACAAGAGAAAGTTTCTAAATTTACTAAATCGTTGCTTAAAGAAAGAAAAGGCAGTTTCAAAAAACATTTCCTTAGTGCACTTAACTTTTCAAAAGGATAAATTACTTAGGAAAAGAAATGTACCTGAAAATGGCAGGGTTGCAGACATGCTTTGGATCCAACGCTTCTCCCTGTATAAATTCATAGCACAGTCCATTATTGAAGGTACAGTAGAGCTGTGGTGCGCAGCCATGAGCCTGCAACACTCGGAAACTCTTCACTTCCTCATCACGGTCGACTAACAACTCAGTCTTATTGCCATAAATTCGCACCAGGACGACATCCTCCATTGTATTACCCACATAACAGCCAATAAGTTTATTTGTGATTCCATCAGTGAAAAGCTGCCCCCAAAAAAAAGAAAAAAAAAGGAAAAACAATTATTCACTTTTAAGGAAGAATTAGGAGATAACTTGAAAAACATTAAACACTAACTGAAAAAAAATCTACTTAATTTTTGAATATAATTTTGCCTGTTGCTGCTGCTGCTATGTCGATTCAGTCGCGTCCAACTCTGTGCAACCCAATGGACGGCAGCCCACCAGGCTTCCCTGTCCCTGGGATTCTCCAGGCAAGAACACTGGAGTGGGTTGCCATTTCCTTCTCCAATGCATGAAAGGGAAAAGTGAAAGTGAAGTCGCTCAGTCGTGTCGGACTCTTCACGACCCCATGGTCTGAAGCCTACCAGGCTCCTCCGTCCATGGGATTTTCCAGGCAAGAATACTGGAGTGGGGTGCCATTGCCTAACATGTCTATAACTTTAATTCCAGATGTAAACAAAATGGAATGCTGCTATTTAATATGTTGTGTAGTACAACACACACATTCTTTCTCTCGCCTATGTCTAACAGATTGGAAAATCTCTGAAGATAGGGAAAGTGGCTTTCTTCCTAGCATAATATATGTTATAAAAAAGTCTTTAATAATGTTCACAAGTTTAAAACTACAAACATAATGTACCATAATTTTTATTATGGTAAATCTCCAATTTATAAAAAAACTTAATTTTAAATGTTATTTTCAAAGATTACTTAACATAATATACACTAGAAATTCTTCTAAGTATTCAGGTTATAATAATTTAAACTTGAATGCTACAGCTAAATAAGCAGCAGCAGCACAATCTTAATTAGATGAAGATAGAGAAGTAACTAGAGATTTCACAGATATTTTCTAAAAGGGAGTTTGAGGACTTTTCAAGATTTTTTTTGCTGCACCCTGAGGCATGAGGGATCTTAGTTCCCCAACCAGGGACTGAACCCATGTCCCCTGCAGTGGAAGGGCAGAGTCTTAACCAACAGCCCACCAGGGAAGTCCCCTCAGGAGTTTTAAGGTCCTTTTTCAGATTTGCATATAATATTATATGAAAAAGCAAACAGATGATTAGCAATATTAGTTCTCTAAGTCTATTCAAAAACTGCAACTTTTGTCTTCCTCTACATTAATTTGACACTCAGTTCAGTTCAGTTGCTCAGTCGTGTCCGACTCTTTGCAACCCCATGGACTGCAGCACGCCAGGCCTCCCTGTCCATCACCAACTCCCAGAGTTTACTCAAACTTATGTCCATCGAGTCAGTGATGCCATCCAACCATCTCACCCTCTGTCATCCCCTTCTCCTAAAATTGACATTAAAACTTTCTATTTACCCAATTATAACTCAGAGCTTTTGGAGGCTCTTGGGTAGAATAAAGGGATAAAAGTGAAAGCAAGTGTTAAGGACATTTTTCCCAAGACAAATGGGAAAGAACAAGAATAATGAACAAAGGATAAGTTTTAAATGTATACACATTTAACTAATGCCTGAGAAAGAGGGTAATCATTTTTATTTTGATAAGACTGTTGTAATGATAAATGATACCTGAAAAGGCTTTAGATCTTCAGGTGAAATTTAAAAGAAGTGTTTACTTATCCTTATTTACCTAATGTAGGTAAATTTAATGAGCTAATGTGAAAAGATTTATTTTGAATATCTATGTTTTGGGGGTATACAAACTCTGCTTTCCACCTAGATTTCAAAAAGCTGGTAGGTAGGGAGACAATGACAAGAAGCATATGCCCTTATACTAAATTCCAATCATCATTTTCTTAAAAACTATGCTGCAAGTTTGTTCTTATTAAAATATCAACTCACACATATTACTCTGTAACTCCTCCAAATGTCATGTAGAAATAAAATATTTCAATTATTGAAATAAAGTTTGAGAAATTAATGTTCTGAAATGCTTATGATGAATGACACTCCACACTTCTCAAAGGAGTAAAATCTATGTTTTCTACATCCCCTCAACAAATATTTAGTAAGGACTTAAATACTGGCTTCCCTGGTGGCTCACCGGTTAAAGCTTCTGCCTGCAATGCGGGAGACCTGGGTTCAATCCCTGAGTCAGGAAGATCCCCTGGAGAAGGAAATGGCACCCCACTCCAGTACTCACGCCTGGAGAATCCCATGGACGGAGGAGCCTGGTGGGCTACAGTCCACGGGGTCGCAAAGAGTCGGACACGACTGAGCGACTTCACTTTCACTTTAAATACTAGCTTGTCTTATTGATATAACTTATAACAAAGTTATTCTTTCACTCTTGCCTGTAATAAATTTCTTTAATTGTGCATGCTATATTGTATATTTATGTGTACACACAGAAACACACATTTAAGATGTATGCACTTAAAAGGGCTAGAAGTGGATAACATTACTGGATAAGATTATTGAATAATATACACACATTTATAAGGATGACATTGAGTCACAACTCCAATGACACTAACCCTAACATACTCTACTATACAAAATAGCTAAAAATTTACAATAAAATGATAGTCACAATAAATTTCTGGGGCAAAAAAATATTGCTTCATTTATAAGAGTATTTTGCTTCCCTGATTGGCTCAGCTGGTAAGGAATCCACCTGCAATGTGGGAGACCTGGGTTCAATCGCTGGGTTGGGAAGTTTTCCTGGAGAAGGGAACGGCTACCCACTCCAATATTCTGGCCTAGAGAATTTCATGAACTGTATAGTCCATGAGGTCACAAAGAGTCAGACACGACTAAGCGACTTTTATTTCACTTCATAAGAATATTTTATGTAAAGTATCACTTAATTTATATTTATGTATAAATAAGGATAGAAATGTCTACAAAAATATCCAACAGAAATATTAGGTAGTTTAAATCCTGTCTCCTGTTTCCCTGTTTTAAACTTTTTTCTTTCGGCTTATGCATGTTTTCTTTTTTTTTTCTTCCACGATCAATCCAGTTTAAATGCGAAAAAATTAAATTAGTGAGAAAAACAAAAGGAGCCCAATAGCTAGGAACAGACCCAGTACATACAGCAAGGCCTGGAGATTCAGTTGAACATAAGTAATTTCACAGAACATCAATATCAGATGAGACCACTCTGTGTCCATAACGCATCAAGACAAAAACAAAGCCACTCCGTAATCATGTGTGAACACAGATAAAACCATGAATTTTTTCCAAACCACAAAAATCACCAAACATCCCCCTGCTCTGGCTAATATGAGGAACTGCTGTTCCTTTTCAAGTCACAGCTCTGTCCCTGCTTCATTCCTCCAGTCCTCTAGGTAACGTAAGTTACCCACAGTCACAGACTTGCTCCACTTCCTTTCTGACAGCACCCAATCCACAGGAAAGCCTCATGTCTGACTCTTTGTGATCCCATGGACTATACAGTCCATGGAATTCTCCAGGCCAGAATACTGGAGTGGGTAGCCTTTCCCTTCTCCAGGGGATCTTCCCAACCCAGGGATTGAACCCAGGTCTCCTAGGTTGCAGGTGGATTCTTTACCAGCTGAGCCACAAGGAAAGCCCAAGAATACTGGAGTGGGTAGCCTATCCCTTCTCCAGGGGATCTTCCTGACCCAGGAATCAACAAGGGTCTCCTGATTTGCAGGTGGATTCTTTACCAACTGAGCTATCAGGGAAGCTTCCCTGAACCCTCTCCTAAATTTTTATACTAAGTCCTTTCTAATACCCACCATTACTCATGGAATAAGTCTTCCGCAACTGCAAGGAGTAATAAATCCAATTTGTTCAGCTATTCAAATGACCTCTTGATGGAGATTTCTGAATTTAAAGATGTATGGATAATGCTTTTTCGCTCTTGGATGGTTCCTATCTCATGCATAAATCAATAATTAATTCAAGGTACTTCAGCTTTCCAAAACAGACAAAAATATACTAGGTATATGCTAGGTATGAGTATTATATCAGATATACACTAGAAATGTAAAATTCCACCTCATTGGAGGGGGTAAAAAACAATAGAAATCTCATGGAGCTCCTTTTCACAGGGCTTATCCTACACTGTTTGTCAAGTATGTAAGATAGTACTAGTTCAGAGAATGAGCTCAGAGCAAGACTGCTCCACCTGACTGTAAATTCTAGGTGTGTTAGTCTATTCTTAGGCAAGCCACTTAACTTGTATGTGCTTTATTCATCTCATGTTTAATATAAGCAATTAGAATCTACTTTATAGTTTTAGTTTTTATTTTTTCACTTAATATGTTTTTATGAGAATTAATAGCTTCCCTTGTGGCTCAGCTGATAAAGAATCCGCCTGCAATACGGGTTCAATCCCTGGGTTGGGACGATCCCCTGGAGAAGGAAAATGCTACCCACTCCAGTATTCTAGCCTGGAGAATTCTGTGGACTGTATAGTCCATGGGGTCGCAAAGAGCTGGACACGACCGAACGACTTTCACTCATGAGAATTAATGACTTAACATATACAGAAGCACATACAACAGTTTCTGACACAAAATAAGCTCTTATCAAGTATGCAGATAACTACATATTTAAATTTCAACACAAGACAGCAAAATGATTCATAATGAGATCATAAAAGTTAATAATTATGACAAGATCTATGTTACAGATTAGCCCTAGACTCTGTGTGCTGCACTGCCCAAACCTGTACAGGTTGCCATTTGAAGTAACACAGAAACTCTGGTTGGCGAAAAGAAATTATAGTTTAATGACACCTTAGAAGTTAAAGTGACTATCAGTGAACCTGAAGACCTTCTTGAGACCCCCAAAACATAATCCAATGCCTCCTTTCAGTACATGACACTATCCTGCAATGACAAACTCTATATCTTAGCTACCACGAAATTTCTTTAGTCCCTAAGATGATTAAGAAACCAAGCAGAGTTTTGACATTTATTTATGGTTTAAAATGACCAATTAACTACTAAATTCAAATAAATAAGCTTCCACAGGCCAAGATAATGGGAAAGACAAGTTTCAATTATTCTTTAAGACAATGACTACTAGACAAGACCAGGAATTTAGAAAGATGGAATTAATTTGTGTCAGTTAATTGTTTTGTGGAAGAAACCATTGTGATTCCACCACCTTCCAAAATGACAGAATGAAAAGCAATGTAAAAAGAAAACAAAATACCATTTTCATGTATCTAACTGGCAAAAAATTTTTTAATATCAGAGATTGGAGAAGGTATACAGAAAGATACTTTACAATACTGTTTTGAGAAATAAAAAATTACATAAAGTGAGAAATAGCATGACAGTTTTATGTCAACTTGGACTGGCTATAAGGCCCAATTATTCAATCAAACATTAATTTAGATGCAGCTCTGTAGGTATTTCGCAGACTTATTAACCAGATAACTTCAGGTAAAAGATTAATCCCCTTAAGTGAGCCTCATTCGACCAGGTGAAGAGCTACTAAAGCAAAACTTAGGTTTTCCTGAAGATACTCTGCCTTAAGGCTACAGCATCAATTCCTGTCTTAAGAGTTTCCAGCTTACCAGACAATGCCATACAAATTTCAGATTTACCAACCTCTACAACTGTGTGAGCCAGTTCCTTGAAGTAGATCATATATATATATATATACACACATACACATGTATATGTGTTTGTATATTTTTTCCTTTAAATTTAATTTCACTAAGAATTTACTCTATGGATATACTTAAAAGAAGTTACCCAAAATATATGCATAAAAGTAGTTCACTGCAATACTGATTTTAATATCTAAAAAATAAAAACAAAATTTAAAAAAAGATTACATACACTGATATGGAGATATCGAAGATATATTATTTTAAAAGCACAATATAGAATAATTTAATTATATTTACTATATTTATAAATGTAAGTAGATAATGTATGCTGGTAAACCCATACATAAATTATTTATGCTGGTAAATAATCTGACAATTTTTTATAAGTCAAAAAAAACTGTTCAAAAAATTACCTTTGAGGAGAAGGACTTGGTATTGAGGGATTTAGGTGTTGTTTTTTTTTTTTACTTTCCATTTTATAGTCTTATTTATGTTTTAAATATTTTATTAAGAGCATGAACCATATGTATCTATTAAACAAAATCACAGGGTTAGATAGTGTTCTTTTATGAATGTGACATGCCTATGTGTGTGTGTAGTCGCTCAAGTCATGTCCAGCTCTTTGCAACCCTATGGACTGTGGTTCGCCAGGCTCCTCCGTCCATGGAATTCTCCAGGCAAGAATACTGCAGCGGGTTGTTATTTCCTCCTCCAGGGGATCTTCCCAACCAAGAGATCAAGCTGTCTCCTGTGTCTCCTGCAACGCAGGCAGATTCTTTATCTGCTGAGCCTTTCTAATATTCCTCTTTATACTCTTTAGAATTCTTTTTAAAACCTCACTTTAAAAGTAATTAAGTCACATGATCTTTAACATGATCAAATATTATGTTTCTAGCTATCAAAAATTGTGGTCAATACCATAAAAACATGAAAATATTTACAACGGACATGAGTTTGAGCAAGCTCCAGGAGGTGGTGATGGACGGGGAAGCCTGCAGTCCATGGGGTCACAAAGAGTCGGACACGATCGAGCAACTGAACTGAACTGATGTGAAGAACAGGAATACAGAAGTGTACATAAGATTCAATAAAACAACTATGTAAAATATTTAAGGGAGAAGTAGACTGTAATAAACAAAATAGAACAGTTGATTGTTTAATAAAATATGAACAGGAAGTGGGGGTTTTTTGCTACTCAAAGTTTTAATATTGTGTTACATCTTTTCAGTAAAACTAAATTACTTCATGATTATATAGTTCTTTATTTAAAAAATTTACACATACAGTATATTTTCTCAGAGTACTAGAAAAAATGATTAATTCAATTCAAAAATATTGTTCTGTTAACTTTTTTTTAAACTGTTACTGTGATTACCACTAGAGGGAGGGAAAAGGTAGGAGCAGAAAGGGAAGTGGGAGATATTCTGGGTTACTGGTTAATATTTTCTCTCTTTCCCTGAGCTAGGGCTACAAAGGTATTTGTTCTACAACAATTTATGTTTCATTTTTTTCTGTAGGCTTGTTGTATCTCACAATTTTTAAAAGGGTGACAAAATTTATCTATAGCCCATAAGATGTATCAGAGTAAAAGGACTTCTAAGAAAAAATTCGGGGGACTTCCCTGGTAGTTCCAAGTAAGATTCTGTGCCTCCACCTCAGAGGGTTCAGGTTCAATCCCTGGCCAAGGAACTAAGATCCCACCTGTCACGTGGCAAGGCCAAAAGATAAAAAACAATGACAGAATCCTGAAAAATACAACTTGATTCCTTACATAAAGGCCTTTCATTACTGCCCTATCTTTGTCAGCCACAAGAAGAAACAAGAAACAAAACAAAGCCCTTAAGCTTCCCACTTCCTCCCAGACCTGCAAGCAATTAACAAGTCCTGCACATTTATTTTCTGAAATGTCAAATCTATCCCTTATTTCCAGCTTCAAGGCCACTGTCCTAATTTGGATCCCAGCACCGCTTATCTATACTAACATAACAGTCTCTCCTCAGTTGTCTTTCACAAACATTTTTTAACGCAATACACTGGGGAAAAAAACGTATTTATGGTTTAATTCAACACTTACATAGTTTTATGTAAAACTAAAGAAAGCTTCACAAGAAATATTCAACCGTATTACTTGCAATGCTCTCTGATCTATCCTATCACATCTTAATTCATCTTTTTAAACTGTAGTGGTTTCAATCCACTATACTAATTTAGCATCCTCTTAGTAAGCAGCAACCAAGACTTTCAAAAATAATGTCCTTTTTAAGTGATCTGCTGCTGCTGCTAAGTCGCTTCAGCCGTGTCCAACTCTGTGCGACCCCAGAGACGGCAGCCCACCAGGCTCCCCTGTCCCTGGGATTCTCCAGGCAAGAACACTGGAGTGGGTTGCCATTTCCTTCTCCAATGCATGAAAGTGAAAAGTGAAAGTGAAATCGATCAGTCGTGTCGGATTCTAGCGACCCCATGGACTGCAGCCTACCAGGCTCCTCCGTCCATGGGATTTTCCAGGCAAAAGTACTGGAGTTGGGTTCCATTGCCTTCTCCGTTATAAGTAATCACTCACTTCCCAATTCAAAACATTTTCTTCAATGGATGCTGCCTAAATAGTAATCTGCCATTTCTCTAAAAAATATGTAACATACCTCCTTAAAAACATTCACCAACTTCCCATTATGTCCTAGATAATAAAATACCACCTCCTAATGAAGCATAAATACTTCATATTTAACCTCTCCCTTATTTGGAAATCACTTTGTACACCACACTCATACTCCATGAAACACTCATAGTTTACGCAAGTGGTTTTTCTTTGCCCAGAAATACTTCCCCATTCCATCTCCTATCTTTCCTTCCAAACTCAATTCAAGGTACCCCTTGAAGCCTTTCTGTGAAGCCTTTCCTTCTCCATTCTCCCATGCCTACCTTCTGCTACAAGAAATGCTGCTGAAAATTAGCATTATGCCAGTACAAAAAAATACATGTCAAAATTTTAGGAGCTTACAATTCTTTTAGAACAACTTTCTACTTACAAAGGCTGGGGGGGTGGTGAGCCAGGGATGGGGGGCAGGGTGAAGTAATTAAACATACTGTGCATAATTTTTACCTATTTCATTTAATTCTCCTGATACTCTACTCTTAGTAGTAAAGTAATAAAAGAATAGTATTAAAATTACTATTTGTAGTAGTGTAAGAGGAGAGTGAAAAAGTTGGCTTAAAACTAAACATTAGAAAACTAAGATCAAGGCATCTGGTCCCATCACTTCATGGCAAATAGATGGGGAAACAATGGAAACAGTGACAGACTTTATTTTGAGGGGCTCCAAAATCACTGCAGATGGTGATTGCAGCCATGAAATTAAAAGACACTTGTTCCTTGAAAGAAAGTTATGACCAACCTAGACAACATATTAAAAAGCAGACGTTACTTTGCCAACAAGGGTCCATCTAGTCAAAGCTATGGTTTTTCCAGCAGTCATCTATGGATGTGAGAGTTGAACTATAAAGAAAGCTGAGCACTGAAGAAGTGATGCTTTTGAACTGTGGTGTTGGAGAAGACTCTTGAGAGTCTCTTGGACTGCAAGGAGATCCAACAAGTCCATCCTAAAGGAAATCAGTCCTGAATATTCATTGGAAGCACTGATGCTGAAGCTGAAATTCCAAAACTTTGGCCACCTGATGAGAAGAACTGATTTATTGGAAAAGACCCTGATGCTGGGAAAGATTGAAGGCGGGAGGAGAAGGGGACGACAGAGGATGAGATGGTTGGAGGTATCACCGACTCAACAGACATGAGTCTGAGTAAACTCTGGGAGTTGGTGATGGACAGGAAGGCCTGGCAAGCTTCAGTCCATGGGGTGCAACATGACTGAGTGACTGAACTGAACTGATAGTAGCTAAATTCTGTTTTGTACTATGCTACTATTTTCCAAGGTAGATAGTAATTTCTTTTTATAGAGATTTTTAAACTTGCCAAAGGTGACAAATGGCTGACATCAGGATTTGAAACCATCCTCTTTCTACTACACTATGCTGAGGCCTCAAAAAGTGATGAAATGGTTGCTCAGTCCAAGACATATAGCTATTAATACCTGAAAGTGAACTAGCACATTAGACCCTTGACTTTGTGGTCACACATTATCAAAACACACGGGAGCCTATCAAACATTACACATCCTTCACAGGAGCCTATTAAATCCCATCTCTCTTTGTCATAGTTAAAATACTCTTAGGTGTTATCTCCCACTCAAATACTTTCCTATTAGATAGTAATGATTTTAAAAGAAAGCAGAAGTGAATCCCTTTTCCAAAATATTGTCACATGTGGAAAAAGTAATGAAATTATATTTGTAAGGAACTTAAGACAAAATCTTTCTATGAACTTTGCAGAGAAATGGCTTCCCTGTCTTAATCATAATATACAAACTGCAGTCCACGGGGTCACAAGGAGTTGGACCCGACTGAGCAACTGAACTGAACAAACATAAACTTTTATCAAAGAGCAATAATTTATGAGTTCTCATCCCAGATCTGCCATTACTAACTTCAAGTTCAGTATCATTTAACTATAAAATACATATTAACAGTTTACATCTATCTCACAGGATTGTTGGGAGAGTGTATGCCAAAGTGCTTTCTTTATAAACAGTAAAATATTAAATAAAAAACACTCTGATGTATTATTTTAGACCTACTCTCCCTATTCTAACATACTACACTCCACAAAGCTCACCACTACTTTTATATTGTAGTCTTTTAATTTGGCAGAGATAGGGAAAAAATAACTCAACTTTTTAAAGCTCTGTCTAAAATAAGATATATTATCCCATATGTCCATAAGTTGTGAGCAAAGACGGGACCCTCTATCATTTTGAATGTACTAACATCTTTTTTTGTTTGCTTCTGGATTTTGTAATGTGCTCTCAAAGTTCAGCTGGCAAGAGTAAGTGCCAGGTAAATAAGTATTATTAGATTAAGCTTCTATGCTATGCTATGCTAAGTCACTTCAGTCGTGTCCGACTCTGTGTGACCCCATAGACGGTAGCCTACCAGGCTCCCCCGTCCCTGGGATTCTCCAGGCAAGAACACTGGAATGGGCTGCCATTTCCTTCTCCAATGCACCTAAGTGAAAAGTGAAAGTGAAGTCGCCCACTCTAAGGTATGTTTAAATAATATTTTATATCCCAAAAGAATTTGAGAAAAAATCTTTTAAAAATATGTGCCATTATTACTGATACTTGTTTTAGTCTTTTGACTACATGTGAGGTATGACTTTTATCTTTATACTTCAAAGGAGATAAAAGCAAATCTCAAAAGAAAATATTCCTGTCCATATTTACTAAAGAAATTCTGAAGCATCATAAAAGCAGAGTTTATAATGACCTAGAATGTGGGAGTCAGATCTACTAAATTGAGAGATGAATAACCATCAACTCAGCTTAGCAGTTGTCCCAGCTTCTGGATCAAAAGCTTTGCTTGCACATGGAGGGATTAGATTTCTAAATAACAGTCATCATAAGAGCAAAACAAATGGTAGTATTTACCTTCATTTACAAATAAGCACACTGGAAGTTTGGATAATGAGTACAAAGGTCTTAAAGTCAAAAGTTGGTACTCGGGTTTCAGGTAAGGCTCAATCTCAAGTACTTTCAACAACCAGAAACAGTCTGAATGTTAACACATTTTATCTTTTTTTTCAACCTATATCCTGGCTTTACTTCACTGAGTTATATCTAAAAAAATGATAGTACCCATCTAAAATGGTTGTCTGAGGGATTAAACGATTTAAAAAAACACCTAATGTACCTCTAAAATTCCAGTCATCAAAGCTTCAAACTCTTAAGTCTCTGCTTAAAAAGTAATACATCTTGTCAGAACCAGAGTTTACCAGAAAACGGCAATGTCTTTAATTAATATGTTTAATTAATAACTGATGGCCGGAACATAACTTATTTAAATAAATGTAAAAAACCAGAATAAGTTAATAAATAATAAACTAAAGAAGTGTAGAGTTTCAACTTGGAAGTTTCAATTAAACTAATTTTCCTTAAAGAAAATACGCTGTTATTGTTCAGTCACTAAGTTGTGTTGGACTCTGCAACCCCATGGACTGTGGCACGCCAGGCTTCCCTGTTCTTCACTATCTCCCAGTTTGCTTAAATTCATGTCCCTTGAGTCGGCAATGCTATCTAACCGTCTCATCCTCTGTGTCCCACTCCCTCCTTCTCCTTTTGCCATCAATCTTTCCCAGTATCAGGGTCTTTTCCAGTGAGTCAGTTTTTCAAATCAGGTGGCCTAAGTATTGGAACTTCAGCATAAGTCCTTCCAAAGAATATTCAGGACTGATTTCCTTCGAGGATTGACTGGTTTGATCTCCTTTCAGTCCAAGGGACTCTCAGGAGTCTTCTCCAACACCGCAATTCAAAAGCATCAATTCTCCGGTGCTCATCCTTCTTTATGGTCCAACTCTACTATTTTTTTTTTAAATTACACATGAAAATCACTTTTGATTCACAATGTCCTACATATCTGGCTAACAAACACTCCCTTAAATTTTCAAAATTTTTGTCTCATAACTTTTTTCCAAAACATATGGGTCCTTTTAATCTGCTCAAAACTCTTCCAGACAGTAAGAATTGAAGCCAACATTTATGAAACTCAAGTGTCAAGGACTGTTCTGGGCCCTAGGGCACTATTCATGTTTTATTCATTTTTATATAGGTGACTACTTTAGCAAAGCACCTGAGATACTGTTGAGTCAGTTAACTTTGCTGAAACAGTCAACAAAATAAGGCAGATGATCTGGCTCTTACATTATTGCTCAGATTTGAAACAAACCTCAAATACGCCAGCCTTTAAAATTACTCTGTGTTTGCAACGGAAAAGGAGGTTCATTTTCGTATATAGTACCTAAAACTGCAAAAGTTAAAAAGAAATAAGTGCTCAAAATACATTTCCTGTATGCTGCATCATAACTTATTGAAAATAAGCTATTCAAAAACGCATAGGTTCTCCAGGACTTTTTCTCCCAATTTCTGTCTATGAATACAGTGGCTCCGGAAAAAGAAATATTCACAAGCCACCTATCGTTCTAACACCAGATATTGTTAGTTTCACTCACATGATTAAAACCTTTACAGAAATACTGATACAAATAAAATAACGTGTGCAGGGCCACCTAAGAACCCAATCTGATAATGCATGATGACCATGGTCATTACTTTGGGATACAGGGCTGTCGCCAATCCCAGGATTTGAGAAGATAAAACGCAGGGTGAGCATCAGTGGGTTACACCGACGGGGGGAGGGTTGGAAAGGGAAAGGAAAAGATCAGAGAAAATTAATTACTGCATTATTCGTGAAAGGAAAGGCGACAGTGGCTTAGGCCGACGGGCGAGGACCCCTTGGAAGGGGAGTGGAAAGGGTTCATTCCGCAGTCTTCTAGGAAAGGGGAGGGGGAGGAGGGGCAAGTAACAACAAGAACCTTCCTGAGGTGGAAGGGGTGCGTCACTAACGTAGCCGCTTCGGGAAAAAGGAAATCTGCCCTCAGGACAACCTTAGTAAGCAAAGATGAAAGAAGGGGGAGTGACCTTCCTAGGTGTGACGGAGGAAACACAGGGTCACTTCCCAAAGAACGGAGCGAAAAGACGTTCCCGGAGATCCTCCTGGGGCCCCGGGGACCATAAAGGATGGTGAGGTGAAAACCCCCTACTCCCTTCCCCCTGGGCCGCGTCAAGGTCGGGAGAGACCCGGGGCTAAGGTGTGGGCGTTACCTGCAGGGTCACCTCCTGAGGGTCCCAGTGCGGCCGCAGGTGTTGCAGGAGGCTCAAGGCCCCCTCCCGGCAGCGCTGCTCCTCCTGATCTTGCACCGTGACGTCCAGCTTGGGGACCTCCGGGGAGCCGGGCGGGACGTGGATATAATTGGCCATGGCCCAGGCGACGGCAGAGACTACCACAACGACGACGGCGACGGCGACCACGAGAACGGCGGGCGCCGACAGGCTGCTGGATCCTTCCGTCCCGGGGCGCCCTCGCGGGAGGGCTGGGGGCGTTCAGACTGACGGCCGAGCGGTAGGAGAACCGGTGGAGGCGGCACTCTCGCCGACCCGGGTCTGGACAGCGGCTGAACTGAGCGGGGAATGCTCACGGGAAAAAAATTCCTCTCGTCTGCGCTCGGCCGCCGGCGGGCGCGGAGCATGCCGGGACTGGCCTGACGCTGGCGTCACGCGTGGGGCGGGGCCTCGGCTGCGTCAGGCTCAAGGCCGCGTGTCTAGCTCCGGGGCACAATGGGCCTGGTTCCCAGAGCTCGGTTTCTCGGCCTTTATCAGACTCTTCCTGGCGTGGTGTTAGTCGGAAACACGCGGGGCTCGCCTTCTGGAATGAGGTTGAGCCCTGCCAAGCCCCGAACGAAAGGCACTGAAGCTTTAGCTCACCTTTTTGGAGGAAGGGGTGGGTCTTGGGATCTGGGTTTGAGGTAGGGCTGACTTTTTCTGGAATGCCAGGGACGCGTCCTGAAATAACCCCAGGGTCAGCCTCTGAGTTTGGCCTGAGTCTGGGCAATCTAAATTAACTGGGTCGCCTTGATCTCGGAACTGCTGTGTACTGAGGTCCACATAGTTGGGTTGACACATAGTTGGGTTGACAACTAAATTACCATCAGCAGTATACTGAGCTCATGGTATACGGGACAGTTAAGATAATTGGGTAAAACGGAGACTGCACTTCAAGATGTATTTTTAAAGGTCGGTTATTTGACCGTACTGAGAATTATTTAGAGTCAGGAGGAACAGGTTATAGTCTATGAAGATGGAAGGGAAGTAATTCTGAGGCTCAGCGATGGAGATGCTAGGTGGGCTTTTGGTCTTGTATCAGCTAATACCACTGCTAAGAGAATACTGGAAACTGGGTAATCCACAAGTAATTTACTGGGACTTCCTAATTTTCCTTATAATGTGAGGAAATTGGTTTTAGATTTGACCTCTTAATCTGTCTTCTCTGCAACACTTGGTAAATGGTGAATATACTTGTTAGTGGTGAATTACATCACTAACAACTCAGCTTAACAGTCAAAATGTTTAATTATCTGATTAACATCAGTTTACATTCCGATTGTTCAGAACCTACTTACCTTTGTAAATCACAAAATAGCTTACTTTCAATAAGGGGAGGCCGGCGGGGGCGGGGGTGGAGGGGGCCTGTGCGCGTGCCAAACTTCATAAACTGAAAACAAGGAAAAGAGAGTTTTATAGACAGCAAGAAAGTTGATTCAGTATATTCCAAACTTAGTCTTTTTTAAATCGTATATTGCAAGAAATGCTAAATTACATGTTCTTCTTGTTTGTGTGGAAATAATATACTAATAATTTCACATTTCAGGTAGAATCTATTTTATTTTTGTATAATTTGTACTTGTATTAAACAGTTGGAATTTTAAGAATTTTGAAACTATTCTGAATTGTGAAATGATTTTAAAAATTATTTCTGGAATTACACAAGTTTGTAATTTTAAAGAAATATCTGTTAATAATTAGACCCCCCCCCCAAAAAAAAAACTATTAGGTGCCTAAGAATAAAACTAACAAAATATGTGTAATACATTATGGGTGAAATTATACTAATGGAGAAATGAACCACATCCATGAATAAGAAAACATAGTTATTATAAAGACCTCAGTTTTCACTGAACTAATCAATAAATATAGTGCAATTACAATTAAAATCTCAACTGAGTTTTTCACAAAACTTGTTAAAGTGACATTAAATTCACACCAGAACTTAAGGTCAAACAAAAGCTGCTATGATTCTTTGTGGGAGAGGGAGATTGGAGAATAAGTTGGGAGAACGCATCCTACCAAGATTTATTATGTAACGGTTTTCAGTTCAGTACAGTGGCTCAGTTGTGTCCAACTCTTTGCGGCCCCATGAATCGCAGCACACCAGGCCTCCCTGTCCATCACCAACTCCCGGAGTTCACTCAGACTCACGTCCATCCAGTCAGTGATGCCATCCAGCCATCTCATCCTCTGTTGTCCCCTTCTCCTCCTGCCCCCAATCCCTCTCAGCATCAGAGTCTTTTCTAATGAGTCAACTCTTCGCATGAGGTGGCCAAAGTGCTGGAGTTTCAGCTTTAGCATCATTCCTTCCAAAGAAATCCCAGGGCTGATCTCCTTCAGAATGGACTGGTTGGATCTCCTTGCAGTCCAAGGGACTCTCAAGAGTCTTCTCTAACACCAAAGTTCAAAAGCATCAATTCTTCGGTGCTCAGCCTTCTTCACAGTCCAACTCTCACATCCATACATGACCACAGGAAAAACCATAGCCTTGACTAGACAGACCTTTGTTGGCAAAGTAATGTCTCTGCTTTTGAACTTAGGAGTGGGCAAACAAACCAGGAGAACAAATAAAGATTCCAGAAAAAGATGTACACATTTATGAGATCTTTGAATATAATGAAAGTGGCATTAAAAATTAGGAAAGGATGGATAAATAGTACTGGAGTAATGGCTATTTGTATGGGAAATTTTTTTGATCCCATTGTTACCCAAATTGGGTTTGCCACTTCATGAATGTGAGCCAAAAGACATAACCAAGGCAAAGATCTGGACGAGGTAATATTTATTACTTGCAGCAAGTGAAGAGACACCAGGGAACATCTAAGCAACATCTCCTAGAACAGCAAAATTGGAGAAGTTTTAAGCTAAAGGAGCATGCATATTCATGAAGCAAATTGGGAGGAATATGCATATTTATGAAGGAACTTGAATAGAGGATCAGTTCAGTTCTCTACTCTTTGCGACCCCATGAATCGCAGCACACCAGGCCTCCCTGTCCATCACCAACTCTCGCAGTTCACTCAGATTCACGTCCATCGAGTCAATGATGCCATCCAGCCATCTCATCCTCTGTTATCCCCTTCTCCTCCTGCCCTCAATCCCTCCCAGCATCAGAGTCTTTTCCAATGAGTCAACTCTTCACATGAGGTGGCCAAAGTACTGGAGTTTCAGCTTTAGCATCATTCCTTCCAAAGAAATCCCACGGCTGATCTTCAGAATGGATTGGTTGGATCTTCTTGTAGTCCCAGGGACTCTCAAGAGTCTTCTCCAACACCACAGTTCAAAAGCATCAACTCTTCGGCGCTCAGCTTTCTTCACAGTCCAACTCTCACATCCATACATGACTACTGGAAAAACCATAGCCTTGACTAGACGAACCTTTGTTGGCAAAGTAATGTCTCTGCTTTTGAATATGCTATCTAGGTTAGTCATAACTTTCCTTCCAAGGAGTAAGCGTCTTTTAATTTCATGGCTGCAGTCACCATCTGTAGGGATTTTGGAGCACCCAAAAATAAAGTCTGACACTGTTTCCACTGTTTCCCCATCTATTTGCCATGAAGTGATGGGACCAGATGCCATGATCTTGGTTTTCTGAATGTTGAGCTTTAAGCCAACTTTTTCACTCTCCACTTTCACTTTCATCAAGAGGCTTTTTAGTTCCTCTTCACTTTCTGCCATAAGGGTGGTGTCATCTGCATATCTGAGGTTATTGATATTTCTCCCAGCAATCTTGATTCCAGCTTGTGCTTCTTCCAGCCCAGTGTTTCCCAGCTGAATAGAGGATAATTCAGCATATTACTGGGGCAAAGGTCAGCAGAGTCCAAGCTTTAGCTAATGGAAGTCATGAGGGTCAGAAAAGGTCAGCGTCTTCCTTCCTTAGGTTGTGACCAGTCTGGGTCTTCCATCTGGGTGAGGGGACTTAAGCGTCTGTAGAATAGCTCAAAGATTTGTGTCAAATTATATAGATAGATATACAGATACACCTTGAGAAAGAACTAGGACTACTTTATAGCTTAACTGTTGTTTCTTGATTGCTTTTCTTCTGTTTCTAAACTCCTTTGTTCCCTTGAGATCATTAGTTACTGAGATCTGTGCAAGGCAAGCGTTGCAGCCAAGCTCAGATCACAAAATGGCTTAGGCCAAAAATGGCTTCTCTTATGTCCAGAAAGCCATGCCTGGTTTTCTTTCTCTGGAGACCCTCTATACTATCTGCTTACAGGCTTAATTAAAATTAAAAATTTCTGCTCTGTGAAAAACATCTCTGTATTTAAGAGAATGCAAGTCCAAGACACAGACTGGGAGAAAATATTTGCACAACATATATCTAATAAAAGATTTGTATCCAAAATGTGCAAATAACTTTTAAAACTTACTAATGGAAAACAAACAATCCAATTTAAAAATGGGCAAAGGATCAGAACAGTGACCTAACCCCAATTCCATACACAGACAGCAAACAAGCATATGAAAACATTTAACATCAGATCATTAGGAAATTGCAACTTTATACAACAATGTGATATGACTACACATTTATTAAAATAGCTGAAATACAAAATACAAAAAATGGTGTTGAAGATATAGAGAAACAGGAACTCTTAATACTGACAATGATAATGGTATAGTCACTTTGGAAGAGAGTTGAGGAGGTTCTTACAAAGGTAAACATTGTCTTACCATAAAATCAGTAATCATGCTCCTTGATCTTTACTGAAATGAGTTGAAAACATACATTCACACAAAAAAACCTGCATAAGAATATTTATAGAATTTTTATTCATTTATAGCATTTTTATTCATAATTCCCAAAACTTGGAAACAACCAAGATATCAGTGAACAGGTGAATAGATTTAATAGATGAATAGATGGCATCCAGTCCCATCACTTCATGGCAAATAGATGGGGAAATAATGGAAACAGTGGCAGACTTTATTTTGGGGGGCTCCAAAATAACTGCAGATGGTGACTGCAGCTATGAAATTAAAAGATGCTTACTCCTTGGAAGGAAAGTTATGACCAACCTATACAACATATTAAAAAGCGGAGACATTACTTTGCCAACAAAGGTCCATCTGGTCAAGGCTATGGTTTTTCCAGTAGTCATGTATGGATGTGAGAGTTGGACTATAAAGAAAGCTGAGCACTGAAGAATTGATGCTTTTGAACTGTGGTGTTGGAGAAGACTCTCGAGAGTCCTTTGGACTGCAAGGAGATCCAACCAGTCCATCCTAAAGGAGGTCAGTCCTGAATACTCATTGGAAGGACTGATGTTGAAGCTGAAACTCCAATACTTTGGCCACCTGATGTGAAGAGCTGACTCATTTGAAAAACCCTGATGCTGGGAAAAATTGAAGGCAGGAGGAGAAGGGGACGACAGAGGATCAAATGGTTGGATGGCATCACCAACTCAATGGACATGAGTTTGAGTAAACTCTGGTAGTTAGCAATGGACAGGGAGGCCTGGCGTGCTGCAGTCCATGGGTCACAAAGAGCTGGACACAACTGAGCGACTGAACTGAACTGAATAGGTGTAAAAATAACAACAACAGCAACAACAACAAAAACCACCAGGACATGTATCCAAGGGAATATTATTCAGCAATAATAAATGAGGGATAGATCCACCAAAAAAAAAAAAAAATGAAAGAAACTTTAATGCATATTGCTAAGTCAAGTCTGCCGATTTGAAAAGGCTATAAAATGATTCCAATTATATGCCATTCTGGAAAAAGCAAAACAATAGTAGAGACAGTATAAAGATCAATGGTGACCAAGTGTTCAGCCAGAGGAAAGGAAGGATGAATAGATGGCTCACAGGAGGTTTTAGAGCAGTGAAACTATTCTGTATGCATGATACTGTAATGTGGCTACAAGACTTGAACTTTTCAAAACCTGTAGAACTGTACAACACAAAGACTGAACCCTAATGTAAACTAGGGACTTTAGTTCATATTTATGTCTTTGGCAAGGCAGTAGTTATTTTAACAATGTAAATGAATGCATGGAAAAATTGTAGAAGGAAACAGAGGATCAATTTTGCAAGTTAAGGAAAGATTTCCTAAAGAAGTTTCATAAAGCGCATACCATAAAGGAAAAGGATTGAAAATTTTGAAAATATTAAAATTTAAAACTTTATGAAATTAATTGGCTAGTCATAAAAAGACATATTAATTAACAACACATAAAAAAGATAAAAGATAATTGTGACATATATCCTCAAAAAAGGGCTAATATTCTGAATACCACTTATCAATAAGAAAGTCGTCACCCAAGAGAAAATGAATGAATATTAATTTTCAGAAGAGAAAATCCAAACAGGAAATAAACATCAAAATATACTTCTATAACTAATAAGCAATGCAAGTTGAAACAACGAGACATCATTTTATTTCCATCCATTAGACTGGGAAAAATTTTGAATTCTTACAGTGCCAAGTGTACATTACTGGTAGGAAGGTGAAATATTAAAAAAATAAAAATGAAAAAAAACCTATGGAGAGCAATTTTGCAGTATTTATTAAGATGAATATAAGCATTCTTTGCCATCCACCAACTTCAATTCCAGATATATACAAAAATCTCACATATGTACATGAGAAAGTGTGTAAAGAATGTACATGCAAGTATGCCAAGTCGCTTTAGTTGTGTCTGACTCTGTGACTCTATGGGCTGTAGCCTGCCAGGTTCCTCTGTCCATGAGATTCTCCAGGCAGGAATACTGGAGTGGGTTGCCATCCCCTCCTCCAGGGGAGCTTTCCGACCCAGGGATCAAACCCACATCTCCTGCACTGGCAGCTCTTTACCACTAGTGCCACCTTTGAAGCCCAAAGAATGTGCACTGCAGTACTAATCATAATAGCTTATAATTGATAACAGCCAAGCTGTCCCTCAGTCAACATATACTTGGATAAATGATAGATAGATGGATAAATAGACAAGTAGAAATATCCTACAGCAGAATCATGACAGCAGGTGGAATACATCCATCTACTTATACATACATTAGGAGACAACTTTAAGGACCCAACAGCAACAGTGCCTCTGGAGAGTTTGCAAATAGCTGCCTTCTCTGTCTCCTCTCTTCCCCTGTTTTTATCTCTAGTCTGCTTCTAATTGTCTGTTTTTGCTTTCTTGTGATTTCTCCCTACTGGTTTCTTTCCATGGGTTCCCTATCACTCAGAGCTTACTCAACAGTTGTTCCCAAAAAGGTCTTTCCATTGCTTCCTTTATCATAATAACCTGTTTGATTTTTTTATATATAACTTGTCACTATGTAAGTTATCTCAAAATCAATGTATTAACTTTTTTAGTAGCTACCTTGGTAGCACAGTGTTAGCCCTAAAAGAGCAAATCCACAGTCTCTCTTGTCTACTGCCCCTTCCACTACGTAGAATAGTGCCTAGAAAATAAAAGGTACTTAATGAACAAATGCTTGAGTTCACCTCATTAGCTCCTGAAACACCCAGTCACAGATAAGAATAGCATTAGCCAGGGGCTGAATTAGCTGGAGTTGGTGATGGACACAGAAGCCTGGCTGTGCTGAAGTTCATGGGGTTGCAAAGAATCAGGCACGACTGAGCAACTGAACTGAACTCATAGAGTACTCTGATCATGCTGAGCTATGGATCTATGGTTTTTCCAGTAGTCATGTATGGATGTGAGAGTTGGATTATAAAGAAAGCTGAGTGTCAAAGAATTGATGCTTTTGAACTGTGGCGTTGGAGAAGACTCTTGAGAGTCCCTTGGACTGCAAGGAGATCTAACAAGTCCATCCTAAAGGAAATCAGTCCTGAATATTCATTGGAAGAACTGATGTTGAAGCTGAAACTCCAACACTTTGGCCACCTGATGTGAAGAACTGACTCATTGGAAAAGACCCTGATGCTGGGAAATATTGAAGGAGAGAGGAGAAGGGGACAACAGAGGATGAGATGATTGGATGGCATCACCGACTCAATGGATATGAGTTTGAGTAAATTCCAGAAGTTGGTGATGGATAGGGAGGCCTGGTGTGCTGCAATCCATGGGGTCGCAAAGAGTCGGACACAGCTGAGCAACTGAACTGAACTGAACTGATCACGCTGAACTTTCCTGTCTCTGTCCTCTTCCTAGGTCATAGGCCAGCCCATAAATTATCTTTGGCTTTGGAAAAATTCCTTAGCTTCAGGGCATCATTAAAATTGTTCAGCTTGTAAAATAGAAGTGAAGGTATAACAGCAATATAACATTCCAACAAACTTTAGTCCCCCTCCAGTATTTAGCATTACGTTGTGGCCTTCCAATACTTGTGAAGATCTGTCTTCTATCTCTGCTTCTTGAAATCGGATTCATTCTTCAGAGCTTAACCTCCAGCAACCATCTTCACAGAGTTTAGCTAGATTTTCCCAATCTAATTTTACTTTTATCCCTTTTATGCATCCATTCAGTTCAGTTCAGTTCAGTCACTCAGTCGTGTCTGACTCTTTGCGACCCCATGAATCACAGCACGCCAGCATCTACTAGAACACTTTAAAAATTCTGCCTTGTGCCACCTGTATTGTAGACTTAAGTCATAAAGATTATGCAACACATAAAAGACTAGTAAAATATTTATAACTTGCTACATAATAAACATTTTATATGAGGGAATAAAAGGACTACTGAATATACATCCAGAGGCTCTAGTCATAAATATTTTAATTACAGTGGAGTTAACCTTAGTTACCAGAGTAATGGGTTCAATCCCAGGCTTGGAAAGATCTTCCTGAAGAAGGAAATGGCAACCCATTCCAGTACTCTTGCCTGGAAAATCCCATGAACGGAGGAGCCTGGTAGGCTACAGTCCATGGGATTGCAGAGTCGGACACAACTGAGCAACTTCACTTCACCAGAGTAATAACGCAAAGAATTCACAGAAGAAAATATTCTGTGAAACAAGATCATGTGGGCATATCTAATCGCTAGATCATCCACCAGATTCAACACGTGTTTAAGAAGAAATCACTCTTGTACACCTACCAGAGAATCAGGATTCATTAATGCTATCATAGACTGAACTGAAAATTTAGAAATTCAAAACATCTGTGACCCCTCTTTCATATTCAAGGACAGGCATGCTCCACACACCTGCTCCTTCTCTTAAAAAAAAAAAAAAAAAATAGAGAGAGAAAAACAAGACCCTCTAGGTGTTTGGATTTTCAGATGCTGCATAAAAATGAAGCTGCCCCTGTTCTTCACTTTACAACTTTAAGATAGCCTAAGGGAGCTGGCCATCTATAAAACCTCTGCAACAATCACATGTGTGCTCAGTTTTAAAAGCTAATAAATATTTAACTCTATAAAACATGTCTATTGGTGCTTGTTCTAGCTTGCTTCTTTCTCCTGTTCCTAGAATCGGATTATAACTATTTCATATAATAGGTTAATTCCTTAATAGCAAGAATTCTATCATTTTCCTCTTAATAGCCTCGATGGTGTCAAGAGTGTCTTGCATACTGTAAATTACAATTGTGGATTTAGTAGAACAGAGAAATATTTCAAATGATTCTGAATTATAAGAATCTAAAATATGTAAGCGGGGAAAATGTTGTTAAAGATATATGGGTAATGAGAGGGAATGTACCTTACCAAATATTGAATCATATTATAAAGCTATAAGTTGTGAGGCTGGCACTGGAATATACAGATCCCAAAAAGAAAAATCCATGTGTAAATGGGTATTTAGATGTAATAAACTTTAATAGTTTAAATCAGTGGGAGAAGGCAAATTAATTAAAAAATAATGTTGAGATCATATTTCTCACAGAATTTGTTAAAATTCTGCGTTTATTATTTTTATTTATTTATTTCCTTTTGGATTTTTTTGGCCATGCAGTGTGGCTTGCAGGATTTTAGCTGCCCCACCAGGCCTTGAACCTGGGCCCCTGACAGTGAAAGCATGGAGCCCTAACCACTGGACAGCCAGGGAATTCCCTATTATTGTTATTTAAGTGATATTAATTAAAAGTTCATAAGTACTGATCAATATTTCATCTTTTGTTGCTGTTGTTCAGTCACCAAGTAGTGTCCGACTCTTTGTGACCCCCGTGGACTGCAGCGCACCAGGCTTCCCTTTCATCTTTAATTCTATATAAATCACAGCCAAGAACATCATTTTAAAAATGAAGAAACAGGGAATTCCTTGGGGGGCCAGAGTTTCGCTGCTGTTGGACCAATCAGGGAACTGTAAGATCCCACAAGCCATGTGATGAGACCCAAAAAAAGGGAGAAACATATTTAGCTTAATTAAATCCTGTGTTTTTATTAATCCATTTTTCCAGGACTTTGCTGATGATTGCCATTTAACAGTCACTTAATTATTTCTTGAATAATAAAATGGTGACAGGCTAAATATGTTCTGCATTATAGTTTAAAACAATTTTTTCAGACCCCTAAGGTACACTGAATCACTCTATGTTGTTTTTAGTACCATTCCAACTTTCTCCCAAATGCACCCAAGAGTTTAAATACCAATTCCCAAATTAAACATTTAATATCTCTATTTTCATGTTTATTCAGTCCTTATAAGAAGTGTTTGAAACTGTGTTTTAATAGTTGGAAATCAGGATTTCAGAGCAATCATGTTATGCACACAAACTCAGTTCAGTTCAGTTCAGTCGCTCAGTCGTGTCCGACTCTGCAACCCCATGAACCGCAGCACGCCAGGCCTCCCTGTCCATCACCAACTCCCTGAGTCCACCCAAACCCATGTCCATCAAATCGGTGATGCCATCCAACCATCTCATCCTCTGTTGTCCCCTTCTCCTCCTGCCCTCAATCTTTCCCAGCATCAGGGTCTTTTCAAATGAGTCAGCTCTTTGCATCATGTGGCCAAAGTATTGGAGTTTCAGCTTCAACGTCAGTCTTTCCAATGAATACCCTGCTGCTGCTGCTGCTAAGTCGCTTCAGTCGTGTCCAGCTCTGTGCGACCCCATAGACGGCCTCCTACCAGGCTCCCCTGTCCCTGGGTTTCTCCAGGCAAGAACACTGGAATGGGTTGCCATTTCCTTCTCCAGTGCATGAAAGTGAAGTCACTCGGTTGTGTCCAACTCTTAGCGACCTCATGGACTGCAGCCTACCAGGCTCCTCCGTCCATGGGATTTTCCAGGCAAGAATACTGGAGTGGGGTGCCATTGCCTTCTCCGAATGAATACTCTACAAAGGTCTAATGTCTACTACTTGTGGGCCTACAGCATTTGAAAAATACAGCAAGTAAGAACCAGTCTCTCCAAGTTCAGACTCTACTCTATCTTGTTCCAAAGGATGAAACTTTGCTTTCTAGCTCTTAAAGCATATTATACAGATACTGGAGACATATCGAAGGGGCTGAAAGGATTTGAGCTTTGCAGCTAGATGATACTACTGCCGAATTTGAGCAATGTATTTAATCTCCTTTAACCTCAGTTTTCCCATCTGCAAAACAGTGATAATAACAGAGATGCCAAAAAGATGTAAATAGATGACATCCAATCTTCAAGATAATGCCTGGTCCCAGTAAGGGCTCAAATATGTGTTGAGCCCTTATTTAAGTTTTTTATCTGGATTAAATGAAGACTCAGTGGACATCAGGTTGAGCAAACTCTGGGAGGGAAACCTGGTATGCTGCAGTCCATGGGATTGCAAAGAGTCACACACAACTTAGCGACTATACAACAACAACATAATAATTCAGTCAGTTCAGTTCAGTCGCTCAGTCGTGTCCGGCGACCCCATGAATCGCAGCACTCTAGGCCTCCCTGTCCATCACCAACTCCTGGAGTTCACTCAAAGTCACGTCCATCGAGTCGGTGATGCCATCCGGCCAATATCCTATGTAGTCCCCTTTTCCTCCTTCCCCCTAATTAGCTATTATTAAATGAGATGGTGCTATTATTATTTGACTATAAAAGGTAAACGACCTTCTTAGCTTAATCCAGGAACATTATCACAATGCTTAAACCTTAGTTCAGTAAAGGGATTTCAAAATCTATAACTAAGTTATGGTTTGGAGGTCTGCCTAAACTAATGAAATCTTTTTTCTTTCCTTGGGAGAGGTGTATCAGGCGCTGCTGCTGCTGCTGCTAAGTCGCTTCAGTCCTGTCGGACTCTATGAGACCCCATAGACGGCAGCCCATCAGGCTCCCCTGTCCCTTGGATTCTCCAGGCAAGAACACTGGAGTGGGTTGCCATTTCCTTCTCCAATGCATGAAAGTGAAAAGTGAAAGTGAAGTCGTTCAGTCATGTCCAACTCTTAGCGACCCCGTGGACTGCAGCCTACCAGGCTCCTCCATCCGTGGGATTTTCCAGGCAAGAGTACTGGAGTGGGGTGCCATTGAGGCACTAGAAGAGAATATTCTGGGGGAAGGGTAAGGAGAGTATCAGGGACCTACTTTCTCTGGCCCTTTGTAATCCACTAGGCTGCTCAGGTTACTCGCCTTTTCTTCCCTTTGTATATTTTAAAGCTGCTCTGAGTAACAGGACCCGGAAAGGGAGTACAATAGCCGGGAATGAGGAGTGATGCAGTAACTGGCGGCTCACTGATAACGTCTGCCACGCTCCTACGACCTGAGCAGAGCAATGGGGCCATTATTTTGCAGGACTGAAAGGTAACGACAGAGGATGAGATGGTTAGATGGCATCACCGATTCAATGGACATGAGTTTGGGTAAACTCCGGGAGTTGGTGATGGACAGGGAGGCCTGGCGTGCTTCGGTTCATGGGGTCGCAGGGAGTTGGACACGACTGAGCGACTGAACTGAACTGAACTGATGGGTAATGAAAATTCTGAAGACTGCTGAAAAGTGACGTACAAGCCTTTTTAAGGAAGGTGGGCAGAATGTCACCCTATTAATGGTAAACTAGTGAGATAAACCAGGAGTCCTAGGTGACTACTAAATAACAGATTCTTAAGCCATCCAAAAATAGACATCTGGAAGAGCCTTAATAGGAAAGGCAAAATTCTGATGGCTCAAAGAGAACATAGCCTACTGTACTAATTAATTAACTTTCATAATGGTGTCAGGCCATAATGAGGAAACACTGAATTTCACCTATTTGGAATTTGGGAAGATGTGGTTCTTTCTTCTTATCAACACGTTAGGATTATATAGATCCAGTCCTTTAAATTCAGTATTATAAATTAGAAAGAAATTTGACTGAAAATCTTATCCAAGTGGTTAAAACTATCACAGATGGTGAAATGTGCCAGGTAGGCTACTTGAGGATCATGTCTAGAGTCTTGTGTTTTTTTTTTTAAATACACTTACATATGACAAGTATTGTAGAAAACCAGTAGGAATTTCTACCCACTCCCATACCCTTGAGTTAGTGCTCAGTGATAATAATACCCAAACCAAGGTACAAATGGGGCTTCCCTGATGGCTCAGTGGTAAAGAATGTGCCTGCCAATGCAGGAGACGCAGGGTCAATCCCTGGGTCGGGAAGATCACCTGGAGAAGGAAATGGCAACCCACTCCAGTATGAGAAATCCCATGGGCAAAGGAGCCTGGCAGGGCTACTGTCCATGAGGTAGCAAATTAGCAACTGAAACGACGACTACAATAAGGTACAAATATATTAGAGGTGGCTAATATACAGACATTCATACAGAAGAAATAAAAATTTGGGTTAGGGAGAAAAGAGGAAGGAGCAAAATGTATTTTTAAAAATGTGTAAATAATGTAAAGTGTTCTAATTGGACATGACAAGGATATGAAATATGTATTTATTTAGGTACAAACTAAAAAAAGAAAAAAGTTTTAAAAAATATTTATTGTTTGGCTGCGCTGGGTCCTCACTGTTGTGTTCAGGCTTTCTCCATTTGCAGCGAGTGGGGGCTACGCTCTAGCTGTAGCGGCTTCTCTTGTTGCAGAGTGGTCTCAGCAGTTGCAGTGCACGGGCTTAGTTGCTTTGAGGCATGTGCATCTTCCAGGACCAGGAATTGAACCCCAGTCCCCAGCACTGGCAGGCAGATTCCTATCCACTGTACCACCAGGAAAGTCCCAAATTATTTTTCAATATTAATTATATCTTGAGTCGTTTACAAAATAATAAACATTAAAATAGGATGCATGCCAAATAATACAAAATCAAAATTATTAGCCTGAGATTAAAAAGAAGGGCCCAACATTAAGAGGCAAATGAATAGTCTTCCAAACGAAAACTAAGTCAAAAAGGAACTTAAAAATACAGTAACAATTTGGGAAATAATTGATATGAAAACAGTGTTGCAAGATAGACCTCTGCTAAATCAGAACTCGGACTTGTAAATTAATTTATGATTTTGTGTTTTATCATCAAAATTAAAAAAGAGAAAATAAGCACTGTAGTTTTCATTTAAAAAATACCCCAAGGAGGGGAAGATGAGGGGTGGGCACACATCCCATAAAATCAACCTCTCTTTCAGCTCAGCCAAGGCTTTCTTAGCTGTAATAGAATATGCAAATATAAATGGGAGTCTTACTGCTGCTGCTGCTAAGTCGCTTCAGTCGTGTCCGACTCTGTGCGACCCCATAGATGGCAGCCCACCAGGCTCCCTTGTCCCTGGGGAATCCAGGCAAGAACACTGGAGTGGGTTGCCATTTCCTTCTCCAATGCGTGAAAGTGAAAAGTGAAAGGGAAGTCGCTCAGTCATATCTGACTCTTAGCGACCCCATGGACTGCAGCCTACCAGGCTCCTCCATCCATGGGATTTTCCAGGCAAGAGTACTGGAGTGGGTTGCCACTGCCTTCTCCAAAATGGGATTCTTAGGTACATCCAATAACTAGTTTGGGAGGAAAAAAAATGTTTAAATTGTATTGGCAAGTCAGACAAAAGAATAAATTATCCAGGAATAAAGATGTGTAAGAAAGCTTTTCCTATAGTGCATACTTACTTTTTTAAACTATAAAATATTAACATGTATAAAGAAAAATCCAGTATTTTTTTTTTCTCAGTAAGAGAAAAACATGTGCAGTAATTATCAATAACATAATCAGACAGCATTAACTCTAATAACAATAGCTCCAGATTTTTGGTTAAAAGTAATTTAATCAACATGGCAATTGAGGGATTTTCCAGGGGTCCAGTACTTAGGACTAAACACTTCCACTACCAAAGACCCAGGCTCAATCTCTGGTTGGGGAACTAAGATCCCACAAGTCACAAAACCAAACCAAAGAAAACAAAACAGCAACTGAACAGAATGACAAAGTGGTCAAAACATATTTCCAGTAACCTTAAATTTCACACACATGATGCCCTGTTTCACAATTTCTTCATACATTCATACATCTCTTAAAATTTTTGCCTGTTTCAGAATTTTTTCAGATTGTTTTTGCTTTTCTTCCCAAGTATTTACTGCTAATTATACTACTCTGAGCTATTTAAAATAATGAAGTTTGAAAGTAACCAAAATATTCAAAACTTGTTTGAATATGCCTGTGTAGCATAAATTTATGCAATCATAAATTAAAATGTAGTTTCAAAATTTTACATTTTGAGGGACTTCCTTGGTGGTCTAGTGGCTAAGACGCCACACTTCCAGGAGACCCAGGGTCAATCCCTTGTCAGGACCTAGATTCCACATGCCACCACTAAGACTCAGCACAGCCAAGTAAATAAATTAATTAAAATAATTTTTTAAATTTACATTTGGGAATGAAAGACAAAATGTAATGTATATAATGTGTTTTCAAGGTAAAGAATTGGGTGTGTGTGTGTCTTTGCAGGAGCAGAAAAGGAATTAGGAAGAAGCTGTTGCCTTAACAGGCTTCCCAGGTAGCACAGTGATCTTGCCAATGCAAGAGGTTCAGGTTTGATCCCTGGGTCTGGAAGATCCACTGGAGAAGGAAGTGGCAACCCCCTCCAGTATTCTTGCCTGGGGAAGTCCATGGACAGAGGAGCCTGGCCAGCCGTAGTCCATGGGGTCACAAAGAGTCTAACATGACTGAGAGACTGAGCACACACACAGAGCCCCTGGATAAATGTTTAACTATCTGGTGCTGTACTGTTCGCTGTGTGCACATTGCTGTACAGCATATCTCTAGAGTTTTTTCATCTTTCATGACTGGGATTCTGTTGAACAGAAACCTCTCATTGTCCCCTTACCCTCATCAACTCCTGTCACCCTACTTTTTGCTTCTATGAATCTGACTGCTTTAGATACTTTATATAAGTGAATCCAAGTATTTGTCCTAATTTAGGGATTGGCTTATTTCACTCAACGTGATGTCCTCAAAATTCACGTGTTGTAGCGTATGACAGAATTTCCTTTTTTTTTTTTCTAAGTCTTTATTGAATTTGTTACAATATTGCTTTCATGTTTTGGCATGTGGGATCTTAGCAGCCCGACCAGGGATTGAAACTACATCCCCTGCATTGGAAGAAAGGTAAGTCTTAACAACCAGAACACCAGAGAAGTCTCCAGAATTTCCTTCTTTTTAAGACAATAATATTCCATTGTTTGGATATACATCATTTTCTTTACCCATTCATTCATCTGTGGACTTTTAGGTTTTTTTCTGTTTCTTCACTATTTGTGAATAATACTGCAATGAACATAGTGGCACAAATATCTATATGAGATCCTGTTTTCAATTCTTTTGAATAAATCCCCAGATAAGATTTCTGAATCATATTGTAGTTCTACTTAAAATGTTTTGAGGGGCATCCATGCCGTTTTCCATAGTGATTCCACCATTTTACATTCCCACCAACAGTGTACAAATATTCCAATTTCCTCACATCTTTACCAACATTTTTTTTTATAACGGCCATACTAACAAGTGTGAGGTGACATCTCATTGTAGTTTTGACGGCATTTCCTTGAAGATTAGTGATGCTGAACATACTTTTATCCACTCATAGACCATTTTTATGTATTCCCTGGAGAAATATCTATTTATTAAGGCCTTAACCCATTTTTAAGTTGGGTTATTTGGGGTTTTGTTATTGACATGTAGGAGTTCTTCTTATATTTTGGATATCATTTCCTTTTCAGATATGTGGTTTGCAAATATTTTCTCTCAGTCCATAGGTTACTTTTCACTCTGTTGATTGCTTGCAGCACAAAAGCTTTCTATTTTGATGTGCTCCCATTTGTCTGTTTTTGCTTTTGTTTTCTGTGCTTTTAGTGACATATCCAAGAAATCATTGCCAAGACCAGTGTTAGAAAGTTTCCCCCCTAAGTTTTCTTCCAGCAATTTTATTTCTTTTCAAGTCTTATGTTTGTCTTTAACCCATTTTGTATTGATCTTGGTGGGTGTAAAGTAAGGGTCCAGTTTCAATTTTTTACATGTCCATATCCAGTTTTCTCATCATTTTTTGAATAGACTATCTTTTCCCCATTATGTACAATATGTCTTGGCACTTCTGTCAGAGTTGATTTCAATGTAAATACATGAGTTTATTTCTGGGTTCTCTATTCTATTCAACTGGTCTATATGCCTGTCTTTATGCCAATACCATGCTATTTCGAGTATTGTATTAATATTAATAGCTTTATAATATGTTTTGAAATGAAATGTGGGGTCTCCAGCTTTGTTCTTCTTTATCAAGATTGTTTTTGGCAATTTAGAGTCCTTTATGTTTCCATGTGAATTTCAAGATTTTTTTCAATTTTGCTAAATAAATTGAATTTGTTGAGTCTGAAAGGAAGGACTTTTTAGGTCACCTTAAATGACAGAAACAAAATATAATTACAGCATATGCTATTTTGTGTAATTTTCTCACACCACTAAACCTGTAGCAAAATTTTTTTAATTAATTTCTATTGAAATATAAATGAAAAGTAAAATTATAAGCTGTTTATTAGGGTACAACATGATGATTTGATATAGCCATTGACATTTTGATAGGGACTGCACTGAATCTGTAGCTTGCTTTGGGTAATATGGACATTTTAACCCTATTCATTCTTCCAATTCATGAAGGCAGGGTATATTTTGGTTTATTTATGTCTAACTTGTTTCAGCATTCTGTCATAATTTATTTATTCATTCTATTTCAGTAGTTTTTTTTTTCCAGATGCCTTGTTGTAATGAACATTTTGAGTAATATCTTTCTGCATGTATCTTTTCTTTAATTTTGGATTACTTTTTATGATAGATTAAAAAAATAAAGATGACTGTGTCAAAGGCTATAACTATATTTAAGATTTGATTAATGATTGCTTTCCCAAAAGTCTTTTTCAAAGTACATTTCTATAAGTTAAGTACATGTTCATCTGCCTATATTGTTTAAGCCATGGAGATTTGAGGAACTGTATGTTGTTGTTTACTCACCAAGTCACATCCAATTTTTTTGTAACCCCATGGACTGTAACCTGCCAGGCTCCTCACTCCTTGGGATTTCCCAGGCAGAAATACTGGAGTACGTTGCCATTTCCTACTCCAGGGGATCTTCCCGACCTAGGGATAGAACCTGTGTCTTCTGCTTTGGCAGGCAGATTATTTACCATTTTGCCACCAGCGAAACCTGGACTGTATGTTAACTGCAATAAAACCCAGTGTATCCTAAATATTGCTATGATTTACAAAGTTTTCTGATTACAGCACCAAAATGATTAAGCTTTTACATGGTTTTGAAACTTTATGGCAGAAGATAAAATCTAAATGTGAATCAGAAGCTTTGTGTTGGAGAGCTAGCAGAAATTTTATAAAGATTTCAAATGTCTTTTGGGAATTCTGAAATGGAAACTCAAGAGACTTTTTGTGAAGCAGATGAAATGAAATTGGTTATGTCAAACAATATCACTGAGTGTTAAATTTTGCCAAGTAACTGGAAGAGAAGATTTACATGAAAAATATTCCTTTGAATCCCATTTGAAATTCTAGAACCTGAAGTAAAGATGATTCTAATTATTATGGGGTAGGCAGTATAACTTAGTTGTTAATAATAGGCCCTTTACCAAAATTCTCAAATCCCAAAGGTTCTAAAACCCAAAAATATTGTTTTACATTTGCCCTAAACTCATTGGGTAACAAATTCAGACTTGAAGTGAAATCGAACTACTTAAAGTCCTCATTTGTTCCACTCCATGTGAAGCAATAAATTTAAATCAGATATATTTATTTCTTTGCTTATGGGGAGGTATCCAGACTCTGCTGAAAATGTTATACAAATTTTGGTGAAGGGTCTCATTTACTTTTCTAAAGTCTGACTGATTCTGAATTATAAAGTGTATCAAACCTCATTGTAGAATGAGAATAATATGACTGACTAGTCATATACTTGATTAGTACCTAGGTTAAATAAAACATTTGAATCACTTAAGACAGTAGCACATAATACCTACTCAATATACTCAATATATGTGTGCTATTGTGGTATGTGTTGGTCACTTTAAACCAACCTGAACTATCAGTCATGATGGGGACCTTTAAATACTTAGAAACAACTTAGAATTTGCATCAATAAAAAAGAAAATATCTATTTGGACTACCTAGGAAGACATCTTAAAAACATATAGTATATCCCTACAGTAGAAGCTAACACAACATTGTAAAGCAACTATAGGTTTAGTCACTAAATCACGTCCGACTCTTGTGACCCCATGGACTGTAACCTGCCAGGCTCCTCTGTCTGCGCTATGGTCTGACCTGTAGAACAGTATTTGACCCAAAGTGGGTAATCAATAAATATTTCCTGAAAGAACAGGGTTGTAAAGCTATAAAGAGGCAACCATATGCTTCAAACTGTGAAATGTTGATATATTATATGATGGTAGATAATAAAAATGTTAATGGGTTTATTGCCTTCCTGTAAACAAACAGTCAAGTCCGCCGTCTATATTTCATTAGTGTTGTGCTGAAGATCCTCCCATACTTGTCTGGCAAGATGTCTGATAACGAATAAAAGAACTGAGCTTTACTTTCTATTTCAATCCCTCAGGTGACAGACTAGCCAGTGTAGGGGAAGAGGGGCACTTAGGTGAGCAGAAATTGGTCAAACGAGATTGGATTTTAAAGCTGATTTAAAGCTGATTGGAAAGCTCTGGGGTCTGACTGGGTTGTCCTTAAGAGATGAGTCAGGGGAATTTGATAGAAGAGTTGAAGTCATTTAGAAAACTCTAAGCTTTATGTTTATGTTATGTTGAAGGGAGACTGCTGAAAAGTAGTTATGCATGTTTTTTGGATAAAAGGACCTTGAAAAACTTTGAACCTTTAGAGTTTAAGAAACCTTAAGCTACTTAAGAAATAATTGATAATATATATGAATCATCTGATATTAGCATTAGTAACAAATAAGTAGTATACTAAAACTGTAACATTATTTGTTTCACTTAATTTTATTGTACTAGAAATATCACTTGTGAATTGTGATTAATGATTTATAATAAAAATAGTATAGCTTTCCCTCCCTGAGAGCTATTCGCCCACCTCAGGCCACATCTATTTCTTAATCATTATCAATAGATTTATTGAGAGCAAATAAACAGCCCATTTGGGGGGAGAAAAAGCAATAGTAGGATACCTGAAGTATGTCCTTCCAGTCCATGCCTGGAAAAGCTTCTGCTTATATTTCAAGACCAGTATAGATCAACAAAATGAAAAGGTAAGTTATAGAATGGGAGAAACTATTTGCAAACCAATATCTTATAAATGATTAATATCCAAAATATGTAAGGAACTCATACAACACAAAAGTAAAACAAGAAAATATCTGATTTTAAAACAGGCAAAGGACATAAATATATATTTTTCCAAAGAAGACATACACATAGTCAATGGTATAAGTAGAGGTACTTAACATCATTAATCATCAGAAAAATGCAAATCAAAGCCACATTGAGCTATCACCTCACACCTCTTAGAATGGCTATTATCAAAAAGACAAGTGACAATAAATGCAAGTGAAGGTGTGGAGAAAGGGGAACATTTGTGCATTGGTGGCAGAAATGTGAATTGGTGCAGCTACTATGGAAAACAGTATGGAGGGTCCTCAAAAATTAAAAATAAAACTACCATATAATCCAGTAATACCACATCTGTGTATTTATCTGAAAAAAAACGAAAACACTAAGTTGAAAATATATATGCATCCCCATGTTTATTGTGGCTTCCCTGATAGCTCAGTTGGTAAAGAATCTATCTGCAATGCAGGAGACCCCGGGTTGATTCCTGGGTAGGGAAGATGCCCCTGGAGAAGGGATAGGCTACCCACTCCAGTATTCTTGGTCTTCCCTTGTGGCTCAGCTGATAAAAGAATCTGCCTGCAATGTGGGAGACCTGGATTTGATCCCTGGGTTAGGAAGATGCCCTGGAGAAGGGAAAGTCTACCCAATCCAGTATTCTGGCCCAGAGAATTCCATGGACCCTAAGAGTAGGACACGACTGAGTGACTTTCACTTCACTTCACTTAATGTTTACTGTAGCATTGCTTACTATAGGATGCATGTATAAAGAAAACTTATTATACATATCTCGTATATCATAAAAAAGAAAGAAATCATGCCATTTGCTACAACACAGATGGACCTAGAGGACATTATGAAATGTGAGATAAGACAAAGACATATTGTATAATCTCACTTAAATGTGGAATCTAAAAAAAAAACAGCTCACAGAAACAGGAGATTGGTCATGGGGGATTGATGAGAGAAAGGAATGAGTGAAGACAAAGAGTACAAACTTCCAGTTATATTGATAAGATGAATAAATTCTGAGGATCTAATGTACAGCTTGGTGAGTATAGTGAAGAATACTGTATTTTATACAGTTGCTTAACGTGAAACCTACATCACACAAGGAAAATTGGTAACTATGTGAGGTGATAGATCTGAGCTACCAGGGAAGCCCAAGAATACTGAAGTGGGTAGCTTATTCATTCTCCAGGGGGATCTTCCCAACCCAGGAACTGAACAGGGGTCTCCTGCATTGCAGGCAGATTCTTCACCAGCTGAGCTACCAGGTAAGCCTGTTCTTAAGGATCAGTTCAGTTCAGTCGCTCAGTCGTGTCTGACTCCTTTGACCCCATGGACTGCAGCACGCAGAAACTACATTTTATTTGCTTTTTATTCCCTACCTAGCATTGTGCTTCAAATAGTAGGCATTTAATAAATCACTGAGGTAATTACTGAATTAACTCACATGTATTTCTCAGAATTGAAAAACTGAAGTAAGTTTCGGATAACTAGCACATTTTGGAAAAGTCACAGATATTCATGATCATGAAGTGCTGAATGTGCTAGGTCATTAAACCTTTTTTCTTAAGATTACAGGAGATTTACCTAACAGAGCTGATAATGGACTTTATCATCACCCAACTGCCGACACTAACACAGCTCTTAAAATTATGAAAAGCATCTAAGTTTTGTTGGCGTTGTAAAGATCACTTTGTTTACTTCAGGCTCTGATGAACTTTTAAGTCAATGAACAGCTCTAAGAGATCTTAATTTCCCAGTAACATGAGAGTGAGCTGGATGGTGGAATATGACCTAAGGTTTGCAATTCTACACTAGTGTTTAACTTCTTCAGTAACTCATTAACTATTTGAATTGCAAATAGAAAGGGCATGATGATGCTGAAAGAACTAAGCAGACTGATAAACATTTCTGGAAATGGGAAATCCTTTACATTTTTTCAGTGTTCTAGGGCTATACAGCTTGTGAGTTGTCTTTGATTCACTGAGACATTCCCTCAAATTTTTTATTGTATGTTTAACTATCCCAACTTCAAACGTGGTGCAGTTAGGGTTGTGAACACTTCCTTTGAACTTTGTTTTGTGACTCATTTCTCATAACAAGGAAATTCCAACTTGGCACATACTCAAATATGTGCAGAGAGATAATTTTCAAAGAAATACACACGGTGACACAGTGATGATTTGAAAAAAAATCCTATTTTTTTTAAAGCTAATTTAATATTGTTTTGTGCAGATTCTTATACATGGTTGTATATCTTTTAGATTCTAACTAAAAGTGACATTGGTATTAATGTGGCTATTATCTCAGTTTTACAAGTCTGGTTACAGGTATCCTCATATCTGTTGACTCCAGTAACATGTATGATGGAAATATAAAATTTCCCAAAATAAAGGAGAAATATTTTCAGAAGTAGTACTAAGTGAAAACTGAGCTAAGCAACAATTAAGGCATTTATGCCTGTCTTGTTCATCATTTGTTTTCCTGGCAAAAAAAAATCCCCTACAGAAACCTAATTATTATTTTATATTTTAAGAGTACTTAAAGTCTGGGTGTTAGTCGCTAGGTGATGTCCGACTCTGCAAGCCCATAGATTGTACCCTGCCAGGCTCCTCTGTCCATGGGATCCTCTAGGAAAGAATACTGGAATGGGTTGCCATTTCCTTCTCTACGAGATCTTCCCAACCCAAGGATTGAACCTGGGTCTCCAGTACTACAGCCAAATTGTTTACCATCTGAGCCACCAGGAAAGCCCAACTTAGATGCCCCAACTTAGATGCAGTTAAATAATTTTCTTTCTTTTTGATATATGACTGTTTTTCACACAAAGATGGGTGTCTTGAGCAAGGAAACTGTTAGTTCCACTGAACTGAATGCAGATCAAACTTTTATAGGATTGTTGCTAATTCATAGTGCCATCAAAATAAAGACAAAAGAATAATAGTCTTTCTTGTATATTAGCTCATTTGTTTTTTTATTTTAAATTTCTTTAATTTTTAATCAAAGGGTAACTGCTTTACAAAATTGTGTTGGTTTCTGCCACTCAAATAATACTCTTCTAATGAGTATGGATAAACATGAACAGAAAATCTAGGTTGATTATATCTGTGCTTCCTGGGAGCTAATGTAATATGGTGGTCACTAACATAGAACTAACATTCATTGACCATTACTCTACGCCAGCCGGGGGTCTGCACACTTTGTGTATATCATTAACCTTCACAAACACTGTGAAAGAGAACCATGATGAGACATGAGCTCTTAGGGGAACAGATACATGACAAGAAAGGGAATAAAGTTTTGAACAGAGAGGTTAGTCCTAAACTTAGCAAGAGAGCTGTTTTAGGGGGACTCGAAGCAATGAGTAAAAATATATTCACCCCAGTGGTTTTTAAATAGTAGAAAAATAGAAATAATATAAATCCAATTACAAAGGAATGACACATTAACCACAGTATTTTCACTGGACAGAGCCTTATGCTATCATCAAAAATTTGTTTCAAATAATGTGTACTAGTATAGATATTCCATTCATCAACAAAAGAGAACACTTTTGATAAATGGAAACACTCTCAAAGAAATATTGTTCAGATATTTTTAAGGAATTCTTTCTTAAAAATTTTATTTGGCTGCACTGGGTCTTAGTTTTGGCAAGCAGGATCATCAATCTTCATTACAGCAGGCAGGATTTTTTTGTGGCATGTGGAATCTAAAGCCCTGACCGGGGATTGAATCCAGGGGCCTTGCACTGAAAGTGTGCAGTCTTAGCTACTGGATCACCAGGCAAGTCCCATTAAGGAATTCTAATAATTTACATGGCTCTCCTATACAGTCAGTAAAAACTACTGGCAGCTGACTGTAGCTCATATCATGAACTCTTTATTGCAAAATTCAAACTTCAGTAGGGAAAACTACTAGACCATTCAGGTATGACCTGAATCAAATCCCTTATGATTATACAGTGGAAGTGACAAATAGATTCAAGGGATTATATCTGATAGACAAAGTGCCTGAAAAACCATGGATGGAGTTTCGTGAGTTGTACAGGAGGCGGTGATCAAGACCATCCTCAAGACAAAGAAATGCAAAAAGGCAAAACAGTTGTCTGAGGAGGCCTTAAAATAGCTGAGAAAAGAAGAGAAGCTAAAGGCAAAGGAGAAAAGGAAAGATACCATCTGAGTGCAGAGCTCCAAAGAATAGCAAGGAGAGATAAGAAAGTCTTCCTCAGTGATCAGTGCAAAGAAGTAGAGAAAAACAATAGAAAAGGAAAGACTAGAGATCTCTTCAAGAAAATGAGATACCAAGGGAATATTTCATGCAAAGATAGGCACAATAAAAGACAGAAACAGTACAGACTTAACAGAAGCAGAAGATATTAAGAAGAGGTGGCAAGAATACACAGAAGAACTGTACAAAAAAGATCTTAATAACCCAGATAATCACAGTGGTGTGATCACTCACCTAGAGCCAGACATCCTAGAGTGCAAAGTCAAATGGGCCTTAGGGAGCATCACTACGAACAAAGCTAGTGGAGGTGATGGAATTCCAGTTGAGCTATATCAAATCCTAAAAGATGATGCTGTGAAAGTGCTGCGCTCAATATGCCAGCAAGTTTGGAAAACTCAGCAGTGGCCACAGGACTGGAAAAGGTAGGTTTTTATTTCAATCTCAAAGAAAGGCAATGCCAAAAAATGTTCAAACTACTGAACAATTGCACTCATCTCACATGCTAGCTAAGTAATGCTCAAAATTCTCCAAGCAAGGCTTCAACAGTACTTGAACCGAGAACTTCCAGATGTTCAAGCTGGATTTAGAAAATGTAGAGAAATCAGAGATCAAATTGCCAACATCTGTTGGATCATCAAAAAAGCAAGAGTTTGAGAAAAACATCTACTTCTTCTTTACTGACTACACTAAAGCCTTTAACTGTGTAGGTCACAATAAACCATGGAAAATTCTGAAAGAGATGGGAATACCAGACCACCTGATTTCCTACTGAGAAATCTGTATGCAGGTCAAGAAGCAACAGTTAGAACTGGACATGGGACAACAGACTGGTTCCAAATAGGGAAAGGAGTATATCAAGGCTGTATATTGTCACCCTGCTTATTTAACTTCTATACAGAGTACATCATGAGAAACACTGGGCTGGAAGAAGCACAAGCTGGAATCAAGATTGCCGGGAGAAATATCAATAACCTCACATATGCAGATGACACCACCGTTATGGCAGAAAGCAAAGAATTAAAGAGCCTCTTGATGAAAGTGAAAAAGGACAGTGAAAAAGTTGGCTTCAAACTCAACATTCAGAAAACTAAGATTATGGCACCTAGTCCCATCACTTCATGGCAAGTAGATGGGGAAACCATGGAACCAGTGACAGACTTTATTTTCCTGGGCTCCAAAATCACTGCAGATGGTGACTGCAGCCATGAAATTAAAAGACACTTGCTCTGGAAGAAAAGCTATGACCAACCTCGACAGCATATTAAAAAGGAAAGACATTACTTTGACAACAAAGGTCCGTCTAGTCAAAGCTATGGTTTTTCCGGTAGTCATGTATGGATGTGAGAGATGAACCATAATGAAAGCTGAGCACCGAAGAACTGATTCTTTTGAACTGTGGTGTTAGAGAAGACTCTTGAGAGTCCTATAGATGGCAAGGAGATCCTAAAGGATCCTAAAGGAAATCAATCCTGAATATTCATTGGAAGGATTGATGCTGAAGCTGAAGCTCCAATATTTTGGCCACCTGATGTGAAGAACTGACTTATTAGAAAAGACCTTGATGCTGGGAGAGATTGAAGGCAGGAGGAGAAAGGGACAACAGAGGATGAGATGGTTGGATGGCATCACGGACTCAATGGACATGAGTGTGAGCAAGCTCTGAGAGTTGGTGATAGACAGGGAAGCCTGGCATGCTGCAGTCCATGGGGTCCCAAAGAATCAGGCAAGACTGAGTGACTGAGCTTAACTGAACTTGGCTCTCCTCTAAAGCTGTTAACACTCCAGTAACACTTCCTACATCTCTTTTTTCTCTCCTTTTCAATTTTCTGTAAACTCATATTACTCTGGAGCCTCTTAGTTACAAGGGGTTTCCCAGGTAGCTCAGTGGTAAAGAATCTGCCTGCCAATGCAGGAGACACAAGAGATAGGGGTTCGATCCCTGGATAGAGATGATCCCCTAGAGTAGCAAATGGCAACCCACTCCAGTACTCATGTAGAACATTTCATGCACAGAGGAGCCTGGCAGGAGCCTCTTTATTATAAGCCACACTCTAATATTTTCTCAACTCTTTCCCCCTTCTGTCCACCCCTCTTCATTACTTATTTTTAAATTAATAGATTTTACAGTCTATTAATTTTTCTCTTCTTCCCACTGCTTCCTAATTTGGAACTGTACATCTCAAAAGTCCCTCAATCCATCCTGGCAGAGGGACCTTTTCTCTGGAGGAAAAGATGGGATGCTGGAATAAAACAAAATAGAAAGTCAGCATTATCTCTTTCAGCGGAGGAAGCGTCATTTCCACATTAAGAATTTTTTATCCTGCTCAGTTATGAAGAGGCTAACAGAGTTTAAGATACCAAATATTAAAACTTGCTATCAAGTTCCAAATATTTAAACTTGCTATTCAAGTATGATTATCAAACTGGCTTTTTTTTGGTTTAAGTGTGACAACTTATAAATACTCCCACCAGAAATACATCATATAAACCTTTATCAACATTAGATATTTTACTTCTTAGTGTGTTTTTTCATGTGAATCTAGGAAAATTTATTTTAAAATACTGATAAATACACAGTAACAATAGTAACATCAACAGAAGAGCTAAAATATAAAGCACTGGAAAGGTCTCTCAGTCAGAAGGGCAAGGGTTTTGCGGTACAGAATAAAAACTTTTATTGGAATTATGTTCTAGGATCCTGCCAACCCCTTGCTGAGCCACATAAATATGATTTACATATAACCTTTGTTTACCCTGAGAGGTCAGAGCCCTCAGAAGTAGCCAGTTGTTAACAGGGAATATGTCAAGAGGAAGTAAAGCAGAAGTGAGGGCTGAAAAATATTTAAAATTGCTTCCTTGTTTTTGATTTTTTTTTTTAAATTTCCATTTCTAAACATAATTGATATTACTAGAGCCCTGCTGCTCTCTTTGATTAAATGAGAAAAGATTAATTGCTGTACTTTGCAGCTCAGTAGATACTTCCTGTAATATCCTGTTTTCTCTTAACTACTTAATCAATAGTTCAATTAAAACTCAGAAGACTTATAAGTAGATGGGATGAAGTTTCATGAGGTCTTGGATTTACTTTCAAATACTTTAGTAATAAGAAAAAAAAGGAAGGTAGATGCAGCCAGTATGGCTAATGCTGATAAGCCTTTAAATCTCTGAGCTGCATGGATTGTGCTGTGCTCTGCTGTGCTCTGCTCTGCTGTGCTAAGTTGCTTCAGTTGTGTCCTGCTCTCTGCGACCCCATGGACTGTAGCCCGCCAGGCTCCTCTGTCCATGGGATTCTCCAGCAAGAATGCTAGAGTGGGTTACTGTGCCCTCCTCCACGTGATCTTCCCGACTCAGGGATTGAACCCACGTCTCTTAGGTCTCCTGCATTGGCAGGTGGATTCTTTACCACTCGCACCACCTACTTTAAAATACTTTAGTAATAAAAAGAAAGAAAAAGAGGGTAGATGAAGCCAGTATGGCTAATACTAATAAACGTTTAAATCTCTGAGTTGCGTGTATTAGGGTTCATTATACTACTAGTCTCTCCACCTTTGTGAGTGTTTGCAATTTTTTATAATACGATTAAAATCAGTAGTTACATTGAAGGCAATTTCTAGCTCTTAGCTTTAAAGAATAAAGTTTCACGTTCCACCAATGAAGTTTTTTTGGTTACATCTTGATTTGTGCAGAATAGTATTAAAAATTTCTGATATAAAAAGTGTTCTACATAGCCAAGGATGACAGAAACATATGTAAACAATAAATATCAGATTTAAGACATTTTGACATTAAAAGTAACACCAACTCGCATTTCTTGTCACGAGTAGAAAATCCAATTGCTTCTTCAACCAAGATTCTTCACCAGCTCTCTGCCACCTCCCACATCGCTCCTCTCCTTGCCTTTGTACTTCTGGAAATAGCTTTCAATTATTTTTTTAGCAACATTCCTCTACTTTCTTTGGAAAATCACCTTTTCATAAAATAGTGTTGTTTATATTTTAAAATTAAAAATAACTTAGAGTCAGTTTTAGAGGAGGAAGCAGGATTGATTTCCCACTGCAAGCCCCATTTTTGCCTTGAAATTTCACCAAGCATCTGGCTTCACAAAGCTGTGTTTCTGAATTCCTCTGAATTCCTATCATATTTACTATTCATGTTCAGGCTCTTCTCTATTGTTACATGTAAGTATATGAACTAAAATGGAACTCATTTAAGAGCAGTGACTCTTTTCTAGATGTCTCTGGACTCTCAAGGGGCTGAATGTGATGTTTTATTTGTAGGCTGAACATTGAACTAAAACTCTGCTTTGGTCAGAGCACACGAGTCTTTCCCTTACCTCTCTTTGGTTCCTTTCAGCTTAGTAACCGTCATGGACAACTGAATGTGAATCTTGGGGCTGTTACTGGTTTACCTAGCAACCAGGAGGGTTCCCAAGGATACAAACTCTGAAGACAGACCCTTTTGATATGGTAATGAATGAAACAAAGGAGGGAGTCCTAAAACAGAGTGCAGTTCCATACAAACTGAAATCGTATGTCAATATTAGAATTACTATATAATTAACTGTGGCTTTATGGTCACAGAAGGAGTCATTATTGCCCTTTCTATAATCAAGCATTTTATTTCAGTCACATCAAGCAAATAGGTCTAACTTCTTAAAAATGAAATGAGGACATATGGAAGAGTAGTAACAACAATATTACAGAGAGCCATATTCATATAAGTGAGATTTAGCAAATATGAGCATTCATTTTTCCTGTGAAATAAAAAATTACTGAGTAGAATCCCTCTTACCTCGTTTTCTTTTCTCTTTCCCCAGAAGAACAGCTATCCTGAAGTTGATATGTATATTCTCATGCATGTTTTTATATTTTTAGCATATGTATTATTTATATTCACTATATACTATGTAGTATTATTCTGTATGTTTACAAATGTTACACTATATGTGAGCTTCCCTGATGGCTCAGCTAGCAAAGAACCTGTCTGCCAAAGCAGGAGATGCAAGAGATGGGGGTTCAATCCCTGGGTCAGAAAGATCCCCCTGCCTGGAAAATTTCAAGGACAGAGAAGTCTGGTGGGCTGCAGTCCCTAGGGTCACAAAGAGTCAGACAGGACTGAGCACTCACTCATCCCCTTGCAAACTGCTTTTATAAAGTTAATTTTTATGAGACTATGGTTGATTTACAACATTGCATTAGTTTCTGCTGTAGAGCAAAGTGGATCTGTTATGCATATACATATTGAATTGGCTAAAAAGTTCCTTCAGTTTTTTTTCTTAACATCATAAAGAAAAATCCAAATGAACTTTCTGACTGCCCCAATATATCCACTCTTTTTCATATTCTATTCCCATATGTCATTACAGAGTATTGGTAGAATTCCCTGTGCTACTCAATAGATTTTTATTACTTATCTATCATATATGTAGCGGTGTGTATATGTCAATCCCATGTTCCAATTTATCTCACCTCACACCCCTTGGTAATCATAAGTTTGTTCTCTACATCCGTGACTCTATTTCTGTTCTGTAAATAGGTTCATTAGTATGATTTTTTTTTATTCTACATATAAGCGATATCATATAATATTGGTTCTTCTCTGTCTGACTTAATTCACTAAGCATGACAATCTCTAGGCCCACCATGTTGCTGCAAACGGCAAACTGCTTTTATATTAAAAATTATTCACAGGTTTCTCCTGCAATCTGAAAGTTCATGGAGCATTCCTATGGTATTTTCCTAAGCCAAAGTTGTGGAGAGCAAAGAAACAATTTCCTTTAGGGCTGCTGCTGCTGCTAAGTTGCTTCAGTTATGTCCGACTCTGTATGACCCCATAGACGGCAGCCCACCAGGCTCCACCGTCCCTGGGATTCTCCAGGCAAGAACACTGGAGTGGGTTGCCATTTCCTTCTCCAATGCATGAAAGTGAAAAGTGAAAGCTAAGTCGTTCAGTTGTGTCCAACTCTAGCAACCCCATGGACTGCAGCCTACCAGGCTCCTCTGTCCATGGGATTTTCCAGGCAAGAGTACTGGAGTGTGGTGCCATTTCCTTCTCCATCCTTTAGGGCACATCCTGCTAAAAGGATGTCGAGATAAAGCACAGATCCTGCTAAAATAAGTCGAGATAAAGCACAGGTGCTTGGAATTCAAAGCTATGGCGGCTTGAGTGTAAATCCCAGGTGTTGCCTCTCTCTCTGGCACACACGGCCTCTATAATCATGGGCTGAAAAACAAATGTGGTCATTGTCGACTTTAGCCCACCAGGGGTCCATGGAAATTTCCAAGCAAGGGTACTAGAGTGGGTTGTCATTTCCTCCTTCCCAATCCAGGGATTGAACCTGCCATCTCTTGTTTCTCCAGATGGATTCTTTACCACTGAGCTATCAGGGAATTCTGCAAAAACAATGCTGAAGGCTATTTTACTTTTTGCCATTTTCCTAAGCACACAAACTCTCAGATTTGCTAACCAGATTTCATTTGGTTAACAAAAACACACACTAGTGTAGGTCTTTGATAGAAGGGGAAGTGACATAAAGCAAACATTTGGAAAGTGAGGGATACTTGCATTTAAGATTGTTGCATGCAGATATATGTAATGGATTCATTTTAATTGCTGCATAGGATTCCAGAGTGAATAGCATACAATTTGTTTACATACATATTTTCTTATGGAAAAGCATTAAAATTATAATCTCCAATTTGGGGGGAAATTACACCAAAAAAAGTCACTGTGAAAAACTTTTACATGATGACATATGTGAGAATCTCTTTAGTATAAACATTTGAACATGAAAAAAATGTTAATATGATAAATTGTTATAGATTTTCTGCCTTTGGACCATGCTTATATTCATGGAATAAACCTTATTTGGTCATAACTTTTTTCAGTTACTAGATTCGAAGCACATTTTATATATGATCTTTGGCTCTACGTTCACAACTGAGGTTTGTCTATGATGTTATTTTCTTATCAGATCAGATCACATCAGTCGCTCAGTCATGTCCGACTCTTTGCGACCCCATGAATCGCAGCACGCCAGGCCTCCCTGTCCATCACCAACTCCCAGAGTTCACTCACAATTAACTTTAGTACCAAGGTTTCTGTGTTGTGCTTAGTCGCTCAGTCATGTCCAACTGTTTGTGACTCCATGGACTGTAGCCTGCCAGGCTCCTGTCTATGGGATTCTCCAGGCAAGAATACTGGAGTGGTTGCCATACCCACCTTCAGGGGATCTTCCCAACCCAGGGATCGAACCCAGGTCTCCTGCATTACAGGTGGATTCTTTATTGTTTGAGCCACCAGGGAAGCCCAAGAATATGGAAGTAGGCAGCCTATCCTTTCTCCAGGGGATCTTCCCTTCCCAGGAATAGAACCCGGGTCTCCTGCATTGCAGACAGATTCTTTATCAGCTGAGCTACAAGGGAAGCCCGAAAAAACATATATGTGTATATAATCACTTTGCTGTATACCTGAAACTACAGAATATTGTAATTCAATATTGTAATTCAGTTTTTTGTACTTCGATTTTACACTAGAACATTCAAACACAGGCCTTAAGAGGTTTCTTCTTTTGGAGATCCAGCAGCAGTATAAATAAACTTGGACTAGACCATTGAATAGGGCTTCCCTGGTGACTCAGATAGTAAAGAATCTGCCTGCAATGCGGGAGACCCGAGTTCAATCCTTGGGTCAGGAGACTTTTGAATAGTGGAGAGACCATAGACTTCCAAAGAAAAAACTCCGGCTTCCTGTACTCCCTGCTAAGGCCTTAGACTTAGGAAGGAAATGATCTTGGACATTTCCATGCATTAGCTCTTAGATGCACAACTTTCCATAACTTCAGATAGCACCACATCAGACAGAGATAAGCCATGCCACTGACCCCTGCTCAAACTGCAGAATCATGAACAAATAAATAATCGTTTTTAAAAGCCACTAAATTATTGGGCTGGTTTGTTATGCAACAATAAATAACTTAAACAAGGTGCTTGAGACCATTTTGGGGGGGATGGTGGAACACATTTATGGAAACAGATAATTAGGGATTTAAATATGTTGAATTTGAGATCAGAGTGGAAAATACAAATTTAAATATTCTGCTGTCAAATCTATAACACCTTAAAGAGTAAGAATATTATCTGGTGGCTCAGATGGTAAAGAATCTGCCTGCAATGTAGGAGTTCAGTTCAGTTCAGTCTCTCAGTCGTGTCCGACTCCCGGTGACCCCCTGGACTGCAGTACACCAGGCCTCCTGTCCATCACCAACTTCCAAAGTTTACTCAAACTCATGTCCATTGAGTCGGTGATGCCATCCAACCATCTCATCCTCTGTCGTCCCCTTCTCCTCTCACCTTCAATCTTTCCCACCATCAGGGTCTTTTCACATGAGTCAGTTCTTCACATTAGGTGGCCACAGTGTTGGAGTTTCAGCTTCAGCATCAGTCCTTCCAATGAATATTCAGGACTGATATCCTTTAGGATGGACTGGTTTGATGTTGGAGTTTCAGCTTCAGCATCAGTCCTTCCAATGAATATTCAGGACTGATATCCTTTAGGATGGACTGGTTTGATCTCCGAGTGGTCTTCTCCAACACCACAGTTCAAAAGCATCAATTCTTCAGTGCTCAGCTTTCTTTATAGTCCAACTCTCACATCCATACATGACTACTAGAAAAATCAGGAGACCTGGGTTCAATCCCTGGGTTGGGAAGATCCCCTGGAAGAGGGCATGCAACCCACTCCGTTATTCTTGCCTGGAGAATCCCCATGGACTGGAGGGCTACAGTCCATGGAGTCACAAAGAGTAGGGCATGACTGAATGACTGCTGCTGCTGCTGCTGCTAGGTCGCTTCAGTCGTGTCCAATTCTGTGCGACCCCATAGACCGCAGCTCACCAGGCTCCCCCATCCCTGGGATTCTCCAGGCAAGAACACTGGAGTGAGTTGCCATTTCCTTCTCCAATGCGTGAAAGTGAAGTCGCTCAATCATGTCCAACCCTCAGTGACCCCATGGACTGCAGCCTACCAGGCTCCTCCGTCCATGGGATTTTCCAGGCAAGAGTACTGGAGTGGGTTGCTATTGCTTTCTCAGGATTGAGTGACTAAGCACACACAAAGAAGAGTAAGGAGAAGGAAATGGCAACCCAGTCCAGTATCCTTGCCTGAAAAATCCCATGGAATGAGGAGCTTGGCAGGCTACAATCCATGGGGCTGCCAGTCAGACATGGCTTAGCGACTAAACAACAAAAGAAGAATAAAATAGGAGTATATATTTATAAAACGATTTAAGCACTGATTGGTTGAACAAGTATTTACTAATAATCTATCATGTTTCAGGCATTCTGCTAGGGGTTGAAAGAAAATGTAAATGTTTCCAAATCTCTTAGCTAGTTAACGATTTTCAGAATATTTTGGTATGTACTGGTAGCTTCTAGCAAAGACAGACTGGGCTATTTCTCTAGTCCCCTCCACCCCCATTCCCAACAGCCTTGGTATCCATAGTGTCTTGCAATAACGATAAGCCGTAGGTCAATTCTGATAGGTGTACTAAGGTTTTCTAGAATATCACATATATATATATATAAATTATGGGCCTTCCACATTGAGAAAGAAGAATCCCATTTAAGAAATGCATATTAAAGTGATGAAGGGTTTTCTTCCACTGGAAAGGCAAGCTCAGAACTCACTGGGAGGATTTGCCAGCCTTGTGGAGAGGCTGGCACAGAAAAAAAATAAAAATAAAAATAAAGTGATGAAGGAAACCAAAATTACAGTATTAATATTTTCATGGTAGATTTGGGAATTAGCCATTTGCCATTTTAATGTTTTATGGTTTGGTGCTTTAAGTACTTGACATATTTAATATTTTACAGATTATCCTCATGATATTCTCATTTTTCAATATAAAAAGTTATGTCAATTTATGTTTGCAATTTTAAGTTGAAAGACATAAGACAGTGTTATTAGGTTTTATAAATAATATTATAACTTTTAAATGTTAAATTATAACTTTAAAAGCTTGAGATTCAACATAAATACATTTACATATTTAATTTTCTAGATTTAGGAATTATTCAAATACTTGGGAAGTTTTGCTGATCAGACAGTTTTAATCAAAAGCCTCTTAAAAGTAATTGTTAAATCTTTTCAGATTTTAAATTAATAATTTGATTGATAAGTGAAGTTAAAAGCTTAAGAAGAAATGAGCTTTTTAACTTATAACTTTAATAAATCAAACATTAATTTAATAACCTCAAGTAATCTTTTCCCAAGACATTGTCAAGGACACCCAAATATTCTCATTTAAATAACGTAGATTAAGGGTTCATCAATGTTAGGTGCAGCTTTTGGTGAAAAGGAATAAATGCTACCATGTGTGTGCATTCTCCTGCTTTGTTTCTCTATTTGTTTAATAGCTAAAATTTACATTTCTAAAACTTAGTTTGAATGTTTAAATATTTCCAATAGTAAACTGCTAAGAAAGACATTTTTTTCCTTTTTCTTTTTCTTTTTTTTTGAGGACTGTTCTCTAAGGAGCAGCTTTGTTCAAAAATGGCCTAGAGAATTTACTGCAGGTTTCACAGACAATAAGCCGCTGTCTCTCAGGGGGAGGGGCTGCCTTTGAACTCAGCTATCCACCAGCTGGTGGCTTCTTCTACCTACCAGGATTACAATTTTTCACGGATTGAAAGAGCTCCAGAAAGGGTTGAATCTTGGATTTGTGGAGCTTGAAATTTATCATCTCCATTTGCTAAACTTTCAGTTTTGTTTCCCCAATAAATCTTCTTCCTTAAGCATATCTTGTGACACTGCAGAATTCACTTTGACCCTCTTCTTAAGTTCTGCTGTTTGTATGCTGATTCAGTGCTATTACTTTACATCTCTTTCACATGCACCAATGGAAGAAATTAATTAGAAATTTTATCCTGCTCAAATACAAAGGAAGTGTAAGATATACCCTTACAGTCACAATTACATGCAAGCAGAATGGAAGAAAACTTAGAAAGACACTTGTAATAATTAAATTAGAAACGGTCATTCCTATGAGCAAATTGCAACAGATGTGAAAAATATTTTAGGAATAAAAATGGATATTGCTGTAAATTATGTGTTGTTGCACCATATAACCCATTTTCATCTATGCAGATAATTTGCCTTTGTAGTAAATCCAAGATCTTCAAGAGAAGATCTATCTTGAGCTGGAAAGAAACCATCTAAGTATATGAACTTCGGTGTCTACAAATGCTCCCAAGTGATGAATTGTTTTGGTCCTGGCTCTGCCTTTTTTCTGCAATGTGACTTCACTAGAGATCATATATAAAGCAGAGAACTTACAGCTTACTCTGCCAACATGATAGTTATGTTGTTCTTTAGCTAAGTGGATGTGAAAGGTTCTTGAAAATTCAGGAAAGAGGTGCTACCACACCCAGCACTTAGCACTGCTCCATATTCCTGAGCACACAGCTTCCCAGTGCTTAGAAGACACAACTTTCCCCTCTTCATGTTCTGAACAGGTATGTCCCTTTAAGTCCATGTTCAGTAGCTATCACCTCCTAGCGCTTTCATGGAAATGTTCAGCCTCATCTGAAGTCTTCTTTAGTCTTAAAGCTTTTACTGATCATAGAATTATTTGGCTCATACATTTTGTTATTTACTTGGATCAGTTGTTATTTTATTTAATTTGGTCACACTGTGAGACTTGCAGAATCTTAATCCCCCGAGCAGGGATTGAAGCCATGTAGTGAAAGTGCTGAGTCCTAACGACTGGACCATCAGGAAATTTGCGATTGTATTTTTATAATGGAGTGTAATGTCACATATTGAAAGTAGGAAGGGGATAGTATCCAAAAGTATTCACAGTCTGAGCAGATGTCTACGTAGTTTTTGCTAGGCTGTGTGGGGACTCCAAGGTGATCATTCTTCTTGTTTCTAGGAATATCATAATGTAGTAGTAGAGATGAAACATTCTGCTTATTAAATATTCATAGTCATTACCATTAAACACCATAAAATCATTATCATCTAGACAGTATCCGAAGTCCTAAGAGTAAAGGAGCTTGATCTGAAGAGATTTTAGAGAGAAGTCAGCTTATGGCAGAGGCTCTGAGATTCAATATGTAAGAGATTCAGGAAAGGAGGCTGAGAGTCCAGGAAAGGCTGTGAGCCTAAAACTGCTTTTTAAAAAATTACATTAAAAAAAACTGAGCACTAAAAAAATGTTCAATGTGGAATTACAGAAATATAAATTAAAACCATAATAAGACACCACTCCCCATCCACTAGAGTGGTTAAAATTTAAAAGACTGACAATGCCAAGTGTTGGAGAATATGAAGCAACTGGCTGCTGAGGGAAATCCAAATTGTGCAGCCATGCTGGAAAGCAATTTGGCAGTTTCCTATAAAGTTAAACATACAATTAAAACACAGTCCAGAAATTCCACTCTTCAATATTTATTCCTAGAGAATGAAAATATATGTCTCCATAAAGACTTGATCCTAAATATTATGAGCAACTTTATGCATAATAGCACAAAACTGAATTCAATCCAAATGTGGTTAATGAATAAGCAAGAATATCTCCTTTTATTACTAAGTAATATTGGATTTTATGGGTGGGCTATTTTTTTTTTTTTATTCACTAGCTGATGGACATGGGTTGTTTCTAATTTAGGGTTATAAATATTTAGGTATAAGTGTTTCTATAGACTTCAGGTTTTATTTCTCCTGGGTAAACGCCTAAGAGTGGAATTGCTATACTGTATGCCAAAGGTATATTTTGGGAATTCCCTGGTGGTCTGATGGTTGGGACTCTGAACTCCCAAAGCAGAGGATACAGGCTTGATCCCTGGTCGGGGAACTAAGATCCTGCAAATTGTGTGATTCAGGCCCCCAAAAATGCATGTTTCAGTTTACAAAAATCTATCAACATATTTCTACAATGGCTACACAAATTGAATTCCCACCAGCAATGTATGATAGTCCCAGTTGCTCTGCATCCTAGCCAGCATTTGGTACTATCATTAAAAATATTAATGTTTCTAATATTATGGATTGAATTGTGTCCTCCCCCAATTCTATGTTGAAACCCTAACCTCTGAGTATAACTGTATTTGGAGACAGAGTCTTTAAAGCTAAATGAAGTTATAGAGTGGAGGCTTAATTCAATAGGACTGGTGTCCTTATAAGAAGAGGAAGAGACACCAGAGGTACACAAGCACGGGAAAAAGGCCAAATGAGGACACAGCAATATGGCAGCAATCTACAAGCCAGGAAAAGAGGTTGCACCAGAAACTTACCCTGCCAACACCTTGATCTCTGACTTCCAGCCTCTAGAACTGTGAGAAGATTAATTTCTGTCAGTTAAGTCACCCAGTCAGAGGTATTCTCTTATAGTAGCTAGCACAGACTACTACAAGTATATAGTGGAATCTCATATGGTTTTAATTTGCATTTCCTGAGTGATTAGTGATGTTGAACCTCTTTTCATGTACTCATCTGACATCTCTAGGTCTTCTTGTGAAGTATACATTTCCATGCAATTATGAATATTAAACCTCCAATACTTTGGCCACCTGATCCAAAGAACTGACTCATTGGAAAAGACCCTGATGCTGGGAAAGACTGAAGGCAGGAGGAGAAGGGGATGAGAGAGGATGAGATGGTTGGATGGCATCACCAACTTGATGGACATGAGTTTGAACAAGCTCTGGGAGTTGGTGATGGGTAGGGAAGCCTGGTGTGCCACAGTCCGTGGGGTCACAAAGAATTGGATACGACTGAGTGGCAAAACTGAACTGATGAATATTGTTGCATCAAAACTAATTTTTGTTCCAGATTTCTCGTTAGATCATTGTTTTTATCATAATACTGTGATTCATCAGTATTTTGTATTTGAATAAACTTTGCAAAAATTAGGTTTCAATGCTGATATCTTTAAATGAAATTTACAGTAACCTTCACAATAATGTTACATGTTTTACCTTAGAATGACCTTTCAAAAACTTAATTTTGATTCCATGAATTGTATTAAAAACTACTGAAATGAACTGATTTTTTATTTGAAGATCTGATAACACTGATATAAAAGCAGGCACCATTTTAACTATTTACAAACAACTTGTTCTGCTAATGGACCCAACACATTAACAGCCCTTGCTCCACTTTTCATGAGTGCAAAAAACATTCAATAAAAAATGAGTAAAATTAATTGAAACCATCATTTGATCAATGCATCACAATGTGGTATGTTAAGGCTTTCTACAACTGCACACGTTAAATTTTTGGTTTTGGGGCATAGTCTTTTTCAAAGAAGTGCTTACTTTTGAAGTATATATCACTTCTTCGACTAATTTTTCTTTTCTGGATTTTTAGCAGTCATTTAGTAGCCATTACTGTTATCCCCATGGTGGATTTAAATAGTAGCAAATATATTGTGCAAGTAATACTTCTATCATCAATATTCTTAATAAATGGAAACACAGTGCTTAATTTTTCACTAAACACACATTATGGATTAAATTGCGCTGCGTTTCCCTTTAATGTATTAATATATTTCATATATTTCATATATTGCTAAGTCCTAATTGGCTGGATGGCATCACTGACTCGATGGACGTGAGTCTGGGTGAACTCCTGGAGTTGTTGATGGACAGGGAGGCCTGGTGTGCTGCGATTCATGGGGTCACAAAGAGTCGGACACGACTGAGCGACTGAACTGAATCCCTCTGGTGACTGTATTGGAGACAGGGACTTTACAGAGCTATAAAATCTTGAGATCAATGAGAGCAAAAGGGTGGGGTTCTGATCCAATAAAATTAGTATCCTTGTAAGAAGAGGAGTCAGAGAGCATGCATACTCTCTCTCCAACATGTGGGGACACAATGAGAGGTAGCTGTCACCAACGAGCTCTCACCAGAACCCAGTTATACTGGCACTGCGATCTTGGACTTCTAGTCTTCTGAACCATGAAAAAATAAATTTATGTTGTTTAAGCCACCCAGTCTATAATATTTTGTTAAGATTGCCTAAGCTAAAACATACAAGAGGTCAGTAGAAGCTTCTGAGTCAAAGAGTGACAAATCTAATTCTTCATTGGAATTATTCTGGCTGCTGTGTTGAGAAAACCTGGACAACCATGGGTGGCTAAGGGAAGAAACAGGAAGACCAGTTAGAAAGTTGGTGAAATAATAATATACATGAGATGTGATGATGGTTTGAACCACTTAGATAGTAGTTAAACATAAAGTGAGAAATGATAAGAATCTGGTTTCAGAAGCCGCAAACAAAATTTGCTAAAAAATGTGAGGTACAAAAGAATGAGGAAGGAGAACCTTCCTGATGGCCCAGAGGTTAAGACTGCCCTTCCAATCCAGGGGGCACAGGTTTGATCCCTGCCTTGGGAACTAAGATCCTTGGTTGGGGAACTAAGACCCCATCTGCTGCATGGTGTGGCAAAAAAAAAGAAAAGGGGAAGTCAAGGATGGCTCAAAGGTTTTTTGCCTCAGACAGTTGATATGATGAGAACAATTAATGAGATAGGGAAGAATGAAGATAGGAATTTAGGGGAAGACTTACCAGTAAGATCAGGAATTCTATTTGAGAATGTTAAGTTTGAAATACCAATGCACATCCAATCTGTAGGAAAATGATTCAGGCTGCAGATTAAAATTTAGTACTTGTGAGCATTTAAATGATTTATAAATTTATGACATAATAGAGAAGAACAAACCTGACTCCATATTGAACCTAATGTTTGATCTCTAAACCTTGTGCTTCGTTGCCTGTGCTTAGTCATGCTGGGGGTTCCCAGGCGGTGCTAGTGGCAAAGAATCTACCTGCTAATGCAGGAGACGTAAGAGACATGGGTTAAATCACTGGGTGGGGAAGATCTCCTGGAGAGGAACATGGCAACACAATCCAGTATTCTGGCCTGGAGAATCCCATGGACAGAGGAGCCTAGAGGCCTACAGAATCACACAGAGTTGGACACAACTGAAGTGACTTAACATGGTCATGCTGACTCTACACCTTTTGTTAAAGAATGTTGCTTATAGACTGAAATATACAGGATAGTCCATTGTCAAGGTTCTGACCTTTAAAGGTATAAGAATTTTCCATGCATATAGAGATGAAAAGACACAGAACAAAGAATAGTATTTGTCTTGCTGGAGGTTTGTAAGAACATTGTGATCAACCTTACGAGGACAACTGCAAAAACAAAAGATTCTGGCACCAAGAAATTTGCAACAACCAGTCACATCCCCTCCTTTTTTGATATAAAAGAAGCTTGAATTCTAAGTCAGGTAAGATGGTTCTTTGGAACACTAATTCACCATCTCCTCAGTTTTCTGGCTTTCTTAATAAAGTCGCTATTCTTTGACCCAACAACTAGTCTCTAATTCATTGGCCTGTTGTGTGGCGAACAGTATGAGCTTAGACTTGGTAACTCTTCAACCAAAACAACATAATTCCAATAGATTGAGTAAGAAGCAGAAATCATAATCCAGCTTGTTTCTATTAAATGAGACCAATTTGACCAGGAATAGGCAAACTTTTTCTATAAAAGTCCAGATAGTTAATATTTTAGGATTTGCAGGCCATACGGTCTCTTTCACAAAAATACAATTCTTCACTGTAGTGGGAAAACTGCCATAAACAGTATGAAAGTGAATAAGCATGGCTATGTTCCAATAAATTTGTATTTACAAAAATAGGCAGTGGGCTAAATTTGATCTGTAGGCCATAATTTGTGGACTTCTGGGCCTCTAAACTAGATAGTAAAGAGATTTTCAAAACTGTAAAACAATGTCAGTTTTCTCATTAATTTGTTTTGAAGAATACAGTTTTTGTTTGTTTGTTTTCCTAAAAAGTACCCTTATCCACTGTTGAAAGTTGCTCAGTCGTGTCTCCAGGCCAGAATACTGGAGTGGGTAGCCTTTCCCTTCTCCAGGGGATCTTCCCAACCCAGGGATCAAACCTAGGTCTCCCAAATTGCAGGCAGATTCTTTACCAGCTGAGCCACAAGGGAAGCCCAAGAATACTGGAGTGGGTAGCCTATCGCTTCTCCAGAGGATCTTCCTGATCCAGGAATTGAACCAGGCTCTCCTGCATTGCAGGTGGATTCTTTACCAACTGAGCTATCAGGGAAGCCCTGATCCACTATTGATGGGATTATGAATCGGTGAAGTCACTATGGGAAACAGTATGATGTGATCCAGCAACACCACTTCCGGGTATTTATCTGAAGAAAATGTAAACATTAGCTTGAAGGCCATATTATCACCATGTTCACTGCCACATTATTTATAATAGCCAAGACATGGAAACTATCTAAGTTCCACTGATGGACAAATGAATCATCAAGATGTGAAGATGTGCCTATATATAGAGAAACTCACACACACAAAGAAATATGATTCAACCATAAGAAAGGAGATCTCACCAGCATGAATTGCCCTTGAGGGCATTATGTTAAGTGGAATAAGTCAGACAAAGAAAGACAGATACCATATAATTTCACATGTATGTGGAATTTAAAAAAAACAATGAGTCATAGATACAGAAAATAGATTGGTGGTTGCCAGAGGCAGGGTATGGAAGTTAGTGAAATGAGTCATTAAAATAAATGTCATGGGGATGTAATGTACAGCATGGCAACTATAGTTAATGGTATTGCATATTTCAAAGTTGCTAAGACAGTGGATCTTAAAAGTTCTCTTCACAAGAAAAGAATTTTTGTTAAGTGTGTGAGGTTACATACCTAGTAACCAGTCGTACTGTGGTGCTCATTTTACAATATGTACAAATATTAAATCATTACATTGTACATTTGAAACTAATACATGTTTTATGTCAATTATACATCAATAAAAATTTTAATGAAAACAACTTTAAGTATTTATGTCAACATGTAATGAGCTTATAATTATTATTTTTACATGAGTGGGTAGAGTTTTTACATGTGTTAGTCGTTCAGTCATGTCTGACTCTTTTTGATACTAAGGACTGTAGCCTGCCAGGCTCCTCTATCCATGGAACTCTCCAGGCAAGAATACTGGAGTGGATAGCAATTCCCTTCTCCAGGGGATCTTCCTGATCCAGGGATGAAACCTAGGTCTCCTGGCATTGCAGGAGATTCTTTACCATCTGAGCCACCAGGGAAGCTAAATTTTTAGTGGAGTAAATATCAACAGATATAAGCCACATAACCAAAGCTCTTTGAGATTCTCAATAATTTCTAAGAGTATAAAGGGAGTCCAAAATGTTTGACTAAACTACTGGTTTAGAAGTTGGGAACATGGGACAGAATCAGAAAATGAGACAGAAGAAGACCAGCTCATGAGGAAGGAGGAAACCAGAAATGTGATGTCCTGGAAGCCAAATGAAGAAATTGTTTCAAGGAGGAGGGTCAGGTTAAATGTGCCAACTAATACAGAATTGTCAAATTGCTAATGATAAGGACCCAATAGACATGGAGCTTCAGGGGAGAGGAGGGCTAATCATTTGTGTTAGAACGCTGAGGAAGGTGATGACATCTGAAGCAATGGTTGAAGAATTTGCCATAAATGAGTGACAAGTTCCCACTTCAACCTGAAACAAGAGGCAGTGAGTGAAGGATGAGGGCACCTACAGGCAAATTTGTAGGTACAGGAACAGGAAACTCAGGGGGTGCCAATGTGATGGCTTCTGTTTTCACCTAGTAGTTGAAAGTGAGGCATTGTTAAGATAAGGATGTAACATGTTTGGAGGCTTAGAAGAGTAGAAAAAGTGAAAGGCGAAGAGAGAGAGCAGACTAGAGAAATGAGACGGCTAAGCAGGTGATGTTTCCAGGTGGGGTTAGAGATCATGAATATATCATCCAATTTACCAGTTGATGTAACTGAAGGATTTTTTTCTCTGACAAATATTTAACATCCCAGCTGTTGGGACAGAGAAGACAGACAGCAGAACTGCTGGACCAGCGACAGGTAAACTTTTTCCGCAAACAGCGTGATAGTACCTATTTTAGGAGTTTTGGGTCATAAGGCCATCACAGTTATTCAGCTCTGTTTTTGTAGTGTGAAATCTGTCATAGGCAATATAAAAATGAAAAAGAATCACTGTATTCCAATAAGACTTTATTTATGGAAATTGAAATTTGAATTTAATATAGTTTTTCTGTTTATATATATTTATTTTTACATATCACAAATTATTATACTTCTTTTGACTTTTTTTCCAACTGCTTTAAATTCTACACATAAATATTTACAGGCAACAAGTGGCTTTGGTCTGTGGGGACCAAAACTTGTGAGCCTCTACACTAGACAATGTGACAGATCAGAAAAAAGTTACACCCTTGAAGAAGAACTACCCCAGAACTCTGAGCAGAGCCGGGGTTGCCTTCCATTGGTAGGATGCACTTCTGCAGTACACAACAAGCGCCTATGTATGTAAGGGTCCTCACAGAATTAAAGTCTATCACATGATATGACAGCAGGAAGAAAAGCACAGGAATTGAGAATAGTGCCAGAAAAATGGCTGAAGTTATGAGCCACTGCAGTGTAAGCTGGATAGGGATGGAAGTGGAGGTAGAAAGGGGCTGATAGACATCCAGACAAGCGGGTCGAGGGCCATTAAGTGTTGATGAACCCAAGGATCTGATGTAATAGGAATAGCGAGGGGAAGAGTTGGAAGGAAGATGAAAGTCCTAGAGTGGTGTGATTTTAGAGTGAAATGTTTTCAGATGATGACAGTGTGTGTTTCTCATTCAGGGGTCAAAGTCTGTGATGAGAAAGAAAGAAAGACCAAGTTGTCAATAAGTGCACTAACAAAGGTTAGAAGTTGAAAAAAAAAAAAAGTTGATACAGCTGATGACATGAATCATATAGGAACAGTGAGGATGAAAGTATAATGATTTGAAAATGGTTCAGGACCAGAGGGGAGATCTATCAATTGCTCTAACATACACCAAACAGTCTCTAACCATCTCCCTTCCAAAAATTAGCTACCAACCTTTTGTTCTTACATCCCAAGGAATTAGGTCCTTTAAGATCCTTTTCTTTTCTTTCCAAAAACCGATCTGGCAGAGAAACAGTAGTAAAGACACTTAGAAGATAATAGGTGAGGGAGAAGGAAAGCTGGGTCACTTTTTTTTTTTTTTGCTTCTTTATATTCATATATTTAAGTTGCCTACTGGCTCTCCAGTTGAAAATATCACAGGCTTCTTAAACTCAGCATGCCCAAATAGAACTTGATTTTCTCCTTGATGCACTCTCCCACCTCCCCCATCTAAACATTTGCCTCCTCTTGAGTAGACTGTACTACTGAAAGACATCATCAACCCTCCCCTGCTACAGCTCTTTTCTTTGTTCTTCTTAATCCATCCAACTGTGTTAAGACCCAGTGCTCCTCTTCCGCATTAGGTTCTCATCACATCTTTTTAATGATTTCCCTAATAACCTGGCCTTTATTTAAAATTTTCATAAGTTGTTCATCATGGATTTTTTACATTTTTATTTTTGAAAATAATCCATTAAAATACCATTTATCTTATTTACTAAGTCTCTGGGGGCCTCCTTAAGTGGTACACACAAAGCAAGTGCTTCACTCACTTCATCCTTGTCCCACCTTCTGTGCATCCTCAGTCACATGTGACTCTTTGCCACCCCATAGATTATAGCCCACCAGGCCTTTCTGTCCATGGGATTTTGCTGGGATCCGGCATATTGCATATTGAGTGCAGCACTTTCCACAGCATCATCTTTCAGGATCTGGAATAGCTCAACTAGAATTCTATCACTGCCGGGAGCCAGCGTGAGGAGCTCCATCCATGACAAAGGTCATGAGGAAAGAGGCTTGGTATACACAAAGGCGGGATCGAGCCTCAGGAGTCCCCCTGGAAATTCTCGAGCATCTACCCCCAAAACCAGAGTCTGCCTACTTTCTGCTTTGTGCTTTCACCTACACCTCTGACTTTACGGGGGGCTGTCCCCCACTACCTCTCTGAAAAAAGAGTTAGCTTACAGCTCCAGTTAATAATTCCTGGGTGTGTGGAGTATTACTCAGCCATTAAAAAGAATACATTTGAATCAGTTCTAATGAGGTGGATGAAACTGGAGACTATTATACAGAGTGAAGTAAGCCAGAAGGAAAAACATAAATACAGTATACTAACGCATGTATATGGAATTTAGAAAGATGGTAACGATAACCCTGTGTACGAGACAGCAAAAGAGACACTGATGTATAGAACAGTCTTATGGACTCTGTGGGAGAGGGTGGGAAGATTTGGGAGAATGTCATTGAAACATGTGAAATGTCATGTATGAAACGAGATGCCAGTCCAGGTTCAGTGCACGATGCTGGATGCTTGGGGCTGGTGCGCTGGGAAGGCCCAGGGGGATGGTATGGGGAGGCTGGGAGGGAGGAGGGTTCAGGATGGGGAGCATGTGATTTTTTTTTAAAATATTTAATAAACTTAATAAAATAAAAAAAAAAAATAATAATAATTCCTGGGTGTGACAGTGTTTCAACCTACAAACTCCTTTGGAAGTCCTCTAGCCTGCCTGAATAGGTTTTTCCGGCCACATGTGATTGTTCAGAGCCTCCCAACTGTGAGAGGCAGGAGATGTTCTGAACTGTCTAAACACAGATTCTTTTGAGTAGTTAAAAGATTGATTAGAAATTGTATTGGTGAAGGGTTTTTCACTTATTGGGCCAATGTTTGCTGCTAAGGCTCCATACCCCTTACCTACTGTGTCCTTGGCAGTGTATTGATTGATATAATGGGTGTATAGAAATGTAAGTAGTACCCTTAATGTTTGTAACCTTGGACGCTTGAGTTAATTCTTTTCTTGATTGAGCCCACCTCACCTTTGCCCTATAGGAATGCAACTCTATCCAATGCTTTTTGGAGGCTGGTGCCTGACTTTAGAATAATCACCTTTAGAGAAAGGTAAGTTTCTTAAAATGTTAACAGGCCTCCTGGCCAGAAGATGATGTAAATCACCTGAACTTTTGCATATGATAAATTTGAAAGCCTGGCTTCGATTAGGATCAGGAACTGCTGTCCTTGCCTGACTCCACCCCTTCCCCCATTATCCTCTATGCACAACTTAAGGTATAAAACTACTTTGGAAAATAAAGTACGCCCCTTTTCGTTCACCAAAATTTGGTCTCCCCATGTCGTTCTTTCTTTCACCTTCTGGCTGAATTTTTCCTCTGAGGCGGGGAAGCTCGTCAAGCCTACTAATTTTGCCTGGGCTTCTAAGATCTGACCGGGGAGGCCTTAGTGTCTCCTCTCCTTCGGGAGAACGGGAGGACGCCTGCGGCCTTCGTAGGTGACGTTAATTCCCTGCTTTGGAATTTTATTCAGCCTCTTTTCTTCACTGAATTTTCCTACTGAGCTATCCTTATTTCAGCCTCTTTTCTCCACTGAATTTCCTCACTGAGCTATCCTCATTCTATTACTCTTTATATCCTTAATTAACGTTTAATTAAGCTGTTGTTTCCTGATCCTCGCCGCCGCTGTCTCTCCTTTGAATACCCTGGATCAGCTGGGGCTGGACCCCGGTAGGATTTTCCAGACAGGAATACTGGAGCGGGTTGCCATTTCCTTCTCCAGGGATCTTCCCAACCCAGCGATCAAATCCATGTGTCTTGCATCTCCTGAATTGGTAGGTGGATTCTTGACCACTAAAACTCCAGTAAGCCCAAGATCTACTTTCTAAACAATTATCAAATATGCAATACTGTGTTATTAACTATAGTTACCATGTTGTACAAATGCGTGCTGCTTTAAGGTATTAAGGTACTAAGTTACTAACATTTGTGTGGCAATTTGTTAAAGCAGCAATAGGGCACACTTGCTGAGAAAACCTTTTTTTGATGCCCCCAAACTGAGTTCAGTGTTCCTCTTCAATGTTGCCTCCTTTTCCTGACCTTGCCTTCCTCATAGTACCTGCCTTACTGCATTGCATTTCTGGGCTAGGACCAAGACTTGTCACTCCCAAATATCTCTTTGGTAAGTGGATTATTTTGAGCTGAAATCAATCAAGGCCCAGAAGACTCAGGAAGAAGCTTTGACTGTCACCGTCAGTTCAGTTCACTTCAGTCGCTCAGTCGTGTCTGACTCTTTGCAACCCCATGGACTGCAGCAAGCCAGGTTTCCCTGTCCATCATCACTCCCAGAGTTTGCTCAAACTGATGACCATCAACCATCTGTGATGCCATCCAACCATCTCACCCTCTGTTGTCCCCTTCTCCTCTTGCCTTCAATCTTTCCCAGGATCAAGGTCTTTTTCAGTGAGTGAGTTCTTCATGTCAGGTGGCCAAAATATTGGAGCTTCAGCTTCAGCATTAGTCCTTCCAATGAATATTCAGGACTGATCTCCATTAGGATGGACTGGTTGGATCTCCTTGCAGTCCAAGGGACTCTCAAGAGTCTTCTCCAACACCACAGTTCAAAAGCATCAATTCTTCAGTGCTCAGCTTTCTTTATGGTCCAACTCTCATATCCATACATGACTACTGGAAAAACCATAGCTTTGACTAGATGGACTTTAGTTGGCAAAGTAATGTCTCTTTTTTTTTTATAGCAGAGTTTTATTAAAGTGAAAAGGGACAGAGAAAGCTTCTGACATAGACATCAGAAGGGGGATGGAGAGTGCCCCCTCGCTAGTCTAAGCAAGGGAGTTATATACTTTTTTTATTGGTTATTACAATAAGTCAAAAGAATGCCTCAAGGTTGTAAAGATCTTACCAGGCCCACTCCCATAATATACATTTTAAGTTAACAGGATTAGTCAGAAGGTTTTCAAGGAGAAACTGTCCTCAAGCAGGATACATTGTTTTTACATAATCCTTACTAAGGAATGTAGGAGAAAAAGCTTGTCCTTTCCTCCTCCTTGAGAATTCCAGACCCCTATCTCCTCTTCGAGAGCCCCAGGTCCCTTTCTCCTTCTCGGGAATCCTGGACTTCTTATCAACCTGCCTAGGAATTGACTCTCTCTTTCTCCCCTTTTCTTTCAGAATTATGTTGCCAAGGGAAAGGGGCATCATTTTCATTCCATAACTACTTCCTGCTGTTGAGAGGCATTGTCCCTAAACTATTAAGGCATCATATTCTCCTAACTCTCATACTGAGGGTCTCTGATCGAGGGGCCCCAGGTAATAGTTGGAGGAAATTGTGGCACTCATAGGAGCTCGAACAACCATTTGTAACCTAAAAGCTTTCAGACGGTTAGAAACAAATCCAGTTACAGTTACAGATGCAGGGAGCAAAAAGTAAAAACAGAACAATTAGAATAATTACAATTAGGATAGTTTTTCACCATGAGGAGCTAGTTAACATTTCCCAAAGTGAGGTGACTGAAGCTTCAGGAGAATCCATAGCCTGAAAATGTTGTTCATGTGTTTAATAAAGTGAGTAACATTAGTACTCATATCTGGTATATATGTACAACATTGGGTATGAATAATAGCACAAGTTCCTCCTTGTGCAGCCGTTAGAGTATCTAAGGCCAATCTGATTTGTAAAATCACCTTTCTAATTTGTATTTGTTCAGCATTAAGGGCTAAAATGACTTCCCGGGTGGTCCAGTGGTTGAGACTTTACCTTCCAACACAGAGGGTGCCAGTTCGATCCCTGGTCAGGGAGATATAATCCCATGTGCCTCTAGGTCAGAAAATCAAAACATAAAATAGAAGCAATATTGTAAAAAATTCAGTAAAGACTTTAAAATGGTCCAAATGCAAAAAAGCAAAATGGCTGTCTGGGGAGGCCTTACAAATAGTGTGAAAAGAAGAGAAGTGAAAAGCAAAGGAGAAAAGGAAAGATATAAGCATCTGAATGCAGAGTTCCAAAGAATAGCAAGGAGAGATAAGAAAGCCTTCTTCAGCAATCAATGCAAAGAAATAGAGGAAAACAACAGAATGGGAAAGACTAGAGATCTCTTCAAGAAAATTAGAGATACAAAGGGAATATTTCATGCAAAGATGGGCTCAATAAAGGACAGAAATGGTATGGACCTAACAGAAGCAGAAGATATTAAGAAGAGGTGGCAAGAATACACAGAAGAACTGTACAAAAAAAATCTTCACGACCCAGATAATCATGAAGGTGTGATCACTGACCTAGAGCCAGACATCCTGGAATGTGAAGTCAAGTGGGCCTTAGAAAGCATCACTACAAACAAAGCTAGTGGAGGTGATGGAATTCCAGTGGGGCTATTCCAAATCCTGAAAGATGATGCTGTGAAAGTGCTGCACTCAATATGCCAGCAAATTTGGAAAACTCAGCAGTGGCCACAGGACTGGAAAAGGTCAGTTTTCATTCCAATCCCAAAGAAAGGCAATGCCAAAGAATGCTCAAAGTACCACACAATTGCACTCATCTCACACGCTAGTAAAGTAATGCTCAAAATTCTCCAAGTCAGGCTTCAGCAATACGTGAACCATGAACTTCCAGATGTTCAAGCTAGTTTTAGAAAAGGCAGAGGAACCAGAGATGGAATTGCCAACACCCACTGGATCATGGAAAAAGCAAGAGCGTTCCAGAAAAACATCTATTTCTGCTTTATTGCCTATGCCAAAGCCTTTGACTGTATGGATCACAATAAACTGTGGAAAATTCTGAAAGAGATGGGAATAGCAGACCACCTGACCTACACCTCTTGAGAAACCTGTATGCAGGTCCGGAAGCAACAGTTAGAACTGGACATGGAACAACAGACTGGTTCCAAATAGGAAAAGGAGTACTTCAAGGCTGTATATTGTCACCCTGCTTATTTAACTTCTATGCAGAGTACATCATGAGAAATGCTGGGCTGGAAGAAGCACAAACTGGAATCAAGATTGCTGGGCGAAATATCAGTAACCTCAGATATGCAGATGTCACCACCCTTATGGCAGAAAGTGAAGAGGAACTAAAAAACCTCTTGATGAAAGTGAAAGAGGAGAGTGAAATAGTTGGCTTAAAGCTCAACATTCAGAAAACGAAGATCATGGCATCTGGTCCCATCACTTCATGGGAAATAGATGGGGAAACAGTGGAAACAGTGTCAGACTTTATTTTTTTGGGCTCCAAAATCACTGCAGATGGTGATTGCAGCCATGAAATTAAAAGACGCTTACTCCTTGGAAGGAAAGTTATGATCAACCTAGATAGCATATTCAAAAGCAGAAACATTACTTTGCCAACAAAGGTCTGTCTAGTCAAGGCTATGGTTTTTCCAGTAGTCATGTATGGAGTTAGAGTTGGACTATGAAGAAAGCTGAGTGCTGAAGAATTGATGCTTTTGAACTGTGGTGTTGGAGAAGACTCTTGAGAGTCCCTTGGACTGCAAGGAGATCCAACCAGTCCATTCTGAAGGAGATCAGTCCTGGGTGTTCTTTGGAAGGAATGATGCTAAAGCTGAAACTCCAGTACTTTGGCCATCTCATGCGAAGAGTTGACTCACTGGAAAAGACTCTGATGCTGGAAAGGATTGGGGGCAGGAGGGAAAGGGGACATCAGAGGATGAGATGCCTGGATGGCATCCCTGCTTGATGGACATGAGTTTGAGTGAACTCCAGGAGTTGGTGATGGACAGGGAGGCCTGGGGTGCTGTAGTTAATGGGGTCACAAAGAGTCGGACACGACTGAGCAACTGAACTGAACTGAAGGGCTGAAGTAGCTTTTTGAGAATCTTGTAAAGCCTGTTGAGTAAAGTTAGTCAGAACATCAACTTGTAGTATAACATCTATAGTTCCCAGAGAGATAATCATACCAGTGAAATACAGACCTTGCCCAATGAGTTTTAAGGTGTGGCAGATTAGCAGGCTTCTTTGGAAACTCTGAAAATATGAAGCCATGAGTAAAAGCTGCACCTAGGGTGCATCTCCCTATCCAGCCAGGGGGAAGCCACACCCATAGGTAAGAGCCACGTATACAGTAGGTCCATTTTAGAGCAAGCCAGCATGACTGAGGGATCCAGTCCCAATCAGTGCCTGGCCAGGCAAAAAGGAGGACCTGAAGTTCTTATGTGAAGCAAAATAGTCATTAAACCAAGTTAAAATATAATCAAAATTAAGAGTCACATTATGTCCATAGTTACATCAGTTTATCTTAGGATTGTTAGATGTCATCGCACAGTTGAGGAAAGTCCTTTCTTCGAAGTGGAGAAACCCACCCTGGGAAGCCTTCAATTGATGAGGAGGCTGAAAAGCTGAAAGCTGAGTCACATAGTTAATTCTAAGGCTTCAGGATCTCTGACAATATCTGTGGACAAAAACTGTCATTGAGATAATCCCTTCTTCTTAGGGGCAGTTAAGCCCTCATTAAAACTATGGGTCAAGCTTTAAACCAACTGTCTTGTGTTTCCTGAGTTAGCTTACACAGATGTCTCTTAATAATGTCATTAGCCTTTTCAGTTTTTCTGACATTGGGGTCTCTAAGAACACGGTAAGTGATATTCTGTTCCTCAAGTTTTTGACACCCCTCGAGTTACAGCACCTTTAAAGGTAGAGCACTGTTGCTCTGAACTTCAGAGTTTAAGAGCCCACTTACATCATGAGAAGTTAGTACAGTAAGATTTTGCCCATTCAATTAACCTTGGGCTTTAGTGGATACTGCTTTTGATGTGAAAATAGGTCAGGGTCATTGAGCTTGATAATGACAGGAACAGTATTTTGTGCTCAACTCATAGTTTTCCCATCAGTCCACACTCTAGAATTTACATTTTGTTCAATTAATGGGAGAGAAAGAGCAAGCTCCATATTCATGAAAACAGAGGCCTGGACCTTGTTCAGTATATCCTTTGCTAGAAGGGGTGAGTGAAACTCTGGCAAGATCAGAAACTCATGAGAAAACAGCAAGAGTCCCAATTGCAGCTTAAAGGATGACTGAAATAATAGCCTTTGACTCGTCCTGACAGTCCCATTACAGTAGTGGATTGGGAGAAAAGTGGACCGGGGCTTCAGTGAGCACAGAGTAAGTTTCCTTGGGGTCCAAAAGGAATCGACTGATTGGCCCCCCAAAGTTATTAATACCCGGGGTTCCTCGGGTATTATTAGGATGGGGGCTTGTGTGGGGACCCCCAGGCACCTTCGGTCCTGATTGTCTTGAGAGTCTGACCCCTGGGGCCTACACCTCAGAGGGCAGTCTCTTCTCCAGTATGGTCCTTTGCAGACCAGACATGGAGCTGGGGGCAGCTTAGATGCCTGAGGGCATTCCTGCTTGAGATGCCCTTTCTTTCCACAGTAATAACAAGTCCATCCCTTTTCACCTGGGTCCCTCTGGGTATTTTTCTCAGGCTGTTCCAGAGCAGGTTTAACAGCCATTGTTGGTGCTTCAGTCTTTTGCCTGATTTTTTTTTCCCCTATTTTCCTCCTCATATTCTCTACCATAATATCTGTCTGAGCCATCTGTAACAGTTTTTCTAAAGACTGATTTGGTCCAAAAGCCTGTTTTCATAACTTATGGCGGATATCTGGAGCCGACTGAGTGAGAAATCTATTGTTTAATATTACTCCTCCTCTGAACTTTTGGAATGAACATCAGTAAACTTGTGGAGAGACTTCTGTAGTCTATCGAGGAATTTACCAGGAGTTTCCTTCTCTCCTCGTTCTATGTCAGCCAACTTAATATAGTTTAAAATCTTAGTGTGCACTTGCTTAAGTCCCTCAAGTATACATCTGGCAAAGCAACTCTGTTATTGGAACCACTTGGCTCCCAGTAGGAAGGAGGGCTATTTCGTGTTCCCTCTTTCCCCTTATCTCACGTTCAAGCCATTTATCTCCAAAAGTAATTGATTTCCCCAAAACTCAAGTTTTTGAGTCAGGAGTCAGTGTCTGTCCCAATAAAGACATGCATTACATCTCTCCAAGTAACATTATAAAGTAAAGTTAGTTCTGTAAAGCCTTCTATGTACCTTTTGGATCCTCTAAATAGTTCAACCACAATTGGGACTGTTTGAATTTTTACCAAGACTGAGGCAACCCCTCCTGGAAGGGTGCCCTGTTCAGCCTTCTCAGCCTATTCAGTTGGGAGCCTCAGATACAGGGGCAAAGTAAGAGGACAGGAGGGAGCCAAAGGTTTCACACCCAAATCTGCACCTTTAGGACAGAAGTCTGGCATGTCTCGCAGAGAAATAAAGAGCAACATATATGGTACTTCTACCCATTTCTCTTGTTTTCTATGGAACTGGTCTAGTTATAAAACAGTATTGTAATTAAGAGACACTTCAACAGGCTAGCACTCCACATCTTCTAAAGGATACTGTGACATTCAGTATCACAGAAGAAGATCAGGTGTGTCTTTTTTAAACTTTGGGTCAAACTTGTTCCTTTAAAAAAAAAAAAAACATTATAAAGGAACTGCTAGCTCCCATCTGTAAGAGGGGAAAAAGTGCATCCACAGCTGTGGTTTCTTTCCACCAGAGGCGTCCCTCTCCACTCTAGATGGGGGTGTAGACAGACTTTCCACTGAAGCTTTCCTTCCCTGGTCAGACTTAGTCTGTCCCTTATGGATGCAGGTACCTTATTCATCCCCCCTGGTTCTACCACAGATGTGGGGTGGAGAGGCACCAGGGGTAGACCTGATGGCATCCCAGATTGACTTTGTTCCTTACCACCAAGACCTTTGATTTCTTCTCCTCCTCTGATGCCACCCAGAGTGGATCAGAGTAATCTTTTGTAATGTTTCCCAAGCTAAGATGACTAGGGGAAGCATCCATCTTCCCTCTGCCTGTGCACATTCCTGAGTACAGTCCTGACTGCAGTAGAAATGGTGAGTCATAAAGGGATGAAAAACAACCAAGATGTCCCTTCTGAGTGTCACCATGCCAGCATATGTGAGAGCAAAAGGGTCGGCCAGCGAGGAAAAAGTGGTTTTTGTCCTCAAGCTATTAGGGCCAATCCTTCCAGTTCTTGTCCACAGATTCCACAAAAAGAATATCTAAGGAGTTGAAACAGAAGCCACTGGAGAGCTTTCTCTGGTCTTCTAAGAGCTAGCACGACCAAAGGAAGAGGCCCATTGCACTTGCAATCTAACCAGATCCTGCAATTCCTGATCTGTGTCCTCAAAAACCTCACGATCTTCAGCAGTGCTTCTATCCACATAGATCAGAGGCACAGCCATGACAAGGATTCGCTTTCAGGTCATTGGCCCCTGAGGCAGGCAACCAAGAGAGACGTTGCTGAAGCTAGAGTTCCACTTCCTTCCCAAACATGCTCCTGTAACTTTTAGCTCCTAGCAAGCCTAAATGCTTCCATACATGGGGTCTAAGTACACAGCAACAGCATGGATCACAAGTCCCTTGAAAGTCTATAATCTGACAGATTAGGTTAGTAGTTCTAATTCCCCATGTAATCATGAAGTAGCCAAAGGGACCAGGAAAAGTTGACCTAGAAAGGAAAGTTTGGTCTACACGCTTCGCCCATTTCTGGCCATTCTCTTCACAGGGACATTGAGTGTCTCTTGGCATTGGCAGGTAGGTATAAACCCCCGCCAAGGTTCCCCTTTTGGGGACTGCCTTCAGTCATTACAAGGCACTGCAAAACCACAGAGCAGGGCTCATCACTTGCTTCATACAGGGCATATCATTCATTCACACAAGCACACCATAGAGTTAGTGAAGTAGAGCAGAAAATGTTTACACTGAGAGAGCAGAGAGGCTAGAGCTCTTGAGTGTTCTTACCTTGTCCTGAAGATCCTGGAGGAGCCCCCAAGATGATAGCTTATGGTGAATGGTGTTGGATTCATGATCTCTGAAGAAGATTTAGCTGTGGGGCCAGACACCAGGCTTAATCACTCAAGAGTTTTGTATAGCAGAGTTTTATTAAAGTGAAAAGGGACAGAGAAAGTTTCCAAGGAACAAGTATCTTTTAATTTCATGGCTGCAGTCACCATCTGCAGTGATTTTGGAGCCCCCCCCCCCCAAATAAAATCTCTCACTGTTTCTATTGTTTCCTGATCTATTTGCCATGAAGTGATAGGCCCAGATGCCATGATCTTAGTTTTATGAATGTTGAGTTTTAAGGCAGCTTTTTTGCTTTCCTCTTTCACTTTCATTGAGAGGTTCTTAGTTCCTCTTTGCTTTCTGCCATAAGCTGGTGTCATCTGCATATCTGAAGTTACTGATATATCTCCCGGCAATCTTGATTCCAGCTTGTGCTTCACCCAGCCCAGCGTTTCTCATGATGTACTCTGTTTATAAGTTAAATAAGCAGGGTGATAATATACAGCCTTGATGTACTCCTTTCCCTATTTGGAACCAATCTAAAGACTAGAGATCTCTTCAAGAAAATTAGAGATAGCAAGGGAACGTTTCATGCAAAGATGGGCTCAATAAAAGACAGAAATGGTATGGACCTAACAGAAGAGGAAGATATTAAGAAGAGGTGGCAAGAATACACAGAAGAACTCTACAAAAAAGATCTTCACAACCCATATAATCACAATGGTGTGATCACTCACACTCACCTAGAGCCGGACATCCTGGAATGTGAAGTCAAGTGGGCCTTAGGAAGCATCACTACAAATAAAGCTAATGGAGGTGATGGAATTCCAGTTGAGCTCTTTCAAATCCTGAAAGATGATGCTGTGAAAGTATTGCACTCAATATGCCAGCAAATTTGGAAAACTCAGTAGTGGCCACAGGCCAGGAAAAGGTCAGTTTTCATTCCAATCCCAAAGAAAGGCAATGCCAAAGAATGCTCAAAGTACCACACAATTGCACTCATCTCACACGCTAGTAAAGTAATGCTCAAAATTCTCCAAGCCAGGCTTCAGCAATACGTGAACCGAGAACTTCCAGATGTTCAAGCTAGTTTAGAAAAGGCAGAGGAATCAGGGATCAAATTGCCAACATCTGCTGGATCATGGAAAAAGCAAGAGAGTTCCAGAAAAACATCTATTTCTGCTTTATTGACTATGCCAAAGCCTTTGACTGTGTGGATCACAATAAACTGTGGAAAATTCTGAAAGACATGGGAATACCAGACCACCTGTCCTGCCTCTGGAGAAACCTATATGCAGGTCAGGAAGCAACAGTTAGAACTGCACATGGAACAACAGACTAGTCCCAAGTAGGAAAAGGAGTACATCAAGGCTGTATATTGTCACCATGCTTATTTAACTTATATACAGAGTACATCATGAGAAACACTGGGCTGGAAGAAGCACAAGCTAGAATCAAGATTGCTGGGAGAAATATCAATAACCTCAGATATGCAGATGACACCACCCTTATGGCAGAGTGAAGAAGAACTAAAGAGCCTATTGATGAGAGTGAAAGAGGAGAGTGAAAAAGTTGGCTGAAAGCTCAACATTCAGAAAACTAAGATCATGGCATCCGGTCCCATCACTTCATGGCAAATAGATGGGGAAACAGTGTCAGACTTTATTTTTGGGGGCTTCAAGATCACTGTAGATGGTGACTGCAGCCATGAAATTAAAAGACGCTTCCTCCTTGGAAGGAAAGTTATGACCAACCTAGATAGCATATTCAAAAGCAGAGACATTACTTTGCCAACAAAGGTTCGTCTAGTCAAGGCTATGGTTTTTCCAGTAATCATGTATGGATGTGAGAGTTGGACTATAAAGCAAACTGAGCACCGAAGAATTGATGCTTTTGAACTGTGGTGTTGGAGAAGACTCTTGAGAGTCCCTTGGACTGCAAGGAGATCCAACCAGTCCTAGGTGTTCATTGGAGGGCCTGATGTTGAAGTTGGAACTCCAATGCTTTGGCCACCTGATGCGAAGAGCTGACTCATTTGAAAAGACCCTGATGATGGGAAAGATTGAGGGCAGGAGGAGAAGGGGACAATAGAGGATCAGATGGTTGGATGGCATCACCAACACAATGGACATGGGTTTGGGTGGACTCTGAGAGTTGGTGTTGGACAGGGAGGCCTGGCGTGCTGCGGTTCATGGGGTCGCAAAGAGTCAGACACGACTGAGCGACTGAACTGAACTGAACTGATGGTCATACTAAAATCATGTGTCATGGCTATTAAGTTTACAATTCAGCTAAATTTGTATTCCTAGCCAGAAAAAAAGATAAAAATTAAACAGGCAAGAAGTGGACTTTTTCCTAAACACCCCATGAATACAGATGGAGGCGGTGGTTGCCTTGACAACTACGAGAAATCTGCTTTGTGCAGGGAAACAAATGAAGCATCAAAGCAAGAGGAAGTGAAATTATTAAGTAATTTGAGGTTTAACAGGTGTTTCTAAGTTTCTTACATAGTAAGACACATGCTTAGACGTGACCTATGTGCCTGAGACAGGACATTTTTATTTATGACAATAATGAATTGAATGTGGCTGGGCTGGGCTTGTTACCTCTGAATATGATTTCAACATGAGTCAGGGCCACATGGCAATTTATTTATTCCTGTTTTCCTTTTGTCATAAATCTTTGTTATCCTCTAGCTTCATGATGTAATGTTAGTATGCAGATTCTCAAAGGGGGTGATCATTACCAAATTGCGATGGATTATAGAATTAGGCAATGGCACCCCACTCCAGTACTCTTGCCTGGAAAATCCCATGGATGGAGGAGCCTGGTAGGCTGCAGTCCATGGGGTCGCTAAGAGTTGGACACGGTCGAGCGACTTCACTTTGACTTTTCACTTTCATGCATTCAGTTCAGTTTAGTTCAGTTCAGTCACTCAGTCCCGTCCGACTCTTTGCGACCCCATGAATCGCAGCACACCAGGCCTCCCTGTCCATCACCAACTCCTGGAGTTCACTCAGACTCATGTCCATTGAGTCAGTGATGCCATCCAGCCATCTCATCCTCTGTCGTCCCCTTCTCCTCCTGCCCCCAATCCCTCCCAGCATCAGAGTCTTTTCCAATGAGTCAACTCTTCGCATGAGGTAGCCAAAGTACTGGAGTTTCAGCTTTAGCATCATTCCTTCCAAAGAAATCCCAGGGCTGATCTCCTTCAGAATGGACTGGTTGGATCTCCTTGCAGTCCAAGGGACTCTCAAGAGTCTTCTCCAACACCACAGTTCAAAAGCATCAATTCTTCGGTGCTCAGCCTTCTTCACAGTCCAACTCTCACATCCATACATGACCACAGGAAAAAGCATAGCCTTGACTAGACGAACCTTTGTTGGCAAAGTAATGTCTCTGCTTTTGAATATGCTATCTAGGTTGGTCATAACTTTCCTTCCAAGGAGTAAGCGTCTTTTAATTTCATGGCTGCAATCACCATCTACAGTGATCTTGGAGCCCCCAAAAATAAAGTCTGACACTGTTTCCACTGTTTCCCCATCTATTTCCCATGAAGTGATGGGACTGGATGCCATGATCTTAGTTTTCTGAATGTTGAGCTTTCAGCCAACTTTTTCACTCTCCTCTTTCACTCTCATCAATAGGCTCTTTAATTCTTCACTCTGCCATAAGGGTGGTGTCATCTGCATATCTGAGGTTATTGATATTTCTCCCAGCAATCTTGATTCCAGCTTGTGCTTCTTCCAGCCCAGCGTTTCTCATGTTCTCTGCATGTAAGTTAAATAAGCAGGGTGACAATATACAGCCTTGAAGTACTCCTTTTCCTGTTTGGAACCAGTCTGTTGTTCCATGTCCAGTTCTAACTGTTGCTTCCTGACCTGCATACAGATTTCTCAAGAGGCAGATCAGGTGGTCTGGTATTCCCATCTCTTGAAGAATTTTCCACAGTTTATTGTGATCCACACAGTCAGAGGCTTTGGCATAGTCAATAAAGCAGAAATAGATGTTTTTCTGGAACTCTCTTGCTTTTTTGATGATCCAGCGGATGTTGGCAATTTGATCTCTGGTTCCTCTGCCTTTTCTAAAACCAGCTTGAACATCAGGAAGTTCACGGTTCACGTATTGCTGAAGCCTGGCTTGGAGAATTTTGAGCATTACTTTACTAGCGTGTGAGATGAGTGCAATTGTGCGGTACTTTGAGCGTTCTTTGGCATTGGAGGAGGAAATGGCAACCCACTCCAGTGTTCTTGCCTGGAGAATCCCATGGACAGAGGAGCCTGGTGGGCTGCCGTCTATGGGGTCGCACAAAGGCGGACACAACTGAAGCGACTTAGCAGAAGCATTACAGAGTCATCCAAGTTTCTTTTGCATCTTCTGTGTCACCAGATGCCAGCATGGTGTGGCCAGGCTCTCTGTTCAGGATATTACGAACCTGAAATCAAAGCGTCATATGGACTGAGATTTTTGCCTGGGGGCTCTAGGGGAAAATTAACTTCCAAGTTCATTGGTGTAGTTGGCCGAATTCAGTTCCTTGTGGTTCTTCTAAGACTGAGGTCCCCTTTGCTTGCTGGCTGTCAGCCAGGAGCTATTCCCAGGCACTAGAGGCTGCCCTTAGCCCGCTTCTGCGTGGCCACCATTACCACTTCACAACATGGGAAGCCAGACAGTTCTCTAATGTCCCCTTCTTCAACTAGCCAGAGAAAATGCTCTACTTTTAAAAAACATTTGTTTATATTTAAATATAAATAAATCTTCCTGCAATCCCTGGGTCAGGAAGATCCCCTGGAAAAGGAAATGGAAACCCACTCCAATATTCTTGCCTGGAAAATCCCATGGACAGAGGAGCCTGGTGGGCTACAGCTCATGGGGTCACAAGAGTTGGTCACGACTTAGCCACTAAACCACCACATTTACATTTATTTATTGATTATTGACTGCCCTGGCTCTTCGTTGCTGCATGTGGGCTTTCCTCTAGTTGTGGTGCTTGCTCTTTTCATTGTGGTGGCTTCTCTTGTTGCAGAGATGGCTCTAGGGCACCCTGGCTTCAGTAGTTGCTGCCGTAGTTTTGGTACATGGACTTACTTGCCCCGACGCAGGTGGAATCTTCCTGGACCAGGGGTGGAACCAGTGTCCCCTGCATTGTAAGGTGGATTCTTAACCACCAGATCACCAGGGAAGCCCAAAAATGCTCTACTTTTAAAGATTCAATATAATTAGGTCAGGTCCATCCAGATAATCTCCCTAACTTAAGGTCACTTCTTCCTGTAACAACATAATCACAAGAGGAAAATTCATCAGAGTCACAGTCCCAGGGATTATCAGGTAATACACAACCTGTCAGTGGGATATTTGGGGACCATTTGAGAATTTTGTCAACCATACCACTACCCATGAAAGTTTATCAGGATGGGGAATATATTTTGAAAAGAACCCAACAAACAAAGAACATCTAAGGTTTTTCTTAGTACTTTCCCCCACATTCTCAAAGAGAATCCTTTCTTTAATGGAATTAAACTTGAATTATTCACGATTACATAATTAGTTTCATTCATTGTGATTTATATGACTAAATCCAATTCTTCCAGCACGACTCTGAATTTCCATTTGTTAGACAATGATGGTGGCAAGTGTTAGCATGTGTGGGTTATCCTTGCTTGCCAGTGACTTCATTTTGGGCTAATTTAGCTAAACCATTAAATAACAATAAAATATTTTTTTTGGAGTGCTAACAATATCCAACGATGTCTGTATTATTGTACTAGAGTTTTGTAAGATGCTACTTACTATTGGAAAAGACCCTGATGCTGGGAAAGATTGAGGGCAGGAGGAAAAGGGGGTGACAGAGGATGAGATGATTGGATAGCATCACTGACTCGATGGGCATGAATCTAGCAAACTCCCAGAGATAGTGAAGAACAGGGGAGCCTGATGCGCTGCAGTCATGGGATTGTAAAGGGTTGGGGATGACTTAGTGACTAAACAACAACTTACTATTGGGGGAAACTGGGTAAGGGGTGCGTGGGATCTCTTTGTTACTCTTACACCTGCATGCGAACCTACAAATTTCACCTTAAAACTCAAAGTTTAATTTTAAAAAACTATCCACTTTTTTGGTGGCACATTAAATTCAGGTGCCAGCTATCTGGAACACTGGGGCATTGATTTTGTTTTTTCCAGAAGAAAAAGATACATGAAAGGGGAGCAAGATAGAATGAGAAAGAATTTTTGGAATATCCTAAGTGAGGAATCTGATCAAAAGCTCTAGACAGGCTCTTCCCCAGCTTAAGTCAGCTGAGTTTCTAGATCAGTTTCTAAATTTTACAGAGTGAGTGAATTATCTACTCATGCTTTGAAGTTTGTGTGTTGTTTAGAATATTGGAAATCAAAGCTTTCCCTAAGTTTCCATTATATTATGCAGAGGATCAGATGTTTTAAGCAAAAATATTATGGCTTTTGTAACCACGTAAAAGAGAATGATTTAAAAAAAAAATGGTGTGAAGCACTCAAAGAGCAAGGAACATATTTTCTCCTAGACACTGTTTCTGTGATTTCAGTTACCATCACCATGTGATGAACCCATAAATATATTCTTCTCTGTGGATAGGCTACATCCTAGGTGAGAAGAGAGAAGAGCTGAAATGAGTCTTTGATTCTGTTCATTATGATTTTTACCATAAAAAGTATTAGAAAGAACTATTATGTTTTAGCTTGTTATATAATGAAGCTTCAAAATAAAAGTATCCTATGCTAAGAAAGACATCAATCTCTTACTTATTTCTCTATTTGACCCCAAGCAAAAAATTTTTCAGGTAAGTTCCAGATGCCATTCACCAGCTATTTTCTCCTCACATCTTCATTAAAGATGCATCATCACTCCAAGACTGTAATAATTGAAGTCATTAACTGACATGTCCGCACTCTGCTAATCTCTGCTTATTTTTCACAGAATTGCTAATCTTCAGGGAACATCTCAAACCATCATTTCTTTCTGAGTCAGAAAAACAGAAAGTGGAGAAAGTTATGGATGACAAGGACTTTTGAAACATCAGACTTTAACATGGGCCATGTGACCATCTCTCTTACGTGGAAAGAGACAGATTTGATACACTGCCATTAAAATTCAAGGTACCCCAAAGCTGTATGGTCTAAGGAAAGAGTATAAAGGATGTTTTTGTCTTTATATCTTTCTCTACATCATGAAAATTTTTGCATGCGTGTGTTCAGTTGCTCAGTCATGTCCGACTCTTTGTGACCCCATGAACCACAGCATGCCAAGCCTCCCTGTCCATCACCAACTCCTGGAGTTTACCCAAACTCATGTCCATTGAGTCGGTAATGCCATCCAGCCATCTCATCCTCTGTCGTCCCCTTGTCCTCCTGCCCTCAATCTTTCTCAGCATTGGGGTCTTTTCAAATGAGTCAGCTCTTCGCAAAAGGTGGCCAAAGCATTGGAATTTCAGCTTCAACATCAGTCCTTCCAATGAACACCCAGGACCAATCTCCTTTAGAATGGACTGGTTGGATCTCCTTGCAGTCCAAGGGACTCTCAAGAGTCTTCTCCAACACCACAGTTCAAAAGCATCAATTCTTCGGTGCTCAGCCTTCTTCACAGTCCAACTCTCACATCCATACATGATTACTGGAAAAACCATAGCCTTGACTAGACGGACCTTTGTTGACAAAGTAATGTCTCTGCTTTTGAATATGCTATCTAGGTTGGTCATAACTTTCCTTCCAAGGAGTAAGCGTCTTTTAATTTCATGGCTGCAATCACCGTCTGTAGTGATTTCGGAGCCCAAGAAAATAAAGTCAGCCACAGTTTCTTCATCTATTTGCCATGAAGTAATGGGACCAGATGCCATGATCATAGTTTTCTAAATGTTCAGCTTTAAGCCAACTTTTTCATTCTCCTCTTTCACTTTAATCAAGAGGCTCTTTAGTTCTTCACTTTCTGCCATAAGGGTGGTGTCATCTGCATATCTGAGGTTATTGATATTTCTCCTGGCAATCTTGATTCCAGCTTGTGCTTCCTCCAGCCCAGCGTTTCTCCTATGTAGTCTGCATATAAGTTAAATAAGCAGGGTGACAATATACAGCCTTGACATACTCCTTTCCCTATTTGGAACAAGTCTGTTTTTCCATGTCCAGTTCTAACTGTTGCTTCCTGACCTGCATACAGGTTTCTCAAGAGGTAGGTCAGGTAGTCTGGTATTCCCATTTCCTTCAGAATTTTCCATAGTTTATTGTGATCCACACAGTCAAAGGCTTTGGCATAGTCAATAAAGCAGAAATAGATGTTTTTCTGGAACTCTCTTGCTTTTTCAATGATCGTGCAGATGTTGGCAATTTGATCTCTGGTTCCTCTGCCTTTTCTAAAACCAGCTTCAACATCTGGAAGTTCACGTGTGTTGAATGCATGTGTTAGGGAGGGGGAAGTTTCCTCTTCTCCCCTTCTTGTGTTCTTGTAACTGGAGTAATAATAAAATTGACACACGACTGATTCATATGAGAAAAAGGAACACAATTTTATTCATGCACATGGTGGTCCCATATAAATGACACCTAAGAAGTAATGAAAACAGGCAACTTTTATACTTTTTATACAAAGAAACAATAAATTTGTGAGGAATTGACCTGACAAAGAAATTTAGGTTTGGGGCCCCCAATTAGTGAAACATCTGAACTGCATTTGGGCTTGGGGTAGTAAATTTTAAAAGTGGCCAGGTTTATTTACAGAGGCTTCTCAGCCCCAATTTCCTACCTCAGGACATAAGAATGTCCTTCTGCCTCCAGGTGAAAGAAGGGCATCTTTCACATGAGACATTTATTTCCTGCTTTCAGGGAGACAGAGAGGAGAGTCAGAGTGGCCCTGTTGCATTGGACATTTCTTTAGCAACATTGTTTCAAAATAATCAATATGCTATTGAGGTACATTTTGGAGTGACTTAGTCTGAACCCCAATACATGTAACATTTCAATTGAAAAAAGCCTGCCTTTCAAGGCCCTAAGTATAAAAAAATAAACTTTTTAAATGGTATCATTTTAAGTATCAAGTTCACTTTGCAAGGAAAGAGGAGACTGGGTCATGACAATGGTTCCTGACTGTTAGGTGGACTTTGGAAACTTCGAAGGCAAGAAATTTCAGTGACAGACTGTTTCTGCCCTACTGGAATGCTGGCTATGTCTACCATATTAGAGCCAGTCTACCCCACCACAGGATGGAGCACATTCTCAGGAGACCTGAGACCCCCTAGTTAACAGCCAGTGTCGAACCCCCAGTCTTGCAAATTCCAGCGTTCTTGCAAGAACAGCCATTCTTGCAAATATGTAGCTGCATGAGTGGGTCAGCAAAATTGACAGAGGAGCCATCCAACCAACTCAGAATTGGCATAAGAAATCCTTGCTGTAAAGTCACTGGGTTTTGGGATGCTTAAAGCAGATTGGGACAGTTGAGGAAGACTTCATGAAACTCAATGTTTTAAAAAAGAAACAATAGTCCCAAAATAGAGTCATTTATGCTAAGTCCACGTCACCAAATCAAGACTTAATACCTAATCTAATTGCTGTCTTAACTCCCTTGGAATGTGATCTTTAACCAGTTAGCCTGGAATTACCTGTCAGCACTAACTGAAGCAATTTGGCCAATAGGTACTTTCTCTCCCCTTAGAAAGGTGATCCTGTCTGAAACTGCATTGTTTGTTAATAATTTTCTATTTCTACCCCCTTTCTGCCTTTAAAAACCTTTCCTTTTCCATAACTCAAGGGAGCTCCTATCTGTTTACTAGATGGGTGTTGCCTGATTCATGGATTGTTTAATAAAGCCAATTTGATGCTTATGTTGACTCGGTTGAATTTTTGTTCTTTAAAAATATTACAAAACTTAACTCATTTTTCTTGATTTTCGTTTTCCCCCTTTTCTAGTAACAGTGCCTTCATTTCTGTGTCCTCATGTTTCAAAACTTGAGGCAGTCTTTTTCTTTCATTTTATTTCCCTTTAATGTGCAGAGCTATGTCTCATCAATTCTTCCTTAATAATTTCCGACTCTACTTTCCTTTCCACTAACAGTTACCATGTTTATGCTAATTTAATAGCTAAAGCACAGCAATGATTCTTTGGCCTTCAGCAGTTCAATTTATCCTGAATCCTCATGGAATTTTCATTTAGTAAAATATTGCTCTAATTATGCCTCTTTCCTCCAAAAAAATCCTTGGATGGCTTCCTTTGCTGACATAACAATGTTCTTGCTCCTTCGATTTATTGATCAAATCACCTCCCTCCCAATTCTGGTGGCCATTTGTTGCCCTGGGGATAACCTATCCTTCTTCCATGTTACCACTTTTCTCCAAAAGCCAGCCATAACTCTAGTCATTATTTCTAGACTATTCCATCAGCATTCTTTCTTCAATAGTTTTGCTCTTGATTTTTTTCTCAAAGGAACCCCCACTGCTAATCCTCAAATTGCCAACTCAAATCTGTCTTTTATGTGAGGCTTCTTCCGTGACTTTTCTCAGATTCCTTAAGTCCTTTAATATTTTGTCCAAACCATTCAGTTAACACCCAAAAGGTTGCTCAGTGGTAAATAATCTGCCTACAATGCAAGAGACTGCTTGCAATGGAGAAGACATGGGTTCAATCCCTGGGTTGGGAAGATCCTCTGGAGAAGGAAATGGCAAAGTACTCCAGTATTCTTGCCTGGGAAATACCACGAACAGAGGAGCATGGCGGGCTACAATTTATGGGGTCACCAAGAGTCGGACATGACTTAGCGACTAATCAACAACATGTAGTCATTTATTATAGTTAACATTTTTCATGTGTAATAAATGTTTCATCCACATACCTGAACTACAAACTTCTGGAGATCAAGATCCATACCTTACACCTGTATAAGGATAAAGCATCGTCAGTAAATAGTAACTGGTGCTAAAGGAAGCAGTAGATTTGCATAATTGGGGAGAGAAAGGGCATTCTAGAGGAACAACAGGGACAATAAAATATGCAGTTTGTTCCAGAGACTAGAAAGATGATATCAAATAAAGGGTCAATTTAAGTCCCTAACAACAGCAACGATAAAAGCAGTGCTCAACTATCCTTCCACTTGCTTACTTTTCTCCAAGGCACATCGGGGCTCATTTTTGCCTCAGGACTTCAACACTTGTTGTGGAAAATATGATAACCAAAACAGAATTTTAAAATTACTTTGTTGTTTGCAAGAGGTGTGTTACAGGAAGGAAAGAGGGGGCGTGTTCACTAACCGTAGGCAAATTACCACTGAACCCCAGTTCCTTAACATATGACAGGATCTATTTATACCTGTCCGCCCACCTCCCAGCCTCTCTTCCTCAGAGTTGTCTTGTGGCTTAGCACAAGGAAACGCCTCCCTAAATGAGCAGGGTGGCAGAAGAGAGGGCCCTGTAGTCAAAAGTTCTAAAGAGCTGTTTAAAAAGGGTGCTGTTTGCATATATTTGAAAGATTCATGCAGTTGGTCCAGTAAAACACTCAGTAACCACTATTTACATGAGCCCTTAAATTCTCTAACAATCGATATGTAGTGGTGTCACCATTCAACAAATTCATTTATTCAACAAATATTCTCTGAGTGCCAACTATGAGATAAACACTATGCTAGGAGAAACATGCCTCACAATAAAAAATATGAAAAATTTATATACAGAGAAGTCTTATGAGGTGGCTCAGTTGGTAAAAAATCTGCCTGCAATGTAGAAGAGACCTAAGTTCGATCCCTGGGTCAGGAAGATCCCCTGGAGAAGGGAATGGCAGCCCACTCCAGTATTCTTATCAGGAGAATTCCATGGATAGAGGAGCCTGGTGGGCTACTATCCATGCAGTCACAAAGAGTGGGACACGAAGAGCAAGTAACATTTTCAAGGGCAGGAATATACCACCAAGGCAGCACAGAGGTAAAGAATCTGCCTGCCAATGCTAGGAAACACAGGAGACGTGGTTTCAATTCCTGGGTTGGGAAGATGCCCTGGAGAAGCAAATGGCAACCCATTCCAGTATTCTTGCCTGGAAAATTCCAAGGACAGAGAATATACTGTTGAGAATATTGACCAGTCAAGAGCTGGTTGGGCAATACTAATAGATAAATGTTCATGAAAAAAATATTGTGAACAGTTCACTTAGTAATGTTGAAATGATCAACAGGAAGAGATCACAATTTTATTTCTGTGTCCTCTGAATAACAGCCTCAATATATATAAAACAAAAAAAAATTGATAGAACTGTAATGGAAAATAAATAAATCCACAATCATAATAGTTTATTAAGGAGAAGCTAATTTCTTTACCATCCCTTCTCCCTCTACATCGTTACATTGTGTATTCCCCTCCTTTTTTCCTGATAGTATCTTCTAAAAGGGCTATTTTCAAGTTATTCTATTTAAAATAATTCCTATTATTCTTTACTGTGCCTATACTTGCCTGAGATTACAGTATTCGTTTACCTACTTCCTAATTTCTCCTCTATTGAAATATATCCCATGAGGGTAGTGATAATATTTCTCCTTCACCATGAAATCTTTGGTTCCCTGAACAGTTTCTGCCACATAAAAATGTTTGCTGAATAAATGAGTAGCTAAACAATAGTCAATGGTTGTTGGATACTTCTGTGTTCCAGAAACTGTTTTTTTATGTTTTTTTTTGAAGAATTACTTACTTATGGCTGTGCTGGGTCTTAGTGGCTGCTCCTGCTTTTCTCTAGTTGCAGAGGGGGCTACTCTCTTGTGGTACAAGAGTGTCTCGTTGCAGTGGCTTCTCTTGTTGCAAAGTGCGGGCTCTAGGGCAAGGGGGCTGCAGCAGTTGCGGCTCCCAGGCTCCAGAGCACAGGCTTAGTAGTTGTGGCCTGTACGCTTAGTTGCTCCACGGCATGTGGGATCTTCCTGGACCAGGGATTAAATCCGTGTCTCCCGTATTAACAGGCAGATTCTTTACCACTGAGCCACCAGGGAAGTCCCTCCAGAAAGTTTAAATGCATTATTGAAATGCTCCCAGTACTTCTTAATTTTATAGAAATCCTTAGTTTTTACAGTGTAAGTAATTTACTCAGTCTCAAACAGTAAATGAGGAGTTAAAGATTTAAATCCAGGGCTCTTGTCTCCTTGCAAGTCCTTAGCATTTCATCAAACTTGAGAATCTGTTCTTCTTACACAGGGACATGACATTTTATTCATTTAATAAAAATATACTGTATTGCCTACTGTGTGTAATCTGCCAGCAATGCAATGATGAGACAGAAATGGACAGTGCTTGATTTCACAGGGCTTATTACCAGGGCAGAGGGCTTTAAACAACTACTCACGTAATTAATTATTTAGTTACAATTATTTTAACATTAAAAGGGGTAACTTAAAGTACTACACAATGCTGACCTAATCTGGGAATGCAGGGAAGGTTTCTTTGAAAAAATGCCAATTGTGTTGAAATTAATTCCCACTCATCTTTCAACTTAAATGTCTTGAGCACCCTAGACACAGGATGAGTAACATAATTCACGGTAGACTTAATTTTAAAAGAAAACATTTATTGTAGGGGTGAAAAAATTTCTAGGTTCTTGGGTTGGTCTAATAATTAAATAAGATAGAATAACAGGAGAAAAACACATTTAAATATATATGTACAAGAGACCCTCAGAGACAATGATGGTCAAAATCTGTCAGGAAATTGAGGATTATATAAGGCTGTGTCCTCTTCAGCTAAGGAGACACAGGTAGGGGCCTGGGACTTCAAAAGGAGGAAGACAAGTCCCCGGAACATGAGAAGAGTTTGGCTTGCCACACACAAGTCTTTCAGATAGAGAAGTCATCTCTGAACTGATTCAGCTAGATACATATATTTTCCTTTACAGTTTATTATAAGGTATTGAATATAGTTCCCTGTGCTATACACCCCAGACTGGTAATATTTTAATTTTACTATTCCTTTATTTATGAACTGGAATATATCTATAAAGAAAAACTTTCCCTTATATATTATTCCCTTAGGTTATCCTGAGGTGAAATTCTTCTAGAAAAGGCAAGATAATACTTTATTCATTCTCTTTAGTTTCTGTTCTCAGAATAATGTGTTTGTTTCCTAGCATTCTCCAAAGGGAACAACGAGGCTTTTTATTCTATTGCTGTAAATATTATGAACATTGGATTTTTACACATTTGATGTGTTCCAACAAAATATACATGCTATTAAATTTGATGTGGCCCAATAATAAATATATATATATATACACACATATATTCAATATGGATATTATTACTAAAGATTTGATCATATAAAACAGATTAAGATTTCTTTGTAGTTATTTTCATCCCTGGGATTCTTTGCAGTAGGGATACATAGATGAACTTCTATGTTGTAAAGACATTTGGTTTTTTGTGTGTGTGGTTAATTTACCGTTTTCCTCTTTGAGACCCACGGACTGTAGCCCGCCAGGCTCCTCTGTCCATAGTATTTCCCAGGCAAGAATACTGAGTGGGTAGCCATTTCTATCTCCAGGGTGATCTTCCCGACCCAGGGATTGAACCCAGGTCTCCTGCATTGCTGCTGCTGCTGCTAAGTTACTCCAGTCGTGTCTGACTCTGTGCGACCCCAGAGACGGCAGCCCACCAGGCTCCCCTGTCCCTGGGATGCTCCAGGCAAGAACACCGGAGTGGGTTGCCATTTCCTTCTCCAATGCATGAAAGTGAAAAGTGAAAGTGAAGTTGCTCAGTTGAGTCCGACTCCTAGTGACCCCATGGACTGCAGCCTACCAGGCTCCTCCGTCCATGGGATTTTCCAGGTAAGAGTACTGGAGTGGGGTGCCATTGCCTTCTCTGCTCCTGCATTGCAGGCAGATTCTTTACCATCTGAGCTACGAGGCAAGCACCTTCTATATAGTTAGATTTGCCTTATTTTGATTTCAATTAAAAAAATTTTTTTTGTACTTTGTTTCCAAAGCCTGTGCGACAGAATAAAGTACTTTTCTAAAAAGACTAGCTTCTTTCCTATCTTCTCTCTCTCCTCACAGGTAACCATTTTTATTAGTTTTAATTTATTCTTTGCTTCAAAATAATATATGTGAATACTTTTCTATTTATTATTATTCCTCCCCTTCCTTCGAGAAAAGATATTTGGTGGTTGTTTTTTTTCCCCCTCAACTTGGTTGTTTTCAAAACATGCTTCTTTTTTTCATGCTTAGCCTGTATATCCTGGTAATTGTTCCTCAGTAGTATATAGATACTGTCTTTACTCATATTACAGTTGCATACTATTCATATTTAAATATGCAAATGACATAGTACTTTATTCAGCCTTTCATAATTTTCAGTCTTTTTCATGATAGGTGTATGTGTTCTTAGTCTTTTGCTGTTACAAAGAGTGCTATCATTAATAGCCTTGTGCACACAATCTTCTGTGTTTTTGTTAGTGTTTCTTTGGGATATGTTTCTCGAAGTGGGATTTTTGCATCAAACAAAAATTCATTTGTAATTGTGCTAAATATCCCCACATTCTTCTCCACATGGATTATGTTTTGGCATTCCCACCAGAAATGTATGATATATCTGTTTCCCCGCAGCTTTGCCAACAGAGTATGTTTGTCAAGCTTTGGGGTTTTTTTCCTACCAGATATATAAGAAATGACAATTCATTATGGTATTATTTGCACCTTTTAAAATTATGAGCATATTTTATATGCTGAGGACCATTCGATTTTCTTTTTTTTCTTTGTTTGCCCCTGCTCTGCGCAGCTCTGGGGATTCTAATTCCCAGACCAGGGATTGAACCTGTGCCCTTGTCAGTGAAAATCCTAAGCACTGGACTGCCAGAGAATTCCCTGATTTTCTCTTTTCAGGTGGTTCAGGGTACAGAATCTGCCTGCCAATGCTGGAGATGCAAAAGAGAGATGTGGGTTTGATCCCTAGGTCAGAAAGATTCCCTGAAGTAGGAAATGGTAACCCACTCCAGCATTCTTGCCTGGGAAATCCCACAGACAGAGGAACCTGGCAGGCAAAGGCCCATGGATCACAGAGTCAGACATGACTGAGCACCCACGAACAGGATGGACATGAACTATGTTTATACTTCTTAGTCATTAAAGATCTTTTTTAGAAGCTCTTTATATACAGAGCTATTAATCCTTTTTCTGTGATATAAGTTCCAACTACTATGATGTGAGGAACATGTTCAATTTTTCCTTTTCCATACAGCTATTTAGTTATCTCAACATTAATTATTAAGAAATGGAAAATGGTATTGTTTAAAGGAGACCAATGCAGTTGGAATAGGTCAGTGGGAGGGAGGGTCATGAAAATTAAGCTAGTAAAGTTAGGCTTCCCTTGTAGCTTAGTCGGTAAAGAACTTGCCTGCAGTGCAGACCTGGGTTAGATCCCTGGGTTGGGAAGATCCCCTGGTGAAGGAAATGGCAACCCACTCCAGTATCCTTGCCTGGAAAATCTCATGGACAGAGGAGCCTCGTGGGCTGCAGTCCATGGGGTTGCAACGAGTCAGGCACGACTGAGCAACTAACACTTAATTACTTAGTGTTTGTAGGGGCCAAATCACATAAAATCTTATAGTATACTTTAGAAATTTTGGTTTTTCTCTTTGTAGCAGTAGACAAACATTCAATAGTAATATATATCAGGAGATGTTTGAGCAAACTTCCTTTGGCTAGGTGTGGTGGTGGTGAGTCAATTTCTTTACCCAAGTGGGAGTGAAGACAAGCCACAGGAGTTAAGTAGGAACTAAAGTCCCAAGGTATGTAGCTGAATTTATTCTTGGAATATTCAGATCCCTACATCAACTGAGTTTTGTTGTTTCAACCCCATAGGTATTGCTAAAATTTCAACTGGTTGCATCTGAATTGCAGTAGCTGTCTGTATGTATGTTGCCTGTAATGTGTGAAGTTACTTTCTCCTGTGGGAAGCAACTCAATCCATAGCAGGTCTAGAAATCCTTTATGCAACTGTTTGGAACAGACTGCAAGTGTGTCATATCACGGTGAGCTGTACAGGGATACTAGCCGTAGATTAGGTTCACTTCTGTTCTTCCCATCAATTGCAGTAATTAGTAACTGCCTCACTTCTTACCATCCCTCCTTTAAATAGTCCACAGTGAGTTCAGCCTAGGAGCTGAATCTTGCTCATTACAGATTTTAGTAAATATATATCTCTAGCTTTACTTTTCAAGATACATTGGAACATTATTGAACATCTCCTCTAACAATAGGAAAATACTGGACATTAACAAAGGGGTTGAGAAATTTATACCAGTGTAATTAGATTAATGTTACATTCAGTGTCTCTGTGAAGATAATGGCCTATAGGGTCAGGAGAACTCTATTAATGTCATGTAACTGGCAAAGGAAAAATAATCTGCATCAGAGGAAATACAGTGGCTGAGTTAAAACTTTTAAGGGTCAGTATCTAACTTGTATATGACTTCCCAGGTGGCTCAGTGGTAAAGACTCAGCCTTCCAAGGCAGGAGACGTGAGTTCAATCTCTGGATCAGGAAGATCCCCTGCAGAAAGGAATGGCTACCCATTCCAGTATTCTTCCCTGGAGAAAACAATGGATAGAAGAGCCTGGTGGGCTACAGTCCAAGGGGTGGCATAGAGTCAGACAAAACTGAGCATGCATACACAGGAGGCAGTCTAACTTGTATAACTTGTAATGAATTATGGTGAATTGGGATCTATTTCAGTCTGTAGATACTGAAACAAAACAATTCATTTGAATAACAATCCCTTAGAAATGGAATAATCTACCATTAGGTGATAGGGTAACACAGGTGGAAAGTCATAGTTTGGCTTTAAACAAACCCATCAAGGCAAATATTAAACTAAAAAGCCACTTCTGATCTCCCTAAGTTTTGAACATTTTTACTTTCTTATAAAGAAAAGTCTCTGACAAGAAAAAAGGGATGTCATCTAATCTTTGGCAAAAATATTCCCCTAAAATAGAGTGATGCAAATATATTTGCTATTTAAAAACATCTCTTTGGCGGCTTCATAGATTTAAAACAAAAGTGGAAGTGGGGTTACCAGACATCCAGGAGATAAATAGTGAAGGAAGTAGATGGATTTGAAAGATACTTATTGGAAGGACTGATACTAAAGCTAAAACTCCAGTACTTTGGCCACCTCATGGGAAGAGTTGACTCATTGGAAAAGACTCTGATGCTGGGAGGGATTGGGGGCAGGAAGAGAAGGGGACGACAGAGGATGAGATGGCTGGATGGCATCACCAACTTGATGGACATGAGTTTGAATAAACTCTGGGAGTTGGTGATGGACAGGGAGGCCTGGTGTGCTGTGATTCATGGGGTCCCAAAGAGTCGACATGACTGAGCGACTGAACTGAACTGAACTGAACTAGGAGTAAAAAGCCACAGGACTTGGCAATTCTTTGAGTGTTAAGGGTAAGAGGAAGAGTCCAAGGTAATTATCAATTGTGGTTAGAGTTTTCCAGAAAGATCTTCAATTCAGTTCAGTCTCTCAGTCGTGTCCAACTCTTTGCGACCCCATGAATTGCAGCACACCAGGCCTCCCTGTCCATCACCAACTCCTGGAGTTCACTCAAACCCATGTCCATGGAGTCGATGATGTCATTCAGTCATCTTATCCTCTGCTGTCCCCTTCTCCTCCTGCCCTCAATCCCTCCCAGCATCAGAGTCTTTTCCAATGAGTCAACTCTTCCCATGAGGTGGCCAAAGTACTGGAGTTTCAGCTTCAGCATCAGTCCGTCCAAAGAACACCCAGGACTGATCTTCTTCAGAATGGACTGGTTGGATCTCCCTGTAGTCCAAGAGACTCCCTCTTCTCCAACATAACAGTTCAAAGGCATAAATTCTTCAGCGCTCAGCTTTCTTCACAGTCCAACTCTCACATCCATACATGACCACTGGAAAAATCATAGCCTTGACTAGATGGACCTTTGTTGGCAAAGTAATGTCTCTGCTTGTGAATATGCTATCTAGGTTGGTCATAACTTTCCTTCCAAGGAGTAAGCGTTTTTTAATTTCATGGCTGCAATCACCATCTGCAGTGATTTTGGAGCCCAAAAAAATAAAGTCTGACACTGTTTCCACTGTTTCCCCATCTGTTTCCCATGAAGTGATGGGACCGGATGCCATGATCTTCATTTTCTGAATGCTGAGCTTTCAGCCAACTTTTTCACTCTCCTCTTTCACTTTCATCAAGAGGCTTTTTAGTTCCTCTTCACTTTCTGCCATAAGGGTGGTGTCATCTGCGTATCTGAGGTTATTGATATTTCTCCCAGCAATCTTGATTCCAGCTTGTGCTTCTTCCAGCCTAGCGTTTCTCATGATGTATTCTGCATATAAGTTAAATAAGCAGGGTGACAATATACAGCCTTGACGTAGTCCTTTTCCTATTTGGAACCAGTCTGTTGTTCCATGTCCAGTTCTAACTGTTGCTTCCTGACCTGCATATAGGTTTCTCAAGAGGCAGGTCAGGTAGTCTGGTATTCCCATCTCTTTCAGAATTTTCCACAGTTTATTGTGATCCACACAAAGGCTTTGAGTGTCAAGGCACAGTCAATAAAGCAGAAGTAGATGTTTTTCTGGAATTCTCTTCCTTTTTCCATGATCCAGCAGATCTTGGCAATTTGATCTCTGGTTCCTCTGCCTTTAGCTTGAACATCTGGAAGTTCATGGTTCACGTATTGCTGAAGCCTGGTTTGGAGAGTTTTGAGCATTACTTTACTAGCGTGTGAGATGAGTGCAATTGTGCAATAGTTTGAACATCCTTTGGCATTGACTTTCTTTGGGATTGGAATGAAAACTGACCTTTTCCAGGCCTGTGGCCACTGCTGAGTCTTCCAAATCTGCTGACATATTAAGTGCAGCACTTTTAAAGCATCATCTTTCAGGATTTGGAATAGCTCAACTGGAATTCCATCACCTCCACTAGCTTTGTTCGTAGTGATGGTTTCTAAGGTCCACTTGACTTCATATTACAGGATGTCTGGCTCTAGGTGAGTGATCACACCATGGTGATTATCTGGGTCATGAAAATCTTTGTTGTACAGTTCTTCTGTGTATTCTTGCCACCTCTTCTTAATATCTTCTGCTTCTGTTAGAAAGATCTTAAATGGACATAAATGGAAATCCTCTAGGCTTTGCAATACAGGCACTAATAAATGGAGTTTGTCACAATAAGAAATAATAAGCTTGTCAAAATAAGAAAGTCAAGGCCTTTAACCTACCCATTACACCTGGGTGACTTGGCTCATTGAGAGCATTGTTGGTTACTGACACCAAACAATGTGTTCCACTTCAATAATGGAACAATCTGGAGAACATCTTACTCAATGTGGTCAGGATGTCCACCATTATGGCTTTATGAGATTCAGAGGAACCAGTGGGAAGATGATCCTACTTAGCTGCCTATTTGGCTCATTTTTATGCTTACTATGGAGAAGGAAATGACAACCCACTCCAGTACTCTTGCCTGGAAAATCCCATGGACGGAGGAGCCTGGTAGGCTGCAGTCCATGGGGTCGCTAAGAGTCGGACATGACTGAGCGACTTCACTTTCACTTTTCACTTTCATGCATTGGAGAAGGAAATGGCAACCCACACCAGTGTTCTTGCCTGGAGAATCCCAGGGACAGGGGAGCCTGGCGGGCTGCCATCTATGGGGTCGCACAGAGTCGGACATGACTGAAGTGTCTTAGCAGCAGCAGCAGCGGAAGAGAAAGTGAGAGTGAAGTCGCTCAGTCAAGGTGCCTTGATCTTTGTTTTCTGAATGTTGAGCTTGAAGCCAACTTTTTCACTCTCCACTTTCACTTTCATCAAGAGGTTTTTTAGTTCCTCTTCACTTTCTGCCATAAGAGTGGTGTCATCTGCTTATCTGAGGTTATTGATATTTCTCCCGGCAATCTTGATTTCAGCTTATGTTTCTTCCATTCCAGCATTTCTCATGATGTACTCTGTATATAAGTTAAATAAACAGGGTGACAGTATACAGCCTTGATGAACTCCTTTTCCTATTTGGAACCAGTCTGTTGTTCCATGTCCAGTTCTAACTGTTGCTTCCTGACCTGCATACACATTTCTCAAGAGGCAGATCAGGTGGTCTGGTATTCCCATCCCTTTCAGAATTTAGGACAGCACATGTAGACAACCCTTGAGAGGCTTAACTTTGAGGGGATGGAGAGAGATGAAAGGATTTTAGGAAATCAGGAAAGAGCGAGCAATGTATTAATACTGTAAGTGTTACTTAAATTTAATTCAACAAGTATTTTCTTGATCACATGAAGGGCAGGGAACTGAGAACTGAGAGATGAGTGAGCAGAAAGAAGTCCTCAAGTTGCTCAAAGTTGAATGGGGAGAGACAGGCCAAAAATTATGTATATGGACAGTGCAATATTACACGTGTTAGATTCAGTGATAGCATTGTACGTTTATTAGGAAGGAGAACAGGGAAGACATCTAAGTCACATTTAAACTGAGTCATGAATTTTTAGGTGTCCCTGGTAGCTCAGCTGGTAAAGAATCCGCCTATAATGCAGGAGACCCTGATTCGATTCCTGGGTCGGGAAGATCAGCTGGAGAAGGGATAGGCTACCTACTCAAGTATTCTTGGGCTTCCCTGGTGACTCAGACAGTAAAGAATCTGCCTGCAATGCAGGAGACCTGGGTTCCATCCCTGGGTTGAGAACATCCCCTGGAGGATGGTATGGCAACCCACTCCAATATTCTTGCCTGGAGAATCCCCATGGACTGTATGTAGCCTGCTAGGCTCCTCTGTCCATTGCTTCACAAAGAGTTGGACATGATTGATCGACTAAGCACAGCACACACATGAATTTTTAAATGTTTTCTATGATGACTATCTCAGAAAGGCATTTCAAGCAGAGAGAAAAGCATAATTTATTGAAAAACTACATGTAGCCTTTAAATAACAAGGGTTCTTGGAATGGCACTGTCTAGATATAAATCCTGCCTCCAAGTTACCAGCTCTATGACTTTGGGTAATCACCGTGTGTTTGCCAAGCCTCAGTTTCCTCATCTATAAAATGAAAGCTGATAATTACTATCTCAGGTTTTTAGGGAGGCTTAAAAGTTGAGATGCGCTGACTGTTGCACATCAAATATTCAATATACATTAACTTTGGTTAATACGGTAGGATATAAAATGTAAAAAGTGTGAGAGGGTATGAAGCTAAAGAGGTAATCAGGAAGCAGATCATGATGGATTTGTCAGGAAAGTCAGTATTGTTCACAGAACTAATTAAAAGAAACCAGTACAATTATTAGATGACAAACTGAAGCCAGATTTAATTCTGCTAAAAAAAAAAAAAAACTTCAGGAAGCATCTTAATTATAATCTCCTGTTGATAAGCCTAAGGCAACAGCTATGTACAAGTACCTCTCAGGCTACTAATTAGGAGGCTGAATGACTAATTTCTAATTGTGCAATTTACAAATTTTTTTATTACAACATCCTGTAACATAACGCAATATTTTTCCATTAAGATTGTTGCTAAACTTCATTTATCTAATTCTTCTCTTTATATATATATTTTTTGGTATTAAAAAATGATACTATAGCTACATTTTGATTTCAGCAAAAAAGCTCTTTCACCTCTACCATTGAAACAAAATAAAACAAACCAAGATTAGCTGATCATGTACTTATTATAGCTGACCTTGAGAGTATTGTAAGGGCATTTTAAGTGTAGAGTTACACTCCACAAAAACTGCAGGTAGATTTAAGGAAATTTGCATTGAAACTGTTGCCTCTATTCATTTGTCATAGTTTAGATGGGTAAAGGTTTCTCTAGTTTAATCTTTTAGATTTTAATTTTGAGGTAGTCTTTCTTTTTTTTGGAGGGGGGAGTTCAACTTCTTACTTACATGAACAGTATTCCTTCTGTAAAGAAATTTTTGCTTTGAAAAGATAATTCTGGGTAACCACTGTCTAGTATACTTAATTTAACCTGTTGAGTATTTTTTTTAATTGAGGTAAAACTAACATATAACACTGTATTAATTTCAGGTATACAACATAATAATTTGCTATTTCTGCTTTATTGACTATGCCAAAGCCTTTGACTGTGTGGATCACAATAAACTGTGGAAAATTCTGAAAGAAATGGGAACACCAGACCACCTGACCTGCCTCTGGAGAAACCTATATGCAGGTCAGGAAGCAACAGTTAGAACTGGACATGGAACAACAGACTGGTTCCAAATAGGAAAAGGACTACGTCAAGGCTGTATATTGTCACCCTGCTTATTTAACTTCTATACAGAGTACATCATGAGAAACACTGGGCTGGAAGAAGCACAAGCTGGAATCAAGATTGCCGGGAGAAATATCAATAACCTCAGATACGCAGATGACACCACCCTTATGGCAGAAAGTGAAGAGGAACTAAAAAGCCTCTTGATGAAAGTGAAAGAGGAGAGTGAAAAAGTTGGCTTAAAGCTCAACATTCAGAAAACCAAGATCATGGCATCTGGTCCCATCACTTCATGGGAAATAGATGGAGAAACAGTGGAAACAGTGTCAGACTTTATTTTTCTGGGCTTCAAAATCACTGCAGATGGTGATTGCAGCCATGAAATTAAAAGACTCTTACTCCTTGGAAGGAAAGTTATGACCAACCTAGATAGCATATTCAAAAGCAGAGACATTACTTTGCCAACAAAGATCCGTCTAGTCAAGGCTATGGTTTTTCCTGTGGTCACGTATGGATGTGAGAGTTGGACTGTGAAGAAAGCTGAGCGCCAAAGAATTGATGCTTTTGAACTGCGGTGTTGGAGAAGACTCTTGAGAGTCCCTTGGACTGCAAGGAGATCCAACCACTCCATTCTAAAGAAGATCAGTCCTGGGTGTTCTTTGGAAGGACTGATGCTAAAGCTGAAAGTTCAACACTTTGGCCACCTCATGCAAAGAGTTGACTCCTTGGAAAAGACTCTGATGCTGGAAGGGATTGGGGGCAGGAGAAGGGGATGACAGAGGATGAGATGACTGAATGACATCACCGACTCCATGGACATGAGTTTGAGTCAACTCCGGGAGTTGGTGATGGATAGGGAGGCCTGGTGTGCTGCAATTCATGGGGTCGCAAAGAGTTGGACACTACTGAGCGACTGAAATGATGAAGTGATCAACACAGTAAGTCTAGTTACCATCCATCACTATACAATTGACCACTTTCACCATTTTGCTCTCAGCCCTCTTGTCCTCTAATCATCAGTTTTTTTCTGTGAGTTTGGTTTTGCTTTGTCTGTTCTCTGTTCATTTTGTTTTTTTTAGATTCTGCATGTATGTGAAATCATATGGTATTTGTCTTTCTCTGACTTATTTCACTTAGCATGATACCCTTAATGTCCATTCATGTTGTCACAAATGGCAAAATTACCTTGTTTATGACTGACTAGTGTTTTATTGTATATACACAGGACATAGGTTGCTTTCGTATGTTGGCTAGTTTGTAAATAATGCTACAATTAAAATGGATGCATCTTTTCAAATTAGTGTTTTTGTGTTCAGTAGACAAATATCCATAAGCTTGATCATATCATAGTTCAATTTTTAATTTTTTGAGGTACCTCCATAATGTTTTCCATAGTGACTGTACCAATTTACACTCCCACCAACAATGCGCATGGACTCCCTTCTCCACATCCTCTTCAACACTTGTTAACTTTTGCCATTTTGAGAGTAGTCTAATATTGTGTGCTGATATCTCAATGTAGTTTGATTTGCATTTCCATGATAGTGATGTTGAACACCTTTTCATGTGCCTGTTTACCACCTACATGTCTTCTCTGGAAAAATGTCTATTTAGATCCTTTGTCCATTTTAAAATCAGATTATTTTATTTACTATTGTTTGCGTTCGACATTTTAGATACTAACCCCTCATTAGATATATATTTGCACTTCTATTCAGTAGGATGCCTTTTCATTTTGTGGATGATTTCCTTTATTGTGCAGCTTTTTAGTCTGATGTAAGCTCACTTATTTTTGCTTTTGTTGCCTTTAGTTTTGCATGCAGTGTGCAGTTGTGTCCGACTCTTTGCAACCCTTTGGACTGTAGCCTGCTAGGCTCCTCTGTCCATGGGGTTTTCCAGGCAAGAATACTGGACTGGGATACCATTCCTCCTCTAGGGATCTTCCTGACCCAGGGATCAAAACTGCATCTCCTACGTCTCCTGAATTGCAGGTGGATTCCTTTACCCGCTGAACCATCGGGAAAGCCCTAAAAGGCTTTGCTTTCGGATTCAGTCTAAAAATTTAATGCCAAGACCAAAGTCAAGGACCTCATTGCCTATGTTTTCTTCTAGAGGTTTTATGGTTTCAGGTCTTATATTTAAGGCTTTAATCCATTTTAAGTTAACTGTTGTGTATAGTGTAAGATAGTGGTCTAGTTTCATACATTGCATGTACTTATAAAATTCTCCAATGTATACTCTTGGCTCCTTTATGGAAATTGCCCATACACTTGTGGGTCAATTTATTGCTTTGTATTCTGTTCCACTAATCTGTGTGCCTATGTTTATGACAACATCACTCTATAACTTTGCAGTATAGTTTGAAATTGGGGAGTGTGATACCTCTTTCTCAAGGTTGCTTTGGCTATTTGTGGGTTTTTTTTGTTTGTTTGATTCCATAAAAATTTTAGAATTGTTTCTTCTAGTCCTGTGGAACATGGCTTTGTAACTTTGATAGGGATTGCATTGAATGTATACAATGCTTTTGGTAATATGGACATTTTAACAACAGTAATTCTTCCAATGTATGAGCATGGAATATTCTTCAATATTTTGTGTCTTCTTTCATCAATGTCTTAACAGTTTTCAGCATACAAGTCTTTCATCTCTTTGGTTAAATTTATTTCTAGATACTTTATTCTTTTTGATACAGTTGTAAATGGAATTTTAATTTCTCTGATAGTTTTAAAGAAAGCAATAGGTTTCTATATATTGATTTTGTATCCTGCAACTATAGAGAATTCATGTTAGTTCTAACAATGTTTTCCATGGAGTCTTTCTTTATACAGTATCACATCATCTGTAAATACTGAGTTTTACTTCTTGCCTTCCAATTTGGATGCCTATCTTGTTGAGTATTTTCAAAGTTAAAAATATCATCTTGATATCTTCATCTGGAATTTTCCACTCCTGATGAATCCCAGTGGTATAATATTTCTACTGAAATTGCTAATGCTCATTCTGGTATTTAACATGCCATGCATCGTTAACGCTGTTTTTGATACTTTTATGGAGTGATTTGTGTTACCTCATGTGTGTGTTTCAATTTCTCTTTTTCTGATGGTCTGAGCCTATAAATTAGGTTTGATTTTAGCAAGTTTATGTATATATACAATTGGGTCGAGTCTTCAAACTGTTTAATCAAGTACGTCCAATTAGCTGAACATAATTTCCTATGGGGTGTGTATTAGTTGCTCAGTCGTGTCTGACTCTTTTAGTCCCCTGACTATAGACCACCAGGCTCCTCTGTCCATGGGATTCTCCAGGCAAGAATACTGGAGTGGGTTGCCATTTCCTTCTCCAGGGGATTTTTCCAACCCAGGGATAGAACCGAGGTCTTCTGCATTGTAAGCAGATTCTTTACCATCTGAGCCACCAGAAAAGCCCAACTTCCAATGGTAGGAGGTCCTGAAATTCGGCAGAACTGTAGATGTTTGCTGCCGCTCCTGCTAAGTCGCTTCAGTCGTGTCCGACTCTGTGCGACCCCATAGACGGCAGCCCACTAGGCTCCTCTGTCCCTGGGATTCTCCAGGCAAGAACACTGGAGTGGGTTGCCATTTCCTTCTCCAATGTATGAAAGTGAAAAGTGAAAGTGAAGTCGCTCAGTCGTGTCCGACTCTTAGCGACCCCATGGACTGCAGCCTACCAGGCTCCTCCGTCCATGGGATTTTCCAGGCAAGAGTACTGGAGTGGGGTGCCATAACCACACTGAAATGAACTAAGATTGGAGGGCAAGTCCCTTCAAGAAGTTATAAGAGTGTCAGTGCAGGGGCAAGCTATAGCCGCTCAGCTTTATAGCCATTGGTTAGCACCCAATGGGCTCCTCCTCCAAGCAGTTGACAGGGAGCAACTGTCAACCCGCAGCTGTTACTGGTTCTGCTCAGTGATTTGGACTTCCCTGGTGGCTCAGACCCATAAAGAATATGCCTGCAATATGGGAGACCCAAGTTCGGGAAGATATTGTGGAGAAGGGAATGGCTACCCGCTCCAGTATTCCTGCCTGGAGAATCCCATGGACAGAGGAACCTGGCCGGCTACAGTCCATGGGGTCGCAAAGAGTCAGACACGACTGAGCGACTAACACTAACAGAGTGGGCCCCTCTCCCACTGTATAAAAGGAGCCTGAATTGAGATTAAGCAGAGGTAGCTTTTTGAGGCCTTAGTCGGCCATCTTCTCAGTCTGCTAACTTTCCAATTAAAATCGTTATTTTTTCTTCCAACAACTCATCTCCTGATTGATTGGCCCGATTTATGGCCAGCATAACCAGCCTGCGATGACCTAAGGGTACGAGGCAAATTCCTGCAAGAAGTGCCTTTGGATTTCAAAAATTTTCCGTCCAAAATCTACCTTAACATCTGTAACCCAGTACACGTGTATATGACTGAATAAAGAATGTTACTATAGAATACTCGACTGTCTTACTCCAATACTTACTCGACTACCCGAGAGGTTCCTGAAATTTCTCACTCTATTTCATATAAGACAAAAACTGTAGCCCTTCCAGGTAGAAACCAGGTAAGCTGATTTCACGAACTACTAAATGGTCGTTAAAGGCAAACTGAAACCGCTCCTCTATCCGTCTCTGCTGCTGCCTGGTCTCTCCTGGCCCTTTGGAAACGCGGCGCTGGCTGCCGGGAAGGTAACGGCCCGCGGAGACGTTAGGAGCTGCACCTGCGGTCCGCCCTTGACCAGTAGACCGGTTTCCTCTCCGGAAGCAGCTGGGCTGCAACTCACAGCCCGCGCTCGCTGGATGATGCGGAGCTCCACCAGTTGCCCTGCCCTCCGCTTCCTCGAAGTCCGTCCCGCCTCTCATCTGCTCTCAGTCAATTTCGCATCTCCTCTGCGAGGTGGGCCGAGCGCCGAGCAATCGATGCCTCCTCCTCCGCCCCGGGAGCCGCCATTTTGGGGGGAGGAGAAACACTAGTAGGGGCGGCAGCGGCTCAACGGGATGTCGACTGGCTCCTGCTTCTCTTGCCAGCGCTGTGGAGCTCGGGCAGAAGCCTCCATAGGGGCCACTCCTCCGCCTGCCTCTCCGGAATGAGGCCTAAGTTCCCGCACCGGAAGGCCCCCTTTCTCCTCCAAGAGTAAGTAGCACCAGGCGGCGCAGCGCGCCCCCGCGCGCCCTCCTCTGTCAGTTACCCCGCGCGTCCCCGCGGCCGCGCGCCGTTCCCCGCGCGCTCCCGCCCTCCCCCTCCCCCTCCCAGGCTGGGCGCTCGGCGCAGACTCGCTTGTTTGTGTCTGCAGGAGCCCAAGAAGAGGCCGAAGCCGAGACGATGCCTGGGAAGCTGAAGGTGAAAATCGTGGCCGGGCGCCATTTACCAGTGATGGACCGAGCTAGTGACCTGACTGATGCCTTCGTGGAGGTTGGTGCAAGGTCCTGCCCCTCCAAACACAGGGAGCGCCAAGCCCTGTGAAGGATCCTAGCCACCTTGCCCGCAGTCCCTCAGCCCGTTCCCCGCCCACCGGCCTGCCGGGTGCGGTGCTTAGCCAGCCCTCCCTGGAGAGCTGGCTGCTGAGGCTGCAGCCCATGTAATGGGTGCACGGCTCGCAGGCGTCAGCGGCACGCTCAGCCGCGAGGGAAGGCTGTTACTGCTCTGTCTGCAGGGGTGACCCTGATGTCAGGACTCCTAACAGGCCACCCGCCAGTCAGGAGATCGCAAGGCGTGGCCAGGCGGCCACTGAAACACACACACACACACACACCCCCACACCCACATCCACCCTTCTCTGGGGGCAGGGTACCTGGTTTTTTAATGTTAGAGTGATGGAGATATTTAAGAATGTAGATACAGTCTGTTATGGACTCGGGAGAGCTGCAAGGCGATCTCCTCTTTAGCATAGTGATTTCTGAATCATCAGTGCAAGTTCTGAAACCCAAGTGTAACACTTTTCTGCTCTTGTATAGACTGGTAGGTCTGATGAGCTGTTTCAGGGTAATTTAGTGCCTTGAGGTAGGAAGCCAGTTAAGTGCCATGGGTTTAAATTGCAAAATTGCTTTTTAAATCTAATGATTAGTTTAAAACTCATGCAAATTAGCACAGGCCTGGGGCGCAGAAAGTAATAATCCAGAGTCTGAAAGAAGCCTAGTAATACTGTAATAAAAAATTGTCAGGACGAGCCAGAGCATTAGAACAGTAATTGTTTGGGCTATTAATGCTTCGAGTTGATAGATACATGATAATATACAGCCTGATTCCATCTCAATATAAAATACTGTTCACGGTCCCTAAAGATTCTCTAACTCAGTCAAATATTGACACAAACATTTACATTCTTAGTCTCAACTTCATTTTTATTTGAGAAACAGTTACTGAGTATGTTCTTGGGCCAGATGATAAGTCATGGGGTTGCACAGATTGCAAAAGCATAGTCTTTGCTCTCAGGTATATCAGAGACTGACCTGCACAGTTTAGGTTAATAAATAGTAGCTAACATGTGTTGAGTCTTGTTATTGCCAGGTCTGTGCTAAGTATTTTTCAATTCTTAGTCTTTATATCTTAAATTTTAGTCTTACGTCTTAGTCTTTATATCGGACTTCCCTGCTAGCTCAGGCCGTAAAGAAGCTGCATGCAGTGCAGTGCAGGAGACCCAGGTTTGATCCTTGAGTTGGGAAGATCCCCTGGAGAAGGGAATGGTTACCCACTCCAGTATACTTGCCTGGAGAATTCCACAGACAGAGGAGCCTGGAGGGCTACAGCCCATGGGTTCGAAGAGTTGGACACGAGTGCGGGACTAACACACAACCCAGCCTTTGTATCAGTCCTACTGCTGTATTATTTCCCATTTACAGTGGAAGTACTGGAAGGACACAACAGATTGGTTTGTTTTAATAGCATATGAACTTTTGTTTCCAAGCAATATGTACATATAATCAATTAAAACATATCTGGAAAGAATCATGATACATGAGAAATGCTGTGAAGACTTGCTGGTGCAAAGGAACCTGGCAAGTTCAGGAGCCAGGGGAAAATGTTCTGAGATAACATTTGCATTGTCAACCTGTATTGACTGTTTTTACAATTAAAAATGCTTTACAACTTGGAAAAATCCTAGGAACAGTAAATATTTTGCCAGAGGTAACTTAACCTTGTAATTCTCCATAGCCTTGTGGTCTGTTAATCCACTGTGCTCATACTGCCTTTCCGGACAAGATGATGGGTGTTTTCTGTAGACTCTGGAAACTTAATTCTGTCTCTGAAGGTTGAGGGGTCTTCCTAAGAAAGAGACATCAGAGCTGGGCTTTGTAGAATACCCAGAATTTTCCAGGCAGAGTGAAAAGGCGCAGAACATCAAAGGCGCCGAGTGGGATACGTGGTGTGTGAGGAGACCAACTTAGTTTGTGATGTGCTTGGTGTCAGAAGGGATATGTGGGTAGTGGAGCTTTGGGGGGTTAAAGCTAGAAAGGTAGGTTTGCACCAACCTCATTTTCTGTATTAAAGACAATTTTCCTTTATTTTTTTGAGTGTAGGGTAGTTTGGGGAAGTTTTTCAAGCAGAAATGAAATAAGATCATTTTTGTATTAGGTTGTTTCTTTCTAGGATGACTTGAATGGTGATGTTATTGATAGCCTGGATAGATGAGAGACGAGGCAAGGAGATCAGTTGAGAAGGTGGTAAAATTATCCAGACAATGTGTGCATGTTTAGATGATAGTGGGAATGAATTAAAGGAGAAAGATTTGAGGGACGTTTCTGAGGTAACATTCTCAGGCCTTGGTAACAAATGGTGTTTGCTGGAGAGGGAGGAGTTGGATTTAATGGTGACTCATTCATTCCTTCTTTCAACAAATAGTTACTGAGTGTCTGCTGTTTGCCAAGCCTTGTGGTAGTCACCGATCTAGCCGATGCATATGTGATAGTGAATAAAATATTCTTGGTTCCTGTTTTTATGGACTGTATATTTTGGTGGGAGAACCAGATGTTAAAAAGTAAAGGAAACTTAAATTTATAATTAGAAATAGTGGTGAGAGTCATGAAAGAAAAGTGATAGAGAATCTCAGGGGGTTTACCCTCACTGTTCACCTGAAATTATCACGACATTGTTAATCGGCTGTACGCCAATCCAAAATAAAAGGTTTTAAAACGGAGAAGGCAATGGCACCCCACTCCAGTACTTTTGCCTGGAAAATTCCATGGACGGAGGAGCCTGGTGGCTACAGTCCATGGGGTCGCTAAGAGTCGGACACGACTGAGCGACTTCACTTTCACTTTTCACTTTCATGCATTGGAGAAGGAAATGGCAACCCACTCCAGTGTTCTTGCCTGGAGAATCCCAGGGATGGGGGAGCCTGGTGGGCTGCCGTCTATGGGGTCATACAGAGTCGGACACGACTGAAGCGACTTAGCGATTAGCGACAGAATAGATGCTGCCTTGAATTCTGTAAAGCAAATACTACTTTTCCTATTGGTATTTATTGTAGATCAAACATTCATTTCACCAAAAAAAAAAAAAATTTTTTTTTGCCCTGACGTAAGGTATACAAATAAATCAATCTAATAATAGTTTGCTTTTTGCATCAAAAAGTGTGTGGATGGATGTGTTAGTTTTTCCTTGTTTCTTTCTTCCACCTAAATGGTATGGAAGGAACAAAGTACGTGGTAGAAGTCACAGCATTTCTTTCACCACAGAGACCGAGTATGTGATTTATTAGCTAAACTTGTCTATATCCTGAACTACTTCTATTATTTTTGCTTTTTGCCTACTCCTTTTTTCCTGTCAGAGGCTAAGTATATTTCCCATGTGTAAAATGGGACCTAAGAAAGTGAGGTGCAGTACAATCAAGATTTGTTCACATCTCAGTGCAAATCAGTGAACAAATCAACTCATAATTTTTACAGATGTAAGAAAGATACTAAAGGTACCCCGGCTGACCCATTTTACACATGAGAAAACTGGACCTCCTTTTTTACATCATCATCAGTTCAGTTCAGTCGCTCAGTCATCATACCTTTTCATTTTTTTCCTAAATGTACTAATTTCTCCTGCCATGCTTTGGCAAATCTGATTTGTTTTTCTTTGTTTCACACTCATATTTGGTACCATGGATCACTCTATAAACTGGTCATCAGTGGATATTCTAAAACCACAAGTATAGAGACCTTGCAAAGAATTCCTGCCCAAGAGGGACTATGCCATGCATCCAGTATTATCTGACCTCAATTTTTTAAGCTACAGATTTTAAAGTTTCTGTTCTTCAACCTGTAATTGTTCTCGATCTTCTAATAAATGAAGTGGCAGCTCCAAAAAAAAAAAAAAAGGTTTAAAAAAAATTAAATACCATGTACTTGTACCCTTTTAGAAGTAGTAGACTGTTAAAATTTAATTTTGCATAGTCACTGTCCTGGAGTAAAAAAATAAATATATGCAGATACCCTTTTCTAATTGTCAGTAACTATTAAAAAAGAAGAAGAATCTCTGGAACTTTTGGTTGGATTATCAAGGGAGGCCCCCGAGAAAGTGCCAGCTAGGCACAGACCTTCTGGATGAGAAGGAATAGCTGCTTGGTGGCAGTGGCGGTGTATGTGTGTGTAGCGGAGGGGCTGGAGGAGAAGGAAACCTCAGCAGAGGGAAGATCCTGAGGATTTGCTTATTGCAGGAAGTGAGGGAAGAGATGTGTGCTGGCAAGTAATAAGGGAAGGAGCGAGTGCTGTGAGAGAACACTGGACAGTTAATCAGGGAGCCAATTGTGCAGGATCCTAGAGGCCATGACTGAAGTTTGGTTTTGATTGTCAGTTCAGTGGGAAGCACTTATTAAGATGAGTATTTCTGTTACTGTCTAGAGAATGGACTGCAGAGGGGAAAGAGCAAAAGCAGTCAACTAGTTAGGAGATTTCATAATAGTTCAAAAAAGAGATCGTGAGGGTCAAGGTGATGGTTTTGGTAATAGAAGTGGATGGATTCCAGATACACTTTGAAAGTAGACAGTAGAGGACTTGGTAGGTTGGAGTAGGGGCCAGGGAAAGGGAGATGTAGAGATGATTCCTAACCTTCTGGTGTCACTGGAGTAATTTTCTCAGTCTCCATGGGGTTCAGAGAGATTGGCTGAGTGGGTTGAGCATCAGCTTCCGTTTGGGCATGTTCAGTTTGAAGTGTCTTTGGGTCCTTTAATTGGAGTTATTTAGGAGAAAAGGTTGGATTTGTGAGGATGGTGTTCTGAAGAGAGGTATGAGTTAAAAATAAGCTCCCACAGTCCAGTACTTCTCAACTCTGTGAGACCCAATCTCGCATTTATATAGCAGGTATTTTGGAATCTTCCCTTTACTATCTTTACATGCTTACAGTTCTAAATAATCAATATAATGCTCTAACTGTAATATGATACAGAAATAAAAGTATTTTATAATATGTATTTTAATATGGACATACTTGTTAATGACCATAGTAGAAGACATGAAGTAGTCAGATTGAGTCCATGATATTTATTGAGGCTTTGTATATATCAGATACTGTACTGGCTATAGTACAGCATGCAAGGATAGAGCAGTGAGCAAAACAATTTCTGTAGTCCTGGAATGTAGGTTTTAGTGGGAGGAGAGAGTTAATCAGGAAAATTGTTAAGTAAGAGAGAAACTATGCAAGGTGGTGAGAAGTGCCCCATGTGGAGAAAATAAAGCAGGGATTCAGGATAGCAAATACCTCACCTCCACGTACAATCTCCTGAACACGGCTGCTCCTCGAACAGAGTGAGACAGTTGTGTAGTGCTGGCATCTCAGATGGGCCTTCACGGCCATAGGTGATCTGGGTTTCCAAAATAGCTCATGGGAAAAAAGTTGTCCACTGATTTTTACAGTGGTCATATTTCTTGACAATTATGTATATTAAAGTGAGTGTATATTTAAACCACACTATAATACTTATATTTGTAAAACTGATTTAGGTTCTAGGTAGGTTTTTGACCCATCTGGCTATCTGGTGCGGACATTTGATAGTCATGACATTGGACAAGTCTTCATTGCTGGGGACTGTCTCTTGAATTGCAGGACACCTAGCATCTCTGAGCTTCTTCGCTTAATAGTACTACTGTTTGTCCCCAAAATACCTGGTGGCAATTTTTAAAGTTCCATTAGAAGTTGGTTCTGTCCCTTTTGCAAACCACTGACTAAGGGGGAGAGAAGAGGGAGCAAGAAGAAGGATGGATCCTTGAACAAATTTGACATTAAGAATTTATTAGAAGTTGAGGATTGTGGAATGGAAACATACTGTCAGCCAGTGATTTTAGGAGAGAATCAGGAAAGTAATGTCTCAGATGGCATTGACACTCAGAAGGAGTGACAAGGCCGGAAACGCATACTGTAGAAAAGTAAGTACGCAGGAGGGCTTCGCAGGTGGTGCTAGTGGTACAGAACCCACCTGCCAAGACGGCAGACATAATAAGAGACCCACGTTTGATCCCTGGGTTGGGAAGAGCCCCTGGAGGAGGGCATGGCAACCCACTCCATGGGAGAACCCCATGGACAGAGGAGCCTGGTGGGCTACAGTCCACAGGGTCGCAAAGAGCTGGACACAACTGAAGCGACTCAGCACACACGCACTGTACACAGGAATAAGGAAGTAGGGGTGGCATGAATAGGCAACTGTTTCAAGAAATAAGGCTGTGAGGGGAGAGGAGAAACAGTGTGATATTGAGGGGGTATGCAGCTTTTAGTACTTAAAAAATAAATTAGAAGATATTAGAACATATTTGTGTGCTAGTAGGAATAATCCAGCAGAAAGGGAAAGATTAATGCAGGAAAAAGGGGATAATGAAGGATTATAATATAATAAAGGGATACATTGTATGGGGTAGACTCTAAGTACTGTATGAACACATAGGAAAGGAGCATAATGAAGTCTGGGCTCGTGATAAGAAGCCTTTGTGCTGGACTCGAAGGATAGTAACATCTCCACAGGCAGAGAGGAAAAGGGAGCATTTTTTGGATGAATAGGACAAACTTGATAAAAGCAAAAGGAGGTGATAGAGCACATGTCATTGAAGAGAGGGTTCTTGTTGAATAGAACTGGGAAATAAAATTTGGCTGAGTAAAGGGGATACGGGCCCCCTGGTGGCTCAGATGGATACAGATTACCAAGTGATCTGAAAAGGACGGGGAGAAGTCTGTATGGTGGATGCTCTCTTAACCAGTTTCTACCAGCTGACTCATTACGGTCTCCAGTGCTCTGCGTTTCTACCATAAACACATTTTTGAATACCTCGTATCATTAGATTCTGCTCCAGTGTGCCTGTTTTCTCTCATCAGTTCTGATATATTACTAAGAGGCAGTTGTGTTTATTTATGCCCTACCCTATTTATGCCAACTCCATTTGTTATTGTTATTTGTTTAAACCTCATACAAATCAGTGATTTAAGTGAGATGATGAAGTTGATAATGCTGTGTAAAGATTTATGGATACAGTTGCTAAAAATTACTCCTGAATTAGATGAAGATTTTAAAATGAGTATTTTCTATCCATAGTTTTTTACCAGCAATTTTAAGTCTACTGCATGAAAAAAAAAAATTATTTGTTTATATGGCCGCACCAGGTCTTTAGCTATGGCATGTACAATCTAGGTCCCTGACCAGGGGTCGAACCTGGGCCCCCTGCATTGGGAGTTCAGAGTCTTAGCCACTGGACTACCAGGGGAGTCCCTCTACCACATTATAAGGAAACCCAAACTGGTAAACACAGATGATACATTATGAGTGTTGTTTATGCAAAAAAGATGCCACAGAACTATCAGCAGTGGATCCTTACTCAAAGATGAGGCCTTTAGTCTTAAGATAAAAGATAGAGAAGTGAATATTTGTTTGCCTGTTTTATTTGAAAATGTTTATTGCTTGTATCATTTTTAATTATTATCTGACTACAAATTATTTGACTGACTACTCAGATATTGGTCCTGGTTGTATTGGTTGAGGGAATTTCTGCTGTATTTGATGTGAGGCTTTCAGGAAGCCAGTGAAGACCAAGTAGTACTTAAAGATGATTATTAAATGGGAATCTCCAGGATGAATGGGATGGGATTCTGTACAAGGGAAGTATTAATCAAAATATATCCCAGTATTAATGTGCATGTTACAAACTGTTCCTGCTAAACTACATTATCATGTGGTGTTTACCCAGGAGCCTTTGAAGGAACTGGGAGAGGAAAAGAAATTAATAGTTAATGAGCATCTTCTACCAGACATTTTGCTAGGTCTCTACATGCATTATCCTGATTAATGCTTACAGCAACTCCTCTTTTCAGAGGAGGAAGCAGCTTTAAATAACAGGTTAAATAACTTTCTCAAGGTAATTTAGCTAATGAGTGGGGAAAGAGAATGCCTTTACCTTACCAGGGAATCTCGTTAAAATCCCTGATGTTCTTTAGCTAAATGGTGAGGCATTCATTTAATTGCTGAGTAATAAAATCTCCTTTGAATTAAATAAGACCAAATGAACTCTGATTCTTCTTTAGTAGGTGGGGAATCACCGCAATGTTGGCAGAGTACCCGCTCTAGCCTTTTTCTTCTAAAATCTTTTGTTGGTTTAGAGTAGTATGGGGACTATTAGATTTTTACTGTAGATGAAATGGACAGTTGACCGTCCCCACCCCACCCCCCCCAAAAAAAGCACATTATGGCACTACATGGTAGTGGGACAGAACTCAAGAGGGTGCCAAAATCATAACTTAGGGAATGATATGCTGGTTTTTGGCAGTTGAGCCAAAACCCTTGGGTACATTTGGCTTTTGAATGGTGTTGAATGGTATTATGAATCCTAGTGATATTTTACTTCAAATAAAGTAGTTTTTAGGTAAATTAAAAAATAAATATTTCTTTGGTGTTTTGAATATTGAAATGTAATAAACATTAAAGAAGTAGTAATCAGGTTTCTTCTGAGGGGTCTTTTTCCTCATTTCATTTCTTTTACATTTGTGGTTTAAAAGTGAAAAGATAGTTACAGAGTAATACAGTTGGCCCTTCATGGCCCTGGGGTCTGCTTCCTTGGAGTCAACCAACTGCAGGTAGAAAATATTTGGGAAAAAAAATTCCAGAAAGTTCCAAAAGGCAGCAGTTGAATTTTTTGTGTGTGGCAGCTGTTTACATAGTATGGGCTTCCCAGGTGGCATTAGCAGTAAAGAACCTACCTGCCAATGCAGGAGACATGAGACAAGGGTAGGGTTGAATCCCTGGGTTGGGAAGATCTGCTGGAGAAGGGGATGGCAACACAATAGTCTTGCCTTGAGAATCCCATGGCCAGAGGAGCCTGGCAGGCTATAGTCCAGAGAGTCACAGAGAGACAGGACTGAAGTGACTTAGCATACACACATGTTGTATTTACAGCTATTTACATAGCATTTTGGAGAAGGAAGTGGCAACCCACTCCAGTATTCTTGCCTGGAGAATTCCTTGGACAGAGAAGCCTGGTGGGCCACAGTCCATAGGGTCGCAAAGAGGACAGGGCTGAAGCGACTTAGCACAGGGCTTCAGCCATGTCCTCTTTGCGACCCTCTGGACTAGAGATGATTTCAAGTGTACAGGAAATTATGTGCAGATACCGTACCATTTTATATAAGGGACCTGAGCATCCACAGATTTGGATATCTGGGGGTTGGATGAGGGGTAGGGAGGAGTCCTGGAACCAATACCTGGGTACTGAGAGACAGCTGAGCACGAATAACTCCTGTTACAAAAGATTTAGATACTCAGATGTAAACTTGAAAGCCCCATACTTCTTGCTACACTGTACTGTGTTATCTGCTCCCTTATCAGTTCCTTCTTCAGAGATCATTGCTGTCTCTTTTTTGGCATGTCTATATCTACTCCTCCCTCTAAAAAAAAAGCAACTCTTACTATCATATGTTTCTTGTTTTTTTCATATTCACCTCCCAGCATATATAGTTAACCCCGTTCTTTAGTAGGGAGTGTGTGATTTAGTCCCTTTCTTGTTCTCACTAGGTTTTTGTGTATTTTTTGGAGGAGGAGCCACATGTGAAAGTACTACTTGAGGATAAATTCCTGGACGTGAATCCAGAGTTCTGTAATTCGAATCTAAACAGAGTTTTTGCCATTTGAATTTATTTTTGATGTTTTTGACTTTTAAAATAGCCCATTTAAAAAATAGGTAATATACATGCATGTCAAAATTCCAGCAGGTGCAAAATGAGTCAGCCTCTCATTGCCTCTCCTTCAACTGATCTGTTTTGTTCTGTTCAGTGGCCTCTGTTAACATTTGTTGTATATCCTTCCAGAAATAATGCGTGCACATATAGGCATATGTCATATGCCTTATGACATTTTGTCATTTTTTTCCTCCACAAAGAATACCATACACACTGCCCTGCAGTAGAGATGTATCATAGACATTGTTCCTTTTAAAAAATTTTTTAAATTCAAATTATTTTGGCTGCACTGGGCTCTTTGGTTCAGCACACAGACTTCTCTGCTTGCAGCACATGGGCTTAGTCGTGGTATGTGGGATCTTAGTTCCCCGACCAGGGATCAAACCTGGGCCCTTAGACATTGTTCTGTACTAGTGTTTGGAGAACGGCTTCATTTTTCTCTTTAGCACTGCATCATGCAGCTTTCCCATACTTGATTTAGCCAGTTCCCAATTGATGGACATCTAGGTTACTTCCAGTCATTTGCCACCATCATGCTGCTTGTATATGTCATTGTGCATCTCTGTATGAATTTAAAGGGTATGGGCATTTAACATTTTGATAACTGTTGTCAGATTGCACTTTGTGAAGATTGTTCAGAGTTGCACTTACAGCAACAAGAGTACGAGTATGAAACACTCACACTGTTTTTTCGGACTTTGGACCTCTACCAACCCAAGCAGTCAACGTGTTGGTTTAGTTTGTTTTCATCTTTTGATATATTAAAAAGACATCTACGTTCCATTTCTTTGAATTTCTCTTTTTCAGTTGGTTTATTGATCTTTTTCTTACTGCTTTGTAGGAACTTGTTAGAAATCAAGGAAATTAGCTGTTTGTGACATGTTGGCAAATCCTTTTTCTCAGTTTTCTTATTTATCATAGTCCTTACCAAGCCTGATGGAGTAGGAAATGGCAAATCAGTATTCTTGCCTGGAAAATTCCATGAACAGAGGAGCCTGGCTGGCTACAGTTCATGGGATCGCAGAGTGGGACACGACTGAGCAACTAAGCGCACTCACCATGCAAGAACTTACTATTTTTGTGTAATTTCTTAAACTTTTTCTACTCTCTGATGCAACTACCTAGGTACAAAATGGTGGGTATCATCCCTGATAATTCAAATTGTGTGATAAAATGTACAGAAGATAATGACTATAGTTTTGGGTATTTTGCTTTTAGAATATTTTCTGGACTGATTAAACATTAATGTCTGCCAGCATTATAATACCAAAAGTAGGATTGTCAGTCAGGGAGGAAAGGAGATTTCATGGGTAATCTGACTGAACCAACATTTCCTGAGTATCTACAATGTGCAAAATTCTTTATTGGGTATTGGGATAAACCTTTAGTGAATTTTGAGGGTGGGACATACACACTGGTGAAAACTGATAGAACTGGGAAAGAGCTTGGCAAGATCAAATTTAGGAAAGATGAGACAGTCTAGGAAGTAGTTTCTTATCTGTTTTGCTCTTAAGCTTCCTGACCGCTTCTCAAGTCCAGTCTAAGGTTTCACAATCTCCATTCTTTGTTAGAAATGTCCCAGGGATTTAGCCTGCTTTCCATCTTCTTCATTTCCTTATTTACTTTTTCTTTTTGATTTAGTGCCCACCAAGACTGACTGTGAAACCAGATAGACTCCCCATCCAACCCCTTTTATTGTCCCCTGACGTAGGAACATAAAACCCGTAATGACCATAGTTATTGCTGATCACTGATGCTGGGAGGGATTGGGGGCAGGAGGAGAAGGGGACGACAGAGGATGAGATGGCTGGATGGCATCACTGACTCGATGCACATGAGTCTGAGTGAACTCCGGGAGTTGGTGATGGACAGGGAGGCCTGGCGTTCTGCGATTCATGGGGTCGCGAAGAGTCGGACACGACTGAGCGACTGAACTGAACCGATGTATACACAAGTAAAGATTTAAAAAAATAACAAATATGAGGAAGTAAGAAAATAGGGGAGTATATGTTACCAAGTTCTTGTAATAATAGGCTGTAGTTCTGGATTCCCTTGATAAGCTGGTGAGACAGTTGTCCTTTTTACCTTCTGATTTGTTTTGCTGGTCCTCCACCCTTAAGACTTTCCTCTTTTGTTTAAGCTCCTGTTTAGTGAACGCCGTGTTGAGTACTTCCTCCATACGGACTTGGTGGTGGATTAGCCACTAAGTCTTGTCCCACACTTGTGGCCTCATGGACTGTAGCCCACCAGGCTCCTCTGTCCTGGGATTTTCCAGGCAAGAATAGTTGAGTGGGTTGCCATTTCTTTCTCCAGGAGATCTTACCGACTAGGGATTGAACTTGGGTCTCCTGCATTGCAGGTGGATTCTTTACAGACTCAGCCACCAGGGAAGCTCTCACACTGACATAATGGTCTGATTTTAATTTCCCCATGCCGTGCTGTGCTTCATCACTCAGTTGTGTCCTACTCTTTATGACCCCCGTGGACTGTAGCCTACCAGGCTCCTCTGTCCTTGGGGAGTCTCCAGGCAAGAATACTGGAGTGGGTTGCCATGCCCTCCTCCAGGGGATCTTCCTGACCCAGGGATCGGCAGAGCTAGTCAAACAGAACAGTGGGCGAGCCCTTGTTCCCAGGTGTAATCTATCAACTTACCTGGGCCTATCCTATTTTCTCCCCTTTCATCTCAGGGATAGTTATCTTTTTCCCCCTGCATGGTTAATCTTCCCATTGCTTAGCTGACGTTAAATTTTATTTTTATTCACATTTTTGATCTTTATATTTGAATTATTTCTCATTTGTTTTTAGGTAAAATTTGGTAATACTACCTTTAAAACAGATGTGTATCTCAAGTCCCTCAACCCTCAGTGGAATTCAGAGTGGTTTAAATTTGAGGTAAGTTTTTAAATGTCAGCATTTTTTGTGTGTGTATTTTTGATATGACCCTTTTTTCTCCTCTCCCCAGGAATGATTGCACTACCTTTTATTTCAGGTAATGTAGTTTTTGTACACCAGGAAAATATTTCCTGTGTGTGTGCTCAGTCACTCAATTGTGTCTCTTTTCGGCCCCATTGGCCTCTGCCCATGGGATTCTCCAGGTAAGATTACTGCAGTGGGTTGCATCTTCCAGGGCATCTTCTCAACCCAGTGATCAAACCTGCATCTCCTGCATTGGCAGGTATATTCTTTACCACTAGTGCCAGCTGGGAAGCCCTGCTGCTGCTAAGTCGCTTCAGTCATGTCCGACTCTGTGCGACCCCAGAGATGGCAGCCCAATGGCAGCCCACCAGGCTCCCCCATCCCTGGGATTCTCCAGGCAAGAACACTGGAGTGGGTTGCCATTTCCTTCTTCAATGTATGAAAGTGAAAAGTGAAAGTGAAGTCGCTTAGTCATGTCCGACTCTTAGCGACCCCATGGACTGCAGCCTACCAGGCTTCTCCGTCCATGGGATTTTCCAGGCAAGACTACTGGAGTGGGGTGCCATTGATTTCTCTGTGGGAAGCCCTACGAATATTGAATTTTCAAAAAAATTATGTTACAGTTTAGAAAAATGGTGTATGAATAGGAGAGCCCAGATTAAAAAGGTATTATATTATTATGTAATAATTTTCCTCTGGATTTTAGCATATACCAAAAATCACATATGCACTGTGTATAGATTAAAAGTTTTTGAATTTTGTAAAAATATGTCATAAATATTACCATTTTAACCATTTTTAAGTGTACAATACAACGGCATTAATTGCATTTACCTGCATACAATGATACATAAGCATCACCACTATTTCCAGAACTTTTTGATCACTTCAGAGAAACCACTCATTCAGCACCAACTCCCTATGCCCTCCTCTCCCCTGCCCCTTGTAGCCTCTCATCTACTCTCTGTCTCTGAAGTTGCCTATGTAAGTATTTCATGTAAGTGGAATCATAAGTATTTGTCCTTTTGTGTGTGGCTTCTTTCACTTAACATGATGTTTTCAGGGTTCATCTGTGTTGTGCAGTGTGTATCCAAATTTCATTTCTTTTTATGGCGGAATAATATTTCATCTTATGAACATACCATATTTTGTTTATTCTCTTTATCTGTTGTTGAACACTTGGATTTGTTTCTGCCTTTTGGCTGTTGTGACTAATGCCACACCAGTGAACACTGGTATACAAGGATCTGTTTGAATCTTTGTTTTCAGTTCTTTTGGATATATACCTAGAAGTGGAGTGGGTGAGTCATATGGTAATTTCTGTGTTTAGCTTTTTAAAGAACTGCCAAACTTTTCCACAGTGGTTGCACCATTTTGCATTCCCACCAGCATGTCTTGAGAGTTTCAGTTTTTCCATATTCTTGTCCATATTTATTTATTTTAAAAATGTAAGTCATCCTAATAGGAAGGATAATTTAATTATATAAATTATCCTATAAATTATATACATTATTATATAATTTTAATGTGCATTTTTATTATGAATGAGGTGAGTTTGATTTCTTATGGCTAAGGCTCATTTGCATTTTTTTACTTTGAACTGTACCAAAGGAAGATATGTAGATTTTTGAGGTAGACTTCACCAGACTTGATGACCATTTTAATACAAAGAATGTAAATGTGAGGTGGTATCTCATTGGTTTTCTTCTGCATTTCTCTGATGACTAGTCTCTCTACCTTTACTTGGAGATAAATCTGTGTGATTTTTTTTTCCCCAGAGATAAGTAATCTTCTACATTATGCATACATTTATGGTAATGAAGATTTTTATTATATTTTTATTATAAGATTTAACTTTTAAAGTATCCTTTTTTAGGTGGATGATGAAGATTTACAGGATGAACCTCTCCAGATCACAGTTCTTGACCATGATACATATAGTGCAAACGATGCCATTGGTAAAGTGTACATTGACATTGATCCTTTACTCTACAGTGAGGCTGCAACTGTCATCTCAGGATGGTTTCCAATTTATGATACCATTCACGGTAAGCAGTACATTTTAAGAAAATAAGTCACGATGTTTTTTAAAAAATTAAATCTTCAAAATTATTTTTGGTCGTGCCAGGTCTTTGTTGCTGCGTGGGCTTTTCTCTAGTTGAGGTAAGTGAGGGCTTCTCTGTTGTTATGGAGCATGGGCTCCAGGTGCCCGGGCTTCAGTGGTTGTGGCTCATGGGTTCCAGAGCTCAGGCTCAGCAGTTGTGGTGCATGGGTGTTGCCCTGGGTGTCATATGGGGTTTTCCTGGACCACGGATTTGAACCCATGTCCCCATTGGCAGGCCTATACTTAATCACTGGACCACCAGGGAAGTCCTCACAATCTTTTAATTTATCTTAAAGACTTTTGTGCTAAATTTGGTTTTTTTAAAAATATGACTTTTGTTTTAATAGACATGTGGTAGTATGTATTGTTGGTAGAATTGTAACTTTTCTGACCGTAATTTGGAATAATGCTTGCTGAATTTGTGCAATATAATAAGCAAATACATCATTTGAAAATCATCTAATATTAGTACTCTGTTTCTAAAGCATACTTTAAAATGAATGATTTTGAAACTTTGTAAAAATTCTTGAAAGGAAGAAAAGTGTTCAAAGGCTTTTTGTTACCTAAAGTAAAGTTCTCAAAGTATGGTCTAGGGACATCTGTGTGTCCCTGAGATACTTTCACAGGCCCTGAGAAGTGAGATGAGAACTGTTTTCGGCATGATACTTACATGTATGTCGTTTGCCATTTTTAGCCTCATTTTCTTACGAGGGTACAATGGAGCTTTGTAGAGGTATCTTAGATAGCATATTCAAAAGCAGAGACATTACTTTGCCAACAAAGGTTCGTCTAGTCAAGGCTATGGTTTTTCCTGTGGTCATGTATGGATGTGAGAGTTGGACTGTGAAGAAGGCTGAGCGCCAAAGAATTGATGCTTTTGAACTGTGGTGTTGGAGAAGACTCTTGAGAGTCCCTTGGACTGCAAGGAGATCCAACCAGTCCATTGCAAAGGAGATCAGCCCTAGGATTTCTTTAGAAGGAATGATGCTAAAGCTGAAACTCCAGTACTTTGGCCACCTCATGCAAAGAGTTGACTCATTGGAAAAGACTCTGATGGTGGGAGGGATTGGGGGCAAGAGGAGAAGGGGACGACAGAGGATGAGATGGCTGGATGGCATCACTGACTCGATGGACGTGAGTCTTGGTGAACTCCGGGAGTTGGTGATGGACAGGGAGGCCTGGCGTGCTGCGATTCCTGGGGTCGCAAAGAGTCGGACATGACTGAGCGACTGATCTGATCTGATCTGATCTGATGATAATATCATGTTACCACACACTGAATGCAGAGCAGAAATGAGAATCTAAATATTTCATTAAGTTACGCACTATAAAGGTTCAAAAAAATGTAATGCCATTCATATCATTAAACATTTTTTTGTTTTTCAAAATATAGTTATTTTTATAAAAATGTTTATTTTGACATAAATAGATTTCCTGTTTAAATGAAGTAATAAGTAAATATTTTTCTGAATTCTCAGTTTAGATTTGTAACATGGTAAATATTGAAGATAGGTTTTGACCCACATAGACAAAGACTCTTTGAGATCCTCAATAGTTTTTGAGATTAGAGGGGCCCAGTGATCAAAAAGTTGAGAACCACTAACCTAAAAATAATGTCATCTCTTTAAAAGGGCAGATGGACCCATAAGAAACTGGCAGATACTTCTGCCTACAGTCTTGTACTTTTTGCCTATTTTACATTTTTGATCTGGCAATTCCATCGATAGTAGTTTATTATAAGAAGTAAGATATTTGATGAGATTTGTGTGTATTGTGACATTATTCATATTCTGTATTTTTACTGATATTTAAAATGGTAAAATAAGTTGGGAACAATATTTACTTAGAGCATCTGTAGAATAAAAATAATTAGGAAACAAGGTTAGCATTGCTATTATGATTGATACATTATTTTAAAATCATTAATTGGCATTTATTTGCTGATTATTTAATTATACTTTATTTTCTAAAGGTAGAAACTTGATTTTCCTTTTGAAATTACAGGTATCCGTGGGGAAATCAATGTAGTTGTCAAAGTAGACCTCTTCAATGATTTAAATCGATTCAGGCAGTCATCATGTGGAGTCAAATTCTTTTGCAGTAAGTAAATATATTTTATTACTCATTTTACAGGAAATTTAATGCATTTATTAATAAATATGAGAAATTTTGTTAATTTATACATATTTATATTAATAAATATGAAAATGTATTAATAAATATGTTAACTGTGAGAAATCAAATTAATATTTCAGAAGGCTGACAGAAAACCTATTACACTTCGGTCTTAATGTCAAAGAGAAAATTGCTAGTTTTTCAAAACTAATTGCTGTAGTTCTGGAAACTTATCTGATTTTAAAGTAGATGATAGCCAATTTTCACAAGTTCATAGAAAGTTTTTTCTAGAAAAATCCAGTAGGGCATGTCTGTGCATGTGGTTGTCATGACGATGTCCCTGTGGCCTACAGGGAGGCTGCCTTTGGTTGTTCCCCCCTTCCCTGACTTCTCTAGTCTCTATGCCAGCCTCTGCCCAGGCCCACAGAGCGTGATTAGAAGGAATCACATTAGTCACTGCGGCTTACAGTACTTAACACCATTAGAAAGAGTAACAGGTGAGGATTTTTGAATCTTTCAGAATTTTTAAAGAAGAATCCATATGTTAATGAGAGAATATTTACTTAAACCTTATGTTTAGTGATACTGGGTTTGAGGTGGAGAATTGATTGGTAAAGCACTACATAAGAAATATTTAAGAATGACTGGAAACAAGATTGAAGATAAAGGTGAAAAGTTTTTTCCTGCAATGCAACAAATTAATTCAGCCTTAGAGAAATTAGATATGGGAATGCAAAGTGTGCTAGCATTTGGTACAGTCTTAACTCAAAATGCAATAATTAAGGGAATAAACCCAAACTGATATATAATGAGCCCACAGTTCATCCAGGCTACATGTTGAAAGAAAATCAGTGCATTCTTAAACTAGGTGTGAGCCCATGTGTAATATAAAACATTGTGATATAAAACAGCTGATATACTGTATTTGAACATAGCCTACGCTATCTTGATGTCAGCAGGTAGTCAGTGGTCAGAGAGACAACACGAGGGGAGAGAACTTGTTGCACTTTCTCAATCAATGAAGACAAATCCCATTAATATCTACATTTGGGAAACATACTGGATGAGGCTACATGTGTGGAATATTCAGACCTAATTCAAATAGGTTGTTCAAAATCAGACAATATAGATGTGGAACCATTTGTGGTGGATGGACATGTATATCTTGCAGAAGTCTGACATGGCTTTAAAAAGCAGAATTATTTAAAAAGCATAATTACAGGACACTAACTTATAGAGAAGATTGCAAGCTACTCATCTGGTTTGAGTTTTACTCTTGTACCAGTAGTCAACAAAATCTTAAAATAATTTGCACATGTTTGTCTTATTTTATAAAAATTAATATTTTATTGCCTATTACATTTTTTTCATAAATTAGAACAAGTTATTTTTGTCAAATGTGTAAAAGATCTGACTATAATTAAGCTTTGACTAACTGTCCCAAAAAAGAAAAATCCAGTGGCATTTTATGCTGGTATAGGATGCTAAAAGATAGGAGTGGAGTACTGTGGTACTATCCAGAACGACATAAACACCTACAGGTATGGAGCCCTACAAATGCCATGAAATATGGGGTTGCAATTAAGCAGTTCTGGGCAATTCATAGCCAGCCTGAACTAACAAGGTTGAAAACGCCTAAATAATTGAGTTCGTTTCAAGGTACATGAATGGCTTGAAACTAATGACTTCACCACAAATGGCTCCATGTCAGTATTGTCTGATTTTGAACAGCCTATATGAATTAAGTGTAAATACGCCACACATGTAACCTTATCAGATTTGTTTCCCAGATGTTGATATTAATGGCATTTTTTTTATTGGTTGAGAAAGTGTGAATTCTCGAATTCTCCCCTTTTTGATAAATCCACTGAGCTTTGTTGTTCTCAGTATTGAATGAGTCTGTTAAGTAGTGTAGTGATTACTGAACCAGTTGGCCATGGAGCCATGGATTATTAGGAACTACAAACCTGTAGGACTTCTCAGATTAAGTCAGAAAGGTAATAGTGTGATTTTTGAGGCTGCATTATGAGGTGTTTTTAAACTTTTTAAAAGGGCTTCCAGTAATTAAAGGTTTTTGGTATTCATTATCTGCTTTCTGATTTTTTGTATAATACCTACTTAGCTCAGTTGAATTTTGACTTTTTTTATATTCTGTATTGAATACTACTTAAGATGGTGTGTAGCTATTTTCTGTATTATAAAAGTAAAGTTTGTATCTACTATGCTTATATGAGAAAGGTGAGAAGCCTCATGAAAGAAAATTATTGTTTCTAAGAATAATCATTAGAATCAATAGATTGGAAGAATCAATTGATTCTTGATTATTCTAATATTATTCGAATAATAATATTCTAATATTATTCTAATCAAGAATCATTAGAATCAGTTGTTTGATTGGAAATATTATTATGATTATACTGAGGTTATCAGAGTCAAAGATGTTCTTGTAGTATGTATCCACAAGGTAAGAACTAGTTGTACATTTTTAAAGGGTTGAATTTAACTTTGTGATAAACAGAGCATAATAAATAATTTTTTTTAACAGCAACATCCATTCCAAAATGCTATAGAGCTGTAATAATTCATGGATTTGTAGAAGAACTTGTGGTCAATGAAGACCCAGAGTATCAGTGGATTGATCGAATTCGCACGCCAAGGGCATCAAATGAGGCCAGACAGAGGCTCATTTCTTTAATGTCAGGTATTTGAAAAATAATAATAATAACTTCATGGCTGATTGACTTAATCCTCGAGAATTCTTCACTTCCTTTTGACATTTTACTAAAACTTTACAATGAAGACTGAATTGTAACTGACTGTTTCCCTATCCTTGGCCCCATTCTGCTAAACACATGTGCATTGTTGTCTTATAACAAGAAATCTGAATCAGAAGCTTTTGGTTCCTTTTTTCTAGGTGGTGAAAGGAAATTGCGCTTATGAAGTGGAAGAGAGGGAAGTAGTTTCCCTCCTTTGAGTGTTTATTTGTATGCAGAGCTTAGGTGATCTCTCTGAGGCTTCCTGTTTGCGTGCGTGCTCAGTTATTTCAGTGGTGTCTGACTCTTTGCAAGCCCATGGACTGCAGCCCACCAGACTCCTCTGTCCATGGCATTATCCTGGCAAGAATACTGGACTGGGTTGCCATGCCCTCCTCCAGGGACTCTTCCAACCCAGGGACTGAACCCACGTCTCCTACATAATAGATAATTTTTCCTGTATTGTGGGCAGATTCTTTACTGCTGAGCCACCAGGAAAGCCCCTAGGCTTTTTGTTTAAATGTCTTTTCATAGTCCTTCTCTGACAATTTATATCTCCTTTTATCCCCTACTCCCCTGCCACTCTTACCCCATTACTTTATTTTCCTTTGAAGAACTTATTTCCATCTAAAGTTTGTATTTATATGTATTGTGTGTGTGACTGCATACGCACACACACACGCACATACATTCATTCTCTCATATATATCAGATAATAAACACAAATGTGTTTATAATAAATTTGCATATTTAAATAGAAATATAGATATATTTATAGTTATTAATATATTATTAAGTATATTAAACATGTACTTAATATTTATAAATTTTTAATATAATTGATGAAATTTTAAATATTTATAAATATTTAATGTTTGAATGCATATGCATGTTATATTTAATATGTTACTGTTAATATATTAATTTAATTAAATGTTTTTTGTATTTAGTCTACATATTAAGAAATATATAACTTATTATATTTATTTATAATATATTAGAGTATATTATGTGCTGTATATTCTATGTATTTTATTTATATTATATATAATACTTGTTTACTTGTTTTTTATCTGTTTCTCCCCCTAGTATGTAAATCCCACTAGTTTTAGGGCTTTATCTTTCTTGTTCCCCTCTGTATCTCTAGCACAGAAGAAAAGAATGCCAGGCGCACAGTATACGGTGAGAAATTATTTAGTAAATGAATGCACGAATGAGTGAACCTTACTTAGCACATCTGTAAAATGTAGCTAGTAATATCTTACCTCCTTGACTATAGGAGTATGTACCAGGTAATCTTCTAGGTTCCCTTCAAGTTCTCAAAATCTGTGATTTTTCTGAACTCTTTCAAATCACCACCATACCCAGCTTTGTATTTTGAAACATACAGATAAAAAGCTGACTGAATTTTCTTCCCTTTTTTGTAGGTGAACTGCAGAGGAAGATTGGCTTAAAAGTTCTTGAAATGAGAGGAAATGCGGTTGTTGGGTACTTACAGTGTTTTGATCTGGAAGGCGAATCTGGGTTAGTGGTACGAGCCATAGGAACAGCGTGTACGCTGGATAAATTAAGTAGCCCAGCAGCATTCCTTCCTGCATGTAATTCCCCGTCCAAAGAAATGAAGGAGTAAGTATGAATTGATGAATTGTTCTTATGGAGCTTTTTATCTTTTGCTTACATATTTTCATTTGATTTGGAACAGTAGAGTTGTTCAAAATACATTTTTTCCTGTGGCAATTTTACTTATCAGAGATGACTATCACAATTTGAAACTTAGATCTTTCTAGTATTTTTTATACTGTCTTGTGAAATTCATATTAAATAATGTATAATTAAACTTGTTCTACATCTTTAGGCACTGTGTACCTAAAGCATAAAATGAACTTTTATGCATTGTGGGGAATTTTACTTGTTTTATGGGAAATGGTTAATACCCCATACCTCATAATCCAATTATGCATATTATTAGCAACATAGTATAGACAGCAGGGAAGAGACCTGTTCAGGGGTCTGAAACTTCAGTGTCTACAGAGGTCAAGCAATTTATATAAATAAAATAATTGGGTATAATTAAATGGTGAATACTGGGACTACATAGAGCAGATGTTGGCAAACTTTTTCTGTAAAAGACCAAATAGTAAATAGATAGTAAATATTTCATGCACTGGACATATAGTTTTGATCTTTGTTTATCAAAAAAAATTAAAAAAAAAAGGAATTTGGTGATTTTGACCTTTAGGAAGTTTAGTTGATTTTGACCTTTAGGGAGTTTAGGAAGTTAGAGTCTCACATTAAAAAAAAAAAAACTCCATCTGATCCAACAAAACATTTCTGTTGGCTTGATTTGGCTTATGTGTCATCGTTTGTGCTTAAGGCAGAGATTCTCAACATGGTGGTGGTGCTATCAAGAAGGAGTACTTGAAATGAAAAGTTTCTGTTGTAATGTCTGGGGTAAGGTGGATGATTCTGTTGGAGACCAGAAATGCTGCCTGTTCTGCAGAGCAAGGGACAACTCTATATAACAAAGACTTGTTTAAAATACTAAAAATGCTGATAGTATTTCCACTGAGAGCCATTGCTCTAGAGATTCTTGTAGATCACAGGTCAAAAAACTTGTTTTGGTAAATGACCAGAATGGGAATAGCAAGGACTCAACTTTGCTCTTGTTGCAAGAAAGCAGCCAACAGTAGTTTGCAAATGCATGGGTGTGTCTTTCATTCCAATAAAACTTACTTATTTTTGAAAAATGGATGGCAAGATGGATTTGGTCTGTACTGTGTAGTGTGCTGACCTCTGACTTTCATCATCAGGGAGTCAGAGTTCTGTAGTAAAAAAACCCAAAATGTTTCCTAGTTCAGCAGTAAAGAGAGGTTGCCTAGAAAGCAATCACAATGTTTTTTCCAACAGTCTTTATAAAGGTGAAATTTTTCTCTTTGTCTCAACTTAACTCTTTTTAATTATTTCTTTCTGCTGACCTTTAGTTATTTGAATTAAATTTTAGTCACAAGAGGGAGGACAGTATTGCGTATGCTACCTAATTTTATTTAGAAGTATTGATGTGTAATTGTTTTAAATAAATTGAGTGAATTTGCTTTATATTCCATTTAAAATATGTCTTAAAAAAGCTGTGAACTACCTTATGCTATAGATGAAGTCAGATGGCAGGTATAACCTTTTGGGGGATTGAGATTTTTTTCTTTCCATAGCAAATTTACTTGAAGACCTGGGTCCCTCCTCCTTCCGCCACCCTCCTGCTTTATCTGTACTGCCTGAAGGGGCCTGGCCTTTACAACTGTGATGTCTGAAGTTTTCCTCTTTTCACTAAATTACTTAGTGGAAATAAAGCTGCAGTACCTGTTGTTGTCTTAAAATGATATATGGATAGTAGAGAAATACATTTTGCCTGCATTCAGGGAGAGTTCCATTTATAGTAAACCTGAGCTTGTCTAAGTTTTCTCTTTTTTCTAATTTTGTTGCAGCCATTTGCCTTAAATTTTCAGATATTCACACCATGAAGAATTTAAGTGGCTTCATTAAGATTTTCTGATGGCATCTTATTACTTAAGTCACGTTATTTAAAAAAAAAAAAAAAACGCTTTCAACCAGCTTCTTTGTCTTTTTGATAAAGAATTAGTTTGGGTGCTAGTTTAAAATTGTTTTATGAGTCATCTGATTGTATTACTTTGCTATTTAATTTTAACTTTGTTGATTCTAGACAGGAATTTGATAAAGGTAATTTGGATTATGTTCTTGTCTGAATGGACTTAATGTTAAGAAATACCACTGACATATTCTTGTAAGGCAACCTCTCATATAAGACCAATAAGAATTAGGGCTCCAAGAATACATTATGGTGATGCTCCTTCCACTATGCTTGGATTTTAATTCGATGTAATAATTTGAACATTTAACAGTGTTCATTTTATTTTGCTTTTATTAACCATGTGTTCTACTCCATCAGTTTGTTTTCATTTTAGATGTTTAGTGTATTACAGAGTATAAATCTCTTTGGTGTTTCCTAGTTGAACTATCTTAATGGTAGAAAGTGCATTTAAATATGATTTATCAATTCCCTACTCTTTTTTAAAAAGTACTTTTTAGGAGCTTTTAGTTATAGTTTCTCCTCTGTATGGCACTGATTCTTATACTTTTTAACCATTAGTCTCTGGAGCAGAGAAAGAAAAAAACAAAACCTCACTTAGTTGCTTGTATAGAAATTGGTCACCCATGAGATATTTGATTTTTATCCATTAAACACTTAAAAATTTAAGTTAGCAACAAAAGCAGAAACATTTGTCCTGCAGTAAAAGCAGTGATATTTTCAGAAAGTAGATGGTCTGTAAAGGACCACTGTTGCCAGTTAATGAGAACTCATGTTTGAATCTTGACAAACTGTGACTTGGGAATGTTTACTGGGAGATGGAAAAGGAAGAAAGGCCAGGAAAAGTTGGGCTCTTAAACTACTATTAATTTGAATTCTAAAAAATGGGAGCATGAGAGCTTTTCAGAGTATAGTCACTTATTTGTTTCTCCCCATTGGGAGAAACATAAGGGAAGGAATTGCACAGTGAAATAATTGATTATATGAAGTCCAGGATTCTTAATTATATAATATGCCTTTTTTCCTCTCCTTTTTGGCCATCCATTGAAACTGCTCTTTCAGCTAAATTTCTTTGTGAAAATTTTAAATGTCATAGATGAATGTATATCTGTGTATCTGGTCTAAATATGTATCTTTACATGTACATAGATGTGATCTGTTGCAAGATATAGTTGATATCCTACAAAGTTTCAGTTTAGAATTTAGTTGAAATAAATTCTGTTTAAGTTTAAATAATATTTTCTGTTTGAAAGTTACAGAAGAGTCATTTATATTGTTTAATGTTTTTATTTTTTTAAGAGTAGTGTTCCTTTGCTTTGTTTTGTTCCCATTGTAACCTGATTTTAAGGTAGATATTTGGTGTGCAGAAATATGGATGATTGGATATACATATATATACATTCTATTCACTTATTTATCTTTATGCTGTCATTTTTCATATTCTAATGTACCCCAGTCTTGATATTCTAGATAGAAACAGTTCTGTTATTAAACTTTCTTTATAGAAAAATATAATTAATTATATTAGCAATTATTCATATCTCAGTTTCAAAGTCCGTGTAAGAACTTCATATTTGACTTTCATTTTTATGGGTATTTTCTTCCTGAAATACTGTTCAGTAAGCTCAGTGATGATCAAAATAATAACAGGCATTTTAAAGTAACTGAAAATCCAAATCATAGTCTTTTTCTTATTTAATTCCACTGACAGTTCTGCTTGCTGTTTTTCTATTCACAGTCATAATTTATTAATCTGATTCCTAACAAATTAATATCTAGCTCTTCTTTTTTATCTCAACTTGTTTTGTGCATGCTAGGGATTAAAAAAATAATTCCTCTCCCCTAACTAAAGCTCATTTTAAACTGTTTTAACATAACTTTGCTATCTGTTGTATGTATTGTTTTCTTTTCTTCCACTTTGACCACAAACTCCCTCAGGTCTCCGCTGGTTCATCCTCCAAGCCATGGATGCCGCTCGACTCACAACAGCCCAATTCACACTGCTACTGGCTCACGACTTACTCAGAACTTCTCTGTGTCTGTTCCCACTCTCATCTATACTGGTACGAGACTGCTCAGACTCCAGAGCTGGGGAAGCAGGCCACGGGCAGAGTGGCTGCAGAGGGCAGGCAGGCAGGCAGGTAGCGTAGGCAGGCCCCCGCTAGTCTTTGCTTCCTCCTTTTCTCACTCCTAGTCCAGCGGCAGTGAAGAATCCTGTATTTAGCCACCGCAGAGGCTCTAACTACATGGAAGTGAAAGTGTTCTTCCAGCTTCCAAAGTCTCTTCCATAGATCCTCTAAGACCCCTATCTTGTGTGTGTGTGTATATATATATATACACACACATATATATACACGTACATATATATACACATACATATAGATACTGTGAGTTTTGGGAGAATCTTCCAGTGTTTATTTTTGCCATTATTTCTGCATTAGAAATAAAATAGATAATTGGAATCTAAATGAAATAGCTGCCAAAGCTTCCAATTTGCTTATTTTCTTTATGTACAAAGCTTGTTACAGTAGGGTCTGTTTCGTTCTGTGGAAGAGAGCTATTGGAAAACAGGTAAGCGACTCTTGTGCATAAAATGCGATGTCTCTGTGTAACTATATTCATTTTCCACTCTGCTGTGTTTTTAGCTGTGGCACTCTTGATGCTATAGGATAAGGAAACATGTTTTTTTCCCAAGATACCTGTGTGTGCAAATATAAAAACTATTGTGAATATTTACACACACCATTTGCAGTCACCATTTTTTATTTTGTAACTTAAAAAAGCATTGTTTGTTTGAAAATATTTTTAATCATGTATTGATCCTTTTTGTTTATTTCTTCTTTTAATATTTTTTTACCCCTTGAGTCTGCCATTTCATGCTTTTTTGCTTTTTCCCTTGGCTTATTAACTGTTTCAATGCAGATAATTACTTATCTGGAGAATGGTGAATGGTTAAACAACAGTTGGATGCCTTTGGCCTCAGACCCAGCTCCACATTTAAGAAATGACTACTGGCCCTGCCCCAATCCTTCCCTGGTGTTTGGATCATGCTGCCTCTGTCAGGTCCTTTGGCACATGATTGCTTAATATTTCTCCACCTTCTTCTGGCAGGATTCCCTTCAATGAAGATCCCAATCCCAATACTCACTCATCAGGACCCTCAACCCCTCTGAAAAACCAAACTTATTCCTTTTCACCTTCCAAGTCCTACAGTCGACAGTCCTCTTCTTCTGACACAGATTTGAGTTTGACACCCAAAACTGGTAAGGCACTTCCACTCACCTTTTCTTTTTTTCTTTTATTTTCCAAATTTGTTTTTTGTTCCTTATTAGCTTTCCATCCAAGCCTTTCTTCCTGTTTTTGGCATTTAAGTTAAAAGCTAATGGAAATACTGATCATTTTCAGTGATTACAATTAAAATGTGAAAACTTTGTATAGTTCAGAAGTTATTTTGTTTAAAGCATGACATTTTGTTGATTTAACTATAGTTTAGATATGAAGTCCAGGATTTATTTTTGCATGTAGATATTTTTCATTTCATGCTCAAATTAAGAGGAATAACATCTCAAAGCATTTGAATAGAAAGTAACACTAGTAGCTTGCAGTCCAGTTCCTCATGCAGTATAAACAGTTTTGAATTCATTGTTTCTATTTTGAAATTTAATTCTAAGATTTTATTATGAAAAAAACCTTAAGAACAGCTGATATTGTTATACTGGAGTATATATATTTATTAGCTTTTATTTAAAATGTTTGGTTTTGCTAGTCGTATTCTCTAGGTTAGAAAATAGCATTTATGCTTTACTTATTCTTGCATATTTCTCAGTATATGAAGTTTATAATTTTTCCCTCTCCTATTTGTATTTTGCTGATCTCTCAGTTTTGTGAATATGTTTTATGATAAAAATTGATTAATGAATCAAATTAGTTTCTTATGCCTTAAAATAAAATTAGCTTATTTAAATCATCAAATTAATATTCTTAAGAAAAATAAAAGATAAATGAAACATTTAAAAGTTAATCGTTTGCAGTTTTTGCAAATAGCATGTTTGGGAGTTTCCTTGACAGATTGAGGAAAACGTTTTGCCTAGTTCATGTGTTATTTTTAATTTGTAATCTTTAGTAACTATTTTTATGTTAGACAAGAAATTTAGAAGGACCCCAGATTTTATGAAAATAAGGAGAAGAAATCTAATTCTAGAACCAGTGCTACTTTCAAAGTAAAGATAGGGTGTTTTTAAAAAGCCTGTAGTCATAATATCTGGAGAAGGAAATAACAGCAGACTCTAGTATTCTTGCCTGAGAAATACCATGGGTGGAGGCACCTGGCAGACTAGGGTCCATAGGGTCACAAGAGTTGGACACAGTTTAGTGACTAAACCACCACCACCAGACACAATATTATTTTTTATAAATGTAGTCACAAAATGTAAAGAAGATAATTATTAATACCTAATTCTTTGAAAAGCATTACTTTATTTTTACATGTATAACTATGAACAAAAACAAATGTGATATTTGATAGTAATGGATGCTGTGGAATGTGGCATCTTAACCATATTGGTGTCATAAAAACAGAATCATTGAAATTGTAGGGAATTGGGGGTGTTTTTTTTTGTTTTGTTTTTTTAAATTTTGTTTTTAAGTAAAGAATAAGATTCTGGCTTTGAGATTCATAATATCAAAACAATAAGGACGTAGCATAACATTTGATGAGTAGTTTCTTAATTTTTTGAGACTTTGTCCACTGCTTGTTCATTTTTGTATTCCAAGCCACTTTTCAGTATTCCTTATCTTTTTTTTGCCATGCTACAGACACATTTTTTAAAGTATTTTCCTTTGTCTTTCTGTTTCTTTTTAATTGATCAGGAAAACCAAATCTAGTGAAGATTGTCAAGTAATAAATTAACCAAACCAGACTTCTATTCCCTTAGCTTTCTAGTAGGCAATCAATTGTATTATCAATGGAAACTTTTTTCGTATTTTCTAGCTCCAAATTTTTGGTTTTTAAAAATTCATTTACAAAAAAAGTATTGTTCTCATGTATTTCTATATAAGCTGCTTCTAAGTAAATTATTTTGTTTTGCCTGTAATTATTCACTACATCAGTTGCATTTTCATAGGATATTAACAGTTTTTAGGTGCTTGTCCTAATCATGGGTCCTTAATACTTCTGAAAAAGTGAAAGTGAAAGTGTTAGTTGCTCAGTCCTGTCTGCCTCTTTGCAACTGCATGGGCTATAGCCCGCCAGGCTCCTCTGTCCATGGGATTCTCCAGGCAAGAATACTGGGGTGGGTTGCCATTCCCTTCTCCAGGGGGTCTTCCTGACCCAGGGATTGAACCCAGGTCTCCTGCATTGCAGGCAGATTCTTTATCGTCTGAGCCACTAGGAAGTATTCCTATTTTTCATGGAGATTGAAAGTGCCAAAATTGTGAATGTTCTAAAATTTCTAGAGCTGTAGGTCAGCATGTATTTCATGATAGATTGGTTGCTCATGATTGATAATTATATGTACATTGGGAAACAAAAACAGAATAGAATAAAGTTAATAGAACTTAGACTGAGAAAGTTGTTTTTCTGTTTGTAGATAAAGCTCTCATCCACCTTCAGATGAGTCTTGTTTTAAAAAAATTTCACACTTATTTCTGTAGATTTTTATTTTTTGACATTTTACCAGATTTTATTTTCATGTTTTTTTTTCAAGTATTCAACTAGGAGAAGTGGAATTTTAGAATGCTAGTGTTAAGATACTGATGTGACATCTGACTCAAGCTAATTTTTACTTTTTTTTGATCAGGCTTTTTGCCATGTGTGTTTTTTGTGGTTCAGAGCATATTCCTTTGACTCTCAGGTACTCAGATCTTTGTAAATGCAAACAGTGCTATGATCAGATTTGAGTATTTAAAATTTTAGAGGAAAAAGAAAAGCATTAACATACATCCTGTAGTTAATATTGTATTTATTTAAACTTAATGATGGCTATCTGCTTAATGTGGTAGCAGGTGTTTGATTTTTTAAAAATTCAATTAAAATACTCATAAGTCATGTGTTTTAGCTAGTAACATTGGAAGAACTATACTCTTACCTCTTTAAAAAGGTTTTTGTATTTGAGACAACAAATTTCTGGCTTTAAAAAATGTGATACATTTTGACCTTAAACAGTCTTAAGCAAAAAAATGGGAAGTAATTTAAATGTTTTTAAGGAGTCAGCTAAAAGTAATCAGAATGGCATAAAATCCTGTTGATCGATTTAAAAATGTTTAATGAGTGCAGAGTTTGTAAAGGTTTTGTTAAGTTTTAGACTATGCCTTTTATTTCTATTACGTTGAACAGATGATCTTGCTAATGACTTCATATGCTTACTGTAATTTGTGTACGCATTTTACAGTTCATTTTACTGTTACGTTTTGCTTCACCATTGCTTTCCTTATCCTGCATTTTCTGGTCATCTTCTGAATCTGCATCTTTTCTCTGCTACTTTCCTCCACAGCACCTTACCCACAGGGGCCTAGGATTTACCTGTGTCCCAGCTCCCCCTCTCTCCCTTGTGGGTCCCTTCATCTTAAAAAGTCCTGTCTCCTCCTCTCGGAATCTAGCCTTCCCCCTCATCCTTCTAGCCTTGTCAGCCCAGTTCTGAGGAAAAGTGTTTCTTTCAGTGAAGAGCTGTTCCTGGCTGCTTCTGGTAGGATCATATTATGTCAGCTTTTTAATCCCTTTATTCGAAATCATTTTTGAAAAAAATTAATTATTTCATACTATACAGAAGTATTGAGTATTTGACACAGGATGTATTTCTTATTTTTCTTATTGGCGGACAGTAAAATTACCATGAGAACACGATTGAGGATTACTTGATGGATAATTATGGATATTCTGCTAAATAATCTTATGTATTAAAAATTGTATGTCTAAGTGCTTAGAGCTGCATATTTCCAGTAATTATTAGGTTCTCATTACTAGAATTTCTGTTCTAGATGCTTTTACTTTCTTTCCCTTCACACCAACTCCATTCACGTTGGACCTATGCCATCATGTTGCTAAACCATATGGTTACATTAGTAAATTATTCTGTTTGAATCAGTTTAAGTCTCATTTTAGTGATATTCTTTCATTATCTATTTTTTTTCTTGTCCATTGCATTAATTTTCAAGTTATTCTGCTCTATTTTCTGATATTTCGTTTATCTTTCCCAAATTACATTTTATTTCATGGCTTTCAATATGCTTCATATGAAGATCTTAGTTTTGTTTCTGTGTTTAGTATTGTATAGTCTCTAAAAATTATGTTTAGGTTACTACAAGAAAAATACATTTCTTTTTAATTTTTAAAGAACAAAATGGGACTATACACATGCTAACTTTGTTTCCTTATCCAAGAACAGCTAAAAATATAAAAGTAAATTAGTTCCTTTCTTAAGTCATTGTAGTAAATATGCTTGCATGTATCTTCAGATTTAAAAGGTGGGACTAAATTATTAATTTTAGTTTGTAGAGCACTGGCTTCTCACCTGCCCCCTGCTTTCTTTAATTCTTTGACCATAGTTGGTCTATTAGTACTATCAAAAGAACAAAATAAGGAAAGACATTTAAACTTATGCCTTAAAAATAAATACGTCTAAGAGCTTGGGAAATGTAATTCTTTCATCCATAACCATGTACATTTGTGATGTGTCTATTCTATGTCTGCAATTTTTAGTTTTTAAAAACTTTATGTCAGTTTTTGCAAATGAGTGTTATGATATGAATATTAGTGCTATTTTGTAATGAATATTATGTTTATGAATGCAAAATTATCAGAAAATAGATGTGACTATATTTCAAAATTGCCTAAAATTCATACTCCTTAGAGAATTTTGGAGTATTTTAAGCTCAATTAGTGCTTTCTCTATATATATATATTTAGTTTGAAACAAACATTTAATGTTTCTCTTATTTCTTTTAGTACTTTTCACTTGTTAGCAGGGTATAAATAATTGATATTACATTGATTTTTTTATTAGAAGATTCAGCTTTTAAAATTGAGTATTACATTAAAAAGTTTATCACCTTAATGTAATTTTAAAAATGATTTTTAGAATAAATTAAGTCCACACTCACTGTGATCAGAATTTTGACATCTTGCTTCTAAAGAAAACCTTGTGAATAAAAAAGAGTATGTGCTTAGTTGCCATCACAAATACTTAAAATGTTTAGATTTTTGTTTTTAACAGATTTTGTTCATGATATTTATGAAGATAAATGCAATTAAACTTTCTATGTCTCTAGTTGTTTTTGGTCGTTATTTACATACTGATGTTCTGTAGGAATGGGAAGTGGTAGTGCTGGAAAAGAAGGGGGGCCCTTTAAAGCTCTTTTAAGACAACAGACTCAATCAGCATTGGAACAGAGGGTAAGGTTCACTCAATATTCTTTCTTCTTACACTGTTAATATGATTTTATTCTCATGCTTCTATGTACTTACTTGTTTCCATATACTAGTTTTGATTAATATTATAATTTCAGTCCAAAAGGTATCATAATAATTTGCTTATAAATGATTACTTTTAATTTGGAATAATTCTATAACTATTTTGGTCTTATCTCCCAAAGTTATATTAGAAATAGTCTATTTGGAAATATCCACTGAATAATGAAATCATTTCTAATTTTACATTACAGTTTAATATATAAAAGGAAATAGTGGATAATTTTCTAGAAAAAAGTTTATTAGTGTTGTATTAAAAATAATTCTTTAGTATATTAATATAGATTTGCTGAGATGAATTTTATCAGTGGCCAGTCTCTTTGGGATTAAGAAATGCAGATTCCATATTTTTACAGATTAACATAGATAATATGATTGTTCAGTATGTGAATACATCTGTATTAAGTACTGTAAATTTATTTAATTAAATATGTTGTATGAAGAGCTAAAGTGTTTGGATGATTTTCTCTCTTTATTTTTTTGTATAAACTTCATTGCTAAGGGAGGATCGCCTCATAGGTTCTGTAGAAGGCGGGTATGTTTCTGAACATGTGTGAGAGCCTATTTCATGTATTGGTAGCTTTTCTAGTTTTAATCTTGGTCATTTAAGTTTTATTTAAGCATTTAACAAATGTTGCCAGCTTTTTTTCTTTTTATAATGCAAAATTGTTTGTTTTTTGTTTTAATTTAATGGCACTATGAGACTCATTTTTTTTTCCCCCCTAACTAATACAGTGCATGGTTTTATATGTCATGTCAGTTATTTTAAGGCACAGTTCCATAGCTTTCATTATGTCTGATTTGGAAGTTACAAGCATTTACAGAATTTTCTTTTACATGTTCCGTTTTATACTACAGTAAAAAAAAAAGATGAAACGTATCAAATGCCTGTAAAAGGATGCATTTTATAAAACAAAGGTATTTATTTGCTAGAAGTTGGCTTTCAACAAGAGTGTTTCTCAGATGCTATTATTATAAACAATACAACAAGTAATTTTTTTAGACTTCCTTTCCGTGTGCTGAAAGTATCTATGCGTGTAGTTTGCCTGTTATGAAAGTCTGGAGAGAACAGAGCTGAACTAAACTTGGGACTTTGGTAGGACTTGGGTGGTACCTGGTTCTTTGCCTTTGAGCTACTACTCTTACATCGGCAGGCATATCGTGCCAACGGCTGCCATCAAGTAGCTCACCTAAACATTCAAACTATACATTGAAACCAAATATAAAGAAAGACTAACAGCGTGGGGAAGAGGATCAGAGTTAAAGTGTGTGTGTCACTTACAGTTTTTAGGCCAGAGAACTCTTATTGCCTACCCCCTCCCAGTTTTACATTTTCTGGAGTCCCTTACGCTAGGAATATTTTCTGTAATCTAATTACCATTCTAGAATTCACATGAACAGAGAAACTTGACTTGCCTTGACGTTTGATATAATGAGACTTTGCCTGTGTGTTGAGTCCATGACTCTCCTGTCTGTACTAAGAGCTTTAAAAAGCACCTAGTTTTAAAAGACAAAAGAAATACTAATCATTGAAAAGGTTTTGGATTTAGTTTGGATAAAATTTATGTTTTCAAATATGCTTTCAAACATTCTTAAACTTTTGGGCGCATTAACACATTAGACATACATTACTAGATAATCCTCGAGGCATTAGCAGCAGAGACGTGGAGGTCTATAGTTTTCGTTTACCACTCTGTAAACCTCAGTTGGCAATATATTTACATTATCAAACCTTGCAGTGGCAGTGAGTTGTATGTGTGAGCCTCCCTCTCTACCCTGTGTACATAATGGGTAGAAAAAGCATTGTCATGCTTGGCTTCCCCATTTACCTGTGGCTGCCATCAGTATGGGAAAATTTGTGCAGAAATAATGTAGAATTCTTCCTATATGTGGTCACTGATGCTTTAACTCTGCCAAGTTGAACACTAGATCAAGTTGAACATATGATCTATTTATCATTTTATATATTCATTTTTAAAATACTCACTTCTGCCCCTTGCTACCCTTAATATATTATATGGCCTTTTGTTTCTTGTGGAAAAGAGGAACTTTATTTGTCCATCGTCTTTTATTTTGAGTTACTCAAGTAGCAGTTATCAAAAATAAAAGTGCTTTTTTCTTCCTCACAAAAGCATTAAAAAATGAATTGACAAGATCGTGGTAATTGGTATCAGATTATTGGGAGGTAAAAGTTTAGATTAAGGTTCTGCCTGTGAAGTATTTGCTGTGAAGCAAATAGATTTATTTTTCCAATATGATTCTTTTTTAACTTGCCAGAAAAATGAAGTTACTTTTTAGATTCTGGAATGTATATTTTTCTTCAATAAAGAATCCTAATTGACTTAGTTTAGTTTAGTATTTCCCAAATGTATTTTACCATGAAGTCCTTCCATTTAAAATGCCTGTTAGGAACCCACTTTGGAAAACTTAGATTTAAAATGGATTCTTTTGATAAATTATGATCTTTTTTGAAGTAGGGATAAAATTATATGATAAATCATTGTAGGAACCTAGTGGGGAGTTTTGTATCTAGAAAGTTTTCTGTGGTGTCTTGGGATAATAAAAAAATCTCTGATTTCAAAAAATGAAATTGATTAAATATCTTTTGAGAAAAATCCTATTTAAATCTTTAAAAAAAATTCCATTTGTTCTCAGAATTTTCAAGTAGCCTGCCTCTGAACACATGCTATTAAATGATTTATGCTGCATGCACTTGGCTTATGTCAAAGCATCAATGTATGAAGTCTTATCTAGGCTCCACAGGGCAAAATAAGGGCTTTCCAGAGAAAATGTGGTCCCTGGCATTCCCATCTGGACACTGAAGGCAGGGTGTGCTTGGGCGGATCTTAACGAAGCTGTCCTTTTCAGTGGAGGAGAGCCTATGGATTCATCAGGTGTAGTAATAGACTATAGAGATTAAAATCAATTCTTTTACTCAGTGATTTAACCAGCAATGGTAAGAAGCCAGGTGACAAAGTTTGTGGCTCAGAGAGTGTAGGCCTCCTCATTTCAGTGTTTCACCTGAACCCTGGATTTGATAGGACATCCATCTCAGGGTATGGTAACGTCTGTGAAGCCTAGTTTTGAGGTACTGTGTACAGGACTGGCACATTGGAAGTGCTCCATAATAGTTACTGGTGATGCTGGTGGGAGGACAGCTATTTAACCTTCAGTTGAGATACTGGCGGTAAGCTCTTCTGAAAGTGTTGTTTGCCAATCATAGTTTGGGTTGAATAACAATGCCATTTTAATTCTAGGTTAAGTTTGTTGGTTGGTTTTTGGCCACGCCCTGTGGCATGCGGGATCCTAGCCCTAACCGTGGGTGGAACTCATGCCCCCTGCAGTGAAAATGCCAGTCCTAAGCACTGAACTTTCAGGGAAGTCCCTCCAAGGTTAAGTTTTGTGTTAAACTGGGGGAGTGTGCTGCCTGGATGAACTGGGGACAGTTAGGACAGAGTCTTAAGTTGGCAGGGCATCGTCCACCTCTGAGGTCAGCTGGTCCCTACTACTTCTGCTCTGACCAGCTCTGGAGTGAGCTGTCTCCAGATCCTGTCTCCCCATCCTGTTCTTCCATATTCTGAAGTTTGGGGAGAAGGGTCAGAGACTCCCAAATAGAAAAATCATTTAGGTTCATTTTCTTTTTCTATCTTATCTAAAATCTTATATGCATATTTCTAGCATGGAATTTACTTATTTCTCAAGTTTAGGTGGAAGTACTACGTTCCATTTAGCTTCCAAAATTTGCATTTTCACTGTCTGTTATCCAAAATATTTAAAATGTTAAATATAAAGATAAAGTGTAACATGCTTTTTGGGCTTTACCACAGTAGTTTGAGGAAATTTTAAAATTTTAAAATTAAAAACAAATCTTAAGGATCTTAAGGACACAACTCAGAGACTGAACAAAAGACTCATGTTTCCAATAGTATGAGCTTATCTGTACATTTCTCATTTAAAATTTATATGTAAAAAATTTAGGTGGAAATAAGGGGGCCTCTACCTATCAACTGGGTCAAACCTGTCCACTTCCACTGTTTTTTTACTCCCTTTTTACATAGCATAGGTTTTTCTTGCCTTTGTTAAAGATTATTTTTAAATTTTAATGAATTTATTTCTGAATATGAGTGTGTGTGTGCACACACGCACTCACACATGTATATATATTTTAATACTATACCTCATGGGTTATTGGGGTGTGCAGGACTGTTTGCCTGTGTGCTAAATGACTCCAAGTTGCTTTGCTGTGTGAATTATGGTCAGTTCATATCCCCATGCTTTAAACAGCCAGTCAGTAGTCTTGCTGTGGTTAATGTGCCTGCTTCTTGTAGTATTCTGTATCTCTTTATCTCCCAACTTTTATTTGCTGCATTTAATCTGCTATGGCCCAGAAAAAAAAGATACCAGTAGATTTTAGAATATAATTGTAATGTTATACACTTGTAATTACCGTATATCATTGTATGAATATAGTCTATGGGGATCTCTTAGGAATGAAATACATGAAGTTTAGTCCTTGCAACTTTAACAGTTCGTTTGATTGTTGAGAGCTCTGTTTTGCTTACTTTCCAGTTCTCAGTTATGTTCTGAATAGCTGAGGCTACTGCTAAGTGACTTGTGGTTAAGTGAGCTACGTTAATCTTGGCCGCCAGACAGGTCGGATATTGTTTTCCTTTCTTGCATCCAGTTTTTATCATATGAGCGGCCTCAGGAACTCTCCTTTCCTTTGGCTGCTGTTTCAGTACATTTTCTTTCTCTGCTTTACCATTTCTCTGTTGCCTGCATCTCTTCATTTCTAGACTTCCCTGGTGGCTCAGACGGTTAAGCGTCTGTCTATAATGTGGGAGACCTGGGTTCGATCCCTGGATCGGGAAGTTCCCTGGAGAAGGAAATGGCAATCCACTCCAGTGCTATTGCCTGGAAAATGCCATGGACAGAGGAGCCTGGCAAAGAGTCGAACTTTTCTAAGTTGACAAATTTGATGTCCGAGAGAGAGAGAGAGAGAGAGGAGAATAAATCTTGGAAGAACTTGTAGAATTTGATTGCCTCCCTTGCTGTCATCTACATACCTCTCCCTTCTTAATTTGCATTTATATATTTAGATTTTTTTTCCTGCTGCCCCCTTGTTGATAGAGGAAATAAGCCCACACAATAATTCTCTGCCTACCTGAACTTGACATTGGCTCTTCTCTTCACCTTTCAATGTAGGGTTAACCTGCTCTGCTCATCCTCTCCCTCCTCCTCCCTCAGCCCCACCTTGTTTTAGACCTCCTGCCCCAGAACTTCAGAGTCTGCCAGTAGCCTGGAACAGGGTAGGTGTCTGAGGGAGACTCTGCCCCGTCGAGAAGTAGACGTGGATTGTGGTTCTGGCAGATTCCCCATCTCATTGCTAAGTTGGATCGCAATAGGCGATTGAGAGGAAGGAAGAGTGTGTTCAAATATCTCAAATTGAAACTCTGAGAATTTTTTTTTTTTTTTCTCGTTTAGAAGTGATAAAAAAGGTGTTTGGATTCTCTATAACATAATACATATGGGAAAATGGATTGGGAACTCAACATCCAAGGAAGCTTTTCATTACAAAGCATCTGTAATGTATAATTGGTAGCCTTTTGTTAAGGGGTAGAATTCATTTCTTTATGACAGGCTTTTTAACAGGCATGCATTTGTACTTCACACATGGTCAGGCATATTTTTCCCCCATTCTTTCTACTAGGAATTTCCATTTTTCACCCTGACGGCATTTCCTCCTGGATTCCTTGTGCATGTTGGGGGCGTTGTTAGTGCACGCTCTGTGAAGCTTTTGGATCGTATCCACAATCCTGGTATGTTCTCTAAACATTTGTTTTCTGTGTTTCATTTACTTACACTGTGATTATTATTAACACTGATTTTGATAGTTTTTTAAGCTGAATTTATCCAAAAAGAAAAATGACGAAGAAAGTATAAACTAGCACACATTGCTTATAAATATTTGCAGTAATCTTAACTAAAAATAAACTAAGTAGAAGTGTATATTTCAGTTACTTTTTTTTAATACAAAGCAAATCTTGATTCATTTTTGGCCAAGGTATATCACTCTGAGGCAATCCTTAAATCACTTTTGAGTCAGCTGTTTTCTTTGACTCAGGCAGATAACGAAATTTACAATTTGATCATTGTGGCCATTAGCTTAAGAGGTTAGGTTAGTTCTTTTCACTGGAATAATTCTTTATGGGTTGTTTGAGTAAGTTTCTTATTCATAAAAGAAGTCTTAGTTTGAAATGTATAAATTGTGTAGAGAACCTAAAAGTTTTAAAAAAATAATTATTGTCTTTGGGTCCTTGGTTTCTTTCAGTAGCTATTTATTCCATTTAAGCAAACAGGAGAAAATGGCAACTCACTTCTTTAAGACATGAACCTTGATTATAAAAGAGAAAAAAAGCATGCAAGTCCCGGTAATTTCAGACCCTTGGATTAGAAATGCTTTGCTGATTTTTCTAAATCTAAAATAAGCATGAGAAGTATAGTAGGAACTTTCCCTGTGGAACTTGTTCTTGCATCTCTCATTGACTGGATGCCCAGTAACTTGCTCAGGTCACTTATTATTTTGATGACATACTTTAAACTTGAAGTTATATTAGTATTCTTACCTGGCATGGTAAGAATGTATGTATGCGAATGTGTTTTTGAAAATTGAAATGGTCACTTCCAGTAACCTCTTCGGGGCCTTGTACTGACAGCTATGAAAAAAGAAAAATGCTTTGAAATTATTGTATGCAAAACTCAAGTAGTGATTTTGAGGATACAAAGCATTACTGTTCTTTTAGATTTTTAAAAAATTTAATCTGGGCCCCATAGTTTGATGTCATTTGAATTAAAACAATGGAATTTTTCTAGACCCTGAATGGAATTGCAGAAAAGCAATACTATTTGGGATTAATTAAACTCCTAACGTTGGGCAAATACATATTTTAAGTGCCAGTCTTCTCTTTTTCTTCTCTGGTTTATTATTTTTTTCCCCTGTATCTCATTTTTGGGGTCAATTTAAAATCTTTTCTTCATGCAGTATTTTATGCATTCTGTAGTAATTAAATGGAGAAGGCAATGGCACCCCACTCCAGTACTCTTGCCTGGAAAATCCCATGGACGGAGGAGCCTGGAAGGCTGAAGTCCATGGGGTCGCTAAGGGTTGGACACAACTGAGCGACTTCACTTTCACTTTTCGCTTTCATGCATTGGAGATGGAAATGGCAACCCACTCCAGTGTTCTTACCTTGAGAATCCCGGGGATGGGGGAGCCTGGTGGGCTGCCGTCTATGGGGTCGCACAGAGTCGGACACGACTGAAGCGACTTAGCAGCAGCAGCAGCAGCAATTAAAGGCAAATTTAGACTGATGCCAGTTTTAATGGATTGAGATCTTGAAAACTATGCCAAGTTTCATATCTGTGCATTTAGGAGCTTGAATTATTTGAGAAGTGCAAGGGAATACTGAGTTAAGATACCTGACACTAACTGGGTGACCCAAGGCCAGTTAGCTGAGTTTCTGTGTACCCTTGACTCAAGTATTTTGATAGTTGGCATCCACCAACTCCAAATAGCTCCAAAAATGGTTATAGGAATATATTCAGTTGTTCGTGATGGAAGCATTTAGACTTCATCATTGCTTCCATGTACTCTGAGTAAGCTGTAGAATCTAGGAGAAGAAACAAAGGTTATTTAAACCAAATTTAAGTAGAGAGCCAAATTTTAAATTGCATTACTTAAAAAAAAAAACCCAAAAACCTGCTTTTGAGCATTTTCTATACTTGCCAGTTTATTTTTAGTTGTGTAAGAAATATAAAATTCCAGGCCCAGGGAAGAAAAAACAAGTTCTTCCTTCTTATAAAATATGATTTGTATATTGTAACTATAGCACATCCATTTTCTTCCTCTCCTTCCCTATCAGAATATTTTTTCAGTTTACGTGGAGAAATTCTCAGTTACTGATGGTTTATTTTCCAGAAGATTATGGGCATATATAATACATATAAATACTTGTAATGTTATAAATATTGTATTTCAGTTTTGTTTTTATTTTCAGTTAAATACAAATCATATTCTAATGGCCCTAATATTATATTATTTTGATACAATTATCACATTATTTGGATTGTTTTTTATATATGTATTGTGCCTGAAAAAGGAACATTTGTTTAACATTTTGTTAATCTTCAGGCCCCGTAAATAATTATGTGTGAAAAAATTTTAATTTGTTTACAGAAGCTAAATGTCAGAACAAAACTCAGTTAGCATCTACCATAATAAAGATTTATTAATTTTATGATTCTGAGTTACTCTGCTGAAAGAAAATTATGACAGATGAGATAACACGCGCTAATGTCAAAAGACCTATATTTGCACTCTCAGATGAATCTTGCAGCTATTTTTTGACTAGTGAATATGGGAAATTTTCATTTCACACTAAGTATAAAAGGAAAAGCCTTATTTTAAAACGACTACCACCTGCTAACTATTGATTATTATTTTGGAGTTACTTCTTTAGAACTTCCTCTTCTTCAATATTAAACAAACAGGTCATACAATAAGGGAGAGAATGGGATGGTTTTAAAAGGTAATTATCTGAAATAATAATTAGACTTCAGTTAATGTTAGATTACTATAGCATGTTCCTTCTTCTCTATTTCTACTTCTTATTAACTCTGCTGTCTCTGTCTTTCTAGTTCCTGTCAAGTGGTGTTGTCAATTGTGTTCTTATTTGTAGTATTTTTTGTTTTTTTTTCTTACTATTCTGCACCTAAAACTGATCTACTAATTTGCTGTTTTGAACTCAGCCTTTGTCGGAATTATGGGTAACACAAGATCTTACAAACTGCTAGACTGGAATAGTTTCAATTCAGGTATTTTAATGGTCATTCAGTACTACATATGCTGACAAAAATTATGGCAGCTCAGTGAAGTTTTTAGAAATGTTCTCAATTAAATAGGCTTAATGTCAATTCAGTTAATACAGATACATTTTGGAATACATATGTGATAACTTTTGTAATTTCCATGGAAATACAAACATAAAAATGTTTTTACTAAAATGAATTAATCAAAACCATAGAAATACCATGAATTATGAATGACTTCTGTTAGGTAATGAACTTTCAGAGTGATAATTTTAAATTTATTACATTTTTGTACAGTTTTTTTCATACCAGGTGAATGATACTAGATTAGCTTTATCATTAAGGGAATAGTAATTATTTAAACTTCTATTTAGATTTGAATATATTTAGTGTTCTATAAATATTATAAAAGTATAACTGTATTTTTAATTTTTTAAAATTTATTTTAATTGGAGGCTAATTACTTTACAATATTGTGGTGGTTTTGCTGTATTTTTATTTATAATTCTAGAAGTGTTCTAAAATTTGGTAAGTAGGAGCAGATTTTGGGGGGATTAACAGCTTTCATAAGCTTTCCTCTCTCCCTTTCCAAATAGAATATATTTTTTCTTTTTAAGTAATTTTACATATGAATATAGTTTGTAGCTTTTAAAGAAACTTAAGATAGCTTTACAGCTGATGATGTGGTTTAGAGTCAAAACAATTTTTCTTTTTGATTAAAAGAATGTTCTCTTAACATAAAAATGTAGATATTTATATTAACTCTATTTTAGAAGTAAATAATAGAGCTATTTTGATTCAGTCTCAGAAACTGGCATTTTCCTAAAGAACTTTTTTAGTTGTGTCAGAAAGTACATCTATTTACAGAAAAACAAAAGCAGAAACACCAAGAGGCTCAACATTTGAGATAATATTCCATAATCTTTTCAGTATTATAAACTTCTTTTGTTTTTAGGAGTCCAGGAGTAAGTTCTGATGTAAGTAGTGCATGTTTGACTATGAAGTAACTCATGTTCATCATGTGGATTTAACCTAAAGTCAGTCTAGTAAACAATCTGATCTGGTCCAACCTTTGCAGATTTGGACTGACGTCAGTTGGTAAATCTTTGAGGAAATTACCTCTATTTCCTATCTAAGTTTTTGCCAGCATGTATCACATTGGTTAGAGTTAAAGTAATCTCTTGTAATGTCATGCTTTATATTGGTTTCTTTAATGAGAAATTAAAAACGTCCTGCTGGATTCATTTAATAAGAATATATTTTAGAAAAACATGGGCAGATTATGGTGGTGGGCAGAGAAAAGGCTAGTTACATAAGAATAGAACATTGAGGCATCATCATTAATAATTTAAGGAGCTGAAAGTTTGTGAGGGCAACGATGTTTAAGATGAGAGATATAATAGATGATAGAACTGTTTTGAAATGTGGAAAAGGCAAAAGTTTTTAAAGACACAGTAAAGACTTTGTTCCCTGTAAACAGAATTTGGTGAGGAGGAACATGGTTGAGGAAGCAGTATATCTTGCCATCATTTAAAATAAAATCCAGTAGGAAGTGTAAGAAAGAAAAGATGGATATGTTACAGCATATTAAAATAACATAAAAAGTGATGCTTTCAGTTTAATATGCTTATAGTTTTATGTTTTTGATTGGGGGTATTTAGAGTCTTTCTGATAAGAATTGGTACATACTTAGAAACCAGGGTTTTTCTGATACTAGTTTCAGAAAAATAGCTTGATAATTCTGCAAAAAAAGTTATATATTTGGTAAATGTATTCAAATCCTTTATATATTTTTCTGTGTAATTAGGCAATATTTAGCCACTCCTGTCCTGAATTACCACAGAAAATCGAAAATTGTAGAAAAGTGGTTGTTGATACAGTTTCTATTAATGCTAGAAATTATTTATCAATACTATATTTCCTGGTCTCTGATACCAGCTATAATATGATATATCATTGACTTCATAAAAGTCTTCTAAGAAAAAAGAGGAACACGTGGTAGTCAAATGTACTAATTATTCGACATTTTTATTTCAGAAACATTAAAATGTGGAACAGTATAGGAAAACATTTTATATCACACAATAGTGTTTCATGCAAAACAGTAAACCATGTGGGCAGTTATTAGAATTTATTTTGTACTATGCAATTTGTTAGATAAGAGATGTGCAAAGGTGCCTGTCCCCCTATTTTTATATTCTGGGAGGATAGAAGAATATGTAAACGGCTTACTGTGTAGTATGGTGTGATAGTAGATTCAGAGTTAAAGAGAAAGTTAGGATTAACTCTGTGTGGCAGGGTACCTTATAGAGGTAGTAATCTTGAGCTCAGTTTTGGATAGTATATGAAGATTCACTTAGATTTATATTTCAGACAGTGCATTTGGAACCATGTTAATATATTCTTTGAGTTTAGTTCTGAAACTTCAAGCATTTGCAAAACAATATCCTAGCCATTACTCATTCAATGAAGTTTATTACATAGCTAGTTCATACTTTTTGTTTGCTATTAATACAAAATGTCTTAGTTTACCTTTTTTCCCCACCCCCTTTTCTTCTGCTTTGTCCTGTTAGTTTGTGTATTTTTATAGAGCAGGAAGAAAGGAACTCAGTATTTGAAAATTTATTCAAAACTCTTACCTTTTATTACCTTGTTTCTTTTTCTTTGGCCTGTTAATACACTGAGAAAGATAAAATGAACCTTGCTACTGGAAGGAGAATGTAACATTTAAAGATCTTGTGTGTGACATGCCAGGGAGGAGATTCTCAGAAGACGGAGTAGTCAGATTTGCATTAAATCGCTGCCTGCTGGTTCAGAATGAATTTAAAAGCAGCAAGACTAGAGAGATCCCAGTTAGTGCAGTGCAGGAGTCCTAGCCAGATTGTGACCTGGGATCTGATGGTGACAGGAGAGCTAAAGTTTTGTGGTGCACTTACTATGTACTATTCTAAGATTTTATGGTAGTAGCTCATTTAGTCCTCAAGCACAGCGCTCACATACGTGTTCTCATTTTGGACGTGAGCAGTATGAAACATAGCCATTTGTCCGAGGTCAAATAGGGAGTGACTGAGCCCCAGATTGAACCTTGCAATTTTGGCTTCAGGGCTTAAACTCTTAACCACAAGTTTACAAACTGTTTAGAATGGGAAGCCTGCAGGACTTGGTAATTAAAGGAGAATGTGGTGAGTGAAACAGGCTCTGTGCAATTGTCAGCTGAGAGAGAGAGAGAAGGGTAATGATTGTCCCACATGTCTGCAAGTCTTAACATCCCAGGGGACAAATGATTCCTATCTTTTAGAAACTCAAGTCTGTTTGAAAGTTCAGTTGTAAATAATATTTTAAGAGTAAATCCTGATAGCCCTAGCTCATTGCTTCTCAAATGGCTGTAATCTATTTTTCTTCTGAGTTTACCACTAGAAGTATTTCTGAATAGGTCACACATAGTTTCTTACTTATAACAATCTCAGTGAGTTGAGGAAAATTTGTTATTCTTTCCTGTGTAGGATGCATGTCAATTTAGATAACTTTTGTAGAAGTGACAAGAGGAAATTAAAATACGTGTATAATGTCATTTGAAAAATACTAGTTTGAAGTAGCTTATGAACTTAGACAATATTTTTAAGTGTTTTTAAGCCCTGAGTTAGTAAAGCAAGATGTTTGAATAGCCTTTCTTTTGTTTTTGAGAATATTCTAAAAATATTTTTTCTTTTTTTACTGTTTTAGACAGATCGTAGGTTTTAAGACTTATTAGACTGGAAATTTTCTCAATCTTACAATGAATGAACTTCAGCTAATGATAGATTTAGTGGTTTAAATTTGGAAAATGTTACTCTTTTTCTCTTTTTTGTTTTCAGAAATATAGTTAGAAATTTGACTTTATTTTGGAGGCAAAATTAATAGTTAACATCTAAAAATGTAGTTACTACTTTAAAAATATGTAACAGAATATGAGTCAGCTGAGGAAATACTTATATAAGGAAATATTTATATAGAATATACTTATCACTCTGATCATTCAAATTTTTCTCCAATAGATGTTTGTCAAGTGCCTACCATGTCTTAAGCACAATTCTGGGATTGGAAATAACCAGGGTTCACCCAGGCAGACCTCCTGTTTACATACTAGTCTAGTCTGTTTCTTACACTACTTTGCTGTGTGTGTGTGTGAGAGAGAGAGAGTTAAATGGAGATAGACTTTCTTGCAATTTGAATTCTACTGATGATCTCAGCAATCATTATTTTTCTACATCTGAGGGACATTCATGAGCAGATGTGCAAAGTAAGCCTAAAGTAGTTAAGCAGCATTTGGTTTTCAGTATTTTAATAAGGTTTTCAGAAAGTAGATACATAGAGTTCAAGAAGGCATAAATATAGCATGCATGACTTGTGAGCTTTCCTTTATAATGTGACATAAATGTAATATTTAATTTTCTTTCTATATATAATGTAACTGGATATTCATTACTTTTCTACTATCTGTAAAAAAAAAAGTCAGATGGGTAATCTCCTTAAGTGGGAAGTTTCACTCTTCATATATATGAAATATGTAAAATGTAACTGGATATTCCATTACATTATTATAATGTAACATGTAAATGTAATGTATCATTCTCTGTATAAAATAATGTAACTGGTCACCAGTTACATTATATATATAAAGAATGAAATGTCACAGTCAAGGAGTAAATTACATATTTGACTTTTTTTTTTTTAAACAAATAGTAATGACTGCAGTTTGGTCCAACATGGATTGTATCTGAGCCACCATCCTAATATTCCAAATTACCACATCTTGAAGTTCACTCTCAGTTTGCACATTACTTCTTCTATAATGAGATTCTTCTTTTTAGTCTGTACTGAATCCCCAACCAGTTTGAGGTTCTATACTTCCTTGAACCTGGACTCTCTAATTTCTGTTCTATTAGTGGAAATTTATCTTCTTCAAAAGGTTGTTTTGCGTTGGACTGTTACTTTCAGACATTTGAGAAGGTAGCTTTTTGTGCTGTCCATTAACAAGATACATTGTCCTTTTTCTGAAAATCCTATCTAACACTTTATCTTGTTTATTTAAAAATTAGATTGAATAACTGCCCATTTCCTTTTTTATTTTCTTTCAACTTGATTAAAAGGTTTCCAGGGACAGAATTATTCTCTTCTAGACCTATATGAAAATAGAACTACATTTAACTCTTCATGTAGTCAGCATTTCTTAGTTGCAAATGTGTAATTGCCTAAAATCTCGAAGGAATTGACTTTTATAAAGGCATATTGTGTTGAGTTGTTCACTTCTTTACTTTTTGAGGGGTAAACTATTACTGTCATTTTAGGAATCTTTACCAGTGTCACCTGTACTTTAGAAACAAGATTAAATACTAAAAAGATGGCAAGATATCAAGCTATGGCCATGCTCTAGACAAGTAATAGAAAAACAAATTAACTGTGGTGTCAACATAAGTGTGAGGACATTACCCTCGTAAGAGGCATCAGTGAGGCATTGATCTAGAACTCAATTCTTGCTTGCAATTAAAAGAATATAGTAAAAGATCTGTGATAATTATCTATGTATAGTTCTGACCCTTAGAAGAAAAATACAAAATAGTATGAAATATAATTTATATAATAAGTAACTTTTCATATCTCCTAAAATGATAATCTTTTTACGATTATCAATAATTCTATAGATTCTTGGAAGGAGCATGGTATTTTAAGTGAAGATATTTTTTCTTCACATCTCTGAAACGTTAATTTGCAACCCTCACATCTCAGCTGTATATCCTTCAAGTGACCAAATTGTATCCAGTTTCATATAAGGTGTGTATAGTTGCCAGTAAATTTTTAAGCCAGGTTCTTTGTTTTGCCTTTTACAGAAGTATGGTAAATCCTCAGTTTTTACTTTTGTAGGGTGAATAAAACAGTTCAGATTCACTAATGTATTTCCTATAAGAAGTATAATTAGCAGTTTTTAAGATTTCCATTAGTAGGGATTAAATACTCTGATTTTTGTTTCTGAATTTTCAGTACTAGTAAGTTAGACTGAATCATGATTGCTACTTGAATATTCTGTGGCTCATCTCTGGCATTAAGTATAAGATAGGCTTTGAAGAGAAGTTTAATTTTTCTGTAATATTAAATAAATTGATTTTTCTTAATTGTATCTTAATTAACCCCTAAATTTAATAGCCAAAAAATTCATCCTTTGACTTCTTGCTCACAGTTGTAGGTAATTATTTTAATCCAATTCCTAGTTTGTGATGAAGTGCTCCCTACTGTATGCTTGCCTTGCTTTCACCTAGAATCTAGGGCCATTACTTTCTGTAACCATTTCAGTGAGCTGCCATAGTTTTCAGTCTGTACTGTCACCTGATCCAAGCATGCGCCAAAGTTTCCACTGTTTCTGGCTCCCGTCTGCTGAATCTGCTTTGCAAAACCCTTCGTTCTTTGAGCTTTTGCTTTAGCCAAAAACCAAATTTAAGAAATTCTTTGGAGTGTGGACATAACACCATTTGCTTCCTTAGCCCTCCTGTATGTAACTCTTTAGCTTTTATTAAACTTGTAAATACTGTATTAACTACAGCAGCGGCATCCCCATGTGCAATTGTGTGGCTCGTGTGTCAAAATAAAGGCTGCTTGTGAACTTGTCAGAAGAGTATGAATGCTCTACTTGCGCTGCATTCAGCTTTTTGTTGGTTTTTTGTTTGTTTTTTTTAAATCAGCCACTTATTCTTTCATAGTGTTTGGTTTAATTATCTGATTATTTTATGTGTTATACCAAGGTAAGTTTGATGTAGATAAACTTTGTATTCTATGTGGTTACATGTATCTCATAGTAATTATGATTACATACTTTTTCCATTTAGGCATGCTGGCCTTTCTAAATAAATAGATCTCGAACTTGAAATAAGTAGCTTCTTCCAAATTTTTCATTAATTTAAAAAAATATAATACTGTTGATTACATCCTGTAAAATTTTTAAAGCAGAAAACTGCCATGTATCACTATGTAGCAAGATGTAGGCTAACCTAATGTGAGAAAATCTAATTTATAAAAACGGAGTATATGATTATTTGATTTAGTAAATATTATTGTAAACTTCCAGAATGATTTGAAAAGTAAATTGCAGATTTTACTATTATGTTTTAGAAAGTCAACTTTTCATTTTACATAGTTTTTCAGGAAAATAATTTTTTTCTAAGCTGAGATATAGTTCTCTTATTTTTGCTATCTTTTTCGAAAATCATAAGTAATTTGATAGATGGAGCAACTAGTTGAATGATAGTTTGTCTTATGATATAAAATTTCCCTATTAGGAAAAGATGATGTTAATAGATGTCCAAATTAATCTGGAAACTTGTATGTCCTAAAAAGAGAGAATGGATATGAAAGTGTTTTTGTGCTCTTAATGTCTACATTTCAGCTAGGAATATGAAGAAATTCTTTAACGTAGTAGCATATGTGCAAAATAGGGCCACCTAATTGTCTCACCCATTTCTGAATTCGTAATATTGATTGCTAACACCATATTGTAGTATTTTCTACTTCTTTTCCTTCTTTATCTCGTACTTTGATCTTTTCCTTGGTTTCTTGGAGTTTTGTGTTTCTTTCTTCTCTTCTGAAAGAAAGTTTTAGGGTAGCACGGTCTTGGATCTAAGACTTTAACGCAAGAACTGGCTGGCATCATTTGTAGTTCTGGTTTTTATCTCCTCACTTCTTTTTGCTGATCTCCCTGTGGGGGAAACAAAATTCCACCATAGGAATGTGAGCTATAACAAGGCTTTTAACCTTTCCTTACTTTGCTGTCTTCAGTATTTCACTAGTGAGTATGATTCTACTTATTCTACTTATTTTGAAAAACGTATTTGAAAACTGCATATGTACAGAAACTCAGAAGGCTTTTGGAGTGTTGGATTTTTAGTCGTAATAGTGCCTTTTTAATGTGAAAGATTTACAGTAAGAGCTTAGCATCTTATTTAGAGTTGATCAGGTTTTTTCTTTTCCAGATTGTTCCCAAATGGAATTGGCCACAAAAAAAGAAACAATTTAGGATATGCTGATTATAGACCGTTTCTGTTTTTAACATCTTTGGGCATGAAAAGCTAACTATATATGCAGCTGCTGTTCATCAGTAGTTTGCAGCTAAATGCAAGTAATTAGAAAGTGTATGTGACAGATGTTCCATCTATAATGCTCCATTGCAAGCAATGTTGGGCTACTCTATGGTAATAAAATGTGATTCTGTGATTTGAAAGCATTTTCTTAATGACAGAGCTATATATGGAGTTGCAGTGTTCTTTCTGAAATTTGTCCTTATGTACATTAACTAGATTCTTCGTACTAATGTTTTCAGTGTATTTGCTTTCTTTATTTTGAACTGGCCAGTCCCTTTCTTTCTCGTCACTTTGCTTCAGGACCCACATCTCTTTAGAAGGATGGCTATAGATGGCTTTCTGCTTTTTAATGTTGATAAATCTATGCCTTGCAGAGAACCCAGAATGTATTGCATTATTAAAAATTAAGTACAGGAAATGAAATCAGAATTTAAAATAAATTTATGGATATGACTCAAGGTGCTCACTCAGTGAGGTGAGACATAGGAAGTCATTTTAGTTTAAGATTAGAGTCTGAAAACTCTGGGTCTACCTTTCAAATTGTATTTCATAAAACAGATCCCTATAGATAGCCCTAAAGCAAAAAAGCAAATAGAACTAGATGATTTATTTTCTAGCACCTGAGTTTAAAATGTTAAACTTCTTGAGACGTAGCATTAAATGAAAATGTTAATAAGCTTTTTGAGAAGTAGCATTTTAAAGATGTGAAGTTTGAAAACCTGTTGTAGAATAGTAGTTCTTTGCCTTCCAGAGTATGCGTACTTTAAATATTTCTTGTTCAAATAGACAATATGCTATTGAGTAGTGAACTGATTTAAAATTTATTTTTCAGATGAACCAGAAACTCGAGATGCATGGTGGGCAGAAATCAGACAAGAAATAAAATCCCATGCCAAAGCATTAGGCTGTCATGCTGTAGTGGGCTACAGTGAATCAACTAGCATCTGGTAAATGATAATAACAACTTGATTTTCTAGATGCTGTGGTTTACAGATTGTCATCTGAAAGGGGAGAAGCTTTATGCAGATACGGAGAAAAGAAGAAAAGTGGATTGATCCAGTTAGTGTGGGCTTTTTTAGAATACATCAAGAGGAAATTCGTATGCTATCTTTACTGCTTAGTTAATGTGAAACTTCAGGAAAATTGTTCTACTCCTCCAAGCCTCAGTTATACATTGGAGACAGTAACTACCTGTCAGTTAAGGTTATTGAGGCATTAAATGAGAATATAATACTGGCACACAGCAAGTATTAACTCCAAGCCTACTTTACTCCAGTTTGTGACTCCACCAGCTCTTTCCTCTGGGATTTTGAAACTCTTAATCTATTGTAAACAAACCGCCGTGTGTCTTTCAAGTTCATTTGTAAACTCTTTCTGCCTTCATTAATTAACTATAACTTAACTTTTTCCTACCAACAAATCTCCCTAATGCTACCCAGTTAGGAAGGGACTTCCATACTCTCAGTTCTCAATTTCTTTTTCTCCTGTCTTTCATTTGGACAACTTCTTCCCCATTTAAGTCCGTGCCAATCCACTGTTCAGGATTTTCTACCTCCAAAACTTTTTTCTGCTCTTTTTTTTCCTGCCCATCTCCTCCAGTTAAACACAATTATCTCCCTTCTAACAGTCTGTCATTGTGCTTTCTCATTCTCAAGTCCTCTATCCTTAGTTGACTTTCAACCTTATTTTGACTTCATTATTGCATGAAACTGTTCCTCTTTAAAAATTTGAAACCATAAAATTTCACTCTTGGATCACAACCTGATATTTTCCTACTCATCCTATTTGCTTATTTATTTCTGGTTTATTTTGGCCCTTCTCTTAATCAAGAGTTTTCCCAGTTCCTTACTTAGGTTCTGACTTTACTTGCTGTCTGCCATCCTTGAACCCTACTTTCCACTCCTTCAGAAGTTGGTAATAGATGTCATCTAGACACTGTTTGCGGAGAAGGCAATGGCATCCCACTCCAGTACTCTTGCCTGGAAAATCCCATGGATGGAGGAGCCTGGAAGGCTGAAGTCCATGGGGTCGCTGAGGGTCGGACACGACTGAGCGACTTCACTTTCACTTTTCACTTTCATGCATTGGAGAAGGAAATGGCAACCCACTCCAGTGTTCTTGCCTGGAGAATCCCAGGGACAGGGGGAGCCTGGTGGGCTGCCGTCTATGGGGTCGCACAGAGTCGGACACAACTGAAGTGACTTAGCAGCAGCAGCAGACACTGTTTGACTTTAGGCTGTCTTATTTTTCCACCTTCTGTTGGGTAATTCTTAACTGCCAGCTATTACATGGATAACTTTCTTGTGGTGGTGCTGATCATTTTTGTTGGAGAAAAAATGATTAGACTGTAATAAATGAGGATGTTACAGAGCCATGCTGTTTAATTCTCTAAGGATCCTTTTTTTTTCTTTGCAGACTATATATTATACTCTTTTTAAAAAACAACTTTAGTGATATATAATAGGCATATAATCTCACATGTTTAAAGTACATTACTTTGAAAAGTTCTAACATAACTTTTATGTGAAACCATAAAACTCATGAAACCATTATTATCATGAAACCATTAGCATCAGTCATGAAACCATAAAACCATTAGTGTCATTGAGACAGTCAACACATATATCACCCCCAAAGCTTCTCTATATTCCTTTGTACTCTCTCCCTTCAGTCCCTTCTCATCCCACCCCTGTCATAGGATATACTGCTGATCTGCTTTCTATCACTAGAATAAGTTTTCACTTTTACAAAATTTTATGTAAATAGAATCTTAACATTATGCACTCCTTTTTGTTTAATTTCACTCAGCATGTTTAAGTTGAGATTAAATTGAGTGTCATCCCTGTGACAGCAAGAACCTGTTCCTTTTCCTTGCTGAGTAGTACTCCTTTGTATATATTATACTCTTGAACTGCTCTATTCTCATTGTGGCTGTTCTACTTTTGTTAACCTACTAACCTTGTTAGGCTTATCCTGCCTTTCTTCCCAGTAGATAGTCTTGCTCTATTTGTGGATTTATTTTCATATACTTTCAGCTCTTAGGGGTATAGTTTTAGAAGACATAGTTCTTACCATTAGATTCACATTCTCCTGGAGAATTATGACAAGCATAATACATTTTATGGTAGAGATATCCCAGGATATCTTAGGATCCTAGAGGGCTATAGGAGGATTGGAAGAAAGTTTTAATGAAGTAACTGAAGCTTGAACTGTATCTTGAGAGATGAGTTATATCAATGAAGAGAAAAGGCATAGGGAGGGTTTTCAGGGTGAAAAGAGTAGCATGTGGAGAAGGCCAGAGGTGTGGATTCAGTTGCTGGAGATAAGTCACAGATGCAGGAGTCTACAGAAATGAGTCCAATTCATTTATTTAGAAGTTTGCATTCACCTGATGTAAGCTTCTGTTTTCCCTGGAGACCTCAGAAATTTTGTATTTAAATCCTGTCTTTACTAGTTTTTTTCTGTTCTAACCCGTCCTACTTACTATTACTGGTTTAGTTCCCTGCAGTGCACACCTTGAAATGCACACCTGCTCTAGTAGCTCTTTGATTCAGCGCCTTCTGTGGCTTTATGTTTTTTTTATATTCTCAATGTGCATTTAACCGTTAGAAGCCTGGCCTCTTGCAGATCATTTCTTTTATGGCCTTGCTTCTTATCCATTTACTTTGTTTCAAGTGTATTGTCCCTAGGTTGCTACTTTTCCCATTAGCTTTGGGTGATCTCATTCATAATTCAATAATTATGTTGATTGTTTTTTGGCTTTCAAGTTGGGTAATATGTAATAAAGAGTTTCAGATAATTCTTTGGAAAATCGGTTTTTATCATATATATAATATGATGTAGCTTAAGCTCTGTCTAGTATACTTTGGATGTTTGTGTCAGTTGTCTTTTTATTATTAAGTTTAAATTAAGCTAAAGCAATATAGATATTTACATAGTTGTGCTTTTAGAATAATTTTAATAAAATTCAATATTCATTTAAAGAGTATTTTATTACAGTTTAATGGGCTATTGCTGGATTCAGCAATATAGTTTGTTACTACTATTATTTTGAAACATTCCAGTCTTTATAAGCTTTGCCATATTTTAAAGGAATTGTCACTAATACTAATCTTTTACAATTTTTAAGTGGCAAAGAATACTCTTCCTCTTCATTTTAACAATATTACTTCTATTTTCTATCCTAGATTTAGGAGGTAATCCAGTGATAATAATATTTAGTAAAGTCTATCTTAAATTTAAATTGTCACCTTGGTAAGTTAGACTGCCTGAAAATATTAACTTGGTTACATTTTTTTTTTTTTCTCTTGTAGTGAAGAGGTCTGTATTTTATCTGCATCCGGCACGGCAGCTGTACTGAACCCTAGATTTTTGCAGGATGGCACCGTGGAGGGCTGTTTGGAACAGAGGTTGTCACGACAGCATGGCTTATTTTCCTTAAGGGTAGAGAAGGGAAAGTTTGACTTTCTTCTTCTCAGAGCTGGGATAATCCTTCTTTATGAGGGCGGGTTACACGGGTGCGGTGCAGAAATCAGGACCAGGCACTTGACTGATTTTACCTAATCCATAGCAACACCATAGCAACAAACAAGTATTGGGTTCTGCACTGCATGACGCACACTGTTATTTCTAACACCTCAGTAAATGGCACATATGATTACCAATTGAAGAATTTCAGGTATATGTTTTTGTGTTTGCTACAATGTAGAAATAATTTCTTTTGAGTTTTCTCTTCCTTTCTTTTCCTTTTGTTTTACCTCCAAAATAGGAAAAGGTCATGACACAATTTCCATAAAGAAAATTCCTAATTATAAAACAGACACTATGTTGTATGAAAATTATATATAAAAGCTTCAATTATGTATAAAAATCTTGTGAAATATGACTTTAAGATATGTAAAAGAGAAAGTAAAAATGAAAGCATTGGGTAAAATGAGACTGCTTTTTGGTTTATTTGATTATTGGTTCCTTTAATCTGTTAGTGTCCATAAATAAAAAGATGAGGTTATCAACTATATATACAAAAAGCTGTAAGTTTGATACCAGAGCTTGCCTGAATAATATAAATCTTAAATACTTCTTACCTAACACTATGCATATTTTTCCCCAGTATTAATGTATAATATATATTAAGGAAGAAAGCCAAAAAAAAAATCTATACGTTATCAAATTTACTATAAATTTGAAAGTCTCTATGTAGCCAAGAAAAATGTGTTACAAAGACCTTGGTTAGTTTCTTTTGTCAGTATTAAAAATGGATTTTGACCATAATATTTTTCAGAGCATTAAAAGTCATGGTAAATAATAGGAAAGTGAAGGTTGGACATTTTGAAGTATACTAAACAATTGGAATATTCTGTTGAGGAAACTGACTTTGCCAGTGAGTTGTCCCAGGGCTGCCATATAGTTCTTGCTTATGTCAGTAGCTTCCATTCTGTAGTAGGTAGAAGCCTAATTTAATGAACAGCCTTTCTCATGCAGTTTGGTTGTTTCCATATAATGGCTTAGACGGACACATGAAATTATTAGCGCTTACTAAAAAAAATTTGAAAAAATGTAGGAGAGTAGAAGGAAGAAAAAAATTCCCTAGGATGTCAGTATTTAGAGATTATCCATTTTGTACATTTCATATTTCAAATGTTTTCATACTTTTTTTGCATTTCTTCTTATTTGGGATGATTTTGATCACCTCCTCCTGTACAGTATTATGAACCTCCACCCATAGTTCTTCAGGCACTCTTTCATATCTAATTCCTTAACTCTATTTGTCACTTCCACTGCATAATCTTAAGGGATTTGATTTAATCATACGTAAATGGTCTAGTGGTTTTCCCTACTTTCTTCAATTTAAGTCTGAATTTTGCAATAAGAAGTTCATGATTGGAACCACAGTCAGCTCCTGCTCTTGTTTTTGCTGACTGTATAGAGCTTTTCCATCTTCAGCTGCAAAAATCTGATTTTGGTGTTGACCATCTGGTAATGTTCATGAGTAGAGTAGTCTTTTGTGTTGTTGGAAGAGGGAGTTTGCCATGACCAATGCATTCTCTTGGCAAAACTCTTTTAGCCTTTGCCCTGCTTCATTTTATACTCTTAAGGCCAAACTTGCCTGTTACTACAGGTATTTCATGACTTCCTACTTTTGCATTCCCATCCCCTATGATGAAATGGACATCTTTTTTGGTGTTAGTTCTAGAAGGTCTTGTAGGTCTTCACAGAACCATTCAGCTTCTTTAGCATAAGTGGTTGGGGCATAGATTTGGATAACTGTGCTATTGAATGGTTTGTCTTGGAAATAAACAGAGATCATTCTATCATTTTTGATATTGTACCCAAGTACTGCATTTCAGACTCTCTTGTTGACTATGAGGGCTACTCCATTTCTTCTAAGGGATTCTTGCCCACTAGTAGATATAATAGATATAATGTAGATATAATAGTAGATTTAATGGTCATCTGAATTAAATTCGCCCATTCCAGTCCATTTTAGTTTACTGATTCCTGAAATGTTGATGTTCACTCTTGCCATCTCCCGTTTGAACACTTCCAATTAACCTTGATTCATGGACATAACATTCCAGGTTAGGAATGTTTTCTATGCAATATTGTACTTTACAGCATCAGACTTTACATCCATCACCAGTCACTAAATGCAAAAAGGCAACATGGTTGTCTGAGGAAGCCTTACAAATAGCTGAGCAAAGAAGATAAGTGAAAGGCAAAGGAGAAAAGGAAAGATATATCCATCTGAATGCAGAGGTCCAAAAAATAGCAAGGAGAGATAAGAAAGCCTTCCTCAGCGATCAGTGCAAAGAAATAGAGGAAAACAATAGAATGGGAAAGACTAGAGATCTCTTTAAGAAAATTAGAGACACCAAGGGAACATTTCATGCAAAGATGGGCACAATAAAGGACAGAAATGGTATGGACCTAACAGAAGCAGATGATATTAAGAGGTGGCAAGAATACACAGAAGAACTATACAAAAAAGATCTTAATGACCCAGATAACCACAATGCTGTGATCACTCACGTAGAGCCAGACATCCTGAAATGTGAAGTCAAGTGGGCCTTAGGAAGCATCACTATGAACAAAGCTAGTGGAGATAATGGAATTCCAGTTGAGCTATTTCAAATCCTGAAAGATGATGCTGTGAAAGTGCTGCACTCAATATGCCAGCAAATTTGGAAAACTCAGCAGTGGCCACAGGACTGGAAAAGGTCAGTTTTCATTCCAATCCCAAAGAAAGGCAATGCCAAAGAATGTTCAAACTACCACACAATTGCACTCATCTCACACACTAGCAAAGTAATGCTCAAAATTCTCCAAGCTAGGTTTCAACGTTACGTGAACCATGAACTTCCAGATGTTCAAGCTGAATTTAGAAAAGGCAGAGGAACCAGAGACCAAATTGCCAACATCCACTGGATCATAGAAAAAGCAAAAGAATTCCAGAAAAAATCTGTTTCATTGACTGCGCCAAAGCCTTTGTGTAGATCACAATAAATTGTGGAAAATTCTTAAGCAACAGTTAGAACTGGATATGGAACCGGCAACAGACTGGTTCCAAATAGGGAAAGGAGTACATCAAGCCTATATATTGTTACCCTGCTTATTTAACGTATATGCAGAGTACATTATGCAAAATGCCAGACCTGGGTTAAGCACAAGCTGAAATCAAGATTGCCGGGAGAAATATCAATAACCTCAGATATGCAGATGACACCACCATTATCGCAGAAAGTAAAGAGAAACTAAAGAACCTCTTGATGAAGTGAAAGAGGAGAGTGAAAAAACTGGCTTAAAACTCAGCATTCAGGAAACTAAGATCATGGCATCTGTTCCCATCACTTAATGGCAAATAGATGGAAAACAATGGAAATAGTGACAGACTTTATTTTATTGGGCTCCAAAATCACTGCAGGTGGTGATTACAGCCATGAAATTAAAAAACGCTTGCTCCTTGGAAGAAAAGCTATGACCAACCTAGACAACATATTAAGAAGCAGAGACATTACTTTGCTGACTAAAGTCCATCTAGTCAAAGGCATGGTTTTTCCGGTAGTCATGTATGGATGTGAGAGGTAGACCGTTCAAGGAAGCTGAATGCCAAAGAATTGATGCTTTTAAACTGTGATCTTGGAGAAGACTCTTGATATTTCCTTGTACAGTAAGGAGATCAAACCAGTCAATCCTAAAGGAAATCAAACCTGAGTATTCATTGGAAGGACTGATGCTGAAGCTGAAGCTCCAATAACTGACTCATTGGAAAAGACCCTGATGCTGGGAAAGATTGAAGGCGGGAGGAGAAGGGAACGACAGAGGATGAGATGGTTGGATGGCATCACCAACTTGATGGACAGGAGTTTGAGCAAGCTCTGGCAGTTGGTGATGGACCGGGAAGCCTCATGTCATGCAGTCCATGGGGTCGCAAAGAGACACGAGTGAGTGACTAAACTGAACTGAACGTCATACATTTTAGCACTTTTATTCTTTATGCTTTATGATGTTACACCACCTGTGTTCAAATTTCTGGGAGTTATTTGGTTAAAAGTTGTCCCAAATTTTCATCTTTCTGTGGCCCCCTTGTACCACATGACCTTTGGATTCAAACAAACTGACTTTAAAATCTGATGTCTGCTACTTAGTACTTTTTGTGACTGAGCAAATTACTTAGCATCTCAGCTTGGTTTCAGGCCAAGTGAAACTAGGTTTTGTTTCCCTGTGCTTGGCATTATATTGAAGGGGGTGTTCATGTAGCTATAGTTTTCTTAATCTTTAAAAAAAAAAATAGAACGTTTCTGAGTAGATACTGTTGTTCCAGTTTTATAGAGGAGACTCTCAGAGGTTAAATGACTTGCTTAGGCTCACAGCTCTGCTCATATCTGTTTCCCCTGTTACTTCTAATAAGCCAGAATGCCATCCCACCAGTAAAAGAATAATATCTGGGAGAAACTTAATAATTTAGAGGCTTATTCTGTGAAATAATGTATACAAAGAATCTATGCAAAGCCTGATTCCTGGGAAATATAGTAACTTGTAAACTTTTAGATGAAACAGAATTGAGAACCCACATCTTTTCAGATTCATGGATGTGACTGTGAAATCCTGCTGTTCTCCGTGGAGTTTCCCTCTTCCCTTCCTATTCTCCTGATTTCTTCAGATTTAATGACTGGAAAAAGATTTTATCATTCTAAAGTGATTTCATAAACAGCCTATTACAGTAGACATTTTACAATGAATGGGAAGGTTGTGGGTTATTTTTTTCTGCTTCATGTATGATAAATGTTCATTTCTGAAACACAGGTGTTTTGGTTTCTCTGAAAGGCTACAACAGACATTAGAAATTAGAAACTTTAGAGTGTGCCTAGCTTTGACTTTTTTTCCCCCTCTTAAATACATTTGTTTCTAACTGTAGATTTTTTTCAGATTGGTAAAGTTTTTTCCCTTAGGAATTATTTTCTGATTTTATGTGTATTATCTTTTCAGATAATAAAAGCATATCACTCTTATTATCTAGCCATTTTAAAAAATATTTAATTTTTAATTGATTGATGATTGGTTTGCAATATTGGTTTGATTTCTGTCATATATCAACCATTCATTTTTATGTTGTATCCTAAAGAAGAAACCATTGGAATAATCGTGGTTTTTGTCAGGTCATCAAACATAAGAATTGAGGGAAGGGATATATGTATACCAATGGCTGATTCATGTTGAGGTTTGACAGAAAACAACAAAATTCTGTAAAGCAATTATCCTTCAATTAAAAAAATAAAAAAAACATAATTGATAGAAAATGCCTCTCTACTTGTATAAGCCTCTTCTTTCATAACAGTGTGTGGTTCTGATTTCCTGTTTATTTCTTATCAATCATAGTAGTACCTATTATGGTCAAAGTTATGATATAGTTTGTACACAGGTACTGGATAGAGAATATTTGTTTTTGGAAAAATGCGTAGAATTTTTCAAGAATGCCTTTTTTCCCCTTAATGTATCCATATAGGCTAGAAGAAAATTTGCCTGCAGGCTGTGGATTTTGCCATATACCATATGATGAACTGAATATGCCATTTCCAGCTCATCTCACATACTGCAATAACTGCAGGAAACAAAAAGTTCCTGATGTTCTCTTCACAACCATAGACCTCCCAGTGGATGCAACAGTTATTGGAAAAGGTTGTCTCATTCAAGCAAGGTATGTTTGTGAAGACAGTACTTGGGGTCCTTGAAGGAATGTAGAGTATGAAGTCAAATAGACATATTTGATCCATATGATTTTATTGTATGGAAAATTGGAAGGAAAAATAATCCTCTTTATGAGACTCAGATAAACTTTAATGCAAAAGCAGTCTTAAAAATTGAAATTAGGTACAAATGTTTATTATTATGAAGATTATTAACTAACCTGTCACAGGTGAGGGATGTGACTCAGTATGCTTTAATGACGTTAAATATCTGATACATTTTGGAAGTTGACTTTTTGTTCTTTTTAAGAATGGTGCTATGTGGTTTTTTGTGCTTTTTGTTTTTTTTTTTAAACAATTTCAGTTAGCTGTTAAGAGTTCTCTTTAAAGTGTGCTGGAATAGGAAATTGGAAGGCACACAGGAAACAGCTGCAGCTATCTAGGTCACTAACAACTGCCAGGCTGCCAAATCCATGGAGCATTTCTGTCTTCATTTTACTTAAGGTCTCAGCAATAATCACACAGCTGATCGTTTTCTCCTTGAAATTCATGACTTCACAATGCCACATGTCCTCTTTTTTCCTGCCTTTATATGTAGTCTTCATTCCTCCTCATTTCTTGTTCCTTGAGAGCCATGAGTTCAGACCCTCTTCTCGAAGCTCTCTCGCTAGTTGAAGTCATCAACTCCTATATATCTGTTTTCTGTCTGTAAGTCTAGGACTCCTAAATTTATAGCTCTAGTTCAGAACTTTCTTCTGAGCTTCAGACCCATATACTTTGCTGTCTACTTTATACCCCACTTTCATAAGCATCTCATACTTGTTCCATATTGAACTGCTGATTTTATCCATTTCTCTCATATTGGTCTTTCCTGTTTTCATAAGTGATACTTGCTCTATTCAGTTCTTCATTGCAAATATGGTATTCTTAGACATTGTTCTCTTTCCTAACCTCCCCACATCAGAGTTATTTATATTTCTAATCTATTTCCTTTTTGCTTTCATTCCGTCTTGCATCTTAGACCTTCCATTTAGAATAGTTTTTCTTTCACCTGAGTTATCTCCTTGAGTATTTTTTTGATGGATCTGTTGATGGTGAACAATTTTTACGTGTTTGAAAATGAGCCTATTTTATCTTTAAACAGTATCTTTGGCTAGCAGTTATTTTCTTTAAGCACATTGAAAATACTTGTCCACTGCCTTCTGGCCTTCATTGCAACTGTTGAGAAATAACCTCTTAGACTAACTGTTCTTCTTTTGAAGTTTGTCTATTTTTTTCCCTCAGGCTGTGTGCAAGCTATTTTATTTGTCTTCAGTTTTCTTCAGTTTCCCTGTAGAGTATTAGGTATGGAGTTCTCTTTATCCTAATTGCTATACCTTGGACATCTTGAATTTATAGATTGGTATCTTTCATGTGTTTTAAAAAATTTTAGGTTAGTTCTGTGATTCATCTGTTCTCTCGTCTTGATATTCCAATTAAAGTATGTGTGTCTTTCTGACCGCCTCTTCTATGTCTGTTACTTTCTTATCTATATTTTTAATCTTTTTATTTCTTTATGTTATATTTTGGATATTTTCTTATCTTTCAGTTCTTTAGTTTTGTCTTCAGCTGTCTTTAATATGCTGTTATGCCTAATAATTGGGTTTAAAATTTTTGATTTTTTATTTCCAGAAGTTGTATTTTATTCTTTTTCAAATCTGATATCACATACTATAGTCTGTGTTTAATTCTGTAACTGATAATTTTAATATCTAAAACATTTTTTTTTCTGTTGTTTCTGCTGCTTATTGTTCATTGTGTTTTACTTGCTTTGGCAAATATTGTAAAAAGTCCTGTGTTCACCTAGCTTCCCCGATTGGTGACATCTTACACAGCTATAGTAGGGTATCAGCTAGGATATTGACACTGTTATAATGGTTTTAACTATGCTCCAGACCTGAATCAGTTTTACATTTGTAATACTTGCATTCATTTAAGTATTTGTGTGCGTGTGTGTATATGTATGTCTATGCAGTTTTATCCAACAAATAGATGGTGTAAACCACCGTCACAGTCAAGATACACAGCTGTTTACCACCACGAAAGAACTTCCTTATGCTGCCCACTTACATTTATACCCTGTATTGCCCCTTGCCCTGGTCCTGTGATGCTTTTAGGAAGATTTTTAAAAGTACATAGTTTATCCAGTTGTTTTTTTTTTTCCTTGTTTTAGGTAGTCTTCTTCAGCAGTTCTCAGAGTGTGGCCCTTAGACCAATAGCATCACCGTCCTGGGGGAATGTATAGAAATGCATATTGAGGCTCTGTGCCAGAACTGTTGATTTGGATACCCTAGGGATGGAGCCCGGCAATTGTTTTTTAACAACTACTGGCCTGAGCAGCCTGGCTTACCAGTTTGGGGATATTCTCTTCATCTTTTCAGTCAACTTTTTAGTCCAAGCTTTTGCTGTCTGTCACCTAAGTAGGTCTTGTTCACCATTCCCACATCAGTTCTCTTTGCACCATTCTCTGTGTAGCAGTATAAATGGTGTCCTAAAATATACATTAGATCATGTTACTTCTTAAAATCTATCTGGCGTTCCCATTGCTGGTAGAATAAAATCAAACTCCTCACCATGACCAGTCCTAACATATTCATGCCCATGCTTAACTGCATCCTCCTCTGTGCTGCCCTCACCTTTGCTCACTTCACTGGAGCTACAGTGGTCTCCTTTTGGTTCTTGTAGTATGCCAACTTCATTCCATCATTGTCTTTCTCCAGCAGTCCCAATTCTATTTTGTCTTTAAGATCCTGGCTCAGGTGTTATCTCTGCTCTGAGGCCTTCTGTCCAGTTATTCTTTCTTCCCCTGGTTTATTTTCTGCACACACCTGATTCTTAAGTGTTGTCTGCAGTTGGCTTTGTTTCTTTGCCTTTTTTTTTATTACTCCTCCCCTGGAATACAGTCATGAGCAGGGTCTCTGTGTTTTATTCCTTGATCATTGCTCACCACCTAGAACAGTGCCTGGCATGTAGTAGATACTCAAGTTTTATATTCTTTTAATGAGTAAATTAACTGTTTTCTCTATTGTCCACCCATTATATGATCATGTGGAGTTATAAAACCTAAGATTTAAAATTATATTCTCTGATGATTTTGATTACTGTTTGTTTCATTTCTAGAGATTTTGAGATTTTTTTTTTCATTTTGTTTATCAAAATGGGACTTTTACCAAAAGTGTATACAGTGAAAAAATGGCAGAAAGGATTATTGATAAAACATAATAAGCCCATCTGAAGCAAGTAAATGTTTTTAATCAAGCACATTTTTATGAAGTTTTAAAAATTGGGTATTGCTTAAGATGGTATCAGGAACACTATCCACTGACTACATTATTTTCCTTAATAGGTTGTGTCGCTTAAAAAAGAAGGCACAGGCAGAAGCAAATGCCACAGCCATCAGTAATCTCTTGCCATTTATGGAATATGAAGTACATACTCAGCTAATGAATAAACTAAAACTCAAAGCAATGAATGCTTTATTTGGACTGAGAATTCAGATCACAGTGGGTGAAAATATGTTGATGGGCTTAGCGGTAAGTTTCAAGATGTTTTGTTTTTGTTTTGTGATTCATGTAGTTGTAGATTCTGTTTTATGAGATTCAAAGAGTCTTTTAAGAAGACTTAGCTATTGGCATTAAGACTTCTAAAGGCTAGGGACATTATAAGAAGAAAAGAAATCCAGTGATAGACTTTCAGATACTTTTATATTTCTTTATGAAATTATTTTGAAATTAAGTTAATAAACTATTATATAAATTTATATTTATGTTATTATTCTATTTTTGTATTCAGATTATAATTCTTATAGTCACATTTCTAAGAATTACCATGTAGACCTTATTTTGTAAGTTGGCCACCATTGTCTGGACTTTATTATTGTTTATACTTGCTAACATAGGGTTTTTCCTTCTCAGCATTGTTAACATTCCTGCCTCAAATACTGCCTTTTCTGATTCTTACTGATCTTTTCTTCTTAATCACTAGGGACACTCATTGTAACTATTGGAGACTTTTTTAGTCTGTACACCTGAATCTCAAGGTCCCAAGAGTAGCTTTCATAATAGGTAATCTCTGATGAGTGTCTCCTGGGTATGTGGCACTGCACTGCTCTGGAAGGAATGTGACATTATCTTAACTTTACAAGAGAAGACAGATGCCATAATAGATTGAGACTTGTCCAAAGTGATATGGTTGTACATACCAGAACTCAGTTTCAAATGCAGGCCTGTCTAGTTCCAGAGTTTGTGTTCTCAGCTATGCTGGGTTGTTGCCTCATTAGTGAATGCAGTTAAGAAAGTGTTAAGAGATGGTGCTCTCAGGCTTCATATGGTGCGGAGGGCATTCTAAGTTTGAGCATCAGAGACTGGGTTGTGAGTCCAGTCATGGACATGTGAACAAACCAGGAGAAAGAGCTTCTGGGGACCAGACTTCATAGAGCACTACACGCTTTCCAGGATGGACTTTAACAAAATTGGCAGTTGCTTAAAAATTTTAGTAACAACAACAGCTCTTACAATTTATGCAACTATCCAGAGTTAAAAGAATTGTCTTCTCTTTTCTCCATTCTACTCCTTTGATGTTAATGATTTGCTGTGGGTACTTTTATACATTTTTTTTTGCTTTCTTTCCTTACAGAAACATATTTAAACATAAAGCACATATGTGTGTGTGTTTTATCTTGTTTTGTATTTCCCCTAATAGATTTTCAGTACTAATGACATGCAGTACTGTTACAAAGTCAGAATTTTATTTAATTAAATATTTAAAATAAATCTGTATCAGGTTTTCTTTCTTGGTGATTATGAAGTTAGGATGATATAGTGGAAAGTTCTTGGTTTTAAGAGTTTGAAACACATTCACATCTCTTCTCCACATTTATTGATGTGATCTTGAGTAAGCTTCCTATCCTTTCTGAACTTCAGTTTCTTTACTTGCTTTGCATAAGTTTCTTTTTTACTTTTGCCATTTTAAAGATAAACTACTTATTAATGAAATACTTATTTTATTACAATTTTCAATCGTATTTTCCTGAGCTGTTTCTTTCTGTGCACATTACAGTCCAGTTGTGTGTGCAGAGCCAAGGAAATTGTCCTTTCACTACTGTCTGACCTACCCAGGGTTCTCACTGGGAGTAACCAACCCCTGTGCTACCAGTTCTGGTTTTCTGTGTTCTTTTACATATGTCCTGTGCGAACACTGGTGCTACTTATCTTTTTCCTACAGGACAAGGACCATATTTCTGAATATGAATACTGAAGGACTGTTATGATTTAGATATTTTTTTTCTCATTATTCCCCCATTATTTTTACCAGTCGGCCACCGGTGTGTACTTAGCAGCTTTACCAACGCCTGGTGGTATTCAGATTGCTGGAAAGACTCCTAATGATGGCTCATACGAGCAGCATATATCTCATATGCAGAAGAAGATAAATGACACGATTGCCAAGAATAAAGAGTTGTATGAAATCAATCCTCCGGTAAGTGAAATAAATCTCCATTGTGAATACATAAGTTATTGTCTAAATTTGCTCTCCCTATTACTCATTCTTTCTCCTTCCTTTACATCCGTGCTCAAATGTCTTATTTTTTAGGGAAGCCAACTCCAAACACCCTATTTAAAAAATGGTAACTGTCCCATCAATTTTTGGTACTTCCCATCTCCCTTCAGTGTTTTATTGTTTTCTGTTTCTCTTATTTCTGTGTGTCTTTATGTGTGAAGTATGTTTTTGTGTATTGCTTGTTGCTCCTGGGCTTCCCTGATAGCTCAGTTAGTAAAGAATCTGCCTGCAATGCAGGAGACCTCGGTTTAAATCAGGAAGATCTACTGTAGAAGGGCTAGGCTATCTCCAGTACTCCTGGGCTTCCCTGGTGGCTCAGCTAATAAAGAATCCACTTGCAATATGGGAGACCTGGGTTTGATTCCTGGGTTGGAAAGATCCCCTGGAGAACGGAAAGGCTACCCACTCCAGTATTCCGGCCTAGAGAATTCCAAGGACTGTATAGTCCATGGCGTCACAAAGAGTTGGACACGACTGAGTGACTTTCACTTACTTGCCTGATGCTCTCAGTAGAATGAAGCTGCATCAGGGCTGTATTCCTAGTGGCTCAACCAATTCCTCCTAGTAGTAGCCTCCTGATAGATAAGTTCTTGTTAAGTAACCAAATAAATGGTTTAAAATTTTCTTTGTTTAGTATAAAGAAAGATTGCTTGTCTATGGCAAAAATACTAAAAAATGCAGGGTCTTTTCTTTCTCACTTTGTAGTCACTGTAACAGGCACCCTGTCAGATTTATGTAGGGCAGATTAATGTGGAAAGCAAGTAAGGTAATGGATATGAAGGTGCTGCGGAGTAGCTGAGTTAGGAAACTGCGGTGGCAGTCTTATGTAAGGTGTGCACTAGCAGAGAACGTTGAAAACAGTTTGGAAAAACCTTTTTAAAAATAATTTCCTTGGTCTTTTTTTTTTTTTTTTTTAAAGATAGCTCTGTTATACCAACAGCAAGCTTTGTCTTTTACATTTGTGTTCACATATCCACTTTCTGTTGATATCCTTGTGGCCAGCAGCTGTTTAGAACCTCTAGTTAGCTGCGATCTTTGGCTATAAAATAGGTAAAAACTTACAAACCCATAAAAGATTGCACCATACATTTACCTTAAAAAGATCATTGTAACTGTCAAAATTTATTTAGCTTAATAAGTTGCATAGCAAATACATGTATAATATATGTATTATGTGTACAAACACAAACATAGATACGTATGTCATATACCACATTTTACTATTTGGGGCTTTGAAAAACTAACACTGCATAAGATATAAAAGATTAGAATGTTATTTGGGTACATAATCTTTAATTCTTTATGAGTTATTTAGGACTTTCAAATGTTGAGTAGAAAACACTGTGAGCTGGAAAAACCGCTAGTTCCCTACCAGTTGTAGTGTCCTCTTTGTACACTAGATGTCAGTGTTGCCTTGTTGTGTCTGATAGTTTCTGGATTATTGTATCAAGGCGGTGGTGGTTGTTTAGTCCCCAAGTTGTGTCTGACTAAAGGAGATAGACATGTATTCTATAAAAGTTTAATTATTCCTAAAGATTATAATTAAATATAGACTAGGAATACATTTTACAGACCCGCCCCATAGTTTTCTATTAATATGCAAATTTAAAACCAGACCGAAGCATACAAATATCAAATCATTGTGTTGAATACCTGAAACTGCTATGTTACATGTCTACGGAAGCTCCATTAAACAGAAAAAGATACGATATAAAGCAATTATATTTCTTTTAGGACATATCTGAAGAGATTATAGGATCCCCCATTCCAGAACCTAGACAACGCTCAAGACTTTTGAGATCTCAGTCAGAAAGCTCTGATGAAGTTACAGAATTGGACCTTTCACATGGGAAAAAAGATGCCTTTGTTTTGGAGGTATTATTGCATTGAAATAATTTCTAAAAGTTTTTGGACTATAAGATACGTATTTTTGCAATCAAATCCTAAATTGGTGCGATTTTTATCATTACAACTGTTATAAATGTCAGAAGAATGTTTTCTTACAGAAATTACAACAAATTTGAAGATATCAAGACTTGGTAATATATCTTTTGTTTAACACCAGATGACTGATTAAATAATGTAGATGGTTTGAGAAGAATTAATGTTGGGGTTGAAATAAAAACATTAAACTTTTGGAGCTATTTTTGTAAATTTGAATTAATTTAAATAAGGTTCTATTCCTTCACTTACTATAGTTCTTATCTACTTTATAGGTTATAATGTTACTATAACATTTTTACATGTAAACATAATAATATAAGCACTGTAGTGTTTTCTTGCCGAGTTCAGAATATGTAATCGAATTTTCATTGTACAAAGACATTCAGAACTGACTTTCCTGAAGAATAAATGTGACATGAAAGGTTTATGGAACCTCTGCTTTCACAGATCTGCTTCCCAGGCACTCCCCTGTAGAATGCTTAGCTTTTAAAGGGTTGATGATCTTTCTTTGATCCTGAAGGAAAGGAAAATAAATGAAGATACTGAGAAATGTTTCCTGGTAAGGTGACAGTTGAGAGAAAAAATCCGACATCTGCATCTCAGTAAAGCAGGAAGGTGATAGTAGAATTGAACTAGGTTGAGATTGGAGGCTTGAAGAGTCTAGAACAGTGCCTGTGAATGATTAGGATGTCAGCTGTAGAAGATGCTCAAGGCTTAACTGAAATAAGAGTGTTACCTTGTAGAAAACTCAAACTATATGACTTTGTACACTTTTCTCATAATTTCTACAGTCTGAGAATGGAAAAAGAAAAGTGTAGCAGGTCAGTGAAAGATTAAGAACAAGCTCCAGGGTTCTGTTTCGAGCAGTGCTACTCAGTGTCCTGTGAAGTGGCATTGGCACCAGCTGGGAGTTTGTAAGAAATTCAGACCCTGGGGCCCCTACTCAGACCTCAAACATGAATATTTCAATGTGGGGCCCAGGAATCTTTCACAAACCTCCAGATGATTCTTAGCTTTACTTAAACCTTGATCCAGAGCATTTTTGATACTTCTGATCCTGGGATTCTAGCTAATTGGAGAATGGAAGTACTTCAAGTGTGGACAAGAAGGCAAGGTGTAGATTCAGTAAAAGAAGGGACAGAGAGACAGAGGGGTTGTGTTTGGAGAGTGCTTGAGATCTTGGTGTGAAATGTTTTGGGGAATACCACAGTTGAGGTATGGCCATGACTGTGGGTAACTGAAGCAAAGTGTAAGTGAAAGTGATTCTTGACACCTCAAGGGTATGAGATAGGACTTAGACCCCCAAGGTACAGAGGAATGTCTATATATGTCCAGTTGGATATGTTCACTATTTATAATTCACAACAGAATATTGAGATGTAAGAAAAATGGAATTTGTACTTATTCTTTTAAGATATACCTTTAAATTTATCCCTATGTAATTCTGTTTTAAAGCAGTTCCATATTTAGCCAAAAGATTTTTTAAAGTTACACTTTATTAGTTTAAACAGAGGTAGTGATTATTTATGTTATCTTTGTAAATCTTTTGAAACATGCCCTCAAAAAGTCTTGAGAAAAGGCTTGATTTTTTTTTAACCCAGTGTACTTTGTAATGTAAGATATTTCATTTAGAAGTATTTATAATTATTATTGCAGTAAAGTTTATAGATTTTAGAAAAGTTTTTTCAAATTTTATGCTTTAACTTAGGGGAAAATGGCTCTACTTTTCCTTGACGCTTTATGTTTTCTATTTAATAAATAATAAAAATAATCTTAAAAATTTGAAATAACTATATATTTATTATTTATGTGATAGGTTTAATCTTTTCATTTTCAGATTGATGACACAGATGCAATGGAAGATGTACATTCTCTCCTCACTGATGTCCCACCTCCTTCAGGTAAATAGAGAAAAATTACCTGAGAGGAGACTAATTTTGCATATCAGTATTTCGGTTCATAATTGTTATAGCACTAACTTTAAAGGCTTTGTCAGTGTTACATTCTGTCATGTTCTTTGCTGCCCAAGATCGAAAACACAGTGTTTAAAAATATTTACATTAGAACTTGTGAGCTGATTTTTAATCCTTTTATGTTTATCATTACCCCCAAAACCATGCTGATTTATTAACGTGGTCTGAAGTTTCCCAGAGGTATAGAGTTTTAGAAGAAAAAAATGAGTAGATTTTACAGTTAGGACTTCATGTAATGATTGAAATATGTTATCCTTTAACAACAAGAATAAATGAAATAGTATCATAAGTTTTAACTCTAATTTATTTTAACAGGCTTTTATAGTTGTAATACAGAAATCATGCCTGGTATAAATAATTGGACATCTGAAATACAGGTAAACCTTTTATTCTTAATTTTAAACAAGTATAGCATGTGTGATTTTGGCAAGTTTTTTCTTAACATGTGTCTTCTTTTTACCTCCTTATTGCAATTAAATCTTATCTTTTTAGAAAATAATTATTATAGTAGTAGTATGGTAGTTATTGTTTATTTTATTTTCTGTTACAGTATATAGTTAAAAATAATGAAATGACATGCCATTATATCTTCCCATATTTAGATGTTTACATCAGTAAGAGTAATCCGATTAAGCAGCCTTAACCTGACTAATCAAGCCCTTAATAAGAACTTTAATGATCTCTGTGAAAACTTGCTTAAGGTAGGAACCTTCTGACTAACTATACCTTAGTTAAAATGCCTAAGGATCATGAGATTTAAAAAGAAAAGTGCTTGTATTGTCTGGAATACCTTGCACAGTGGTAGGGACAATTATTTTTATTTATTTGTCAGTCTTAACTTGCCACCAAGTAAAATGCCAAAGTTGTCCTCTCCATCCTAATATGCCATAGTATAAAAGATATATATTTTGAGTTATTTCATAGCTTTAAACTGCATAAAAATCTGTATTTATAAATTTTTAAAATCCCTCTTTCTTATGTTTTTATGACTTAGAAATATGACTAAATATTATTGTCTGCTCAGATATTAAAACTGTATTCATTTTTTAATATCTCCATTTTTATTTTTTTAATTATTTTAATTGGAAGATAATTACTTTACAATATCGTGATGGTTTTTGCTTTATATCAACATGAATCAGCCATGGGTATACATGTGTCCCCCCCACCCAAACTGTATTCTTAATGAAAGAATAGACAAAACAGAAATGTTTTAATCTTTTGAATTTTATTTGCCACAGTAAAATATGCATTAAAAATCATTTTTTATGGATTTTTAAATTACAAGAAGTGATATTACTAATATTTTCTTTTGTGTAGAGCCTGTATTTTAAACTCCGGTCTATGATCCCCTGCTGCCTCTGCCATGTCAATTTTACAGTCTCTCTCCCTGAAGATGAATTAATTCAGGTAATTACAGTTTAGTCTATTATTAAAAAAGATTTCTTTGATCTGTTTTAATATTATACATTTGCCATAATTGAGAAGTATAAGCTGCTTTATTTCAAAATATTTTTAAACATGTTAGTATGAGTCAGACCTTATCTGTCCGTTTTACTTTTGTGAACTCTAGTTATCTAAAGGTGGAATCACATGTGTGTTCCAGCGTAATACCCACTGGGAGTTCTGTCTCAGTGTGACTTCTGCAGTCTCCATCCTTTAGAGAAGGTTCTTGAGCTTTTTCTGGAATACCTAGGTTTCGGTGTACATGTTGGGCTTAGTTGTAGTCTGAATATCTGAGTTTATGTGCAGTTCCGGTTAAGAATCTTAACCAGTAAAACTAAAGGCAGATTAGCCAGTTTGTATAAGTTGTATGTAGTGAGAAAGATCTGTGAGAAGATGATTTTGGGAATGATTACTTCGCTCATCATATTGTTTCTGTGATTCTAGGTTACAGTCACAGCAGTTGCAATAACTTTTGACAAAAATCAGGCTTTACAGACTACAAAAACACACGCTGAGAAGTTATTGCAAAGAGGTAAACCTGTGGTAGATGGGAGTATGGTTCAGTGAAAAAAATATATTTGTCTATTTTATAGTTCAGTGAAAAAATATAGAGGATAGGTAACTAAATGATATGTTTTTTGGTAAGATACTGTTACTTTTTCTGTTTTCTTTATCAGGATAACTGTATGGATAAGCATATGACTGGCTTTTTTTTGTTTCACACATGGATAGGTGGTTCACTGCTGATTACACAGAAAATGTGGCTGTTTTTTAGACTTAGATTGTATCATTAATTCTTCAGCAATTTAGAGGCTCTGAAAAAAAAGAAACTTTCTGAAGTTTAATGACTTGCTGGCTAAATAAATATCTAAAATATTTTAAGTTGAATATATTACACCTATATGCTGCTGCTGCTGCTAAGTGGCTTCAGTCGTGTCCGACTCTGTGTGACCCCATAGACGGCAGCCCACCAGGCTCCACCGTCCCTAGGATTCTCCAGGCAAGAACACTGGAGTGGGTTGCCATTTCCTTCTCCAATGCATGAAAGTGAAAAGTGAAAGTGAAGTTGCTCAGTTGAGTCCGACTCCTAGTGACCCCATGGACTGCAGCCTACCAGGCTCCTCCGTCCATGGGGTTTTCCAGGCAAGAGTACTGGAGTGGGGTGCCATTGCCTTCTCCGATTACACCTATATAGTATTGATTAAATGTCAGATTAAAAGATGTGTTAAATGATGATGTGTTCAGATACTTATCAAAAATAAATAGTAACTGGTTTAAGTATTATAGAACTACTATAGTATCAATACAAAAGTAGGATAGTAATAATTATTAGTGAGTGCTTATTCTTTGAAAGGCATTGTGCTAAGAGGTTTATATGTATCATCCTTTCTAAATCTTAACAGTCCCACCTGGAAAGATAGCAACCACTCTCAGTGTCTGCACGTGAAGGTAGAAAGCAAGGAGAAAATAACCAGAATAAATTGAGTTGGGGAAAAATAAATATATTATCCCAGATTCTTAATTTTTAAAAAATTAATAAGAGATCATTACATAGTAATTTATATTTTTTCTTGCTTCTCTAGCCTCTACAGATAATGAAGAACTTCTGCAGTTTCCCCTGGAACTCTGTTCAGATTCACTTCCTTCTCATCCTTTTCCACCAGCTAAAGGTTGGTTAAGCAAGAGAAATGCAAGCACAAATACTAGTTTCTAGCACAAATACTAGTTTCTAGATGCTTTTACTTGCTTCTTGATTGTAGGTGATCTTAACTTAATTTTGAAATGGAGATTTGTTCTTCATTCCCCATTGTATGTTTCTTCATGTTCATAAAGGGGAGAGAGTTTTGTTGCTTTCATTTTAATTTCTCTAGTAATCTCATCATAACTTATTAAGGTAATTTTTCATATAATATCCTGTTCTAATACCTCAAATATATTAAAGTTTTATTTTCAGAGATTTGGATTTCCCAAAGTTAACTGTTCACATATGGTATTTTTGATATTTTTATCTGGTGAATTTTTTCCAGCAACATTGTAACCTCTTGCAGAAACTTCTAGATTTTCTTAGACAACAAAATACTTATTTTCTTCAGAAGCTAAGTGGAGAGAGGTTTTGGGCAAGGATTAGTGCAAGTGAGAAAGGGATGAGCTTTCTGTCTTTCGGGTGTCTTATATTTGAGAAACATTTTTTCAAATGCAAAATGATTATCCCTTAATTCAGTAGCATTAGGTATATTTATATCTCTACAATCTTTGGAGAAAAATGGGAGGTAGTTTTTTCCATTTCTCTTGTGATTTCAATGTAATTCTTATAAAAATTTCAGAATTACTGTACCTTATCTTAGAGCAGTTTATATACAATAAATGTTTGTGTTTTTTCCTAAATTTTTTATTCTGAGAAATGATGCATTCATTATTTGAAATCAGATGGCCTTTCTAATGCTTACATTTTATCATGCATATGATTTCTATTTGTCAGTTACTTTATCTGATACGAAGTTAGTTATAATACATAATAGCTTTAAATTCACATTGTGTTTATATCAGTAGAGTCTTTACTAAATCAGTTCAGAGTCTATGAAGATAAATAGATCTTGACTCATATTTTGGAGCTGAAAAAGTTAAGCTACTTTCAGATTTGGAACTTTCTAACATAGTTACCATGTGGTTCTTTTTCCTTTTTGTCCAAATAAAATTCTCATTTAGAACTTCATAGAGAATTTCTTTAAAAAAAAAAAGGGATAAATCCAAAGATAATCTGAGTTCAGATTTATAACTTAAATATAGCTTTTAGAACAAAAAGCAGAACAGTCTAGAATCTTCCTTGAACTGACTTCATAAGATTTTTTTTTTTTAAACATCTGCTTTCTATAGAAACTTACATTTAACACAGGGTTAGTTTCAAACTACTTTTAGTTTTCACTTAGTTTATCCTTACCCAGCAGTGGTGAGGAGGGGGCAACTAAAACCAATAACCCTATCAGCAATAAGGTTTGATTAGTTGCTAATCTATAAAAATATTTATTTGTGGAGTTGAGGTCCCTGTCAGCTCTATTTTACCATGTTGTTAATAGCTCCTGAAATCTGCGGAAGATTAAATTTAAACTCTGTAAATTAACCATGTCTATATTGATAACTTACAGTTTCGGTAATAGCTTTCAAAATGTTTTCAAAGGTAATTAAAACTAATGCTTTTTGTAGTAATCAGTGTATTTTGCACAAATGATACTTTGTGAACTGAAAAACAAAGAAGAATTTGAGCAGAATAAGTTATATCTAAACAATACCTAAAATATTTGCAGTTTATTTTAAGGAGCATGGGAAAGGGCCATAAAGTGGACTAATAAAGCAAGAGACCTGGCTTTTTTCTCATTTCTGCTCCTGATGATATCAGATGTGAGAACTTGGGCCAGTTAATCTGCAGTTAAGCCACTGAAGTCTCAGTTCTTCATTTGTAAAATGTGAAAAGATGAAGATTCTCTCCAGCCTTTAAAATTCTTGGATTTTTTTGAGTTTCTATGGTGTATGGTTCTTCAATTATTACTAAAAACAAAAGCTAAATTATGCCTGAGGTCACATTGAGCTTCTTTGAGTTCATTTTCCAAATAGCTTCAAATCAGTTAAACCAATGATTTTTAAACTCTGTCCCTCCAAACCCTAGAATTTCTTCAGAGGTGCCTTGTGGCCTTCTAAGAGGCAAGGTGTCGGGGTTAGTGCTGGCTCACCTACCTCTGAACTAGAGTAGCTTTGATTCACTGTGCTTTCTGTGTTCGCTTTCTGTGTGATTTTGTTAGAAGAAAGGGTTTCAAAAAGTTTGAAAATCAGTGAATGAGATCCTGCTGCTTTTATCATCATCGTTGTCACCGTTATCAGCTTCATAATAATATCATCACATCTAATACTTACATATATATATATATAAAACTTTTAATACTAAGTACTTAACTGTAAAACCTACGTGCCTTTCTTTGAATGTTGTATTTTAAATTCATCAGTGAACACTAAAAAGTTTACCTGTGCATTTTTTTTAAAGTCGTGTATACTGTGGTTTATGTTGCATGCTTACTTATTGTCTTTGCTTCCTGACGTCTCTCCAGGAGAACGTGTGCTATGCTATATACATTAGAAAAAGTTATTTCAAAATATTTTAGAAAATTTGAGGATAGAATGGCTTTTGAAAGGTAGGAAACATGTAATAATAGAGTGTTATATCATGAATGTAGTAGCTGAGTATTTTAACATGAAGACAGGCTTTGAATAGAGAATAGAAATATCTGGAAACAGTTAAGCTTAGCAGTTTAGAGGAAATAGGTGGGAGATAGAAAGGCAAGGATGGGAAATAAATGTTAAAAAAAAAAAAACTTTACTTTCTTTCTGCAACCAGAGGCTTAAAAATTGACAACTGATATGATAAATAAATATAGTTTTTATAGTTAGGTCAGTTAGCTAAGCTGACTGAGGTTTATCTTTTTTAATTCTGAAAACTTTGAATACTAATTTATTTTCCATGTTCTCATCACAAATGAGATGATTTATGAAAATTTTTATTTCTTTTTAGTTGACAGAGTAGTGTCAAGAGCTATGCACAGTATGTTTATTAATACTTCCATCTTTTCACTTGTAGATAAACCTTTACTTATCTTTTGGTGTTACTGAAAATGAGAGACTCTTTGAAGAGAAGATGTTTCAATTATGTGTATTCTAATTGACTGTGTAGAGTAAGCCTGGGCCTGAGTTGTCCATCCATGTTCAGTTTTTTTCCCCTTCTATGTTTTGTTATACTTGGTTTTGTTTCTCAAGGTAAACAAAACAGTTTTGATGTGTGTCTCAAATTATGGTTGATTTCGTGTTACCTTGCTAGTTATCTTGATTTTTCTGATTTGAAATATCAAAAAGCAATTTTTGATATTTAAGTAATTTTAGTAATTTAAGTAATTTCTTAAAGAATATTATCAAGTGAAGGTCATCAAAATTCTCTGAATACTGTGAGGAACAGAGATGATGTGGCATCACCATACATTACTTTTTTTTCATATGAACCTGTGTTATAAGAAAAAAAGATAACAATAGCAATTTTTTTTTAATTTTATTTTATTTAACTTTACAATATTGTATTGGTTTTGCCATATATCAAAATGAATCTGCCACAGGTATACATGTGTTCCCCATCCTGAACCCTCCTCCCTCCCCATACCATCCCTCTGGGTCGTCCCAGTGCACCAGCCCCAAGCATCCAGTATCGTGCATCAAACCTGGACTGGCAACTTGTCTCATATATGATATTATACATATTTCAATGCCATTCTCCCAAATCATCCCACCCTCTCCCTCTCCCACAGAGTCCAAAAGACTGTTCTATACATCAGTGTCTCTTTTGCTGTCTCGTATACAGGGTTATTGTTACCATCTTTCTAAATTCCATATATATGCGTTAGTATACTGTATTGGTGTTTTTCTTTCTGGCTTACTTTACTCTGTATAATAGGCTCCAGTTTCATCCACCTCATTAGAACTGATTCAAATGTATTCTTTTTAATGGCTGAGTAATACTCCATTGTGTATATGTACCACAGCTTTCTTATCCATTCGTCTGCTGATGGACATCTAGGTTGCTTCCATGTCCTGGCTATTATAAACAGTGCTGCGATGAACATTGGGGTACATGTGTCTCTTTCCCTTCTGGTTTTCTCAGTGTGTATGCCCAGCAGTGGGATTGCTGGATCATAAGGCAGTTCTATTTCCAGTTTTTTAAGGAATCTCCACACTGTTCTCCATAGTGGCTGTACTAGTTTGCATTCCCACCAACAGTGTAAGAGGGTTCCCTTTTCTCCACACCCTCTCCAGCATTTATTGCTTGTAGACTTTTGGATCGCAGCCATTCTGACTGGCGTGAAATGATACCTCATAGTGGTTTTGATTTGCATTTCTCTGATAATGAGTGATGTTGAGCATCTTTTCATGTGTTTGTTAGCCATCTGTATGTCTTCTTTGGAGAAATGTCTATTTAGTTCTTTGGCCCATTTTTTGATTGGGTCATTTATTTTTCTGGAATTGAGCTGTAGGAGTTGCTTGTATATTTTTGAGATTAGTTGTTTGTCTATTGTGTCATTTGCTATTATTTTCTCCCATTCTGAAGGCTGTCTTTTCACCTTGCTTATAGTTTCCTTTGTTGTGCAGAAGCTTTTAAGTTTAACTAGGTCCCCTTTGTTTATTTTTGCTTTTGTTTCCAATATTCTTGGAGGTGGGTCATAGAGGATCCTGCTGTGATGTATGTCGGAGAGTGTTTTGCCCATGTTCTTCTCTAGGAGTTTTATAGTTTCTGGTCTTACGTTGAGATCTTTAATCCATTTTGAGTTTATTTTTGTGTATGGTGTTAGAAAGTGTTCTAGTTTCATTCTTTTACAAGTGGTTGACCAGTTTTCCCAGCACCACTTGTTAAAGAGATTGTCTTTAATCCATTGTATATTCTTGCCTCCTTTGTCAAAGATAAGATGTCCATATGTGCGTGGATTTATCTCTGGGCTTTCTGTTTTGTTCCATTGATCTATATTTCTGTCTTTGTGCCAGTACCATACTGTCTTGATGACTGTGGCTTTGTAGTAGAGCCTGAAGTCAGGCAGGTTGATTCCTCCAGTTCCATTCTTCTTTCTCAAGATAGCTTTGGCTATTCGAGGTTTTTTGTATTTCCATACAAATTGTGAAATTATTTGTTCTAGCTCTGTGAAGAATACCGTTGGTAGCTTGATAGGGGTTGCATTGAATCTATAAATTGCTTTGGGTAGTACACTCATTTTCACTATATTGATTCTGCCAATCCATGAACATGGTATATTTCTCCATCTATTAGTGTCCTCTTTGATTTCTTTCACCAGTGTTTTGTAGTTTTCTATATATAGGTCTTTAGTTTCTTTAGGTAGATATATTCCTAAGTATTTTATTCTTTTCATTGCAATGGTGAATGGAATTGTTTCCTTAATTTTCTCTTTCTATTTTCTCATTATTAGTGTATAGGAATGCAGGGGATTTCTGTGTGTTGATTTTATATCCTGAAACTTTACTATATTCATTGATTAGTTCTAGTAATTTTCTGGTGGAGTCTTTAGGGTTTTCTATGTAGAGGATCATGTCACCTGCAAACAGTTAGAGTTTTACTTCTTCTTTTTCAATTTGGATTCCTTTTATTTCTTTTTCTTCTCTGATTGCTGTGGCCAGAACTTCCAAAACTATGTTGAATAGTAATGGTGAAAGTGGGCACCCTTGTCTTGTTCCTGACTTTAGAGGAAATGGTTTCAATTTTTCACCATTGAGGATAATGTTTGCTGTGGGTTTGTCATATATAGCTTTTATTATGTTGAGGTATGTTCCTTCTATTCCTGCTTTCTGGAGAGTTTTTATCATAAATTTTTATGGCACTTTCATAATATTTTTCCCCTTCATTAATATCTATATGTCAATTTTTTTAATATGTCACTTCACTCTGAAATGGTTTTTAAGAGAATTTTAAAATCATATATATTTTATGAAGTGAAAAAAGATTGAGCAAATATAGTAAAAATAGAGAATCTGAGTAAATATAATCTGGGTAAAAGATGTGTATAATTTTTTTATATAAAAGATTAGCATATTGCTTTAGTAGATACACATTTAAAGACCTGAATCTTGAGATATTAGATACCATATTGTGGGACTTTAAGAACTTACGTTAGACAAACGTGTGTGAATCATATACCACTATATACACACACATATATAAATAGATATCAAATACTTTGTAAATCTAATCTATATCAGGATAATGGTTTTCACTAAAATTCTGAGAATTTAAGGCTATAAAAGTGTTTAATTGAGTCACTTTTAGTGTTTGTATACTGTTGGATGAAACTGTATAGAGGAAACATTTTTTTATTACTCCCTACCCCCCATGCTTATTTCTGCTGTCACTTGGCTTTATGCTGGGGTGGTATCCTCACGTTCAGTTGCATTAACTAGAGGCTGGGAGGAGTTCTCTTTTCACTGAGCAGTTGCTGACTAATGTGACAAACATAGGTCACATTCTGGATTTCAGTAAAAAAGAAAACTTACACCCCTCAATGCATTGTACTCCATAATTAGGTATCCACATTGGAACCTTTTTCCTTTATTTTTACAGTAGGCTATTGGAGTTTACTTTTTTGTTAAACCAAATTTGATTTTAAAATATAGTTTAATTTTTTAAACTTAAATGACTTGCTTTAAATTATTGTAAACTAGTTATTAGAAATATAAATCTATAAGAATTACAGAAATTAGCTTTTAGTTTTTCCTACCAACTAATGGTTCTGAATTCTTACAAGTATATATAATTCTTTATATTAACTAAAGTTTTTTTATATTAACAGTTCATTGCATGTCTGTTTTTTCTCTCTTATTTTTTAAGATATATTTAGTCACTATGACCAAATGGTGGGCTTCCCTGGTAGCTCAGCTGGTAAAGAATCTACCTGCAATGCAGGAGACCCCAGTTCAATTCCTGGGTCAGGAAGATCCCCTGGAGAAGGGATAAGCTACCCATTCCAGTATTCTTGGGCTTCCCTGGTGGCTCAGATGGTGAAGAATCTGCCTGCTATGCGGGAAACCTGGGTTTGATCCCTGGATTGGGAAGATACCCTGGAGGAGGGCATGGCAGCCCACTCCAGAATTCTTGCCTGGAGAATCCCCATGGACAGAAGTGCTTTGCAGGCTACAGAGTTGGGCAGGACTGAGAGACTAAGCACACGTGACCAAACGGTGAAAGTGTGAAAGTGAAGTCGCTCAGTTGTGTCCGACTCTTTGCGACCCCACAAACTGTAGCCTACCAGGCTTCTCTGTCCACGGGATTTTCCAGGCAATAGTACTGGAGTGGATTGCCATTTCCTTCTCCAGGGGATCTTCCCAAACCAGGGCTCGAACCGGGGTCTCTCACATTGTAGACAGACGCTTTACCGTCTGAGCCACCAGGGAAATCTATTAAAAATGCTAAATTTTCCTTGTTATTGGTGGCCACAGCAATCAGTAGGGGATCCTGAAAGGAGAAAGATACTGAGGGGAAAGAGAATGAATAGGAACTCTGTAAAGAGTGGAAAATGTGAAAATTGCACCTAAGAAGTGTGAAGGAAGCAAAGAGTTGGATGAAGAAGTAGAGATAGGGAATCTTAGCTTCTTCAAGGCAGCCCGAGGGCAGTAAAAGCCAATCAGGAATCGAGGGAGTGAAAAGCAAAGAAAGTTGAATTGGGCTACTGACCAAAACCCAGGATTATTTGGGGAAAAAAGATAACAAAGGATAGTAGTGAGAGGAGTGAATGATGGGGACTAAAGAAGAAAAGCAAGTGGGTTAAGATACTGTACACCTTTAATTGGAAGTTTTAATGATTCAAATAGGGCAACTAATTGTCTTTTGTCATATATGTATTATCTGTGTATTCTAGTTGAATTTTTTTCTTCTAGTGAAAAACAACTTACATTTTTCTCCATGCCTTAATAATTTTTAACTGTAATATGTCAATTTCATTATCAAACCACCAATATTTGAAGACCATTAGGGTCCAGGTATATACTGAATGTTTACATACATCATTTGTCTCACTCAGTCATTAAGCCAGATACTGATCAGTGCATTAAGGAAATGCCTAAAGGAACATAAAACCAAATTTTGATCATCATAGTTTAAAACTGAGCATGTTTAAATAGGAAAATAAAGCAATATAGTTTAGAGACTCCAGATTGCACATAGTTTTATCTGCCAGAGAATCTTTTCAGAGTTTGCAGGAATTTTTTCAGCTTTAATACTTTTCTTAGGGTGACAGGAAAAGAATGTCTCAAAGACTTTTTTAATTATTCAGAGCAAAGATGACCTGTAAAATTTAATGATAGTAAATTGTCAGAAGAGTAGTCAGTGTAAGACTTTATCGTGACTAGTACATCCCTTTGTCATTGGTATGACAGATTGTTTAGGAGGATGGAGGCATCTCAAACTTCAGAAGCACTGGCAGGGGTATAATTGAAGGAGGAAGAATTCTTGCTACATTTTCTTTTTGTTTTTCATCTGTATGCTCATTTCCACTAAACCACTTTAATCTGGATTAATCCCCCTCCCCACTCTGCTCAGGCCTGTTAAAAGTCATTAGAGTATACTAAGAAAATAGTTCTATATGTTGTTCTGCTTGCCTTGTTAACTTTCCAGCATTGTTTTTTTTTTGAGGGATCATCACTATCACTTAGTAGATTTTTTGAATAGCAAAATTGTATTCAGTGGGCAAGGAAATGGTAAGAGAACTGGGTTGCTGTGTGGCTTGATTTAAACTCTCTTTGCGGCTTCAGTGGGGACCTGACATACGAAGTGTTTGTCTCAAAGTCTTCCACAGAGATATACAAATGGCCAGAACTGAGCATTGGCTCCCCAGCAAAGCCTCAAGGACATTTAAAAAGTTTCTACTTCTGAGTATGAAATCTGTTGCCTTTTTAAAGTACTGGCTTAGAGATTGCATGGGGCTTCCCCGATGGCTCAGCAGTAGAGAATCTGCCTGCAGTGCAGGGAACAGGAGATCGGGTTTGACCCCTGGGTGGGGAAGAGCCCCTGAGAAGGAAACAGCAACCTACTGCAGTTTTCTTGCCTTAGAGAATCCCGTGGACAGAGGAGCCTGGTAGGCTATGGTCCATGGGGTCACAAAGAGTCAGACACAATTGAGCATGCACGCACTAGAGATTGCAGAGGGCTTCCCTAGTAGCTCAGACGGTAAAGCATCTTCCTGCAATGCAGGAGACCTGAGTTCGATCCCTGGGTCGGGAAGATCCCCTGGAGAAGGAAATGGCAATCCACTCCAGTATCCTTGCCTAGAAAATCCCATGGACAGAAGAGCCTGGTAGGCTGTACAGTCCATGGGATCACAAAGAGTCAGATACTACTGAGCAACTAACACACACACCACCAGAATTTCTGCTTTGTCAGTGAGCCAGACAGCTAATGTCTATGCTACCTTCTCTTGAAAAGTCTGTTACCTGGGAAGCCAAACAGTAATCAGAAGGGGCAGAGAGCCTGAGGTCATTAAATGTTTGAGGTGTTCAGACCAGTCCAAAGTGCTGAAGTCCACAGGACTAGCTTCTCTTGGGCCTTTTCTCTGATAGAAAAAAATGAGTGTCCAGGCAAACGTGGCAGAAGGTGAACCTGCTCTCCTTCAGTGAGGTCAGAAGTCTCCTGACTCATTCACATTTGAGGGCTGGGAATAAATATTTTTGCTCTCTTGTTTCTCTTCTTCTCCACTTTTGTAAAACTTTGGGGAAAGTAGTAAGTGTAGTAAGTGTACATGATAAAAAATTCAAACCCTGCAAAAAGACCACATTGTCCAAAATAAAGCTCCCTTCTCCCTTCATTTTCCTTCCCAAGAGGCAAGTGCTTCTAATAGCTATATTGTCTCTCTTTGCAAAGATGTTCTATTTATCCTTAAAAAAAAAAAAAACACACAGATAATCTACAGACCATTGTATACCTTTACTTTTTAACACTTGACATATTTGAAGATGGGAGCAGATAGATTCTACATGTATAAGCTCTTTTTGTGGACATTTCATATACAGTTGCTACCAGGGAATTGCATATTGCCAAGATAATATGAAGGTATAGAGGATAATTTAGTCATTTTCATGTTTTCTCTTAGCTTCCTCTCCCTTCTTCCCATCCCCACACGATAAAACTAGGGTCTTTAGTGCCAACTGTATTTTCTGTGTCTGTACTCAGTGAGGCTGTGCTGCCCAGGACCTCTGGGAGTCCTGGAACTCTCCTGGGATATGTGAGCCTGGGGTGGGCCACTTACTTTCCCAGCTTCTGCATTGGATCAGCTGTTGCTAGAAATTGAGTGTCAGTTCTGTTTAGTCTTCCTGCTGTAGGTCCTGTCTCCTTCTGGGCTTCCAGTACCCCTCAGGATCCCGAATCAGGAGGACACTCCCTCGAGAACTTCATGATGGCCAGGGCACACCCAGTGTGATCCCCTCACAAGTCATTTTGTGAACTTCTCCTCATGATCCCTTTTATTGGACAGCTGTGTATCTCAAGAGGAATGTTGACCACTGTACTCTCTCCAGTATTAGCTCGTGGTCACTAGCCTTAGGGAAAAAGAGGTGGAGTGGGGATGGGAGATATGTCATTGTCCCCCAGTTGGCAGATACATTCTGTATACTTCTGATTTTTGAAAAGTACAACTTTTACAAATTTAAGAATATTACCCCCAAAATCACCATATGACACAGAGACAAAAATATTATATATTTACTTATTTACTTAGTTTATAATAATAATAAAAAATGGCTGACCCAAATTATTCTTAGTGTTTTTATGAGTTATTTCTGTCTTGGCAACACTATATATCTTCAGTTATGAGATTCTTAGAAACAAAAATTCAAATATGCTAGTGTGGGTAGAGCCTGAAAATTAGAAATAGATGATGACTTTTTTTTTTTTTAATGTAGTGCTGTTTGAATTGTACAGTTCCTTAAATATGTATGATAAAAATATAAACTTTCAGGAAGAATTCAAGATGTTGCTTTTGTGAGCGTACTAGAAAGGAGGTTATAGTTTGGGATTCCTAGTTATTTCTGTGAAAAGTAGTCACCTTTTAGTTCCATAAAGTCATGATAGTTTCAGAGGAAGCTGTTGAAAGTGAAAGCTTTGAATGAGGGGGTTGGTGGTGAGGTGGGTGGGGCGGGGCTAATGTATGGTGTGTGTTTATCTATGAGACACAGGTCATTGCTTTGTCTGTAGCTCTTAATCTTACTGGCTTTTCCCCCATAGACATTTACCTTCCCTCTTTCATTTCAGATTTTCTTCCCAGTACATCGACCCTTTTCTCTGTTCAGGTTTCCCACATCCTGCTTCCCTCCCGCTAACATTTGTTACTGTGTTGATATTTTCTAACATGTAGACTTTCTGGAACTTTCTTTGTGTTATAATAACAAGTAATCTTTCTTGGCATGGTGTTTATTAACCGAGCTAGTTTTCATATATCAATAGAAACTGCCATTTTAAACCTAAGTACTTCTATTTGGTTTGCTTTTATAATGAGGCCATAAAAATTTTCTCCTATTCATCTGGTTTTTAGAGAGTATTAACCAAGAGCAAAGAGATACTGGCTTGTATTTAGCATCCAAGCTAATGTTGTTCATATTGTCTTACTAGAACACCTGGAGAGTGCAAGTTCTAACTCAGGTATACCAGCTGCACAGAGAGGTGAGTTTGTCTAATGAAGCAAATAGTCACCAAAGGTGTGAAATTCTAGCGTGGTGGTGCATAAGCATACAGACATCGAAGAAGTGCTCTGGACAATGGGATAGACACCAAAATGTGGCTTTGTTGTAGTTAGATTGTGAAATTCAAGTAATATTTACGCCATCTAGCATTTTAGTAGTGTCCCAGTTTCTAAATATAAGACTTTAGCTTTTTAATATTATTTTTTAGCTCAACAGTAGTAAAAGATATCCTTTTGAAAAGGAGAACTTGTTGGGCTCACACTTGATCCTCACTCCATGTTAATAGAAGTTTTGTTGCCAAAATCAGATGTGGAAATAGAATATTGATAAAAATGACCCTTTGGCTTCCTTGTTACTACTGGTAGAAAGAAGATCGTTTGCAAAAAATAAGTTAACTAGTGATTTTTTTTCATGTATCCTTTAACATTTGATTCTCATTATTTATTTATTCATTTATTTTTTTGATTTCAGGGCAAAAACAGGGCAAGGAATTACTCACAAAGTTCTGATTGTAAATTAAAGTCCTAAGTATAAACAGCTAAAAACAGTGTAAAATAAAAACAAGGGAAAGGAAGTTAGTTAAAACGCAGCACGTGACCCTTTCCTTGATCTTGGTAGACCCGCTTCTGTTCCCGCTAAGAGACCACACAGCTCTGACATCACCAGAGATGCTCAGCCAACCGACAACTTGGCTTTGGACAAATCAGTGTCTAAAGCTTGATTCTTTACTATCTCTCTCAACCTGACTTGAAAAGGACCACCTTTCCCCCTAAGTTACAGTTAAATTACATCATCGAGAGGAGTGTTGTGATGAGTAAGAGACGTCATCCATATTTTTTCTTTGTTTTTTCTTTTGTTTTCTGTCTGTGTTTTCAGCAACGTCAGTTGATTACAGTTCCTTTGCAGACAGATGCAGCAGCTGGATAGAGCTCATTAAACTGAAAGCTCAGACCATAAGGCGCGGATCAATTAAGACAAGTAGGCGGATGTTTCTACCACGTTGTGATTTGAGAAGCATATCCGTGATTTCCCAGTGGTGAAGGCTGGCCCTGACTACTCAGTAATAACATTGCCAATCAATCATGTGTTGGAGTGTGAAAGCTGCAGACGCTAATGGTCATTTAGCAAAAGCTTTTGAAGGGCCTTTAGATGTTTAAATTGTAGCTGCAGGGTTGTGTTGTTAGTATTTTATTTTGGGAAGGTATTCTTAGACGTATATAAATAGATATTATGTCACATAGTGGAAGGAAATTAATGAGCTTTTATTGAAGAGACTCTTTCAGGGCCCAAGGTACTCGGTAGTATATGGCATCTGTCAGATTACTAAGAGTAATGTCTAGAGTGAGAGTAGAAGGTATCTCCAGAGAGAAAGTGGCCAACTCTTACCTCACTGCTAGACTCAGCATCAGGACTAAGACTTTTTTTTTTTTTTAATCTATACTCCATGTGTTTTGGTAGACTTTGAGGTAAATGTATTTGAGTGAAAGAGTTGACATTAAAGGGAAGGAACTGTATTTAGGGGGAAGCTCACAGGCTATGAAACCAACCAGGTCTGGTTTTGAATCCTAAAAGTGTCATTTTAATAGCTGTGTGACCTTGGCAAGTTATTTAAGTTTTGTGAGCCTCAGTTTCCTCATGTGTTAAATGGGGATGACAACACCTATGTCGCTGCGTTGCTGTGAAAATTACACACACACACGTGTGTGTGTGTCTGGTTCATGGTAGTTATTTGATAAGCAGTAGGTATTTGTTATTTTATGAACAATTAACTTTTAGACAGCCAAGGTCATTTGTTAAATTTTTTAAATGACAACTTTGATCGAGAAGGTTTGGAAAAGAAACCTGCTACAACTAGTTAAGATAAGGTTTATCTACAAGTTGACAATGAAGAAGTCGTCTGAAAAAGAGATGGAAAACACTGCACTGGGAAATGTAACAACTTTCACACTCTCGTAATAATTTGTTCCTACAGCAGATTTTTTAATGCTCTACCGCTTTTTCTTTGTCTTCACTTTATAACGATCATTGTGTGTGTAGCTACACCGCATCGACATTTTCTTTTGCAGGAATGCCATTTTTCTTCCCAAAGATTCCATTCCAGCATTTCCTCTTACGTTTTTCTTTCTCTCTCTATTTGTAACTGCATGCAGTGCATGATAATTTCTTTTCTTTCATGACATGGCTTAGCCTCACAGACAGCTGAATGTTGTCACCACTTATTTGGAAACACTAGGGAATCATTGAGTCACCAACATGTGATCTTGATGCTTTCTCTTCTCTTTCCAATTTTAGCAGTGACAGTTGAAAAAGCAAGTCCAATGGGTGAAGGAAACTTCCGGAATCGTTCTGCTCCCCCTTGTGCAAATTCCACCGTTGGGGTTGTTAAGATGACACCTCTTTCTTTCATTCCTGGAGCAAAAATAACAAAATATCTTGGGATAATTAACATGTTTTTCATTCGGGAAACCACTTCTCTACGTGAGGTAATTTTATAGTTGTTATTTCATTGTGTGTGTGAATTTTCTGTGGTTGAAAGTAGTAGTATCAAAACTAAACATGTTTCAAATTGTTTTTTTGCCAAAAGTAACACACACACACACACACACACACACTTTTTGCCATAACCTGTCTGGATTGGCTGTAGATTAGGCTCAGATGGTAAAAGTGTCTGCCAGCAATGCAGGAGACCCAGGTTCAATTCCTGGGTCAGGAAGATGCCCTGGAGAAGGAAATGGCTGCTGCTACTGCTAAGTCGCTTCAGTTGTGTCTGACTCTGTGCGAACCCATAGATAGCAGCCCCGCCAGGTTCCCCCGTCCCTGGGATTCTCCAGGCAAGAACACTGGAATGGGTTGCTATTTCCTTCTCCAATGCATGAAAGTAAAAAGTGAAAGTGAAGTCGCTCAGTTGTGTCCAACTCTTAGAGACCCCATGGACTGCAGCCTACCAGGCTCCTCCGTCCATGGGATTTTCCAGGCAAGAGTACTGGAGTGGGGTGCCATTGCCTTCTCCAAGGAAATGGCAACCCCACTCTAATATTCTTGCCTGGAAAATTCCATGGACAGAGGAGCCTGGTAGGCTATAGTCCACAGGGTCGCAAAAAGTTGGACGTGACTGAGCGACTTCATTTTCACTTTCAGTATTATCACAAGAGTTGTGTTGGGTTTAAATTCATTTGTTATTAGAAGTTACAGATCCTTATCAGATGGTAAATTAAAAAAAAATAAATGTATCCATGTTTGATAGAGGTTTAAAACAGCCCTGAAAGAATAGCTTAGTTTCTCAGTAGGTATTTGCCTGAGATGGATTTAAATGGCAATTTTTTAAGAGTTCACATTAAATAGTAGGGGACTGTATCCTGAATAGATGTCTTTGGAGGTTTTTTTATATCATTTAGTTCTGTCGTTTTCTCCTGACAAAGAAGGAGGCTGCTTGTTTTCTCCTCTAGCCATCAGTGTTATTTGTTCAAGTTCTACCTCACACTGGGTATCATTAAACTTTAATTTGTTTTTTAAGTAACAGCAGTTATAATCTCTTGCTTGATGAGGTCAGAATTAAGAATCAGAGTCAGCCTATTATATCTTGCATTACAGAAGAATTTAAACTCAGGAAAAGATTATATTTCTATTTGTCTTATGTTTCTTGAGCAGGGCTGCTAAACAAATTAATATAGTGAGTAGGGAAAATGTTTAATTATTTAAATCTGAAACCCAATAAACTCTTCAAAATTTACTTTAGCAGAAGTTTGTATTTTTTAAAAGCGTGTCAATTATAAACACAACTTAATTGTGTTTTTCCCCCCCTTGTTTCACCAGCAGTGTTTCTATGCCTTCTTGGAAATGACAGCCTGCTTACTAACTCAGGCTCACCCTCCTGCACCCAGCAGAGTGCCTGGTGCAGAGTAACCACAAGCCGTTTTTGTGTAAATGAGGGAGTGACTTCTGACAGATTAATTAATTAGATAGATGTTTCCTTTAAGAAAAATTATTTTTATAATCATATTCTAATTGTGTTGAGATGGAAAAGAAACTATCTCAAGATATTCTCAAAAACCTTTTAATATAGAATTAAAATAGGCAACACTTAAATCCATTGAGGTTTGACAAATTTGGGTTTGAGAAGCTGTCATAGATTGGTGAATTAACCTTTTCCAGTTGCACATGGATATTATACTGTTGAATGCGTAAAATTTTCTTTCCAAAGTGTCTTTTCAACTGCTGAAGCAACCATACCCCGAAATGTTGCTTCACAGATTTTCCTTCAACAGAGATTTATAATACCAGCTGTAATATAGTTAATAGTATAATATGTAGTATATGCATGCATGTGGGCTAATTTGCTTCAGTTGTGTCTGGCTGTTTGCAACCCCATGACTGTAGCCCACCAGGTGTCTCTGAACATGAGATTCTCAAGGAAAGAATACTGGACTGGGTTGCCATACTCTACAGGGGATCTTCCTGACCCAGGGATTAACCCACATCTCTTACGTCTCCTGCTTTGGCAGGTGGGTTCTTGACCACTAGTGCTACCTGAGAAGCCTGTGTATAGTGTAATATCTGAAATCTGTTCATTCCTTGTTGAGTTATTTGCTTTCAATTACATAATATTAGAATTTACCCCTCTGTAGTGTCTTTTACTCTAAGAATTTTTTGATTTTATATGTAAGAGGAAAACTGATGAAAGTAGAAGAAAAGACTGTCCTGGACTGTGATTGAGTCAGAGGGAGGCTGAAGCAACTCCTTTAATTCCTTAATGACAAACTTTATGTAGGATCCTGTAGCTTTTCAGAAAAATGTGACCTAGACAAATGCTTTTTCTAACAGTGTATTAAATTTTGCCCTTACCTTCCAATTTGAAGTTGGAAATTTCTTCCTAGACTGTAAAAAACCTTCAGTAAAATTTGTGGGAAATTTAGATTGTAAAGCGTTCTAAGCTATCAGCTAGCCTTTGGTTTCTGTCTTGTTTGGTTTTGAACACTGCAAAAGTTCCCCAAATTGTTGGATTTCCTTCCATGACAAATATGTATAGATCACTGGGTACATGCCCCTGTTGAAACAGGTGTTAGCGTATATAGTTGTGAGCATGGCAGATGCGGTCCCTGGCATGATGGAATTTAGTGGACAGTAAGTAAATCATCATCATGTGGTGAATAGATAGCTCTTAGTAATAGTAAGTCATATAAAGAAATACAACAAGGGCTCTCAGAGAATATTAACAGGAGAATGTAATTTAGGTCTGATAGGGTAGATTGCCAGAGAAGGCAATAGCACCCCACTCCAGTACTCTTGCCTGGAAAATCCCATGGATGGAGGAGGCTGGTAGGCTGCAGTCCATGGGGTCTCGAATCAGACACAACTGAGCGACTTCACTTTCACTTTTCACTTTCATGCACTGGAGAAGGAAATAGCAACCCACTCCAGTGTTCTTGCCTGGAGAATCCCAGGGACGGGGGAGCCTGGTGGGCTGCCGTCTATGGGGTCACACAGAGTCAGACACGATTGAAGCGACTTAGCAGCAACAGCAGCGGGGTAGATTGCTCTGAAGAAGTCACGTGTAAACCAGGACCTGAAGAATTGAGTATGAGTTACCCTGGTGGAAAATTGGGTATGGACCCTTCATGTACAATGACCCCGAGGCTGGAAAAGGTGTCAAACCTTCAAGAAACTGTAAAAGACAAGTGTGACTTGGAACATGGTTCATTTTCAAAGTGGGAGATATGGATAGCAGGGAAGTCTCATTGTTTATATTTACCATCAATTTATTTGAATGATGACGGGAACAGCTTCATGGAGGGAGGTGTTGACAGTGGAGGAACAGTTAGAACTCTTGCTCTGCCATCTGTCCACTAGCTCTGTGTTCCACCTTCATCATGGACACGTCACATGAGCTTCAGTTCCATCATCTCTAAAATCAAGATAGTAATCCCTGTTGGGATTATGACACACCTTAATAACTGAACACCAACAATAATCCCTGTTGTAGACGTGTTAGGTAAAGGTTTTTCATTCATGCAACAGGTCTGCATGGTGAAGGAAATTAAAAGGACCATCCATTATAGTAAGATCACTTAAACTGTTTTAATATATATTCTTTGATGTTTTATGTACATTCATTTACCCAGGTATATAGTTTGGTTTGCTTGTGCATTGTCCTTTAGGAAGGTGGAGTCAGTGGTTTTCTCCATGCTTTTATCGCTGAAGTGTTTGCAATGGTGCGTGCACACGTGGCTGCGCTGGGAGGGAATGCTGTCGTCTCCTACATAATGAAGCAGTGTGTCTTCATGGAGAATCCAAACAAAAACCAGGTGAGGTGGAGTTAAAAACCTCTGATGGGGAGACCCTACGAATTCACCCTATGGCCTTTTCACCTCCCACCCGCCTCCAAAAAAGAGAATTGTTCCTCAGAGCTCTTTGATTCCAGAGGCTTAAAACATGTTTTAGTAAATATTTTGGTAACTGTGGTCATACATAGGTCAGGTGTTGTTTTCACATCCCCAGTGACTAGTTAGTCTGAAATACCTCTGGAAGTTTTGCTCCTAAATTACTTTTCCCACCACCTTCTTAGGGGGGGTGTTTTTGGGATCCAGTGATGGCTAATGGAGGACAGTTAAAGATGCCCTCTGGTTTGAGCTGTGATGCTGTCCACTTCTGACTGCCCTGCTGGTAAAGAGTACATCCTGATGGGGCCACACTGTTAATTCTAATAAGTAATATAATTTTGTTAATGAGGATAGGGGAGTGTTACTTAGGTTAAATTTTAGAATAGATTTCTCTTATCAGCTTTGTTAACATAATAATTCACTTACAACTGTTAAACATAGTCCTTTAAAAAATTAAATAACTATATTAATGAATTTTTTTGTTTCCTTTCCTATGCATTGCCTTCTTAGCCTTTGCTCATTTTTTTCTTGAACTGTATGCCTGTTTCTGCTCTACAGAAACAGTAGAACATAAACACTGCCCCCAGCATAACAGGAGAGTATGAGCGTGTTACTGAAATGTAACTGAAATGTGTTATTCTTTTAGGCACAGTGTCTTATAAACGTCAGTGGTGATGCGGTGGTTTTTGTTCGTGAATCTGAATTAGAAGTGGTGTCTACTCCGCAGCCTGCTGCCAGTTGCCAGCCCTCATGTACTGGAGGAGAAGTCACAACCTGAAGTCAGTTAGAAAGAGCTCAACTAAATGACATTCATCAATTTCCTTTGTCATTCATTTATCGTACTAGACATAAAAAATGAACTTAATATGAGAGAATTAAGAAAGAATTGATCCCATATGAGAATGTTTGATTTGAATGGGATCGCTTGGAGGCATGAGAATTTTCGAATCTTGACGTTTTTTTTAACCAAGGCTAGACAGACAGGCCTTATGGAGGCTTGACTCCCCAGGAAGTTCAGATAAATTTCTCTGAGAACTGTAGCAAAGATGCAAGCTATTTATAATTTATGTTGATTTTAATAAAATCGTAATTTAAATTATCAGGAAATTAGGCTAGCTATCCTGGTGTAATTTATAAAAATTAAGCAAGAAATTAACAAATTGTTAATAAATAATCTGATTTGAGGAATGTATAGGGAAAATGGAGAAAAGTTTTCAGAAAACTGTGAGTTTATTAATGTGTTATTTTGATGAAGAATCTGGTAACAGCTGAAAGGGAAAAGTACTTTAGCCATCTTTGAAAAAGGAGTTAAGCTTCTGTGACTTGTATCTTAATTGCTGCAAAAGTAAAATCTGTTTATCAGAGCCAGTGTCCTTTTATCGGAAGCTTAATAATATCTCTAAGGAAGGAGGAAAAAATTACTATATAACTTCATTTTTACCCAAGTTTCAATTTGTGTTTAATTTTTCTGGAAGGGGCTTGGCTTCAACTGGGAAGAACAAGCCAATGAGTTTTGTTGAAGTAGTTAAAATATGATTGATCTAGTTGGAACATAAAATTATTTTCTAATAAAGTCATACTGAACTCTTACAAATAAACAGAATTTTAGTACTATCTTATTAGGGGTTTGGGGTGGTGAGGTAGACTGTATTTGGCATAGAATTTGGAAATGTAACTTGAATGTAAATATGCTGCAGAATGTTGAATGTATAGATAGAAATACTTTTTTTTTTTGTCAATGCCAAATACATATTACAGATGAACCTTTAAAAGTACATTCCTCCTTTGGACAATAAAATTTCTTTTTAAAACTCATGATTTTGCTCTTCCAGGATAACAACTGCCCTAAAGATTAGGAGTCGTTTCCTTGTTATCACAGGTGTCAATATTTTTCTGTATTTTGTTTATAATTTTATTTTTTAAATAAAAGATTTTATAAACTGGAATATTCCTAAATCTGTTTTTTTGCCCCTTTGTAGTATTGTCAGTGGTCAGAAATCACTTTCCATATGATCGTCTTCATTGCTTTAGTCAACAATCTTCTGTTGTATGTCTGTTCTTCATTTGGAGGGGAAATACACTTGTAATTGTGCCACTTTCGTTGTTGGTGGTAGGAAACCTGCACGGTTAAGTGAGAAAATGTGTGTAGCTTGGGATGAAGGTGGCTTCCCCAAGAGGATAATACTTAAGCTCATTCTGGAAAAACAGGTACTTGGAATTGACTGACTTGTTCATAGTTTTATCCATACATACAACAGCTATTTTGTGATTCCTGAGTATGTTTCTGAGTTCTTTCTTGGCAGGGGCTTAATAATGTAGCTCACTGGTTGAGTACCTGTTTTGTGTCATATCCTGTGCATGTTGTTGTTGTTCAATCACTAAGTCATGTTTAACTCTGCGACCCCATGGACTGCAGCATGCCTGGCTCCTGTCCTCCACTACATTCTGGAGTTTGCTCAAATTCATGTCAGCTGAGTCAGTGATGCTATCTGCTAGCTGTCTGATCCTCTGCTGTCCCCTTCTCTTTTTGCCTTCAATTTTCCCCAGCATCAGGGTCTTTTCCAATGAGTTAGCTCTTCCCGTCAGGTGGCCAAAGTATTGGAGCTTCAGCAACAGTCCTTCCAATGAATATTGAGGGTTGATTTCCTTTAGGTTTGTGCATGTACCTTATTACTAATGTTTAAAACATAATACTGGCTGTTTTTGTTTTACCTTTTGAGACCAAAATGTATTTCCATTTTGGTCTCAACATTTGGATACTTAACAGAGGCACAGACTGATTTCTAGAAAAGCTAGAGTTTCTATAACTACTCAGGTTTTCTGTCTGCTGACACAGGCCATTTGCTCAATGTGGGTCACATGTGAGGTAGTCAGCCCATGCCAGAAATGGCTCCTTCTGGAAAGGCTGATGTTACCTGATGCCGAAAGAGTTGCTGCTGTTCATTGTGTGTAAGCTGCCTCAGAAACATCATTTTAGACAAACGTACTGGGACTTAATCTTTTGGAAATATTGAGGCCAGTGACAGGACTTTAGCACACCTTGTAGTATCTCATTCTCTATTGGTACTCCAAAGCTTAAACGACACAAGTTATCCAATCCTTTGTTAGATTTGCTAAACTCACTATCCCATTTCCTCACTTCCCGTGTGTGTGTGTTTAGTCACTCAGTTATCTCCAACTCTTTGTGACCCCATGGACTGTACCCCACCAGGCGCCTTTGTCCATGGAATTTCCCAGGCAAGAATACTGGAGTGGGTTTCCATATTCTTTTCCAAGGGGATTTTCCCTACCCAGGAATTGAACCTGCATCTCCTATGTCTCCAGCGTTGTAGGAGGATTCTTCACCTGCTGAGCCATCCAGGAAGCCCTACTCTGCCATAAACCATCACCAGGTTTCCATCATCTGATCTACCCCTAAATTTGAACTTGCCAAGGATGCAAGTATTGGACTGCAGTATCAGGTAGCTAAGAAGCTTCATGCATACACAAACAGTTTTTCATAAATTGGATCAAGTACCTAATTTTTAAGTATATTGGTGTTTTTTTTTTTTTTTTTACCTTTTCACCTGGTTTTCTCTTCCCCCATCTTATCCCTCCCAATCCATGTTAATAACCTAGTATGTATTCTTACATATTAAAATATGCTAATTTATAATTTACATTCAATAAAATTTATCTATTTTAAATGTACGAGTCAAAGTTTGACAAATAGATTCAGTTGTGTAACCAAGATAACATTTCATCACCAAGGAGAATGCCTTGTGCCCCTTTGCAGTCAGTTAACTTACCCCCTCCATGTCAATACGATCTTGTGCTTGGTAACTTTCACTTAGTATGAGGCATCCCATTTGGACAACATTTTTGGCTATTATGAATAAAACTTTTATTTAAGTTCACACTTTCTCGTGAAACTTGTGTTTCTGTTCTATGAGGTCTTTCAAACAGTACTGTGAGAATCTGATCTAAGCTCTGGAACTCTTCTCCAGAAAAATAAGCACAGAGGTGAAATTTTGCACACTATTTCAGGTTTGTTGAAGCCCCATTGTTGAGCTCAAGTTAAATTTAGTACAGGCCCCAGGTGGTGCTAGGGGTGAAGAACAATGCAGGAGACATAAGGGGCGTGGGTTCCATCTCTGCATGTGGAAGATCCCCTGGAGGAGGGCATGGCAACCCACCCTAGTATTGCCTAAAGAACCCTATGGACAGAGAAGCCTGGTGGGCTACAGTCCATGGGGTCAGAGTCAGACATGACTGAAGCAACTTAGCACAGCACAGCATATGGAGGGGAATAAGGAACCAGGCTGAAGGAAACATTAGGAAGATTTGGGTAAATCCTATCCTAAAATGTTTGCCTCTTCTCCAGTAGAAAAGACATTTTTAAGATTAGACGTTTAAATATTTGAAAGATGTATATTTATGGTAGGCAGGATGATGTCCCCCCGGCCTCCCACCTCCCAGCAAAGATGTGCACAGCCTAACCTGCAGGGCCTGTGAACATATTACCTTACGTGACAAAAGGGACTTCACAGATAGTGTCAAAGCTAAAGACCTAGAGATGGGCGAATTATCTAAGTTTATCTGTGAAAGTCCTAGAACCTAATCTTTCTTCTTGAAATTCAGCAATGGCAGGTTGAGTTTACCTCTCAAAGAGGGATAGGAGACTAGGTCATAGAGATTCTTTTGAGAGGTGAACTCAACTGCCATTGCTGACTTTCAAGAAGAAAGAAGAGAGCTATAAACCAAGGAATGTGGGTGGCATCTCAATGCTGGGAATGGCCACCAGCTGACAGCTAGCCAGGAAACAGGGTTCTCAGTTCTACACCTGCAAGAACTGAATGTTGCCTCACCTCAAATGGAGGAGGAAATGGATTCTTTCCTTTGAGCCTGCAGAAAGGGGTTTTAGCCTAGGGAGACTCACATCAGACTTAATGACCTGTGGAACTGTAAGCTAAACTTGTATAAGTCACTAAGTTTGCAGTCATTTTTTAATAGTAGGAATAGTAAACTAATACAAGTTCTCATAAGTATAAACTGAAGAGATATAGTTCAAATATCAAATACAGTGCTCTTTATGAGTGACTAAGCACAATAACCTCAGATATGCAGATGACACCACCCTTATGGCAGAAAGTGAAGAGGAACTAAAAAGCCTCTTGATGAAAGTGGAGAGCAAAAAAGTTGGCTTAAAGCTCAACATTCAGAAAATGAAGATCATGGCATCCAGTCCCATCACTTCATGGAAAATAGATGGGGAAACAGTGGAAACAGTGTCAGACTTTATTTTTGAGGGCTCCAAAATCACTGCAGATGGTGACTGCAGCCATGAAATTAAAAGAGGCTTACTCCTTGGAAGGAAGGTTATGACCAACCTAGATAGCATATTCAAAAGCAGAGACATTACTTTGCCAACAAAGGTTCGTCTAGTCAAGGCTATGGTTTTTCCTGTGGTCATGTATGGCTGTGAGAGTTCGCCGGACCCCGGCAAGAGTTGGACTGTGAAGAAGGCTGAGCGCCGAAGAATTGATGCTTTTGAACTGTGGTGTTGGAGAAGACTCTTGAGAGTCCCTTGGACTGCAAGGAGATCCAACCAGTCCATTCTGAAGGAGATCAGCCCTGGAATTTCTTTGGAAGGAATGATGCTAAAGCTGAAACTCCAGTACTTTGGCCACCTCATGCGAAGAGTTGACTCCTTGGAAAAGACTCTGATGCTGGGAGGGATTGGGGGCAGGAGGAGAAGGGGACGACAGAGGATGAGATGGCTGGATGGCATCACTGACTCGATGGACGTGAATCTGAGTGAACTCTGGGAGTTGGTGATGGACAGGGAGGCCTGGTGTGCTGCGATTCATGGGGTCGCAAAGAGTCGGACATGACTGAGCGACTGAACTGAACTGAAGCACAGCACATAGTAATAACATCTAATACAAAATGCTTCACTAACTCAAGGTACGAGTATAGTTGTATCTCTTTTGTTTTCCAATTAATTTTTTAATACTCATTGACTAAGCAGAAATTCATGATCTCCAGTCTTTGAAGTTGCCTTCAATTCTAGGTCTCAGCCCCCAAAGCACTCAGCTCTCAGAACCTCTTTGGTTTGCACTTGCTTCTCATTGCCACATGGTGTCACTGTTGTAACGGGTTCCACATAGTAGAGCAGACGATGCTGGTTTTTCTGCAGTGAGGATGTCAAACTGGCCAAGATGCGCATGTATGTTTCCAGGATTCTTTAGCAAGTAATTTTCTTCATGCCTGCTCCATCTGAGGAAACCTGCCAAAATTCAGTTTATGGTGCTCAACTGTTTATTGAGTTCTGAGAGTTACAAATTCTAGATATCAGGGGGTTTTTTTTTGTTTTTTTTTTTTAATATGTACTTTGCACACATTTCCCCTCAGTTTGTGGCTTATTTTGCATTCTTTAAACATTATCTCTGAGGAATAGAAATTTTAAATTTCGGTGAGGTCTAATTCTTTTTTTTGTTGTTTTGTAATTTGTGTGGTGTTCTAAGAAATTTTTGCCTAATGAACCTCGAAAACATTTTCTAGAAATTTCAGTTTTTGCCTCTACATTTAAGTACATGATCATTTCAATTTACATTTGTATATGGTGTAAGGTAGGGGTCAAGGATTTATTCATTCATTCATTCCTTTGCTTGCATATGGATGTTGAATTGCTCCAGCAATGACAATGTTGACTAGCTCTGCTACACTGGATTGACAGGACCTCTTGGTTGAGAACTGATTTTTAGTATATACAAATATTGATTATTTACATTGGTATTGCATCCTGCATCCAGGATGTATTGATTCATTAGCTTTTTCTGTATTTCTTTGGAGTTTTTATGTGGAGAATCATTTTTATGACTGTACATGGGGACGGTTTTATTTATTCCTTTGAATCTAGTGTATATTTATTTTTCTTGTTCCTTACTTAATTGGCTTTATTAGTAATTATCTTAGTAAATTATTAAGTATAATGTAGAATGATAAGAGTGGATATTCTAACCTTGTTCCAGATCTCAGGGGGCGAAGAAGCATATTTTCAAAGAAGCAGCTTTTGGTTTCATTGATTTTTCTCTACTGTTTTCCCCTCTGTTTTCAGACTCTGTGTCTGCTTTTACCTTTATATTTCCTTCTTTATACTTGCTTTTGGTTTAATTTTCTCTTATTTTTCTAGTTTCTTAAGGCAGAAGCTTAGATCATGGATTTGAGGCCTCTTTTCTAATGTAAAATTGAATGTGACACATTTCTCTATATACACTCCTTGAAGAGGCTCCCCAAATTTTTATATTTTTCTTAAATTCAAAATAGTTCACAATTTTCCTTTTAACTTCCTCTTGAACTAATGAGTTGTTTAAAAGAGTGTTAATTTCCAAATATTTAGGGATTTTTCCAGTTATTTTTTTGTGGTGATAGCCAGATTGAGTCTTTCAGCAATTTTGAAGTTTATAATACATGATGTTCGTAGTGATGCTTTCTAAGGCCCATTTGACTTCACATTCCAGGATGTCTGGCCTTTGACTGTGTGGATCACAATAAACTGTAGAAAATTCTGAAAGAGATGGGAATACCAGGCCACCTGACCTGCCTCTTGAGAAATCTGTATGCAGGTCAAGAAGCAACAGTTAGAACTGGACATGGAACAACAGACTGGTTCCAAATAGGAAAAGGACTACGTCAAGGCTGTATATTGTCACCCTGCTTATTTAACTTCTATGCAGAGTACATCATGAGAAACGCTGGACTGGAAGAAACACAAGCTGGAATCAAGATTGCTGGGAGAAATATCAATAATCTCAGATATGCAGATGACACCACCCTTATGGCAGAAAGTGAAGAGGAACTAAAAAGCCTCTTGATGAAAGTGAAAGTGGAGAGTAAAAAAGTTGGCTTAAAGCTCAACATTCAGAAAATGAAGATCATGGCATCTGGTCCCATCACTTCATGGGAAGTAGATGGGGAAACAGTGGAAACAGTGTCAGACTTTATTTTTTTGGGCTCCAAAATCACTGCAGATGGTGACTGCAGCCATGAAATTAAAAGATGCTTACTCCTTGGAAGGAAAGTTATGTCCAACCTAGATAGCATATTCAAAAGCAGAGACATTACTTTGCCAACACAGGTCCATCTAGTCAAGGCTATGGTTTTTCCTGTGGTCCTGTATGGATGTGAGAGTTGGACTGTGAAGAAGGCTGTGTGCTGAAGAATTGATGCCTTTGAACTGTGGTGCTGGAGAAGACTCTTGAGAGTCCCTTGGACTGCAAGGAGATCCAACCAGTCCATTCTGAAGGAGATCAGCCCTGGGATTTCTTTGGAAGAAATGATGCTAAAGCTGAAACTCCAGTACTTTGGCCACCTCATGCAAAGAGTTGACTCATTGGAAAAGACTCTGATGCTGGGAGGGATTGGGGGCAGGAGGAGAAGGGGACGACAGAGGATGAGATGGCTGGATGGCATCACTGACTCGATGGACGTGAGTCTGAGTGAACTCCGGGAGTTGGTGATGGACAGGGAGGCCTGGCGTGCTGCGATTCATGGGGTCACAAAGAGTCGGACACGACTGAGCGACTGAACTGAACTGAACTGAATACATGATGTTGACTGTAATAACTATGCTGTGCGTTGGAGCTCCAAGACTTACTTATCTATTGTTTGCAAGTTTTTACCCTTAAAGAGCATCTCCCCAATGCCCCCACTGATTCCCCATCCTGAGCTCTGATAACTACCATCCTATTCTCTGTTTCTATGAGTTCAACTTTTCATTTTAAAATGTTTACTGTTTATTTAGCTTATTGATATAATTGATGTGTAACCTTGTGTAAGGTTAGGGTGTGCAATTTTTTATTAATTTGTTACATTTATGTATTGCAATATGATTGCCACCATACTGTTAACTAATACCTCTATTTGCTCATGTAATTATCATTTCTTTTTTGTGATGGGAATAATTAAGATCTAGTCTCTTGGCAAGTGTTATGTTTGAAACACAGTATGTTGTCTATAATCACTATACTATAACAAGTTTTATTTTTTTAAGATTCTACATACCTTACAGTATTTGTGTCTTTGTCTGACTTATCTCACTCAGCATAATATCCTCAAGGTCAGATTTTCTGATTTCATTTTGTCTTCAAAATTGACATATAAATTTTGCCTCTTCTTAATATAGCTTTGGTGGTTGCTCTAGACTCTTCAATATGTATTTTCATATTTATCACAGTCTACCATTAAATAATAGTATAGCAGCATAACTTTGCAGTTCAAGAATATTCTTTGAATGATTGAAATCAATTTTACTTTTCATTTTTTTCCCTTTGGACTTTATCAGCTTCCTAGGGTGAACATTTAGCTTGTTTATTGTCACTCTTAGTTAGATACACTTTCTAACTAATACACTCTTAGATACACTTAGATACACTCTCATAAGTGTATCTAAAGTTATAAATTCCCCTGCAATTGCTTTTTTATCATCTCACACGTTTAATTCAGTATCTCTAGATTTTTACCTGAATATTAGTAATTACCATTATGATGTCTTCATTAGAAGTGTATTCTTAGTTTCCAAAAGCATGTTGTTGTTGTTGTTTTCTTTGGTGTTTTCTAATTAAGTTGCACTATGATAAGATATTGTGATCTCAATAAGTTCTTTGAAAATTGTTGAAAATTCCCTGGTTGTTTTTCTGTTCAGTTTATGTAACTGTTTGATATGCACTTGAAAAGAAAATTCATTTGTTGCAAGCAAGTTATATATCTCTATATCATCTATCTGTCATCTATCATCATGGCTCTATTAAATCAAGCTTATTAATTACGTTATTGAATCTTCTACATCCTTACCACTATTTTTGTCCCCTTGACCTGTCAATTTCTGAAAGAGGTGACTGTGGTGCATTGATTACACTGATGGCCCTAAATAATGGCCTCCAGGTAACCAGGCATTTAGCATATGACTTTGTGGCTCCTACCATCAAGAGGTGGACTCCATTTCCCCAGATTTTGAGGAAACAGACTGGCCTCCTGCTTTGCAAAGGCCAATGGGATAAAGCAGGAGTATATCTGCTTACACTGCACTTGGATCACACATGTACTCTACTGTGCGTTTCTGCTTTCTCTCTGGAACCTCTACCATGCCATGCAAACAGGCCCTGGCTAGTCTGCTAGAAGCTGAGGAACTTTGTGAAGCAAAAATAAGTCCTTCTGAGTCCATCCCACACTTGAATTAATTAACTGTTAGGTAGATTCATAAATAGTAATGAATGACAATTGCTTTAAGCCAAAGAGTTTGAGGGTAATTTTTATGAAGGAATAACTAACTGATACATAATTTTAAAAATTTTCCACTGTAATTATGTAGTTGTCAATTATTACTAATGATGACATTTTGGAGAATGTGACTTTAAGTCTATTATCTCTGAATTAGGCAGACTTATCTGGTTCCTAACAATGTAGAGTAACCACAGGACTCCTTCCTTACTGAGGCGCAAAACAGAACAGAGCAGAATTTGTGTTCTCTACTGATAGATCAGATCAGATCAGATCAGTTGCTCAGTCGTGTCCAAGTCTTTGCGACCCCATGAATCACAGCACGCCAGGCCTCCCTGTCCATCACCAACTCCCGGAGTTCACTCAGACTCACGTCCATCCAGTCAGTGATGCCATCCAGCCATCTCATCCTCTGTCGTCCCCTTCTCCTCCTGCCCTCAATCCCTCCTAGCATCAGAGTCTTTTCCAAGGAGTCAACTCTTCGCATGAGGTGGCCAAAGTACTGGAGTTTCAGCTTTAGCATCATTCCTTCCAAAGAAATCCCAGGGCTGATCTGCTTCAGAATGGACTGGTTGGATCTCCTTGCAGTCCAAGGGACTCTCAAGAGTCTTCTCCAACACCACAGTTCAAAAGCATCAATTCTTCAGCACTCAGCCTTCTTCACAGTCCAACTCTCACAGCTATACATGACCACAGGAAAAACCATAGCCTTGACTAGACGGACCTTTGTTGGCAAAGTAATGTCTCTGCTTTTGAATATGCTATCTAGGTTGGTCATAACCTTCCTTCCAAGGAGTAAGCGTCTTTTAATTTCATGGCTGTAGTCACCATCTGCAGTAATTTTGGAGCCCCCCAAAAATAAAGTCTGACACTATTTCCACTGTTTCCCCGTCTATTTCCCATGAAGTGATGGGACCGGATGCCATGATCTTCGTTTTCTGAATGTTGAGCTTTAAGCCAACTTTTTCACTCTTCACTTTCAATTTCATCAAGAGGCTTTTTAGTTCCTCTTCACTTTCTGCCATAAGGGTGGTGTCATCTGCATATCTGAGGTTGTTGATAGATGATCCCAAAGATTAGAAGGGACTGAGCTGTAGCTAGAGAAAGCCTGCATACAGTGTGGAAGGACACTTAAGGACACTTGTGGTTACATGTAGGACCCACCTGGATTAACCAGGATAACCTCCCCATCTCAAGATCCTTAATCCCATCAGCAAAGCCCCTTTGGTATATAAAATAATATTCACAGATCTGGATTTAGGGCATGGCTGTCTCTGGGGCCCTTTAAGGAGCCTACCACATATATGTTTTTTTTTTCTTAAAAAAAAATTGCTTATTTATTTGTCTGCATCAGGTCTTAGATGTGGCACTCTGGATCTTCTGAGCATCATGCAGGCTCTTTCATTGCAGTGCAGGGTCTTCTCTCTAGTTGTGGCACATGGGCTCAGTAGTTGCGGCACAGGGTATGTGACATGTGGTTCCCCAAGCAGGGATCAAACTTGCGTCCCCTGCATTGCAAGGCAGATTCTTAACCACTGGACCATGAGATAAGTCCTCATGTACCCATTCTTAGTATGTTATTTCTCTAACAAGTCGAAACTTTTGAGTGTTCCTATATTTCTCCCAAATAAGCAAAGATTTAATGTTACTGTCTATGATTTTTAATTCTCACACTTTAAAACATAAACAAATTGTGGTTGTTTCTGAGTTTTATGTATTTATGGAGATTACTGATGTACTTTTCTGATATCTACTTAGCATTGCTTTTTGTGTACCATTCCTTTTTTCTGGGTTTATTTTCATTCTTGCATCACAAGTATATTTATTAGAATTTAGTTTGCTCAGGTCCTGTGCATATTTAAAATTTTGTATCTGAAATTTTTTTGTTCCACTTTCACTATGTAGTATAATTGACTCTATAATTCTAGGTTCACAATATTTTTCCCTCCGAAGAGTACCATATTTTCTAGCAGAGCACCAGATACCTAGGGGTGAATGAATGAATGAACTTTACAGATATTAAGAGAACAGAAGAGTGAAAATAATCATTAGGATGAAAACATGGACTGGCGTTCAGAAGAACTGGCCTTAAATGCCAGAGTTCCTTATCACAGTTTGGTTTAGACAAAGCCACTTAACATAACAATCTCACTTGAAAATGGGGATATTAATCTGTGCCCTAAATCACAATGGTCTTGTGAGTTTCCAAATAAAAAGAAAATAATGGATCTGAACATTCTTTGTGAATTGTAAAATTTTACAATATCTGAGTAATCAATTAATTGTTATATTAATTATTTTTATAAGTAATTGATTACTCAGAAATGGTGACTGCATTTCATGGCATCCATGAAAAAGACTCTTGCTTCGTGGAAGAAAAGTTATGACAAAACTAGACAGCATATTAAAAAGCAGAGACAAAAAAATAAATAAAAATAAAAAGCAGAGACATAACTTTGCCAACAAAGATCCATCTAGTCAAAGGTATGGTTTTTCCAGTAGTCATGTATGAATGTGAGTTGAACTATAAAGAAAGTTGAGCGTCAAAGAATTGTTGCTTTTGAACTGTGGTGTTGGAGAAGGTTCTTGAGAGTCCCTTGAACAGCAAGGAGATCAAACCAACTCAATGGACATGAGTTTGAGTAAATTTCGGGAGTTGGTGATAGTGCAGTCCATGGGGTCACAAAGAGTCGGACACGACTGAGCGACTGAACTGAACTGAACTGAAAAGCATTTCCAAAACGCTGATTTAAATCTACATCCACTTACTGGGCTTGAGAGTGTCTCTTTCAAATGATTCAGAGTATTTGACAAGGTTGATTTTTTTTTTATTGCTAAACAAGGGAATGATTATGTTTCACAAACATAACTTTGACCTGTGAGATTTAATTACATCAATTAGTAAAAAGTATATTGCCACAGCAAGGGGCTTCCCTGATAGCTCAGTTGGTAAAGAATCCACCTGCAATGCAGGAGATCCCCGGTTCAGTTCCTGAGTTGGGAAGATCTGCTGGAGAAGGGATAGTGAATACCCACTGTAGTATTCTGGCCTGGAGAATTCCATGCAGTGTATAGTCCAAGGGGTCGTAAAGAGTTGGACACGACTGAGCAACTTTCACTTCACTTTCATATTGCCACAGCAAAATATATTGTGTATCTGAAGACTCTTCTCTAGTATATCAGTACAGCGTTTCCATAGTGATGGTTTTTGACGTAACTTTATGTGTAAAAGGTTAATTAGAAGCCTTGATGTTCCTAGCAGTAATGTTTTCTTGACAGGAAATTATTTATTTGAGATTGTTTAAGGGAGTTGATGAGATCTGTAGAGAAGATGACAGATGAAGCTTAGAATGAATAATGAACCAGAATCTGTAATGGTTAGAAAACATTTTGCATTGCAGTCAGTCACACATAGCACTTTATCCTCACAGGTAAGATTTTCAAAGAAAATCTGTGAAATTTTCTTTGCAAATCTTACTAGGCTTCAGGTTGAGGGAACAAGGTGGATTCTTTATGGCATAAGAATGAAGGTAACTATTCCATACCCATAAGACAAAAAGGCACGCATGCATGTTTTAATAGCAGAGTCATCTGGGTGAATTGCTCTTGCCTGCCTTGGGTGGAGTTTGCTAGGTGTTTTTAGAGAAACAATCTAAATAGAAAGGATCTATTTACAGACATTCTCATCTCTTTCTCCCTCTCTGAAGTTGAGGAAATTGAGGAGTAATCATTTCTATTTTTGCTTGGTCACATTCAGTTATGTTGGATGGACCTTTGCCAAAATTTCCATTGATCAGTCTCCTAATCCTCCACTTTGAAATAAAGTACTCAGCCATTATTGGATCCCAGGATAGATAGAAGAGATACTTATTGGTCCCTAAGATATTCCTCCACACATTGGCATAAATACCTCATTTACCAGAGTGGTTATAATGATGGAAATAAAAGATGAAGCATCAGTTTGTAATGGGTGGAAGGAGGTGGGGAGCAGCTGGGTTCCGTGGACTGATTGCTATTCATAACCTTAGGCATTTTCCAGAAAGGCTTTCTCATTTATTCTTATCATGTTTCAGAGGCATGGACCCTAAGGGATTACCACTTAATGTCTCTAGCTGGGAAACCATAGGCCAGTTTTCTTGGATGCTCACTGGGATGGACATAGATACCACTTTATCCCTCAGATTTTAGGTCTTAAACTACTAATAACCTATTTACAGTTTCTTTTATTTTGCTTCAACTGATCTTAGTATATTAAGAGTTCTGCCACTCTTCTAATGCAGTGACTGGTACATAGTAAGGGCAGAGTAAATATTTATTACAGGTAAAATGAATGAGAAGCTTTTGTTTCTTCTTTTAAAAAAATCAAAATGCAATTCAAGATAAACTTTTAAGCATAAAGCTGTTTAAGGTAAAAACCAGTTATATCTCTTAGTGCTTGTGTATCTCTAATAAATTTTATCATTTTGGCATCATGCTCCCTGAGTTTTCATCTGTCCTAGGAGTTGCCTTGTGTGTCTTTTTTTTTTAATTAACTTAAAATTTTTTTTTGATCCTAGTGTTTAAGAATCTTTTATTTGATCACTTTCTTCATACACTTGTTTGTTTGAATCTAATTTTCAGAACCTCTGATATTTTAAAACTAAGATCACAGGCCAAGAATCTTTTGGTCATTTTTAAGTAAACATCCTGATATTAAATACATGTTATCTAAATAGCAATCAATCAAGAGAAGAATAAAAAGCCAATGAGGTTGATTATCCCTCTGCCCAAACTCCAGATTGATACTCTTCCGTTCTGAAATTGTTGTTGTTCAGTCACTAAGTTGTGTCCCACTCTTTGTGGACACATGGACTGCAGTCCCCATGGACTGCAGCTCATCAGGATTCCCTGTCCTTCATCTCCCACAGTTTGCTCAAACTCATGTCCATTGAGTCAGTGATGCCATCCAACCAGTTCATGCTCTGTTGCCCCCTTCTCCTTTTGCCTTCAATCTTTCCCAGCATCAGGGTCTTTCAGTTCAGTTCAGTCACTCAGTCGTGTCCAAGTCTTTGCGACCCTGTGGACTGCTGCACACCAGGCTTCCCTGTCCATCACCGACTTCCAGAGCTTGCTCAGACTCATGTCCATCAAGTCGGTGATGCCTTCCAACCACCTCATCCTCTGTCATGCCCTTCTCCTCCTGCCTTCAGTCTTTCACAGCATCAGGGTCTTTCCCAATGAGTCAGTTTTTCACATCAAGTGGTCAAAGTATTGGAGTTTCAGCTTCAGCATCAGTCCTTCCAATGAATATTTAGGACTGATTTCCTTTAGGATTGACTGGTTGGATCTCCTTGCAGTCCATGGGAGTCTCAAGAGTCTTCTCCAACACCACAGTGCAAAAGCATCAATTCTTTGGCACTCAGCCTTCTCTATGGTCCAATTCTTACATCCATACATGACTACTGTAAAAACCATAGCTTTGATTAGACAGACCTTTGTTGGCAAAGTAATGTCTCTGTTTTTTAATATGCTGCCTAGGTTTGTCATAGCTTTTCTTCCAAGGAGCAAGAGTCTTTTAATTTCATGGCTGCAGTCACCATCTGCAGTGATTTTGGAGCCCAAGAAAATAAAATCAGTTTTGTCTGATTATTTAACACTTTGGCAAAAGTTTTCACAGGAAAGTTGATATTAAGTAATTGTTTTTCTCCTTCCCTCCCTCTCTTCCTTTCCTCCCTCTCTCTTTTTCTTTCCCTTTCCATCTTCCTTCATTCTTCCTCCCTTCTTTCCTTCCTTCCTTCTTTCCTTCCCTCCTTTCATTCTTCATTTCACAAGGATTTGAGAGATTCATTTCTTCCAAAATCGCAATGAATCAAAGCTTCAGTGGTTTTTTTTTTTTTAATTCATAAAACACTAGCCCTCTAAGGCATTTCCATTTAAAATGATGAGATAAAAAGTAGTTTGCTTTAAAGTCCACATTCGCTTTGAAATAAGAATTGTGCCTCCAGAGTGGAAAAAAAACCTATGGATAAGCTTTGGCACAGTAATTATACTCTCAGCCTGTGTAGGTATATTGGCAAAGGCACTGGTGTTCAGGAACTGGTGTCCAGGTGGGTGGCTCTTCCACTCACCTAGTATTACTACTTCTTCACCTTAAAGTCACCTCCTTGACTCCTTGATCTTTAAAGCCACCCAATCTCTCTCTTACACATCACCTAATACTAATTCTCTACGTAGCCCTTATCACTTACTGCTTGATATTTTTCTTATTTGTTTCTTGTGACTGATCCTCCCAGAATTTAAGCTTCAGAGACTTTATGTCTTTTTCTTTGCTAAATATCCAGCGTCTAGAAGAGAAGCAGGAGTATACCTATCTCACCAAATCTAGCATGATGTCAATTATAAGATACACCATCATTTTACATATGTATGTAAAAAACGCCACCACTTAAGCTATGGCACAATGTCTTCTTGTCACTTCAGATTTTTAATCTCAAAATATTGAAGAGCTCTTTTAGATTTATTTAGAAAGACCATAAATTTATCATACATCTTACCGAACACTTGAAAGATGAGAACATAAGCAAAACTAAACTGGTTAACCTATTCCTGAAACAACTTCTCACTCAGAATCCAACTCTCCAGTATCAATTTTCAATGAAAAGTTGCCAGTACACACACTTTTCACACAGTATTATTGTCTTTGTCATCAAGAGCATTCGCAAAGCAGTGTTTCTTAAAAGACTGAGCCATTATTGTCTTTGTGATTTTCTTCCCAGAGGGTAACATTTGCTCTGCAAGTTTTGATGCTTGTGGACAGTCAATGCCTGGCAGATAGCAACTCTAAAAGTCACCCAGATTTCAGAGTTGTCAAAATATGAAAAATTGTACATCCATGAATTGCCCGAATGGGTTATAGATACTCAATAAATAAATGCGTTTTGAATACTTGAAGAAATGAAGCTCTCTGTCCTTAGGCAAGCCAGTTTATTCCTTGAGTCTTGTTTTCTAATATAGAAAATTAAGGTGTGAGACTAGAAGTCCTCTAAGATCATTTTTTACTAAAAGAAAAATTGTCTCTTCTTTGTAAGTGGCTAGAGTTGTATAAATGTAAGACAGTGTAGTTCAGGTGAACTACTAAAAAAAAAATCCTCTAACTAATTTTGGTCTTCAAGTGTTCAAAATTCCAGGTTAGACAATAAGAATCCCACCCATCTATTTCTTCAGGAGACTGATGGAAGGTGCAGGAGCTCAGCTCAAAAGATGTAAGTTATGTGGAGGGTGGGGATTCTCACCACACTTAACTGGTGCCTTTGCCTGGCTGCCCAGTTGCAGATGGTGAGTGAGTGTACAGCACCCAGAACACTGCCATCAGAGAGAGAAAAACGTCATTGAGTGGGTTTCCAGACAGGAACAAATATATGTTTAACCTCTATATGGCTCGGGATGTAAAGAAGGGATGACCTGACCAAGACTCAGGTTCCAGACATTGTAAAAGGACTATCTGGTCTGACTGCTGGTGACCCAATGGGCATAAGTTAAAATATCTTGTCTGTCCAATTTTGTCTTGATTCTTTCTGTACATAGCCCTCAGGGTCTTATATCTCCAGACATGGCTGAATGGACACTTTGTGAATACAGAATTGCTCCTTTATAAGCCTGAAGGTAGTGCCTACAAATTTGGGGAGCAACTCCATGAACCACCATATAACCCGTGTGTGTATGCACACCATCCAGCTAAGTATGTCTATAGGCACTGCCCAGAATGGCTACCTACACCAAGTAATCTCTATGGCCTTGAAATTGCTATAAACCTCGCTATGTTTCAGGAGGCCATATCTTAGACACAGTGACCTTCTGCACATCAGTGAGATGATTGAAACTAGAATAAGGAAACCTTGGATTGACTTCTCCTTTGTTTTTGCTATTACCGACAGTATCTGACTATTGTAAGTAATTGCTTCCTGCCTGTTTCTTTCTCTAGGTTATGAGATACTCCGCAGAGAACTGGGGAAGAACAATGGAGTACACATTCCTTTCTTTTTTTAATGCCATCCTGTAATAGATAATTTATCGTAGTTTTAGTGCCCCAGGAAACATTCCAGTTTTGTTACGTCCTGCAGAGAGAAGTTGTCGTAAACTTGCCTCCCAGACCCCTTCTTATATCTGGCATGGTGCTAATACCCCCCACTACCTTGGGACTCTTTGTTTCTCAGCATAATTTGAAATTCTACTTCCAAGTCAAAATCAAAGAAGGATTAGAAAGAAGCCCATTTCAATATTTAAAGACGACTTCAGGAATACTTATAATATCCCACCAGTTCTGAATGTATTGCATTTACTAAAAATTATTAAGTACCCTGCTAAATTATTTTGTTAATATTATCATCAAAAGTATTTAGTTATTGGTATTTCTGCAGGCACTGAAAATACCAAGTAATGATATACAGAATATATTTTCTCCTTTGAAACTGCAAAACCCTAGAGGTTCAGACTAATGGCTACACTCTTTCAGATACATTATTCATTATATACTAGCTTTCAAGAATCCTACATAATGGAAAACTACCTGCCACATTTCAAACCACATGTATGCTAATTTACACTATTAGCATTTTGAACAATCACTCTTGGTCAACTGTTTTCTTTTTTTTAATAATAAAGGCACTAAATATATATATATATATATATATTTGGTAAAGCTTAAAGAAAAATAACAAGTTAGGGAAATTTGACACAAAAACATTGACAGAATTTATTATTAGATGCAGGATAAACAAATAAAATGAAAGATGGGTAAGAGATTTATGTTCCAAGCCAATTGTTTGCTGCTAAGTCACTTCAGTCATGTCCGACTCTGTGTGACCCCACAGACGGCAGCCCACCAGGCTCCCCCGTCCCTGGGATTCTCCAGGCAAGAACACTGGAGTGGGTTGCCATTTCCTTCTCCAATGCATGAAAGTGAAAAGTGAAAGGGAAGTCTCTCAGTCCTGTCTGACTCTTCACAACCCCATGGACTGCAGCCCACCAGGCTCCTCCATCCATGGGATTCTCCAGGCAAGAGAACTGGAGTGGGGTGCCATCACCTTCTCCATTTAAATACGTCTTTTATTGTTTATGGTTCTGTGCAGATGCTAAGGCCTGAAATGGAGGTGATAAGAGATGTCTCCCAACTGAGGATGTGGAAAACATCACTTATCCATTTGCAGCTAACACCTTGGAGAAGATTAGATAGGATGCTTTTTCTAGGTAACTTTCTCCCCCTTCTTGGAAGCTTCCCAATGATTGTATATGGAATTATATGCCTGGTAAATTCGGGTTTACCAAGACCCATCTACTGTCCATTAAGTTTATTCTTTTTTACGGTTTTTTTTTTAACTTTTTATTTTGTATTGGAGTATAGCCAATTAACAATGTTGAAATAGTTTCAAGTGAATACCTAAGCAACTCAGCTGTACATATACACATGTATCCATTCTCCCCCAAACTCCCCTCCCATCCAGGCTGCCACATAACGCTGAGCAGAGTTTCCTGTGCTTTACAGTAGGTCCTTGTTGCTTATCCATTTTTAAATATTTTGCTACAGGTTTTAGTGAAGGATATTGAAAAGCATATTAAAATGCAGAGACGTTATTTTGCCTACAAAGCTCCATATAGGCAAAGCTATGGTTTTTCCAGTAGTCATGTACAGATGTGAGAGCTGGACAATAAAAAAAAAAAGTCTGAGCAAGGAAGAATTGATGCCTTTGAACTGTGGTGCTGGAGAAAACTCTTCGAAAGCAAGTCCCTTGGACAGCAAGGAGATCAAACCGGTCAATCCTAAAGGATATCAACCCTGAATATTCACTGGAAGGACTGATGCTGAAGCTGAAGCAAGGATAATCAAGGGAGGAGAATGTGAAACGTATGTATGTATGACTTCTTCTCCCCTGATCTCCTTCACCTGATGCGAAGAGCTGACTCGTTGGAAAAGACCTTGATGCTGGGAAAGACAGAAAGGTTAAGGGCAGGAGGAGAAGAGGATGACAGAGGATGAGATGGTTGGATGGCATCACTGACTCAATGGACATGAGTTTGAACCAACTCTGGGATATGGTGCAGGACAGGGAAACCTGGCGTGCTGCAGTTCATGGGGTCACAAAGAGTCAGACACGACTGAGCAACTGAGCAGCAAATTAAAAACTCATCTCACATGTAAGTGTTCAAAAACCCTGGGAAGGCCTGAAATATTATCACATATAGAATAAATACAAAGAAGAGTTAAAATAACAACAAACCAGGTATAACTGTATTAGTGAACCTGAACACAGAGTTTTCAAGTCAAACTCTCCCCCAATAACCCCCTTACCCTGCTTTTAAGTCTCATTCATTTAGAATGCAACTAAAATCCTGCAAGATCCTATATGAATTGTCCCCAGGCACCCGCTCTGACAGAAGCTCCCAGCCATCCCGGTTTCCTCTGCTTTAAGGTGTCTCTTGTTCATCACTGCATCCCTTACATAGTTGTTCAGTTGCTAAGTCATGTCCAACTCCTTGCAACACTATGGACTGCAGCCTGCCAGGTGTCTCTGTCCTTCACCACCTCCCAGAGTTTGCATCAGTTCAGTTCAGTGCAGTTCAGTTGCTCAGTCGTGTCCAACTGTTTGCAACCCCATGGACTGCAGCACGCCAGGCCTCCATGTCCATCACCAACTCCTGGAGTTCACCCAAACTCATATTCATTGAGTCGGTGATGCCATCCAACCATCTCATCCTCTGTTGGCCCTTTCTCCTCCTGTCCTCAATCTTTCCCAGCATCAGGGTCTTTTCCAATGAGTCAGCTCTTCGCATCAGGTAGCCAAAGTATTGGAGTTTCAGCTTCAACATCAGTCTTTCCAATGAATATTCAGGACTGATCTCCTTTAGGATTGACTGGTTGGAGCTCCTTGCAGTCCAAGGGACTCTCAAGAATCTTCTCCAACACCACAGTTCAAAAATATCAATTCTTCAGCACTCAGCTTTCTTTATAGTCCAACTCACATCCATACATACTGGAAAAACCATAGCCTTGACTAGACGGACCTTTGTTGGCAAAGTAATGTCTCTGCTTTTGAATATGCTATCTAGGTTGGTCATAACTTTCCTTCCAAGGAGTAAGCGTCTTTTAATTTCATGGCTGCAGTCACCATCTGTAGTGATTTGGGAGCCCCCAAAAATAAAGTCTGACACTGTTTCTACTGTTTCCCCATCTATTTCCCATGAAATGATGGGACTGGATGCCATGATCTTCGTTTTCTGAATGTTGAGCTTTAAGCCAACTTTTTCCCTCTCCTCTTTCACTTTCATCAAGAGGCTCTTTAGTTATTCTTCACTTTCTGCCATAACGGTGGTGTCATCGGCATATCTGAAGTTACTGATATTTCTCCCAGCAATCTTGATTCCAGCTTGTGCTTTATCCAGCCCAGCATTTCTCAAGATATACTCTGCATGTACGTTAAATAAGCAGGGTGACAATATACGGCCTTGACATACTCCTTTCCCTATTTGGAACCAGTCTGTTGCTCCATGTCCAGTTCTGACTGTTGCTTCCTGACCTGCATATAGGTTTCTCAAGAGGCAGGTCAGGTGGTCTGGTATTCCCATCTCTTTCAGAATTTTCCACAGTTTATTGTGATCCACACAGTCAAAGGCTTTAGCATAGTCAATAAAGCAGGAATGGATGTTTTTCTGGAACTCTCTTGCTTTTTTTGATGATCCAGCAGATGTTGGCAATTTGATCTCTGGTTCCTCTGGCTTTTCTAAAACCAGCTTGTACATCTGGAAGTTCATGGTTCACGTATTGCTGAAGCCTGGCTTGGAAAATTTTGAGCATTACTTTACTAGCGTGTGAGATGAGTGCAATTGTGTGGTAGTTTGAGCATTATTTGGCATTGCCTTTCTTAGAGATTGGAATGAAAACTGACATTTTCCACTCCTTGTTTCATTAATATTTACACAGGTCTACAAAAAAGGTAGAGACATATATACATATATATATAAATAATATATTTGGGTGCATATGTATATGTAATTACTTCTTTATTTTAAAATTATTTCTTTATTAGGCTGCAATGGACCTTCTTTGTAGCACACAGGCATGTCTCCAGTTGTGGCTCCAGGACTCTAGAGTGCATGGGCTCAGTAGCCCTGTGGCTTGTGAGATCTTAGTTCCCCCCAACAGGAATCAAACCCACTTTCCCTGCACTGGAAGGCAGATTCTTAACCACTGGACCACCAGGGTTATTGATGTTATTAATTGTACCCTGTGTAATTATTTAAATTGTAGTGCTTTATACTTTTCAAATTACCTTTACTTTCCCCCCTTTGATCTCTATCTTGTTTCCAGAAACTTTCTATCAGTTTCTACCAGTTTTTTAAAAACTCACCTATTCTTGATATCAGATTATTAAGAGGTTAGCAGTCAGTAGAAGTAGTTGATAAAATAAAGGAGTCAATCCTTGTGGCATGTTGGTGCCTTTGAGAAAATAAATTAGTACAGAAATAGATGGGAAAAAGTGTGTTTATTTTCCATTAGAAAATACATGAAAAAGTCAGTGGTTTGTTAGAGAAGGCAGACTGGATGTATTCAGTTCCTCTAAGGTAAAGGAGCTGCATTTAGGGGCTCCTTTAGGCTGTTGTCCATGATTCTCCTTTGTGAATCACAGACAGCAGTCTCAAATCAGAGCAAAAAGTCACACATCCTTAGATTGGAAAATCTGTCTTGTCTTTAAGCCTCTCTTGCATGGATGATGGTTCTATCCATCATGGTGTCATTTAATGAGATTGAAAGCCTGGGTCCCTGTGCCCTCAACAGGAAGAAAAATTAACATGTGGCTTCAGATTCTGTTTATGCTTCTGCTGTGACTGGAAGTCATTTTCTAGGTTGGATGAAAACAATCTTTATTTTTTAAACTGATGTGTAGTTGCTGTACAATATTATACAAGTTAGAGGTATGCAATATAGTGACTCACAATTTTAAAGGTTATACTCCATTTACTGTTATTATAAAATATTGGCTATATTCTTTCTGTTGTACAATACATCCTTGTAACTTATTTTATATCTAATAGTTTTGTACCTCTTCCTCCTAACCCTTATATTGCCCCCTCCCTTCTCTCAAACTACTCGTTTGCTCTCCATATCTGTGGCTCTGCTTTCTCTTTTTGGTTATATTCACTAGTTTGTTTTATTTTTCTAGATTCTGCATATAGGTGATATCACACAATATTTGTCCTCTCTCTGATTTATTTCATGTAGTGTAATGCCCTCCAATTCCATTCATGTTTCTGCAAATGGCAAAATTTCATTCTTTTTTAAGGCTGAGTAAATGTGAATGATGGCTTCCCTGGTGACTTAGCGATAAAGAGCCCGCAATGCAGGAGACTCAGGTTCGATCCCTGGGTTGGAAAGATCCCCTGGAGGAGGAAATGGCTGCCCACTCCAGTATCCTTGCCTGGAGAATCTGATGGACAGAGGAGCCTGGTGACTACAGTCCATGGGGTCACAAATAGTCGGACATGACTGAAGCAACTGAGCATGCAAATGTGAATGACACGAACGCTTTGAGGTAAAGAGGATAAGCCAGTAGTTTTCCTGAAGACCAAACAGGAAGGAATACACTGAAATAACAGGAAGGTTAGGACACCGGCTTCATCTGTGTTCTTCATTTCCACCTGAGCAAACCACCACAAAAACAGCTGACATTTATATCATGCTTCTTATATACAGTTACTACTTCAAAAGCTTTACATCTATTAAATTTTTAACTTTCATGCAACAGTTCAGGAAGGGATGAATTTTACTCTCCTCATTTTTTATTTTGTGGGCTCCATGAAACACAGAGTAATGAACTCTTTTCCCCAAAGTCACACAGCTAGCAGTGGCAAAACTGTCATTTCAATTTAAATTCTCTGAGTCCAACACTGCAATAAAACCTGGACAAAGCTCTCTGAATCTATTTCCCAAACATGAGTAACCACAGCTACTTCTATTTTTAACATCTTTTTATATGGCTTCCTCTTCTGCCACAAGAGAGGAACAAAAAGGGCAACTGATACTCTAAAACAACAAGTGTTTCTCCCCTAGGGTATTTCTTATGCTCCTCAAAGATACTAAGAACAAGAAATTCCTGTTGCTACTCCAGGGACATCAAGGAGGTGCCAGAATACTGTGTGGTTGCTGGCCTGGGAGCTGGAGGAGGGAGGTGTGAGAGCGTTAGAGGGGCTTTGAGTGCTTCTCCTGAGTCATCAGTGTTTTGGGTATTTACAAATTTTTTAAAAGATTTTTTTGACATAGACCATTTTTACTGAAAGTCGCTCAGTCGTGTCTGACTCTGCAACCAGTCTGTGGAATTCTCCAGGCCAGAACACTGGAGTGGGTAGCCATTCCCTTCTCCAGGGGATCTTCCCAACTTGGGATCAAACCCAGGTCTCCTGCATTGCAGGCAGATTCTTTACAGCTGAGTTATCAGGAATGCCCAGTTAATAAACAAAAGTCTTTTAAAATTTAAAATTTACATTTTAAAATTTAAAAAAATTTTAATTAATTAAAAAAAAGTCTTTATTGAATTTGCTTCAATATCGCTTCTGTCTTATGTTTTGCTCTTTTGGCTCTGAGGTATGTGGGATTTTAGCTCCCTGGCCAGGGATTGAACCTGCACCCCCTACATTGGAAGATGAAGTCTTAACTACTGGACCACCAGGGAAATCACAGGATATTTATGATTCTTACAAAAAAAAAAAAAAAAAACGGTGCACATTGGCTTTAATTCCACTCTGGATCATTGGAAGCTCCTAAAATAGAAATTATTGCAAATGTTCGGCAAACATGGGAAAAGAATCTTCGATCAGTCTTTTACTGGCTTACACATAAAAGCCATGTCTTGCTGATACTCTTTGTAGAACGTGAGATGTTTTGATATTTATGTTGTTGAAGTTGTAAAAATAGAGAAGTGGAAAAATTGTATAAGTAAATCAACAAGAACCACTTCCTAATACTGAACATATGCCCATTCTTACAGACAAAATCTTTTTTTTTGGATGACGTGATTTTTCTTCTGCAAATCCAAATCTTTATTTTGTCTTTTTGCTCTTTGTACTGTAGAGCTTGGAAAAGGCGAATCTATTTTCGCATTTCAATAATAAGCCTCAACAGCCTCTGTTTAAATACTTCCTGTGATAAGAATCAAACAACTCAGAGGACAGATTTTCTATTTTAAGAAATACAGCTTGGAGTATGAGAACATTGATATCGACGGTTGGCAATTGTCAGAGCATGTTTTCGTGGTGTGTAAGGACAAAATATTCCTCATGACCTGTGGCTAAGGAAACGTCCATCTGACAAAAGTGTATGGAGGATATTGTTTGGGGTCTTTAACCACCAGGACTCCACAACTTCTTCTCCTCACAGCCTGTATCTGGCCCCATATTTAGCCTCTTGGTTGCCCAAATACTAGTGTTCATACTCTATGCTCACCCCAAGCTGGAACCTGAATCTAGGGACGTGCTTAACTATAGTTACTTTCTCCGTGACACCACTCTGCTGAGTTCTGGCCTAGAGTGATTCTTCTGGTAGCATGTTTAGAATAGCAAACTTCTGTAATTCTACTTCCTAATTTTCTTTTCTTAGAAATGTTATTTATTTACTTGGCTGTGCTGAGTCATGTGTTTCCCTGGTAACTCAGAGGTAAAGAAAGTGCCTGAAATGCAGGAGCCTTAGGAGATGCAGATTCGAACCCTGGGTGGGGAAGATCCCCTGGAGAAGGGCGTGGCAACCCGCTGCAGTATTCTCGCCTGGAGAATCCCCAGGGACAGAGGAGCTATAGTCCATAGGGTTGCAACGAGTCAGATACGACTGAAGCGACTTAGCCCTCATGTACACTGTCTTAGTTGCAGCACGTGGGATCTAGTTCTCTGACCAGGGATTGAACCCAGGCATTAAGAGTGTGGAGTCTTAGCCACTGGACCACCAGGGAAGTCCTGTCTATTTCCTAATTCTCTACTCGAGACAGTTTTTAATTTTTCTGACCTGAGGAGCCAGGCCTCTAGCACAAAGACCAGCCCTGTCTCAAAATCACATTGAAAAACTGTACTGGTAAACAAGAAAACTTCCCTTTTTAATTATAATAGTGATATGAACACTGAAAACTCAAATGAGACAAGAGCTTCCTTTTAAAAAATAAAATAGCCATACTCTAGTTCCAAGTATGGTTCTAAGGCAATGGATACTACTCAACACTCATGTGGAAAAAAGAGCCAAAGAAGTAACAACTGGAAGTAGATTGTGTAACACTGGATTTGAAAGTCATCCATGATGTGAGTGTTGTCCTGGAAGGCAAAGTTATGATAGCCCCAAACGCCACAAGAGAATATTTGTTACAAGTGGTGCTGGAAGAATATGTATGGGAAGAAAACATTATCCATATTTTTAGTTGTTTTCCTTCAAAACTGAGAGTGTAACAGATACCTACTTCAAACAGTGATATATTTTTCTTCTCTTTATTTTTTATTTTTTTAAAATTTTATTTTATTTTTAAACTTTACAATATTGTATTAGTTTTGCCAAATATCGAAATGAATCCGCCACAGGTATACCTGTGTTCCCCATCCTGAACCCTCCTCCCTCCTCCTTCCCCATACCCTCCCTCTGGGTTGTCCCAGTGCACCAGCCCCAAGCATCCAGTATCGTGTCCCGGGACTTTCCACTTAATGAACCAGTGGGTTTCAGTTCTTCAGAAGAAGGGTGTGTGTGTTGTGCTAAGTTGCTTCAGTTGTGTCAAACTCTGTGCAGCTCTGTAGTCTGCCAGGTTCCTCTGTCCATAGGATTTCCCAGGCAAGAATACTAGAGTGGGTTGCTTTGCCCTCCTCCAGGGTATCTTCCCAATCTAGGGATTGAACCCAAGTCTCTCGTGTCCCCAGCATTGGCAGGTGGGTTCTTTACCACTAGCACCACCTGGGAAGCCCCTCAGTGGAAGGCTAGGACACACTACTTAATTGCTTGGATATTTATAGGACTCTTGCAAAAAGCAGGATCCTGGGAGGCAAGGTTTGATGAGAGAGAAAGGCTTTCTACATTTTCAAACTCCTTAAAGATTGGTGGTCTGAACTTCAGCTTTCACTAGGGATTGCAGGAAGAGGGAGCAGATGGGCTGAGATCTAGGAAGGATATTGATTGCACAGGGAAGAACCGGAGATCCCCAGGGGTGAGTGGAGAAAAGGAAGACAGAGGACATGGTCAGATCAATGATTCCTTCCTCCCTGTTTCACGTCAAGGCCTGGAAGTGAGGTATTAAAAACAACCAGGTAAGGTTTCGGGCATGTAAGAGAAGAAGGGCTTTCTCTCCATTTTTTCTGGGCGCAGGCTGGAATTTCAAGTCCCCTCATTGGAAAAGACCCTGATGCTGGGAGGGATTGGGGGCAGGAGGAGAAGGGGACAACAGAGGATGAGATGGCTGGATGGCATCACCGACTTGATGGACATGAGTTTGAGTGAACTCCAGGAGTTGGTGATGGACAGGGAGGCCTGGTGTGCTGTGATTCACAGGGTCACAAAAAGTCAGACACGACTGAGTGACTGAACTGACTGACTGACTGACAGAAAGAAGAGCAACCAGCCAGGTGCATCCAGTTGACAGGTTAGAACAGATGTTGGGGGTGTTGTCGACTCCTCGCCTCTCCAACCAAGGCAGAGTTCAGTCATCGTGGAGGGACAAGCACAAGGATCTGATCAGGAAAGAGAAAAAACTGCAAGTTTTCCTCCCAGTGACTTTTAGCAACGAATAACAGAGACTGCAGTTTCGACCTCTGGGTCAGGAAAATCCCCTGGTGGAGGGCATGGCAACCCACTCCGGTATTCTTGCCTGGAAAATCCTATGGACAAAGGAGCCTGGTGGGCTTCAATCCATGGGATCACAAAAAGTTGAACATGACTTAGCACCTAAACAACAACAAACGAATAGAAAAATGCCCAGTGTCCAGGGAAGATCAGAAACAGCCTCAGAGAAGTCAAACAGTGCCGGGAGCCGGCATATTGCGTATTGAGTGCATATTGCATATTGAGTGCAGCACTTTCCACAGCATCATCTTTCAGGATCTGGAATAGCTCAACTGGAATTCTATCACTGCCGGGAGCCAGCGTGAGGAGCTCCACCATGACAAAGGTCATGAGGAAGGAGGCTTGGCATACGCAAAGGCGGGATTGAGCCTCAGGAGTCCCCCTGGAAATTCTCGAGCATCTACCGCCAAAACCAGAGTCTGCCTACTTTCTGCTTTGTGCTTTCACCTACACCTCTGACTTTACGGGGGGCTGTCCCCCACTACCTCTCTGAAAAAAGAGTTAGCTTACAGCTCCAGTTAATAATTCCTGGGTGTGACAGTGTTTCAACCTACAACTCCTTTGGAAGTCCTCTAGCCTGCCTGAATAGGTTTTTCCGGCCACATGTGATTATTCAGAGCCTCCCAACTGTGAGAGGCAGGAGATGTTCTGAACTGTCTAAACACAGATTCCTTTGAGTAGTTAAAAGATTGATTAGAAATTGTATTGGTGAAGGGTTTTTCACTTATTGGGCCAATGTTTGCTGCCGAGTCTCCATACTCCTTACCTACTGTGTCCTTGGCAGTATATTGATTGATATAATGGGTGTATAGAAATGTAAGTAGTAGCCTCAATGTTTGTAACCTTGGACCCTTGAGTTAGTTCTTTTCTTGATTGAGCCCACCTCACCTTTGCCCTATAGGAATGCAGCTTTGTCCAATGCTTTTTTGGAGGCTGGTGCCTGACTTTGGAATAATCACCTTTAGAGAAAAATAAGTTCCTTAAAATGTTAACCCGCCTCCTGGCCAGAAGATGATGTAAATCACCTGAACTTTTGCATATGATAAGTTTGAAAGCCTGGCTTCGATTAAAACCAGGAACTGCTGTCCTTGCATGACTCCACCCCTTCCCCCATTATCCTCTATGCACAACTTAAGGTATAAAAACTACTTTGGAAAATAAAGTGCGGGCCTTGTTCACCGAAACTTGGTCTCCCCATGTCGCTCTCTCTCTCAAATTCTGGCTGAGTCTCCATCTGGAGCGCGGAACCCGCCATGCTTGCTAATTATGCCTGGGCTTCTAAGATCCGACCGGGGAGGCCTTAGTGTCTCCTCTCCTTCGGGAGAATGGAAGGACGCCTGCGGCCTACGTAAGTGGTGCAAACTTCTTGTCTTGAAGTTTTATTGGTCTCCCGCGTAAACCAAGCTACTCAGCCTCTTTTCTCCACTGAATTTTCCTACTGAGCTATCCTCATTCTCTTTCTCTTTATATCCTTAATTAACGTTTAATTAAACAGTTGTTTCCTGATCCTCGCCTACGCCGTCTCTCCTTCGACGTCTCTCCTTCTACCCTGGATCAGCCGGGGCTGGACCCTGGCAAAACAGGGTGAGAGCCCCAGGCCTCAGGATCCTTTCCTCCTCATCTCCGCCTCCACACATTCTCTGATAGAGGAAACATTCTGAACACCTGAGCAATCACCTGAAATAAAAAAAGTTAAACCCGAGTAGAATTTTAAACAATATGGGTGCCCAAGTTATATTTCATTGGCAAATTTAATTGCACTTTTTGCTTCAAACCTTTACAGGTCAAGATGGGAAAGCTTTCCTCGTTCTCTAGAAAAATAGAGAATGCCGTGCGTTTCTTATTTTTTCCCCCTCTTCTGAAAGTGTTGTAGAAATGCTGATTCCTCCACAGAAAACAAAACTCTAGATGTGCTTGTTAACTTTATTTGGTCCAGGCACTAACTCCTATTGAGTAAATTCTAAAATTCCAAAAATGATTTCATGTTTTCCATGATCACATCACCTTGTTGGACTGTAGCAAGGAGATCCCTGTATCCTTTTCAAGACCTGTTTCTTTTTTACTCCTGAAAGTGGAAGTGTTAGTTGCTCAGTTGTGTCTGACTCTTTGTGACTTACGGACTGTAACTCGTCAGGGAGGCTCCTCTGCCCATGAAGTTCTCCAGGCAAGAATACTGGAGTGGGTAGCCATTCCCTTCTCCAGGGGATCTTCCTGACCACACAGATTATATCTCAGATTCCCATTAACAGGTTGGGCTATTGGCTATGGCTATGGCTACATTCCAGCCAATGGAATGTAGAAGTGATTTATTTTTTTATTGAAATATAATTGCTTTACAATGTTGTGTTAGCTCCTGCTGCATGACATAGTGAATCAGCTAGGTATTATACATATATGCCCTCCGTCTTGGATCTCCCTCCCACTCCACCCCCCTCATCACTCATCTCAGTCATCACAGAGCACCGAGCTGAGCTTCTTGTTCTATATAATAGCTTCCCACCAGCTGTCTGTTTTACAGCTAGCTTCCCACTAGCTCTTTGTACTTATGTCAAACAATCTCTCAATTCCTCCCACCTTCCCTTTCCCGCTCTGTCCATATGTCCACTCTCTACATCTGCATCTCTATCCTAGCCCTGGAGATAGGTTCATCTGTGCCATTTTTCTAGAATACACACGTTCATATACAATATTTGTTTTTCTCTTTATGACTTACCTCACTCCATGTGACTCTAGGTTCATCCACATCTCTACAAATGACCCAATTTTATTCCTTTTGATGGCTGAGTAATATTCCATTTTATATATGTACCATGCCTTCTTTATCCATTCACCTCTTGATGGACATTTAGGTTGTTTCCATGTCCTGTCTATTGTAAATGGATGGAAGCGATTTATGTTGCTTGGCGGTCTGGCCCCTAGAACCTCCTACACATTCCCTGTTACTTCCCTCACCTATCATTTGTGTGCTGAAGATGTAGGTAAGGACTCATTGGCTGGAAAAGCTGATATATGCCTTGATCCCTGAATAATTGTGTTTGGAACAGAGCCCCAACCTCCACCTGTCAAGAATTATGAAGGATCTGGGATTTTACAAGACTCACAGGATAACTGGTGTATCTGCTACTGTTCCGTGGATCTTGGAAGAAGACATAAAACTCCGTAGTCAGAAACAAAAGGCTTTACTATTCCTGGCAAAATCGGTAGCCAGAGCTTCCTGTTGGTTTTTATCTATTTTTCTTGTCTCCCAAGTTCTATTCAGGCTACACAGGACATGGGAGAGATGTCTCCACATGCAGTGAGCTACGTTATAGGGAAGGAAACTTAGCTTGGGGAAGTCACCACTTTTATTGTAAGCAGAATCAAGCCTGCCCTTTTCTATGGAGAAGACATTACTTCGTCTTTCAAGGCTGACACAGTAACTATAACCCTGCGGACGGTCCTGGTAAAGAATGGTAAAGGTCTGACTGAAATTTGCAATGATGCTCAGAGTCCAGGCAGGACTGGATAGGAAACAAACTTCTATAAGGTTAAGCCATTGAGCTCCTGGGTTGCTGTAGTATTTGCCAGTCCTACCTGATACATGGATTTACCCAGAAAGAACCTTCCTTGCTCAACCCAGAAATGTAGCAGTAATTTCTCCACTTCTGCCTCATTCCATAGATTTTATTTTCTTCTTCTTCTTCTTTCTTCTTTTATTTTCTTCATCTGCAGCTGTTAAGCAGCCAGGGGCTATATTTGTAGACTAAAGAAGCTATGCATTTCTTTCTAAGGTAACTTTATCTTCAAAAATTATGACTAGAATGCAAGTATCAAGGTTTTGGTTTAATTAGATTCAGTGTTAATTTTTTTATTTAAACATCTACACTTGAAATATTTGATGAGTAGCAGTTTGGACAAATTGGCAAAGATTTTCAAGGTGTCCAACTAATGAGTCATTTCTAAACATAATAAATAAATACTATTACTTTTATTATACTAGTATTTATATACTAGTGGTAGTATTTGCCTGATTAGTGTTATTATTAAGTTTTTAATACCTATTTCTTTAACTTACAAAGGAAAAGTCAAGTGCTAAAAGTATTGTAATGACAAGTGTCATGGAAAAGAACTAACAGAATGACATTTTGCAATATCAGGGGCAAGATCATTAGAATATGTTCCTTCTCCATGAGTTACTATGGTGAGTTCTTTTGATGTTTAATGCTGAACTAGGAAAATTGCAAAGAAGATATAGTTTTCAGTGTCCTGAAAACTGGGACACATTTTACTTTATGCCAAAAGTAAAAGTCATATTTCTGGAAATAATATTTAACATCTAATAATAATAATATTTGGAAGAGGGCATGGCAACCCACTCCAGTATTCTTGCCTGGAGCATCCCATGGACAGAGGAGCCTTGTGGGCTACAGTCTAAAGGGTCGCAAAGAGTCAGACATGACTGAAGCAACTTGGCACACACCCAATAATATTATTTAACATTTCCACCACTGATATGAATTACGAGTGTCTGCTGTGTTCATAATGATTGGTTCTCTCTTGTTTTAAAGGTGAAACTGCTGACCTGTCACTGGCAGATTAAGCCATTTGAATGGCTTTCCAGTAATAGAGATAGATCCATACATTCTCAATGCCCTCCTTTTTTTGACCTATTTAAGGGCAAATTGCACAGTGTAGCCTGAAAACACAGAAAATTGGCCTACCTGGGGTACTGAACACACAACTTTGACCTGGTTGCTAATACATTAGCACCATTTTCTACTCAAAAGAGCAACTCTGTCACAGACTCAAGATCTCTGCCCCTGTAACATGTGTGTTCTTAATCAATTTTGTATTTTCACAGGGTCCTATGCAGGCTGTACTGTGACTCTATCACATTGAGTTATATTTCTGTTCAAATAGAGAAGCATAAAAAATATATATTTTTTTATCCTAGAGGTGATCATTCTGGGATTTTATGTTTTGTATCTGGGTGATGTAATTTACAACTACCTCACCAACTTCCATGATGGATACCTGCTGTGCCAAGACTAGTAACTGTCTGTACTGATATATGGATGGATGCTATTTTCTGAACTGATTGGTTGATGTTTGTTTTCCCCAGAAGATTTATGTTGTCTATTAAATCTTCCACCACCATCTGGTATAATTAATGACTTGTGAAACTTGCCTCTTGTAGCCCCAAATCCATTGATGGCAGACAATGCAGGTGGGCATTCCATGAGATGAGCCAAGGTTTCAAAAATAAACATTTCCTCAGCCAGCAGAGGGCAGATATACAAAGAGCCCACCTGGAATTTATTCTCCTTCCCCATTCACTGTTCCAGAATCCCAGAACGTGGGGCAGCAGCTAGATTTTGACTATGACTGAAACTGAAGCTTCACTTTAGTACACTGAAGCCTAGTCCAACTTATGTCATCACCCAGAGGTTTTGACGTCAGACTTATTTGTTATTTGCTAGTACCTTTGTTTTTTTGTTCTTTATTCACAACTCTTTACATTACTCTGTGCTCTATTCTGACCTGACAAATTGCCATTTTCTTCTATCTCATTTTTTCCCCCAGAAATAATGTATAATCATGATAAAACCATTCAAATATTAAAAAGTATTATAGAACATCCCTGATGGTTTCAGTGGTTAATAATCCACTTGCCAACACAGGGGACATAAATTCGATCTCTCATCTGGAAAGATTCTACATGCTGTGGGGCAACTAAGCCTGTGCACCGCAGCTACTGAGACCACGAGCCACAACTAGTGAAGCATACGTGCTCTAGAACTTGTGCTCTAGAACTTGTGCTCTGAAACAACAGCAGCCACCGCAATGAAAAGCCTGCACACTGCAGCTAGAGAGTAGCCCCTACATGCTGCAACTAGAGAAAAAGCCCGCATGCATCAATGAAGACCTGGCACAGCCAAAAATAATAAAATAAACAGAAAATAAAATTTTTAAATTTAAAATATTATAAAGTAAGAGCCTAATATTATGCAAAAAAGTAAACATTGTTAATAGTTTGCTTTGTTTCTTTGGATGAATTTTTTATGCATATGACATGTAAATAATACATATGTATTTTGTTTTGCATAAATGGAATCATACTATACATACTATTTTGAATTATTTTTCTACTATCAAGTTTTTGAATATATATATATCACCCAATTTTTATATAAGGAGGGTCATTAACTATGTTATATAAACCAAAAATCCTGAGATAAGAAATCACCAAGGCTTTATTTACTCAGTTGTCATTGGCAAGTCGGCTTTCTCTTCCTAGTTACACAATGGCTGTCGTAGTAGCAGAAAGTGTATTCTGGCATATGCCAAAGCATTGTTTTGAAAGAGGAACTGTCTTTTCTTGTTTCTTTAAGAGTGAAGAAATTAACTGTACTTCAGTTAAAAAAAATAAAGAGTGAAGAAAACTTTTCCCCTTACACATCATTGGGCAGATCGCCAAACACCCACATTGAGGCAAAGAGGATGAGACATGATTGTCGATTGTCTAAGACCAGTTACAATGAGCCCTAGGAATGACATGGGAAAGGGGCATTCCTTCTGCAGCAAAGAAGGTGAACACAACTGGAGCTCTGGTAATGAGGAAGAATGGGGAAATGGTTGCTGTATAGGCAGCTAATAGTATCAGTTATAGTCACTTTAACCCTTTTTTTCAAAGCTGTGTCAATTATCCTTAAACATTTATTCCTTCTTTTAAATTTGAGAGTCTGTTTGTCATATTTTTCTCAAAGTCCACCTGGGTTTTGATTGGGACCATGAGGAATTTCTGGATTATTTTTCTTTATGTGTTTCTGTGTAAGGAAAAATATCTCTGCAATCTCAGGTTTTTCAACCATGAACATGGTTATCTCTCCTTTTATCGAGTTTGTTTTCAAAGTCCTTAACAGAGTTTAAAATTGTTGTAAAATAACAATGATCTTGTTGGAGGTTTACAGGAATAATATGACCAGACCTTCCAGATAGCTGCAAGAACAAAGGATTCTGGTGCCAAAATGTTTGCACACACCCCTTCCCCCTTTAGTATAAAGAAGCCTGCATTCTAACTTGGGTAAGATTTTTGGGGGACACTTGTCCATTATCTTCTTGGTTTGCTGGAGTTGCAAATAAAATCACTGTTTCTTGTCCCAACAACTCATCACTCGATTTATTGGCCTGCTGTGTGGTGAGCAGTATGAGCTTGTTATTCAGTTACAAAAGTAGTTGGTTTTATAGAAGAATTCCAGATGAAAATATAGGAAGAGTGATAGTATTATAAATGAACCATTTTATAACTTCTACAGTAATAACTGTTTCAAGCAATAATCATTAATGGATATCAAAACATCAAGAGGAAAGTTGATGACTATAATAGAAAGATCAGACAGGCACTCTTGAATTTACGTGTTAGTAAATGTAAACATGTCAATATTTCTTGCAAAATATCTTGGACTTGACTGTAAGTGAGATTATTAATTTAACTTCTGGTTTAATGAGAGAAGAAGAGCAGGGGGAAAGTTAAATATCACCAGGGGGAAGCAAATAGACAAATTCTGAAGGAGGATATTCTACAGAAGAACCATCTTATTTCATCCATAAGTCAATGACATGAATACAAAAGGGAGTATGACTGTTCTAAACTAACAGCGCATACTAAGTGGCTTCAGTCATGTCAGACTCTGTGACCCCCTGGACTGTAGCCCACCAGGCTCTTTTGTTCATGGGATTTTCCAGGCAAGAATAAGAAGTGGGTTGCTGTGCCCTCCTCCAGGGAATCTTTCCAACCCAGGGATTGAACCCACATCTCTTAGGTGCACCTGCGTTGGCAGGAGGGTTTTTACCACTAGCACCACCTGGGTAGCCCAAACTAACAGAAACCTAAGAAATATAACCATCATATGCCATGTGCGAATCTTGTTTTTTTTCTATTTCAAAGGAATCGCAAAAGATATTTTTGATACAACTGAGGAAATACTATTACAAACAAGTTATTAGATAATCTCAAAGAATTATTGTTAATTCTGTTACAAAAGAAAATAAGATTGTTATTACATGAATAATGCTCCTAATTTCAGTGACATCTATGGAAGTACTTGTGATTTTAAATAAGATAATACCAAGAATTTTCCTGAAAATTCTGTAGCACCAACTCCACCCTCCAACACATACCCCTAGAAAAGAAAACATAATGAAACAAAAATGAAGGAAAGAAAAAGGGAAAAAAAAATTAGTTGAAAAGAGTATTTTTAAAGTGTTAATAGTAATAACAGTTTAATCTGAGAAATATGTAGTTCGCTTATACAATTAACTGTACATTTCTGTATGCTTGACAACTTTCATTTTAATAGATTTTTCTTTTAAAGTTTGAGTGATCTCTGGGAGATGGTGAAGGACAGGGAAGCCTAGTGTGCTGCAGTCCATGAGGTCACAAAGAGTCAGCATGATTGAGTGACTGAACAACAGAAGATTTAAAATCTAAAATCAAATTATTTTACTTTTGTGAGTCATAAATCCAAAAAATGTAACTCCTAATCAAATTTTCTTGATCTTTGAAAGTCCAAAGAAATTATAATCTAACTTTCTTAAATTAACCCCCTACCCCAATTTCCCAATCTTTTTTTCTGCTTAATCTCAGCCAGGTGCATCTCCAACTGCATGAATAGATTTAGCATTTGCTTTTTTTTTTTTTTTTTTTAATACAGTGGTCCTTAGTTTAGGTTTTTCCTCCAAAAATTCTAATTTCTTTTGCTTGAGATGAACTAGAGCAGTAGTTCTCAAACTTTTATGTATCTTAGAATCCCCTGGAAGGCTTAATAAAACACAGATTGCTGGACCCTATCCCCTGGTTTGTACTTTCTTTTTCTTTTCTTTTTGGTTGAACCACGTGGACTGTGGGATCTTAGTTTTCTGACCAGGGATCAAGAGGTGCCCCCCTTACAGTGGAAGCACCGAGTACCATCTGCTGGACTACTAGGGAGGTCCCTGATTTGCATTTCTGAACAGTTCCCAGATGCTATTGGTGGTTCTGGTAGCAGTCTGGGGACCAAACCCTGACACTCACTGCGCTGTGGAACTGGCAGTTTTTTAAAAGCTCCGAGCTGATTTTAATGTCAGTCAAGGCTGAGAACCACTGTTTGAAAATGTTCAGCAGGTACTATCTGTAACCGATGTGGGTGTGGTTCTTTGGGGACCTCAGAAAATTAAATATGACTCATCCTTGAATGGTTCTTCCCTCATAGCTCAGTTAGTGAAGAATCTGCCTGCAATGCAGAATACCCCAGTTTAAATCCTGGGTTGGGAAGATCCCCTGGAGAAGGGATAGTCTACCCACTCCAGTATTCTTGGGTTTCCCTTGTGGCTCAGCTGGGAAAGAATCTGCCTGCAATGCAGGAGACCTAGGTTTGATCCCTGTGTTGGGAAGATCCCCTGGAGAAGGGAAAGGCTACCCACTCCAGTATTCTGGCCTGGAGAATTCCATGGACTGTATAGTCCACAGGGTCACAAAGAGTCAGACACGACTGAGCAACTTTCATTTTCACTTTTCATCTTTGAATGACAGGCTACACAGGATAATCAGCTTCAGACCCCACACCTACCCCACCACAAGACTAAAAAAAAAGAAAGAAAAAAATACCTCCTAGAGAAGACCTATACCAAGCAAAATGATGTTCTTAGAACTTGCTGCTGCTGCTAAGTCACTTCAGTCATGTCTGACTCTGTGTGACCCCATAGACAGCAGCACACCAGGCTCCCCCATCCCTGGGATTCTCCAGGCAAGAACACTGGAGTGGGTTGCCATTTCCTTCTCCAATGCATGAAAGTGAAAAGTGAAAGTGAAGTTGCTCAGTCATGTCTGACTCTTCTCGACCCCATGGACTGCAGCCTACCAGGCTCCTCCGTCCAAGGGTGTTTCCAGGCGAGAGTACTGGAGTGGGTTGCCATTTCCTTCTCCATCTTAGAACCTAGAACTTGGTAAACTCCAAAGATGGGAACTCTGTAAGTGTATTAAGGAGACTGATGGAAAAGAGAGAACCATGAATGATTTCTGGCTCACCAGGATGCCAATCCATCTAAGTGAGTTGTTCGGATTCCATGGTTTGTCAACATTAATTCACCAGAGGTAATTATGTGCGTGTGTGTGTGTGTGTGTGTATTAGTTGCTCAGTTGTGTCCAACTCTTTGCGACCCCATGGACTGTAGACTGCCAGGCTCCTCTGTCCATGGAATTCTACAGGCAAGAATACTGGTGTGTTGCTATTTCCTTCTCCAAGGGATCTTCCCAACCCAGGGATTGAACCCAGGTCTCTTGTATTGCAGGCAGATTCTTTACCATCTGAGCCATGGGGTTTCCTGAGGCAATTACGCTACTGTGCATTTGTTAGAATATCCCCTGTCTATATTTTAAAATAGTTTTTTCTAAAGTTTTTTTTTTTTTAATGGGGACCATTTTAAAACCTTTATTGAATTTGTTACAGTATTGCTTCTGTTTTATGTCTTGGTATTTCTTGGTCTTGAAACTCGTGGGATCCTAGCTCCCACACTAGGATTTAAACCATATCCTGTGCATTGAAAGGCTAAGTCTTGCCAGGGAAGTCCCTGTTGTTGTTGTTCAGTCGCTCAGTCATGCCCAACTCTTCGTGACCCCATGGACTATAGCGTACCAGGCTTCCCTGCCCTTCACTGTCTCCCAGAGTTTGCTCAGTTTCATATCCATTTGGACAGTGATGCTGTCTAACCATTTCACCCTTCAATCTTTCCCAGCATCTGGGTCTTTTCCAATGAGTTGGCTCTTCACATCATGTGGCCAGAGTAGTAGGGTTTCAGCTTCAGCATCAGTCATTCAGTGAATGTCCAGGGTTGATTTCCTTTACAACTGACTGGTTGTATCTCCTTGCAGTCCAAAGGACTCTTAAGTGTCTTCTCCAGCACCACAGTTCAAAAGCATCAACTCTTAAGTTCTCGGCCTTCTTCATGGTCCAATTCTCACATCTGCACATGACTACTGGAAAAATCACAGTTTTGACTATATAGATCTTTGTTGGCAAAGTGATGTCACTGCTTGTTAATAAGCTGTCTAGATTAGTCTTAGCTTTTCTCCAAGGGGCAAGCATCTTTTAATTTCATGACTGCAGTCACCATCCACAGTTATTTTGGAACCCAAGAAAATGAAATCTTCACTGTTTCCACTTTTTTCCCTTCTACTTGCCATGAAGTTATGGGACTGGATGCCATCATCTTAGTTTTTTGAATGTTGTGTTTTAAGCCAGTCTTTTCACTCTCCTCTTTCACTTTCATTAAGAGACTCTTTAGTTCCTCTTCGCTTTCTGCCATTAGAGTCGTGTAATCTGCATATCTGAGGTTGTTGATGTTTCTCTCAGCAATCTTGATTCCAGCTTGTGCTTCATCCAGTCCCACATTTCACATGATGTACTCTGCATATAAATTAAACAAGCAGGGTAACAATATACAGCCTTGACATACTCCTTTCCCAATTTTGAACCAATCCTTTTTTCCATGCCAGTTTTAACTATTGCTTATTGAGCTATATATATAGAAATTTCTCAAGAGACAGGTAAGGTGATCTGATACTCTCATCTCTTTCAGAATTTTCCACAGTTTGTTGTGATCCATACAGTCTAAGGCTTTAATGTAGCCAATGAAACAGAAGTAGATGTTTTTCTGGAATTCTCTTGCTTTTTCTACAATCCAATTGATGTTGGCAATTTGATCTCTGGTTCCTCTGCCTTTTCTAAATCTAGCTTGTACATCTGGAAGTTCTCAATTCACTTACTGTTGAAACATAACTTGAAGGATTTTGAGTACTACTTTGCTAGCATGTGAAATGGGCAGTAATTTGAACATTTTTTGGCATTGCCTTTTTATGGGATTGGAATCAAAACAGTTTTTCTACTCCTATGGCCACTGCTGAGTTTTCAAATTTGCTGACATATTGAGTGCAGCACTTTAACAGCATCATCTTTTAGGATTTTAAATAGCTCAGCTGGAATTCTGTTATGTCAGCTAGCTTTGTTTGCAGTAATGCCTCTGAAGGCTCACTTGACTTCACAATCCAAGATGTCCAGCTCTAGATGAGTGACTACACCATCATGGTTATTCAGGTCATTGAAACCTTTCTTATATAGTTCTTCTGTGTGTTCTTGCCACTTCTTAATCTCTTCTGTTTCTGTTAGGTCCATACCACTTCTGTCCTTTATTGTGCCCATCCTTGCATGAAATGTTCCCTTGATATCTCCAATTTCCTTGAAGAGAGCTCTAGTCTTTCCCATTCTACTGTTTTCCTCTATATCTTTGCATTGTTCAATTAAGAAGGCCTTCTTATCTCTCTTTGCTGTTTTCTGAAATACTGCATTCAGTTGGGTATATCTTTCCCTTTCTCACCTGCCTTTTACTTCTTTTCTTTTCTCAGCTATTTGTACAGCCTCCTCAGACAACCAGTTTGCCTTCTAGCATTTCTTTTTCTTTGGAGTGGTTTTGGTCACTGCCTCTTGTACAATGTTGTGAAGCCCTGCCCATAGTTCTTCAATTGCTCTGTCTACTAGATCTAATCTTTTGAATCTATTCATTATCTCCACTGTATAATCATTATAGATTTGATTTAGGTAGTATCTGAATGGCCTAGTGGTTTTCCCTACTTTCTTCAATTTAAGCCTGAATTTTGCAATAAGGAGGTGATGATCTGAACCACAGCTAGCTCCAGGCCTTGTTTTTGCTGACTGTATAGAGCTTCTCCATCTTCGGCTACAAAAAATATAATTAATCTGATTTTGGTATTGACCATTTTGGTGATCTCCTTGTGTAGAGTCATATCTTGTGTTGTTGGAAAAGGGTGTTTGTTATGACCACTATGCTCTCTTGACAAAACTCTGCCAGCCCTGCTTCACTTACTTGTTACTCCAAGACCAAACTATCTTGTTACTCCGTGTCTCTCTTGACTTTCTACCCTCGCATTCCAATCCCCTATGATGAAAAGGACATTTTTTTTTTTCGTGGTGTTAGTTAGTTAGTTTTTCATAGAACAGGTGAACTTCAGTTTCTTTGGCATAGTGGTTGGAGCATAGACTTTGATTACTGTGATATTGAATGGTTTGTTTTGGAAATTAACTGAGATCATATTGGCATTTTTAAGATTACACCAAGTACTGCATTTTGGATGCTTTTGTTGACTATGAGGGCTACTCCATTTCTTCTAAGGGATTCTTGCCCACAGTAGTAGATATAATGGTCATCTGAATTGAATTCTCCCACTTCCATCATTTTATTTCACTGATTCCTCAGATATGAATGTTCAATCTTGCCATCTCCTGCTTGCTGCTAAGTCGCTTCAGTCGTGTCTGACTCTGTGTGACCCCATAGATGGCAGCCCACTAGGGTTACCCCCGTCCCTGGGATTCTCCAGGCAAGAACACTGGAGTGGGTTGCCATTTCCTTCTCCAATGCATGAAAGTGAAAAGTGAAAGTGAAGTCACTCAGTTGTGTCTGACTCTTAGTGACCCCACAGACTGCAGCCTACCAGGCTCCTCTGTCCGTGGGATTTTCCAGGCAAGAGTACTGGAGTGGGTTGCCATTGCCTTCTCCTGCTTGAGCACATACAGTTTACTTTGATTCGTGGACCTAACATTCCAGGTTCCTATACAATAATTGTTCTTTACAGCATTGGGCTTTACTTTCACCACCAAATGCATCCAAAACTGAGCATTGTTTCCACTTTGGCCCAACCACTTCATTGTTTCAGAGCTATTAATAGTTATCCTCTGCTCTTCCCGCATAGCTCAGTCGGTAAAGAATCTGCCTGCAACGCAGGAGACCTGGGTTTGATTCCTAGGTCAGGAAGATCCCCTGGAGAAGGAAATGGCAACCCATTCCAGTATTCATGCCTGGAGAATCCCATGGACAGAGGAGCCTAGCAGGCTACAGTCCATAGGTTCGCAAGAGTTGGACATGACTTAGTGACTAAACCACCACCACTTCCCCAATAGCATATTGGACCCCTTTTGACCTGGGGGAGCTCATCTTCTGGTGTCATATCTTTTGCCTTTTCCTATTGTCCACGGGGTTCTCCAGGCAAGAATACTGGTGTGGACTGCCATTTCCTCCTCCAGTGGACCGCACTTTGTCAGAACTCTTCACTACGACCTGCCTGCCTTGGGTGGCTCTGCACAGCAAGTCTCATAGCTTCACCGAGTTACACAAGCCTCTTCGCTATGACAAGGCTGTGATCCATGAAGAGGAGGGATGTCCCAACCTGTGTACCTTATGGTCTTTCTCAAGAATTGAGGATTTCAATGGTGGCAATCCCAGTTCTCAGGTCTTTCGTGGGTCTCTAGTTTTACCTCAGCAAGAATGTACAAAATCTCTTTATTTCCACTGATCCTTTGAATTTGGGCGCTGTTCTACTTTTGTGAGCCAAGTTCAGCTCATGACACAGGGGCAACTGTGACTGCCTCTCATTGATGAAGTGTGTGTGAAACCTACTTCTTCTGGAAGATTTTTACCTAGTCTCCATTTAGGTTTCAACTAGAGAAGATTCCTGAACTGAGGGTCTCAAAATGTGCCACCAGGGGCATAAGGTGGATGGGCACCTCTGCCACCTGCTCCTTAAGACATGTTCTGTCAGCCTTTGTTTCATGCCCTAAGTAGCATTTCTTACTCTTATATCTTTATTTTGTCAATTGCAGGATATATCTTAAGTATTTTGCTTCCCCTCTGCTCTTTCTTGACCTCTTTCAGAAAGGTTTGGCTGAGATCCTTGCATTTAAAATGCTTGTACCCTTTACTTCTCTACTGTAGAAAAACCCCAAGATGAATGCATTTTTGTTTTTAATTCTTTCTTTCCAGCCCATATGTTTATTTTCTCATTTGTTCTATTGGAGTTTGCTTTGTGGTATTTCTCATAGTAAGATAGATGAGTCATTTAAGTTATGGATCTATTAAAAGCATCAATGTTGAAACAAACCTCATCCATCTTCACCTTTTTGAACCGACTAATTTGACAGAGGAGGTATTTTGTATTCTGTGAACATCTACCACAGGCCTATTTTTGATCTATTGTTGTCCTACCTGGCTCCCTTTTATCTTGGCTCATCCTGGTTGGGTCTTTCCTTAAGAGTCCCAAATTCCATACATTTCTTGGCATGTCTCTACAGGGCCTGGCTAATGCTTGCATTGTCTACTTAGAGTAAATGTGTTGTTTTGAAGCTCATCCAATAATTCTTTGAATAATTTACTCTGTTCTTGGTTTCCCCCATCAAATCTGTCCAAATTTTATTTAGCAATTTTGCAAACCTTTCCCAATCTTCAAGGGTAATTCTCCCAGTTAATTATACTGTGGTCTCTCTGCACCTTTGATCCTGTCTCCTGTTGGGGGTCAAAGGCTGGGCCCTTCCTGATGATGGTCTGAGACCTCACCGCTCTTCCTTTGTCCGATTTATTGGGGCTCCAGTCGCCCTTTCTGTTATACAGCTTGTACATCTCTCTTTTCCAATAGCTGGATAGATCTTTTTCTCCATTTTAGGTGTATTTTTGCTAGTCTCTAAAATCTCATTTTCCTTTCATGTTTCTCTAGTATGCCCTCAATCCCACTTCCTAAGAAAATATCTTTTTTTTCCCTTCAGTGTAATAAAGGTTTTTCCTTTCTTTTGATTTTATTCTTCTGCTGCTTCTGTCCTGATAGTAAGTCAGTCAGACTAGGTGGTTGAAATGTGTGTGTGGTGAATGTGTAAAGGACATATTCAGATGCTCCTATTTTGTTGAATTTTACATGTCAAGATTGATGTAAATTCTGTCCATTCCACCTTACTTTCTGAAAATTCTGTTCCTATTATTTTGTTTCTATTGTTTCTAAAGATGTTCGTGGTTTCTCCACCTACTATCTTCTTTCCTAACTCCTTTTTATATTTTCAAGACATCATTCCCTTCCTTTCTTCCTCTTTTATTATGTTACTATATAGTCTATTTCATTTTCAGAAGACAGTTTTACTTTCCTTGTCATCTGCTTCCATTATAATTCATTAACTGGACCATGGCTCAGTCAAAAGCATATTTATTTCCAAACTTGGAAGTTTTTTCCATTATATTTTTGTTACTGACTTCTAAGTTGAATTAAGGTCATAGTATATCATTTATGTGACTTCAAATCTTTTTGTAAATAATTCACGTGTATTTGAAAGAATGTGATTTGTAGAGTTTGTGCTTATGTTCCAGAAGCACTGCTGTTCATCAGGTCAGATTTGTAGGGTGCGCTATTCAAACATTTTATAGCTTTTTTTTAAATCTGAATTCTAATCTACTGAAGGAAGAGGTGTTAAAATTTTTCCATTCTGATTGCGCAAGTATTAACTTTCCCTTATAGTTATGTAAAATTTTACTCTCTATATTTTGTGGTTATAAACAGGAAAGTACACATTTAAAAAATTTATATTTTCTGAATGTTTTATTTTTATGAATAAATGTTTTCCTTTTAGGAATAAAATTTTTCCCTAGAATCTTCAATACAAAGTTATATAAAAGTGATGAGCCTGTACTCAATGATCAACTGTAGCTTCGGTAAAATTAATACTTCTTGTAAGGTGCATCTGCTAGTGATGGATTTTTTAAGTTTTTGTTAATCTGGGAATGTCTTGAAATTCACATTTGTTTTTTGAAAGACAGTTTTTCTGGATATAATATTCTTGGCTGACAGTCTATTTCTCTCAGAACTTTGAATATGCTGTCCTACTGTTCCTTGGCTCCATGATTCCTGATGCAAAATCATGGAATGTGTGCATTTATTAATTATTATTTTTCAAATATTCCTCCTTCTCAATTTTCTCTCACCTCTCCTCCTAATATGCCCATTATATGTATGTTGAATGCTTGAGGGTTTCCCATAAGACTCTGAGGCTCTGTTCAGTTTTGTTTTTTCTCTTTTCTTTCTACTCCTAAGTGTATATAATATCAAGTAACCTAGGTCATAGTTTTATAGTTTTTTCTTCTGCCATTTCAAATCTGATGTTGAGCCCGTCTAGTGAATTTTTCTTTTCAGTTATTCTTTTCAACTCCATAATTTCTCTTTGGTTCTCTGTCATAATCTGTCTCTTCATTGACATTCTCTATTTGGTGACACATGGTTCTCACACTTCCCCTTAATTCTTTAGTCATGGTTGTTTTTATTTCTTTGAAAATATTTATAATAGCTTGCTTAAAGTTCTTGTCTAGTACATCCAGTAGAAATATTCAGGGACAATTTCTATTAACTTTTTATTTTCTGAGTATGGGTCATAGTTTCTTGTTTCTCATCATTTTTTTTTGTTTAAGATTTAATATTTAAAATAATAAAATATTTTAATTCTGGGAATCACAGTCTCCTTCTTCCTCCTTTAGGGTTAGTTGTTGCTTTTCATTGGTATTATTACTGTTGTTGCTGTTTGATTGTTTAGTGACTTTCCTGGACTAATTCTATAAAGTTTATATTCTGCATTCTGTGCAGCAACTGAAATCAGTTAACTTATTGATCAGGTAATGATTCTAATAGTTATTTCAATAACTATCCCAGCCTTTGCTAAGTATCTTTGCGCGGATGCATGCACTGGACCTGTTTTCAATGCTACAGCAGGAAGTTCACAACTCTGCCTTAACTCTCTTCTTGCTTGCACAGTCTCAAGGTCTGTGAGAAGTTAGGGATTGTGTTAAACAATTGCCATTTATTGTTTCAAGAAATATGCTAGGACAGAATAGCTTGCACAGACCATGTGCTGAGTCAAGTCTTGAGAATGAAGCTTTTTCAGGAAACTAACAGATATTCAGATACTGACAATTTTCTGCATATGGGATTTTCAGGCAGCTTCAAATCTGTCTGTCCTCTCTAGGTTCTCTAGTGTGCTGGTTTTCACACCTATGACAGTTGTGAGGCTGTTGGCTTTCATGGCTACCATGGAGCTGGAAAGGCAGATGAGACTAGAGCAAATTAAAACATCACAAGGCTCATAATTACTACTGAGATGCAGCTGTTTTCTTGAATAATACCCCTTAGATTGTTGTAAACTAGTAGTTAATTTCCAGAGTTCTAAGAAACTTGATTTTGACAACATCTACTTTTATGAAGGAGATGATTTTCAGAGATCCATATTCCACAATTCTGGAAGTACTTTCCCCCCATGTTTTGAAAATCTTTCAAAAAATATTTTCAATTTCTTTTTCTCATTGTGCATCTTTCTGGATAATTCCTTCTGAGCTATCTTGCATTTTACCAGTTCTCTCTCTAGCTCTGTCTCATCTACTGTTTAAATTTCCAACGAATTTTCATTTCAGTGATGATGTTTCTTTGTAACAGTGTTGTCATAGCTTGTGAGCAACCTCTCAACTTCAAAGAAGTAAAAAGGAGAAATAAATACGTATTATGTTCATGAAATTGATTATTAGATTTTTTTCAATTCTAGAAGCTCTGTTTTCATGCTTTTCAAATCTCTTGGTCATTCTTTACAGTTTTCTGATTTCAGATACATTCAAATAAATCTTTTATGTTTTAAGCATAGTAATTATAGAATTATATATCTGATGATTCTACTATATCATCCTTTTTAATGTCTGTTTCTACTGTGTATTATTTCTGCTATTTTGCTGCTTTGTTTCTCCCTGTTTCCAGTGATTTTGGGGGGTGATTCACGAGTGTTTCCTGTAAAATTATTTTTGGAAGTTCTTTGATGCCCAGGATGAAGATGAGTTCCACAGAAAGAATTTTTGTTTTCATTTGATATTTCCAGGTAAAACTATTCAATATCATCTGAGATAATTTTAAGCCAAATTTTCAACTTGAGGTGTTTTTCGCTATCCAGGAAATAAGAATAGAATCTAATAATCCATCTAATAATCTAATAATCACTAGTTTTCCAATTTTTCAAGCTCATTCTCACTGTCTCCATTTTTTGTTCAACTTGAGATGGTGTTCCCTTTGTTTCCTAGGTTTAGGATAATAGCATGAATTGACATTGTTTTTATATTTATGGGGCTTAAGGGCTCTTCTTAGTCTCCAAATTTGTTAACATAATGCTCACAAGCTGCCCCAGCCAAAACCTGGGTGGTTTAAAAAAATAGAAATTTATTATTTTGCTCATGTCACAATCAGATGTAAGTCAAATGGCTCTCTTGGGTTAATCTCCATCTCAGTCCCTTTCTAGAAACGTTGAACTTTTAGCTTAACAAGCCAAGGACCTTGTGGATTATGCGAAGAGTCAGGCCTGAAGCTGCATACATTAAATTCTGCACCTATTCCATTGTCCAAAACTAGACATGTGCCTTCAACATTCCTATAAGTAGGAATGGGAAATACAGTCACCCTGCAGGTCTAGGATGAAGAAAGGGGATGTTTGGCACATACATTGTCTTTGCCTATTCCTTCCACCCGTGACTATACACTCCTACAGGTGGTGAAAACAACATCAAAAGTTGTCTAGTTTTATCAAGTACTCTTAGGGAAAAATTAAGGCTTGGTTTCCCTCTGTGGGTCTCTGCCTTCATTTAGATTTAGACATTGAGATTGCTTACTATCTCTTTTTCTCTTTAGCGACTTTAAGATGAGATAAAAACATATAAATTGTATGCAACATTTGTAGTTATTTTCAGCTAGAGTGATGATAAAGAAATTCAGCCAGCATGAGGTCGAGAAGTGTCATAAAAACATTTTCCACTGCGTGGGCTTTTTAGGAATACCCCTAAGCGTGTGATTCCCAAGAGCTTAAATACCCTAAATTATTTGTTTGGAGCTGGTAATTATTAGTGTCTTGTTTTGCAAGTCTAAATAGCACATGTCTGAAGATAGAGTAGCATTACATACAGTTTAAGTGACCTCATCTTTAAGCCTCATACCAACAATTTCAGGAAGGGCTACTTTGTCTTTCTAGATGAATGAGGACGATGCTTGGTCCTACCATACATCTACTTAAAGCAGAGATGATGTGCTTTTCCATGAGGCTAATCATAATTACTCATTCTAGCCTGCATCTATCTGCCTCCCTCATTCTTGGGCATTGCTTTGTTTCTTCAGTTTTTCTCTGATGCTTTCTTTTTAAATTGGTTCTGCCAGCATGGCTGTGTCCAGGCTTTGTACGCCCAGGGATGAGGGAATCCCACAGTCTTACTGGAGTCTGGATACTACACATCGGCTTTCAGTTTGGGGATCACTTTCTCACCCCTCACTTCTTCCGACTCTTGGCATCTGGACTTCTGATGCATGTTGACTAACTCTGAAAATATAGTTTTTTTCTTTGATTAATGTCATTCATCTAGGGCTTCCCTGGTTGGCTCAGTGGCTAAGAATCTACTTGCCAATGCAGGAGACATGGGTTCAATCACTGATCTAGGAAGACTCCACATGCCTCGGAGCAACTAAGCCTGTGCATCACAACTATTGAGCCTGTGTTCTAAAGCCCAGGAGCCACAACTACTGAGCCTATATGTGTAACTAATGAAGCCTGCATGCCCTAGAGCTAGTGCTCCACAACGAGAGAAGCACTGCGATGTGAAGCCCGCTCACTGTAACTGGAGAGTAGCCCTCACTCGCCACAGCTGGAGAAGAGCCAGCACGGCAATGAAGAGCCAACACCAACAAAGATAAATAAATGAACAAATAAAGTGTCACTCATGTAACATCCCTCTTTTTATGAAAAAATGTAGAAAGGAGAATTCAAACTTCGACTTCTTTGTGAAACAGTTCAAAGCTACAGAAGCTGTGGCCTCAGACCAGGGTTTCAAACTACCTAAGCCAAATTATATTTTCCTCACTGCTTAAAATGTCAGTGAGGTATGGGTATGATGCCAGCCTGTTTCTTTTTTAAATTTAATTTAATTTTTATTTCATATTAGAGTATAGTTGGTTTATAATGCTGTGTTAGTTTTTGCTGTAGAGCAAAATGATTCCGTTATACATGTATCCATTCTCTTTCAGATTCTTTCCACATATAGGTTCTTACAAAACACTGAGCAGAGTTCCCAGTGCTGTATGATATTGCTGTTGTTTAGTCGCTAAGCAGTGTCTGATCCTTTTGCGATCCCGTGGACTGTAGCCTGCCAGGTTTCTCTGTCCAAGGGATTTCTCAGGCAAGAATACTGAGGTGTATTGCCATTTCCTCTTCTGGGGGATCTTCCCCATCCAGGGATCGAACCATGTCTCCTGCATTGGCAGGCAGATTCTTTACCACTGTGCCACCAGGGAAGCCCCATGATAAATTGTACATCCTCGTTGATTACCTATTTATGTATAGTAGTGTGTATATGTTAATCCCAAGGTCTTACTTTATCCCTTGCCCTCACCTTTCACCTTTAGTAACCATAAAGGTTAACCACCAACTTTTACATAAAGGTAGCGACTGAATCTGTTTGTGTTTGGTAAATAAATTCATTCAGATGATTTCTGTTATAGTTTATGAAGATCATTCTTACTTAACAAGATTTACACATGAAATAAAAAATAATAAAATAGAAATATTTGAAATATTGAAGATTAAAATAGAAAAATTGAACACTTTAGTAGCTTTCTCTCAGTGCCAGGTTTCAATTGAGTAAGATAGATTTTCATGCAAATGATGAAGCTTATAAAAGTCTCAAAGACATTTAATCAAGGTAATATTCTATTTTGCTTGGCCCAGATAAATACAAAGATTTACAAAGAAATTATTTTCTGTACACGTTGGCAATGAAAGTTTCAGGAATCTATTAAATACCTAGTTCAAATAGAGAAACATTTCTGTCTCTTGCTTCTGTCTTGAAGCAACACATTTTTCTTGAATCTAATTTGTTTGTATAAGTATTAGTGATTCACGCCAGGATTGTCACTAAGGAGAACAATTTTTAGTACACATTTGAAAGGAGTTAGATGAAAATATGAATTTATGAGCCAACATAGGAACTAAACTATTTCTCCCATAATTAGCCTTTTATTACTATTTTCAGATACATAATACGTATTTATCATTTACTGTTTTAAGGTAGAAAGACTATTTCTTTCATAGTAAGAGGCAGTATTCCTCTTGGATATAGATTTCTGATGCAACTTGACCCTTTTCCTTTCCCTGACATGGATACACCTTGGCAAGTCACTTAGCTTTCCTTGGGCCTTGGCGTCCTCATCTACAAGTTGGGTCAAATAACAGCAAATCATTTCCTAGAGTTTTGAGTGTGAAGAGAGCTAACATATGTAAAGCATTTGGAATAGCTCTTGGGGCATAGTAAGCATTAAGTGTTACCTGCTACAATTATTAGCCTAAAAAGCATTTTATTAACTTTATTGTTTCATATAAGTAAACTATTATTACAGTAATAAAAGTAATTTAAAAATATTATATTCTATGGTTACCAAAGGGGATGGTGGAGACAGAGAGATAAATTAGGAGTTTAGGATTAATGTATACATACTACTATACATAGAACAGATAACCAACAAGGACTTACCGTGTAGCACAGGGAACTATATTCAGTATTTTGTAATAAACCATAATGGAAAAGAATCTGAAAAGGGAATATATATATATATATCAATATATACTTGCATATTGGAGAAGGCAATGGCAACCCACTCCAGTACTCTTGCCTGGAAAATCCCATGGACGGTGGAGCCTGGTAGGGTGCAGTCCATGGGGTCGCAAAGAGTCGGACTCAACTGAGCGACTTCACTTTCACTTTTCACTTTCATGCATTGGAGAAGGAAATGGCAACCCACTCCAGTGTTCTTGCTTGGAGAATCCCAGGGATGGGGGAGCCTGGTGTGCTGCAGTCTATGGGGTCACACAGTCAGACACGACTGAAGCGACTTAGCCGCAGCATACTTGCATAACTGGTTCAATTTGCTGTACACTTGAAACTAACACAATGTAGTAAACTAAGTATAATAAAAGACAAATGTTATACTCTTACAGACACAAGTCTCAACCTTTTTGGCGTGACATCTGTCACAGACCTGGGTAAACTTCTCAGTGTGTAGCTTCTTCTTTTACAAAAATGAAAATCACACTCGTGTCCACTTACAAGGATGTTCTGAAAACCAGTTGAATGAATATGAGTGAACAAATACCTAATAGAGAGTGTGGGTACAGTAGACATCCAACAAATCAGAACCATCCCCATATCCCCATATCACCATCACTGTGAAAGTCCATATGACTCCTTTTATTCTAAGTTTTATCTCATTCTGATCCAGTCAAGTATTAAATGGAACTCAGTGATGTATCTTATGTTCTGTTTTCAACCTTCTACTTTTTTTGTTTGTATTTGTTAAATGCACTATTAGAACATTTTACTAAAAGTAACAGAACATTTCTTGTACAGTTTGGTGAAGTCAGAGGAATATTTTGAAAATTTTTATCTAGTTCCCCTTCTGATTTTCAGGATTGTGTCTCTGAAATGTAAAAATCAAAATCAAACAACAATAGCAAAAACAAACCCCCGCCAATTCTAGGGGACAGGGAGAAAGTTTACAGTGTTTTGAGTAATATAAGATTATCCATCTTTCATGTGTTATGCCAAGTCTTTAAAAAATTATCTCATTCTATCCTCATAGCTGGGCTTCCCAGGTGGCTCAGTGGTAATGAATCCGCCTGCTAACACAGGAGACTCGGGTTTGATCTCTGGGTCAGGAAGATCCCTTGGAGGAGGAAATGGCAACCAGCTCCAGTGTTCTTGTCTGGGAAATCCCCTGGATAGAGGAGCCTGCTGGGTTACCTTCCATGGGGTAACCAAAAACCTGGACACGACTTAGCAACTTAATAATAACAACAATTCTCATAACCACCCTATTATTCTCCCCATTTATAAATAAATTAACTGAGTTAGAGAATAATTGAATAAGCTAAATAATTTGTCCAAGGTGACACCAGTATTAAATGGCTGAGCCAAAGGAGTTAAATCTATGAAATCTAGTTCTCATACATGGACTCTTAAATATTATGATTCAGAGAAAGGATTTTGTAATGGGGTAATTTAATCTTTTATAACAAATGATTTTTCTCAGTGGATTCATGCTTCCTTATGACATTATAATCAGAGAAACCTAGAGTAAAGGGAGACAAATATGAAGTAGTAATTTGTAAAATGAACATTCTTCTGGAAGGTTTTTTATGTGTGTAGAGGAATCTTCACTTTTATGTTTGTTTAATCCTTAATACAAATATTTACAAATTATTTTTATAACTATATGTAGAAATTTATTTATGTAGTCAATTAAAATTTCCACATACTTAAACATGGTTGTAATCAAAGTTTTTGTAAGTCTAGCACAGCAAATTTTTAAAAATTTTTTGAAATCTTTAAAAAATGCATTTAAAATAAAGCAACGATTAAAAAGACTTTTTTCTTTGTTTTTATACCCAAGCCAGTTTTAAATATACCATGGCTCAAAATGTAGCTTTATCTTTTTACTCTTATAGAGAGGTTTTGCTACATGCAAACTAGAGAATTTTTCAGTTTTTACTCTCACTCCCTCCCCCATACTCTTTTGTTAGTAAACGTTTGATTTATTGAGACACTCTCCATTTTCAAAAATAAAGACTTTCTCTGATTTATTTCATACATAAATCATCTATCCACTTAACAGGGTGAACCTAAGTTTTGCACTTTCAGTGCCTCTCAGAGATGAATAGTATTACCTGAGCCTGAATACCCATTTAGGAGTAAATCGAATTTACTTATTATTATTCCAGGTAGTGTTAGTCACTCAGAGGTGTCTGACTCCTTGCGACTCCATGGACTGTAGCCTAGCAGCCTCTCTTGTCCGTAGAATTTCCCAGGCAAGAATACTGGAGGTCTGAGTTACCATTCCTTTCTCCAGGGGATCTTCTTGACCCAGGGATCAAACCCAGGTCTCCTGCATTGCAGGCAGATTCTTTACCATCTAAGCCACCAGATTCCAGGTAAAGAAGTACCAGTTTCCCAAGTATTTGAAAATATATTCATGCTGGCATTCTGCACCAAAAGCTAGTTTCCTTTTTAGCCCTCCTTTTTGCTATCATTTTAAAGAAGTGCCACAGGAATAATATTACCTCTCCAGTGGAGGCCAGCTGTGCAATCTTCAGAACTGTGGAAGCTGCCATTCCTGATCACAGGATCTGTTCCTTTTCAGGGTTTATGTGGTTGTATAAATCAGGGCTCTGTCACTTGAGTCAGAAACTAATTGCAAATGGTCAGTATGACTGAAAACATCTTTTTTTAAGGCCTTAGGAAAGTCTGGTAGTGGAGCCTGTGGTCTTTCACCCAGAACCTGTGATACTTATCAGAAAACCCCAAACATTGAAAACTGTAAAAGCCACCGGAAACCCAAACAAGTACTTGACCTAAAAATAGACACAAATAAGCATGTAGATGTTGAGAGACACAGATGAGAGTTTTCCAGCCTTGATTCTCGTGATATTTTGGACTGGGTAATTTTTTGTTGTGGAAGGCAGTGTTGTGCACTGTAGACTCTGCTGGCACCCCTGTTCCTGGTCTCTACCGCTAGATGCTTGTAGCACCCTCTCCCCCAGTTATCACAGCCAAGACTGTCTCCATCCAGACACTGCCCAGCAGCACCTGGAGAAAAAATCTCTTTGGTTGAAGACTGCTGACATACATATGTCATAATCCACTTGTATGGTGCTGAACGGAGAATCAGACACAGTTCAGTTCAGTTCAGTTGCTCAGTCGTGTCCAGCTCTTTGCGACCCCATGGACTGCAGCACGCCAGGCCTCCCTATCCATCACCAACTCCTGAAGTTTACTCAAACTCATGTCCATCGAGTCGGTGATGCCATCCAACCATCTCATCCTCTGTCGTCCCTTTCTCCTCCCGCCTTCAATCCCTCCCAGCATCAGAGTCTTTTCCAATGAGTCAACTCTTCCCATGAGGTGGCCAAAATACTGGAGTTTCAGCTTTAGCATCATTCCTTCCAAAGAAATCCCAGGGCTGATCTCCTTCAGGATGGACTGGTTGGATCTTGCAGTCCAAGGGACTCTCAAGAGTCTTCTCCAACATCACAGTTCAAAAGTATCAATTCTTTAGCGCTCAGTCTTCTTCACAGTCCAACTCTCACATCCATACATGACCACTGGAAAAACCATAGCCTTGACTAGACATAAGCATCTTTTAATTTCATGGCTGCAGTCATCATCTGCAGTGATTTTGGAGCCCCCAAAAACAAAGTCTGTCACTGTTTCCATTGTTTCCCCATCTATTTGCCATCAAGTGATGGGACCAGATGCCATGATCTTTGTTTTCCGAATGTTGAGTTTTAACCCAACTTTTTCACTCTTCTCTTTCACATTCATCAAGAGGCTCTTTAGTTCTTCTTAGCTTTCTGCCATAAGTGTGGTGTCATCTACATATCTGAGGTTATTAATATTTCTCCTAGCAATCTTGATTCCAGCTTGTGCTTCAGAATCAGACACAAATAGAAGCTTTTTTAAAAATCGTCTCTTGGGCTTCCTTGGTGGCTCAGTGGTTAAAAAAAAAAAAAAAATCCACCTGCCAATGAAGGAGATACGGATTTCATCGCTGATCTAGGAAGATCCCATTTGATGTGGAGCAACTAAGCCCGTGCACCACAACTACTGAGCCTGTGCTCTAGAGGCTGGAGCCATCCTGTGCTCTGCAACAAGAAGCCTCTGCAAGGAGAAACCTGTGCATTGCAACTAGAAAGTAACCCCTGCTGGCCACAACTAGAGAAAAGCAATGAAGGCACAGCATAGCCCACCCCCTTAAAAAATGAAAAAAAAACTTTTCTCAATTTGATATTGCTGATGGGAAATGAGGCAGAGGGGCACTCCACACTTCCTGTTTCCCGACTCATTTTTGCAATCAGTTGCCCTATCTACTGGTCCTTCACTCTTACTGCTGGTTTTTCAGTTTGGTTTTTGTTTTTTTGAATCATAAATGTAGAAAAAGACACTTATAAATTGTATTAGCCTGGGTGCTTTCCATTAGATTTGGCAGATCCTAACTAAAACGGACTAACAAACGTAGTAAATTTATTCACTCAATAACTGGAAAGTTCAAAGGTAGAGCTACAGAAATAGACCCAGAGATGTACATGATACCATCAAGGACTCAGTTTCTATCTACATCTAGAGGCTCTACTTTCTCTGTGTTGACTCCTTGCTCAACTCTCTTTGCATGGTAGTAAAGTGTTAGTCTCTCAGTCATGTCCAACTCATTGTGACCCCACAGACTGTAGCTCACCAGGCTCCATGGAATTCAACAGGCAAGAATACTGGAGTGGGTTGCCATTTCCTTCTCCAGGGGATCTTCCTGACCCAGGGATTGAACCCAAGTTGCCTGTATTGCAGGCAGATTCTTTACCATCTGAGCCACCAGGGGAGATGGACACCAATATCTTAAGATATACACTCTACTAGTTCAAGTTCAGTAGAAAGAGAGCTTCACTTTCCCAACAAATTTTTATAAAAGTCTTAAAACAGAGTCTTATTGGCAGTGGTTGGCCCAGGTTGGGTCAGGTGCCCATTCCTGAATCAATCACTCTGGTACGGGGAGCCTCAGATTTTTTATTGTCCATGCTTTGTCCACAAGCCTTTTCCAGAAACTGGGATAATCAGCTTTACCTAAGTGACATCGACAGATATATTTTTTAAGCATGTATTTTATTATTTTAAAATTGCATTTATTTTTGGCTGTGCTGAGTTCTTTGTTGCTGCACAGGCTTTTCTCTTGGTTGCAGGGAGTGGGGGATACTCTCCAATTTTGGTGCACGAGCTTCTCATTGCAGTGGTTTCTGTTTTTGCAGAGCGCAGGCTCCAGGGCACTTGGGCTTCAGTAGTTGTGGCAAGTGGGTTCTGTAGCTGCGGTTCCCTGGGTTCTAGAGCACAGGCTCGGTAGTTGTGGTGCACGGGCTTAGTTGCTCCACAGCACGTGGGATCTTCCCTGGTCAGGGGTTGAACCCCTGTCTCCTGCATTGGCAGGCAGATTCTTTACCACTGAGCCACCAAGGAAGTCCTAACATGGACAGAGATTAAAGGATGTTCGACTTTCCTTATGCTAGGACTTGAAGAAAAAGAATTAGAGACAGGGAAGATGGAAAACTAAGTCGACCATTCTAAATGTGCTCATTGGAAATTCTAGGAAGAATGTTCTGATATATTTTGGTCCACAGTTCAAGAATGTTCTTAACAATTCATCTCAGTAGACAATGCATTTAGTAGAACTTCTCAGAATTTGATATATCATCTTCTCTTAGCTTTAATTTATAGTGCTCATGGCAGCCTCTCTGTATATATTTTCATTGTCATTTTAATTAATACTATTTGATTGAAAGGATTTGGTGTTTTATTTTAACGAAAGAGGTTACTTTCTTATGCCATAAATATATTCATGCCACACTGCAGTACTGTAAATGTTAAGCATCTCGTATTTTATTGATAACTTTGGTAATCTTATAAGTTGATTTTAATGTTGTTTTCAACCTAACAACTATGGAAAAAGCAATTTCTGTATGCTTAAAGAATATGAGAACTGGCATCAAAGATACTCATAGGAGAACACTTAGACAATTTCATTTTCTGAGAAACATAGCAATCTTTTATATGCCAGCTCTAAGGCAAAATAATTGACAATGTTTTTGCACAGAAGAAGACTTTTAGAAATTTGTTTTAGTGTGTGAGAAACTTAATTCAAATCCAAAAAACGATAATACTTTGTACCCAACTAAGGTTTTTGCTTTTGTATCTATATTATGGGAAATGTATTCTGCATAAGAAATAAAGATCTCATATACCCTATTTCTTCCATTTTATTTTCCCCACTTATCTTGTCTCCCCTTTCCAACTTTACCTCTTCTCCCCTTTTTACACTGCATTCTCCTTTTACCCTGATTTGTACTTTTCCTTTCATTTCTCTTTCCTTTTTAAAAAAACTCTTTATTTCACATTGGCACATAGCCAGTTAACAATGTTTAGTGATAGTTTTGGGTGCACAGCAGAGAGAACCAGCCGTACATCTACATGTATCCATTCCCTGGTGGCTCAGTTCTAAGCCACCTACAATCCAGGAGCCATAGGAGACACGGGTTTTATCCCTGGGTCGTGGAAAGAGTCCCTGGAGGAGGGCATGGTATATCCCACTCCAGTTTTCTTCTGGTGGCTCAGATGGTAAAGATCTGCCTGCAGTGCAGGAGACCTGAGTTCGATCCCTGAACCAGGAAGATCTCCTGGAGAAGGGAATGGCAACTCACTCCAGTATTCTTGCCTGGAGAATCCTATGGCTAGAGAAGCCTGGCGGGCTACAGTCCATAGGGTCACAGAGTCAGACACATCTAAAGCAACTTAGCACACATTCACCCCCAAACTCCCCTCCCATCCACACCACAACATAACACTGAGCAGAGTCCCTTGTGCCAAACAGTAGGTCCTTATTGGTTATCCATTTTAAATATTATTTCTGTTCCTTTCTGTTTTTTCCTTTTGGCTTAGTTTCTTCATCTCTTAATAGTCATTGAACAGCCTGAAATGGCTTTACTGAGTTTCTATATGAATGAGAGAATTGCTGCAATTATTTAATTCTACTGACTGCAGATTTTTAATCCTCTTACCATTTATCTTTATGGGCCTTTCCAAAAGGTTTTTCACTAGTGAATAATCATATACAGAATTAAACTTTCTACAGTGGACCTTACTGATTGTCCACAGAAGTCTGTTCTCCCCTTATAGTAATTATTGCTAGAAATAAGTGCCCAGGTGCAATCAAATGTACATGGAGATGGGATCTAACAAGGTTTTACTTAATACTTTATTGTAATATGTTGAATTTACATACAGTAAAAAGTGCACTTTTTGATGTACAGTTCTATGTGTTGTAAAAGATTAATAAAGTCATATAATCACCACCACTGGCTTCCATGGTGGGTCAGTGGTAAAGAACCCACCTGGCACTGCAGGAAATGGGGGTTCAATCCCGGTCGGGAAAATCCCCTGAAAAAGGAAATGGCAACCCACTCCAGGATTCTTGCCTGGGAAATCCCATGGACAGAGGAGCCTGGTGAACCTGGTGTGTCCATAGGGTCACAAAAGAGTTGGACATGACTTAGCAACTAAACAACAACAATCGCTGCCATCACAATCAGGAAACATAATCCTTTCTTTACCTAAGAAAAGGTTTCTCATGCTACTCCTTTGTAAACAAGTACCATCCAAACCCAAACCCACAACCAATGATCTGTCCTCTACCCTATGATCCTGCCTTTGCCAGAATATTATATATTTGGAATTGTACAGTATGCAGCCTCTTGAGTATGGCTTTTTAAATCTGGCATGATGCATTGAGGTTTACTCTTGTTTTTGTGGTATCAATAGCTCTTTTTAAAATATTGCTGAGTAATATTCCTTTTTATGGATGTAATAGAGTTTACCACTCACCAGAAGACATTTGGGTTGTTTCCAACTTTTGGCAGTTATAAATTAAACTCCTATGCACATCCTTGTACAGATTTTGAGTGAACATAAGCTTGTATTTTTCTGGATAAATATCTAGGAATGAGATTGCTGAATCACACAGTAAATGTGTACCTGGTGATGGTGGTTTAGTGGCTAAGTGTCTGACTCTTAAGACCCCGTGGACTATAGCCCACCAGGCTCCTTTGCCCATGGGGTTCTCCAGGCAAGAATACTGGAGTGGGTTGCCATTTCCTTCTCCAGGGATCTTCCTGACCGAGGGATCGAATCCAAGTCTTCTGCACTGCAGAAGGAACCAAGGAAGTTCAAAGTGTATACTTAGCATTGTAAGAAAATGCAAACTGTTTTCCCAAGTGACGGTACCAATTTTGCATTCCCATCAATCGCATGTGAAACTATTAATTGCTTTGCATACTCACCAGCATTTAGTATTGGTAATGGCTTTTAATTAAACTTATATAATTAATCAATTAAGCTATTTAATAGATGTGTGGTGATACTACAGTTTTAAATAAGTATTCATTATTCATAATGAATAATGATGACAAACATCTATGTGTTTATTTTCCATTTGTATATCTATTTTTTAAAGTGTCTATTGATACCATTTGTCCTTTTTGAAAAACTGAAATGTTTGTTTTCTCATTCCTAAGTTTTGAGAGTTCTTTATTCTAGATACCAGTTTTTTGTCAGTAATGTGACTTATAAATATTTTCTCAAATTCTGTGGATTTTCATTTCATTCTCTTTATAGTGTCTGTCAGAGATATAAATACTGTAAATTCGATGAAATACACTTTATCAACTTAAAAAAAAATGACTTAGTGACTAGATCATAGTATCTTGCGAACTTGCTACTCATTTATTAATTCTAGGTGCTTTTTTATAGCTTACTTTGGAATTTCTGCGTAGATAGTTATTTAATCTAAAAGTAGAGAAAATTTTATTTGTTCCTTTCTTATCTGCAAGCTATTTATTCTTTTACTGTTTTATTGCACTGGTTAGAACTTCCAGTATAATACTGCATAGGAAGGGTGGAAGTAGATATCCTTACTTCATTATTGATCTTAGCAGCAAAATTTTTAGTCTTATCAATAAGTGTTATATAGAATGTAGGTTTTTCTGAGTATTTTTGTAGATGTTCATTATCAGGGGCAAAGCATTCAATCATTCATCATTTAAGTGGGAGGCAGAATACAGGTTTTATGTAGATATATTTTATTAGGTTAATGAAGTTTGTATTCCTAGTTTGCTAAAGGTTTATATCATGAATGGATGTTGAATTTTGTAAATTGCTCGCTTTTTGTATCTGTTGAGATAACTTTGTAGTTTTTCTTCTTCTAAAATTATGAAATACATTGATCATTATCCTTCAATTCTTAGGAAACAGCCACTTGGTCGTGATGTATTATCCTTTTAACACATTGTAGGATTCTATTTGCTAATATTTTGTTGAAAAGTTTTGTGTTTGTATTCTTTTTTAATTTATTTTTGATTATTCTTGATGGATAATTTTATCTAGTTTTTATTTCTTGTAATGTCTATGTGTGGTCTTGGTATTAGGTAGTGTGGTGTCATAACATAAGTGGAGAAGTGTTTCTTCCTTTTCTTTTTCCTGAGGAGCTTATATAGAACTGGTATTATTTCTTCTTTGAATGGCTGGTAGAATTTGACAGTCAAACACTTTGTATATGGAATTTTTGTTTTAGTTGTTTCTTTTTAAGTGAGTTTTAGTAGTCTTTCAAAGAATTTAAAAAATTCATTTAAGGGATTATTTTATTTTATCCACATTTAATATTATGGGCATAGAGAAATTGGTAGTGTTTTCTCTTTATCTTTTTAGTGTCTACATGGTCTGTAGTAATAGTTCTTCTTTCTTTTCTGTCATTAGCAATGTGTATTTCTGTGCTTTTCCCTGAGAGGCCTATCATTTTTATAATTTGATTCAAGTAATTGGCTTTTAGTTTTATTTATTTTCTCCTAAAAATTCTAAGTCATTGATTTCCGCTTTTTTGTTGTTGTTGTTATTTTCTTTGTTTTGGATTCAATTCGGTCTTCTTTTTTTAGTTTCTTTAAGTGGAATCTTAAATGACTAATTTGAGACATTGTTTCTAGCACAAACTTTTAATTAATTATATTTATATAAAATATAAATAGTCTAAGCACATTTTATATATATATATATATATAATATATATATATATCCCTCTAATTCCTGATTTAGTAGCCCACTACAAATTTTGATGTTTCATGTTCATTTTTATTCAGTTTAAATGACTTTTCCACAACTTGTTTAACCCTCATGGCATTTAGAAGAAGTTGTTTAATTTTCAATTGTAGGAGGGAATTTTCCATATATCTTTCTATTATTGACTTTTCCCTAGACTTCCCAATAAGTACAGCTAAAAATCCTGGACAGCATATTGAAAGCAAACAGAGAAGACTTTGAAAGACAGAGAGAAAGAAGAAAGACTAAGGACTTGGCAGAGTCACTGGCAGAGTTCCTTTCTGTTACTGCTGTTGCTGTTGTTGATTAATATCCCCTGGCCTGGGTGCTGCAGAAGAAAACGTGGAAACACCAATGTAATGATGATTAGTTGCTCAGTCATGTCCAACTCTTTGTCACCCCAAGGATTGTAAACTGCCAGGCTCCTCTGTCCATGGGATTCTCCAGGCAGGAATACTGGAGTGGGTAACCATTCCCTTCTCCAGGGTATCTTTCCAACCCAGGGATCGAACTTGGGTCTCCTGCACTGTAGGCAGATTATTTACCATCTAAGCAACCAGGGAAGCCCTTACTTTACCACTAGCGCCACTGAAACACCAATGTGTATAACAAAAAATGTTTCAAGAAAAACTGACTCTCTCTAGCCAAAGGACCAGGAAGGTGGAAGATGAGCAAGAAGGAAATCTTTTAGACACTAACAACCTTAATGCAACCCACTAAAACCCAGAATAAATAGTTGCCATATGTTCTTCTTCCAAGGCTGAGGAGGCTAGACTTCACCGTTGCCCAGCTGTAATGACTCTCCCCACCTCCTCCCACTGCCCGCGGTATCAGTAGAGAACATGGAGACGTGGACTTCAGTGCCCACCTGGGAATAATAGGAAAGTTCCACTTCTCCCCAACTGGCCTGGTGTTAGAACATCTGCTAAATCAGAGGTTTAAATGAGTCTCATGACAATACTCAAAATGTCCAGAATACTATCAGAATCACTCATCCTAAGGATCAGTAAAATCGTAATATATGTGTGTGTGTTAATCGCTCAGCTGTGTCCAACTCTTTGTGACCCCATGGACTGTAGCTCACTAGACTCCTCTGTCCTGGGAATTCTCCAGGCAAGAATACTGAAGTGGGTTGCTGTTTTTTGGTCTGCTGGCTGGAAAAAGAAGATTTCTCTTTGAGTTTTTCTTATTTGCTGTGCACTGGGCCACACTTGGGTCAAAGTAGGGTGACAAGGGGAGGAAAAATTTTAAAACTTCACTCTTATACTGATTATTTGATTCTGCTTCCCAATCTCCCTGCTACTTTTTAATTTTCAAAGCTCTCAGGTGGGTGTGTCTTGTGTCTTGTCCAGAGTTGTAATTGGGCTATAGTAGATGGACACCATCCTGGCCAGAGTGGAAATCTAAACACATTTTGAAGCTAAGTTGCTAGTCCACCTGCCCTAGGTTTGGAGTTGTGAAAACTCTGTGACAAATTACCTGGGGCAAATCTTACCTATGAAATTTGGACTCTAAAATTTTGATTTTTTTTTTGGTCTATGTCTGTTTTGCAAATAAGATCATCTATATGTGAAATCTAAAATTTTGACTTTTGAGGAATTGGTAAAATGCATTGAGAAGGAGAGGAAAAATAAGGAATAAGTGGCCAGAAATACAGTCCTTTGATTACAGCAAACTGCTTTCATGAAAATTAAATCCCTGATGGGGCTAAGGAAAAAAAAAAAAAACAACAATGTGAGACAACATAAAGTAGTTCTTTAGAAACCAAAGGAAAATATACTGACTCTGCACATTACCAGATTGCACATTATTGCTAGCTGGGAAAAGAAAAACTCCTTCCATAAGGTGACTAGCTTGCCTAAAGGGTCTTGTCAAATTCACTCTATTTGTTCCAGCTTGGATAAATTTAAGTTCAGTAGTACTGATGGGGCGTGGAAGAAGGATGTGTGAGGAGGGTGCTGAGGTTGCTCCACCTGTTAGGCGGTGAAAGAAAAAATGATTGACTTGAGTCCTATGGGAGGGGTCCAAGGCCATATGCTATGGCTACACTAAATAGCCTTGGGTGATACAGTTATAGCACACTGGTGAATAATGTACTGCAACACTTGCTCTATAGCGCTAGGAAAAATCAGGAGACCAAAACAAGTCTTTAGGGATATGGTGATTTACAATGTGAAGAACTAGCATTATGGCAAAACCGTTATTTGGAAAGTGAGAAACAAAAGAACCATATCAAAATAAATAAATAAAACCTCCTAAATGCAAAAACCTGTAGTGGCATTACCTATGTACTTGAGTGCATAGTTGGAATAAATATGTTTGTGAAAGAAGGGCTTTGCCATTGTGTGCAATCTCTTTTGCTTGATTTTAATTGGTCATATTAATTATGGATTTTTTAAATTGCCTACACCCTCCTTGCTACTAAATACTAAACACGACCAAGACCTAAGGAAATAACAAGAAATTTCAGTTTTAATTTTTAAATGTTTTAAATTTTAATTTAAGTATTTTAAAGGATATTAATTCCCAGAAACTGGCTCTGCAACCATCCTCTCTGGTCTGTGAGAAAAAAAACAGATGATTCATGGAGATGAAGTGCTGTTTATTGTGATTAAAGCAAGTACTTCCACTGATCACTCCTGCTGTGTCACAAGTGTGGAAAGCTGCTCAGAAAATGCAGTAAGCTAAGCTGACTGGGATGCTGTTATAGTCTCGGCTAATACTTTCTTTACTGTCCCAGTCTTGGAAGCAAGTCACGCAAAATTCTCCTTTTTCATAGAAATCACTGATATACATTCACCATCCTCTCCTAAGAGTTATTGAATTTTCCAGCGCCTTTTGACAACCTAGGGAAATTTAGCCCAACCACAGTCAAAGGCTAAGTGAATATGTGCATTAATGATCATGTAAAGGTTTCCCTCTCAGAGAAGGAAGACCCCAGGATTTGAAAACAGCACTGGTACATATGACTAGTTGAAGATGGTTAATATGTGTGGCTAAGACACAGAGCTGAGTTCATCACCTAAATGCTTGGGAACTCCTTGGGTTGGAGACCATAAGAGGCCACCCAAGGCAGGGAATAAACTGATATATTTGCCAAGCCCTGCTAATAAGATAGTCTTCACCGGCGGCACTAGTGGTAAAGAACCCACCTGCACTGCAGGTTAGACATAAAAGGCACAGGTTCAGTCCCTGGGTTGGGAAGATCCCCGGAGGAGGAAACAGCAACCCACTCCAGTATTCTTGCCTGGAGAATCTCATGAACAGAGGAGCTAATAAGATACAGAACTTGTGGGGCACTTTAGGTTTGGGGGGACACCATTGACTGTTCCTGAGCATCTTGCAAGCACTAATATATTAAATGACAAGAAAGAAATCTGAATGAGATACAAAACAAAACCAGGCTTTGAGAGATTTGCAGAGGAGGGTTGTGGCCTCAAATAGTACCATTTGGGTTACCCTAATGCACAGATTATTGTGGAGGCTTTTACTAGCTAAATACACACAGACTAGTCTCTTGCAGAAGTCTTTAATGCTACCCTTCCCTGCCCAAGTTGGTAGTTGCTGAAATATTGGATTCAAGGTTCCCTGGTGCTGAAAAGAGATATGACTCTTGAGAGAGAATTACCAGCCTTTTACTGGGCATTAATGGATATTGTTCCTGCCACTCAGGTATTTAAAATAATTCTGAGATCCGAAATACCTTCATGTCTTGGGCAATGTCAGAATCATGCCGTTTAGGAAGAAGCAGCTCAGAAGAGTTCAGTGTTAAAATGGAAATGATATATATAGGAATATCCCACAGGCTATGGCCCTCGGGATGTATTAAGACATTGCATCCATAATTATATCACCACCCTGCCCTTAGAGCCAACCACAGGAGCCTCCCAAACTGGCAGCTCTTAGTGCTAAATGGTTTGAATCACTGGTTTCTCTTCTTGTTAAAGCAAAGTCAATTTCCTGATTTACTGGTAGAAGTTCCCAAACTGGAGAATGCTTTGCAGTCTTGAAATTTGCCCCATTTGATCAGTGGGTCAGAAAACCTGAGCTGCAAAAACCAAGGATGAGTTTGAACAGTGGTCAAAATTGAGGGTAATATATCTGTGGTACAGCAAGATCTTGATCTTACCAAGATCTTAATGTATAGTCAGGAAATGCTTTGTGGAGAATATAGTTATGAAAATTCCTATAGGAATTCCAAGGATGAATTGAAGTGGCCTACGTAGATGCCAATGAGGGAAGCCCAGTGGGTGCCTCAGAAGGGGACTGGAATGTAGAACTGTCGTTGTCCAGACCCTGGAAATAGCTACCCAGATACATGAACTGAGCTGCATGATAGATGCTCAAGTTATGAAATGTCGGTGAAAACATGACAAATTCCTTTGCCTCCTCCTGAAGCTGCTAATGAACTAAAAGATTGTATAAAACGTCAAGAAGAAAAGATGGCTGAAGACGGCTTTAGATAACAGTCTCTGAGTTCAAGAGCCAGCATTTAGCCGACAGGTGGATAGTAGGAATCTCATGAGTAGCCCTAGCTGGCTTCCAGTGGGTCCTCCCTGGAATAGAATGTAATTTTTTTTGGCCTGTGCTTCCCCAGTGACCTCAGCAATGGCTGAGAAGCTCATCTAAGGTATGGGGCACCAGTTATGCATTAGCTGGTCCACTGGACCAGAGTTCATTGGACTCTATAGTTAGCTGCTGGTTATGTACAGAACTGGACTAAAGAAAGTAATAACATGTGGACAGATGTCCCTGACCACATGCAGAGCAGAAGTTTGGTTGAGAGCTAGAATGAGCAATTAAAGCACCTAATAACAAACCTGGGGATGATAAGGCAAGAAAAGATGGCTGACTCATATGATGAATGTGTGTTTCATCTGATTATATGGGTAATAAAGGGGAGACACCTTTGGACAGGTTTCTGGAATGCGGATTGGGAAGAAAGGAGCGGAGTTTGATGCACTCACAGCAATTCTGCTTTCTTCCTGTCTCACAACATTTTTTTCTTGTTTTCCCTCATTCAAATGGGCTGGTTCTGAGACTGCTCTTGTGGGTCTGGAAAAGGAAAATAGTATTCAGAACACTACTTTTTAAAGAAGAAATGTTTTTTTAAATTATTTATTTATGTACTATTGGCTGCACTAGATCTTCGTTGCTCTGTGCAGACTTTCTCTAGTTAGAGCGAGCGGGGGCTGCTCTCTAGCTGTGGTGCATGGGCTTCTCACTATGGTGGCTTCTCTTGCAGCAGAGCACAAGCTTGAGGCATTCAGCAGTTGTGGCTGGAGCTCAGGCTCAGTAGTTGTGGCACATGCCGTTTGTTGTCCCGCAACATGTGGGATCTTCCTGGACCAGGGATCAAACTCGTGTCTCCTGCCCTGGCAGGCTGATTCTTAACCACTGCACCACCAGGGAAGTCCCAGAACACTGTTTTAATTGCTTTGAATTTGACTCAGTGTATTCTTAAGGGAACAGTGAGTTGGGTAGCATGTCATGTGCTTAAACCAGGCTATCTCACTGCCTGGTGGTGGAAACAGGCTCATCACCCTTACTCTTTCTAACTCTAGTCCTGTTTCCTCAGCAAGGACAGAAGAGGAAACTCTGGCAAGGCTGTGCCTGCAGCTTGCTCTATGGTTAGGCTGGGACTCTCAGCCAGGAAGGCCAAAAAAAGGTAATAAATGAAAGCAAATGGAAACTGCAGAGGATGGAAAGGAGTTAGGTAGCAGGGTGATGATGCTAGGAATAGGCATCATCACATTTTTCCTGGGAGAACAATCTCAGAACAAGAGAATCAATACTTGTAGCTGTTTCAGATGTACTGTTGAGTACAGTACATCTGTACCTGGCCAAGGCTAGGCAAAGCCCCGAGATTTGTTTTCCCCTGAGAAGGAGATCTGGACTGAAGCCATACTATAAGATTCATCTGAAGAATGTACTTGGGAAACTTGGAGAAAAGCTTAATCAACAGCATCTTATGATGAATCACTGGAATGAGAGCAGGTTGCAAGTGCCATTTGGGTGATGTTCTATTGATTGTGTTTATTGTATTGAATCTTTTGTGGTTTTAAAAGAAACCTATCTTTGAACTGGAAGAGGAATCACAGGTTTAGCATCTATAGCTGATACCATGGCTTGCCAAGATGACAGCCTGCTGAGGCAACTGGGTATGATGGGAGACGATTTGCTGCCTGCCTTAGATATCAGGATCTACTTTGCTCTTTCAATAATACCAGATGTGAATGCAGATAAGAGTGCTTTACAAGCCTGTCTTGATGGAATAAGGATGATCTTCCAGAGGGTGAATACTGGTTTGATACGATTATCATATATCATTGGTAATTTATGCCTGGAACTTCAAAAAGAAAAATTATGGAGAGTTTTACGGTTTACTTAAAATGAACTGTATCTAGGAGTTTCATAGGCTCAATGAACACAATTTCTGAATGTCACTCAAACCACAAACATATGGTGGGAAACATCTGTTGTGCCTTAATCAATATTAGCCATAATTTACTAAGAGGGACTTTCAGGTTTGGGGCGTTGGATTTGGTACATGAAAACAAGTGGAGATAGGGGGTGGCATCATGATAGTAAAGATCTGTTAAGCTGGAAAATGACAACTAGTGAGATAGCTACAGGCTTGGCATTGGGTCTGGAAAGATGATGAAGCAATAGGAGAACGGACTTTCCTTATTTCTAATCTGATGGAGGGCCAGGCTTGGTAATATCTCTGGGGGAAGGCATGAGCCTTGGCACGTTGCTTACAACAGAATCTGATATACTTAAAAGGGCAGTGCCCGAAGATACAATAGAGGTTCAGGCTAGGAGGGGGCATTTGCAGAAAAACTGAACCCAGCCTAAGCTATGGCAAGATATCACCAGAAAGTAGGTTCTTTTTTTTGGTTCCATTACACCACGGTGCCATTAATTAAAAATATATTTATATTCCCTGTGGCATATGTTGGTTAGATTTTTGACAAGTTAAGTATCATTGTTGACCACACAGAATAGCAGGCCCAGACTCCAAACCTTATGAAATCGAATCTGGATTTTAACAAGATGCCCAGGTGAACTGTATGTGCATTAAGGTTTGGGAGACACTGGAATAGGCTTTTTTAAATCCTTCTTATGATATAGGAATGCTTTCCTTTTCTGTCAGTAGATCTGAAAGAATAACTAGGGACTTTGCCTGGTTCTGATATTTGTGTGCACGTGTACTCAGTTGTTCAGTCATGTCTGACTCTTTTGCAACCCCATGGTCTGTAGTCCCCCAGGCTCCTCTGTCCATGGAATTTTTTAGGCAAGAATACTGAAGTGGGTTGCCATGCCCTCCTCCAGGGGATCTTCCTAACCCAGGGATCAAACACATGTTTTTTGTGCCTCCTGCATTGGTAGGTGGATTCTTTACCAATAGCGCCACCTGGGAAGCTATATTATCTAGTGTAAAAGAGATTTGTCAAGTGCCAAATGCTTATCCCGTCCCTTGTTTATCAGCTTCCCTTGTGGCTCAGCTGATAAAGAATCCTCCTGCAATGCAGGAGACCTGGGTTCGATCCCTGGGTTGGGAAGATCCCCTGGAGAAGGAAAAGGCTACCCACGCCAGTATTCTGGCCTGGAGAATTCTGTGGACTGTGTAGTCCGTGGTGTCACAAAGAGTCGGACACGACTGAACAACTTCCACTCACTCACTCAAATGTTTATCCACAATGCCCAGGTTAAGTTTTTCTTGCTTCATTTCACCCAAACATCTCTATTGGTAGATGGTTGGGGACAGCTCTGAGTTTCACTCAGACCACAAATACATGATGGGAATATCTGTTGTGCCCAAATCAATACTGGCCACAATATACTAAGAGGGATTTGTGGGTTTGTGGAGTTGGACATGGATACATCTAAATCCTCTCCTGCCTTTGACTTCATCTTCCCACATTTCATTTTCATCTTACAGCTTGTATTAGTGTTCTCCTGAGACACAGAACCAATAGAAAACACATGCATATATATATATATATATAGCAATCATGCATATATATATATTCCTATATATAGGAATTGTCTTGCATGATTATGGAGGCTGAGAAGTGCTGTGATCTTCCATCTATCTGCAAGCTGGGGACAAAGGAAAAAAGCTGGTGGTGTAATTCCAGTCTGAGTCTTAAGGCTGAAGTATCAGGGCAGTTTATGGTATAAATTCCAGTGCAAGATCAAAAGACGAATAATCCAGCTTGAGCAAGTAAGCAGAAAGATAGAAAGGAAAAACTCCTCCTTTCTCTGCTTTTTGTTCTGTTTTGGCCCTAAATGGATTGCATAATGCTTACCCATATTGTGGAGGCCAGTATATACTTTACTTAGTCCACTGATTTTGATGGAGGAAACAGAACAGGCTCTATCTTGAAAGCAGGACTCCCTCTTGGGCTGGACTGTGGACTTTGAGCTATATGCCCAGTATCTATGGAAACGACATACCAACTGGAAAACCAGGCCCCTAAAAGGAAGAGCCCAGGGCTCTCCATCACCTAAAAGAATACCCTGATTATTTGTGTAACCTAATAGAATCACACATTCTATTATGATTATTGGGGTATGACCACAGTTCAGTTCAGTTCAGTTGCTCAGTCTGTCCGACTCTTTGCGACCCATGAACTGCAGCAAGCCAGGCCTCCCTGTCCATCACTAACTCCTGGAGTCCACCCAAACCCATGTCCACTGTGTTGGTGATGCTATCCAACCATCTCATCCTCTGTCGTCCCCTTCTTCTCCTGCCCTCAATCTTTCCCAGCATAAGGGTCTTTTCAAATGAATCAGCTCTCCGCATCAGGTGGCCAAAGTATTGGAGTTTCAGCTTCAACATCAGCCCCTCCAATGAACACCCAGGACTGATCTCTTTCAGAATGGACTGGTTGGATCTCCTTGCAGTCCAAGGGACTCTCAAGAGTCGTCTCCAACACCACAGTTCAAGAGCATCAATTCTTCAGCACTCAGCTTGCTTTATAGTCCAACTCTCACATCCATGCATGACTACTGGAAAAACCATAGCCTTGACTAGACGGACCTTTGTTGGCAAAGTAATGTCTCTGCTCTTTAATATGCTGTCTAGGTTGGTCATAATTTTCCTTCCAAGGAGTAAGCGTCTTTTAATTTCATGGCTGCAGTCACCATCTGCAGTGATTTTGGAGCCCCCCAAAATAAAGTCTGACACTGTTTCCACTGTTTCCCCATCTATTTGCCATAAAGTGATAGGACTGGATGCCATGTTCTTGGTTTTCTGAATGTTGAGCTTTAAGCCAACTTTTTCACTCTCCTCTTTCACTTTCGTCAAGAGGCTTTTGAGTTCCTCTTCACTTTCTGCCATAAGGGTGGTGTCATCTGCATATCTGAGGTTATTGATATTTCTCCTGGCAATCTTGAATCCAGCTTGTGCTTCTTCCAGCCCAGCGTTTCTCATGATGTACTCTGCATATAAGTTAAATAAGCAGGGTGACAATATACAGCGTTGACGTACTCCTTTTCCTATTTGGAATCAGTCTGTTGTTTCATGTCCAGTTCTAACTGTTGCTTCCTGACCTACATACAGGTTTCTCAAGAGGCAAGTCAGGTGGTCTGGTATTCCCATCCCTTTAAGAATTTTCCAGGTTTTTGTGATCCACACAGTCAAAGGCTTTGGCATAGTCAATAAAGCAGAAATAGATGGTTTTCTGGAACTCTCTTGCTTTTTCCATGATCCCGCGGATGTTGGCAATTTGATGACCACAGGCCTATTGATAATTGTCCACTGTTAACAACCTAGGCTTAAGGCCTATGATCACGGGTTAAGTTTGATTGTATCTTTCTTTTTCCTTTGTTCAGACTAGTTTCAAGGAACCTTACACACTTAGGGTATATAAGGTTTTCACAAAAACTGCTCAGGGTCCTTGGCTAAGAGGAGATTCTGTCTTGGGCCGCCAGTTTATTACACTGGCGGCCCAATAAACTCCACTATCTGCATTGTCCTTCTGAGTGAGTTTGTTTCCCAGAACATATGGCTACAACAATTTTAATGCTAATCTCATGAACAAATACCCTTACAGACACACCCAGAAATAAGGCTTAATTCTGGGCACCCTGTTGGCACAGTCAGGTTGACAAAGAAAAGTAACCATCACACAAAGAAATTTTTTTGTTCTTCACCTTTTCTACGTTTATCACTCCAATTTTAACTCTAGGTGGTGTGAATGTAAGAATAATGGCAGAATTTTATAACTAGAGGGATGTTCAAGATAAGCAGGCACAATTCCCTAATTTTAGAAGAGAGAACTATGTGGCCTAGAAAAATTAAGTGACTTTGTAATCTATTGGGGGTGGAATTTCATAGAGTGTACATATTGACATTTAGGAAAAATAAATTATGCCAGATGGAGTGGGCAATAGTCTGCAATGGGTCTCATAAAATAGATTATCTTACAAGGTACCCAAAGAATCTATTTGAAAAAGGCCGTGTGATAAAAATCACCGTAGGCCACTGAAACAGCATTCAATACAAGTTTCCCTCTGGATGTTTTTACTTATAGGATCAAAGGTATTGGACTGTGGAAGGTGGCTAGGCTCACCACTATACCATCAATGCCCTAAGGTATTTGACTCTAAAGAGAGGAAATGTCTTTGCTTTAGGCTGTGAACTTGGGGATACAGACTTGTCTTGATAAACACTTTTTTTCCTGTTTCACAAGCACTTTGTATAACATAAAAGTCTGTCTTAAGATATGCTATCGGAATTATGGGTAGGCAAAGTCACCGAATACCTGTTTTATCTCCATTAACACACAAAAGAAGATTAGTGCCAAAAAGGATGGGATTTAAGCAGTGTGTGAACTGGGACTGTGTCTGTTTTGTTCATAGTTGTATGTTTATACCTATAGTATTCTTGCCTGGGGGTCACACAGAGTCGGACACGACTGAAGTGACTTAGCAGCAGCAGTGGTTTAGCCTTAAAAGATAGCCTTTTATTTGTATTTGATGTTACCTAAGTCATTTAAAATTTAACTGAGAAGGCAAATCATGTAAATTTAATATATAGGTAGAAGGCGTAAGGTATAGTTCGGGTCGAGGCAGAAAAGAAGGAGAGATGATCTCAACGGAAGCAGGTTACCTTTATTTAGGCAAGGAGGAGTGACAGTCAGCCTAACAACCAGACTGAGAGCAAGAGGGATCAGGGAGGCTTCATACTGAAAGGGAGGTTTGTGGAAGCAATAAGGGAAACTTTAGTCAGGCGGGATGATTTGGATATTCTTTAGTTAAGATGGCATTTGTAGTTGGGCAGGGGGGTGATAAGTCCCTGGTATATACAACTGGCCTGGAGCATCAGGGCAGGACTAAAGTTCAGTTTTGTTTTCTCAGAAGTTAGATGATTCAGCAAGGGCCTTTGATACTGTTGTTTTCTTTTCTAGGCCCAAAGACTCCTTCAGGAAGACAAAGTGAAAATTCAAACCATGTTGAAATTGTTCTAGAAGCACTACTAAAAGAGATTTATAGATATTCGCATAAAATCAACCAGGGGAGTTATGACCGTGGCTTAGAATATTGTGGGGAGAAATGAACATTCATGAAAAAGATGGGATTTGAAGATGGGTGAGATCTACACAGGCAGAATGTTAAATGAAGCTTGTATAAACAAAGTAAACACAGGAAAAGTAGGAACATGAATAGAATGACTTGTTTGGAGGCAGTGTCTTGAATGGGAATACAAGTCTGAGAATAATGATTAGTGAGATTATGGTGCATGTAGCCTGCTTGACTATGGATTTAGACACACATACTTGGAAACTGGGAGTCCTTGTTTAATGGCAGGATGACACAATTAAGAGTTTCTTAGAAAGATAAGCATGTCAATAGTCCACAAGATGGAGGAGCAAAAGGACTGCAGGCAAGGATTAGTAAGATAAAATCAGAAGCAGACTCTTGGGAGCAACTCAGGAAGATTGGATTCTAAAGACACACAAAGAATTAGCCGAACTTAGTACCCATTACATGAGATACATTCACTAATGCTTCATTCTTTCTACCTATAACCTAGGGACTTAGAATTTTCTTAAAGAAAGATGAATATCATATGTAGAGTTAATCAATAATATAGTCTTTTCAATGTGAACAGATTCATTTCAGTTCAGTTCAGTTGCTCAGTCGTGTCTGACTCTTTGCAACTCCATGAATTGCAGCACGCCAGGCCTCCCTGACCATCACCATCTCCCAGAGTTCACTCAAACTCATGTCCACCGAGTCAGTGATGCCATCCAGCCATCTCATCCTCTGTCGTCCCCTTCTCCTCCTGCCCCTAATTCCTCCCAGGATCAGAGTCTTTTCCAATGAGTCAACTCTTCGCATGAGGTGGCCAAAGTACTGGAGTTTCAGCTTCAGCATCATTCCTTCCAAAGAACACCCAGGGCTGACCTCCTTCAGAATGGACTGGTTGGATCTCCCTGCAGTCCAAGGGACTCTCAAGAGTCTTCTCCAACACCACAGTTCAAAAGCATCAATTCTTCGGTGCTCAGCTTTCTTCACAGTCCAACTCTCACATCCATACATGACCACTGGAAAAACCATAGCCTTGACTAGACGGACCTTTGTTGGCAAGGTAATGTCTTTGCCTTTCAATATGCTGTCTAGGTTGGTCATAACTTTCCTTCCAAGGAGTAAGCGTCTTTTAATTTCATGGCTGCAGTCACCATCTGCAGTGATTTTGGAGCCCCCCAAAATAAAGTCTGACACTGTTTACACTGTTTCCCCATCTATTTCCCATGAAGTGATGGGACTAGATGCCATGATCTTCATTTTCTGAATGTCGAGCTTTAAGCCAACTTTTTCACTCTCCTCTTTCACTTTCATCAAGAGGCTTTTTAGTTCCTCTTCACTTTCTGCCATAAGGGTGGTGTCATCTGCATTTCTGAGGTTATTGATATTTCTCCCAGCAATCTTGATTCCAGCTTGTGCTTCTTCCAGCCCAGCGTTTCTCATAATGTACTCTGCATCTAAGTTAAATAAGCAGGGTTAGTTATTACATTATTTTCACGTTGGTTTAGTTTTTTATGTACCTATTCGTATTTCAACTCCAAACTACTTAATACAAGTGTCTAATCTCAACACATTCAAACAGAACAGGAGATCACTCAGGTTCTTTTTCTTTGCTTTCTTCCTTATTTTTCTTCTTCTTCTGTTTTTTTGAGAACTCCTTTCTCAGACCCTCTGTATTCCGGGTCCAGTTTGGATTGGCTACTCTCTTTCCTTCTCTTTTCCAGTTCTCTGTGGTTTTAAATGAGCATTCTTCTCCTCTCTTAACATATTATTAATAGTTATACTTCTTTCTAAAAATTCTTTGTTACCGCAGAGATTGCAATACACATTTTTAGTTAATCTCAGTCCATCTTTAAACAATGCTATGGTGATTCATGTGCAGTGCAGGTACCTTCAGATCAGTCATTCAGTCATGTCCGAATCTTTGCAACCCCATGAATTGCAGCACGCCAGGCCTCCCTGTCTATCACCATCTCCCAGAGTTCACTCAAACTCATGTCCACCGAGTCAGTGATGCCATCCAGCCATTTCATCCTCTGTCGTCCCCTTCTCCTCCTGCCCCCAATCCCTCCCAGCATCACAGTCTTTTCTAATGAGTCAACTCTTCACATGAGGTGGCCAAACTACTGGAGTTTCAGCTTTAGCATCATTTCTTCCAAAGAAATCCCAGGGCTGATCTCCTTCAGAAAGGACTGGTTGGATCTCCTTGCAGTCCAAGGGACTCTCAAGAGTCTTCTCCAACACCACAGTTCAAAAGCATCAGTTCTTCGGCGCTCAGCCTTCTTCACAGTCCAACTCTCACATCCATACATGACCACTGGAAAAACCATAGCCTTGACTAGACGGGACTTTGTTGGCAATGTCTCTGCTTTTGAATATGCTATCTAGGTTGGTCATAACCTTCCTTCCAAGGAGTAAGTGTCTTTTAATTTCATGGCTGCAGTCAGCATCTGCAGTGATTTTGGAGCCCAGAAAAATAAAGTCTGACACTGTTTCCACTGTTTCCCCATCTATTTCCCATGAAGTGATGGGACCGGATGCCATGATCTTCATTTTCTGAATGTTGAGCTTTAAGCCAACTTTTTCACTCTCCACTTTCACTTTCATCAAGAGGCTTTTTAGTTCCTCTTCACTTTCTGCCATAAGTGTGGTGTCATCTGCATATCTGAGGTTATTGATATTTCTCCTGGCAATCTTGACTCCAGCTTGTGCTTCTTCCAGCCCAGCGTTTCTCATGATGTACTCTGCATATAAGTTAAATAAACAGGATGACAATATACAGCCTTGACATACTCCTTTTCCTATTTGGAACCAGTCTGTTGTTCCGTGTCCAGTTCTAATTGTTGCTTCCTGACCTGCATACAGATTTCTCAAGAGGCAGGTCAGGTGGTCTGGTATTCCCATCTCTTTCAGAATTTTCCACAGTTTATTGTGATCCACACAGTCAAAGGCTTTGGCATAGTCAATAAAGCAGAAATAGATGGTTTTCTGGAACTCTCTTGCTTTTTCCATGATCCAGCAGATGTTGGCAATTTGATCTCTGGTTCCTCTGCCTTTTCTAAAACCAGCTTGAACATCAGGAAGTTCACATACCTTAGAGCAGAGTGTTTCCAGTTCCTCCCTCCTGATCCTTCCTATGATATTGCTGGCATTCATTCTACTTCTACATCTGCTGTAAATACCCTATAAATTGTTACTGCTATTACTTTTAGCAATTATCTTTAGCTAAAATAAGAATAAGAAAGAAAACATTTTCATTGTACCTTCATTTATTCCTTCTCTGATGGTCGTCCTTCCTTTATGTAGCTCTGAGTTTCTGACCTATACCATTTCCTTCTCTCAAAGAACTTCTAACAATATGTTTTGCAGGGTAGATCTACTGGTGATGAATTCCCTCATTTTTTGTCTGGGAAAGTCTCTTTGAGTTTTTTTTTTTTTTTTTTACTTTTGAAGAATACTTTCACTGAGTATACAATCCTAGGTGAGTGACTTTTTTTTTTTTTTCTCAACACTTTAAATATTTCACTACATTATCTTCTTGCTTGTATAGTTCCTGATGAGGAACTGGTTGTAATTCTTATTGTATTTCCTCTGTGTATACTCCTTGTTGACTTGTTTCAAGATTTTATGAGAAAATGTCTTTGATTTCTATAGTATATGATAAGTTTATATGCAGTTTTTTTGTGTGTGTGTATATTTATCTGGCTTGGTGTTCACTGAGCTTTCTGGATCTGTGGTTTGATGTCTATTATTACTTTTGGAACATTCTAAACTATTATTACTTCAAGTATTTCTTCTGTTCCTTTCTCTCTTAGTTTTCTTTCTGGTATTGCAATTAAACGTATTTAACACCTTTAAAAAAGTTGTTCTTGGTTGTTTGTTTTTTCTTCTAGTTTTATTGAGATATAATTGACATACTTCACTGTATAAGTTTAAGGTGTACAGTGTAATGATTTGACTTATATGCATCATGAAATGATGATCAAAATAAGCTTAGTGAACATCCATTATCTCATATGGAAACAAGATTAAAGATACAGAAAAAAATTTCCTTGTGATAAGAACTCTTGGCATTTACTGTTTAAATCATGTTCATGTATAACATATAGCACCGTTAATTAAATTTATCATGCTGTATGCTATATCCCTAGTATACTTATTAATCTAATAGCGACAAGTTTGCACATTTTAACCACCTTCATCCAATTCTTCTCTCCCCTACTCCAGAACTGGTAACCAAAAATCTGATCTCACTTTATATGAGTTTGTTTGTTTTTGAGGTGTAACTGACCTATAACATTATGCTAGCTCCTATTACAAAACACAGTGATTTGATACTTCTATACATTTCTATACAAAATGATCACCTTGGTAAATCTAGTTACAATATGTCTCCATACAAAGATATTGCATAATTATTGACTGTAATCACCACACTGTACATTTCATACTCATGACTCTTATATTTTGTAACAAAGTTGTATCTCTTAATCTCCCTCACCTGTTTCTTTCCTCCCTTGACCCCCTCGCCTCTGGAAACCAACCACCTGTTCATTCTTCATATCGATGACTCTGTTTCTCTTTTATATTTATTCATTTGTTTTTTAGGTCCCACATGCAAGCAAAATAACATAGTATTTGTCTTTCTTTTATGATTGATTTCAGTTAGCATAATACTCTCTAGGTCCATAATGTTGTTGCAGATGGCAAGATTTCTTTCTTTTTTTTATTCCATACAGTATATGCATATATATTACATCTTCTTTATTTATTCGTCTATCAGTTGACACTTAGGTTCGTCCATATCTTACCTTTGTAAATAATGCTGCAGTGAACATAGGGGTACATATAGCTTGTCTAATTAGTGTTTTGGTTTTCTTCAGATATATACCCTGATGTGGATTTGCTGTATCAGATTGTAGTTATATTTTAAATTTTTTGAGGAATCTCCATACTATTTTCCATTGTGGCTGCATCAGTCTATATTTTCACCAGCGGTGCATGAGGATTCTCTTTCTTTACATCCTTGCCAACACTTGTTATATGTAGACTTTAACAATAGCAATTGGACAGATATAAGTTGATATCTCATTGTTGTTTGGATTTGCATTTCCTTGATGACTAGTGATGTTGAGCATCTTTTCATATGCTCATGGGCCATCTCTATGTCTTCTTTGGAAGAAAAGTTTATTCAGATCGTCTTCTCATTTTATTAAATTGAGTTACTTATTTGTTTGGTGTTGGGTTATATTAGTCTTTGTATATTTGGGATATTAATTCATTGTCAGATACATTGTTTGCAAATATCTCCTCCAACTCAGTAGATTGCCTTTTCATTTTGTTGATAGTTTCCTTTGCTATGCAAAGCTTTTTAGTTTGTTGTAATCCCATTTGCTTATTTTTGCTTTTGTTTCCCTTGCGTGAGAAAACATCCAAAAATATATTGCTTAAGACTGATGTGAAGGAGAGTACTGCCTATATTTTATTCTAGAAGTTTTATGTTTGGGTCTTAGATTTCAAGACTTTAATCCATTTTGAGTTTACTTTGCATATAGTGTGAAATGGTAGTGCAGGTTGATTCTTTTGCAAATAGCTCTCCAGTTTTCTCAACCCCATTTATTGAAGATACTGTCTTTTCTTCATTATATATTCTTGCCTCCTTTGTCATAGATTAATTGCCCATATAAGTTTAGGTCCACTTCTGGTCTCTCTATTCTGTTGCAATTAGTCCATGTGTCTGTTTTTGTGCCAGTACCATGCTGTTTTGATTATTGTAGTTTTGTAGGGTATTTTGAAATCAGGTTGCATTATACTTCCAGCTTTCTCAAGATTGTTTTGGCTCTTTGGGGTCTTTGGGCTTCCATACATATTAGAATTAGTTGTTCTAGTTCTGTGAAAAATGCCATTGATATTTTGATAGGGAATATGGTCATTTTTGGAGAAGGCAATGGCAACCCACTCCAGTGTTCTTGCCTGGAAAATCCCGTGGACGGAGGAGCCTGGTAGGCTGCAGTCCATGGGGTCACTAAGAGTCAGACACGACTGAGCGACTTCACTTTCACTTTTCGTTTTCCACGGGGTCGCACAGAGTCGGACACAACTGAAGCGACTTAGCAGCAGCAGCAGCATGGTTATTTTAATAATATTAATTCTTCAAATCCAAGAAAGCACTATATCTTTCCATACGTTTGTATCATCTTCAGTTTCTTTCATCAGTGTCTTGATTTTCTGAGGACAGGTCTTTTGCCTCCTTAGATTTATTCCTATGTATATTCTTCTTTTTTATATGATCATAAATGGGATTGTTTAGTTGGTTTCTTTCTGATAGTTTGTTGTTAGTGTATAGAGATGCAACAGATTGCTCAATTAATTTTAATTGCAACTTTACTGAATTTACTGATGAACCCTCATAGTTTTTTGGTGGCATCTTTAGAATTTTCTATGTATATTAGCATGTCATTTGCAAACAGTAACAGTTTTACTTCTTCCCTCCCATTTTGTATTCCTTTAACTTTTTTTTTTTTTTAACTCCAATAGCTGTGGCTAGGACTTCCAATGCTATGTTAAATAAAGTTTGAAAGAAAGGGCATCCTTGTCCTGTTTGCTCTTAGGGGAAATGCTTTCAGCTTTTCACCACTGAGGATGATGCAAGCTGTGGGCTTATCAAATATGGCCCTTATTATGTTGTGGTATGTTCCCTTTATGCCCACTTTATGGAAAGTTTTTTTTTTATCATAAACAGATGCTGAATTTTGTCTAAAGCTTTTTCTGCATCTATTGAAAAACACTTGACTTTTGGTTTTCAATTTTGTGTGGTTTGTGTGGTGTATTACATGGATTGATTTGCAGATATTGAGCCATTCTTTGATGCCTAAGATAAAACCTACTTTAACATGGTGTTTGTTCCTTTTAATGTATTGATGAATTCAGTTTGCTAATATTTTGTTGAGGATTTTCCACCTATGTTCATCAGTGATATTGGCCTGTAATTCTCTTTTTTACGGAATATTTGTCTGGTTTTAGAAAGTGATTTAGAAAGTGAAATTTACTTGGTCGTGTCTGACTCTTTGTAACCCCACAGACAGACAGAATACCAGACCACCTTACCTGCCTCCTGAGAAATCTGTGTGCAGGTCAAAAAGCAACAGTTAGAACTGGACATGGAACAATGGACTGGTTCCAAATTGGGAAAGGAGTACATCAGGGCTGTATATTGTTACCCTGCTTATTTAACTTATATGTAGATTATATCATGTGAAATGCCAGGTTGGATGAAGCACAAGCTGGAATCAAGGTTCATGGGAGAAATATCAATAAGCTCAGATATGCAGATGACACCCTTATGGCAGAAAGTGAAGAAGAACTAAAGAGCCTCTTGATGAAAGTAAAAGAGGAGAGTGAAAAAGTTGGCTTAAAACTCAACATTCAGAAAACTAAGATCATGGCATCTGGTCCCATCACTTTATGGCAAATAGATGGGGAAACAATGGAAACAGTGTTAGACTTTATTTTGGGTGGCTCCAAAATCACTGCAGATGGTGACTGTAGCCATGAAATGAAAAGACGCTTGCTCCTGAGAAGGAAATCCATGATCAACCTACACAGTGCATTAAAAAGCAGAGATATTACTTTGCCAAAGAAAGACCCATGTAGGCAAGGCAACAGTTTTCCCAGTAGTCATGTATGGATATGAGAGTTGAACTATAAAAAAGCTGAGTGCTGAAAAATTGATGTTTTGAACTGTGGTGTTGGAGAAGACTCTTAGAGTCCCTTGGACTTTAGGGAGATCCAACCAGTCCATCCTAAAGATCAGTCCTGAATATTCATTGGAAGGACTGATGTTGAAGCTGAAACACCATTTGGCCACCTGATGCGAAGAGCTGACTCATTGGAAAAGACCCTGATGCTGGGAAAGATTGAGGGCAGGAGGAGAGGGGACGACAGAGGATAAGATGGTTGGATGGCATCACTGACTCAATGGACATGAGTTTGGGTGGACTCCAGGAGTTGGTGATGGACAGGGAGGCCTAGCATGCTGCAGTTCATGGTGTCGCAAAGAGTCGGGACACGACTGAGGGACTGAACTGAACCGAACTGATAATTTGTTTCTTCATATTTTCTATTTCTTCCTGGTTCAGACTTGGGAGAGTGTACATTTCTAGGTATTTTTCCATTTCTTCCAGATTTTCCATTTTGTTAGTATATAGTTCTATGCAGTAATCTCTTATGATCCTTAGTTATATTTCTGTGGTATTGATTCTAACATTTTCGTTTCTGATTTTATTTATTCAGGTCTTCTCTTTCTTTTTCTTGATGAGTCTAGGCTAAAAGTTTATAAGTTTATCTTTTCAAAGAAGAAGTGTTTGGTTTCATTGATCTTTTCTGTTTCTTTGGTCTCTATTTCACCATTTCTTCTCTGATCTTTATGCTTTATTTCCATTTACTAACTTTGGATTTTGTTTGTTCTTTTTCCAGTTCCTTTAGGTATATGATTTTATTTTTATTTGACATTTTTCTTATTTCCTGAGGTAAGCTTGTACTGCTATAAACTTCCCTGTTACAACTGCTTTTGCTGCATCTCTTGTATTTTGCATCATTGTGTTTTAATTTTCATTTGCCTCCAGAATGTTCTTTCATCTTTGGTTTCTTCAGTGATCCATTTGTTGTTTAGTTGTATATTGTTCAGCCTCCATTACTTGTGTTTTTTACATTTCTTTTTTCCTTGTAGGTAATTTCTTGTGACATAAAATTGTCAGAAAATTTTTTTTTCCTTTTTTTTTTTTTTTGCCACGCAGCATGTGGAATATAAGCTCCCTGACCAGGATTGAACCCATTTCCCGTGTGTTAGAAGCACTGAATCTTGACCACTGAACCACCAAGATTCTTGATATGATTTCAATTTCCTTCCATTCACTGAGACCTGTTTAGTGTTGTAGCATATGATCTATATTGGAGAATACTTCATGTGCACTTGAAAATATCGTGTGCTCTGCTGCTTTTTGGATGGAATGTTTCATATATATGTAAAATTCTTCTGGTCTAAAGTGTCCTTTAGCCTTGTATTTCCTGATTATGAATGATCTGTCCGCTAATGGAGTAGTAAAGTCCTCCACTACTGTTGTGTTACTGTTGATTTCTCTGTTAATGCTTGTTAATATTTGCTTTATATATTTAGATGCTTCAATGTTGAGTGTCTATATATTTATACTTCTAATATCTTCTTGGGTTGATCCTTTGATCATTACACAATGGCCTTCTTTGTCTCTTACTACAGTGTTTGCTTTGTGGTCTATTTTGTCTTATATAAGATTGCTACCCCAGATTTCTTTTGATTTCTATTTGCATGATATAATTTTTCCCATTGCCTCACTTTCAGTCTCTGTTTGTCTTTAGATCTGAAGTAAGTCTTTTTTAGGCAGCACACATATGTATGTATTTTGTCTTTGTATCTATTCATCCATTCTATGTCTTCTGATTAGAACATCTAGCCTATTAAAATTTAAAGAAATTATTGAAAGGTAAATACTTTTGCTATTTTTTCTATTTGCTTTGTTTTTGTAGCTCTTTTTTATTCATTTCTTTTTCTTTTCCTGTCTTCCCTTGTGATTTGATGACTAGCTTTAGTATTTTGTTCAAGTTCCTTCCTTTTTATTTGTGTGTGTATATATGTGTGTGTGTGTATCTAATATAGATTTTTGGTTTGTAGTTACCATGAGGTTTATATACAGCAATCTCTACATATGTGTGATTAAGTTCCTGATCTCTTAAGTTCAAATGCATTTTAAAAATCTGGTATTTTTATTTCCTCCCCCACTTTCACTGTTTTTGACATCATATTTTACATCTTGTTCTGTGTATTCTTAACTACTTGTTGTGGAGATAGATACTTTTACTACTTTTGCCTTTTGATCTTCCTACCAGCTTTATAGGTGGTTGATTTACTACCCTTCCTACATATTTGCCTTTACAAGTGAGTTTTTTCTTCTTGTAATTTTCATATTTCTAATTTTGGCTTTCTTTTCTTTTGCTTACAGAAGTCTTTTTTAACATTTCCTGTAAAGCTGGTTTGGTGGTGCTGAACTCTTTTAACTTTTGCTTGTTTGTAAAACTTGTGATCTCACCATCAAGTCTGAATGAAAGCCTTGCCAACCAGAGTTTTCTTAGTTGTAGGTTTTTCCCTTTCATCATTTTAAATATATCCTGTGACTTCCTTCTCGCCTGCAATTTTCTGTTGATAAGTCAGCCGATAGCTTTATCAAAGTTCCTTTGTATATAACTTACTATTTTTACCTGGCTGTTTTTAATATTCTCCCTTAGCTTTAACTTTTGTGATTTTAATTACAATATGCCTTGGTGCGGTCCTCTTTGCGTTGATCCTGTTTGGGACTCTCTGTGCTTATTGGACCTGTATATTTGTTTCCCATGTTAGGAAAATTTTCAGTTATTATGTCTTCAAATATATTCTCAGCCCCTTTATCTACTTCAATAATATGAATGTTAGACTGCTTGATGTTGTCCTTGAGTTCTATTAAACTGTCCTCGTTTCTTTTTTATTCTTTTTTCTGTTTAGCTTCAGTGATTTCCACTACTCTCTTCCACCTAGCTGATACATTCCTCTGTATCATCTAATCTACTGTTGATTCCTTCTAGTGTACTTTTTATTTCAGTTATTATATTCTTTATCTCTTTTTGTTTTCTTTTTATATTTTTAACTGTTAAAAACTTTCAACTTCTCTGTTCATCTAATTTTCTTCCAGGTTCTTTGAACAGTTTCAGTGGCTCAGTGGTAAAGAATCTGCCTGTCAGTGCAGGAGACATGGGTTCAATATCTGATGTGGGAAGATCCCTTGGAGAAGGAAATGCAATCCATTCCAGTATTCTTGCCTGGAAATCTCCATGGGCAGAGGAACCTGGCATGCTGTGGCCCATGGGGTTGCAAAGAGTTGGACACAATTTAGCGACTGAACAACCAACAACCAACAGTGATTATTACCTTATGCTCTTTATTGGGTAGATTTCTTATCATTATCATCACTTTACTTAATTCTCCAGGAATTTTATCTTGTTCCTTATTTTGGAACATATTCTTATGTTGCCTCATTTTGCCTACTTTGCTGTATTTATTTCTATGTATATGGTAGGTTGGCTGTTTCCCAACCTTGGAGAAGATGCTTTTTTTTGGGGAGAGGGTGAGACATCCTATGCATCCAACAGTGTACTCCCCTCTGATCATCAGAACTATATGCCCCAGTGGTGCTCTCTCTGTGGTCTGTGTGTCCCTCTGCTGTCATGGGCTCACTACTGTGAGCAGTCTGCTAAGTGTGGCTGGCCCTTGGTCCACTTGATTGCCAGGCCTTGTCTTGTGTAGAAGTTGGTGCCAGATCATAAGGTGGCTTGTTACAGAGCCCTATCATGTCTCAGAACTAGTGCTGGCCCACTGGTGGTTGGAGCTGGGTTCTGTGGCAGAAGCTGTGGGACCAGGGATCCTGGATTTAATTTTGTCCTGGTGGTGGATGGGTCCAGTTCTTGATACAGCTGGATGTAGTGTTAGAGATGTCGCAAAGCTGTTGGATCCTAAGGAGTTCAAGGTGTCTTGGAGCTGGTGTTGGTCTGCTCGTAGGCAGAGCCAGGTTCTGGGGTCTCTGGTTGCAAGGCCGTGAGGGTCCTGGAGCTGGTGCTGGCCCTCTAGTCAGTGGGGCTAGTTCCTAACACTTCTTATTGTGAGATCAGGAGTGTCTCAAAGCTTGTGCTGCCTTTCTGGTGGGTGAGGTCAGATCCCAGGGTGAGTAGCTGAATTGTCCATGGTGTCCCAGAGCTGGTGTTGGCTTAGTGGTGGATGGGTTGTATCTTTACATGGCAGGCTGCAGGGCTCCCACAGTTCTGAGGCTTGTATCTGCCTGTTGGTGGTGGGTCTGTGTCCCTACCTGCCTAGTTTCTTGGCTGTGGGAGATCCAGTGCTGGTGCCAACGGTGCAATAGGTGGGGCCAGGTTCTGGCATGAAAAAGCTAAAGGGAATATTTCCAAATGGTGATTTCCAGCAACATTTTTCTCATAGCAGAACAAGCTTCTGCAAATTACTGTCCCCAGTGTCCTTGTCCCCAAGGTGAGCTCCAGTTTCTTCTTGTCTCTCTGGGAGGCTCTCCAAAAGCAGGGTGAGTCTTTCCCAGTCTCCTTTCACGCTGTCGCCTCTGACCTGTGTCCTCAACCATTTGCGATTTTGTGTGCATTCTTTAAAAGTGAAGTCTCTATTTCCCACACCCCTCTGGATCTCCCTTCCCAAGAGTAAGACCCACTGACTTTCAAGGCCAAATGTGCTGGGGCCTCATCTTCCCAGTGCAGGACCCCCAGGCTAGGGAGGTCTTCCCCTTGTTCCTTGGGAAGAACCTTGAAATTGTAATTATCCTCTCATTTGTGGGTTACCCATTTAGAAGTATGGGTCTTGGCTATATCATGTCTCCACCCTTTCTGCCCACCCTTTTCTAGTTTCCTCATTATAGCTTTAGTTGTAGAATATCTTTTCTGCTAATCTTCTGGTCTTTCTCATCAAAAGTGTATTGTATATAATGGTAATTATATATATATATATATATATAAATTACCATGGGATTGCAAAGAGTCAGACATGACTGAGTGACTGAACTGAACTAAATAATATATTGTACATGGTTTTAGTTTTGGTATGTCTGTGGAAGGTGAATTCAATCTTCCTACTCCTCAATTTTGGTCATCCTCCAGGAAATGCCTATTTAATATCTTTTGAATTAACTATTTTCTATTGTAGCCATGAAATTAAAAGACGCTTACTCCTTGGAAGGAAAGTTATGACCAACATAGATAGCATATTAAAAAGCAGAGACATTACTTTGCCAACAAAGGTCCGTCTAGTCAAGGCTATGGTTTTTCCAGTGGTCATGTATGGATGTGAGAGTTAGACTGAAGAAAGCTGAGCACCGAAGAATCAATGTTTTTGAACTGTGGTGTTGGAGAAGACTCTTGAGAGTCCCTTGGACTGCAAGGAGATCCAACCAGTCCATCCTAAAGGAGATCAGTCCTGGGTGTTCATTGGAAGGACTGATGCTGAAGCTGAAACTCCAATACTTTGGCCACCTCATGTGAAGAGTTGACTCGTTGGAAAAGACCCTGATGCTGGGAGGGATTGGGGGCAGGAGGAGAAGGGGACAACAGAGGATGAGATGGCTGGATGGCATCACTGACTCTATGGACATGAGTTTGGGTACTCAGGGAGTTGGTGATGGAGAGGGAGGTCTGGCGTGCTGCGATTCATGGGGTCGCAAAGAGACAGACACAACTGAGTGACTGAACTGAACTGAACTAATCCCACATTTAGTTTGGGAATTTACTTAGACCTGTCTTCTAGCTTGCTGATTCTCTCCTCAGCTATATGCAGTACTGATAAGCTCATCAAATATATTTTTTATTTCCATTATAGTGTTTTCGTTTTCCAGCATTTTCATTTGATCCTTGCTTAGAGGTTCTATTGCTCATCTTACATTAGCCACTGGTCTTGTGTGCTATTTATCTTTTTCATAAAAGCTTTTAACATCTTAATCACAATGATTTTAAATTCTCTGTCTGATAATTCCTACACTTGGGTCATATGTTCTTTGCTGGGTCTGGTTCTGATGCTTGCTTTGTTTTTCATGCTGTTTTTTCTTTTCTTGTTTTGTAATATATAATGTATAATTGTCTTGCCTTATTATTTTTCTTGAAAGCCAGAGATGATGTATTGAGTAATAAGAACAGACATAATTAGGCCTTTAGTGTAAAGTTTTGTGATAATTTAGCAGATTTTTTGCCCATGTTTAATGTTTGTAGTAGCTCCAAAGTGCCATAGGCTTCAAATTGCTCTAACATCACTTGTTTTAACTCATCTATTGACTTGGGGCTTCCTCTAAGTGCTTTCCTCAGAGAGAATTTGCATCTTGTAACTTTTCAGCTATATCCTCTGCTTAGAAACGTATTAGTCTGGTTGTAAGGGGTAGAAGGGGCTTTCCTGGTAGCTTGGCTGGTAAAGAATCCACCTATAGTGCAGGAGCCTGCTGTTCAATTCCTGGGTCAGGAAGATCTCCTGGAGAAGGGATAGGCTCCCACTTCAGTATTCTTGGGCTTCCCTGGTGGCTCAGATGGTAAAGAATCTGCCTGGAGTGCAGGAGACCTGGGTTTGATCCCTGGGTTGGGAAGATCCCCTGGAGGAGGGCATCACAACCCACTCCAGTATTCTTGCCAGGGGAATCCCCGTGGACAGAGGAGCCTGGTAGGTTACAGTCCACGGGATCGCAAAGAGTTCGATACAACTGAGTAAGCACAGTACAGCACAAGATATGGAGGAAGGCAAACGTTCCATGATATTATGATCAAAGACCTGTGTCCCTGGGCTGTGAACTTCACAAATGTTACATAGTTTTGTTTTCTCAGCTTAATTGAGGCAGGAAGATACCTGTTAAAATGGGAGAAGTGCTCTTCCTCTAGATGGGATAGAGATATGATGGGACTTTGCTATCAAGAATCTTCTGAGCATATTTTACATATTTTACAATGGTTACTCTTCTCTACCCCTACCAGAGCCTTAAAAGGATCTTTCTCAGTTTTTTACCCTGAGAGCCTGGTGGGATTCCTGGAGTTAAATTTTACAAAATAGGGACCCACCTCATTATTACTCCTAGGAGTTTCTGACTCTTGGTTATCCACATTCAACTCCCAGAAATTCCGTTTTTACCAACTCCAAGTTATGATTCTTTGCTCCTACGAGTTTTTGGCTTCGTATCTTCTACTTCAAATAGACAGGTCTGAGCTCTGGCTTTGGATCTGCCTATGTCTCTATACATGGACATCACCAGATGGTCAACACCGAAATCAGACTGATTATATTCTTTGCAGCCAAAGATGGAGAAGCTCTATACAGTCAGCAAAAACAAGACCAGGAGCTGACTGTGGCTCAGACCATGAACTCCTTATTGCCAAATTCAGACTTAAATTGAAGAAAGTAGGGAAAACCACTAGACCATTCAGGTATGACCTAAATCAAATCCCTTATGATTATACAGTGGAAGTGAGAAATAGATTTAAGGGCCTAGATCTGATAGATAGAGTACCTGATGAACGATGGAATGAGGTTCGTGACATTGTACAGGAGACAGGGATCAAGACCATCCCCATGGAAAAGAAATGCAAAAAAGCAAAATGGCTGTCTGGGGAGGCCTTACAAATAGCTGGGAAAAGAAGAGAAGCGAAAAGCAAAGGAGAAAAGGAAAGATATAAACATCTGAATGCAGACTTCCAAAGAATAGCAAGAAGAGATAAGAAAGCCTTCTTCAGCGATCAATGCAAAGAAATAGAGGAAAACAACAGAATGGGAAAGACTAGAGATCTCTTCAAGAAAATCAGAGATACCAAAGGAACATTTCATGCAAAGATGGGCTTGATAAAGGACAGAAATGGTATGGACCTAACAGAAGCAGAAGATATTAAGGAGAGATGGCAAGAATACACAGAAGAACTGTACAAAAAAGATCTTCACGACCCAGATAATCACGATGGTGTGACCACTGACCTAGAGCCAGACATCCTGGAATGTGAAGTCAAGTGGGCCTTAGAAAGCATCACTACGAACAAAGCTAGTGGAGGTGATAGAATTCCAGTTGAGCTATTCCAAATCCTGAAAGATGATGCTGTGAAAGTGCTACACTCAATATGCCAGCAAATTTGGAAACTCAGCAGTGGCCACAGGACTGGAAAAGATCAGTTTTCATTCCAATCCCAAAGAAAGGCAATGCCAAAGAATGCTCAAACTACTGCACAATTGCACTCATCTCACACGCTAGTAAAGTAATGCTCAAAATTCCCCAAGCCAGGCTTCAGCAATATGTGAACCGTGAACTTCCTGATGTTCAAGCTCATTTTAGAAAAGGAAGAGGAACCAGAGGTCAAATTGCCAACATATGCTGGATCATCAAAAAAGCAAGAGAGTTTCAGAAAAACATCTATTTCTGCTTTATTGACTATGCCAAAGCCTTTGACTGTGTGGATCACAATAAACTGTGGAAAATTCTGAAAGAGATGGGAATACCAGACCACCTGACCTGCCTCTTGAGAAATTTGTATGCAGGTCAGGAAGCAACAGTTAGAACTGGACATGGAACAACAGACTGGTTCCAAATAGGAAAAGGAGTTTGTCAAGGCTATATATTGTCACCCTGTTTATTTAACTTATATGCAGAGTACATCATGAGAAACGCTGGGCTGGAAGAAACACAAGCTGGAATCAAGGTTGCCTGGAGAAATATCAATAACCTCAGATATGCAGATGATGCCACCCGTATGGCAGAAAGCAAAGAGGAACTAAAAGGCCTCTTGATGAAAGTGAAAGTGTAGAGTGAAAAAGTTGGCTTAAAGCTCAACATTCAGAAAACGAAGATCATGGCATCTGGTCCCATCACTTCATGGGAAATAGATAGGCAAACAGTGGAAACAGTGTCAGACTTTATTTTTGGGGGCCCCAAAATCACTGCAGATAGTGACTGCAGCCATGAAATTAAAAGACACTTACTCCTTGGAAGGCAAGTTATGACCAACCTAGATAGCGTATTCAAAAGCAGAGACATTACTTTGCCAACAAAGGTTCATCTAGTCAAGGCTATGGTTTTTCCTGTGGTCATGTATGGATGTGAGAGTTGGACTGTGAAGAAGGCTGAGCGCCGAAGAATTGATGCTTTTGAACTATGGTGTTGGAGAAGACTCTTGAGAGTCCCTTGGACTGCAAGGAGGTCCAACCAGTCCATTCTGAAGGAGATCAGCCCTGGGATTTCTTTGGAAGGAATGATGCTAAAGCTGAAACTCCAGTACTTTGGCCACCTCATGCGAAGAGTTGACTCATTGGAAAAGACTGTGATGCTGGGAGGGATTGGGGGCAAGAGGAGAAGGGAATAACAGAGGATGAGATGGCTGGATGGCATCACTGACTCGATGGACGTGAATCTGAGTGAACTCCGGGAGTTGGTGATAGACAGGGAGGCCTGGCGTGCTGCGATTCATGGGGTCGCAAAGAGTCGGACATGACTGAGCAACTGATCTGATCTGATCTGATCTGATGTCTCTAGATTGGTGGTTTGCCTTGTGACCTCAGTTCTCTGATGGTGCAAGAGAAGTTGATTTATAGCTTGTTCAGCTTTCTGGGAAGGATGAGAGTTACAATTTCCAAGTTACTTTTGAGCTAAAACCAGACATTATTAATTGTTCTTCTGATCTGAGGCTATTTCCTGAGGAATTCCCTTTGTTCCCCTCTTGTATGAGAATCTTGGATCCCTAATTCATTTTTTTCTTGGTAAACTTATTTTAGTGGACTCTTTCCAGTATCTTCCCAGGAAAGAGTGCCCAGGAGTAAAATTTTTAAGACTTTTGAAAATTTGAAATCTGCAGTTGAAAATTCTATTCTATCCTCAGGTTTGAGTCACATGTTGACTCTACAGAGAACTTGAGGCTATAAAAAAATTCCTTAAGAATTTTGATGACTTAACCCCATTTCCTTCTGGTTTCTAATGCTTTTTTTGGATAAATCTAATGCCATCATTATTTCCAGTCTTTTGTGTTTAAAAAAAATCTTTCAAAAATTTTTCTTCCTTGCTTTCTAAAATTTCACTGTCATATATCCTTTGTTGTGGGGTTTTTTTTATTCCTTATGTTGAGTCCTTGATGGACTCTAATTTTAAGACTTTTTAAGTATGTCTTTGAAAATTTTCTCCTAGTTTTTTTTCTCTTCCATTCCTATTATTTTGGATGTTTATTTTTCTGCTCAAATCTGTTCTTTTTTGCTCTTTTATCATTTTGATCTACTTTCTGGGAGACTTCTTCAAATTTGTGTTTCAACTCTTCTATGAATTTTGTGTATGTGTGTGTGTGTTTACATGTTTTTAATCTGGTCATCTGAATATGCCTTTTTTTTTCTCACTTCATGGATTGTCTCTTAACCCTGTGAAGATTTTATTATAGTTTTTATTGGAGATTTCCCCACTCTGGGTTGATTTTTTTTTTCTTTTGCATTTTTTTAGATCCTTGACTCCCCACTCTTATTTAAGATTGAAGCCTAACAAAGAAGCCAGTGGGTCTGTGTGAGTTGACTTTATCTACTGATGGGATTCACCACAGGGTGTGAGGTAGGGATATGGCTATTTGGATGGAGACCTCCTGCATATATCACAATCTGTAGGTCTTCTTCCTTGTGCTGGTCAGTCTCTCTAGAAAGCTGATCTCTTATGTTAAGCCAGGCTACAGGACACGACTCTTCCTAGAGACATTACTTCCTTCTAAAGACTTTCAAACAAACCTCTTATTTTCTTTCATCCATTACTTACAGAGCCTTTGAAGAACTCCATCGTGCCAATTAGTTTGACTCTTGTTGGCTTCAATCTATATTGCTCTATCCTGTGTGCCTACACACACACACACACACACACACACACACACACACACACACACACACACTATCACTTGAAGGCCTAGAGTTTTCTCCATTCTGATAAATCAGTTATCACTCTTCAATTGCTTACTCGCTTGTGAACTTCTTGACATCATTTTTCTCTTTATGCATCCTTTCCTTTCCTCTTGTTTTTTTTTTTTTTTTTTTTTGAGTTTATGCCTCTTTTATTCCTTTATTGTCCTTTTAGTGGGGTCACAAGATGGAGTGAAGATAAGCAAATGCATTTATTCAGTCTTTCTCACACTACAACCCTATTTACTTTGGTATTATAACTTGTTGTGAAAAGGGCATGGTTTTGGCTTTTATCTCTTCATTCCAAGTCATTCTGACAACAAGAACTTGAGAGGAGACTGAAGAAAGGATGACATTTTTGAATTTTTAATCTTCTAATGAGATACTTCTATGTGACTATTAATATTTCTCTACATACCATTAGTGTCCAAGCTAACTTGTAAGTTGCACCTGACCCATTCACTCTGATTATCTTTCTGCATTTTGGTCTCTCTTGACTGTTCAATGAGAGGGGCTCTTTTTCTCTCTCTTCTCCATGGCTTTAGTTCTGTGATGGATGTATCTTAGACCACTTTCAGAACTCCAATGTCACAAAAGTGCTGCCCATCAAGTTTACTTATGGTATCAGGTAGTTTTGCCCATGGTGTTTACATGATGTTTACTGGTCCAGTAAAAGACATTTATAGAGCAAAGCCCGCTTGTGTGTACTCAGATGCTGAACTATAAAACAACACCTAAACTGCCTACTAAAAGTCATATAAGCCAAAGGGCTAAATATCAGGTAAAATATTTTATTTAAAACATTAAACATGGAGGTTTATACCTTTCCTTAAACAGTGCTGCCTTAGCAACAGCTGGAATAAATTAGAAATGCTCAGATTTATCAAGAAAGGAATCAAGCAACAATTGTTGAGTATGTATGTGTTCAAGCCTGAGATGGCACCTGGAGGAACATGAAAAAAATGTAAAATATTGTTTCTGCTCTTCCCCAGACATTGATCCTCCTTTGGATGAAAAGTATAGGCTTGTTATTTGATACATGAGACCCAATATTCTTACTACCCCATTGCTGAGACAAAGTTACATATGAAAAATGCTAGCAACAGAACACGACACATCTAAATGTTTAATCATCTGTCAGAGACAGGTAACTCTACAGACATTCAGATCAGGAGGTCAAAGGGAACAGAAGCAGAAATCAGAAACGTTTAATGAGTTCCTACTCACAAAGTCTATGTTTTAGGTGATCTGGGAACACATAGAGGGAGAAATCCCCAGCACCTTGGACTGGCCTTCAATGATGCACTGTATTTGTATGGAGGGAGAAAAAAAGATATCCCATACAAGAAGTACAAGGACCACAAAACACAGTGACAAAAGAGATGCCTGTGAGACTTGGAAGGGGGACAGGCAATGGTCTGCCTAGATTCAAGTGTTCAAGCTCCAGAGAAGCAGATAATGAGGCTGGATTGTAGGGAAATAGAATCTTAATTTTCAGAAGAAGGAAAAACAGCACACTGCATCACAGAAGCCCCTCAGTTTAAGGCACAACTTTGCTGCATTTTTAAATGATGTTAAATAGGGGAACATTCACACAGACCCTTCATAACCATACCATATTTGTGGTTTCTGTCCTATTGATTTGTAGCCCTTAAATTGGAATAGGCGTATCCCTTGGACTAGCGGGGGGAAAAGAGAAATTAGGATAGTCTGGGTTCGATTTAAATCACTGAAACAAAGGAGGCATATGATTTATCCAGTCTGGCAACTATGGGACACGTTTCCCTGGCCCCTTGGACCACCCCCGTTCCCTGAATCCCCTTCCCAGAGCAGAAGAAAGTGGGTTGGGTATTTTGCCGGACTTCAGGTAATCATCATTTTAAAGACTCTGGATTAGGTTCCACTGTGTAAGATGTAACTTTGGGGTTTCACGCTTTTTCGTCTCTCTTGATTTGCCTAAAGTAAGTAGGAGGTATTTCTGGGGCATGCTTGCAGGCGGAGGGCAGTGGGCTTTGGAGGGAGGATGAAACTTTGGTGGTGATTTTTGATAAATAACTTTCCATCAACTTCTTAAGTCCCATCTCTCAGTAGATAAAGATGCATCAGGCCACCTAACAGTCACTGTAGATTTGAGGGACGCGGTAGCCAAAGTGGGCTTGAGCAGCTGAAGCTATGGCCTTAAATTGTGATCTCCTGACGACGAAGGCGACCCCGGTAGCAGGCTGCGGGATTTCTTTGTCCCTGCACACTTCATGCTTGACGCGATGCCTAAGCAAACAGTACAGGCAGCCGCTAGGAGGTAGCCGCGCTATTCGCCCGGCCACCAGTGGTCGCAGACACTAAGGGTCTCTGGACTCCGCCGGCCCAGGCGGGTGGCGCTTTTCCAAGGTCGGGGTTGCGATAAGCTGGTCGCTTGAGCTAGAAAGACGTCGAGGAACAGACGGCCCTGTCGTCTAACAGGGAGAGAAGGCGACCGGGCCTCCAAGGCATTGTCACGTCCGTCCCGAGGTCGGCTCGCTTGGCTACCAGCCGACCTCACATCTGGATGCGGCAGCGCCTTTCCCCGCAGGGCGGAGGCGAAGCGGAGGACCCCGGGGTGCAAGTACCTCCTCGTGAGCGCGCGCGGGCCCGCGAGCCCGCGAGCGTGTGTGCCCGCCTGTGCGCGCGCACGGGGACCACGGGAGCCGCGGCTTCGGGACCGGGGAATGGGGGTGGGGGCCCAGCAAGGACTCAATCTCCGCCGGCCTCCTCGCGCCTCACTGCGGGTTAATAACCAACCAGTTAGAGAGAGCCGAGCGTGACGGCGGCGGGGTGACAGCCCCAGCGAGCCGGCTGCGTGTCGGAGGGTCAGACTGTCCGCCAGCTTCGGCCACGCTCAGGGATTTGAATATATACATTTTGGGGGAGGGGGGTTATTATTTATTGTTTTTATTTTATTGTTTGCCTCTACCTCCGGAGGGACCAGAGCAGGAGAGGGGGGTTCTTTCTCCAGCCGAGCGTCGCGGATCTGAACGGGTCAAAAGAGGCAATTTTGCGGGTGGGGGAAGGAGGGGAGACCTTGATTTCCACCAATCCCCGGGCGTGTGTCTGCGAAGTCCCGGGCGCCGCGGAAGGCTGCGGCGCGCCGCTGAATTCACTGATGAGAGCGAGTTCTTTTCTTCTCCGGGAGGGGTGGGGAGCGGGGGTCCTGGCAAGCCAGGAGGAGAAGCCCGGGGCGGGCTAGCGGTCCCGGCCGCCGTGGAAATTTCCAAGGACTTGGCGCGTCTAGGGGGCGGCGTGGGGCGGGCGGGGGGGTGCCTGGCGGCGCAGCAGAGCGGGAGGCGGGGAGAGGCGGCGAAGGGCGCAGGAGCATCGCTCGGAAGGGGACGCCGCGGGCCAGATGTCTGGGAGGGAGCCGAGCCTCTCCCCGGACCCACGCCGAGGGCGACGGTGATGCTGCAGAACCGGCGGGAGCAACACCCCGCCGCCGCCCCCCACCCCCTGTCCCCGCGCTCTCGGAGACCCCGGCGCCCGCCTTCTGCAGGGAGAAACGACCATGGCCGTAGCTCGTGACTTGCTCCCCGGCTACTTACCCTAGCAAGATATCCTTGAAAAAGTTGCATTGGAAAAAAACATCTTTGCGCTGACCTTTGGGGTCCTGGGCGCCCAAGGAGCGGGCGTCCCAGTGCGTGCAAGAAAGCGGAAGGTGTGTGTGAATGGAGGGCCGGCGGGGCGGGAACCCTCCGCTGCCGCTGCGCCTAGCCTGGTGCTGAGGCTCCGGCCCTCGCCCCCAACCCCCACCCCGGGACCCCGGAGCTGCGATGAGCCCCTGCGGGCGGGCCCGGCGACACACATCCAGAGGGGCCATGGCCGTCCTGGCGTGGAAGTTCCCGCGGACCCGGCTGCCCGTGGGAGCCAGTGCCCTCTGCGTTGTGGTCCTCTGTTGGCTCTACGTCTTCCCTGTCTATCGGCTGCCGGACGAGAAGGAGATCGTGCAGGGAGTCCTGCAACAGGGCACTGCGTGGAGGAGGAACCGGACGGCCGCCGGAATCTTCAGGTACTCCTGCCTTCGCGGCTCCACCCCACTCGTGTCCTTTCCTCCCCGGGGCGCCGAGGACAGGGTCACCGGAGAGGACTGCCTCGCAGCGGCCCTTTTTTCCGGGTCTTCTTATCCTTCTGCCCTTTCCTTGTCGTTCCCCAACCTGGAGACGGTAGTCAGGGGGCCCTTCCCCAGCTCTTAACCCCCAGAGATGTGCGGACACCCGCCCTGGCCATGAAAAGTCTTTTCGCCTTTCTTCCCAAGCCTGACTGGTAGTCAGCGATTTGCCGATGACCGAGGGGAATAAAAAGCTAGGCTAACTTTGTCCCTTGAACTTAATGAGAATGTATCTTAGGCTCTGTAGAAGTTCAGAGCAGTGGAGAACTAGAAGCAGGTACCAGGCATCTTCCTGGGGTTTGGTGAATGGTTGGTAAGAGAAGTCACTAACGAGGGAGTCGTGGACAGTGAAAACATGGACACCCAGCCTGGCTCCGCTGCTTTGTGCAGTGAGCCCATAATAAACACAGGACACTCGTTGATAACCCTATCTGCTAAAGAGTCAGGGACTAGGTGATTTTTATTGGGGCTTTATCAACTTTCTAATAATGGATATTATATCCTCATTGTACCCTCTCCGCCCCCCAAACTAAATCTTCAGAAGGAGGAGTTAATTTCCCTCAAGGTCAGGTACCTTTGCGGGATCAGGGCTGAAATTTTTGTCACATAAAGCAATTTTGCTCGGCTTAAACGGTGGCTGTCTTCTGGTGACCGGGAGATTGCTTTAGGCAGGGGGTTGAACTCAGAAAACACACAGAACTAAAACCAGCTTGGAAATCAGAACTCTGAGGATCACTCAGAGGTCGAAGTTTCCCTTCCTTTCTGGGACGTTCAGCCTAAGGGTCTAAAAATGAGTTCTTGGCGGGAGGAACTGTGCGGGAAGACTGGAGGTAAGGCTGACCTGCTTCCCTCTGCTGCTTCTCAGTCCTCCTGGTCATGTTGAAGGGACACCCTGGTGCTTCTCTCACTGTCAGGGGCCCCTTTCACCTTCAGTCCCTTCAGCTGAAGATGATGCCCTTGGCTCTTCCAGGGATGGTTGCGGTCTAGGGATATGGAGGGGGTAGACAGTGCTTTCCTATGCGGAGCAAAGGAGTATAGGGCCAGGTGAGAACCAACTGAAACAGTTTCACAGCTGTTACAAATGCTCAGAAACATCTGTAAATTAAACAAGAAAACAAACAAACTTTGAAAACATATGGTTTCCCTCCCTTTCTCAGGCCTGCTCCTGAAAAGAAGGTCAAAGAGATAACAGCCAATCCTTGCAGGGAAAGGCAGCGGAATTCTCTAAACTGGGAATTTCCTTTGCTCTCTTCAGAATTCTGCTATCATTAAGTTTAAAAATAACTCCACTCCCCTTAAAAATATATAAGAGCTCATTTTCTCTCACCTTCACGATATTGATTGTTTTACTCAAAGGGCATAGCATGCAGCAGTTCTTTGCTCTAAAGACAGAAAGCACTTTCATTTCAAGTACTATAAGGAAATGAGTTCAGAACTTCCCATTCGTTTGCAATGAATGAGCCCATTTTTTTGTATAGGAGGAGTAAGAATGAAGCTCTGTTAGAGACTGGATTTCTTTCGGAGGACATCATCAAGAGGAAAATGCTTCATTTTCTGAGAAGCCCAGGCGGGTTGTTCCTGAGACACACTTGCCTCTTACTGTCTGTAGCCTGGGGTGATGTTCAGTGTGCTTGGCTGGCATGTGGGCTAGTCTCTCTGTGCAGAGAATTACTTATGAAAATCCACATGAATTTGAGCAGACTCAGGGAGATAGTGGAGGACAGGGAAGTCTGGCATGCTGCAGTCCATGGGATCGCAAAGAGTCCGACATGACTTAGCGACTGAACAAGGACAACAAATAAAAACTGCCTGAACACATGTCCCTCAAAGTTAGTATTTATAAAACTGTGTAAGAGGTACCGTTGAATGCATGCTGCTTGACTCAGGCAGTAAAGAATCTATTTGCCATGCAGGAGACCTGAGTTTGACCCCTGGGTCAGGAAGATCCCCTGGGTAAGGGAATGGCAACTCACTCCAGTATTCTTGCCTGGAGAATCCTATGGACAGAAGAGCTTGGCGAGCTGAAAAAGAGTTTGGGCTTCAGAGTCGAATCCTGAGTTTATCCTAGACTGCCATGACTAGGTAAACAGCAGAGTATCTTCAGCAAATTACTGTATCTTTTTGAGTTTTAGTTTCATTATGAATAAATGGAGATAATAACATCTACCTGGCAGAGTTGGTGTAAAGTTTAAATAGGAAAAAAAAAAAAAAACCAACACTGCCCAGTGTCTGGCACATATAATCAGTCAGTAGTATCATTCCAGTTGTTATAAATTGTAAGTTGTATATGTTACAACTTAAATAAGGGCACTTGGCCAGGCCAAAAGAACTTGGAATGTTTCACCTGGCAGATTTGCAAAGAATCATTATTAGTCCTAATATGCCCCACTGCCCTCCCCACCCCACCCTGACACTTTACACTGAAGCTAATAAACAGGGAGGAGGATTTTGAAAGATAGTCAAAATATCATTGTTTGTTAAGTCTTTTTTTTTTCTACTCTGAATGATTAATTGATTTTTTAACATCTGGATCATTAGTATGTATATAGTAGTGTTGTTCAGTCGCTCAGTTGTGTCTGACTCTGTGACCCCATGGACTGCAGCACGACAGGCCTCCCTGTCCATCACCATTTCCCGGAATTTGCTCAAATTCATTTCTATTGAGTCGGTGATGCCATCCAACCATCTCATCCTCTGTTGTACCCTTCTCCTCCTGCCCTCAATCTTTCCCAGCATCAGGGTCTTTTCTGATGAGTCAGCTCTTCACATCAGGTGGTCAAAGTATTGGAGTTTCAGCTTCAGCATCAGTCCTTTCAATGAATATTCGGAATTATTTCCCTTAGGATTGACTGGTTTGATCTCCTTGCCACCCAGGGACTCTCAAGAGTCTTCTCCAGCACCACAGTTCAAAAGCACCAATTCTTTGGCGCTCATCGTTCTTTATGGTCCAGCTCTCACATCCATACATGACTACTGGAAAAACCATAGCTTTGACTACACGGACCTTTGTTGGCAGAGTGACGTCTCTACTTCTTAATACACTGTCTACGTTTGTCATGTGGTGGTGGTTTAGTTGCTAAGTCGTGTCCAACTCTTGCGACCCCATGGACTGTAGCCTGCCAGGCTCCTCTATTCATGGGATTCTCCAGGCAAGAATACTGGAATGGATTGCCATTTCCTTCTCCAGGGGATCTTCCTGACCCTGAAATCAACCCGGGGTCTCCTGCATTGCAGGCAGATTCTTTACTGACTGAGCTATGAGGGAAGCATTGTGAGCTATGACATTTGTCATATGTTTGTTAAATATGAAACAGGTCAGCCAGAAGCCTTTGTTGCGTTAAGGAGACACAACTTTGGCAAACAGGTATCTGTGTTTTCCAGTCTGACAAATCTTCTGCACAAATACAAACACGTGTACATAAATGTACAATGTACACATATGTGTGGGGATATACACACATTTATCCATAAACCATGGAATGATGTATGTATATGTATTGACATAAATACATATATTCATATATGTGTGCATGCACGCTACGTCTTTGTGATGCTATGAACTGTAGCCCACCGGGCTCCTCTGTCCATGGGTTTCTCCAGGCGAGAATACTGGAGTGAGTTGCCATGCCTTCCTCTAGGGGATCTTCCTGATCCATGGATTGAATCCACAGCTCCTGCGGCTCCTGCATTGCAGGTGATTCTTTACCACTGAGCCACCTGGGAAGCCCGTATTCATATACACACACATGCAAATAATTGCAGCCAGTCAGTCAACCCATATTTAATGAGTGACTACAGTGCACCGGATATGAGTTAGGATAGCAGTGGACAGGATGGACAGCTGCTTTCTCTGAGACAGCTTACCTCCTCCTGGGTGGTGACTGACAAAAACATATGAGGAAAGAATGGGATGGTCTTTAAGTCTTGTAAAATCCTGTGAGGACAAAAGAAAGTGTTTGCTTAGGTTTATAAGCATCAGAATTTCAGATTCCATTTTGCCTTTTGTGCTTCCACTTACTTTTGTGATTTTCTTCTCCAAGCTTAGAGCTTGTTAAGTGCTGATCCCTCAGAGGGGAACTTTGACAAATCCCCCCTGAGGATGAGGAGCAGCAAGAAAGCAACCAAGCTTTAGGAGTGTTGCTAAACAGAAAGTTTCCCTCTCATCCACATAGCGGTAGAAAATACATAAATCAGTTCACCCTACCACAGAAACTTAAACTTTCTAGGCAACTCGTGCTGCTTCTGATTAAACAGTCAGGTAGTATGTTCTGTGTTGTGTGCTCAGTCATGTCCTGTTCTTTGGGACCCCATGGACTGCAGCCCACCAGGCTCCTCTGTCCATGGGATTTCCCAGACCAGAATACCAGAGTGGGTTGCCATTCCTTTCTCCAGGGGATCTTCCCTGATCCAGGAATTGAACCCGCGTTTCCTGCATCTCTTGCATTGGCAGGTGGATTCTCTACTGCTGAGCCACTTGGAAGGTCCTTAAGTAGCATGAGGAGAGTGGCATTTGTCTCTTCTGTCAGGTCCTTACCCATTGTGTTTGTTCCTCAGAAATAAGCTTCTGTTCCAGGTTTACATGCAAGGCTTTATTCTTGGCACCTGACGTGGTAACAGTGACAGCAAAGCCAAAGAATTATTAGGCCCTGTTATGCGCATGGCACTATGTTCAGTTCAGTTCAGTTGCTCAGTCCTGTCCGACTCTTTGCGACCCCATGGACTGCAGGATGCCAGGCCTCCCTTTCCATCACCAACTCCTGAAGTTTACTCAGACTCATGTCCATTGAGTCGGTGATGCCATCCAACCATCTCATCCTCTGTCGTCTCCCTCTCCTCCTGCCTCCAATCTTTCCCAGTATCAGGGTCTTTTCACATGAGTCAGCTTGTTGCATCAGGTGGCCACAGTACTGGAGTTTCAGCTTCAGCATCAGTCCTTCCAATGAATATTCAGGACTGATTTCCTTCAGGATGGGATGGTTGGATCTCCTTGCAGTCCAAGGGACTCTCAAGAGTCTTCTCCAACACCACAGTTCAAAAGCATCAATTCTTCGGTGCTCAGCTTTCTTTATGGCCCAACTCTCACATCCATACATGACTACTGGAAAAACCATAGCCTTGACTAGACGGACCTTTGTTGGCAAAGTAATATCTCTGCTTTTTAATATGCTGTCTAGGTTAGTCGTAACTTTCTTTCCAAGGAGTAAGCGTCTTTTAATTTCATGGCTGCAATCACCATCTGCAGTGATTTTGGAGCCCCCCAAAATAAAGTCTGCCACTGTTTCCACTGTTTCTCCATCTATTTGCCATGAAATGATGGGGCTGGATGCCATGATCTTAGTTTTCTGAATGTTGAGCTTTAAACCAATTTTTTCACTCTCCTTTTTCACTTCATCAAGAGGCTCTTTAGTTCTTCTTCACTTTCTGCCATAAGGGTGGTGTCATCTGCATATTTGAGGTTATTGATATTTCTCCCGGCAATCTTGATTCCAGCTTGTGCTTCATCCAGTCCAGCATTTCTCATGATGTACTCTGCATATAAGTTAAATAAGCAGGGTGACATTTCCCGATTTGGAATCAGTCTGTTGTTCCATGTCCAGTTCTAACTGTTGCTTCCTGACCTGCATACAGATTTCTCAGGAGGCAGATCAGGTGGTCTGGTATTCCCATCTCTTGAAGAATTTTCCAGAGTTTGTTGTGATCCACACAGTCAAAGGCTTTGGCATAGTCAATAAAGCAGAAATAGATGTTTTTCTGGAATTCTCTTGCTTTTTCGATGATCCAGCAGATGTTGGCAATTTGATCTCTGGTTCCTCTGCTTTTTCTAAAATCAAGTTGAACATCTGGAAGTTTACGGTTCACATATTGTTGAAGCCTGGCTTGGAGAATTTTGAGCATTACTTTACTAGTGTGTGAGATGAGTGGAATTATGCAGTAGTTTGAACATTCTTTGGCATTGCCTTTCTTTGGGATTGGAATGAAAACTGACCTTTTCCAGTCCTGTGGCCACTGCTGAGTTTTCCAAATTTGCTGGCATATTGAGTCCAGCACTTGCACAGCATCATCTTTTAGGATTTGAAGTAGTTCAACTGGAATTCCATCACTTCCACTAGCTTTGTTCATAATGATGCTTCCTAAGGCAGTATGTTAAGTGTTTAAATATCCTGTCTGATTTAATTCTCCTAAGAATGTTATATAAATGGGTACAGTACTATCCATTGTTTACAAAGATAAATGTGCCCTGGTCCCTGCCATCAAGGGACTTGCTGTCATCCTGTGCGACAGGCATATATGTATTTAATCAACCAATGTCTTGGCAATAGAGCTGTTAAAGGGAGACAGCATAACAGAGTGAAAAATTTAGCAGATTGTGGAGCTGTCAGCAAATGCTTGGAGTTCCCTGTCTGGTTGTATGACCACTGGTAAGTTCAACTCTCAGAGCTTCACCATCCCTGTTTGTAAAATGGGGCTTGTAGTCATTTCTTACAGGTTTATTGTGAAAGTTACCTGATAGCATACAGATAGCACTTAAAAGGACGTTGCTTGCTTCGTACCTCTGTTTAATAAGTGATCCTTGCAACAGTCAAAATAGAAAGCAAAGGGCTGGGGAAATTCACAGAACTTGGCGCTTGATTCTGGGGAAGGAGGGAAGCTGAAAGGAAGTGGTATTTGTACTCAGGCTTGAAGGTTGTTAGGATGGGGGAGTAGTGAGAGAGGGCAAAAGATGTTCCGGGCAGAGAGGACACCAGTAGTGAGAGCGGAAGGGTGGCGAAGGGTCAGGTGTGTGCTTCCTGCCTGGAAAGTCTTTAAGTTGCTAGTCTTTAAGTCTTTAAGCAGTTATAGCTTTCTGCACGTTCCTTTCTGTCCTTGTGTTTAATCTATGGTTTCCAGAAGCTTTGGGTGTTTCCACAGCTGCCCTGGTGAGTGCAGAAGGGCATTGGGTGGTGGTAGTGAGGGGATGAGAGGCGGGGTGCAGACGTCTGTGCATATGGAATGTAGGTTCATCTTTGTTAAGTGTGGAATTCGTGGAATTCACTGCAAAGGTCCTTTAGGAAGACAATGGTTTCATAAATTTGGTGCTTAATGAAAATAAGCTGCCATTATGTTGCAGATTCACACGTGAAAAAACTTGACCAGCAATGACCGTGGTGGGGTCAGTTTAGTCAGTAAGTCATGTCTGACTCTTTTGACCCCATGGACTGTAGCCCTGCAGGCTCCTCTGTCCATGGAATTTCCCAGGCAAGAATAATGAAGTGGGTAGCCATTTCCTTCTCCAAAATAGCAAAAATAAGTCATGAACATTGCTTGGACTCATGATATGTATCAGCTCCTGTTCTTAGTGCTTGTATTGGTTATCTTGTTTTTCCATAGCTATTTTATTAAGTTCCCATTTTATATTTGTATGTTCTTTGTTTTACAGTTGAGGAAATGGAGGTTCAGAGAGAACCATTAACAAAGTGATGGAGTTGGGATTCCACCTAGAGATATTAGACTCTAAGCACATGCTTGTTCCCTGATAATCTTGGGGAAATGATGCATTGCTGATGTCTCTTACGATCTGGCCATGATTACTCCTCTGCCATCATCTTTCATCAGTATTCCCCTTTATGATTTAGTCAGATTGATAAAGGATACAGTCCCTGAAACAAGCCAGGCTGTATTGGTTTTGCTTGTACCATGCCTTCTACCTGGAATCTTTTCTTTCAAGACCACAAGGTCCAGCCTTCACGGGGCCAATCCTTACTTCTGTCTCCATAGTGCCTAATAGTGGTTAAGAACAAAGTTTCCGAAGTTAGCTGTGTTCAAATCCTGATTCCACTGTTTGTTTTGTTCTTGAGCTAACCGGCCTTCATGGTCCATTTTCTCACATGTAAAGGCTGGCTTTTTGTAGAAGTGTCGTGAGTTTAAAATAGATAGTGCGTTGAAAATGCTGAGAGCTGTTTCTGGCATATAGAGTTGGCCCTTTGTATCCACAGGTTCCATATCTGTGGGTTCCACCTCAATGGGCTGAACCAGCTTCGGGTTGAAATTCAAGACCGCAGTTGGCTGAATCCTCCAATGCAGAATCCGCAAATATGGAGGGCAGACTCTACTAGCCATTGTACATCAGGGACTTTAGCATTGGGGAATTTTGGGAGCTGGGTGGGGGTGGGAGGGTAGGGAGCTGGGATGGCGGCCTGAAACCAATCCCTCGAGGGTCCTGAGAGCTGAGTGTAATAAGTGCTTGGTTCACATTAACTTCCCTCAAGGCAGCTTTCCTTCCTTCTCCCCCAGGCTGTGTTAGACTCTTCTCCTTTAAAACAAACCAGACAAAACCAGCAAGAAGAAAACATTATGCCTATTATTGCATTTTTTTCCACTGACCCAAAATATCTACTACTGTTTCTACCACTATTAACATAGAAGGTGCTGGAACCACAACAATGAACTTAACAGAATCCTTACTTTCCTGGAGATTTATAGGCTGATGAGGGGAGACATAAACAGATATATATATATAAGTATCTGGTAATTTCTCAAGCTGTATTAAAAGTACCAGTTTATTTGTCTGCCTTTTCTGCCAACTCCTTCATATTTGCGTACCTGGAGCTGAGCATGGTTACTGTCACACTCGTTTTGCTTGAGTTACTGTGTGAATGAACATTTTATAAAGGAGTGGGCCCGGTTAGCCAGTCAGTTACCTGCAAAGATTTATTGAGGTTCGACACTCTGCTTGGCTGTGTGGGGTCAAAGGAGTAAACAGCATCCTCTGTAATTTCTAAGAGTTCTTCCTCTAGAACAGTTTCCTAGTCTTAGCACTACTAACACCCGTGTGTGTGTGTGTGTGTGTGTGTGTGCGCGCTCAGTCGTGTCCGACTCTTTGCGACCCCATGGACTGTAGCCCACCAGGCTCTTCCGCCCTTGAGATTCTCCAGGCAAGAATACTGGAGTGGATTGCCATGTCCTACTGCAGGGGATCTTCCCCACCCAGGGATCAAACCTGTGTCTCTTGTCTCTCCTGCAGTGGCAGGTGATTCTTTACAAACTGCGCCACCTGGGGAGCCACTAACATCCTGGGCTGGATAATTCACTGTTTTGGCAGCCCGTCCTATACATTGTAGAATGTTCAGCAACACCCATGTCTTTTGTCCACTGAATGAAACAACCAGATATGTCTGCAGACTTAGTAAAATGTCTCCTGAGGGGGGCAGAATGGCCCCTGTTTGGGAATCACTACTTTAGAGAAACAAAACCAATCCAGTTGACAAGATTTAAGAAATCCAGAAAACATCACGCAATTAACAGTGAAATGCAAACTGCAAACTGTGAATGCTCTGACTACCAAAAGAGGAGTGAATGAATGGTACTTTGATAGATGGCCAGGTCTTGGTTAGGGAAGGGTAGGGAACCCGGGACACATTTGGGGAGATTTATGATAAGCATCTGTGTCTTTTGAAAGCTTGTATGTGAGCCTGTCAGTTGCCCCCTTAGACCTTGGCGAGAGGAGCCCGTGCTTCATGTCCTATGTTTTGGGGAAGCTCACTTGGCTCTTTTCTCATCTCACCCCTTCTCAGTCAGGCAAGGCTCAATGGGGTCTTTGTAGCCTGCCTGCCCTCAGGGAGCGTTTCCCCCTTCTCCATCCTAAGGGTGGCTTGCCCCTCTGCTGTGTGCACTCCTAGACCCCCAGACAAGGAACAGTTCTTTGCAAGAATGGGAGGCTGTGAGAACAACTTGCCTCTGGGGTTAGGGGGATTCATGTGTACACATGTGGGGAGAAGTTCTCCTTGTGTTGCCATGTTTCAGTATGAAATGCTCTGGGATTTGAGAGGCCTAAATTGGAATCTGGCATTCCAGGTTGTTATATAGGTATGTTTGTCCAGGGAAAAGATTAGGAGAGAATATATATTTTACTTGTTTGTTAATGTGATTATAACTTTTAATTAAATATTAGACACATTTGTAATACCTTTGTCTTCTGCCTTGCAAGTAGGGTCTTTTTTTTTTTTTTTTGGCAAGGTGGGAGCCTATTTGTCTTAATTTTGCAGAGGGGTATTTAGGAAGCTAGTTGGATCAACTGGATAATTGTATATGTTAGTCTAGAGCACGGCCAGTTTGTCTTCTGACAGAGTTCTGTCTGGAAGCCAGAGCTGTTGTATCAAACTAAGAACATGCAGATTGGAACCTGCTAAAGGAGGCAATATAAGCTTCCCACTGGGAGGGCAGGTACCTCCGTCAGTATCCAGTTCCCATTTTGGGGAGGTGAAACCCATGGTCAAATTGATGTAGGACAAGGTTTTAATACACTCAAAGAAGAGTCCAAGATATGTTACTTACAGATCTAAGAAGCCAGGGGGCGCTGTGAGCTGGGGGAGGGGCTGCCCTCCATCCCAGGCTAGGAGCAGGAGATAAGAGAGCCGTGTTGCTGCTGTTGTTCAGTGGCTCAGTCGTGTCCGATTCTTTCCGACCCCATGGACTACAGCACTCCAGGCTCCCTTGTTCTCCACTGTCTCCCTGAGTTTGCTCCGAGTAATGTCTACTGAGTTGGTGATGCCATCCAATCATCTCATCATCTGCTGCCCCGTTTTGCTTTCAGTCTTTCGCAGCATCAGGGTCTTTTCCAGTGAGTGGGCTCTTCACATCACGTGGCCAAAGTATTAGAGCAGGGTAACAAGCATCTATTACTTATAAGGTGGTGGCAGGTGGGGGGTGACTGGAACTTTTCGCGGGCTTAAACTCTTAAGTGGTTATTTTAAAAGGTGCCTGGGAAAAGGCAAAGAGGGAACTTATGGCAGGCATCCTAAACTTGAGTCCTAATCAGAATGTCCAGACTCTTGAGTGTGAGCAGGGTTATCATACTGTTAAATGCCTAGGCAGCAAGTCAGTAAAACGTTTTTTTCTTTTCCTCAAGGGTCATTTTTCTCATCACAACTGTGAATCGTTGTGGAAGTGATGCTGACTATGTATGTATCATCAATGCAGTCCTTAACAATGAAGTTGATCTATTTACAGGAAAATCCTTTTTAACTTTTTCATTCTATTTTGGCTCTTCTGGGAGCTGTGTGACCTTGGGCAAGCTGCTTAACCTCTCAGTTCCTTTGTTATGTCATCTGAAAAATGGTGTACTTTGCTAACCCACTTCCTAGGTTTATGATGTTAATTAAGGGAGATAATTAGTGTACAGTCTGGAGCCATCCTCAGCCTGGCTTGGCGAGGTGACAAAATGATTGTTCCCACCTGGAAAGAATCTGGACTTCAGAGCCCCAGAGAATCAGGTTTTAATCCCAATTCTGTCATTTATTAACTTTGTGACCTTGAAAAATTTATCTGGCTTTTCTGAGCCTTAGCTGTGGGTGGCAGTTTTTACCGTGAGAGTATTAGGTGCTGAATAATTGCTAATTATTAAGCCATAATGATGAGAAATGCTGCTTCCTGAGACACATCCTATGCCTGTTATTACACTTTTAGTAATAGAATAATGACAATAAAATGTGACCTTATGATATCGTTCTTCCATGGTGTTAGAGTGAAGGCTGCTATAAAGTGGCCAGGAGAATTTTAAGCGAGAGAGCAGGCCCCTGGCATAAATCTCCTGTTCATTCATTCATTCAGTCATTCCTTTATCTACATTTAGTAAATGCCTCCTGCGTGCCACTTAGGTGCTGGGATACATGATGAAAGTTAGACATGGTTTATGATTTTATAGAATTTACAGTTGCATCAAGTGTCATTAGTTAAGTCACTAAGAAATTGAGTCATGTGTTCCAAGGGTGAGAGTTTGTTTTAAGTAATCATGCTGAGTTTTGAAGCAACTGATTTTCTCCCCTTTCTGTTGGACCGTCTTCTGGCTATGGCACTGCGTGAGAGGGAATCAGCCAAGACCGTAAGAGCTGTGTCACTCCTTTAATTGGTGCCAGGAGGAAGCTGAAATGAATTCAGAGCTACAGTTCTCCATTATTCAAGGCTTAAGTAACAGACTGCAAGCCAGAGATTTATTTCCAAGTGAATGTAATGAGAAAGGGCTTGTTTTGAACAAAGTGCTTGTTTCAATTATTGATAAGACAAATGTATACATGATTTTTATATCCCTCATGCTTATTTAAAAAATTTATAATGTTTATTATTGGTCTGATTTTGGAAGTCAAAGATACCGACTGTAGGAAAATTTTTAATGTAGGAAAAAGAAGAAAACAATCACTTGTAATTCCGTCCTTCAGAAGTACTCATTGTGAACAGTTTTTTGTGTTTGCATGTGAATGTATGCTAAATTGTATGTATTTTGTATATTTAGTTTTATATCCTTTTAAAATCATTCAGTGTTATATCTGTAACATTTTCTCATATAATTAATTTTTAACTTACAACCTTGTGATAGTTTTGTGATTTTCATTTTGGAAAAAGATTATTTACCTATGTTTTTAAAAAATTTTTATTGGAACAAATTACTTTCTTAAAAAGGATCCTTAAAAAGGATATTGACAGGATATGTTAGATTCTTTTAAAATTTCTTCATATATATGGTGAATACTGAATGTGTTAGTCACTTACTCGTGTCTGACTCTTTGAGCTATAGCCCGCCAGACTCCTCCTGTCCATGGAATTCTCCGAGGAAGAATACTGGAGTGGGTTGCCATTCCCTTCTCCAGGGAATTTTCCCGACCCAGGAATTGAACTGGGGTCTTCTGCATTGCAGGCAGATTCTTTACCGTCTGAGCCACAAGGGAAATACTGAATATGGAAAATCATAAAGCCTCTTTAAAGAGTTCTTCTTTCTCTAAGTTGACACTTAATGATAAGAGCAATACTGTTTTTATTTGTGAAAGTGACTGACATGTATTCACCCAAAGAGAAACATTTCTAATATTTTGGTATATGTTCTTCTAGACTGTTCATTCTATGCCTGTGTGTGTATACAATGAATTTGGACAGGACATTGTGAATATTTTTGTAGTAACAGTATATGTAGATCTTCATCATCCCTTATTAATGGCTGTAAGATTTTCCTTTTGTGGGAGAGTAATTTATTTAAGTAACCACTGTCATTGGATATTCATGTTGCAATTTCTCACCTATGTAAATAATGCTTTTATGAACATCTTGTATAACTTTAAATATTTATTTATTTTCTAAGTATAAATTTCTAAAAGTGGTTTCTTGATAGTTTTTCCCCACTAGCATCAGTTCTTTATAACTGGTGTGTTTGGTTGTGCATAGGAAGTTTGACTTCGGCTAAAGGGCAGATTTGAGTTTTCCTCCATTTCAGTGTGGATAGCAATTGTGTAAATAGTCAGGCATACAATGATTGTTAACATTAAATGATGAAATTCCCCTTAGGGAATTTTCAAGAAGCCAAAGCAGCTAAGAAAGATTCCCACAAAACAGGATACTTACAGTGGCAGTTTTCCCTTACTGAGCATTGCAGGCCTATTAATAGCTATGAGGAATTTATTTAGTGCAATGGAGCATGTACCTTTATCTGCCATGGTTATCCTTCCCATTAGCATGGTCTGTCATGTAGTTTTAAAAAGCAGTGCCTTATTTTGTAAATAAGTTCATTTGTATTATTTTTTCAGATTTCCCATATAAGTGATATCATATAATGTTTGTCTTTACTTTACTTAGTATGATCATCTCTAAGTCTATACATGTTGCTGCAAATAGCAATATTTCACTCATTTTTATGGCTGAGTAATATTTCATCATAGAAATATGTGTGTGTGTGTATATACATATATATATTATATATGTGTCTATATCACATCTTCTTTACCCATTGATCTGTTGATGGACACTTAGGTTCTACATCTTGGCTATTGTAAACAGTGCTGGTGTGAACATGGGGTTTCATGCATCTTTTTGAATTTGCATTTTCATACTTTCCAGCAAGTAGATGCACAGACACAGAAAACACACTTATGATTATGAAAGGGAAAGGAGTGGAGGGATAAATTAGGTGGATGGGATTAAAATTAAGATGCATGCTACTATTTATAAAATAGATAACCAACAAGGGCCTACTATATAGCACAGGGAACCATATTCAATATCTGGTAATAACCTAAATAGAAAAGAGTCTGACAAGAATATATATATGTGTGTATACACACACACACACAACTGAAACACTTTGCTGTATATCTGAAACTAACACAGTATTGTAAATCAACTATAGTTGTTTTTTAACAGCTATATTAGTTGTTTTAATAACTAATAAAAAACTGTTTAATCAACTATATAGTTGATTAACAACTATATCTCATAAAGGCACTGCCTTTATGAGATCATTTGTATCATTTTCCCAGAACTTAAGCAGTTAAATAAAACTGTGATTTAAAGGGGAAAATGGAATTCCCTGGCAGTCCAGTGGTTAGAACTCTGCACTTTCACTGCCAAGGGCTCGGGTTCAGTCCCTGGTCAGGGAAATAAGATCCCACATGCTGCATAATGTGGCTAAATAATAATAAGTGGAAAGAAAAGGGAAATGAACTTTTGCTTCATTATAGAGCTTTCAAGGAAAATTGCAGCTGTGTTAAAGCAATTGTATTTTCTGACTCTGTTAAGAGTTTTTTTCTTGTTTATTGAAATTAAAACTCTTGAGCTTGAATCTGGAGCAGAGCATAACCACATGAGTGGAGGGTGAAGGTGCAGTAAAAAGGCACAAAACCCTCATGATGATATTTGGTTGGGTTGGGTTTTTGGAGGTTGAGTGATGATGATTGAGTTGACGTTGCCTGTCATTCCTGTCCATGTCCTTGTCCCCTTGCACCTTTTTGAAGCAACTTACACATTGTTGCTTTGGTGTTTTAGGGTCAGAGATTGAGTCTTGTTTTAATTTGTTTTAGATCCCTCATCACAGTCATTACAAATTTAAGAAGTGTTTGTTGATGTCATATAAATATTCACTCCCAATTCATTCGTTCACTCCTCCACTCATTCCTTCCTTCAGCAAATATTTCTTCAGTGCTTTCTATGTGCTGGGTGCTGTTGCTAGGCTCTGGAAATAAAGAAGTTAGTCAGAAGGACATGGGCCTTCCTGCAGAGAACATAGAAGCACACAGTATTTTTAGGAACAGCCATGGTCTCCAAATACCCTCTCAATTCCTTTTGGGAGGAAAGCCAAATGCCGGTTGACCTTCACTTTCAGAACTGAGCTGTGATAATGTCTGTATTCGGCAGAGTCCAGAGAAGGCCCAAGTTCCTCCTCTGGCCCACTGAGGTTTTGACCTGCATGGGGAGATGCACCCAGAGGTCTCCACACAGTTCAGTGGTATAATATCTTTTGACTCTGGGTAAACTGTGCAACATATGAGATGTCAGAGAGGAAAAGCTCTTTAAAGCATTGCTAAAAGATACATGAGGGGAAAGCACAACAATTACTATGGAATAAAAGAGATGGAGTAGCCAGCTGGGTTGGATGAACAGCTGATCTGCCCTCCTCTGGCCAGGCTGCCATAGTGAGAGGGAGCTCAATAGGACTTGGAGAGGCAGGAAGCAGGAGGTGTCCACTGGGATTGGGGAGCCTCAATTTGGGGGTAAAAACATGGTCATTTTATTCTTTTCCTGGTAACTGCTCCAACTATGCCTTGTCAAATCTATTGCTTGACCCTCACCCTTAAGCCCCTTTAGGATGCCAATGGATCTGTGACCAACCTGGCCAGACTGTATCAATTTACATCCACCTTGATTATTGGGATAGTCTTATTCTGGTATTTAGCTCAGTTATGTTGCTTTTAAAGCACAATGAAAACTCTTGTGTGTCTACCACTTCTGCTAGCTTTGAGGGCTTCCCAGGTGGCACTAGTGGTAAAGAATCCACCTTCCCATGTGGGAGATGGAAGAGACTTGGGTTTGACTCCTGGGTCCAGAAGATCCCCTGGAGGAGGGCATGGCAACCCGGTCCAGTATTCTTGCCTGGAGAATCCCATGGACAGAGGAGCCTGGAAGGCTACAATCCATAGGGTCGCAAAGAGTTGAACATGACTGAGTGAGTGAGCATGCATGCACACATCTGGGGTGGGAGTGTGCAGGGCACCCTCTGCTGCAGAGCCCCAATCTGTCCCCTGCCTGAGAACTACTCCCTTCCCGCTGTGCAGGGAGAATGAGACTATTTCACAGTCCGTCTCTTGGTGACTGCTGCTTTTCATGTGAACCCTGATGGGCTGCCCACATCTTTTTTTTTTTTTATTTTTTTGCTACATACCACCATTCAGTTCAGTTCAGTTCAGTTGCTCAGTTGTGTCTGACTCTTTGTAACCCCTTGGACTGCAGCACAACAGACTTCCCTGTCCATCACCAATTCCCGGAGCCTATTCAAACTCATGTCTATCGCGTCAGTGATGCCATTCAATGATCTCATTCTCTGTTGTCCTCTTCTCCTCCTGCATCTTCAATCTTTCCCAGCATCAGGGTCTTTTCCAGTGACTCAGCTCTTCACTTCAGGTGGCCAAAGTATTGGAGTTTCAGCTTCAGCATCAGTCCTTCCAGTGAACACTCAGGACTGATCTCCTTTAGGATTGACTGGTTGGATCTCCTTGCAGTCCAAGGGACTCTCAAGAGTCTTCTCAACACCACAGTTCAAAAGCATCGATTCTTTGGTGCTCAGCTTTCTTTATAGTCCAACTCTCACATCCATACACGACTACTGGAAAAAACCATAGCTTTGACTAGATGGACCTTTGTTGGTAAAGTAATGTCTCTGCTTTTTAATATGCTGTCTAGGTTAGTTATAACTTTCCTTCCCAGGAGCACCATACGCAGGCTCAGATGCCTGACTAGGGATCACACTCGTGCTCCTTGCAGTGGAAGTGTGATTCTTAATCCCTGGACTGCCAGGGAAGTCCTTGCCCATGTCTTTTAAGAGCAAATTGTCCCTATTCCTTTGCTTGCTGGGAAGTCTTCTAAGGTGGAAGAAAGATGCTGTCCTTGCCATACCAAAGGGAATTTCACCACCTTTCAGCCTCAGCCTCACCATATCTTTCCATGTCTGTTTCTTCTTCCCAGACAGCTCAGGACCAGCACATCAAAGCATCTGGGATGAAGTGACAGTTTCTTTTTTAATGCAGACCCTCAGGCCCTTGATAAGTGGTTCTTTTGTTCCCCCACCCCTCTTCTTCCCTAGTTGGCAAGGAAGGAGAGGGATATCTAGCCTCTCTGTAGAGTGGGGAAGCAGTGGCATCATGGCAGAAGTGGGACTGCTCATTCCTCCTACGCCTTCCGAGCGTGGCTCAGTGGCATGGTGCCAGTGCTGCTCCTCTGTCAGGTACCATCACTTACAAGACTTGTAGAGGGGTGGCTGCTCTGACTTCTGGCAGCTTCCTGAACTTAAAGCATGGGGAACTTATTGCCCACTTTGGTCTCAGTTTTGGGCAATGATCATAAATGCCCAGATAGAAGAAAAACCTTCATGTTTTGTTCTATTTGTCCCCTGGATGAGTTTGTGCATCCTTCTAGAACTCAGTTATTGTGTATTGTTTCTTAAAGGATCCTCATGGCCCCAGGAACAGTGAAACTTTCAACCTAGTTGATTCACTTTATCCTGAGCAGGTGATCAAGGTCTCATATCACAAAAGGCATCCATGCTCCCTCCCCTCTCATTTTGGGGGTTTACCATGAGTGTTTCCAACTGTTGCCTCATAGTTTAGGGTCACTCTTCTGCTGCCAGTTGGTTTTCATTTCCTTTTCCTTTCACTTTATAAGCTTTGTTGTTGTTGTTTAAAAGCTCTGTTGTTCAGTCACTCAGTCGTGTCCAACTCTTTGAGACCTCATGGACTGCAGCACACCAGGTTTCTCTGTCCTTCACCATCTCCTGGAGCTTGTTCAAACTCATGTCTATTGAGTCGGTGATGCCATCCAACCATTTCATACTCTGTTATCCCCTTCTCCTGCTTTCAATCTTTCCTACAATCAGGGTCTTTTCTAATGAGTCAGCTCTTTGCATCAGGTGGCCAAAGTATTGGGACTTCAGCTTCAGCATCAATCCTTCCAATGAATATTCAAGATTGATTTCCTTTAGGATTGACTGATTTGATCTCCTTGCAGTCCAAGGGACTTTCAGTAGTCTTCTCCAACACTACAGTTCAAAAGCTTCAATTCTTCAGCATTCAGCCTTCTTTATGGTCCAACTCTCACATCCATACATGACTACTGGAGAAACCATAGCTTTGACTAGACGGACTTTTGTCAGCAAAGTAATGTCTCTGCTTTTTAATAAGCTGTCTAGGTTTGTCATAGCTTTTCTTCCAAGGAGCAACTGTCTTTTGCTTTCACAGTTGTAGTCGTGAAATAAAAGCTTGGGGAGTGTGAAATGAAAATATCTCCTGCCGTATCAATAAATAAGAAATATCACAGCCAGCCTCGAATTCTGGCCTCCAACTGTGAATGAGGGCTCCCTAAACTACGATCCAGTGGATGCTGCCACCCACCAGGGTAATTGCTGAGGAGCTGGGGGAATGCAAGAAGCAAGATGAACAAGGAAACAGAATTGGCCCCAGATAACTGAGGTGCATATGAAAGGAATGAATTCAGTGAGCCCAGAGACTTGAATCTTCCCATACATAGAATGCTAAATTGCTTAACTTGATACCTGATCTTTGATGTTCAGACTGCCCAGCTCCCTTTGTTGCAAACTGGAATATAGCCTGAATTCCTCTCCTGCCTCTTTGGAGCAGTTTTATGAGAGCTACTGACATGCTGTCTCCCTGGCTGGGAGTCCTAAACATTCCCACCAAATAAAATAACTCTGTACATTCAAGTTGTGACTATATTTTTTAGTCGAGAGGGGACAGATCAACAAGTGTGTTGGCTTAAGCCAATCCTATGGAAGGATACCCCTTTGGCCAGGTACCCCCAGTCTTGATTATCTTGGGTGCTCCCTCTTCATCAGAGTAGGGGAGAATCCCCACTAGTGCCTCAGCAGGGTTCTCTGACTCCAAGTTTTCTCCTTTTCTCTCTTTTTCATAGACATATAGTTAATTTACAATGTTGTCACAGTTGTGCAGCAAAGTGATTTATATATATATATATATATATATATAATATATATCTACTATATATCTATATATTTATCTCTCTCTATATATCTACTCCCAGGTGGTGCTGCTGCTGCTAAGTCACATCAGTCATGTCCGACTCTGTGGGACCCCATAGACGGCAGGCCACCAGGCTCCTCTGTCCCTGGGATTCTCCAGGCAAGAACACTGGATTGGGTTGCCATTTCCTTCTCCAGTGCATGAAAGTAGTGGTAAAGAACCCGCCTCTCAGTGCAGGAGACCTAAGAGACACGGGTTCAATCCCTGGGTCAGGAAGATCTGCTGGAGAAGGGAATGGCAACCCACCCCAGTATTCTTGCTTGGAGAATCCATGGACAGAGGAGCCTGGCAGGCTACAGTTCTTGGGGTTGCACAGGGTCAGACATGACTGAAGCAACTTAGCATATATATAGACACACACACACACATACACATATTATTTTTCAGATTCATTTCCCTTAAAATATCATTAGAAAATACAGCATCTAGTTCCCTGTGCTATACAGTAGGTCCTTGTTGGCTATCTGTTTTGTATATAAGTAATGTGTGTATGTTAACCCCAAACTTCTAATTGGTCCCTTCCCCTTCCCAGTTTTTTCTTTTATTTTTATTTCTGATGAGGCTATGGTGTGGTAGTAGTAGGGCCCTTGATTGCTAATGAATGTGCCTCAAGCCCTCCTGGGGGACTGACCACTTAGCATCTGTGTCTCCAGTTTTGGACTTCAACCATAATTCCAGCATAAAATCCCACTGAAAATCTTGTTATGGGAAAAAGAGAACTTGTAGATAAGCCAGAAGATAGCTCCTGGTGTATCAGATTTCAAGATTTAGAACTTTAAGCAGTCTGAAAGATTCTCTTTACATTTTAAAAATAGAGATGCAATATGGAAAATTAAGTTTATATTAATTAGCATTTATTGAGCACCCGTTACGTGCAAGCACTGTGTTAGATGCTCTTATACGCAATATATCCATCTAACCCTGGATTTTAAAATCAGCTCCATTTTTCAAACAGTACTGCTGATATTTTTAGTAGTATTGTCATTATTTATTTTGTGTCTGCCATATGCCAACCCCTGCTTTAAGCACTTTACACAGTGTTATCATTTAACATTCACAAATGCTCTGGGAGGGAGATATTATTGTCCTTATTTTATAAAGAAACAGGCTATGAGTAATTACTTGCTAAGTCCATTTAGATTGTAGGTGGTGCTGAGAGCTAGCGTTTAATGAATGCTTACTATGTGTCAGATCCTCTTTTAAATATTTATGTGTGTTACCATCATCATAGGAACTTTGTCAGTTAGTCCTTCCTCACTCTGGAACAACACAAATTTATTATTTTACATTTTTACAGAAGAGAAGTCTAACATGGGCCTCCTCTCAGTGGGCATAGATCAAAGTGTCAGCAGGCTTCATCTCTTTTTGAAGGTTTTAGAGGAGGGGCCATTTCTTTCCTCATTCAGGTGGTTGGCAGCATTCACTTCCATGTGGTTGAAGGAGGAGGTCACCGTTTCTTTGCTGGCTGCCAATTGAAGACTGTCTTTGACTTCCAGAGTTTGTGTGTTCTTGCTTAGTCACTTAGTCGTGTCTGATTCTTTGTGACCCCATGGACTGTAGTCCACCGGACTCCTCTGCTCGTGGGATTCTCCAGGTAAGATGCAAACGCATGGACTGTAAGTCCACCGGACTCCTCTGCCCATGGGATTCTCCAGGAAAGAATACTGGAGTGGGTTGCTGTTCCCTTCTCCAGGGAATCTTTCCGATCCAGGGATCGAACCCAGGGCTTCTGCACTGCAGACTGATTCTTTACCACCAGAGCCACCAGGGAAGCCCCAAAGGCCACCCTTATTCCCTGGCCTATGTTTCCCTTCTTCTTCCTTAAAACCCCCCAGGGGACTTCCCTGGGGACGCAGTGGATGGGAATCCACCTGACAATGCAGGTGACTTGGGTTTGATTCCTGGTCCAGGAAGATCCGACATGCCGAGGGGCAGCTAAGCCCATGAGACACAACTACTGAAACCTGCACCCCTAGAGCCTCTGCTCCATCCACAGCAAGAGAAACCACAGCAATGAGAAGCTGAGCACCCCAAGGAAGAGTAGTCCCTGATTGTGCAACTAGAGAAAGCCTGTGTGCAACACCAAAGGCCCAGTGCAGGCAAGTAAATAAGTCAGCTAAGAAGAAGGAAAAACTCCCAAGAGCTGGCTGGGTTCCCCATCCCACCTCTCACCTCCTGCCCCTGCCTTTTTTAAGATGGTATTTTTAAAGAGCAGTTTTAGGTTCACAGCAAAATGGGGAAGGTTATAGAGATTTCCTGTATATCCTCTCCCCCACATATGAATAACGTCCCTCATTATCAACATCCCCCACCAGAGTGGGACATTTGTTGCAATTGATGAATTGACCTAATTACTCAAAGTCCATAGTTTAACTTATTAGAATTCACTCTTGGTGTTGTACATCCTACAGGTTTAAATAAATGCATTATGACATGTATCCATCATTATAGGATCATACAGTGTACTTTCACTGCTCTATTAATGCTCTGTCTATTCACCCCTGTCCGTTCCTCCCAACCCCTGGCAACCACTAATCTTTTACTGACTCCAGTTTTGCCTTTTACAGAAAGTCGTATAGTTGTGTATATACGTATATATATGTATACACACACACACACATATATATAACATCATATAGTATATGAGCTCTTCAGATTGGCTACTGTCTTTTAGTTATGTGCATTAATGTTTTTCCATATCTTTTCACAGCTTGACAGCTCATTTCCTTTTAGCCCTGAGTAATATTCCATTATGTGAATCTATCACAGTTTATTCATCCATTCACCTACTGAAGGGCCTCTTGGTTGCTTCCAAGTTTTGGCAATTAGGAATAAAGCTTCTATAAACGTGTGTGCGGATTTTTATGTGGACATAAGTTTTTAAACTTGTGTGGGGTAAATATCAAGGAGTTTGATTGCTAGATTGTATGGTGTGTGTGTGTATGTACTCAGTTGCATAAGAGTATGTTTAGTTTTGTAAGAAACCGTCCAGTTGTCTTGCAGGGTGGCTGTACCATTTTGCATTCCCACCAGCAACAAATGAGAGTTCCTGTTGCTCCACACCCTCACCATCGTTTGGTGCTATCAGTGTTCCAGGTTTTGGCCCTTCTAATAGATGTGCAGTGATATTTCATTGTTGTTTTAATTTGCATTTTCGCTATTACGTATGATGTGGAGCATCTTCACCTGTTTATTTGCCATTTGATAAGGTGTCTGTTAAGGTCTTTGGCCCATTTTTTTCAATGTGAGAACTAATTGACATGTAACATTATGTTAGTTTCAGGTATACAAAGTAATGATTCAGTATTTGTATGTATTGTGAAATGATTACCACTATAGGTCTAGCTAAAACCCACCACTGTACATAGTTACAGAGTTTTTTTCTTCTTGTGATGAGAGCTTTTAAGCTCTACTCTCTTAGCAACTTTCAGATATACAATACAGTGTTACTGACTGTAAATACTGACTTCCCAAGTGGCTCAGCTGGTAAAGAATCAACCTGCAATGTAGGAGACACAGGAGACTTGGGTTTGATCCCTAGGTCAAGAAGATTCCCTGGAGGAGGGCATGGTAACCCACTCCAGTATTCTTGCCAGGAGAATCCCATGGACAGAGGAGACTGGTGGGCTGCCGTCTATGGGGTCACACAGAGTCGGACACAACTGAAGTGACTGAGCTTAGCACATTACTCACTTAGTTACTGTGCCATGTATTATATACCCAGAATTTATTCATTTTAAAACAGGGAATTTGTACCTTTTGGCCTCTTTCACTCATTTTACCCACTTCCACCCCCAGCCTTTGGCAAATAGCAATCAGTTCTCTGTATCTATGAGTTGGTTTTTATTTTTTGTGTTTTTTTTTTCCATTTAAAATTTGAGTTATTGTTTTCTTGTTGATATATTTTGGATAAGTCATTTATCAGCTATGCTTTGCATATATTTTCTCCCAGTTTCTGGCTTATCTTTTCATTCTCTTGACACTGTCTTTCACAGAGCAGAAATTTTTAATTTTAATAGAGTCTAGTCAATTATTTGGGAGAAGTTAGTGGCACCCCACTCCAGTACTCTTGCCTGGAAAATCCCATGGGTAGAGGAGCCTGGTAGGCTGCAGTCCATGGGGTCGCTAAGAGTAGGACACAACTGAGCGACTTTCCTTTCACTTTTCACTTTCATGCATTGGAGAAGGAAATGGCAACCCACTCCAGTGTTCTTGCCTGGAGAATCCCAGGGACAGAGGAGCCTGGTGGGCTGCCGTCTATGGGGTCACACAGAGTCGGACACGACTAAAGTGACGCAGCAGCAGCAGCAGTCAATTATTTAAAAATAATTATCAGTTATTTCTGTCATGGATTGCACCTTTGGTATTGGATCTAAAAATCTTCACTACATCTAAGGTCATCTAGGTTTTTTTCTATGTTATCTTCTAGGAGTTTTATAGTTTGCATTTTACACTTAGGTCTGTGATATATTTTGAGGTATTTTTTGTGGAGAGTGTAAGTTTGTGTCTAGATTAATTTCTTTTGCAGGTGGATGTCCAATTATTTCAGTACCAGTTGTTGAAAAACCTGATAGTCTTATTTTATTGATGGAGAAAATGAAGCAAAGAGAGTTTTTAAAGATTTTGCTCGGGCTTATGCAGTTAGTAAGAAGCCTGTCTGGCCCTAGAGCTCGTTGGATCTAGGGTTCTGGGGCTCCTTACTATGCTGGATGCCCCCTTTGCTGTAGAATCAATATCAACATTCAGGGCTTTCAGTTAAAGCCTAGTATATCTCCTTGTGTGTGTGTGAAACTGTTAGTTGCTCAGTTGTGTCCGACTCCTTGCAACCCTATGAACTGTAGCCCGCCAGCCTCCTCTGTCCATGAGATTCTCCAGGCAAGAATACTGGAATGGGTTGTCATGCCCTCCTCCAGGGGATCTTCCTGACCCAGGGATCAAACCTGGGTCTCCTGCCTTGCAGGCAGATTCTTTGCTCTCTGAGCCAGCAGGGAAGCCCGTATCTCCTTATATTGAAATTTTAACAGTGGAAAGAATCTCAAATGGTAAAATTTCAGTCTGTGAAGGTGAATTATCACTTGCTGTATCTTTACTTTATTATTATCCAAGACTGTTTTTACCTGCCCACTTTTCAAGGATCCTGCAAGTCAAACAAAGATCTTGGGTTCAAGTCAGTGGGAAGGTGCCTCCTTCCTTCTCTCTCTGCCTAACATCTCTTATTCATCCCAATGGCTTAGTTTTAGAATTGGTTTTATTTTTTTCTTTCTTATCTAACTGTCATAGCTTACTTACTTAATTCTCATTCACTCATTCAATGAATTCTCATTCATTCTCTGAGATGGATGCTAAGAAATGATACCAACTATGCCATGTTCAGGGAACTGAAATCTATAAAACTGAGAAACTGAAGTGGGACAGCCAGCCATGTGGAGGCCTTTTCTGTGTCACCTGAAAAGGGAAGTTACCCTCTCTCTTTTATCCATTGCTGAAATCCCCAGGGGCTTCTCTTTTGGTGTCAGTCTCTGTGTCTGAAATGGAAGCCATGTGATAATATTTGAGTTATTCATGACCAACCTAGATAGCTAAGAGTCAGACATGACTGAGTGACTTCACTTTCACTTTTCACTTTCATGCATTGGAGAAGGAAATGGCAACCCACTCCAGTGTTCTTGCCTGGAGAATCCCAGGGATGGGGGAGCCTGGTGGGCTGCCATCTATGGGGTCGCACAGAGTCGGACACGACTGAAGCGACTTAGGAGCAGCAGCAACCTAGATAGCATATTCAAAAGCAGAGACATTATTTTGCCAACAAAGGTCCATCTAGTCAAGGCTATGGTTTTTCCTGTGGTCATGTATGGATGTGAGAGTTGGACTGTGAAGAAAGGTGAGCACTGAAGAATTGATGCTTTTGAACTGTGGTGTTGGAGAAGACTCTTGAGAGTCCCTTGGAGTGCAAGGAGATCAAATCAGTCCATCCTAAAGGAGATCAGTCCTGGGTGTTCTTTGGAAGGACTGATGCTACAGCTGAAACTCCAGTACTTTGGCTACCTCATGCGAAGAGTTGACTCCTTGGAAAAGACTCTGATGGTGGGAGGGATTCGGGGCAGGAGGAGAAGGGGACGACAGAGGATGAGATGGCTGGATGGCATCACCAACTCGATGGACGTGAGTTTGAGTGAACTCCGGGAGTTGGTGATGGACAGGGAGGCCTGGCATGCTGCGATGCGTGGGGTCACAAAGAGTCGGACACAACTGAGCGACTGAACTGAACTGAAAAGGTAATTCATCAATCCAATGTGTAATTTCTGCTTTTTGAGAATTCTTTATTAAGGTAATGCATTTTTATTGTAAAAGTTAAAACTCACAAGTGTGCACTGAGCAAAGAGAAAATTCTTCTCAGTCTCATTCCCTGTAGGTAAAGAATGTTAATGTTTTGATGTGTATCATTCTGATGTTTCTTCTGTTTAGAGTATAATTTAGTACCCAAACTGGATACATGTGGTAAAATACTATCATTATCCCAGGACAACAGCAATAAAATAGGACTATTTCAAACAAGCTGGAATGTATTGAGACAGCCCCTCTACTTTATATAAGTGTTTTTATTCACATCTCTGTAAACATCTAGATAAACTCCATATATATTATATAGTGATGGCTTCTAAGATGGCTTCCAATGCTCCCTACATCCTGGTATTCATGTGTCATCCCCTCTTTTTGAATGCAGGCTGGGTTTAGTGACTCACTTCTGGAATAGAATAGATTACTGTGGAAATGATGGTATGTCATTTCCAAGATTAAAGTATTCTTTTTTCCTCTCTCCATTGGGTCACTTGCTCTGGGAGAAACATCGGCCATGTTGTAAGGGCACTCAGGCCGTTCTTGGAACTGGGGTAAGAAATTGGCACAGAGTACATGGCAGGGGACTGAGGTGTCTTGTCAACGACCAGTGAGAAACCAAGCCTCCCAACAACAACAGGAAGGAGCTAGGGAGTGGGTCCTCTGGTTTTCAGTGACTGCAGCCAACATCTTGACCTGAGAAACCCTGAGCCAGACTCATGTAGCTCAGACACTCCTGACCCTCAGAAACTATGTGAGAACTATGTCTTTATTGTTTGAAGCTGCTGAGTTTTTGAGGAACTTGTTAATGTAATAATAAAGGGCTAACACATTTATAAAGTAATTATCAGATCACATAAAAATTATTTTTAATAGCATCCATCTTTTCCTGCCCACAAAGTATCAATCAGTTGATACCTCATTTAGTTTGTGTAGCACAAAGCAGTACTATCTCATTAAACAAAAAGATGGAGAGAATATAAAATTGCATTTTAGAATTGACCATGATGGGTTTTTTTCCTTCTTTTTAAAACCAGGAGCGACGTAACATTCTGGAAATAGGTGTTTCTGCTCCTCAATTGTCTCCACAGGATAGTGTCTTTTTTTTTTTTTTTTCTGATTGATTGAAAAGATTTATATTATAAAGATACCAGTTTTCTCCAAATCTAAGGCATATGTGTAATGCAATTACAACCATGATATCAATGCTATTATCTTTCTTTTGTAACTTTATGAAACTATTCCAGTGTTTTGAAAGAAGAGTAAATAATGAAATTAGTGGGGGAGAGAAATAGGTATGATTGGGGGCAAAGGGTGAGAGGGTGCTTGCCCCAGCCTGTAGTAAGGCATGTGAGAGCTACACTGGTCTTAAGAGTGTGTGGTGCATATGAGGAGATGGACCAGACTGAAAATAGAGCCAAGGATGTATAAGAAAGACATGGCAGGACTGACACCCCAGTCATTGTGGCATAGTTGTGGCTTCAGTCTTCCTTTAGAGACGAATCTTCAGGGTTACTCTCTGGTCTCTTGGGTTGGGGTAGGAGCTGTGCATGATTCTTGAAGGCTGAGGCAATATTAATTGTCCATATCAAATTTAGGCTGGGGAGGGCCAGTTAATAGATATTGTAGGTGCTCAAGTCTCCTAATCCACCCTTTCTCTCCAACCCAGATGGAGAAATGATGACGTTTCACAAACAGATTAAACAGAAAAATACAGCTAATCCTGAGCTTAAGTGTTAAACCCAGTTCAATTCTGGACAGATTAAAAATTTACATGTTAACTAGTGTTAGTTGCTCAGTCGTGTCCGACTTTTTGCGACCCCATGGACTGTAGCCCACCAAGCTCCTCCGTCCATGGGATTCTCCAGGCAAGAATACTGAAGCAGGTTTCCATTTCCTTCCCCAGGGGATCTTCCGGATGCAGGGATTGAACCCATGTCTCCTGTGTCTCCTGCATTGGCAAGCAGATTCTTTACCACTGAGCCACCAGGAAGCCCAATAAAAATAAAAAGAATTAAAAGGAAAGGTTTTTTTTTTTTTTTTTTTTCTGTAAACACAAGAATCGGGCAATCAACTTCACCAGTTTTTTTTTTGTTGTTTTTTTCTTTTATGGTTTTTAAACCTTCTTATCATGATTCCAGCAGCCTAGGATATTTTCATCTGGTATTTTTCTGATTTAACTTTTTGCATTTAAATTTTAGATCTGTCTGTGACTTATCTTAGTATAATGAGGTAGAGATCCAGTATTTTCCCCATATGTTCTAGCATCATTACTTAAAAACAAAACAGAAAACTTACCCTCCCCGCACTGATTTGAAATGTCAAGTTTATCCATGCTAAATAATTGTATATGTGTGGGTCTGTTTTGGAAGTTTCACTTTCCTTGCAAAACTCTATCTCAGTAGTTCTGTTTTACAATCCTACTGTCTCAATTACTGTAGCTTTATAGTAAAGGCTAGTCATCATTTCTTTGTCAGAGTTTTCTTTGTAATTCTTTCATGTTTTTCTCTTACGTACACTTGAGATTGCTTTTGAAGTTCAAGTGATTCCTGTTGATATTTTCATTTGAGTTTCATTAATTTATATGTTACAAAGTTGATGTTCTCTACCCAGGAATAAGATATGTTTACTTACATATTCAATCCTTCTTTTATTTCCCAAAACAGAATAGTGTTTTCTCTTAGATTCTATACATTTCTTATTGAGATTGCTCCTAATTATTTTATCTTTTTGATGCTTCTTTTTTTATACCCACTAATATCTTCTTTTCATAATTATTTGTGATTATTTTTTGATTAGGGGAAAGTTATTAATTTTTATTTATAACAGTCTACTTTATTTAAGTTTCTCAAGTGTTTTTATTTTCAGTTTATCTTCTTTGGGTTTCCATATATGCACTTGTATTTTTATATGTAATAAAAATACTTTATAAATAATGATGATTTGTTTTCTAATATTTACCATTTCTGTCCTGTTTTTTAATGGGCTTGCTTGTGGTGTTTCTTCAGTGGATTTGGCACTGGATTCCTTTCTTCTTCTGTCTCTCTCTTCAGTTGAATCTTGTCCCTAATCAGTTTCTAACTCTGGGACCTGGGGCAAGTCCCATGGGGACTTTCCTTAAGACTCATGAGGAAAGTGGAGCTCAGAGAGGTAGTGAGTGGCTGAGTCAGGATGCAAAACTTTGACTCAGGACTCACTCTCTAAGCACCATCTCTAAATGTGGCCTCAAAAATGATTTTGGAAGCTTGTTTGCTCCCCATCTCCCTCTTCTCTTCCCCTTCCTTCCTGCCTGCCTCTCTGTCTCCCTCCGCCCACCCCTCCCCTTCTTCCTCCTCCTTATTCTTCCTTCTCCTCCTGGCTTCTTCCTTCTCCTCCTCCTCTCATTCTCCCCCTCCCTCCCTTCTTCCCTTCCTCTCTTCCCCTCCCCACCCCTCCTCCTTTTCATACCCCTCCTCCTTCCTTCCTCATCCTCCTCACATTGCTCCCAGTCTCTCCCACTCCTTCCCTTTCTCCCTCTCTTTTTCCACTCTCTCCCCCTCCCCACTGCTTATTGCCTATAGATCCTCTAAATCTAGTCACCAGACCTCATCCTAGATTGCATCCTGTTGAAACAGTGGTGGTGGGATTCTGCAGTTGACATAATAAACATCCAGATAAAGCCTTATGGTGACTGGAAACAAGATAAGATGGACCTCTGACTTGAAGAAACAGCAGATTTCATCATATAGCATCTCCTCTTTTTGAGGGCCTTTGGGAGGAGGGTCCTGAGTTGGCTGGTTGGTTTGCCCTAACCATTTTCATCTTCTCCAGATTATTCAAAGTCATTATTTCTTCACTCCTTCAAGGACTCTTGCTGCATATTCCCTCCTTAGCCTTCACTACTGTAAGGTCCTCAGTTGGAGAGGGAAACACAGCTCACTGTGAGAGGCTTACATGAATCTGGTTTCTGGAAATGTCATTATTTTAGGAGGGAGCACAAGAGGGGGGGCAGGAAAATAGTTTAGATTTTTGTGGGGAAATGGAAAGCAAGAGGCAAAATAGAAGTTCTGTTCAGAAAAGAGGAAATTGGTGATAGGTTTGAAACATCGGTATGTGTTAATTTTGTTTTTTTTTTCTGCACGTGTCTTACTTCAGAGAGAGATCGGCTGCTCTGAACCAAGTTGTTTTGTTAACGAAGCACCGGTTTATCATAAGTGGCTGGGATGGGGCTGGATAAGGAGTAGGAAAAATGAGAAAAATAGCAACTTCTTACTTGCAAGTGATAGAATTTCAGCTCTGCTTAGTGCATCTTTTATTCAGCAAATTATTGTTGCTCTCCTACTATGATGGTGACTTTGAGGAGGGATACAGAGAAAGGGTAAGGCATAGTCCCTGACCTCCACGTGCTTGTAGGGAGTGGGTCAGACAACTCAGTGATGGTACTTGGTGGTAGAGAAGACCACTGAACCTAGGCCTGAAAGACGAGTGGGATTTGAATTGGCAGAGAAATAGTAATAGCACACTCTGCGACTAAGAAATGCTTTCTGGTTGTGAGCTAGCGCTGAATAGTTGGTTTCAACAGAATTATGTAAGTGTGAGAATGAGAGAAAAGCTCAAGCAGTTCGGATGGGGTTCAATAGGTGTTTAAGAGCCACTGTAAGATCCTGGATGTGGAAATTACTCAGTAACTGTGATTAGGAGCAGACGTCTGGTAGTGGCGTGGGGGCAGATTGGCAGAGGCAGGAGTGTGAGTTAAGAGCCTGGCATGCCAAGAGCTTGATGTCAAGTGCAGAGATGGAATTGGCATAGAGTGGAGATCTAAGAGACCTAGGAGATGCTCAACACATACACACTATTGATACTATGCATAAAATAAATAACTTATGAGAACATACTGTATCGCACAGGGAACTCTACTTAATGCACTATGGTGATCTGAATGGGAAGGAAGTCCAAAGGGAGAGGATACACGTGTATTATGGCTGATTCCTTTTGCTGTACAGTAGAAACTAACACAGCATTGTAAAGCAACTATACTTCAATAAAAATTAATTACAAAAATAAAAGACCTAGAAGAAAACCCTCTGGACTGAAAAATGGTTTGGTAGGGTTAATGGACGAAAAGGAAGATACAGCATAATTTAGATTTGAGCCTCAGGTGCTACTATACAAATCTGGACCAATAGACCAATTTGGCATTATCTGCATGCTCTCCTCCTGAGTCATGGAGTCTGCACTGGAATCGAATTTTCTTCTGCTGGTTGAGCCAGTTATCATTCCGTCTTTCTTCTTTAAATCTTTGCCCCATTTTAGATGGGATTCTCAGTGCATTCCCTTAGCTCTTGCTTCGGCTATGTGTTGACTTGTCCTTAAGTGATCCTCCAGAAAATGCTCCAATGAGTGAAAAGTCAAAGCTCTCACCATGATGGCATAAATAGAGGGGCAGTTAGGAACCTCTGTTAGGAGACACACAGGCTGGCTTCCTTTTCTGTCTTTGATACTGTGTTTGAGAGCTCTTGGATGAGTGAAGATCTACAGTGAATGCTGAGACCAGTGATCATGGGCTTCTCTGGTGGCTCAATGATAAAGAATCCACCTGCCAATGCAGGGAACACGGGTTCGATCCCTGGGTCAGGAGGATCCCCTGGAGAAGGAAATAGAAACCCACTCCAGTATTCTTGCCTGGGAAATCCTGTGGACAGAGGGGCCAGGCAGGCTACAGTCTGTGAGATTGCAAAGAGTCAGACACAACTGAGAGACCAAACAACCACCACCAGTGATCATGGAGGAGGGAAGGGGAGAGTATAAGGCTGGCCCAGTTCCATGTTAATCACTTGGTCGTTTGCTCTGTTCTGGCCCATGAGCTCTGGGTGTTTGTGTACCAGGTGGGCCTGAGCTGGTAGGGTCTGGATGGATGGCACAGGCAGACATCTTGGCATATTTATGCCCTTCCTTTATCCATCTTCTGATAAACCAACTCAGTGCTCTAACGATCACAGGGCACTTATTCCAAACGCACCCCTTTCCCTTCAACACACTCAAACATAGACACATACACACACATGCACGTGCCCACATGAAGCAAATACTTTCTCACTAGACATTTAATAAAAATGAAAGTCACTAAATTTGCATTATCAGCGCATTCCAAGGCATAATCAGAGCAGGTCTGCTGATGCCAGGTATCTGACCACTAATTGGTAGCCCATATGGCCTAGGACCTTCCTGCTGGCAACACATGCCCTTGGCTTCATGGACATTCCTAGCGTATTCCAGATATAAAAGTTCCTGGTGAGAAGTTTCAAGTACTTTCCATTAAAATTGGGAAATTGAGCTTAGGCACACATTCATCAATTTTGGTACAAATTAGTTTACATTTCAGTAATTCTCTTTTGTTGTTGATCATCAGGTCTGTCTGGCTTAGTAATCCATTTCCCTGAAATAGGGTGACATTTGTGGACAAGTGGTTACCCAAGTCCTTTGGCTCAGGCTGGAATTCTCTTCTCATTTTCTGCTCCCTTGGGTCTTGTCCCATTTTTTCTTCCTGATGGTTTCTGTGTGGAAATAAGTCCTCCATCATTTGTTCTGCATTTTTCGTATTTTCTTGTTGGCAGAACTCAAGTGTGTTATTTGGTAGCTTTAATCCATGAATTCTTCTTGTCCTTCTTTGTAACCTAGTTTACTTTATGTTTAAAAATGAATTAAAATTATAATTGTAATAAAGGCTAATTAGTTTGGGCAATGTGACAGGTTCCCCAAAAGAATTTCTATGACTGATCTTGTTTTGTTTTCTCCACTTAGCTATGTGGTAGATACTGTTTTACTTATATTTCCAGTTGAGAAAACAAACACAGGCTTAGAGAGTTTAAGGAAAGTGCCTAAGGTCTCCTATGTATTAAGAGTAGGACCAGCATTCAAATTCAGGGCCACGAGCTATAACTATACCAGCACACTTATGGATGATTCACATTTGAACTGTAAATAATAGAGGTATGTCTCAAAGTTATTTGAAAATTATAGCATATGACACTGTCAATGTACATACTCATGTCTACCTGCCAAAGAGTTAGTCTAATAATGAACGAGAAACTAAAGTTGTTGGCTAAATTAATCAAAAGTTCTGCTTAAAATTTTAAAGGACCTAAAAATTGAAAAGAATATAGGATGCTTGGTTCAGCAAAGTTTTTTGAATTTGCCCATGATTATTTCAATGCTTTTTAGGAATTCAAGTATTAAGTTATTAAAAAAAAATTTTTTTTTTCCCATTTCTGTCATGCCCTTTCTTGGTTGGCATGCCACATACAAACATCATCTGCCTTTTGGTTAATCCAGCAAACACTAAAGTAATTTATATTTACAAATGAGCAGTAGCCATTGAAAATCACAGCCAGTTCCCCACAACACTGATGACGCGCTAATATGACACGTCTTTTCTAGCAATTGTGGGAATCTCAATACTGCCTGTGTCGGGCTCAAAGGAAGCATTGTTCTACAGCCAAGTGTGGTACAGCAGCCAGGCTTCTCTGTAGAATGTTGAGTGGGAATTCTTGATACCCTCTAAAAATGTCATAGTTCTAGTATTTGAAGACTAAATTTTTCATCGCTCTCAAAAGTTAACTTGGTAGATTGTTGGGAGGTGGTGCTTTGTCATATAGTAACATCAGACTCTGGTAGAGAGACTTGTTATTCATCAATTGGAACTCAAGAAGTGTCTTACTGTTTATGTCACTTCATGTCCTATCGGTAAGACCTGTTGGTCTAGTATTTTGGCCAAAAGGGATGGGGAAGGAGGTAGGAGTTTAAAGCTGATTAGTTTAAATATTTATGTAGAGAAGAGTGAGGATCCTATTAATATTAACCCTTTATCTTTGTAATAAGCAGTCGAATTTAAGAAATATTTCATCAACTTGAGTTTGATTTAAGCACCCGTAAGTCTGGTAGGTGTGGTGTGGTTACCAGCATCAGTATTTTCCAAATAGTTCAGTTCAGTCACTCAGTCATGTCTGACTCTTTGTGACCCCATGGACTGCAGCACGCCAGGCTTCCCTGTCCATTACCAACTCTCAGCTTGCTCAAACTCATATCCATCGTTGGTGATGCCATCCAGTCATCTCATTCCTCTGTCATCCCCTTCTCCTCCTGCCTTCAATCTTTCCTAGCATCAGGGTCTTTTCCAGTGAGTCGGTTCTTCACATCAGGGGGCCAAGTACTGGGGTTTCAGTGTCAGCATCAGTCCTTCCAATGAATATTCAGGACCGATTTCCTTTAGGATTGACTGCTTTAATCTCCTTGCGGTCCAAGGGACTCTCAAGAGTCTTCTCCCACACCACAGTTCAAAAGCATCAATTCTTCAACAGAATGAAAACCACAATCACAGAAAACTAATCAAACTGATTACATGGACCCAGCCTTGTTTAACTCAATGAAACTATGAGCCATGCGTGCGGGGCCAGTCAAGACGGGTCATGGTGGAGAGTTCTGACAAAATGTGGTCCACTGGAGAAGGGAATGGCAAACATTCAGTATTCTTGCCTTGAGAACCCCACGAACAGTATTTGCCGAATAGTGAAGTGAAAGTCACTCAGTTGTGTCCGACTCTTTGCAACCCATGGACTATATAGTCCGTGGAATTCTCTAGGCCAGAATACTAGAGTGGGTGGCCTTTCCCATCTCCAGGGGATCTTCACAACTCAGGTATTGAACCCAGGTCTCCCGCGTTGCAGGCAGATTCTTTACCAGCTGAGCCGCAAGGGAAGCCCATTTGCCATAAGCAACTTGTCCAGCATCATACTTAAGAACTACTCTCCCTTTTGAATGTTACTCCTCTTCTTTTTGTTGTCGTTGTTTAGTCGCCCAGTTGTGTCCGATTCTTTGCGACCTCATGGACTGTAGCCCACCAGGTTCCTCTGTCCATGGGATTTCCGAGGCAAGAATACTGGAATGGGTTGCCATTCCCTTCTGTAGAGGATCTTCCTGACCCAGGGATCGAACCTGCATCTCCTGTATTGGCAAGTGGATTCTTTACTACTGAGCCACCACAGAAGCCCTCTCTCCTTTTTGCTGGTGGGATAAAGTTTAAACTTATTAACTAGCCATATAAAGTCCTTCATAATTTAATCTGGTCCTCACCTACTTTTTAAGTTCATTCTCCTGTGTAAACTAACGCATGCTTATTTGCCATGTATATTTTGCCTTCTCGGAGTACTTGTGGCTCTGTTCATTGTGTTCAGGGTTACTCAAATTTAAAACTTAATGGACTAGAAAATTACCAAAGAAATTAAGCAGTGGACATTAATAAAGTGGATAATTTTGTATTCTGGCAAGTAAGGAAATTCTAAAATACCACCATTTCATTAAAGACTTTACTCATTACCATAAAAATGTATAAAAGACAGGGACGTCCCTGGATGTCCAGTGGTTAAAACTCCATACTCCCAATGCAGGGATAGAGCGGGCACAGGTTCAATCCCTTTTTGGGGAACTGACATCACACATGCTGTGTGGTACGGCCAAAAAAATAAAAATAAAAAATAAAATTTGAAGTAGAAAGGACATAATCTCAGGAAAAACAGGCTGCTAATTAAAGTAATATATGAAAGCCTCATTCATTGCCTGTATTTTCCTCATTTTACCAGAGTTGGTTGAAAAAAATGTTCTGGACTGGCCCTGGCCTGTGGAATTTAGGAGCTTGGTGCTTTTGTACATGCTGTTTTCTTGGTCAGAAAATCTCTGTTTTTCTCATGCTTCAAGCCTTTGGTCTGTCTGGCTAAATCCTCTTAGTCCTTCTATTCTCAGCTTACGCGTTGACCTTAGAAAATCTTTTTCCATCTTCCTCCACCTATTCTTTGCCACACAACCCAGCCCCTCAGTTATCTCTCCTCAATGGTGTTCTGTGCATCCTCCTCCAGACACTGATAAATGGTGCTGAGGTTGTTTATTTGCTGCTGTCTCTTGAAAAAGACTGTGAGATATCAGGAGACAGAGACCCATCTTATTCACCTTCATTCATAAGGTTTAGCATACAGTCTTTGCACACAGTGTGAAATAAGCATTTAATCAATGAATAAGTGAATGAATGAATGCATGGCTATCTGGGTACCCTTTATGCCCTTGGCTTGTGTCTTGTTCATCTTTTGTGACCTGCAATTTCCAGCACAGAGGATTTATTCAAACAAACACAAGCACTCATTGAACTGAATTAATTTATGGATTTTTGACCTCATCAGTTCTCCTATTTTTCTTTGTCAAGGAAAACTAATTACATTCTCCATTATCAGAGTGTCTGGGAAAAGTCTGCAGCTGCTGTCTAGAGTACTTCCACAGGCCATAATGCTTCTGTCAGCTTTTCTGGTCAGTTTGTCTTTTTCTTGTAGTCTGTTCACTTTTGGTTCACTATGTCAGTGATCACATTTTTATGTATTTTTATGGCAAAGGAATGTTAAGACATGCTATAAGGGAGGTATGGAGAATATTTAGCATTTGTTGTAGTCTGATCTTTCTAAATCCACATGGGCTTATGATACTTTTCCTTTTTGTTATTATTCCTTCAAAAAATACATACCTTTTTTGCCTTTTAAAATGTATGTCAAAATAATTTATCCAGAAAGGATAGCCACAGCTTGTCTTGAGATTCAGTAGTGACACAAGCCCCCTCTTTTGGGGACATACAGTCTCTAGGCAGTAGGAGGTCCTGGGCTGAGCACTTTCCCCACTCACAAGATGACTTTAACTCATGTTATTTCACTGACTTGCTCGGTCACAGTGGGACCCATTCATCGACCCTTCTCACAGAGATACTCCATGTAAACAGCAAATGACTGAGAGTTCTTCTCTAAAGTTGTGCAGCCACAGGAAGCCCGGGCTTCACTCTGGGCTTGGGTCTGTGCCTTGGAAGAAACATTTGCTCCTCTTCTTGAAACTCTCTTCCTTTGCTTCCCATGGCATGCCCTTTTGTTATGAAAATACCCCTACTTTATATTGTCAGAATAATAATAATCACAACAACTTATGAGCACTTCCTATGTACTAAGTACTTTATATGTCTTATTTACAATCTTTTCAATACTTGTCAACTAAAATTTCCCCATTTCATCAATGAGAAGATTGAAAACAAGAGTGTAAAGTAGTTTGGCCAAACTCTGCAGTAAGTGGCAGAGTTAAAGCTGTGTGATCCCAAAGCCTCTGTTTTTTCCAGCACTGTGCCTCCTTCTTCATCAGGTGACCTGGGTTTTCTGCTTAATTCTTGTAAAGAGAGATAAAGTACCTGACTATGGGATTGTATGGAGAAGGCAATGGCACCCCACTCCAGTACTCTTGCCTGGAAAATCCCATGGATGGAAGAGCCTGGTAGGCTGCACTCTATGGGGTCGCTCAGAGTCGGACACGACTGAGTGACTTCACTTTCACTTTTCACTTTCATGCATTGGAGAAGGAAATGGCAACCCACTCCAGTGTTCTTGCCTGGAGAATCCCAGGGACGGGGGAGCCTGGTGGGCTGCCGTCTCAGGGGTCGAACAGAGTCGAACACGACTGAAGAGACTTAGCAGCAGCAGCAGCATGGGATTGTGTCGAGAACTAAATGAGGTAGCATATATTTGAAAGGACTTGGCATAGTGTCTTGTGCCTCATAAGAACTGAATGCTTTTCTTGTGGTGGTGGTTCAGTAGCTAAGTCGTGTCCAACTCTTGCGACCCCATGGAATGTAGCCCGTCAGGCTCCTCTGTCCATGGGATTCTCTAGGCAAGAATACTGGAGTGGGTTGCCATTTCCTTCTCCAGGGGATCTTTCCAACCCAGGGATTGAACCTGGGTCTCCTGCATTGCAGACTGACTCCTATATTGCAGGTGGATTCTTTACTGACAGAGCTGCATAGGAATGCTTTTCTTAATTCCTTCTTTTTTCTCTATGTCTTCCTTTCTCCATTAGTCCAACCTTGACCCCCAATTTTAGATATCTCCTGATGGTCCATTCTAGATTTGTTCTCTTTTGTAGCTCTTGACGTGATATTGTTAGTGTTCTCAGGTTGAGTGTAAGGAATGTGACTGTGATTCGTTCCTTCATTATTAGTAGAATCAAATAAAAGTACTAGGAACCAAAGTTCGAGCCTTGGGACATAACCACATTTAGGTGATGGGAGGAAGAAGTGCTATTTTGTCAGGAAAGAGAGAAAAAGCAAATAGGAGGTGGTTAGGTGGGTTGATACACTGTTTTGGATATCCAGGGCAGAGAAACTTACAAGAAGAAAGCAGGTGGTCAACAGTGTTAAATGCTGGAGTGACCAGAATGAGTAAGGAATGAGGAAAGGCTATCTGACTTGGTTTGCTCATTTGGATATATTTGAAGACATTAGAGAGGGTAGTTTCAGTCAAGTTGATGCACTGGAGGCAAGTGAAAAGATTAATGAAGAAATAGAAATAATGAGTGCATTGAGATGTTTTGTTTGTAAAAGACTTCAGAGAGATTTTAGCATATCTTAAAGAAGGAGGCATTTTGGGGGGAATTTTTCTTCTGTTAAGGACAAATATAAATATTTTTATGGTCAAAAGCTAAGGACTTAGATAAGAAGGAGCCTTGGAAGAAGCTGGAGGCAGGGGGGTAAGTGATTAGTCAATCTAAATCAATTTTAAAGAAAATCTGAGAATATGGTCTTAAGATCACAGGAAGAAAAAAATTATTACTTACACTTTTCTCAGTGTGGATGTATTGCTTTTTAAATTTCAATTTCCTATTTGTCCTTTTAAATATTTTTCAGATTTTCTATAACAAGCATTTATTAGCTTAAATTTGTAAAAGCTCTAAAAATTAATCAAATTTAACCTGATAAAGTAACAAAATGGTAAATATAAATACATAATGTGAATGAATAAAAATAAATTTGACAAATGTGATAAATTGATAAAATAACAAAAATGATAACTTTCAGAGCACTAAAAAGGTATAGAAACATAGAAGATAAATAATAAAAGTCCCTACATATCCTAATAGCCCATTTCTATTTCTTTAAAGCAACCATCATCAGAATGATTTTCCCTGGCAGCCTTTTAGTTTTATACACATATGTTTTCAAATCAGAAAACATTATTGACAATCACCAGTAAAGAAGCTAAACTGGAAAAGGTTAATACCACTTGGCTTCTGGTTTTCTGACCTATCTTGAAAGACTAATAAATAATAATAGAAGAATATAAATATGAATAAACTTGTAAGAGTGAATAAAATGGAAGAGGAGACAATAGCAGACAAAAGACATCAACACAATTTTTGGAGATAAGAAGCAGATGGCCCAATCACGTCTGACAACATGTAGAGTACAGAAATTTGAAATACAACAGGGTAACCCAGCAAGAAGGAAACCAGTTTATGTTGCAGAATTCCTGATAGACTCAGCACTTAGAGGTGAGTGCCAATGACACTAAAAGCAGGAAGATTGATTGAAAGTGTTCCTGATCTCCCCTTGCCCACAGACACAAGGAGCTGCCTTTGTCCATGTGTCAGACGACTAGAGATGAGACAGAGAGGCTGTGCACCTGGTACATCAGCTGAGAACAGGGGAATTAAGAGAAAGGTTGTATTCTGGAGTGAGATATCAGCCTCCTCTTTTCACTTAGCTCCTAGAATGTTATCAACCAGGCTTATGTTGATTGGCCAAAAAGTTCGTTCTGGTTTTTCCATAGTATCTTTTTGGCCAGTGAACCTTTTGGCCAGTCCAATAACATCAAGAAATTGGAAGATTCCTCAATGGGAAAACTGACTAGTAAAAGAGAAAAAGATGTGGATACTGACATTTAGGGATCCTCTCATGAAATGACTGGGTCCCTATTGGATCATACTCTGATGAGGCTCAGCAGTTGGTAATTACACACAAAGATCTTTTATTCATCACTTTAGTACATTATTTTTAACTGTAAACATGTATAAATCTGTAAATATTTTTAGAAAATCTCTAACATGAAAGAGACCAGTGTAAACCAACAGGAAAAACATACATGAAACAAACGATAAGGAAGCAGAAGAATATATAACAAATGATACGGTTATGAGTCTCACAAATTACATTGCATTAACAAAGGTTAGGAAGCTATGAACAAAACTTTCTGAAGACCAGAAAGAACTTTTTGATATTAAAAATGTGGTAGTGGAAATTAAAAGTTGAGTAGGTGAATTTGTAAAATAACGTTTAGAAAATAATATCATCTCGAAATAGGAAAGAAAAATAAGACAGTGAAAAAATGGGGAAACGGTGAGACGTTTGATATAGAAAGAGAAGTATAGAAGAAAGGGAAGGTAAAAGTTACTAAAGACATAATATAAGGTTGTTTCCAGAACTGAAGGACGTGCTTCCTGATTGCAAGGGAATACCAAGTGTCTAGTACAGTGAATGCAAAAGACCTATCCAAGCCATATTATTGTGAAATTTCAGAATCCCTAATTTAGGATCTTAAGAAGATGAAAAATGATTAAAATCAAATGATTAGAGATAAGAACAATCCCACATTTCTCAACAAAAACACTGGAAGCTAGAAAACATGGATAATGCCTTCAAAATTTGAAAAAAAAATTCTAAATTGTAATTTTACACCCAGCCAAACTAAGTAAGAGTGTTTTCAACATTCAAAGAGTCAAAAATGTACTTTGCTGCACTGCTTCTCAAGAAAGAAATAAAATATATGCTATACCCAAATAAGAAAGTACTAAAAAAGAGAAAATATGGATAAAGTAACTGAACAATACAATACAGAAAAGAGGTGAAGGCAGTTTTCAAGATGACATGTGTTTATCAGAGCTAGAAAGAATGCAGCCCAGATTGGAACTAGAGGGCAAAGGGCTCCAGAAGAGATGTTCCCAAGAAAAAAAATCAAACTGACTGATTTCTTGATGTGTTTGACCACATTGACAAAAATTTACAGTTCTTTGAAGAATTAGAAGGGGAATTATTGGAAAGCGCATGTTATTAATAAATGAAGCTAATGAAAAAAGTTAGGCAATATTTAACTCCAGGAAGAGCAAATTTTAGAAAGCCTTCAAGACAGGAAATACAGTGATAATACTCAGCTATTAAATCATACTTAGAGACTCATAATACTGTAATAATGTTGGTTAAGTTAAATAGTTTATGTAATTCTTTAGGGAATGTGGAATGAAGAGAAGTCTGTGCATGTTAATTTGGGGTGGGACTGAAAAGTGACATCTTCATCTTCCATAGTTCAGTTAGTTGATAGTACAAATAATTAGAAAATAAAAATAGCATTATTTGAATGGTAGTCAGAAATAGGAATACCATTGCTTTTTAATCTAGACATCTTTGTGAAGAATATGAAAGGGAACATTTGTTTTTGTTGCCTTATAGTAGCTTAAGCTCTGTAACTATTTTGTGTAACAATATTTTTTTGAATCAAGAGGAACCTCATTAGTATAGAATTTAAAGTAAATACTTTGAAAAATTTATCCCAGGAAAACAATCATGTGTATGTTTACAAATCTAATAATGCGAATGTTTACCACAGTGTTGTATATAGCATCAATAAATTATAAGCAGACTAAATTCCCATTTCTAAAGGGCAACTACTGAGCATTTTGTTTACTGCTGTGTCTGAAATCTTTGATGCATGGTAGGTACTCCATAAATGTTTGTTGAGTATTTACTGACTAAGGGAGTAATTGACTTAATGCATAGGAAAAATGCACACAAAAATCTATTAATAGTGATTCTCTCTCCCTGGAGGGATAATGTTTTTTTGTATTTCCCTCAGTTGAATGTAGTCTTGTTCACCTCTAAGCAGTGAAAGCATTGAGTAGGCTTATCTGGTCTCTAGTTTGCAGCTTTTTTTGGTCTTTTATTGACAAACTAAAAATGTTTTTTTTTTTCCCTTTAATCTATCATTTTTCCTTCTCTTTTTCCAATTGTTTCTTTATCCACTCTATCAAATGACTCATTCCATCTACACTTGTAATATCCTTTATTTTCTCAGTGCTTTTAGCTTTTAAAAGTCATCTCCACTTTTGTTTCCATTTTTAAGCATATGCTTCTCCTTAACTGTTGCTGTCAACTCTCTCAATGCTTTTCTATGTAGATAGGGTCAATGATATCCACAAAACAATTCAAAATTGAGTACGAATGTAGTGAACCTAGCAACAAGAAGAGGGATAATAGATAGATGAAATGAAAATGCCTGCCTGATTGTTTTCACATGTTGCAGGTAAACTGAGTTTATACGTTTGACCTGGACAACAAGGTGTATTCTCATCTATGGAAGTTTATAGAGTGGACAGTTAAAAATAGATACTAGTCATGCAAATAGCTGACTTGTTTGTGGTTTGATTTGATATAAAGAAAATGTAACTCTAACTCCAAGGAGAAACCAGCTAACACATCCCTATGTCTCTCTTCCTTTAACCATACATTAAATGGAAACTAGATAATGGTCAATTGAAGGTTGTTGACAACCTGAATGGCTGATATTCTGTACTGAGTAAAGAGAGACCCATATGTTTTGGACAAGCAGGTGGCACAGTTAATATTCTGGTAAGAAAACTGAGAATCCCTGGTTTGTGTTGTTGCACAGAATTCCATCCTGTGAAAATGGGTCATAATGCAAAAGCCAAAATTTTTCTCAGAAAATAATTTTGAACATGTTCAAATACCAGAATGATTATTCACTGAAATGCCAGGTGTGTGTGCCATAAATCATAGAAGAGACAGCCATGGTCTGGAAAAATTTTAGGACTAATGCTCCAGTCCTGCACTGAAGGCAAAGCTGAGGTGAATCCAACAAACTTGACTCCTGGGCTTGAACTTCTAAAATTTACCACTTAGGTCATCTTATGTTTGTTGGTTCAGTTTCCTAGTTTAGAAAAATCTGTATAGTTTGGAAGACTTACGTGGTTTCCATCACATTTGTCTCCTTTTCTACTAACTCCTTGCCACCTACATTTGTAATATCCTTTATTTTCTCACTTCTTATCTTTCACAGATAATAATCTCAGACCTAGGCCTTACTATAATAAGAAAAGTGGTTCTGAAGAGAGATGTTTTTATTTTATTTTCAGCATAATGACTTACATGCATCATGAAAGGATTATCACAATAAGTTTACTGAGCATCCATCATCTCATAGCTACAACATTAAAGAAATAGAAAAAATATTTGTCCTTAGGATGAGAACTCTTAGGATTTACTCTTTTAATCTTTATATATATATCTGTGTTACTTATATTTATCATGTTGTACATTATATTCCTAATATTTATTTATCTTGTAACTGGAATTTTGTACATTTTGTACAATTGCCTTTTCCCCACTCCATCACCTCTGGAAACTGAAAATCTAATCTCTTTTTCTGTGGGTTTGTTTTGTTTTTGAAGTATAATTGACCTACAACACTATGTTAGTTCCTGTTATACAACATAGTAATGTGATATTTCTATACATTTCAAAATGCTCACCATGGTAAGTCTAGTTACCATCTGTCACTATACAAAGATATTACATAATTACTATCTTCCCCATACTGTACATTATTTTTAAAATTTTATCTTTTATTGAAGTATAGTTGATTTACAGTGTTGTTTTAATTTCAGGTGTACAGCAAACTCAGCTACATACATATATATATACACACACACACGTGTGTGCATGCTCAGTTGCTTCAGTTGTGTCCAACTCTTTGTGGCCCTATGGACTGTAGCCTGTCAGGCTCCTCTGTCTATGGGTATTCTCCAGGCAAGAATACTGGAGTGGGTGGAGTAGGTTGCCTCTAGGGGTCTTCCTGACCTAAGAGGGTTCTTTACCCCTTGTGCCACCTTGGAAGCCCATATATATACATAAGTACATATACTTAAGATTCTTTTTCCTTATAGGTTATTATGAAATATTGAGTATAGTCTCCTGTGCATACAGTAGACCCTTATTGATAATCTGTTATATGTACAGCAGCCCCACACTGTACATTTCATACCTGTGGCATTTATCTTGTAACTATGAATCTGTACATCTTAATCTCCCTCACCTATTTCTCTCCTTTGCTGACCCCCTTTCCCTCTGGCAACCACCTGTTTGTTCTCCATATCTATGAGTCTCTTTCTATTTAGTTACATTTGTTCATTTGTTTTTATATTCCATATCTAATTGAAATAATACAGTATTTGTCTTTCTCTGTCTGACTGATTTCACTTTTAGCATAATACATTCTAGGTCCATCCATGTTCTCACTAATGACAAGATTTCACTTTTTATGGTGGAGTAATATTCCATTGTTAGAGAAGGAAATGGTATTATTTCCAGCTCTGGTATTATTATTGCCTGGTAAATCCCATGGACAGAGGAGCTTCATGGGCTATAGTCCATGGGGTTGCAAAAGAGTTGGATGTGACTCAGCCACTACACAACAACAGTGTTCTGTTATATATGTACACTGCATCTTCTTCATCCGTTTATCCATCAATGAGCACTTAGGTGCTTCCATATCTTGGCTAAACCCTTGGTGCCACTGGACTCTCAGTATGAGAAACACTTCCTGCCCACACCTGAGGAGCTGGGCCTCCTGGCCCCACTGCAGGCTCCAGGCTACAGCCTGAACCGACCTCAGGAGGGGAGAGGGGAGCTCCTTTGACAGATGAAGACATAGAGGCTCAGAGCTGAGTCACTTGCCCGGGGACACCCAGCCAAGGAAGAGCTAAGACTAAAGGACCCCTACCGAGAAGGGCCTGGCCCTACAGGGAAAATGTGGATGGATGAGGGAGCAAAGGAAAAATACGTGATATCCAGAGTGGCAGCTACTCCCCAGATCTGTCCTGCTGCTATAACAGAACTGTAGTTGGATGCACTCCCAGCCTCCCTTGCAGCTAGGTGTAACCATGGACTGAGTTCTCACAGGTGAAACATAAGCAGATGTGACATGTGCCAACGCTGGGTCTGGGTGGGGGCTCTTCCACATTCCCTTCCCTTTCCCATGAGCTGGAGCACTGATGTGCCCTGTGATACAGCTTTGGCCACACCCAAGGTGAAGGCAGCTCAAGAAACAGAAAGAAAACAGAGTTTCCAAGTGATCCCATCAGTTCAGTTCAGTTGCTCAGTCGTGTCTGACTCTTTGTGACCGCACGAATCGCAGCACGCCAGGCCTCCCTGTCCATCCCATAGAAGTGTCCAAAGAAATAAATTGTTTTCTCTTTTTAGATAGCTGCTGTGGCTTGAGATCTTTTTGTTACAGCAACCACATCTATTTAACTCTCACTGACTCAAACTTTGCTTCTAGCAGAGTCAAGCCCTCCACTTCCCACCAGGAGACAGTGAGGTGGTTCTGGGTCAACAACACACACACTCACACTGTCCGAATGCTTAACATTTATAGCTTTTAGAATTGGTGTTTTCATTTTTCAGATAAATGCCCAGGAGTGGAATTGCTGAATCATATAGTGGTTCAGTTTTTAACTTTTGGAGGAATCTCCATACTGTTTTCCATCATGGCTGCGTCGGTTTACATTCTCACCAACAGTGTACGAGGGTTCCGTTTTCTTCGTATCATTGCCAACACTTGTTATTTGTTGTCTCTTTGATGATAGCCATTCTGACAGATGTGAGGTGATATTTTATTGCAGTTTTGATTTGCATTTCTTTGATGATTAGTGATGTGGAGCATCTTTTCATGTGCTTGTTGGCCATCTGTATGTCTTCTTTGGAAAAATGTCTGTTTAGGTCCTTTGCCTGTTTTTTAATCGAAATTTTTAATGTTGAGTTGTATGTGTCCTTCGTGTATTCTGGAATTCAACCCCTTATCAAATATATTTCTTGCAAATATTTTCTCCCATTTAGTAGGCTGCCTTTTTGTTTCACTGATAGTTTCCTTTCCTACGTAAAACACTTTTTTTTTAGTGTGATGTAGTTTCATTTCCTTATTTTAGCTTTTGTTTCCTTTGTTTAAGGAAATATTGCTTAAGACTGATACTGAAGTGCTTAGTGCCCATGTTTTCTTCTAGTCATTTTTTGGTTTCAGGTCTACATTTAAGTCTTTAATCCATTTGTAGCTTATTTTTTATATAGTGTGAGCAAATAGTCCAGTTTGATTCTTGTGCATGTAGCTGTTCAGTTTTCCCAACACCATTTAATGAAGAGGCTGTCTTTTTCCCATTGTTTATGCTTACCATCTTTGCCATAGACTAATTGACCAACCTAGATACCATATTAAAAAGCAGAGACATTACTTTGCCAGCAAAGGTCCATCTAGTCAAGGCTATGGTTTTTTCAGTAGTCATGTATGGATGTGAGAGTTGGACTGAGAAGAAAGCTGAGTGCCGAAGAATTGATGCTTTTGAACTGTGGTGTTGGAGAAGACTCTCGAGAGTCCCTTAGACTGCAAGGAGATCCAACCAGTCCATCCTAAAGGAGATCAATCCTGGGTGTTCACTGGAAGGACTGATGCTGAAGCTGAAACTCCAATACTTCAGCTACCTCACGCGAAGAGTTGACTCATTGGAAAAGACCCTGATGCTGGGAAGGATTGGAGGCAGGAGGAGAAGGGGATGACAGAGGATGAGATGGCTGGATGGCATCACTGACTTGATGGGCATGAGTTTGGGTGAACTCCAGGAGTTTTTTTTTTTTTTTTTTGACAAATATGTATTGGTCATGTTTCAGATCTTAAGCTCAAAGGGGAATATATACATTTTTGTTTTATCAAAAAAACTTTGTATATCTAAAATATTTCATTAATATAAGCATCAGTGAAATATTAACTCATTCAATATTAATTAATATCACAAACCCAGACAGAAGAGAAGGAACTTGTTGCATGAGTAACAGAGCTACTATAGACCCTTGAGTAGTTAAATAACACGATGAAAGGAATATTCTGAAAACTAGTCTGCCTTGAGAATAAAGGACGATACAGACTGAGCCCTCAATATATATGTTGAATGCAGCACCTTAGGCCTGGATGGGTGAGGACTTGGACTGGAGATACCAAAAGTGGAAATGGATAGGACACCCTAGAAAGTTCCACAAGAAAATGTTAAAGAGTTGGTGAAGATTCAATGAAAACCACAGAAAAGAATGGAAAAAGGAGAACAAAGAACACCCTCTGTGAGATGCTGTGCAAGGGCCTCGGAAGCAATTACACCACACGATTACCAGACTGCACACAGCTAAGTGTGGACACCAGGAAAATGGCATAACTAGTAACAGAAGTAGAGTAGCCATGAGTCACGAAACAACGGGGAAAATATTCATCGGTTTTTGACATCATGGAAAGATAAATATTTAAGTAAAGATGCCTTACTAACAGCTTCAAATATGGGATGGAAACAGGCCCAAGTCAGAGCTGGAGAGGTGAATTTTTCCGTCAACTACACAGAGATTAACTGAAGTCATAGATGTGATGTGCTGACCAGAAGAATAAGTGAAGAAGTGAGCCAGAAGCCACGGCTCTGAAGGGCACTCAGAACTGAGAAAAAGAAAAATTAGAAGAAACAGGTGGTCAGAGAAACAGACACACAAAAGAACCCAAAGAGCTCTGCTTTGGGAAAGCAGAGAGAAGAGGGCGTGAAGGAGGACAGGATGACACGGTCACATGCTTGGGAAGGCTGAAGAGGAAAGGCCACCAAATGTGGCAAGGTGACCCGGTGACGTCTCAAACCACCTCAGGAGACTGGTGCAGGTGGAAGCCAAATGCAGGCAGACAGGTAACAGAAGGATGTGAAATCAGAGGCTGGAATAAAAAATGTGATTTAAAAACAAAAGACCAAAAGAAGGCAGGAGAAAGCATGGACTGTACATGGAGGGAAAGGCACAGAAGTAGTTGAAAACGTCATGCAAGTGAAAGTGTTAGTCCCTCAGTCATGTCCAATTCTTTGTGACCCCACAGACTGTAGTCTGCAAGGCTCCTCTGTCCATGGAATTCTCCAGGCAAGAATACTAGAGTGGGTTGCCACGCCCTTCTCCAGGGGATCAAACCAACTGGTAAATCCTCTAACACTGCAACAATGTCTTCTCTTGTTTTCCAGAACCTCCTTTAAATACAGGACAGTTGTGTTATTCAGCTTGATGATGGCCATGGACTCTTTGTCATAAGCACTTCCACTTCCATCTTCCTTTAGCCCATACATACAAGACACATCAATTACAACATCAATCATGTCACAGCAAAGTTCATACGACTGCATATCCACAGGAGAACTGTCTGTTGCAATGTAGATTTTGCTGACAACATCGAAGAGAAAAGCTTTTTCAATACCTGAATTTGATATAAAGATATTTAATAGGTTTTCCAAGGTCGGTAGCTGTAGGATAAGTTTCTGCACCACCTTACTAAAGGCTTCAAATATTGAATGGTCATAGATACTAGTCAAATAAAAGCTAAGGTGGAGTTTTTCTAGCCCAGCATCTGCAAGGTCATCATTGGCCCTTTGATGAATGTCCCTCTGTGTTTCTATTTTGTGATCATCAGACAGACCATCAACTTTGTGAATAAAAACCTCAAAATTCATGTCTGGGTTACCTTTGTAGGCTTTAGAAACAGTAATGTGAAGTCTTGTTAAAGCCTCCATGTAGTCATCCTGTGCATCAATGACATATATCAATGCTCCTGTTCCCCTGAAGATCATCTCGTAGTCAAAAGTTGGGTCAAAAAAGTCCATTTGCCCAGGAAAATGCCATATTTGGAAATTCACAAAGGAGCTATTAGAAATGTCATCTTTGTAAATCTTGTTGGTACTTTCCAAAAAGAGAGTCTCATTGGGTGACATTTTATGAAACACCACCTTCTGGATGGAGGACTTGCCGCTGCGCCGGAGGCCCATGAGCAGAATCCTCGGCTTGGAGCTGTCAGCGCCCCCCGGGCCACAGCCTCCTCTGGCCCCCGCCCCAACCCCGCCGCCCGCGGCTGCCGCCTCCTCTTCCTCCTCCTCCACGCCGTAGCCGAAATCCTTTGGGAACGAATCCGCCACGCCATAACTGCGACAGGGAGGCCTGGCGTGCTGCGATTCATGGGGTTGCAGAGTCGGACATGACTGAGTGACTGAACTGAACTGAACTGAATTGATCATTTAAGTGTGGGTTTGTTTCTGAGCTCTCTATTCTGTTCCAGAGATGTGTATCTGTTTTTCATCAATGTTATGCTGTTTTGATTACTGTAGCTTTGTAATATAGTTTGAAATCAGGGCTACCTCCAGCTTTGTCCTTTTTTATCAAGATTGCTTTGTTTTTTGGGGTCTTTTTTGTATTCCATACAAATTTTAGAATTGTTTGTTCTAGTTCTGTGAAAAACACCATTGGTGCTTTGATAGTGATTACATTGAGTCTGCAGATTGCATTTGGGTATATAGTCACTTTAACATTATTAGTTCTTCCAGTCCATGAACACAGTATATCTCTTACTTTGTGTCATCTTCAACTTCTTTTCATCAGTGTCTTACAGTTTTCCAAGTAAGTCTTTTATCTTTTAGTTAGATTTATTCTCAAGTATTTTATTCTTTTTGATATGATTGTACATGGAATTTTTTCTTGATTTCTCTTTATGATAATTTATTTTAGTTATTAGAAATGCAATAAATTTTTGTTTATTGATTTTGTATCTTGCAACTTTGCTGAATTCCTTGATGAGTTCTATTAATTGTTTGGTGATGTCTTTAAGATTTTCTGTGTATAGTATCATGTCATCTGCAAGCAGTGACAGTTTTACTTCTTCCTTTTTGATTTGGATTCCTGTGATTTTTTTTCCCCTTGTCTAATTGTGGCTAGGAACAAAAAGAGGGGAAAAATCCAAAATAAGTTTGTGTAATAGATCTTCTCATACCTAAGTTTGATGTTAAATGATTATGAAAGGAGTCAAAGTTAGAGGGCTTAATCAAGTGAAATTTCTCTGGATAAGAGAGAGAGAGGTGATGGAGAAAAGGCCAGTTTTTGGATTCAGTTCAGTTCAGTCGCTCAGTCATGTCTGGCTCTTCACAACCCCATGGACTGCAGCATGCCAGGCCTCCCTGTCCATCACCAACTCCCAGAGTTTATTCAAACTCATTTCCATTGAGTTGATGACGCCATCCAACCATCTCATCCTCTGTTGTCCCCTTCTCCTCCCACCTTCAATCTTTCTCGGCATCAGGGTCTTTTCCAATGAATCAGCTTTTCACATCAGGTGGCCAAAGTATTGGAATTTCAGCTTCAACATCAGTCCTTCCAATAGTCTAGAGGAAATGATAGAATTGTACCCAGGGGAGAGATAGATATTGAAGTTTCTGTTGTGTGGCGACCCAGCCCCCTCCATTACAACTTCAATAAAATCCAAATATTTGTATGATTTTGGAGTTGGATTTATTCTTGGCAGTCTGTGGATGATGCCACAAGAAGTTTAGTGGTGAGTACAGATTCTGCTCCTTTCACTGGAGTAAAAGCCACATACACAATCTGACCTGATCCTCCTTCCATGAACCCCTCTCCCCAACCCACAGTCTAGCTTCGTTGGTTTCCTTCATGTTCTTTGAACATACCAGGGTCGCTCCTGCCTTGAGACTTTTGTACTTGTTCGTTCTTCCTAATGCTTTCTCTGGGATATCCTGGATATCTATATGACTTACTTTCCTCACCTCCATCTGAGTAAACTCAGTTACCCAGTGAGGACTTACTTAGCGCTCTGTTGAAAATCACACCCCACCCCTTACCCACATACTTTATTTATCATTTGTCTATCTTCTCTGTTAGAATTTACAAGGGCAAAGTATTCCCACCTCTCCTTTTCCCACCTCCCATTCTGGCTGTAGTGCCTGGGATAGCACTGGGCACATAGAAAATGCTCCATAAATATTTATTGAATGAATAAAATAATGAATGCTGGTCAAAGGAGTCTAGTCAGTTTCAGTTACCAAAAAAGCAAACAGGTGATTCTCAAAGGATAATATTAGAGTTTTTCTAGTTGTATAGATATATAAGCATAAGTAGGAAGATTGCAGGTAAGTGCTTATTGAGATTCTTCCTAGAAAAATTGATGCTCTTCAGTTCAAATAATCATATGTACTTGTTAAGCACATTACAGAACAAATATGTATTTAGGAAAACCAGATCACCTTTGAAATACTTGTTTTCCAAAAGTTCCTTTCTTAAAGTCTGCTCTGCCTGTGGTAGAGAAATGCAAATTACACGTGGCATAAATTGATTTCTCTTTGGAGTACTTTTTCCTTATTATGTAGTCATTTCAAATGTGAAGAATAAAATGCCGCTAAATAAAAGATTGCTTGCCATCTCAAGTAGTACGCAAGAGTTGTTTTTCCCTGTTTTTGTAGTCCTGGCAAATTATACAGAAGATTAATCTTTGAGAAGCTTTTTTATTATAACTGTGGAAAAGATTATTGTAAGCAGTAATCTCATGAAAGTAATTCTCCTCCACACCATTCAAGAGAATTTTGCAGAAAAATAAGATGAATACAGGTCTCTCCCCTATATTGAGGGGGTATTTTGAATCTCTTAGGTCAGGGATCTAAGCCATCTATGGGACCGTGCTGTGGACAGAAGATGTGGTCTCTGCCATAGAGATGGTATTGTCACCACCTGCTCCCGCGTCTGCTGCAGGCAGGGCCCTGCTGTTCGTTCACTTGAGAGCAACTTCTAGTGCTTGTTCCAGATCCTGGACTCTCAGTCAGTAGTGACTCCTGATTTCTAAACTCGCCTCAGAACGGATAGTTTAAGACACAGATTTCTTTATGTTAGGGCAAAAAAAAAAAAAAAAAAAAACTTCAGAGTGGTCCAAACTCTACCTGCCGTAATCTCTGTGAAATCTGTAATTTACATATATATAAAAAAGAAACTTGTCTGATTTCTCTTAGGCCATTAGATTCTGCACTTAAAGGAAGGCCCTCTTTTACAGGATTCTCTGTTTATCTTCTACTCTTAATGGAGTGAACACATAATTTATCATCCAAATAGGGACATATTTGGGAATGGAAGGGGGATAACTATTAATTATTATATATAGAAAGCAATCATAACCTCAGATCATGGGAAACAAGCAGAATCATATGGTGCCTGACTGTTAAGGAGAATGAATACTTACGGAAAGCATATAATGTGCTAAGCATTTTATATATATTACTTCACTTTCAAAACCATCCTCTGATGTGGTTATGTGAACACATTTTTAGCAATGAATCTGGGCTCTATGACGTTAACCCAAGGAGTTAACATATACTAATCTAAAAGGAATTTTATGAACTCAGTACAGTTTACAATAAGAACCATTGATTGAATGGAGGAAATGCATTAGATACACATATGGCCAAAAGCCAAATGTTAAAATCAATACTTGACTAAAGTCAGGTAGTGTTAGAATAGAAGGGACTTTTTGGAGGCAAGATTAAAATCTGAAAACTTATCTAACATTTTAGAAGTCAAATTTTGAAAGTTTGACAGTGGTGAAGGAAACAGAATTTATCGGCACCATTCACTGATGGAGCACTCCTGTGGTCCCTGTGCTGCAGGCCTGTAATCCCAAAGACATGCTCACTTTGATCAGAGTAATGTTTGTTAGTGCACAGTGTTAAGGAACTTTGGATTCACCCATCATCGAACCTTAAAAATCCTGGATCTGCTGCTACTGAAAATGTTTACTCACCTGTAGCTACTGTTTTGTCAGGCTTTTGTTTTTTGGTCTCCATAGTCTAAAACTATAAAGAATTGACTTCCTCAATTTGAATTTTGACCAGTGGGAACAAAATGTGCATTGAGGTTCTCTTGATTCTCTAACGTGTGTTTTTTTTCCTTTTCTTCCTACTTGTAATTTATTCATCCAGTTGATCAGCATATATTAAGCACTTATTTGGTGTAAGACAAAAGTCTTTGCCCTCAAGGAGTTTAAATCGTGGGACTTGGGGAGACAGACAATAAGTAAAACTATAGATAAAATGTATAACGTATAGGGACTTCCCTGGTGGTCCAGTCGCTAAGACTCCGTGCTCCGAGTGCAGAGGGGGCCTGGGTTCAATCCCTGTTCAGGAAACTAGATCCCACATGCTGCAACTAAGACCCGGTGCCGCTAAGCAAATAATTTTTTTTTTTTAAAGTATATAAATAGTGTTAAGTGCTTTTAAGAAGAATCAAGCAATTAAGAAGGATATGAGGAATTCTCTACTATGACTGGGTCATGATGATTTCTCATGATGTTTGTGGGGTTTTTTTATTTTCATGAAGTTTTTAGGGGCAGATTTGGCATTTGACAATCTTGCATATGAAGATTTCCCAACTATGGCTTTTTTTCCCTGAACAACTCACTCTCTAAATGTAATTAAATAACTAAAAATCAAATATAGTTCTTAAAGGTTATTTTTTTTTAATATTTTGAATGCTAGTATATCAACTAATTATACAAAGATTTGGATTTTCATGAAATTTCAACTCTGTTATACTGTCTTATATTATTATGTAGAATTTTGTAAGCATTTATTGGCAAAAAAAATGCAGTATTTTCCTTAAAATTATCGTCTAGGCACACTTAATATTTTCTTTAACTGACAGTTTATTCTCTTCTGTAATCAATAATCCTTCATAACTTTTGTATGTAAAATTAATCACCTTCACAATAAATTTATTATTACAGCATTTTCCTCTTACAGTATTAAAGATACATTGATTTATACTTCATCTGATGGCTAGAATTTCAATACAGAAAGCACATAAGGAAATCCTCATTCCATTTACTCCTAGGTTGCTTATAGAATTTTAAATTACACACTCAGTTATAAACATTATGGTATTTCCTGTTTGGGTTACTTCAATACCCTGTTTAGATATGATAATGAAGGGTGTGATCACACAAGCCTTTGTCACATACGTGTTCAGGAAGGCCAGAGATGGCATCAGATCAGATGTTTAGCTGAGTCTAAAGCTGAACTCTTTAGAGGTAGAACTCTTCTTCAAGTTTGCTTTCTCAAATTCAGTTCTTCCTCCGGAGGGGCACGATAGAGTCAGTCACTGGAATGGGAGCCTCCCAGCCTTCATCGTGTCTGGTGCCTAGAGCAATGAACATGGCATCTAAGAGATCTTAGCAGGGTTCACATTGCTTTGTTGTTCAGTCGCTCAGTTGTGTCTGACTCTTTGCAACCCCATGGACTACAGTACACGAGGCTTCCCTGTCCTTCAACATCTCCTGGAGTTTGCTCAAACTCAAGTCCATTGAGTCGATGATGCCATCCAGCCATCTCATCCTGTCACCCCCTTCTCCTTTTTGCCTTCAGTCTTTCCCAGCATTAAGGTATTTTCCAATGAGTTGGCTCTTTGCATCAGGTGGCCAAAGTATTGTAGCTTCAGCTTCAGCATTTGTCCTTCTAATGAATATTCAGAGTTGGTTTCCTTTAGGATTGACTAGCTTAATCTCCTTGCTGTCCAAGGGACTCTCAAGAGGCTTATCCAATACCACAGTTCAAAAGCATCAATTCGGCGCTCAGCTTTCTTTATGGTCCACCTCTCACGTCCATACATGACCACTGGAAAAATCATACCTTTGTCAGCAAAGTGATGGCTTTTCTTTTTAACATGCTGTCTAGGTTTGTCATAACTTTTCTTCCAAGGAGCAAGCGTCTTTTAATTTCATGGCTGCAGTGACTGTCTGCAGTGATTTTGGAGCCCAAGAAAATAAAGTCTGTCACTGTTTCCATTTTTACCCCATCTATTTGCCATGAAGTGATGGGACAAGATGTCATGATCTTAGTTTTTTGAATGTTGAGTTTTAAGCCAACTTTTTCACTCTCCTCTTTCACCTTCATCAAGAGGCTCTTTAGTTCCTCTTCACTTTCTGCCATAACTGGGTGTTATTAACTGAGTGATTGGGTTTTCACTCTTGTCTGTTACTCTCTCAGTCTTTCTGGCACAGTAAGCCAATATGGTCCTTTTGGCTTTGTTGATATGCATGGCTTTCACTGGTAGGCAATGAGAACCTGAGTGAGTTTTTAGCATGTGGCTCCTAATTACTTAACTTCACAAAGCAACTATAGTGTCAATTGGTAGGAGCTCTGCTGAAGCTTGAATTCAAATAATAAAAACCACTTGCATTTTAACTCCAATACTCACCTTACACTCAACTGGTAAAAATGAATAATCTGAAGATTTAAACTTGAACATAAAAATGGATTTACTTTTACCATTTTAACCCTGCAGTTTCATTGCCTGCCATAAAAATTGGGCTTCCTAGGTGACACTAGTGGTAAAGAACCAGCTTGCCAATGCAGGAGACATAAGAGACATAGGTTTGGTCCCTGGGTTGTGAAGATCCCTTGGAGGAGGGCATGGCAGCTCACTCCAGTATTCTTACCTGGAGAATCCCATGGACAGAGGAGCCCGGTGGGCTATAGTCCAGAGAGTCACAAAGAGTCAGACACGACTGAAGCAGCTTTACTCGAAGGCATAAGAGAAGCAAAGAATAGGCAGCATCAGTGCCAAGCATGAAAAAGGGGGTGGGAATAAAAATTGCTAAACATTCTAAAAGCTGGTATGTGTCTTCTCTCCAGGATCACCTGTAGGATGGCAGGAGGTGAAGCTCAACTTTCTCTTCCCCCAAACCTAGCGGTGGTAAGCAAGATCTCAGTAAAAATCATTGCTACCACTACCCTGATTCCCACTCCTACTGCTGGGAGAACTATTTCCACTTCTGCTTTTGCTTCTGTGGTTATATAGCCATATGGCTGGTGAGCTCGTGGGGCCCTTCTCAGGCATGGAGGGTGAACACACTTTTACATTGTAGTCTTTTTTCAGCCACCCTCTAGACAATGGGCCTGACAGACGGAAGATGCAGAGGCACTCTGGATGGAAGATAGAGGGAAAAGTTCATAACTTTCTAGGGAAAGCACTCCCATACTGCAAATGGTGCTATGGTTATTATGAATTTGAATTCATAATTCTTTCTTGAATTTTTAAAAGTAGTTATATGCATGTGATGCTTTCTATTTTTGTCCAGTGTTTGGTTTCCCTCCTCAAGGTATAGTTGACCTGAGCATGATGATGCTGTAGGAAAAGGTGTGAACTTGAGTCCATCTAAACATACAATTTGATCGATAATTAAGCAAACATTTATTTACCTCATGAACTTGACTTGAGCAAGTCTCTTGGACCGAGTTTCGGTTTCATTGTCTGTAAATTTAGGATAATGTAATCATCTCTATCTTAGTTTTTTATGAGGATGAAAAGAGGAAGCCAGTATAAAGTGATATGTAAGTGGCTAGGTCACTTACATATCACTCTCCACTGGTAAAGATTAAATGGGGTCTTATTATGTAGCTGGGACAAATTTTTCTTCTGAATTTTCTGTAGCACTTTGTGCTAAATGGCAAGTTTAGCTTGGTTTGGAGGCGAGAGCTTTGGTCTGGCTGAAAGTAAGTACCAGACATGAAGTGAGAAGACCCGGGAGCAAACCCATGCTCCACCCTGCTTTGTTAGTTATGTGCCCCAAGTTAAATTGCTGAAAAAAAAAAAATCCTAAAGCTATGTAGCTCCAAGGTCACTCACTGTGAGAATTAAGTAGAGAAAGATCTAGGAAGGCACCTGGAATGCTTGGTGTTTAAAAAGCATTTCTTCAGGGAAGAGAAAGGTAAGGGTAAGTCAGAATGGTCCTGATAGGCAGCCTTGCAGAGAGGAAAAAGCATGTCCTGCAATCACCCTAATACCGTTTCCTCAGATGTGAATTGGGACTAATAATAGTTAGTGCTAGTCACTCAGTCGCGTCTGACTCTTTGAGACCGCATGGACTGTAGCCTGCCAGGCTCCTCTGTCCATGGAATTCTCCAGGCAAGAATACTGAAGTGGATTGCCATTTCCTTCTCCAGGGATCTTCCTGACCCAGGGATTGAACCCAGGTCTCCTGCATTGCAGGCAGAATCTTTACCTTCTGAGACACCAGGAAAGCCCATGTATTCCCTTAATTATCTCTTAGGACCACTCTAAGAACTAAAAGGTATTCCATTTCTGGTTATTTCCATTTAACCAGAAAAGGATTAAGGGCTCAAAAATTTCCTCACCTCACAAAGCTCAGAGTCATGCCTAAGATAATTCTCCTAATTTTTATTTATTTTATTTTATCATTGACTGTGCTGGGTCTCGTTGCTGTGCAAGGGCTTTCTCTAGTTGCCCCTCTGCGGTGAGTGGGTGGCCACTCTAGTTACGGTGCATGAGCCTCTCACTGCATTGGCTTCTCTTGTTGGAGGGCACAGGCTCACTTTCCCCGAGGCACGTGGATCTTAGTTCCCAGATCAGGGATTGAACCCGTGTCCCTCACACTGGCAGGTGGACTCTCAACTGCTGGACCACCAGGGAAGTCCTCAGTTCTCATTTTTAAAGACCTTGTTCTATGTTAACTGACGATATTACCCAGGATGCCCTTTTGAGAAAATGAAGGCAATTCATTGTAAAACTTTCCTGCTTCTGTTCAGGCTGCCTTTTGGGTAATGAAACACAATAAAAATTATTGAACATAGAGGAGGCAAGAGAAGAGGGGCACTTGGAGGAAATGGGATGATGATGTAGGAGCAGGACGGACACAGATGCTGGCAAATGTGAAAGAAGAAGGCCACCTTCCCCAGACCCCAGCCCTGTCCTTTCTGTTGAAACCTTTGTGAAGTTGCCCTGGTGCCAAACAAAAAGCACCAGGTGGTGGGAAGAACCCCAGACTATGACTTGGTTTATTTGTCCCTGCGTTGAGCTTGAACTTGGTCTACATGCTGCACCTGTATGTCCTCGGGGGAATTCCCAAGAATAATTTCTGAGACCATTTCTGAAGCCCAGTAACATTCCTGGGTAATAGAGTTTGTAAGTTGCAGAACCAGGTTTTGAACCCAAGTACTGCTGCTGCTGCTGCTAAGTCGCTTCAGTCGTGTCCGACTCTGTGCGACCCCATAGACGGCAGCCCACCAGGCTCCCCCGTCCCTGGGATTCTCCAGGCAAGAACACTGGAGTGGGTTGCCATTTCCTTCTCCAATGCATGAAAGTGAAAAGTGAAAGTGAAGTCGCTGAGTCGGGTCCGACTCTTCTCGACCCCATGGACCGCAGCCCACCAGGCTCCTCCGTCCATGGGATTTTCCAGGCAAGAGTACTGGAGTGGGTGCCATCACCTTCTCTGGAACCCAAGTACAGTTGCCCACAAATCCTCATCCTCAGATTTTGCATCCAAGGATTCAACTGATGGGTGGATAGAAAGTATTTGGGAAAATTAAAAATGCCAAAAGATCTAAAAAGCCAACTCGAATTTGCTGCACACTGGTCACTATTTAATGGCATTTACATTGTCTTTATAACTATTTACATAATGCTTGTATTGAATTAGGTATGATAAGTAATCTAGAGATGATTTAGGGTACAGGGCAAGAAGTGTGTAGGTTATCTGCAAACACAGTGCTGTTTTATGTAAGGAACTTGAGCATCCTTGGGGTTTGGTGTTTAGGTGGAGGGGGGGTTACGGAACCAACCCTGTGAGGCCGAGCATGACTATATTCCAATTACCTGCCACTTTTCAGCTCCAAGCTTGGAGCCACCCCTGGTGGCTAAAGATGTCTGAGCCAGCAAGTCTACTTGGGGGTGCCATTCAGAAGTGGTTTATGTCAGCAGTTTATTTTATTGGTCCTTCTAGAAGTGGGACTGGGGAATAAGCTCTTTTATTCCTGAAAGCTCAGTGAGGAAACAGAGTTGGTTTCTGACAGGCTTTGAATTTGAGGAGAATGTGAAGATTGGCTTGTAGAATAGTGGCCTCCATGTGAGGGACCAGCAGAGGAACAGCTGTGAGCCATTCCAGGAGGGTGGGTGGGGGAGATCCAGAAGACCCTGGTGTTTCAGAGAGAAAGGGAGTGAGGAAGGAGTGGGACTTCTAAGCTCCTTCCTGTGCTCAGCTGTGTCCCACCCTGCTGAGAGGTCAGACAAAACAAGAACAGGAGAAGCACACGAGATTTACCAGCTGGAATGCAGGTTGCTTCGTCAGTGCCTGAAATCACATCCCTCATCTCATTCAATTTCTGTTTCCAGAGATTTCTCAGGGCTTGTTCTTGGATCATATCCTCAGTTTTGGGGGTGTGTACCCTTTTTAGGGCCAGTCTGTGTATTTCCTACTCTGTACAGTTCTCCTAAAATCCCTGATCTCTGAAAGTCACCACTTGATGGTTACATCACCATGAAGAGATGTTAGCCATCCAAGCCTTGGATATTTAAATCCATCAGTCTGCAATTACAATGACTAATTCAGACACATTTCAGCTGCATATGAGAGCTTATATGTTTCTTTGTTTCTGTTTAGTTATGTCAGTTTCAGGTGTAAGGTGTACAGCCTTGTAATTTGACATCTGTATACACTACAAATTGATCACCACCACGAATCTAATTACCATCCATCACCAGACAGGTGACCCCTTTACTCATTTCACCCATCCCCCAGCCTCTTTCCCTTCTGGTAACCACTAATCTGATCTCTGTAACTCTGAGTTACCAGTTCCCTGCAGATACCAAGGGACAACTTAATGCTGTAGTGAACATAGGGAGTGCATATGTCTTCTTTTCAAATTAGTGTTTTTGTGCACATGTGATAAATACCCAGAAGTGGAATAGCTGGGTCACACGGTAGTTCTAGTCTAAATTGTCTGAGGCATCGCCATACTGTTTTCCATAGTGGTTGCACCAATTTACAATCCTACCACCTGATGTCTTTTCTTCTGAAACTTTTTAAAACATGAAATACTCCAGACGTGCATTCCGATGGCTGGAAGGGTGAATGAATAGTTGTCTAATCACCCTGGAGACACAGATGCTTTTGTGAGCTGGTGGTGAGGTAAGGCTGCACATCTCTGTGGGAATGACAAGTGGATGAGTCTGCTGCTCTCTTAACCTGCTGTTCTTTTCTCTCTCCATTTTCTCTCCTAGGAAACAGATGGAAGACTGCTGCGACCCCGCCCATCTCTTTGCTATGACTAAAATGAATTCCCCCATGGGGAAAAGCCTGTGGTACGATGGGGAGTTTTTATACTCGTTCACCATTGACAATTCAACTTATTCTCTCTTCCCCCAGGTTAGTAAAGAGTTTACTGCCTTTCAATATAATTTCTTACATGTCTTGATATCATAGGAAAGGGATCACTGACCTTTTCTTACCAATCAGATCTACTTCTTTTCATCTTCCTTTTTCTAAAAAAAAAAAAAATATTTATTTACTTACGACTGTGCTGGGTTTTCATTGCTTTCTCTCGTTGCACATCACCAGCTCTAGACATGTAGGCTTCAGTAGTTGTGGCTCACAGGCTTGGTTGCCCTGTGGCATCTTCCCGGACCAGGGATCAAACTTGTGTCCCCTGCCTTAGCAGGCGGATTCTTAACCACTGGACCACCAGAGAAGTCCGTATTCTCTTCTTAATTATAAATTCTCTCCTTTATAACTGTCATTTGTGTGTGTATGTGTGGGAAGAAGTCAAATGGTGTTTTGATACAGGGGCAGCAGTAGGATAGTATAGAATAACAGATTTCCTAGCGCTTCTGATTTGAGTCATATGAGACTGAAGGAGGCAAGCAGAGAAGGAGGCGAGGCCAGGGAATTGTGGAATTCTAGTGTTTTGAGGTTGGCTGTGGAACGATCTTGAAGATTTGCAATACTGGAATGTTTTCTTAAGGCTGGTATTGCTCTCAGGGAGTGGGGACCATATGGTCAGAAGTTGCTTCTTAGAGCTCGTGAATCTTAACCCTGTGGTTAGATTACTGCTCTGAAGTGGAGGAGTGGTGGTGATGGAAAGAGAGTATCTGACCACTTTTGAAGTGGTCTAAATCAAGCTTTGCTCCCTTAATGTTTTCCTCTGTGGTTTTCCAAGCACTGAAATCAAATGTTTTATTAAAATAGATCTATGTAGCAGTGGACTTTCCCGGTTGCTTAGTGGTAAAGAATCTGCCTGCAATGCAGAAGACACAGGAGATACAGGTTTGCTCCCTGGGTTGAGAGATCCCCTGGAGGAGGTCATGACAACCCACTCCAGTATTCTTGCCTGGAAAATCCCATGGACAGAGGAGCCTGGTGGGCTACAGTCTGTGGGGCTGCAGAGTTAGACACAACTGAAGCAACTTCTTGAGAAAACTATATGCAGGTCAGGAAGCAACAGTTAGAAATGGACATGGAACAACAGACTGGTTCCAAATAGAAAAAGGAGTTTGTCAAGGCTGCATATTGTCACCCTGCTTATTTAACTTATATGCAGAGTACATCATGAGAAACGCTGGGCTGGAAGAAGCACAAGCTGGAATCAAGATTGCCTGGAGAAATATCAATAACCTCAGATATGCAGATGACACCACCCTTATGGCAGAAAGTGAAGAGGAACTAAAGAGCCTCTTGATGAAAGTGAAAGAGGAGAGTGAAAAAGTTGGCTTAAAGCTCAACATTCAGAAAATGAAGATCATGGCATCTGGTCCCATCACTTCATGGGAAATAGATGGGGAAACAGTGGAAACAGTGTCAGACTTTATTTTTCTGGGCTCCAAAATCACTGCAGATGCTGACTGCAGCCATGAAATTAAAAGACACTTACCCCTTGGAAGGAAAGTTATGATCAACCTAGATAGCATATTCAAAAGCAGAGACACTACTTTGCCAACAAAGGTCCGTCTAGTCAAGGCTATGGTTTTTCCTGTGGTCATGTATGGATGTGAGAGTTGGACTGTGAAGAAAGCTGTGGTGTTGGAGAAGACTCTTGAGAGTCCCTTGGACTACAAGGAGATCCAACCAGTCCATGCTAAAGGAAATCAGTCCTGGGTGTTCTTTGGAAAGAATGATGCTAAAGCTGAAAGTCCAGTACTTTGGCCACCTCATGTGAAGAGTTGACTCATTGGAAAAGACTCTGATGCTGGGAGGGATTGGGGGCAGGAGGAGAAGGGGACGAGAGAGGATGAGATGGCTGGATGGCATCACCGACTCAATGGACGTGAGTTTGAGTGAACTCTGGGAGTTGGTGATGGACAGGGAGGCCTGGTGTGCTACAGTTCATGGGATGTCAAAGAGTCGGACACGACTGAGCGACTGAGCGACTGAACTCAACTGAACTGAAGCAACTTAGCACAGCACAGAGAATCTATGTAGCAAGTGAGGGGGAAAGAAAGGAAATCCTTATTTCTAGGGAGCCCTAGAAGTCATTAGGTGAAAGGTGGAGTAGGAGTCATGAGGTCGCTCCTGAAATTACTTAGAACAAGAAGTTACTGCCATAATTGTGGTTTAGAGATTAGGAAAACACAGTGGCCACTGCCATTAGCAGAAACGAGCCCCGAGAAGTTGTTTCAACTCACCTCCTCCCTCCAGACCTTCCTCCAGTGCATCTAATGGGGAAGATTAATTTGCATCCAGAACACTAGTTGCAGAGAATCCAAGAGGGGCAGTTTTCTTTAAAGCAGTCAAGCTTTAGCAGGAAGCTAGAAAAAGAGTGGAATTGAGGTTGAATGAGCCAATTTGCAGTATCTTCTTTGTGCAAAAACTGATACCAACTTGCTATGAAATAAAGATGAGATAAGGAAGCAATCTCCTTTAACAGCGCATCAAATAGAAAAATATTTAAAGAAATCCAAAATAGGATTTTATAGATGAAGGCTTTCAGTCATACTAACTGACTCTGTGCTAGGAAATAGATTTGAAGAAAAGAAATGATTAAAGAAATACAAACTAACCTCCCATCTTATCTGTAAGTTGCAGCAGTCAGATAGCAGGAAACACTGTCCTTTTCAAGTGCATGCGCATGAATTCTGTGTCTCTCCCTGCCAGCTTCGAGATCAAGGAACCATCCCTGAATAATAAAGGAAACGTACCTTTTTCTTAGAAAGCGTTAAGCCATTCTATCACTGTGTGTGCACAGTCATTCCAAAGGCCTGAACCAGTTCAATGGGTGGACTTGAAAAAAAAAAAAGTTACATATATATTCTTCTGATGAGATTCTGAAATGACTAATTAATTTATAGAAACCCTGGAAAATCAGTTTGCAGCAACACAAAAGGTATATATCCCTGGGCCCTCTTATTTCTTAGTGAAAGAATTCTAGTTTGTTATCAGGAAGCTAAATTGTCAGTTAATTGTTAGGCTTCATTCATGCTCCTGGCGGGAAGAAACTGCCATGTGCTCATTAGGCAGAAATGCAGGTGGGTGAGCTGGGCTCCATGTTGTCAATTGAGTATAACATCTCTCCTTTCCCTGTATTTCAGCAAAATAATGCTAAATCACTCCTTCTCTAACTGAGATGTATAGCTTTATATTACACTTTTAATTATATATTTTAATGTATTTATTTTAATTATGTATTATACGTCTCCCCTAAAGGCTCAATATAAGTTAGCTACCGTTCTTATTGGTATTATTCCTTCGCCCATTTTTATCCACTGCTTTTATTGTTGTTGCTGAGGTGCAATCCAAGATTATGTGTTTGATGTGTAAAGTAATAGGTCCTGAATCAAGGTTGGAGGGTCCACAGAGGCCCTGTAGAGATGGTGTGTATTTTGTAATTACAGTTAGCGGCTTCTTATTTGTACATCTTACAACATCCCATGGCTTTATTATCTGCTGCTGCTTCTGCTGTTTAGTCGCCAGGTCATGTCCGACTCTTTTGCAACCCCATGGACTGTAGCTCACCAGGCTTCTCTGTCCATAGGATTTCCCAGGCAAGAATACTGGAGTGGCCATTTCCTCTACCAAGGGATCTTCTTGATCCAGGGTTCAAACCTGCATCTTCAGCGTCTCCTGCTTGGCAGGCAGATTATTTATCACTGAGCCACCTGAGTAGCCTGGCTTTAATTTATTCAGTTTCACGTCGTATGCAATTATCTGCATAATTATCTATCACAATTTTCTAAAATTCTTTATTTGCTGATCTCAATACTATCTTGTGAGGTTTTGTGGGAACTCATTTTTGTGCCTCGTACTGTGCTTTGCACTCAGTGTAGAGGTTCATTTCTAGCTGCTCACGGTTGCCAAGATCTCCTCTGAAACATCCCACCTGGGCTGGACCACTGCTCTGCTCTGGCTTGAACCACAGGAGACCAAGCAGGATAGTTAGATGTAGTTGTTTCCAAATGGCTCTATCAATGTATTTTGATGAGATACTTCTTGATTATTATTAGGTATGAGGTGGTGCAGTGACAAAGAATCCACCTGCCAATGCAGGAGCTTCAGGAGATGTGGGTTCAATCCTTAGTCAAGAAGATCCCCTGAAGTAGGAAATGGCAACCCACTCCAGTATTCTCGACTGGGAAATGCCATGGACAGAGGAGCCTGGCAGGCTACAGTCCATGGGGTCGCAGAGAGTTGGACATGGCTGAGCATGCACGCATGCACCGTTTAGACATGAAGGGCTGAATTATAATCTTTATGTGAGTTTTCTAGAATGTACTGTGTGTGTGTGTTTGGAGGGGAAGGTGTGTTCGTAGGTGTTTCCATTTTGAGAATACTTTAGGATCCCTCCATCCCCTGGGTTGGAATCAACTCCTTGCTCTGCCTGTCTCTTTGAAGCCTGCATGGTCCATATTTGTAGATAATGCCGACTAAATACTATTTTGGGGCTTCCCTAGTAGCTCAGCTGGTTAAGAATCCATCTGCAGTGCCGGAGACCCCGGTTCGATTCCTGAGTCGGGAATATCCGCTGGAGAAGGGATAGGCTACCCAGTCTAGAATTCTTGGGCTTCCCTGGTGGCTCAGCTGGAAAAGAACCCACCTGCAATGTGGGAGACCTGGGTTCAGTCCCTGATTTGGGAAGATCCCCTGGAAAAGGGAATGGCTACCCACTCCAGTATTCTGGTATTCTGGGCTGGAAAATTCCATGGACTGTACAGTCCATGGGGGTCACAAAGAATTGGACATGACTGAGCGACTTTCACTGTCACTTGACTTATAACATATTTTTGCCCAGAAAGAGCATAAATTTCTTTGGGAATGAGTGAGGAAGTAGCAGGAATTTTAGAAACCACAACTGTGCTAATATAATCTGAGAAATATTTTTCATTGGTGTAATAAAAACATGGTCAGCCTACCATTCTCTTACATCGTGCTGGATAGTCACGTGAAATACATCACAAACTAGATGAGTCATTTTTCCTCAAAATATCCACCCAAGGCCATATGTAAGGAATCACATAATTAATGCACCTCAAACAGACACTCATTTCCAGTTTCTCTGGTTGCCATAGACTTCCACTTGGCCTAGATCCACCATACCCTTGGCCCGTGGGAAACCCAGCAGAACATGTTGAAGCAGTTTTGTCAAAATGACTTTGTTAAAATGAAAATACACATTTTTATTTTCCTTCTGAGTAATGTGCTTAATAGAATCCTCTGAGCTTCTGGACATTCACAGAGCAATTTTTTTTTTTTTCTCCTAACAAAATTTAGATTCAACTGTGCGATCTATGGCTTTCAGTAATTCAGCTTTTTTACTTACCAATATGATGGTAGTCATTTTCCAAATACATACCATTTCAGCTGCAGGAAACTAAAGAGACTAATGTTTGGTGGGCATAGATCTTTGCCAAGCCAGTGTTGGTTCATGCTGTCAGACTTGTGTTTGGCTAAACTTTGGACCTCTTACGATTCCCCATGGCTTTATTATCAAATTTCTCCAATTCTGACACAGGGACTTAACCAAATAGGTACTTATTTATCTCAAGCAGTAATTTGAAATTAGGTGAGTAGTTTAAGGCTGGGTGGTGGCCACACAGTGCCATCTAGTTCTCAGGCTCCTGCCTTAGCTGATGGCCAGGTAACCCAGTTTTGATCCAGGATCCCTGTAGGACTGAGAGGAAACAGAAGAAGAAAATTTGGATAGACTCCTGCTGATGTGCCAGTGATCAGAACTGAGTCTCATGGCTGTGTCTAACCAAAAGAGAGGCTAGGAAATTTTAGTATTTCATCTCTGGACAGATGCACTCCATGTGCTGACCTGTGCATGCCTGCTAAGCCGTTTCAGGACTCTTTGTGACCCCATGGACTGTAGCCCACAAGGCCTCTCTGTCCATGGGATTCTCCAGGCAAAATTACTGGAGTGGGTTGTCATGCCCTCCTCCAGGGGATCTTCCCGATCCAGGGATCAAACCTGTGTCTCTTGTCTTCTATGTTGGCAGGCAGATTCTTTACCACTAGTGCCACCTGAGAAGCCTTGTGTTGACCTGCACTATCTGCCTTAGTTTTTTTCACATGTTAGCTCGCTTTATCCTCATAGCAACTCTGTGTGATGGTTACTGTGGTCTTCATTTCATAGGTGAAACTGAGAACTGAGATGGGCTAAATAACTTACGCACAGTTCTAGAGATTGCAAGTGGAGGGCTGACATGTAAAACCCGGCCCATCTGATTTCCAATGTATTATTGTTTATTCTCTTTTTTTTTTCTTCTTGAACAGTCATGGGTTCTGGCTATTTATTGTTAATTTATATCAGTCACCTTGAAACCATTTTAAGTTTTTTACTTCCCTTAGATGAATATTCTTAAAGGAAATGGAGAAATTCTTTTTGTAGCTATCTGAGAGAAAAAAAAAAACAGAGTACAGACATGCAGGCTCTAGGATCTCGTGAAGCAGTGTAGCTTCTCTTTGACTTTGAGTGCCTTATGGCCCACTTAGGAAGGAGAAATAAGACTAGTCCCTTTATTTTGGTTTCTATTAAATGGGTTCTTGGGCCCAATTCCAATGTGTGTGACTGGAGACTTCGCCTCACCACCAAGCAATTCTCAGACACCAACTGGTGGTCTTACAATTCAGCTCAATTCTGACACTACATACCTGGAATTAGCATCAGATTCCAAGGACTAAGAGATGCAGGTTTGATCCCTGAGTCAGGAAGATGCCCTGGAGGAAGGCATGGCAACCCACTCTAGTATTCTTGCTTAGTATTCAAGGACACAGGAGCCTGGTGGGCTACAGTTCATGAGGTTGCAAAGAGAGGACACAACTGAAGCACACCAAGGATTCAGTCCAATAAGACTGCCCTCCTCTTCAAACATCAGTGGCAAGCCCAGGTTATGGCTTTTGCTTTTGACTGACTGACTATGCATTGGAGGTTCCAGTGACTCCCTCCAACTCAGGCTGCCAGTCGCAAGTCCAGGTCTTATCCTGACTGACTTTTGACTGACCCTCTATAAATCAGAGGTTCCTATGACCTCCTTCTTGCATTCTGTGAGTTTGCTGGAACTGCTCACAGAACTCAAGGAATCCGTTTACTTTCTCCATTACTGATTTATTACAAAGGCTATTAGAGGATATAGATCTACAGCCTGATGAAGAGTTACATAGAGCAATGTCCCCAACAAAGGAGCTTCTGTTCTTGGGGACCTTGAGGCCTTGCTTGGTTGCAAGCGGAAGCACCCTGTTTCCACAACCTGGAAGTTCTCTGAACCTCATCCTTAGGGTGTTTTGTGATGGTTCTATTATGTCAGCATAATTGATTACAACATTGACCATTGGTATTTGATTCAACTTCTAGCCACTGTCCTCTCCCTGGAGATCCAGGGAGTGAGACTGAAACTTCCAATCCTCTGTTCATGATGAGTTCCCTTGACAACCAGCCCCCATCTGCATTAACATAAAGCCAGTTGTGGTGTGAAGGGGCTTGTGATGAATAACAAGACACCCATTTCACCTTTATGGCTCTGAAGGAGTTTCAGGAACTGGGGAAGTGAAGCGAAGTGAAGTGAAGTCACTCAGTCGTGTCCGACTCTTTGCGACCCCGTGGACATAGCCTGCCAGGCTCCTCTGTCCATGGGATTCTCCAGGCAAGAATACTGGAGTGGGTTGCCATTTCCTTCTCCAGGGCATCTTCCTAACCCAGGGATCAAACCCGGGTCTCCTGCATTGCAGGCAGACGCTTTATCCTCTGAGCCACCAGGGAAGCCCCCAAGAACTGGGGACAAGAGACCAAATATTATAAAAGACGCTCCCTTCACTCATTACTCAGGAAATTACAAGAGTTTGGGGAGCCATAAGACAGGAGACCAAATATCTTTCAGAAACATATTTTGGTCATCTGAATGACCAAATATATTTGTTCCTTATAAATCACATCACATCTGTCATAGAGAAGTCCAGGCTCTCAGAGGGAAGCACTTTATTCTCTGTACATTGCTTCTTTATTACAGGAACCCAGAACACGATTCCACTGCCATTAACTACCTCAGGGCATTTATTCTTTCATCGTTGGTTGAGTGCCAGCGATAGAGAAGAAATATGTAGGGAATGGAATCTAAAGATCTGGGGTTTAGACCTGGCCTTTCTATGATGGTATTTGTCATCTCAGGTAAGTCATTAGTGGTTGTAACTATTCTCAGCCTGAATTTTAGAATTTTCAGTTCAGGATTGATAATACCTGGTGTTCATAGTTCAGTGTTCTTATGAGAAACTAAGTTAAAATGAGATTAGGGATGTAAAAGTACTTTGTAATGAATGCACAATGCAAACATATAATAATGTTACTTTTATTATCTTTTTAAGCATTTATGGCATGTAAGCATTTCTTAGGAATTTTAGTAATAAAGGAACCAATGGGGGAGTGGAAACACTAGAAAAGGGGTCAGTTTTCCATGCTGGTGAGTAGTGAGGAGATAAATCTGTTGAGTCTTGGATTTGGGAAAATATAAGGAGTGATGGAGAATGCCTCAGACTCTGGCAGTCAGACATTTGTATCATTATAGTTGGATAATAATGATGATATGCTGAAATGTGATGTGAGAAATATGCAGTGTGAGAAATATTATTAATTTCTAGTGAATTAAGATTCTATGTCTAAACAGTGGATTAGCTACTGTTCCTCATACTGTTCTGTAACTGAGAAGATAAGGAGAGTGGGTCATCCCAGGATTTCCGCATGTCTGTTATCCTCAGAGGAGAGGAAAGCACAAGATTATAAGTGAGTTGTGGATGAATCTAGAGTCTTTCATTCAGCGTGAAGTAAGTCAAAAAGAGAAAAAACAAATATAGAATATATCACGTATATTGGGGCTTCCCTGGTGGCTCAGTGCTAAAGAATCTGCCTGCCAATGCAGTTAATGCGGATTTTATCCTTGGTCGAGAAGATCCCCTGGAGCTGAAAATGGCAACAGGCTCTAGTATTCTTGCCTGGGAAATCCCACAGACAGAGAAACCTGATGGGCTACAGTCCATGGAGTTGCAAAAAAGTCAGACATCACTTAGTGACTAAACAACAACACTTATATGTGGGATCTGGAAAAATGGCCCTGATGAACCTATTTGCAGGACAGGAATAGAGACACAGAAGCAGAGAATAGATGTGTGGACACAATGAGGGAGGAGGGTGGGACTAATTGGGGGATTAGGATTGATATATATACACTACACTACCATTGTAAGACAGATAGCTAGTGGGAGCCTGCTGTATAGCACAGAGGGCTTGGCTCAGTGCTCTGTGATAACCTAGAGGGGTGGGATGGGGGGCGGGTCTCAAGAGAGGAGATATATGTATGCATATAGCCGATTCACACTATGGTACAGCAAAAACTAACACAACATTGTAAAGCAATTATACTCCAATTAAAATAAACATAAAAGGAAAAAAAAAAAAAAAGAAGTGAGTTGCCCCACAGAGTAGTTGAAGGTAAACTGAAAGATGTGTTTGTCTTTCAAACTTAAAAATAATTACAAATTAAGATCTTTCTGTAATGAAAATTGGGCTTCCCTGGTGGCTCAGATGGTAAAGACTCTGCCTGCAATGCTAGGAGATCTGGGCTGGATCCCTGGGTAGGGAAGATCCCCTGGAGGAGGAAATGGCAACCCACTCCAGTATTCTTGCCTGGAGAAGTCTATGGATAAAGGAACCTGGCAGGCTAGAGTCCAGGGAGTCCCAAAGAGTTGGACATGACTGAGCAACAAACACTTTCACTTTTCTGATATTTATCATAGGTTGTCTATGGTTGAAGATAAAATGAAAATGAGATGTAATGAGTGGTCTATCTTGCCATGGTGTGGACCTTTCTAAAATGTTTGCAGTGTATAAAATTTAGTGCAAAGACTGATCATGGCTCAGACTTACAACTTCCTGGAAACAGTTGAAAAGCCTGCATGACACCAGTTACCACTGAGTCAGGTCTCATCTGCAGGTGTGATGGGAGCGATAACTCTTTTCAGGAGGTTTGCATGTTCCATAGAACATTTTCTTCTTAGATTTGGTTGACATGACAGGGTGTTTTCCTGCAGAGAAAACTGGTATATCTCTGTTTTTCTTCAGCTGGTGTCTTTATCTTGGTCCTTCTTATGAGCCAATGTCCAGATGTAGAGAGGTATTTCTGATTTTGATTTCATTTTGAGCTTTTGTTTTCATACCAGGAAGCCTCTGTTTCTTTTTTGCTCTTGATGTACTCATTTGTACTTCTTAACTCTATTAGGGATCTCACAGAGTCGGACACGACTGAAGTGACTTAGCAGCAGCAGCAGGAACTGCATAACAGAGAAGGCAATGGCACCCCACTCCAGTACTCTTGCCTGGCAAATCCCATGGATAGAGGAGCCTGGTAGGCTACAGTCCATGGGGTTGCTAAGAGTCGGGCATGACTGAGCAACTTCACTTTCACTTTTCACTTTCGTGCATTGGAAAAGGAAATGGCAACCCACTCCAGTGTTCTTGCCTGGAAAATACCAGGAACGGGGGAGCCTGGTGGGCTGCCATCTATGGGGTCGTACAGAGTCGGACATGACTGAAGCGACTTAGCAGCAGCAGCAGTAACTGCATAAAGATACATTTGATTAACTTAGAGCATACACTAAATTTTCTCTAACTTAATTAGTTTGGTCAGGGAATAAAAATGAGTATGGAGAACATTTTCTTAATGTTTGTATCTGTTCAAATCAATTTACTCTTTCTTCTGCTAATTGGCCTGTAGTCTTTAGGTCCCTTGGGAGCTGATGCAATGTTCTTGTCATCCTTCATGGCCTGACACACCTTATCTGCAGGTCAGAACTTCAGGGTAGACTTGCCCAACAGGGTGAAGAGGGGATAGGGAGGGGATAGAATAGGGAAGTGAATTTAGCTATGGAGACTAAAAGGAGGTCCAGCCAGTAGTAGCCAAGTAGATTAAGATTCTCAATTTAGGTAACTATTGTCAGTAACCAGGAGATAATAAGAAGCAAAAGAAAGACAAATACCATATGGTATCACTTATAAGTCTGGAGTTGAAAAGAGGACACAAATGAACTTATCTGTAAAACAGAAACAGACATAGAAAACAGACTCGTAGTTGCCAAGGCAGAGAGGGAGTGGTGAAGGGATAGAGCGGGAGTTTGGGATCAGCAGATGCAAACTATTATATAGAGAATGCATAAACAAGGTCCTACTGTATAGCACAGGGAACTGTATAGTCAATGTCTGTGATAAATCACAATGAAAAAATATGGAAAAGAATGTATACGTAACCAAATCGCTTTGCTATACAGTAGAAATTAATATTATAAATCAACTATACTTTAATAAAATAAAAAGGGAATAAACGAATGGTTACCAAAGGGGAAAGGGAGGAGAGGGAAGGTTAATTTAGGAGTTTCGGATTAACATATACACACTTCTATATATAAAAAGATGAACAACAAGGACCTATTGTACAGCACAGGGAACTATATTCAGTATCTTGTAATAACCTGTAATGAAAAGAATCTGAGAAAGAATAGATGTATATGTACACCTACATCAATTTGTTGTACACTTGAAAGTAACACAACATTGCAAATCAATTATACTTTAAAAAAGAAAAAATAAAATAATGTTCCACTAGTGTGAAGCTCTATCCAGAGAGCCAGATTCATCTGTCAGTGATTTCAAGTTTCCAGCCACTAGGCTAGACATTTTGGGAACTGGCAGCTTCAGGGAGGTACAGACCAGAGGAGGGCAGGGTCCCATCCTTCTAGAGACTTGGGAGCTGATTCTTTAATCCAGGCAGGGACCCAGGGGAACAGGATGGACGTTTCCAGCATGGACATTGTTAGGACTTGGCCAAGTCATAATGTCCCTCCACACCAAGCTGCAAAAACAAGGAGCATATGATTGAGGCCCTCTCCAGGGCCGAGTTCAAGTTTCCTGGCCACCAGAAGCTCCACAGCTCCAAAAAGTAGAGAATTACTGGCTCTTTCCCTTTGCCACCACCGAAGTTTCTGGTGTCCCGTATTTCTGGTGTCCCAAGTTTCTGCTGCTGCCCCGCACGGTGTTATGGATACTATAAGAAAAAGCCATACCCAAAGTCTCCCTTTTGCCAACGTGTCTCAGATGCTAAGATCTACATCTTTGACCTGGGGTGGAAGAAGGCAAAAGTGGATGAGTTGCCATCACATGGTGAAAAGCTGTGGCAAAGGTGGTTTTCACATCCTGGTGTGGCTCCACCCCATTATGTCATCTGTTTCTATAAGATGTTGTTCTGTGCTGGAGCTGATAGACTCCAGACAGGTATGTGTGGTGCCTTTGGAAAGCCCTAGGGCACAGTGGCCAGGGTCCACTTTGGCCAAGTCGTAATGTCCATCCCCACCAAGCTGAAGGACAAGGAGCATGTGATTGAGGCCCTCTGCAGGGCCAAGTTCAAGTTCCCTGGTGGCCAGAAAATCCATATGTCCTGGAAGTGGAGATTTGCTAAGTCTAACGTGGATGAATTTGAAAACATGGTGGCATGAAACACTATCCGTATGGCTGCAGGTTCAAATGCATCCCTGTTGTTGTTCAGTCGCTCAGTCATGTTTGACTCTTTGCAACCCCAGGAACTTTGTGACCCCAGCATGCCAGGTCTCCCTGTTCCTCATCATCTCCCAAAGTTTGCCCAAGTTCATGTTCATTGCATCAGTGATTCCATCCAGCTGTCTCATCCTCTGATGCCCTCTTCTCCTTCTGCCCTCAGTCTTTCCCAGCATCAGGGACTTTTCCAATGAGTCGTCTGTTCCCATCAAATGACTTCAGCATCAGTCCTTCCAAGGAGTGTTTGAAGTCAACAATGTTAATTTCATCGCTAATCCTGGCCTAATTGGGACAATTTTTGAGAACAAGGCAGAGGCACATTTCTAGAACTGAGTCTGAGCTGGGTACCAGGAATCTGGAAGAGCAACGTGGGAGTGTTTTGAAAATAAGACAGAAGCCAAGTTACCAGCGTCACACCAAAAGGCTGGAGGCAGAAGACTGTGGGTAACTTGATGTTGGTTCCCACAGCTTTGGGTGGCTACTTCCCCTGATCATTTCCCTGAAGCCAGGGCTGGTCCACATTTCCCAGGGCTCCTGCCAAGTCTGCAGTGACCTGAGTGTGGGTTCAGGCTGAAGAATTAGGCCTGATAAAGAAGAATTTTCTGACAAAATATTAAGTTCTTACCCTCTCCTGGGTCACCTCTGTGGACTGACAGTCCAGAGGACACAGACACTCAGTGAAGGAGAGAATCTGGGCAAATTGTTAACCAAGGCAATGTATTAGCAGTTTGTCTGAAAAATATGGGACTTCCCTGGTGACTCACACAGTGAAGAATCCGCCTCCAATGCAGGAGACCCGAGTTTGATTCCTAGCTGGGGAAAATCCCCTGGAAAAGAGACTGGCTCCCCAGTCCAATATTCTTGCCTGGAGAATTCCATGGACAGAGGAGGCTGGAGGGATAGGTGACCGGCTAAGTGTGGTGAAATTTAGGATGGATAGAGTGTGGCTCAAGATTCACTGACTATAATGGAAACAAAAGTGCTTTCTGAGAATAACCAACATTTTATACTCTGAAAACTATTACACATAAAATTTTTCTTGCTACATTTTATTTTTCCTGTCTGCTGAGACTCAGACTTTTAACTCTTTGCTAAGGAAAATAAAAAGGTGCTGAGCAAAAAGACAATAGCAAATTAAATTCATTCGAGAATTTTTACTCTGGGCGATCTGCTGTTAATGCATTGGCTAGCAGCTCCTTATAAGTATATGACTATTTTGCTTAAAATTTTCTCTTCTTAGGGTTCAGTCTACTCTAATGAGTTGGCCAAAAGTTTCATTTGGGTTTTTCCATACCATCTTACAGAAAAACCCAAATGAACCTTTAGACCAATCTAATACAATTTGGGGTCTCATCTACTATTCAGATGATAGCACATTCACAAAGTATTATTATTCTGGAACTGTAAAACATATACATTTCCAAATTGTTTTGTTTTGTTTTGTTTTGTTTGTTAAAGCCTGACATAGATGTTGACTGTTACACACAAGGTCATTAAGAAATGAAATAACTGCAGTTGGCAGGTGCTTCCAGATGAGATGGAGATTGTTGGAGTTCTTCAAACCTGAAGGCCAGTGATATGTATGGACTCCAGGGAAAAGTATAGTATTTCTTTTCCAATAAAAATAAGCTTTAATCTTAATTTTATTTGTATTTACTTATTTATTTACAAGTATCTATTGGTCCTGTTCAAGTGTCATTTTTTTAAAGAAGTATAGCTGATTTACAATATCATGTTAGTTATGGGTATACAGCACAGTTGTACGTATATATACATCTATATAGACATATGTATTTTTTTTCATATTCTTTTCCCTTGTTACAAAGAATTGAGTATAGTTTCCTGTGCTTTCCAGTAGGTCTTTGTTGATTATATAAAAACTATAGTACTTCTATGTGATCCATAAAATTTAGTACAAATCGAGAATCAACAACATATAATAAGAGTTGAGTTAAATTTTAAAATAAGGCTTTGCTGCCCCAGAAATTCCCTTTCTTGTGTGTTGAACTTGCCACCAAAATGAATATGCCCTGTGCCAGAAAAACTATGCTTTCTTAAAATTTGGGTAATTCTGTACAAAATAGAGAGTTGACACATTCATTCATCAGGCATTTATTAAGCAACTTCTATTGTGTACTAGGGACTGGACTCACTCCTGGGGAGGTGGTGGTGGGTGAAAAGAGACCTTTCTCTCCCCTTATTTGGGTCCTGTCTTCAGTGTCCCAGAGACTCCTTACCTTCCACATGTTCAAAATTTAACTCCCTCCCTCCCCATCAGCTTCTCTTTATTCTCTGCTGCAGGAAATGATACCATAACCCACTCAATCACTGGAGTTGTACTTAACGTTTGAGTCCATCCTCTGTACCAACCACTTTTCCAGTGCCGTTTCCTTTTGTAAATATCTCTTGATTTCACCCCTTCTTTCAAGACCTCTCTGCCACTGCAGTAGGTCAGGGTTTGTCATCTGTTACATGGGTTCATTCGAGAACTTTCTGACAAGTTTCACTGTTAACGAACTTGCTTCCCTGCAATGCCCTGCACCCTGATGTCAGTGGCTGTCGTGACAAAATGTAAATGGTTTGTGTAGCTTCTCTTAGGCTGCTCCTCTCTGCTTGCCATGCAAGCAAACAAAAGCAAGTGGCCAGACTGAACACTCGCCAAGCCTGCTGGAACAGGGTCAGAGCAGGAAACTCATGGAGAAGGACAAGTAGCAGCTGGCAGATACTCTGCTGCCTTTGCATGATTAAAAATGATGAGATTCTAGATGTTCTAGACTCCAGGAGAGGGACCCTTAAGCTAGGCTGGCATATTAATCATCTAATTAGGAGTGCTAACCCTTCCCCTCATCTGGTCCCATCACTTCTTGGGAAATAGATGGGGAAACAGTGGAAACAGTGTCAGACTTTATTTTGGGGGGCTCCAAAATCACTGCAGATGGTGATGGCAGCCATGAAATTAAAAGACGCTTACTCCTTGGAAGGAAAGTTATGACCAACCTAGATAGCATATTGAAAAGAAGAGACATTACTTTGCCAACAAAGGTCTGTCAAGTCAAGGCTATGGTTTCTCCTGTGGTCATGTATGGATGTGAGAGTTGGACTGTGAAGAAAGCTGAGCACCGAAGAATTGATGCTTTTGAACTGTGGTGTTGGAGAAGACTCTTGAGAGTCCCTTGGACTGCAAGGAGATCTAACCAGTCCATTCTGAAGGAGATCAGCCCTGGGTGTTCTTTGGAGGGACTGATGCTAAAGCTGAAACTCCAGTACTTTGGCCACCTCATGCGAAGAGTTGACTCATTGGAAAAGACTCTGATGCTGGGAGGGATTGGGGGGCAGGAGGAGAAGGGGATGACAGAAGATGAGATGGCTGGATGGCATCACTGACTCAACGGACATGAGTCTCAGTGAACTCCAGGAGTTGGTGATGGACAGGGAGGCCTGGCGTGCTGCGATTCATGGGGTCGCAAAGAGTCGGACACAACTGAGCGACTGGACTGAACTGAACTGAACTGAACCCTTCCTCTCATGTGATCAAAACACTGTGGTATTTTTGTACTAAGATGCAGCAGAGCTTGACTTTGTCTTGGTTTATCATCTCAGTGTTTGTGGCTGATAGAGAGCCCTCTGTAGTCATGACTAGCAGCCAGAGGACAAGCCTTGCACCCATGGGTGAATGACATAGCTTGCCAGAAAAGGATTTATCAGTTGGCTCAGGGATGGATAAGAGTTGGCCTCTTCCCTGGCATGATGGGAGGGCTGGGATCCTGCCTTGCTATTGGCCTGGATTGAGGGCCTTCAGTGCCAGACCACTGCTGGCCTCAATGGTGCTTTTCCCAGAGGCCACTTCCTTTTCTAGACTGCAGGCCCTCAGTCTTGGACAAGTTAATCCTGCCTGATTACCACCTATAGATAAAGGTCAGACTTCATGCAGTGGCACACAGGCCTTCAATATCTGAACTCTTGGAGAATATAAGATGGTATCAGTTTAGTAATAGCCATCCACCTTCTTCCCCTGCTGCTTATTACTTTATACAATTGATTCTCAAACAACACGGGTTTGAAGTGCATGGGACTACTTATATGCCGATTTTTTTTAATAGTAAATACTAAAGTACTACTTCATCTCCTGTGGGTTGAAACTTAGGTTCAGAACCATGAATACAGAGGAACCATGTATAAGAAGGGCTTATTATAAATTAACATGAGAATTTTTTTGACTGTGCAGAGGATTGGGCTCCCTAACCACCCCTCCCCCTACATTCAAGAATCAGCTGTACTCTGTGATTACCACGTGACTTGCATTTCCCCTCAGAAGTTGTGCTTTTTTATTCCCTCTGCCCAGCATATTCTTCCTTTTGTTGTCTGATAAATTTTTCTTCATCTTTCAAGATCCAGCTAAAACATCTTCATATGTGTATAATCTTCCCAGTTTCCTCTCCAAAATCTCTGTTGCCTGCCGTGTCAATTAAAAATCTGTTCTCCCCCTCCTCTGCCCTGTATATCTCTGTCACTGTACTACTGAATAGCAGTGATTTGTTCACATGCTTTCTGCACACCAGAAAGCTTCTGAGGACAGTATCTAGACAGGTTCTGGCACATAGCATGGCAGATGGTAAGTGAAAACAAGCTGAATTAACAATAGAAGGGAGAGTTGTTCTTCCAGAGCCTTTGCAACCACATGACTGCAGCTTCATTCTTTTGGAAGGAGATGCTGCCTGTACTGGAAGGACCCAGGATCAGTCCTGTGAAGGCCACAATACTGGGAGAAGGAAAGGGAGTGGGTGTTAACAGTGATCCACGTTGTGTGGGATGTGGCATGTCCGAGATCACTTAGGGTTTCATTCTAGATTTGAGATGAACACAATCATACAGTTGTAAAGTTAAGCCACAGTTTTGGTGCTGGACATGTAGTTGTTATAGTAAGTCCCCTACATATGAATGAGTTTTGTTTCAAGGACGCATTCATAAATCCAATATTTTTTAAATCCAACAAAGTTAGCCTAGGTACCTAACTAACAATCACCTATATAGTAGAGTACTGTAATAGATTTATAATACTTTTCACCCAAATAATACATAAAAATACAAAAATAAAAGCATTTTTAGCCTTATAGTACAGTACCTTGAAAAGTGCAGTAGTACAGTCCAAGGCATATGGGGGCTGGCATTGAGTGAACAGGCAAGAAGAGTTACTGACTGGAGGAGGGAGAGGAGGTGGGAGATGGTAGAGCTGAAGGATGGTCAGCAATAGGAGACGGAAGGCAAACTAAAATGTCACTGATGCCTGACATTGATGAAACACACATTCACATCTTTAAAAGTTTGTAACTTGAAGGTTTGTATATAAGGGGATTCAGTTCAGTTCAGTCGCTCAGTCGTGTCCGACTCTTTGCGACCCCATGAATCACAGCATGCCAGGCCTCGCTGTCCATCACCATCTCCCGGAGTTCACTCAGACTCACGTCCATTGAGTCAGTGATGCCATCCAGCCATCTCATCCTCTGTGGTCCCCTTCTCCTCCTGCCCCCAATCCCTCCCAGCATCAGAGTCTTTTCCAATGAGTCAACTCTTCGCATGAGGTGGCCAAAGTACTGGAGTTTCAGCTTTAGCATCAGTCCCTCCAAAGAACACCCAGGGCTGGTCTCCTTCAGAATGGACTGGTTAGATCTCCTTGCAGTCCAAGGGACTCTCAAGAGTCTTCTCCAACACCACAGTTCAAAAGCATCAATTCTTCAGTGCTCAGCTTTCTTCACAGTCCAACTCTCACATCCATACATGACCACTGGAAAAACCATAGCTTTGGCTAGACAGACCTTTGTTGACAAAGTAATGTCTCTTCTTTTCAATATGCTATCTGGGTTGGTCATAACTTTTCTTCCAAGGAGTAAGTGTCTTTTAATTTCATGGCTGCAGTCACCATCTGTAGTGATTTTAGAGCCCCCCAAAAATAAAGTCTGACGCTGTTTCCACTGTTTCCCCATCTATTTCCCATGAAGTGATGGGACCAGATGCCATGATCTTCGTTTTCTGAATGTTGAGCTTTAAGCCAACTTTTTCACTCTCCTCTTTCACCTTCATCAAGAGACTTTTTAGTTCCTCTTCACTTTCTGCCATTACTGTATTGTATTTTAGTTTGTTTTGCTATTATTAAACCAGTTTTCAAATATATTATTCTTGAGAAATTGTTATTGGATAGAGCTGAAGGGCGTTTGAATGTTTGCGAAGATCATTTCTTTCTCTTTCACACCCTCTTCCTTATTTTCCACCGTTGCCTCTCCGCTCCTGTTCCAGGTGACAGTGGCCTCTTGCCCAGGATTTTATAGTCGTCCCTTATCAGCCTTCTATCTAATCTGGCCTCCTCTCCAGTCGATTTCCAAATTGCAGCCTGAGTTACTATTTTAGAATGCAAACCAGATTGTGTCATCCCATTGTTTAAAATCCTTGATCAGCTATTCCATTGATTTCAGGATAAGACAGCCTTCTTAGGCCACAAGGCTCTGCCTACTCTGTTCCCTGCCCGGGGCTCTAGCAGCAGTTTGCATGGTGCTCCCTCTCACCCTTGACTCTTCACCTTTCTGGCCTGCTTTCAGTCCCTAATAAATACTATGTGCTCTCTTTCTATACAGCTTTTTGACACTCTGTCCCTTTCCCTGGAAAGCTCTTGTGTTCTCTTATCTGGTTCACTCATGTTAATCCCTTGGATCCTGTTTGAGTATCAGTTCCTCCAGGTACCTTTCTTCAGACACCTCTCATTCATCACTTCACATTTAGTTGTTTAGGTATTTGATTCAAGGTTCTCTCTCATTTGAGACAGTATTCACTGTCCCACGGACAGTATTTAATTTGGGAGGATAGGGAGCTCTGTAGTACTTTCTATTACCGAGTCCCAGCTCATATTGCTTGCCACACGACAGGCCAGTCAGTGGAGAGATGAGATGTTTGGACAAGGAATCATGACTTTATCCAGAAAACCCGCAGACGGAGAAGATGACAGACTAGTGTCCCAAAGATCCATCTTACCCAAATTCGGATTCAGTCTTCTGTACTAAAAGGGGAAGAGGTATGGCTGGTTTTTGCAAAATTCTTGGTGCAGAATCCTTTTGTTCTTCTAGTTGTCTCCACAGGTCAGGTAAATATACAAGAAGACAAATGTTATTCTCTAGGACATCCTGTAAACATCCAGGAAGTCAAATGTTATTCTCTGTTCTGCAACTTTTTATCTCGATATGAATGAAAGTGTTATAGCTGTAAAAGTCAAGCCTGGGAGGCAGAGCTTTGAGAAAGGGCTGTTGAGTATATTTCAGGTTTGTTCTCTGTTATAGTATCTCAGTTATTACCCTGAAGCTTGGGATGTGATAGAGGGTCAGTAAATTTTAGTGGAAGGAATGAAGCAGCTTGATTTTACTGTGTAAAATCACCAACTGTAATCCTGATAGACCTCCCAGCTAGGTGTGGCATATATATATATACACACACATATATATATACACACGCACATATATATTTATATGTAAGAAACTTGGAGTTCATTATCACAGAGCAGAGGGAGAAAGCCCCACATTGGATGCAGTCACTTGGGAAGCCCCTAAATGATTGTCTGAGACTGAAGCCTATAAGAGAAGCCTGGTGGTGATGCTCAAGTAGGGTTGAACAGCCCAAATAGACATTGAACCCCTATTGTTGCTATAACTATTATTGCCCTTAGGTGGTTATTTATCAATACAGGGTCTCAGGTGTTGCAGTGAAATCAATCTTGCAATCTTAACAATGAAGAAATTGCTTCTCTTTTCAAAGATTTAAAATCACTGTCAGTGATGTCAGTTCAGCCAGGCTCTGCCCTCTGCCCAAGCAGAACTAAAGGGTAGGAGCAGTGATGGAGCTAGAAGAGTAGGTGTCCCCTGGGTCTCCTCCCTGCCTGGAGCTGGCATCCCCCGGCTCTAGGCCCCTGTGTTGAGGCCATCATGCTCTCTTCTTCAGTTTTCCAGCCATCAGATATCCCAGCACCAATTTTCTTGCAAAACAAACATGTGGGATTTGTATTTTGAAATGACGGCTCTTAAAATACCACCATCTTTTCAATTAACATACTCCTTCCCTGCTTGTTTTCAAGGTATCTTGCCTCAGCTGCTGGAGGGAAACATTTTTTAGTCTTTGTAGCACTGCAGAGTCAAGATATTTAGGAAACAAACCAATCAATATAGCTCCCAAACAACCTCTTGCCAGAGACTGTGATAATATTTTAGCCCCTTGGAACTCTAATAAGGAAAAATATTTCAGCCAGATTATAGACACTAAACTAGTATGTTGAGTGTGTGGTTAGAAGAATCATCTTTTGACTTGAAAACTTCATGACTTTTCCAGGAAGTAGTAAAAGCCAATTAAGTAATCCTCTAAGACTTCTTTTTTTCAGATTGTAATCCTATTTCATGGAAAAGACCTTGCAGCTAAAATAGTGGAATGCTCTATAATATTCAGAAGGAAGAAGATAAAACAGGTCAAAAATTAAAAGTCAATGACAGGCATTAAGTTCTTAAGGCATTTTATCACTTCATTGCTGACCTTTCCCTTAAGGAACAAATAGAGGCAAGGAAAGGTTTGGAACATGAAGATTTAGGTCCAGAAAATTAAATCATGGTGAGGATTTGTCAGCAGTGAGGTGGATTAAGTGAGGACTAGGAGACCTTGGGGGCAGGAAAGGCAAACTGTTATCATATTAATAAAAAATAGTGGCATTAAAATGTAATGGATAATGTCATGTCTTTAAAAAGAGAGTGCCTGAAGGAAACTCGGGTTTTATGTTTTAGTTTGTAAAAACCACTGGAATCTTGGTCAATCACCCTTGCAGATAGTTGAAAGAAGTTGTAAGCTGAATAGGGCAGGAGTATGTAAGCTACGGGGATAGGCAGAGCAGACATGGGGAAGTGGGCACTGGAAAAACGGTGGAAAACAGGGAGGAAATCAAAGCAATGTGGCTATTGGTTACGACCAGTCCATCCTAAAGGAAATCAGTCCTGGATATTCACTGGAAGGACTGATGCTGAAGCTGAAACTCCAATACTTTGGCCACCTGATACAAAGAGCTGACTCATTTGAAAAGACCCTGATGCTGGGAAGGATTGACGGCGGGTGGAGAAGGGGATGACAGAGGATCAGATGGTTGGATGGCATCACTGACACAATGGACATGAGTCTGAGTGAACTCTGGGAGCTGGTGATGGACTGGGAGGCCTGGCGTGCTGTAGTCCATGGGGTCACAAAGAGTCGGACTGAACTGAACTGAAGTGGTTAATTAAGGTTAGTAATTGCTAATATTTACTGAGTAATTTTGAAGTGCCAGGCTTGGCACGTTTTTTCATTATCATCTTATCTAATTCTCTTAATACCTCTCAGAAGGTACTTTTATTTTCATTTTATAGAAAAGAAAACTGAGACTCAGCTTCAGTAGAAAGCTCAGGGTCACACAGTTGGTGGGAGAGTCTCTGACTGACATTTGTGTGTTACGCCCTCCACGACTTGAGTCCTTTCCATGACCTGGACACTTAGAGAATGATTGACAAATAATATAGAGTGTTATGTTGCACGTATAAATATGCAGTCTGTATATGTTATTCTTCTATCTGTCTGCAAAGTTTTCTTCAGTTAGGATGTGTTTGAGAAGCGCTGAGGGTTAAATTGGCCAACCTCGAACTTTCTATTGCCAGGGCTGCTATGGGGTTGGCATTATGTTTAGTACACTTGAATTCGTTCTAGCCTTGAAAATCACCCTGTCAATCACAGTTTTTCTCAGTAAGTCAGTTGAGGGTTATGTGAGCCAAATGGTCCCTCAAAGCTGCTGCTGACAAAACAATGAAGCTTCATTTACTTGAGAATCTTATTGGTAAGTGCAAAAAAATCTGTGTGTCTCTGGGAAGTGAAAGACATCATGGAACTATCCTACAGCACATGAAAGGCTGCCGTAAATGCAGGAGAGACAGGGGAGCAGTGAGGAGTGTATGCAAATGAAGATGGCCAAATAAATAGAAAAAAGACATAATGGAGTTTCAAATACGTTTCAATTTACTAATTATGACTCTACAACAAGCATATATGCAAATAAAGCAATGAGTATAAGCTGCTTATGACTCCTCTACAAGTTCCTTAATTGCAATACTTCTATTTAGAAGAAGAATAATGTTGAACATATTTTTGTTTTAATTCACTGTTCTTATTTTAAATTAGAAACAATAGGTACATTTATTTAAATAATGTATTATTTCTAATTTAAAGTAAACACATTTATAAAACTGTTATCTTTTAAGTAAAATGTCTAATAAATATTCATGAAAATCAAATATGTTAAATAAAATCTATGAAAGAGGGAGTTAATTATATTTTTGTAATTGGTGCCTCAGATGGTAAAGTGTCTGCCTGCAATGTGGGAAAACTGGGTTCAGTCCCTGGGTCAGGAATATCTCCTGAAGGAAGGCATGGCAGCCCATTCCAGTATTCTTGCCTGGGGAATTCCATGGCCAGAGCAGTCTAGCGGGCTATAGTCCATGGGGTCTCAAAGAGTCCGACACGAGTGTGCGACTAACACGCACAGTGAAGTGTAGATATACTGTACAGCTGTAGTTGGCTGAGGACTTACTATGTGCTAGGCTTCTTGCTAAATGCTTCATCTGATAAAGGTTTTATCATCTCCATTTTACATGTAGAAATTAAGGCTGAGAGATGTTAATGGGACCCAGGTCTCCCAGCTAGAAACTGGTTCCAAGCTGAGTCTGGATTTGAACTTAGGCCCACTGATGCCAAACTGTGAATATATCCATTTAAACTGCACTGCCTTCCTTCAGATTAAGTAACTGCCACAGAATGATTACTACACAATAAAGTCTCTCCTTTAGTATGTCTGGGAGAGAGAGCTATAAGTATACAAGGAAATTTCCATTGTGCTTTTCTTATGGAAATGGATGAATACTTGGTCAGTTGCTCCCTTTTATTGATATGACCCAAGTTATTTTCAATGCAGGGTACACTGGTGTCAGTGAACCTGGTACAGTTTTTTTCTGGTGAGAAATTTCACAGTGTATATCAAAAGCCTTAAATACGTGCTTGTTATCTGACCCAGTGATTCCATATAGTAAGGATTTACTTTAAAATAACTGATCAAGTTCTCAAAGTTATATGTATCAGGTCAGTATATATATTCCTCATGCAGAATTCTGTGTGTATGGGTTAGGGATGACAATCCATGAGGAATTCTGTGTGGAATGGGTTAGGGATGACAATCTTTCTGGAAGGCAGTCGTGAAGAGACTCTTGCATGGTGCTTTACATAAAATTAAGCCAACTTGATTGTTTATACAAAAGGAGAAAGAAGAATGGATTCATCTGTTCTTCCCCATCCACCTTCCTGGATTTGCCACAATCTGAAGATGTTTCTAGCAGTGTTATTTAACACAAGTGAAAAATTAGGAACCACTTAAATACTCACGGGACTTTCCAGGTGGCCCTAAGTGGTGAACAACCCACATGCCAGTGCAGGAGACGCCGGAGACTCCAGTTTGATCCCTGGGTTGGGAAAACCCCAATGGGAGGAAATCACAACCCATTCCACTATTCTTGCCTGGAGAATCCCATGGACAGAGAGGAGCCTGGCAAGCTATGATCCATAGAGTCAAAAAGAATTGGACACAACTGAAGCAACTTTGCACTAAAATACTCACAGTAAGGAACTGGTTAAATTATGAGCCACCTATCCAGTCAAATAATATCCTGGCATTAAAATAATGCCCATCATATCTTGTTAAATAAGATATGCTCATATCTTTAAATAAAGATATGGTATGGGCCCATACCATTAAATAAGCTTTGCGCATCATATCTTGTTAAATAAGCTTGTATGTTGCAATAGCAGGGATAAGATGATCCCATTCTGGTTAGAAAACAAACAACTGTTTGGAATGAGAGGCTTCAGCCACTAAGGGTTGAGAAATCACAGTGGGTAATATCTGAATATGACAATATTACTTTAAAGTAAGGCTTAGGGAGACTTCTCAAAAAACTTTCCATCTGTTGTCTCTTCATGTCCTGAATTCTTCACAGACTGCCTTCTGAAAGGACCTGTTTCTTCTCTGGGCCTGAAAAGGGGAAGAGAGTCTTCCTCAGTTTTTGGCTAAAGGTTCTCTAACACATGTCTTTTCCTATGTATGTCTGAATAACTTGAGATTTACTCTCATCTCGAGCTTCCTGTGCTGTGTGCTGCGCTTAGTTGCTCTGTCGTGTCTGACTCTTTGCGACCCCAGGGACTGTAGCCCACCACGATCCTCTGTCCATTGGATTCTCCAGGCAAGAATACTGGAGTGGGTTTCTATGCCCTTCTCCTCTAGCTTCCTACTCTTTGAATAAATATAAATCTGCTAGGGCCCTCCTTGGGTTCTAGAGGAAAAATTGCTACCAGCAAGGCAAAACTGGCCCTCAAATGTATTTTGTTTGGCTTTTACTGTTTTTTTTTTTTTTTTAAAGCCATGTGAATTATACGATCAATATTAAAGACTAGATTTCATATAAAAATATGGGTTTTTAGTTTTCCTTAGAAAAAGCATCAGTATATCTGGCAGCACTGAGTTCCAGTGCCCATCAACAGAATATGGATCAGTTCCTGATCTTTTCAGTTTTATCAGGTGTCTTCTGTTTACCCCAGTCCTCAGCACTCCCTGTTATTTTCCTTCCATTCTGCTTGTGCTTCCAACCTGGATTCTGTAGATGTGTGATTTTGCAACTTCTCTATGCTAGACTCTTTTTAGCTCAGCTGTATATCCTTAACCTTTATACCAGTGGCCTGAGAAAGTTAACAGATTTGCTTCATTTGCTTATATTCTTGGCATTTTTGGGTAGGTACATCAATCATCTCAATAGACATGGGATTGAGCAAGCTCTGGGAGTTGGTCAAAGACAGGGAAGTCTGGCCTGCTGCAGTCCATGGGGTCGCAAAGAGTCAGACACAACTGAGCAACTAAACTGAACTGAAACCAGTCAAATGAAAACATCTATATATACTGACCACAGTAAGTACGTAGATGCTTTCATCGTACTTACTGTGGTGAGTGTATAATGTCTGAGGACATTAGGAGTTACAAGACGTGCTTTATACTCTTGGGTGGCTTATTCTCCATTTGTGGAGGATGTATACGTACAGTGGAGGATAGCAATTGGTACTAAATGCCTAGTGTCCAGAGTGTCTGGTTAGAGGGTGTAGGTTTTTTGGTGGCAGTGGGCAGGACTGTGGATGACAATCCTAGAAAATGAGATTGGTCAGGGGAAGTTCTAAGGAAGGAAGACCTTAGCCTGTATTTGAAAGTTGGCAGAATCTGGTGACTCACAATCTTTATTGTGCACGTGAATTTTATAGAACTTCAGCTTTTCAATGGGCTTCCCTTGTGTCTCAGCTGGTAAAGAAGCTGCCTGCAATGCGGGAGACCTGGGTTCAATCCCTGGATTGGGAAGATCCCCTGGAGAAGGGAAAGGGTACCCACTCTAGTATTCTGGCCTTGAAAAGAGTTCAGACATGCCTGAGTGACTTTCACTTTCACTTTCAACTTTTCACGCTGTACTCAGAGATAGTGATTCAAGAGGGCTGAGGTGGGACCAAGAATATTGTTGTTGTTTAGTCGATTCATTGTGTCTGACTCTTTTGACCCCGTGGACTGTAGCCCACCAGACTCCTCTGTCCGTGGGATTTCCCAGGCAACAATAGTGGAGTGGGGTTGCCATTTCCTATTCCAGGGGATTGAACCAGCATCTCCCACAATGGCAGGTGGATTCTTTACTGCTGATCCACCAGGGAAGCCCAGGACCAAGAATCAGTTCAGTTCAGTCACTCAGTCGTGTCTGGCCAAGAATACTCATCTCAGCTATGCATGGCAGGGTGATTCTGATGTCCCAGACAACAATACTGAAGTGAGTTGTCATGCTGTCTTTCAGGGGATTTTCCCAGCCTGGGGATCAAACCCACATCTCCTGCAGCTCCTGCATTGCAGGCAGATTCTTTACTCACTGAGCCATTTTTTATATATAGTAGTGTGTATATTTCAGGGCTTCCCAAGTGGCTCAGTTAATAAAGAATCCGCCTGCAATACAGGAGACACAGGCAGACACCAGTACGATCTGTGGGTCGGGAAGATCCCCTGGAGGAGGGCATGGCAACCCACTCCAGTATTCTTGCCTGGAGAATCCCATGTACAGAGGAGCCCAGCAGGGCAACAATCCAAAGGGTCACAAAGAATCAGACGTGACTGAGCATGCATTCATTCCTGTATAAAACAGATAAATAATAAGAACCTACTGCGTAGCACAGAGAACTCTATTAGATACTCTGTAATAACCTTTATGGGAAAAGAATCTTAAAAGAATAGAGACATGTACATGTATAACTGATTCAGTTTGCTGTATGCATGAAACTAGTGAAACATTGCCAATCAACTATACTTCAATAAAAAACTAATAAAAACATTTTTTAAATGAGGAAATCAAGTGGGGAATATCTCTTCCAGAGTTACTGGCTTCTGAGCTTCCTACCTCCCCTAACTGTATTTTTTTTAAAAATCTGTCATCCTTACTTGTGAGAAAAAAGGAAACGTTCTTTCTAGAACACCCCTTTTCCCAGTTTTGCTCCCTTAGTCAATTCCCAGGAACGCCCTTACCCGACAAACCTCCAATCAGCTAAATTTTACAGCCTCTAAATTCCATACTCACATCCTTACCTCTGTTTATTTCACCCTCCCACCCTCCCCAGTTCCTTCAGTGTGGCCCATGTATGTCAGAGTCCCCCCGCCATGCTTATTAGAGATGCGTATTCTTGGTCCTGGGCTTCCCTAGTGGATCAGCAGTAAAGAATCCACCTGCCATTGCGGGAGATGCTGGTTCAATCGGGAAGATCCCCTGGAATAGGAAATGGCAACCCCACTCCGCTATTGTTGCCTAGGAAATCCCATGGACAGAGGAGTCTGATGGGCTATATAGTCCATAGGGTCGCAAAGAGTAGAACATGACTGCAGCGACTGAGCATGTGTATATGTCTATCCCAATCTCCCAATTTTTCCCTCCTTTTTCATTTTTAATGGAAATAGTTATATATGGGACAATACTGATTTTTAAAAATGTAATAATTAATAGTTAACTAGCAGGCAGTTGCTACTTCAAGTGCTTAATCAGTTAAATTGGATTAACGGTTTAACAGACTGCTGCATTACTGAGTAACTGTGCACTATTTATAGTTGAAAACAAAACAGATGTCTTAATTCCCACCATGTTTTAGTGGAATAAACATTGAACTGGGGGTCAGGGTTTTTGCCCCAACACATCATATGGTAACTGGTTTATGGTTGGTTGGCACTCAGTAAATACTTGTCACATTTTCTTAGCTAAAAGGTGTTTGATGTTTGTGGTTCTTCATTCCTGGGGGGAAAAAGGAATTTGATTAGGTTAGTAGTTTTCTGCAGTATCAAATTCCTTACTGTGTCTCAGTGTCACTTTCAAAACTGAGAGAGACCAAGAGGTCAGTTGGAGAAGGAAATGGCAGCCCACTCCAGTTTTCTCGCCGGGAGAATCCCATGGACAGAGGAGCCTGGTGGACTATAGTCCATGGAATCTCGAAGAATCAGACACGACTGAGCAACTAACACAAAAGGTCAGTGTGGAAGGATGCCCACCTTGACCTCAAAACATCTTCTCATTTGTTTTTTGTATTTCTTTTTCTTTTTATGGAGTTTTTCTTCATACAATCTTGTTTGAAAAAACAAGAGACTTCCATTTCAAAGCAAACAGAATAACAACATCAACAGTAGTAAGTTTAAAAGTCTCTGAAGTATTGAAGAAGTGATTTGATTCAATTCCACACATATTTACAAGCCTCCGTGCAGAGCTTTAATACCTAATTCTCATGACTCATTGAGCATAAATGAGTTACAATGTTTTTCTCTTCTGCTTTAGTTTTTGGAGTATGACCAACCTAGACAGCATAATAAAAAGCAGAGATACTACTTTGCCAACAATGGTCCATCTAGTCAAGGCTATGGTGTTTCCAGTAGTCATGTCTGGATGTGAGAGTTGGACTATAAAGAAAGCTGAGTGCTGAAGAACTGATGCTTTTGAACTGTGGTGTTGGAGAACACTCTTGAGAGTCCCTTGGACGGCAAGGAGATCCAACCAGTCCATCCTAAAGGAAATCAGTCCTGAATAAAGCGTCTTTTAATCTCATGGCTGCAGTCACCATCTGCAGTGATTTTAGAGCCCAAAAAATAAAGTCAGCCACTGTTTCCACTGTTTCTACATCTATTTGCCATGAAGTGATGGGACTGGATGCCATGATCTTTGTTTTCTGAATGTTGAGCTTTAAGCCAACTTTTTCACTCTCCTCTTTCACTTTCATCAACAGGCTCTTTAGTTGTTCTTCACTTTCTGCCATAAGGGTGGTGTCATCTGCATATCTGAGGTTACTGATATTTCTCCTGGCAAACCTGATTCTAGCTTGTGCTTCCTCCAGCCCAGCATTTGTCATGATGTACTCTGCATACAAGTTAAATAAGCAGGGTGACAATATACAGCCTTGACGTACTCAGTTTCCTATTTGGAACCAGTCTGTTGTTCCATGTCCAGTTCTAACTGTTGCTTCCTGACCTGCATACAGATTTATCAAGAGGCAGGTCAGGTGGTCTGGTATTCCCATCTCTTGAAGAGTTTTCCAGTTTATTGTGATGCACACAGTCAAAGGCTTTGGCGTAGTCAGCCAAGCAGAAATAGATATTTTTCTGGAACTTTCTTGCTTTTTCAGTGATCCAGCAGATGTTGGCAATTTGATCTCTGGGTCCTTTGACTTTTCTAAAACCAGCTTGAACATCTGAAAGTTCATGGTTCACGTATTGCTGAAGCCTGGCTTGGAGAATTTTGAGCATTACTTTACTAGCGTGTGAGATGAGTACAATTGTGCAGTACTTTGAGCATTCTTTGGCATTGCCTTTCTTTGGGATTGGAATGAAAACTGACCTTTTCCAGGCCTGTGGCCACTGCTGAGTTTTCCAAATTTGCTGGCATATTGAGGGCAGCACTTTCACAGCATCATCTTTCAGGATTTGAAATAGCTCAACTGGAATTCCATCACTTCCACTAGCTTTGTTCGTAGTGATGCTTCCTAAGGCCCACTTGACTTCACATTCCAGGATGTCTTGCTCTAGGTGATTGGGAGTGATCACACCATCGTGATTATCTGGGTTGTGAAGATCTTTTTTGTATAGTTCTGTGTATTCTTGCCATGTCTTCTTGATATCTTCTGCTTCTGTTAGGTCCATACCATTTCTGTTCTTTATTGAGCCCATCTTTGCATGAAATGTTCCCTTGGCATTTCTAATTTTCTTGAAGAGATCTCTAGCCTTTCCCATTCTGTTGTTTTCCTCTGTTTCTTTGCATTGATCACTGAGGAAGGCTTTCTTGTCTCTCTTTGGTATTCTTTGGAACACTGCATTCAAATGGGTATATCTTTCCTTTTCTCCTTTGCCTTTCACTTCTCTTCTTTTCACAGCTATTTGTAAGGCCTCCTTAGACAACCATTTTGCTTTTTTGCATTTGTTTTTCTTGGCGATGGTCTTGTTCCCTGTCTTCTGTACAATGTCACGAACCTCCATCCATATTTCATCAGGCACTCTGTCTATCAGATCTAGTCCCTTATATCTATTGCTCACTTCCACTATATAATTGTTAGAGATTTGATTTAGGTCATACCTGAATGGTCTAGTGGTTTTCCTTACTTTTTCCAGTTTAAGTCTGAATTTGGCAATAAGGATCTGAGCCACAGTTAGCTCCCAGTCCTGTTTTTGCTGACTGTATAGAACTTCTCCATCTTTGGCTGCAAATAATATAATCAATCTGATTTCAGTGTTGGCCATCTGGTGATGTCCATGTGTAGAGTCTTCTCGTGTTGTTGGAAGAGGGTGTTTGCTATCTTCAGTGCGTTCTCTTGGCAGAACTCTATTAGCCTTTGCCCTGCTTCATTCTGTACTCTAAGGCCAAATTTGCCTGTTACTCCAGGTGTTTCTTGACTTCCTACTTTTGCATATATAAATACTCGGGCTCCCCTGGTGGCGCAGAAGGTAAAGAATCTGCCTGCAGTGCGGGACACCTGGGTTTTGATCCCTGGGTTGGGAAGATACCCCGGAGGAGGGCATCACAACCCACTCCAATATTCTTGCCTGGAGAATCCCATGGTCAGAGGTGGTGGGCTACAGTCCATGGGGTCACAGAGTCAGACTGAGCAACTCAGCACAGTACAGCACATATAAATACTCAACATCATTCAGTTTCCAGAGATGCATCCTGTGTAGCAGAACTATTAATAGTGAACTAGTCTTTTTATAATCATAATTTTATTAGTGGAATGGGGAATACAGCTCTTAGCAACAGCTTTCTGGAAATTCATTTTGTGTAATTGAAGAACAGTTAACCTTTTTTAAATGGAAGGGATGTGCAAATATTCTATCATTAGTATTTATAAATATATATCCCCAGGCAAAATTTGGGGTAATGCTTTTTTAAAGGGCTCAATAATTACATATCTGTAATGAGAAGCATTTGTCTCTGAAATAAATTAACTAATTACTAGATCTTTTCATCACAAAAATGCTTAAGCATGCAAAGTTTAAAAAAAATACAGCTGAAATTTTAATTTTGACTTCCAAGGGCCTGGCTAAATAAAACTGAAAAAACGAATACCGGAAAAGCTTATTTACTTGAAAGCGCCAAAGCTGCTTTTGATTCAGCTGCATCTGAACATGCATCATTATTTTGCATGTTTATCTTGGTGCCATACTTGCTAGGAATTTGCTTGTGGGAAGTTGGCAGTCTCTAGTTGAAATAATAAAGTGGGGTACAGAGATAAAGAGATGTGCATCTGAAGAATACGGTTGGAGGGTTGGGGGCTTAATTGATGGACTGGTTAGAATGTAATTAGGTCCTTGAGCAGGGCAGTGCAATTAAATACGTCAAGGAGGGCATAATTAGATGGGTGGCTGAATGGTATAATTACATTCATAAGAGGGGGGGCTGTAATTAGATGTGAGGCAGGGGGTGTATTTAGATGCTTAGACTGAGGATATAATTAACATAGGGATGAGAAATTAAATTATGTGTGTGGGTGAAGCATAATTATATGTGGGAGTCCATGTGGATATGTGGGTGAGGGTACATAGAAATGAATGGTTTGGACTGCAGTTAGGTGTGAGTTCATCTTCTTTTGGACAAAAACTTGATATTTTCATCAAGTAAGGGCAAGCATATGTTTTGACTTCATGAGTAATAACAGCTGACATCTAGTGACAGCCTTTCAGGCCATTCTAAAGGGCTGCAAATCGAACCCCCCTGTTTTTCTATTAGAACTTGAGACCCACATCCAACAATGACATTGATTATTCTTCTTAATCATGGCACTTTACGGTGTTCTAAGTACTGAAAGATTTGGTAAATTTTCCAGCTTGAAAACACAACTGCATGACAAGGAAGACTTACTTTTCCTTCCTATCAAAGAGGAGTTTGAAAGGTAACAAAAAAGATTTCCCTTGAATTGTGAAAATAGAAATGCCAACTCTTCTAGCTAAAAGTATCAGTGTAAAGTTACGTGCGTAACAAAACCAACAAAATTTCGCTTGACAGCCTCATCTTTTTTTGTTTGTTTATGAAACCATGTTTATTCAGAAATATTTATGGCATTTCTCCCCTTCCCTCCAAGTATAAAAGCAACAAGGTGAGGAATAGAGGTTATAGATACAGTAGGGATAGAAGAAAGAGGGAGAGAAGAGGGAGAGAAGAAAGCTAGACGAGGAAGAATCTAGAGTAGCGGGTAAGTGAAAATCACTCAGTGAGTCTGAGAAACTTATATTGAATCAGTGAAGTATGGTGAGAATTATAATAACCTAAGTATCCTATATTAAACTTGAAACAGTGGTGTCTTTTGTTGCCATCTTCAAAAGCAAGAGGGCATTTTAAAATACAAGTTCAGAAGCTGGCTTGCTTAACTATAAAGCCATAAGTAAAAGCACAAAATATGCCCCAGGCCTTTAGGTGGAAGAAAAATGTCACAAGGCCCAGCACTATGGTAATTCTAGTTTGACCTCATAGGGTCAAACACTCTCCTGCTCAATTCAAAGGAGGACCTAGTGATGTAAGCCTGAAATCTTCTCAAAGAAGGTGGTCTTTTCCCCCTCTCTCACTTCCCTTTGATTATAAAATTGTAGTCCACTTAATCCTGGGGGCAGAGCCCCCTTGCCTGCCCATTTGCATCTCTCACAAGCATCCTATATTAATACATCTACTCCTTGTCTATCAAAAACATACAAGTTTATTGCTTACAGAAATTTCTTGATATTAAAGTGTTTTAATTGGCCACTAGTCTGCTTAATCTAATTCAGTCTGTTACTTAATTTTCCTAATGCTAGGCACCCCAGAGCCGCTTCTCACCTTTTGAGAGCCTAAGTTATTTCTGGTTGAACTCCACTGTAGAAAGAATCTAAGTGGGACACTTACAAGATTTCAAACTTTTTGACTTCCTGGTGTTCCTACTTCTGCTGCTGTTGCTGCTGCTGCTAAGTCGCTTCAGTCATGTCTGACTCTGTGCGACCCCACAGATGGCAGCCCACCAGGCTCCGCCATCCCTGGGATTCTCCAGGCAAGAACACTAGAGTGGGTTGCCCTTACCTTCTCCAATGCATGAAAGTGAAAAGTGAAAGTGAAGTTGCTCAGTCATGCCCGACTCTTAGCAACCCCATGGACTGCAGCCTACCAGGCTCCTCCATCCATGGGATTTTCCAGGCAAGAGTACTGGAGCCTAGATCTAAGGTTGTGCTTGCACGCTAAGTTCCTTCAGTCGTGTCCGAGTCTTTGTGACCCTATGGACTATAGCCCACCTGGTTCCTCTGTCCATGGGATTCTCCAGGTAAGAACACTGGAGTAGATTGCTAGGCCCTTCTCCAGGGGACATTCCTGACCAGGGATTGAACCCGTGTCTGCTGCAGCTCCTGCATTGGCAGGTGGGTTCTTTACCTTAGTGCCACCTGGGAAGCCCCTGGCTTTAAAGTTAGTTATATTTATTACTTCGATGTAGAGACATTACAGCCTGCAACCTAGTCCTCAGTTTTGCCCTACCGTGGTTCTGTAGAACACTTTTTATTCTTTGATTCTGAGTTTACATCAGTGTGTGATGCTAGTTTTTTACACTGAATGCCTAAAAGTTACCCTCTCTCTCCAAGACTGTTGTAACTTAATTTTCAGTCAGAGGCACTCTTACTGAAATGTTCTATATTCCCGTGAGAATAATTAACGGCAACATTTTTTAGCCCAGTTCTTTCTATATTAAATGGTTTGCATGTTTCTTTTTTCCCATGCCTGTCCTTCCTCCCCTCTTTCCAAGGCCAGCTCAAGCTCCTAAGAGTTTTAGAGATTGATGGTGGTCGACTCAGTCCTCCACAGAGGTAGTGTAATTATCATTCAGGACATCTAGTTAGGTCTGTGGGATGGAAGAGGAGTAAGTGATCGTGGTCACTGTGTCTTACTACTTTGTTGTCTTGTGTGGATTGCCCATGAGGAGGAGGCAGAAGTCAGGCACTTGGCTTTGGACATGACTTGTTAAATAAGGCTTTTAAGGGCTTCCCTGGTGGCTCAGCTGGTAAAGAATCCACTTGCAATGCAGGAGACCCCGCTTCGATTCCTGGGTCGGGAAGATCCGCTGGAGAAGGGATATGTTACCCACTCCAGTATTCTTGGGCTTCCCTTGTGGCTCAGCTGGTAAAGAATCTGCCTGCAATGCGGGAGATCTGGGTTAGACCCCTGGGTTGGGACGATCCCCTGAGAAGGGAAAGGCTACCCATTCCAGTATTCTGGCCTGGAGAATTCCATGGGGTCGCAAAGAGTTGGACATGACTGAGCGACTTTCACTTTTCAAATAAAGCTTTTATTCATTTAATTATAAAATCCATTCCTGGATCCTCTGGAGCTATTTATGTAAGGCAGGAAGAACCGGGTTTAAGTTCTTCAGTTTTTAATAGCCTTTGTCAAAAGTCGTATTCTCAGCCAGGAATATTTTCACAGTTGGCATTTGTGGTTTTTATCTGAAAAAGTCTTCCAGCCTGTAACAAGTCTTTTTACCTTCATTCATGCCATAAGACATCAGCGACTCTAATTTTTGTCTTTTTTTTTTAATCTTGGCATCTGGTCCGATCACTTCATGGGAAATAGATGGGGAAACAGTGGAAAAAGTGTCAGACTTTATTTTTTGGGGCTCCAAAATTACTGCAGATGGTGATTGCAGCCATGAAATTAAAAGACGCTTACTCCTTGGAAGGAAAGTTATAACCAACCTAGATAGCATATTGAAAAGCAGAGACATTACTTTGCCAACAAAGGTCTGTCTAATCAAGGCTATGGTTATTCCAGTGATCATGTATGGATGTGAGAGTTGGACTGTGAAGAAAGCTGAGCACCGAAGAATTGATACTTTTGAACTGTGGTGTTGGAGAAGACTCTTGAGAGTCCCCTGGACTGCAAGGAGATCCAACCAGTCCATTCTGAAGGAGATCAGCCCTGGGATTTCTTTGGAAGGAATGATGCTAAAGCTGAAAGTCCAGTACTTTGGCCACCTCATGCAAAGAGTTGACTCATTGGAAAAGACTCTGATGCTGGGAGGGATTGAGGGCAGGAGGAGAAGGGGATGACAGAGGATGAGATGGCTGGATGGCATCACTGACTCGATGGACATGAGTCTGGGTGAACTCCGGGAGTTGGTGACGGACAGGGAGGCCTGGCATGCTGCGATTCATGGGCTTGCAAAGAGTCGGACACGACTGAGCAACTGACCTGAACAGAACTGAAGATTATCTAATAGGCCAGAAATCTCAACTGTCTTTCTTATGCCTAAAAACTGTAGTCCTCAGGTCCCAGCGTCATTTCCTCAGAAAGATCTTTTTCTTAACCTTATATAACACTCTATACTTTCCTATTTGTTAAATTTTGTTTCCTGTTTCCATGAGCAAGATATATGTCAGGTTTGTTCATCAGTCCCTTTCCAGAATTCAAAACAGCTCCTGCTCCTTAACAGGGCTCAACAAATAATTGTTGAATTAAAGGCAAACCAGGCATCAGAGCTATTTAAGAAGAGACACAGAGAGTGTAGGCTATGGACAGTGATGAGGATGAGGTAATCTCAGAAGCAAGATTCTGAATGGCTTCATTAATTGACTCTTATTTAGAGAGTGGTGGAATTTGTGTTTGTTCTTAAAGTTTGGAGATTAAATTATATATCCATTATGGCAGAAGATTTAAATAGACATTTTTTCCAAAGAAGACATACAGATGGCCAATGGTCACATGAAAAGATGTTCAACATTGCTAATTATTAGAGAAGTACGAGTCAAAACTATGGTGAGGTACCACCTCACGGTGGTCAGAGTAACCACCATTGAAAAAATCTATAAACAGTAAGTGCTGAAGAGGATGTGGAAAAAAGGTAACCATCCTACAGTGCTGGTGGGAATGCAAATTGGTGCAGCCATTGTGAAAAGCAGTGTGGCGATTCCTCAAAAAACTAAAAATGGAGTTGTCATGTGATCCAGTTATTCCATTCCTGGGCATATGTCCGGGCAAAGTGATAATTCAAAAAGATACGTGCACCCCTAAATTCATAGCAGCACTATGCACAATAACCAAGACATGGGAACAACCTAAATGTTCATCAAAAGACAATGGATAAAGAAGATGGAATACTGCTCAGCCATAAAAAAGAATGAAATAATACAATCTGCGGCAATATGGATGGACCTAGAGATGATCATACTAAGTGAAGTAAGTCAGACAGAGAAGAACAAATACGTGATATTGCTTATATGTGGAGTCTCAAATACGCCACGAGTGAACTTAACCTACGAAACAGAAACAGGCTCACAGACGTGAGAACAGATTTGTGGTTGCCAAGGGGAAGGGGGAATGGGGAAGGGATGAAGTAGGAGTTTGGGATCAGCAGATGCAAACTATTATACACAGTATGGATAAAGAACAAAATCCATCTGTATAGCACAGGGAACTATATTCAGTATCTTGTGACAGACCATAATGAAAAAGAATATAAGTAAGGAATGTATGTATATGTGTAACTGAATCACTTTGCTGTACAGCAGAAGTTAACACTGTAAATCAACTGTATTTCAATAAAATATATTTTAAAAATAAATAAAATAATATATCCATTATGATGTTAAGAAAATGCCACTGTTTAGGGCAGACACTGTTTCAAGTAGATTGGATGCTCAACAGAACTCTTCGGATTAAATATAAATAATTAGCTTATTGAGCAAGCTGTTGATCATCTCATCTATTCTTAATTTGTGTGTAGAGCAGTGAGCAAAAAAAAAAATATGGTATTTGGAATGATTCATACAAATATGTGCATTTAAAAACTCATTGACTGGGCTCCCTGGTGATCCAGTAGTTGAGTCTACCTTGCAATGCAGGGGACACTGGTTCAATCCTTGGTCCAGGAAGATCGCACGTGCTGCAGGACAGCTAAGCCTGTGCAGCACAGCTGCTGAGCCCGTGCTCTAGAGCCCGGGAGCCACAACTACTGAGCTCGTGTGCTGTGACTACTGAAACCTGTGCATGCTGGAGCCTGTGCTCTGCAACAAGAGAAGCCACTGCAATGAGAAGCTGGTGTGCTGCACCTAGAGAGTAGTCCCTGCTCTCCAAAACTAGAGAAAACTCGTGCACAGCAACAAAGACCCAGCACAGCCAAAAGTAAAAATAATAAATAAATAAGATAAATAATTATTAAAAAAAAACTTCTTTGGTCAAGTAGATACACCCTCAAAGGGCCAATGATAAAAAGTGCTTTGTTTAAAATCTATATAAAACCTTTGAAATAGCAAGCCCCTCACACAAGGATAAACTACGTGTAATAGTAGGGATCCAGCAATGTAATGATATTTTTTCTCCAGAGAATTTAGTTTTTTAGTGTTTAGTAATGTACTAATCTCATTTATATAGGATTTCAGAGTTTTCTGAGAAGTTTCAACACCTCAGTTCATTTTTAATTTTCATAATCATACTGAGAGACAGATGGGAATGGTTATTATCATGCCTGACTTCCAGTGAAGCACTGAGAGTTTGAGGGGCCTGGCAAACCATAATCTGAATCCAGATGGTTAATATAATATAGTCATTAAGAAGATGGCCATTAACAGATGGAAGAGTGATAGGTGAAAAAACGTGGACAAAGATTTATAAGGTGAATTGGTGGTCATGCAATATTTTGAGCCCATGGCTGTAATCAATTCGCCTAATCCAGTCTTTCATTTAGAGTAGTACTTTTAAGGTTAGCACGAGGAGTGTTGTAGCATAGTGCTGTGTTCTCAGATCTAGTAGATATTTTCTTACATGGATGCAAGGAGATACCTTTGAAAAGAAAGAATGAAGTTAGTACCTTAATAAAAATACTCCTTAACAGAATCACAATCTTTATGTGGAAATGGACTATCCAAAACATTATCAGTTCTTTCTGTGTGGATGCGTATGTGCTAAGTTGCTTCAGTTGTGTCTACTCTTTGTGACCCTATGAACTGTAGCCCATCAGGTTCCTCTGTCCATGGGATTCTCCAGGCAAGAATACAGGAGCAGGTTGCCATGCCCTCCTCCAGGGGATCTTCCCAACCCAGGGATTGAAACCACATCTCTTAGTTTCCTGCGTTGGCAGGTGGGTTCTTTACCACTAGCACCAACTGGGAAGCCCCCCTTTCTGTGTAATAAACAACCAAATGGAGAACACCTTGTTCACACATCATTCTAATAAGCATTGACCATTGCCAAGATGAGATATTCTGCATCTTAAATAGAATAATGGTAGTATTATCTCAATTAGTTAAAAAAAAATTCACAGTATTTTCCCTATTAAGTTTTTCCTTTTTAAACTTTGGTGAGCTCTTCTGTTTGCTGCTGCCAATGCCCTGAAGAGTGCACTCAGGGCACTGGAGAAATAGTTATTGAAATGAAATTGCTGTGTGAGGGCCAGTATTGACCAAATGAAGAGGAAGTAAGCAAATATTACCAGCTCCAACTCATAAATGGCTTCCTCCTCAACCAGACTTCAGTTCAAAGGCTTTGAAAAGTATATATATTTATATACATATATACATACAGAAGGGGCTTCCCTGGTGGCTCAGACAGTAAAGTGTCTGCCTGCAATGCAGGAGACCTAGTTCAGTCCCTGAGTCGGGAAGATCCCCTGGAGAAGGAAATGGTAACGCACTCCAGTATTCTTGCTCGGAAAATCCGATGGACAGAGGAGCCTAGTAGGTTACAGTCCATGGGGTCGCAAAGAGTCAGACACGACTAAGTGGCTTCACTTTATACATAGAGGAAGATTACATATGTATGTGTGTGTGTTCAGTCTTGTCCGACTCATTTGCAACCCCACAGACTGTAGCCCACCAGGCTCCTCTGTCCATGGGATTTCCCAGGCAAAATGGAGTGGGTTGCCATTTCCTCCTCCAGGGGATCTTCTCGATCCAGGAATCAAACCGACGTCTCTTGCATTGGCAGGCAGATTCTTTACCACTAGGGTCACCTCAAATAGGTAAACACCATAGAAAATAGGTAAATTTTCTGCCATAAGATCATCTGTGTTAAGACAGATTTTGAGAATCACTCTTTTACCATATATTCCCCAAAACTCATGGAATCTGAGTATTCTGCGGCTTTAACAAGTCAGTAACCTTGCTAGGAGAAGGAAAAAGGTGAAAGAAGAGGGGGAAGGGTAATGGGGGAACCACCATGCTAGTAGCTTGGTGAAATGCTTTACCTCTGTCGTTTCATGTAATCCTATGCAGGATGTTCCCTCTTTAGAGACAGGAAGTGAAATGTCAAGGGGTCCCAAAATCTGGAAGTTAGGAGGTAGTATTTGTGCCCAGGTTTATGCTGTTACTACTGCTTTCCAGATTTGCATGTTCTGTGCCCAGATTCTTGTTCAGAAAACTGAGATTGCCAGTCAATCTGGTCCAGGGACTTTTCCTTAACAACGGGGGTGGGGTGGGGGTCTGGAAGTGGGGCTTAAGTTGACTTTTACAAAGCAAACTAAATATTAGTTGAGCATGAGTGAGACCGTACTTTTCATATAAACTATATAAGAATAGTTGCAAATATCCACATATTACTCACTGTACTCCGATCAGGCTTCCATCCTCACTTCTGAACCAGATCTGTCCTGGTGAAGGTTACCATTGACCTCTGTGTTCAAAATCCCATGGCAATTTTCAGCTCTTATTTTATATAATCTATCAATAGCATTTGCTGCAGTTTTCTCCTGTTCTTCTTGAGTATCTTTAGGTTACTTTTAAAAAAAGAAAAAACTTACTTCTAAGACACATTACTTTCCTGTTTTTTTTTTCTCCTCCATTGACCACTCCTCAGTGTCTTTTACCTATTTCTTCTCAGTCTCCTAATTTCTTTCTTGGAGCATCTGGAGATTCAGATCTAAGACCTCCTCTCTTTCCTGTCTAAACTCGCTCACCAGGTAGTCCTCTGATTTTAAATACCAATTGTATGCTTTCTATCTTCAGGAGAAATAGGTTCCCTGACTGTATTCTCATATATTCAACTGCTTATTTGACATCACCACTTAAATGGCTTATGGAGATTTCATATTTTATGTCCTTAAAAGTGAACTCCAAATCATCTCACCCAGACCTGCCTCTCTGTTATTGTCCACGTCACAGTAAACGGCAAGTCCCTCTTTGCAGTTGTCTGAGCCCCGGCCTTGGCATTGTTCTTGATTCTTCCCTTATCCTATTTTCATTGCAGCTCTGGTCAGCTCTTCCTCCAAAACATCTCCAGAATCTGCTTACTTCTTGCCACCCCCACTGCTCTGACTGTAGCCCAGGCCACCATAATCTCTAGCCTGTCATTTCAGGAGACTGGTCTCTCTTTCTGTGCGTGACATCTTGCAGCCTATTCACCCAGCAGCAGAGTGATTGTTCTAGAATATGACAGAATGCCACTCCTTTGCTCACCCTACCTTGACTTGATTCTCATCTGAGAATAAAACTTAGAGTCTTTACAGTATCCTCCAAAGCCCTTAGAATTTATTCCCCAACCTTCCTACCAGCTAAGTCTCTGATCTCTTCTCCTCTGTCCCTTGCTTACTCATCTCCAGACACAGTGACCTCTTTCTCTTCATTTAAAACCCAGGAATGTCCCTCTTCCGTCTGCCCCAGCGACTCCCCCAGGTACCTGAAAGGCTCACTACCCCCTCACTTTCAAGGGATTTGCTTCCATATCTCCTGACCACCCTAGTTCAATGGCAGGTTTTCTTCAAAAGTATTTCCTGATTTTCTCATGCCAGTGATTTCTTTCTCTCCACCATATGATATTCTGTTTATTTTATTCATTTGTCTTTATCATCCATTTTCCACTGGAATCTGACCTCCTTGTGAACAGGGATTATTATATCCTGGTCACCCAGGACAGTGCTTGGAACATAGTAGGAACTCAGTAAATATTTGTGGAATAAAAGGGCAGTTAACTTGAGCATAAATACCTTAATCTACATCTAGCAAATTACAGATCTGACTTGTGTATTTCTAGTATTGATTCAAATCTTCCTCCCAGGAGTGAGTGAGAAAAATGCCATGTATCATCCTGGCTCATCCGGGAGAGCTGGAGTGCAGCCCTTTTCCTGACCCTCCTTCTCTGTATCCTGCTCTGGAGGTCACTGGACAGTCTCCGGAAAGCCTTTCCATCTGCAGGCATATGCTTAACACTGCAGTTTCAGTGCTGTATCTTCATTACCTTTATTGTCAGAGCTCTGCCTGTTCCTTTTACAAACTAGAAATCAAGGAAGTTAAATTTCCTTCTTGAGCTTTGCTGAGTGCCCCTCAGCTCCCAGTGACTATGTACATTCCTGGAATTTCATTTTTCTGCTTTAATTATTTATACCTATGTGCATATGGTCATATAATCATTTATTCTTTTGGTGTAATCCATATGATGCCCTCAGATTCATCAACAGTGGTGACTTAATATGGTCATGGTTGTTTTATACAGATGTAAGGTCTTCCGCCAGAGACTGCCAGCCACTGTGCCTGGTTTCAGCAAGCAGGAAATGCTGTGCTGGTGGTTCTTGCTGACCCAGCTAAAAGAGACTGAATGTCACATTTCACTTCCAGGGCTGTTACTGGGTTTTGATAGTCCCTGGTACTATAAATAGCACTCCAGGGAACATTCAGGTACATGGGACATTTTCTTTGCAGTCCAGGTCAATGTCTGCAGAAAGTCACATGCTGCCTGGTTAGATACAAGTCACTTGCCCCTGAGTCGCTCCTAAGTTCTAAACAGACCCAGAGTGTGCATTTGCTCATAAACACTGCACTCGCTCTCAACATACTTCTGCACCTCTGTTGATGCTGCTCTCCCTGCCTGCAAAATCCTACTCATCCTTAAAGATTCATCTCAAGTTAGAAAGCTCTCCCTGAGTCGGCTTCACAGACGTGCCTTCTCGTCCCTCTCTGGCTTCTACACCTCATGTGAAACATTCCTGTTGTACAGCGAGGTCACCTTCACAATACGGTCTGTTACATAAGCTTATATATTCACACTCTCCTCGCATCCCAAACTGTGAATCCTGAGACCTGTGACTTCGCTGTCTTTGTGTTTATCCCCAACAGTTAGCATAGGAAACGCTCAGCAACGTCTGTTGAGTGAATGACTGATTGTATGAACGAATGAAAGTGCATCTAAATAGGGGAGTAGAATTCATTTGAGTTTGTTCCCAGCTTAATGCCTTTGAAAAGAATCCAGTGTCTAGTGGGGATTTTCCCATTTTCCTTAGCAGTCACTCCCTATTATATGCATGGCCAGTTTGAGACCCAAAATGTGGTTGTATTGAAATCCACTTCAGGGAGTTAAAAAAGAAATGTTTTTATTTCAAAGGAATGGGCTAGTTTGCTCCTTGCAGGCTTCCTGGCATCTTTCTTTCTATGCAGTCTTTTCACTTTGCCCAGTCTTCAATCAAATTCTCCGGCCGGGTCTGCTGTAAACAATGATTTGGTGAGCGGTTGTGTGTTCTCTGCAGTGAAAACCCGCCTTGTTTTCTGTTGCTAGGCAACCCCATTCCAGCTGCCCTTGAAGAAATGCGCGGTGGTGGGAAATGGTGGGATTCTGAAGAAGAGTGGCTGTGGCCGTCAAATAGATGAAGCAGATTTTGTCATGCGGTAAGAGAGAGCTCCCACAGCGCGGCCTCCGCCTTCTCTCCTCTCCCTCACCCCTCCCGCCAGCCCCGGGGCCTTTGGCGACCAGTCACTGGTGATTAATCAGCTGTAGCTTCTCTTCGACTTACCTCCAGGTTCACATACAAGTGAGTTGAGGAGAGGGCCAGGGAACCAGGGAACAGGCCCCAAGAAAGCACAAAGAAAAGAAACACTCAGAGGCCAAGGGGAGATACCCAAAGTGGAAACACTCATCTTATTTTAGATGATACAGTTGGGTGACTCCAACTTTAAAACTTGTCCTTAAGATGAATTCTCAATGAATAAACGATTTCATTTCATTCTGCACACTTTGCTGCTTTGTTTTTCACAAAAGCATTTGGAAGTAGTGAGTGGAATTCAAAGAGGGAGTGGATCTGTGCAGGACTAGGAAAACTGGAAGGAAGGAGGGGGAATGCATTTTGAGCAAGGTGGCAGCTTAGTAAGGGGACTGAGTGGAGTGGTGACGTGATGTCGCTTGTACTGGAAAACAGGAGGTTCCTGCAAGGGTGTGTAAGGGGACTGCTAGGACACACCCAGCCGAGGATAGAGACCGTGACACTGAAATGGTGCCAACCTGCACCACTGGGTGATTTTGACCAGAAGGAAAGACAGTGAGTGATCAGATGGACACAGGCTTAGGATTGTCTGGGGGAGAGGGGAGAAGGGTGAGGAGGGACAGCATGGCTGGAGAGAGCTTTGGAATCTGAGCTGGAAGGAAGTTGGCCCTGAGAGGCATGGAGAAAGGAAGGGGTGCAATGGGGCCATACGACAGGACCATTCAGACCTGAGGGAGTGGAAATGGGAAAGATAAAGGAAGATGGAAAAATGAGAGTTAGTGTCAAAGAATGGCCTGCTGGAACATGTGACTTCTTAAGAATCTGACGTCAGCTTCTCTGGGATGAGCAGATATGTTATAGACAAAGAGGACACTTGTTACTGAAGAAATGTAGGAGCTTGGAGGCTACTCTGGGGAGTGTCTTACACGATGGCCCCAAAGTCTCCTTGAAGTGGGAATAAGTGAGGCATTGAGGCTTTGTTTTGGTCGCTCAGTTGTGTCTGACTGTGGCCCGCCAGACTCCTCTGCCCATGGAATTCTTCAGGCAAGAATATTAGAGTGGGTTACCACTTCCTTCTCCAGAGGATCATCTCAGCCCAGGGATTGAACCTGGATCTCCTGCATTGCAGGCAGATTTTTTACCTTCTGAGAAGGCTCTGGGGCCAGGACGACTGACTCTCAAGCAACACAGAAGGTGGAAAGCTGAAGTGGGGTGGAGGTTGGGGTTTTGTGTTCATTTTTAAGGATAATAAGGATAAATAAATAATGGTCTAAAGTGACGAAACAAACCAAAAAAAGGTAGCTGAGGGAACATTTGGCCTCCTCTGGACTCTGAGCTAAGTGGAGTAGGGGAGAGTAAAGCTTGTCTGAGAGTGTTTCAAGGAAGCCATTTCAAGGGGAGGGTCAGATTCCTTCTGAGAGAGCAAGGGTTGGCCTCCTCAGAAGACTTCATCTCACTGGTGAAGCCTGCAGCAGAGGGGGAATCCTTTTGTATCTTTCCTTTATGGAGGTACCCTGCCCTAGTTTTTCCAGTGTGAGACTGTGTTTTCCTCTCCACTGTAATGATTAATTTTTGCAATAAAAATAGAAGACAAGAAAGATAAAAAAAATAGAAGCGAGGAGAAGAGAAAAATGTAGTTCTCTTAATTCAGGTCAACATCTGCTTCACAAGTATCTGATCTGTATTGGGTCTTCACTGGGGTTGGAAATGGTATGTTGGACAGGTCCATCATGGACTTAGAATCTGGAGCTGTGTCATTGCCGAGGTCAGGGTGGCTCAGAGGTGAACGATGAGTGAGTGGGGTCCTTCTGTGGGGAAGGGGTGTCTGGATGGAGCCCTCTGTCCATTCCACTCTGGGTACAGGCCAGCCTTTCCAAGCTCTGATGTGGGAAGGACACCAAGGCTCCACAGGGTTGTGAGCCATGGGGTGAGCATGGTGAGATGGTAGCTATAGAAGCGGAGACGATCACCTGGAGAGCAGAGTGGAGGAGGAGAGCAGAGGCACTCCCTCCATGACACTGGCGTTAGGGGGGGTCTGAGGGCAAAGAACCAGCCCTTGCCACAGACTCGCTCTGTGACCCACAGCGCACCATGGTACCTTTGCTGCAGCTCAGCTTTCTGATAATCTTGCAGAGGTGGCTGCAGACAATTCCCTAAGCCTTTCCATTGTGGAAACTCTGATTCTGTGATAATGTGACTATCACACAACTGTAACACATTCGTGTAGTCTAGTTTGATTTTTCATATTGCTCTCGAGTATAAGTTGACTTGCTTTTTCCAGAAACTATGTAAGGAGGAAGTGGAAATATTATATTCACAGATTCAGGAAAGTTAATTGATTTTAAGATGTCTGAGTACAATGTAGAAGAAGGCAGTACAATAAATGTGTTTTCTTAAATTATTCCTGAGCACACATGTGTGTGGCACCACATTTAGGAAGATGGATATTTTTTAAACTTAATGTGTAGAAGATCAGTATTAAGCATCTTATGGGGTTATCCACATTTATTTATTACAAATACACAAGACCACATTTGCATTGTATACAATCACTGTTGATATATTCACATTCAAAATTAACAAGTGCCTGTGATTAGGGTGCACAGCACAGGATTAAACAATGTTCATGGGATGTTCATGGGATGATGAGAGAGGTGAGGATTGAAAAGAATTCAAAAAAGACAGCATCAAAACTAGAGGTATATGTGCATGTGCCTTTGATTCAATTTCAAGAATGGTGCCATTGTCATAACACATTTGAATCTTTAAAAAGCTTTATTTATAGTTCATGGCAAATAGATGGGGAAACAATGGAAACAGTGACAGACTTTATTATTTTGGTCTCCAAAATCACTGCAGATGGTGACTGCAGCCGTGAAATTAAACGACACTTGCTTCTTGGAAGAAAAGCTATGACCAACCTAGACAGCATATTAAAAAGCAGAGGCATTACTTTGCCAACAAAGGTCTGTCTAGTCAGAGCTGTGGTTTTTCCAGTAGTCATGTATGCATGTGAGAGTTGTACTATAAAGAAAGCTGAGCACTGAAGAATTGATGCTCTTGAACTGTGGTGTTGGAGAAGACTCTTGAGAGTCCCTTGGACAGCAAGGAGATCCAACCAGTCCATCCTAAAGGAGATCAGTCCTGAATACTCATTGGAAGGACTGATGCTGAAACTGAAACTCCACTACTTCGGCTCCCTGATGGGAAGAACTGACTTACTGGAAAGACCCTGATGCTGGGAAAGATTGAAGGCAGGAAGAGAAGGGAACAACAGAGGATGAGATGGTTGTATGACATCACCGACTCAGTGGACATGAGTTTGAGTAAGCTCGTTGGTAATGGACAGGGAAGCCTGGCATGCTGCAGTCTGTGGGGTCACAAAGAGTTGGACACGACTGAGTGACTGAATGGAATTGATAGTTTATGGGGCTTCTCCAGTGGCTCAGCAGGAAAGAATCTGCTTGCAGTGCAGGAGACATGGGAGACACGGGTTTGATCCCTGGGTCGGGAAGATCCTCTGGAGAAGGAAATGGCAATCCCCTCCAGTATTCTTGCCTGGAAAGTCCCAAAAACAGAGGAGCCTGGCAGGCTACAGTCCATGTGGTCACAAAGAGTCGGACACAACTGAGCGCACACACACACACACACAAACACATACACACAAAGAATTTATAATATGGGAGTAATTAAATGTTGATTAATTGTAAATTATTCTTATTTGACCACTTATGGATCTATTTATACATGGTTGATTAATACACATTTTGGGGGCACCTTGCGAAAATTGAGGTAATAGCATATGTTCAAAATGAAACACTTAGTGAATATGATTAGAAACATGTATGTCTGATCCTAGACTATAGGGTACATGCACCATTACAGTGAAAGACGAGATCCCAAAATAGCCTTACCTATACACAATGGTGTACTGGATTACAGTTCAAGATGTTTCCCAGAATTGTAACAATGCCATAATTTCCTTTGCTTGGACATTTTCAAACACGTCTTTTAATGCTAAAATATACCTTCCCATATTTCAAAGTAAACATTTGCTCTAAACATTTGTAACCAAAAGTGACACTTAAAAAAAAAAATATTGTTAAATATCATTTAGCTTGAAGTTCTGAAAGACAGAGGTAACAGTGATTATATCCTGGCAAGAAATTGGCTGGCTCAGGAATATGAGTGAAGACAATATAATTTTGGTGCTTGTGAATTATACTCAATTATATGTGTTTTATGTATTGAAGTATACATATAATTTAAAAAGGAATTTTTAAATGTATTCTATTCCATTCTACCCATTCCCCACCCATCTTCACTCCCCACTTCAAAGAATTTTCATTTCTCATCAATTCTGTGGTCACATCCTCTATGATCCCGGGCACAGTTACTAAGACACTTCAGCCAGTAATATCCGTTCATTGTGCCAATAAGCAATAAAGCAAAGTTTGAAACACTTTTACACAATTATGCCTTATAAGAAACAATTTGATTGTATTAAATGTGCCTTTTATGTAAATCTATGTAATTATCAATTTAGGAGTTGAGCTAAAAATTACAGTGTGCTTTTTTTCCTCTGGGAGCTGCAGGGAAGTATCACGAGCATTCATACTTGAAGACAAAGTTTACCCAGAAGAACAGTTATTTATACCAGAGTACAATGGCATTATTTTCCAGAAATGGATGTATAAAATATTATCCTTATTGTTTTAAACATTTCACTATGTTACAGAATTTGGCCTTTAGTCTCTGGAAGTGTATTTCTGAGGTTTTGCTTTGTAATAGGAGGTGTCTGTATAGTCAAAGGTGTGATTTTTTTCAGTAGTCATGTATGAATGTGAAAGTTGGATCATAAAGAAGGCTGAGCGCTGAAGAGTTGATGCTTTCAAACTATGGTGTTGGAGAAGACTCTTGAGAGTCCGTTGGACAGCAGAGAGATCAAACTAGTCAATCCTAAAGGAAATCAACCCTGAATACTCATTGGAAGGATGGATGCTGAAGCTCCAGCAGTTTGGCCACCTGATGCATAGAGCTGACTGATTGGAACAGACCCTGATGCTGGTCAAGATTGAAGGCAGGGAAGGGGATGATGGAGGATGAGATGGCTGGATGGCATCACCGACTCAACGGACAGGAGTTTGAGCAAACTCCGGGAGATGGTGAAAGACAGGGAAGCCTGGTGTGCTGTAGTCCATGGGGTCACAAAGAGTCTGACATGACTGAGCCACTGGACAACAAAGGAGGTGTGAAGGGATCCAGACATATGAGCCGTGGATCAACCTACAAGGAACACATGGAAAAACAAAGTTGTTATCCATGAACACCAACTCCTTTCATTTACTGATGACAGAATAGGTTGACTGCACTTTCTAGCAATAGAGTTTACAGTTTTAATATAGTGAGAGTGATTCTCAAATGTTATGAAGGGCCATCAAGATCGAAGGGGATGTGATAAATTAGGAGTTTGGAATTAACATACACACACTACTATATATAAAATAGTCAACTAAGAAGGACCTACTGTATAGCACAGGGAATTATACTCAATATTCTGTCATAACCTAAGAATTTGAAGAAGAATGGAAATATATCAATATATATGTATAACTGCTGTACACTTTGCTGTAAACACTTGAAATTAACAGAACATTGTAAATCAACTATATTCCAATAAAAACTAAAAACAAACTAAGTAAATAATTATATTCATCCAAGAAAAGAGAGAAAAAGGTGCTCGAATTTTAGCCTGTGTTTTATCCTGGGAGTTCTGTTCATCTTAGCAGAGATAGTTGAATCCCAAGGTCAGCACCATGGTCAGATGAGCCTGGCCATTATGAGTAAGCTCATTCCCCAGCACAGCCCTCAGAAACCGCATGGATGTGATGGGACCGTTAGACTGTGGATGCCTCAAGTAGGCTCTGAGACTCCGCTTCCCCCGGGCTTCTCACAATGCCCATTGTGTTTGTTTTCAATGGGCACTCAGCGAAAGTCACCAACTGGCTGACTCATTACTCTGTGGGGAGCTGTCAGAAGAATCAGGATCTTATTACCAAAGAGCAGATGAAAGTAAGATTCCAAATCAAGTGAGACAAATTTCTACCTCAGATGCCCTGATGTGGTGGGAGTCACGGGGGTAAATACAAGAAAACATCAAGGAACTTGTGCTAATCAGCTGAGTCGATTCTGGACAACCCCATGTCCTGAAGGAAATTTGTCCAGGAAATTTTAATGGTTGGGAAGTGGCTGAGGCCTTGATATTTGTAAGATCTCTAACAACAAATAAATGATTCTTTACTTTGCTGAAATAATACAAAGTTAGAGGTGCTCTGATGGTTGGAGTCAACTTAGAGATATGGCTAGAGAGGAGAAATCAGTACTCAGTAATAAAAGAAAAGTCCAGTGGAAGCTATAGACTTATTTGGGGTGGTCATAAATAATAAATATGTATTTAGTTATATTTATATGATCATGGCAACCCACTCCCGTATTTTTGGGGCTTCCCTGGTGGCTCAGTGATAAAGAATCTGCCTGCCGACAGTGCAGGAGACTCGAGTTCCATCCTTGGGTTGGGAAGATACCTTGGAGGAGGTAATGGCTACACACTCCAGTATTGTTGCCTAGAGAATTTCATGGATGGAGGAGCCTGGCAGGCTACAGCCCAAGGGGTCGCAAAGAGTCAGACATGACGGAGTGACTAACTGAGTTACCAAGATATGATATTTCTGATACGGAATATTTTTGAGCTTTTGCTATGTGTGAGGCATCAAGGTAGGGACTTTTTAATACATTTCTTACTTTAATCCTTACACCCAGCTTATTGAAGGAAAAGTCATTATCTTCATTTTGTAATGGGGAAACTGAAGCAGATGTCATAACTTGGGTGACAGCCCACTAGTAGAAAGCCATGAGATTGGATTTGCAGTTGCAGCATTTTCCATTGTAAGCATTCATAAGACATTGCAGTTAAGGAGAGCACCCAGGGCAGGGTGTTGTGTGTGGGAGGGAGGAGGGGCTATTTCTGTCACCTGCACTCTTTCCCTTGTTTAGACTGGGATGGTGGAGAATCACTGCATTTTTTTGGATGACAAAACATTTTCACTGGAAGTCAACCATACGTTGGTCATGCATGCACTGATTTAGGTGGCAGAGTTTGCCTCAAATGTACTCCTAATTTAGAATTCGGGAAAAGAATGAGAAACACAAGCAAATACAATTCTTCGGTTTCTCTTGAGGCTTGTTGGTATCCACAGAGAGGACTGTAGGTCCTGTATCTTCTAGCACAGGGATCCCCAACCTCGGATCTAATGCCTCATGACCTGAGGTAAAGCTGATGTAATAATAATAGAAATAAAGTGCACAAAGTGTAATGCGCTTGAATCATCTTGAGACCCTCCCTCCCACCCAGTTCGTGAGAAAGTTGTCTTCCATGAAAATCAGTCCCTGGACCCAAAGAGGTTGGGGACCACTGCCCAGGGGCCACACCCCTAAATGCTCATTTCAAGTCTAATGCACCCTGACTTCTCACCCCAAAAATATTTTGAATGGAATAAATTCACTCTAGTTGTATCTTTCCTTTAGTAGATTTCTTACCTCTCTTGCTGACATTTTCTTTCTTCTAACACAGAAATAGTTTTTATGACAACATTCTGAAGATTCTGTAATAGTCCTCTAACATCTATTAAAAGGAAGAGGTGACAAAAATCATTTATTTGTGAATTGAGCTAGACTTAGTAAATTCCTATTTGCCATGATAGTTGACTTGTTTTAAAAGTATGTAAATCATTCTGAAGTGCTTGTTTTTGTTTTTCTAGATGTAATCTTCCTCCTTTGTCAAGTGAATACACTAAGGATGTTGGATCCAAAAGTCATTTAGTGACAGCTAACCCCAGCATAATTCGACAAAGGTAAGAATTTATGACTTCTGCTTGTGAGGAATTAGAAAGAAGGCTTTCAGGGTATTTAACATCTTAAAGACAGTGAACATAAATCAGCTTGGGAAACAGAAAAAAACCATCTGGACAGGCAGGAAGGATGAAGGAGGGAATTGTAAATAAACTAGGCAGGATTAAGGGAATCCAAACACTGTTTCATGCTTCTGCTGGGTTTCTGTTTTTTGCCTTTAGAGATGGTAAAAAATAACATGCGAATCCACCATTTTTGCTCAAAGAAGTAATAATATATCATGTTTACTCATTACTACTACTTTCCAACTTGTTGGCTTCAGTCCCAACTCATTGATTGGCATTGATTGGTGAACTGAAATCAGATCAGTTTTATTAAAGACAAAGAAATGACGACTTTGCTGCATCTGCATGCATGAAAATAGCAATATTGTGGGAGTGTACAAGAATGTGTGATTATATGATAATACAATATAGTACATCAAATGATATCCAGTCAGATTTTGGGGAAGAGATGGGAAATTCCTGCTCTAGTATCGATTCCAGAAATCTTGGCAGCTGCTGTGGGAGCTTTTGGGGGTCAGTCTCTATCTGATGAAGCCCAGCGGTGAGCCGTGAGCTGTTTTTCCAAGGACTGCTCATGTGGAGATTCTTGATCTCTGTGAAAAGAAGACTTGAGCATCACCTTAACGCTGTCTCATGTACACCAGCAGTTAAGGGTAAAATATCCAGACAGTCTGGGCGCAGGCACTTGTCACCTAAGGAAGTCTTATCCGACTGAATAGCACTTGAGTGTCACTTGGTAAACAATGCTGCGCTCCTTGTTTCAGTTCTGAAGTAAGTATTCCCATAAAATAGACGTTCAGAAACACAACCAAACAACATTTAATTTGATAGATACCATGAAATTACACTTCCAGAATGTACCATTACTTCCTCTTCCATAATGCATCAGACTGCCTGTTTCCCAGTATTGAAAACATTACGTGCTATTCATCTTTTCTTTTCGGTTTGATGAGTTAAAAATGATACATGATTTTTTACTTCATATGCATTGTTTTCTGAATACAAGAAAGCTGAGTGGGTGTTGACTCTGTATTTTTTATTCTGTAAATTACCTGTATTTTTTGCTAATTTTGTGCTTTTTTCTTTTTAAAAACTATTTTCCTGTTGATTTATACAAACAGTTTATATTATGTATATAGCAAATATTAATGTTTTCTTCTAACCTGACACATATTGTTTAGCTTATGTTCTGTCAGATTCAACATTTCTATACAGTGAAATTTATTAGTCTTTTTCTTCAAAAAAATTTTTCTGTAGAGAGTCTTCCTTACCACATCCACTTCAATGAGAAAATATTATCCTAATATTTTTTAATTTATTAATTATTGCTAATATTTTAGTGCATTTATAGTTTCACTTTTATATTAAGAAATTTAATCCATTTGAATATCTTTATTTTATAACAATGATCTTAATTTTTTCAACAAAAATATATGATCATTATAAGAAATTAAAAGAGAAAAAGAAGAAAAAGATGGTAACAAAAAATTTACCCCAAACCTCACCATTTGTAGATAACTGTAATTAACATGAGGTGAACTTTTTTCAGATATTTCTTACATTCTTCAGAACTTTGAGTGTACTGTTTCATTTCACTCAAAGTTGCCAGTCAGAAACCTAATAGAAATTTATTCATTTTTTGTTTGAGGGAAATCTTTATCTCCTCCACTAAAGTTTTTATACATTTCCTTTTATCATTGAAATTCAGAAAGTTTACCAAGACATGTTTTATCTTAGAGTGGGTCTTCTTTCATTAATGTTGCTGGACGCATTAATGGAGTTCCTTTGAGTTGGAAGACGTGGGATGTAGTGGTTGGGATGTAGTGGTTAGGAGTCTGTCCACTAAAGCATGATGACTCAGGTTGCACTTCCCTCTCACCCACTCACAGCTGTGTGAGCCTGACGGAGTTACTTAACAGCTTCTCCTTCAGTTTTCTCATCTATAAAGCAAGGATAATAATTCTTACATAATAGATATAATGAATTAAACTATGTATGTATGTATATGGTAAATATGTGGGTATATCTGTATCAATATATTATATATGCTTATTTATGCCTGCTATATGTGAGCAATATATAAATGTTAGTTATCATTAGCATTGTTTTTCATGTTTGTGAGCATTCTTTCAGATGCCTGATAATGTCTTCTTCTCCATTATGTTTGCTCTGTCTTTCTAGTCCTCCTATTAGGTGGATATTAGAACTTCTGGGCATATTACCATTATTTGTAACTCTTTCCTTGTACTATGTAGCTTTGTGTGTGTATACGTGTGTGTGTGTGTGTGTGTGTGTGTATTATGTCCCAAGTATTGTAGTTGTGTTCATTCTGCTATGTAGTCTACTACTTCCATTTTTTAATTGTGTTTTTGTTTTCCATGAGCCAAATTATTTTTCCGTATCATTTTTTATGGCTATAATGTCCTCTTAGTTATCATCAAGACAACTTTTGTGTTTTTGTTCTTTCTATATGCAGATTATTCCTCCTATTTTTTTGGACTTAATGACATTTTCTAAAATTTATACTTTAATTTTCTGTTCATTTTTATATGATAAGCCTTTTTGTTGGTGGAGTATATTTAAAATAGTTGGTTTTAAAAATATCACTGAAAACCAAAAGTGCCAGTCAAATTTATGAGTTAGTAACTTAACTGAATTTCCCCAAATTAGTGCTCTGTATTATTTTTAGTGTGATTTGTTTGTTGACATAGCTAATGTTGCATAGCAAGGAATTAGTAAGAGTAAGAAAATGAAACATTTCTATTTTATAGTTTAGTTACTGACCCTCACTCAGTCTTGGTTTTCTGTGGTTATTTTATTTTTGAGGGGAATGAGAGGTCTGATCAGGAAAATATTAGAAAATCACCAGGGATGATGGTGATGTCTCTTTAATTCAATTAAGTGGATTGAGGTTCTGGGAAAATTGAGGATTCATATCAGATACAAGAGAATGAGCAAAAGATCAAGAGAATATTTGCAGAATTATTTTTCTTTGCTTATTTAAATTTTTAAAAATAATTTCAGATTCACAAGAAGTTGTAAAACAAACAAACAAAAAATATGTAGGCAAGTCCTTTGTACTCTTCAACCAGTGTACCCAAATGGTAGTGTCTTGTATAACTGCAGTATAATACTTTAACTCTCATTTTGAGTAGGAAATAAAATCACTTTTAAGAACAAATAAATGTTCTTATGAAGGGAAATGAAACGTTCAGTACATTATATTGAAGGATAAAAGATTCTATTTTTCTACCTGACTATGTGGAATTGGTGATAAGATTTTTAAAAGCATGTGAAAAAGAGTATTTATCTAGAACAAGACTTAGAGCAAGATGAGAGGTTGAGATGGTGATTTTGAGAAATGTTTTAACTACAGCAGGAGAAAGCAAAGTATTTCTTTCCTTTAAACACAATAATTAAGTGTTTAAAAGGAAAAAATTTAATATAAAAAATTAATACCAGGCAAGCAAGAGTTGTTATGATTAATCTTGGGTCAACATTTAGTCAGTGTTTTGGCATGCCAGGTTCTGTGTTCTTTTTGTGCTTTGCTTCATTTAATCCTCAGAATAATCCTAATAAGGAAGTGTCTTAATGTGTGCTTTTACGGAAAACAAGATGTAAATTTTGTCGTCTGCTTATGTTCACAGCTGCTACTCATCGGTCTGGGACCTCACCCAGACTTGTCTCAATCCAAAGTCACTCTTAACCAGTGACCATTGCACACCTGATCTTTCCAGATGAGCCATATATTGCACAAGGAGACAATTAAGTTTTCACAAGTGATGTCATTTTGGAAAAGGGAGTGAAAGTTTTTCATTTAACAAAATGTATTCAATGTTGCAAGGTTTTTGAAGACAAAATCAAAATGCATACAGCAATTCCATTTTGTGAAATAAGGAAAAACATACCACTTACAATAATATTAGAGAACTTTATATACTTAACAATTAGCCAATAGGCATTCCTTGATGGTCCAGTGGCTGGGAGTTGGCACCTTCACTGTTGGTGCCGAGTTCAATTCCTTCTCAGGGAACTAAGATCCTGTATGCCTCAACTAAGAGTTTGCATGCTACAACTAAAGATCCTGCATGCCACAACCAGGATGCAAGATCCCCCGTGACCCAGCTAAGACCCAGCACAGCCAAATAAATAAATACACATTTTTTAATAGAAATTTTCACTCAGTAAGAAGGAGCTCTGCTATAGCCTTTGTCAGGATATCTTGTCCAGCATACATTCTTATTTTTAAAAAAACAGCTTTATTGAGGCACAGTTTATATACCCCCAAAACTGCATATGTTTATTGTGTACAATTTGATGAGCCTGGGCATATGCAAACACCCGTGATACTATCACCATCATTAAGGTCATAAACAGCAATCACCTCCTAAAATTTCCTTGTGTCCTTTTTTTTATTTTTTTGAGTGTGTGGTAAAAATAAGAACACTTAACGTGAAATCTGTTCTGTTAACAAATTGTTGTTCAATGGGTAGAAAGTGAACTCCTTTTGATAGCACCCAGAATGAAAGGATTAGTCAAGGTGTCTGGGACACAGATTAGAAAGGGCTCTGCAGTTGCAGTCACCCTCTGGATTGTACCTTAATGGCCTAGGAGAAGTGAGGTTATTCTAATGTGGCAGCAGGGTCTGTTGGATTTTTAGACCCATTGCTGTCATCGTCTTCTTTCCTTTGCTGGGTCTTGCAGGTAGAGGCAATAAGGATCTCTTCATGAATTTACTCTTCATTAACATATACCGGCTCTAACCCATTGGTCTGCAAACATTTTTGTTCAAATACTCTTTAAAAGAACTAAGAGAGGTTCAAGAGGGAGGGTGTATTATGTATATCTATGGTTGATTCATGTTGATATATAGCAGAAACAGCATTAATATAGCATTAATATTATAAAGCAATCATCCTCCAATTAAAAATAAATAATATTTTTAAAATATAATTTTTTAAATCCAACATTATTTCCTTCATCTTTTAAAAGTTACCTAATATTTTTGGCATAAAGTTAAATTGTTGCCAAATATGTACTTTTAGAGCATGCTGCATTGTCCATGTTTAAATATATGGTTACAAAATCTCTGAAGTGCAGTGCGGATTTAACTTTTTGTATGCTACATGTCCTTAGAGCAAAGCCAAAGCTCTTTGTCAAATTGATTCATTAAGTTGAGTTGGCTTTCTGTCAGAAAAAAAACCTGACTACCTTCTATTCAGTAAAGTGTTAACATATAACACCTTATATGGTTACAAGGTTAGCATATAACCTCGCTTCTGAATTCTAATTATTCAACATATAAATAAGGTATAGAACTTTCCAAGAATTGTCCCCCAGATAAAATAAGGCACAGCCTCTTTCTATTTCTTATAAAGATCTTTTTGCCTTTTCTCAGAGGACACTCTTTCAGAAGCTGTGTACCTTACCAATATTTCTTTCCTGGGTGACCAGCTGGTGTTTGCACTCTGGGGCAATGCATCATTATAATATTTGGGATAATAGGAGGTATGTCTTTCTTTTGTGAAGTGGAAAAGGGAAAATTATGAAAGTGGAGTTTGGAAAATAGTTGTTTAGACCATCAGATTAGTCTTGAGTAAATGTTTTCAAAAAACATGTATGTAGAGGTTGAGGTTTAAAAATTCATGGGGGGGAGGGGTGTTAATATGGGAGCTTTACAGGAACAGAGTTGCAGAGGTGCTCATTCGACAAATATAGTTTGAAATCTACTCTGGGACAGAATATACAGAGTTGAAGAAGATGGACAACTTATACCCTGAAGTTACTCCCAATTAAGAGATATTCTGTGGTCTAAGTGTTCATAAGGGGCTTAAGGGGATCTCTGAACACCTTCTGAAGTTTATTTTAAAAATTTATGTGTATGTATTATATATTATTTATCAGCTTTTTGAAGGTTTCCATTACTCTTAATCGGTTTAAAATTCACTGGCCTAAACTGAGTTATTTTATCCTAACATGATATAAAAGGAGAGATTATAGTTCTCAAAGCTTGTTTCTCAGTTTCTGAATAGAATTGAAAACTCAGCCATTTTGCCCATAACAGAAGGTCAATACATATTTGGGCCAATGATGGTTAAACAAATAAAAACTGGAACTTAATTGATTGCTTTATTATGATATTAAGAATTCACTTTCGAACTTTGAGACTTCAACTTGGGAAGTTATTATTTGCAGCCACAAAAAGGAGCAGCAATGTTCTGTTTGTGTGTTTCCATGTAGGCATTATAGAGACAGTAGTATCAGGGTGAACAGCTTGGGGTCACTAATTGTTTATCTTTGCTTTTGAGATCTCAGCGAATATATATGGGCTTCCCTGGTGGCTCAATGGTAAAAAAATCTGCCTGCCAATGCAGGAGATGCAGGTTTGATCCCTGGGCCAGGAAGATCCCTTGTAGAAGGGAATGACAACCCACTCCAATATTCTTGCCTGGAGAATCCCATGGACAGAGGAGTCTGGAGGGCTACAGTCCATGGGATCCAATGGTTATCACCTCTAATTTTACTCAAAGCAGTTGGGATTATGGAGATATTATCTGGGAGAACAATTATTTGTTTTATTGATGTACTTTTTAAAAAATAATTTGAGCTTTGAGGAAAATGACTTGGGTCCAAAAAAGGGTTATAGCAACTTCTGTTTAATATTTTATATGACTCATGCCCCAGACTGTGTTCCTAAAATGTCCTCGTCTCTTCTGCCAGCTGACTTCTTTTTCCTTTTCTCTCCAAACTTAGAGCAACTTATCAGTGTTTGCACCAAGTTTTGGCAGTCACTGATAGCCATTCTGTCTTAACATCTGCCATGATGTAAGGGAATTTAAAAGACAGATGCTAAAACTGGAACTACAGAGAACAAACAGAAGACAGAGAAGAAACACCTCTGAAAGGGTGTAGATCTGTATGGGGTTTCAAACAGAAATAAGCTCTTAAGAAAATATTGAAATTAGCAATATTGAGAGTCCTCAGAGATTAAAAAAATAGAAAATAAAAATTGTGGATAAACATGCCTGAGAACTTACTGAAATTTTCAGGTGCAATATATTACTAAGTATGAAATTCTTATAGAAAAAAAAAAAAAAACATGAGTTAAAAGTCAGTAGTAAAACATGAAAATTACATAGATAGCTTTAAAAAAAACCAAATAGGAATTTTAGAAATGAAAATATAATTGTTAAGATGAACAGACATCAGATTAGACATACCTGAAGAGAGTATCAGTGAACTGGGAGATAGAGCAGATAATTTGCTAGATACGAGATATGCTAGAAAATATGCTAGATTTGCTAGAAATTATGAAGATAAGACAAAGAAACTTGGATGATGGAATAGAAGTTGCTCAGTCATCTCCAACTCTTCCGGACCCCACGGACTGCAGCCTGCCAGGCTCCTCCATCCCTGGGATTTTCCAGGCAAGCATACTGTAGTGGGTTGCCATTTCCTTTTCCAGGGTATCTTCCTGACCCAGGGATTGAACCGTGGTCTCCTGCATCATAAGCAGACTTTACTATTTAAGCCACCAGGGAGGATGGAATGAGAAGGCCTAAAATCCAATCTTTATTTAAATGGAATTGTGGAATTATAAAATAGAGGTGCAATGCAAGAGACCAGAATTCAATCTCTGGGTCAGGAAGATCCCCTGGAGAAGCAAATGACTATCCATTCCAGTATTCTTGTCTGGAGAATTCCACGGACAGAAGAGTCTGGCCATCTACAGTCATTGGGTCTCAAAGAGTTGGACATGACTAAGCAACTAACACTTTCACTACTTTCAATGGCTGAGACATCTTCAGAATTAAAGAATAATATACTCCGTAAATAGAGAAAGCAAGGTATCAAACATGGGTGAAATTAAAATTAAAAATGCAATTCAGTAAAATTGAACTAAAGATAATAAGAAGCTTTTAAAAGCAGCTAGAGGAAAAAAGACATTATCTGCCAAAGAATGATTAGACTAAAAACAGACTTCTTCCAACAGTCAATGGAAGTCAGAAGACAGTGGGACAAGATCTTCCAAGTGCTGAGAGAAGGAAGCTATCAACATAGGAGTGTGTACAGATTATCTTTCAAATAATATAAAACCTTTTCTAGAAAAACAGTAAAATTAATTATCATCAGCAAACCTTCACTGAAAGAAATTCTAAAGATTGTATCTCAGGAAAAAGGAATGTTACTTCAGAAGGAAAATTTGAGATGCAAAGAAGTTGATAAACATATAAACAGATCTAAACAAACCTCACCTGCATGAAGTAATAATTATATGTTATCTTTACATATGATATGTAGAAGCCACAGATATGGAGAGCCTAGTTTAAGGGCTGTGAGCATCCATGAACTGGGTCCTGGAACCAAGGGATGACTGTACTGGAAAATAGCATCACTTAAATTGAGGAGAGACTGATGTTTTTTAAAACTCTTGTTTCAGTTTTTGTTGCTCAATAGCAAGTCATTCTCCATGGCTTAAACAACAGTCGTTTTATTGTCTTTCACAGTTTCTGTGGGTCAGGAATTCAGGAAGGACCAGGCTCGGGAGATCTGATGCATCAAATCAACTTCAGAGGGTGGCTGGAGTTGAAATGGTGAAGAACTGGAGCAGCTGGGATAGGCTGGGCATCTCTCTTTCTCCTTGTGGTCTCAGGAATCTCTTTGTGGTCACTCACAGCATGCTCGCTCAGGACAGTTGCACTGTTTATATGGTAGTTGGCTTCCACCAAAGCTAGTATCCAGAAAGAACATTGCAGGCAGAAGTCATGGCGTTTTTATGACCTCACGTTGGAATGACGTATAGGTCAGTTCCATCACACTTTTTAGGTTGAGGCAACCACAAAGACCCATCCAGGGTTGAGGCGGAAGAGTCCTGGCACAGATCTTCCTGATATTAGGAGAAGTGCCAAAGTCACATTGTTAAAAGAATATGACTTCCTTCGTGGTCCAGTGGTGGGGTCTGTCTGCCAAAGCAGGGCATGCTCAGGTCTGGTAGGATCCCACATTCTGCATGCAACAACTAAGACCTTTTGCTGGAACTACTGAGCCTGTGCTCTAGCGCCTGTGCTCCTCAACAAGAGAAGCCACTGCAATGAGAAACTCACGCACTGGAACTAGAGAAAGCCCATGTGTGGCAGCGAAGACCCAGTGCAGCCCCCTCCCCCCCAAAAAGAATATGTATGCTGCTGTGCTTAGCCACTCAGTCATGTCTGACTCTTTGTGACCCCATGGGCAGAGGAACCTGGAAGGCTACAGTCTGTGGGGATTCTCCAGGCAAGAATACTGGAGTGGGTTGCCATGGCCTTCTCCTGGGGATGTTCCCAACCCGGGGATCGAACCCAAGTATCCTGCATTGCAGGCAGATTCTTTACTAGCTGAGCCATAAAGGAATCCTTGTGTATGCTAGGTCATCTTTGGACAACATAATCTGCTACTGTCTGCCTTACGTCACAACAATTCATATCCCTCGACTATTCAGAATAAACTTAACTCCTCCATGAAGACTACCAAGACTTACTTCATTATAGCATCAGTTTCAAGTCCCAGGATCTTTGAAGAGTTGAAAGAAGGAGCAGCAACAATAACAGAAACCCAAAAAGAATAACTTGAAAACAAAAGTACAACAAAGGGGATCCAAAAAGCTAAAATCAATTCTCTGAAAAGTTGACAAAAATTACTTAAAAGAGACATTTTATCATTTTTCTACAAATCTATCCTAAAAACAAAGAGAAAAATCTCTAGTGTGTGCAAGCACATATATCATGTTGTAAGTAATTTGAAAATAGTTGCACTCTTTAGATATCCAAAAATATAGCAATGGTTTTGTAACTTGTGTCCATGTTGATGGAATATTATGCAGTGATGTTATGGAATAATGTTCATGAATAATTTTAGCAAATGGTAAAATGCTTATTTAAGTGAAAAATAAATATATAAATGCATTGCTTCAATTATATAAAATTACGTGCCTAAGGAGATAAATCAACATTTTCTGATTTTGCTGCAAAGGTTTATAATAGGAAAAAATCTTTAAAAAGAAAGCCTAGTTGTTTTACATTATCTCCTAATATTAACTCATTTTGATGATATAGTAGCTCCTCCAGCAATAGAGGAGCAAACAATAGAATGAAGCCCTGATTTTCTGTGTGTGTGTGTGTTCCTGCTTTTCCAGATCTAAGTGGGATTGGCTTGATACCCAAATTTTATATACCAAATTCCGAAAGTTAGAACATTCTATGCATCTTTTTGGGAACATTGTACCAGGAGCAGCAGAAGTGAGCCTGGCAATAAGAACCCAGCTCCTGACATGGAGTAGTTATCACATCAATGTCCATTTGTTTCTTCCCTTTCTCTTTCCTTCTTGTTATTGTTGTTCAGTCGCTAAGTCGTGTCCAACTTTTCGTAACCCCATGGACTGCAGCATTCTTTCCATCTATGAAGTTCTGATCCTCAGAATTAAGTAGCTGGTCAGATCAAATGTAACTGTAAAAAGAATAATTAGTACTTAATGAATAAATAAATATTGAAGTAGCCTAAATTCTCATGATGCTTTCATGCAGGTCCATTGAGAGTAAGTTACACTCCATTGAGAAACCTTAAGGGGTTGACCCAGCAGAGTTACTAAGTCTATATTTACTTGCAACAGGTTGAATTATAAGAGCATGCCTCTGTAAGTTTTTATTACTAAATTGCTTTCATTTGTTTAGTAGAACTTTTAAAAAATAAGAAGTCTATTCTTTGACCCTATAAATTGTGATATGCATTTTAATTTAAACGATATCTGGATATGCTCTCATATCTGATCTCTGTATGACTCACACCTGCACACACAACCACAGCCCATGAGAACAGGCGTCTTAAGGATCAGAGTCATGATGTAAATTATTGACGTGGGAGGAATGTACACTTGTGAGAGAGAGAACATATTTGATAAATATGATCCTTGGTGACTCAGACAGTAAAGAATCCGCCTGCAATGCAGGAGACACAAACCCTGGGTTCCGAAGATCCTCTGAAGAAGGGAATGGCAAGCCACTCCAGGATTCTTGCCTGAAGAATTCTATGGACAGAGGAGCCTGGTGGGGCTATAGTACATGGGGTCGCAGAGAGTCGTATACAACTGAGCTCCTAACGTGCATGCGTGCACACACACACACACACACACACACACACACACACACTGCAAGTACTAATGAAGGGAAGGGCAAAAAAAAGGGATACACACAAGATAAAATAATTGATCAGAGGAGTCCAATTTCATATTATACCATTAGTGAAACTGAGCTGCCTTTTACAGTCTCTGGTGACCAGTTAGAAGCTGAGGCAGAGTTGACACTGCCTGTGTAGGCCTTGTGCATTGTGGGTCCTGCATGTTAAGTTTGGTTGACATTTAAAATATAACCAAAATGTTGGAGTGTCTGTTGTGTATAAAGGAAGGCATGGAAACAGCAATGAGTTGCCAATTTGATTTATAAACAAGTTATTTCAGAGAAATGCTGAAAGCAACTCTATATTTTCTTGTAAGGCCGCAAAATGAAGCGAAGGAAGAAAATACCCACAAGTAGATGAAACTGTATTATAAATAGTTACCAAGATGGGTGCAAAATGATTGTCTTCATATCAAATGTCAAACAGTGCAAAGTGAAAGTAGGAAAAATTGCTGGTTCCTTTTTGTGTTGCTTGTGTGTGCTCAATTGTGTCCAACTCTTTGCGACCCTATGGACTATAGCCCGCCAGGCTCCCCAGTTTCTTAGAATGGATCAAGGAAATGTCTAAGTGAGGAAGTTCAGCTAGTGGCAACTTCTCTGGTGGTCCAGTGGTTAAGACTCCATGCTGCCAATGCAGTGGGTACAGGTTTGATCCCTGATCAGGGAGCTAAGACCCCACCTGCTGCATGCCTAAAAGATTAAAAAAAAAAAAAAAAGAGGCTAGTGTAGGACTATCTGTAGCACTGTTGTAAAATCATTGAGTTGTAGTTTCATTGCAGTATTCTTTTTTGTGTGTATTATTGTTAAATACCATAATAACATCTCAGATCTGATTAAATACTATTTCTTTTATATAAATAATACTTGCTAATTACTGAGAAATAAAAATTATTAGGTAGAAGGAAAGAATAAATGGAGGAAGAGTGACCCATACCAGAAAGAAACACTAACCATTGCATAAGCATTAGGTATATAGGACTGACCCATGGAGAGGCTGCTAAGACAAGTATTAGCATTATCCTGATTTTTCAATGACAGGCAAGTGAAGAGATTGGCTTCAATCAAATATTGTGTCAAATTGGCTTGAACCTAGGACTTTGGACTCCTTTCTTTTCCTGGAGAGTAGTTGGAGAACTATCACCTAGGGGTTTATAGTTGCTATCACAACTTATAATTGTTATCTCTGGGAGAAGAGGGAAGAGAAAACTCCAAGAGGCCAGGAAGGAGTTTACCATTTGAAAGGGAAAGGGAGAATTTTTTATTAGGAAACAATTGGGTGAAACTCCTGAGGACATAAAAAGAAGTGATTTATGCATTTGTAATACTACATACTGCAGCCAAGAAATTAAAAGATGCTTTCTCCTTGGAAGAAAAGCTATGACAAACCTAGAGTGAGTGAGTGAAGTCGCTCAGTTGTGTCCGACTCTTTGTGACCCCATGGACTGTAGCCTACAGGGCCCATCCGTCCATGGGGTTTTTCAGGCAAGGGTACTGGAACTAGGTTGCCATTTCCTTCTCCAGGGGATCTCCCCAACCCAGGTATCGAACCTAGACAGCGTATTAAAAAGTAGAGACATTATTTTGCCAACAAAGGTCCATCTAGTCAAAGCTATGGTTTTTCCAGTGGTCATGTATAGGTGTGGGAGTTGGACCATAAAGAAAGTTGAGTGCCGAAGAATTGATGCTTTTGAACTGTGGTGTTGGAGAAGACTCTTTTTTTTTTTTTTTTAACTGTATAAACTATTTATTAACACAAAGCCCACACATTATTTCTTCTTGGACACACCCACAGTGCGACCACGGCAGCCTGTGGTCTTGGTGTGCTGGCCTCGGACACGGAGTCCCCAGAAGTGGCGCAGCCCCCTGTGGGCCTGAATCTTCTTCAGATGCTCCAGGTCTTCATGGAGTTTGTTGTCTAGACCGTTGGCCAGGACCTGGCTGTATTTCCCGTCCTTCACGTCCTTCTGTCTGTTTAAGAACCAGTCTGGGATCTTGTATTGGCGTGGATTCTGCATAATGGTGATCACACGTTCCACCTCATCCTCGGTGAGCTCCCCAGCCCTCTTGGTGAGGTCGATGTCTGCTTTCCTCAACACCACATGAGCATATCTTCGCCCCACACCCTTAACTGCAGTGATGGCAAAGGCAATTTTCCGCCGCCCATCGATGTTGGTGTTGAGTACTCGCAAGATGTGCTGGAACTTCTCAGGGATTACTAGAGACATGGCGGCGGCCCTAGCAGCGGCGTGTAGGCCTGCAGTGGAAGAGTGGAGAAGACTCTTGAGAGTCCCTTGGACTCCAAAGAGATCAAACCAGTTAGTCTTAAAAGAAATCAACCATGAATATTCATTGTTCCAATGACTAACGCTGAAGCTGAAGCTCCGATACTTTGACCACCTGATGGGAAGAGTTGACTTATTGGACAAGACCCTTGATGCTGGGAAAGATTGAGGGCAGTGGGAGAAGGAGGCGACAGAGGATGAGATGGTTGGATAGCATCATCGACTCAATGGACATTAATTTGGGCAAACCCTGAGAGATACAAAGGACAGGGAAGCCTGGCATGCTGCAGTCCATGGGGTTGCAAAGAGTTGGACATGAGTAAGTAGCTGAACAACAGCAAAAATACTGTAGTAGCAAGATTCTGACAGCAGCAGGAAAGAAAGAAAGAACGCAATCTCGATAAATGTTAAAAAAAAGAAAAACAGAAAAAACCACGGGATTACTACTGAGACATGAAGAGTCAGAAAGAAAAAGACCCTGGCCACTGCAAGTTAATACAGAAAACTCTTGTATTAAGGCTGAATTTACCATCTCTCCTATTTCAAGTTGTTTTGTTGGGGGCTGTTTCAAAGAGAAGCACCCCTTCACTAAATACTTGCTTTTCTTCTTTATAGCTTTAAACTCACCCCTAAGCATTTCCCAGGCTTCACCTGTGGTTCAGCAGTAAAAGAATCGGCCTGCGAATGCAGGAGACTTGGGTTCTGTCCCTGGGTTGGGAAGATCCCAGGGAGAAGGAAATGGCAACCCACTCCAGTATTCCTTGCCTGGGAAATCCCATGGACAGAGGAGCCTGGTGGGCTACAGTCTATGGAGTCGCAATAGAGTTGGACGTGACTTAGCAACTAAACAACAGCAACAAGTATTTCCCACCTGCACAAAAGGAAATTGATTACTCGTTTTCAGGATAAATTGTGATTACCCCTCACTGGGTTCTCTTCTTCTCTTATGATTCACCTTTTTACAGTCAATTCTCACGGCCAGATTATCTTGTGATATTTTAACGGAGATCTTTAAATGCCTCCAATTGCTTTCCTTCAGATGAGGCCCTTGTCAGCACCTTCTAGTTCAATGCGCACTGCTGTGGGAATACTCTTCCCCGGCGCACCTCCTCTCCTGGACCACTCCTGCCGTTTCTCCACTGGAGCTGACTTCCGCTCTTCTTTGTGACCACTCAGGCTTGTGAGCCACACTCTCTGCTTAGTGTCCTTCTTTCTCATATTGGAGGAGTTTCTCTTTCTTACTGCTCTCCCCTTCCATTAGCGGTATTTATCAGGCCAAAGAAACCAGCTTTCCGATGTGCCACTAAGAACTGGTAGGCAGTCCCACAGCATTTTCCAAGTCCATTTACTCTTCTACTTCTAGATGATTATATACTGTCTTCTCTCTCAGACTTCCAGCATCTCCTGTTCATCCCGCTTCTTCAAGGTGATAACCTTGCTTTCCACTTTCCAGAGAAAATAGATGAGAAGGAAACCTCCCCGCTCCCCCTCCACAATCCCAGTTCCTCTTGCCTGGAGTTAATCCACCTCTTATTCCTTCTTTTTTTTTAAAGTACCTGTTTATAGTACAGCTTCCCAAATCTTAACCATTTGTTTAAGTCAGCAGTCCCCAACCATTTTGGCACCAGGGACCAGTTTCATGGAAGACAATGTTTCCATGGACCAGGGATGGCCGATAGCTTCAGGATAATTCAAGCTCATTTCATTTATTATGCTGCCATTGGTCTGACAGGAGGCAGAGCTCAGGCAGTAAGTAGTGCGAACAGTGGGGAGTGGCTGTAAATACTGATGAAGCTTTGCTCACTCGCCCACCTCTTACCTCCTGCTGTGTGGCCCAATTCCTAACAGGCCTCAGGTTGGGGACCCCTGGTTTAAATGACATTTAGCTGTATCAGCAATTTCAGCTTTTTTAAAGAATGAGTCCTGGAATCTTTTCACGTGTTCTAATATGTGTGTGCTGCGTGCTCCATGTCCAACTCTTTTGCAACCCCATGGACTGAAGCCCCCCACGCCCCTCAGTCCATGGAATTTTTCAGGCAAGAACACTGGAGTGGGTTACCATGCCCTTCTCCAGGGGATCTTCCCAACCTAGGGATGGAACCCACATTGTGTCTCCTACATTGGCAGGTGGATTCTTTACCATTGCACCACTTGGGAAGCATCATTCTAATTCTACTAGATGCAAGTTGGTAGTCTAGAATCTTCCCGTGTGTGTCTGTATATGTGTATGTGTGTGTCTGTAGAATCTTCCCGTGTGTGTCTGTATATGTGTATGTGTGTGTCTGTAAATCTTCCTTTACTATCATCCTAAAGATTCCCTTCACCTTTTATGTGTATTGATCGCTGAATTCATGTAATCTGTATCATCTTGCTTTGATTATCTCTTCAGTTTGCTGGTGCATAGTCTCCGATAGCTTACCAAGAATAGGTACAAGGGAATTAAAGGTTTTGAGACCCTGTGTGTCTGAAATTCTGAGAAGGCAATGACACCCCACTCCAGTACTCTTGCCTGGAAAATCCCATGGGTGGAGGAGCCTGGAAGGCTGCAGTCCATGGGGTTGCTAAGAGTCGGAAACGACTGAGTGACTTCACTTTCACTTTTCACTTTCATGCATTGGAGAAGGAAATGGCAACCCACTCCAGTGTTCTTGCCTGGAGAATCCCAGGGGTGGGGGAGCCTGGTGGGCTGCCATCTATGGGGTCGCACAGAGTTGGACACGACTGAAGTGACTTAGCAGCAGCAGTGTCTGAAATTATCTTTATTCTGCTCTCACACTTGATTGACATTATTGTTAGAATTTTACTTCTTGTTTGGAAGTCCTTTTAGCATTTAGAAGGCATTTTTCCAGTATTTTCTAGATTCCAGGGTTGCTTTTGAGAAAAGTGATGTCATTCTGATTCCTTACTTTTGTATATGACCGGGAGTTCTGTTTCGCCTTGCATTCCAAGCTGGTCTTATCTTTACCTCCTCGTCTTCCAGCACCCCCAGTATTTTGAAATTTCACAATGATGGGCCTTGTTATTATTGGCCTACTTTCATTTATCATGTTAGAACTCTGGACCTTTTAAATCTGAAAGCTCATGTCCTCCCACTTTAGGAAATTGTCTTGGGTTATTTCTTTAATTCCATGTTGTTACTTGTTAGTTCTCATCTTACTTTTCCTAGTAGTACCATGTGACACATTTGATCCTTCTTCTTAATGCGTCTTCAGTTAGCTTCCTGAAGCTTCCTTCACTTAGTTAGCTTCACTTAGCTTCACACTCTTGATTTCATGCTGTTTCAAAAGCCACTGCTTCTTAGTAGCGTTTTCTGGCTTATCTTCTAAATCTATAAACATTGGAGTGGCCCAGGAATCTATCCTCTAACGTTTCTTTTTCACTGTTTGTTCATTCTCTACAGGATTTCTCCCAGTTTCATGGCTTTAAATACTATATGTACTCTGATGACTCCTAAATTTGTACTGTAGCCAGGACCTAATTCTATAATCTCCAGGCTCATATACCCGACTCCCAGCTTGGCTAATCTATTTGGATATTGAATATGAATTTCAAACTTAAAATTATCTGTGCAGAACTCTTTTTTTTCTCCCTTTAAGACCCATGGGTTCTGTCATCTTCTTTGTCAGAAAAAACAAAGAAAAATTTTCAGTTGTTCAGTTCAGAAGATTCCACTCGTTCAGTTCATAAACCTTCGAGTCTATCTTGGCTTATCTCTTTCTTGCATACCTTGCATTTGATTAACTCCACTGCCAGTGCTGATGAACCTTCTCTTAAACATTGTAACCATTTTTCACCTTATCCACAGCTACCACCTGGTCCAGGCCACCACGGTCTCTTTTCTGGTTTATGCAGTAGTCTTCCAACAAATTTTTATGCTTCCACTCTTACCACGTGTGCCATTCAGTAGGCTACTGTCTCTTAGCTATGGACACAATTTCCTATACAGTGTTTTGTGATGTTGGAACCAGGACTCTACAAATCATATTTTTCCCTTGCCAGCTGGTTCCCTGAGGCTTTCCAATAGGAGGCAATAGACAGAGACTAGAGGAAGAGGGCCTTTCTTCTTCCTCTTGGCATCCTGTGGATTTCCTATCTGTATCCTTGAGTTTCCTGTCTCCTTATGATTCTTATAGCATTACACTAGCAACCGTCCCTTTCCATAGCAGTAGCTGAATCCATTGGCAGTTTTTCTAACACTTTTAAGCCAGTCACCACACAGATAAGAAATTCTTATTCTTGTCTTCTTGTAAACCCACAACAACCCAATCTAAGTATTAGCATAAAATGAAAGAGTTAGTCTTGGCCATCCCAAATTCTTTTGTTTCCTCATTCTCTTTTCAGGCACTTTCTTCCCACATGGGCTGGTTTTTCTGCTTTAAATTTTGGCCTCAGCCTTAAAACAATTATTTTCTGTGATGTTCTTCAGCTCAAGGGTGGGAAAATGGCTAGTATTTGTTAATCTGATCAGTTGCTTGCCTCTTACCTGTCTGGGAGTGCAGATGTTAGTGACGGGGTAGTGATGGTAGCACAGATGGTATTTCACATCAGGATCTCCAGCAGGACATGGGTCTTTGGGAAAACATATGCAGGATTATAATATAATTGTATATTTAAATATTTACATTTGGGAAATTTAAGAAACGTTTTTGTTGTTTTCACAATTCAAATTAAATGAAATCGTGTTCAGCCACATTTTATTTTGGTTGTTTGGGATTTAAAGATTTGTGATTCTTAGTGGAGGTCACAGCTGCCTTGGGAAGTACAGTGTAGGGACAGTGATCCAAGAGATCATAATGTTTATTTGTTTATTTTTGGCTACATTGGGTCTTTGTTTCTGTGTGAGGGCTTTCTCTAGTTTTGGCACACGGGCTTCTCATTGTGGTGGCTTCGCTTGTCATGGAGCATGGGCTCTAGGGATCTGAGTCATGTGGAATTTTTCTGGACCAGGGATGGAACCAGTGTGCCCTGCATTGGGAGGTGGATTCTTTACCACAGCCCACCAGGGAAATCCATAATGTTTATTAAGGAGAAATTTGGTTTGAGAAACTCTGCTTTATATTATCTCTTTCTCTTATTTCAGCATCCTATCTCCCATTCCAGTGATGGGGAGTTCCTTCTTTACAAGAGCCCTGTCCCAGAGGCAGGACCCTTTGATTCAGATCTTTTCAACGCCCAGTCCCTACTCTTTTTTCCCTAAGACAGTAACAAGTCATTTGATGAACAGATCTTTATTGACATATTAATGACTGATAATGGGTTAATGTTTTACTCCTCTCAGTGTCTTTATGGAACCACCTGGAGGAATCTAAGTGCTTTAGCAAATGAGAATAATTCTCTAACTCTGGAAATGGCAGACACCTCCACTATCTTAGGAGTGGGACCTGGGGAGGTATTTTATGTGAAGGATTGGAAAGGAGTCAACTTTAGGGCTGTTTGTGCCACAATAGGTATACAGCTGGTTATTCCTAGAGCTGACCCTGCTGCCACAAGATTAATGATGGTTTTTGGAGAACTAATAGGAAACAGACTCTGCTTTTTTTCTATGTCACAGAGCCTGTGGTCTGCTGCTGTCTTCTAAGACCAGAGGCTCCTGAAAGGTTGTCTCCTTCTTAGGTTACATCTCAGCTCATCACTGCAACAAATTCTGTGAAACAAAAAGGCTGCCTTTTTCAAATCTTTGCTATATAATAGCCTGTGCCAGATATCATTAAAAAGTCCAGAAGGCATAGGCTTCCTAATGAATTCTCATTAGATACTTGTTTTCTGATTAGAAACACTTGTGTTATTGTGAAGGAGCTTTCAGTTATTATTTGTTTGAACATTTTTCTCCTCCCTTGAGATGCTTTTCTTTCGTTTAAAATTGAGGTATAATTGATTTGGGCTTCCGAGGTGGCTCAGTGGTGAAGAATCCACCTGTCAATGCAGGAGATGTGGGTTCGATCCCTGGGTCAGGAAGATTTCCTGGAGAAGAAAATGGCAATCCGTTCCAGTATTCTTGCCTGGGAAATGTTAGGGACAGAGGAGTCTGGTGGGCCACAGTCCATGGCATCACAAGAGTTGGACACACCTGAGAGACTGTACCATCACCACTACCACCATGGTATAAGAGTGGCCATGGTAACCAATTTTAAGCTGCAAGTGTGATGTCTGATTGGAATTGAGAAGTGCAAAGGACTCATGTGCCTGTAGGAGCTAACTTCAGCTGATCTGTTATTCACAATTTGAGAAAAAAAAAATAGTTTAAACATTCTCTCTAAGCTCACATACCAAAATCCTTGGTATGTATTGTATACTCCTGATATTAGTTTGTGCACTGCCATAGCAAACTGGGTGGCTGAAACCAACAGTTGTATTGTCTCACAGCCCTAGAGGCTGGCAGTCTGGAATCCAGGTATCAACTTGTAGATTCATCATTCCCGTCTCTGCCTTTGCCATCACATGGCATTCTCCCTGTGTGCTTCTGCGTGGCTGTGTCTTCTCGTCTTACAAGAGTATCAGTCATTGGATTAGGGCCCATCCTAATCTGCTGTGACCTAATTTTGACATAACTAATTACATCATGAAGGCCCTATTTCCGAATAAGCTTGCATTCTGAGTTTCTGGGTGGACAGAGATTTTGGGAAGGACTCTATTCAACCCAGTGTAAGGATTAATACATGAAACATAAGAAAACAGGGACTTGCCTGGTAGTCCATTGGTTAAGAATCCACCTTTCAATGAGAGAGACGCAGGTTTGACCCCTGGTCAGGGAACTGGGCTCCCACATGCCACAACTGGAGAGAAGCCTGCACTCTGCAACCAGAGAAAGGAAAGAGCCCTCTTGCCGCAATGAAGGTACTGCATGCTACAACTAAGACTGGATGCAGCCAAATAAATAAATATATAAATGAAATCTTAAAATAAGAGTAAGTTTTTTTAGAAAAAGACAACAACCACACAAAAATAACATTAATGTTACTATTGTTCTGAGGATGGAATGTTTTCTGCTGGCAGAAATCACAGGAGGATGATTATTTGACTCCAGAACTTTTAAATTTCTTCATTCCCGGAACATGAATAAAGTAGAAAATCCAACAATGATTTGGGGGAGAATTTACATCAGCTATGAAAAGAAAAAGGGTAAAACTCTTCCATATTTAAAGATAGTATGTAAATAGACACCAAAAATATTACAGCCCAGGAGATAATTGGATATAAAGGTGGAAAAGTCATAAAGAAGTACAGAGGGCCCATGAGATGAGTAAGTATTCACAGTATTGATAGTTAAATACAATTATATTAAAGTAGCAAGCTATCTATTTTTAACCATCAGAATAGCAAAAATAAAGAGAAACAATAATGATGTTCATTCTCACAGGAGAACAATGGGGGACTAAATTAGTGCAATCTTTTGTTTTAGAAAAACAAAAGAATTTACATCTATTAAGAAACTTAAAAATGTTCTTACCTTTTGAATTAGTAATAACACTTCTGAAAGTCAATCCTACAATGATAATCTTGAAATCTGTATAGCAAAACAAAACAAAAAAAAATAGGAAGGAGGGAATCAAAGAATTAAGTCTTTTTTTGAATAATTAGAAACATTCTATTGTTGAAGATTTATTGTGGAGAATGTAATCCATTCTAGGTAGTCTAAGCATAAAGGGACTTTTAAAAATGGATCTTAAAATCATTGGGAGGCTGATGAAACATTGAGGAAACAGAGAACAACTCCCAAAGCTAGACTGCAGAACAAGTGTGATCAGTAGGGTGCAGAGCAGGAAGCCTGCCACAATGAGAAACCACACCAGCAGCTGCCAGCTCCAGACTCCAGCTTCTTTAGTCAGAATCCGACTTGCAAATAAAGACAGTTGTTTCCAGTTTTGTTCTGCACTCCCAAGACTGAAGTTGTTCATTTGGCTGAATTTCCATAGGAAATGACCAAGCAAACGCACCCAGTTGGAGTTAGTTGAGTTTCCGCAGCCTCGGTAAGGTCCTTCTGGTCTTTTTTCCCCCACTTCTGTAGAATTTCCTGCGGCCAATACTTCTTTCTCCTTGCTTGCCTCAGCTATGATGTTCAGATCAGAAATGGCAATCGGAGAATATCTGTCTCTTAAAAAAAGCTAAACACTTGAAAAAAGAACCTAGAATCTTCAACTGAACAGTCACTATGAAAATCGTTAGAGTTGGACCACAAAGAAAGCCGTGTGCCAAAGAATTGGTGCTTTTGAACTGTGGTGTTGGAGAAGACTCTTGAGAGTCCCTTGGACTGCAAGGAGATCAAACCAGTCAATCCTAAAGGAAATCATTCCTGGATATTCATTGGAAAGACTGATGCTGAAGCTGAAGCTCCAATACTTTGGCTACCTGATGCAAAGAACTAACTCACTGGAAAAGATCCTGATGCTGGGAAAGATTGAAGGCAGGAGGAGAAGGGGACGACAGAGGATGAGATGGCTGGATGGCATCACCGACTCACTGGACATGAGTTTGAGCAAGCTCCGGGAGTTGGTGATGGACAGGTAAACCTTGTGTACTGCAGTTTATGGGGTTACAAAGAGTCAGACATGACTAAGTGATGGAACTGACTGAATATTACTTGCTTTTCTTCCACATTGAGTTCTTATTTAATTAATATTCCTTTGGTATTTTGAATGAGTAATTTTTACCAACTATGACAAAGACACAAACTCTTTAGTGTCTTTACTCTCTTCCTTAAGTGTTGGAGATTTTCTTTTTGGAAAATTAGGGGTTTTCTCATGTACCTTGATTCCTGGATTAAAACTACTCAAGAAGAGCAAAAAGGGTTTTTGTTTTTTTTTCCCCCTATGACGCCTTCTTGTGAGTCAGCTTCTCTTGCTGAACATTTCTCTGGACCATGCTTTTTCAACTCAGCATATGACCTAACAAGACTTTTTTCAGAGATTCTGAGGAGCACTTAACTGCTCCACCTAGTTGCAAGAAACCCTTACAGGATGATGCTAAATGATATTGACTCATGTGTTAAAAATAAAATTAACCCAAAAGCAGATATAATACATCAATGCATTTTCCCCCAAAGTGATCCTTCCTACAAATATATTTGGTCTATCATCCTAAAACACTGTGATTATAGAGCACGATATTAAGATGATTTCAGCATATGTGCTGTTCTCTTTTTTTTAACCTTTCTTTCCTAGTTTTGAACAGTGGGAGAAGTTGATATTAACCATGTTTTCAAGAGATAGGAGAATGACTTTTGTGTATATATAAAATATTAAATTTGTTATCAAAATACTTTCTAGCTTAGATAGGCAGTGACTCAGGACGGAGAAATGGAAGAAATCGCTATTTGCTCCACATCTACGTGTAAGTGCCAAAGATGGTTAACTTTAAAAGCTGATGTAATCTACTAAAACTTGAATCACAACATTAAAATAGACGTTCTGTTTTCAACAACTGTAATATAATTAACTCTTAGCCTCTGTTCTTGCCTAGCCATAGAATCAACTGTTTTGCAGTCTGCTGAGGTCTGTTTGGGGCTGTTTGCAGTTCATGATTAGAAAGAATTAGAGGTGAGAGGAATGGGTGTATAATTAGTCCTTGAAGTTGAAGAGAGCAAGTGGGACAGACCTTTTCACCTCCTCTTCTTTATTATTTTCTTCCCTTTGCTATTTCTCTCTAGACTGTTGATCATTGTGGCATATAAAGAATGGAGTCAGTGATAGGGAAAGAAGTGAAGTGATTTTTGTTCCTTTTCTCTATTTATTTCTCTAATTCTGTAGCACACAAGCTTTTGATCCCCTGATTTTATCTTCCCATTTGTTCTTGGTAGCATTTTTCATTCACCTCTTCTTCTTGTCCCTTTGTTTCCTATTCTTCTGTTCTCTTTGTTTTTTCCTTTCTTCTCCATCTGTCCTCATGCCTCCTTTTCTTTTTTCCAGGTGATGGTATACATTGGAGAGTTGGGGTATTAAGAGAGTGTATGAGCAGGGTGTGTGTCTGAAAGGACCACATATCTCTCCAAGGCAACTGGTAGCCCAAGTGGAGTCCATGTTGGTGCTGGGAGGTGAATTAAAAATGACTGAAGAGTGTGCCCAAAGGTGGGCTTGAGATAATATCTCCAGATCTCCATAGCCTCCCTGGATATTTTGAGAATTATGACATTTCCATATTTCCAGTAGAAAGATACAAAAACATTAGAAATACCAATGGAGGGGGAATTCTCTGGCAGTTTAGTGGTTAGGACTTTGCACTTCCACTTCAGGGGCATGGATTTGATCCCTGGCAGGGGAATTAAGATCCCATATGCGGTGCTGCCTGGCTGGGAAAAAAAATAAATAAAGTACCAGTGGAGAAGAAGAGGCCCCACACTGGGGAAAGGCAGGCAGCCATGGATCACAGAACAGCAGAGGGGACCATGACTTGAGTAGAAGTCAGCTTGGTGTCCAAAAAAACCAGAGATACTAGCCACATCTCAGAGACACTAGAGCTAAACCCTAAGAATCCAATAACAGCAACCACACCAAGTTAGAGATGACCAGAGAATCCATTATTACTATGAGACTCAAGAAGAGAGATGAGCAGGAGAGACTCCCTGAAAGAGGAAAAATAGCTCTGATGGAGTTTTGCATTTTATTTTTTTTTATCTTATTTTATTAAAGATTTTAAAAATTTGGACCATTTTTTAATTCTTTATTGAATTTTTTACAATATTGCTTCTGTTTTATGTGTTTTTTTTTTTTGGCCATGAGGCATGTGGGATTTTAGTTCTCCTACCAGGAACTGAACCCAAGCCCTGCATTGGAAACTCAGAGTCTTAACCACTGGACCTCCAAGAAAGCCCCAAGTTTTGCATTTTAAATGGATAAAATATTTACCCCAAAGACTGTTTTACTTCAAAAGACACTGAATTACTTTAAACTGACAAATTGAAGGTTTTCTTCTGTCATTAGTAAGAATCTAACAAGATGAAGGCAACTGTAAAGGGTAAAAAGTGAGTGAGACTTTTCTGAGTAGTATATAAATTTCAGTCCTGCTTTTAGGGGGGGGTGTGTGTGTGTGTGTGAGTGTGTGTTGAAAGATGGAAATCGGTGTGTTAATAGAGGTCAACTCTGAATGGTGAAATTGTTATGTGATTATTATTTTATTTTTCCTTCTCATCATTCAACATGTATTTATTGAACATTTACCATATGCCAAACATGCTTCTTTATGCTTATCTATATTTCTTAATTTCTCTACAATTATACAATTACTATGCTTCACTTACATAAAGAGAAAAACATCATTTAATGCTACTTAAAAATGAGTTTATCCAGTTTACTCAAAGATGGGGTATTTCAATGATCTGTATCCCACCATGTGAGTTGTAAACAAGCCTTGAAGTTGGATTCTTCTCTTCCCGAGCATATGTTTATGAGTTTCAGTTCAGTTCAGTCGCTCAGTCATGTCTGACTCTTTGCAACCCCATGAATCACAGCACGCCAGGCCTCCCTGTCCATCACCAACTCCCGGAGTTCACTCAAACTCATGTCCATCGAGTTGGTGATGCCATCCAGCCATCTCATCCTCTGTCTTCCCTTTCTCCTCCTGCCCCCAATCCCTTCCAGCATCAGGGTCTTTTCTAACGAGTCAACTCTTCGCATGAAGTGGCCAAAGTATTGGAGTTTCAGCTTCAGCATCAGTCCTTCCAGTGAACACCCAGGACTGATCTCCTTTAGAATGGACTGGTTGGATCTCCTTGCAGTCCAAGGGACTCTCAAGAGTCTTCTCCAACACCACAGTTCAAAAGCATCAATTCTTCGGTGCTCAGCTTTCTTCACAGTCCAACTCTCACATCCATACATGACCACTGGAAAAACCATAGCCTTGACTAGACGGACCTTTGTTGGCAAAATAATATCTCTGCTTTTTATTATGTTATCTAGGTTGGTCATAACTTTCCTTCCAAGGAGTAAGTGTCTTTTAATTTCATGGCTGCCATCACCATCTGCAGTGATTTTGGAGCCCCAAAAAATAAAATCTGACATTGTTTCCACTGTTTGTCCATCTATTTCCCATGAAGTGATGGGACCAGATGCCATGATCTTAGTTTTCTGAATGTTTATGAGTTTAGTTAATTGTAAATTCCAAGCTTCTCAGTAATCATTTTGTAGAGTTTATACAGAGCTTACTTCCTACACAGACCTTTTCATTCACAATTTTAGACCTACCGTGTTGTGATTATATACAAACCAGCATTCTGTCTTGATTTTCAGAAGTAGAGCAAGCTTGCTGAGTAGCACAAAACCCTAGTGATCAAATGATCGTACACAAGAATGGATTAGAAAGGTTCAGTGGAAGTTAAGTCTGGTAGTTGATTATGTTTTAGAGATAATGACCTTTCTATGTAATGACCACATCAAATACAATGAGTGTTCTTTGCAGATCAGTCATGGACACCCTGACATGTCTTGTGGCTGCCTGTACAAGTATTCTTTGCAAGGTACAGGTGGCACAGCTAGTGGGATATTTCCATTAGCTCTCCCATGACTATTAAATACACTCTCTGGTGGCTTTTGGGATTTGTAAATGATTAGTTGATAATAATTTCATTTTAAAAAATTCTCATGAAGATATCTCCCCAAATTAGTCATATCTTTTGGTGGTAGTATCTAGCATTCAACCTGCAAAGTCATCCAAAGTCGAGTAGAACATGAAGTCTTTGTTTCTTTGGATCAGTCAGCAGACTGCACAGTGGTATCAAGTGCCCCTGCCTTAACTATTTCTTAGCTCTTAAGTTCAACTGATTATCCTCCTCTATACCCCTGCCCCCAGATTCCTAGAGGGAAAAGATCCCTTTCTTCAGACTTTTCCCAGATTTTCAGTTTGAGTTGAGTTTATACCACAAAAGAAAAATGTAAGTTATCTTCTAACTTTTTGATTGAGAAGTAATCAAAGAAATAAAGACTCTACCCACTCCAATATTCTTGGCTGGAAAATTCCATGGACAGAGGAGCCTGGCAGGCTACCATCCGTGGGATCACAAAGAGTTGTACTAATGCGTGAGCGACTAACACATTCACATTCAATGACATTAAGACATTATTTACTTTAGATTTATGACAGTGATTTTATTGACAGATTTTTAAATTAAATAGTCAAATAATGAAATATATCATTAATTAAGTAAATGTGATACCTAGAATAAACATTAAAGGTGTTCGTACAAGTGGTTCCATTAACTTTTAAATTACATTTTGGAGGGCACAAATACATTCTTTGTGATAAATAGAGATGCTACATTTTATTGTATTTTGGAGAAATCTCATTCTTTCATAAAACTTTGATGATATTTAGCTTTTCTCTTTTTGATTATAGAAAAGATTGTTTGATATTCCTTTTTTGCTCTCAATAAATCTCTGACAAATTACCTGACATTGACCATTTTCACTGACCCTTAGACTTATTCTTTTCTTGTTATTTCCAAGTGTTCATTGACAGTTTGAATATCAGTCATGTATTTAATTTTTTTCCACAAAATAGTAAAAACTGACAAATGTACAGTTAATACTCACTTCAGTATTCTAGTAATGCCTATATAAACTTGTGCCAGCCATATCCTGCCTAGGAAGTAGCTTTTCTGTTCATTTATAACTTGTTCCTTTGGCAGTAATATTTGCTTTCTCTGGGTTCTTTAAGAATCAGTTTTTCATCACTTGTTCTTGCAGAGAAAAGAGATAGAAAGATGATGACAGTGATGACGATGATAATTCTGGTGATGATGTTGATGCTGATGACAGTGTTAATAGTGGTGATGATGGTGATGATGATGGTGGTGATGATGGTGATGGTGATGACAGTGTTAATAGTGGTGATGATGATGGTGGTGGTGATGGTGATGGTGGTGAATATGATATTGGTGCTGATGGTGGTGATGATGGTGATGGTGGTAATGATGGTGAATATGATAATGGTGATTATGATGATGATGGTGGTGATGATGGTGGTGTGATGGTGATGATGGTGGTGATGATGGTGATGGTGATGACAGTGTTAATAGTGGTGATGATGATGGTGGTGATGATGCTGGTGATGATGGTGATGATGATGGTGGTGATGATGTTGATGCTGATGACAGTGTTAATAGTGGTGATGATGATGGTGGTGATGATGCTGGTGGTGATGATGGTGATGGTGGTGATGGTGGTGAATATGATAATGGTGATTATGATGATAATGCTGGTGATGATGGTGATGATGCTGGTGATGATGGTGATGGTGATGACAGTGTTAATAGTGGTGATGATGATGGTGGTGATGATGGTGATGGTGGTGATGGTGGTGAATATGATAATGGTGCTGATGGTGGTGATGATGGTGATGGTGGTAATGATGGTGAATATGATAATGGTGATTATGATGATGATGGTGATCGTGGTGATGATGGTGGTGATGATGACCATGTTGATAGTAATGATCATGATGGTGGTAATGACGAAAGAGAAAAAATTGTAGAATTCTTATGTGCCACACACTCTTCATATCATATATATGAACTCAGCTAGACCTCACAGTGACCCTATAACTATGACAAGTGCTCTTGTCATTTCCATCTTTTTTCAGAGAAGGAAAACTGAGGCATAAAGAGATGAAGTAACTTGCTTGAGGTTGCATAGTTTGCATTAAGCAAGGAAGAGACTGAGTGTGTAGTCTTAAAGTACCCTCTCTATAATTGGAAGCCCATTACTGTATTAAAATCTTCGTGAGATACAAATATAGCAAAATCTGTTGGCTTTTAAAATGGAATCTATTTTTTTAAAATACAGTATTACTGTTTGGTACCAACATTGCCATATATTGTTACTTATATGGTCGTATTCCACAGATTAGAATATACCTCACTTAACTTTATATCTTAAAAGAAATCAATATCCGTTTTTAAAGTTTACTGTGGCATTAAATTCCCACAAAGATGGAAAGCAGTGAAGCAAGTAAAGTGTTTATTGCATGCATGCTAAGTCCCTTCAGTCGTGTCCAACTCTTTGTGACCCCCGTGGACCGTAGTCCGCTGGGATCCTTTGTCCATGGGATTTTCCAGGCAAGAATGCTGGAGTGGGTTGCCATTTCCTTCTCCAGGGGATCTTCCTTACCCAGGGATCAAATCTGTGTCTTGTATGTCTCCCGCATTGGCAGATGGGTTCTTTACCACTAGTGCCACTTGGGAAGGCCAGGCTTTAAATATGGAAATTTAGAGAAATGAATATAACTGTTATTCTGAGAACTACAAAAGAAGCCACAAAAGAACAACTTTGATCAGAAAAATAAGCACAATTTTATTTGTCCTGGAAAACAATGAAATTTTTCTAAATGGTTCCTGAGATTGAAAAATGATTATTGGATTCTTAGAGAGTTTGATGTTTGTCAAGAATTATCATATTCTTTTTACAGGAAAATGAACCAGGTTCTAATGAGAGATTTGTATTTAAGTGCGTTATTCAGTTTCTAATTACCCATTTTCTGGTAAGGCAGGGTAATAGTTTGCATAAAAGCTAGTGAAAGAAAATGTTGCTTGACAAATGTGAAGGCAATCAGAAGTATCTCTTGTATTTTCTTAGTATTCCTGAAAAAAAAAAAAAGACATTTTGTTCTGCAGAATATTTTGGAATGGATTAAATACATTCTGTGACAAAGATGCAAACATGCTTAGGAATTCCTTGATTCCTGTATGCATTTATTCACAGTGAATGCTTTCACTGTGTCAGGCACAGTATTTGGCTTAGGGAACACAGAGATAAAGGATATTAGCCTTTTCTGAAGGAATTCAGTAAAGGAAACATAAAGAGAAGATTACATGACAAGGTAATTAGTACCTTAATAAAACTAAAGTGCTAGAGGAGTGCTAAAAGTTAGCTACCTAATCGAGGCTTGGGGTCATGGAAAACTTTCTCTAGCAGATGCTATGAGTTGAGTCCTGAAAAATTAGTAGAAATTAGCAGGGCAATAGGGGTGTTCACTTCAGACAGAAAGCTAGCATGTACAATGGCTTGGAGGCATGAGTGTGTGTGGACCGCTTGAGCAACATCAGGTAATTGGCCTGAGCAAAAGCAAAGAGTGCTGATGGTGATAGCAAAAAGAGATGCTGGAGAAGTAGACAGGGATTATATCATGAAAGGTTTTGAATATCCAGATTGGTTGGACAAGCTAAGGACAAACCATTGAAGAATTCCTCCTTGATAGGGAGTGATATGGTCACACTGGGACCTGGGACAGTGACTTGGGGAGCCTTGAGAAGGATGGACTGGAAACTGAGAGATCAGTTTGGATATTGTTGCTATGATACAGAGGAGGATATATGATTATCTGAAATAAAACTGTGGCATTGAGGATATACATTAGTTAGGGTGTGCTAATTGCTCTAATGAACTACTCCAAATCTTTATTGATACAATAATATAACCTTTCCCATTCAAATATAATTTGAGGTCATTTGAGGAAGGGGAAGGGATCAATTCCATGTTGTCATTTATGAACCTAAATTTCTCCACAGTGGTTCCACCATTTTCCTAGAGCCATAGAATCCTTGACTATGTCTACTTTATTCTGTCTTACTGACAAAATAAAGACTAGGGCAGCAAATATTGAGTATTAGAGATTTGAGGGTCTTTGCTCAGCAGTGTCATACAGTAGTTCTGTCCAGAGCACATCATGTGGCTCTACCCAGCCACAAGGGATTCTGGGATATAGTCCTTCTGTGTGCTCTGGAGCTTGGTGAGCATGGTTCTGTCACTTAAGTCATGTCTGACTCTTTGTGACCCCATGATTGCAGCACACCAGACTTACCTGTCCTTTACTATCTCTTAGAGTTTGCTTAAACTCATGTCAATTGAGTCAGTGATGCCATCTAACCATCTCATCCTCTGCTGACCTCTTCTCTTTTTGCCTTCAATCTTCCCCAGCATCAGGGCCTTTTCCAGTGAGTTGGTTCTTCACATCAGGTAGCCAAAGTATTAGAGCTTCAGCTTCAGTGTAAGTCCTTCCAGTGAATATTCAGGGTTGATTTCCATTAGGATTGACTGGTTTGATCTCCTTGCTGTCCAAGTTCTCAAGAGTCTTTAATAGCACCACAGTTCGAATGCATCAGTTCTTTGGCACAGCCTTCTTTATGGTCCATCTCTCATATCCATACCTGGCTACTGGAAAAACCATAGCTTTGACTATACCTATATATACATGCATAAGTATGTAAGTAATGGGCGAGCACATACCCATATTCAACTATTTTTCATCTATAAAATGTCCATTTCATGTGGCTCAATCTGTATGTAATAGAGACAAGAAAGTAGACTCAAAGGATGTTATAAAAAGGAAAATAGTGACCAATTGGGTACAGAAGCTTCGAGAAGGGAAAGAATGTATGTTTATTTGTTCACATAAGTAACATGGTCATTGCAAAAGATAATGAGAAGAGGATGCTGAGTTTGAGATGCTTCCTGTAGATCTCCACAGGACATGCTGTCTCATTTTCTTCAGACCTCTGCTAAAATGTCACTAAATAAAATAGCAGCATGCCACCCTCTCTTTCCCTATGATCCTCCTTTATTTTCTTTATGGAACTCCCCACATAGTGTTCATTTTTTGCTTATTAGTTGTCTCTTCTCACTCAAATACAGGATCCAAGAGAGCAAAAATGACTTTGTTTATATTCACCACTGTCTCCCATATTGCATAGAACAATGCCTGGCACGTAACAGGTACTCAAAAAGTAAGTGTTGAGTGTGTAAATGAATCAAAGTGGAAGTTGCCAGCAGTCTATTGGTTGTGGTAATGAACGCTAATGTTTATTGAGTATTGACAATGGGATAGATACTGCTCTAAATACATTGCAAGTATTAACTCATGTAATAAAGCATGCCTGTAAGCTAGATACAACTAGTATCTCTATTTTACAGATGAAGAAACTATAGTGCATACAGCTTAAGAGACTTGGCCAAGTTCACAGTGCTAGATATGAGATTCAAATGTAGGTATTAGGGTTTCAGAGTTTACACTCTTAACCATTATGCTATTCTGACACTTAATTTTAAAACGTTTGGGAGCTGGACTGGAGCCTGAGATTAGGAAGTTATCAGTGCATGTGTGCTCAGTTGTATCCAACTTTGTGTGACCCTTTGGACTGCAGCCCACCAGGCTCCTCTGTCCATGGGATTTTCCAGGCGAGAATACTGGAGTGGGTTGCCATTTCCTCTTTCAGGGGATGAAGTCATCAGATGAATTTAAATGTGAGTAGAGGTCAACTATGCATTGAAATTTTTTTCAGATTGACCTGGAACTCTTACCCTGAATTTGCCAGAGTTCATTGCTCTCCCCATTATTTTGGGAATTTCCATAAGCTTAAATTTACTAGACCATTGTCTATTACAATTACCTATTTCCTTTAGTTACTTTTAGTTTACTTGTCTCCTCATAGGATTTCCTGTGACTGTTCCTCTCTTTCTGCTTCACATCAGTGTAGACATGGATGAAAGCTTTCTTTCCCTAGCTTTTCCAGAATAACTGTTCCCAAAGGCATTATGCAAGTAGCGAAATCTATAGAAGGTTAGAGGTAAGAGAGCAGAAACACTGAAAAACTCAAGCAAAGAATATAAAGAGGAAACATCTGACATTTCTGTTTGTAAAAGTATTTGAAGGACAATTCTTCTCCGTACCTGTCACTGAGAAGGTCCCACTGGGTGTATTACAGCTACTCACTAGCCTCTCAGGGTGTTGTTACTCTTTATTCCTTTCTTAAGTTCTCCCTTCATTTCAACCTTTGGCTCTCTCCACCTCCAAATTCCCCTTAATTACATATGAGGAGAGGTTAGTTACTTATTTTCCTTTCTGTTTCCAGGACCTATTCTTAAAATATAACCTTAACACCCAAAAGCACCTCTAAACTTGTTCAGTTGCTAAGTCATGTCTGACTCTTTGTGACCCCATGAACTGCAGCATGCCAAGCTTCCCTGTCCTTCACTATCTCCCTGAGTTTGCACAAACTCCTGCCCATTAAGTCGGTGATGCCATCCAACCATCTAATCTTCTGCTCTCCCTTTCTCCTCCTGCCCTCAATCTTTCCCAGTATCAGGATCTTTTCCAATGAGTCAGCTGTTTGCATCACATGGCCAGAATATTAGAGTTTCAGCTTCAGCATCAGTCCTTCCAATGATATTCCGGGTTGATGTTCTTTAGGATTGACTAGTTTGATCTCCTTATTGTCCAAGCGACTCTCAAGAGTCCTCTCTAGCACCACTTAAACAAGGGGAATTATCTTTCCAAAAGAGACTCTGGTGTCTGTTGTTAAGATGGTATTTTCCACCCTATTACAATCAAGGCCAGAGGCGGTGGGCGGGAGGAGCTTCCCCACACCCCCACGCCTGAGGCAAGGGCGACAGCCGGGAGAAGCAACCCCATGCCCGAGGCCAGGGGTGGTGGCCAGGAGGACCAACCCCATGTCCAAGGAGCCGTGGCTGCGCGGGCGCAGGAGGGCCTAGAGGATCTATCCCATGTTGAAGGTCAGGAAGGGCGGCGGTGAGGAGATACCCCTCATCCAAGGTAAGGAGCAATGGCTGCGCTTTGCTGGAGCAGCCATGAAGAGATACCCCACGCCCAAGGTAAGAGAAACCCAAGTAAGACGATAGGTGTTGCAAGAGGGCATCAGAGGACAAACACACTGAAACCATACTCACAGAAAACTAGTCAATCTAATCACACTAGGACCACAGCCTTGTCTAACTGAATGAAACTAAGCCATGCCCGTGAGGCAACCCAAGACGGGCGGGTCATGGTGGAGAGATTTGACAGAATGTGGTCTACTGGAGAAGGGAATGGCAAACCACTTCAGTATTCTTGCCTTGAGAACCCCATGAACAGTATGAAAAGGCAAAATGATAGGATACTGAAAGAGAAACTCCCCAGGTCAGTAGGTGCCCGATATGCTACTGGAGATCAGTGGAGAAATAACTCCAGAAAGAATGAAGGGATGGAGCCGAAGCAAAAACAATACCCAGCTGTGGATGTGACTGGTGATAGAAGCAAGTGGTCCAATGCTATAAAGAGCAGTATTGCATAGGAACCTGGAATGTCAGGTCCATGAATCAAGGCAAATTGGAAGTGGTCAAACAAGAGATGGCAAGAGTAAATGCCGACATTCTAGGAATCAGCGAACTGAAATGGACTGGAATGGGTGAATTTAACTCAGATGACCATTATATCTACTACCGCGGGCAGGAACCCCTCAGAAGAAATGGAGTGGCCAACATGGTCAACAAAAGAGTCCAAAATGCAGTACTTGGATGCAATCTCAAAAATGACAGAATGATCTCTGTTTGTTTCCAAGGCAAACCATTCAATATCACAGTAATCCAAGTCTATGCTCCAACCAGTAACACTGAAGAAGCTGAAGTTGAACGGTTCTATGAAGACCTACAAGACCTTTTAGAACTAACACCCAAAAAAGATGTCCTTTTCATTATAGGGGACTGGAATGCAAAAGTAGGAAGTCAAGAAACACCTGGAGTAACAGGCAAATTTGGCCTTGGAATACGGAATGAAGCAGAGCAAAGACTAATAGAGTTTTGCCAAGAAAATGCACTGGTCATAACAAACACCCTCTTCCAACAACACAAGAGAAGACTCTATACATGGACATCACCAGATTGTCAACACTGAAATCAGATTGATTACATTCTTTGCAGCCAAAGATGGAGAAGCTCTATACAGTCAGCAAAAACAAGACGAGGAGCTGACTGTGGCTTAGACCATGAACTCCTTATTGCCAAATTCAGACTTAAATTGAAGAAAGTAGGGAAAACCACTAGACCATTCAGGTATGACCTAAATCAAATCCTTTATGATTATATAGTGGAAGTGAGAAATAGATTTAAGGGCCTAGATCTGATAGATAGAGTACCTGATGAACTATGGAATAAGGTTCGTGACATTGTACAGGAGACAGGGATCAAGACCATCCCCATGGAAAAGAAATGCAAAAAAGCAAAATGGCTGTCTGGGGAGGCCTTACAAATAGCTGGGAAAAGAAGAGAAGCGAAAAGCAAAGGAGAAAAGGAAAGATATAAACATCTGAATGCAGAGTTCCAAAGAATAGCAAGAAGAGATAAGAAAGCCTTCTTCAGCGATCAATGCAAGGAAATAGAGGAAAACAACAGAATAGGAAAGACTAGGGATCTCTTCAAGAAAATCAGAGATACCAAAGGAACATTTCATGCAAAGATGGGCTCGATAAAGGACAGAAACTGTATGGACCTAACAGAAGCAGAAGGTATTGAGAAGAGATGGCAAGAATACACAGAAGAACTGTACAAAAAAAATATTCACGACCTAGATAATCACGATGGTGTGATCACTCACACTCACCTAGAGCCAGACATCCTGGAATGTGAAGTCAAGTGGGCCTTAGGAAGCATCACTACGAACAAAGCTAGTGGAGGTGATGGAATTCCAGTTGAGCTATTCCAAATCCTGAAAGATGATGCTGTGAAAGTGCTGCACTCAATATGCCAGCAAATTTGGAAAACTCAGCAGTGGCCACAGGACTGGAAAAGGTCAGTTTTCATTCCAATCCCAAAGAAAGGCAATGCCAAAGAATGCTCAATTGCATTCATTTGCACATTCAGAATGCACAATTGCACTCATCTCACACACTAGTAAAGTAATGCTCAAAATTCTGCAAGCCAGGCTTCAGCAATATGTGAAACGTGAACTTCCTGATGCTCAAGCTGGTTTTAGGAAAGGCAGAGGAACCAGAGATCAAATTGCCAACATCCGCTGGATCATGGAAAAAGCAAGAGAGTTCCAGAAAAGCATCTATTTCTGCTTTATTGCCTATGCCAAAGCCTTTGACTGTGTGGATCACAATAAACTGTGGCAAATTCTTCAAGAGATGGGAATACCAGACCACCTGATCTGCCTCTTGAGAAATTTGTATGCAGGTCAGGAAGCAACAGTTAGAACTGGACATGGAACAACAGCCTGGTTCCAAATAGGAAAAGGAGTACGTCAAGGCTGTATATTGTCACCCTGTTTATTTAATTTATATGCAGACTACATCATGAGAAACCCTGGACTGGAAGAAACACAAGCTGGAATCAAGATTGCCGGGAGAAATATCAATCACCTCAGATATGCAGATGACACCACCCTTATGGCAGAAAGTGAAGAGGAACTCAAAAGCCTCTTGATGAAAGTGAAAGTGGAGAGTGAAAAAGTTGGCTTAAAGCTCAACGTTCAGAAAATGAAAATCATGGCATCTGGTCCCATCACTTCATGGGAAGTAGATGGAGAGACAGTGGAAACAGTGTCAGACTTTATTTTTCTGGGCTCCAAAATCACTACAGATGGTGACTGCAGCCCTGAAATTAAAAGACGCTTACTCCTTGGAAGGAAAGTTATGACCAACCTAGATAGCATATTCAAAAGCAGAGACATTACTTTGCCAACAAAGGTCCATCTAGTCAAGGCTATGGTTTTTCCAGTGGTCATGTATGGCTGTGAGAGTTGGACTGTGAAGAAGGCTGAGCGCCGAAGAACTGATGGTTTTGAACTGTGGTGTTGGCAAAGACTCTTGAGAGTCCCTTGGACTGCAAGGAGATCCAACCAGTCCATTCTGAAGGAGATCAGCCCTGGGACTTCTTTGGAAGGAATGATGCTAAAGCTGAAACTCCAGTACTTTGGCCACCTCATGTGAAGAGTTGACTCATTGGAAAAGACTCTGATGCTGGGAGGGATTGGGGGCAAGAGGAGAAGGGGACGACAGAGGATGAGATGGCTGGATGGCATCACTGACTTGATGGACGTGAGTCTGAGTGAACTCTGGGATTGGTGATGGACAGGGAGGCCTCATGGGGTTGCAAAGAGTCGGACACGACTGAGCGACTAATCTGATCTGATCTGATCTCTGAGTACAATCCTAGTTTGGGAAATGAAAGTGAATGAATATTCTCAGAGTATGAGTGACTTGAGATAAGAAGAAATCAGTTATGGAGGGAAGGAAAGAGATCTGGAAGCAGCTAGAGAAAAATACACTCTTGAAAAAATGTTTGTTTGTTATTAGTTGGTTTTCAGTGAGGAAGACTTGGTCAAGAGCTCATGTGGGTGAAATGGGCCAGTGGGAGGAAATGGATGAAGACAAGGGCAATAAAGAGGGTAACGTGGACCAAATCCATGAGAACGTGAGAAGGAGTATATGCTAGATCATGGGAATGAATTCCAATCAGTGCAGGAAGGATCTGTGTTTCCATCAGGGAAAAGCTACACAGTGTAATTGAAAGAGTGTTAAGTCAAGAGTCAGATTGAGCTGAGCTGAAATCTGGAGCCTACTGTATACATTCCATCTATGAAACTTCGCTGGAATACTTAACCACTCGCTCCTTAGTTTCCTTCATAGCAGAAAACAGACAATGCCCTTTTCATAGAATTACTACAAGGCTTAAGTAGGATAACATGTGTTAAGCAAGCATCTTATGATAGAATTTATTATTTCTGTAATTTGATTATAGGTCTTCCTGTTTCTTATCTGAGACTATCACTAACGTCATAAAAAAGAGACCATATCTACTATGTTTGTTTTTTCATCTGCCTCAAAGGGATTGTAGTTCCATGGTGTCATTGTCATTCAGAATTTTGAATAAGTTTTGAGGGTTGAGCTGTTATCATTGGGTCGGACCTGGTCTGCATAACATTTACTTAGCCATTACTTTTTAGTTAGAAATCCTTTTAAATTGGACACGGACATTCCATTTTCAGATCCACTCCCTCTTGTCTGATTCTTTGTCCCTTTACATATTTTCCTAATTAGCTTGGCCCTGGACATGTGAGTTTTCAACCCATGATCTAGATTGATTTCTACTAAAATAGCTGATGCTGCCGAAAATGGGTATGTTGTTGAATCTCCAGGTAGCGTTTTCTATCTTCATTTCGCATAATCTCTCCTCACCACCTACCACTGTTGACAAACTTCTGAAACTCGTTTCTCTTCTGTTATTGATCCCATTCCTGGTGTCCCCTTACCTCACTGCCCATCATACCTTTTGCTATAATTTCTACCCACATTGCCCACCATTTAAATGCTATGATTTGTCAATATTTTCCTGGGTTAGCACATTGTTCTTCCGGGTGATCCTGTGCCCAGAGTTCAACAGGTTCAAACCTGGGTAATAATCTTTCCCCTCAGACAACCTTCTCCTCTTGTGTTACATATCATTGTAAGAGCCACAAGAACCGAAACCACCGGCACATCTTAGAGGGACAGAAATCTGACAACTGGTACAGAATTCACACTAAATCAGCATGGACACTGCATCGTAGACCTCCACTGCTTACACCACTTTTCAGTGTCCCTTTCAGTCAGCAGGGGCAGCTATTCCTTCCTCTGCTGTAGCTCTGGGGGTAACACCCTCATCATCTTCCTCACAGAGTGATGATTGCTAATTAGTCTCCATTTTTCCTTTTGAGTAAAGTCTCAACCTTGACTGGCAGTGAAGAAGAACTAAAAAGCTTCTTGATAAGGGTGAAAGAGGAGAATGAAAAAGCTGGCTTAAAACTCAACTGAAAAAATACTAAGAGCATGGCATCTAGTCCTATCACTTCATGGCAAATGGAAGGGTAAAATATGGAAACAGTGACAGATTTTATTTTCTTGGGCTCCAAATCACTGCAGACAGTGACTATAGCTATGAGATTAAAAGCTGCTTGCTCCTTGGAAGAAAAGCTATGACCAAACTAGACAGCATATTAAAAAGCAGAGACATCACTTTTCTGACAAAGGCTGGTATAGTCAAAGCTATGGTTTTTCCAATAATCATATACAGATGTGAGAGTTGGACCATAAAGAAGGCTGAGCACCAAAGAACTGATGCTTTTGAAGTGTGGTGCTGAAGTCCCTTAGACTGCAAGGAGATCAAACCAGTTAATCCTAAAGGAAATCAACCCTGAATATTCATTGGAAGGTCTGATGCTAAAGCTGAAGCTCCAATACTTTGGCCACCTGATGGGAAGAGCTGACTCATTGGAAAGATTGGAAAGATGCTTGGAAAGATTGAGGGCAGGGGGAGAAGGGGACAAGAGAGGATGAGATGGTTGAATGGCATCACTGACTCAATGGACATGAATTTGGGCAAACTTCAAAAGATAGTGAAGGACAGGGAAGCCTGGAGTGCTGCAGTCCATGGGGTCGCACAGAGTCAGACACAACTGAAGTGACTTAACATGCACATATGTGCACCACACTAGCTTCAACTCTAGATACTCCCAAGGTGCTAAAACTCTATCATATTAAATTAATTGCACTTCCCAGAACCCCCTCTCTCCCTCTGTTCCTTTGCCCATGCTGCTTTCTCAAGGCAGAAATGCTCTTTTTTTTTTTTCAATTTCATATACATAGCTAACTTCTGCTCAGTCTTCAAAATTCAGTTCAAATATATCCATCTCTTAAAGGCCTGTCCTAAATTTCTCTCTAAGAGGAACATCCTCTAGCAACATCCTCAGTTTAGGTTTGAAAGCTTCACCCTGAAAATATTTTTAAAGTTTGCCTTATTAGGGCATATTTTAATATGTACTGTATATGAAGAGAATAGCTTCTTATTATGTGTTGTTTGCCATCTGGTAAAATATTTCTTGTGGAAAAGACACCCCTGTAGGTTGAGAAGGTCCAGAGGAGGAAGGTATTATAAATTAACAGAAAAATCAGTGTTCATTGACAGAGAAAAAGGAAGCAACAGCTGGTAAACAGCTGCACAGAGATAGAAAAATGACAGCAACTATGAACATAGTAGTTGATCCAAAATATTAAAAAGCAAGTAAATAACACAAGATCTCTTCAAGAAAATTAAAGATACCAAGGGAACATTTCATGCAAAGATGGGCACAATAAAGGACAGAAATGGTAGGGACCTAACAGAAGCAGAAGATATTAAGAAGAAGTGGCAAGAATACACAGAAGAACTGTACAAAAAAGATATTCACGACCCATATAATCATGATGGTGTGATCACTCAGCTAGAGCCAGACACCCTGGAATGTGAAGTCAAGTGGGCCTTAGGAAACATCACTATGAACAAAGCTAGTGGAGGTGATGGAATTCCAGTTGAGCTTTTCCAAATCCTGAAAGATGATGCTGTGAAAGTGCCGCACTCAATATGCCAGCAAATTTGGAAAACTCAGCAGTGGCCACAGGACTGGAAAAGGTCAGTTTTCATCCCAATCCCAAAGAAAGGCAATACCAAAAAATGCTCAAACTACTGCACAATTGCACTCATCTCACACGCTAGTAAAGTAATGCTCAAAATTCTCCAAGCCAGGCTTCAGCAATATGTGAACTGTAAACTTCCAGATGTTCAAACTGGTTTTAGAAAAGACAGAGGAACCAGAGATCAAATTGCCAACATCCACTGGATCATGGAAAAAGCAAGAGTTCCAGAAAAACATCTATTTCTGCTTTCTTGACTATGCCAAAGCCTTTGACTGTGTGGATCACAATAAACTATGGAAAATTCTGAAAGAGATGGGAATACCAGACCACCTGACCTGCATCTTTTTTTTTTTTTAAACTTTACAATATTGTGTTAGTTTTGCCAAATATCGAAATGAATCCACCACAGGTATACATGTTTTCCCCATCCTGAACCCTCCTCCCTCCTCCCTCCCCATACCATCCCTCTGGGTCGTCCCAGTGCACCAGCCCCAAGCATCCAGTATCGTGCATCGAACCTGGACTGGCAACTCATTTCATACATGATATTATACATGTTTCAATGCCATTCTCCCAAATCTTCCCACCCTCTCCCTCTCCCACAGAGTCCATAAGACTGTTCTATACATCAGTGTCTCTTTTGCTGTCACGTACACAGGGTTATTGTTACCATCTTCCTAAATTCCATATATATGCGTTAGTATACTGTATTGGTGTTTTTCTTTCTGGCTTACTTCACTCTTTATAATAGGCTCCAGTTTCATCCACCTCATTAGAACTGATTCAAATGTATTCTTTTTAATGGCTGAGTAATACTCCATTGTGTATATGTACCACTGCTTTCTTATCCATTCATCTGCTGATGGACATCTAGGTTGCTTCCATGTCCTGGCTATTATAAACAGTGCTGCGATGAACATTGGGGTACATGTGTCTCTTTCCCTTCTGGTTTCCTCAGTGTGTATGCCCAGCAGTGGGATTGCTGGATCATAAGGTAGTTTTATTTCCAGTTTTTTAAGGAATCTCCACACTGTTCTCCATAGTGACTGTACTAGTTTGCAGTGTAGGAGGGTTCCCTTTTCTCCACACCCTCTCCAGCATTTATTGCTTGTAGACTTTTGGATCGCAGCCATTCTGACTGGCGTGAAGTGGTACCTCATAGTGGTTTTGATTTGCATTTCTCTGATAATGAGTGATGTTGAGCATCTTTTCATGTGTTTGTTAGCCATCTGTATGTCTTCTTTGGAGAAATGTCTATTTAGTTCTTTGGCCCATTTTTTGATTGGGTCATTTATTTTTCTGGAGTTGAGCTGTAGGAGTTGCTTGTATATTTTTGAGATTAGTTGTTTGTCAGTTGCTTCATTTGCTATTATTTTCTCCCATTCTGAAGGCTGTCTTTTCACCTTGCTTGTAGTTTCCTTTGTTGTGCAGAAGCTTTTAAGTTTAATTAGGTCCCATTTGTTTATTTTTGCTTTTATTTCCAATATTCTGGGAGGTGGGTCATAGAGGATCCTGCTGTGATGTATGTCGGAGAGTGTTTTGCCCATGTTCTTCTCTAGGAGTTTTATAGTTTCTGGTCTTACGTTGAGATTTTTAATCCATTTTGAGTTTATTTTTGTGTATGGTGTTAGAAAGTGGTCTAGTTTCATTCTTTTACAAGTGGTTGACCAGTTTTCCCAGCACCACTTGTTAAAGAGATTGTCTGTAATCCGTTGTATATTCTTGCCTCCTTTGTCAAAGATAAGGTGTCCATATGTGCGTGGATTTGTCTCTGGGCTTTCTATTTTGTTCCATTGATCTATATTTCTGTCTTTGTGCCAGTACCATACTGTCTTGATGACTGTGGCTTTGTAGTAGAGCCTGAAGTCAGGTAGGTTGATTCCTCCAGTTCCATTCTTCTTTCTCAAGATAGCTTTGGCTATTCGAGGTTTTTTGTATTTCCATACAAATTGTGAAATTATTTGTTCTAGCTCTGTGAAGAATACTGTTGGTAGCTTGATAGGGATTGCATTGAATCTATAAATTGCTTTGGGTAGTATACTCATTTTCACTATATTAATTCTTCCAATCCATGAACATGGTATATTTCTCCATCTATTAGTGTCCTCTTTGATTTCTTTCACCAGTGTTTTACAGTTTTCTATATATAGGTCTTTAGTTTGTTTAGGTAGATATATTCCTAAGTATTTTATTCTTTCCGTTGCAATGGTGAATGGAGTTGTTTCCTTAATTTCTCTTTCTGTTTTCTCATTATTAGTGTATAGGAATGCAAGGGATTTATGTGAGTTGATTTTATATTCTGTAACTTTACTATAATCATTGATTATAGTGAATCAACTAATCATTGATTAGTTCTAGTAATCTTCTGGTGGAGTCTTTAGGGTTTTCTATGTAGAGGATCATGTCATCTGCAAATAGTGAGAGTTTTACTTCTTCTTTTCCAATTTGGATTCCTTTTATTTCTTTTTCTGCTCTGATTGCTGTGGCCAAAACTTCCAAAACTATGTTGAATAGTAATGGTGAAAGTGGGCACCCTTGTCTTGTTCCTGACTTTAGAGGAAATGCTTTCAATTTTTCACCATTGAGCATAATGTTTGCTGTGGGTTTGTCATATATAGCTTTTATTATGTTGAGGTATGTTCCTTCTATTCCTGCTTTCTGGAGAGTTTTTTTATCATAAATGGATGTTGAATTTTGTCAAAGGCTTTCTCTGCATCTATTGAGATAATCATATGGCTTTTATTTTTCAATTTGTTAATGTGGTGTATTACATTGATTGATTTGCGGATGTTGAAGAATCCTTGCATCCCTGAGATAAAGCCCACTTGGTCATGGTGTATGATCTTTTTAATGTGTTGTTGGATTCTGATTGCTAGAATTTTGTTAAGGATTTTTGCATCTATGTTCATCAGTGATATTGGCCTGTAGTTTTCTTTTTTGTGGGATCTTTGTCAGGTTTTGGGATTAGGGTGATGGTGGCCTCATAGAATGAGTTTGGAAGTTTACCTTCCTCTGAAATTTTCTGGAAGAGTTTGAGCAGGATAGGTGTTAGCTCTTCTCTAAATTTTTGGTAGAATTCAGCTGTGAAGCTGTCTAGACCTGGCTTTTGTTTGCTGGAAAATTTTTGATTACAGTTTCAATTTCCGTGCTTGTGATGGGTCTGTTAAGATTTTCTATTTCTTCCTGGTCCAGTTTTGGAAAGTTGTACTTTTCTAAGAATTTGTCCATTTCTTCCACGTTGTCCATTTTATTGGCATATAATTGTTGATAGTAATCTCTTATGATCCTTTGTATTTCTGTGTTGTCTGTTGTGATCTCTCCATTTTCATTTCTAATTTTATTGATTTGATTTTTCTCCCTTTGTTTCTTGATGAGTCTGGCTTGAGAAACCTATATGCAGGTCAGGAAGCAACAGATAGAACTGGACATGGAACAACAGACTGGTTCCAAATAGGAAAAGGAGTAAATCAAGGCTGTACATTGTGACCGTACTTATGTAACTTCTATGCAGAGTACATCATGAGAAACGCTGGGCTGGAAGAAGCACAAGCTGGAATCAAGATTGCCGGGAGAAATATCAATAACCTCAGATATGCAGATGACACCACCCTTATGGGAGCCTCTTGATGAAAGTGAAAGAGGAGAGTGAAAAAGTTGGCTTAAAGCTAAACATTCAGAAAAAGAAGATCATGGCATCCAGTCCCATCACTTCATGGCAAATAAATGGGGAAACAGTGGTAACAGTGGCTGACTTTATTATTTTGGGCTTCAAAATCACTGCAGATGGTGATTGCAGCCATTAAATTAAAGTACACTTACTCCTTGGAAGGAAAATTATGACCAACCTAGACAGCATATTAAAAAGCAGAGACATTACTTTGCCAACAAAGGTCCGTTTAGTCAAGGCTATGGTTTTTCCAGTGGTCATGTATGGATGTGAGAGTTGGACTGTGAAGAAAGCTGAGCCCCAAAGAATTGATGCTTTTAAACTGTGGTGTTGGAGAAGACTCGTGAGAGTCCCTTGAACTGCAAGGAGATCCAACCAGTCCATCCTAAAGGAGCTCAGTCCTAGGTGCTCACTGGAAGGACTGATGTTGAAGCTGAAACTCCAATACTTTGGCCACCTGATGCGAAAATCTGACTCATTTGAAAAGACCGTGATGCTGGAAAAGATTGAGGGCAGGAGGAGAAGGGGATGAAAGAGGATGAGATGGCTCGATGGCATCACCGACTCGATGGACATAAGTTTGGGTAAACTCTGGGAGTTGGTGATGGACAGGGAGGCCTGGTGTGCTGCGGTTCATGGGGTCGCAAAGAGTCAGACACGACTGAGCAACTAAACTGAACTGAACTCAATAATACATGATGTAGAACGTCTTTTCATGTGCTTATTTGCCATCTGGTGAATTGTCAAAGTCTTTGGCCTATTTTTTAACTTAGTTGTTTTCTGCTTCTTGTGTTTTAAGAGTTCTTTGTCAGCTGTCTCTTTTGCATATATTTTCTCCCAGGCTATAGCTTGTCTTCTCATTCTCCAGGCATTGTCTTTCACAGAGCAAAAGTTCTTAATTTTTATGAAGTCCAGCTTATCAATTATTTCTTTCATGGATTGTGCCTTGGTGTTTTATTTAAAAAGTCATTGCCATACCCAAAGTCATCTAGATTTTCTGTTCTGTTATCTTCTAGGAGTTTTATAGATTTTCATTTTACAATTAGACTTATGTTGCATTTTGAGTTAATTTTTGTGAAAGGTGTAGTCTGTGTCTAAATTCCTTTTTTTTTTTTTTTTTTGGCATGTAGATGTCCACTTGCTCCAGCACCATTTGTTAAAAAGACTGTCTCTGCTCCACTACCTTTGCTCCTTTGTCAAAGACCTACTGTATTTTTATGAGTCTCTTTCTGGGTTCCCTCTTCTGTTACATTCATCTCTTTATTCTTTTTCCACTTCCACACTATCTTGATTCCTATAGCTTTATAGTAAGACTTGAAGTCAGATAGTGTCAGTCCTCCAACTTCATTCTTTTCTTTCCATATTGTATTCGCTATTCTCAGGCTTTTGCCTCTCCATATAAGCTTTAGAAATAGTTTGTTGATAGCCACAAGAGAACTTGCTGGACTTTTGATTTGAGTTGCATTGAATCTATAAATCAAGTTGGGAAGAATTGACGTCTTGAGAATATTGAGTCTTCTTATTTGTGAACATGTAGTGTCTCTCCATTTACTTAGTTGCCTGATTTTTATTTAGCTCATTAGAGTTTTACAGTTTTCCTCACATAGATTTTGTACATATTTTGATAGGTTTCTGGCTAAGTATTTCATTTTGGGGGTTGCTAGTATAAATTGTATTGTATTTTTTTATTTCAAATCCCACTTGTTATTACTGGTGCATAGGAAAGCAATCCTACAACCTTGCTATAATCACTTATTAGTCCCACCAGCTTCCATTCTTTCAGATTTTCTATATGTGTCATCTGTGAAGACAGTTTTGCTTATTTCTTCCACATCTGTGTACTTTTTACTTACTTCTCGTATCTAATTGTATTAGCAGTGACTTCTAGGATAATGTTGAAAAGTAGTGGTGAGATCCTTGACTTGAAGGTATCCTTGACTTTTTCCTGACGTTAGTGGGGGAGCTTCCAGTTTCTCACCATAAAGTATGATGTTAGGTATAAGGTTTTTTGTAGATATTCTTTATCAAGCTGATGAATTTCACCTCTATCCATGAAGTTTAACTATGGATTTTTAGAAGTTTATCCAGTCTTTTTTGGTTTAAATAAATAATTTTTCAGTTGGTTCTCTTATATATTCTAATAGGTAATTATGTCATCTGTAAAAGTTGACAAATTTCCTTTTAAAATATGTTTTCTATGGCATCTTGTCCCATCACTTCATGGCAAATAGATGGGGAAACAGTGGAAACAGTGTCAGACTTTATTTTTTGGGGCTCCAAAATCACTGCAAATGGTAACTACAGCCATGAAATTAAAAGATGCTTGTTCCTTGGAAGAAAAGCTATGACCAACCTAGACAGCATATTAAAAAGCAGATTGCCAACAAAGGTCCATCTAGTCAAAGCTATGGTTTTTCCAGTAGTCAGGTATGGATGTGAGAGTTGGACTATAAAGAAAGCCGAGTGCCGAAGAGTTGATGCTTTTGAACTGTGGTGTTGGAGAAGACTCTTGAGAGTCCCTTGGACTGCAAGGAGATGCAACCTGTCCATCCTAAAGGAAATCAGTCCTGAATGTTCATTGGAAGGACTTATGCTGAAGCTGAAACCCCAATACTTTGGCCACCTAATGTGAAGAACTGACTCATTGGAAAAGATCCTGATGCTGGGGAAGATAGAATGCGAGAAGAAGGGGACAGCAGAGGATGAGATGGTTGGATGGCATCATTGACTCGATGGACATGAGTTCGAGTAAGATCTGGGAGTTGGTATTGGACAGGGAAACCTGGCGTGTTGTAGTCCATGGTGTCGCAAAGAGTCAGACACAACTGACCAACTGAACTGATTGAACTGATGTGTATTTTTATTGTTGACTTCTCATTTTATTACATTTTTGATCAGATGATCTGGACTGAATGGTGGTAATTATTTTAATATATTTGTGTATACATATATATCATACTATATGTTTTCTTTTCTGACATAATATCTGATCATTTTAGAAAGTTTCTGTTCATGTTTAAAAATAATAGACAGTTTAAAATTAAAGAATTATGAACGTGAATTTGTGAATATCTATCTGAATTTTAATTAGTTTTGCTATGTGTATATTTGAAACTATCTGGTTAGGTGCATAAAGTTCCTTGACTATTACTCTTTTGGGTGGTATTGTTCTTTGGATTAATATACATTCATTTATGTTTTTAAAACTTATTTTATTGAAGTACAGTTGATTTACAGTCTTGTGTTAATTTTTGCTATACAGCAGAGTGATTCGGTTGCACACATATATATTCTTTACTTCATATTTTTATGATTTAAAAACTTTAGATTCTAATTTTACCAAAATGTGTATACAGTTTTCAAGATCAAATGATATGACAAAGCTTCATACAGAAAGCAGCAGTCTCCTGTCATATACTCTCTCAAAAAATGTTCCAAAGCCTTCAGCTTCTCTAGCTGATTTTTCTCTTCTCACATTTTAAAGCCACATGATTAATTGTAATTTAAAATTTTTTCCATTTACCTATTGATTTCTTGTGGAAAATTAAGATTTTTCCTCTTAAAGTGCTCCTCACAGCACCGCTCCCCACCTCATACACTTATACTTTCCTGATCTCTCAATCCAGATACATCACAATCAGATCAATGGTCAGTGCCTACCTTAGTGTCTAAGTCCTGTTCGCATCTGAGACCAAAAAAAAAAAAAAATCTATTACAAATATTTAATATTTGGTTCAACTTTTAATGATACTTCCCTGATAGCTCAGTTGGTAAAGAATCCGCCTACAATGCAGGAGACCCCGGTTTGATTCCTGGGTCGGGAAGATCTGCTGGAGAAGGGATAGGCTACCCACTCCAGCATTCTTGGGCTTCCCTTGTGGCTCATCTAGTAAAGAATCTGCCTACAATGTGCTAGACCAGGGCTTGATCCCTGGGTTGGGAAGATCCCCTGGAGAAGGGAAAGACTACCCACTCCAGTATTCTAGCCTGGAGAATTCCATGGACTGTATAGTCAATGGGGTCACAAAAAGTCTGACATGACTGAGTGACTTTCACTTTCAACTTTTTTAATATTTCCCCAAAGTGAATAAGGACTTTTGATGCAACAGTCACTAATTCATCTCCAGACTCTCATTAGAGCTGCAAATCTTCTTTCATTACTGCCAGCATGTAATCTATCAGGGGCTCTTTTTTACTGTTGAGACATCCTTTTAGAAACTTTTCTCTCACTAGAATCTGATTGATGGCTTTCTCAGCCTGCTGTGTACGCTGACTTTCTGGGGCTTTCCTTTACCAGAATCCATCTGTTATTATGTATGTTAATTACCAGTAGCTCTTTCTTTCTACCTAAATGATCTCTTTCATTTTACAGCATCCCAATCTTAGTTCATAGGTGTGATAATTATTACTATTTCTAAACAAATTATGGACTTCCAAGAGTCTTCTGATCTTGGCCTTTTCTGAGTTCTTTTTTTCTTCCATTCTGTTCTCTAACCCTCATACTGAAGACTTCCCTTCAGCATCTTCTCATCCTGAGTATCTGTTCTTGTTTGGAGCTCAGTGAGAGACTGGACCTGTCAACAAGTGGGCTTCACTTTCAGTTGAAAAAAAAGTGGCAAGGTGGCTTTCTCTTGGGTGACTCTCAGATGTCATAATATATAGATCTCTCTCTTGACCCATCAGCGTCAAGCCTGGTATAAGCCTGGCTGCCAATATTGTATGAGTTGAAAAGAAGCCTCTGTTTCCCATAGGCTGAGCCAGCTGTCACCTATGCACACAGCCACTGCCCTTCCCTGGAGATCGACACTCCCTCCTCACTAAACACAGTGATAATTGGCCAGTGCAGGATTTTAGGGTTCAATGCATCTGCATGTCCCTGCTGCTCCATAATCTGAATAATAACCTTGTTGATTGTTCCAAGACACCTACATTCTCCAGGGTCTCCTGCCTTAAGGCATAGGGCACAGCTAACTTTTAGACCAATACTTGGCAAATTAGTTTATGTTCTGCTTTTTTTATGTAAGCGTTCTGTTTTCAGAAGTATTCCAGATGTGGGAATTCACTGAAGGTTTGCTTTCTTTTTTCTTTTTTTTTTTAGAATAAATATAGATTTTTAAAATGTCTTTTCTCTCATTTCTAGAGATTTGCTGTAGGAGAGGAGAGCTGGACCTTTAATCTTCCTTGATTCTATTCAGTTTGCATCTTGACTGGCAACCTGAAGCTGAATATTTTATGAATTTCAGTTCAGATTTTCTGTTTTTGTCCATTTTCATGTTGGTGGCTTCCCTAGTGGCTTCAGACAGTAAAAAAAAATCCGCCTGCAATGCTGGAAACCGAGGTTCGATCCCTAGGTCAGAAGGTTCCCCTAGAGAAGGGGATGGCTATCCAATTCAGTATTCTTGCCTGGAGATTCCATGGACAGAGGAGACTGGTGGTCTATAGTTCTTGGGGTCGCAAAGAGTTGGACATGACTGAGCTACTTTCTTTCTTAGTGTTTCACACTTTCTTTCATACTTTCTTTCATAATGTTATCAACATTAACATTCTGTTTGTCATGTTGGCTGAACATATTTTTTGGAGTCATTCCCTCTTTTATTTCATTTATCTTATTTTTCATGGCAATGAAATTTCACATCTCAACATAATTTTGTCAGTATTTTTCTTTGGAAAAAGTACTTTGTAAATGATAAGATTTTGATTGTTTTCTTTAGTTTTAGTTGTATTCTTTAATATAGACTTTAAATATTTATCCTATCTTTTTTTTTTTTTGAAATTTTCTTGTCAAGTACAAATATGTTTCCCCTCAAATTTCCAAACTGTTAACTATTTATCTTGACATAAGAAGGAGAAGGAAATGGCAACCCACTCCAGTATTCTGGCCTGGAGAATCCTATGGACAGAAGAGCCTAGCAAGCCCTAGTCCTTGGGATTGCAAAGAGTCGAACATGACTGAGTGACTAACACTTTATCTTGATATTGTCTATTAATTAATTTTAAAAATTTCATCAACTTTCTACTACCACATATTAAATTCATTTGTCAAATGTGCTGTATTTCTGTGCTTTGTGTTGTGTTTTTCTACTACATGTCCATATTCATGATATATTAATCATTTCTATGCTTAATGATTTATTGACTGGTCAGTTTCATTTTTCTTATTTTTCAGTTGTTATTTAATAGTTTTCCATTCATACAGTATACAGCAATTCTGAGCTATTCTGAAGAATGAGGTAGATAAAAATAATAAAATACATAGGTTCTTTTTAACCACACCAATAAAATTGGGAGTATAGTACATTCAAGATGTGTGTTTCTTTTCAAGGTTAAAACTCAAGGAAGGAAGACTGCCTTCTTTGTGAATAATCAGTCAGCTTTAAGACAGGGAACACAAACTCAATTGCCCTGATTTTATTGGAGCTGTCTGTTATTCTCTTTAGTATGTAGTCTACTACAAAAATAGGGATAAGTTGCAACTGCCAACAGAACCCTATGGAATACAAACCATTCTGTACAGCAATGAGGAGGGAATGCAAGCATGAAGGAGAACAAGCAGGAGTATACGTACTGCTCTAGAATGTTGATGATGAAATGAGAGGACTAGAGGGTAGCTCTTGGAACAGCCTGGGCATACAATGAATTTTCTTGTATTAAGTTAGAACCATGTTTAGTAGATAAAAGGGAATGATTCAATAGAGATGGAGAGTTTGACTGTTTTCACACCCCCGCACTAGGGGGTGTGAAACAGCCTGTTTCACAATTTCTAAGAGAAACTTCTTCCTCTTAGAAAAGCAACAAGGATGAAATTAGAAGATGTAAAGAAAGAGATGCCCATAGATGTGTACAGAGAGTTAGATAACTTACATTGATGGTGTTGATCTTCTGAATAACTGTAGCCTCTGACGTCTGCATCAGAATCAGCAGGGAGGGCTGGATAAAAATTCACCTCCCTGTGTGACCGTCATCAAAGTCTAGGAATCTGTGATACAAGTTATTCTAACTAAAGTTGGAGAACCAAAGTTCAAATTAAGTTGGAGGTAATTTGCAGGATATGTCTATATGATCAGGAAAGCATTGGTGAGCAGCAGATATGGGTGGGCAATGGAGAGAAAAAAAGAATATTAGACAGAGCCTATGGAAGTTGGAAGTAGGCATTTGTGTTGAAGAGGCTGGCCCAGTTCCACGGTAGGGATCAGTGTGCTTCCATGGCTTCTTATAGGTTAAAGTAATCACACCTAAAAACCTGTTATCACTTCTCTATTTGTCATGGCCCAGGAAAAGTTACTAAGGCAGGCTGCTGAATCAAGGACATGAAGAAAACCTGAGCAATTTCCTTTCCTATGGGATTGAGAGACCCACCTTTCTTGGCAGGCAGAGTTCATAACACTGATTGCAACATAAAATCCTGTGGATTTGTGTATTCAGAATTTCAGTTTCACTTATTTCTGATGAGCCCTGCCAACCCGTCAGACCAGACTTTCCTCTGCTGATATGGCTCAGTTCCATTCTCAGATGCTGCTGCTTTTTTTTTCTCTTTTATAATTTCATATATTTATTATACTTGACACCTTTTCTGCATATATGTATGTCTTGACTTCTGTATACATGTGCACTACCTCATTTTCTCTGATAGCTACATATTATTCCCTAATTAGTTTTTCTTTTTAATTAATTAATTTATTTTAATTAGAGGCTAATTACTTTACAATATTGTGGTGGTTTTAACCATACACTGACATGAAGCTTTTTGCATTTCTTTTCCATGGGGATGGTCTTTATCCCTGTCTCCTGTACAATGTCATGAACCTTGTCCATAGTTTATCAGGCACTGTCTATCAGATCTAGTCCCTTAAATCTATTTCTCACTTCCACTATATAATCATAAGGGATTTGATTTAGGTCATACGTGAATGGTCTAGTGGTTTTCCCCACTTTCTTCAATTTAAGTCTGAGGAGGCCTTACAAATAGCTGTGAAAAGAAGAGAATCCAAAAGCAAAGGAAAAAGGGAAAGATATAAGCATCTGAATGCAGAGTTCCAAAGAATAGCAAGAAGAGATAAGAAAGCCTTCCTCAGCAATCAGTGCAAAGAAATAGAGGAAAACAACAGAAAGGAAAAGACTAGAGATCTCTTCAAGAAAATTAGAGATACCAAGGGAACATTTCATGCAAAGATGGGCTCAATAAAGGACAGAAATGGTAGGGACCTAACAGAAGCAGAAGATATGAAGAAGAGGTGGCAAGAATACACAGAAGAACTGTACAAAAAAGAGCTTCACAACCCAGATAATCACGATGGTGTGATCACTGACCTAGAGCCAGACATCCTGGAATGTGAAGTCAAGTGGGCCTTAGGAAGCATCACTACAAACAAAGCTAGTGGAGGTGATGGAATTCCAGTTGAGCTATTTCAAATCCTAAAAGATGATGCTGTGAAAGTGCTGCACTCAATATGCCAGCAAATTTGGAAAACTTAGCAGTGGCCACAGGACTGGAAAAGGTCAGTTTTCATTCCAATCCCAAAGAAAGGCAGTGCCGAAGAATGCTTCAACTACCACACAATTGCACTCATCTCACATGCTAGTAAAGTAATGCTCAAAATTCTCCAAGTCAGGCTTCAGCAGTACATGAACCGTGAACTTCCAGATGTTCAAGCTGGTTTTAGGAAAGGCAGAGGAACCAGAGATCAAATTGCCAACATCCGCTGGATCATGGAAAAAGCAAGAGAGTTCCAGAAAAACATCTATTTCTGCTTAATTGACTATGCCAAAACCTTTGACTGTGTGGATCACAATAAACTGTGTAAAATTATGAAAGAGATGGGAATACCAGAGCACCTGACCTGCCTCTTGAGAAACCTATATGCATGTCAGGAAGCAACAGTTAGAACTGGACATGGAACAACAGACTGGTTCCAAATAAGAAAAGGAGTATGTCAAGGCTGTATATTGTGACCCTACTTATTTAATTTATATGCAGAGTACATCATGAGAAACGCTGGGCTGGAAGAAGCACAAGCTGGAATCAAGATTGCCGGGAGAAATATCAATAACCTCAGATATGCAGATGACACCACCCGTACAGCAGAAAGCAAAGAAGAACTAACGAGCCTCTTGATGAAAGTGAAAGAGGAGAGTGAAAAAGTTGGCTTAAAGTTCAACATTCAGAAAACTAAGATCATGGCATCCAGTCCCATCACTTCACGGGAAATAGATGGGAAAACAGTGGAAATAGTGTCAGACTTTCTTTTTTTGGGCTCCAAAATCACTGCAGATGGTGACTGCAGCCATGAAATTAAAAGATGCTTACTCCTTGGAAGGAAAGTTGTGACCAACCTAGATAGTATATTGAAAAGCAGAGATACTTCTTTGCCAACAAAGGTCCATCTAGTCAAGGCTATGGTTTTTCCAGTAGTCATGTATGGATGTGAGAGTTGGACTGTGAAGAAAGCTGAGTGCCGAAGAGTTGATGCTTTTGAACTGTGGTGTTGGAGAAGACTCTTGAGAGTCCCCTGGACTGCAAGGAGATCCAACCGGTCCATCCTAAAGGAGATCAGTCCTGGGTGTTCATTGGAAGGAATGATGCTGAAGCTGAAACTCCAATACTTTGACCACCTCATGTGAAGAGTTGACTCGTTGGAAAAGACCCTGATGCTAGGAGGGATTGGGGGCAGGAGAAGAAGTGGACGACAGAGGATGAGATGGCTGGATGGCATCACTGACTCGATGGACATGAGTTTGAGTGAAATCCAGGAGTTGGTGATGGACAGGGAGGCCTTGCGTGCTGTGATTCACAGGGTCGCAAAGAGTCGGACATGACTGAACAACTGAACTGACATGAATCAGCCATGGGTGTACATGTGTCCTCCCATCCTGAACCCCCATCCCGGCTCCCTCTCCACCTCATCAGATGCTGCTTCTTTACCTGCATGTAACCTGAGACAAATGACTTCCATGTGGAAGAAGAAGAAGTTGCAAGGTCTTCCTCTCACTCTCTGTCTTTTTTCATTTGATCTACATCAGCAGTCCCTTAACTGGTCTCCAGGCCATCAGCTTCTTCCTTCCCCAGATCACCAGAGTCAGCTTTCTTGACAAAGACTGAGAGCTAAACAAATGATGGAATATTTGTAATCCAGGTAGTAAAGTGCTGTGCATACTCACTTCTGTGAAGGTTCCCCATCATCAGAGTGCAGTCCAAACAAATGAGAGACACACAAGGGTTTCTGCAACACACCTCATCTTCTGCCACTGCCTCCTCCAGTCATCCCTGCCTCGCTCATTCCAGAGACACAGAATCTCTATCACAGGATCTTTATCATTGCTTCAGGACTCTGTGCACCCTTGCAATTGGTATCTTTTATAGTCTCGTGGTTATTCTTCTTTTGTTCCCCTAAGGAAATGTATTTAAGTGCCATCCCCTCAATGTAGCTCTTTTTGGAACCCACTCTCCCAAGGCAGAATTATTTTTTCATCTGTATTCCATAGTAATTTATATAACTGTCAACTGTTTGTCTTAGAACATTAAAGTTATTATATTAAGTGCTTAATATATAATGTTAATGTAATATTATTATATTATATTAATGTGCTCAGTTATATTTTTGTTTCTAAAACTGGACTTGAATTTCTTTAGATCAAAAATTTTACTTCCCCAATGCCTGACACATAGGATGTCCACCATAAGTTTTAACTGAGTACATTTCAGTCAAAAATCCTCCTATATAATCCAAATTGAAAGAACATAGAAAAGTAGAGTTCTTTGGAGCTAGCAATGTGAGCAGCTCTCAGCAACCTTGTTTAATAGAAACAAGTCTTTCTTTTTCCATATATTATTATAGTTGTAGCATTCATTGATAAAGCTTCGTACCTGTAGAATCAGAGCATTTCAGTAGGAAGAATATCTCTGAAATGGTTCTTTTGATTTGCAGATGAAGAAAAAAGTCCTGTGTTTATGTCTGCCCCACAGGTAGCTTTTATCAAGTCTATTCAACAACCAACAACCTTTGTGAATTCATGAGTATTATATCATTTTTATATTCCAGGCAAGTAAATTCTAAAAGAGAACAGCATGTGCGATGCATTTCAGTTCAAACAGAATCTCATTAAGAAATCTTAACCTAAGATGTTGGGGTGGGGGAAAGCCAGGCTACTTGATGAGAGATAATTGGTAAGTTCAAGGTGGGTTTTAAATCAAGAGAAGTGCTTTTTATGTTTTTTGCAGAGATGACATGCCTATCAGGGCATCAGAAGAACTGTAGAGTGGGTATTGATGAGTTACTTTTCCCCGGGTTTAATTGAGCCTCTTCTCTTTGATAGGTTTCAGAACCTGCTGTGGTCCAGAAAGACGTTTGTGGACCACATGAAGGTCTATAACCACAGTTACATCTACATGCCTGCCTTTTCTATGAAGACGGGAACAGAGCCATCCCTCCGGGTTTATTACACACTGTCAGATGTTGGTGCCAATCAGACAGTGCTCTTTGCCAACCCCAACTTTCTGCGTAGCATTGGGAAGTTCTGGAAAAGTAGGGGAATTCACGCCAAGCGCCTGTCCACAGGACTCTTTCTGGTGAGCGCAGCCCTGGGCCTCTGTGAAGAGGTGGCCATCTATGGCTTCTGGCCCTTCTCGGTGAATATGCATGAACAGCCCATCAGCCACCACTACTATGATAATGTCCTGCCCTTTTCTGGCTTTCATGCCATGCCGGAGGAATTTCTTCAACTCTGGTATCTTCATAAAATTGGTGCACTGAGAATGCAGTTAGACCCATGTGAGGACAACTCGCTCCAGCCCACTTCCTAGGGACTGTGGAAAAAGAAAGGACTGAGCCAGGGTATTTTTGTTAGGTTTTCTACGTAACTTCAAAAGGAAATGATCAGGTCATTTCATGGATTTGCATGGACAACTTGGAAAAAAATGACAACAGAAACCCAAGGGAAACTCTACTTTGACTATGGCTTGGAAGACAAAAAAAGAAGTGAACCATCCCATGAAATATTTGGCACATGGTGGATTTGCAACTAGTAATATGCTGATGAAGTGATGTTGGTAAAGCACATTTACATGAGAAGGTACAGTTCACAAACTAGTCAAAACTAGTTATTGAAGCTGAGGAATTAAGGTAGATTAAGTGAAATGCCAGAGTAGAAGTGTTACTGGTTATCAACCTGAACTGACTTAGTTTAAAAAAAAAAAAAAAAAAGCTATCTTAATCAGACTAACATTAGAACTATAGGTTTTTAAAAAATTCTTATTTAATTTTGCCCTATTTAAGGGCAGTGAGTAGGTGATGGGGTACATTTTTAAAAAATCCCTTACTGAGTAATATGGATACAAAACACTACAGCTGATAATTGTAATTTGTTGAACCAAGTCTTTGTTAACTAGAGTTCCCCTCCCTTCCATTTAAAAAATTGTTAAATAAGAATTACTTCCTCCCCTTTTGTCAAGTCCACTTAGACAATGTGAAACATTGTTGAATTTAGATTGTGTTGATTCATTGTCAGGAGGACAAATCACTTTCCCTCCTCAGAATTTAGGGCATAAACTCAGTTTTAGGTCTGCATTATGCAAGCCTATTTGCATTATTATTGTGTGTGCTCAGTTGCTCAGTTGTGTCCTACTCTCTGTGACCCCATGGACCATAGCCTGCCAGACTTCTCTGTCCATGGGATTTGGAGTGGGTTGTCATTTCCTATTTCACAGGATCTTCCTGACCCAGGGACCGAAACCCATATGTCTTGCTTATTATTTTAGTGCAAAAAACTAGAAATACAAGTGCATTATTTGTTTGCAAATTGGCATAATTATCTTCATAATTTAATATTCGGAGATGAAGTAAAGCACAATGACATCAAGCTTAGTCTCTGGAAGACAGACTGGAAGATACTCCCTTTTCTTTCTGCCATGGTAAATAGGTTCTCTCCAAGATGAAGCATATGCATGCACAGATAAAAGCATGCATAGACTCATGTACACTCATACACACACTCAGACAAAGCTAATTCCTGTGCAGCTATGAAAGCGGAACCCATATGACCTGGGATGGCAGAAATCTGTAACTCGTGTTGGAGAGCTATGAATGCATTACGTGCTACCTACCACACCTTGCTACAAGACAAACCAGCTTACTGGTTGCTGCTCTGATGCTCATACCAGCATGAGATGTGAGCCTTAGCCCCAAATCATTCCAAATGAACAGAACTGTTTTAGTGTATGTGACTCCCCCCCACCAACATCTCATGAGTAAATCCTGTGTCACATGCAGTCATCAACACATGGTTCACAGCAGTACAGGGATGTGAGTTAGTAGTTGTTGATTCCCTTAGTAACAGGTAGGACAGCTTAGAAGGCTTGCTACCTCAGCTTTGACACACTGCACACAAACTCTGTGGACAGTTTACAGGCAGCCAGATGTGTTTACATACAGAGAAAGGTAAAAGAAACCTCACATGGTCTTTGTGTTTGGGAATATCTTAATCTAAAAGGAGACAGTACATATCACTAACTTGATTCTTTGAAGTGTCACCAAAATGTAGGTAAACTGTACCCAAAAGTTCTGCTTCATTTTCCATGAAAAAGACGTAGTATACAATGTAGACCAAACCAGGTGGCAGTTTTGGGGTGGATTCATTTAAATAATACCGAGATAACAAAGCCCTTGGGAAAATTCTACATCATTGGGATGTGGTGGTGCTCAGTCGCTCAGTCGTGTCCGACTCCTTGCAACCCCATGGACTGTAGGCCGCCAGGCTTCTCTGTCGATGGACTTTTCCAGAAAAGAATACTGAAGTGGGTTGCCATTTCCTACTCCAGGGGATCTTCCTGTCCAGGCAATTTCTAAATAAGATTGAATATTAAGGTTATTATAGAGATCAACAGTTAAAATATGACTGGTGACATAACACAGATTCTATTGATACTTAGAAAGTTAAGAATTTAAGGATATTGATTCTGTGCAGATCCAATTTGCTCTTTTGATCCTATTTGGCAGCAAAAATGTAATGAGAATGTGCTATGAGTGAGTTGCACTAAATATGCACTGTATGTGCAATCCTGAATATATTTCCTCTTTTGAGCTGTTATTATTATTTAATAACTACCTGAAAAAGAATGCATTTTTACCTATACACTTCATCAAAATATAAAAGGCCTAACAAAAAACACACATAAAAGTTAATAAAATAGATAATACTCAAATTAGTGCTTTAATTGTTGATTGTTAAAATCAGTAATTAATGAACTCCATCGAACTCATGTGTCTTGGCTCCATTGAAGATGTCTTCTGGAAATTTTGCATTTTGTAATTCCTGGGCTAGGTTTGTGCAAGAGATTTGTACAGTGGTTAGTTGTACATTTGGGGCTTCTGAAAGGCAAGCAAATGGATAGAGTATAATTAGATCACGGCTTCTTAACTGGAGTGATTCTCCTCCTCTATCTGGTGACATTTGCCAGTGCTGGAGAAGGCGATGGCACCCCACTCCAGTACTCTTGCCTGGAAAATCCCATGGATGGAGGAGCCTGGTAGGCTGCAGTCCATGGGGTCGCGAAGAGTCGGACACGACTGAGCGACTTCACTTTGACTTTTCACTTTCATGCATTGGAGAAGGAAATGGCAACCCACTCCAGTGTTCTTGCCTGGAGAATCCCAGGGACAGGGGAACCTGGTGGGCTGCCGTCTATGGGGTCACACAGTCAGACACGACTGAAGCGACTTAGCAGCAGCAGCAGCAGCAGACTTTTTTGTGGGATCTTAGTTCCCCCACCAGAGATGGAACCCAGGCCCTCGGCAGTGAAAGCTCAGAGTCCTGACCGCTGGATCACCAGGGAATTCTTAGGAGACATTTTTGATGGTCGTGGCTTGGAGGGTGCTGCCAGTATCTAGTGGATAGAGGCCAGGGGTCCTACTAAAGATCTACAATGCACAGAGCAGCCCCCCCAACAAAGAATTACCCATGTGAAAATCCCAGTAGTGCCAAGGTTGAGAAACCCCAGATTAGACCAAAATGATATTTTGATTATCCCATATTATCTTCACTTATATGCTCATGTCATTCAAAGTATGACTACAATTTAATGGGAATGCTTTCTCAGAGTAGATTACAGTTTGGCATTATTTTATAGTGATAATTCACAAGTATGCCATACATATTTCCTTTTCTGTGGTTAGATATATCTCAATGTAGGAGTTGTGAGTGTGTATGCTTATGTGTGTGTACATGTGCTTATAGCATAAAGTTAGTATATCCATCCTTATTGGAATATATGTGTTCCTAAGTGAGGATCTTTCTAGAATTATCTCGCACAGTACTCTGGCATACTCTATTACTCTTAAGTTAAATTCTAAGCTCCCATTATTTTATTTTTTTGAAATTGAGACCTTCAGAATTGGGCCTCATTATTTGTCAAATTTGGTTGAGTACATTTTAATGTTACTGACCCTTAAGATTCAGCTCAGAAGAGAGTTAGGTTGCACACATGTGTTGTAGACACATTTCATAAGAAAGTATTTCATCACTTTTGATGCACCTGCAAGGAGAAGGCATCATCCTCTAACATATTAGTCTAATTTTTAAGTTACATTTCAGTGGCAAAAATTAGGTTGCTCCATGGGGATAAATGAGGGGATGAAGAGACTGAAAATGAGTACCTGATGTGAATTTTTATTTTTATTAGCTCCATATGGAGAACTGCACTAATATTATGGATCATGAGTAAGAAAGACTTCTGTTTGATTTTAATCAGACTTAGGTCAAATTAAGATGCCTGAAGGATTAAGTCTTTCATAAGAAAGTAATTTTTTATATGAAAGATTTTTTATGGAAGAAGACACTGGACACATGCTTTCTATAGAGTATTTGACCAACAGTTTATACAACACTGTGCGTCTAAATTGAAAGTAACACAAGAAGTTAAGGCGTGCTTCCTGGATTTTTTTTCTGTATAGTTCACTTTTACCTGTTTTAACAAGGGCGAATGATTCAAAATGATACAGAGATCCAGAGTGACAGATGTTCAAACAGTACTCTGTTTTTTGGCTTTGTGCTGTTTTAGGCCCTTTTCTGGACTAAAAACCTTGTTTAGGTTAAATATAACTTGTACCTGAAGCAATGGGCAACCTGGCTTAAAAATCTATTTGGAAAACAACTGGGGAAATCCTAGGATTCTGAATTTGCCAAAAGTATTCTGAGATTAGTCCAAAGCTTTACAGTAGTATTAGTGATAATTTCAAACAGAAATAATAACCCATAACATTGTCAGCAACTCAGGTAGGTTTGTCATTCTATTATATACCACCTCCTGTTTCTCAGTTTGGAAAATCAGTCACCTAGGGTTTTCATTTCTGTGTTTAAAAATACTGATTGTATGAAAATTTTAACTGATAAACCCTTGTTAGGAGGGACCTAAAGAGGAAAAAAAAAGTCACAGTCCACTGAAAACTTCAGGAAATGCTTATTGGATTGTATAAAAACTTTCCCACCAAAATCAGGTAATGTATGCTCTCTGTCAGTAGAGTTTCAAAGATCAAACTCTAAGAGGACTTTTATGGGAGCTTTAGGAAGAGCATGTGGAGGTATAAGGCTTGAGAACAATACTGTGCTTTTTATTTCTTCTTTTTCCCAGTGTAGAGGTCTCCTCTGAGATTATCTGATTTTGGTGGGCACACATCAGGAATGGACATGGGCGGACAATACTGAGGCACCTGCAACGTGGGTCAAGCCTCTTAGAAGATGAACAGTGTGTGTGGTGTGTGTGTGTGTGTGTGTGTGTGTGTGTGTGTATGTGTTAGTCACTCAGTTGTGTCTGATTCTTTGCATACCCATGGACTATAGGCCGCCATGTCCTCTGTCCATGGGATTCTCCAGGCAAGAATACTGGAGTGCATAGCCATGCCCTTCTCCAGGGGATCTTCCCAACCCAGGGATCTAACCCAGGTCTCCTGCATGGCAGGCAGATTCTTTACCCTTTGAGCCACCATGGAAGCCCCAAATGAACAGAAAATACAACTGAATATGACTAGCAGTTTAGGCAACTTCAGTGAACAGCATGCTGGGGTGAAGAAGAGGCAAATGGAAAGGAAGAAAAACCCAGTCCCCAAGCTTTCCACGTACAAAGGGTCAGAGAAGTCTCTGCTCTTGGCTTTGGCCTTCCAGCACTCTCTATCTCTGTCTGCTACCACAGAAGATCTCCAGGCTTTGAGGTCAAGCTAGTAGTCTTGTGATTAGAGAGTTGGTGTGCAAATTTGCTGGGAAGCTTAAAATTTTACACTTAAACATTAAACATTTCTTTTTTTTTTTTTTTTTTTTGATTTATACTTGTGCTCTGTAAATTTGGGTGTCCCATAATAGAATTCTGATCATCTTGACCTAATTATGGCCCTGCCAGCCTTTATTAAAAATGAAACATTTTCCCCCCACTTTGATGCATTTTTTCTAAGTTCTCGAACCTGGGAAGATATCAAATATTCTACTAGTTCTCCAGTAGCCTGGAGAAAGCTCTGGAGATGCATGCAAAGGCCTAGACTGCCTGTTTATAAATTCCTAAATAAGAAGCTACTGTATTTAGGTTGAACACCATAGAATTTCTATTTTGTAAGTGAGAGGAAATTTATGTGAATCTCCAATTGTGTTGGCCATTTTTTTCCCTACTGTAAGAAAATGGATACTACTGACTTTACTCCCAGCGTAGGCCTATCTGAATTTTTTACCTGAAATAAATACATGAGTGGAAAACTCATTCACACATAACACAAAAATTCCACTTGTCATTGCAATAAGAAAAAAATATGTGCTTCCATTTCCTTCTGATTTTCTGGTGCCAGCATTTCTGATTTGTTCTGCTCTAATAGTTAAGGAATAAATAACATTATAAATTAACTTACAATACTTGAGATCACTTGTACGATAGCCAAAGCCCATAACTATAAATTCTAAAGCACAAAAGAGGAATTATATTTTGGCTATGGTCAACTCATTTACCTACCTCCTGTATTCATATTGATCTCTACATTGTGCTAAAATTCTTTCTGATTTGCTTTCTTGTTGAAGCTATGGGATATAATCAATAATGTGCAACGACCTTGAAGTTTTATAGAATACTGTCTAAATGTATTGATCATGTCTCTTTCTGCTTCTATATAATTAGATTTTCTCCAGTTATTTGTCATTTTAAAAGCTCCTGTTTCACATGATACGAATAAACATCTAAGAGATGTGATTTTATCCAGGGCAGAGAAAATTAGGAGATAGATATGTCTGTTTTTCTCTCTACCATAAGACAAATGGAGAACTGTCATTAAAAAAAAGGAGTTTAATGAAAATGACAGAACAAAAATCAGGGCTTTGAGAGGGACCACTGGGAGGAATCTTTATTTTTTTAATCAAAGTACATTTGCTTACAATGTTGTGTTAGTTTCTACTGTACAGCAAAGTGAATCAACGATACATGTACATGTATCCCCCCATTTTGGATTTCTGTCCCATTTAGTTCCCCATGGAGGATTGGGTAGATAGAGTTCCCTAAGCTATACAGTAGCTTCTCATTAGTTATCTATTTTATACACAGTGTATGTATGTCAGTGGGAGGGATCTTAGTGTGCAGTGAAGAGGAAGCATGGAGGTGGTTGTCCTTGTTGTCAGCCCCAAGAACCTTTTCAAAACATTTTAAAGGAAATACATTGTCATGTAACTGTTATTGCTAATGATGGAAACATGCTAGAGGAAGCAGTGTGAGACTGTGCAACGCTTGGGGAAAAAAGAAGAAGTGGTACCTCTTTACCTCTTTACCTACTTGGACCCTCAGGGTCTAAACTCTTCCCCACTTCCTGTCCTCTCCACGTTGGGTTTTCTTTGGTGTTTGAGCCTGAATATGCAAACACTCCCATTCTCACACCCTTGTCCATCTCTACCTTGATGCATACTCACAAAATAAGGTGATTTTGATCTTTTGTCATGATGAGGCAGCAATATAGTAGCAAGTGTCACCTTGAACTTGACCCTTTGAAACATGATCACCATGTGCTATGCATAAAGTTAGCTTTCATTACTGCTCCCACAATTATACCTCAGTAAAAGGCTTTTATATTCATTATTACTTAGGCAGACTAGATGTGTTTTCTCTCCTATGTGCTAGTGTAAACACACACATACACACACCCCTTACATTAGTTAGGCCCATTGAAAGAGAAAGATGGCTGACCTGGTTGGGGGTGGCAGAGGGTGCCTTAACTTTTTCTGGCTTGGCTCCCACTTCCTTATGTATTTCCTTCGTGTACCCCTGTCACTCTAGAGGTGTAACCATGTCTGTTCCAAGTTGTATCTTTATCATCAGCAAGAACTCTTACAAGTGTAGTGAATGTGACTATTTTATATAAATGCACAATAGTATCTAGGCCTTGGAGACATCTGATAACAGTATGTAAATATCCTTTGTTGAAGTAGTAGAACCTGCTCATAGGGAATGCCTTAGGTGATAGCTGCAGAAGGACACAGACTAAAAATGCTTGTTTTTCCAGCAAATTCTAGCATTCGTGGAAGCAAGAAAACAATTTTTTTCCCATTTCTCATTTATTCTTTAACACCAATCCATTGGGCTTTCTTGTTGAAAGGTTTCTAGAGACTTTCATAATGTGTATTGTTGTTGTTTAGTCACTAAGTCATGTCAGACTCTTTGTGACCCCGTGGAATGTAGCTTGCCAGCCTCCTCTATCCGTGGGGTTTTCCAGGCAAATATACTGAAGTGGGTAGCTATTTCCTTCTCCAGGGGATCTTCCTGACCCAGGGATGGAATGCATGTCTCCTGCACTGGCAGGATTCATTACCACTTAGCCACCAGGGAAGCCCTCATAATAATGTGTATAGGGTTCACAATTTGTGATGATTGATGACCACTGGGGTACGTCAGAGACACTAAAAAGGGGTGAGAACAGACAACACGGAAGCTCCACTGAACAACAGAGCTCCACTGAAGAGCTAGCCTCGGGGCTTCCCTGGTGGTCCACTGGTTAAGAATCTGTACTTCCACAGCAGAGGGTATGGGTTCCATCCCTGGTCCAGGAATTAAGATCCCTCCTGCCAAGCGACACAGCCCAAAAATTAAAAGGAAAATTAAAAAGGAAAAAAGAAAAAGCTTGCCTAAATTTTTGAAAGTCTGGAACATGACTAGAACTTCAGTCACCATACAACATAGTTGGTCTGAAAAGCTTTGAAAAAGAAAATTTCTCTTTAACTTGATGATTGAACATTATATATTATTCTGCATGTGTGAAGGCTGTTTTTCAAGAGTAAATTTGCAGAGACTAGAGCTCAGGAAAAAAATAGAAAAATTCAAATAGACTTTCTCATGCAGTGTAGTCTGACTCCAAGTCGATAGATGCAATAATTCTGGAAAAGATGTTAGATTAGACCATAAAATTGAAATCACTTTTGAACTGTATGTAAAATTACTTCTTCCTAATAAAGCCAAACTCCACTGGCAGTAGGGTATGGGGAAAATCAGTGCTCTTCATTTCTTTTTTTTAGTTTCATAGAAAATGTAGCAGGTAAGAAAAAAACTTTAATTGGTACTTTTTATAGTATGACTTGAAAAAAACGGTATCTCTGTTGGTTCTGCTGAGTTGTTCTTTCCACAGAATTTAAATGCAATGTCATAGGAGGAGGTTTGCTGTTAAAACATGTCTTTTTCTTTGCTGTGTTCATTGTAATTATGGCTGGTACTGAGAAGTTTCAGTAAGTTTCAATTTCTCTACCTCCCTTACTTGGAGAAATTTTGGAAATGTACTCTGTGAATAAAATGTTTTTTTATATAGCTTGTGAAGTCTTTTTATTTCCCAGAAGCATTTGGGTAATTCTATTTTCTTTTCTTCCTTTATTTTTGTATGCATATCAGCTACACTTTTTTTTTTCTTTCTGGGTGCAAATTCAGTGCTATTTAGTGAGAAAATTACTTTAGAAATACAGAATTATAAATGCTGTGTCTAGGATACAAGGACATTATTTGTACTTCTTATGCCCGTGAAAGTTACTATCTACTGGGCAACATAAAGTAGAAAGAAAATGGAATATTTATTTAACATGGTGTATGTACATGAACCCACTTTTTCCAGGGATAACATTTTTCCTGAATGCAATAATTCAGTATCAGTATGTGTGTCCTTGAGATAGATTAAAAAATTTCCAACAAGGTTCAAAATATTTCAATTCAGTGACTTGGACAAGCCTAAGTGTGCCTTCTTGCCTAAATTATTTAGATAACTGCTTCAAACTCCCATTTTCCCTTGAGCTCTGGTGGCCCCATTCTGCCACTTTTTCAAGAGGGAGAGATATCAGGAAAAATGACCTTGGTCCATCCATTACTATGCACTTCACCTCAGAAATGACCAGGTGCTTTGTGCAGTTCTCCTTATTAATTCTCTGACTTCATTTTCACATAACAGCTTTTTGGACTGTAGCTATTTTAGGAAAGGACATTCTATTACCTAATGTTAAATCTTCATGAGGTTTAGCTGAATCACTTGGGAGAAAAGGACAGAGCTCCAGCATAAATGTGGGTTACTCTAATCTATTCTCAGATCACATGAGAAAAATAGATCCTGCTTGTTTTCACCAACTATTGTTAAGTAAAAAAATCTAGGTATTACTGAATCCTGCTGTTCTACGTTATTTTGATTTAAGCCTTCAAAAGCAGATATTAAGAGTCCAAAGGCATTAATTACTCAAGAATTCCTAAACCGAAGTAAAGGGTAATTACATGTCACAGACTGTATTTTTGCTTGAAAAATTATTATTTGGATATTCAGTTAGATTCCTGGTGATAAAGGTCTAAACACATAGGATGATTGAATTAAATCTTGTGAAGTTCATTGTGAGTGATCAGGAAACCATGGAATGAAATTGAGGCCCTATCTCCTAATGCTTAATGCGTGATTCTGAAACATATTAACTAGTTTCTAGGATTTTGAAAATATGGGAAAACAAATACTTCGTTAACTCTTTTATATGGATAGAAAGTTAATTTCTGTCCTCCACAAGAGTCATGGTTTCCAGGCATGAATTAAAAAATCAGCCTCAATATTTGGAAACTTTTTCATCATAAACAATGAAATCAAAAATTATGTTACAAAACAATCAAGAGTTTATTGGTCTCAAGATATCCTTTGATCAAGAGGATTCTGACCTTTGTGTGTGGTGGAAGAGGGCACAGTAAGAATGGAGTATGAGTGTTCCTTTGGTGAGTCTGCTGTAATTAACATCACACCAGGTGAATTACTGATCTGTTTGGAAATGGTTTTATATTGGCCTATGCTGTTAATGCTTGGGCACCCAGCAGTGGTGAAAGCAGGATTATTGATTGTATGTACAATCTCTATCAGTTCCGTTCAGTTCAGTCACTCAGTTGTGTTCGACTCTTTGCCACCCCATGAATCGCAGCACGCCAGACCTCCCTGTCCATCATCAACTCCCGGAGTTCACCCAGACTCACACCCATCGAATCAGTGATGCCATCCAGCCATCTCATCCTCTGTCTTCCCCTTCTCCTCCTGCCCCTCAATCCCTCCCAGCATCAGAGTCTTTTCCAATGAGTCAACTCTTCGCATGAGGTGGCCAAAGTACTGGAATTTCAGCTTTAGCATCATTCCTTCCAAAGAAATCCCAGGGTTGATCTTCAGAATGGACTGGTTGGATCTCCTTGCAGTCCAAGGGACTCTCAAGAGTCTTCTCCAACACCACAGTTCAAAAGCATCAATTCTTCTGCACTCAGCTTTCTTCACGGTCTAACTCTCACATCCGTCCATGACCACAGGAAAAACCATAGCCTTGACTAGACGGACCTTTGTTGGCAAAGTAATGTCTGCTTTTGAATATGCTATCTAGGTTGGACATAACTTTTCTTCCAAGGAGTAAGCGTCTTTTAATTTCATGGCTGCAGTCACCAACAATTACTAAAAGAATTTTGTATATAGAAGACTATCAAGAACCGAGAAAAGAGATTCATGGTATCTGTACAACGTACTGTTTTGTCTCGATCTCTTATAAAGGTTAAGACTGAGATGGGGGCAGTTAATACCTTAAAAGGTCAAGAGTGCTTTCAGTGCTTTCCATCATGGAGATGCAGCAGTTTGTTGTCATTGAAGTAGACATTTATTCTGGATTTGTCTTTATTGTCCTCAGTGCTCCTGCTATCACCACCATCTTCTATGGCTTATGTATATATTACATACATCACCATCTACAACGACTTATGTACCATATTGGTATATATAACACACAGCGTCCTTTTGACCATGGACGTATTTTACAGTAACTGCAGCTGCAAAATTAAAAGACGTTTACTCCTTGGAAGAATAGCTATGACAAAGGTGCTGCTGCTGCTGCTAAGTCGCATCAGTCGTGTCCAACTCTGTGCGACCCCATAGACGGCAGCCCACCAGGCTCCCCCGTCCCTGGGATTCTCCAGGCAAGAACACTGGAGTGGGTTGCCATTTCCTTCTCCAATGCATGAAAGTGAAAAGTGAAAGTGAAGTCGTGTCCGACTCTTAGCCACCCCACGGACTGTAGCCTACCAGGCTTCTCATCCATGGGATTCTCCAGGCAAGAGTACTGGAGTGGGGTGCCATTGCCCTCTCTGATGACAAAGCTAGACAATGTATTAAAAAGCAGAGACCTTACTTTCTTAACAAAGGTCCGTATAGTCAAAGCTATGGTTTTTCCAGTAGTCATGTATGGATGTGAGAGTTGGACTATAAAGAAGGCTGAGCACCAAAGAATTGATGCTTTCGAACTGTGGTGCTGGAGAAGACTCTCTTGAGAGTCTCTTGGACAGCAAAGAGATTAAACCAGTGAATCCTAAAGGAAATCAACCCTGAATATTCATTGGAAGGATTGATGCTGAAGCTGAAGCTCCAATATTTTGGGCATCTGATGTGAAGAGCTGAGTCATTAGAAGAGACCTGGTTGCTGGGAAGGATTGAAGGCAGGAGGAGAAGGGGATGACAGAGGATGAGATGGTTGGATGGCATCCCTGACTCAATGGACATGAGTTTGAGCAAGTTCTGGGAGATAGTGAAGGACAGGGAAGCCTGGCATGCTGCAGTTCATGGGATCGCAGAGTCGGACACAACTTAGTGACTGAACAACAACAATATTTTACAGCAAAATAAGTGCAGAAAGGAGCTTATGTCTATGGAATTAACAACTATTACTCTTTATCACAGGCTTCCCAGGTGGCACTAGTGGTAAAGAACCTGCCTGCCAATCCATTAGACATAGATGTGGGTTCAATCTCTGGGTTGGGAAGATTCCCTGGAGAAGGGCACTGCAACCCACTCCAGTATTCTTGCATGGAAAATTCCATGGACAGGGGAGCCTGGCATGCTGTAGTCCATGGAGTTGCAAAGAGATGGACATGACTGGGCAACTGAAAAACAACAACTACATGCTTGTATTGCTGTTTAATTCAGAATATTTTCTAATTACATTGTGACTCTTCTTTAGTTCATGGGTTTTAGACATATACATTTCAATTTCCAAATATATGGAAGGTTTACTAGTATGTTTTTGCTATCTCTTTCTAAATTTAATTCTCTCATGATCAGGTAATATGCTATGCATGATTTAAATTTTTTGAAGTTTATTGAATCTGGTTTGATAGCCCAGTGTGCACGAGCACAGTTGTTGGCAGGAGTGTACTAAAACTGTTTACTCGGTCAAGTGTATCCTTACTCACACTTTACCTGTTTGCTCTTTCAGTTACAGAAAAAAGAAGTGTTAAAGTTTCCAATTGTATTCCATTTATTTTTAGTTCTATAAAACTTATCCTTATATACTTTGCATTTCTTTTGTAAACTACATACACTGAGGAATCTGAGTCCAGGCCAAACAATTGTCTGATCTTTTATGCCCCAACCATAGGTAATTCAAGGCCTTGCCTGGCAGGCCTCATGAGGAGAAACTGTCCCGGCCTCACCAGGTTTGTACAGAGCCAAAGCATTGATTTTCTGGAGTCCCTTGGCCTGCAAGAAGACCAAACCAGTCAAGCCTAAAGGAAATCAACCCTAAATATTCACTGGAAGGACTGATGCTGAAGCTGAAGCTCCAGCACTTTGGCCACCTTATGTGAAGAGCCAACTCATTAGGAAAGACCCTGATGCTGGGCAGGATTGGGGGCAGGAGGAGAAGGGGACGACAGAGGATGAGATGGCTGGATGGCATCACCGACTCAATGGACATGGGTTTGTGTGGACTCCAGGAGTTGGTGATGGACAGGGATACCTGGCGTGCTGCGATTCATGGGGTCGCAAAGATCGGACATGACTGAGCAACTGTACTGAACTGAACTGAAAGGAGATAAAACATGTATAAAAATTAGAATAAATGAAGCCATGAGACAAATGTTGGCAAAGAATTCAAAAACAAAGAATTCTAAAAATTCAAAGGAGTAGTGAACGCTTGCCCAGTTTAAGTTTCACTGACTTGGAAAAAAAAAAAAGTGGCATTTCCATAGTGCAGTGGCCAGCCCCTGTATTTCAAATGATTCTTCTCACTGGGGTTTGAGCAAGAATCAGCCACTTCTTGCTAGTGCCTTCAAGGGACAGCTGAGGTAGTGGTGGCAACATGTGCTTATTCTTGTCTTTCTCTCCCTTTTTCTCTTCCCTTCACAGACTTCCCTTCTATCTGTGTCTTCTTTCTTGGAGTATTTATTCCAAACCACAGTGGCCCAACAGTGACTGTAATATGCAGTCTTAATCTTAAGGGCCACATTGTGGACCTAAGAATTTGTCTACCCGAGTTCCAAGGTAATTTCTGGAGCATATTTTTCTCCCCAGGAAAAGACTGTGGCCATCAGCACCTCTGATTAATAATACTAAGTTTTCCACTCCAGTTCCAGGGTAAATTCTACAACATTTTTCTCCCCAAGAAATTATGGCCATCAACACCTGTTATTAGTATTACTGTGTATGCATTTTCCAATCTTGCCAAAACTGCAATGAAATGTTCAACTCCCTCTGAATTAAAGAAGCAAATTGTCAGAGCAGGAGCAGAAATAGAGCTGAAGAAATATTGACCTCTTTCCGTTATCATCATGCATACACATTTTTGCCCACTTCCTATCCCAGCTATACTCTGGCCTTACTTTCTGAGCTCTTAGACCTCCCAAAGCTATAATCTTTGGGACATTTTGAAATCTTTCCTGAGAATTCAAGAGGTCTACTCAATTCTAGGGGCCCAGGGCAAAAAAAATCTCTGTTTTCTTATTTTGGCTTTCCTTCTTCATTGAGAAACTATCTAAAGATTCATTTAAATTATTTATTTAAAAATCCAAATTTAAAAAAACCATCAGATTTAAAATGTTCTGAAAATCCTGCTCTCTTATAACCTTTACTCAGAGGCAACAATCATTAATGTTTTGCCCATATTTATCTATCTCTCTAATCTTTGCTACTGTTATTATTGATGAAACATCTCAGAGTAAATTCTAGACACCATAATCTTTTAACCCTTTAATTCTTCAGCATATATCTCCTAACAACAAGGACATTTTCCTACATAACCACAGTATAAAGATAATTTCAGAAACTTAATATTGATGTAATAGTATCATATAAGTATTTTTATTCATATTTTATCAATTGTCCCATTTGTGGTCTTTAAAATTAGTTTTCTTTTTCCTGTTTCAAGATCCATTCTAGGATCACATATTGCATTTAGTTGTCATATCTTTTTAGTTTCCTTCAATTTGGAACTATTTCTCTGTCTTTAACATTGAAAGATTTTAGGAGTTCAGAGTCATCAGAAAGTCTCTGAGTTTGGGCTTGTCTGATAGCCTCACCTGATTAGATTCTGTTAATGCATTTTTTGGCCAGAATGCTATACATTCTGAGAATATTATATAAAGAGGCATATGATTCCTCTCCTTAGGGCTTGAAAGATTTTTTCCTCCCTAAGCAATATGAGTATTCATTAAACCCAACCTCACCAAAAACGTATGCTGTCTAGCTTTTGAATTTTTTGCTAATGTGATAGGTTAAAAAAAATGGTATCTTAATATAGTTTTTAAAAATCTTTATTGAAGTAGAATTTAAAAGGAAGAACATGAATATGTTTTAAATGCACAGTGTGATGAGTTTTTGGAAATGATGTAAGGGATAGATTTGTCCATCACTCTAAAAAGTTTCTTGTTATCCTTTTCAGTAAATTCTCCCAATATTGGCCCCGGAAAACCACTTTCTGACACTATAGATCAGGTTTTTGTACTGTAGAACTTTATACAAATGGAATCATATGGACACATTTTTGTCTGTAAGGAAGAAAATACTGGTGGTGTCCCTATGGTAGATTACACAAAGAAAACGAGATTTATTTTTAGTATGATTAAATTCAGGCCAGATGACCTGAAATACATAGATTATAAGTAAAACTGAATTCTTCTAATTTTAAATAAAATACACTTTCTATTCTAAATGTTTTAGTTGGTCTTCCTACTATACCAATATAATAAGCTACAAAGGATGGCAGAATTTTACTATCTGTAGGAATGTTAAGACATCATTTTTATAAGTTCTACCCTTACTCTGGAGTAACTTTTTGTAAACCTTCTGTGACAAGGATTCTGTATCTTCCAAAGAAATTAATCTCCATTTAAAATAACCTTCTTTCTCCCTTGGGATGCTATATTAAGATCAGTGGTTATTTCTGGAAAAAGGGAAGAAAAGACTGAGTTTAATTCTACCTTTCCAAATAAAGGCATTCTGAACAAGTGTTGCAAGGGTTATATGATGGGGGATGTGGGATATAAGTGCTCTCATTTGTAAAATTGTCTTTTCTCTAAAGGTCCTCAGTTTGTCAAGGGGCACTAAGGATTTTATTGAAACATTGATTCCATATCATTCTTAACTTTTCATTGTGTCATAGGTGTCTCTTCTGGGGTTTAGGAGAAAAAAAAAGAACTTTGCATCTTTGATACTTCATTTAGCACTGACTTCACTGGGTGTTAGTGCTGCTTTTAGCAATCTTTGAAAGTACGTGGGTGAGCACGGTGAACAAACCGAGCTGATGCAATAAAAGAAGATCCAGTTGATTGAAACATCTAATAACCCCCTCACAAATCAATCCCTACCATACTTGAATTCAGAACTAAGCTTCTTGGTAGCTATGAATCAATATCTGTGTGAGATTCAAAAGAAGAAAAGCAATTAATCTTCAATACTAGCGAGAAATATGCACTGTTCTGGTGTAAAATACTTCCCCAAACTGAATCTTGTCTGCATAAAGTGTATCTCTGATTCAACAGCTAAATGAGGAAATAAAGCCCTGATATTTAAAGTCAGTGATGCTTTGGTTCGCTTTGCTTTTCAGATGGTACTTCTGGGGGGCTGGGAGGGAAGTTGACAGAAAATGACACACTAGAAGGAGGGGAGAGTGGCAGGCTGGGATGGCAGAGAAAATAAGGGCATGTAAAAAGCCTCTTGATGAAAGTGAAAGAGGAGAGTGAAAAAGTTGGCTTAAAGCTCATCATTCAGAAAACAAAGATCATGGCATCCGGTCCCATCACTTCATGGGAAATAGATGGGGAAACAATGGAAACAGTGTCAGACTTTATTTTTTGGGGCTCCAAAATCACTGCAGATGGTGATTACAGCCATGAAATTAAAAGACGCTTATTCCTTGAAAGTTATAACCAACCTAGATAGCATATTCAAAAACAGAGACATTACTTTGCCAACAAAGGTCCGTCTAGTCAAGGCTATGGTTTTTCCTGTGGTCATGTATGGATGTGAGAGTTGGACTGTGAAGAAAGCTAAGAGCCAAAGAGTTGATGCTTTTGAACTGTGGTTTTGGAGAAGACTCTTGAGAGTCCCTTGGACTGCAAGGAGATCCAACCAGTCCATCCTAAAGGAGATCAGTCCTGAATATTCATTGGAAGGACTGATGCTAAAGCTGAGACTCCAGTATTTTGGCCATCTCATGTGAAGAGCTGACTCATTGGAAAAGACCCTGATGCTGGGAGGGGTTGGAGGCAGGAGGAGAAGGGGATGACAGAGGATGAGATGGCTGGATGGCATCACCGACTCGATGGACATGAGTTTGAGTGAACTCTGGGAGTTGGTGATGGACAGGGAGGCCTGGCATACTGTGATTCATGGGGTCGCAAAGAGTCAGACACAACTGAGCAACTGAACTGAACTGAAACCACTGAAAATACAAACGTAAAAAACATCAGTAACTTTAAGGACCAAGATGGCAGTGCCCATGTGTGTCCCGGAAGTGGAACCTGCAGTGTCTCTGGCCTGCCCTGCACACCTGCATGGCCGGCGCCAAGAACCGCGAGATGGTGAGTTCTAGCAGGCGAGAGGGACAAGCCAGTGACCTGCAAGGAGGCACGCACCTCGCTACATCACCCACCCCAAAAACTGGCCATGCCTGCACATAGGTAACTTGGATGGGGAGGACCATACTGCAGAGCGAACGGTGGAAGATATTTTCCTTCGCCAATTTCTGATGGGCATCTTCCCAGCCTGCCTGGCCAATCAGCTTATTCTAAAGCTCAGGGCTAATCAGGTTTGCTCAACTCTGGGAGATAGTGGACGACAGAGGAACCTGGCTGTGCTGCAATCCACGGGGTGGCAAAGAGTCAAACAACAACCTAGCCACTGAACAGCAACAACAAAATCAGGTGGAGATCTGTGCCCTGTCCCTGCCACATAAGTTCTACTTCCTTGTGGGCTATGGTGAGACACTGTCCCACTTTTACAACTGTCCTGTGCCTCTCCAAATTGTGCCCTCAAAAGTTATGTATATCTATGACAACCACCTTTTGGAGGGGTTGGGGGAGGACAAGTGGTAGCTTGCAAAGGACAGAAACTTGTGGAAAGATCAGAGTACATCATGAGAAACACTGGGCTGGAAGAAGCACAAGCTGAAATCAAGATTGCTGGGAGAAATATCAATAACCTCAGATATGCAGCTGACACCACCCTTATGGCAGAAAGTGAAGAGGAACTAAAAAGCCTCTTGATGAAAGTGAAAGAGAAGAGTGAAAAAGTTGGCTTAAAACTCAACACTCAGAAAACTAAGATCATGGGATCTAGTCCCATCACTTCATGGCAAATAGATGGGGAAACAGTGGAAACAGTGTCAGACTTTGTTTTTGGGGGGACTCCAAAATCACTGCAGATGGTGACTGCAGCCATGAAATTAAAAGATGCTTACTCCTTGGAAGGAAAGTTATGACCAACCTGGATAGCATATTCAAAAGCAGAGATATTACTTTGCCAACAAAGGTCCATCTGGTCAAGGCTATGGTTTTTCCAGTGGTCATGTATGGATGTGAGAGTTGGATTGTGAAGAAGGCTGAGCGCCGAAGAATTGATGCTTTTGAACTGTGGTGTTGGAGAAGACTCTTGAGAGTCCCTTGGACTGCAAGGAGATCCAACCAGTCCATCCTAAAGGAGATCAGTCCTGAATATTCATTGGAAGGACTGATGCTGAAGCTGAAACTCCAATACTTTGGCCACCTCATGCAAAGAGTTGACTCATTTGAAAAGACCCTGATGCTGGAAGGGATTGGGGGCAGGAGGAGGAGGGGACGACAGAGGATGAGATGGCTGGATGACATCACCGACTCAGTGGACATGAGTTTGGGTAAACTCCAGGAGTTGATGATGGACAGGGAGGCCTGGCGTTCTGCGATTCATGGGGTTGCAAAGAGTCAGACACGACTGAGCAACTCAACTGAACTGAATTGAGAAATAGGAGAAAGACATCCACTCAGAGTATGAAGGCTGTGTCTTCAAGGTGGCTGTTGAAGAAATGGATCTTCATCTTGGCTTGTCTCTGGGTCCTTCTAAAGAATTAGACTGGGGTTTCTTTGAGGATGCTCCAGGGTTCTCAGGTAGGATGCCAGTTACCTGAGGTATGTTATAGCTACAGTTCAGTAGTATCTTGTGCCAAACACTGTGTCAGGAACTTTACCTGAAGATTTTTGCCTTCTCTTAAAATGGAAAGATCCATTTTTTGGCGATTATAAAGCAATGTTAATTTTAAAAAAATCAAAACAATAGGGATATGTGATAAATCAACTATGTCATTTACTCGTAATTCTGCCCCAGAGAGAACCGCTGTGAACAATTTGTTGTGTTTTATTATTAGATATACTTTCATCCCCCAGAAATACTGTAGTGTGTACTCATCATTTGTTAAATAAGTTTTTAGCTGTGCAAAAACTAGTAACTCTAATAAGAAAGACACCAACACAATTACATGATATTTCTAATCATGTGGCATTGTTAACTTTAAAACTGCTAATCAAATTTCTAAATAAAAAACTTCTAAACAATTTGTAAAGATAAATGATTTATCAAATAATTTCAGTAGCACTGGTAAAGACCAACCTCATATTGACTACACACACACATTAAATAGGAAAGAGTCTGCAGTAATCTTTGATTGTCAGGTTCTACATATTGAAATATTTTCCTTGATAATTTTAACAGCTTCATTGAGGTACAATTGGTATACAATAAACGGCACATATTTAAAGTATACAGTTGGCATATGTACACACCTATGAAAAACATCACTACAGTCAAAATAATGAGTATATTCTGCTGCTGCTAAGTCGCTTCAGTCGTGTCTGACTCTGTGCGACCCCATAGACGGCAGCCCACCAAGCTCCCTCGTCCCTGGGATTCTCCAGGCAAGAACACTGGAGTGGGTTGCCATTTCCTTCTCCAATGCAGGAAAGTGAAGAGTGAAAGTGAAGTCGCTCAGTCGCGTCCGACTCTTTGCGACCACATGGACTGCAGCCAACCAGGCTCCTCTGTCCATGGGATTTTCCAGGCAAGAGTACTGGAGTGAGGTGCCATTGCCTTCTCTGAATGAGTATATTAATCATACCCAAAAGATTCCTTGCACACCTTTGTACTTCTGCTTCCTGCCTATCCCCACCTCCTTCCAATCCCTGGCAAACACTGATCTATATTCTGTTATTATAGAAGAATTTACTTTTTTTTTAGGATTTTCTGTATATAAGATCGGAGAAGGCAATGGCACCCCACTCCAGTACTCTTGCCTGGAAAATGCCATGGATGGAGGAGCCTGGTAGGCTGCAGTCCATGGGGTTGCTAAGAGTCGGAAACGACTGAGCGACTTCACTTTCACTTTTCACTTTCATGCATTGGAGAAGGAAATGGCAACCCATTCCAGTATTTTTGCCTGGAGAATCCCAGGGTGGGCTGCTGTCTATGGGGTCACACAGTGTCGGACACGACTGAAGTGACTTAGCAGCAGTAGCAGCAGCATATATAAGATCACACAGTGTATACTCTGTGTTTTCTGGCTTTTTATCTAGCAAAACTACTTTGAGATGTATCCATGTAGTGGCACGTATGTGTGCATGCTCAGTTGCTCAGTTGTATTCGATTCTTTGCAACCCCATGGACAGTAGCCCACCAGACTTCTCTGTCCATGGAATTTTGGCAGGCAAGAATGCTGGAGCAGATGGCCATTTCCTACTTCAGGATATCTTCCCAATACAGAGATCAACCCATGTTTTCTGCATTAGCAGGCAGATTCCTTACCGCTGAGCCACCTGGGAAGCCCCATGTATCAGTTGTTTATTCCTTCATATGGCTCTACCATGATTTGTTTTTCCATTTACTTCCTGATGGACATGTGTTTTTTTGTTTTTTGTTTTTTGTCTTGTTTCTCAGTTTTTGGCTATCAGAGACCAAACTGCTATGAGCTATATGTACACATCTTTGTGTGGATGTTTGTTTTCAATTCTTATACCTACGTGTGAAATATCTGGGCTACATGATAGCCCAGATATGTTTAACTTTCTAAGAAACTACTAAACTGTTTACAACATGGTAGTAACAAAATTTTACATTCTCACTAGAGACCTAGACCAGTCAATTAAATTTAGTAATTTAATAAGAAATATGCAGTAATATGGGCAGGATAAACTACTAATCCCCTGTTTCCAATGTCTTAAAAATCTATTGCTTCTTGATGTCCAACTCTTGTGACCCCATAGACTATAGCCTGCCAGGCTCCTTTGTCCATGGGACTTTCCATGCAAGAATACTGGATTGGGTTGCCATTTCCCTCTCCAGGGGATCTTCCTGACCCAGGGATCAAACCCTGGTCTCCTTCTTTGCAGGCAGATTCTTTACCAACTGAGCCACCAGGGAAGCCCTATTGCTTCTTAGATCTTCTATTTTGTTCTTTTGTGCCTGTTTTATTTCAAGTTGGAAAGTAAGCCAACTCCCAGGTACTCCATCTTTGCCAGAAACCTCTCTCAATTTATGTTAAAGGCAAGAAAACACTCCGTGAGAGAAAAATAAAACACTGAAGTAAACAAATAAATTAAAAACCAATTTTCACTTGCCAATACTGCATTGGAATAATGGCTGTATCTGTGTTCAGCTGAGAATTTTCCCTACCAGTGAGCGCAATTTAACAGTGTCAGGACTCTCTTAGCAAATTCCTCAGGCTCTGTCCTCCTTGGCTCAGGGTGATTTTCTTTTCACTTACTCATATAACAGTACACGTTTAGATTCTAGATGAGGACCTCCTCTTGAATGTAGAAAATGGAAACTGGCCCCTCATAGAGAAACCTCTCCTGACCACCCAAATCAAAGTACCCCTAGTTATTCTGTACTGCATCACTGTGGTTTTTCTTTGTATTTTACTTATCATAACTTAATATTTTCTATTTAAAAAAAATTATCTGACTCCTGAACTAGAATTCTTTTCACGAAAGTACAGACTTTACAATCATATTCAGATTCTATTTCCTGTAGTCAGAATAATGTCTAGTGCATTAGAAGTGCTTGATAAAATATGTCAGAAGAGTATTTTCTGCCTCTGGCCTTGGAGCAACTGTTGCTTTATTAATTAAAAAAAAAAAGTGTCCTTAAAGATAAGGAAACATTAAAAAAAAGTTGGTATCACAAGACAGCTCCGTATTCACTGACATCCAAACTCCTTTTTACTTCAATTCTTGTATTACCTCTGAACCTTTCCTGAAATCTTCTTGTCTGATTTCTTTCTGCCTGTTACTGCTCCTGTGGCTTCACATCTCCTGTTCGGGAGTACTTGAGGTCTTGAGGTCACTGTCATACCCTCCCTTGGTATCAACATCATGGGAGAAAGAAAAAAAGAAATCCTTTTTTCTTTCTCCCCACATCCTGCTACCAAATCCTAAGTCTCTTTCACAGTCCTACCCCTGGAAACACCTTTCCATTTCCTTAGCATCCTACTCATTTCAAGCCAAGCTTTTTGAAAGATGCCCTAACTGGTTATCTGCTTTCAGTTCTCCTTTTGCTTTAGTTCATTTCATATATGACCAGCAGATATGTTCCTAAAGTAAATTCTAAATGTGTTATCCTTCTATTCAAAAAGCATTATTTCCTAAACAAAGGTGCAAATTAGGAGCCTATAGTTCTAATGTAGATGGAATATATATTTTGTTTATTTGGCTTACTCAGTTTTTTAATTTTTTAGCCTTTGTTAAGCAATCAAATGACTTTACATCAAAACCAGAACTTCTGATTTTTCATGAAAACCTAAAAGATCTGCAAGTCCTGGGCCCAGGCTGTCATGAGGCAGTAAAGAGCTGAGTACTGAGTACCTCCTAAAGATAAAACAAGTCCACGCCAGTTTGTCCAAGTCCTCAACTGTCCCTTTTGATTCCTGATTCTGGGACTGATTTGTTACTTACATGTATGCTTGTGCTGTTGTTCTTCTTAGAGTGGAGAACTATTCTCTTTCCTCATATCACTTTCAAAGATAAGACGATGAAAGATAGCCTGAGAAGCTATATATTTAAGTTATAATTGAAAAGTAACGTATTTGCTTAGGAAAGTAAAGATAATTTCGAAGTGGTTAATATAAATTAAGTGTATGCCTGTGTCTTATACTAGGCCCTCTTCACCCACTTACGTTACCTACCTGGCCTCTGTTGCGGTGAGAATTTGTGACCCTGTCCCATTTCAGATTGAGAACAGACTCCTCACTTGGAGGAGTCAGGGCAGAGACCTAGTCTGACTTTTTAACCTCATCTTCTGCTGCTCCTATTCTATCTCCAACCCAAGTTGTTGCACCTGCACTTCTCAGCTACTGTCCTCTAGGCCTAAATCTCCCTCCTTCAGCGCCCCTACAACTTCTTTCTAAATAAAATCCTTACCCACTTCAGTTCAGTTCAGTTCAGCTCATTCGCTCAATCACGTCCAACTCTTTGCGACCCCATGGACTGCAGCACACCAGGACTCTCTGTCCATCACCAACTCCCAGAGCTTGCTCAAACTCATGTCCATCGAGTCAGTGATGCCATCCAACTATCTCATCCTCTGTCATCCCCTTCTCCTCCTGCCTTCAATCTTGCCCAGCATCAAGGTCTTTTCCAATGAATCAGTCCTTCACATCAGGTGGCCAAAGTATTGGAGTTTCAGCTTCAGCATCTGTCCTTCCAATGAATATTCAGGACTGATTTCCTTTAGGATGGACTGGTTGAATCTCCTTGAAGTCCAAGGGACTCTCAAGAGTCTTCTCCAACACCAGAGTTCAAAAACATCAGTTCTTCGGTGCACAGGTTTCTTTATAGTCCAACTCTCACATCCATACATGACTACTGGAAAAACAATAGCCTTGACTACATGGACCTTTGTTGGCAAAGTAATGTCTCTGCTTTTTTTACCCACCTACACTTTGTGAAAACCTTCCCATCTTTGAGACCCTGGTCAAAGTCCACCCTCTCCAGGACCCATTATTGACTGTTTATTAGATGCTCTCTTCCTTCACTTAGCTGCCAGAGCACCACCTTTCTCCTTCACAGAGCCTGGGTCTGCTCTTGGGTTTAGTTCCCTACTGAGGATTATCCCTAGACTTCTGGAAGGCCCCAGATATGCAAATCTTGCTTTTAGAAATGGAGGGAATGAACAGAGTTTATTTACAGTAAGTCCCCTACATTAAAATGAGTTCTGAGAGCACATTCTTAGGTCCAATTTGTTTGTAAGTCCAACAAGCTTAGCCTAGGTACCCAACTAATACTAATTATCTATATAGTACTATACTGTGATAGGTTTATAGTACTTTTCATACAAATAATACATAAAAGCAAACAAACACAAATAAAGCATTTTTAATCTTATAATACAGTAGCTGGAAAAGTATAGTAGTCCAGTACAGCAGTTGACATACAGGGGCCAGCATCCAGTGAACAGGCAAGAAGAGTTACTGACTAGAGAAGGGAGAGGAGGTGGGAGATGGTAGAGCTGAAGGATCATCAGCAATAGGAGATGAAGGGCAAACTTCTATTTCATCCATGCCTGATGTTGATGGCACAGGTTCTGGTTCCTTGCTGAATTTAATTCTGTCTACCCTTTTGAAAAAATGATCCAGTGAAACCTGGGTGGTAGCTCTTTTTTTCTCACCCATAGATATCATGGTAGCACTGGATTGCATTCTAAACAGCTGATGCAACCTTCGGGTACCATTCTTTGTTTGGGTCCTGTGATTCAAAAACTAATGGTGGAGGTTTAGGTGCTAAGTCGTGTCTGACTTGTTGCAACCTCATGGACTGTAGCCCGCCAGGATTTACTAGGACGTTAAATATCAGATAAAAACTTCTAATATTTACAGACAAAGGAAGACACTTTACTCATACATTAGTGCACATACACACAGGCACATGCTCTCACGCAAGTGAGACCAGAAGGACTATTTCACATGGGCAAACACACACAGACACGTTCTGTGTGGTTAAGAGCAGATGTTTTCAAGCTAATAATATTTACCACTGACGGTGATATTCTAAGTGTATACTTAAGTAAATTACTTAATTCCCTTGCTGTTTCTTTTCACTAAAATACTTGAGTTTAACAATATTTCTTGTATAATGTTGTTGTAAGGATGTGCATATAGAATACTGCAGTGTCTGACATGTAATAAGTTCACTGTAAATGGAACTTGTTGTGATGGGGTAACATTTTGGTAATATTACCAAAATATTTGGTAATTTTTAAAAATAATTACTATAATTTCCTCTTTTGAATTTCCAAGCACATGAACTTTACCTCAGTACTCTTAGAGGTAGGAAAAGGGAATTATGCAATGTTACAAAAGAAAGCAAATAAAAGATCATTTTCCACATTTGACATTGAAAACAGAATTATGCATTAAGATGTATTCTAGTGAACACTTTGTCATTTTGAAAGAAGACTTAAATTTTTCCTTAATATTCTCCTCCCACCTTTTTTTAAAGCCTATGAAGGCTAGCTTCTTTACTTTCCCAACCAGTCCTTCCAGGTGAGGGTCTTCCTTCCGGAGGTTCAGACAAGATGGCTACGGAAGAGAGTCTGCCCCTTTCTGGCTCCAGGGGATTATGGGAGGAAGGAGAGGGAATGAGGGCAGAGTTAAGGGCTTGCACATGTGTTGCTATTGGCAGTTGTCATTTCTTGGTCATCACTGCCACACACACTGATACCCAGTCGTCACACCCACAAGGGCCCTGGCCCTCTCTCAGGCAAGAAGAGAGCACTCCTATCTGTATGATGGGTTTTCCTTCCCATACTATTAGATCTCTTTTGGTCAACTTTCAGTTCTTGAGCTATCAAGGCTCTCTTGCAGGACCATCCAGTGCTACATCAAAGCATATTTCTGGCTGATGGTCAACCAGGCATCCTTTCAGCCCTTTTCTAATGTGTTCATTAAAGTTTTATCTAGTCTTCCTCTCCACATTTTTGAGGATGTGAGGATATTGTCTGTAAAAATAAAATTCAAATGATTATTAACATGTATGTAAGAAAAATTATAGATATATATATTATATTATAGATATAATATATTATATATATATATATAAACTCCTTTCTGCAAATAGATACACATTTATTATTGTTGCTGTTCAGTCACTAAGTCATGTCCGACTCTTTGCTACCTCATGGACTGTGGCACACTAGGCGTCCCTGTCTTCCACCATCTCCCAGAGTTTGCTCAAATTCAAGTCCATTGAGTCGGTGATGCTGTCTAACCATCTCATCCTCTGCTGCTCATGTCTCTTTTTGCCTTCAATATTTCCCAGCATCAGGCTCTTAACATCATGTGGCCAAAGTGTATGTCTATGTAATTACATAATTTGTGCCATATCATGTTTGCTGTTTTTCTCAGAAACAATCTTCTTGATCTTTTTTATTACCTCTTTCTTCTTATGCAGTCATAACATCCATGTGTTGTAAGTTTTTGTGTCTTTCTCTGACTCATATTATCATATACAGACAAATACATATTTTGTAAGGTTTTGGGGGAAATACTTGCTTTATAAAAATGGGATCATATTATGATATTTCTTTTTTATGCTTATAACTTTGATGTATCTTTTTAATGGTACTATAATATTTTTACTGTATGACTATATCCAAATTAATATAGCCATTTCCTTATTGATGAAAGTAAGGTTCCTATTATATATTTACTTTGATTTGGATCTGTAGTTTGTCTCATATTTTTATCAAGTTTTCTTTTTCAAAATCAATTTTAAGTCTTTTTATTATAGGTAAAAACACTATCTGCCATAGTGTTTGGAAATAGTTTGCATGCATTCATGCTGAGTCACTTCAGTCACATCCGACTCATTGTGACCCTATGGACTGTAACCCACCAGTCTCCTTTGTCCATAGGATTCTCCAGGCAAGAACACTGGAATGGGTTGTTGTGTCATCCTCCAGTTGGAAATAGTTTATATTATCTTAATTTAGTTCATAATTTATGATCTCTTTTCCCATTGTCATTGTTCATTTGCTAAGTTGTGTCCTACTCTGTGACTCTACTGACTGCAGCATGCCAGGCTTCCCTGTTCTTCACTATCTCCTGGAGTTTTCTAAAACTCATGTCCATTGAGGTAGTGATGCCATCCAACCATATCATCCTCTGTCACCACTTTCTTCTCCTGCCCTCAATCTTTCCCAGCATCAAAGTCTTTTCCAATGAATTGGTTCTTTGCATCAGGTGGCCAAAGTATTGGAGTTTCAGCTTCAGCATCTGTCCTTCCAATGAATATTCAGGATTTATTTCCTATACAATTGATTTTTATGATATCTTTTCTCATTAAACATTTATTTTCTACCTAGGCAAATATGTCTATTTTTTCTCTTATGTCTTGTAATAAAATGTTATGCCTCCTGGATCTGTCCTCCATTTATATTATTTTTGCTTTATTTCTTTTACATTCTGCTCTGTGTTTTGTGATTTTCCTTTGAGTGGCTCTTATAGGTTACCTGTGGGGTATTCATCAAGAAACAATCTCTCCTTTGAATCACTTTCTAACGTTTGTGATTGTGAATCATTTCTAAAGGTCTTTAAAAAGGGTTTTAATAGAATCTCCTTAAATACTCTGATTATTTATTTTCTAAATTTGTCACTTATCTCTTCTAGCAATTCTAATCCACAAAGTTCTTCCAAGTCTGGGTATTCCATTTGTTTTTCTTCTTTCTGGCTATTTGCTGATGGATTATAATTACCCATCACTTATTTGTGGTTTTACAGCCTTAGGTCTCAAACCAAGCTTTAGGGACCCCATGTGGCACAAACCTACTAGTGATGGGCGATGTACCATGCTCTGCACCTGTGGGCCAGAAACACATTTACTGACAAATTGTTGATATCTAGTCAAGACACAAAAATGATGTCTCTCTCGTCTCAGGTTTCCTCACTGCAAAGACTAAAGTCTCAAAGTATCAAATAGAAAGAATGGAAGGAAAGAGGAGGAAGGGAGAAAGAATGAAAGGAAGAAAGAAATAAAAGGAAGGAGAGAGAGAAAGAAAAGAGAGGCAGGAAAAGGAAGGAAAGAGAGAAGAAAACAAAGAGAAGCAAGAATAGGAAGGCAAGAGGGAAGGAGGTAAGTTTATCTGGTAGGCAGTCTAAGATGAGCTCCCAGCCAACAGACAGCATTAATTCTTACCCATGTAGGGGAGCCATCTTGGATGATCAACTCAGTCTTCCTGTGACTCTAGTCCCAGCTTCCATGAAAGACTCCAAATCTGAATTGCCCAGCTAAGCCCATAACATCATAAAACCCTGAGAGATTATACTGTTACTTTAAAATGCTGCATTTTGGTAGTTGTTTGTTAGTCAGCAAATATATAATGAAATAGAAATTGATACCTGTATGTGAGGTGTTTTTGTACCAAAAACCTAAAACATGTAACATTGATTTGGGGACTGGACAGTGAGAAGAAGCTTGACAGAGCATAAGGAAACTGTTATCAAACTTCTGTGAGGGACTGTGAGGAAGTTATTATTGGCGTCCAGATGAGAGAGGATATATGGCAGGAAAATTAGGAACACCATCCACTGAATACATTTGGAAAATAGGAGTTCTTAACAAACATGTAATTTTTCTAAGGAGAATTTCAGGCAAAATTTGAAAGTGATAAATGGCTTCTTCTAGTGTCTATAATAAAAAGAGGAGAGAGTTAAATTAAAGAAGGAACTGTCCAGTTTTGTTTTTTCTAATCAGAATTTATGAAATAAGACCTATGACAGTGTTTCTAGCTAGCAAAATGTTCTCAGCATAACAAATGACCTCAGAACAAGATTTGGCGCTATCAGCAAAAGATGGTCTCAGGGTAAAGATGAAGTCTAGGATGTGACTGTAAGATCTTTTGCTGATAACTCAGAAAGATAGAATGTTTCCCATAGACCTCATAAACAATAGACTTTTAAGAATCTTAAGAGCGTGACTTTCAGGCCCTATCTGCTAGACAAAAAGGCTTCTAAGAATCTCAAAGACATCATCTCAAAGCATTCTGTTCCTCATTCCAAAGAAGAATGTGACCTATCTGGGAGATATTTTGGGGTGTGCCTTTTTGTCTCACAAGCAGAGCAACAATAATAATCACAGAAAGCTTACACCATTTTCCAAGAGCATTGTATTGGAAAAATAAAATAACAAACAGACAAAAACAACCACCTGCTAGGACTTCAGGGACAGAGACAGTTCAAAAGAAAAAGAGCCCTTATAACCCTTAACTTCCTACAAGAATGAGTCAATCTGAGAAATGTGCTCAGCTCTTAGAGCTCAGAGTGTAAAACCAAGAGCCCAGAACAACACAAGAGAAGACTCTACACATGGACATCACAAGATGGTCAACACCAAAATCAGATTGATTATATTCTTTGCAGCCACAGATGGAGAAGCTAAAAACAGTCAGAAAAAAAAAGACAAGGAGCTGACTGTAACTAAGACCATGAACTCCTTATTGCCAAATTCAGACTTAAAATTGAAGAAAGTAGGGAAAACCACTGGACCATACAGGTATGACCTAAATCAAATCCCTTATGACTATACAGTGGAAGTGAGAAATAGATTTAAGGGACTAGATCTGATAGATAGAGTGCCTGATGAAATATGGATGGATGTTCACATTGTACAGGAGACAGGGAACAAGACCATCCCCAAGAAAAACAAATGCAAAAAAGCAAAATGGCTGTCTGAGTAGGCCTTACAAATAGCTGTGAAAGGAAGAGAAGCAAAAAGCAAAGGAGAAAAGGAAAGATATACCCATTTGAATGCAGAGTTCCAAAGAATAGCAAGGAGAGATAAGAAAGCCTTCCTCCATGATCGGTGCAAAGAAATAGAGGAAAACAATAGAATGGGAAAGACTAGAGATCTCTTCAATAAAATTAGAGATACCAAGGGAACATTTCATGCAAAGATGGGCTCGATAAAGGACAGAAATGGTATGGACTTAACAGAAGCATAAGATATTAAGAAGAGATGGCAAGCATACACAGAAGAACTGTACAAAAAAGATCTTCATTTTCATCCACCTCATTAGAACTGATTCAAATGTATTCTTTTTAATGGCTGAGTAATACTCCCTTGTGTATATGTACCATAGCTTTCTTATCCATTCATCTGCTGATGGACATCTAGGTTGAAACTGGAGCCTATTATACAGAGTGAAGTAAGCCAGAAGGAAAAACATCAATACAGTATACTAATGCATATATATTGAATTTAGAAAGATGGTAACAATAACCCGGTGTACAAGACAGCAAAAGAGACACTGATGTATAGAACAGTCTTATGGACTCTGTGGGAGAGGGAGAGGGTGGGAAGATTTGGGAGAATGGCATTGAAACATGTATAATATCATGTAAGAAACAAGTTGCCAGTCCAGGTTCGATGCACGATACTGGATGCTTGGGGCTAGTGCACTGGGACGACCCAGAGGGATGGTATGGGGAGGGAGGAGGGAGGAGGGTTCAGGATGGGGAACACATGTATACCTGTGGTGGATTCATTTTGATATTTGGCAAAACTAATACAATTATGTAAAGTTTAAAAATAAAATAAAAAAAAAAAAAAAAAAAAGATCTTCATAACCCAGATAATCACGATGGTGTGATCACTCACCTAGAGCCAGACATCCTGGAATGTGAAGTCAAGTGGGCCTTAGGAAGCATCACTATGAACAAAGCTAGTGGAGGTGATGGAATTCCAGTTGAGCTATTTCAAATCCTGAAAGATGATGCTGTGAAAGTGCTGCACTCAATGTGCCAGCAAATTTGGAAAACTCAGCAGTGGCCACAGGACTGGAAAAGGTCAGTTTTCATTCCAATCCCAAAGAAAGGCAATGCCAAAGAATGCTCAAAGTACTGCACAATTGCACTCATCTCACATGTTAGTAAAGTAATGCTCAAAATTCTCCAAGCCAGGCTTCAGCAATATGTGAACCATGAACTTCCATATGTTCAAGCTGGTTTTAGAAAAGGCAGAGGAACCAGAGATCAAATTGCCAACATCCGCTGGCTCATGGAAAAAGCAAGAGAGTTCCAGAAAAACATCTCTTTCTGCTTTCTTGACTATGCCAAAGCCTTTGACTGTGTGGATCACAATAAACTGTGGAAAATTCTTCAAGAGATGGGAATACCAGACCACCTGACCTGCCTTTTAAAAAATCTATATTCAGGTCAGGAAGCAACAGTTAGAATTGGACATGGAACACCAGACTGGTTCCAAATAGGAAAAGGAGTACGTCAGGGCTGTATATTGTCACCCTGCCTATTTAACTTATATGCAGAGTACATCATGAGAAACGCTGGGCTGAAAGAAGCACAAGCTGGAATCAAGATTGCCAGGAGAAATATCAATCACCTCAGATATGCAGAGGACACCACCCTTATGGCAGAAAGTGAAGAGGAATTAAAAAGCCTCTTGATGAAAGTGAAAGAGGAGAGTGAAAAAGTTGGCTTAAAGCTCAACATTCAGAAAACGAAAATCATGGCATTTGGTCCCATCACTTCATGGGAAATAGATGGGGAAACAGTGGAAACAGTGTCAGACTTTATTTTGGGGGGCTCCGAAATCACTGCAGATGGTGACTGCAGCCATGAAATTAAAAGACACTTACTCCTTGGAAGGAAAGTTATGACCAACCTAGATAGCATATTCAAAACAGAGACATTACTTTGCCAAAAAAGGTCCGTCTAGTCAAGGGTATGGTTTTTCCAGTGGTCATGTATGGATGTGAGAGTTGGACTATAAAGAAACCTGGGCACCAAAGAATTGATGCTTTTGAACTGTGGTGTTGGAGAAGACTCTTGAGAGCCCCTTAAACTTCAAGGAGATCCAATCAGTCCATCCTAAAGGAGATCAGCACTGGGTTTTCTTTGGAAGGACTGATGCTGAAGCTGAAACTCCAGTACTTTGGCCACCTGATGCAAAGAGCTGACTCTTTTGAAGAGACCCCTATGCTGGCAAAGATTGAGGGCAGGAGGAGAAGGGGATGACAGAGGATGAGATGGCTGGATGGCATCACTGACTCAATGGACATGGGTTTGGGTGGACTCTGGGAGTTAGTGATGGACAGGGAGAGGTGGCGTGCTGTGGTTCGTGAGGTCGCAAAGAGTCGGACACGACTGAGCGACTAAACTGAACTGAAGAAGGCAGAGCCTAGAGCCTCAGAGAATCACTTGTAGAGAGGAGTACCAAACCCAACAGAATTTCTCTAATTCACTGACGGTTACATGCTTTTAAAGTAGAAATGTCTCCTACAGGTACCTTCTCCCTGTCTTCCCACTGTATGTTGGGTGTGTATGAGGAGATAACCTGTCTCTTTAATTCACAAGTCTTCAGAATTGAGAAGATTGTGTTCTAGGTGCTATACTCAAGAACCTTCAGGAGAGGGACTGGCTCCAAGGAGCTCCAGTCATGTCTATACCTGATTTAGGTAATGAGATCACAGACTTCAAGCTTGACCCTGATGACTTAATACAATGAGGATTTGGAGATCTTGAGAAGGTTTTGAGAGCATTTTGCTGCTTTCAAATGGACACGGAGGTCAGAGGATGATGGTAAGAGCTCATCTTCCAGCATTCATGTGCCCTGTGGTCCTCTTCTCACTGAGTCTGGGCTGACCCTGTGTAGCTTATAGACTGTAGCTGAAGTGCTGCCACATGACTCCCAAGAATCCGTCATAAGAAGCCTTGTAGTTACTGCTTTGGTCTCTTGGAGGGCTCACTCTTGGAATGCTCTGTCTTCAAATCCAGCTGGCATGCTGTAAAAAGCCCAAACCATATGGAAAAGCCACATACAAGCACTCTGATAGAGAGCCCCTGCTAAACTCCCAGCTGACAGCCAGAATCACCTGCCAGCCATGTGAACAAACTGTTTTCTACATCAAGCTCAGTCAGGTCTTCAGAAAAATCCCGTTCTTAACTACCATCTGAGAGTGACTGCACCAAAGGCCTGAAGCAAGAACCACCCAGCTGAACATGGTCAACCAATAGACCTGGGAAAGAACAGACTTTTGCTTTTAAGTCACTGCAATTCATGGTGGTTTGTTACCAGCAATAGACAAATGGAATACTACCAAACACTTTGCCAATGTATTTGTAGGTGATTTATATACTCTTGCAAGTGAAGTACGATGATATCACATTCTGGCAAGGATTTGAATCAAACTAGGATTCTTGTATTTTGCTGACAAGAGATTTTGGAAGATTGTACAATACTAGTTGTTCTTCTTCATATGACAGATTTATTTATATATACTCACATATCCTGGAATCCACCCATTGAAGTGCACAATTCAATCGTTTATATTAATAGTATATTCACAAAGTTGTGCAAGCATGTCACAATCAATTTTGAAGCATTTTATCATCTCAAAAAAAGAAATCCCATACATATTAGTAGTCATTCCCCATTTCCCTTCAACTTCTCCTGTTGAAGGCAACCACTAACCTACTTTTGTTTCTATAGATTTGAATATTCTTGGCATTTTATATAAATGGAATCATAAGATTTGTAGTCTTTTGCAAATGGTTTCTTTCACTTAATGTAATGTTTTCAATGTTTACTCACAGTGAAGCCTGTATCAGTATTTAATTTCTTTTCATTGCTGAATAATATTCCACTTTATAGTGTAATAGATGGAATAATAGCCCCACAAAGATGTCCATATCCTAATCCCCAGAACCTATGCATATGTTACCTTATGTAGCACAAGAGACTGAAGAGATAATTAAGTTATGGCTCTTGAAACGAGGAAATTATTCTGAAGTATCTGAGTACACCTATAGAATCACAGGAACTTTATAAAAGGGAGGCTATGGGGTCAAAGTTAAAGAGAAAATGATGTGACAATAGAAGCAGAGGGGAAAAATGTTTCAGATGCAGGGCCATGAGCTAAGTCTAGAGAAGCTGAAGCGGCAAGGAAATGGAATTTCTCCCCACAACCCTCAAAAGAAGCACAACTCTGCATTTGAGTGGTTTTCACTTTTGGCTATTGTGAATAATGCTGCTGTGAACATTTATTTACAAATTTGTGTTTGGACACATGTTTTCATTTTGGGGTATATAGTTGGGAGTGGGATTATTATATTATATAATAACTGCATGTTTACCATTTTAAGAAACTGCCAAACTATTTTCCAGAGCAATTTACCATTTTATATTCCCACCAGCAGTGTCTGAGTGTTCGATGCTCTCCAGAATTTGTCATCAGCTGTTATTGTTTTATTTATTATAACCATCCTGGTGGTGTGGAGTCATCCTTCACTGTGCTTTTGATTTGTACTTCACTGATGGTTAATGATGTTGAGCGACTTTTCTTCTGGTTATCATTCATTTGTACACCTTTGGTGAAATGCCTATTCAGATTTTTTCATTTGTTATGACAAAAAGGCACACAGGCCTTTTCTCTAGTTGTGGCTTGTGAGCTTAGGTGCCCCATGGCATGTGGGGTCTTAGTTCCCTGACCAGGAATCTAACCTGTGCCCCTTGCATCAGAAGATGGATTCTTAACCACTGGACTACCAGGGAAGTCCCCTGCACGTTCATTTTAATTATTTATAGTTTTTTTTTTTTTTGAGGAATTTTTAGGTGTATAATCATTTAAAATTTTGTTTCTGCTACTTTTATATCTTTCTTCTTCAATTAGTTCTTCAACAATTGACCTCTACTTTTTTGGTGCTCAATTAAAACGCTGATTATTTCCTTGTTGTGTACATTTCTTTTTAAAGGTTAGACAAGCAAAGAGATTGAACTATGGTTCAATGAAGTAACTGGGCATTTCATTGCCATATGTAACTGAATCCAGAATATAACAATATTGGTGACAAAAGCTAAGAATGACTCAGACAAGAGTTTATTTAGTTTAACCAAAATGTCCTGTATACATCAAAACTCAAGATACCTTTTTACTTGGGTTTCCTTATTCCCACAGTAGCTTTAGTACTTTTTATGTAAAGTATTTCTTGTAAGGTTTCTCTTTTGTCACAGATTTACCTGCCAGTTCCTCTAAAAAATTGTATTTTCTTACTCTATTCCTCTTTTCTTCCTGAAATGCAATACCAGCTGCTTCCTCTCAGATCAGATCAGATCAGATCAGTAGCTCAGTCATGTCCGACTCTGCGACCCCATGAATCGCAGCACACCAGGCCTCCCTGTCCATCACCAACTCCCGGAGTTCACTGAGACTCACGTCCATCGAGTCAGTGATGCCATCCAGCCATCTCATCCTCTGTCGTCCCCTTCTCCTCCTGCCCCCAATCCCTCCCAGCATCAGAGTCTTTTCCAATGAGTCAACTCTTTGCATGAGGTGGCCAAAGTACTGGAGTTTCAGCTTTAGCATCATTCCTTCCAAAGAAATCCCAGGGCTGATCTCCTTCAGAATGGACTGGTTGGATCTCCTTGCAGTCCAAGGGACTCTCAAGAGTCTTCTCCAACACCACAGTTCAAAAGCATCAATTCTTCGGCGCTCAGCCTTCTTCACAGTCCAACTCTCACATCCATACATGACCACAGGAAAAACCATAGCCTTGACTAGACAAACCTTTGTTGGCAAAGTAATGTCTCTGCTTTTGAACATGCTATCTAGGTTCGTCATAACTTTCCTTCCAAGGAGTAAGCATGTTTTAATTTCATGGCTGCAGTCACCATCTGCAGTGATTTTGGAGCCCAGAAAAATAAAGTCTGACACTGTTTCCACTGTTTCCCCATCTATTTCCCATGAAGTGGTGGGACCGGATGCCATGATCTTCATTTTCTGAATGTTGAGCTTTAAGCCAACTTTTTCACTCTCCTCTTTCACTTTCATCAAGAGGCTTTTGAGTTGCTGCTGCTACTGCTGCTGCTAAGTCGCTTCAGTCGTGTCCGACTCTGTGCGACCCCAAAGACAACAGCCCATCAGGCTCCACCTTCCCTGGGATTCTCCAGGCAAGAACACTGGAGTGGGTTGCCATTTCCTTCTCCAATGTATGAAAGTGAAAAGTGAAAGTGAAGTCGCTCAGTCTTTGACTTAGCAACCCCATGGACTGCAGCCTACCAGGCTCCTCTGTCCATGGGATTTTCCAGGCAAGAGTACTGGAGTGGGGTGTCATTGCCTTCTCCGTTTGAGTTCCTCTTCACTTTCTGCCATAAGGGTGGTGTCATCTGCATATCTGAGGTCATTGGTATTTCTCCCGGCAGTCTTGATTCCAGCTTGTGTTTCTTCCAGCCCAGCATTTTTCATGATGTACTCTGCATATAAGTTAAATAAACAGGGTGACAATATACAGCCTTGACGAACTCCTTTTCCTATTTGGAACCAGTCTGTTGTTCCATGTCCAATTCTAACTGTTGCTTCCTGACCTGCATACAAATTTCTCAAGAGGCAGATCAGGTGGTCTGGTATTCCCATCTCTTTCAGAATTTTCCACAGTTTATTGTGATCCACACAGTCAAAGGCTCTACTGTGTGCTAATATTAACCAGAAGAAGTTCAATTTTTCCAGACATTAGCACAATGATATAATCCATTATAGCCACTAAAAGTCTCTCCTTACTTAGGCCCAAGGATTTGATGAACCTTAGTCCCTTAATGTAATGATTACACTCTGGTGGCTTGGTAGCTGTGTATGTAAACTGTCTGAGTCAAGTTGGAGGGAATATTTTGTAACACGTGTTATCAGTAACATTCAGATAATAGCATTTTCACAGTAGACTTTGGCTCAGTTATCATTTAAAAATTACTCTTGTCAAGAATTGCAAAAGGTATATATATGATCCTCTAATTAGGATGTCAGCTCAGTGATTACATTGCCAGCGAGCTGGGATTAAAATCAAGGACCACACTTGCTCCGTGCCTTGTGTAAAGCTAGTGTTTAGTAAATACTTTTCAGTTGATTTGACGAAAGATGTCATCCAAGAGCCAGTCAAGTGTTCTTCATAAGTTCAAGGGAGTCATCTTTTCTACCATGTCTTCAGAAGAACTTCTAAATTCCCTGGATTCTTTTGAGGCAAGAGAGGATGATGTGTTCCTGGTTTCCTATCCAAAATCTGGTAAAGTTTATTTCAATGTATCTTTAAAATGTAGATATACAAGAATGATAATGCGTGTAATAAGTTTTTTTAAACATTTACTTTTCAGAATTTTTCCGCTGGAAATTAAAGTATCTTAAATGCTCATTTTCATGAAAAAATTTGATATTAGAAAGTCAAAAAAATGTGCTTTGAGAAAATTCGACTGGAGAAATTACAGCTTTAGTACACTTTTGTTTTGACTTTATTCACAAAGACATACAGATATTAATATATATTAAGCATAATATCTGTAACATTATAAATTTCTCTTCATACTTTAAGCCAGGCATAGTGATAAATAAATAGTTTTTGTTCAATTTGTACTTAATGATTGATCTGTAAAGAAATTATTGTTTTCTTATGGGCTGATAAGAACAAGTGGCTAATTTATACCATATACAAACAACTATATATAAGGCTTCCACTAGACATATTTTTTAAATATGTATTTGGCTGCACTGGATCTTAGTTGCTGCATGGGGGATATTTTTAGTTGTAGCATGAGGGATCTAGTTCCCAGATGCTAGATCTCCAGATGGAATTTGGGCCCCTTACATTGGGGGCCTGGAATCTTAACCACTGGACCACGAGGGAAGTCCCTGGACTTATTGTTGCCTATATAATTTTCCATTAGCTGCCAGGAGGTCCCCTTCAGCAGCACAAAACTGTGTATTCTCTCTGCTTATCAGAATAAATCAGTATATTTAATTAAAATAATGCAAATATCATTACTATACAGTTACATTTATATGACGGTTATACATATTTAAGACTATTAACATCATAATCTAAAGTAGTCTTAAATTTAAAACATAATGTTAGAGCACTGTTTAAATATTTATTCAACTATAAGTTTGTTCATCTTGTATCTAACTGGAATTATAAGATAAATGGAAACTAAGCCTCATTTAAACCAATTTGGAACATTGCTTTCAAATTAGCAAAACATCCTCCCCACCCAAACTTTTACTTCTCTGCTCCAGTTCTCTATAGTCTACACCACTGGAGCATATCCTCATTTGCTTTCGGTAAGATAAAGTGGTATCTCTTCCAGACTTCATGGTAGTAAATTTGCATCTCCTTGATGTTTGGATATAGCATTTGTTCATTGTTCAAATGCTTTGTTTGCACAACTGCTCTGTACTTGCATGCAGACAAAAACAAGATTCCATGTCTGTATTCAGCAGGGAGCTGGGGAGATAGACATGAATACAACTTCATTTTGATGTGTGCTGCTTCCGAGAGACAGAGAGGGTGAGCAATTAGAAGAAGGAACTGGGGACTCAGAAGGCAGTTTTTAGAAGAGCAAGACGCATGAACTTGCAGCGCCAGCAGGAATCATGAATGAAAAGATCTGTGTGTTTGTGAATTGGAGAAGATGCTAGAAGTGAATGGTAACGTGGAAGAGTATTTCAGGCCGAGGAAACAGCATACACAGTTTTCATCACTCTTCACAATCTTTAAAATGTGATTCTTCCTGTAAAGGGAACTAACATCTCGAATGCTCCAACAGGTTTATCTGTGTGTCGAGGTGATAACTATTTATAATAAAACTAATGTAGTCATTGCTTTTATAACCTCATGTTCATTTTCTGTATTCATTTTGAGTATCATTTGATTAAAAATGCATTTCATTTTATTTTCTTATGAAGGCACTCACTGGATTGCAAAAGTCATTGAGAACATTCCCAATGCTAGAATTACCCTAACACCTCCTATTGAATTGGGAGACATTTCTAAATTCGAAGAACTAAAAACGTACTGTGAGAGGAGAGTTATTCCAACACATTTGAGCTACAGCATGCTACCAATGAATGTTAAACAGAAACCATGCAAGGTAAGTTCAATGGTTAAGGACAGAGGCTCAGGGGTACACAAAACTGAACTTGGATTCTTGCTGTGTTACTTTCAAGCTGTGTGACCTTTGAAAACAGCTGATGTTCTCTGAGTTTGGGTGTCCTCACTTAAGGCAAGGATAATAGTATGCATCTCACGTAGTGTGATGAACATTAAACAAGAAAATGAGTATATAGGTATTACCACAGTATCTGGCTCATAAAAATCTCAGTATGACATTAGTATGTCAACTGTAATTATGCTAGATGATGTCTTATTCTATTCTGAATCTAGTTTGAGTCATTTTCTTTAAATATTGATGTCCAGAGAGAGAAAAACTGCTTTAATAATATTATTTTAATTATTTTATCTCTCATTTTTGCAAAAGATTATATGGGAAAGAATAAAAAGTAAAATGTAATGTAAAACACTGAAGAATAGTTATTTCAAGCCATTTTTAAAGTCCTCACATTATAATTTTAAAAGTTACTTCTAATTTTAAAAGTTTTCTTTCTATTTTTATGTACTTCTTATTAAAATTTGTTTTCATGGAGAATGCAGGATAAGGAAAAAAGAGGATAAAATTGGTAAAGCGAAGGCAAGACACATGTGTCCAGTGTAAACAATATCCCAGTAATGATGCCTTTTAAACCATGTCAGTCATGTTCTTAAAAATAAATAAACCTGCCAAGTGTGCACACATCAAAGCAGGTCTTCCAAAGATTACAACGCTATGACTACAATGTCTCCATGTATACCATCTACTCTTCAGTTCAAGTAAAAGTAACATGAGGAGAGGTAAATGCCGTGGAGTTTGTGCTTATCCCAAGCAAATCTATCAGAAAATGTGAAAGTATACTAAGCTGATTACAATTTGACTCAACTGAACATTTTCATTTCAAATAGACTACCTAAGAGAGAGAGATTTGGATAGAAAAGGAGTCTGGTACACTTAACAACCCTTCAGTTCAATTCAGTTCAATCGCTCAGTCGTGTCGGACTCTTTGCGACCCCATGAATCACAGCACACCAGGCCTCCCTGTCCATCACCAACTCCCGGAGTTCACTCAAACTCATGTCCATCGAGTCGGTGATGCCATCCAGCCATCTCATCCTCTGTCGTCCCCTTCTCCTCCTGCCCCCAATCCCTCCCAGCATCAGGGTCTTTTCCAATGAGTCAACTCTTCACATGAGGTGGCCAAAGTATTGGAGTTTCAGCTTCAGCATCAGTCCTTCCAATGAACACCCAGGACTGATCTCCTTTAGGATGGACTGGTTGGATCTCCTTGCAGTCCAAGGAACTCTCAAGAGTCTTCTCCAACATCACAGTTCAAAAGCATCAATTCTTCGGCGCTCACCTTTCTTCACAGTCCAACTCTCACATCCATACATGACCACTGGAAAAACCATAGCCTTGACTAGATGGACCTTTGTTGGCAAAGTAATATCTCTGCTTTTCAATATGCTATCTAGGTTGGTCATAACTTTCTTTCCAAGAAATAAGAGCTTTTAATTTCATGGCTGCAGTCACCATCTGCAGTGATTTTAGAGCCCCAAAAAATAAAGTCTGACACTGTTTCCACTGTTTCCCCATCTATTTCCCATGAAGTGATGGGACCACCTGCCATGATCTTCGTTTTCTGAATGTTGAGCTTTAAGCCAACTTTTTCACTCTCCTCTTTCACTTTCATCAAGAGGCTTTTTAGTTCCTCTTCACTTTCTGCCATAAGGGTGGTGTTATCCGCATTTCTGAGGTTATTGATATTTCTCCCGGCAATCTTGATTCCAGCTTGTGTTTCTTCCAGCCCAGCGTTTCTCATGATGTACTCTGCATAGAAGTTAAATGAGCAGTGTGACAATATACAGCCTTGACGTACTCCTTTTTCTATTTGGAACCAGGCTGTTCTTCCATGTCAAGTTCTAACTGTTGCTTCCTGACCTGAATATAGATTTTTTAAGAGGCAGGTCAGGTGGTCTGGTATTCCCATCTCTTGAAGAATCTGCCACAGTTTATTATGATCCACACAGTCAAAGGCTTTGGCATAGTCCATAAAGCAGAAATAGATGTTTTTCTGGAACTCTCTTGCTTTTTCCAGGATCCAGCAGATGTTGGCAATTTGATCTCTGGTTCCTCTGCCTTTTCTAAAACCAGCTTGAACATCTGGAAGTTCACGGTTCACATACTGCTGAAGCCTGGCTTGGAGAATTTTGAGCATTACTTTACTAGCGTGTGAGATGAGTGCAATTGTGTGGTAGTTTGAGCATTCTTTGGCATTGCCTTTCTTTGGAATTGGAATGAAAGCTGGCCTTTGCCAGGCCTGTGGCCACTGCTGAATTTTCCAAATTTGCTGGTATATTGAGTGCAGCACTTTCACAGCATCATCTTTCAGGATTTGAAATAGTTCATCTGGAATTCCATCACCTCCACTAGCTTTGTTTGTAGTGATGCTTCCTAAGGCGCATTTGACTTCACATTCCAGGATGTCTGGCTCTAGGTCAGTGATCACACCATCGTGATTATCTGAGTTGTGAAGATCTTTTTTTTGTGCAGTTCTTCTCTGTATTCTTGCCACCTTTTCTTAATATCTTATGCTTCTGTTAAGTCCATACCATTTCTGTCCTTTATCGAGCCATCTTTGCATGAAATGTTCCCTTGGTATCTCTAATTTTCTTGAAGAGATCTCTAGTCTTTCCCATTCTGTTGTTTTCCTCTATTTCTTTGCATTGATCTCTGAGGAAGGCTTTCTTATCTCTCCTTGCTATTCTTTGGAACTCTGCATTCAAATGGGTATATCTTTCCTTTTCTCCTTTGCTTTTCACTTCTCTTCTTTTCACAGCTATTTGTAAGGCCTCCTCAGACAGCCATTTTGCTTTTTTGCATTTCTTTTCCATGCAATAGCATTGATAACAAATGTCACCAGAGATTAAGTTGTGCTTTATAAACGTTACAACAGTGACAAGAGTAACTATTTTTCCTTTGTAAGCAAAGAAGCCAAAACTCAGAAAAGGGGTGTGTGTGTGTGTGTGCATGCTCAGTCGCTTAAGACGTGTCTGACTGTTTGCACCCCATGGACAGTGGCCTGCCAAGCTCCTCTGTCCATGGGATTCTCCAGGCAAGAATATTGGAGTGGGTTGCCATGCCCTTCTCCAGGATTATAGCTGAGTGTATTTAAAACCACCACAGTAACACTACAGCCTGAAGGTATGATCCTTTCTTTGCCACCCTTTAATGGGGACTGAGACTGTCCGGTTGTCCCTGGAATACCAAGCAATGACCTGTCTTCTGTTGCTGTTGACTGAGCCCCAAGAGCTTGGAGGATGGGCAAGCCTTAACTACCCCTGTAGTGCTGGACAGATAGTAAGTTCCTCCTCCCATTGTTCTCTATCAGCTCTCAACCCTACTTGGCCTCCTATATTTTCTTCCTAACATTTGACTCTCCTTTTGAATGTTTCCAAACTTTCTTACATGAAATTTGTATTTTCAGCCCATTGCACGCTGTGTACGTGCTCAGTTGTATCTGACTCTTTGCAACCCCATGGATTGTAGCCCACCAGGGCTCATCTGTCCATGGAATTCTCCAGGCAAGAATACCGGAGTGGGTTGCCATTTCCTTCTCCACAGATCTTGTCGGACCAAGGATTGAACCTGCATCTCTTGTGTCTCCTGCATTGGCAGGCAAGTTTTTTACCACTGTGTCACATGATATTTAGTTAATATTTAATTTTTTAAATAAATTTTTAATTTTTAAGGAAATTTAAATTTAAAAATATTCAGTTAATATTTAATTTTTTCTCCAGAGTACTATTCTACCTTCAGTTCATATTTCTTCACCTCCCCCTAATAATTTTTATAATTTCTTAGGAGACATTCATAATGTGTGTGTGTGTTTATTGAGTGTAATTGACACATAACAGTATGTTAGTTTCAAATGTATGACATAGTGATTTCGTATTTGTATACGCACCGCACTATCTATTTAACATTCTTCATTGTACATGAACACCTTCTTTTAACCTTTTTTGGTAAAATATGTGTTAATGGGTTGCACTGTCCCTCCCACTAGATCATGCTGACTTGTAACTTTAAGGAAGAGTTCTTCAAAGTCCCTAAAAAATTATTCTGTTTATCAAAACATAAAGTCTCCAACTGGATGTCTAAGGCTTAAAATTCTGCCATTTATTCCTTCTTGCTAAAGTGGTGGATTTTTAAACTGTGGTGTCTGGGCCTTGAGGTTCTGTGAATCTGCCCAGGAAGCCTGTGCAGTTAGAGGAAGCCCGAGTTGTTGTGTTCTTCCATGATTATCTCTTGGGACAAAGAGAAGATAACTGTGGGGGTAAAGGTGGCTCTTCATTCCTGCGTGTCGTGGTCTTTGTGTATCTTTCAAGTAAAGAGGAGCAGGTGCTGTTAATGAGGGTCACAATATCTGGACTATGAACACAGTAGGGAAAGATAGTTATGTATAAAAAATGACTCAGTAAACACTTCCTTATCTAAGTCAAATATGTCCTTCCTGATATTCAATTAAAAAGCAAGTTAGAATATCTGGTACTCATGCAATGGTGACCTTGACTGGGACAGTCCTGTTACCTCCAGGCTTCTCATATTGGCTTCCAGAGGTTTTTATATGCTCCTATCGTTCTCTGTATTTCACTATTGTAAACCTCATAACACTGCACTGTCAAAAGTGGACTTAATTATCTGTTTCCCTCACTTGACTGGGTCAGGAAGATCCCCTAGAGGAGGAAATGGCAACCCACTCCGAGTATTCTTGCTTGGAAAATTCTGTGGACAGAAGAGCCTGGCGGGCTACAGTCCATGGGGTCACAAAAAGTCAGACATGACCGAGTGTGTGCACCACACGCACATACACACACACACATCACTTGACTGCAAGTTTTGAGAGGGTGGGAATCATTTCTGTCTTGCTCATTATTCTATTCCTTGGCTCTGGAACGTTTTTGCACACTAGCTGACATACAATAGTGAAAGTTGCTCTGTCGTGTCCGACTCTTTGTGACCCCATGGACTATACAGTCTATGGAATTCTCCAGGCCAGAATACTGGAGTGGGTAGCCGTTCCATTCTCCAGGGGATCTTCCCAACCCAGGAATCAGACCCGAGTCTCCCACATTGTAGGCGGATCCTTCACCAGCTGAGCCCAGACATACAATAGGTATTAAATAAATATTTATTGAATCAAATTAAATTGCAGTTGCAGTATTTGTATAAATTGGCAAGGTATCTCAGACTCCTTACTCTTTAGCTGATTAAATTGTAGAAAAAGGAATTCCAGAACATTATTCTTTCTATAAATATGGATAATTTGTAAGAAATCTTCTTGTACGTAAATCATATTTTGTCATACATCAACGTTAAAATATTAACCTTGTCCTTCACCTGAGGAGGACTTTCTCAAGTCTACCCCTGAAAAGATAGGACCAAATTTTAGCACATAAATTCAAAAAGTCTGGTCAGTGGGCCAGCAGCATCAACATGTCCTGGGAGCTTGCTACAAATGCACAATGCAGGCCTCATCCTGGAACTTCTGAGTGAGAATCTGCATTTTAACAAGATCCCCTGATGATTTTTATGCACCTTCAGTTTTGAGACACTCAGGTATCTAAGTCTGTATTTAATAATCAGCTGAAGCTACCAAAAAGTTGTGACTTGCACAGGTAAGTGTAGCTGCTACTTTCTCTTAGGAAATGTTTTGTCTTGGGGCTACTTCCATACAAAAATAAATTGATTTTTTTTTAACAGATTATCTACATCATTAGGAATCCAAAAGATATAGCTGTTTCATTCTACCACTACTACAGGGATAACCCTAATCTCCCTAGCATTGAAACCTGGCATGAATTTTTTGAGCTGTTCCTAAAAGGAGATGGTAAGTATAACAGTGATTTTTATTCATAATACACAGGGAATATCTTCACTCAAGATGAAAACATTTTCCAAAAGTTCAAGTGAACCCTAGCAGCCTACTTTCAGAAATATTTTTTAATAGATTATTCTTTTGCTTCTTCTATGCAAATTCTTTCTCACTTTGTTTCTTCATAGTTTTTCTTATCACCAAGGGGTGGAACATATTAGCGATAACTTATTAGCTGGTTTTCATGTCTTCAGAAACAGAAATTAATTCTGATCAAACATTATTTTCATATACCCTCAGTCTGTTCCCTGAAGTAATTATTCACTGATTGAAGTACAGTGATTTACAGCTGAAACCTAGACAGGTAGCTTGAAACATGCCTTATATATACCTGCATGGAAAATAAATCATGTCAAACAGTACCCACACATACTCCCAACCCCCCAGATATAACACATGTGAAAGAATTTGACATCTTGACACTTGGAAGAAAGTAATTTATTCTGAAAACACCTCAGTGATACATTACTTGTTGAGCTGCACAGCACATGCTGGGCCTGCCACCATGCCTGACCCTTGGATTTATTCTTTTTTCCCTGACTCAGTGGTGTCTGGAGCACTTAAAAAAAAATTATTTTAAATTCCCAGGGCTTTGATTAAACAAAAATAATATAGTAAGAAGATGAAGAATGCAGAAGAGACTCAATTTAGAAATGGTATATTCCCTGAGGATCTTATCTCTCACTTGGCTTAATTACTGATTTCACTATTTTACTTGCGAATTGTCAAGCTTTTGCTTGTTAATTTAAGAGAGGCCACAGCAAGAGTAACCTTAACATGAGGACATAGAAAACTCACCAGCAACAAGGTTTAATATTTTGTTTTGTGATAATTGCTATGGAAGAACATACTATGCTCACACTGTTTCAACTCCTCTTTATATTCTGTTCCCTATCTATTGGCACAAATTTCAGAAATGACAGGTATAGTAAAGGTCACCTGGTTTAAACACCCACCTGATGTTTGAAGCACCTTTACAACACCCCCATTTACAACACCCCCCAAAACTGTAGAGGCTAAGTTTGAATTTCTTAACCTTGACAAGTTCATACCCCTTACTAGTACTCCAAAGCAACACCTTCAATATTGGTATTGCTAAGATGTTTTTAAAAATCTTCCCATGTGATATAGATTGTGCACATATCGTGTGACACAGACACTTGGTTAGGTACTCTGCAAACACAATCTCATTTCGTCCTCACTAGAAAACATGAAAAGTGAGTGTTACCCTCACTTTACAGGTAAGGAGAATGAAGACTTTGGTAGGCCAAATACCTTTCCCATACATCCATAAATAATAAGGAGGAGAGCTGATACTTAAGTCAAGCGTCAAATCCAAAACTCTTTGCTCTGACCACTGTGTCGTAACTCATCTGGAAAAAAGAAAGAAAAAAACAAAAACTATCCCTCTGATCATTAATTCGTCTTCCACCTGATAGCCCTCTAAATATTTGAAGGTGGTTAGCATGCCTCATTCTGCCTCAATTCCATTTTTGGAATAAGCAGAGTGTAAATACGCAAATTATGTTTGAAAAACAGATCTTGAGTCTGCATGTCTTTAAGAAAAGAAAGCTATGTTCATCTCCAACTTTATAGACTGCGGTTCACCACGTCTGTCACCATTACATGAGTGCTCATTTGGCGACATCGCTATCATTCTGCAGTGGTTATATGTATGTGACTGTGTTTCAGGGATGTTCTTCAGTCACTTTTTGAGGAGAGGGTTATTTCTCTTGCAAAAGACATGATATAGTAGAAAAAACAAGCTATGGAGACAGTAGAACTGGGATCAATCCTGACTATATTTTATTCCATATGTAACTTTGCACAACTAGCTTAGCTGTTCTGAGGTTCAGACTCCTAACATAGAATAGGATTTTTAAAATTATCTACTTTGTAGAATTATTTAGAAGCTAAAGTTTGTTGTAGACATCTATTCACTTATTCTATTAGACGTAGACATTTAAACACACGAAGATTCACATAGTTTCACATTAGGGTGGAAATGTTACAAGTAGATATTTACCTAGAAAGATTAATTTATAGCTGAGGCATCAAAATACCCTGGACCCAACTCCAAACCATAAATATAAATACACATGATATGAGCAGATAGGATAGTGGAGATATACATAACTACACATTTGTCTAATCATTAAATTTTCTCTTTCAGTTTATAAATACACTTTAAGTTTTCAAATTACATAATAACTATACATTGTGTTCTGGCAATATCCAGACAGATTAATATCTCAATGCAATATTAGTATTTTACTTTTTTCCCCTACAGCCCCTTCTCCAGTTTTATATTAGAACTTTATATTTCCTATGCTACTTCATCTAGGCAAGTTTCATTTTCCACAGTTATCTGTCATCAGAGTGCTTTCTAGAAACTAGTAACCAAGAGCCTCATTATAACAAGATATAAGAGTGGGGTACAAGGTTTGCAGGAAATGTGGGAGGTTTGAAATAGCTGAGGTGAAGAATAAGAGAATGTGTTAATGCAGAACAAATAGTTTTGCTGGGCAAACTTGGGGCCTTTAAGGCTGGAAAAATGAATTTGCAGTGCTATAAACAGAGTTGTGTAAATTTTCCAGCAGAACTCAACAGCAAAGAGAGAAGAAAAGAAGAGGAATTGCTTCATTTAAACACTGGGTGTTTTTTGATGATTGAAATAAACAGTAAGGGGGCAAAAAAGTTGGAGGTATTGGCAAATCAATTGCTGAGGGGATAAATAAAAGCAAGAAAATGAAGGGGGAAAAAAAAAAAGGTCAGAGTATGGGATTGTAAAAGCTACCCATTAAGGTTTTGCTCTAAAATCAGAATCTTCAGTAACTGTAGGAGAGAGACTGGAGGGTTGATTTCTGACTGAGACAAGGATGGAAAGAGTAGTATATTAAAAACCATGAGTTCCAAAGGATCTTGGATTCTTTAGGAGAGAGAAGTTCTAGAAGTTGGTAGGAAGCAGTGAGGTTTTTGGCTCACTCTCCAGACCCGAAGACACTTGGATTGGTTGAGAAAGAGCAACTTCTATTCGGGAGCATTTTAGAAGAGTAATTTTGGATAGCAGAAGGGCCATCCTGGCATATGTTAAGGCCAGGAAAAGATAGAATAATTCTATATTACTTGAAGAATGTGCAGAAAAACATTTCCCATTAAGGAAGATTTCAAATGTGTTTTGGAAACTGTATTTTCTTTAAAGCCAGAGGTCTACTAATGACCTAGACAATGAGGATTCTGATTAAAATATAAACTAAAACTGTAATTTCCTATACTAGTAACAATGCCACAGGCAGCCAATTTCTTTAGATTCTTTTGGCTGGCTTACATCCTTTTGGAACAAGGTAGAGAATGAATTAATTAGTCAATAGTAGAATAGATGGCTCTCAAATTATGATCAGGCCATTATGCAAAGTTGATTCTTAAATCTATTTGGGGCATGTTGGAATATGCTTCCTACAGAAAAACCATAATGGACAAGGTCAATTACACCTAATCACTGGGTATGATGCTGGGTCTGTGTCCCTTCTCAGCTTCTTGGTAATAGAAGTATAGGCTCTCCTGACGGTATTGGGAGCTTTCACAGCCTCAACAACTCTGTTGTTGTTTAGTCACTAAGTTCTGTCTGACTCTTTGCGACCCCCTGGACTGAAGCCTGCCAGGCTCCTCTGTCCATGGCATTCCCCAGGCAAGAATACTGGAGTGGGTTGCCATTTCCTTCTCCATGGGATCTTACTGACCCAGGGATTGAATCCATGTCTCCTGCATTGGCAGGCAGATTGTTTACCTCTGAACCACCTGGGAAGCCCTAGCAACTCTAGGAGGTGACATTAATCACCAGGGCTGGGCTGTAGCTGCTGGGGAGAGGGGGTGAGGCAGATTGAATCTGTAAGCATAGTTTAAGATTCCAGGGACTTCCTAAGTTTGAGAGAAAAATCAATCTTCCTCCTACATGTGTTTTGTGCCTAGGAAAAGGTTGGCCATTCTTAGAAGATAAACTATTATCACTGATATGGTAATTTGGGTAATTCTAAGATAAAGTATTATGTAAGATAAAGTATTATGTAAGTCACTGAAATAGCAATGAGATTGCTAATAACTGAAGATTTTATCAGGGAAGCTCTTCTTAGCACCATTATTATTACACAGTCTTCAGGGTCCATGGAGTAGAAAATTGGGCTGATACTCTAATGATACCACTGTAGTCTTGGAAATTCTTGTTTTAAAAATAGATTATAGTGTATTTTTTTTCCCTTTGCTTCCTCATGAGCTGAAGCTATGAAAAATTGCAGTTAGCTTAGAGTTTGTTGTACTTCAATTTAATCAGAGATTTAATGTTCTAAATGTATATCACAATGTCTGGCAGACACTAGTAGCTTAATAAATGTTGATTAAATGAATCGCTGCTAAGTCACTTCAGTCGTGTCTGACTCTGTGTGACCCCATAGACGGCAGCCACCAGGCTCCCCCATCCCTGGGATTCTCCAGGCAAGAACACTGGAGTGGGTTGCCATTTCCTTCTCCAATGCATGAAAGTGAAAAGTGAAAGTGAAGTCACTCAGTCATGTCTGACTCTTAGTGACCCCATGGACTGCAGCCTACCAGGCTCCTCCATCCATGGGATTTTCCAGGCAAGAGTACTGGAGTGGGGTGCCATTGCCTTCTCCGATTAAATGAATTAGCAGTCAGCAAATCTTCAGGAAACTGTTAGTAATACAGCTTTTTTAGGATTGAGGCATTGTGCGTGCTTAGTCATTCAGTCATGTCTGACTCTCTGTGACCCCATGGACTATATAGCCCACTAGGATCCTCTGTCCATGGGATTTTTCAGGGAAGAATACTGAAACGGATTGCCATTTCCTCCTCCAGGGAATCTTCCCAACCCAGGGATCAAACCCACATCTCCTGTGTATCCTGCATTGCAGGTAGATTCTTTACCTACTGAGCCATTGGGGAAGCCAAGACTGAGCTAGTATTAAATCTTTGGATGATAAGGAGATGTTGACAAAATTAATCAATACTCTACCTATGAAAAAATGGAAAATTTTACTTAAGTCAACCCAAGGATTAAAACCGAGGAGACAGACTTTCAGAAAGCTCTGAGGACTTCCTCGTTCCACTTGCTCGAAGTCAAAGCACAGTTATATACTGAGACAAGGGATCATATGTCAAATGATGTGTAATAGAAAGTTTACATGGTCCAGATGTACATGTACAAAGTGAGTCTTGAATCATTATGATTTCGTACAAGATTAAGAAGGAACATTGTCTCCTAAGGATGTCTGGTTAATACAGAGGCACAATATCCTCTAAATGGGAGAGAGAAAGCCCAAACAGGCAAACTTTGATGTTTAAAGTTTTCTTGTCTTACCATAAAACATGAGCTTTATTTCACCAATGTCCTGCTTTTGATCATTATTTTTTTATGGCTATTCTCTGAACATGTATCTTTTTCTTTTCTTTGAACTTTTAAACTTTGTATTGCTAAATTTTGTAATATAGCCAATCAATGTTATGATAGTTTGAAGTGAACCGTGAGAGGATTCAGCCATACATATACATGTATCCATTCTCCCCCAAATCCCCTCCTATCCGGGCTGCCACATAACATAGACCAGAGTTCCATGTATTATATGGTAGGTCCTTGCTGGTTATCCATTTTAAACATAGCAGTGTATACAGGACCATCTCAAGTTCCCTAACTATCCCTTCCCCTTGACAACCATAAGTTCATTCTCTGAGTCTGTGAGTCTTGACCATTAATTTTTTGATAGAAAGCATTAGGTGATCAAATATTTGGTCCCTTGATGCCAGGGTAGTTGCTCACCTAGCCTGAGTCCACTGTGTCCCTTGATATCAAATCTTAATAGCCTGATTCTGTTTTTCCTTTTAGGAGGTTGTACTTGTAAGATAAATGGCAAAGGGTAATAGTCAATTCCCAGTTGTCCATAGTACTGAATGCCAATTTTTGCCTTGCGTGTGCATCCATGTGTATGTTCATTACTTTTTAAAGAGCTGTAGATATGAAAAACAGTTACAAGTTGTTTAGATATTATTAACTTCATATGAGTTGATGATAACTTTATAAGTTACACAAACAGTAGTCAAAATTGCCAATAGGAGTAACAATGTCATTAGTAAAGACTGAAGCCAAAACCCTCCTAGACCATACCATTTTCCTAGTATTTTCCTTAGATCAGGAAAAGGATCTTTTATACGGGAAAATTGATTCTTCAGGTGTCATAAGACAAGTTACATTAGAAGACTCATCAGGTTATAAAAACCCAATATTCAGTATTATAGCACATTTCTCTCTGAGAAGGAGTTAGAATATCCAGGACCATTCAATCCTGTAGGGCCACTTTTCTCATCATGGAAACTTCCAAACTGAGCAAGCTAATGGCTTGATTACTATCATTCAGAGCTTGCTGAGTAAATTTCATTAAAGCCTCTATGTGATTAATGATATCTTCCCTTCCAAGTGAAAGAAAGAGTATCACAGCCAAATGGTCATACCATTGGAAAGCTGATCAATGCTTTAATGCCAGCATGCTTGCAGGTGTCAGAAATAGGATCTGCAGTTCTTTCAGGAGAGGAGGGCTGATTGGGTCCCTTCCATTATGACTATCAATGTTCCTTTACCTGACTTTTCCAGTATGCATAATGTCCCAGTTACAGATCATGGGGCATCTGTTCTTCATCTTAAAATGGATTACTGTGATAGTAAGTTTCAGAAACAATCTTTATGGTAATATAGCAAGAAGGAGCCATCTGAGAAGTAAATCTTAGGTAGTAAATACAAAAAACCTAATGACAACAATAGTAGAAATTAATGGCCCATTAAACATGATATTTTTTCTCTCTACTAAAGTAATTACCCTCATTTCTACCAAACATAGCCAAATTAAGACTAAATTATTTGCAAAATAAGTCTATTTTAATAAACTTGGCCTGATTATTTACATAAGTGTAATTGATCATACAAGTCATTTTAAGGTGACTCTGCTAGAACTCTTTATAAAGAATCTCAAATTGAAGCTGTTTTGGAATTGTGAATCCTTTGGGGACTTCTGCATACCAATTAAAATAGGTGCGATATTTTAGGATGGGAGCTCTCTGTGCTAAGCTGTTTCAGTCATATCTGACTTTTTGCAAGCCCATGTACTGCCAGGCTCCTCTGTCCAGGGGATTATCCTAGACTATGGGATTATCCAGGCAAGAATACAGGAGTGGATTGTCATGCTGTCCTCTAGGGGATCTTCCAAACTTTAAAGTAAGTCTTTACAATTCAAAGGACACGATAGGAGCTCTCTAAGTCTTTAAAATTCAGAGGATCCAAGAAATTAGCCCTAACTCTACATTTCCCCCTGCTAACTTAATTTTTAGAAAAGAGAAAGTAAACCTTGCAGGCAGGGATCCAGAAGACTGACTGACATAGTAAAAACTGATGTTCTACAGGCTTTTCCTAGTCGTGCCCACAAAACTCAGTTTTGGAATGACAAAAAGAGCCCCATCTTGATCATTTCAGGGCAGGTTTTCTTTTAATTCACAATTAAATGAACACTTGCAAGCATACATATATTCAGCTGGTATCCCCACAGGTGGGTGTCCATTTGGGACCTATTTGGCCTTGGAGGCACAATTTCCTGCTATCAGCTTGACACCCTAATTTATTTATGATATATGATCTGATCAATTTTCTGAGGACGGTGTGATGGATTGGATGCATGCTGCTTCTGAGTCTAGCTCTCCAAAGTGGGTCAGTTCAACTTTCATATGTGTCTCAGTTTTCTCCTCAATAGTCTAAAATCACCATCTACAAGATGACCCATCTTTTTGTCATGTGTCCCTGGAAGAGTAATATTTACTTAATGGTTGTAGTGGGGTTCCCTTGCTCTTTGGAGCTGAATAATTCTGTCTCTCATTTTACTAGCAAATGGTTTGTTTAAAACATACATCACCACCTTGTTTGTTTTTATTTTTTTCAATTTAAGTCAAATGTAACAAAAACCCAGCCACCTACATTTTCCTTTGAGCTCCCTGCTCAAAGCCCTCTGTGGTCCCTTCCCCCAAAATGCACTGGTATGCCTTAAGATTCCAAGTCTCAGTGAAGTAAAAAACAACTCCAATAACATTTTTAGGATTATCACTTAAAAGCAATGAGATCTGGATAGCAGGAGAATGCACCAGAACATCTGAGCTGTACCAAGAAGCCAGAGGGGCTCAGTGTGTCCACACTGGTACCAAGTACAGGTTCAGGTAGATTCCAGGTACTTTCTGGTGTCCTGCCAGTTACACCATGCATATTGATGAAATGTTGATCAACAGTCAATCTAAGAAGTGGAAATTTTCATTCAAGCCAGCCTGAAGATTATCACTCATGAGACAGTTATTTCAGAAAGCTCTGATGACTATTTTGCCCCTTAGAGGTCAAAGCACAGTTTTGAAACCAAGGATTATGTGTCAAATTAGGTGTTATTGACAGTTGACACGATCCAGATCTACAGGTACAAAGTGAGTGGTGGGTTATGAGCCATCATAACCCCTTACAAGATTAAGGGGGAAAATTGTTTCCTAAGGAGTTGTGACCCTTTATATGTTTAAGAAGGAATGTTACCACCTTAAGGAGGCCAGCTGAATGGAGATGCACAATATATTCTAAAGGGAAGGGAGGAGAGCCGAATGGACAGAGAAAGCAGTGTATGTTAAAATTTTTGTCTTGTCATAAAAACTGAATTTTATCTCATCAGAGGCATGGAAATATGTATATGTAGTATTTTGTCTACTTATTTATTTTAAAATATTCATTTGGTGGCGCTAGTAGTAAAGAATCTTCTTGCCAATGCAGGAGACGCAAGAGATGTGGGTCCTATCCCTGGGTCAGGAAGATCCCCTAGAGTAAGAAATGGCAATCCACTCCAGTATTCTTGCCTGAAATAGTCCATGGACAGCAGGAGCCTGGTGGGCTACAGTCCATGGGGTTACAAAGATTCGAACATGACTGAGCACATAGTCACTTATTTTTAATATTTATTAATTTATTTGGCTGCATCAGGTTTAGCTGAGGCACATGGAATCTTTGTTGTGTCATCGTGCAGGATCTTACATTGCCCCACCCAAACTCTCTACTTGTGGAGTGTGGGTTCAGTAGGAGTGGTGTGCAGGCTTCGTTGCTCCGAGGCATGTGGAATCTTCGTTCCCCAACCAGTGATCAAACGCCTGCTCCCTGCGTTGCAAGGCATATTCCTAACTACTGAACCACCAGGGAAGTCCCATATGTAGTATTTTAAATGACTATATTTTATGCTTTAGATTGTCAAGCTAGTCAACTTTTCTGTGGTGAGAAGTTGCTCACTGTTTGTTTTCAGTCATCATAACTTAGAGGTTATTTTGCGTGATAATATTTTACTTTCAAGCCTTAGAGATTTTTAAGGCTGTCAATTTAACAAAACAATAAAGAGAGCATATCAATTACAGACAAATCCCTAAGACTGTATTTTTCAGCCTTGAACTGTGAATAGAATTTTCGGAGGAAGTTTGTAAAGTTTTTGCATTAAGAATTTATCCTTATGAAACACATGTCACTTTACAGGAAGAAAATGATAAATTCTCATTATTTCCCCTATTTCTCCCAAGATCCAAAGTATCAGAACACAATTCTTGGGAAAAAATGTATCTTTCTAGTTCTGCTGTCACTTCTGATGATAAAAGAATATTTACTAGAAATAAGAAAAAAACCCACAGCTTAATTAAAAGAGGTGACCACCCAGCTTCATTTCACAATAGTGTATTTATTAATAGTTAAAATGGTGAAACTGAGCTCTCTGAAGGAAACTCTTTCACTCCAGAGTCTAGTATGTGTGTACCTTATATTGACTACTTCACCGAAGTGGGAAGAACCCAGGGATGCAAAGTTATAATGTGTAATGAAAGCTTTTTATTAAATGTGTTATTTAATATTAACACAACAACTTACTTTTCTTCTAGTTGTATATGGATCCTGGTTTGATCATGTTTTAAGCTGGGAAGAACACAAAAATGCTAAGAACATTTTAATTATATCCTATGAAGAGATGAAGAAAGTAAGCCTTTTCTGCCATTTCAACAATGAAAATTTAAGTAAAATTAAAACAGGAAATCAATCAATGAACCCCATTTTCAGATTTCAAAGAATGAATTTGATATTTTGATGAGTTATGCTTTGTGTATATTTATTTATTTGCTGTTTGCTCAGGATCCTTCTAAAAACATAAAGAAAATAGCTACTTTCCTCGGTTTAAACATGACCGACAGTGAGATTAATCAGATTGTTTGGAAAACATCATTCACTGAAATGAAAAATAACACAGCCAAAGAAAACTGTGATCCAAATCACACCATCTGCGCCCTCACTTCTAACAGGAACCTGGTATTTAGGAAAGGTAAGTCAGAGATGAGATGCTTTGCCTGGATTTATATTTGGAAGTAGTTACATTTTAATGTCTCGTTTCACCTTTGTTCACCCCATACCTTGCACAGCAGATTGTGCCTTGTTATCCCTCAGTAAAGGTTTATCAAGTAAAATTCTTGAGTTACATTCTTTCCAGATGTTGAGATTCCCAGGCCCAGTTAGGAACCAACTGAGAGATAGATGCAGGTGTCAAACAGATGGAAGTGATAAAGTAACTTGAAGAATGTGCTTCAGGTCTGCCTAGTGTGACTGCTCATAATGGATCCTGAATTTTACAAACATGCTCACTTAGTCATAGCCACTCCAATGTAGTCTTGACCCCTGCTGGCACAGGACACTCAGAGTGTGGTACAGAGCAGTACCTGACACATGATTTCTCTAGGAGAGAAAAAAGAGCTGATGGATGTGACCAGGGCATTTTTCCAACCTCACCAATCAATCAACTTGCCCTGCAGAAGTAAGGAAGAGGTGGAGAGAAAAGCTGGGATCATTATCTGGGGATATTCCTCTGCCTGGAAGCACAGAGGGCACATGTGCTCAGTCGTGTCTGATTCTTGTTGACCCCATGGACTGGAGCCCACTACGCTCCTTTGTCCATGGAATTTTGCATCAAGAATTCTGGAGTGGGTTGCCATTTTCTGCTCCAGGGGATCTTCTTGACCCAGGGGTCGAACCCTCATCTCTTATGTATCCTGCATTGGTAGGTAGATTCTTTACCACTGAGCCACCTGGGAAGCCAGAAACACAGAGAGAAGGAAATAAACCTCCACAAATTCCTAACATTTTACTTAGAAACAGTTTGGGTACACCTGGATATAGAATTATTTTGAAATCCTTGTGTATTTTAATCCAGATCTGGGAGGAAAATGTTTTAACATTTTTCATATTTTTCATAACTTACAAAAACAAAATTCTTTGCATATATGTACTCAGATTTCTTACTAAAACACACACATTTATTTGTTCTTTGCCTCAACTGCGTATGTTGCTTAGTCACTAAAGTCGTATCTGACTCTTTGCAACCCCATGAACTGTAGCCCACCAGGCTCCTCTGTCCATGGGATTTCCCTGGCACGACTACTGAGTGGGTTGCCATTTCCTTCTCCAGGGTATTATCCTGACCCAGAGATTGAAACTGGGTTTCCTGAACTGCAGGCAAATTCTTTTACCACCAAGCCTATCAGTTCAGTTCAGTTTAGTTCAGTTCAATCCCTCAGCCGTGTCCGACTCTTTGTGACCCCATGAACTGCAGCACGCCAGGGCTCCCTGTCCATCACCAACTCCCGGAGTTCACTCAAACTCTTGTCCATCGAGTCGGTGATGCCATCCAACCATCTCATCCTCTGTCGTCCCCTTCTCCTCCTACCCTCAATCCCTCGACCATCAGAGTCTTTTCCAATGAGTCAACTCTTCGCATGAGGTGGCCAAACTATTGGAGTTTCAGCTTTAGCATCAGTCCTTCCAATGAACACCCAGGACTGATCTCCTTTAGAATGGACAGGTTGGATCTCCTTGCAGTCCAAGGGACTCTCAAGAGTCTTCTCCAACACCACAGTTCAAAAGCATCAATTCTACATTGCTCAGGCTTCTTTATAATCCAACTCTCACATCCATACATGACCACTGGAAAAACCATATCCTTGACTAGACAGACCTTTGTTGGCAAAGTAATGTCTCTGCTTTTTAATATGCTGTCTAGGTTGGTCATAACTTTCCTTCCAAGGAGTAAGCGTCTTTTAATTTCATGGTTGCAATCACCATCTGGAGTGATTTGGGAGCCAAAAAAATAAAGTCTGACACTGTTTCCACTGTTTCCCCATCCATTTCCCATGAAGTGATGGGACCACATGCCATGATCTTAGTTTTCTGAATGTTGAGCTTTAAGCCAACTTTCTCACTCTCCTCTTTAACTGTCATCAAGAGGCTTTTTAGTTCCTCCTCACTTTCTGCCATAAGGGTGGTGTCATCTGCATATCTGAGGTTATTGATATTTCTCCCGGAAATCTTGATTCCAGCTTGTGCTTCTTCCAGCCCAGCATTTCTCATGATGTACTGTGCATATAAGTTAAATAAGCAGGGTGACAATATATAGCCTTGGTGTGTGTACTCCTTTTCCTATTTGGAACCAGTCTGTTCTTCCATGTCCAGTTCTGACTGTTGCTTCCTGACCTACATACAGGTTTCTTAAGAGGCAGGTCAGGTGGTCTGGTATTCCCATCTCTTTCAGAATTTTCCACAGTTTATTGTGATCCACACAGTCAAAGGCTTTGGCGTAGTCATTAAAACAGAAATAGATGTTCTTCTGGAACTCTCTTGCTTTTTCCATGATTCAGCGGATGTTGGCAATTTGATCTCTGGTTCCTCTGCCTTTTCTAAAACCAGCTTGAACATCTAGAAGTTCACAGTTCACGTATTGCTGAAGCCTGGCTTGGAGAATTTTGAGCATTACTTTATTAGTGTGTGAGATGAATGCAATTGTGTGGTACTTTGAGCATTCTTTGGCATTGCCTTTCTTTGGGATTGGAATGAAAACTGACATTTTCCAGTCCTGTGGCCACTGCTGAGTTTTCCAAATTTGCTGGCATATGGAGTGCAGCACTTTCACAGCATCATCTTTTAGGATTTGAAATAGTTCAACTGGAATTCTATCACCTCCACTAGCTTTGTTCGTAGTGATGCTTTCTAAGGCCCACTTGACTTCACATTCCAGGATGTTGGCCAACTCATGTGTTGATAGACCAGATATTGTTTTAACTTTACAGGTTACTTTTGTCCTCTTGGGTCATTCATTTAAAAATTTCCTTAGAGTTTCAAGAATGAGGGCTAGGAGAAAGGAATATTTATTTACCAATATTTGCTAATAAGCTATTTTTGAATGTTTACCAAATGTTTATTAATAAACTATTTTCTAAAATTTTTACCTAATATTTATTAATAAACTATCAGGTTTATTAATTGAATAGGTTTCAAAAATTGAATAAAATACAGACCTGTCATTCAGTAGATCATAATCTAGATAGTAATATAAGGTAATGACAACTATACTAGTAAAATATGAGCAAATGTGAATCTGTATGGATGAAGGAGAGAGCGTGTTTGCCTAGCAAAATAGGTGAAGAGATCAGATCTGAAACTGATAGCATATGCAAGATTTTACTAGGAAAATGCCAGGAGGAAATACATTCTATCAAGAGCCAATAGCAAGAAGAAAACCTCAGAACCACAATGGAATTGGATGGTATCTCCTAGAAGGAGCAGGTAGTGCCATGTGCTAAAGTGGTGGTGGTTGTTCAGTTGCTCAGTGGTGTCCCACTCTTTGTGATCCCGTGCACCTAGACTCCCTTGTCCATCTGCTCCCAGAGTTTGCTCAACTTATGTCCATTGAGTCAGTGATGCCATCCAACCATCTCTTCCTCTGTCATCCCCTCTCCTCCTGCCTCAATCTTTCCCAGCAACAGGGTCTTTTCCAATGAGTTGGCTCTTTGCATCAGGTGGCAAAAGTATTGGAGCTTCAGCTTCAGCATCAGTCCTTCCAATGAAAGTTCAGGGTAGATTTCCTTTAAGATTGACTGGTTTGACCTCCTTGCTGTCCAAAGGACTCTAAAGTGATAGATGATACATAAAGCAGAATGAGAGAGAGAAATATTATGGCCAGAGAGTAAAATCTCTGATGGATACCGTGAGGTCTGTTTGCTGTTTTAAGAATGGACCTGACATAGTCAGACCTGTTTGCTAGAAAATTAATAGAACCAGAGTTGAAATTGATTAGAATAGAGTGAAAGCAGAAGCAGAAAGTGCAATTAAGAGGTTGTTGTAATAGTGCAGGTAAGAAACATCGAGGGTCACAATTTGGATAGTGGCAGTGAGCCACTGATGGGTGCTGCTCAGCTGAGAAGTCAGTTTAGGAGCCATCACCAGACTGTGGAATTAGGTAAAATTGTTCAGGGTGAGTGGGAGGAACTAGTGAAGAAAGGGTAGATGTGGGAAATCCTAAGAACCCTGACATCAACAGCCCAAGACAAGCCAAGAAAAGAGATCTGCCAGAATTAGTAGAAAGAAAAACCAGGGTCAAACATGACCGTTTGTTTAGCATTTGTGAATTCTGAGAATGCAGTTTCTATAGCAGTGGAGATGAAAACGACATTGAGGTGGAGGTTAAAGAGATAAGAGATTAAACAAGAGGAGCAGAAGCGAAAGACCACTCTTAAGAAGCGGAAGAATGGAGGACAGTATTGGAAAGATATCAAAGCAGGGTGGGGAGAAGGGTTAGAAGGAGAGGAAGAGATGATAAAGGGAAGACAGAACATAGAAAGGGATGCATGAAGAAAAGAGTAGAGAGAAACAGGAAGGCACTCGGAGGGTCCATGGTAGAGAATGCTGAAAAATGAGGAAGTTCTGATCCTTAGTCCAGTACTTCTGTTGACGTCTTTTATCTTTGCCCTTTGAGATCTGATTAGCAATACTCAGTATAAATATTGCTAATCATAAGACATGGCTTATCCTGCAACCTTGAGAAATTTTACTCCAATGAGTTAATCTCTGACTTGCCAACTAGTGACCCTAGCAAATATCAGCAGGTGAAACCATATCAACATACCTGTAACTAGCAACAGTAATTCTAACACCTTTAAATTCTCCCTAAAAGTCGTTTCCTTGTTTTATATATATATATATATATATATATATATATATATATAATAGGTAACAGTGGACACAGCCTCTCTGAGACTAGTCCTCCTCAGGGCCAATTAGTAAATTAGGATTATATGAGGAATTATACACAAGGATGGGTCAATAGAGACCACTCACTTCATTTCTTGAATGGCTGGATGGAGTGGGAGTGAGTAGGGAATCCATCCTTTAAAAATAATCATTTCAACCAAATGACTAAAGTTATTGATTCAGACTCCATGGTGAACAGAGCCATTCCTTACTTTTCAGAGGGGAATTTGTGTCTGCAGTTGTCTTTGAAGTCAGAAATGGAGCTGATATTCTAGAAAATTACTATGGTGGCCACAGCGATAAGGTGATAAGGAAGGGTGCAGCATAGTTCATATAAGTGTCAGAAGTCCAAAGGCCCATACAAACTAAAACTTAGGGGGAATATCACAGGAGGATAGAAATATATATGGACAGGATGCATGTTGCAATATTGCTTATAACAATGAAAACCTTGGATGCACTTAAATGGCACTTAATATATAATTTAAATCTATTAAGTTACATTCATGTTTATGATGGAGTCACCAAAACTAGAAATGCTAGATGAAGAATAGCCACTGTTTACTGAGCACTTATTCTATGCCAGGAACGTTATTTGATTTATCTAAAACTTGGCAACAGATTTTTAGGATGCTGTTCATGTGATTTTATTGAGACACCAGGCATCTGAATAACTTATCCAATATCACACCACTAGTAGTTGGCAGAGTCAAGATTAGAACCCAGATGGTATTATTCTACTCAGGGTAACTTTCATTGTAGGTGTACAAATAGTAATACTGGAAGATGGTCAAAGTAGAATGAGAAAAGTAGGTTATAATTGTATGATTTTAAATGCAGTTTATACGCTTATATATGTTTGCAAAGAAAAGCATCTAGAAGAATGCATGCTAACCAATTTATCAGCCATGTGAGTTGGGTGTATTTTCTTGATTTTTATCTTCTTTTGCTTATAGGTATGTATTTTCTGAAACCTATATATTATTCTTTAAATATTTTTTATTTAAAAAAGTAGAAGAAAGAGTAAAAGAATAAGTCAGAAACCAAGCACACAGAAGTCAGGTCAAATGTAAAAAGAAAGACAATAATGGTTCAGGTGAATTAATATAAGAAGCCAGAAAGGAGAGCCAAGAAGGATGAAAGAATATTACGTAAATTGATAGCATTAACACTGCTCTCCTAAGGGCCAGGCACCTTGATCTTATGAAGTTGACTTTGTGCCCCAACTGATGATGTATTTCAGAAGCAATACCATTTCCTGACTCTGGGATCTCCTATCTCTGATATGACTCTCTTTCCTTTTTCTTCTCCCTCAAACAGAAGAGTTCCACTTTACTTTTTTTTTTTTTTTTTGGCATTATTTTATTTTTCTTTTCCTTTTTTTTAAATTTTATTTTATTTTTAAACTTTACAATATTGTATTGGTTTTGCCACATAAACTCAATCTTCTGAACCAGGAATCAACAACACCCAAAATTTCTTAGGTTGTTACCTGTTTCTTTGCTGTAGGTGACATTGTCTGACATTCAGTCAAGCCATGGGTTTTGAACACCCACCATGTGGTCAGCACCTGACTCAGTACTAACAATGCATTACTGTCCCTAACTTGACAGAGTGTATAAACTAGTTGGAGAGAAAAGATTATAGAGAATAATATAAGACAGTCAATGTACATGCATGCTAAGTCGCTTCAGCTGTGTTTGACTCTGTGCGGCCTTATGGACTGTAGCCTGCCAGGCTCCTCCATCCATGGGATTCTCCAGGCAAGAATACTGGAGTAGGTTGCCATGCCCTCCTCCAGGGGATCTTCCCAATCCAGGGATCAAACCCATGTCTCTTATCTCACTGCATTGGCAGGCAGGTTCTTTACCAATAGCACCACCTGGGAAGCCCAAGACAGTCTGTAATGAAGGGATACAATGATGTATTTTGAGCTCCAGGGCACCTAGACTAGACCCCAGGGATGAAGCCTGGGGCCAAAGTGACAAAGGACCGTGATCCACCAGGTCAAGGATTGAGGTTTGGTGTAGTGTGTGTGATGGAGGTGAGAAGGGCAGTCTTATGGGGTTGATGCAGTGGCCAAGGCTTTAAGGGTGACTCCAACAATCAGGAGAGGCCAAAAGACCATGTGACCTGTATGTCTTATTTCGATTTCAGGACACCTTATATTGAAAGTAAGGGTGTCATACAAGTAACTTGGTATTTGTGTTTTTAACTCTCTGTAACCAATTTTGTAAAAGAAAATTTCCTAAAATGAGACCAGTGAACCACCCCTATAGTATGTTATCAGCCCTGTTAGGACTGCAGAGGAGGTAGAAAAATAAATGAAGCAACATTGTGTCCACTTTGCTTTCTGTTTGTATTAAATTTAGGTGAAATCCTTCTTTGCCTGCTACAGTAAAACCTAGGGTATTTATATATTTTTACTTTCCTTTCCAAGAAATAACTTTTCAAGCTATACAAATTAATATGCAATTACTGAAGAAATTAGAAACAACAGATAAGCAAGTGAACAATAGTTCCCCACCATCTTAGCAGCAAGAGATAAAATTATTCACATTTTCTTATAAATCTGACAGCTTCCTTTTGTACATACTATACATTTAAATTGGTTCTTGTCTGATTTCTTTCTGATTTTTTTCAGGGGCAGTGGGTGATTGGATAAACTACTTCACTTCAAAGCAGAAGCGAGTATTTGATGAACTATTCACAGAGAAAATGAAGCATAGTGAACTAGCAAAACACTTTGGAGATTACTCTTAATATAAATGGGAAATGAAACCAATTTCCATTTTATGCAAGGCAGTGCTTGGGGAATACATAAATATTTTTCACCAGTGTGGAAAGCAGATATTTCTTGCAGTGAAAAACAGACACCTTATGAAAAAGTGTCATGTGTGAGAGACAATTATTAGCCTATTTGGGGATAGATAATTACTAATAAAAGGAAGTATACAATTTTTGCATGGCTGAATTATATGTCTGCTTTCAGGATATTCATAAGACAAGGAAATTACTTTTACTTATAGATAGAATATTACTGTGGGTGTTCTATAAGCTGCATTAATGTACAGCAAAAGAGGTGTGGGGTTAACCAAAATAACAAATGTCTGAGAGGAAATTATTTTCTGCCTATTTAGACCATCGTGACCTCTAGACAAACATTTTTTATTTCAACATTCCCCAGTGTCTATGTAAAAATATTCTCCAGTGTCATACAATGACAGACATCATTTTATTAAGGAGAGAACTCTTAATAGATTATATTAAATGATAGTCTGGTATATTAGTGAGGATGAAGAATGAAAAAATATTCTTCAGCTTTAAATTCACACTGGCTTGACATTCCAGTATTTTCTTTATCTTTAATAAAGTCAAATTACAAAATGTCTTACTTTTCAGTTTTGAATAGTATGTTTCCTTGAATTATTTATGATTTTTTACAGTATTTTGAATATGTAGGCTTTCTCCCAGAAGCATTTCTAGCATTAGCACAATCTCCATAATTTTCTTCTGTAATGAATATTATTCTGTAGCTTTAGCCTAGAGGACATTGTAATGAAATTTCAGTGAACTTATTTTAGGATTATTACCTAAATGACAAAAGACAAGTTTTGAATATCTATGGTACATCGTTTACACCTTGGCCATATTATCTAATTCAAGGCTAAATGGAAAATCAAAACTGTGTACTGTATATGACTCTCAGCTATAAATGGAAAGCCATGGATTGAGTTAGTTAATTCAGCCAAACACTTTGATTCTGTATCTCAATGTATTGTTAATCATTTTTAGTAACTTTTGGAGTCTTTTGTGGCAAGTTTATCACAATTCAGTAACCATTAGATTTTGATCAGTCTTCTCTATAGACATATTTGTTATGAATAAAATGTTTTCTTTTGGACTTTATGCAAAAAGCATTTTTGCATAATTTTTTTTTTCAAAATTAAACACTCACAGAAATCTACTTCAACACTTCCCTTTCCTGAATAAATAAGGTTAGTGAATGAGGAAGGCAATCAGGTATGATTTTGGCCAAGTCCTTATCTTCATGTTGGAACTAAATTCATACTTCACTTTCCCTGATGTGAATGTACAGAGAATGACTAAGTCATCGGAGTAAGGCAAAGAAAATCTAATGAGACTGGCAGGAGGAGAAGACAGTGACTGTGGTCTTCAAGGCACCAAATTCCATGAGGCTGTATCATCTTCTCATGGTGAGATGATCACTGAGGGGCTTCCCTGGAGGTCCAATGAGTAAGACTTCTCCTTCCAGCGCAGAAGGTGCAGGGTCGATCCCTAGTCAGGAAGCTAAGATCCCATATGCCTTGTAGCCAAAAAAACGAAAACGTAAAACAGAAGCAGCTTTGCAACAAATTCAATAAAGACTTTAAAAAATGGTCCTTGCCAAAAAAGACCATCATTGAGATGGAAAGAACTGAAATAGGACTTTATTTGATATGTTTGGGATCATTGTAATCCACTTTTGGTAGGAAATTGTTTAAGATCAATTAGTTAAAGTTATAACCAAGAGCCTTGATTCATTCATCACTATCAGTCAGGTAAAAAATGTTTTGGGAGCATATTCTATGTTCCAGGCCTTATTGTAGACTCTAGGGACACATGGTGAACTTGAAAAAGCTCTCAAGATGCCTACATTCTAAATATATAATTAAAAAAAAAAACATTTGAGATATGCCATGTACCAATATGTTCTCTAAAGGAGATAAAATAAGGCAAGGTAGCAAAGAGTGACTGCAGAGAGGCCTTAGCTGCGTGTTGAGTTGAGACCCTGAGGAGGCAGTGTAGGAGATTCAATGTGAGTGATGAGTGGGGCTCCCTGGGCTTGGAGGCATGGCAGGGAATTTGTATTTTGTGCTAGATGGGGGATTTCCCATAGAGGAGTGAAACATCCTGATGGATCCTTTCACAAGATCAATCTGATGACTAGATGGAGGATGGACCTCGGGTCAAGGTAAGAGACAGGTACAAATGCCTAGTACAGGAGTGTAGGTCAGGGAAGAGGGACTCATGGATAATGTAGCAGTGGGAATGGTGAGAAATGGTCAATTTTAAGATATAACATGGATATTGAAATAGCTCACCTGTTATAGAAATGAAAGACAGAAAGGAATAGAAGATGAAGCCTAGATTTTTAGCTAACCAGCTGAGTATCTGAGAAACTTTTTATTTAGATGAAGGTTTGGTAGCAGCATGATTTTGGTGGTGGCAATTGGGGGAGCTAAGGATCAAGACCTCTGCTTGGACCATGCTGTTGGAAATGTCTATTAGATACCAGGTAACTGGTAGGATAAGGTATGAAATTAAAAGATGCTTGCTCCTTGGAAGAAAAGCCATGACAAACCTAGACAGTTTATTAAAAAGCAGAGACATTACTTTGTTGACAAAGGTCTGTCTAGTCAAAGCGATGGTCTTTCCAGTAGTTATGTATGGATGTGAGTGTTGGACCATCAAGAAAGCTGAGCACCAAAGAATTGATGCTTTTGAACTGTGGTGTTGGAGAAGACTCCTGAGAGTCCCTTGGACTGCAAGGAGATCAAACCAGTCCATCCTAAAGGAAATTAGTCCTGAATATTCATTGGAGGGACTGATGCTGAAGCTGAAATTCCAGTCCTTTGGACACCTGATGTGAAGAACTGACTCATTAGAAAAGACCCTGATGCTGAGAAAGATTGAAGGCAGGGGGAGAAGGGGAAAACAGAAGATGAGATGGTTGGATGGCATCACCAACTTGATGGACATGAGTTTGAGCAAGCTCCGGGAGATTGTGAAGGACAGGGAAACCTGGCATGTTGCAATCCATGGGGTCTCAATGAGTTGGACATGATTGAGCAGCAACAATAAAGAAAATCTCTCTAATGATTGTGGTACTGTTCCCAGGGTCCAATAGGGTGATTTAAGAAGGTGGGGGAAAATCCCACCGTCCAGATTTGTGTGGGAGATACAAAGGAAAATGCCTATCCTGTGACCGCACTTTCAATTTCAAATACATCATTTAAGTGAATGTGAAAAAAAAAAAACCAAACCCAAACCCTGGTCCTGCTGAACGTGTGCTAGTGGAGCAGACAAGTGAGCTGAGCTTTTTTTCCCCTATGTCCCTCCTCCTCTTCTGCTGCTCCCTCAAAATACTTTGTGAAAGGCTATATTTGACAAAACTGTAAAATAAAAGCATTGCCCAAAAAAAAAGAAGGTGCAGAGGCATGAAAGGTTGGGCCCATTTAGAAGATTTACCGAGCCTCTTGTAAATGAGCGTCTGCATGGTGATGGCTATTGCTGGAGACGGACTGTAGGCTAATGGCCACTGGTGGTTTCACCACTTCAGAGATAAGTTCTGGATCTCCCCCTGAACTCTGACCCACACCACATTGCTTCTTCACTTCCTTGAACCCGACAAAACAACTTCTATCCATTTCCTCATCCAAATTGCTCCCCACTACTCCCTTATGGATTCCCTTGTCTTTTTTTTTTTAATTTTTTTGCTCTTTTTCCTCTATTTCTCTGCTCTACCCTTTCCTCTCTGTAGTTAATACATCGCTGCCAGATCCTAATGATCTTTCTCAGGTTTCATTGGGAAAGACCCTGGGAAAGATGCTGGGATAGACTGAGAGGGCAGGAGGAGAAGGGGGAGACAGAGGATAAGATGGTTGGATGTCATCACCAACTCAATGGACATGAGTTTGAGCAAGCTCCAGGAGATGGTGAAGGACAGGGAGGCCTGGCCTGCTGCAGTCCATGGGGTCGCAAAGGGTCGGACACGACTTAGCGACTGAACAACAACAGGTTCGTTAGGAGGCACTGTCTCATTTCCATGTATTTGTGTCTTAAAGGCCTTTCACCCCATTATTGGTTTAACACCAGCTCTGAGAAACTCTTCTCTGAAATTCCCCTTTCTCTGCCCCATTGTTTTTCCTTTCTTCCTCATTGGCTCTTCAGTGACCCTTTACTTATGTATTGCTTCCCACACTTAATAATTCAGGCTTTGTATTACTAGGTAAATTATATTATAGTTTATAAGGTTCCTGCCAGTTATAGTCCATGGCCTGTCCATTTTTGTATCCTCTACCACACCTAACCTGTGACATCACTCATCATAAAGGTGTAACTAATGGTTGTCAATTGGATTTATGGACCAGTTTAATTTTACATCTTCCGGGAAATTCAGTTACAGTACCATTATCCACTTTGGTCCTATTTTTGTATTCTCCTATTACTCCGTGCTAGCATTAGTCATGGAGAAGGCAATGGCACCCCACTCCAGTACTCTTGCCTGGAAAATCCTATGGATGGAGGAGCCTGGAAGGCTGCAGTCCATAGGGTCGCTGAGGGTCGGACACGACTGAGCGACTTCACTTTGACTTTTCACTTTCATGCATTGGAGAAGGAAATGGCAACCCACTCCAGTGTTCTTGCCTGGAGAATCCCAGGGAGGGGGGAGCCTGGTGGGCTGCCGTCTATGGGGTCACACAGAGTCGGACACGACTGAAGTGACTTAGCAGCAGCAGCAGCATTAGTCAATTTTGTTTATACTTATTTCCTTCAATTATTACTTAAGTATTTCACATTAGGCAAGTCTTTCCTTTTCAATTTTATAGTAGACTTACAAAGAGCTTGTCAAAAGCTTCTTCAGTAACCGATGCAGTGTTGATCTCAGAAATTATTCAGTAAGGGTGGTTTGAATGAATTAATGAATGAATGCTTTAAGGAATGAAAACACATTCCTGTCTATCTACCTGCTCAGCAGTAGGCATGAATGCCTAGAGTCATATTTAATTCTTTGCTTTTCCACCACCTTCCACCTCAAACCAGTCAAAAAATACTATTGATTCTTGCTTTTCAGTCTCTCTTAATCTATTCTGCATGCAATGAAAGACTTTGTCAATCTTCCCTCAACCGTTAAATAAGTAAAGATAAGTTATAAATGATAAGAACAGCTTACCACCTATAGGGTAACTAAATCTCCTGGAGAAGTCTGTGGGGATCCATACAATGTGTGTGTGCTTTTAGCCTTTCCTTGTTTTTTTTTTTGTTTTTTTTTTTTTGCAATTTTTCCTTGTCATGTATAAGACTATAAAACAGAAATACTTTTGTCTTTAGCAGCTCTTTCACACATTAATAAAATATCAATTAAAGTCAAGTAATTTAAAATCAATGTCAAAGAGGAATCCTGTAACCTTTAACTATAATATTCACATTGATTTATTAAAAGAATTCTTGATCCTTTATCTAAATGCACAAAAACAGATCTCGATAGAATTTTCTAAGGAGTTAGCAGAGGAAGAAGTAGGAAATGGCTCAATGGTCACTTTGGATGAAAACCTACATAAAACATCAATAGCTAAGGGGTCTTCAGTCCACCTAATCACCCCTCCCACCACCAGCGGCCAATCTGGAAACTAATTAGAGCCTGCAGGGTTACTTGGCAGTCGTGTCCCACTTGGATAAGGACAGTTCTCTTTATTACCCATCTGAAGTGTGAAGTAATCTCACACTATAACCACTATAACAGGGTTGGGTAAATAAACTTGGGCATTTTTTTTCCAGTTTATTTACAATACAATCATTTAGTAGTTTAAAATCTTCATGACTATTGGTGTATAACTGTGAGGGTTTATTAATCTTTAACTGTTGACTGGCTGTATGATCATTATCCCTGGGAAGAAAAGGAGGATCTCAAACTAATTAATAACAGGAGTAGAAATATGAGCCAGTTTATGTCTACAGTATATCATAGTGGGGTTTCCCAGGTGGCACAGAGGTAAAGAACCCACCTGCCAAAGCAGGAGATGCAGGAGACGTGGGTTTGATTCCTTGGTTGGGAAGATCCCCTAGAGAAGGAAATGGCAACTCACTCCAGTATTCTTGTCTGAGAAATTCCATAGACAGAGTAGCCTGGTGGGCTACAGTCCATGGGGTCGCAAAGAGCTGGACATGACTGAGCAACTGAGCACATACATCATAGGCTTGGATATATATGTTTCTAAAAGTATGATTCTGCTCAATTCAAATTTTCTATTTATTTCAATGGCTTATATTAATTTACATTATCAAATTTAATAGAAATGAGAAAATATAGGTCTTTGAATGTTCTCAATTATTTAGACTGCACCTTCATTTTGTGGAAGTTTCATAGTCCACCAGGATCTCTGCTAAGGACCCTGATGAGAGGTTCAGGCAGGCACGGAGGGAGAGATCAGAGTGGTCATAACCAGCCTTTTTAAGAAAAGAGGGCATAATTCTAAGTAATTGGCTCAAAGGAAATTTCAGTTAAAAGAAATGTGAACAACTAAATCTAGCCAGGTAGTAGACAGCTGAGTTAAAAAAAATGACACAGAGAAGTTTATTCACTCCTGACAAATATTTTAAAGCCATCTGGTAAACACACGAATTAATACTGTTGATGTTACATTTGATCCAAAAGTCAGTTCAAGCCAGTCTGATCAATGTCTTGTTTCATTCTTCTTTTTCTTAAATGGTAAAGGTCAACTGTATCCTGTTTTGTGAGATTTCAGCTTCTGTTTCATAACTAAGGTTATAAGGCTTCTGCAGGCAATAATAGGTAAAGTACCATTTCTGCCCTGATGGTCACAAAGCTGATGTAGGAAATCCCTGAGCCTTCTATAGAGGGCAAATAAAATCAAGGACCAAGGGGGATGAGCTGCAGTGACAGGACTTGTCACAGTGCTCTTTCTATGATGCCAATCAAACCAAAGGGCCCAGGGTCACAGGAAGGACAGCTGACAAGCTCACTGGCCAGGCCTTGTTTGATACCTAGACTGTTAAGCTCCTGGCTTCAGTCAGAAGTGCTGGCTCTCTCTTTCTCTCTCTCTCTCTCTGTCTCCCTCTCTTAAATTCCAGAATAATTGCTTTACAATATTGTGTTGATTTCTGTTGTGCGCATTTAGTTGCTCAGTCTTTTCTGACTCTTTGTGACCCCACAGACTGTAGCTTATCTGGCTCCTCTCTCCAAGGGATTCTCCAGGCAAGAATACTTGAGTGGATTGCCAGGACCTCCTCCAGGGGATTTTCCTGATCCAGGGATCAAACCCACATCTCCTGTGTCTCCTGCATTGCAGGTGAATTCTTTATCCGCTAAGCCACCTGGGAAGCCCAACTGGGAAGTTGGTTTCTGCTGTACAACAACACAAATCAGCCATAAGAATATATATATATATATATATATATATATATACACACACACATATACGTACTGCTGCTAAGTCGCTTCAGTCGTGTCCGACTCTGTGCGACCCCATAGATGGCATCCCACCAGGCTCCCCCGTCCCTGGGATTCTCCAGGCAAGAACACTGGAGTGGGTTGCCATTTCCTTCTCCAATGCATGAAAGTGAAAAGTGAAAGTGAAGTCACTCAGTCATGTCTGACTCTTAGTGACCCCATGGACTGCAGCCTTCCAGGCTCCTCCATCCATGGGATTTTCCAGGCAAGAGTACTGGAGTGGGGTGCCATTGCCTTCTCCATATATATATATATATATCCCCTCCCTATTGAGCCTCCCTCCCACCCCTCTATCCCACCCCTCTAGGTTGTCACAGAGAGCTGGGTGGGGCTCCCTGTGTTATACAGCAGCTTCCCACTAGTTATCTGCTTTACAGATGATAGTGTATATATGTCAGTGCTACTCTCTCAATTCATCTCACCCTCTCCTTCCCACATTGTGTCCACCAGTCCGTTGGGTAGGAATAGAGATGCAGATGTAGAGGTGTTGGCTCTTAAAGTTTGGCCCAGGCCTGGGTCCCTGCTCTGAAATGAGAAATCTGAAATTCAAAGAAAGACAACTTGGGCAATGGTATATATTTCTATAAAATGAGGAGACAAAAAGGCCCCTCAAGTCCCATGTAACTCAGCATCTTTCTCACGCCCTAAACCATCCTCCTCAGGGTCTCTCTCTTCCCACCTTCTCCCCTAAGGAGTGCAAGGATGAGACATGTGGGTGCCAGGTGTGGATAGAGGATGGAAAAAGCAGGACAGAACTGTGTTGTCATTTCCCCAGCCACATCCGGTCATGTCTTTACTCCTACTGCAGTCTGTGTTGCTTTCTTCCTGCCACTACTTCTGGCTCTCTTATTTTTACAGGTGATGGAAGAAGGATCGAGAATCCCTTAGAATGGATTCCAGGTGCTGTTCTAGAAAGTACTGGTGAATAAGCCAGAAGATATTGCTTCTTCAGTGCTTATGGCCAGAAATGGAGGGTGGTGATTAAAAAGCCCAGTGGCAGAGCTCTGCAGGCCTGAATCTCTGTGTGTGAGATCAGGAATGGGGTCCTTAAAGGGGCCCGGTAGACTGTCTGGGCTTCCTAGGTGGTACAGGGGTAAAGAACCTACCTGCCAATGTAGGAGACGCAAGAGACACAGGTTCTATCCCTGGGTTCGGAAGATCCCGTAGAGAAGGGAACAGCTACCCACTCCAGTATTCTTGCCTGGAGAATTCCACGGACAGAGGAACCTGGCAGGCTACAGTCCATGCCACAGTCCATATGGTTGCAAAGAGTCGGACATGACTGAGCGATTTTCACTAAAAAAAAAAAAAAGATTATAAACAACTTTGATGAAGGTGTTAAGGTACCATGACATTTTGAAAACACTGTCTAGGCCTTCATCAAAGATTTAATATGCTACCCTCGGGGATGCTCTCTGTCTTGAATTCTGGTTCCGCCAGCTCCTGTATGATCTTGGGTACTTTAACCTCTCAGTGTCTCAGCTTCTCCGTCTGTAAAATGGAGGAAATAAAAGTACTTACTTTATGGAAGTTGTGAGAATTAGACAGAGAGAGGTCATTTTTATCTTGGGAATCTCTATAGTTGGTTCTAGGCCTTTAAAAAGGCAATAATTCAACTGTTTTTGTGTTCCCTTCAGCCTTAGCCTTCCCATTCCATTTGCCAAGTCTTCCCAAGTGGCATTAGTGATAAAGAACCCACCTGCTAATGTGGGAGACATAAGATATGTGGGTTCAATCCCCAAGTTAGGAAGATCCCCTGGTGAAGGAAATGGCAACCCCCTCTAGTATTTCTTGCCTGGAGAATCCCATGAACAGCAGAACCTGGTGGCTTAAGGTCTGTAGGGTCACAAAGAGTCAGACATGACTGAAGTGACTTAGCACAAGATTTTCCAGTCATGATTAGAAGAAACTTCCTCTCCATATGATCTGCTATGAAGAAAAACTAAATGTCCTAAAATTGTATTTTACAAAGAATTTCCTCTAGTGGATATTAATGCTCAACATATGACATTTGAACAATGAAAATACATGATTAAATCTCTAATAAAATTAATAATCATGAGATTTAATAATCTCATTAGATTTAACATTAATTAATTTCTTATTAATTAAGAAAGTTCCAGAAAAACATATACTTCTGCTTTATTGACTATGCCAAAGCCTTTGACCGTGTGGGCCACAACAAACTCTGGAAAATCCTGAAAAATTCTGAAAGAGATGGGAATACCAGACCACCTGACCTGCCTCTTGAGAAATCTGTTTGCAGGTCAGGAAGCAACAGTTAGAACTGGACATGGAACAACAGACTGGTTCCAAATTGGGAAAGGAGTACGTCAAGGCTGTATATTGTCACCCTGCTTATTTAACTTATATGCAGGTACATCATGAGAAATGCTGGGCTGGATGAAGCACAAGCTAGAATCAAGATTGCCAGGAGAAATATCAATAACCTCAGATACACAGATGACATCATCCTTATGGCAGAAAGCGAAGGAAAACTAAAGAGCCTCTTGATAAAAGTGAAAGAGGAGAGTGAAAAAGTTGGCTTAAAGTTCAACATTCAGAAAACTAAGATCATGGTATCTGGTCCCACCACTTCATGGCAAATAGATGGGGAACTAGTGGAAACAGTGAGAAACTTTATTTCGGGGGGCTCCAAAGTCACTGCAGCTGATGACTGCAGCCATGAAATTAAAAGACATTTGCTCCTTGGAAGAAAAGTTATGACCACCTAGACAGCATATTAAAAAGCAGAGACATTACTTTGCCAATAAAGGTCTGTCTAGTCAAAACTATGGTTTTTCCAGTAGTCATGAATGGATGTGAGAGTTGGACTATGAAGAAAGCTGAGCACCTAAGAATTGATGCTTTTGAACTGTGGTGTTGGAGAAGACTCTTGAGAGTCCCTTGAACTGCAAGGAGATCTAAGAAGTCCATTGTAAAGGAAATCAGTCCTGAATATTCATTGGAAGGACTGATGCTGAAGCTGAAACTCCAATACTTTGGCCACTTGATGTGAAGAACTGACTCATTGGAAAAGACCCTGATGCTGGGAAAGATTGAAGGCAGGAGGAGAAGGGGACAACAGAGGATGAGATGGTTGGTTGGCATCACTGACTCAATGGACATGAGTCTGAGCAGGCTCTGGGAGTTGGTGATGGACCAGAGAAGCCTGATGTGCTGCAGTCCATGGGGTCTCAAAGAGTCAGACATGACTGAGCGACTGAACTGAACTGAACAAATAATTTATTAGTTACTTCCAGCCAGTTGGTTAATTCTGTCTTTTTAAAATGTAAAACTGTAATGACACCGACTTTATCTTTGAAAAGATAAACAAAATTGATAACCCTTAGCCAGACTGATCAAGAAAAAAGGAGAGAGTGCTCAAGTCAAAAAAATTAGAAATGAAAAAGGAGAAGTTACAATGGACACTACAGAAATAAAAAGGATCATAAGAGACAGTAAGTGCATGCTCAGTTGCTAAGTTATGTCTGACTCTTTTCAACCCCATGGACTGTAGTCTGCCAAGCTCCTCTGTTCATGGGATTCTCCAGGCAAGAATACTGGAGTGTGTTGCCATTTCCTCCTCCAGGAGATCTTCCTGACCCAGGATTGAACCCACATCTCCTGAATTGGCAGGCAGATTATCACTGAGGCCCCTGGGAAGCTCTCATAAGAGAATTACTACAAGCAAATATATACCAATAAAATGGACAATCTGGAAGAAATGGACAAATTCCTAGAAAAGTAAAAGACTGAACCAGGAAAAAATAGAAAATATGAACAGCTGAAATTGAAACTTTGATTTAAAAATCCCATGCAACAAAAGTCCAGGAAGAGTTGGTTTCACAGGTGAATTCTATCAAACATTTAGAGAAGAGTTAACACCTATTCTTCTGAACCTATTCCAAAAAATTTCAGAGGAAGGAGTACTCATTCTATGAAGCTACCATCACCCTGATACAAAAACCAGTCAAAGATACCACAAAAAGAAGACAATTACAGTCCAGTATAAGTGATGAACATTAGCACCCTGAATCCCAAAATACATTAGAAAGATCATACACAATGATCAAGTAGGATCTATCCCAAGGATGCAAGGATATTTTAATATCCACAAATCAATCAGTATGATAACCACATCAACAAACTGAAGGATTAAAAACCATATGATCATTTCAATAAATGCAGAAGAAAGCTTTTGACAAAATTCAACATTCATTTAGGATTAAAAAAGAAACTCTCCAGAAAGTGAACATAAAAGAAAACTACCTTAATCTTAATAAAGGCCACATATGACAAACCTACAGCTAACATGACACTCAACAGTGAAAAGCTGAAAGCATCTCCTTTAAGATCAGGAACAAGGCAAAGATGTCACTCTCATGATTTTTATTCAACATAGTTTTGGAAGTCCTAGCCACAACAATCAGAGAAGAAAAAGAAATAAAAGGAATCCAAGTTGGGAAAAAAAGAACTATCATATTTGCAGATGACATGATACTACACATAGAAAATCGTAAAGATGCTACCAGAAACCTACTAGAGCTTATTAATGAATCTGATAAAGTTGAAGAATATGAAATTAGCACAGAAAAATTTCTTGCATTTCTATACACTAAAAATGAACCATCATAAAGAGAAATTAAGGAGATGATAATTTATATTTATATATATATATATATATATATATATATATATTTTTTTTTTTTTTTTTTTAAAGCTAGAACTGTGATGACACCTAGTGGCCAAATGTTGACTAGTGAGTGAAAGTCGCTCGGTCGTGTCCAACTCTGTGACTCCGTGGACTATACAGTCCATGGAATTCTCCAGGCCAGCATACTGGAGTAGGCAGCTTTTCCCTTCTCCAGGGGATCTTCCCAACCCAGGAAGTGAACTGAGGTCTCCTGCATAACAGGCAGATTCTTTTTTTTTTTAATATAAATTTATTTACTTTAATTGGAGGCTAATTACAATATTGCCTTGGTTTTGCCATACATCGACGCGAATCTGCCACAGGTGTACACATGTTCTGCATCCTGAACCCCCCTCCCACCTCCTTCCCCATACAATCCCTCTGGGTCATCCCAGTGCACCAGCCCCGAGCATACTGGATCATGCATCGAACCTGGACTGGCGATTCGTTTCACATATTATAATATACATGTTTCAATGCCATTCTCCCAAATCATCCCACCCTCGCTCTCTCCCACAGAGTCCAAAAGACTGTGCTATACATCTGTGTCTCTTATGCTGTCTCGCATATAGGGTTATCATTACCATCTTTCTAAATTCCATAAATATGCATTTGTATACTGTATTGGTGTTTTTCTTTCTGGCTTATTTCACTCTGTATAATAGGCTCCAGTTTCATCCATCTCATTAGAACTGATTCAAATGTATTCTTTTTAATGCTGAGTAATACTCCATTGTGTATATGTACCACAGCTTTCTTATCCATTCGTCTGCTGATGGACATCTAGGTTGCTTCCATGTCCTGGCTATTATAAACAGTGCTGCGATGAACATTGGGGTACACGTGTTTCTTTCAATTCTGATTTCCTTGGTGTGTATGCCCAGCAGTGAGATTGCTGGGTTGTATGGCAGTTCTATTTCTAGTTTTTTAAGGACTCTCCACACTGTTCTCCATAGTGGCTGAACTAGTTTGCATTCCCACCAACAGTGTAAGAGGGTTCCCGTTTCTCCACACCCTCTCCAGCATTTATTGCTTGTAGACTTTTGGATAGCAGCCATTCTGACTGGCATGAAATGGTACCTCATTGTGGTTTTGATTTGCACTTCTCTGATAATGAGTGATGTTGAGCATTTTTTCATGTGTTTGTTAGCCATCTGTACGTCTTCTTTGGAGAAATGTCTATTTAGTTCTTTGGCCCATTTTTTGATTGGGTTGTTTATTTTTCTGGAATTGAGCTGCAGGAGTTGCTTGTATATTTTTGAGATTAGTTGTTTGTCAGTTGCTTCATTTGCTATTATTTTCTCCCATTCTGAAGGCTGTCTTTTCACCTTGCTTATAGTTTCCTTTGTTGTGCAGAAGCTTTTAAGTTTAATTAGGTCCCATCTGTTTATTTTTGCTTTTATTTCCAATATTCTGGGAGGTGGGCCATAGATGATCCTGCTGTGATTTATGTCGGAGAGTGTTTTGCCTATGTTCTCCTCTAGGAGTTTTATAGTTTCTGGTCTTACATTTAGATCTTTAATCCCTTTTGAGTTTATTTTTGTGTATGGTGTTAGAAAGTGTTCTAGTTTCATTTGTTTACAAGTGGTTGACCAGTTTTCCCAGCACCACTTGTTAAAGAAATTGTCTTTAATCCATTGTATATTCTTGCCTCCTTTGTCAAAGATAAGGTGTCCATATGTGCGTGGATTTATCTCTGGGCTTTCTATTTTGTTCAATTGATCTATATTTCTGTCTTTGTGCCAGTACCATACTGTCTTGGTGACTATGGCTTTGTCGTAGAGCCTGAAGTCAGGCAGGTTGATTCCTCCAGTTCCATTCTTCTTTCTCAAGATGGCTTTGGCTATTCGAGGTGTTTTGTATTTCCATACAAATTGTGAAATTATTTGCTCTAGCTCTGTGAAAAATACTGTTGGTAGCTTGATAGGGATTGCGTTGAACCTATAGATTGCTTTGGGTAGTACTCATTTTCACTATATTGATTCTTCTGATCCGTGAACATAGTATATTTTTCCATCTATTAGTGTCCTCTTTGATTTCTTTCACCAGTGTTTTATAGTTTTCTATATATAGGTCTTTTGTTTCTTTAGGTAGATATATTCCTAAGTATTTTATTCTTTTCGTTGCAATGGTGAATGGAATTGTTTCCTTAATTTCTCTTTCTATTTTCTCATTATTAGTGTATAGGAATGCAAGGGATTTCTGTGTGTTGATTTTATATTCTGCAACTTTACTATATTCATTGATTAGCTCTAGTAATTTTCTGGTGGAGTCTTTAGGGTTTTCTATGTAGAGGATCATGTCATCTGCAAACAGTGAGAGTTTTACTTCTTATTTTCCAATTTGGATTCCTTTTATTTCTTTTTCTGCTCTGATTGCTGTGGCCAAAACTTCCAAAACTATGTTGAATAGTAGTGGTAAGAGTGGGCACCCTTGTCTTGTTCCTGACTTTAGGGGAAATGCTTTCAATTTTTCACCATTGAGGATAATGTTTGCTGTGGGTTTGTCATATATAGCTTTTATTATGTTGAGGTATGTTCCTTCTATTCCTGCTTTCTGGAGAGTTTTTATCATAAATGAATGTTGAATTTTGTCAAAGGCTTTCTCTGCATCTATTGAGATAATCATATGGCTTTTATTTTTCAATTTGTTAATGTGGTGTATTACACTGATTGATTTGCAGATATTGAAGAATCCTTGCATCCCCGGGATAAAGCCCACTTGGTCAAAATGTATGATCTTTTTAATGTGTTGTTGGATTCTGATTGCTAGAATTTTGTTAAGGATTTTTGCATCTATGTTCATCAGTGATATTAGCCTGTAGTTTTCTTTTCTTTTCTTTTCTTTTTTTGTGTGGCATCTTTGTCAGGTTTTGGGATTAGGGTGATGGTGGCCTCATAGAATGAGTTTGGAAGTTTACCTTCCTCTGAAATTTTCTGGAAGACTTTGAGTAGAATAGGTGTTAGCTCTTCTCTAAACTTTTGGTAGAATTCAGCTGTGAAGCCGTCTGGACCTGAACTTTGGTTTGCTGGAAGATTTCTGATTACAGTTTCAATTTCCGTGCTTGTTATGGGTCTGTTAAGATTTTCTACTTCTTCCTGGTTCAGTTTTGGAAAGTTGTACTTTTCTAAGAATTTGTCCATTTCTTCCAAGTTGTCCATTTTATTGGCATATAATTGCTGATAGTAATGATCCTTTGTATTTCTGTGTTGTCTGTTGTGATCTCTCCATTTTCATTTATAATTTTATTGATTTGATTTTTCTCCCTTTGTTTCTTGATCAGCCTGGCTAATGGTTTGTCAATTTTATTTATCCTTTCAAAGAACCAGCTTTTGGCTTTGTTGATTTTTGCTATGGTCTCTTTTGTTTCTTTTGCATTTATTTCTGCCCTAATTTTTAAGATTTCTTTCCTTCTATTAACCCTGGGGTTCTTCATTTCTTCCTTTTCTAGTTGCTTTAGATGTAGAGTTAGGTTATTTATTTGACTTTTTTCTTGTTTCTTGAGGTATGCCTGTATCGCTATGAACCTTCCCCTTACCACTGCTTTTACAGTGTCCCACAGGTTTGAGGTTGTTGTGTTTTCATTTTCTTTCATTTCTATGCATATTTTGATTTCTTTTTTGATTTCTTCTGTGATTTGTTGGTTATTCAGCAGTGTGTTGTTCAGCCTCCATATGTTGGAATTTTTAATAGTTTTTCTCCTGTAATTGAGATCTAATCTTACTGCATTGTGGTCAGAAAAGATGCTTGGAATGATTTCAATTTTTTTGAATTTACCAAGGCTAGATTTACGGCCCAGGATGTGACCTATCCTGGAGAAGGTTCCGTGTGCGCTTGAGAAAAAAGTGAAATTCATTGTTTCGCGGTGAAGTGTCCTATAGATATCAATTAGGTCTAACTGATTTATTGTATTATTTAAAGTTTGTGTTTCCTTGTTAATTTCCTGTTTAGTTGATCTATCCATAGGTGTGAGTGGGGTATTAAAGTCTCCCACTATTATTGTGTTATTGTTAATTTCCCCTTTCATACTGGTTAGCATTTGTCTTACATATTGCGGTGCTCCCGTGTTGGGTGCATATATATTTATAATTGTTATATCTTCTTCTTGGATTGATCCTTTGATCATTATGTAGTGTCCTTCTTTGTCTCTTTTCACAGCCTTTGTTTTAAAGTTTATTTTATCTGATATGAATATTGCTACTCCTGCTTTCTTTTGGTCTCTATTTGCATGAAATATCTTTTTCCAGCCCTTCACTTTCAGTCTGTATGTGTCCCTTGTTTCGAGGTGGGTCTCTTGTAGACAACATATATAGGGGTCTTGTTTTTGTATCCATTCAGTCAGTCTTTATCTTTTGGTTGGGGCATTCAACCCATTTACATTTAAGGTAATTATTGATAAGTATGATCCTGTTGTCATTTACTTTACTGTTCTGGTTTTGAGTTTATACACCATTTCTGTGTTTCCTGTCTAGAGAAGATCCTTTAGCATTTGTTGGAGAGCTGGTTTGGTGGTGCTGAATTGTCTCAGCTTTTGCTTGTCTGTAAAGCTTTTGATTTCACCTTCATATTTGAATGAGATCCTTACTGGGTACAGTAATCTGGGCTGTAGGTTATTTTCTTTCATCACTTTAAGTATGTCCTGCCATTCCCTCCTGGCCTATCGAAAGATCAGCTGTTATCCTTATGGGAATCCCCTTGTGTGCTGTTTGTTGTTTTTCCCTTGCTGCTTTTAATATTAGTTCTTTGTGTTTGATCTTTGTTAATTTGATTAATATGTGTCTTGGGGTGTTTTGCCTTGGGTTTATCCTGTTTGGGACTCTCTGGGTTTCTTGGACTTGGGTGATTATTTCCTTCCCCATTTTAGGGAAGTTTTCAACTATTATCTCCTCAAGTATTTTCTCATGGTCTTTCTTTTTGTCTTCTTCTGGGACTCCGATGATTCGAATGTTGGGGCATTTAACATTGTCCCAGAGGTCTCTGAGATTGTCCTCATTTCTTTTAATTCATTATTCTTTTTTCCTCTCTGTTTCATTTATTTCTACCATTCTATCTTCTACCTCACTTATCCTATCTTCTGCCTCCGTTATTCTACTGTTGGTTCCCTCCAGCGTGTTTTTGATCTCATTTATTGCATTATTCACTATATATTGACTCTTTTTTATTTCTTCTAGGTCCTTGTTAAACCTTTCTTGCATCTTCTCAATCCTTGTCTCCAGGCTATTTATCTGTAACTCCATTTTGTTTTCAAGATTTTGGATCATTTTCACTATCATTATTCGGTATTCTTTATCAGGTAGATTCCCTATCTCTTCCTCTTTTGTTTGGTTTGGAGGACATTTATCCTGTTCCTTTACCTTCTGGGTATTCCTCTGCCTCTTCATCTTGTTTATATTGCTGTGTTTGGGGTGGCCTTTCTGTATTCTGGCAGTTTGAGGAGTTCTCTTTATTGTGGAGTTTCCTTGCTGTGGGTGAGGTTGGATGGGTGGCTTGTCAAGGTTTCCTGATTAGGGAAGCTTGTGTCGGTGTTCTGGTGTGTGGAGCTGGATTTCTTCTCTCTGGAGTGCAATGAAGGGTCCAGTAATGAGTTATGAGATGTCAATGAGTTTGGAGTGACTTTGGGCAGCCTGTATATTGAAGCTCAGGGCTATGTTCCTGTGTTGCTGGAGAATTTGCGTGGTATGTCTTGCTCTGGAACTTGTTGGTTATTGGGTGGTGCTTGGTTTCAGTGTAGGTATGGAGGCGTTTGATGAACTCCTATCGATTAATGTCCCCTGGAGTCAGGAGTTCTCTGGTGTTCTCAGGATTTGGACTTAAGCCTCCTGCCTCTGGTTTTGAGTCTTATATTTACAATAGCCTCAAGACTTCTCCATCTATACAGCACCGTTGATAAAACATCTAGGTTAAAGATGAAAAGTTACTCCACAGTGAGGGACACCCAGAGAGGTTCACAGAGTTACATGGAGAAGAGAAGAGACAGGAGGGAGATAGAGGTGACCAGGATGAGACCAAGGGGAATCAAAAGAGGAGAGAGCAAGCTAGCCAGTAATCACTTCCTATGTGCTCTCCACAGTCTGGACCACTCAGAGATGTCCATGGAGTTATACAGAGAAGAGAAGAGGGTGGAAGGAGACAGAGGTGGACAGGAGGATAAAGGGGGGAATCAAAAGGAGAGCACAGATCCAGCCAGTACTCAGTTCCCTAAGTGTTCTCCACAGTCCAGAACACACAAAGAGATTCACAGAGTTGGGTAGAGAAGAGAAGGGGGAGGGAGGAGATAGAGGCGACCTGGTGGAGAAAAAGGAGAGTCCAAAGGGGGAGAGAGTAGTCAAGCCAATAATCTCACTCCCAAGTAAAAATGGGTACTGAAGATGGGGTTCTTAAAGGTACAAAATTGATAACAAATACCACAAAGCAAAGATTAAAAATCTAGAGTAGAGGTTGGATTTTCAAAAATACAATTTTAAAGAAAAAAAAAACAAAGTCACAAAAATTAGAAAATATATATATGTGAAGTTTGCTTTAAAAAATAGGGTCTTATTTTTGGCAAAGTAATAGTAGGTTTTAACAATGAAAATTAAAGGAGTAATAGAGAACTTAAATTTTTAAAAATTTTAATTTAAAAAGTGATAATAGTAAAAATATATCTAGGACTTTCTCTGGTGTTGTTGTGGACAGTGTGGGGTCAGTTCATTTTCAGATAGTTCCTTGATTGGCTTATACTTCTCAAGATCTATAGGCCCCTTCCTATGTGGTCGGTGCTAACTACAGGGTTTTAATCTATTGCACCTGTCACTTCCAAGGCGGTTCCCTCTGTTTTAGCTTCTTCTGTTTGCTGATCTCTTCAGTGTCTAATTTCTGCCCTGACACAAGGGGGCGGTGGTGGACACTTTTTAAGGCTCATTTGTTCAGTCCTGCTGTGGGGAGGGAGGAACGCTGCAAACAAATATCACTGGCGTGTGTGGGGAGTGCTTGCAATGTTTCAGCTGCACTGGGTTTGCCCCTGCTCACGGCGTGTGTGCCCTCCCTATCTACACTGCTTAGGCTCTAGGTTGCTCTGCTGGGAACTGTCTGAGGTCGGTCCTGGGTTCTGTGCACTTCCCAGGTCTAAGCCGCTCAGGTTCAGGTACTTGGGTAGTCCTCAGAGGTGCAGGCTCGGTTGGACCTGTGTTTTGTGCCCTTCCCAGGTCCGAGCAGCTCAGGTGATCAGGTATTTGGCGAGCACGGTCACTGTGACTTATCGCCTCCCCCATCCCTGCCGCTTGGTTTTCTGGGTGTGTAACCGGCGAACCTTCTCAGGCGGATGTTGACCGTCCAGAATCCCAAGAAGTCTTGGTTAGCAACAAAGCCTGCTTGCAGTTTAGTAGATAATGCCTCTCTGGGGCTGCGATTGCCCCTTCCAGCTGGGGCTGCCCTCGCCTGCCTGTCTCCTGTGGGGGATGGGCCGGTCTGCAGCAGGCTAGCTCTGCTCAGTCCTTTGTTCTGTGAGCGGCCCGGCGGTGTCTTAGATTAGGGCTTTTCGCAGGGTAGCTATCCCACAGTCTGGTTTGCTATCTCAAGTTAATTCCCTCAGATTGCCCTCAGGGTATTCAGGCCTGGTCCTTATTCTAAGCAATGCAGCCCGCACCTCCCTGCCCAGCCCCCGCTTGCTAGTGGAGGATGCAGGCGTCTGTGCTGCTTCTCCGCTGCGAGTTACTGTTGGGCACGTAATGTGTGGGTTTTAATTATTTATTTATTTTCCCTCCTGGTTATGTTGCCCTCTGTGGTTCCAAGGTTCACCACAGACTCACCAATGAGAGTGTTTCCTGGTGTTTGGAAACTTCTCTCTTTTTTAAGACTCCCTTCCCAGGACAGATCTCTGTCTCTACCTCTTTTGTTTCTTTTTTCATCTTTTATATTTTTTCCTACCTCTTTTCGAAGAAAATGGGCTGCTTTTCTGGGTGCCTAATGTCCTCTGCCGGCATTCAGAAGTTGTTTTGTGGAATTTACTCAGCGTTCAAATGTTCTTTTGATGAATTTGTGGGGGAGAAAGTGGTTGCCTTGTTCTATTCCTCCGCCATCTTAGGACCGCCTACAGGCAGATTCTTTACCAACTGAGCTATCACTGAGATTTTAAAAATATGTACATTTTCCTCAGCATCAGTTCAGTTCAGTCGCTCAGTCGTGTCCGACTCTTTGAGACCCCACGCACTGCAGCACACCAGGCTTCCCTGCCCATCACCAACTCCTGGAGCTTGCTCAAACTCATGTCCATTGAATCGGTGATGCCATCCAACCATCTCATCCTCTGTCGTTCCCTTCTCCTCCCACCTTCAATCATTCCCAGCATCAGGGTCTTTTCCAATGAATCAGTTCTTCACATCAGGTGGCCAAAGTATTGGAGTTTCAGTTTCAGTACCAGTCCTTCCAATGAATATTCAGGACTGATTTCCTTTAGGATGGACTGGTTGGATCTCCTTGCAGTCCAAGGGACTCTCAAGAGTCTTCTCCAACACCACAGTTCAAAAGCATCAATTCTTCAGTGCTCAGCTTTCTTTATGGTCCAACTCTCACATCCATACATGGCCACTGGAAAAACCATAGCCTTGACTAGATGGACCTTTGTTGTCAAAGTAATGTCTCTGCTTTTTAATATGCTGTCTAGGTTGGTCACAACTTTCCTTCCAAGGAGCAAGCATCGTTTAAATTCATGGCTGCAGTCACCATCTGCAGTGTTTTGGAGCCCAAGAAAATAAAGTCTGTCACTGTTTCCATTGTTTTTCCATCTATTTGCCATGAAGTGATAGGACTGGGTTCCACGATCTTAGTTTTTTGAATGTTGAGTTTCCTCAGCATACAAATACTTAATATTGAATCTACTTAGTGTTTATATTTTGGGAGCAATTTAGTAATACAGCATGAAATAATCCTGAATTAAGTATATCATCAATAATATCACTTGTATGTGGAATCTAAAAAAAAATGGTACAAATAAACTTATTTATGAAACAGAAATAGAGTCACAGATACAGAAAGCAATCTTATACTTACCAGGGACAAGGGGTATGGGGAAGTATAAATTGGAAGATTGGAATTGACATATACACAGTACTATATATAAAAGAGATCACTAATAAGGACCTACTGTATAGCACAAGGAACTCTATTCAATACTCTGTAATGACCTATATGGGAAAAGAATTTAAAAAAGAGTGGATATATGTTTATGTGTGTCTTTCCCAGTGGCTCCAAAGTAAAGAATCCGTCTGCAATGCAGTAGGTGTGGATTCGATCCCTGGGTCTGGAATATCCCCTGGAGGAGGAAATGGCAACCCCCTCCAGTGTTCTTGCCTGGAAAATCCCATGGACAGAGGAGCCTGGTGGACTACAGTCCACAGGGTTGCAAAGAGTCGAATACTACTGAGTGACTGAACACACACATACGTATATGTATAAATGATTCACTTTACTGTACACCGGAAACTAACACAATATTACCAATCAGCTATACTCCTATAGTCGCATATCAAGCACAGATGCTCACACATGGCCAAAAAGAAGACAGCAGGAACTCATGACCTTGTTTGTTGGGCACAGATTCCTAACAGAGTCCAGAGAGTCCAAGAGATAGAAACAAACTAAGGGAGTGGTGGATGGAGACAGGAAAGAGAATCTAGGGAATATGTCTTGCATTTTAATTTCCAAGAACATTTAAGGCAATGCCAAAGAATGCTCAAACTACTGCACAATTGCACTCATCTCACATGCTAGTAAAGTAATGCTCAAAATTCTCCAAGCCAGGCTTCAGCAATACGTGAACCATGAACTTCCTGATGTTCAAGCTGGTTTTAGAAAAGGCAGAGGAACCAGAGATCAAATTGCCAACATCTGCTGAATCATGGAAAAAGCAAGAGAGTTCCAGAAAAACATCTATTTCTGCTTTATTGACTATGCCAAAGCCTTTGACTGTGTGGATCACAATAAACTGTGGAAAATTCTGAAAGAGATGGGAATACCAGACCACCTGACCTGCCTCTTGAGGAATCTGTATGCAGGTCAGGAAGCAACAGTTAGAACTGGACATGGAACAACAGACTGGTTCCAAATAGGAAAAGGAGTACGTCAAGGCTGTATATTGTCACCCTGTTTATTTAACTTATATGCAGAGTACATCATGAGAAACACTGGAATCGAAGAAACACAAGCTGGAATCAAGATTTCCGGGAGAAATATCAATAACCTCAGATATGCAGATGACACCACCCTTATGGCAGAAAGTGAAGAGGAATTAAAAAGCCTCTTGATGAAAGTGAAAGAGGAGAGTGAAAAAGTTGGTTTAAAGCTCAACATTCAGAAAACGAAAATCACGGCATGTGGTCCCATCACTTCATGGGAAATAGATGGGGAAACAGTGGAAACAGTGTCAGACTTTATTTTTGGGGGCTCCAAAATCACTGCAGATGCTGACTGCAGCCATGAAATTAAAAGACACTTACTCCTTGGAAGGAAAGTTATGACCAACCTAGATAGCATATTAAAAAGCAGAGACATTACTTTGCCAACAAAGGTCCATCTAGTCAAGGCTATGGTTTTTCCTGTGGTCGTGTATGGATGTAAGAGTTGGACTATGAAGAAGGCTGAGTGCCAAAGAATTGATGCTTTTGAACTGTGGTGTTGGAGAAGACTCTTGAGAGTCCCTTGGACTGCAAGATCAGCCCTGGGATTTCTTTGGAAGGAATGATGCTAAAGCTGAAAGTCCAGTACTTTGGCCACCTCATGTGAAGAGTTGACTCATTGGAAAAGACTCTGATGCTGGGAGGGACTGGGGGCAGGAGGAGAAGGGGACGACAGAGGATGAGATGGCTGGATGGCATCACTGACTCGATGGACGTGAGTCTGAGTGAACTCCAGGAGTTGATGATGGACAGGGAGGCCTGGCGTGCTGCGATTCATGGGGTCACGAAGAGTCGGACCCGACTGAGCAACTGAACTGAACTGAACTGATACTCCTATTCAGGCAAACAAGAGCTGCAGATTATCAAAGATGACATTCCTAACGAAAACTTTTCCACTTGGAGAAAGCAATTTGGGTCAGTATGTAGGAAAGAAACAGAAGACCAGACACCGGAGAGTTGTAACAGGGGTTAGTAAGACTTCACATTGTTGTTGTTGCTGTTGTAGTTCAGTCACTCAGTCGTGTCTGACTCTTTGGGACTCCATGGACTGCAGGACACCAGGCCTCCCTGTGCCTCATTATCTCCTGGAGTTTGCCCAAGTTCTTGTCCATTGAATTCACTCTAGCCCTTTAAATAATTAGGAAATATTTAACAATTCGGGTAACAGAAATCCCTCTATCTAGTTCCCCTCCCAAATTGATATAGGATTTATCCTTCTGTGTATTTATTCATTTGCTCATTCAGAAAGTATTTCCCAATGTCCCAGTTGAGAACCAGGCTCTGAGAGGGAGAGGAGTGTCCAGGAGGCTTACAGCAAAGTGATCTTGAAAGGATTGGGCAGAGGGAGAAGATGGACTGCTATGCAGTCTCAACAAAGACTTCCGCTTTCCCCACAGGGAGCTCCGAAGCTAGCATGGCCCATTAGTGTTGTCTCTTGTTGGAGAAAGGAGGGCGGGGGAGAAATTTTATCCTCTGTGTCCATCCAGTCATTGGATGTGGGCTACCCTTTAGAAGAGGTGACCTTGGGTGAAGCAACACTTTTTTAGCTGAAGCAGCACTTAAGAGGGCTGACAGCTGAGGTTCACCTGCTGACAATACTCCCAGCAATAAGTCCTTCATTCTCAAGATGATCTGCTTGGCCCATCTCAACATCCTGTAAATTACCATGCTGATACCATACAATGCCCATAGAACAGATTGACCTTCTGACCTTAAACAAAACTGTTAGTTGCTCAGTCCTGTCTGACTCTTTGTGACCCCATGGACTGTAGCCCACTAGGCTCCTCTGTTCATGGAATTCTCCAGGCAAGAATACTGGAGTGGGTAGCCATTTCCTTCTCCAGGGAATCTTTCTGATCCAGGAATCAAACCCGAGTGTCCTGCATTGTAGGCAGATTCTTTACCATCTGAGCCATCAGGGAAGCCCTGATCACCCAAATAAATACTCAGGGCTATGAAGGAAGAATGAACTTTAAGAGAATAATGGGCACAGGTGGAGTAAGGAGAGGAAGGTTAATTTTGGCTCTGCCGATTTCTGCATCAGAGTAGAAGAGCAGGAAGGATAGAGAGAACTATCACACTTGGACTGGGAAGTGTTCCTGTGGGCAGTTTTGAGTCACTGTAAGTCTTTTTATTTTTGGCTGTGCTGCGTCTTCGTTGTGCAGGCTTTCTCTAGTTGCTGGAAGTGGGGATACTCTGTAGTTGTGGTGCGTGGGCTTCTCATAGTGGTGGCTTCACTTGTTGCAAAGCACAGGCTCTAGGATGCATGGGCTTAGTATCTGCAGCTCATGGGCTCAGCAGCTGTGGCAGATGGGCTTAGTTGCCCCTCAGCATGTGGAATCTTCCTTGACTAGAGATAAAACCTGTGTCCCCTGCATTGGGAGGTGGATTCCTTACCACTGGACCACCAGGGAAGTCCATGGAGTCACTGTAAGTTTTTACAAAGAGAACTGCAAGCGCTAAGTAGACAAACAAGTACAATAGATTGACTTGGGAAGAACTTTGGACATTTCCAAGTCAACACAAGGCTTGACTATTTACTTTTAAAGGTCACCCCCAATTTGATCCTAGATTTCTGGTCTCGTTTCTCACCATTTCCTTCTAGATTCTCTAGGGTCATGTACACAGTGGGCCTCTTCTATTCTTTAAACATGTTAATCCCATTTCTCTCATGTTATCCTTTGACATCTAATAAATTTCCATAGTCTTTATGGCCCAGGACAAATTGTACCTTCACCTGAAAAGCTTTTCCTACTTCAAGATCTTTAAGGACATCTCTTTACCCTTAGTCTTAAAATAAAAATAGAAATCCCTTAATGTAACTTACAAGACCATGTATGATTTAGTTCTCTTTATTTACCACTCCAGACTCATCTTTCATCTCATTCCCCTATATCTATCAATCAGCCTAGGTGGTGAACTGGTTGTCTTATTTATCTTCTTATCTTCAGGGACTACAGCAATATCTTTCATAGGATAAATGCTCCATTGTTGAATTGAAGAAAAGTACATAGTCCTAACAGATTAAGTTACTTTGCTGATAGTTGCTCTCCCTCAAAGAACCACAGAATCTAATGAAGAGTATTTTTTTTCCAAGTTCGTTTTTGTAAAAGAAACTTAAAAGACTTCTGCACTGCAATTCTGTGTCCAGTCATCCAAGAGCCCTAAATACCTACCATATATTTGGCATCTATTTCTCCCATGTGAAACATTTCTTCTCAGTTAAACATCAGTACATTTGCAATTTGGAAAAGCAAGAGAGTTCAAGAAAAACATCTATTTCTGCTTTATTGACTATGCCAAAGCCTTTGACTGTGTGGATCACAGTAAACTGTGGAAAATTCTGGAAGAGTTGGGAATACCAGACCACCTGACCTGACTCTTGAGAAACCTGTATGCAGGTCAGGAAGCAACAGTTAGAACTGGACATGGAACATCAGACTGGTTCCAAATAGGAAAACGAGTACATCAAGACTGTATATTGTCACCCTGCTTATTTAACTTCTATGCAGAGTACATCATGAGAAACGCATGGCTGGATTAAGCACGAGCTGGAATCAAGATTTCTGGGAGAAATATCAATAACCTCAGATATGCAGATGACACCACCCTTATGGCAGAAAGTGAAAAAGGACTAAAGAGCCTCTTGATGAAAGTGAAAGAGGAGAGTGAAAAAGTTGGCTTAAAGCTCAACATTCAGAAAACTAAGATCATGGTATCCGGTCCCTTCACTTCAAGGCAAATAAATGGGGAAACAGTGGAAATAGTAGCTGACTTTATTTTCCTGGGCTCCAAAATCACTGCAGATGGAGATTTCAGCCATGAAATTAAAAGATGCTTACTCCTTGGAAAGAAAGTTATGACCAACCTAGACAGCATATTAGAGAGCAGAAACAGTACTTTGCCAACAAAGGTCCATCTAGTCAGGCTATGGTTTTTCCAGTAGTCATGTATGGATGTGAAAGTTGGACAATAAAGAAAGCTGAGCGCAGAAGAATTGATGCTTTTGAACTGTGGTGTTGGAGAAGACTCTTGAGAGTCCCTGGGACTGCAAGGAGATCCAACCAGTCCATCCTAAATGAGATCAGTCCTAGGTGTTCATTGGAAGGACTGATGTTACAGCTGAAGCTCCAATTCTTTGGCCACCTCATGCGAAGAGGTGACTCATTGGAAAAGACCCTCATACTGGGAAAGATTGAGGGCAGGAGGAGAAGGGGACAACAGAGGATGAGATGGTTGGATGGCATCACCGACTCAATGGACATGGGTTTGGGTGGACTCTGGGAGTTGGTGATGGACAGGGAGGCCTGGCGTGCTGCAGTTTCTGGGATTGCAAAGAGTCAGACACAACTGCACTGAACTGAACATTTGCAATTATAGAATGAGAAGGGCTCATAGAGGTAGTCTATTATATAAGCCCCTCAAATCATAGTCAAATTAATTTCAGAGGGTCAAATGATTTCAAAAATGCCACCTAGCTAGTTAGTAACAAAGTTGAATCTAGAATCCAGAAGTCACAATTGCTAAATCATTTCATCACTCACCATCATCATCATTATCACCATCAATGTTTAGGGGCCCTACATGAACCAGGTCCTTCTGTAAAGATGCTACTAATATGCTGTCTTATTTAATCTTCACAATGTTATGAGGTGATACTATTCTAATGAGGAAGGTAGGGCACAAAGAAATTGACTTAATTGGACAAAATGATCATTTGGGTTTTTCCTAACTTTTTGACTGACCCAATAATTATAATAAAAGCCCTTAAACATATCTCTTTTTCCAGCTTCTTTAATTCCCCAAACCTGAACATATCAGCATAGATAGTGGGCTAAAAATAAAACTTCTTCCATTAGGAAACAGACTCTCTCCTCCTGACTTCTTGATCTGGACTGGGTAGTCAGCAACTTGCCTCATTTTCTCCTGTAGAACTGGGACTGAAGTGATATTGGATGACTTCTAAGGGAGCCCTTGAGAGGTGCTGTGGCTTTCAATTTCACCTTGCTGCTCTGGGATTGCCAGGTTAAGAAGCCTAGGTTAGTCTCTTTGAAGCTGAAAGATTACAAAAAGAGGAAGACCTAGGTAACAGCCATCATGTGAGTAAAACTAGCTTGGATCATTCAGTCATTCTAGCCACCAGGTGGTTGCAACCACAAGAGTGAGCCCAGGAGAGACCAGAGGCACAACCATGCCGTTCTCTGCGCTAGCTGCTGACCCAAAGAACTGTGAGAAATTAAATGGTGGCTGTTTTAAGCAAATACAGTTTGAAGTAGTTCATAATATAGCAATGGACAAACAGTACAGTATATGATATTATCATTTGATTAGTGTTAGTGTGGCGTTTCTTTTCCATCTCATTACTTTCAGTTTTTCTGAGTCATTATATTTTAAGTGGGGGCTTCCTTGTAGCTCAGTTGGTAAAGAATCTGCCCACGGTGCAGGAGTCCACCTACAATGCAGGAGACCCGGATACAATTCCTGGGTTGGGAAGATACCCTGGAGAAGGAAATGGCAACCCACTCCAGTATTCTTGCCTGGGAAATCCCATGGACAGAGGAGCTTGGAGGGCTATAGTCTATGGGGTCGCAAGTGTTGGACATGGCTTAGCCGCTAAAAACCACATATTTAAACTATGTTTGTGGTAGACAGCATAAAGTTAGGTCTAGTTTTCTTTAATTCAGTCTGAAAGTCTCTGTCTTTTAACTAGCATGTGCACATGTGTGCTCAGTCATGGCCAACTCTGCAACCCCATGGACTGTAACCTGCCAGGCCCCTTTGTCCATGGGATTCCTAGGCAAGAATACTGGAGTGGGTTGCCATTTTCTCCTCCAGAACTAGTGCGTGGACCACTCATATTTAAAGTGATTATTGATATAGTTGGATTAAAATATATCATCTTTGTAACTGTTCTCTCTTCATTACATTTGTTCATTGTTATCCCACCCATCTTTTTCTGATTTTCATGAGTTTGAGAATTTTGATTGATTCTATTTTATTTCCTCTTGATCTCAGTATTTCAAAAGCACATTTTCAGTTGTTACCCTAGGAGTTATAATATATATTTTAAAATAATCTAAATCCACCTTCAAATAATACTATACTGCTCCACTTTATGAGTATATTCTCAAGTCAGCCTTCCTATCCCTTGTGATAATGCTGTCAGTCATTTAATTTATTCATATGTCATAATCACCCCAGAGAGATTAACCAGACAGAAAATCAATAAGGAAAGAGCAGACCTGAATAATACTGTAGACTAAATGGACCTAACAAAATATAGAATATTCCACCCAAGACCACCAAAATGCACATTCTTCTCAAGCACACATGGAACATTCTCTAGCAGAGATCATATGTTGGGTCACAAAGCAAACCTTAACAAATTTAAGAATGTTGAAATCATGTCAATAGTTTTTTCTGTCCACAGTGGTATAAAACTAGAAGTTAATAGTAGGAGGAAAATGGGAAAAGTCACACATATGTGGAAATTAACACACCCCTGGACATAAAAAATATGTCAAGACAAATGAAAATGGAAACACAACTTACTGAAACTTATGGAACATAGCAAAAGCAGCTCTAAGAGGTAATTTTATAGCGATAAACATATATATTAAGAGAAATATCTCAAACAACCTAATGTCAAAGAATTAGAAAAAGAACAAACTAAGTCCTAAGTTAACAGAAAGAAGGAAATAATAAAGATTAAAACAGAAATAAATGAAACAGAGACTAGAAAGACAGCAGGAAAAATATCAGTGAAACTAAGAGTTGATTTTTTCAAAAATAAGCAAAACTGGAAAACTTTTGACTAACCAAGAAAAAAAGAGAGTACTCAAATAAAATTATAAATGAAAGAGGAGGCATTACAACTGATACCACAAAAATATAAAGGACTGTAAGAAGCTGCTAAGAAAAGTCAGAGTCCAATCAATAGAATAGCCTAGATGTGGATAAATTCCTAGAAACATATATCTTACCAAGATTAGACTCTAAAGCAGCAGCTGGTAAAGAAAGTAGTTCAGCTGCTTCCAGGGAGAAACTGTGAGAAGGCTGTTTTGCCAGCTTCCTCTGCACTGAGTCCTGAGGGAATAGAGTTGGCAAGTGCTCACTTGCCCATTAACAATTTCTTCCCTGTTTGCTAGTCTTTGGGTCTGAGGTATGCAAGCCTGATTGGCTCTCTGAGTTGGGTGTTTTGGGAGCCCATTTCTTGGACGGGACTCTTAAAAGAGGGGGTGCTAAATGTGAAGTCCAAACCTTTCACTCTTCAGGAAGAAGCTGGTATTTGGGAGTTTCCTCTTGGTCGCTCGGTACTGTGATGGAGGTGGAGTTTATAGGGAGAGTGTGTCTCAGTCTTTGTGTCAGCCTCTCCTACCAGTTTCAGCATGTGTATTTTCCCACTTGTCTGATGTTTAGGAATCACTCAGCTAGTTTCTGAATTTCTTTTGAAGAAAATTGCCGTACATCTGTTGTGTCTGTGTGGAGTTCAGCAGTATCTTGTGTTACCATATTGGTTGATTCCATATCTTATGTGATGGGCTTCCCTGGTGGCTCAGTGATAAAGAATCCACCTGCAATGCAGGAGACACTGGAGATGCAGGTTTGATTACTGTGTTGGGAAGATCCCCTGGAGGAGGAAGTGACAACCCACTCCACTATTCTTGCTTGGAAAATCCCATAGACAGAAGAACCTGCTGAAGGACAGTCCATGGGGTTGCAAAAAGTTGGACAGGACTGAGCATGCACACGCATATCTATGTGATCCACTTTATAAATGTTAACTTGACAAATTCATAACTCATGTCAACAACCTGTCTGTCAATGATGAATGAAGAAAATGTTGAATATATATGTGTGTGTGTTTGTGTCACTAAGTTGTGTCTGATTCTTTTTCTACCCTATGGGCTGTCCATGGGATTTTCCAGGCAAGAATACTGGAGTGGGTTATAATTCCTTCTCCAAGGGATCTTCCTGACCCAGGAATCAAACCCATGGCTCCTACTGTCTCTCTTACAATGCAGGCAGGTTCTTTACCGCTGAGCCACTGGGAAAGTCCTACATAGATATTTACAGTGGAATATTATTCAGCCATAAGTAGGAAGAAATCCTGCCATTTGCAGCCACATGAGTGAAACTTAAGGGCATTATGCTAAGTGAAATACACTCAAGAGAAAAAGACAAATATCACATGATTTCACCTACATGTGGAGTCTTAAATAAAATAAAACCAACAAAAAAGGATTAATAGTGTATTGATGGTTGCCAGGGGCTAGGGAGTAAGGCAAATAGATGATGTTGGTCAAAGGGTCCAAACTTTCAGTTATAAGATATGTAAATTTCTGGGAACTAATATATAACATGCTGACTGTAGTTAGCAATACTGTATTGTATTGAAATTGTATTGTACTGAAACTTGAAAGTTACTAAAAGAGTAAGTCTTAAATGTTCTTACCACACACACACACACACACATATACACATGGGATGGTAATGTATGAGGTAATGGATGTGTTGACTAACATTATTGTGGTAATCATACAATATATATGTATTTCAAATCATCATGTTGAGTACCTTAAACATACACTATGTTATATGTCAAGTATAGCACAGGTCAAAGCTATGGTTTTTCTGGTAGTCATGTTCAGATGTGAGAGCTGGAGCATAAAGAAGGCTGAGCACTGAAAAATTGATGCTTTTGAACTGTGGTGTTGGGGAAGACTCTTGAGAATCCCTTGGACTTCAAGGACAGCAAACCAGTCCATCCTAAAGGAAATCAGTCCTGAATATTCATTGGAAGGACTGATGCTGTAACTGAAGCTCCAATAATTTGGTCACCTGATGTGAAGGGCCGACTCATTGAAAAATACCCTGATGCTGGAAAAGACTGAGGCAGGAGAAGGGGATAACAGAGGATGAGATGGTTGGATGGCATCATTGACTCAATGGACATGAGTTTGAGCAAGCTCTGGGAGACGGTGGACAGGGAAGCCTAGCGTGCTGCAGTCCACGGGGTCGCAAAGAGTGGGACACAACTGAGTGACTGAACGTCAAGGAAATCTCAATAAAGCTGGAAAATCATAAAACATAATAAAATAAACATGTAATTCAGGTGTATAGAGAAAAATTAAATTGGCTAACATTAGAGAGTTCACCCATTCTTTCCTGAGCTGTTTCAAGCATACTCACCCACTCTCAAAGACATTCTTCATTTCTGTTACTATGTCTGATTGCTAGCATTTCTTTCTGATTCCCTTATCGTTTCCATTTTTCTACTGATATTATCTAGTCGTTCATGTTGTGTACATTGCCCATTGCAGCCTTTCATATTAATCATAGCTATTTAAATTGCCTGTCTGATAATACTAACATCTGTGTCACATCTGAGTCTGTATCTGATGATTGCTTTGTCTCTTCAGATTCTGCTTTTTCTCATCTTTTGGTATGCCTTGTAAAGCTAGATATGTTATTGAGTAATAGGTGCTGATACATACAGGTTTTTAGTGCGAAGATTCACGTTAATCTTGCTAGGAGTTGGGCTGTTTCTTGTAGCAAGAAGTACCAGAGACCTCAAATTTATCCAATGTCCTTGTTTTTAGTTTGGGGACTTCCTTTTTTATTGGTCCTCAGAGAACATGTGTGTCTTGTACCTTTTAAAGGTGTAATCCACTGTTATGATGCTAGCAATATGTTGGTGTGTGGCATAGGGTATGAAAGACAGAGAACATTCTAAAATCTTCAAAGTCGTGATCTTTTAGTTGGCTCTTGGGAATATTGGCTCTCTCTTGGCTTTCACAAGTGTTTGTCTCTCCTACAAGGTATATAGCTTTCTTTGTCCTGCTTTTACTTTCTTTCTGCCTGCAGCATTCACTATGTTTCCTTGATGTTATCTCCCCTGTTGACTAAGGGAGAGTTTACCCACCTTAGGTGAGACAGAAAAGTTGGAGTGGAGCAAAGTTCCTTTCTCCCTTCACAATGGCTATCAGGGCCACATGGGGATTCTTCCTGAATCCTCAGACCCGGTCTGTGATTTCCACAGGGAAAGTGTGCCCTACACCCTTCCACCCATCATGACTACAATCTCCATGACTACTCCCTCACACTGGTTCACACAACCTCCAACAAATTTCGAAATTAGTAGTTAATTGTTCATTTATGGCATCCAGCAGCTTTTGCTCCAGGCAAACCACTTCCGATTCTGGATGTTTGTCCTATCTCAGTTCTCTTGAGAGGCCTAAGAAAAGGCATTGATTTTGTTTGGCCAGTTTGTCTTATAAGGAAAGTGAAAGTGTTAGTGGCTCAGTCGTGTCTGACTGAGACCCCATGGGCTATAGCCCGCCAGGCTTCTCTGTCCATGGAATTCTCCAGGCAAGAATACTGGAGTGGATAGCCATTTCCTTCTCCAGGGCATCTTCCTGACCCAAGGATGGAACCCAGGTCACCCGCATTACAGGCAGATTCTTTACCGTCTGAGCCACCAGGGAAGTCCATCTTATAAGGAAGGGGTTGGCAACTTCTAAGTCTTTTAACATGTCAGTGCTGAACATATATTTTCTTGACTAAGATTCCCCACTACCAGGCACATGGAAAGTAGGAGTCACGATGAGGACTGAAGGTCTCCTGGTATTTGGCTTTGGGAAATGGAAATGACAGAGAAGGCAATGGCACCCCACTCCAGTACTCTTGCCTGGAAAATCCCATGGACGGAGGAGCCTGGTGGGCTGCAGTCCATGGGTCACCAGGAGTCGGACACGACTGAGCGACTTCACTTTCACGCATTGGAGAAGGAAATGGCAACCCACTCCAGTGTTCTTGCCTGGAGAATCCCAGGGACGGGGGAGCCTGGTGGGCTGCTGTCTATGGGGTCGCACAGAGTCAGACACGACTGAAGCGACTTAGCAGTAATGGAAATGAAGCGAGGACTCCAGTATAATCTATACTCACACATGGTATTTATGGGAGATATTTTGGCAGGAGTTTTTGTAGGAACAAGTAACTCATTTGGTGAATAGAAAGTAGGGTTTGGGAATAGGCTAATAGAGGCATTGTTGGAGAATTACGTAGAATAGCTTGATTGGGGTGGAGGGAATAGGAACCAAAGCTGGAAATATTACGTGTCCAGAGTACATTTGGACCAGGACATGTGTGATCACATTCTGTGGTATCCATTTTGTAAAGGGTAACAGCAAATATATAATCAATCTAGCAATAGTATTAGCTAATCTGAAAGGACACTGGGCTATAGGGTCAAGCTCAAGATTTAGTGTCTGACTAGAAGTGGAGAAACTGAAGAAGGCTGTGATGTCCCTGATAAAATGAGGCCTTTGGGAGATGAGGTACAGGTGTCTGGCCTGTAATATGAAGAATTTGAAATGCAACCAGAACTCACAATGGACATTAGACTTTAGAGTCATTAGATTTTGGAGTCATCTGCATGGAGTCTATAGCTGAAATTTTGAATAGAGATGTGGTCTTTGGGAAGAACAAGAATAGGGGTAAGAACCTTTGGGAATGTGCAAATTTAAGGGGACTGGAGAAAAGAAGTTGCTGTGGGAAAGCAAGAAAGATGGGAGTAAAGCCAGGACAAAATGTAATGGAAATTAACGTAGAACAGGATCCTTTTTTATTCTAACTTATGTCTGGCGTATAGGGGCAGTCTTTGAACTGAAGATTCACTCAGCCCTGACAGAAAAACAACTTCCTATATAGCACAGTATGAGTGGCCTGCTTCTTGCTAGAGTTTTACATGAACTCTCTTTATAGTGGAAATAGATGAAAATGTTCCACAGGAAATGGTTAGTGTTTATTAGGTAAGGGTCCACATTTATGAGCTAATGCCCCATTCTTGGAATCTAACCAGGAAGGAGAGTGATTTGTGGTGGTTGTAAAATTGTAATAACAGCCAAATATAGTATACAAAATCACCATGACCTCAGAGGTAATTGCAAATGATTTACTAGAAATCAATATTTAACCTTGACAATATACAAATTTATGCAGACATCTCTATCTGTATGTATATGCTATATGTATCCATATATGAAGTACAACAGGATGCTCTACAGATGGTATTTGGTGGCTTGTTTCTTATGCCAATTGCACTGTCAGTGTTTAAAGGAAACAGGGCAATGTTTGGTAAATCTCTTCTAAAACAAGGCAGTTTTCATCAAGTTTGTGAAATGTAATTTTATTAATAGAAGGGCATGTCTTACCAGACAAACTATCCCCAAATAAATAAAGTTTCAGTATCATTAAAAGCACACAAACACACAACTTTACAGAGTACAATACAAAGTCAATTTTGATGATGTTCTTACTTGCATTGACTAAAAATCTGAGAAAGACTGTAATCAACCAACCTCTAAATAATGATTCTGCATAAAGAGGAAAAGTAGAGCACAGTTATTTCATAGAAGGTTTCAGAGTGAGAGTCTGAGTGCTTTAAAAGGTATCAGATAGATCACAAATTAAATCACACTGTTAACATTACAGCATGGAATTGTAGTTAATCAAAAATAAAAGTTAAAATGGCTGACGAAGGCTGCAAATGTTCTTTTCCAACATAACACTACTTTCTATTTTTGGCATGAATTGATAACCTTTTCCATGAGTAGGAAAATGTGCTCTGCAAACTCTCGGAGGGCACCTCGGCCTCCACTGCTTTTGCAAATATATCCAACAGCCTTCTGGGCAGCGGCACAGGCGTCAGCAGGCACGCCGCTGAGGCCCACTTTCTTCAAGCACTCCTCATCAGACACTTCATTTCCTATCAAGTTGAAGAAACACTGGTTGAATATTTAAAGAGATAAGGAATATTCTTTCTAAATAATGCAAAGAGCAGTCAATAAACAGTTCTGGCAACTTCAGACACTGCATATAAGAATGCTACAGATTGGATGGAACAAAATGAGTTCAAGTATTTCTATGAAGAGTAAATACTTAAGGTCTAGTGTTTTTTCTTAAGCAATTCAACATAAATGCTTATCAATTAGAGGAGAGTGGAGTATCCTCTCTGTGTGCCATGCCTATCACAGGGACTAGAAATTCTACATATAAATTATAATTAGTTAAACTTTTTTATGAAGGAAAATTTCCAATAAGCAAGAACCCCAAATTTATGTGGAATAATTATTAATGTTTTGCCTTATGTATCAATATTTTTATCCATTCCCTGCCAAGTTTTTTGAAGGAAAGGGAGAAGGAATTCCCAGACAACATACTTAAGCCATAAACACTTCACCATTTCCCTATAATAAATACATTTTTAAGAAGTGACACAATGCCATCCAACTAACAAAATCAACAGTAATTCCTTACTATCATCTAATAACCTAGTACATGCTCAAATATCCTCAGCTGTCTCAAAATTGTCTTTTTATAGTTGATTTATTTGAATCAGAAATCAAAAAAGGTCCACATATTACATTTTGTTGATTTACATCTTAAGTCTCCCTTTAACAGTTCTGATTTGTATGCTGCTTGATAAATAATTTCATCACACTGACCTAACTATATTCCTCCTCCCTGCCTTGCTTTTACTCTATCTCCCTCTCTTATCTTTCCTTTGATTGGATAAATTTCAGAAACTCTCAGGACCTAAAATTCACCATTCTGAATACAACTATTACTATAATATAGACCAAATATTACTAATAAAATGTTGGTTAAGAGTGTTTATTTTTAAATTTGTTCTACCTGTACCTACTGAAATTTTTAATTATTAAATGTATGGAAATTTGAATTGTTTTCAGTGAAAGATAATAAGTATTAAAGTATCTCTTTGCATAATTATGGCTTTCCATTATTATGGCTGAAAAGAAGGATACCAACCAAGATATGCTACTTCTTTCCAGCACAGGCCCATTTCTTTTCTCCATTCATCTACAACTGCAAGTTTATCTGGCACATTGACTTCCATTTTGCAATCCAGTTTTAAGGACGAGAGGGTCTGCTTTGAACAGGCCCTTTCTGAGATTAACCTCACCTAAAAAATAAAAGGGCAAAGTGAGAAAACAGACATCACTCACAATAAAATAATACCTTTTAAATAATACAAATCACAAGTGAGTAGTCCTTTGAAGGACTAATTAAGAAAAATCAACTAACTTCTTTTAAAATGATGAAGCTTTAGCAGATTTATTTCTAGTAGTCCAATAAAGGTGAAAGACTTCTCCACAATGAAAAGTAATCTATCTACAGGCAAAAAATAAAACATATATTGTCCGTTAGCAATCTAAGATTCCCCTATAACTCATTTTATTCAGAAGAAAGTCTGTAACTTGTCTTTCGACCTGCTCAGGAACACGTATTTAAGATCTCTAATGAACTATAAAAAATCATCTTAAACTTCATTTTTGAAAAAAAAAATGAAAATACAAATAAGTATTGTTACTTTGAATTAAAATATTCAATTGTAAGAATCAGTTCAGTTCAGTTCACTCAGTCGTGTCTGACTCTTTACGACCCCATGGACTGCAGCACCTCAGGCCTCCCTGTCCATCACCAAATCCCGGAATTTATTCAAGCTCATGTCCATTGAGTTGGTGATGCCATCCAACCATCTCATCCTCTGTCATCCCCTTCTCCGGCCTTCAATCCCTCCCAGCATCAGGGTCTTTTCCAATGAGTCAGCTCTTCGCATGAGGTAGCCAAAGTATTGAAGTTTCAGCTTCAGCATCAGTCCTTCCAATGAATATTCAGTACTGATTTCCTTTAGGATGGACTGGTTGGATCTCCTTGCAGTCCAAGGGATCGCAATAAGAAGCTACATTTTTTTTAAAAAAAGATCCATCTGACATTTGCTTTCTTCTAAATGCTGACACCTATTTTCTATGAAATCTTTCTGGTTGCAAGATCCTATGGGAAATATTAGGTAGCAACTATTTAAAACAGTATGTTCACATTCATTAAATAAACAAGAAATCTATTTGTTGATAGTTTCCTAATTCTACTCACCTAAAAGTAAAAACAGCATAATTTTCTAGGCATGTCAAAGCTAAATTTGAGACACTTTAACTGATAATACTAAAAATGTAAATCTCTTATTTCAGTCACATGTACCTTGACCCTATATCACAATCATGAAAGACATTGCTATGTTCAGGGGGCACATACCTCAATACCACTTTTCTTTAATAAACTTATCCCAATAGCATCTTTTACATCATAAGATATTATTTCTTTTTGGTCTCCTGATACATAAATGTGGCCATTGGTGAGACATCCATCAATATTGCAAACAAAAAGTTTTATCTCCTTCAGTTTCTCTTTGCCAAAATAACCGTATCTAAAAGAAACCAAAACAGACCTTTGAATCCAAGTGTGAAACTAATCACTCCCTCTCATCTGGCCAACACCAATAAACTGGATAGTTCATTCCCATCCAATTATTCAAACATTACCTTTTCAAGGTACGTCACACACTTCAGGTTACAGTGCAAGAACTTTAAGTGTGGTCCAACCAAACTATGTGGTTCTGAGTTACTGAGTCAGCCATCTATAGGCATATTTTATGTATATGTCTTTCTCACGTAAGCAAGATACTACAAGAGATTTTAAGATGTTTGGAGGATCAGAAATCTGTGTCTAAAAGTGAATTTAAATGGATCTACAAAAATAATTTGTTATGGTCTAGTGCAAAGGCTATGAGGTCTTGTTTTCACCTTAATACTCTTTGTTCGGCAATAGGCCAATCAATGTCCACATCGATGTCCACACTGTGCTCGGCTCTCATCTCGTAGTACGCCATCTTCCCACCCTAAACATATTACGAGTGCCATGAGGACTGTTGTCAACACGCATTCACGCTTACCAACAAATTTATTAAAATACAGAACGATGAATTCACTGCTACAGTACTAAGAAAAATGAACAACCCAGCAGTATCAGACATACAACAAGTAATTTCTTTTGGAGGGGAGAGCTTCATATATTCCACCGTGTAAAACAAGTAAATTTAACCCTTTTCAAATTCTACCTACATAGCGCAAGTTCCCATTTTTCAGAATTCTATTTTAACATTGGACAAGGGTAGAAATAATACATATCCTCCAGGGTTCTGACCACAAGGAATTTTCTGAGAATCCCTAGTTGTATTCCCTTTGTTCTGGTAGTCTCTCCCATCAACATCCAAAAGCAGTAGTATAAATATTTTTGGAACTTCTGTTCCTATTTGCAATAGGGGTCAGAGTGGGGAGGAAAAGGAACTGTAATATCTATTGCACAGAACTGATCCCTGAGGTACAGACAGGAGTCAACAACAACTGAATGGATCACATGTGGGCAAAAGTAAGAACAATGAGCGTCATGATCCTGGGGTATGCACAGGGCAAGAGGGTTGAGGCATTTCTTATGATTGTAATTATTGCAAGGTCAAGATCAATTACTAGAAATTTACATTTTTCACAGTTGTCAGTCTCTTTACAAATCTTGTTATAATGAGGAACTTCTATTTTTCCCCACACTTAGGAAAGGGTCAAATTACAGTCTCCCTTAGCAAAGAGCACAGGGAGAGTTGTACCTATAGATGTCAAATCTAATTTTCCTGAATGCTCAAACTTAACTGAACAGTTAGCCTATGGTATACCTACTGACCAGAAGACTGGAAAATTTCTTCCCCTTAGAGAATGAGTCACATTAGAATTTTTACTATAAACAGCAGAGTTTTGGGGTTTTAAAATGCTATTTTTTGAGTAACACAAGGATCTGAATTAAAATCCTAACAATGCCATTTACAACTTGTTTTTGCTTTGAGCCAATGACTTCATTTTTCAGAGCTGCCATTTCCTCCTCTGAAACAAAACTAGGAACATGCACTTTATTTCATTATGAGATAACCTATGTAGTATTTCATATAATCAACAGTAGGTGTTGAATCAACAATACAATAACTAAAATGAATAAATAGTATATAATCATGTAAGCTCTAAAGCTGAGAGAGGCATCCAACCCACTTATTGTAAAGTGAGAGCACTTATTGTAAAAGGAGAGCACTAAGATTCAGAACAGATAAAATGATATATTCAAGGTTAAATAGTTACAGATAGAGATATTACTATAATCTGGTTTTCCTGATGCCTAGGTTGGTGCTCTTTTACCTCTACTATACTGCTGCTTTTTTTTTTTTTTTTTTTGTCTCTTTTAAAAGCAGTAAAGATTATTCAACTGTACAACCACAACTTGACAATAATACAACCATGGATTAAAAACAGAGTTTTGAATGAAACAATATGAATACCACAACATACGTAGAATACTCAATAGTTGATTTCTTATCTGAATGTTAGAATTGTAGCAGAATCCCTTGCATATTTACTGAATGTATCCCAGATCGGTTTGGGGTAAGTGTGCCAAATAAATACCTCGGATGATAAATCTTATCAGTTACTCCTTTTCCTCTAGGGGTTGATACTTTCCTTTATGAACTGTGCCATACTTTTTTCTTAGAACTCAAAGTACGTACACAAAAGGGTTTAAAAGATTTTTTGCAAAACAAGAGCACAAACCTGTAAGTAACCCATCTCTATCAAATGTCTTTTAGCAAAATAAAATGAGCCATTTTCATATAATTCTCCATCCCAGTCTTGCCGGCGAGGTCGTTTAGCTGGATTCAAATTCAGAGGCTCAGTCATTTCACGAACTAAAGGCAAAAAGCTACAATAAATCCCAGGTGCTCTGAACACTGAAATAGTTCATTCAGTAATTTTTTTTAAAAAGCAAACAAAAATAAACTCAGAACGTAGAATATTTCTGTTTCTAAATAAACAATTTAGAAGATTTTTTTAAAGGAACAAAACCTCTGATAACAACTCTCAGATGACGTATCTGATAATAATTCTGATAAATAATTCTGATGATTTATCTTAGCTCTTCAATAATAATAATAATAAGAGGAAAATAAAGTATCTTATGGAGAAATCCTGAATAATTAAGGTTTTAAGGGATTCATACATATATAACACTTTGGGAGGACATAAAAGCAACCTTAGTTGCCAAAGAACTGAACTTGTCATAAAATACTATATTCAATATATGAGCCCTTTAAATCTATTGCACACTATGTGCTTCTATAGAAATACAATGTGTGTGTTATTTATCTAATGTGGTTGAGAAACTACATTTATGGAATTACTGAAAAATGACTATTTCCTCATTAAATTATTGAACCTTACATATTGATGGGAAATGCTTATATAATGTATGATACATTCTTACCAGTAATTTAAAAAATACTAATATAAAATATATATAACAATAAATTATGTTTATTATCATTAGTAATAATGAAGGCCAAACAACACCAACATTAATTACACCATGATATAATAAATGAAGCCTTTCTATTAAAGGTCCTATAGTGTTTTTCTCCACTGAATCTTCACATGGGATTCAAAGGCTGTTCCTGAAGTCCCCGGATGACACGCTCCCATAGTATCCTTATACTTTTCTCTTTAGGCCCGAACTGTCCTAGTAAATTTGTATCTCGTACACAGTTTATAGTTATTATGTATTTAATAACATTACTGATACTTAAAATGCTGACATCATTAGACCATACACTCTGTAAGCAATAAGTCCCAGCAGTCAGATCCAAGCATGCACAGAGGAGACACCTGACAAATACATTAATACTTGCTTAATTCTAAAGTGAAAAACTTGTGACATCTGACTATGTCAGAGAGTATATATTACAGTACTGTTCTTAATGGTTGTAAAGTATTTGATTTTATAGATAATCAAGTTTTGCAGGGTATTTAAGTGGATTTTTTCTCTCCATTATTGGCATATTTCTCTATAATTTCTTTCCTAGAAATGCAACCTGGGTGGGGGGGGGGCGGTGACAGGGTCAAACCTATGTACATTTTATTAATAGCATAGTATAGTACATATTGGAATTCCCTTGCCTTTTCACTAAACTTCACAAATTTGTATTTGTCGACATGTATAGATATTTTCTAACCCTTTTTAACTTTAATAATATAAAACTTAATCATATAAAGCTCAACATTCAGTTTAACACTGGGTTTCCTTAACTTATTCAAAAGTGTGCTTTTCAAGCTTTAATTCTTCCTATATTTTATTTTTGATATTTAGTGGTGGTGGTTTAGTCACTAAGTCGTGTATGACTCTTGCGACCCCATGGACTGCAGCCTGCCAGGCTCCTCTGTCCATGGTATTCTCCAAGCAAGAATACTCGAGTGGGTTGCCATTTCCTTCTCTAGGGGATCTTCCTAACCCAGGAATTGAACCTGGGTCTCCTGCATTGCTGGCAGATTCTTTACCGACTGAGCTACAAGGGAAGCCCCTTGATATTTAGTGAATAAGTTCAAAATATTATATAAATAAAAAAATGAATTTGCTACAGAGAAGATACTCAATAATTGTTTATTGAATGAAATCAATAAACTAGTCATTGATATATTTTGTTAGTTTTGATGACATTCACATTTAGAGACTGAAAATCATTTTCTGCCTGTAACTTTATCTTCTTATCTTAATCGCTCTTCTGTGGACCATCTCCATTTTTACTGCATCTTCCTTACTATCTCCTTTAAATCAAACATAGGTTAGACACAATTGGCCCAGTTTTCCTACACTCAACAAACATCAGGACTGAATAGAAACCATACTGCCTTTCTTCGTGTATGTTTCATTTACCTATTTGTTGGTAATTCTATTCTTTTGTGACATATTTTGCTAGTTTGTCTGGAGAGAAATAAGGCTCTAACTAAATGTTACAGTACTCTTGCTGTAAGAAGTTGTGAACTTTGCGAAGCAATTCTAGATTCATTCTTGAGGTTCTCCAGAACTTTTTGGTGGAAGACTTCTATTCCCACCATTCTATATGATTCATAGGTAGAACAACACAAAAGTATCTGCTCTAGAAAAATGGCATATTTGCCTCAAAATACAAATAGAGGGTTAAAATAATCCTTTGTAAAAAGAGAATTAATTTGGTTTCCATTGTTTTGTCTCAACAATCCCAAGATTTAGAACTGATTATAAATGTTATTATCAACTACAGTGATAAAAGTCCCACGTTCTATTTTACTGCTCCCTTTTTAACTCTCCCACTCCTAAAGACTTTTTACATAAGAAAAATTAATTCTCCATAAGATGAGCTAAAATAAAAATACAACAGATTACCTCCTTTCTGAATTTCACCCCATCGAAACTGATGCCGTCTCACAACAGAGAAAACAGAATCGTATCCTTCTTCTCGAATCATTTCTGCAACTTTTTGAAGATCAGTAGGATGTAAACACGGAGAAGTAGCTTGAATATTTCCTACAATGTCAACCTCTTAAAAAGACAAGACAAATGAAAAGATCATCAAAATGAACTTCTTTGCAAGCAAGTAATACTAAGATCTAAATTCAAATGTTAAACAAGTCTTGTGAAATGAGTAACAAGTTGGAAATTACATAAAATTTTGAATAAACTATTAGTCAAATTCATACCATTGTGATAATTAAGAAATTCTATGATGGCATCTAGTGAGGTAGAACTGTCTTTTGAAGCTTCAGAACTTCTTCGATGAACTTGTGCACCAAACTGTTTGGCCACATTCTCAATTTCATCATGGTCTGTTGAAACCCATATACTGTAGAGATATTAAAAAAAAAAAAATTAAAGATAAAAAGGAGCTCTGCAACCCCCAAAATACAGCTTACATGTTAGAATAGTTTTTGTACCATCAAAATAATGTTACAGATTCAAAGCAACATAAAATTTAAAGAAAAATAAAGAATTTTCTATGGAAACCACATTTTTAACTGCTTCAATTATAAATGTGGTCCCAGATGTAATATTTATATTTATATTATATACATTTATATACATATTATTTACACAGCCCTAGATATCATTTATAAAATTAGAAAAAATTGATATTTTTAAGGCTAATGGTTTATTAAAAATACTAGTAACACTGGAAGTTCAAATCTAAAGGAAATAAAGAAGACACTATTTCTTTTTTCCCATCAAAATCCAAAACATTGTATAGTTAATATGTCTGCTGAGGGAAAAAAATGGGCGTGGCATAGCCAAATCACAAGGCTGAGTTTCAAGCTTAGTAAAGACTTATATGCCCAAAACAGTCAGACAAGCCAACTCTTTTTTGGCCGGGACGGGGGCAACTAACAATGGGTACATAAATATATGAACACAGAATCAACTGGGTGAAGCCACCAATAACAATCAAAGTCATGGAGAACATGACTTGACTGGCTCAGGAGAGCTTAGTGTAACAGCTCTATTAACCACACCTTACATAGCTGACCTTTTGCACTTTATAAGATGATGACTCACAGTAAAATATAAAAGATTATTTAGGGGATGCATACTAGTCTCTACTGAAGTTTTCTTAACCTTTATAAATTTCCATTGCTAGAAACAGAATGTTTTACTCTAGCCACAATACTTTTAGACTGACATTCCACAAAGACATCTGAATGACTTCTTCGGTATATGCACAGGCAGTTGATCCTTAACCAACACAGGTTTGAACCACGTTAATTTTTTTCAATAAATGTATGGGAAAAATTTAAGGAGATTTGCCAACAGTGTGAACAAAATTACAAACTGTGCAGCCTAGTACTATCAGAAAAAATAAAGTTAGGTGTGCCATGAATACATAAAACATATGTAGATAATTGGTTTCCCTGGTGGCTCAGATAGTAAAGAATGTGCTCACAACGCAGGAGACCTGGGTTTGATCCCTGGGTCAGGAAGATCCCCTGAAGTAGGAAATGGCAACCCACTCTAGTATGCTTGACTGGAGAATTCTGTGGACAGAGAAGCCTGGCAGGCTACAGTCCATGGGGTCGCAAAGAGTAGACACGACTGTCTTTCACTTTACTTTCATGTAGATAATACATGACAATACAACACTTTCACTTTACTTTCATGTAGATAAATAATAGTCTACCCTCACATAGGTATAAGATGACTGATACTTAATATAAAGTTAATAATGTTGTACTTTTGGCTTTTAAAAAATGGAACAACATTTCTGACACTGCATTATGAATATGACTGTAATACTGTATACCATAAAATTTTTATAATGATTCATTCATCAGTGTGTGTGGGCTAGGCTACCATGAAGCAATCATAGTGATTAAAATAGACCACCATTATTGTGTTTACTTGCTAAGTCCTGTCCAACTCTTTGTGACCCCATGGACTGTCGCCTGCCAAACAATTCTGTCCACAGGATTTCCCAGGCAAGAATATTGGAGCAGGTTGCCATTTCCTTCTCCAAGGATCTTTCTGACCCAGGGACTGAACCCTAGTCTCCAGCATTAGCAGCTGGGTTCTTTACCACTGAGCCACCAGGGAAGCCCTAGACTACCACAAAGCAATCAGATAGCTGCTTCTTTGTTATCAATGCCTGAACCATTATACCTGTAGATAAATATGAATTTCTTTTTCACAATACTTTTCATTTTTGATGTTCAGTGTTAGTAATATATATAACATCTATAGTGTTTTGTATCATATAAGACAATATTGATGTAGGTAGTGACAGATGATCCATCTTATAAACAAAGTAAAATTATGATATCTATATAGCTAAGTACAGTAAATGTATTTTGTCTTCCTTATGATTTCCTTGATAACATTTTCTTTTCTCTAGCTTACTTTACTGTAACATACTATATAATAAATATATAAAATGTGTTAATAAATAATGAAAATAAATAAAACTAAATAAGGCATAATGTGTCTCAGATATAGAGAACTAGTGGTTACCAGTGGGGAGAGAGAAAGGGGGAGGGCCAATATAGGGGTGAGTGAGTGAGAGAGAGAAGTCACTCAGTCGTGTCCAACTCTTTGCGAACCCATGGACTATAGCCTAACCAGGTTCCTCTGTCCATAGGATTTTCCAGGTAAGAATACTGGACTGGGTTGCCATTTCCTTCTCCAGGAGATCTTCCCAACCCAGGGAATGAACCCAGGTCTCCCGCCTTGCAGGCAGATGCTTTACCGTCTAAGCCACCAGGGAATACAGGGGTAGAGAGAAAAAAATGAGATTACATGAAATCATGTGTGTAAAACTTTTGAAAAATGTAAAGCACTACAGAATTTAAAGAATTTTTCCTTCAATTAAAAAAAAATGTAAAAAGTAGGATGCTCAGTTGTGTCTGACTCTTTACAACCCCATGAACTGTAGCCTGCCAGGCTCCGCTATCCGTGGAATTCTCCAGGCAAGAATACTGGAGTGGGTAGCCATGCCCTTCTCCAGGGGATATTCCCTTCTCCGGGGGATCTTCCCAACCCTGGGATCAAACCCAGGTCTCCTCCATTGCTGGCAGATTCTTTATCATCTGAGCCATCAGGAAAGCCCTAAATTTAAAAAAAAAATGTGTTTATGATATTAGGAAGGCTTTGGTCAACAGTAGGCTACTAGTAGTTAAGTTCTGGGAGATCAAAAGCTGATCTGGGACTTCTGACTGCCCTGGCTGAGGAGGGGAGCTGGCACCCCAATTCTCATATTTTTTAAGGGTCAACTGTATTTTTCACCCCTTTCATTCAACATCTACTGAATGAAAGAGAAACTTCATGTTTCAAACATCTATGCTCAATTGTCAAGAGTGAAAAGAAAGAAACTAAAGAAAGATTTCTAACAGCTCTAGATTTAAGAAATTCCCTTTACTATTGGCAGAAGGAAGATTTAAATCTAAAGATAAAGTCAATAAACCCCCACCCTGCCCCCTAATTTTTTTCAGAGGAAGCCTAATAAACAAGATGAGCTACTGGCTAGAAGTCAAGTGTGTCATATCTACTCGTGTCATTCTGCAAAAGGCAGAACACAGAAGCCCTCATTTCCCTCCACTGCAAAATATAAAAGTTTTGGGATAAGTTTTTTACTGGAAAATGTCACAAAGGTATACAACAAACTGAAATACCAATTAAAACTCAGTAAATTTTTTAAAGAGAGGATAAAAGGAGGGTGGTGATGATAACAAAGTAAAAAGCAAACAGTAAAAGAGAGCAATCTTTTGACATCTAGTTAAATCACTAACTGAAATAAATTACTGAAGCCGTTTACTTTAATATCCTGATCTTTACTGTAATAAACATTCAACACCTCAGGATTCAGTGATCTTTTGGAAATGCTTAAACAGTAAATAAAAACAGAGGTTTGCCTATGTTTCTTCTTTCATTATTCATTGATTCCTTCTTTCATGATATGGAAATGACTCTTGACTGTGTAGTCTGTTTCAGGCCCTTCTCTGGACACCAGGGATACAAAATCCATTGACATGAGAAATTCTCAACCTATTAGTAGAAACAGAGAATGGCCAGGAAGCAATAACTGACCTTTCTATAACGCTTTACTTTTTACAAAGTATTTTTATAGTGCCTGCTACATAACAGGTGCTCAATATATACTTGCTGAATGAATGAAACAGTAAACGGTTAAGAGCATGGACTCTGAAGGAAGGACTTCAAGTCTCGGCTCTACCACAAGCTAGTAGTATGACCCAAGGCCAAATCTCCCTAAGCCTAAATTTTCACTAAAACAGAGGTGACAATGACAGCAATTACCAAATATGGGTGTTATGACAAATCAATATAAACCACAATATAAAATAAATGTTTAGTAAGTAATAGCTATTGAAAATAATAGGAATGGTGATAAAGGAACAGTTGACAGTCTCATTTAATCCTTACACTAGCTCTGTTTGAAGGAAAACTGAAGTTTTGCTTTCAGACCTTCAAAGGTTCAAACGTTTAATTTATATGTATTATGTAAGGCAATGGCACTATGAATATGAAAACAGCATCCTACATGTACACTTAAAATACAATAGTCATTATTTATTACATCATCATAAGGAAGTCAATCATTTCCACTCAGCTAAGGGGCACCATTACATTAGCAAGTGCAAGAGAAAAGGATGAGCAAATGAACAAACAGACCTTTTTAATAAAATTTAAAATCAAGTATAAAGTAAACATCAAAGTGGAATGCCAATGGCTTTAGCCTCAAATGAAGTCATACTCCATCTAACAGGATGAACAGGAGTATCAACCATGATCCCTGTAACAGACACTTCAAATCAGAAACTGCCATTTCAAGGACAACACAGCCCAGGCCTTTCATTAATCATAAACCCATACCCTAAAAGTGAAACCAACACTTACGTTTATTTTTCACAAGTATATTAGGCAACATGTAAAAAAAATCGATGTACTCTAAGCTTTACTTACACAGCATTCAACTAGTGTTGAAAACCAAGCTCTTACAAACTCAGCTCTCACAATCACTTTTTACTAAATGAAAATAATATCTCAGCATTTTTTCTTGACTGTTAACTATGTAAGTTAACGGGCAAAGTTAGCAACCTTGAAAGTATTGTTAGCTTTGATTCTAAGCAGGCTAGAAACTCAATTAAGTCAAAATGATTTTGGACAAAGTAATCTCCAGGCCTGAAAAACAAATCGCATGAGCTACAGTTTTCTCCAATTCCTTCACAGGGTAGATAAGATTTTTTTGAAGAAAGTAGGTGAGAAGCAGGAAGGCTGCTCCATCCAAACTGACTGCAGCTTCAGAATAAGTCAATTAAATTCAAACCTACCTCTTTGGGGTGGTAGATTAGACCTCAAAGGGAAGAGAATGAATGGATAATTACAAGCTTCCTAAATTAACTGTTGAAGGAGGGTGTATAGGGGCTATCTGCCAGAAAGAAGGTAAATCCTCCTGGCAGCATTAAGCACTCCTTTTATGGGGCTGGAATCATCCTAAGAACTAGGCCTTTAAGCCGTTAGAAACCATGATGGAGTTTGGTTGACCACAGAGGCTTGGATAGAGTTGTTATGTGTAGAAAGTTTTGCAGTTTTCAGCAAAACCACCCCCATACCATAAAAGGGAGAGCCTTTTTGGCTCTTTCCTTTCTAGAGGAACCAAGAAATAGAGGATTATGGTGATCAAACGTATCATCCCCTTACTTTTTCTTAAAAATATGAATTACTACCTGATACAGTACACTATATATTAACTATCTTCTCCCTATTATAATGCCAGCTCCATCTATGGATGGACCCTATTGCTAAACTCCTGGTTAAGGACACATAACAGTGCCTGTCACATAGTAGGTAGTCAATAAATATTTGCAGAATGAATGAATCATTTTTGCTCTTAAATTTGTATCTCAAACACGCCCTACCTTTTTTTAGGTTAAGCCAGTTTGAAAGGGTCTTCTGACATATGCAATAGGAGTTGTAAAGGAGTTCTGTTTTCAATCTATTAAGAATGTGATTTTGATCTCTGGTTTATATCACAGAAATACGGTTTTACTACTTCACTACTAACTTGGATGCACCTTCTCTCTGTCCTTTTTTGTTTTCCAGTGTGTACCTTTTGTGAGGAGGTAAAAATGTCCCAAAGTCTGTGAGTCTCACAGGGAAAGAACCATGTCACATTCATCTTGTAATACCCTTGGATGTGTATGGCAGAAACTCAGTGTTTACCGAATTGAACTAAATCCCCAACTCTTTCCCTATCTCTCCTCTGCACACTTCCTGTTACATTACTGTTATTAATATCTTCTGCGTGCAGGCACCTATTCACCCAGCACCACCCAAGACTTCCTTTGGATAAAAACATCAAGAAAATTAGTAAATTTATACTATTTTGGTATCTCCTTTGTAAACACGTTCGATTAAATGAAAATCATTTGTCCATATATTAATGTATGTAATTAATATGCTCCAGAGACAGCCATCTCTTTAAAAACCAAAACTCGACAATCAAAAGGTGAAGATAATTTACTTTTCACGGGGAACAAATTCAAGCACAATTAGGCTGAAATTACCATGTGTAAATTCATTCTTGGCACAGAGTGCCTCCTCCCTTTTATGAATGACATAACTCCTGACTAACATGGCATATGGCCATGACTCTTAAATGATGCACAATTAAAACCGTCCTTAGGGCAAACGAGGTTCCAAAGGTATGCTCAAATCATTTAGAAGCATTTCATCGAACAGCCCCGCGGTACGCTGTCCCACTATCTCGCACCCAGGTACAAATGTGGGCAGCTTTCTAGATTGTGCTGACTCACAACAGGCTTAGAGTATTTTCCAAAGGTCAGGAAAGGATCTCCAAGCTGAGCTGGAAATGAGAAAAGCCTTGACACCCCACTCCATTTATGAACCTGACGCCTCCTTAATCGATCAGCACCAGGTGGGTAGCAGACGCTGAGCAACAGGGGAAAGCTAGTGGCCTCCGTCTAAAGGAGTTAATTATCGCAGATGTTTCACAAGGGTGGCCTCCTTGCCTTTACCCTGTGAGGTCAACCTGGGCAGCGCAGACTTTTGAAAAGAGGAAATCTCCCCTTTTACGGGTGTCATTCTCAAGGGCTGGGGCAGGAACTGTCCCAAGTTCATGGCTATTAGCAGTTACGGAACAAGGAAGAAACTGGAGCCCTGCCTCCCCCGCGGGCAGCCGGGGCCCAGGCACCCCGGATCTTGTGCACCCCTTCCGGGGGCCGCTACCACGGGGCCCTGGCCCCTCCGGCGGCCCGGCTCCCCCTCTCGACCCCCGCCCAGGCCGCGCCGCCCACTCTCGCACATGCGCACCTCTGGAAGACCCCCGAGTCCAGGGCCGCACGCAGGACCCAGCCAATGAGCGGGACCCCCGCCAGGTGCTTAATGTTCTTCAGGGGGATGCCCTTGCTGCCGCCCCGGGCCAGGATGAGGGCCGCCATATGCGGGGGCTTCTCCACCCCTCGGCCCTGGCCGCCTCGGGAGTTGCGCTGTAGCTTCGGCGGCCGGCCCCGAGAGGGTCGCCCCCGCGGGTTGGAGACGGAGGTGGCGGCCCCCTTCTCCACCGAGTCCATCTTCCTCCCACGCCTTCTCCCCAGCTTCTCCACATCCGGGAGCTCTTGTCTCGCCACCTCAGCTCGGCGCCGCCCGATCTCCCCGCCCGACTGCCCGCGGGGGTGGCTGTTCCCGGCCCCGCCCACCTCCGATCCCGCACCCTCGCGGGGCACGCCGGGAGTTGTAGTCCGCGGGTCGCTCGCAGGGCCAGTAGGCTCCGCCTTCGAGACCCCCAAGCCAAAGTCCGGCACGGAGAGCCTGGTCCTGACTGGAAGGAAGTGCAGCTTCTGCGGAGCTTGATATTGTATGGAGATTAATAAAATAGGCAACACGGGCAACAAATAGTTCTTCTGCTGAAGAATTTCCCCATTAGAAATTGTAGTGGGTTTCCCACATCACACCCTGATGCACCCTAACTCGAAACAATTTTCATTTAAAAATTTAAGTGTCTGTTTTTCGGCTGTGCTACCTACTCCTTGTTTCTAAGAGATGATCTCATTCGAATGTCCTCCAGGCCCTTTAAATTCAACATTTTAAAAACAGCTCTCCCTATGGGCTCAAACTGCTTCCATCTTTGCATTTTCTTTTTCTTTCTTTTTTTCCAATTGGGATATAATTGACATGTAACGTGTTCGTTTCAGGTGTCCAATGTAGTGATTCTGAGTTTGTGTATAGTGAGATATGATCACTACAATGTGAAAATGTCTGTCTGCATATTCTATCAACATCACCATCCACCTAGGTGGAAAAACTTGGAAGTCAACCTTGCTTAGTCCCTTCTAAGTCCAACAGACATCTGTGTGGTTTTGTTTGTTTGTTTTTGGACTACTGAAATCTTTTCCTTTCGGGTATTGTTAGCTCTCTTACCTGGTGGGCATTTCACACAAATCTTCAGCAGTGTTGCAGTGAATGTATGACCCAGGCTGATCAAAGTACCTCATCTTCCTGAGAACAGTTGTGGCCGGGAGACAGGAAAATGATCAAGCAGATCCCCCTCAAGTCCTTTCCAGAGACTCTGGGAAAGAAAGGATCTTTTTCTTGCTGAATATTTGGGTGCTAAGGACCCTCTAAACCTGAATCCTCAGGGGAGGATGAGGGAAGGGGGATGAGGAGAGTTTCTGATCTGAAATTGGGAGGCTTTTGTTCACATGGAGCAAAGCAAGGTCAAGCCACACAGGGAGAAGGGAAAAGCTCTTGAGCCAGCCGAAAGATTCAAAGGTGCATACAGACACACACACACACACTCATGTACACGCACACATATATCTTTTTTGTGTGATTTTTTAGAAAGAAATCTCCTACCTAACATACATTTTGCATTTTTCCACTTTTGCAAGCCTGTATCTGGAAGTAGAGAGTCTGCTTGTCTGTCCTAGGTGGAGGCTAGTCCACCCAGAATGAATGAAAGGTGGTGGTATTGCCTTTCCTTCTCCAGGAGTGACAGAAGGTCTGTGTGCTTCCCAGGTCTTGGCCCTTTCTGAAGGAGACAGAGTAAGCCTGTAGTGTTTTGAGTTCCAGACAGTCACTGGAAACTTCACATCTCATCTTTTTCCCTGTGAAGTAGCCCAGCCCTTCTAGGGTCTGGTTCTGGGAGAAGGTGCTGGATATGGGGAAGGATGACTATAAACAGATATCAATGCAGGGCCTGGAGAAGGGGCCAGGCCCCAGGAACCATCCTAGCACTACAGGCCACATGGTCATTTTGCCCTCAATGCACTGTCTCTTTGAATGGGACCTTCCCGGTTATTATGCTGAGAAACAGCAACACTGATTTTTTTGGCAACCATGTGAGGTTACCATGTGAAGTTAATGCTCACATGGTACTACTGCTTCTGACACGCAAAACCTCTTTTTCCTTCTCCACTCCAATAATGACCTTAGTTCCCACCGATAAGAAAGTTGCCATGCTCCACGGGCATTCCCTAGAGGCCTGTAAACCCTAGTGGACCATGGACATCTGAGTAGTTTAACTCCTCTGGCACGCTGGTGTCCTCCACACAGTGGCACCATTGTTTCTTATCAAAGGAGATTACTGCAATTTGCGTTAAAGCTATGAGACTGTGGACTCCTCCAGGAAAGGGACAGTTCCTTCTTTGTAATTGCATCTGCAACAGCGTGTGGTTTGCAGTATCTGCTTGGTATAGGCAGTGAACTCCATCTCATGTTACTTTTCCAGTCTTTGCCCACACATACTTTTGTATCCCTTTGCAGTCTTACGATAATAAAGCACCTTGTATTCTTTGCATTTTTACAGGGAGGTTTTGGTTAGACCTGACAGCTAGTTGATTCCTAATCTTGAGAAAGAAAGAGAGAAGTTCAGGAGGGGGTAGTCAAAGTGGAAGGTGATTATCTAGTTCACTATATGACAGTTTGATAATTTGTTTTCAATAAAATTAAGACCATATCATTTAATATATTTTTCTTGTGTATGGTCTATGGGCATAAAGTTTCGGGATCCCCTGGAGAAGGAAACGGCAACTCACTCCAGTATTCTTGCCTGGAAAATTCCATGGTCGGAGGAGCCTGGTGGGCTACAGTTCGTGGTATCACAGAGTCAGTTAAGACTGAGCACACACACAAACAAGATTGATAAATTCTAGCAATCTGCTGTACAACGTTGTATAACCTATAGTCAACAATCATGTATTGCACACTTAAAATTTAAGATGGCAGATGTATTCATAACACAATAAATGGAATTTTGAAAAAAGAGAAGGATAATGATTGTGCCAAGAAGAGGAAATGTTAGCTTGTCTTTGGGTTACTCTGAAGGAGTTAAAAATAAACTGCTCTCAAATCGAATATTCAGACTTGTCCTTTCTTTAAAGATGAGCGTGAAGTATATTGCTGCCAAAGAATAATTCATTTGTATTTATAGTGAAAGAACATATATTTGTAGTGCCTCTTGTTTTGTGATTCTGTATGTGAACAAACTCAACACACAGAGAAGTCATTTAATTCATTGATTTGCTGGCATTTATTGCATTCCAGAAGCCAGGCCTTGCGCGACACTTCAAGAATGCCAAAGCAACATGGCCAAGACACAGAACCTAGCGTTTTGATGGGGAAATAGGCAGACCTCAGTAGAGTGCAGTTTGTGCTTTGATAGAAATGCATGTGCTGGGGTAGGCAAAGAACAAGGGAGAAGTATTTAGACTAGAGTGAGTTTTTGTTGGCTAAGATGACTCGTGCAATACTGTTTAAGTGTAAGAATCTCTTCTAGGCTGAAGGAATAGTATTGGAGAAGTCATAGAAGAGCAAAACAGCTTCCCAATGAGAAACTGGGAAACTAGAAGTAGTTCACTATAATTTGAGCATATGACACAGGTGGGTTTGTGATAAAAGATGATAAGCTGCTGCTGCTGCTAAGTCACTTCAGTCGTGTCTGACTCTGTGTGACCCCATAGACGGTAGCCCACCAGGCTCCCCTGTCCCTGGGATTCTCCAGGCAAGAACACTAGAGTGGGTTGCCATTTCCTGAAGGGATCATATGGGCCAGATAACAGCACAAAAAGCTGTTAGGGGCCAGACCTTGTGGACATTATGAACATAAGACTCACTCCATTCTTTCAACAAATCATTACTGCATAACTACTGTGTGCCGGGTACATCGCCAGGCCCTGGAAATAGATGGAAGGTGCTGGAAAGTGCTCAATTTCTTGTATTGAGTGTATCCTAGAAGTATCGTGAATAGGATTTGTGTATCCTAGAAGTATAGTGTATCCTAGAAGTATAGTGAATAGGATTTGCTGACAGGTCAAATGAGGGGCGTGAGAGAAGAAGGAAGACAAAAGTGGTGGCAGGGTCTTTGGCCTCTGAGCATTAGCATTCTTTAATGTTGGTGAATCTCACCATCAAGTGGGTAGGAATGAAGCCACACCAAAGTCTGGATCTAGGGATCAGTCAGTCTCTGGTGATGTAAACGAGTCCCAACTCTGCAGAAAGTGCCCTACCCTTAGTATTTCTGGGAGTCCTTAAGAGTGTCTTACATGTGCCCATGAAAATTAAAGTCCTGGCTGTGACTTACAGTGACTGCAGTTGCTAGAGACCCACAGACTTACTTCTCTCTCTCGAGCTACAGCTAAGACTTTCTTACTGGTTTTTTAACACATGGATTTTTTTTTTTTTTTTTTGAGTTGTAAATACTATATGTCTCTGTGTATGTGTATGCTGTTGTTTAGTTGCTCAGTCCAGCTCTTTGTAACCCTAGGTACTGAAGCCCTCTGGGCTCCTCTGTCCATGGGATTGTGCAGACAAGAATACTGGAGTGGGTTGCCATTTCCTTCTCCAGGGCATCTTCCCGATCCAGGGATTGAACCTGCATCTTCTACATTGGCAGGCAGATTCCTTACTGCTGGGCTACCAGGGAAGCTGGGACATAAATATAACAATATAAAATTGTATTGTATATAAAATTTTATATTCTTTTGTTGTTTGTATCATTACAGTATAAAGTCTTTAAACTTTCTGTTAGAAGTTATTTAAAATTACTTTCAATGAACAGACCATACTTTATTTAGCAATTCCTTATTGTTGGACATTTTTATGTAAGGTAATAATCCCTAAGAAATTTGTGTATAAATTTGTAATGATGTAGGCAATAGTTTCTGGAATAGATTTCTATAAATGAAATTACCCAATTAAAATGTATCTTCGTTTGAATCCAAATTAAGATTCAGTGCTTTATCTGGGTAGGTTGGCCACATTACTATTCATGTATAAGTTATCTCTTGCCACACAATAAATTACCTTAAAACTTAGCAGCTTAAATGAACAGACATTTCTATTTCACAGTTTCTGAGGCTCAATTCAGTTCAGTTCAGTCGCTCAGTTGTGTCCGACTCTTTACGACCCCATGAATCGCAGCACGCCAGGCCTCCCTGTCCATCACCAACTCCCGGAGTTCACTCACGTCCATCGAGTCAGAGATGCCATCCAGCCATCTCATCCTCTGTTGTCCCCTTCTCCTCCTGCCCCCAATCCCTCCAAGCATCAGAGTCTTTTCCAATGAGTCAACTCTTCGCATGAGGTGGCCAAAGTACTGGAGTTTCAGCTTCAGCATCATTCCTTCCAAAGAAATCCCAGGGCTGATCTCCTTCAGAATGGACTGGTTGGATCTCCTTGCAGTCCAAGGGACTCTCAAGAGTCTTCTCCAACACCACAGTTCAAAAGCATCAATTCTTCAGCGTTCAGCCTTCTTCACAGTCCAACTCTCACATCCATACATGACCACAGGAAAAACCATAGCCTTGACTAGACGGACCTTTGTTGGCAAAGTAATGTCTCTGCTTTTCAATATGCTATCTAGGTTGATCATAACTTTTCTTCCAAGGAGTAAGAGTCTTTTCATCTCATGGCTGCAGTCAGCATCTGCAGTGATTTTGGAGCCCCCAAAAATAAAGTCTGACACTGTTTCCACTGTTTCCCCATCTATTTCCCATGAAGTGATGGGACCGGATGCCATGATCTTCGTTTTCTAAATGTTGAGCTTTAAGCCAACTTTTTCACTCTCCACTTTCACTTTCATCAAGAGCCTTTTTAGTTCCTCTTCACTTTCTGTCATAAGGGTGGTGTCATCTGTATATCTGCCATTGCGGGAGACTTAAGGGAGACATAAGAGAGGCTGGTTCGATTCCTGGGTTGGGACCCTATGGATTGTGTCCCAGCAAGCTCCTCTGTCCATGGGATTCTCCAGTCAAGAATATTGGAGTCAGTTGCCATGCCCTCCTCTGGGGATCTTCCCACCTAGGGATCGCACCCGCATTTCTTATGTCTCCTGCATTGGCAGGCAGGTTCTTTACCATTAGCACCACCTAGGAAGCCCGAATACTCTGTCCATGGGATTCTCCAGGCAAGAATACTGGGGTGGGTTGCCATTTCCTTCTCCCAGGGATCTTACCAACCCAGGGATCGAACCCAGGTCTCCTGCATTGCAGGCAGCTTCTTTACCAACTGAGATGTGAGGGAAGCCCAAAGACTAGATTGATAGCCCCAGATAGACAATAGATCTGGTAGAATTTTTTTTACAGCCCACGAGAGAGTCCTACATGGTCACCAAATCATAGGTTTTCCTGGAAGATGTGACGACAATACCTGTGGAGGAGAAATTTCAACTTGGCCAGACTCTGCTGGGATGTAACCCAAGATGCTGAAGGACTGATGTTGAAGCTGAAGCTCCAATACTTTGGCCACCTGATGCGAAGAGCTGACTCATTGGAAAAGCTCCTGATGCTGGGAATGATTGAGGGCAGGAGGAGAAGGGGGCGACAGAGGATGAAATTGTTGGATGGCAAAACTGACTCTAGGACATGAGTTTGAGCACGCTCCAGGAGATGAAAGCCTGGCGGGCTGCACTCCATGAGGTCACAAAGAGTCGGACACAACTGAACGACTGAACAACAACAACCCAAGATACACATCTGTCAAACAGAAGTAGTAAGTAATAAACAGAGTGAAAAATCCTGACCAAGAGGACTTCCACTGACACAAAATTGTTCATGGTTTGGTGTTTGCTGCTACTGCTAAGTCGCTTCAGTCGTGTCCAACTCTGTGCGACCCCATAGATGGCAGCCCACCAGGCTCCTCTGTCCCTGGGATTCTCCAGGCAAGAATACTAGAGTGGGGTGCCATTGCCTTCTCCAATGCATGAAAGTGAAAAGTGAAAGTGAAGTTGTTCAGTCGTGCCTGACTCTTCGCGACCCCATGGACTGGAGCCTACCAGGCTCCTCCGTCCATGGGGTTTTCCAGGCAAGAGTACTGGAGTGGGTGCCATTGCCTTCTCCGGTTTGGTGTTTGAGACCTTATATTTCTTTAAATTTGAACTGGCATGTAACACCTGGAATGAACAGATGAATTTTTCAATCTGTAAAAAGACAAATGTTTTTTAAAAACATGGATATATTAATGCTAAGGAAACGATCTCAAAAAGCAGGTTGGAAAGAAGCTGTAGAAAACAAACTTGAAAACTTTCATGAAACAAGTAAAAGAAGCGTTCATCTGTAAAGAAATGTTACTGTGGAAGCTCAGATTATTTAGTGGACTTGAAGGATTTCCTGGATCCTTATCTGTTAAGAATTTTAGGAGAAGGAAAAGGAGGTGCCTTAGAACTCCTGATCTCAGAACCAGTCAGGCCTCCAGCTATTAGAGACTGTGAACTCTATGGGAGGAAGAAGTCGATAAGAGTGAGGCCAGAGGGTGGGAGAGCTGCCTGTGGTATTCAAAACATCTGATAAGAACTGTCTGCTAAGCAATGTATCAGCTTTTTACAGGCAAACAAAACCATGGTTCTGTGACTTGTTTGGAGGGAAGCAGGTAAATTGTAACTGCCAAGGTAGCCATCCACTGTTACTGAGGATGCCAAGGCAGGGGCACGAGAAGGGTCGGAAAGATACCAAGGTTTTATGTTCCACGAAGCTGTGGACCCAACCCCTCAAAGACTAGATTTAAGGCAAGAACAAACAACAGCAACCAGAGAAGATCCTGAACGGAGAATGTTTCTGGAACAATACTGTGCAATGTGGTGAATGAAAAATTTCCACCACTTTTTTGATGTTAATAGAGAATGACCGTTTTTTAGAAGGACAGTGGTAAAGAACCAGCCTGCCAGTGCAGGAGACATAAGAGACGTGGGTTCAATCCCTGGGTTGGGAAGATGCCCTGAAGGAGGGCATGACAACTCACTCCAGTATTCCTGCATGGAGAATTCTGTGGACAGAGGAGCCTGGTGGGTATAGTCCATGGAGTCACAAAGAATCAGACACAGCTGAGGCGACTTAGCACAGCACAGAAGGATGTATTCATAATTGTAGTTATTAATAAGTACAGTTATTTTTGGAGAACTTGGTGCCAGGCAGACTGCTGAGTCTTTACATGTGTTATCTCATTTCAGGTTCTTGACAACCCTTCAGTTCAGTTCAGTCGCTCAGTCGTGTCCGACTCTTTGAGACCCCATGCACTGCAGCACACCAGGCTTCCCTGTGCATCACCAACTCCCAGAGCTTACTCAAACTCATGTCCATTGAGTTGGTTTGAGCTTATTCAAACTCATGCAATCCAACCATCTCATCCTCTGTTGTCCCCTTCTCCTCCTGCCTTCAATCTTTCCCAGTATCAGGGTCTTTTCAAATGAGTCAGTTCTTCCCATCACGTGGCCAAATTATTGGAGTTTCAGCTTCAGCATCAGTCCTTCCAATGAATATTCAGGACTGATCTCCTTTAGGATGGACTGGTTGGATCTCCTTGCAGTCCAAGGGACTCTCAAGAGTCTTCTCCAACACCACAGTTCAAAAGCATCAATGCTTAGGTGCTCAGCTTTCTTTATAGTCCAACTCTTACATCCATACATGACTACTGGAAAAACCATAGCTTTGACTAGAGGGACTTTTATCAGTGAAAGGTTGTTGTTGAATCACACGAAGACACCGGGATTCTTGGCCCCCAGAGGAGAAGATTCGATCCGGGGCCAGAGAAGAGGCTTGATCACTCAGAGCTTTTGTGTAATAAAGTTTTATTAAAGTATAAAGGAGATAGAGAAAGCTTCTGACATAGGCATGAGAAGGGGGCAGAAAGAGTACCCCCTTGCTAGTGTTAGCAATGAAGTTATATACTCTCCAATGGATCCGAAGAATGTCTGGAGATTGTAAAGACCTCACCAGACCTACTCCCATAATTTACCTTTTAAGATAACAGAATTAGCCAGAAGGTTTAATCCAGAGACTATCCTTAATCCAGAGACTGTCCTCAGGCAGGATACATTATTGTTGTATAATCGTAAGGAATGTAGAGAAGGAAAAAAAGTTTGAGCTTTCTTCCTTGAGAATTCCAGACCCCTCTCTCCTTGGGGACCCCTAGACTCCTTATCAACCTGCCTAGGAAATGACTCTCTCAGTCAGCAAAGTAATGTCTCTGCTTTTTAATATGCTGTCTAAGTTGGTCATAGCTTTCCTTCCAAGGAGCAAGTGTCTTTTGATTTCATGGCTGCAGTCACCATCTGCAGTGATTTTGGAGCCCAAGAAAATAAAGTCTGTCACTGTTTCCATTGTTTCCCCATCTATTATCCATGAAGTGGTGGGACCGAATGCTATGATCTTAGTTTTCTGAATGTTGAGCTTTAAGCCAGGTTTTTCACTCTCTTCTTTCACTTTCATCAAAAGGCTCTTCAGTTTCTCTTCACTTTCTGCCATAAGGGTGGTGTCATCTGCATATCTGAGGTTATTGATATTTCTTCTGGCAATCTTGATTCCAGCTTGCGCTTCATCCAGCCTGGCATTTCACATGATGTACTCTGCATATAAGTTAAATAAGTGGGGTGACTATATACACCCTTGATGTACTACTTTCTCAATTTGGAATCAGTCTGTTGTTCCATGTCTGGTTCTAACTGTTGCTTCTTGACCTGCATACAGATTTCTCAGGAGGCAGGTAAGGTGGTCTGGTATGGTCATGACAACCCTAACCCTTTTATTTTTTTAACCTGGACCCTCAACTCTTAAAATCATCTCCAATGGTAGATAAGAAAACTGAGCCCTGTTTGGCTTTTTAAGGAACTTTAAGTGCTCTTCAAAACCCTAGGACTAGCAAGTGCTCAGGATGAGATTTGAATGCAGAATCTTTTTTTTTCTTCTTTCCTTTTTACTTTTTAAATTATGAAAGTATGATAACACATTTACAAAAAACTTGGAAAATACAGAACAAAGTTACATATAGTTTCACTGTATATTACATTACTTTTTAAGTAGATAAATTAAGATTTTTAGTTGGAGTTTCAATGTCAAACTCTCAATAATTAATAGATGGAATAGATGGGATAATAGAAGGATATAGTAGACCTGAAAAGCATTATGAACCATTTCAACATAATTAAAATTTATATAATTTTCACAAACCAGCAGGATACAAATTCTATTCAAGTTCCTATAGACTATAAACCAGGAGACACTGGAGCATATCCAAGGATGTAAAGCAAGGATCAAAAATTTCATGGTCTAAAGGTTGAATGTATAATCTTGAACTCTAGAACCTGGGTTCTGAACCCTTATGTGATGAGAACCCATCTTGAATGATTTAGTAGTTAAAGTTTGACTTGATGGGGAGAGGGAAGCACAGAGAGGGCATCCAGTTCCAGAATAAATAGGATCTGGTGACAGATGTTTTTGCAGTGTGCCTAATCTTTTATACAAATGGAGTTCTTGGCTACGATTGTGGAAAACCTATGGAAACCATGAGATCTTAGGAGTGAGTGGTGCTGGTATCATCAGGTGCCCTCATAAACTACTTCCCGAAAGGGAGCTGGTAGAAAAGTTCACAGTTCCCTTGGTACAGGGGCCCTACAGCTGGAAATGGGTGGGAAGAAGATATCTTAAAAGGAGCCACATAGTAAGTAGAAACACAGGGTGGTCCCTTGATCAGAGGATAAAAAAGGGGAATCACCTGATCAGATCTTTGTCCCCGGATGTTGCCTTGAGCAGAAGACAGCTCCCAGTCCCAGGTTACACAGGGCCAAAGAAATAGGGCCCCACTTGGAGGTCCAGCCCCATTCCTGAAGGAGCCTGTGGTGGGAAAAAAAGAGGCTGTAGAAGGAGATGAGTCATCTACAGAGGATGTCACAAAGTTGCCCAGTGTCCTGATCACATGCACTGCTCCTGCCAGTGTGGCCATGGGTCTGGCCAGCACAGCTCTTTTTAAGCATTTGGGAGTCTGTGACCCTGGAGGAAGCCAGAAGTATCAGAGTACCCTAGTTAACATTCTGCCCATTTCTCCAACTGCCACAAAGTGATACAAAGATTTTTGCACTGGGTTGAAAGAAGACACAGTGTCTCCTATGCATGCCTTGTGCTCAATAGTCTCTGTGTTCAGATTTTCCCTTTATCACTTTTTAGTTGATTGACCTTGACAAATAGCTTAGCCTCTGTGAGTCTGAATTTTCTCATCTATCTCATAATGGCCACATCACCAGATCGTTTTGAAGATTAAGGAATAATGCATAAAAAGCATTTAGCACAATGATTAACACATCATATAAGGGACCAATGAGTGGAATTAATGAAATAGTAAGGTATTAGAGAACAAAATGTTAGTTTATGAGTTGGTACAATATTTCGTATTTCATCAGAGGACAACTGAACTTTTTAATTTTTAATGCCTTGAGAAGCTCTTTGGGTTTAAAAGGTGGAAAAGTGAAGCACCTGGTGTGGATGTGCTGGGATTAGAGCAATTTTAAGATGTTTGCTATGCTACACTGTGGGCTTCCTTGGTGGCTTACACGGCAAAGAATCTGCCTGCAATGTGGGCAACCCATCTTCTATCCCTGGGTTGAAAAGATCCTCTGGAGAAGAGAATGGCAATCCACTCTAGTATTCTTGCCTAAAACATTCCATGGACTGAAGAGCCTGTGGTCCATGGGGTCACAGTCGGACGTGACTGAGTGACTGAATACACACACAACTGACTCACCATGCTGTACACCTAAAACTAATGCAACACTGCAAATCAACTATACTTCAGAAAAAAAATGAAGTAGAGATGAGTAGGAGAAGTGGAAGAATCCCAGAAGTCTGCAGAGAAATACAGAGGGATAATGGATATCCAGCTATACATCCTATGGGGGTATGAGAAAATTTTATTGAAATCTTGAAGTACAAGGACTTTGAGGATCTATAAACAAGTGTTTCTTCATTTGATCTTACCAAAAGGCCAAGAAGCAACAAGTGATACTTATATTACAATTATTATTAGTTTGATTCCAAACTTAGTCATCTTGGTGAATGGTTGGCAAAAATAATGATGAGTCATGAAGGGCTCAGTTATCTTTGTTCTCATTAAAGCACATGTGTTTTAGTGAAGGAAGATAAAGGAGGCTGAATAGCAGCTTCCCAAAGATGTCCAAATCCTATCCCCCAGGACCTGTGAATGAGATACACAGTAAAAGGGGACTTGCATGTGAAATTAAGTTAAACATTTTGAGATGAGGAGGCTGTCCTGGATTAATCTCCAACAACTTAGGATAGTTCTTACAAGAAGAAGACAGGCATGTCAAAGTCAGAGGGAGAAGATGTGAGAACAGAAGCAGAAGTCAGAGAGGAGATGAGGACAGAGGAAGGGACCATGAACCAGGGAAAGAAAGCAGGCTCTAAAACCTGGAAGAGGCAAGAGTTCTCCCATAGAACCTTGAGAAGGACTGAAGACTTGTAGATGCCTTGACCTTAGCCCAGTGAAACTGATTTTGGACTTTTGACCTCTAGAACAGTAAGCCAATACATTTTAGTTGTTTGAAGGCACTAATTTTAAAGTAATTTGTTACAGTGTGTGTGTTGGTCGCTCAATTGTGTCCGACTCTTTGTGACCCCATGGACTGTAGCCCATCAGGCTCCTCTGTCCATGGGATTCTTCAGGCAAGAATACTGGAGTGGGTTGACATTCCCTTCTCCAGGGGATCTTCCCAACCCAGGGATCAAATCCAGGTCTCCTGTGTTACAGGCAGATTCTTTACCATCTGAGCCACCAGGGAAGCCAAATTTGTTTCAGTACCCATAGGAGACTAATACAGAGTATTCGGGCAACAGTGGAAAAGCAGAGGGCAGTATGGTGTCTGTCCTGTGCCAAGTCCTCTGGGTCGGCCTCTGGGAAAGAGTTGTAGGTAGAAGATGAAGGAGCTGTCCTCATGAAGAGAGTTTGAGGGATGAGGGCAAAAGCAGTCATGCTTAGGGCTCTGGCTGAGAGAGTATGATACAGAGCAGGGCAAGTGAGGGCTAGCACTGCTCTTAGGCTAAGAGGGTGCTACCGGCAGATAGAGAAAAGCCTCAGAGTCCATGATTGGGGGGCGGGGAGTAGGGCTGGAGGAGACCGTGCCAGGAGAACCAGCAGTGTCACTGATAGGGTACAACTTGTTTGAAGAAATTTTAGACATCCCTGAAGACTCCTAGAAAGACTTGATGGACACTGATGGAAGGATGAGCTCTTAAAGGTGCAGGGAAAGCCAGACAATTTGAATTATTATCATTTCTGTTACTTCATCTATATGGCCTGGAGAAACTTGGAAAACATCAATTTTAGGACTCCTGATAAATATAGTCCAACTAATTCCCAAGATTTATCTGTAGCGTTTCCAGGATGAAGGCAGGATTCTTGTAGCAGGCATTTTACAGGTGGAATGCATTCAGAAACCACAAAAATTAAAGTTCTTGACCACTAGGTGGCCCCATCCCCATGGGCTGGAGAATTTGTTTGCTGCTACTGTTAAGTCGCTTCAGTCGTGTCTGACTCTGTGCGACCCTATGGACAGCAGCCCACCAGGCTCCTCCTTCCACAGGATTCTCTACGCAAGAATACTGGAGTGGGTTGCCATTTCCTTCTCCAAGTCCCAGTCTATGAGACAAAACCAAACAGGAACAGTTCACAGAATACCCAATCTGCACTCTTCAAAAACATCAAAGTCACGGGAGACAAGAAAAGTCTGAAAAGCCTCCACAGACCAGAGGTTGCAGAGGAGATGTGAAAACTAAGTGTAACTCGGCATCCTGGGGGGATCCTGAAACAAAGGAAGGAGTTAGGGAACAACAGGTAAAATCAGAAGATAGGGTGAGCGAGGGGGTAGGTCACAGAAACAGACTGACATTGCGTCCCGAGTTGTGACAAACACCAGTATAACACAAGATGCCCACAGGGAGAGGGGAGGCTGTGTGAGGGGCTCCTCAGGAACTCTCTGTATTGCCTTTGCAGCTTTGTGGTCAATCTACAATTACTCCAAAATAAAAAGTTTATTTAAAGAAAAATACTCCACCTAGTCCACCAGTTATAATCTAAAGGAGAAGACTGGGGGTGACTATGCCCCCTCACTGCCAGCAGCCTGTCCAGTGGCCTCCCCTAATCCCACCTGCTAGTACTCAACACTGAGGAGTGGAAGTCAGTCCTTACTTAGAAGACCTTTAGAAACACTACTGCTGGGCCCTGGAGATAAAACATATCCACCTTAATAATAACAATGAATCCCTTATGCAACACCTTACTCTGTGCCAGGCACTAGTCCAAGGGCACCTGACCTGGATTAATTCATTTAATCCTCAAAACAATAATAAGAAATAGGTACATACGTTGGCCATCGACATGTTTTTATTAACTCAGCTCCATATTTGATTCTGGAACTATTCATGGAAAGCAAGACACATGGAAGGGAAATTGCCAGTAAGCTAGTTAAGTGGGGTGTAGTCAGGGGTTGAATCCAACAACTTGGCTCCAGAGTCCGTGCTCTTAAACATTACTCTGGAGAATTTGTTTAGTGACCTCTAAAAACACAAGGGCTTGAAACACATCAAAATGATTTGCCTTTTCCATTGAAACATGTATAATATCATATAAGAAATGAATTGCCAGTCCAGGTTCGATGCAGGATACGGGATGCTTGGGGCTGGTGCACTGGGATGACCCAGAGGGATGGTACAGGGAGGGAGGTGGGAGGGGGTTCAGGATGGGGAGCACGTGTACACCCGTGGCGGATTCATGTTGATGTATGGCAAAACCAATACAATATTGTAAAGTAATTCGCCTCCAATTAAAATAAATAAATTTAAATTAAAAAAAAAAGAAAAAAAATGATTTGCCTTTTCAGTAACCTGGGCCAGGAAGATCCTCTGGAGAAGGAAATGGAAACTTACTCCAATATTCCTGCCTGGAGAATCCCTTGGACAGAGGAGCCTGGCAGATTACAGTCCATGGGGTCGCAAAGAGTTGGACACGACTTAAGGGACAGAGCACAAGCACAAACCTGGTTACTATAGACTCTGGCTACTTTTTCTTTTTTGTTTACAGAGTTATATAAATACAGGAGCTCCTTTTCTCACTTTCCTTTTTACTTACAAATGTCACCTGTACCATGAACTCGACTTTCTTGTCTATGAGATCAAATAGCTCTGTGTTACCCAGTAGGCTTGGAATGTGGACAAGAAAAGGGGAATGATACTGAAATTCATTTTTTTGAAGATTTAACTTTCTCTTTTAGATGGGAGAACAGAATATACAAGGACTTAACTCAGGTTTTCACTATATGTGTTGTTGGCGGTACCATATTCATGAGCCATTCATCTCTGCACCCAACAAATATTTGCTGAGGGTGTGTTCTGAGCAGAATCAATTTCTTAATCATTGCAGTGGGTTATATAACTTTTAAAAAGCCCACAGAGCTCCAACAGAAGAAAACCTTAACATTTTACAGAGGAGAATGGAGAGGTAAATTATTAAATATGACATATGGGGAATAAAGTATAGAATAGAAAGTGTCATCTATCTTCATGTATTTAGTCATCATGTTCATGCATTTATTTTCACATGCAATGCCTTGCCGCTTCCATTCCTTGCATTTATAATATTATCATACTGAGAAAATGTGTTTTAGGTCTAACAATGGAAAAAATGAAATACTGAAGCAGTCATTTTAAATTCAACCTTTGCATCTTCAAACATAAAGAGGAATGACAAGTATCTATATAAGATTGATCTGAAATACATTTGAAAGTCCAGGAAATGGGGGAAATGGGGAAACTTACAATGTCCTCCTAAAGCCCAGATAAAAATATGTGTAAATAAATATTTGTAGCAGGATACTATTTTTAATAGTATCCCTGGTGGCTCAGAGGTTAAAGCATATGCCTGCAATGTGGGAGAACTGGGTTCAATCCCTGGGTTGGGAAGATCCCCTGGAGAAGGAAATGGCAACCCACTCCAGTATTCTTGCCTGGAAAATCCCATAGACAGAGGAGCCTGGTGGGCTATACTCCACGGGGTAGCAAAGAGTCGGACAGGACTGAGCAACTTGACTTCACTATTTTTAATATATTGTTCGTATTTGAAAAATACTGATGTGTGATGTTGGGAAAGATTGAAGGCAGGAGGAGAAGGGGATGAAAGAGGATGAGATGGTTAGATGGCATCACTGACTCAATGGACATGAGTTTGGGTAAACTCCGGGAGTTGGTGATGGACAGGGAGGCCTGATGTGCTGTGATTCATGGGGTCGCAAAGAGTCGGACATGACTGAGCGACTGAACTGAACTTTCTCTGTATAAGTTGACTGTCCTTACAATCTTTGGGCAGAAGGTGTTTTGTTTCCTAAATTTATGTGCTGATATTTGAGATTACAATCTTCTCTTCATTGTTTTCTATTACTGTCCATCTGTGAGAGGCCTGTCTTCTACTTTGTCTCCTTTTATTCCTGATCTCCATTTACTCTCTCCTTTACCGTTACACTTATTCTAATGTGTTTCATCTGTGTCCTCAGCTACACATGCATGTGTGAATGTAGCTTTGCTTTGTGTATATAGTTTAAATGTCCTATGTGAAAGAATTTCTTATTTCTTCACCTACACAATTTTGTTCAGAATGGCTCTACCAATAGAGAGAGGGAAGAAAAATCACCAGATAAGCTTAAAGACTCTAAAAGCAGAAAGATTGGATGGGGAATCGGGGAGATGCTGTGTATATGTACAAATTTGCAACTAGAAAATGAATAGGTTCTAGAGATCTAATGCACTGCCCACTGATTGTATTCAAAAATACTAGATCTTAAATATCCTCATCATAAAAAAGAAATGATTGAGACTTCCTGATGGTCCAGTGGTTAAGAATATGCCTTCCAGTGTAGGGGACTCAAGTTCAATCCCTGGTCAGGGAACTGAGATCCCATATGCTACCAGGCAACTAAGCCCATGTGCTACAACTAGAAAGTCAATGCACTGAGATGAAGATCCCATGTGTCACAACTAAGATGTGATGCAACCAAATTAATTAATTAAAAATTAATATGTTAAAAAAGGAAGTGGTACTATTTTACTTAAAAAACGAAATGATAATCATGTGACATGATAGAGGTGCTGACTAAGCTATGATGATACACAAAAATGTATCAAGTCAACAAGCGTATGCCTTAAGCTTACACAATGATTTCTGTCCATTATATCTCAATTAAAAATAAATAAATAAAATAAAACGGAAAAGATCAGTGCCGTCTTCCTTTACCAGAGACTGGTAAAAAGTAAGACCCTCAGCTGGGCCCTGCCATTGCATGGTGTAGGAGGGGCAGACAACCTCTATAGGAGGTAAATGTAGACAGAGCACCCTGAGACACCAACATAGTTTCACTCCTAGCGTAACACGGGGTACAGCCATTGATTTTCAGTGTACTGGTCAGTAACCCAGAGAGGAAGGGCTTTGATCTCACCAAGTCTTGTGTCTCCAGAGAAGAACAACGGAAGTAGCAAAGAGAGATTATATGTATCAGATCTAGCCAGGCTTCTAGCCCATTGCTCATATAGTCATGACAAAGAGAGTACAGTGGTGACCTGCACAGACCCACCACCTGATTAAAATGCACATCTTGGCAGCAGCTGCTAAAATAGACTGACAATAATGACCAAGACCAGATGTTTCACCCTTATTTTTTGACATTACATAAACACCCTAGAATGTTGACATTTACTGCAGGAGTGGAGGAGGCCATTCAATGGACTGAGGTTTTCTGCTTTAGATTTTGTAACTGCAGGAGATGGTCTGTGAGCAGCGGTGAAATCATGTGTGATAGAACAAATAGAAGAAAATTTCCTTGAATTGCATCTGAGCCAACCTTTTAAAAAATAGCACAGGATTATAGCACCTGAAAGAAGAATTATATGTAAACTTCAGAGTAAAGTCATAATCTTAATCCTCAAGCAACTTTATTGAACTTATTAGCCATAATAGTTTTTTTAATGGTTCTTTTGGATTTTCTAAATACATGATTTTGTCATCTTCTATGAATTTTACTAATTTTTTTCCAATATGGTGACTTTTCTTTCCTTTACCTGACTAACTGCCCTGGCCAGAACCTTCAGATTGAATAGAAGTGGTAAGAGTCAACATTCTTGTGTCATCTTAGTAGGAAAGATATTACTCTGTCACAATTAAGTACGGTGTTACCTGTGTCTCTTTCATAGATGTCCATTTGAGTCCTTCCTTCCTTCAGGTTAAGGAAGTCTACTCCTATTCCTAATATCTTGTGTGTTTTTATCATGAAAAGGTGCTGGATTTTCTTCAAATACCATTTCTGCATCAATTAATACAGTGTATTACGTCGATTGATTTTAGGAGGGAATGTTGAACCACCTTGCATTTCTAAGATAGCTCTCACCAGTCCTGGTATATAATCCTTTTTATATTGCTAGACTTGGGATCTTACTTGTGGTAGGCTATGTATAATGGCTTTCCAAAAGATACATGGTGTGCTGCAGTCCATGGGGTCACAAAGAGTCAGACACGACTGAGTGACTGAACTGAACTGAACTGAATTGAAAAGATACACATATCATAATTCCTGGGTGGAATCTGTGACTGTTACCTTACATGGCAAAGATTTTGAAAATGTGATTAAATTAAGGGGAGATTATCCTGGACTATCTAGACAGGCCCCATATGCAATCACAGGTGTCCTTTAAGGTAGTTGCTGTCGTTTAGTTGATAAGCCATGTCCAGCTCTTTACAACTCCATGGACTGTAGCCCACCAGGCTCCTCTCTCCATGGGATTTCCCAGGCAAGAATATTGGAGTGGGGTGCCATTTCCTCCTCCAGGGCATCTTCCTGACTGAGGCATCAAACCTGTGTCTCCCTTAAGCCACCTTGGGAAGTCCCTTTAAGAGGGTGGCAGAAGGAAATTAAAGATAGAATAAGAGAAGGCAATGTGACCATGGAGAAAGAGGTTGGAGTGACAACAGCCACGTTCCTTGGCTTTCAGCACTCCAAAAGAATAAATTTCTGTTGTTTTAAAGCAGCAAATCTGGGTAATTTGTTACAGTAGCAAGAGAAAACCAACATATCAGTATTTTGTTGAAGACTGTTGCATGACTATTCATGAGGAATACTGATCTCTAGTTTCCTTGTGATATCTTTGTCTGGCTTTGGTATCAGAGTGAAACTGGCTGCATAGAATAAGTTGGGAAATGATCCCTCCTTTGCTACTTTTTTGAAACATTTTTTGGGGAACTAGTTTTAATTCTGTTTTTACATATATCTGCATTCCTAAAGCTTATTTGAAATCCAGAAATTTTATCTGTCTGTTTCATGATGTTGACTGCTCTGGATCAAATTTTCCTGAAAAGATTCGTGTCTATTACTTTGGGACAGTTTTCTTGAATAATATATCTTCAAATACATGTTATGTTATTAAAGTTTTATTTTAGATGGGAATTTCAATGATATGTGTATTGCCTGACTATTGTCCTTTTTCTTTATTTTTCTCTCATCATTTTAACTCTTCATTTTATTTCATTTTGTGGGCTCACCTTATTTTTTATCTTCTGGGCTTCCCAGGTCGCTCAATGGTAGAAGAATCTGCCTGCCACTGCAGGAGGCATCAGTTCATTGTCTGTATCATTGGGAAGACCCCCTGGAGAAGGAAATGGCAACTCACTCCATTGTTCTTGCCTGGAGAATCCCATGGACTGAGAAAACTGGTGGGCTACCATCCATGGGGTAGCAAAGAGTCAGACGACTGAGCAACTGAGCACATATATATGCTCCTTATGTATTTTCAGCAGTACCTATTTTCTCTTGTGCTTCTTCCAACTCATTTTTTTTTTTTTTTTTTGGTCCACACTGTGAGGCATATGGGATCTTAGTTCCCTGACCAGAGATTGAACCTGCACCCCCTGCGGTGGAAGTGTGGAGTCTTAACCACTGCACCTCCAGGGAAGGTCCACTTCCAACTCACTTTTGTTCTGTGAATGACTTAATATTTTCTCTTATTTCTCCCTGCTTATATTTTATTTCTAGTTCCTCACTAAATCTTTGTTGAACTGCTTGATCTCTGCTCCTTATTCTTAATTCATAGAGGCAACCACTAACTTAGACTTTTCTTATTTATATTATCTGGTGATAATTTAAATTTCTTCCTTGGTGACATAATTTTAGTGAGTGTCCCTAATTTGTCAGTTGATTTTTTCCCTGTTTTTTTCTTCTTCTCCTTTCCCTCCTTCTCCTTCTAATATCTTTAAGTGGATCCTGAACAGATTTCCTTTTTAAAATTTATCAAGCATGTCATTTATGAAACAGGTCATTTCATCTAGCTATTTGCAGGAATTTGGGAGAGCGCAGAAGAACCTACACTTTGTGGAAGGACCTACACTTTGTGGAAGAACCTAGGCTTTGCGGAAGGACCTAGGCTTTGTGGCAGAATAGCTGGATAGACAACCACAAAGTTCAACTGTTTAGCAAGGGAAAATCTTTCTTCCACTATTATGGAGACAAACTGCTTCATTGAGAACCAAACTAAGTGCCTACAGTTGATGCGTTGCTCCCCAGGTGGCACTAGTGGTAAAGAGCCTGCCTGCCGGTGTAGGAGATGTAAGAGACACTGGTTTGGTCCCTGGATTGGGAAGATACCTTGGAGGGGGAAATGGCAACCCACTCCAGTATTCTTGCCTGGGAAATCCTGTAGACAGAAGAGCCTGGCGATCTACAGTCCATGGGGTCACAAAGAGTTGGACACGGCCGAGCACACACGTAACATTCCTCCTACTGTTGTAGACTGGGATATAAGATTTTGTACTTAATGTGTACACTTTTGCTTCGGCATATGTACTTTTACTCTGGATCTTCCAAGTTATACAGTTACAGCAGCCCCCTCAACCTGCACTTTTTTGTGGGCATTTTTCTGCTTGACCCTTATTGCTTTTGAAAGCCCTTTCACCTATTTTCTGGTTTGGAGTTTCAACTCTCTTCTAATTTTGCCAAAAGCAACTTCAGTGTTTATATTTCTCTTTTTCCTTACTGCTTTTGGATGATTTCCATAAAGAGAAGGGAGAAATGCCAGCTTTGGAAACAAGAAAGGTCTAGCTTAAATTTGAACACTTTTTTATCCCCCCTTTTTTTTTTTAACTCTTGCCTTCTCTTTACATTCTTCTTTTTTTAACTTCTTATTTTATATTGGAGTGTAGCCAATTAACAATGTTGTGATAGTTTCAGGTGGACAGTAAAGGGACTCAGCCACACATATACACATATCCATTCTCCCCCAAATTCTCCTCTCATCCAGGCTATCGCATAACATTAAACAGAGTTCCCTGTGCTACACAGTAGTCCTTGTTGGATATCCATTTAAAATAAAGCAGTGTGTATGTCAATCTTAAACTCCCTAAATATCCTTTCCTCCCATCTTTCCCCCGTGGTAACTGTAGATTTGTTCTCTAAGCCTGTGGGTCTGTTTTGTAAACAAGCTCATCTATTTCATTTCTTTATAGGTTTCACATATAAGGGATTTCATATGATATTTCTCCTTCTCTGTCTGGCCTACTTCACCCTGTATGACAATCTCTAGGTCCATTCACGTTGCTACGAATGGCATTATTTCATTCTTTTTAATGGCTGCGTAACAGTCTCTTGTATATATGTTACATTCTTCTTTTGTAGTTTCTCGTTTGCTCAGTTTCATCTGAATGAATTACAATTAAATTTTCATCTCTACCCTGGTTTCTGTCCTTCTGATTATCTTCTCCTTTTCCTATTGTTAACTTCACATGGGTATTCCTCAGGAACTCATATTATCATTGTCCTCTATACTTTGATGGAGCTTCCCTGGTGACTCAGCTGGTAAAGAATCCTCCTGCGATGCGGGAGACCTGAGTTCGATTCCTGGGTTGAGAAGATCCCCTGGAGAAGGGAAAGGCTAGCCACTCCAGTATTCTGGCCTGGAGAATTCCATGGACTATATAGTCCATGGGGTCCCAAAGAGTCAGACACCACTGAGCCACTTTCACTTTCACTTTCTTCCACTTTCATACTTTGATGTTCTGATCTTGGTCAATGGCATCAGAGTTCTTCCTCTTAAGCAATGTAGTTGAAAATTTTAGAATCATATTTGTACTTTATTTTGTCCATCCTGTGTTCAAAGTACCTCCAATCTAATCTTCTTTTTACTTCTGCTGATATCACTTTGCTTTGGACCCTACACCTGGATTCTGCAGACTGCTATTCTTGGCTGTCTTGGGTGCATGTTTAGTTGCTTCTGCCATGTCCAACTCTTTGTGACTCATGAACTGTAGCCTGCCAGGCACCTCTGTCTATGGAATTGTCCAGAAGAATACTGGAGTGGGTTTCCATGCCCTCCTCTAAGGAAAATCTTTCTGACCCAGGGATCAAACCCATGTCTCTTACATCTACCTGCACTGGCAGGTGGGTTCTTTGCCACTAGCACCACCTGGGAAGCCCCTTGGTTGTCTTATCCATCGTCAATTCAGCTACTCACTGTCCAGAGTTAACATCCTTAAATACATCCTGTTATGGTATTCCTTTCCTCAAAACTCTCCATGGTTCACCAATATAAATGGAATAATCTCTTTAACCTTCTGTAAATTGACATCTGAACTCTCTACCAACATAAAATTAGTTGTTGTTTCTTAAGACCATTCTTCATCATTATCATAACTGTGTTTATCTTTGTTCCTTTACCCGGTAAGTATACTTCTTCATCTTAATTTGCTAATGTTTTGGCTGTTTTCCAAGACATTATGCTTAATAAAGCCCTTTCAAAATATCCATTTGCAAATAATCTCTCCTTTCCCACACTCTTATAAAATTTTTTAACCTATTTGTTACACACATCATTTTATGCTATGCCTGTATTTGCCTTTTGCATTACTCTGAGCTCCCGAAGTACAGGAGCCATGCCTTCTCAGCTTATATTATTCACATCATATAACATAGGTGATGCATAGTGGACGTTGTTCCTTCATATGAATTTAAACAATGAATGTTAATGGGCTTCCCAGGTGGTGCTAGTGGTAAAGAACCCACCCGCCAATGCAAGAGACGTAAGAGACGCAGGTTCAATCCCTGGGTTGGGAAGATCCCCTGGAGAAGGGCATGACAACCCATTCCAGTATTCTTGCCTGGAGAATCTCATGGACAGAGGAGCCTGGAGGGCTAGAGTCTCTAAGGTCGCAAAGAGTTAGACACAACTGAAGTTTTGGAGCACACGGACACATGCACACAAGATATGCTAACAGATATGTGTCTAATGGATGGAGATCTCTCTCTCTCTCTCTCTCTCTCACACACACACACACACAGCTTCCATCAGGCTTGCATTGAGCCAAAGAGCTGCAAAGTCCCTTCCTGAAAGGAGGACAATTGACACCACCAATCCAGGTCTGGTGGTCTGAGGTGATGGCTGGAATTATGTGAAACTGGTAAAAATCTAGGGAGAAAATATTTCAGCTTCAGCCCATCCTGAAGTCTCCTCTGAACTGGTCTTAGCAGTAGAAAATCTCCATTTCCACAGGGGTGAACCGTGTCTCTGGGCGGCTGACAGGGAAAAAGTTTCTTGTGGCTGAGAAGACAATGGTGGGGGAAGCAGAACAGAGCAGGGGAGTTAAGCCTTTAACTTTCTTTCTGCCTTAAAAGTTTGATGAGGTAAACTTACCTTTATGATCACACCGACATTTTGCAGTATTTTATCCAAACCAAAGTCCAGGTTTTTGTTGCTTATCTTGTTTTGTGAGGAATTCTGCCTTCTTTGGAGGTTCATCAGCTCAAATTGTAGCAATTGATTATTAAATGACATGTTTTGTTCTATTATAATTTTTAGATTTTTAATTTCTCTTGAGTTTTCTAAGATGTTAATGAGAGGCATAGTATCTATGTATTTTGGGCTTTATTCTTTACTTCATTACCTTAATGTCAATTCAATACATTGTTCTTGCTCTTAACTCACCCAGTGTTGATGGCTTGATCAAGTCTCTTAATCTATTTGAAGGAAAGTTGCCTCATGTGTTTAGGTAGATACAAAACTACTTGTTTCAAGTTTTAAGACTCTCTAAAGCTGGTGGAGATCTGATGCTGGGAAATATTGAGGGTAGGAGGAAAAGGGGGCAATGGAGGATGAGATGGTTAGATGGCTTCATGGACTCAATGGACATGAGTTTGAAATGAGCAAATGTCTATGACATGGACATGAGCAAACTCCAGGAGATAGTGAAGGACAGGGAAGCCTGGCTTGCTACAGTCCAGTGGTCACAAAGAGTTGGACATGACTGAGCAACTGAACAACAAAAAACCCAGTGGGTCATAAAAAAAGCACTGAATTAGTTGGAAAAAGTTTGTTCTCTCTGGTCTATTTAATCTTGACTTATTTAGACCCATGATAATAAAATATCTCCTTTAATTGAATATGTAAGTAACAAATGAATAATGCTAATAACTTTAATAATTGCTCATCACTATACCAGAAAGTTGCATCAAAACCAATCTTTATTGTCAAATTTTTGAAGTTAAAATATTTTAGTATCAAAGTGGTATTTTCAGAAGGTATTTTGTGTTGCTGTATGTGAGCATGTTGGCTTTATAAAATACTATGATAAAGGTCAAGACTTCAAAGATTTGGATTTAATAACCATATCTGTATACTTTTGTTTTTTATTTTTTCACACATAATCTCAAAGTCTTGAATATCATAAAATTCTCATGTCATTGACAATAACAATTTTATGGGATACAAAATTAAAAGCAAGTTGACCAAATTCCCTATATTATTCATGGAGTAACATAAACTTAGAGAAATATAGAATTTAATCCCATAGCCAGATCATACTTCACTTAAAACCCCTGGGAAAAATATGTGTGAATTATCTGATTATCAGATATAAGAAAGGGTAATAAATTTAGAGTCTCGTTTGCTTAACATTTAAATAGAAACCAATTTAATTCAGTGGGTACCTGCTGAGAATATATACAGGCTATCTAAGCAGTATAAAGATGAGAAAGTACTCAGAGTCTGATTAACATGCTGATACAAAATATTTTAATTCACGTTACCTAAATCAAATTACAAAGCTACTTATATTTATAAAGTATATGTAAATACACTTATGTATAAAAGCTATATTGTATTATGTCATATCTTACCTCCATCATGGAAGGTAGTACTATAGACTTATTTTTATTTGCTACTAGAGACCTGGATTAACACTGAAGAAACTCAAATGATACAAAGATAACTAAGGATTTGACATTTAAAAACTGTTCAGTAGATTGCCTTGAAATCCTAAGAAACAATAATAGCATGCATTCTTTCATAAAGAAATCAAAATTGAGTGAAATGAGAGAAAAAAGTCAGTTGTTTACCTAAGAATAATGTCCTGAAAATCTTAACCCAGGACTTTTCCTTCCACCAGACTCAGGAAATACTAAAAATCTCATCCGGGGCACATGGATGTCTTTATCATTCCTTTTCTCTGAATGAAATAAACTTCTATTTTGCCTTAATTTATTACCTAAATCCTAATCTACTGTTATAAGTTCTTTGTAGCAATCTTTTATTAATGAAAATTAAAAATCCTAACCAGAAGTTGTGCTTAACTAGATGTTTACTGCCTTGCTAAAGATATAAGTCAAGGGAGTATCTATTATAGGGAGCATTTATTTGGGACCTGTTTCACATGGCCAGGATCTGAATCACTGTAACTGCGATCTAAATCCATTGTGAACCCTTTGGGTTCTAGCACTAAACAGTTTTATGGTGTTTCTCATCATTTGGACTGCTTCTTTGACAGTCTACATTGCAACCTGCCACTTTCTTTTGAGTTTTGCTAACCTTAATTCACAGACCTTGTTGGCAGAAAAGTTACTAAGAAGCCTTCCTCAGAGATGATTACAAAATGTGATTACTGTGTATATTTAGCTTCTGGATGGTACAACAGATTTTCTAATATTGTTCAGTTTTCTCAGTGAACAAAACTGTGCAAATCTTATATCTTTTTGTCTGCTTTTGATTTGATCTTTCAAGTACAGGTACTCTTTTGTATGCCTCATACTCTTTGGGGAGGTGGGGGGTAGTTATCTCCTACTATATTTCAGATAGTCAAAGAATTTTTAATCACAACTTTTATTTTTCTCATAAAAGTTTATGAATTGAAGATGAAAGCCGGCTTAGTAACCTGGAAAAGGATTTTATTTCATTCAATGGGATCTGTTTGATAGCACTCATGAAGTGACTTTTTATATTTGAAATGATCCCTTGGGTACTACTATGGAGTGGTTTATAGACTAGAACATTTCATCATATGAAATATATATACTTGTATAAAATATAAATGATTGCATTTTGTGTATGTATATACACGCACACAGAATTTTGAATTGAGTGCATTTATATTGTAAGCTTTTAAAGGACAATAGATGCTAAACAAGTCAGTTTGATTTGTGTAACATTAGGTTGTAGGCAGATGAATTATGATTTTAAAGATTCAATCTATAAAAAAAGGCTGTATATATATATGTATTAATATAACTGAATCACTTTGCTGTTCAGCAGAAATTAACACATTATAAATCAGCTATACTTCAATAAAAAAGAAAATAAATAATAAACTTTTAAGACTAGAGTTAAAAAAAAGATTTAAGTAATCAACATTTATTGATTTTATTATGTAGAAGATACTAGAATGAATAAGAGACAGTTTTTATCTTCAAGGAATTATTGAAGGGCATTGTGTAAGTAGAGTTAACAGAAGGTGGGTGGAGAAATGTGAGTACCAAAGGATAAATAATACAGCTTAGTATTTAAAGGGGAAAGGAAAGAGAAGTCGTTTAGTCCTTTCCGAGTCTTTGCGACCCCATGGGCTACAGCCTACCAGGTTCCTCCATCCATGGAATTTTCCAAGCAAGAGTACTGGAGGGGGTTGCCATTTCCTTCTCCAGGGGATCTTCCTGTCCCAGGGATTGAATCCAGGTCTCCTGCATGGGAGGCAGACGCTTTACCATCTGAACCACCAGGGAAGTGCAAAGGGAAAACTACCTCCAGTTAGAGCATCGGGAGACTTACAGGAGGACACAGCCTTTTGGAATGAGCCCTACAGAGGACGGGAGGGGACAGACACAGTACAGCACGTGTTCTCATTTCACTGTCATGACTACATTTCTTTTCCCCTGGTCCTCCTCCCAGGCTTCTTTCTCTTTACCTACTAAGAGGACACAGGTGAGTTTGAGACCTCTTGTTTCTTTAACACAGTGGAGTATTAATGTGGGCTGAAGATGAGCTGGTTGGAGTAGAAATAAAAATTACCAGAATCTTCCACTTGTAATTCTGTCTCTGTCTTCTCCTTGCTGTTCCTGTTCCTATGATTCATTCTTAATTACATGAGCCATAGTTTGCTCACCACTGTAAACCCAGAGCCTGCACGTAGCAGGCATTCAGTAAATATTTGCCGAGTGACTGAACAAATAGAAAGATGGAGGAAAGGAAGGGAGGAAGCATTGTAATTTCTTCATTTGACTTTGCTAAAGTTTGACTTACCTTTAAAGTTTACTATTTACCGTTCTGTAAATGATTTGTAAAATAATTAAAGTGTTGGCAAGTGAAGATGATAACATGATTTCCTTATAGATGAGGGGTGCATAAAGCACAGAGAAAACAGTAAACAATGATCTTCTACTATCATAAAAACACAGACCTATATCCTAGTGGAGTCTACAGATTGATCTTATCGAATGAATAAAATATTTTTCTGTTGATTCCAAAGGGAGAAAAAATAAGGAAAGAATAAGGAGAGAAGATGTTGAGTATAAAATACACTCAAAACAGATTAAAAACTTAAACGTAAGGCCAGAAACTACAAAACTCTTAGAGAAAAACAGAGGCAGTACACTCTTTGACATAAATCACAGCAAGATCCTCTTTGATCCACCTCCTAGAGTAACAGAAATAAAAACAAAAATAAACAAATGGGACCTAATGAAACTTAAAAGATTTTGCACAGCAAAGGAAACAATAAACACAATTAAAAGACTATCTTCAGAATGAGAGAAAATAATTGCAAACAAAACAACTGACAAAGGATTAGTCTCCAAAACTTATAAGCAGCTCATACAGCTCAATATCAGAAAAACAGCCTCCCCCTAAAGTGGGAAGAAGATATAAATGGCTATTTCTGCAATGAAGACACACAGATGGCCAATAAACACATGAAAAGATGCTCAGCATTACTAATTATTCCCTGCTGTCACTTCAGTCGTGTCCAACTCTGTGTGACCCCAGAGACGGCAGCCCACCAGGCTACCCTGTCCCTGGGATTCTCCAGGCAACAACACTGGAGTGGGTTGCCATTTCCTTCTCCAATGCATGAAAGTGAAAAGTGAAAGTGAAGTTGCTCAGTCGTGTCCAACTCTTCTCGACCCCATGGATTGCAGCCTACCAGGCTCCTCCGTCCATGGGATTTTCCAGGCAAGAGTACTGGAGTGGGGTGCCATTGCCTTCTCCAAATAATTAGAGAAATGCAAATCAAAAGTACAATGAGGTATCACCTCACACCAGTCAGAATGGCCATGATCAAAAAGTCTACAAACAATAAATGCTAGAGAGGATGTGAAGAAAAGGGAACCCTCCTACACTGTTGGGGGGAATGTAAACCGATGCAGCCGCAATGGAAAACAGTATGGAGATGCTTTAAAAAACTAGAAATAAATCTACCATATGACCCAGCAACCCCACTACTGCACATATACCTTGAGAAAACAATTCTAAAAGACACACGTATCCCAGTGTTTATGGCAACACTATTTACAATAGCCAGGACATGGATGCAACCTAAGTGTCCATCTACAGATGAATAGACAAAGAAGATGTGGTACATATATGCAATGGACTATTACTCAACATAAAAAAGAACAAATTTGAGTCAGTTCTAGAGAGGTGGATGAACCTAGAGCCTGTTATGTAGAGTGAAGTAAGTCAGAAAGAGAAAAGCAAATATCGTATACATATGGAATGTGAAAAAACAGTATTGATGAAACTATTTTCAGGGAAGGAATGGAGACGCAGATATAGAGAACAGACTTGTGGACTCAGTGGGGAAAAGAGAGCGGGACGAATGGAGAGACAACTACACACGATCATGTGTGAAATAGATAGCTGCTGGGAAGTTGCTACATTTAACAGGCAGCCCAGGCCGGTGCTCTTTGACGACCTAGAAGGGTTGGATGGGCGAAGGGGAGAGAGGCTCAAGACGGAGGGTGTATGTGTATCACTATGACTGATTTGTGTTGTTGTATAGCAGAAACCAACACAAAATTTTAAAGCCATTTTCCTCCAATTAAAACACAAATTAAAAAATTAGATTTTGCTAAGTTCCATGGATATTTGAAATTAAAAGATAATACTTGAACTCAGGTCATTGTCTATTAAAGATGAGAAGAGTGTGTGTAACACACATTAACAACAGAAATGTGTTCCTTAGTCTTCTCAGTGTGTCTACATTTATAGACAGACCCCCTCAAAATCCTCCCCTTTTAAACATTTTCCAGTTATAAATGACTTTGGCTTTTTATACTTCAGCTCCATAGAACGTATTTATCTCTCCTTAGAATGTTTCTATAAGAATATTTTTAATTTATACTACTAAAATGCAACATAATTTTTCACTCCTTTCACCTTATTTATTGGAATTCCTTTGCATATATAATAGTGTGTATAGTTATGTTGGTGAATCTACTAAACAAGGTATATTTAATGAAGCTTTGCTTCTACTCCTGTTTCCTCTGCTCTAATCTCTTCTTCCTTCTACAGGATACTGCATTTAAATCTTTAAAAATAGTTTATGTGCTTGTTTTTAAAATAGCACATACATATGTATTTATAATACACATTATAAATGTATATAATGTGTTTACAATACATATTATAATAATACATAATGTCTTATCTCCATTCTTAGATAAGTTATAGCTTATACACAGTTTTCTCTACTTTACTTTTTCATTTAATGTTACACTTTAGTGATAATTCTATAGTAAATATAGCACATTAAACAAATGATTAGAGGAAAAGCCAAGTTACATTTCAAAGAAAATTGGAATTACTTGTGGACTTTTGAAAAATATGGCAACTAATGTTACTGGATGCAAAACAGTTGTTTATTAAATAACCAAATCATTTGTTTGGTAATCAGAAAGTAATGTTTTAAGCATTAATATCCTAACATAGTTTGTTTCATACATGTGTATGCATTCATACATACACACATTTGCTTTGGTGAGCTTTTGTTACATTTTATAAAATTGGTAAGAATTTTGCCTTGATGTGTAATGCATTAGTTGTAATTTTTCCTCAGACATATTTTTCAGATTACTGTTATCACACAGAATGTCTGATTTCCAGAAAGGGATTACTGATACATGTATTTTATTTCTTTATCTTAATTCACTAGTATGTTATGATCTTACTACCAAACAGTAGATGGCACTCTAAGAATGCACTTGTGCGTGTGTGCTAAGTCACTTTCATCGAGTCCAACTCTGCCACCCTATGGACCATACCTAGCCTGCCAGGCTCCTTTGTCCATGGGATTCTCCAGACAAGAATATTGGAGTGGGTTGCCATTCCCTTCTCCAGGGGCTGTTCCCCACCTAGGGATCAAACCTGGTCTCCTGCATTGCCAGGTGGGTTCTTTAGCACTGGCACCAACCTGGGAACCCCATAAGTATGTACTCATTAGAAACCAAATCAATTTCTGCTAATTTACAATTTATATTGTAATATTTGAGGTTGTTTACCTAATGTTCGAAAAGGAATGGACTGTTGCCTGAGGTCTAGAAATATATTTCTCGTATATTAAGAATTTTTACTAAAAATTTATTTGAAATACTATCAGTTGTAACTGCTAAGGGCTTTTGTGTAGATAAAGCTATTCCTTATTTTGTGTAGATAAAGCTATTCCTGAGTTTGTATAGGTAAAACTGTTCCTTATTTTGTGTAGATAAAGTTGACATAGGGACCTTTGTTGGCACAATAATGCCTCTGCTTTTCAATACACTGTCTAGCTTTGTCACTGCTTTCCTGCCAAGAAGCAGCTGTCTTCTGCTTTCACACCTGCAGTCACCATCCACAGTGATTTTGAAGCCCAAGAAGAGGAAATTTGTCACTACCTCTACCTTTTCCCCTTTTATTTAGCATGCAGTAATGGGACTGGACACCATAATCTTAGTTTTTTTTTAAAAATATTTAGTCTTCAGCTGGCTCTTTAACTCTGTTCCTTCACCCTCATCAAGAGGCTCTTTAGTTCCTCTTTGTTTTCTGCCGTTAGAGTGGCGTCATCTGTATGGTCAAGGCTATGGTCTTCCCAGTGGTCATGTACAGTTGTGAGAGCTGGACCGTAAAGAAGGCAGAGTGCCAAAGAATTGATGCCAAAAGTCCTGAAAGTCTCTTGGACAGCAAGGAGATCAAACCAGTCCATCTTAAGGGAGATCAACCCTGAATATTCACTGGAAAGACTGATGCTGAAGCCGAAGCTCCAGTATTGGCCATCTGATGAGAACAGCCAACTCATTGGGAAAGTCCCTGATGCTGGGAAGGATCGAGGGCAGGAGGAGAAGAGGGTGTCAAAGGATGAGCTGGCTGGATGGCATCACTGATGCAATGGACATAAACTTGGGCAAACTCTGGGAGATGGTGAAGGACAGGGAGCCCTGCACACTGCAGTCCGTGAGGTCACAAAGAGTCAGACAGGACTAGGCAACTGAACAACAACAAGTTGATATAGATACGATTATACTCACTTCCTTATCTACACTCACTTCCTCACTGATATCATCTAGGTTTACAGTTTTAAATATAAGAAAAATGTCCACATTTTAAATGGAGTTCAAAAGATTCCATTGTGTAAAAAAAATCACGTCATCAGTTTAAGGCTAACTGAAGCAACCGAGTAGATGGCGCTAGTGGTAATTAATCCCCCTGCAATGCAGGAGACGCAAGAGATTCGAGTTTGGTCCCTACATTGGGTAGATCCCCCGGAGGAGGACATGGCAACCCACTCCAGTATTCTTGCCTGAAAAATTCCATGAACAAAGGAGCCTGGCAGGTTGCAGGTGGTGGGGTTGCAAAGAGTCAAACATGACTGAACCTGCCCGGGGGCAAGTAGGTAACTGAGTAATGGTTGTTAATCAAGTTATAATTAAATTCCCCAAAATCATGGAATGTGTTGTTGTGGGTCATCCAAATTTCATGACCATCTCTTTGGTGACAATGTTCAAATTAACATCTCCAGCCTGGACCTCCTCTCTGAATTCTATATTCAGCTGTTTATCTGGAAATTCTACTTTGATGTCAAATAAAAATCTCAAATGTGCCCAATTTTTTTCCCCATCTCCAAATCTCCTCCACCATAGTCTGATTTATCTGTTGATGGCAGCTCCATAACCTTTCAGTTGATCAGGCTAAAACATTGAAAGTATTCTTGTCAATTCCAATCTGTCAGGAAGTCCCGTTGACTTCTCTAACTTCAACATTCGCCCAGAAACTGACCTTCTCTCACCGATTTCTGCTGTTACTGAATTGGTTTGATCCATTATCATCTCTCACAAGAATTACTACAATAGCCTTCCAACCCGTCTCTCAGCCTCCACTCCCATTGCATTATTTTTTTAAAACTCTTGCATGTTCTGTGCAAAAGCATTTGAAGACACAGTTGCCAAATTGCTATATATTTATTTATTTGGCTGTGCTGGGTCTTAGTTGCCTCATGTGGGATCTTTAGTTGTAGCATGTGGGATCTATTTTCCTGACCAGGGATCGAACTCAGGCCTCCTACATCGGGAGCATGGAGTCTTAGCCACTGGACCACCAGGGCAGTCCCTTTGACTACTTCACAACTTATTTTCAGCACAGCAGCTAGTGTGGTCCTGTTTATGTGACTTTTATGCTCAAAACCCTGCAAAGTTTCCACATTTCACTCACAGTAAAACGCAAATCCTTACATTGAACTACAAGGTCAAGTGCAATCTGGCCATTATTCACATCTTTGTATTCGTCTCTTACTGCTCTTTCTCTCCCTTGCTCCACTCCAGCCAAGCTGACCCCCTTTTTTTCCTCAAGCACAGCAGATCCACCCCTACCTCAGAGCCTTTGCACTAGTTACTCCCTTTGCCTGAAAGTCTCTCCCCTCTGTGTTTACATGGCTTGCTTTCTTTGCTTTTCAAGTTGATAAGCATATGGAGGGTCCTCTTTACAATGCTGAACCTTATCCCTTGCCCCAGCATCCCATCTCTCTTATCTTAGTTTCTATTTTTCTCCAAAGAACATAGCACTTTTGATACAGTATTTATTATTCCTAGGCTAATATATAAACTTTATATGGGCAGAGGTTATTGTCTTTGGGGATTGCTTTTCTGTCAGAGCCTAGAACAGTGCTTGACATATTGTAGGTAATCAATAAGTATGTGTTAAATGACAAATGACCAAGCGAATGCATGATAAGGAGGATAAGGCACCATAATCTTTGCAATATTTAGGGTCTTGGCTTCCCAGGTGGGTCAGTGGCAAAGAATCTGCTGCCAATGCAGCATACGCTGGTTACACGAGTTCTATCATGGATGGGGAAGATCCTATGGAGGTGGATATGGCAACCCGTGCCAGTATTCTTGCCTGGGAAATTCCATAAACAGAGGACCCTGCCAGGCTACAGTCCAGGGGATTGACAAAAGAGTTGGACACGACTGAGCAACTAAACAACAAATATCACTTGTTTTTCACTTAGAAAGTATCACTTATTTCGAAGGCAACCTTCCGCTAGAATAGGCTTTTTTCTGGGCTTCTCTGGTGGCTCAGCTGGTAAAGAACCCGCCTGCAATGTGGGAGACATGGATTTGATCCCTGGGTTGGGAAGATTTCCTGGAGAAGGGAAAGGCTACCCACTCCAGTATTCTGGCCTGGAGAATTCCATGGCTTGTGTAGTCCATGGGGTCGCAAAGAGTCGGACAAGACTGAGCAACTTTCTCTTCATTTTTGAATCTTAGTAAGCAGTAGTGGACTCACTAAAATGAAATTCCAAAATATTAGGCAGGTGGCCTAGTGAAAAATGTAATTCACACAATTTAAGGTATATTAAGTAGGTGCTAATATCTGAGGAATATTTACTATCTTAAAAATCTAGATGTCCTAGTAAGGAAGAAAACTGACATTAATTGGACTGCTAACATATATACATATAATATATAACATAATATATATGACATAATAGGCTTTTCACATATACATTGTCATTTATTCTTTGCAACTCGGCGAGGGAGGTATGGGCATAATTCTGCTGACTTGGAGGTTTTGGTTGAGGTCTAGAGTGGGTGGGAAAGAATAAAATTACTTGACAAACATCACGTATGGTAGCTAGTAGCAGAGCTGGGATTCAAACCCAGTTTTGATTCCTAAGCTCACGATCTTTTCATGACATTCACTACCATAGCTCCCTTAATTTTTTAAGGGGAAATATCTTCACATTGTATTATCCCAGGGCTTCCCGGGTGGCACTAATGGTAAAGAATCTGCCTAAGAGATCTAAGAGATGCAGCTTCAGTCCCTGGGTCGGGAAGATTGCCTGTAGAAGGAAATGGCAACCAATTCCAGTATTCTTGCCTGAAGAATCCCGTGGACAGAGGAGCCTGGTGGGCTATTGTCCATGGGGTTGCAAAGCGCTGGACAGGAATGCAGCTACTGAGCACGCATGAGTGTATTATAACAAGACATGGCATAAATCAAATAGTATAAAAATCAGGCATGTTAAAAATCAAATAGTATAATGATTCTTGACAATTTATATCTCAGAGATGCCTCAGCTTCTGAACTCACCTCTAATTCCAACCTGGTCCAGAGGAGCTTGATTTTTTGTTGTTGTTCACTCAGTCATGTCTGACTGTTTATGACTCCGTGGACAAGCATGCCAGGCTTCCCTGTCCTTCACAATCTCCCAGAGTTTGCTCACACTCATGTCCACTGAGTCACTGATACCATCCAAGCATCTCATCCTCTGTTGTCCCCTTCTCCTCCTGCCTTCAATCTTTCCCAGCATCAAGATCTTTTCTAATGAGTTGGCTCTTCACATCAGGTGGCCAAAATATTGGAGTTTCAGCATCAGTCCTTCCAATGAATATTCGGGGTTGATTTCCTTTAGGATTGACTGGTTGGATCTCCTTGCTGTCCAAGGGACTCTCAGGAGTCTTCTCCAACACCACAGTTCAAAAGCATCAATTCTTCGGTGCTCAGCCTTCTTCACAGTCCATACATGACCACAGGAAAAACCATAGCCTTGACTAGATGAACGTTTGTTGGCAAAGTAATGTCTCTGCTTTTGAATATGCTATCTAGGTTGGTCATAACTTTCCTTCCAAGGAGTAAGCGTCTTTTAATTTCATGGCTGCAGTCACCATCCGCAGTGATTCTGAAGCCCAAGAAAATAAAATCTGTCACTGTTTCCATTGTTTCCCCTTCTATTTGCCGTGAAGTGATGGTACTAGATGCCAAGATCCTAATTTTTTGAATGTTGAGTTTAAAGCCAGCTTTTTCACTCTGCTCTTTCACCTTCATCAGGAGACTCTTTAGTTCCTCTTCAATTTCTATCATAGGGGTGGTGTCATCTGCATATCTGAGGTTATTGATATTTCTCCCGGCAATCTTGACTCCAGCTGTGCTTCATCCAGCCTGGCATTTTGCTTCATGTAATCTGCATATAAGTTAAATAAGCAGGGTGACAATATATAACCTTGATGTACTTCTTTCCCAATTTTGAACCAGTCCATTGGTTCATGTCCTGTTCTAACTGTTGCTTCTTGATCTGCATACAGGTTTCACAGGACGCAGGTCAGGTGGTCTGGTATTCCCATCTTTTTAAGAGTTTTCCAGTTTGTTTTTGTTGTGATCCACACAGTCAAAGGCTTTGGCATAGTCAATAAAGCATAAGTAGATGTTTTTCTGGAACTCTTTTGCTTTTTCTATGATCCAATGGATGTTGACAATTTGATCTCTGGTTCTGCCTTTTCTAAATCCAGTTTGTACATCTGAAAGTTCTTGTTTCACATACTGTTGAAGCCTGGCTTGAAGGATTTTGAGCATTACCTTGCTAGCATTTGAAATAAGTGCAATTGTCTGGTAGTTTGAACATCCTTTGGCATTGCCTTTCTTTGGGACTGGAATGAAAATTGACCTTTTCCAGGCCTATGGCCACTGCTGAGTTTTCCAAATTTGTTGGCATCTTGAGTGCAGCACTTTCACAGCATCATCTTTTAGGATTTGAAATAGCTCAACTGGAATTCTATCACCTCCACTAATTTTGTTTGTAGTGACGCTTCCTAAGGTCCACTTGAATTCAGTTCAGTTGAGTTCAGTTCAGTCGCTCAGTCATGTCCGACTCTTTGCGACCCCATGAATCACAGCACGCCAGGCCTCCCTGTCCATCACCAACTCTCGGAGTTCACTCAGAATCATGTCCATTGAGTCAGTGATGCCATCCAGCCATCTCATCCTCTGTCATCCCCTTCTCCTCCTGCCCCCAATCCCTCCCAGCATCAGAGTCTTTTCCAATGAGTCAACTCTTCGCATGAGGTGGCCAAAGTACTGGAGTTTCAGCACAATCCAGGATATCTGGCTCTAGCTGACTGATCACATCATTGTGGCTATCCGGGTCATTAAGATCTTTTTTGTATATGACTTTCTGTGACCTCATGGACTGTACCCTGCCCGGTTCCTCTGTCCATGGGATTCTCCAGGCAAGAAAACTGGAGTGGGTTGCCATTCTTTTCTCTAGGAGATCTTCCTGACGTAGGGATTGAACCCAGGTGTCTTGCATTGCAGGTGGACTCTTTAATGTCTGAGTCACTGGGGAAGCCCAGCTTGATTTTATTGTAATTTAGATATAGATTTAAAAAGTACATAGATATGTATACAAACACGCATATATATACACAAATATGTATCCTAGATTTGGACAAATGGAGGTAGAATATTTCAAATCATGTTGCTCATTGAATACTTCGGTCTTTTCCTAAAAAATGAAGCAGTCCACACAGTAAAATTATCCTGACAAGGATATAATTCCCCTGGTTACTCTGACCATTCTAACGAGCAATCTAGATTTGTTTTGATTCCCATAAAACATTAACCTAACTCTTGACCTAAATTTGGGTGGGAAAATAATAATAGAACAAAATACTTTTGTCTGAAGTAGATTCTCCTTCCGGTCCCAGACTCTGGATGATAATGAGTCAAAGGGCAAAGCACAGACAAAGTGCGTGCAAAGATCACAAGCTGTTTAGAAGTGCAGCGAGGTCACCCAACACTCCCAGCTGCTCCCCACACCTGGGTCTCTGGAGACTGCTGATGATCAGGCAGAGCCCACGTTCTCCCCATTTTGCAGCAATACCACCAGGAAAAGTGTTCTTCCCCTGACACGTACGCTAAAGTTGGGAGTCACAGAGAGTTCTCTCCTCTCTCATGCCCCAGTGTTAGTAGAGTGACTTTTAGGCCTGAGGATGTTTCACGTCACTTTTATTTTGGGATCCCATGTCTGGAGACAGCTGGTGAGTGTTAATGACCAGGCCACAGTGCTCAGGTCTGCACGTCCACTCTCCTCATTTCAGAACAAGGGAAACATCCTGAGATGTGGTTCTCACAACACAAAGGAGACACAAAAGCCTCAGATGGTCCTCAGTGGGAGAGAAGCTATTTTTCAACTTGGCTTGGGACCAAGCGCTGAAAAACGTGAGACCATTGTTACATATTATTCCTTTTGGCTAAAAAAATAGAAATTATACAAACATGTAAGAAAATCATATTATATTTTTCCCACATTCTTTCTTTTCCCCAGATATATTGTTTAAATGTGAACAGTCGTACAAATATCCCATGGGAGTGACACTTTCCACAAGGACAGCTTCCTTGCTTGTAAGAGACTCAGTTCAATTCTCTGGTGGATGAGGGGCCAATTCAGGGCTTTATTTTAACCATAGACGTCCTTACGTGCCATTAGGTGGGGGAAGGGAAGGGAAGAATGATAAATGCCAAATCTCTGTAAGCTGATTAAAAATCATCCTCCATGATATTGAATTTAGTTGTCTTCATGTTATGCTTGACTGCACCAGTACAAAAGCCTGGTGACATAAGATAAAAGATAAAGAAGACTCAGACATGCTGTAATTCAGTTCAGATAAAAAAACCCACACATCTAGATCCATATTCTAGGAATTAATCTATTTGCTGAAAAGTCAAAGATGAATTACACTCAGTCCTTGCCATGAGCTTTACCATCTAAGTAGAAAGAATGAAAGGAAGTTCAGTCATGTCTGACTCTGCGACCCCATGGACTACAGCCCACCAGGCTCCTCTGTCCGTAGAATTTCGCAGGCAAGAATACTGGAGTGGGTTGCTATTTCCTCCTCCAGCACATACATGGAAAGAATGGGCTAGAATTTAAACATGGTTTCTCACAAACCACAAGAAAGGATCATACCTAGAGCAGGTAGATATGATTCATTACCTTACAATTCTTTTTGACACAATGATAGTACCCTTGTGGCTGCTGTCCACCACAGGGATGAAAATAATTAACAGTTTCAGCTAATGAACTAACTAGATGAATGAACCATCCAAGGTACATCGAAAATGAGAAGTTGGGCTTCCCTGGTGGCTCAGTGGTAAGGAATCCACCTGCAGTGTAGGAGACACAGGTTTGATCCCTGACCCAGGAAGGTCCCACATGCCTCGGAGGAAATAAACACGTGGGCCACACTACTGAGCCAGTGCTCTAGAGCCCAGGAGCTATAACTATGAAGCCCACATACTGCAACTACCGAAGCTGAACACCTAGATCTTGTGCTCCACAACGAGAGAAGCCACCGCAATGAGAAGCTCTCACACTGCTACTAGAGAGTAGCCCTCACTTGTAGCCACTAGAGAAAAGCCTGCACAGCAATGAAGACCCAGCACAGTAATAAATAAGTAAAATCATATATATGTATAAATGAGAAGCAAGCTATGTAGTTTCAGGAGATAATTTATGTTGTTGCGTGACTCTACTATATTCTTATAAGATTCAAATTATGCTCCCTTCTAAACAGAAAAAGATTTGGTATAGGGATAAAATTGAAAAGGTTTAGGGAGATATTCCAGTTTTTTTTTTCTTAATAATCTTTGTTGTTATTGTTTTAATCATTATACTATCAGAGCTTTGTAGGGCTACAATCCTCTTATCTCTAAGAATAAGGAGGATCTGATTTCTTTTTTGCTATGAAGACTTACTTTACATAAAATCTTGATAGCTCCTGTTTGAGCTACAGACGTCAACCTACAGCAAAGCCTAAAAACACAGCAATTTCTTGAATGTGACTTTACACCAGGCTCTAAGTTAATTGTTTGTCCATACATGATCTTATTTCCTCTTTGTAAAAACTCTCCAAAGAAGCTAATATTGCATGTCCTATTCGGAGAAATTGTTAGAGATTAACTAATTTGCCCAAAATTACTAATCAACTAAGTGGTGGCATCAGGATTCAGAGCCAACCTGTCATAAATAGTAAAACTTAATTGTGAATATGACATAATAAAGAAATTATGCTCAGATTTTTTTAAAAATTCATTACAAATACAATTTGTCATTAAATAGCCCTTTTGCTATATATGTAATTGCTCTTTGAGAATATCTGTGCATTTTCCAGAGTAGTTTTGAACTTCACAGAGCTTTAATTCAACTGGAAAGAGCAGTTTTATCCTTGTAACAAATTAAGGTCAAATACTTTTCTCAAATGATTTAGGGAAGAAGACTGCGAATTTAAGAAAAAGCTGTGTGTATGTTTTCTAATCTTTACTAGGAAATCAACCAATGCTTTCCTGTTGACATAATTTCTGCCTTGTTAAAAATACCATATATCTAGAATACATATGCTTTATAGAACAGATAAGGAAAGGGAGTAATTTAATCACGACTAAGCGACTAAGCACGTTTGAATGGGAAACAGGAAACTAGGCTTAAAAATAGAGTAGAGTATGTGATTCAATTGGCCTCGAAGCCTAAAACATGCTTTCTCTTTTTGGTCTTAATAGCTTTCCTCATTCTTTTTCCAGTGCATAAATTGCTTTTTGTCCTGTGAAGAAAGTATTTGTTTGGTAAAAGTATAGGTGAGGATTAAATTTTAATACAGCAGTGAAATCCCACAGAGCACAAAATCCATAAAAAATGCACAATTCTTAGAAAGACAGAGAATATAAAAACAAATCAGCTTCATGTCTGTCCTACATCACTATTTTTTCTGCTTTCAGTACCCACTCAGGCTGGAATGAGGGTGGCTGGAAACCAGCTCAGTCTCTGAACACTGACTGGTTCTGGAGATCAATTTAGTTGTACCAATGGCTCAGATGGTAAAGAATCTGCCTGTAATGCAGGAGACCCAGTTTCAATCGCTGGGTAGGGAAGATCCCCAGGAGAAGGAAATGCCTACCCACTCCAGTATTCTTGCCTTGGAAATTCCATGGGCAGAGGAGCCTGTCAGGCTACAGTCCATGGGGTCGCAAAAAGTCAGACACCACTGAGGGACTACCACTCTCTTTCTTTCTTTTTAGTTTATTATCTCATTTCACTGCTTCCGTAACATCTGAAGAAAACAACTTCCTTTGAAGTCTTATAGCGATGAGCATCTGCGTGATAATGGTAACGTTGACTTTTAATATAATTAGGTGTTTTACCTTTAAAAGAGATTGAGTTGTAATATTTAAGCTGCGAAGAAGGTTCTTTCCTTTGGTAGTAAAGCTGGGAGGATGTGAAGCTGCAGCTGCCGCAGGCCAGAACCCCAGCCATGTGTAAGGAGCTGGTTCACATTGGGGGAAAGGAACATTACACAGAAAGATACAAGAATGAGAGGAAGAGAGAGGCATATCCACATTCTTGGTGGCACTGGATTCTTGTTTCCAGTCCCTGACAGACGAATCTACTTTGACTTCCGGTTTCCTGACACCTGGCTTTTCAGCTTGAATTCTGCAAGTGTCACCAATAGCTTTCCAGTAAATATCATTTGCTTTATTATTGCTACTGCTGTTTTTATTGTGACTCTTGTGTAAGCTAGCTCAGGTTGTGTGTCTGTCACCTGCAACCGGAGGTCCTGATACACAGAGGAACATTTTCATCCCATGGGCTGAGGTATGATCTGAACTCCAGAGGTTCTGTGACCAAGAAGCAAAGGATCACATAGGCTGTTGCCCCAGCCAATGAAATTGTCTTCAGGGGCTGAACATCAAAAGGCCTAGAAGAGTCCATGGTAAAATCATGCTGAATAAGGTCCATGATAATAGGGCTAAATAGGAGGTAAAGCTATACATTGTGGTTTTCCTGGGAAGTCCAAGTTTATACGAGTTGTCTTGGTCTCCTGTCTGGTTTAGCATTAGTCTCAGAGATTTGATTTTCTAAATTAAGCATTGTTATCGATAGTTCCATTAAAATTGTCCAACACTGGTTTGTTAGAGTGCAGCCATTTTTCATTTCTAGCTTCTGCAGTACCTGCCTCATCAGATAGTATGTGAGATTTGTGTGATGAAGATGCTTTTTAACATGTGATGAGGATGAAAGGCCTCCAGCAACAGCCTGTCTCTCTTCCCCTAATCTACCCACATGCAGTGTGACTCACACATCTCATGAAATGGCAGAATGCAACGTGATTAAAGATGCATCTAAAACAGCAAACTATTGCCATTCTCCAGGGGTGGTTGAGAAATATGCAAACTTACTGCCCTCACCAACCACTTAAAGGATTTACCAGTTATGTCCTGGGCCACGCCATTGTGCAAGAGGCAGGAAGCTGCCAGGCCACAGGTTAGGGTACCAGGGTTAGAGTGAACTGGAGGAAATCGTAGGTTGTGTGTATGTGTGTGTGTGCATGTGCATGCTCAGTCGTGTTCAACTCCTTGTAACCCCGTGGATGGTAGCCCACCAGACTCCTCTATCCATGGGATTTCCCAGGCAAAAATATTAAAGTTGGTTGCCATTTCTTTTTCCAGAGGATCTTCCTCACCCAGGGATAGGACCTGTGTCTCCTGCATTGGCAGGCAGATTCTTTACCATTGAGCAGCCTCAGGGAAGCCCACCTGTTATGTTATAGATGTTTAATAAATACTTGTGGACCAAATAAGGACCTTCTACGGGTCAGTTAGATAGATGTTTGATATCTTTCAAGGGCCACTGCACTCTTCAGCAATTTCAAAGCTTTCTGGTGCTTTCATTAACTTGTACAATGACAACATTGAAGTCATTAATACCTGCAAACTTAGAGATTTCATTACCTAGATCCTAAATATAACTGCAGTAGTTTCTTTTGCTGGTGCAGATTATTTTGCAATGGTTACTGGCAAGTTTAAAGAATAACACAATAGCAATTGGCGTAACTCCAGGTTAAATTCAGGAATCCTTTTCTGTATGGGGCTACCATTTCAGGATCTTTTTGGGTGGTATTTTGTCCATAAGTAGGGCTGTATTTCAATTTATTAGATTTGCCTCAAAGAGTTCAATAAAAATCTAACCTTTTAATAAGTCTTCAAAACACAATGTTAATTTTTTGAACTTTCTTCTATCAATCTTCTCCTTTTAGTGACCTGCAAATAAAAAATTACATGCTGAAAAGATCTCTAGAATCCTTTCAGAAATTCAGGAAGTCCTTTTATCATGCTAATAATTTCCTAATTTAATAGTTTTATGGGTTGAGTTATTTCTATATCTTTTACGTCATTAAGCAAGGAATCAGGATAAAATTTCTAAAGAAGTAAAAGAATTATATAAAGGTTCACTTTTATTCCTAATTCCAGCTTCTCTCTCTGTGTATAACCTCAGACTTTTAATGTATAAGTCACTCCCTAATTCTTTAGAAATCCATGGCAAGCTAAGTTGAGAAGTGTGTTGGGCAATTTTCAATGAATTTAGTCAAAGGAAATAACTCAGGCTGATAATTAGCTAATAATTATCCTAAACTCATTGCTTATCCTAAAATCATTGACTAACTCAACTGATAATTGCTCATAACTTTATTTTTCTTTGTTTAAATATTGCATGTTTGACCCAAGTGTATCAAAATATGTTGCTGGTAGGGAGAATCCTACCCATTTTAGCACCCAAACTTGCTTTTACTCTTCCCTTTCAATGTGAGAAGCAATGATAATCAAGACAGAGGCTTAATTACGTATTTCAATTTATCATCTTATTCAAAAAGAGCTATGGTCCAGGCAGGATATCACTGGTTCATGGTTCTGTCCTGTATCCTGTACTTACACCCTCTTCACAAAACCTAAACTTTCCATTGATGGTTCTTGCATATGAAGGATAAAGAGGGAACATTTTCAAGTTAAGATAGTGTAGTGATATGGAAGCCTAAAACCGCACTCCCCTAAGACTCACATGCAAGTAGGCAAAAATAATAACGATAAGCAAAGCTAAGGAGTCACCGAAGAAACCAACTACAGGACGAGATTGGGGCAAACATTTCCACCTTTCAAACATTTTATTTTCTAATAACAGAAGCCAAAGAATCTAAGGTGGCCAGGCTTCTTTCTGAGCAGTCTTATCCAAGAAGAAAAAGGGGAACCAACAAGATCCTGAGAAAAACCTCTTAGATTCTTCAGCTTGGAAAGAGGTTGACTAAGGGGCTGAGAAGACAGTGCAAGGCGAGAACCCATGCACAGGTCAAGCGAAGTCTCTCGAGAGTAGTGACCCTGAATGCCATCAGAAGACCTCAGCATAAGCTCCATGTCACTGAGTTGAGACAGAGGAAATGAGTCACAGCCCAAAGGGATCACCTCCTGTGTGGACAGAACAGTTTCTGCTATAGAATTATTAAGGAGGATCTTAGAATATTAAACTGAATCCTTTCATTCAGTTCTTTCATTCAGGCTCAACTGGGTTTTCCCACTTCCTTTCTCCACACACCAAGACTATAGCCAGTGTATAGACTATTGAGCACTTTAAGTGTAAAATATAAGGAGGTGGAGGGAATAGCCGGGAATAACTGGGAAGAATATTTTTCTATCCCTTTCTAGAAAAATTTCAAATTTATGAAAATGTCTTTCTAGTGCAGGAAGTTCTGAGATTGGCTTACAAGTTAGTTTCACGTGGACAAACAACCAAAGGGAGAATTTTGATATTAGCTTTTTAAGTTTGGATGTTAATTCTCCAAGTAACCCAGAGTTATTTTTTTTTTCTAACCCCAAAGTGTATTAACACGCTTTCCCACAGACATTTTGACTTTTCTGACGTTTCCTTTTAATCAAATTGTCATTAACATCTGTTTCAGGCAACAAGACTTTCCCACGGTAGCAAAACTATGATGATTTTTTCATATGGAGAATGTAATGGAAATGCGTGAATTGAGGAAAACAAACCAACAACTTGAAAAATTATGGGATGAAGGAAAAAATTTGATTGAAATACAAGTTGAATACAAATTTTATTCTGTGGGGAAGATTATGAGAAGGATACATTACTCACAGGTTTTTTTTTTTTGTCTAAAATCTTGTAGAGGACCAACCAGTAGTAGCAGCATTTTGGTTTTCTTGGGACAAGCCTCAACTAACACTTCTCTCTTACTGCCCTTCCTGGGGACTTCCCCAAGATGAAAGGAGCCTTTCAAACTTAATCTCTGTTGTCATTAGTGGGTCTTTATTGTCATGAGCAATGAGGCAAGTAAAAAACTTTTTCATTAACAGTACAAGGTAAACCAATGTGTCAAAAACTGTTGGATAAGGAAATTCCTTGGTGGTCCAGGCGTTAGGATTCCATGCTTTTAAGCTGAGGTTTGATCCTTGGGCTGGGAAGAGATCTTGCAGGACTTGCAGCACAGCCAAAAACAAAATCAAAACCACTGAATGATAACTAGTGGGGCACTTGTCTTTGTTATTATAGCCATTCGATGGCTAAAACTGTCTCTAACTCTCATCCCCACTGGCATAAACTTTTTACCCATTTACCCATTCCCATCACCAAGAAAAGTACTGAAAGAGCACAGGTACCCCAGAACTAACTTTGTTCATATGTTCTTTTTAGAACAGGTTCTTGATTACTTTCCAAGAACAACAGTCTTCTTAAGCTCATCAAAATTTACTACAAGGCTCCTGGCTTGTTTTAAACACCATACTTGAGTATTGTATCCAAAACAAGTTTGCTTCAAAAAAGGCAAAGGAAGAATTGTTTAGCAAAAGCATTCTACATACGTGCCCTGAGAGGTTGACTAACATTCTAGAAAATTCTTTATAGAATCAAAATTAAACAGTTAGAATCTTAGAGCTGGAAAAAATATCCAAGATATCTACTTTCTCTCTCTCTCTCTAGTATACTCTTGTTTGATATGTAATTTTTCTTAATAATCTTTCTTCATTTATCTGTTCTACAGGTATTTATTGGTGGTGGTTTAGTCACTAGGTGGTATCTGACTCATAGTGAAGTAGCCCACCAGGTGCCTCTGTCCATGGGATTTCCCAGGCAAGAACACTGGAGTGGGTTGTCATTTCCTTCCCCAGGGAATCTTCCTGACCCAAGGGTTGGACCTGTGTCTCCTGTATTGCAGGTGGATTCTTTACCCCTGAGTCACCAGGGAAGTCACAGGTATTGATTAATCTTTGTCAATCTCTGCTAGGTACTGGGTATAGAGGGCTGAGCAAAATGCATAGTTTCTGATCTCATGGAGTTTCAATTCTCCTGAGAAAGACAAAACCAAATCATTATGCAAATAACTCTATAATGCCTATTTGACAAGTTTTGGTTGCTCCAGTTGTATAGGATTTATTATTTTTATAGGTAGCTATTCTATTTATATAGTACTGACTATGAGAAAGTTCTTTTAAATATATTTCTATATCCTGTAACTTAGGCCATCATTTTTACATGCTTTGAGGAACCTTCATAACATCATGTTTGCACCATCTTCTTCAGTCTTTGCCAGGGTTTTAAATCAGGAGGGTATTTCTTAGTTGAGTTCATGTCCTACCCTTATTGATTGAGCACTCAGAATCCAGATCCAAATAGAAAACATGGTCCGAAACAATAAAGGCTCTCCAGTGTTCATTGCAGCACTGTTTACAATAGGTAAGGCATGGAAGCAATCTAAATGTCCATTGACAGAGGAATAGATCAAGAAGATGTGGTACATATAGACAATGGAATATTATCCAGCCATTAAAAAGAATGAAATAATTCCATTTGTATCAACATGGATAGGCCTAGAGATAGTCATACTGAGTAAAGATACATCAGATAGAGAAGGAAAAATGTCATATGACTTCCCTTAAACTGGGAATCTAAAAAGAAATGATACAAATGAAATTATTTACAAAACAAAAACAGACTCACAGACTTAGAGAACATACTTAAGGTTGCCTGGGGAGAAGGGATAGTTAGGGAGTTTGGGATTGACATGTACATGATGCTACATTAAAAACAGTTATGGGCTTCCTTGGTGGCTCATTGGTAAATGTGGGAGACTTGGGTTTGGTCCCTGGTTCAAGGAGATCCCACCTGCTGCTAAGAAACTAAGCCCATGCACCGCAGCTGTTGAGCTTCTACTCTAGAGCCCAGGAACCACAACTACTGAGCCCCTGCACCCCAGCTACTGAAGCCTACTTGCCCTAGAGCCTGTGCTCTGAAATAAGAGAAACCACCTCAATGAGAAACCCATGAACCGCAACTAGAGAGTAGTTCCTGCTCACCACAACTTGAGAAAAGTCTGTGCAGCAACAAAGACCCAGCACAGCCACAAACAAACAATAAATTAAAAAAAAAAAAAGGATAATCAACAAGGTCCTACTGTCTAGCCCAGGGAACTCTGCTCACTATTATGCGGCAGCCTGGAGGGAAGGGGAGTTTCAGGGAGAATGGAGACATGTATATGTATGGCTGGGTCGCTCTGCTGGGCACCTGAAACTACCACCACACTGTTAATCGGCTATTGTTGTTGTTCAATCGCTAGGTCATATCCGACTCTGCAACCCCATGGACTGAGGCATGCCAGACTTCTCTGTCCTCCACTCTATCCCGGAGTGTACTCATGTTCATGTCCATTGAGTCAGTGATGCTATCTAACCATCTCATCTGGCTGTATATAATCGGCTATCCCCCAGTACAAAATAAAAAGTTAAAGAATCCAGCTCCCTGGGAATTCTCCCAACTTCTGCTAGTACATGTTGGCTGGATACTACAGCTCTGTCAGAGTGGAGTCTCTTTTCTTCCTTATCAGGTCCAACACTTTCCAGCTGGGTTATTGTTGTCTTTGTGGCCAGTGGGGAAAGTGGGGGTAGATCCTGACTATGGTTTAGACTATTTCACAGGAGAACTTCTGCAGAAGTAAAGGGGGAAGAAGTTCAGTCCCTTAATGGGAAGGAGTAGGCTGTTCTGGGCTCACAAGGCAGGGGAATCTAGAGATTCAAGAATTTCAGATGACCTCATCCATATGTCAGCATCTCATTCTTTGCCACATAAAGCCTGATCTTGGCCAAACAGGCTGAGAAGAATCTTGAGTTCTTCTCCTCTTAATCAGTGCTGGACCTGGTCTTCGGCTTTCATTGCCCACTAGCTATAGAACATTATAATCTTTCATATGTTATTGATACAAAAGATGCCTTCGGGTTACAAACTCAACTTTTCATTGCCAATTAATAACTTTCTGCCTTTGATCTTTTCCAATTTGTCAATCAAGCTTAGCACTCAATTTTTCCATCATTATAGTTATGCTTACTTCTATTTCTCAAATGCCAGAAACATCACACATGCATGTGAAATTTCTTTCACCAGAATCCCATTTCAGGTCACCATCAGCGAAAGTATTAGCCGTAGCCCAGTAAACTTCTGCAGGGACTGTGTTTCACTTCTGTCAGTGCTAGAGTCCTCATTACCAGTTGGGTGGCACATAATCTAATCCCCAAATCCCATTTTAGTGTCTGCTTTCTTAGAACTTTGTTTGGTACTGATAGTTGCACTATTGGGTTTCCCAGGTGGCGCTAGAGGTAAAGAATCTGCCTGCCTATGCAGGAGGCATAAGAGACATGGGTTCAATGCCTGGGTCAGGAAGATTTCCTGGAGGAGGGCGTGGCAATCCACTTCAGTATTCTTGCCTGGAGAATCCCATGGACAGAGGAGCCTGGTGGGCTACAGTCCATGGGGTCACAAAGAGTTGGACATGACTGAAGCAACTTAACACACACATTGCAATATTAGTCCCCTAGGAAGCAGACTTCTAGACAGAAATGAGAGAGAGAGGAGTTTATTAAGGTCTGCTCTTAGGATGGTGACTGCAGCCATGAAATTAAAAGACTCTTGCTCCTTGGAAGGAAAGCCATGATCAACATAGACAGCATATTAAAAATCAGAGACATTACTTTGCCAACAAAGTCCATCTAGTCAAAGCTATGGTTTTTCCAGTAGTCATGTATGGATATAAAAGTTGGACTATAAAGAAAGCTGAGCGTTGAAGAATTGATGCTTTTGGACTGTGGTGTTGGAGAAGACTCTTGAAAGTCCCTTGGACTACAAGGAGATCCAATCAGTCCATCTTAAAGGAAATCAGTCCTGAATATTCATTGGAAGTACTGATGCTGAAGCTGAAACTCCAGTACTTTGGCCACCTGATGCGAAGAACTGACTCAATAGACAAGACCCTGATGCTGGAAAAGATTGAAGGCAGGAGGAGAAGGGGACAACAGAGGATGAGATGGTTGAATGGCATCACTGACTCGATGGATGTGAGTTTGAGTAAACTCCAGGAGTTGGTGATGGACAGGGAAGCCTCACATGCTGCAGTCCATGGGGTCTCAAAGAGTTAGACATGACTGATTGACTTAACTGAACTGAATTTAGGATGTACTTCTGTGAAACAGAAGAGGAAGAAGGGAGACAGGACTGCACAAATATATACTGGCCTTGCCATAGTCTCAACAAAGGCCTCAACTCATCCTAAGGGAAGTTCTGAAACTGGGATATTCTTTAGTGTTGTTCAAACTTGGGACAAGGTGGCTAGACTTTTATACTCCTAAGTCAACCCATCAGTGAATACAAATCACCCTAGATGGCACCATGACCTTCGGTGAGATGGTAGAAACACTCATCAAAGAGAGAGCTGAGGCTGTCTGCTGGGCATTCCTCCAGCAGCTTGGGAAATAAATCTTTCATTTATGAAAGACCCCATATGCCATGTGGCAAAAAAAAAAGAAAAGCAAAACAAGTAAACAAAAAAAATTCCATGATGACCAAATAAACTTCACAGCAGCTCTGAATGCAGATCTTCAGTCCTCTTCCATATAAGAGAAAAACAGATTTAAAAAAAATAAATAATAAAAATTTATTTGACAATAATAGTTGACTAGGGAATTTATTGGAGAAAGCAATGGCACCCCACTCTAGTACTCTTGCCTGGAAAATCCCATGGACAGAGGAGCCTGGTAGGCTGTAGTCCATGAGGTCGCTAAGAGTCAGACACAACTGAGCAACTTCACTTTTCACTTTCATGCATTGGAGAAGGAAATGGCAATCCACTCCAGTGTTCTTGCTTGGAAAATCCCAGGGACTGGGGAGCCTGGTGGGAGGCTGTCTATGGGGTCGCACAGAGTCGGACACGACTGAAGCGACTTAGAGCAGCAGCAGCAGGGAATTTATGGTTCTCCTAAAAGTCAATGTTTCAAAGGATGGAGTTTTAAAGAATCACTAATTGAAATGAATATAGCTGTGTTTAAAGTTTTCCCAAACTCTAGTTATTAGACAGTAGTGTTTCATATTTTACATATATATTGGCATCATATATTTAAAATGTAAAAATTATTTGCATCTCATCCCTGTTTTGTATCCATTGCTAAACTCCATTCAAGTGGTAGAAAGAACTTTTTATATGTACTTTCCTGAATATTGGGCTGATACAACAAATAAGCCAATTAAATGCTTAATAAGATTTGTAAATCTATAGCAGAAACAAATAATCTTGAAAACAAAGCTAAAATTTGCAACAGCAAGGCTCTATTGAAAATAAAAAAAGGATAAGTGAATTCTGACTTCTCTGAGCCAATATAACTTGAAGCACATTCAAAGGATACAAGATGTGATCTGCGTGCTCAGTCATTCAATTATGTCTGACTCTTTGAACCCCATGGACTGTAGCCTGCCACGCTCCTCTAACCATGGGATTTTCCAGGTAAGAATACTGGAGTGGGTTATCTTGATTCAGTTCAGTTCAGTTCAGTCGCTCAGTCATGTCTGACTCTTTGCAAACCCATGGACTGCAGCACGCCAGGCCTCCCTATCCATCACCAACACCCAGAGCTTACTCAAACTCATGTTCATTGAGTCACTGATGCCACCCAACCATCTCATCCTCTGTCGTCCCCTTCTCCTCCCGCCTTCAATCTTTCCCAGCATCAGAGTCTTTTCAAATGAGTCAGTTTTTAGCATTAGGTGGCCAAAGTATTGGAGTTTCAGCTTCAGCATCAGTCCTTCCAATGAACACCCAGGACTGATCTCCTTTAGGATGAACTGGTTGAATCTCCTTGCAGTCCAAGGGACTCTCAAGAGTCTTCTCCAACACCACAGTTCAAAAGCATCAATTCTTCAGCACTCATTCTTCTTTATGGTCCAACTTTCACATCCATACATGACTACTGGAAAAACCATAGCTTTGACTAGACAGACCTTTGTTGGCAAAGTAATGTCTCTACTTTTTAATATGCTGTCTAGATTTGTCATAGATTTTCTTTCAAGGAGCAAGTGTATTTTAATTTTATGGCTGCAGTCACCATCTGCAGTGATTTTAGAGTGAAAAAAAAAAAGTCTGCCACTGTTTCCCCATCTATTTGCCATGAAGTGATGAGACCAGATGCCATGATCTTAGTTTTCTGAATGTTGAGTTTTAAGCCAGCTTTTTCACTCTCCTCTTTCACTTTCATCAAGAGGCTCTTTAGTTCTTCTCTTTCTGCCATTCGGGTGGTGTTATCTGTGTATCTGAGGTTATTGATATTTCTCCCCACAATCTTGATTCCAGCTTTTGCTTCATCCAGCCTGGCATTTCACATGATGTACTCTGCACATAAGTTAAATAAGCAGGGTGACAATATACAGCCTTGACGTACTCCTTTCCCGATTTGTTGGAACCAGTCTGTTGTTCCATGTCCAGTTATAACTGTTGCTTCCTGACCTGCATAGAGATTTCTCAAGAGGCAGGTCAGGTGGTCTGGTATTCCCATCTCTTTCAGAATTTCCCACAGTTTATTGTGATCCACACAGTCAAAGGCTTTGGCATAGTCAATAAAGCAGAAATAGATGTTTTTCTGGAACTCTCTTGCTTTTTCGATGATCCAACAGATGTTGGGTTATCTTGATACCAAAATATAAATTAAACTACCCCCAGGAAAGACATAGGAACTTAATAAGATTAAAGAAGGAAATAGAGATGATGCATTATTGATGAGAGCTTAGAAAAGTTGATATTTAAGAAAAAGTTCTTTCCTACCTGTTTTTTGTGTAGGAGAACTGAAATTCTAGATGGGTTTAGAAGTATCAGAGAACATATAGTTGCCGTCTTCTGGACTCCTGAAAGTGACATAAGAGACCACAAACTTCACAGAGAAGTTTCATGTGTAACTTTACTGTACCTTAGGGATAGATCAGCAGTGACTGAGGGGGATGACTAGGCTGATGGGCTTGGGGTGGCCTTAGAAAGCCACTTGTAGCTGAAGCAGTAGACATTACACTTTTGTGCAATACCCTTTCTCCTTCTCTGTCTCCCTGCTTGCATGTGAAAGAAACGTTTCCCAGTCCTCTTGCAGTTAGATGGGACCATGTTCCTAATTTGGCCAATAAAATGTAATTAGAAGTGATGTGTCAAGTTAGAAGCTGAGTTAGTGAAAAATCCCAGGTTGATTCTCTAGTTCCTCTCTTACCTATCACAGTGACAGAGAATCATGTTGTCTAGATAATATGGCTGCTGCTGCTGCTGCTGCTAAGTTGCTTCAGTTGTGCACAGAGTTGGACATGGTCTCTTCTGCCCATGGGGTTCTCCAGGCAAGAATACTGGAGTGGGTTGCCATGCCCTCCTCCAGGAAATCTTCCCGACCAACGGATCAAACCCACGTCTCCTTATGTTTCCTGCATTGGAAGGCAGGTTCTTTTACTCCTAGCACCACCTGGGATATGTGGTATAACAAAGCCCACAGACCCTATTCTTGTTGCAGAATAATGTGTAAGTATCATGTAAGTAATAATTACATAAGTAATATGTATGTAATATATAAAGTGTTCTCTGGAAATATAAGTTTGCACTAAAGGAAAGTAAGAAGAAAAAAGGTCAGAGGGAAAATTTTGAGCAACTGATTTTAAATACTGAATGGTTCACTTTAAAAATCATGTATAATGGCATTACTTTAAATGCAGAATTAATTTTTTCCTGTTGTCAACAAAAAGTGAGAGTTCATAATGTACATTGAGTAGACCAAGCAGAATCAAAGGTAGTACCAAAAATCAATAAAAGGCGGAGTTGGCTTTGTAGAAAACTGGGCCCGTGAAGAATACTTTAGAAACCTGAGAATGAGTGAGGCACAATAATTAAAAAGAAGAGACAACAGTAATTTTATTTCCAGATGATGAAATGACTTTTTTAATATTTATTTTTAATTGGAAGATAATTAATTTACAATGTTCTATTGATTTCTGTCACACAATAACATGAATCAGCCATAAGTATAAATAGGGAGTGTCCCTATTATAACTGTAATTGAACCTCCTATTGAACCTCCTATTGAACCCTCCCTATTGAACCTCCCTCCCACCCTCCAGCCCATCCCACTCCTCTAGATTTTCACAGAGCCCTGGGTTGAGCTCCTAGTTTATACAACAATTTCCAGCTAGCTATTTTACAAATGCTAATGTATATGTCTCAGTGTTACTCATCCCACCCTCTCCTTCCCTTGCTGGGTCCATATATGTGTTCTTTATGTCTGCGTCTCTATTCCTGCCCTGCAAATATGTTCCTAGGAACCATTTTCCTAGATTCCATCTATGGAATCTATGCATATACGATTCCATCGTATATGCATCAATATATGATATTTGTTTTTCTCTTCCTCACTTAGTTCACTCTCTATAACAGGCTCTACGTTCATCCACCTCACTAGAACTGACTCATTCACTCCTTTTTATGGCTGAATAATATTTCATTTTATATATGTACCACAGCTTCTCTATCCATTTAGGTTGATGGATATCTAGGTTTCTTCCATGTCCTGGCCATTGCAAATAGTGCCACAGTGCACATTGAGGTACATATGTTTTCTTTTACATTATGGCTTTCTCAGGGTATATGCCCAGAGGTGGGATTCCTGGGTCAGATGGCAGTTTTATTTTTAGTTTTCTAAGGAATAAGATGACTAACTTTAAAAAGTCCGATGATTCAGCAGCAAAACTATTAGAACAATGATAATCTCAGTAACTTACCTAATTTCAATACAAATAAACATTGATTCAATACAAATGAAGCCACCAATTTCCCAAATTTAAAAAGCAGAAGTTACAAAACACAATGCTAAGACATTCTATTCACACCCGTATATCAGTTATGTATTTGTGTTGCATTTTGCTGCTAATTACAGAATTTGGTAAGATGTCTAGCATTTAAATGATAACTAAAATAATTTTTCTATATAAAAGAATCACAAGCTATAATACACAACTTGAAGAAATTCCGCTTACAGTAGTGTATCAGTTTATGAAACGCACTTTGCTGCTTGGGACAGGGACTGAAACATAAAAGCTGTGTAAACAAAATGGAAGTCCTTTTGCTTTTCACTAAAAAAAGTCTAGAGATAGATAGTCCAGGGCTAGTATGGCTCTAAAATTTCAGACTTCTTATCTCTTTCTGTTTTGTCATCCTTGGAAAATGGCTTTCTATCATTAAGTTGGCCCCATGTTTATAATGACTGCTGGGACTCCAGCCATCATGTCCATAGTCCCAACAGCAGGAAGGTGAAGGTTAAATTGTACACTTACCCTAGTTGTCTGTCCTCATCTTAATAAACCTTTCTAGGAGTGTCATCTGAAAACATTCACTCATGTCCCATTGGCCAGAAATTAGCCACAGGCTAGCTATAAGGAAGAAAGTGAAAGTGAAAGTCACTCAGTCGTGTTCGACTCTTTGTGACCCCATGGACTATACAGCCCATGGAATTCTCCAGGCCAGAATACTGGAGTGGGTAGCCTTTCTCTTCTCCAGGGAATCTTCCCAACCCAGGGGTAGAACCCAGGTCTACCCCATTGCAGGCATATTCTTTACCAGCTGAGCCACAAGGAAAGTCCATAAGGGAGATGGGGGAATGTAATCTTTGTGAAAAATTTTTCAAGAGATGGGAATACCAGACCACCCTATCTGCCTCATAAGAACCCTGTGTGCAAACCAAGAAACAACAGTTAAACTTGGACATGAAACAACAGACTGACTCCAAATCGGTAAAGGAGTACGCCAAGGCTATATATTGTCACCCTTCTGATTTCACTTCTATGCAGAGTACATCATGTGAAATGCCAGGCTGGATGAAGTACAATCTGGAATCAAGATTGCCTGGAGAAATATCAATAACTTCAGATATGCAGATGACACCACACTTATGGCAGAAAGCGAAGAAGAACTAAAGATTCTCTTGATGAAGGTGAAAAAAGAGAGTGAAAAAAGATGGCTTTAAACTCAACATTCAAAAAATGAAGATCATGGCATCTGGTCCCATCACTCCATGGCAAATAGAAGGGGAAACAATGGAAACAGTGACAGACTTTATTTTCTTGGACTTCAAGATCACTGCAGATGGTGACCACAGCCATAAAATTAAAAGACACTTGCTCCTTGAAAGAAAACCTATGACAAAACTGGAGAGCATGTTAAAAAGCACAGACATTACTTTGCCAAACAAAGCTATGGTTTTTCCAGTAGTCATGTATGGATGTGAAAGTTGGACCATAAAGAAGGATGGGTGCTGAAGAATTGATACTTTTGAACTGTGGTGTTCGAGAAGACTCTTGAGAGTCCCTTGGATTGCACAGAGATCAAACCAGTCAATCCTAAAGGAAATCAATCCTGAATATTCATTGGCAGAATTGATGCTAAAGCTGAAGCTCCAATACTTTGGCCACATGTTGCTAAGAGCTGATTCATTAGAGAAGACCCTGATGCTGGGAAAGGTTGAAGACAGGAGGAGAATGGGAACAACAGAGGATGAGATGGTTGAATGGCATCATTGACTCAGTGGACACGAATGTGAGCAACCTCCGGGAGATAGTGAAAGACAGCAAAGCTTGGAGTGCTGCAGTCCATGGGGTCGCAAAGAGTTGGACAACACTGAGCTACTGAACAGTAACAATCTTTTAACTGAACACTTTACCACTTTGAATCAAACCAAGATAATTTTATTAAAGGAGAAAAGGAAAATGGATATTAGTTTTGGCAAGTAGCCATCTCTGCCATAAAAACCACTTGAAAGTGCATAATGTTTAGAATTATGGAAGATTTGTTCTTGGGCATGTAAAATAAGATTTGAATAAACCAAGTTTCAGCTAAGTTGAAAAATATCTGAATGTAATTAGAAGTGCAAGGGTGGCTTTGGGTGGGAGAGACCTGAGGATGGAATGGCTTGCTGTCAAGGTTCTAGCTTTCGTTCAGGGTGGCGTTTGCACGTGCTTATTTCATTACTAAAAATTACTGGGCTTCCCTGGCCGTCCAGTGGTTAAGAATCCACCTGTAAAAGCAGAGGACACAGTTTCAGCCCCTGGTTGAGGAAGATTCCACATGCCGTGGGACAACTAAGCCCATGTACCACGACTACGAGCTCACACGCTGCAACCACCGAAGCCCTGAGTGCCCTAGAGCCCGTGCTCCACCACGAGAGAAGCCACTGTAATGAGAAACACGCGCACTGCACCTGGAGAGCAGCCTCCACTTGCCGCAACTGGAGAAAGCCCATACACAGCAATAAAGGCCCAGAGCAGCCAAAAGTAATAAAATGAATTAAAAATAGAAAAATAAAGCCAGCTTTATTACAAAAAAACTAAGAAAAAATTACTAGTAACAATAAATAGAAACAGACCCCACGTGAGCGAACATTAAGAGTGTGTCATGAGCGAAGATTTGGTTATTCATATATTTCAAAAAAAGGTGCAATTTTCAAATTCAAATTTTTTTAATTCAAAAATAACTTTAGAGTTAGAGCTATGCATATGGAAAAATACATGGATGAGAAAGCCAAGAAAACAATGGGAAAAGAGAAGAAAAAAAATGTGCACTGTCAAAATTTTAATACTCCAAGCACATTATTTTAGCTAAGCACTTTGCTTCTTGGAAGAAGGAACCAGATCCTAGTCATAAACCCACACTGTCCTAAATTCATGGGTGACATCTTTCGTGTATTTTATTGGGAGTAATGGAAAGGAATTCGTTGTTCATCTTTCTGCACCAAAGAAAGGTGCTCCTTGCTGTATTCGTTCTACTTCATTCTGCCATGACTCATTTCAGGATTTCAAGGTCTTTTTTTTTTTTTTTTTTTAATGCTGTATCATTATCACCTTCTGCAAAGACTCTTACTTACTTAGCCCAATATCTATCCTCTCTTTCTGCCTTGCTCTTATTCAGAACCACCAATGGTGTGGAAGTGAAAGCATGTAACTTCTAGGAAATTTTCTGAAAAGCATGGTCCTTTTGGCCTTTCTTCTGTTTCTTCCCTCCTCCTGCCTAAAATGCAGAAATGATGCATTTGCGAGCTCCGTGCATGACTAAAGCATGAAGTATGTGACTCCACAGAGCCCCTGTATCAGGCTCAGGCTTCACTCCCTGAACTCCCTCCAACACCGGAGCATAAACTCATGCTTTTTAATTTCCTTAGTAGGGTCTGTGTTATACGAAACTGAACCCAATCCTAACTGACACAGCTACCTTCTCTTGGTTATTTGTATGCTTGCTCAGTTGTTCAGTCATGTCTGACTCTTTGTGACCCTATGGACTGTAGCCCACCAGGCTCCTCTGTCTATGGGATTCTCCAGGCAAGAATACTGGAGTGGGTTGCCATGCCCTCCTCTAGGGGATCTTCCCAATCCTGGGATCGAATCTGAGTTTCCTGCAGTTCCTGCATTGCAAGTGGATTCTTTACCCACTGAGCCACCTGGGAAACCCCTTTCTTGGTTACATGTCAAACAATTTTAAGAATCACGGGAAGCCAGCCATAGAATGCTAAGCAGAATCTATATTGTGAAGCGGGATCTTAAAGACAGTGATGGAAAAAATTCTTTCTCCTGTGCATTGGAGAAGACATCCTCTAAGACACACATGGAGAAGGCAATGGCACCCCACTCCAGTACTCTTGCCTGGAAAAACCCATGGACAGAGGAGCCTGGTAGGCTGCAGTCCATGGGGTCGCGAAGAGCAGGACACAACTGAGCGATTTCACTTTCACTTTTCACTTTCTTGCATTGGAGAAGGACATGGCAACCCACTCCAGTGTTCTTGCCTGGAGAATCCCAGGGACGGGGGAGCCTGGAGGGCTGCCATCTATGGGATAGCACAGAGTCAGACACGACTGAAGCGACTTAGCAGCAGCAGCAGCAAGACACACATACGTTATATTTTACTGTTCAGTTCAGTTCAGTTGCTCAGTCAGTGAACTCCAGGAGTTGGTGATGGACAGGAAGGCCTGGCGTGCTGTGATTCATGGGGTCGCAAAGAGTCAGACATGACTGAGCAACTGATCTGATCTGATCTGATCCGACTCTCTGCGATCCCATGCACTGCAGCACACCAGGCTTCTCTGTCCATCACCAGCTCCCGGAGCGTACTCAAACTCATGTACATTGAGTCGGCAATGCCATCCAACCATCTCATCCTCTGCCATCCCTTTCTCCTCCCACCTTCAATCTTTCCCAGGCTTCAATCTTTCCCAGCATCAGGATCTTTTCCAATGATTCATTTCTTTGCATCAGGTGACCAGATTATTGGAGTTTCAGCTTCAGCATCAGTCCTTCCAATGAATAATCAGGACTGATTTCCTTTAGGATGGACTAGTTGGATCTCTTTGCTGTCCAAGGGACTCTCAAGAGTCTTCTACAATACCACAGTTCAAAAGCATCAATTCTTCAGTGCTCAGTTTTCTTTATAGTCCAACTCTCACATCCATACATGACTACTGGAAAAACCATAGCTTTGACTAGACGGATCTTTGTTGGCAAAGTAATGTCTCTGCTTTTTAATATGCTGTCTAGGTTGGTCATAGCTTTCCTTCCAAGGAGCAAGCGTCTTTTAATTTCATGGCTGCAGTCATCATCTGCAGTGATTTTGAAGCCGAAGAAAATAAAGTCTGTCACTGTTTCCATTGTTTCCCCATCTATTTGCCATGAAGTGATGGGACCAGATGCCATGATCTTAGTTTTCTGAATGTTGAGTTTTAAGCCAGCTTTTTCACTTTGTTCTTTCACTTTCATCAAGAGGTTCTTTAGTCCCTCTTCAATTTCTGCCATAAGATTGGTGTCATCTGTGTGTCTGAGATTATTGATATTTCCCCAGGCAGTCTTGATTCCAGCTTGTGCTTCATCCAGCCTGGCATTTCACACAATGTACTCTGCATTTAAGTTAAATAAACAGAGTGAAAATACACAGCCTTGACGTACTCCTTTCCCTATTTGGAACCAGTCTGTTGTTTAGTGTCCAGTTTTAACTGTTGCTTCCTGAGCTGAATACAGATTTCTCAGGAGGCAGGTACGGTGGTCTGGTATTCACATCTCTTGAGGAATTTTCCACAGTTTGCTCTGATCCACACAGTCAAAGGCTTTGGCATAGTCAATAAAGCATAAGTAGATGTTCTTCTGGAACTCTCTTCCTTTTTCAGTGATCCAATACATATTGACAATTTGATCTCTGGTTCCTCTGCCTTTTCTAAATTCAGTTTGAACATCTGGAATTTCACAGTTCACATATTGCTGAAGCCTGGCTTGGAGAATTTTGAGCATTACTTTACTAGTGTGTGAGATGAGTGCAATTGTGTGGTAGTTTGAGCATTCTTTGGTATTGCCTTTCTTTGAGATTGGAATTTTTACTGTTATAGTCTTACAAATAGGAAAATTACCTCTTCCAAAGCAGTCTCTTCCATCTTAAGAGCTCCTTATACTTTCAATGTGGAGACAAGATTTGTATTTACAACTATTAAATGGAATATTAGAAAACAAAAATTCTCTGGGATTAATTAATATTCATTAATCAAAATTAAATCTGCAGGCCAGAAAGCATGTTTGATGAAGTGTAAATTATCTATATAATACTCAGGCCCAGGAAAGTATGCCATTCCTAAATGTCTGCACCTCGGCAATATTTTTCAATTTTTGTTGATTAACACAAGAAATAATCTAATTCAACAACGAAAACAAGAGAAATAGGCTTATCCAATTCTTTTCGGTTGACTACTAATCTGAACGGTAGAAACCCTCAGTGTAGTGCCACCTTGCTTTTTTGTATTCCCTTGTGACTAACCTGATATAATATTACCTGACTTTAAACCAGTAGGCCATGCAAGCCAGTTGCTGCCAATGCGGAGGCTAGCTCTCAAATGAGGGTTTGTAAATATTGAAGGGAAAGCTAAGAATTATTGATTACTTCCATAGTTTAAAGAGGCATTGAGAGTGACTTTCAACCTTATGTAAACATTCAGAGAATGGGCAGAGTAGAAATTACCAGAGATATTTTGTTCCCTCCGGGTTGTAAGAGGCTAAAATATTTTTCTACAATTTCTGCTCTCCAAACCTAATAAAAACATTTATGGCATGAATTAAAACAATTTAAATACGTGTATGTTCTTAACCTCTCTTTTACTTGTACCCACTTAAGTGGCACTAACTTTTTCTGCCACATTGCCTCTCCTCCTCTGTCTCTGAGGAAAGTTTTACCTTTCCCAGATGAGTTACCCTCAGAAATAAGGAAGAAATGATAGGCACAGGACAAATACTATGAAAGATTATAGAATTAAGCAAAGATGGAAAAAATAGAGGGGCCAGGTATACAGTGTTTACCTTACAGTGTTTGTAGGAAAAAAGCAAAAACGTGGAGTTATTTTGAGATTACTATTTTATATATGGATTGTATAATTTTGAACTATTGCTCTGAGACTTTAATAAGGTAATGGACTTAAAGCCCTAATCTAGACCCATATTTGTCAACTGTTGAAAACCCATGCTTTTTTAGATACATGTAAAACTTACACTGCTACCCTACTGCAGGGATGCTGACATGGCCCCCCTAAGGCATAGTTGTAAGTCACTGGGTATCTACCAAGGCAAACTTGTCAAGATTTATATTCTGTAGATTGAATTATGAAAACAATAGATGCTTTTTAAAGGATATAAGTGTCCTGTTATATGTCAAGTGATGTATGACCTCTCATTCCAAAATTGGGTAAGTCCCTTATGATCAAGACCATCCCCAAGAAAAAGAAATGTAAAAAGGCAAAAATGGCTGTCTGAGGAGGCCTTACAAATAGCTGAGAAAAGAACAGAAGCTAAAGGCAAAGGAGAAAATGAAAGATATAAGCATCTGAGTGCAGAGTTCCAAACAATAGCAAGGAGAGATAAGAAAGCCTTCCTCAGTGATCAATGCAAAGAAGTAGTGGAAAACAATAGAATGGGAAAAACTAGAGATCTCTTCAAGAAAATTAGAAACACCAAGGGAACATTTCATGCAAAAATGGGTACATTAAAGGACAGAAATGGTATGGACCTAATAGAAGCAGAAGATATTAAGAAGAGGTGACAAGAATACACAGAAGAACTATACAAAAAAGATCTTGACCCAGATAACCACAATGGTGTGATCACTCACCTAGAACCAGACATCTTGGAAAGCAAAGTCAAGTGGGCCTTAGGAAGCATCATTATGAAAAAAGCTAGTAGAGGTGATGGAATTCCAGTTGAGCTATTTCAAATCCTAAAAGATGATGCTGTGAAAGTGCTGCACTCACTATGCCAGCAAATTTGGAAAACTCAGTAGTGGCCACAAGACTGGAAAAGGTCAGTTTTCATTCCAGTCCCAAAGAAAGGCAATGCCAAAGGATGTTCAAACTACCAGACAATTCCACTTATTTCAAATGCTAGCAAGGTAATGCTCAAAATTCTCCAAGCTAGGCTTCAACAGTACGTGAACCGTGAAATTTCAGATGTTCAAACTGAATTTAGAGAAGGCAGAGGAACCAGAGATCAAATTGTCAATATGTATTGGATCATTGAAAAAGCAAGAGAGTTCCAGAAAAACATCTACTTATGCTTTATTGACTATGCCAAAGCCTTTGACTGTGTGGATCACAACAAACTGTGGAAAATTCCTCAAGAGATGTGAATACCAGACCACCTTACCTGATTCCTGAGAAATCTGTATGCAGGTCAGGAAGCAACAGTTAGAACTGGACATTAAACAACAGACTGGTTCCAAATAGGGAAAGGAGTACATCAAGGCTGTATATTTTCACTCTATTTAACTTATATGCAGAGTACATCGTGTGAAATGCCAGGCTGGATGAAGCACAAGCTGGAATCAAGACTGCCTGGGGAAATATCAATAACCTCAGACACACAGATGACACCAACCTTATGGCAGAAACTGAGAGGAACTAAAGAGCCTATTGATGAAAGTGAGAGAGGAGAGTGAAAAAGCTAGCTTAAAACTCAACATTCAGAAAACTAAGATCATGGTATCCAATCCCATCACTTCATGGCAAACAGCTGGGGACACAATGGAAACAGTGACAGACTTTATTTTCTTTGGCTTCAAAATCACTGCAGATGGTGACTGCAGCCATGAAATTAAAAGACGCTTGCTCCTTGGAAGGAAAGTTATAACCAACCTAGACAGCATATTGAAAAGCAGAGACATTACTTTGTCAACAAAGGTCCATCTAGTCAAAGCTATGATTTTTCCAGTAGTCATGTATGGATATGAGAGTTGGACTATAAATAAAGCCGAGCACCGAAGCACTGATGCTTTTGAACTGTGGTGTTGAAGACTCTTGAGAATCCTTTGGACTGCAATGAGTTCCAACTAGTCCATTCTAAAGGAAATCAGTCCTTAATATTCACTGGAAGAACAGATGCTGAATCTGAAACTCCAATAGTTTGGCCACCTGATGCAAAGTACTGACTCATTGGAAAAGACCCTGATTGATGCTGGGAAAGATTGAAGGCAGGAGGAGAAGGTGACGACAGAGAATGAGATGGTTGGATAGCATCACTAACTCAATGCACATGAGTTTGAGCAGGCTCTGGGAGTTGGTATTGCACAGGGAGCCCTGGGGTGCTGTAGTCCATGGGGTCTTAAAGAGTCAGACACGACTGTGTGATTCAACAGAACTTACTGTCACCGTTACTTCAATGGAAAGGATTTGCTCCCAATCTGAAGTGAGAGATGCATGCATCCCACCTAAAAACCCAAAAGTCAAAGAATGAATTATGGTTGGCTGGGGGATGGAGCTGCATAGATGTAGGAAAGCTAGGGAGGAGAGTGAAAAGTAAAGACTGGGAACACATGGTGGACTGTTGAGTACAGAGTGCAGGATAACTCTTACAGGGCTTTGTTAGAAGCTACCTCCAGCTCTAAAGGATCATGTGATTCCTGACTATTCCGTACCTCTTAGCCTATTACAGGCAAACAGATTCCTCAAAAGTCTGGGGACTCCCTTGGCAGTACAGTGGTTAAGACTTCACTTCCAGCGCAAGGGATAGGGGTTCCATCCCTGGTTGGGGAACTAGAATCCCAGATATCTCTTGGCCAAAAAAAATAAAAATAAAAAATCTGTTAGCACAATATCCAATGGTCAGAGTCACTTTGAGGTTGAAAACTGCTACATTGTTTCTTTCCAAATGTATCTGAATCCTGTTTCTCATCCTTTGAAAATATAAAACAATTTTTAAAGAAAAATATCCCTTTTTTCATAGCTAGATAGTGCCATTTTATGATAAGATGTTTCTAAAAATGTGCCACCATAAAAGACATATCTTAAATTTAAGGTGAAAAAAATAAAAATTTAAGACAGAGGCGGTCTTCATATTTTTCTATTTGGTGAATATGTTCTCTCTGGAGTTTGGTTCAAAGGCTACTGGTTCAAAGGCTACTTGTGCAAAGGCTATATTGTATTCATTGCTAGAGATACAGTGATGAATAGGACCATACCCCTGCCTTGTAGAAATACTTTCAGTGTGTAAATACTATCATTCTTTCTGCAATTATCTTTTTTACTCATTACTGTTGTTCAGCTACTAAATTGGGTCTGATTCTTATCAACCCCATGAACTACAGCACGCCAGACTTCCCTGTCCTTCACTATCTCATTGAGTTTGCTCAAATTCATGTCTACTGAGTCAGCAATACTATCTAACCAGTCGCTTCCTTCTCCTTTTGCCTTCAATCGTTCCTAGCATCAGGGTCTTTTCCAATGAGTTGGTTTTTTGCATCAGGTGGTCAAAGATTGGAGCTTCAGCTTCAACATCAGTCCTTCTAATGAATATTCAGGAGTGATTTCCTTTAGGATTGACTGGTTTGATCTCCTTGCAGTCCAAGGGACTCTTAAGAGTCTTCTCCAACACCACAGTTCAAAAGCATCAATTCTTCAACACTCAGCCTTCTTTATGGTCCAACTCTCATTTCTATTCTTTAAAGTCTCAGGAATACTCAGTCCTTTAACTCAGCACTAGAGGGAGCAACACTGCAGAAGAAAACTAAAAATCTTTGAGTTTCCCAATCACTATAGGACTATAGAAAATTACCAAGTTTCAGAAACAAATGGCTGAGAAGTGGTAGAAAGTCTAACAATCTGTGTGGTGAGCAAATTCTGTAACCAGACAGGAAGGCACTTTCTAAGTGAAGTTAGGTAGTGAATGGGGATCCTGCTTTGGATATTTAAAATCTTTTTCAGGAAATTTTTTCCCCAAGACTGAGGCTTTTCAAGTCCATACATCAAATAGTATCCAGAAAATGAGGACACCACTCTTAAAGATTTTGCTGTCCAGTTTTGCTAGTTCACAGGGATAAGGCAAGAATAATTAGGTAGAAAAGTGTTTGGCTGAGAGCAATACAAATATGTTGTTGTTGTTCAATTGCCCAGTTGTGTCTGACTCTTTGCAACCCCATGGACTGCAGCATATCAGGCCTCCCTGTCCCACACCATATCCTGAAGTTTGCCCAAGTTCATATCCATTGCATTGGTGATGCTATCCAGCCATCTCATCCTCTGATGCCCTCTTGTTCTTCTGCCCTCAATCTTTCCCAGCAGTAGGGACTTTTTTTAATGAGTTGGCTATTTGCATCAGATAATCAAAATACTGGAGCTTCAGCTTAAGCATCAGTCCTTCCAATGAGTATGCAGGGTTGATTTTCCTTAAGACTGACTGGTTTGATCTCCTTGTTGTCCAAGGGACTTTCAGGAGGCTTCTCCAGCACTACAGTTCGAAGACATCGATTCTTTGGCATCTGTCTTCTTTATGGTCCAACTCTCACAACTATACATGACCACTGGGAAGACCATAGGCTTGACTATGGATATTTGTCCACATGGTAATGTCTCTGCCTTTCAACACACTGTCTAGGTTTGTCATAGCTTTCCTGCCAAGTAGCAATCGTCTCCTGATTTCATGGCTGCTGTTATCATCTACAGTGATTTTAGAGCCCAAGAAGAGGAAATCTGTCACTACTTCCACCTGTTTCCCTTTTATTTGACATGAAGTAATGGGGCAGGATGCCATGATCTTATTATTTTTTTAAATATTTAGTTTTAAGCTGGCTCTTTCACTCTCCTCCCTCACCCTCATTAAGAGGCTCTTTCATTCCTCTTCACTTTCTGCCATTAGAGTGGTATCACCGCATAACTGAGGTTGTTGATGTTTCTCCTGCCTATCTTGATTCCTGCTTGTAACTCATCCAGCCCAGCATTTCTCATGATGTGCTCAGTGTATAGGTTAAACAAACACGGTGACAGCAGACAGCCCTGTCCTACTCCTTTCTCAATCTTGAACAATCAGTTGTTCCATACAGGGTTCTATCTGATGCTTTTTGACCTGCAAACAGGTTTCTCAGGAGATAGGTAAGAAGGTCTGGTGTTCCCATCTGTTTAAGAACTTTCAACAGTTTGTTATGATCCATACAGTCAAAGGCTTTAGTGTAGTTGATGAAACAGGTAGATCTACCTGATGAAACAGGTAGATGTTTTTCTGGAATTCCCTTGTTTTCTCTATGATTCAGAGAATGTTGGCAATTTTATCTCTGATTCCTCTTCCTTTTCTAAACTGAGCTTGGACATCTAGATGTTCTTGGTTCACATAATGCTTAAGCTTAGCATGCAAGATTCTAAGTATGACATTACTAGCATAGGAGATGAGTGTAATTGTCTGATGGTTAGCACATTCTTTAGTATTACCCTTCTCGGGAATTGGGATGAGGATTGACCTTTTCCAGTCCTGTGGCCACTACTGGGTCTTCTAGATTTGCTGACATATTGAATGAAACACCTTGATGGCATCTTCCTTGAGGGTTTTGAATAGCTCTACTGGAAGTCCCATCACATCCACTAGCTTTATTAGCAGCAATAAGGCCCACCTGACTTCCCACTCCAGAATGTCTGGCTCTCTGTGACTGACCACACCATCCTAGTGTGTGTGTGCACGCTAAGTCGCTTCAGTCCTATCTGACTCTTTGTGACCCCATAGACTGTAGCCCACCAGGCTCCTCTGTCCATGGGATTCTCCAGGCAAGAATTCTAGACTGGGCTTCCATTTCCTTCTCCAGGGGCTCTTCCTGACCTAGGAATCGAACCTATGCCTCTTATGTCTCCTGCATTGGCAGGTGGGTTCTTTACCACTAATGCCACCTGGGATGCTCCATCGTAGTAATCTGGTTCATTAATACAAATATGACTTGGTCATAATAAGTAGGCCCCTGAACACTAAGGATTTTTTAAATGAATGATAATTCTATTTATATTACACAGGGAACATACTATGTTGCTCTTGATTAAAAACATTTAAAAAAAAACTGAAAGTGTTTGAATCAAGGACAAAGAATTATGGGTAAAATATTGCAATATTGAAGACAAAATAATAACTATCATATCCTAAGTGTCTGTCTTGTGTTTTATATGTTATCCTTTAGGTTTCTCTATGATCCTAATGGGGGCTTCCCAGGGGGCTCAATGGTAAAGAATCTGACTACGAAGCAGGAGACACTGGTTAGATCCCTGGGTCAGGAAGATTTGGGGAGGAAATGGCAATCCACTCCAGCATTCTTGCCTGGAGAATCCCATGGACAGAGAAGCCTTGGGGGCTACGGTCCATGGGTCATAAAGAGTTGGATGCAACAGAGCATGCATGCACATGCATGACCCTAACAAGACAGGCAGTGCCAACCGCATTTTTCAAATTTTTCAGAAAAATGCTGATTTGAAATGCTTTGTACAATGCTTCATACAAACCAAGCATTATGTTTATACTTAATTATGTGATCATCACATTGTATTTACATAATAAATATGATCAGAATTGATATAAAACATGGTTAACTTTATTTTGAAATTCTGTAAAAACACTAAAACTGTATATTGTCTAAGAAAAGCTAATTGTTGGTGTTTGACATTTGGTAGAAAAATTAATCCTTCAAAAGTAAATTGTACAATTTATTACAAAAAGAAAAAGCTTGACTCATATTGTTCTTGACTTTTAAATGTGGTGGTTTTAATGCTAACTTATTTGATCTGAGCGTGTAATGGGATGCGTTTATAATCAGAAGTCACTAATACCCTGTAAAGTCTCTTTAATTCCTTCTGACCATTCCAGTGGTATTGATGTCACTTTCTTTTGGTGCTTTTGTATTATGAATGTGCTAACATGGACATGAGGATATGATGTACTAACTCAGGTCCTTTCCAGTAATCCTGTGGCATTACTGACTGGTATGTGGGACTTCCTAAACTCATAATGGAGATCAAAAGATATTATGAGCTCACATTTTGAACACAAAGAATGTCCCCTACTCCATAATCCCATATCATTCTACCATTGGGTTTGCAAAGTGGTCAGTTCCCACAGAACCTTGGGTGAGGGGACAGAAAAGTGACCATTCTCCTGGAGAATATAGTTCCTGAAGCATTTAGCTAATCCCCAATCCCCAAATTGGAGGAGGCACTAGACTTGCATATTCTGAAATTTGAAAAAAGTGAAAGTGCTAGTTAGTCATGTCCAACTCATTGTGCCCTCATGGACTGCAGCCCACCAGGTTCCTCTGTCCTTGGAATTCTCCAGGCCATAATACTGGAGTGGATTGCCATGACCTTCTTCAGAGGATCTTCCTGACCCAGGGATCAAACCCAGGTCTCCTGCATTGCAGGTGGATTCTTTACCGTCTGAGTCACCAGGGAAGCCCAAATGCCTCATTGCAGAGGAAACAGGTAGTACACATGGAGATGCCAAGGCCCCTGTTACCAAACCCAACCTCAAGAACAGGCACGGACAGGGTTCAAACCCACGGTCTTTGGTTTACCGGACCAACGCTTTACCAACTGGCCACTGCGCCTGACAGCCAAAAGGTGAAGCACCTAGCAGTTAAAGCTGTATTTGGAGGCTTCTAAAAACTGGGGGATGTTGTTGACTTTTCATCTGGAGATTTCTGAAGACAGGAAACACACTGACGAGGGGTTCACTGGAGTAGGAGGCTGGCAGGGCAGGAGAATGTCGAGTGTCATAAGGTGCCACGCAAGGGAAGCATGAGGGCCACCTTATCCCTATTCCCAGACAGCACAGAAGCCAGTGCTCAGGGTTCCACCTGCAGGAGCCCAAACCTGAGCAGAGGGACAGGAGCCACTTAGACTGCAGTTCAGCAGAAGAGCTTGTGCACCACTGGTGAGGGCCTTGGAGAGACGCACATTGGCTAAAAAAATCCCATACGCCACTTCCATGGAGGCCCCCACATCAGTGGAGACAACTGACATCTGACCAAACCTGATTGACTGTCTCTCCTTCCTCTGAAAGGACCTCACTGTGAATTTGTCTTTGCTCAGAAGCTCCAATTCCTGGGGCCAAACCAGAGTATGACATCAACAGCCGAAGTCCAAGGAGAGAAACAGGATGGGAGATGGGGAGAGAAAATCAGGGAGGTAGAGAAGGAAGTCGTGAGAAGGTGATATATAGCCCTACGGGACACGTTTCATAACATCAGAGGACGAAGCTCAGTGGGCAGAGTTGAATTCATCAGGAAGGATTGAGTCAGCATGGAGCAGTGGTTCATGGGCTTCAAACCAAACGGCCATGTTCGAAGCCTGGCTACTCCATTGACAAACTATGAGACCTGAAACAATTAATTGTCTCTGCACCAAGGTTTTCTGAGAAAATTTAATGAGTTAGAACAGTGTCTTGATCGTAAGAAACACTCAGTACATGTTAGATGTAATGATGATGTTGACAAGTTCACCACCCAGACACGAGTGGGCTCATGAAGTTGACCCCAGTCAGGGGAAAATAAATTCTAAGTTTGTACATAATTGAGTTATCAATGCTTGATGTACACCTCTTTTAACATTTATGTTTAAATAAAACATGCTTTAAAGTTGTTGCTAATAAAATGTTCTTTTAGCAATTATATAGTTATGCAGTCATAAAACATTATGTTAATTAAAGTCTAGTTCATAAAAATAAATTGTAACCAAAGAGCTTGTTTTGTTTAAACAAAAGAGAAACATTCTTTACTTTCTATAATCAAATCTCAAAGCATGGATTTAAAATTACCATCTTGTGTTGAAACAAATGGCCAATCACACACAAGACTTACAAGATGAAATGTTAATTCCTTTGTGTGGCACAGAGACTAGTTCTGATCCCTGACTGCCTGTCTGACCACTTATTCTTCTACCATAAAATCCATTCTCTTGTCTTTATATGGTTTTTTTTTCCTGACACAAACACAGACAGATACGCACAGAGACACACACACACACCTTTGCTGTAGACAACTTCTTTTGTTTCCTTCAAATATAATTGCAACCATCCATGAATTCGTTTCTTCATCATTTATTTTTTACTATGGGGTATAGTCACTTTGCTATGTTGCGTCCGTTTCTATTCTTTAACCAAGTGAATCAGCTATACATATATACACATCGCCTCCCTCTTGGACTTCCCTCCCACCCCACCCCCATCCCATCCATCTAGGTCGCCACAGAGCACCCAGCTGAGCTCCCTGTGCTAACACAGTAGGCTCTCACTAGCTATCTGTTTTACACATGGCAGAGCACATATGTGAATCCCACTCTCCCAGTTCATCCCATCCAACTGCTGTGTCCACACGTCCGTTTTCATTCAACATTCATTTTCACTCTTTACAGTAATCCTTTTAACAACTATTTCCTTAACACATAATTGGTTCAGGCAGCATTCTGCCCTTGAAGTAGAATGATGAATAAGACAGACAAGGTCCTTCATCTCAAAAAGTGGCACACATGTGGGAAGAGACAATAAATAGGAAGACAAACAACTGAATAACATTGAACTTTAGATTGGCGATCAGAAGAGACTTCCTGAATGATCAAAGATGCCAGCTGCTAGGACAAACACTCAGTGGTAGCAAAGACTTTTGCCTCCTCTGCCCACTGTTATATCCCCAGTGTCTAGAACAGTTCCAGAAGCATAACTGAGTCTCAGTAAACATTCGCAAAGAGTCGGACAGGAATGAGCGACTGAACTGAACTGAACTGAAGTGAAACATTTGATGCAAACATGTATGTAACAGATACTTTGGGAATGCAAGGGCAAAGCGGTCCACACAGAGGAAAAAGGGGGTGCAAAAGTCCTCCAGGAAGAAGGAGCTTAGCATGTTTGAGGGAGACAAAGAAGCCCAGGGAGCCAGAGGAAGAGCAGTAGGAAGTGGGGTCAGATAGGGAAACAAGGCTTTGTAGATCCTGGTCTGGAGTACACTTAGAAAAACTCACAGTCGCTGTCTGAAATGTCTTTATTTTCTCCTTCTTTAGTGATAATTCAACTTAGTTTAGTTTATTTTCCACTTTGAAGGCGTTCTACTGCTGTCTTCTGGCCTCTCTCACAGCTGTGGATTATATGCTCTGGTGGTCTAATTATTGTTTATCTTTGGGTAATCTGTCTTTCCCATCTGGTTACTTTTAAGACGTTCTCTCTGCTTTTGTGTTGTGTAATGTCTCTTTGAGGCCCATTGACTTTTTATTCATCCTACGGAGGAATTGGGTTGTTTCCGATCTTCCATGACTTCTGTAAGCCACTCTGACAATATTTCTTCCAATAGATCTTGCCCCTCCACAGCCCTCTCTTCTCCTCTGAGGAGCTGCTACTATCCCTGTGGCAAACATTCTCATCATTCCCCTGTCTTTCTTAAACTCTGTCATCCTTTCCATTTTTAGTTCTCTCCATCTGTATCCTGGATAATTTATATAGTCTGTCAACTTGTTTTTCTATTACACAAAGTCCTGAGTAGCACTAATACTTCTGTTATGTTTTTGCAGACTGTCTCAGAGTTTTTGCCTTGCATATTTTATCATTCTTTTTCTAGAGTGCTTGTCTTTAGAGGTGCTTGTTTGTTTTTTTGACAGAATTCCATGGGAGTCGCGGTCTCTCAAACCAGACACTTGAGATGAGAATTCAGTGGCCATGCTTATTAAGGAAGTGTTCCAGGGAAACTGGCAAGGGCATGTGGGGAAAAACAGGACAGACAAGAGGAGGAATGAGAACAAGGGTGTAATCTCAGGATGTTCCTGCAAGGGACTCTGGAGTTTAAAGTTTACGCCACAGAGTTGTACCAACTGAGGTGAGATACCGTGAAAACCATGGGGTGGGGATGTGTATTGGAGAGCAGGTCTCTGAAAAAGGAGATCCAGAAGGGGCTGGATGGGAAAGCGCACCAAAAAGGGAGTCCCCCACCCCAAGGAACAGTCAAAATCGGGTCTGGGGGATCTGGGTGAAGCACACACATTGACATAGTCCACTGCAGTGTCTCCATGGGGTAATTCTGCATTAGATTCTGCCAGGCACTTCAGAGCATGTCTGGCTGAGAACCAATATTTATGTTTGCTTCTCAGCTTGGGGATATCATGTAGGTTTCTATTCTGAAAACTGAAGGCTCAGGGAACTGAATTATCATTTAAGACTTATTTTTGCCCTGAGTACAAGCCAAGCTGAGTTTGCAAAGTCAGTTCCCTGGGCAGCTGAGCCATTTTTTTCTTCCTTCTTTACATTAAAGGCACATCTGCAGGAAAGGCTTTTAAGCAAGATTTCAGTTCCAAACCCTAATCTTCTACTCTCTGCAAGGATTACAACTCAATCCAGGTGTTAGCTGGTCTAACCACACTCTTTCCAACATTCCTCCCATATCACTCTTAGGTATAAACTCAATATAAACTGTCAACTCCTACACCTTTTTTTTTTTTTTTAATTACATCTGGACACCTGAATTACTGGTTTACATATTTATTTTTATTTATCTACTTGACTGTACCAGATCTTAGCCATGCAACACAGAATCTTTAATTGCGACATGCAAACTATTCGTTGTTGCAGTGGGATCAGTCCCCCAACCAGGGATTGAACCCCCAGGAGCCCCACATTGGCAGCATGGAGTCTTAGCCACTGGACCACCAGGGAAGTCTGTGCACTTACAACTCTTTGATTCTAACGTTCAGATACTTCCTTTTCTTTTGGGAGAGCTTAGCTTCTTTCACTTTCCACTTTCATGCATTGGAGAAGGAAATGGCAATCCACTCCAGTGTTCTTGCCTGGAGAATCCCATGGTCGGAGAAGCCTGGTAGGCTGCAGTCCATGGGGTCGCACAGAGTCGGACACGACTGAAGCAACTTAGCAGCAGCAGCAGCAGCAGCTATGCATCAATCTTTTAAGTCTAGATTTTCTAGCAGACTATGGTATGGAATATTTTTCATGTAAGATTTGTCTACTATCTTATAGAACTGAGAAGTCTCACTGTAATTTTTGCCTCTTATCATTATAAGAATAAAATGTAGGGAATTATACTCAATATTTTGTAATAATCTATAAGGGAAATAATACACATATATATAAAGCTGAATTACTTTGCTGTACACTTGGAACTAACACAACACTGTAAATCAATTACATTTCAATTTAAATAAATAAATAAAAGAATATATTATACCCTCCTTGAGGGTCTATACTGTATTTTTTAATCTCTATAACCTGGGCCAAATAAACAGTCTTTGATAAATATTTTTCCAAAAATGACTAAGTGGCTCAGAAAACATCTACTTTAAGGAAACAAACACTATTTGGTTAATAGTTCACATTTGAGAACACAAAAAACATTTAAATATATATCTGTGAAAGGATAGGGTTTCTCAGGTGGCTCATTGGTAAAGAATTTGCCTGCCAATGCAGGAGAAGCAAATTTAATCCCTGGGTGGGAAAGATCCCCAGAGCAGGAAATGGCAACCCACTCCAGTATTCTTGGCTGAGAAATTCCATGGACGCCAGAGCCTGGCAGGTTGTAGTCCATGGGGTCACGAAGAGTAGGACACAAGTGAACGACTGAGCAGGCACGCCCACACGTGAAAGGATAACACCAGGTATGCACTAGCAGTAAAGGCATAGATCCTCGCACAGGAAAAGAACTCAGTGCTATCATTTTTCAGTCACTAGGTTAAAAATGAGTTGGAGATAAAAGTGTCTTGGTACTTTCCTCTCCATTACTAAATAGCTTCACTTTCTCATTAACTCAGAGTAATTGGATTCTTTGAAATACACATTGTTCTGTTAATAGCTCTATCTCAGAAATTTAGGTCTAAAACCTGAGACAGCTTTTACTTTTTTCTCACTTAGCTCCCAAGTATGTCCAGTCTACCCTTCCGAGTCCTTCCCTCTCAGCCCAACATCTTACTCTTATTTCTGGTCTGTGAAAACCAAGCCAGTCTCACAGCTGGTAGATGTCTCTGCCTCTAACAGGTCTCTTTTCCATCGTCTAACATGCAGATACTATCAGTTTAATCCACCTAAAACACCATTTTAATCATGTCTTTTAATTGTTTAAGAATCTCTTTTATCTAAAGAGTACAGAAACATCACAATCCCTAGAATGTAAGTCAGTATCATGATTTTTTTATGAAACACTGATCCCTAAATAAAGAACATGATAAACTAAAAAAAAAAAAAAAAAAAAACTCTAATTATTTCATGATGAAACAATGTATTTTCTAATCTGCCATTGAAAGTTCTTCTGGATTTGTATCTAACTCACTTATTTTTCATCTTTTCTTCTTCTCCCTTTCATTCCCCACACCATCCCCACCCCACACTCTGATCAAACTGAATCTGTTACTGTTTTGATTACAGATCCTTTCTCTTTGCTGAGTTTAGTCCTTTTACTTGAATGTTCTTGGCTTAACCAAAAGTTTCAGTTATGCTCAGCTTTTTAATGAACACATACTTGTGGCATTAACTGTTCTTTGAATTAAGTGCCAAGTCCTGAACTGTGTATGATCCTTTGGCTAATTTGCCCTGCATTTAAATGATAGTGGATGTCACTGGAGCTCCAAGGGTTTTTTAATATTCATTTGGCCGGGAGTCACTGTAACCAAAGAACGTTAAATGCCATTGGGACCATGGTAATGAGCTCCTGTTTTTCACTCTATGGAGTAAAGGGAATTGAGTGTCGATGGCCAAACATGTTTGCACTCTAGTCTGGATAGAGACTTGGCGCTGTGTCCACGAAAGGGCACTTTTCATGTCTCTTTTGGTTTTTCAGCTTATTTAATCCTTCAATTTTGGATCTTCTGTTTCTTTCCTTTCAGACAAGTTTTATTTGGAAAGAACTTCAAATTCAAACTTGCAGTAAGATTCTTGCCCAGCTAGTCTCAGTTTGGATGCTAGGAGTCCTGAGCGAACACTAAATGGGTCCTAACTGTTAAGTTCAGTGATGGAGAAAAGCTGGAGAGAGGAAATAGAGACCAAAGAGTTCCAGGAACTGAAATGTGGAAAAGTTGATATTCCTGAGAAGGATAAACAGGAAGGACACGTCACCACTATAACCAGAAGGGGAGGTGAATGCATTTGTGTGCTCTATGGCCTACAGATGTATTTCTGTAGCATGAAAACAATTGGTTTTAAAAGTCTCTCTTTTATACTCTTTTTTCCTAGAAAATAATATGTTTCCAAGCTGGCTGGAGAAACAACTGAAATGCAACTTATCTTAGCTTTCATTTTATCTCAAAGAAACTGAAAAATCCTCATTTGTTGACTATATGACAGGAAATGAGACTGAAGTCTTGAATTCTGATTTTTTTTTTCTTTAGCACTGTCTTAAAAGTACTGACATAATATTATCTATTCTAGTTTTGCCCCTCCTAACATTGTCTTATAAGGTAACAGCCCAGGGAAGGCTGTGTGAGAAGCATTTAGGTTTCCAGAAAGAAAATATTTTAACAAATGATTCAACTGCACCTGACCTCTTCAACTATGGTTTCAAAGTATTAAGCATTATTTTGATTTCCTCAAATGCAAGTAGTTGGGCTGAAAACATTCCAGCTTGTATTAGTGTAACACATAGAAAAGTCAAATAGAAGCTTAAGACTATTTATGAGGAGGGTTACTCATGATTCTGCCCAGCTTGGCAAACAGACTTGTCACTATCCTGGCTGTATGGACCTACCATTCTGGCTGGAAGAGTTTTTTTGACTAAGACTGAAAAAGGATTTGTTGAGAATAATTCTGTTTACACCATAGATGATAGTTGTCTTCAGTTTCTTAGAGCGATTGCATGCATGTTCTGTCACGTCCAACTCTTTTTCGACCCCATGGACTGTAGCCGACCAGGCTCCTCTCTCCATGGGATTCTCCTCGCAAAACTACTGGAGTGGGTTGTCATGCCTTCCTCCAGGGGATCTTCCTGACCCAGGGATCAAATCTGCGTCTCCTGGATTGCAGGCAGATTCTTTACTGTCTGAACCACCGGGGAAACCCCCTTACAGAAATTCAGTTCAGTTCAGTCGCTAAGTCATGTCTGACTCTTTGCAACCCCATGAACAGCGGCACACCAGGCCTCCCTGTCCATCACCAACTCCCGGAGTCCACCCAAACCCATGTCCATCAAGTCAGTGATGCCATCCGACCATCTCATCCTCTGTCGTCCCCTTCTCCTCCTGCCCTCAATCTTTCCCAGCATTAGGGTCTTTTCAAATGAGTCAGCTCTTCGCATCAGGTGGCCAAAGTATTGGAGTTTCAGCTTCAACATCAGTCCTTCCAATGAACACCCAGGACTGATCTCCTTTAGGATGGACTGGTTGGATCTCCTTGCAGTTCAAGGGACTCTCAGGAGTCTTCTCCAACACCACAGTTCAAAAGCATCAATTCTTCGGTGCTCAGCTTTCTTTATAGTTCAACTCTCACATCCATACATGACCACTGGAAAAACCATAGCCTGGACTAGATGGACCGTTGTTGGCAAAGTATGCTTTAGCAATTTTTCATTCTCTAATAACTGGAGAAAACTCTTGAGCAAATGCCCTGGGAATCTCAGCTTGCATTCTAACATGTAAGAACAGCTGCGTAAGGCTGGAAGATTAGGAGTGCACCGCACAACCAGTTGTTTTTCCTACTAGGGAAAAAAAAACCAACCTCCTAAGATAAGAGTGAAAATGAACACAGACAGAGTCTGGTCAAAATCTAATGTCACTATCAGAAGGGAGTGTGTTTGCATTTGGCACTTAGATGATCAATCAGCCCAGTCTTCCTCAGCCTCAGAGCAAGGGAGCTGCAATGAAAAAGGAAGCGAGATCTCAAAAAGCTGTACTTCTACAGATTCCATGAGAACTTGGGTCCTCTGGAAGTGGCGACACTGGTGGCATCGTGATAGAATGTTAGCAGTGTTGACAACGCCTGCAGTGGTGATATGGATGATGGTGAAGGGCTGGTTTTAGTGCCTTCTGCTCCTGCATATGGCTTCTGGTGACTCAGCAGTAAAGGACCTGCCTGCAATGCAGGAGCCGCAGGAGACACGGGTTTGATCCCTGGGTCAGGAAAATCCCCTGGAGGAGGGCATTGGAGGAGGGCATGGCGACCACTCCAGTATTCTTGCTGGGAGAATCCCATGGATAGAGGAACCTGGTGGGCTACAGTCCATGGAGTCGCAAAAGAGTCGGACATGACTGAAGGAAAATAGCGGCGCACACTCCTGCACGTAAGACATCAGAATCCCTGGCTTGAGATCAGAATTCCTGGTCTTGGGCAACTTGGCATCATCAGGGGTACTTCCTGTGGAGCAGTATCTGGATAGTCATGCTGTCCATGGGTAAAAATGGCATAGCTGCCCTTAAGTGAAGTGAAGTCAGTCGTACGCAACTCTTTGCTCACGCTCAGTCGTGTCTGACTCTTTGTGACCCCATGTACTGTAGCCTATCAGGCTCCTCCATCCATGGGATTTTCCAGGCAAGAGTGCTGGAGTGGATTGCCATTTCCTTGTCCAGGGGATCTTCCCGACCCAGGAATCGAACCTGGGTCTCCCGCATTGCAGGCAGATGCTTTACCGTCTGAGCCATCAGGGAAGCTTAGAACCCTTCTTTACTTAGGTGTAGTCAGACACATGCTCTTGAATCTGTACTGGGAGTTAAGAAAAACAGTAGGTTCCCTCATGGCAGACAACAGAATGTCATTAGGGCTCATGTAAGACACCCACTGGATATTCTTAAATTTATTTAGGAAGATCTTCTGGAGAATAGATTTCTTGAAGGGTAAGTAGGATTACAGATGGGCTTCCCAGGTGGTGCTAGTGGTAAAGAATCCACCTGCCGATACAGAAGACCTAAGAGATGAGGGTTTGATCCCTGGCTGGTGAAGACCCCCTGGAGGAGGAAATGGCCACCCCCTCCAGTATTCTTGCCTGGAGAATCCCATGGACAGAGGAGCCTAGTGGGCTATGGTCCATGGGGTCACAAAGAGTCAGACATGAGTGTCTGAGCATCATCAATGCCAAGTAGGATTACAGACAGCTTTTTCTTTAAAAAGAGATTGTTTTTGTTATCTTGTTCTTAGATCCAGACTGCTGTGATTCAGGAAATACAGGTGATGATCTTAAGAATGATCTCAGCTTTCTCTTTGCTAGTCTTTCAAGCTCTGCTGCTTTTCTGTGTATCTGTGTAGACGCTGAAGTGTGCTGCTCAAGTCTCCCTTCCAAATGGTCTGCTGCCCAGCCACAAGGAATGTAAGAGCTGATGGTCTCCCGCAGTTGGCTCCCTTGGTATGTACCTCAGCGTTTGAACAGAAGTCAAGTTCTCAGAGTGCCCCTCCAGCCAGTGATGGAGCAAAGTGATGCTACAAGGTGGTATAAGGGCTTAGCTTTGGACAGTCATTGCTCCAGAGAGCCCCAGTGGACTGGCAGAGTTTTGTCGTGTCTGTGACAGGACCTGACAGCACCCTCCGGCAAAATCCTACTTCCTTCTGTTTCCTTTTAAGGTATTATACTTGTTAACAAATCATTCACACACACAACTCATCTCAGTATTAGCTTTATAGAGAGTCCAACAGGAAGGGTAGCTCTCACTGTCCTCCTATCCTTTGACTAAGTTATTGTTTTGTTTTCCATCGTGGAGAGGAATTAGCTCTTAGTCTTCATAATTAATAGGCCAGATTTCAGATGTGAATTTTGCCCTTTGGGTTATTTATTGCATGTCAAAAGAGAGATCTCACTCCATTTAACTTCTTTGTCTTTTTAAAATAATTAATTGAAATATTTTCCCTGATGTTTTTCCATAGAAACAAAAAATTGGGAGAGAGATAGAGAGAGGAGAAATATGGAAAATGTTTCAAGTGAAGTTAGTTTTTCTTTTTTGCTTTTCACTTTCCTTGCCAAGTTTAAAACCATGAAATCTTGACTAGATACTAAATACAGAAAAGTCCCAAACAAACTGAACCTGGTTTAAGTATGTTTACGTATTCCTATATTATGTTTTGAGAAGGGATCTTGTCAATGTAATGAATATTTATAATAAATAAACACTAAATAATACTAACATCTTATGATTTTATGGTGTTTTACACTTTGCCAAGGACTTTCACTTTATCTTATTTTAATCTTGGGTAAAAATACCCCAAAAGGTTGAACTGTTCCTTCTAGACTTTCCAGTCTTCTTTATACAACACTAAGAAGACTGAAAATGTGTAATAGAACATTAAATGAAAGTCTTGCTTAAGATCTTAAGACCACAGAGCCTAGAGACTCCAGACATACGTGGGACAGTTCTCCCCCAGTGGTAAAGAACGCACCTGCCAATGCAGGAGACGTGGGTTCGATCTCTGTGTCGGGAATATACCCTGGAGAAGGAAATGGCAATTAACTCCAGTATTCTTGCCTGGAAAAGCCCATAGACAGAGGACTCTCAGTTCAGTTCAGTTCAGTCACTCAGTCATGTCCGACTCTTTGCAACCCCATGAACTGCAGCATGCCAGGCCTCCCTGTCCATCACCAACTCCTGGAGTCCACCCAAACCCATGTCCATTGAGTCGGTGATGCCATCCAACCATTTCATCCTCTGTCGTCCTCTTCTCCTCCTGCCCTCAATCTTTCCCAGCATCAGGGTCTTTCCAAATGAGTCAGCTCTCCGCATCAGGTGGCCAAAGTATTGGAGTTTCAGCTTCAACATCAGTCCTTCCAATGAACACCCAGGACTGATCTTTACGATGGACTGGTTGGATCTCCTTGCAGTCCAAGGGACTCTCGTGGACTACAATTCATGGAGTCACAAAGAGCTGGACATGACTAAACAACAACTATAATATATTAAATATATATATGATATATTAAATATATTAAAATATAGCATAAGAAATGAAGATATTTCTACCACTTAAATCAGTAAGCTTATTCTTAGTAATGTATAAAAAAAATAATTCAACACAAGAAAGTAGATGAATACAAAAGATCTCTATATGGGTTTATATAAAAATAGAAAAAAAAGAAATCATTTAAATGTTCATCTTCTGATTGATTTCCTACTGAAATTAGAATAAAATTCACGATCCTTCTTATGACCTTCCCAGGCCTTGCCCATCTGTCGTCTCTGACCCTTCTTTGCCCTTACCACACTTTAGCCACTGGCCTTCTGTTAGTGCCTCAAAAGCATGCAGTCCCTTCTACCACAGGGGCTTTGCACATATACTCCAGGTTTGTTTTTGTTTTTTTAATTATTTTATATTGGAGTATATTTGATTGACAACGTTGTGTTAGCTTCAGGTATGCAACAGAGTGGTTCAACTATACATATACATCTATTCTTTTTTTAAATTCTTTCCCTGTTTAAGTTTTTACAGAATATTGAGCAGAGTTCCCACTGCTATACAGTAGGCCCTTGTTGGTTATCCATTTTAAATATAGCAGTTGCACATATTCTCCTGACTTACAACATGATTATCCTCCCTGACCTCTCTTCCTCTCTTACAGTGCGCCTGACTTACTCCTCATTCTCCATGCTACAGCTGAAATGTGGTTTCCATGGGAAAATTCCCCTGGCTAGGTCTGGTCTGGCAATAACAAGCTGTCATCATACTTTGTATGTTCCATTTGTAGCACTTATGACAATTTTATCTTTAACAATGTTTCTTCTTATTTAATGGCTTTCTTCCTTGCTAGATTTAAACTTCTAGAAAGGCATGTCTATCTTATGTAATGCCATTTTCTCCTGCCACATGTGAGACACACAGTAGACCATCAGTAAATATTCATTGACAGAATAAATTAATCCAAGTCTTAATTTTCTTCATTTCAAGAAATGAATGCTCTGAGTGCTGGTGGAACCAAGCACATCAACTGTGGATTTTCAGAACTTCATTTTCATCAAGCTCTAATGAATTTGACTGTTCTTTTGGCTTAAGACAGATATCTTTTTTCCTCCCCCTAAATGAATCATTAGAAAAGGGAAATTCACTCTCTAAATGGTTCACGTTTGCAAAAGAATAAAAAATCTTTATTACGTGACTCGGCCAACGTAATCTTAGTGCTTATCTGACTTTATTAAATGCCCTCAGGATCTGTTTCCCAGATTAGCCTCTGTGATCTGCTATTCCAGGAACAACATTGGATTTTTTTTTTTTTTTACTTTAACCTTATATCCTTTTATAGTATTTCCTAAGGAAGTTCGTCTGTATTCGCATCCTCAATAGGAGTGTGTGAATAGTCAGTGTTACATGCACGTGTCTGAGTCTGTATTTCCAGATTTGCAAGACATAGTTATGGAGATATAGATCTTACTCACGCTTTTACTTTTGTATAAACATTATGAATAGCCTTTATTCCTACAAACCATCTTGGGAAGATGGTTCTCTGGTTTCTACTGCTCAACTCATGTAACTATAGCATGATTCAGAACAAAGCTCATTGTTTTATAAACAACGCACTGGGTTCAAAATCCTGTTGGGCTCTTACCTGCAAGAGTCCTCACTGATAACTCTCCGAGAACACAGCTCTTAACCTCTGTAATTCTTCCCTCTTCAATCTCTGCTCTCATTTTAAAAAGACGTTAGGACAGGAGAGTATCAAGATGTCCATGAAGCTTGCTATGAGGTAGTGGGGCCAAAAAAGAAAAAAAAGATACAAATTAACTTATTTACAAAACATAAATGGAGTCACAAACATAGAAAATAAGCTTATGGTTACCAAAGGGGTAAGGGAAGGGAAAGGATGAATTAGGAGGTTGCAATTGACATGTACAAACTATCTATAAGATAGATAACCAACAAGGACCTGCTGTATAGCAGAGGTAACTAGACTCATGGGGTCACAAAGAATCCGACACAACTAACTGAGCATAAATGCACATAAGGGAAAAGAATCTGTGAAAGTATATATATATATATATATATATATATATATACATACATATATATATACATACATATATATATACACAAACACACACATATATGCACACACATATACACATGTATATACACATGTATGTACATATATGTATACACACATGTATGCACACATATAGGTATACACACACATGATATACACCTGAAACTAGCACAACATTGTAAATAAACTATACTTCAAAAAAATTGTAAAGATACTTTATTGTTAAAAAATGCTAACCATCCAAATTAACACATTTAAAAGCTGACTTACTCAAATTTGAGGATTCTAGATTGAGACCCAAGTAAAAGCAATGTTTTCTCCTGGGAATCAGCACATTCTTTTGTAAACAAAGGTTTGTTTCCCATTAAATTAATCTTGTACAGCTGACTGCTTTTGGTAACTATAGATGTGATGAGAATAGGCAAAAATAAAATATGGATAAAAATGAGGGAAAAAATGCTAACTGTCATCCTACAGCACAGGGTTGCCACAAACCGTCAGTTCGTAAAAAAACATAACACCTGCAAAGTGCAATAAGGCAAAGCACAATAAAACCAGGTGTGCCTGTAAAAAACAAATGTTTGATTAGAGTCCATTGGCCTTTTCTCATTTGTCTTCTGGATCATTTACACTCTGCAATTGAAGGGAGAAGGGAAGTAGCAGGGGACACAAAGACTGCTGCCTTGAGAGGCCGGCTTGACCTGGGGAGCAGTGATCTGACTGATAGCAGAGCCCATGCTGTGTGTGTGTGGAGGGGGTGGGGGGGACGCTGCAAAAGCCACATCGAAGTGGTGCCATGACTGCAGTTATAGAGAGAAAGGGCTGTAGCAATCAGTTTCACATCTACTATGTACTTGATCCACAGCAGAGTGATGCAAAATATGAAGGCATTTGGAAAACAGGTTAGAATTCAAAGAGGGAAAAGAATCAAAGAGATCATTTTGCAGTTGGATAAGCAAAAGTAAGGGTATTGAGGTGGTCAGAGCAGGGGGTGTACTGGAGCTATGTGTAGTAGAGTTTGGTTGGAAAACAAGGGGTCAGGGAGGATGGGGCAACCTTTGCAAGGACCTTAAATGACAGAGTGAGTCATGAGAGATTTGGGAGTGTGGTTATTCTATAATTGAAAATGCCCTGTAGGAAGATTAATATACTATGCATATGTAAAATGCTTTAGGGTGAGAGAGACCATAATTAAATCTTAAGCCTTGAGTGGTTGATGCAGTAACTAACGAAACTCTAAGATAGAAAGGAGGTAGAAAGAAAGGAAAAAAGTCGGGAAAGTTATTGCTAAGCATAACTTAAGTGATTTAATAACTTTATGAGGATGCAAGATCCCACCAATGCTTTAAATCTGAGTTACTGGAGCAATTAAGGAAAGTTATGACCAACCTAGATAGCATATTGAAAAGCAGAGACATTACTTTGCCAACGAAGGTCTATCTAGTCAAGGCTATGGTTTTTCCTGTGGTCATGTATGGATGGGAGAGTTGGACTGTGAAGAAGGCTGAGTGCTGAAGAATTGATGCTTTTGAACTGTGGTGTTGGAGAAGACTCTTGAGAGTCCCTTGGAGATCCAACCAGTCCATTCTGAAGGAGATCAGCCCTGGGATTTCTTTGGAAGGAATGATGCTAAAGCTGAAAGTCCAGTACTTTGGCCACCTCATGCGAAGAGTTGACTCATTGGAAAAGACTCTGATGCTGGGAGGGATTGGGGGTAGGAGGAGAAGGGGATGACAGAGGATGAGATGGCTGGATGGCATCACTGACGCGATGGACTTGAGTCTGAATGAACTCCGGGAGTTGGTGATAGACAGGGAGGCCTGGCGTGCTGCGATTCATGGGGTCGCAAAGAGTCGGACATGACTGAGTGACTGAACTGAACTGAACTGAAGAGAGAATAGGGAGGTGGGGCGAGTTTGGGGAAAGAGAAGGAATATACTGCAGAAAGTTTACATTTTGATTATGCCTACTGTGCTTAGTCACTCAGTTGTGTCTGACTCTTTGCAACCTCATGGACTGTAGCCCTCCAGCCTCCTCTGTCCATGAGATTTTCCAGGCAAGAATCCTGGAGTGGGTTGCCATGCCCTCCTCCAAGGGATCTTTCCAACCCAGGGATCAAACCCAGGTCTCCCACATTGCAGATGGATTCTTTACTGCCTGAGCCACCAGAGTTTACATTTCAATTATGCCTGTAGTTCACGCTAATAGAAAAAAGTTTAGATTTTATCAAGTCCTAATGATATGTCTATGGGGTCGCACAGAGTCGGACACAACTGAAGTGACTTAGCAGCAATGATGTGGAGACAAGTTTTCTGTCTAGTATCTTGGTTTCCCCTACAGCCCTCCAAAATTAAGTCTAACCCTTATGGAACTGTGAAGTGAGCATGTTACATTTGCTTATTTACTTATTTCTACTCTGCAGTGTTCTCTGTGCTAGTCAAATCCTAGCTATATTCCCAGTACCAAGAAGTTGCTGGTGGGAGTGGCAAGAAATACGTTTATTATCTTTTCACTCATTTCTTCAATAGATAAGGGATTGTGAAATACTCAGCTGATACGATAGTAGTGAGGTTCAATAAGATGCTTAGCGTAGTGCCTGACACATAGCAATTGCTCAAATTACCTGTCACTGTTGTCACTTCTCATGAATAAAGGAGTGAATTTTTGTGCCTTCCAAGGCAGCTCAGAGAGATTTTCTATTGTCCCCCGCAGACTCCTTCTCTAGTCAAATTATCTGTATAATTCTATTATTTCCCAATACTTTCTACTCTTATGTAAGTTATGAAGATGATTTGTTTTCAGCTTTCTACTTCAAAAAAGACTGGACAGAGAAAGCGCTGACAATCGGCAGAAAGAAGAGAGGCACTAACAAACCACCTGGGCAATGGAAAGTGTGGATTTGACAGTTTAAATAGTAATTTCATTATTCCATGGTGAACTGAATAGGAAACGAAAATGAAAGTTAAATTGTAATTACTGTAGCCTAAAAGTGGTATTTTGGTACGATGACTCAGCATTATTATCTGTTTTTAGAAGTATTTTCTGGGGACTTCCCAGGTGGTCTACTGGTTAAAACTCTGAACTTCCCCTACAGGGGGCATGGGTTTCATCCCTGGTTGGGGGAGCTAAGATCCTACATGAACCATGCAGCATAGCCAAAAAAAATTACCAGAAATATTTTCTGGAAGTTATTCTGGTAAACAATTAGTTGTGAGGCCATTTTACCACCATGTTTCTGAAACGGGGATATGCGCATTCAACACTTGATACCACAGAGCAATCATGGAACATATTCTTAAGGCATGGATTTTGCTTGAAGATACACTTACACCCCCTACCCACCATCCCATTAACGTCAATTTGGATATATTACTTAGTCATTTAACAAGTATTTGCATTCAGGCAGAATGTTGTTTGCTAGGCAATACTGATTTAGAAAGCAGAGACATCAGTTTGTAAACAAAGTTCTGCATAGTCAAAGCTATGGTTTTTCCAGTAGTCATGTACGGATGTGAGAGTTGGACTATAAAGAAGGCTGAGTGTCAAAGAATTGATGCTTTTGAATTGTGGTACTGGAGAAGACTCTTGAGAGTCCCTTGGACTGCAAGGAAATTAAACCAGTCAATCCTAAAGGAAATCAGTCCTGAATATTCTGAAGGACTAATCCTGAAGCTAAAGCTCTAGTACTTTGGCCACCTGATGAGAAGAGCTGACTCTCAGGAAAAGACCCTGTTGCTGGGAAAGACTGAAGGCGGGAGAAAGGGGCGACGGAGGATTAGACTGTTGGATAGCATCATTGACTCAATGGACATAAGTTTGAGCAAACTCTGGGAGATGGTGTAGGACAGAGGAACCTGCTGTGCTGCAGTCCATGGGACTGCAAAGAATTGCACAACACTTTGTGACTGAACAACAATAACAACTGATTTAGAAAATGGATATGGCTCTTGGTGGTTGTGGGGATTACAGGATAAAATGCAAAATCTGTATACATTTTTAAGTTGCAATATAAGACGACAAGATATTTTGACTTTGTGGGGGAACTCTTTGGATTAAACTGCCAGGTCTATGAAGGTATACATTCACTTCCCTTAAATTTTGAGGATGACTCTAAGGAAAAGCTTGGCGAGTAAGTATGGAGAGATGGAGAACCATAAGAGAAACAAGCCCTGATAAGTTTTGCTGAAGCAGACACTGCAGTATAAGTTCCCTACTGAGCTGTGAGCTTCCAAAACTGTGAGAGGCCAGCAGCCTTCTGGAAATAATATTTTCACTGAAACTAGTGATTAGTTTCTGACCCAAAGAATTCACTTTTCTTATGGCTTTTAATTTAGAAACCTAGACAGAGTATTAAAAAGCAGAGACATCACTTTGGTGACAAAGGCCTGTATAGTCAAAGCTATGGTTTTTCTAGTAGTCATGTATGGATGTGAGAGCTGGACCATAAAGAAGCCTGAGCACCAAAGAATTGATGCTTTCGAATTCTGGTGCAGGTTATTAGTGGACCACACTTTGAGAGATTGGGAAAGAAGGCCATGACTAGATCTTTACAAGGATAAGTCTGGAAAATGTGGTAGAAAGGAGGAGGAGGACAGTTCAGCCACAGAATCACCAGTTTGCAAGTATCAAAATAGTCTTAGCGAGAGACATGAAGATCATGAATTAAGGCGGCAGCAGCAGTGAGATGGGGAAGGGTTTCCCAGGTGGCACGAGTGGTAAAGAAAGAAAGAAAGTGAAGTTGCTCAGTCGTGTCCAACTCTTTGAGACCCCATGGATTGTAGCCTACCAGGCTCCTCTGTCCATGGGATTTTCCAGGCAAGAATACTGGAGTGGGTTGCTACTTCCTTCTCCAACGAACTTACCTGCTAATGCATGAGACTTAAGAGATGTGGGTTCGATCCCTGGTGGGGGGAAATCCCCTGAAGGAGGGCATAGCAACCCACTGCAGTATTCTTACTGGGAGAATCCCATGGACAGAGGAACCTGGTGGGCTACAGTCCATGGAGTCGCAAAAGAGTCGGACATGACTGAAGTATATTAGCGTTAGCATGCATATACATATATATTTTTTTTTTCCACAGTTTATTGTGATCCACACAGTCAAAGGCTTTGGCATAGTCAATAAAGCAGAAATAGATGTTTTTCTGGAACTCTCTTGCTTTTTCCATGATCCAGCAGATGTTGGCAATTTGATCTCTGGTTCCTCTGCCTTTTCTAAAACCAGCTTGAACATCAGGAAGTTCACGGTTCACATATTGCTGAAGCCTGGCTTGGAGAATTTTAAGCATTACTTTACTAGCGTGTGAGATGAGTGCAATTGTGTGGTAGTTTGAGCATTCTTTGGCATTACCTTTCTTTGGGATTGGAATGAAAACTGACCTTTTCCAGTCCTGTGGCCACTGCCGAGTTTTCCAAATTTGCTGGCATATTGAGTGCAGCACTTTCACAGCATCATCTTTCAGCATTTGGAATACCTCAACTGGAATTCCATCACCTCCACTAGCTTTGTTCATAGTGATGCTTTCTAAGGCCCACTTGACTTCACATTCCAGGATGTCTGGCTCTAGGTCAGTGATTACACCATTGTGATTATCTGGGTCGCGAAGATCTTTTTTGTACAGTTCTTCTGTGTATTCTGGCCATCTCTTTTTAATATCTTATGCTTCTGTTAGGTCCATACCTTTTCTGTCCTTTATTGAGCCCTTCTTTGCATGAAATGTTCCTTTGGTATCTCTGATTTTCTTGAAGAGATCCCTAGTCTTTCCCATTCTGTTGCTTTCCTCTATTTCTTTGCACCGATAACTGAGGAAGGCTTTCTTATCTCTTCTTGCTATTCTTTGGAACTCTGCATTCAGATGTTTATATCTTTCCTTTTCTCCTTTGCTTTTCGCTTCTCTTCTTTTCACAGCTATTTGTAAGGCCTCCCCAGACAGCCATTTTGCTTTTTTGCATTTCTTTTCCATGGGGATGGTCTTGATCCCTGTCTCCTGTACAATGTCACGAACCTCATTCCATAGTTCATCATCTGACTCGATGGACGTGAGTCTCAGTGAACTCTGGGAGTTGGTGATGGACAGGGAGGCCTGGCCTGCTGCGATTCATGGGGTCGCAAAGAGTCGGACACGACTGAGCGACTGATCTGATCTGATATATATATTTGTTGTTTAGTCTCTAAGTCGTGTCCGACACTTTGCAATCCCACGGACTACAGCGCTAACGTATGAAATTTGTCCATATTCGTGTGCATTGAATCAGTAATGTTATCCAACAACTCATTCTCTGTTTCCCTCTTCTTTTGCCTTCAATCTTTCCCAGCATCAGGATCTTTTCTAATGAGTTGGCTGTTTGCATCAAGTGGACAAAGTACTGGAGCTTCAGCATCAGTCTATTCAATGAGTTTTCAGGGTTGATTTCCTTTAGGATTGACTGGTTTGATCTCCTTGCTATCTCTCTATATCTAGATAGTCCAACCTGATTTTGTGTGGTCACACTCAGAGTCTGTCTCTTGGGACTATCTGCACCCCTCAATTCCAATTCGCTCTCCCTAGATGCTCTGGGAGCCTCTGGTTCCCCTAGAAGCTTGTTCACGGGGTCCCTGGGTACCAGCCACACTCTCCGGATCCCATCCTGGTAGCGCGCTCTCTCCTTGCGCGTGCGTCTGGGCTAACAGCTTCAGGCTGCGCTAGCCGAGCTTTCAAAGTCCGCGGGCCCGGAGTCTCTGGAACCCTCCCGGGCGCCGCCCCTCGAGTCCTCGCAGACCCGTAGCGGCCGCGGCTTCCAGATTCAATCGCTGGCGGAGGCCAGGCTTCACTAGGGGACGCAACGACCTTGCGAGCGGGAGGCGCCCGGGGGGAAAGCTCGGGGCTGGCAGGAAATAGGACGCTCTGTTCCTGAGTCGGAGCGGTAGCCAGGATTTGGGGTTCGGGTCTGGGGACCAGCTCCGGCTGCCCACAGCCCTGGAGCTATGCCCCTCGGGGGTCGCACACCGAGCCCTGGAGGCCCCAGCTCCCTCACCCGCACCCGACACCCCTCCCCCCGCCACCTCCCACCCCGGGCTGACCGTCCTTTATCAGATCAGAACAGTTGACGAAAACAATGGTTATTTCAAGTTGACAGGGCGATGACCCCTGATAAAAGCGAGTGTTAATTACAACGGTTGCCTGGGACAAAGTTTACCGCTTGCATCAAGAAGTGGGGGGGCGGGGGGGGGGTGTTAGATCTTGTGGGGTGAGTGTATTTTAAACACGTGATCGCTTTGAGACTTTGCGATCTCTCGGGGGCGGGGGGCAAGAGTGAGGGTAACTGTCTGTAAAACAGTAGAAAGAAAAAGCCACAGTTTCGGGGGGCAAGGGTTAAGGGTTCCCTTTTGGGAGCGCAGTGCCGGGCACAGAACACCAAGTTTCCCTAATTATTCAGCTGGAGCCCGCCTCACAAGGCGAGACATTCGCACAGCACGAATCCAGCCTGGCGGCCGGCTGCTCCGAGTGAAGTGAGCCCTTCATTTTCCCGATCAGCTCAGGAGGCGAAATAGTGAAACCCCCAAATCCGCTTCCTTACGTGGTTGCTAAAAGGGCGCGCGCAGAGCCTAGAGGGTGGGGGAAATTACAAGTGCAAGTGACTTTGGGTATACTAAGGTTAGTGATTCCCCCCACACCCGTTATCTGGGGATAACGGAATCGTAGATTCTAAGTTTCAGTGTCTAATGAGTTGCGGGGGCCGCACATCACTCTTAAAGCCCTTGTCAGGCGCGCCCCAAGTTTGTGGCTGGCGCGCGGACGGCTGGGCCGAGCGGGGGTGGGGAGGGTCTCCAGTCCCAGGCATTGCGCTCGGGGCTTCTGCTCAGTTTCCTGCCTCGGAGTGGCCGCGTCCGCCCCAGCCCAGAGCAGTGTGTGCAATCCAGAAACTCGATAGGAGGCAGCAGCTGATCACCCACCGCCCTAAAAATAATCCGCTCGGCGCCCGGCGCGCTTCGGCCAGGGGAAGGAAAGCGCTGGCTTTGGGGTGAGTGAGTCCGTGTCTTTTTCATAAATCTCATTTCAAGAGTTTCAAGGATAACCCTCAGTTGTCGATTTTGATCTAACAGCAAGCGGAAGGCTCCCGCGCTCTCTCGCAGCGCTTCGCCGTCGCTATTTCTAGGATTGAAGGGACCCGGCCCCAGCCCTGGGGGAAGAGAGGGCGTGGGGATCAGGTTTCCAGCTGTACTTAGAGAACTCTGGCCGGCTCCTGCTTAAACCAAGTGGATAAAGTGCAAAAAGTTAATACAATTGTGTTTTGTTTTTCCTTTTAGATATTTCCCGTCTTGTTCACGAAGTAACTTTCTGCTTAATTTCTGTCCCTCTTTGCTTTATAGGAGTTCTGCGTCCGGCTTTGAAATTTATACTTAAAGACAGAGTAGGAAGCTGGTGTTTTGAAGGTAAAGCAAGTGCACCAGTGGGGGTTTGAAGCAGCGTCAAGCGATTACCCAAGGTATCTATTTCTTGCTTTATTTCTACAGATTGGGATTTTTTTTAAAAAGGCCACTGGAGTGTCTGTGTAAGGAATCTTATCTACTTAGTAGTTTCAACATTTCCTTTGGTGTGCAACAGAACTTTGACGGGTGCGTTGAGATCAGACACTAAATCAGATGTCTGTCCTTTTTGCTGATGATTTCCTGCTTGGTTCTGTAGTTCATAGATAAATAGACCAATATCTTTTAATTCATGTTTTATAAACCATGGACTGAATAACTTCAAATAACTTATTATTAAATCCATTGATTTTCCTGAGTGATCCAATCCTGAGCATACCTGAGATGATGATAAAGCCCTGAATAAGTTCTTTAAAATATCGTGTTTCTGTCTTACAGTGTAATTTTGTTAATCTCTGAATAAGTAAAGGATGAGTTATTTTGTGTGTGAGAATGAAAGCTTTTATATTGCATTTAGTGTGCTTTCTTCAGGGGTCACCAGCTTGTTAAATTCTCTGTGATGACTCTTCCATCAGAACGGATACTGTTTTCTGGTGAACAGTGAAGAGTGCTAGTTTTCACTTTATTTTATATTCATCAACTGAATCCAAATGTTTTCAGTCCTGAGGGTGTGGAACTTTATAAGATGCATTTCAAGGCACAAGAACACTGAGGGTAATATCCATGAAATCATAAGTTTGGTCACCAAGACCTGTAGAAAGATCTGTTCTACAGACCATTCCTGTAATCAGAGTTTCACTTTTGGTGTTTGTGTTTCAAGTTCACTGGGTCAAATTCTCCAACCCTATCGACTGTCATAAACACTTGAACGTCTTTCTGTGTGTTTATGTTTGTGGGAAGAAGAATGTCCTGTCTTCTTCTCTGGCCTGCTTCCCTCTCTCTCTTCTCTTTGATGCTGGGGCCTGTCAGTGTTGGCTGAACTAGAAAGCTCGAAGGGGCGGGGCTGTCGGGTGTCACATGAGGGCATTTATCTGGGGAGAGCAGCAATTTATACCTTTCCTAAGTATCCCCAACTTAACCTGGGTTCCAGGAGGGAAACCCTGAATGACAGTTGGAGATTTAAGAATTAGTTTAAAAATCCTGATTGAATAAAATGCCTCAGGTGAACACAAATAATGTCAACAGGTCTACAATAAGTATACTTTTTCTCTGTCTTTATTCATGTTGAGTTGTAAGAAGAGTCGGCTGTTAAGAGTGTGCCACATGCAGGCTAGGTGTCTGGAGGAGGGGACTAAAGGGCAAGGGGAAGAGGATGAAAGAAGAGGCAGAAGAAAAAGCAAAAGGAGAGATGCAGTGAGCAGGTTGGGAGCCAAGGGGAAATGTGAGTTTTAAGATTATGGCAGAAGGAAAACAGCATTCTAAAGTTTTTACTCTATCCATATGCACTTTAGTGAGATTATGTCATTATGTATTTCCCAGTCTTTTGAATCATAACTTTTACATTATACCAAGACCTTTTGGGTTTTATCTAGTCCGATTTATACAGCCTAAGACCATAGGGACTGTTTCTGCCACGTGCACGTTGAATTCTTGGTGCCCAAGTTGCATGGTCAGCATCAATAAATATTTTTACACTTAATTAATACCTGAAGTCCCAGACGTCAAGTGCATGGCTCAAAATGTTCTTGGACTTTTTCAGGTTATTGTACTTCTCTGATATTTTCTTTCCACAGTTACACAGATTTATCCAAAGGTTACTTAATTGGTAGGTTTCAGGATTGATTAGATAACTGGCAGGCAGTGCTTATAGCTAATTAAGTGTGTGTGTATATATATATATATATATATATACACACATATATATCTATGTTTTGCAAATTCAGTTTATATTTTAGCAGCTGCCTTAATGATCATGATGAAATATCAAGTTTTAACATTGAATATAGCACTGAAATACTGTAACTTTCAATAACATTTTAAAACTAGTTTAAGAAAAATGGGAAACCCCAGTGGCTCAGGAGGTAAAGAATCCACTTGCAGTGCAGGAGATTCAAGAGATTCAATTCTTGGGTCAGGAAGATCCCCTGGAGAAGGAAATGGCAACTTATTCTAGTATTCTTGCCTGGGAAATCCCATGAACAGAGGAGCCTGGCAGGCTACAGTTCATGGGGTCACAAGAGTCAGACAGGACTGAGCATGCACATGCAATGAAAAAAAAAAAAAAAAAGTAAGCAAAGAAAAAAAAAGCAAAAAGAATTTCCCAGTTAGTTCTAGGAAACAGTTTATGCGTGCCTTTTGATTAAGTAAGCTTAAAGTTTCCTTTTATCATTTCTATTAAGTAAAGGAAATAGTCTTAAAAATTCCATTAAAAGCTATTTTTTTGTTTCTGTTTCCTCTATTTTTATCCAAAATATCCAACATATAATTATAAAACTCAGAACTTCCATTTTATTGATAATTTTAAAAGCTCAAGTCCTTTTGATTCTCTTATTAAGCTTAGAATCTTAACAGTTGGTAAGGATTTGGCAAGTGTATAAGCTGATCTTGAGTTTTTTTCTTTTAATATAATATTTTTTTTAAAAAAGATGAAAAAAGGTCTTGACTAGAGAGCATATAAAAAAGTATTACCAGAAATAATGTATGAGGAGAATTCCATATGACCATTGACAGACTGTCAACACACAGACTTTCTAACTAGTTCTTCTATTCATATGTTTTATAAAAATTTTGTTTAAAATTTGGTTTCTCCAATAGTTTGCCTCTGCTGCCTATCTTTTCTGTATAACACACTTTGTTTCTTTCTAGGAAACTATATGATTCGTGACCATCGCTAAATCAATTATGAATGAAAGGGAAGAGAAGAGGTACCACTTTAGCTATCCAAATCGTTGCCAACCTTGAATAATCTAATTCAGAATCCAGGGTGGCATAAATATGGAAAAGAAACAAAGTCCAGGGAGGTTGAAATCATAAAATACTACTTATTTTAATATGAATAGATAAGAAGTTTCTTTAAAAAATATAAGTCGGGAGCTATATGATGGAGTGGAATGAACATGGTTTATAGTCAGACACATGTGGGTGTGGATTCCAGCTTCTCTACTGGTTGGGAAGTTACTGAACCCATCTGAACACCCATATCATCATCTGTAAAATTCGATGAGCTCCACAGATATTGCTTCATGGTTCTGAGGGCTTACATGGTATATGCAAAGCTCGCAGAATGTAGTAAGTTCTAAGTAAATAGTGCTGCAGCCCATGAGGGGGACCGCTCAGTCCACGGTCTGCTGCAGTCCATGGGGTCGCAGAGTCAGAGTCGACCGAGCGACTCCACAACAACAAATAAATGGTAGGCATTATAGGAAGTTTTCCGAACACTAAAACTCTTGGTGGCATTTCACGGTAGTAAGAATTCATTTAAAATGTAAGTCAGAGCTTGTCACTCCTCTCATCTCCACCCTCTCAGTGGCTCCATTGCATTCCAAGTAGAAGCCAGAGTAGAAGCTCCATGTCCCACAATGGCTAAGATGACCGTGTGTAATCTTGTCCTCTGTTTCTTCTCCCAGCTTGTCCACGTCTCCTCTGATGGAATACAGCTCTCCAATAAAAAGGCATCCTTTGTTTCAAAATCTGAGTAGAGTGCATTTCATGTAAAAATATTGTCTGATTCTGGGACCTGTGTAGTTTCATTTTCTTGTCACTTGAATTATATTTAATTGGTCTTTAACACTTGATTTTACTGTTGTTCAGAGAAAGGCTGTATGCTGGTGGACTCCACATTGCTCTCTTGGTATTACTGTTTCCTGCAGTGAATGAAATGCTGCAGTAAATTGTGTTCAGCTGAAGCTGTTTGTGAAAGCATTTTCAATGAATGACCATGGGAAAGGATTTGATATTACAGCATTTTGACTTTTCAGTCAGTTTCATCTTCCCCTCCTTTTTCTGTATAAACAGCCATTTTTGGTTTTTGATAATTTATTTAGACAAACACTCCTTGGAGGTAGCACTATTGGTAGATATCAATTATAATGTATTTTCCAAATTAAAATGGAATATTTTAATCAGGAAAAAAACTATTGACAAGTGGACCTTATAGGATGTATAAGGCCTTTCTAAGTAATTCTCAAATAACTTTGACCACAAAGATTTCCTATTTCTTCAGCTACAAAGATAAAGGGGGTTAATTTTATGAAATAATACCTCTTTAAGGCTATATGCCTCATAGCTCAGTTGGTAAAGAATCTGCCTGCAATGCAGGAGTCTGCCCGGGTTTGATTCCTTGGTCCAGAAGATCCCCTGAAGAAGGAAATGGCAACCCATTCCACTCTTCTTGCCTGGAAAATCCATGGACAGAGGAGCCTGGTGGGCCACAGTCCACGGGGTCACAAGAGTCGGACATGACTTAGCAACTAAACCACCACCACCAAGGCTATAATTTAATGAAGGAGAATTTTGTAGTAAGAGGTTTTTCTTCCTTTCTCTCCCTTTTAGAGTGAACTATATAAGAAGAAATGAGCCTTTCATTCTGCGGTAATAACATTTCTTCCTATAATATCTATGATGGTGTGTTACAAAATCCCTGCTTTGTGGATGCCCTTAACCTGGTTCCTCATGTCTTCCTGCTGTTTATCACTTTCCCAATATTGTTCATTGGTAAGTAACCTACTTACCAAAGTAGAACATTCTTTTTTGTTGTATTTCTATGGTTAATAATTCCTTTTTGACATCCAGTTAACTTATTGAGAGCAATCGTTCTGACAGTGTTGTTTGCATCTCTGCCATGGAACACAGAAGCTGGCATTCTTCAAAAAGGGTATTCAAATCAAGTGGAATTAAAATTAACATTGTCAAAGAGAAATGGCTAAAAATGCAGACTATTCATAATCTTGGCTATTTGGGTTAGTGAGAAATCACAAATAAATCTCAAAGAAGTATCAGGTATAAGGAAAATTATAGTGATGCAAAGAAAGCCAGAGCCTGCCTGGAAGAGTTTAATAGCATAAATTATAGTAAAATATGTTAAATGTAACTAATTTTCAAATAATGAAGTTCTTTTGGGAACAATTTAGAGATGAATCAGTATTCTTTTCAAAGAATGCTTCAGGGGTCCGTTTTGTCCAGAAACAGAAATTTCTTCCTTCAGTACTTTTACCACTCATATCCCTCCCAACCCCATTCATTCTTGAAGTTTACGGGACTTCTCTATAGTTGAAAAATTGAGAGAGAAAACAAAACAAAAACAGCGGTGACAAGAGACAGAAGTAGGGTCTTGTCTTAGCACGCCATATATGAGTTGGCATTGCGCTGTTTTTGAGGGGAAACCATCAACATTTTCTAACATATAATCTGGTAACTTAATTTTTTTCTTCAATGAAGAGCTAAGGGTGAACCGGAAATGTTCTTGAGCCTCCTTAAAAATCTCATCAATGAACAAAGCTTTAGCTTTCTTTCAGAAAATATCAGTAGCACTATTGAATGGTGCTGGCTGAGTCATGGGTTATCATCTTTATTCCATGACATGCATGTGAGTAAGAGTTGACACAGCCAGTGGGCCCTATATCTTGTCACCGAGTGTGACCATTTTATTTTTTTGGTTAGGCCTCCCACAGATCCCATCTTTTGAAAGATTTGAGACTTTGAATTGCTTTTATTAACATCATCATTAATTTATTTTTCTTTTGAATGAATGAGATCTGTCAATAAGAATTGTGATGAGCATGAAATAACCAGGTTGTCACCCAGAGTTTGTTATTCCTGAGCTAGACAGCAAAGTTGATGTGTTAGCTTAGGGAAGCTTGGAAAAATCCTTTGAAATTATTCCTTTTTTTTTTTTTAACATAATGAAAATAGAGAAGGATTTATGTTGCTACCCTAGAAAGGAATAAGGTTTTAAGACCTCCTCTCCCCGATCTGCAAAGCATATCACAATGTAAATTATTTTCATGATTATAATTAATTCTTTATTTCTTTACCTTTTCCTCCTTTTTTCAGGGTGGGGGAGTCAAAGCTCGAAGGTACAGATTCATCACAACACATGGCTTCATTTTCCTGGACACAACCTGAGATGGATCCTTACATTTGCCCTCCTGTTCGTGCATGTTTGTGAAATAGCGGAAGGCATTGTTTCAGATTCGTAAGTGACTCCATTTAGTTAATGGGATTATGCTGTTCTAGTGGAAATGTTGATATGGATAGTAGCTAAGAGTGTACCAAGTCAGCCTTAACTTTTTGGTTATAACTTATTAGGTGCCACAGCAGTCACCAATTTTATACGATACACATGCCTATTGTCCTGTGTTTTCTGTACTGTATCCTTTCTCTGCTAACACAAGTTCAGATCTCTGGGGTTTGTGCTCATTGCTGTGCTTTCTGTTTCTTTATCTGCATTGCGCTGGCAGAAAGTTTTCTCCATTTAAACACCTCAATGATTATCTTATTTTTCAAAACAAATATAAATGATAAGAACAATTGTCTGTATTAACATACAGCTCTAACTGGCATATTTGTTGTTGTTGTTCAGTCGCTAAGTCATGTCCTACTCCTTGCGATCCCATGGACTGCAGCATGCCAGGCTCCCCTGTCCTTCATTATCTCTCAGAATCACATCCAATGAGTTGGTGATGTTATCTAACCTTCTCATCCTCTGTTGCCCTTTCTCTTCCTGCCCTTAATCTTTAAGAGCATCAGGGTCTTTTCCAATGAGTTGCCTCTTTGCATCAGGTGGCCAAAGTATTAGAGCTTCAGCTTCAGCGTCAGTCCTTCCAATGAATGTTCAAGGTTGATTTTCTTTAGGATTGACTGTTTTGATTTCCTTGTCATCCAAGTTTAATATATTTATGTATAAATATATAACCAGTTCTCAGATATTTCTATTTATTTTGTAAAACTGCAGAGATAGATGAGGCAGGCATTAAAAGAGTCTGAGAATCAATGAGGATATGACTACAAATTGAGGCAGAGTACATAATTATTTCAAAATCATGATTTGCTATAAAACCCCTATTTTTAAAGGAATTTTGTCTTTCTTATAGAAGAAGTTTATATTAAGCAGTTAGAATGTAATGAATTCTATTTATAAAGCTGAACATAATGCATGATAATATTTTTATTACATAATAATAGAAAATAAACACAAGTAATAGGGAAACTTCGATTATGAAATTATGCTAAATGGTGTATCTTTCATTGAAGAATTGATAGGAAAAAATCTTTAAAGTCTATGAAATGAAAGCTTCAAAACTCATTTTCTTCTTATCTAATAAGAACCTCCCCTGACATCTGTTTATGTTTTTCTGTTGCAATAAACAAGGAGTGAAACTTAGAGACTTTTGTCATGGAGCCATCTATTTTGTAATGTTTTATGATAGTTCTTTGCATTTATGTACACATCTTAGTTTCTGATTAAAAGGAAAATTAAAGACCCTAAGTCTCCTCTCCAAGCATTTAGAAGCTTATCAGCCATTATTTTATTGAGAATTGCTTACAACTCTTTGGCATATTTATGCTATGTTGTATTGCTGCTGCTGCTGCTGCTACTAAGTCGCTTCAGTCGTGTCCGACTCTGTGCGACCCCACAGACGGCAGCCCACCAGGCTCTGCCGTCCCTGGGATTCTCCAGGCAAGAACACTGGAGTGGGTTGCCATTTCCTTCTCCAATGCATGAAAGTGAAAAGTGAAAGTGAAGTCGTTCAGTCGTGTCTGACTCTTCGCGACCCCATGGACTGCAGCCCACCAGGCTCCTCGGTCCATGGGATTTTCCAGGCAAGAGTACTGGAGTGGGGTGCCATTGCCTTCTCCGTATGTTGTATTAGCATAACCAATTTTAGTCTTCATTTTTTAATTCCCTTACCATATGGGCTGACCCTCCATGTTGTTATGTGTTTGTATAAAGTGGAAGATAGTAGAAGTCCCATGAGTCCTAAAAAGTTGACATCAAGTAGGGAGAGATGGCTCCTCCTTTCCAGCCTCATGGTTGATGTGTAGGTTCAGAGACTTTAGGACAGAGGCTGAGATAATAATGAGGACATATACTTATGGGGGAAACCTGTTTCACAGCAGTAGTGATGCAAGAGACCCATGCTTAAAACAAGCAGAAATACGCTCTTGATCTTGTGTAGCCTCTCCCATTCTTTAGCTACAGACTCTGATCCTTGCCCTTTTCATCCAGAACTCCTAAAAAGACATCTTTCAGGGACTTTTTTGGTGGTCCAGTGGTTAAGACTTCTCATTCCAATGCCAGGGGCATGGGTTCGATCCCTGGTCAGGGAACTAAGAACCCTGCAAGCTATAAGGCAAGACCAGGGGGGAAGAAAAAAACAAAGACATCTTCCAGTATTTCTGAATAACTGGAAGATTTAGTTTGGTTTCTCTCTTACCTTGTCCTAGTATGGAAGCTGCTTCTACAAGAATGCCAAAGAATATGAATGACACTTTCATGGGTATCTTTTCCTCTTTAACACACTTATTATATTAAGACCCTGCTGATTATGCCTTCCTTCTTTCCTTCTTTCTTTTTTTTTTTAAACAAAACTTTATGAACTATTTTTTACTTAAAATACCACAGATGTTCACTGTAGTTTCACTATAAGTGAAATAATGCAAAGACTTTCCTAATTGAATATTGGATTTTTTAAATTAATAGTAATACAAATATTTAAGCTATTGATTTTTCTTTTTACAGAAATACATCCTGTTTTACACAGGTTTTCATAAGAAATGTTCTCTTTTTTTACTTCTGTCTAAATAATTTGTGATTCCAGTGAAGAAACCCTTCTAGGCCTAAGAATCATTTTTAGTTTGCTCTTCAGTATAATTTGATTAGTTTATTACTAAAGCATGTCATTCGTTAAATGAATGCCTTTGGGAATTTATTAGCATTTTTCAAGATAGTCAAATATTTGGTTAATTAATATAATTAATAAGCATTAAGAATTTACTGATTGGATTATTCAAGTCCTTGTGTTGATTATTTTTTACTATTCTTCAAATGATAAAAGCGTGCATTAAAATCACTATTACTGTGTTTTCATTTAGGTTTTTATTTTCCATCATTTTCTCTTTTTTGAAATTGTTTTCTGTGATATATAGTTTTTGGTTTTCTCTTGAACTTTCCTGACTAAAGATTTTCTACCATAATGGGATATATATGCTTCAATACTATATATCTACCATTTGATTATTTATACCAGAATACCGAAGTCTGCAAATTATTCTCTAAAAATAGTAGTGTAGTGTAGTGTAGTATTAGTCATTCAGTTGTGTCCGACTCCCTGCAACCCCGTAGACTGTGGCCCGCCAGACTCCTCTGTCCATGGGATTTTCCAGGCAAGAACACTGGACTGGATTGCCATTCCCTTCTACAAAAAATAGGAGAGGTTAAAGGAAAGAATTGAGTTTGGGGCACCACTCAAAACCTATACTACTTTGTAAGGAGAGCAGTAACACTATGAAAGGAATCTTAATAAAATACTGCTGCTGCTGCTGCTAAGTCACTTCAGTCGTGTCCGACTCTGTGCTAGTATGGTTAAAAATCACTAAAAAAAAAAAATACTATAAACATAAACCTTACTGTAGCTTCTGCTGTCTTTATTAATCCTTCATTACTGCCTTCCTTACTGATGATTGTTATTCTTTTTCAAGATAACTTGAATTGACTACTTAATTTATTTATTATAATAATTTCTTATTGAATTTGTTTAAGATTACAAACTTTCTTCTGGGTATGGTTTTAAACTGCATTATATAGGCCTTCACAGGTAATCTGCTTATTTTAAAATTTTCTAAATATTTTTTTTAATTCTGTCTTTTCTTTAATAAATAAAGAGTATTAGAAGCATTTAAAATTTTTTACTGATGAAATATTTATTTCCTATTTTTTCTCTTTGATTATTTGAACTATTTCTGGGAGGTAGTTGGTGTTTTGTAAGCCAACTCTTACATGATCGTAATATTATCACATTTTCATTATCTTGTCAGTATTCATGACTCCAAATCTCTGCATACACTTGCCTGTTAGACAGCTTCTTTTGCAGATTTATTAGAAACCTTCACAATCCACACATTCCTGTTGAAACATATTAGCTTCCTCTCTCCAATGGGCTTTTCCTCTCAAAATCTTATTTGGTTGTACCATTATCTTCTCAAGCACCCTGGGGATTATTCTCCCCATTGCCATCACCATCACACTCATACTCACTGTTAAAAGTCCTGTCCATGTTGACATTTTCCGAAGGGATTATTTCCTCCATGTTACTGCTGCCAAAGCTTAACTTGGGCTTTCATCATCCCTCATCAGGCCTCTCCCCGTAGTTTCCTAACTACGGTCCTTCCTTTGTGTCTCTCCTCTCACCTCAGACACACATTACCTGCCAACTCCATTATCCATACTACTACTACCAGATTGATCTGTTTCTAAAACCCTAATCTGATGGTACCACTTCCTTGTTAAAGTATTTGTGTTTTCTGCAAGACTAGATTTCAGCTCCTTACCACAGCACATGAAGCCTTTCATAATATATCCAAACTCAAACTTTCTATTTAAGGGACATTAAACTTCTTGGAACTTTGCCCATTCTATACCCTGCTTATTAAGTGCTCTTGCACAAGTTTCCGGATGAGTGGCTTCCTTTTTATATTTCAGTTTCCATTGTCAGCTATACCTCTTCTGATATGACCTTCCTAAATTGTTTCTCTTTCCCGCATTCGCAGACTACTTACTTTCTTCTTGATATCATCTGTGTACTAATACATTTAAATCATTTGAGAAAATGTAAATGTTTAGCTGTATGGCATTTTTAATACAAATGGAATTGAGGGCTATCTGCACATTGTCCTGGCATATTTCTGATCTAACTGAAGCTCTTTGTTGCCCTCAGAAGGAAGTGTCATGTCCTTGCAGTCACACTGAATTGCTTAAAGTACCCTTGAATGTATGGGCTTCCCAGGTGGCTCAGTGGTGAAGAATCTGCCTACCAATGTAGGAGATGTGGGTTCGATCCCTGGGTCGGGAAGATCCAGTGGAGGAGGAAATGGCAACCCCACTCCAGTATTCTTGTCTGGAGAATCCCATGGACAGAGGAGTCTGGTGGGCTACAGTCCCCGTGGTTGCAAAAGAGTCTGACACAACTGAGCAACTACACAACAGCAACCACAACTCTTGAACATGTCTAGACTCTCTACTTGGAACAGTCTTCCTATCCTTCCTCTGAGTAGCAGTTCCTCATTCTTAAGGTCTCAGTTTAGAAGTCACTTCTTTCAGGGCTTTCTCTGTCTCAGGCACTAGTTCTACATGAATTCCCAGTCCCTTCACCTATGTTATAATTTCTTGTTTCCGGTTGTTCTTCTCAGTGGACTCCAGACTTTGTGACCACAGACACTGTATCTTATCTTGTTCATTGTTGTATCCCACAATCTAATGCGGTGTCTGGACCAACAAACATATACATGTGTTGAATGAATTAATGAATGTGGAGAAATCATTGAAGACCATGAATGAGTGAGTGAAAGTCGGTCAGTCGTGTTCGACTCTTTGCGACCCCATAGACTAATACAGCCCTTAGAATTCTCTAGGCCAGAATATTGGAGTGGGTAGCCTTTCCCTTCTCCAGGGGATCTTCCCAACCCAGGGATTGAACCCAGGTCTCCCACATTGCAAGAGGATTCTTTACCAGCTGAGCCACAAGGGAAACCCATTGAAGACCATAACGTTTGGGAAAACTATCACAAGAATAAATGTTCTTTCACATACAGTAGAGTTCATATGGAGTTTATTGTTTTTACTCGCTTTAGGTTAAATTATTTCAGCAGTTCTGCCCTTCAAGATAGGAATAGTTATCTATTTGCTTTTGTTGTAAGCATTGTAATGTTTTGTTTAGCTGTATTTATCCAACCCTCCATGTTAGGATAAACCCTTTCAGCAGAATTATATTTCCTTGGGCTTCCCTGGTGGCTCATTGGTAAAAAAATCTGCCTTCCAATGCAGGAGGCATGGGTTCGATCCCTAAGTCAGGTAGATCCCTTGGAGAAGGAAATGGCAAACCATTCCAGTATTTTTGCTTGGGAAATCCCACGGACAGAGGAGCCTGGCGGGCTACAGTCAATGGGGCCACAAAGAGTTAGACACGACTTAGTGATTGAGCACTCAAGGTAGTCTCCCTTATTTGTTCTCTTAGCATTCTGTATATAAAATACCTCATTCTGCATTTTAAATATTGGTAAGGGAGCATTTTAATGAAAAAACTGGAAGCAGCAATGAGAAACTGTCTGGAACCTTCAGCTGTAGACACTGACACTGTACCACTCTCTGTAGACGGCGGGAGTCGAGGCATCTCCACCTCTTCATGCCTGCGGTGATGGGATTTGTTGCTACCACCACATCCATAGTATATTATCATAATATTGAAACATCAAATTTTCCTAAGTTACTTTTAGGTGAGTATGATCAAGTGCTGTTGTTATTTTTTCCCAAAGAACTATTTGGTTTTCTTTTTCCTCAGAATAAATTCTCTCAGCACTGGTTGGACTGGAAGGCATGGGAAAACCATAATAATTTATTCTTGTTAGTCTCCCATTCAATGTGGAGATGTAGTCAGTTGTTTATTGCTCTAGGCTGTGAAAACTCCATCCCCTCAGGACATCTAATGAGCAAGTCACCTGAGCTATTTCTGTGTATTTCTGACTCTGGCTTGGGAGTCTTGAGGCATTTCCAAAGACCTGGATACTGTGGGCATGTCACACTCTTCTTGGGATTTCTGTCGAGACATATATAGGGGCACGGGGAGGCTCTTTGCAACAGAGTGTGCTCCATTGTATGCTAACAACAATACTGTCTGAGCAACAGCTGCCCCAGAGCACAGCCCCTCACCTCGCATCCTGTTTAGCATTATTTTTTCTAAGCCTCTCTTGCCTTCTTGTCCTGTGGAAATCAGAGACTGTCTAAAGTTTTCCCAATTTTATATTCTGCTTTATGCTGAAATGATTGAACTAATCCCAAATAGTTATAAATATAATACTCTGATCCATCCTTGCATTCCTTAATGGACACTTTCATACAGAAAGCTGAGATGAAGATTACAGAACATAGATTATGCATGGGCTGCAGGGGCCTCTGTGTCCTCTAAATAGGCAAGATCGTATGTGTTTGTGTGAATGTTTTGTTTTCTAAGGTTTATGGATTTGGTTTGATTGCTATTTGATGAAAATGACATCGACTACTACAATTAGGAAAAGCAATAATTAAACCATGCAAATATTATTTTATTTGCATATCCAGCAGGCATCAAAATTTGAAGTGAATAAGTGATAAGTGCTGTTTATTTAATTCTGTGTTGCATCACGTTATATGATTTGGTAAAGGTAATCAAACAAAGACAAGTTGTCAGAATTAAATATTACTTTAAAAGGCTTGTCCAAATCCTAATTATCTTAATAGAAAGCTGTTTGGTTCAACATGGTAGGCAAACATTATCAGAGAAATCTTTTTTTTTTAATTAAATTTATTTATTTTAATTAGACCAGAAAGGCAACAGCAAAAATAAATGTGGCATTGAGAATTCGATACTCTAGAGAATGTTTCTGAAAACCTGATGAGGATATAAGAGTTATAAGATGTGATTAGAAAGGAGATATGCATTTTAATAATATTTTAAGAGAAATGCAGTCAGAATCCTGCTCTAAATTTTTATGTAGATATAAGCCAGAGGGCACAAACTGATCATATTTCTGAAAGGACTTATAGAATTAAAAGCTTATCTAACTTTTTCCTTACTTTTGGTTCAGTTCAGTCACTCAGTCATGTCCGATTCTTTGCAACCCCATGAATCACAGCACGCCAGGCCTCCCTGTCCATCACCAACTCCCGGAGTTCACTCAAACTCATGTCCATTAAGTTGGTGATGCCATCCAGCCATCTATCTCATCCTCTGTTGTCCCCTTCTCCTCCTGCCCCCAATCCCTCCCAGCATCAGAGTCTTTTCCAATGAGTCAACTCTTCGCATGAGGGAGGAATATTTGGATCTAGAAGAGTCACACATTTTTAGAACACATAACTAGTAATTTTGTCCCAACATTACATTATAAACATTACCAAACATATAGAAAATTGAAAGAATTATATGAATACTCATTTTCCTACCACCTAAATTCTTCTATTATTTTCTTCTATTTATTTTATCAAGTATCTGCTTTCCTCTATTCATCTGTCAATTCATCCCAATTTTTTGATGCATTTTAAAGTATGTTGCAGGAATTGATATTCATCACTTCCTGATTATTTCAGCATGCACATTATTAGCTAAAGTTAAATATTTGCAGTTCTTTTTGTAAGATAAAATTTACATACCAAAGTACAGAAATCTTAATCTACTAAATGCACACACCTGTATAACTCTGTAATGATCTAAAGTGTTGCCATCATCCTTGAAAATTTTATTGTGCTCCTTACTAATCAGTCCTTTTTTCATCTCTATGTCGGAACATCTAATCTGATTTTTTTCTCACTGTAGATTAGATTTGCCTGTTGCAGAACTTCACGTAGATTGAATCATGCAATGTAAACTCTTCTAAGACTGCTTTCTCTCAGCAGAATTTTTGGAGGCTCATCCATAACAGTTTCAGTTGTATTTTGTTCTTGTGATTTTTGGATTATATTCTGTTATATACCACAAATATTCCATAAATATACTACAGTTTTTCCATTCTCTTGTTAATAGTCTCCTGGACTGTCTCCAGATTTTGACTATCATGAAAAAAAAAACAAACTGCTATAAACATTCATGTGCAAGGGGTTTTTTTGTTTGTGTTTGTGTGTGAATTATGTTTTATTTCTCTTGGGTAAATACCTAGGAGTGGAATTGCCGGGTCAAAGGGTAAGGACATGAATGTTTATATTTGTGAGAAACTACTAGATCGTTTCTCAGTGGTTTATTTTACACACACTAACAGCATATGGGAATTCCAGTGGTTTCACATCCATTTGAAGATCTTGATTTTCTAATTTAGCCATGCTGGTGTTTACGGATAACACATTGTGGTTTTAATCTGCATTTCCCTGCTGACTAATGATCTTGAGCAGTTTTGATGAGTTTATTGGCCATTTGTTATCTTTGTGAAGTGCCTGTTCATATCTCCTGCCACTTTTTATGGCATTGCACTTTGATTATGGAGTTGTAGCAGTATTTTGTATATACTAGACACTAGTATGTCATTAGACACATGTTTTAAGAATATTTCCCTCCCAGTCTGTGGCTTGCAAGCTCATTTACTTAATAGGGTCTTTTGATGAGCAGAAGATTTTAATTTTAATGTGGTATAATTTATCATCTTTTCATGTAAAATTACTGCTCTGTCTCTTAAGAAATCTTTGCCTTCCCTCAAAATATACTTCCCACGTATATTCTTGTTTTTTTTTAAGACTCTTTATAGTTTCAGTTTTTATTTTTAGGACCGTGACCCATTTGAAGTTATTTGTGTGGATGGTATATAAGGTGTCACGTTACTTTTTTTCCAAATGTACATCTATGTGTTTGAGCACCATTTGCACACTAGACTTTCCATTTCTCATTGGATTGCTTTGGGACCTTTCTAAAAGATTAAAGCAAGTGCCTGTTTAAATATAATCTATTTCTTACCTTTATATTTTCCATTCCTTTAATCCATTCATGGACTTTTATGTCATCACTATTCTGTCTTGATTACTATAACTTTGGAGGTCTTGAAGTCATGTATTATGACTATATAGCTTGTTTTCTTTGTTTTTCTCCCAAGACTATTTTGGATAGTTTAATTCTTTTTCATTACCATGTGCAGGTTAGAATCAGGTTATCAGTTTCTACTGAAAAAAAAAAAATTCCTGGTGGGGTTTTGATAGGGATTGCACTGAATGAACAGAACAATTTGGGGGACGAAATGACATCTTAAAAATGTTGAGTCTTGCAGTTTATTATCTACTGTTATAGATCTTTCATTTCTTATAGCAATATTTTTTAAATTTTAATGTAAAGGTCTTTTATGTCTTGCTAAGAATTATTACTAGGTTTTTTGTTGTATTAAAAATTTTATTTTCCAATTGTTCTGCCATTGTATAAATGCAGTTGGGTTTGTATATTGACTTTGCATCTTGCTACCTTGGAAATTCAATTAAAAAATAATTAAAATTACTTTAACTTATTTCTCTGTAAGTTTTTTGGGATTTTCTATATAAACAAACATGCCGTCTGAAAACAGAGGCAGTTATATTTGTTTCTTTTCAAACTTTATGCTTTCTTTTTTATTTTTCTTGCTGTATTGCACTAGGGAGAATCTCTAGTAAAATGCAGGATAAACGTGGTGAGAGGAAATCCTTCTCTAGCTCCTGATTTTAGAGGAAAAGTAATCTTTTGTACTTAATTACAGAATTGATATAGACTTTTTATATAAGGCTTTATCAAGTGCGTAAGTTTGCTGCTATGCAAAGCTTTGCTTTCTCAGAGGTTTCTTTTTTTAAAAATCGTGAGTAGCTCGTATTTTACTGACAGCCTTTTTTTCTGCATCAGTTGTAACTGTTATATTGCTGTTAAGGTGCTTCTGCTGATGTTCACTGATTGATTTTTCAAATGGTTAAGTAACCATGCATACTGGGCTAAGCCACACATGGTCATGGTTTGTTACCCATGCTATATGTTGCTAGAGTTTATATGTTAGGGTTTTTACATCGATCATGAGGGATATTGGTTGGGTTTTGTTTTTTTTTTTCTCAAAATAGTTTTGCCAGGTTTTTATATGTTGGGATACATAAATGAATTGGAAAATACTCGCTATTTCTGTTTAATGAAGGGCATTGTGTGAGATTAATTTTAATTCTTAAAAATCCAGTAAAATTCATCAGTAAAGTTATCTGGGCCTGGAGTTTTAACTAAGGAGGGGATTTTAAACTATAAATTTATTTCTTTATAATAGACTCTTCAGAGTATCTGTTTCTGTTTATGTCAGTTTTGATAATTACAGTTTTTGAGAAAATTTCTGTTTCATCTAAATTCTTTTTGATTTATTGTCATAAAGTTGTTCAAGATACTCCCTGATTATCCATTTTAAGTACATAGGAGATACAGGGATAACTTTTCCTTTATTCTTAATATTGGTCATTTGTGTTGTTTTCTTGATCAGTCTAGCTGGGGACTTATCAATTTTCTTGATCTTTTAAAAAAGTCAACCTTATTGGTTTATTTTCTCAATTATTCTTTTTCTGTTTTATTGCTATTTTTTACTATTATCTCTCATTTTTTCATTTTGTTCCTTGTTCTTTCCCTACCTTTTTAAGGTGGAAACTTTAGGTCTTTGATTTTGGATCTTTTATTTTTCCTAAAATAAATATCTAAAGCCATAAATTTTCATCTCAGTATTGTTTAAGTTACAATTCCTAAATTTTTAATCTGCAGTATTTTCATTATAATTTAGTTAAAATGTTTTCTAACTTCCCCAGTAATTTCTTTTTTAACATATGGTTACTTAGAAATGTATTGTTTAGTTTCCAAATGTTTGGAGATGTCTAGACATCTCAGTGTGTGAAAATACCCCTTCCATTATCTCTGCCTGGTGTTCATACTATATAATCCTCTCTCCTTGAGTGTGAGTGGACCTGTGACTTCCTTCTAGCTAATAAGGTTTGGCAACGATGAAGATATCACATCTGTTGGGATTGCAGCCTTTGTTTATATCTGGATTAATTCAAACAAAATTATCTGAAAATAGAATATCTTAAATTGTCTTTGTTATTAAAAAGTATTGTATTTATATTGAGATTTCAGTAAAATCTTTAAAAATAGCAGTAACGGGTTGTATCTTTTCTTTTTCTGTTTAATTTTCCAGCCTTATTCCTGTATTGGGTAATGGCCTTTATCACAAAAACCATAAAGCTGGTCAAATATTGGCAGTCTGGTTGGGGAATATCAGACCTGCGTTTCTGCATCACAGGCATAATGGTCATTTTGAATGGACTCTTGATGGCTGTGGAGATCAATGTCATTCGGGTCAGAGTGGGTATCTAATAATTTTTGTTTAGTTACTGGAGTTCAGAAGCAAATATTAGAGATCATGGCCAACTTGGCATCATTAGTATTCAAGAGCCTATACAATGATATATCGTTTATGTGTACAAATATAAAGTTGAGCAATTACTAAGTTCAGACCATTAATTTTCCAGAAATCTCAATATAACCCTGGAATCTATTGATTCACTTGCAAATATTGATTGAGTGCCTAGGATGTGCCAAACAATCATGCTTAGTCCATATTATAGATTAAACTGTTTTCATCAGGAAATTCTACCACTTGTAATTGGTCCAAAGCAAACCTGGCTCAATCAAACTAGTGTATTCTCAGAAATGTCAAGCTGATAAGAAGATAACTTAATCCACTTTCTTCACTTCATTGATGAAGAAACTTCTGTAGACAGAACTCTAGCTTTATAAACAAAGTAACATGATCAAATCTCATACCCTTCTGTGATTACAAATCTGTTGTACTTCCAGCCACATAACACTACCTGTTACATTGTGTGACATACCAGTGACCTGTTTTTCAATGTTCATTTTCTGTCAGAGCACTCTGAATTTGCTATGAATAGCAAGATACATGTTGCCATGGATAGTGGAAACAGCAAACATCAGCCAGACCACAAATTAATAGAGAATGACTCAACAATGCTGTTGATAAAACATTAAATATTTAAGCAATCTGCACAGTGTAAAAATCTTCATTTAGATGACTAAATATCATGAAATATCAGGAAAGGATATCATGAAAGACTGACTTTTAGTGATAACTCTTTTAAAGAAATAATTGATTTTTTAACATTCATCTAAGTGTAATTAAATATGAAATTCTGGAATTTAACTAGAATCTAGTCACAATAAAAGGGATTTTTTTTCACAGAAGAATATTTCAGAAAAGGATGGAAAGAAGTATGAACATACAAAGATTAGTTTCATTAAATGAAAATGTAAAAAAGGTTAAAAATTTGTGTGGGAAAAGAATCAGGTTAATTGTTACTCTGGAATTTTTCTTATCACAGAGATATGTATTCTTCGTGAATCCGCAGAAAGTAAAGCCCCCTGAAGACCTCCAGGATCTGGGTGTGAGGTTTCTCCAACCGTTCGTGAATTTATTGTCAAAAGCAACCTACTGGTGGATGAACACGCTCATCATATCTGCTCATAAAAAGCCTATTGATCTGAAGGCAATTGGAAAATTACCAATAGCAATGAGAGCAGTAACAAACTATGTTTGTTTGAAAGATGCATATGAAGAACAAAAGGTAACCATTTTTCATGTCCATGATTGTAAAGAATGGACCTCTTAATACAAAGGCACTAAGCTTAAATAATGTTAAGCTTTTGTTGTTTAACTGCTCAGTCATGTCTGACTCTTTGTGATCCCATGGGCTATAGCCTGCCAGGCTCCCCTCTCCATGGGATTTCCCAGGCAGAGAATACTGAAGTGGGTTGCCGTTTCTTTTCTCCAGGGGATCTTCCCAACCCAAGAATCAAAGCCCTCTCCTGCATTGCCGGTGGATTCTCTTAAATAATATTAAAAAATATTTAGGGAGAGCACATTTTCTCCATCTGTCTTTCCCAGTAGTTTTGAGTCATGTTAACTGGGCTGCTGGAAATATACTGGAAAAGCCAATGAAATATGTTATGTTAGTTGCCCACTCACTACATGAAGAGGGAAAGAGAGTGCTATCTTTTCTCTGGCACCTAATGGAAAGTAAGAATTAAAATCAATAGTCATGTATGTCAAATCCTTGTCACCATATAATATTAATAATCCACAGATTTTTCATTGTTTGTTTCAAGTATCTTAATAATTTTATTATTTAAAGGGAAAATAGGTCATATCCATGAATAACTTTTGAGAAACAAAAATCCTTAAATTAATTATTAATTAAAATTTGAACTCTGCATTTCAAAATTGGGGAACTAAATTAAATAAAGGGGCATCATCTGCCTATTCCATGTATCACTCTATATGTCTGGCAAAATTGATTTCTTTTGGTATTTTCTGTGGATATTTATAACTGCCTTTAAAGATTTAAATATGAGACTATGGATATTTTCAGTTTGTCTTTTTATAATTCTGAGTAGTCTTGTGTGCTATTCACAATGGTAGATCTATTTTATATTGCTGTCACCTACAAATATTATTGTAACTAAAATATGAATATTTATACCAACATTGGAAGGAAATACTGTATGGTGGATCAGTCAAAGAGTTTTTGGCTGTTCTAAATCTAGATCAACAAAGCATTTATGGTAAATGATGAAAATGACCTCTGTTTTGTGTCAAAAATGTGTGTTATGAAATTAATAATCCAGGAAATGGTTACTACAGATGAACCTGAGTCATCACTCTGATTTCACCTCTGGGAAAAGTATTGCATTGTTTTTTAACAACTTCTAAATAAAGATTAATAATATAGTCTAAGCATAGCTTTAGTTTTCTGAATGCTCTTTATAACAGATTTGCTTAAATATCAATAAGCTTTAAAATATAATCGAATTATTCATCTCACAAGGAGTTGAATATGAAACATAATTGAACTCTACTGCATTGAGTTAGCTTCTTTGCCAAGTCATAATTGTGATTGTTCGGGTCTTGAAATCTTTTCAACAAATGATTATAGAAGTGTGAAGCCATGAGTTGGCATAAGTAGATATACCATTCTTCATTTTGCATCTCTTTAAGTAATAACTAGGAGGCACAAGTCTAACGTAACTTTAAAAAGTATTGACCCCATTTAATGGAGACAGGAAATACCTGGAGAAGAAGCAGTTTGAAGCTAGGATTGATCTCAGAGGGAGAGCCTGAAGAGACGTGAGTGGTCCTGAAGGGTGGGGTTCCCTTCCTGGTAATTAAACTCGGGTAACCTGGATGAAAACCAAGAGTCCTAGCCACTAGGCCACCAGAAGCTAGAGACAGAAGCATAGTGGCCCTGGCTTTTGCCCCTATTTGAAAGCAAGAATGTTTCAAGGAGAGAAAAACTGTAATAACAGGTACAAAGTTTATTATTAGAGACATAGCACAATGTGTGGGAAAGCATACAGGAAAACAGTTTGTTTATCAAACTCAGAACCAGGGCAGAGATACACACACAGAGAAAAAGGGTATGGGCATCCTCTCTAGTGAGGAGGGCAATATGTCAGATGCTAGGCAGAGAGACACACCTGGAGAGGAGCTGGAGCATCCTGAGTGAGGAGGAGCTCAGTACAGAGGTGATGTAAATCACTTATAAAACAGTCTCTCTGGGACTTTGTTTACCTTTGGCCAATTATTGTTTCTTTCTTCACCCCTGACTGGTCCATGGACCCTCCCCAAGATGTGTGAGCACCTTTTCTCTAAGGTGGATCCCACCGCAGAGGCCTATGGGTGCATGTCCACACTTATGGGATGGGTTCCCCTCCCTTTTCAACCCCCAAGAAGCCTTCCTGCACACGTGCAAACAGGGAAGTCTTCCTTGACCTCAAGAGCGGGTACTTTATCTCTTTGCTTTAGCAGAGCTCAGCTTTTGCCACTAGCTTTGTCTTTGGAGCTTCTGGGTGAGAACAAAAGCTCAGTTTTACTCCACTTGACAAACACCAGGTGTCTGGCCCAGAGGCACATTGTTTCCTATCTCAGGATGATATCTTTTGTTTAGCTTGTAGTAATGTGATAAGTTAATCTCTTGTGACCTAATATCTTAGATCTTAACTAAACTTCAGAAATCTTAACTAGACTGTCAATAACCTGTACTTTGTATTTCACTATGGAATGAAGCAGGGCAAAGACTAATAGAGTTTTGCCAAGAAAATGCACTGGTCATAAGAAACACCCTCTTCCAACAACACAAGAGAAGACTCTATACATGGACATCACCAGATGGTCAACACCGAAATCAGATTGATTACATTTTTTGCAGCCAAAGATGGAGAAGCTCTATACAGTCAGCAAAAACAAGACCAGGAGCTGACTGTGGCTCAGACCGTGAACTCCTTATTACCAAATTCAGACTTAAATTGAAGAAAGTAGGGAAAACCACTAGACCATTCAGGCATGACCTAAATCAAATCCCTTATAATTGATTATACAGTGGAAATGAGAAATAGATTTAAAGGCCTAAATCTGATAGATAGAGTGCCTGATGAACTATGGAATGAGGTTCCTGACATTGTACAGGAGACAGGGATCAAGACCATCCCCATGGAAAAGAAATGCAAAAAAGCAAAATGGCTGTTTGGGGAGGTCTTACAAATAGCTGTGAAAAGAAGAGAAGCGAAAAGCAAAGGAGAAAAGGAAAGATATAAACATCTGAATGCAGAGTTCCAAAGAATAACAAGAAGAGATAAGAAAGCCTTCTTCAGCAATCAATGCAAAGAAATAGAGGAAAACAACAGAATGGGAAAGACTAGAGGTCTCTTTAAGAAAATCAGAGACACCAAAGGAACATTTCATGCAAAGATGGGCTCGATAAAGGACAGAAATGGTATGGACCAACAGAAGCAGAAGATATTAGGAAGGGATGGCAAGAATACACAGAAGAACTGTACAAAAAAGATCTTCGCGACCCAGATAATCACAATGGTGTGATCACTGACCTAGAGCCAGACATCCTGGAATGTGAAGTCAAGTGGGCCTTAGAAAGCATCACTACGAACAAAGCTAGTGGAGGTGATGGAATTCCAGTTGAGCTATTTCAAATCCTGAAAGATGATGCTGTGAAAGTGCTGTACTCAATATGCCAGCAAATTTGGAAAACTCAGCAGTGGCCACAGGACTGGAAAAGGTCAGTGTTCATTCCAATCCCAAAGAAAGGCAATGCCAAAGAATGCGCAAACTACTGCACAATTGCACTCATCTCACACACTAGCAAAGTAATGCTCAAAATTCTCCAAGCCAGGCTTCAGCAATATGTGAACTGTGAACTTCCTGATGTTCAAGCTGGTTTTAGAAAAGGCAGAGGAACCAGAGATCAAATTGCCAACATCTGCTGGATCATGGAAAAAGCAAGAGAGTTCCAGAAAAGCATCTATTTCTGCTTTATTGACGATGCCAAAGCCTTTGACCGTGTGGATCACAATAAACTGTGGAAAATTCTGAAAGACATGGGAATACCAGACCACCTGATCTGCCTCTTGAGAAATTTGTATGCAGGTCAGGAAGCAACAATTAGAACTGGACATTAAACAACAGACTGGTTCCAAATAGGAAAAGGAGTATGTCAAGGCTGTATATTTGTCACCCTGTTTATTTAACTTATATGCAGAGTACATCATGAGAAGCGCTGGACTGGAAGAAATACAAGCTGGAATCAAGATTTCCGGGAGAAATATCAATAACCTCAGATATGCAGATGACACCACCCTTATGGCAGAAAGCAAAGAGGAACTAAAAAGCCTCTAGATGAAGGTGAAAGTGGAGAGTGAAAAAGTTGGCTTAAAGCTCAACATTCAGAAAACGAAGATCATGGCATCCGGTCCCATCACTTCATGGGAAATAGATGGGGAAACAGTGTCAGACTTTATTTTTGGGGGCTTCAAAATCACTGCAGATGGTGACTGCAGCCATGAAATTAAAAGACGCTTACTCCTTGGAAGGAAAGTTATGACCAACCTAGATAGCATATTCAAAAGCAGAGACATTATTTTGCCAACAAAGGTCCGTCTAGTCAAGGCTATGGTTTTTCCTGTGGTCATGTATGGATGTGAGAGTTGGACTGTGAAGAAGGCTGAGTGCTGAAGAATTGATGCTTTTGAACTGTGGTGTTGGAGAAGACTCTTGAGAGTCCCTTGGACTGCAAGGAGATCCAACCAGTCCATTCTGAAGGAGATCAGCCCTGGGATTTCTTTGGAAGGAATGATGCTAAAGCTGAAACTCCAGTACTTTGGCCACCTCATGCAAAGAGTTGACTCATTGGAAAAGACTCTGATGCTGGAGGGATTGGGGGCAGGAGGAGAAGGGGAAGACAGAGGATGAGATGGCTGGATTGCATCACTGACTCGATGGACGTGAGTCTGGGTGAACTCTGGGAGTTGGTGATGGACAGGGAGGCCTGGCGTGCTGCAATTCATGGGGTCACAAAGAGTCGGACACGACTGAGCGACTGATCTGATCTGATCTGATTTTCCATACGGCATCATTTGGTAATATTCACTACTGATATATTCATTTTCTAAATCAAAGGGAATTAAGCTTAATTTGGACTTTGGAAATTTGGGGTCATCCTTTGACAACTAAAAATAATACAAAATGTTTGAAAAATCTGCCTAGTTACTCTTCATTCTCTTTCTTTCATTAAAATGAATTCAATAATGCATATATATGGAATCTAGAAAAATGGTGATGAACCTGTTTGCAAGAGCAAGAATAGAGATGCAGACATACAGAATGGATTTGTGGACAGAGTGGAGAAAGGAGAAGGTGGGATGAATTGAGAAAGTAACATTAAAATATATGCATTACCATGTGGGAAATAGAAAGCTAGTGGGAAGTTGCTGTATAACCCAGGGAGTTCAGTCTGGTGCTCTGTGATAACTTAGAACTAAATATATACATTACATACATATAAAGTTTTGGAATGTGTTCAAAATTAAAATAACTAGCTAAATAAATGGAAATATATAATAAATGGAAATATATTAAAAATTAATTGTCTATTGGTTGCAAGAATGCAGGAATACCAAACTATATGTAGTATATTGAAAGTGACTCAGTAACATTTATTTTTATCTTTTAAAATATCATAAATACTAGAAGAGATTTCCATAGTGGCTAAGATTAATTGCCACTTTATCATTTTATTTTGGTTCATCAAATTTTTTTTTATTTCAGAAAAAAGTGGCAGATGACCCAAATCGGACTCCATCTATATGGCTGGCAATGTACAGAGCTTTCGGGCGACCAATTCTACTTAGTAGCACATTTCGTTATCTTGCTGACTTACTGGGTTTTGCCGGACCTCTCTGTATTTCTGGAATAGTTCAGCGTGTAAATGAAACCCAGAATGAAACAAATAACCCAACAGGAGTAAGTTTGTGGTGCCTTTGAATGGAAATATATTATTGGCAAATTTCTTTTAATTGTTACTTTTTTAAAATGCGGTTTTATGAGCAATGCAAATAATCTTATTAACAGAGAATTGTATGCTTTTTAAAAGAATGAAAACTAATTTTCCTTGTAGAGAAAAACATTAGTCCATGTGTTCATTGAATGGATTTGGCCAACAAAATTATTTCTCAGATTCAGAGGCTATAAACATTTAATAGCATTTATTGTGTTCTGCAAATGATGCTCAGAAATTTAACATTGGTTATTTTATTAGATCTTTTTAGCAATCCTGTAAAGAATTTTCATGCATGAGTCCTTGGGGGTGGCTGAGTCACTTTTTTTCCCCGATGGCTCAGATGGTAGAGTCTGTCTGCAATGTGGGAGACCTGGGTTCGATCCCTGGGTTAGGAAGATGCCCTGGAGAAAGAAATAGCACCCCACTCCAGTACCCTTGCCTGGAAAAGCCCATGGACAGAGGAGCCTGGTAGGCTACAGTCCATGGGGTCACAAAGAGTCGGACACGACTGAGCGACTTCACTTTCAATGGCCAGTGATGTGGGCAATGTGATTTGATTTGGTTTCCTATATAGTTAAAGCCACCTTGCTTCATAATGATCAGGTCAAGTCACATTATATTTTTATTAGACATTATGTTACTATTGGGGACTATATAGTGTAAAATATTTGCTGTTATAAATTTACAACCTTATATTTTCTGTTCTTAAGAAAGTCTGCACCATGAGCTTCCCAATTTCCTTCTAAAATAAGAATTGATTTCCCTAGTTTCATGTGTAGAAACTCTAGTCCAGATGAATCAATTTTCCTTTTCTATTGTCTCAATCTGATTTCCAGTCCTCTTTTTTTACCTTTTGGAATTGTATTCTAAAGCCTTCAGTAAATGCTGCCTTCTCATTGAAGCTTTTTCTGATTGTCCTTGTTGGTGGAATTTGATTCTCTTTGGTCATCTCCTAACACATCGTTTGCTTCACATTGGCACTTGCCATAAATGCTATTTATAATGAAGCATGTTATCTATGGATATGCTTATCTTTCTAGGTTGTGAGCTCTCTAAACAGAATGACTATGAAGCTCCCATTTTTGCCCTCAAAACCCAGTTCTTTGCATATATTAGTGCTCAATTGTTACTAATGTAAACCAGCTATTTTACCATTGAATACATGTTTGTGATGTTTTATCCTTGCTAGCCTGATTATACACAGATATTGAAATTCCACATAGTATCCAATCATCCCTTGTACTTAGGTGTATTAACCATGTATTTTTCTGAGAAAGAAGAAAATTTACACATTTGTGTGTATCCCCTGGATACGAGGAAGGGACCAGAAATATTTAGAATTTAACTGATCAAAACCATAAAAAAGAAAGTGGCTCAATTGACATGTTGTGTTTATCTGAGTGTTACTTTTCCCTCATTTCTAACAAATAAGTGACCATATGCTACTGTTACAAACAAAAAGCTATCAATTTGTATATTCTTGCGATGACTTCAGTTATAATCTGACTGAAATAGTTTTTAAAGTTATGCTTTGTCACTGAAATTGTCTTTTGGGCAAAATAACCAATTTATGTTTTTTACCATTTATAATTTATGTTTTCATCATATGAATTAAGATGAAGATCAGAAAAAGTCAACTGTGTAGACATTATTATTTTAAATTAATAAGGCTATGGAAATTGTATATTTGTCCCATTGGTCTTGCTGTCGTTGTAGGTTCTACTTCTAAATTACAAAGAATCTAAACTTAACTTTGTCTTGGTTTACTACTAATGTTTTCCAGTTAACCAAGGTAGACTATATCTTTGTAGAAAATGTATTAACTTAAAAAAATTTAAATGTACCTTTTTTCCTACAATCAGGCATTTCCAACAATCTTAATGATCAATTTGAAATTTTTTATGTTCAACTGGTTTGTGTTTGTATCTGTTGACATTATGAGGAAAAGCCAAATCGTCTTACTCTGACTCATTCTACTGCTGTATTATAAAGACATTGAATTTTTATATTAAGCAACCATGCATTATTTGATAAATGCAAACTATATACTGGTATATGAATAGTTTTTTTTTTATGAATAGTTTTAATTTATATCTTTTTTTTTTTTCATTTTGGGATAAGGCTTCAGAAACCCTCTCATCAAAGGAATTTCTTGAAAATGCTTATGTTCTAGCAGTTCTTCTGTTCTTGGCTCTTATTCTGCAAAGGACATTTTTGCAGGCTTCCTACTATGTGACCATTGAGACTGGCATTAACCTGCGTGGAGCCTTGCTGGTACGTACAAGCTCTGAAGGATCCGGACCACAAACCATTCAGTGATAGGAATAGTTGAGAATTCAGTTTTGTTTTTCTCCTTCCATTTTCAGTTTGATATTACGACATCAATACTTTCAGGGTCTACTTAGTAAAAAAAACATAGAGTTGATTAATAAGCCCACTGAATTAAAAATGCTTCTAATAATATATTAACATATTTTGAAATCTTGCATTTATTTACTTCTGTTACTGTTTTTTCCAGAGATTATGTTTAAATTTGAATATATGTTGAGATTATATCATCAGGAAAAATAAGTTTGTATTTAAAAAGTTGAGGACTAAAAGTAACAATGCTGAAATAAAAATAATAGCTGACTTAGGATGGCATTATAGGGTTTTCTCCTTTTTTCCAGGAAATTTAAAAATCTTAGTTTTTTCAATGCAAATAAATAAGCATAGTGTTGATTTTTAAAATTTGAGCTTCAAGTATGTTTTTTTCCCTTTTTTGCAGGCCATGATATATAATAAAATCCTTCGGCTTTCTACATCTAATTTATCCATGGGTGAGATGACCCTGGGTCAGATCAATAACTTGGTCGCCATTGAAACCAATCAGCTCATGTGGTTCTTGTTCCTCTGTCCCAATCTATGGGCCATGCCTGTTCAGGTAGGTCAATATGAGTAAGATTCTCATTTGCTGAGGAAATAATAAGAAATTATCAGTTTTTAAATTTGTTCGCTTTTTCATTTGAAAAGCTAACGTAATTCCAAGAAAATATGGAATGCTGATTTATGGTGGATGACAACGTTTTCCAGAAAAAGTTTGTGTCCTTTTAAAAGTTTGATGACTGTTTCTGGTCAAAAGCGTCTTGGGGCCCCTCTGCAATTTCATGTAGTAAATTGGTTCGACACCAATTGTACACATCATGTTGCTAAAAATAAATTCCTACTCCTTAGCCTTCCCCAGATAAATCATCATGAAATCCTACTGTCACAGCTGAGTTGACTTCCAAATAAACTTAATGGTTGTTCAGTTGCTAAGTCGTGTCCAACTCTCTGTGACCCCATGGACAGCTGCACGCCAGGCTCCCCTGTCCTTCACTGTCTCCCAGAGCGTGCTCAAATTTTTAAACTTAATAATTAAGAAATACTACAATTTCACTAAACAATATTTCCTTTTGTGCAGTGGTCCCCACATGCCTGTTCTTTCACCCCTTGCTTATGTTTTCCTCTAGATCATCATGGGAGTGATCCTGCTCTACAACTTGCTTGGGTCCAGCGCTTTGGTTGGGGCTGCTGTCATTGTGCTCCTCGCGCCAATTCAATACTTCATTGCTACAAAGTTGGCAGAAGCTCAGAAGAGCACTCTTGTAAGTAACATCTCTTGGAAACCTTATTAGGAAAATCTAGTAGTGTGGTTTCATTTTTAAATATATAGGAAATTAATACCACTCAGGGTTCTTTGGAAATCATTATACTGAAACGAAATACCAATATTTCTTTTCCGTTCTTGGGCAGTGAATGTGCCCAGGGGTTACACAACCGTTTTTAAAAGTGGATTTGACATCTAAGATTTAATGACCTTAAACGCTAAATACCACCACAAAGCCTGATGTTTTTACAAGTCATGATGTGATAATGAGGCTTTAGCTCTTGTAGATCACTTACACTTAGCATATACTAGAGAATACACTTACTTGTGCATTTGATTACATATATATTGGATGTCAATTACTTTTTTTTTTGACAGCTTTAATTTTTTCAGCACTTTATTTATTTTTTTTTTATTTGATAAATTTAACGCCTTTTATTGCCATACTTCATTTTACTGTGCTTTGCTTTAGTGAACTTTATAGATACATACATGTTTTTTTTTTTTTCCTTGTTAATTTTCTGTTTAGTTGATCTATCCATAAGTGTGAGTGGGGTATTAAAGTCTCCCACTATTATTGTGTTATTGTTAATTTCTCCTTTCATACTTGTTAAGATTTGTCTTACATACTGCGGTGCTCCCATGTTGGGTGGATATATATTTATAATTGTTATATCTTCTTCTTGGATTGATCCTTTGATCATTATGTAGTGACCTTCTTTGTCTCTTTTCACAGCCTTTGTTTTAAAGTCTAATTTATCTGATACGAGTATTGTGACTCCTGCTTTCTTTTGGTCCCAATTTGCATGGAAAATCTTTTTCCAGCCCTTCACTTTCAGTCTGTATGTGTCCCCTGTTTTGAGGTGGGTCTCTTGTAGACAACATATGTAGGGGTCTTGTTTTTGTATCCATTCAGCCAGTCTTTGTCTTTTGGTTGGGGCATTCAACCCATTTACGTTTAAGGTAATTACTAATAAGTATGATCCCGTTGCCATTTACTTTATTGTTTTGGGTTCGAGTTTATATACCATTTTTGTGTTTCCTGTCTAGAGAATATCCTTTAGTATTTGTTGGAGAGCTGGTTTGGTGGTGCAGAATTCTCTCAGCTTTTGCTTGTCTGAAAAGCTTTTGATTTCTCCTTCATACTTGAATGAGATCCTTGCTGGATACAATAATCTGGGCTGTAGGTTATTTTCTTTCATCATTTTAAGTATGTCTTGCCATTCCCTCCTGGCTTGAAGAGTTTCTATTGAAAGATCAGCTGTTATCCTTATGGGAATTCCCTTGTGTGTTATTTGTTGTTTTTCCCTTGCTGCTTTTAATATTTGTTCTTTGTGTCAATTACTGACATAGGACAAATGGATCAAGGAATAAAGGGTCGGATTTAGTGCTTCTGAAATTAAATGTTCTGAGGGTTGAGTCAGATCACGTGATGAGCTATGGAGTTACACTGAAATGTTTCAGTAGCAGCTGCTCTGCCTGACTATGTTCATGGTCAGCTTGGCAAGTAAGAAAAAGCTTGGCTATTGACCCTTTCTGGCTTCAGTTGGGCTTCCCAGGTGGCACAGTGGTAAAGAATCTGCCTGCCAATGCAGGAGATGCAAAAGATGATCCCTGGGTCAGGAAGATCCCCTGGAGTAGGAAATGGCAACCGACTCCAGTGTTCTTGCCTGGAAAATTCCATGGACATAGGAGCCTGGCGGGCTGCAGTCCATGAGGTCGCAAAGAGTTGGACACAACCGAACACACACACACACACACACACACAAACACACACACTCTGGCTTCAGTTTGCCGTGAAATCATTTTATTTGAGCAAGAATTGTATTCTATTAAAGAAATATTTGCAAATGATAAAATTATTGACATCATGTTTAGAAATAAAGTTTGATTAAATATGAGCAAGTTTGTCTATAAATCAGGCATGAAATGTAGAGATGCTGCCACTGTGGACCGTTTTCCAAACTGGTGTTTCCACCCTGACAAGCAAGTCCCTTGTCACGCAAATGGTTTTTATCACTTGTTTTTTCTGCTGCTTCTGGTGAGGTTACTCATTACTCTAGGACAGGAATACAGAAAGGTGTGGAAGAGAGACACAAAGAGGGGACATGACAATCTAACATCTGATTCTCATTTTGCCATTCGTACTATAGTCCTTCACTCACCAGCAATCATGGGTAGGCAGTTAACAGCCTCAAGAGACAAAAAGGTGAAGAAAATAAAATCATTTGCTAATGCCATTTGCAGCAAGAGGGATTTGACGAGATTATCATCATACTAGATGAAGTAAGTCAAAAAGAAAGACAAATATTATATGACAACACTTATGTGTGGAATCTGAAATATGACGCAAATGAACCTATCTATGAAACAGAAACAGAATCAGGGACATAGAGAACGGACAGGTGGTTCACAAAGAGAAGGGCTTGGGAGAGGGATGGAGTGGGAGCCTGGGGTTAGCAGATATAAGGTTTTATATACAAAATGCATAAGATACAAGGTCCTCCTGTATAGCACAGGGAACTGTATTCAATATCCTATGATAAACCATAATGGAAAAGAACATTTAAAAAATAATGTGTATGTATGAATATGTGTGTGTGTATATATATATGTAATTGAGTCAGTTTGTTGTACGGCAGTAATAACGCAATACTAAAACTCAGCTGTACTTCACAAAAGCAGATCATTCGCTGCTTTTGCTTCTTCCTATCTTTTGCCACTCTGCAGCTCCTTTTAAGAGTTCACAGGTGATACTGTACTTTCCTAGTAAATCTAATAGAATTTGGAGGAAGCTGATAGAGTTGACTGAAGAGAGGCTTTTGTATCTGCCATGTCTCTACAGTTAATCCAAGTTGTTAGCAATCAGTAAATCTAATTTAGCAATATGTGAGACCAGGTTTGATCCCTGTGTCAGGAAGATCCCCTGGAAAAGGGAATGGCAACCCACTCCAGTAGTCTTGCTTGGAGAATCCCATGGACAGAGGAGCCTGGTGGGCTACAGTCCATGGGGTTGCAAAGAATTGGATACAACTGAGCAACTAACACAACACAATAACAACAAAATCTAATTTAGGCTCTGTGACAGAGCTTATGAAGAAGGAGGTAAGAATCTCTTGAAGTTAAAGATTATAGGCTTGGTTTCACTAAGTGTCTTATGAAGACTCACAGAGAATACATGCAACAGTGTACACTCAACATTCCCAAATCAGTAGTGACCTAACTTTTTTTACATTCATTGTTTCTCATCTCCTAAGCATGAGTAATGGAGCTGAGGGGAGAATTAAATGATTTAGGTATGAGAAGGCACCCTTGGAAATCTCTTTATCAACTCCTTACATGTCTGTATGTGTTTTCTGCAGACATCATTCAAGGAAATTGTATGAAACTTAAGACACTGCTTTTATTTAAACCAAAGCAACAGAAGCATGAACAGTTTTTAGGTGGAAAGAAATTGGAGGCTGTCTCATTCAACTCTTTATTTTCACTTTGGAGGCAGAAGCACAGAGAGTTTCACTATTTCTCCTAGGAATCTCACAGCCATCATTAGAGGCCAAGCCAGGCAGAAATCAAGTTCTTCTCAATCCATATCCAGTAATAGCCTTGCCTCTCTGATTCACTTGGATGCAGCTTGCATTGTTTTTTATTCCTTCCTTTTATAGGATTATTCCACTGAGAGACTGAAGAAAACAAATGAAATACTGAAAGGCATCAAACTTCTAAAGCTGTACGCCTGGGAGCACATCTTTTGCAAGAGTGTGGAAGAGACAAGAATGAAAGAACTCTCCAGTCTCAAAACTTTTGCTCTTTATACATCACTCTCCAGTAAGTTGCTATCGCTCTGAGGACCACCAAAAACATGTGGTCTGTTTGGTGTAACTTACGATCATTGAGACATTGTAGACATCAAAGGAAGTACATTTATTTTCTCCATTTTTGAGGTCCTGTAGCCACTAGCTAAACACGTTTATTTAAATTTAATTTTTTTTTTTTGATGTGGACCATTTTTAAAGTCTTTTTGAATTTGTTACAGTATGGCTTCTGTTTTACATTTTGATTTTTTGGCGGTGAGACATGTGGGATTTTAGCTCCCAGACCAGGGATCAAACCCACATCTTCTGCATTGAAAGGTGAAGTCTTAGAGACTGGACAGCCAGGGAAGTTCCTATTTAAATTTAAATTAAAGAGCAAAGTCAGGATGAGCTTAAAGTCAAGTAGAACTGAATTTGACTCCTTGCAAGTTTATATCTTTGCCATGTTACTTGACATCTGAAATCCTTGGTTTCTTCATCTGTAAACTGGGGATGGTCTGATCCTTGAAACCCTCGTTTCAGTTGCAGTTGGGATGCATAGTGGGTTTTCAGTAAATATTTGCTTATGGAGAATAGACTTGTGGACCCAGGAGGAGGAAGGAGAGGGTGGAATGAATTGAGAGGATAGCATTGAAACATATACATTACCATACGTAAACTTAGGTAGCAGTGGAAATTTGCTGTATGACACAAGGAGCTCAAATCCAGTACTCTGTGACAATCTAGAGGCGTGAGATTGTCACTCCTCTAGAGGAAAGTGGAAGGTGAGGGGGTGGTTCAAGAGGGAGGGGACATACATATACGTAAGAATGATTCATGTTGATATATGACAGAAACCAACACAGTATTGTAAAGCAATTATCCTCCAATTTTTAAAAAATGTAAATTATAAATATCCATTGTAAAAATATAAATAAATAAATTGATTTGACTATATTACTATTGATCTTATCCCCTAAAATCCTTAAAAATTATCTGCGGTTGTCTTCCCTGTCTCTTGGGGAGCTTATGATATTATATTTCCTTGAAGATTGTACTTGAAATGCCAGTTTTGGAAACTGAAGAGGAAAAAAGTCAGCATTTCCAGGTGAAAAAAGCCAAACTGCATTTACATAAAACCTTCTTTTTCCAGTACATGCTTAAGACTTTTTAAATACAAAGCTTTTTCTCCACAACTCTAATTTTAAAAACATGATTGTTTCAAAAATATTGTTGTTTTCCTCAAAGGGTGACACTGAGTACTTGTAAGAAGAATGAGTTCATATTAGTAGAATTCTTATGAACTTAGCCAAACTACTCCCACTAATGTTTGATTTAGTTTGTATGTCGGTTTTGCTCCTTTCTATTGTTCTCAAGATTTTCAACAACTTTAAGTTTGGAGGTTTATAGATGGTTTCCTCTTGAATTCTGAACTACTTGAGTCCTTAGAGATTATAAACACTTCTTTTTGTGAAATGGATGTAAGGAAAGTGTTTGGTTTATATAGCTCATTTATTTTAGCCCTAATGCTGGATACATTAGAAAGGAAGCGGGAAGGAGATTTATATTGCAGCTCTGCACCACGACTCATACAGTGTCAAAATGCTAGAAGATGAAATGATTGATATCTACTTGCTTATATGATAGAACTGTAAGTCGCTGGCTCCTAAAATCTATTTCTGTCTGCAGTATACTAAAGTTCTCATGGGGTAGATGGATGTGGCCAGAAATGGTGATGATGATAGTAATAGTAATTATGATAATAATAACAAAAACATTTTGAGATACTCAGCCAATTTTGCCATAAGTGACTTTACATATTTCATCCTATTTAGTCCTCACAGCAGCCCAGTGATTTTGATTCCATTATTAACTTCATTTTGCAAATTAGAAGATTGAGGTTAGAGCTTAAATAACTTGAATTTCCCCAAATCATCCAGCGCCTAAATAATAGAGGCGGATTGTTTAACTCAACCCAGTTATATAAGATTTGGGTTAGTTCTTGAAAGCCAGAGACAAAGGAGGAGAGGACAGAGGAGACCATACTAGAAACAAAAAGAAATCTTGAAGGTCAAAGACCATAGTCACATTTTTATGATTATACGCAGCAGGAATTCTTGATGCAATGATGTGAAGTTCCATTTATACCATGTCCAGATTTAATGATTTGATTACTTAGAGTGTTGGTGGTAGTGAAGAGCTTCCACTATGTGAGCTGAATACAACTGGTTGTGAATCTCACCTCTGCCACGTCATAGCAGATTCAGTTCAGTTCAGTTCAGCCGCTCAGTCGTGTCCTACTCTTTGCAACCCCATGAATCACAGCATGCCAGGCCTCCCTGTCCATCACCAACTTTGACCAAATCACTACTTCTGTTCTCCAAGCCTCAATTTTTTTCATCCGTAACATTGGATGATAAAAAATCTCTATCATGTGGATTGTGGTAAAGATGATAATAGATTAAAGAATGCTGCAGATGTTGATTGACTTGTTGGTTGACTGTATTCCAGGCAGTACATCAAGCGCTTTGTACTCATTGTGTATAAAGCACCTGGCAAGTGGGCTAGTGTTCAGTAACCTCACTCCCTCAGTTTCCTCCTCTAAAAATTGGTATAATAAAAATAATGCCTTTCTCAGGACTTCCCTGGTGGTCCAGTGTTTTAAGACTTCACCTTCCAATGCAGAGGGTGCAGGTTCAACCCCTGGTCAGGGAGCTAAGATCCTACATCCCTCACAGCCAAAAAACCAAAACATAAAACAGAAGCAGTGTTCTAAAAAATTCAGTAAAATACTTCAAAGATGGTTCACATCAAAAAATCTTTTTAAAAAAAAAGGAGAGAGAGGATACCTTCTCACAGGTATAGTGTGAGAATCAAATGAAACAGTGAATGTGGCACAGTTCTGTAACTATTAAAAATATCTTGTAAATGGTATTTGCAGAAACCATAAAAAAAAAAGAAATAAAAAAGTCAGCCATATAACATAGTGGTTTTTGTTGGGTCTTGGAGTGCAGGCTGACCTGAAATGAAATCCTGCCTCAGTCCCTTGTCCACTCTGCAACCTTGGTCAGCGTTTGGTGGCATCTCGGTTTCCTCATCAGGAAGTTGGGCTGTATTAAGCATGCCTGGGGGAATTAAGTAAGATAATGTACATAAAAATCCTCAATCCATGGTATCGGGAAATATTGAAAAACAAAGTTAAACGGGACAAATGCTAATAGAACAGAAGATCCATCTCTATGAATCAATGTTCTTGCCACTGGAGATGATATCTGGGGGCAAAAGAAATTCTGTTGAATCATTTCCTAATCTCCACTTCCAAATGGATAAGTGCTGTTTATGGATTTAATTTATTGGCAAAAAAAAAGAAAGAGCAACACTTTTGTTTTTTCTCTCTTCACTTTGATAGAGTTTTACATGAGGAAGTGGGAAGAACATGAAGCTTTTGACCAGAAAAGTGTGGGTTTTAATCCAAGCTGTGTCATCTCCTAGTTTAGAATCTTGTTAAACCTAGTTTAGAGCCTGTTACTCATCCTTGCTGTTTTCTTTATTGCACTGGGGTTGTAATCATTAAATAGGAGAATGCACGTGAAGGTGGTCCTATCATATGTGAGTAATGTGAGTTGCTGGGTAGTGGCAGAGTGAAGTGGTGGTGAGCACGGTCTGAGAAGCCCAGCTGTGACCTCGTGTGTCTCATTCTCATCTTTATGCTGAGGTAGACATGGTCCCACTTCCTGCATTGGGTGCAGAGTGCCAGATAAGTAGTTTTTAATAAAATAGCAGCTGTTCTCGCTCTCCCTTATCAAGAGATTACTTATTTAAAGATATTTAGAATGAGTTATTGGAGAAGGAAATGGCAACCTACCTCAGTATTCTTGCCTGGAGAATCCCAGGGATGGAGGAGCCTGGTGAGCTGCTGTCCACGGGGTCACACAGAGTCGGACACGACTGAAGTGACTTAGCATGCATGCTTGCATTGGAGAAGGAAATGGCAACCCACTCCAGTATTCTTGCCTGGAAAATCCCAGGGATGGAGGAGCCTGGTGGGCTGCCGTCTATGGCGTCGCACAGAATCGGACACGACTGAAGCGACTTAGCAGCAACAGCAGCAGCAGAATGAGTTATAAATAATGATATGGAGGAAAAGAAAGAAATACACTTAGAAAAAAATAAGGTAACACTAGCCTGAAAAAGATGATGGAAACACGGCTCTTCATCTGTAATATTACGACTCTCAGAGCTGTGTTTGGATTGCTGGTACCGTACAAGAATTCAGATTTGGTAGCTAAGCCTCTTCTGGACCTTTAAAAGCACAGGCTAAGTCTGTACATGATGGTAAGGACAGTTCATGAAAGCAGATCGTGAGAGCTGGTGGTGACTTTGGATGGATTCTCTTTTTTATTAATTAATTTTTGTTGGAGGGTAGTTGCTTTACAGTGTTGTGTTAGTTTCTGCTGCACAGCAAACAATGACTCAGCCATGTATACATACGTATATCCCTCCTTTTTGAATTTCCCTCCTGTTTAGGACACCAAGGTACTTGAGTCCCCTGTGCTATACCATAGGTTCTTGTTAATTATCTATTTTACACATATATCAGTAGTGTACATGTATCAATCCCAATTTCCCAGTTCCTCCCACCCCACACCTTTCCCCCTTGGTATGTATACATTTGTTCTTTATGTCTGTGTCTTTTTATGGTTTGCAAATTAAGTCTTCTGTACCATTTTTCTAGATTCCACATATGTGCATTCATATACTATATTTGTTTTTCTTTTTCTGACTTTACTCTGTATAGATGGACTCTTCTGAGTGTTGAGAAAATTAGATTCTAGTTCTTGCTCTGCCGTTGCCTGGCTCTATTACCAACAATGCAGTTGCTTTTTGGTCCTCTGTCCCTAAAACTCTATGTTTTATGACAAAATAACTACAAATCATCAACTTGGCTTTTGATTTTTTTTCCCCTATTACTTCCAAATGCAAGTATTTTAGCCTAAATCTGAGTTTTTCTTATTTCGGTTCTGTGTATCGTGTTTACCAAACAAGCAGAGGGCCCAGGATACGGAGTTATTTTATCAAACAAAAGGTCTCTAGGTGAAAATTAATATCACTTCGGGAAGGAGATTTTTCACATAATGTCAAATTCTTACTTTTTGTCCGTGTGTGAAAATGAAAGTGTTAACCGCTCAGTTATGTCTTTGCTCCTCTGTCCATGGGATTCTCCAGACAAGAATACTGGAGTGGATTGCCATTCCCTTCTTCAAGGCATCTTCCTGACTCAGGGATCAAACCCAGGTCTCCTGCATTGCAGGCGGATTCTTCACCATCTGAGCCACCAGGGAAGCCCCCTTTATCTGTGTTATATCCCAGTTTTCATATTTTTAAGTTAGTTTAGTGGGGAAAAAATGTAGATTGTAAATACTCTGAAGAATGTGTATTTGTTAAGTTCTAATCACTTAAGTCATTAAAGGATTATTTTATTTAAACTTTGCTCTTTGTAACATTTCATAAAAATATAATTTGGGGGGACTTCCCTGGTGGTCCAGTGCTTAAGACTCCACACTTCCAGTGAATTCCAGGGCAGGGGGTTCCTTGCTGGGGAACTAAGATCCAGCTTGCTGTATGGCTCAGCCAAAAAAAGAAATCGATGCTCAAAAATAATTTTTCAATAAACTAGAACATTTTCTGGTTAAGACTCATGTGTGGGAGTTCACAACTGTGAACCAAGAAATACCAACTGGGAAATGTTTGTGGACTCAAAGACAAAATGTTATTTAATGCACTCAGTCCTTGATGTCTTCAAGGAAAGTTAAAATAATAATAAATAATTAAAGTTCCTGAAGATATTTCACAGTTCAGTGACACTAATGTCTTTGCTTTCTTTCCACAGTTTTCATGAATGCGGCAATTCCCATAGCAGCTGTTCTTGCTGTAAGTCATGTTTTCTTACCTTTAGAAATGGAACCAAATCAGTGTTTAGAAATGACTTAGCAATAAGCATGTGTGGGTGGTAACATGTATTACTGCCTTTTTGCTGTCTCCGGTTTTCTCTTTGCTGTCTCCACTGTGATGGTTCTAATCTGGGGTTTCTCAACCATGGCACTATGGAACTTTGGGCCCAATAATTAATTCTTTGTGTGCTCTGCATTAGGATGTCTAGCAGCATCTCTGGCTTCCACTTATTAAATGCCATTAGTACCATCAAAAATATCCCCAGATACTGCCAAATGTGCCCAGGGAGCAAAATTAACAGAGGCTGAGAACTTACTGTTCTAACATCCATGACCTGGTTCCTGGACATTCTTACTACAGGATAGTACTAGATCAACAACCCCAAAATGTTAAATGATTACATTTCAAAAGAAAAGGACAAACCCAGGAACTGGTATTACATTTAGAAATGTAAGTTTGCCTTGGATACCAGTGTTGGCGATTTTAGGAAAGAGCCACAATAGGGACCCCCAAACTATGGAATTTTCTTTTTTCTTTCTCAAAAAATTTAGTACTAGTTGGAAAGAGCCTGACTAGGTGTTAAGAATTCTGGATTCTCTCATAGTTATTCCCCCTTTTCAGTAATTTGACAGAAGTCAGTTTTCTGATCTTTAGAATCTGTTTGGCCCTTTTCACAAGTTTACTGCTAGAACTAATGTAGACCATTAAGTACTCTAGTATTTTAGTACTTAAGTACTCACGTGTTGTTCTTCTTAAGGAGAAATTTGGATGAAGTAATAGTATTTTTCAGAGTTGCAGTGGGCATTCTGGCATAGAAGAAGGTGTTCAGTTTGCAAAATTTAATGTATTTGTGAAACCTTCTCCAGCTTTCCCTAACACCCTTTCTTCGCACAGACGTTTGTGACCCACGCATATGCCAGCGGGAACAACCTCCAACCTGCAGAGGCCTTTGCTTCGCTCTCACTCTTCCACATCCTGGTCACCCCTCTCTTCCTGCTCTCCACCGTGGTCAGGTTTGCAGTCAAAGCCATCGTCAGGTATGTGCTGGAATGTCCGGGTTTTTTGCTTGATTACAGAAATACTACTTGCTCCTGTTGGCACTGGTTTAGGCACTTCTGTTGTGTCCAACTCTTTGCGACCCCACAGACTGTAGCCCGGTAGGCTCCTTTGACCACAGGATTCTCTGGGCAAGAATACTGAAGTGGGTTGCCATGCCTTCCTCCAGGGAATCTTCCCGACCCAGGGATTGAACCTGCATCTCTTACGTCTCCTGCATTAGTAGGCAGGTTCTTTACCACTAGCAACACCTTGGAAGCCCACATGCTCATGATAGTAAGTTAGAAAATGTATAAAAAGAACATCTTAATCACTGCCCAGAGATTACTTGGTATCAGAGATAACTTGTTAAAACTTTGCTATGAGACCTTTCAGTCCCTTATTTCATGTAAAAATAATTATTCTAAAATAAAAAATTTTTGAATTTTTTGGTTATTTTCTCCCTCATTAAGACCATAGGCATGATATTTACTGGCTACACGATATTCCATTGTTTGGAAGTATTTGAATTTACTTAACGGTTACCACTTTATTGGACATTTAGAATATTTCTGTTTTCACCCTAACATAAATAATGTCTGAGAGAAGCATCTCTTTATCTTCAAACTTTCCTCTGATTATTTTTTAAAGTCAGATTTCTAGAAGTGTCAACTCTCATTCTGATAAGTGTGCATCTTCTTAAGGCCCTTAATGAGTATGGCCATGTGGTTTTCCCTTACAGGAGATATAGGTCAAAAAGTGTAACAGGTTTTTAAGATTTTTTTAATGAGTATAGCCATAATGTTTTCCAGAAAAGCTGGGCCAATTTATATTTTTACCAACAGTGATAATGTTCACATCAACACATATTTTCTGTTTTATGTTAGTTTAGTTTGGCAAAGAAAAAATAAATAAAATTCCAGACTCACAGTCTCTGCAAATGGGAAGACTTTGCAGAACTGAGTGCAGTGTTTTGTTCACTTTAAGTATATTTTTATAGTGTTTCTAATCAGTGTGGACCTCACCTTCGACTCACAGTGTCCCATAGTACACAGCTACAAAAAGATGTGATCTGATAGCAATCACTTCCCACCATTCTGACTTGTGTTATATAATACATGTGTTAGAAAACTATTATACTGCACCGTGTGTGCTTTAGTCTACTATATTTGATAGGCATTCTTAAGATAGTATTTTGCTTTTTGCTATGAAGTTTTATAAACCTTATAAAACCTCAGCATGTTTCATAAACAGTATTTATCATATTTATATCTGGCCTTTGGAAAAAAAAAAACCAAGATGTTGCAATACAGAAAGAAAACTGGAAAATTGAAGCCTTAACTATACTAAGTGTAGTGTTGCCATTGCTAGTAATATGGAGCATCTATCATAAGACCTTTAAAAATGAGGTAACTTTCCCAATGTTTATGTATTATTGAGAAAACTGGTATTTAATATTCAAAATAACAGAAGCTCCAGTTTTAGGCAATAGTATATAGTGACTTAATGACTTAACACAAAATGTCATTGTGATGTGTATAACTTGTGTTAGTTGCTCAGCCGTGTCCGACTCTTTGTGACCCCATGGACTGTAGCCTGCCAGACTCCTCTGTCCATACTGTTCATGGAATTCTCCAGGTAAGAATACTGGAGTAGATAGCCATTCCCTTCTCCAGGGAATCTTCTTGACCCAGAGATTGAACCCAGGTCTCCTGTACTGCAGACAGAATCTTTTACCATCTGAGCCACTAGGAAGCCCCAAAGGTTAGCTCACTGCATTGTCCAGGAAATGAACCCCGGTCAACCGCTTGGGTAGATGGGTGAATTTAACTAAGATGACCATTATTTTCTACTACTGTGGGCAAGAATCCCTTAGAAGAAATGGAGTAGCCATCATAGTCAACAAAAGGGTCCAAAATGCAGTTCTTGGAGGCAATCTCAAAAAAGACAGAATGTTCTCTGTTTGTTTCCAAGGCAAGCCATTCAATATCACAGTAATCCAAGTCTATGCCCCAACAAGTAATGCTGAAGAAGCTGAAGTTGAACTGTTCTATGAAGACCTACAAGACATTCTAGAACTAACACCCAAAAAAGATGTCCTTTTCATTATAGGGGACTGGAATTCAAAAGTAGGAAGTCAAGAAACACCTGGAGTAATAGGCAAATTTGGCCTTGGAGTAAAGAATGAAGCAGGGCAAAGGCTAACAAAGTCTTGCCAAGAGAATGCACTGGTCATAGCAAATACCCTCTTCCAACAACACAAGAGAAGATTCTACACATGGACATCACCAGATGGTCAACACCAAAATCAGATTGATTATATTCTTTGTAGCCAAAGATGGAGAAGCTCTATATAGTTAGCAAAAACAAGACCAGGAGCTGACTGTGGCTCAAATCATGAACTCTTTATTGCCAAATCCAGACTTAAATTGAAGAAAGTAGGGAAAACCACTAAACCATTCAGGTATGACCTAAATCAAATCCCTTATGATTATACAATGGAAGTGAGAAATAGAGTCAAGGGATTAGATCTGATAGAGTGCCTGATGAAACTATGGATGGAGGTTTGTGACATTGTACAGGAGGCAGAGATCAAGACCATCCCCAATGAAAAGATCAGAAGGAGGCCTTACAAATAGCTTAGAAAAGAAGAGAAGCAAAAAGCAAGGGAGAAAGGAAAGATACACCCATTTGAATGCAGAGTTCCAAAGAATAGCAAGGAGAGATAAGAAAGCCTTCTTCAGTGATCAGTGCAAAGAAATGGAGGAAAACAATAGAATGGGAAAGACCAGAGTTCTTTTCAAGAAAATTAGAGATACCAAGGGAATATTTCATGCAAAGATGGGCACAATAAAGGACAGAAATGGTATGGATGTAACAGAAGCAGAAGATATTAAGAAGAGCTGGCAAGAATACACAGAACTATACAAAAAAGATCTTCACAACTCAGATAAACACGATGGTATGATCACTCACCTAGAGCCAGGTATCTGGAATGCAAACTCAAGTGGGCCTTAGGAAGCACCACTACAAACAAAGCAAGTGGAGGTGATGGAATTCCAGTTGAGCTATTTCAAATCCTAAAAGATGATGCTGTGAAAGTGCTGCACTCAATGTGCCAGCACATTTGGAAAACTCAGCAGTGGCCACAGGACTGGAAAAGGTCAGTTTTCATTCCAATCCCAAAGAAAGGCAATGCCAAAGAATGCTCAAACTACTGCACAATTGCACTCATCTCACACACTAGCAAAGTAATGCTCAAAATTCTCCAAGTCAGGCTTCGAAAGTACGTGAATCATGAACTTCCAGATGTTCAAGCTGGTTTTAGAAAAGGCAGAGGAGCCAGAGATCAAATTGCCAACATCCACTGGATCATTAAAAAAGCAAGAGAGTTCCAGAAAAGCATCTATTTCTGCTTTATTGACGATGCCAAAGCCTTTGACTGTGTGGATCACAATAAACTGTGGAAAATTCTTCAAGAGATGGGAATACCAGACCACCTGACCTGCCCTTGAGAAATCTGTATGCAGGTTGGGAAGCAGTTAGAACTGGACACGAAACAACAGACTGGTTCCAAATAGGGAAAGGAGTACATCACAGCTGTATATTGTCACCCTGCTTATTTAACTTATATGCAGAGTACATCATGAGAAATGCTGGGCTGGAGGAAGCACAAGCTGGAATCAAGATTGCTGGGAGAAATATCAATAACCTCAGATACACAGATGACACCACCCCTATGGCAGAATGCAAAGAACTAAAGAGCCTCTTGATGACAGTGAAAGAGGAGAGTGAAAAAGTTGGCTTAAAGCTCAACATCCAGAAAACTAAGATCATGGCATCCGGTCCCATCACTTCATGGCAAATGTGTGGGAAAACAGTGGAAACAGTGACAGACTTTATTTTTGGGGCTCCAAAATCACTGGAGATGGTGACTGCACCCATGAAATTAAAAGACACTTGCTCCTTGAAAGAAAAGTTATGACCAACCTAGACAGCATATTAGAAAGCAGAGACATTACTGTGCCAACAAAGGTCTGTCTAGTCAAGGCTATGGTTTTTCCAGTAGTCATGTATGGATGTGAGAGTTGTACTATAAAGAAAGCTAAGCAATGAAGAATTGATGCTTTTGAACTGTGGTGTTGGAGAAGTCCCTTGGACTGCAAGGAGATCCAACCAGTCCATTGTAAAGGAAATCAGTCCTGAATATTCATTGGAAGGACTGATGCTGAAGCTGAAACTCCAATACTTTGGCCACCTCATGTGAAGAACTGACTCATTGGAAAAGATCTGGATGCTGGGAAAGATTGAAGAAAGGAGAAAGGGATGACAGAGGATGAGATGGTTGGATGGCATCACCGACTTGATTGACATGAATTTGAGTAAACTCCAGAAGTTGGTATTGGGCGAGGAGGCCTGGTGTTCTGCAGGGGGTCACATGGGGTCACAAAGAGTTAGACATGACTGAGTGACTGAACTGAACTATGCATCTGCTTGGATGCAGCTATGCTCACCACTATACTGCCACACCTTATCTTATTATAAATCAAATTGTGATTGGTTATGCTGATTCATATCATGATCATTACAATCCTATTCTGTAAGATATGTCATTAGGAACAGACTCTGGGGCTGTTCAGCATTTAAAGCTCAGGCCCTCTGGACTCATCTGCCCTCATTTTCTTTACTCATTTTCTGCCTCCTGAAACACTCATACGGATCACTGACTGATTTCTGTAGCACCACTTCCAAATTAGGCAGTGCCCTGGAAGAGAAGCCACTTCAAACAATAAAACTGATAAATGGCCAGAGTCTGCTATTTTGGTTCTTATTTTCATTTTCTCCATTTAATAGTTGCCCCTCTCATTGCTGCCTTCTTAATCGAATTTGACTTTGTGCTACAAGTGGAGATAGAAAACAGTTGATAACTAATAATAGATCACTCCTCTGAAATCAGGAGGTTACTGAGCAGTGAAAGGACTTTAACTATGTTACTATGAAAAAAAAAAACTAATTAATCTAGGGGTGTGTGTTTCCCCAAGTCCACAGTATATAATCCTGCTGTAGTGCATCCTACTGAAACTGAGAGTGGATCATAATCCCTGTGTATTTGTGCATTGCACTCTCTCTTCTGTATGTTCCAGGGAACAGGCATTTGCCAGTTTGATAAAGACCAGTCCGTTTTCAGGGCTCAGCTCCAGATTTCCCAAGCCATAGGCCAAATGAAATCAGCTTATAAAAGCTTGCTTCTCTAAAGTGAATTTCAGTGGTTGATTTGTGGGTCCTAGGGAAATGACCAGTCAACAGAAGAGGCCAGTGCTTTTTCCCACTGTATGCTGGTTCTTGGAACCTAAATGAGCATTTTTCCCGGTGTGGACTGGGCTCGGCATTTTCCTCTGCGCCTGGGATCCCATGACCAGTCTTGAATGCCAGTTGGCGCACAGCGAGTTGAAGCAGCCTGTTTATAATTGGAGACTTTGGTTAGCTGATTTTGAAACTGCTTCTCAGGACTGTAGAAGTTATTTGCTACATTCAGATGCATTCTGAGATTTGGTGGGTTAGAACGGGGTGCACCATATACCCCGACGTGTGCTACATGTGCATGGAGGAGACGTCTGAACTTCTCTGCTATAGGGAAATTCTGTGCCATGGGAAATGTGTTGCCTTGAGAAAATTCTATGCTTTCTTTTAAAAATGTTTAGCTTGTTAGATTCAATTGCTTGTGGTGCTCAGTGGGTGGGACCTTATACCTACATAATAAAATGGAAGAAAGAGGCAATTAAAGATTCAGGTTATCACTTCTTAACTCCAGCATTCTACATCATTTGAGTTCTTTTGACCTTTTACGATGATATGTTCCAGCCTGCATTTGCAAAACAGAAGGAAAGAAGTGAAGAAAAAGTAGGAAAGTCACTAATTTCTTAAATATTAAAATACTTGAATAAGAGTGGTCTTTTTCTGGATGCTTGCCTTTCTTGTCCTCTTTAGTTTCTTTGTAAGAAAATAGTTAATGTAAATTGCTTTTCTGGAGGAAAATGTCAGTTGCTATGTTGTATCCTTTATAAATAATTTGAGTTTAGGTTTCTGGTATTTGAAGTATAATGCAGTATCTATGTCCAAAGATGTCATTTGCCAAGGAAAAAATGTGTAAAACGAATCCCTTGCTTTGTTGGAAGATAATTTTTTGTCCTTTCTCTCATGTACCTCCCAGAGGAAAGTATATTTGGCTAGTCTACTGTGATTACCTTCAATCAAATAAATTGTTACTGATATTTATCACAGAGCCTGCTCACAGGTTGACCTGGTCTGCATTTACAAAACTTTCATGGTTCCAACAAGAAAAACATGTAACTGCCAGTAAAAAAATCAGTTATTCCCCCAAAACATAGTACCTGTCCGAGATACTCATGTGTATGTATATGCTCAGTCATGTCTGACTCTGTGACCTCACAGACTGTGTAATCCACCATCCTCTGTCCATGGGATTTCCCAGACAAGAATACTGGAGTGGGTTGCCATTTTCTCCTCCAGGGGATTGAACCCACATCTCTTGAGTCTCTTGCATTGGCAGGTGGATTCTTTACCAGGAGTGCCACCTGGGAAGCCCAAGGTACTCAAACTGTATCTAACCACCCAAATTGGAAAAGTGAAAAAATACCATGGGGAACATAAATTTAAATACTGGGACTTCCCTGGTGGTCCAGTGGTTAAGACTTCACCTTCCAGTGTAACGGTTGGAAATTAAATCTGTGGTTGAAGAGCTAAGATCCCACATACCAAGTGGCCAAAGAACCAGAGCATCAACAACAGAAGCAATATTGTAGCAAATTCAATAAAGACTTTAGAAATGATTCATATCAAAAAATTCTTTTTAAAACCTTAAATACTTTTATGAATTACCTAGTCAAATAAGAAATTAGTAAAACACTGAACAAGAAAGGTGATGGAGGCAGGACAGGAAGTTGGTCGGGATCAAATGTACCTGCTTGCAATACCTGCATAGCAGCTGTTCAACCACAAGCACTGTTACTGTTCAACTACAGGCATGTTATTTGGTGCCTCTATGGGTCAGTTTCCTCGCTTATCAGATGATCATCGTAAGGCCTCCTGCTTATGGAAGTTGGGGGAATTAAATGAGATGATACATGAAAAATGTCCAGCACATTGCCTAAATATATTAAATATTGAACAAATCTCCATTTTACTAATGTGCCACTATTTTACTAAATTCCATTCCATGCTTCAGAGAAGTGTCTTTCCGTGGGTCCACATTCAATTATTAAGTGGTTTAGGTATCTTGCTAAACACTGGGGATGGCAGCGATGAAAGATGGAGTGAGATCCACAGGAGTCCACAGTCTAGCTGGAGAAACTGGGCAGGGAAGCTAGTTTACCATGGTGCGTAATGCTGTGATAGAGCACTGCTCAGAATGCATGGGCCGTATATAAGGCTCACTGAAGCTTATCGAGAAGGAAGGGAGACAGTCTAGTCAGTACCTTCTAGGGACTAAACTTAATTGCATGTAGTGGGAGAAAGGTCCTGATGTGGCAAGCAATAGGGGATAAAGCTGGAGAGTAAAATCCCAGTGAGCAGATAGAGGATGCCAGTGATGCTGAAAAGTGCAGGGTGGCCATTTGTTATTTTAAGGCGAGGACTGTTTGAACAGATTTGCATTGTAAAAATACGACCCTGGCAGCATGGTGGCAGTTACTTCACCCTTGGTCAGGATTCATGCATTTTCCATAATTGTTTTGCCTTTGTGAGTTCTAAAAGGCCCTCCTCGTATGAACAGGAAATGCTTTTTGTATTACCTATTTATTCGGTCAGCAGACATTTCTTGAGGAATTGCTATGTTATATTTTTGGCACTGGGCTAGATTCTGAAGATGAAAATCTTGTTTTAAAGACTTCACAGTCTAGTGGGAGAGATAGTAACAAAACAAACAAAACAGCAGTTCAGGGGACCCTTAGCCAGAGAGCCTGGAATAATGGGGACAAGGGAGGGGAAATGGAGGGGGAGGTTCAGAAAAGTGCTAGTATTGGGTCCTCTGAGGTTCACTAATTGGAGATCCAAAGTGGGATCTTATGAAAAGGAAAGAAAGTTCTACCCATGCTCCAGTCACACTCTTTCACGACCCCGTGGACCGTAGCCTGCCAGGTTCTTCTGTCCATGGGATTTCCCAGGTGAGAATACTGGAGTGGATTGTCATTTCCTTCTCCAGGGGATCTTCCCAATCCAGAGATCCAACCCATGTCTCCTGCATTGGAGGCAGACTCTACCACTGAACCACCTGCGAAGACCTTCAGCCAGAATGGGGCTCGTTAATTTCATAAAAACTTCAGTAAGATTTGCATGTGTGCTAGAAATGGAAAATTGAGTCAACTGAGCTTACTTGAATGTCTGAATCATTGGTTTGTACCTTCTTTGACTGATTCAACAAGCATTCATGGAGTAATGTGTGCCAGGGGCTACTGGACTTAGAGTTACAAAGACACATGAACCCGGCCGTGTACTTTGTATACACAGACATAGTGTGAAGTTGTTTAAAAGGTATTCCTTTGATTGATAAAGCTGTACTCCTTAAAATCCAATCTCTTCAAGACATTAGAACAGAATGACAAAGTCTACAAAAGTAAAGAAAGGAACGTCATTTCATAAGGCATTTCTACGCCGTCTTTCAAGTCTGTGTGATCAGGCTTTGCTGTCAAAGACTTAAAGAGAGTGCAGAACCCAAAACTCTCTTTTTTTGTTTTTTTTTTTTTGGTTATGAAATTATTTTTAAAATATCAGTAATATATATACAACATACAGTTTATCATTTAAACCACTTTAAGTGTACAGTTCAGTGGCTTTCAGTATGTCATGTAAACATTACCACAGTCCATCTCCAGAACTTTTTCATTTTCTCAGATTGAAACTCTATAATCACTAAACAGTAACTCCCCTTGTGCCTCTCTTCCCAGGCCCTGGTGACCACCACTGACTTTCTGTCTCTGTGAATCCGTATATTCTAGCTACCTCATAGAAGTGGAATTAAGTAATTTTTGTTTTTTTGTGTGTGTGCCTGGCTTATCTTATTTAGCATAATATTTTCAAGGTTTATTATCCATGTTGTCATAATTCAAATATATTTGAGTCAGGAATTCCAGAACCATGGAAAAAAAGTATGGCAGATGCTCAAAAAATTAAACATAGAATTACCATATGATCTAGCAATTCCACTTTTGGGTGTATACCCAAAAGAATTGAAAGCAGGGACTTGAATAGATGTCTGTACACTCATCTTCATAGCAGCATTAATCACAATAGCCAAAAAGTGAAACAACCCAAATGTCCATCAACAGATGAATAAACTAAATACAGCATATACATACAATGGAATATTATTCAGTCAAAGCTTTCCTTAAACATTTCTTTTTAGTGAAATCTAAAAAATATTGGGTTGGCCAAAACATTAGTTCAGGTTTTTCCTCAAGATGTTCTGGAAAAGCCTGAACAAATGTTTTGGACAACCCAATACAACAAACTCATGAATATAAAAAAAAAAAAGAGGTTCGCAGATATATAGAGAACTAGTGGCTCTCTATAGTATTGTAATTACCATTGGGGAAAGGGAAGGAGGGAGGGACTACAAAGGCATAGGGCATTAAGAGGTCCAAACTCTTATGCCTAAAATAAGCTACAAAAGATATATTGTATAACACAGGTAGTATAGCCAGTGTTTTGTAACTATAAATGGAGTATAACCTTTAAAAACTGTGAGCCGCTTTACTGTACACCTATAACTTATATAATATTGTATCAATTAAACTTCAATTAAAAATTATTTCTCATATGAAATTATCATATACATACTACTACTGATATATATAAAATAGATAACTAATAAGGACCTACTGTATAGCACAGGGAACTATACATAATATTTTGTAATAAACTACAAGGGAAAAGAATCTAAAAAGAAGTATACGTGTATATATATATATATTCAGATATATATATCTCAATTCCTGTGCTGTACACCTGACACTGACACAATATTGTAAATCAACTATTGTTCTTGCTGTTGTTTAGTTGCTAAGTTGTGTCCAACTCTTTGCAATCCCATGGACTGTAGCCTGCCAGGCTCCTCTGTCCTGGGATTTCCCAGGCAAGAATACGGGAGTGGGTTGCCGTTTCCTTCTTCAGGGGATCTTCCTGACCCAGGGATCAAATCCAGGTCTCCCACATTGCAGACGGATTCTTTACTGTCTGAGCCACCAGGGAAGCCCAAGAATACTGGAGTGGGTAGCCTATCCCTTCTCCAGGGGATCTTCCCAAACCAGGAATTGAACTAAGGTCTCCTGCATTGCAAGCAGATTCTTTACCAGCTGAGTTACCAGGGAAGCCCCTACTTCAGTTAAAAAAAAAATTTTTTTTTTAATGATTTGTTTTATGTAAATGAAATTTAGAAGTTAATAGATAGACTGCCCCAGTGGGTTTTATTTACCTTCATGTTTCAGAAGAAAGTAAGCAGTTTCTGTGGAATACAAGGCTATAGGGCTTAAAGTTCATGGGCAACAAACTGAATCAAATTTACTTTTCTTCTCTTTTTTATTATCTGTCTTTTTAAATTTTGTATTGTCTCTTGTGTCTCCTGCATTGCAGGCAGATTCTTTATCATCTGAGCCACCAGGGCATCTCCCTTTGTTAATAACTGCTGTACAGCAAAATAATTCAGTTATACATACAGATACTTTTCTTCATTTTATTAGTCTGTCACAAAAACAAACTACTGAGACCTACCTGGGGGCACTTGACTACCAGCTCAATAAAAAATAAAAAAGAAATCTTTCGTTTCAAGTATATATTTTCTAGTTTCCTACCAATGGCAGTTTTTCCTCTATAGGTGATGCTGCCTGTACCAAGCCAGTTTGTCTACTATTAGCATCCTAGTGTGTTAAAAGGAGCATTTCTCGTCTTTCAAGTTCACCGACTTTTCTTTAGTATATCATGTTATTGATGGAGGGGTGTTTTCAAGTTATGTTATTGTTTTCTTTGATTCTTTCTTTTTACTCTGATGCTGTGTTGCAGGTTTTAGAGTGGGTGGGGTCAGTGGGGCAAGGGGTCTTGTGTCCAGGCTTTGGAGAACACAGGAAAGGATGTTTGTGAACTCCTCTTCTAGAGCAGGGCTTCTTAAACTGTATCATGCTTATGAAGCATCTCTGGATCCAATTAAAATACAAATTTTGCTTCAGGAGGTCTTGGGGGGTGGGGGCCTGAGATTCTCTGTTTTGAGGAAGCTCCCAGATGATGTTGATACCACTGATCTTGGCCGACATTTTGAGGAGAGGGCCCTCTCTATGCAGATTGTTGGAATATGGGCAACATATAAATAATGCTTATGCAAGGTTGTATAGTGGGTGAGGACCCTTGATCTCTGTGTTATATGCTACATGCTTTTACTTACTTCTCTGTACCTTTTTTCCTCCTCACTTTTAAAATTAGAAAAATGATACTTCCTTAGTTAGTAGTAGTATTAGTTTTAACCACCTTGTTTCAAGTTCCTCTGCAATTCTGTTGTCTTTAACAAGAAATACAGTTGCAAAAAAAAAAAACAAAAAACAGTGCAAGAGTGATTTGGTTGAATTTAGTTTCTCATTTTTCTAAGATTCTTCCATTTTAAGCACTGAAAGGCTCAAGTCCCACGAGGCCATCAGTCCCTGGCATTCCCTTGCTGAATTCCCAGTTGGTCTTGAAAAATGATTCTTAGAGCTGACTTGCTTACCATGGAAATGGTTGGGGGAAAAGTTTGTTTACTTAGGTAGAACTTCTTGGGTGGTGGTTTTATTTTTAACCCTTATCCTGTGCTTGTTTGCCTTTTGCAGTGTTCAGAAGCTGAATGAATTTCTCCTGAGTGATGAGATTGGTGAGGACAGCTGGCGAACTGGTGAAGGGTCTCTTCCATTTGAATCCTGTAAGAAGCACACTGGAGTCGTAAGTGTTTTGCTTGTTACGGGAGCTGTGAATAAGGGACCGTCCTGAGGATGGATAATTTAAAATGTGTGCAATTAGAAGAAATTGTCAGCTTTACTTGTAACCTATTTGAAGAAAAGGGGCTTCCCAGGTGGCACTGTGGTAAAGAACCCACCTGCCAATGCAGGAGACTTGAGACGTGGGTGCAATCCCAGAATTGGGAAGATTCCCTGGAGGAGGGCATGGCAACCCACTCCGGTATTCTTGCCTGGGTAATCCCATGGACAGAAGAGCCTGGTGGGCTACAGTCCGGGGGGTGGCAAAGAGTCAGACATGACTGAGTGAGCACACACGTGAAGAAAAATTACTACCTGCTTCTGCAACAAACTTATAGGTTTAGAATCAATAAAGAAACATATAAGGCTTATCTTTATAAATTATCAAAAGGTTATCCCAAGAAGGACAGCTCATGTTTAATTCAAAAGGAAACAGAGAGGTTGTCTACCCCAAGCTTTATATAAAAATAATACAAAATAAAACTCATGTATCATATTCTTATAATACCTTTAACTGTATTATACTTTTTAGTTTAAAACTTGCTTTTTGATGCCTTATGTCTTTTGATTCATTTAATATATTACATTACATTACCTGTATTATTTTCTAGGTGAATAGTTTTATTTGCATGTTGTTTTAGAGTCATAAGATTGGTGAGTGACAGAGCCAGAATTGGGTCTTCCCTGGTGGCTCAGTGGTAAAGAATCCACCTGCAATGCAGGAGATGTGGGTTCGATCCCTAGGTCAGGCTGATCCCCCGGAGAAGGAAATGGCAACCCACTCTGATATTCTTGCCTAGAAAATTCCATGCGCAGAGGAGCCTGATGTGCTGCAGTCCATGGAGTTGCAAAAGAGTTGGACATGACTTAGTGACTCAACAACAATAGTCAGAATTAAAACCCAAGTCTTGTGACTCCTGAACCAATTAGTTCATCCATTTCAGAAATATTTACTCATATCTCTGTAAAGCCTGGAAACAGTTGATATTATTTTTCATATTTTACATGAAATGTTATAAGTATTATATATTAGCTTGTGTTTCCAGACTTAGAAACTGCCCTGTGCATTGTGTCAAGACCTGTCGATGTAGCTCTGAGCAAGGCAGGCAGGATCTTTCTTGTCACAGAGTTTGCTTTCTTGAGGCAGGAGTCAGATGATAAAAAGTAAAAAGATGAGATCATTTCCCTGTCGGAAGAAAATTAAAGAAAGTGTTAGAGAGCGACTGGTGTCCTCAGAGCAGGGTAGTCATTCTCCAGAAGGTCCCTCTGAAGAGCTGTCATTGGAGCTGAAACCTGTCGGTACCTCTTCTGCAGAGGCCTAGAAAGGGGCCAGATGATTTCTCGGGGAGAACTAGCAGCTGCTGTGACACTGAAGTGGGAATTAATTTGGTGTGTTCAAAGAACAGAGGGGCACTATGGCTGATGCCCGGTAAGGAAGAGAGAGATAAAATGAACTAGAAGCAAGGATTAAGTGCTAAAAGTTGCTTTGGTTGTGTCCAACTCCCTGCAACCCTATGGATTGTAACCTGCCAGGCTCCTCTGTCCATGGGATTCTCCAGGCGAGAATACCGGAGGGGGTTGCCATTTCCTCCTCCAGATAATCTTCCCAATCCAAGGACCGAGCCTGCATCTCTTACATCTCCTGCATTGGCAGGTGGGTAAAGAACAAGGATTGCAGGTCCTTTAAACCAGAGAGAGAGTTTGGATTCTATTGACAAGCAATAGGAAACCACTGGAGGGTTTAAAGTAGGGACGCATATAATTTTGTGTATATGTTTAAAGGATTACTATGACTACTGAGGGGAGAGTTGTCACTGGGGACAAGAGTAGAACAGATGGGCCAGTAAAGAGGTCATTATAATGGCATAGCAAGAAATGGGGATGGTTAGAATTTGTTTTGGTTGCAGTGGACCTTGTGAGAAGTTATCAAATTCAGCATACATTTTTTTGGGTGGAGCTGATGGAGGCTTGCTGATGGATTGAATGGAGATGAGGAAGGAGAAAGAAGACTCAAGGATGAATCCTAGGTTATTGGCTTGACTACTGAGTAGATGGCAGAGTCAATAACTGAAATAGGGAAGCTGAGAAATGAGTAGGTTGCTGTTAAGATGGAATCAAGAGGTATATTTTGCACATGATAATTTTGAGATATTTATTGGCATCCAAGAAGAGAAGTCACCCTTGGAGATGTAAATTTAAGAGCCATTGATCATCAGATAATACTTAAAATAATGGGACTAGATTATACCACTTTCTTGAAAGCTATGTCTGAACAATTCATTTGAATCAGTTCTAACGAAATGGATGAAACTGGAACCTATTATACAGAGTGAAGTAAGCCAGAAAGAAAAACACCAATACAGTATACTAACGCATATATATGGAATTTAGAAAGATGGTAACAATAACCCTGTGTACGAGACAGCAAAAGAGACACTGATGTATAGATCAGTCTTATGGACTCTGTGGGAGAGGGAGAGGGTGGGGAGATTTGGGAGAATGGCATTGAAACATGTATAATATCATGTATGAAATGAGTCTCCAGTCCAGGTTCGAAGCACGATACTGGATGCTTGGGGCTGGTGCACTGGGACAACCCAGAGGGAGGGTATGGGGAGGGAGGAGGGAGGAGGGTTCAGGATGGGGAACACAGGCATACCTGTGGCAGATTCATTTCGATATTTGGCAAAACTAATACAATATCGTAAAGTTCAAAAATAAAATTTTAAAAATAAATAAAATAAAATAAAATTTTTAAAAAATAAAAAAAATAAAATTAATATGTCTATTTTATTTCATAAGAATAATGTAGAAAGGAGTTTGTCTAAAATTAGTTGCAAGTTAATAATTATTTATTTACTATTAGAGAATATGTGAATATATCTACCATTTGGGTAACGAAACAAAAATGGACATGCAGTCTCCTGACAGGAAGGAGTTGAGGCTTGGAGAGCCTTCATAGGAAGTTATTCTGCATTAAATTTTCTTCACAGTGTGTTTAAAACTGCTAAAAATACTTAAGACAAGCACCGGGCTGTCTTGGACTTGTTGATTTCTTCTGCTTTCCTGAAGTTATTTTTTTACTCTCTGTTATTTTGTTAAGCAGGTGTGATTTTTTTTTTTTTTTTTTTGTCTGAGAAGGAACTACCACTCATGCTTGTAGATACTGGAATGACAAAGTCTGACATGCTCGTGTGCTCTTGTGTGGACATGGATACCAAGATGGGAACACGTCATAGAGCATCTACACTTTGAGGCAAGAGGAAACTCAGGCAGTTGATGAGAACCAACCTTGTCACCTTTTGGGTGATAGGTTCCCAAAGAAATTATTAGATCATCTTTCAGAGACATGGGGATGAGTGGAGGGAGATGACCTCAGGAGAAGGGACAGAGGAGGTCACGTGTGCAGAGTGAGGGGATTCTGAAGAGTCTTTTGCATGAGAGGAGGGATGCATGAAAAGTTGAACTGAGTGAAGGTTGAATGGAAAAAAGAATCCCCTTTAGATGCCTCCAATATCTTTGGGGTTATTGAAACCAGACTGGACTTCTGATGTCTTTTGGGGCCATTCATCAACTGCCGATGCGCCAAACCGCAAATGACAAACTTTTAGAAATGGAGAGGAAAAAAAGCTATGTGTTTGAAAAGAACACGAATGGAAACTCCTTCTTGAGAGTGCTTAAGAAGCTATGTATTCTGTAAAAGCTTAGAGCTAAGTGGTTTTGGCTGCCGAAGCTCCTTGGAGAATTAGTGACTTTCTAGTGCCAGAGCCTCTTCAAATTACATCTGTGAGATTCGGACTCAAATCTCTGTCAACACGTCTCCTCCTCCCACCCCTCTCCTTAGGTTTGTGAAGAACATGAAGTCATCCCTTTGGGCCTCTGGGGGCGATACTACTATAGAAGTTAAAACTCTAGAAGACAGCAAATACATGTACAGATGTAGACAGGTCTTGTGTGGGGAAAATACTCAGCTGAAAGGATAGTTAGTGACTCTCTGCCCCATCCCCTGTGAGGTTATCTACGAGGACTCTGAGAAGAAAAACAAAACTAAAAATGTCGTGAACATTCTCTTTTTTTCTTTCTTTTTCAAGTTTAAAATGCATTCAGCAGTTTCTGTGTGACAGAACCGTTGCTAGTTCTTCTCCGTGGCTTTTTAATCTGCGTATTGATTGGCATGTAGCCTAGTATTTGTTACTTAATTAGTTTGATTACGGTCTGAGCCACCAGCAAAGCCCTAAAGTGAAAGTGTTAATCACACAGTCATGTCCAACTCTTTGCAACCCTGTGGACTGTAGCCCTCCAGGCTCCTCTGTCCACAGTATTCTCCAGGCAAGAATACTGGAGTGAGTAGCCATCCGCTTTTCCAGGGGATCTTCTCAACCCAGAGATTGAACCCAGGTCTCCTGCATTGCAGTCAGATTCTTTACCATCTGAGCTACCAGGGTAATGCGGTTGATACACTAATGGGTGTAAACTGGACAGCATTATCTTGTTGGGATTAAATTGCTGATTATTTGAGGTCATGCATGATTCTCATAATAGAACTCGACAGATTTATCAAAAAAGCTAAACCTAATGTTCCAAAGCCAAAAAATTAGTTTTTCAATTAGAATCTTTTGTTTTTGTTTTCTCTTAGGTTGTTTGATAGTTTTGAAGTGTATTTATCTTTGGTAGTCTCCGTAAGTACTACAGATAGTTATTTATGTTAAAATAGTTGCTTACAAGATTTCTGGGACAAATTTTGAGCTTATATAATTTATGACTTAGAGGTTAACAGAGCTGAATTTCCTACCTTTCTTCAACCATTTGTCTCTATCTGTGTGAAATTAAATTCAAAATGAGAGAATAACAGAAGCTTCTAGTCATGACCTAATTCAAGTTTAAGTATAGGAAGATTGTCTAGCCTTAGCTGACATCCTCTGTATTATGGATGCTTTAGTACTTTGGCTCAGAACAATAATGCTATAATACTTGAGAAAGACTAGATCATGCTGTAGTGCTTACAGATCTCCTTATGAAATAATACGGGCTTCCCAGGTGGCGCAGTGGTAAAGAATCTGCCTGCCAGAGCAAGGGGGTGTAGCTCAGAGGTAGAGTGCATACTTCACATGTACAAGGCCCTGGGTTCATCCCCCAGCTCCTCCATCTGTGTCTTTCGGGCTTCCCTGGTGGCTCATACGGTAAAGAATCAGCAATGCAGGAGACCTGGTTTCAGTCCCTGGGTTGGAAAGATACCCTGGAGGAGGGCATGGCAACCCACTCCAGTATTCTTGCCTGGAGAATCCCCATGGACAGAGGAGCCTGATGGGCTACAGTCCATGAGGTCCCAAAGAGTCGGTCATGACTGAGCAACTAAGCATAGCACAACCAGTGCAAGAGATGCAAGTGACGTGGGTGCAATCCCTGGATCAGGAAGGTCCCCTGGGGGAGGAAATGGCAACCCACTCCAGTATTCTTGCCTGGAAAATCTCATGGACAGAGAAGCCTGGTGGGTAACAGTCCATGGTGTCACAAAGAGTCGAACATGACTGAGTGACTGAGCACACATGAAATAATATACATGTTTGAGCAAAGAAATCCTAGATCGTTATGCTTTTTCTCATCCCACCATGGATCTTCGGGTGACATGTAGACTCATCTGATTTATGTGAGTGTATCAGACTCAAAATCCTCATAATTCAGAGGGTGACCAAAAATGTACTGTTGGAACGTTTATAAGCCTGATGGCCTAACAAGTAGACTCTAGTTTAACCTAAGTTAGCCTGGTTGTCTTTTGCCATGGCACACACTTTTTTTAATCGCCTGGGTCTATTCATCCAGAAAAGTAGAGAAAGACTAGCCAGAGCCTAGTTTGGTGCTCAGCATTTTAACTTCCATCATTTACGAGTATCACATCTTCATATTTTCATTTTTCTTAAAAAGTTTGTGAATTAGGTTTAAAATGAGTGCATAACACTTTTTGATTATTGTTTGCTTTGGGGGGGAGTGGAGGGATGCCATAGAAATAATTAAAATATGACATTCACTTTACTTCTTTTTCTTAGACTCTAAATGCAGCGGCAACCTTGTGAGTTAATGTTCAGTAAAACCTCAGTTTTTTTCATAGCACTTCAACTTGTGTTCTTTTCCGTTTGGAATGCAGCAGCCAAAAACTATAAACAGGAAGCAGCCTGGAAGATATCACCTGGACAACTATGAGCAATCAACACGACGTCTGCGTCCCATGGAGACGGAGGATATTGCAATAAAGGTTATTTTATTTCCTGGATTTTTATATGAATAGAAACATTGGTGTTACCATTTTATGGTGAAGTTCTGCCAAGTGTCCCATGTCGTGTCTTTAAAGTCTCTCTAGAGTGGTCACTCATCCTCATAACATTTTCAGAAAATATTCTGCTGAGTTTATGATTCTCAATGCTGCCTAACCTCCCAACCACAGCTTTGCTCCAGGAGTATGTTTAAATACGGAGAAGGCAATGGCACCCCACTCCAGTACTCTTGCCTGTAAAATCCCATGGATGGAGGAGCCTGGTAGGCTGCAGTCCATGGGGTCGGGAAGAGTCGGACACGACTGAGCGACTTCACTTTCACTTTTCACTTTCATGCATTGGAGAAGGAAATGGCAACCCACTCCAGTGTTCTTGCCTGGAGAATCCCAGGGACGGCGGAGCCTGGTGGGCTGCCGTCTGTGGGGTCGCACAGAGCTGGACACGACTGAAGCGACTTAGCAGCAGCAGCAGCAGCAGCATGTTTAAATAACTGGAAGATGAATCTTTCTTCTGAATCTGTGGTATACAGGATACACCTAGTATGCAGTGTATTTCCTCTCATACTCTTACTTCATCTACTCTATGTTAATCTCTATAAATTAATTTATAAAGAATGCTGATACTATAGGTCCAGGTTTAAGGAAGTAGATTACATAGCAATTATCTTCAACCAGGCTTAGACCAGGGCTGTGTCTGTCCACCCAGCTTCCCAATATGGCCTTTGACTCATTTCAAACTCAGACTTTTAAAAAAATTTTATCGAGATATAGTTAATTTAGGCTTCCCAGGTGGATCTAGTGGTAAAGAATTCGCCTGCCAATTCAGGAGACTTAAAGAGATGTGGGTTCAATCCCTGGGTTGGGAAGATCCCCTAGAAGAGGGCATGGCAACCGACTACAGTATTCTTGCCTGGAGAATCCCATGGACAGAGAAACCTAGTAGGCTACAGTCCACAGGGTCACACAGAGCGGGACACGACTGAAGCAATTTAGCATGCACGCACAGCCATGGTAGATTTATAAAGTTGTATTGATTTTTGCTGTACAGCAAAATGATTCAGTTTTACACAAACACACACATATATACACACTCTTTTTCACATTCTTTTCCATTATAGTTTGTTACAGAATATTGAATACAGTTCCCTGTGCTATATAGCTCTATATTGCCCAGCTCAGGTAGAGCGAGAGATGCTCAGGGAGGTGTACAGTTAAGCCAAGTACAGTTAAGCTTCTCTCTCTCCTCATTGCCTGATGCCGTACCTGTCCCACAATAGGCACTTAACAATTGGAGTAAATGTGTTATTTGATGGAATAAGCTAATGCTGGCTTTCACTTTGTCATTAATTTGATGTGACTTTTGGGCAAAATGTTTGTCTAAGCCATGGTTTGCCCTGTTGAGGTGAGGATGCCATACCTACCTCAAGTATGATTACTTTGAGGATAAAATATATCACCTGTGAATTTCAAAGAGCTGTAGTGATTCCTAACCTTGGCTGTATGTTAGAATCACCTAGAAGTCTTTATATATGTAAAACCTGGGCATCATTTTTGAAAACAGCTCTAGTAGTTCCCTAGACAATTATAATTTACCAATAGGATTTGAAATAAACTATGAAAAAGTAAGTAATGAGAGACTAGAAAGGATCCTCTATGCTGCCAATTCACAAATATGCCCAGAAAACAACTTATATTAGTAACTAAAAAATCAGTTTTTTAATTGGTGTTTTCTATGCAATATTGTGGGAACCTAAAATATACATATTTTTCCATGTGCCTTATTCAATTTATTTTTGTTTTGAATGGGAAAAAAGGAGGCTATCATGATTTTTTTCCTGCAGAATTGACCCTCCATGCACCAACTCCCCACCTCCAAGAAACAAAAAACAAACAAACAAACAAAAAAAACCCTGCATATCAATGGCCTAGAGTCCCGTGAATGGGCACCATAATTTCAGCCTTGAATTCATTGTTTATTCATGGTGGAAATAGCAAATTGGTAATTAACTCATTTGTCTTTTTGAATCTTTTTTGTTGCAAAATATAGAAGTAAATATAACATATATGTACTGTTAAATGAAAAAGTAAACATTTGTGCAAATATCACCAACTTCCTCCAAAGACCCTCCAACACGCCTTTAACTTCACTGTCTTTATTCCTCAAAATATAATTACCACTTTGACTTTTATGGTCATCATTTCCTTGAACATTTTTGCTATGTATGCCTCCAGTATTCTTGGGCTTCCCTGGTGGCTCGGACAGTAAAGAATCCGCCTGCAATGCTGGAGACCTGGGTTCTGTCCCTGAATTGGGAAGATCCCCTGGAGGAAGGCATGGCAACCCACTCAAGTATTCGTGCCTGGAGAATCCCCATGGACAGAGAAGCCTGGCGGGCTACAGTCCAGGTGGTCAAAAAGAGCCAGACAAGACTGAGCGACTAATCACAGCACAAGCATAGTGCATGGCTCCCTAAAGATGTACTTCAGCTTTCTTTCAAGTGTGAATACATGCATGTGTATGTGTGTGTTTTTCTTCTGCTGCTCAGCATGATGTAGATATAATTCATCCTTTTTACTGTATGAAGCTGTAGTTCATTTATTCTCATCATTGTGTAGTGTTTCATTGTATGAATATCCCAGAATTTACTGATCCATTCTACTTTTGATGGGCTTTTGGTTAATTTTTATTTTGAAGCCATTGTGAAGAATTGCTGAGTCATGGGATCTGTACATCCTCAACTTTCCTTCATAATAGCCAACTTTTCTCCAAAGTGATTGTGCCAGTTTACGCTTCCATTAACAGTGACTGAGAATTCCTGCTGGTCTCCATCTTCCCCAGTGCTTCCAATATTTTGCAAAAACACATGTTTTGTATTGGGAGGTAGTGCTAATGTATCTTGCTGTGGTTTTTATATGCATTTTTCTGATTTCTAATGAGGTTGAGCATCTTTGCCAATGTATATATTGGCCATTTGTGTTTGGAGCTCCTTTTGTGAATTGCCAGGTTATTTGTTCCTCTTTTTTAAAAAAATTCTGAGTACTATTAATACTTCTTTGGCAGTTGTATATGTTGCAAAATTCTTTTCCCACTTTGCAGCTTGGCTTTCCATGCTATGGTATTAGGAATTCTTAATTTTAATGTAGTCTAGTTTATAGAGCTTTTCCTTTATGACTAATGCTTTGCTTTTTGCCTCTTTTAAGAAAACTTTCTCTACCAAAAGTTATAAAGATGTTCTATATTGGTTCTTAAAAATCTTTGATGCTCTGCCTTTTCCTTGTATTACTTTAATTGATTTAGAATTGAGTTTTGTGTTGGTAAGAAGTCAGGTTGAGATTTAGCAGGGAAATCAGTAATAAATAATTTTAGCCATAAGTTTAGCAGTAGTAAACTTCCTGGTAGTAATTTTACTGTACTCAGTAGTAAGTCAGTAAGGTCAGACTTCTTTTTTATGTGATGTTGGGTTGTCCTGTATCAATGTATCATATATCAATGATACCATGTATCAATCTCTGTCCCCACTGACTTTTAGTACCTTTTTGTGAGTCTGGGTGAACTCCAGGAGTTGGTGATGGACAGGGAGGCCTGGCGTGCTGCGATTCATGGGGTCGCAAAGAGTCAGACATGACTGAGCGACTGAACTGATCTGAACTGTCACATACATTTCCTTGTTTATTTTTCTTTGATTTATTTGTCTGTTCAATATTCCACTGCTGTGATTATTACAGGTTTCTAATAAATATTGACATTTTTTAGGACAAGTTCTTACACCTTATCTTTTTTCTTCTAAAATGTCTTAGCTATTCTTGGCCCTTTTGAGGAGAAAGAAACTTAGATCCTCCAGAGCTTACATTTCTTTTTGTACTTCTCTCAACACTTTAACTAGACATTGCCTCACTCCTTGATTTAATGAGATTTTCTTACAAACTATTTTATTCAGCATTTTTGCTTCTTTTCAGTAGGAGGAAATGGAAATGGTGTATGTAAGGTCCCACCTTTAAATTTTTAAACAATTATTTCATATTCAATATCCTGTAAATAAAACCATAAGAATGTTGAAAGGAATATCAGAAAGAATATGCATATGAATATATATAACTGAATGATTTTGCTGCTGCTGCTGCTAAGTCACTTCAGTCGTGTCCGACTCTATGCGACCCCATAGACGGCAGCCCACTAGGCACCTCTGTCCCTGGGATTCTCCAGGCAAGAACACTGGAGTGGGCTGCCATTTCCTTCTCCAATGCATGAAAGTGAAAAGTGAAAGTGAAGTTGCTCAGTTGTGCCCGACTCTTAGCGACCCCATGGACTGCAGCCCACCAGGCTCCTCCGTCCATGGGATTCTCCAGGCAAGAGTACTGGAGTGGGGTGCCATTGAAACTAGCACAACATTGTAAATCAATTATACTTCAAAAAGAAAACAATTATTTCAACTGAGGTGAAATTCACATAGCATTAAATTAACCATTTTCAAGTTAACAATTCAGTTGCATTTAGATTTACAGTGTTCTGCAACCATCCCCTCTATCTGGTTATAAAATATTTTATCACCTCAAGAGGAAACCCCATACCTATCAATCAGTCATTCCCTACATCCCCCTCTCTTGTGTCCCCACCAACCTCCAATCTGCTTTCTGTCTCTGCAGATTTACCTATTCTCAATATTTCATATAAATGGAATCATAGAGTAGGTGACTTGGTGACTTTTTGTGTCGTGTTTGTTTCTGTCTTTACATTTTTTTTCTTTTTTTAAAATTTTGGCTGTATGCGAGCTCTTTGTTGTGGTGCCTGGACTTTCTCTAGTTACGAAGAGCGGGCTTCTCTTGCAGCACACAGGCTTAGTTGCCCTGGGGCATGTGGGATCTTACTTCCCCTACTTGGGATCAAATCCATGTCCCCTGCCTTGGAAGGTGGATTCTTAACCACTGGACCACCAGGGGAGTTCCTGCCTTTACATTTTAATTCATTCTTTCCCTTTATCCTGCTCCTCATGCCTGTATCCCTTCATCCCTCCTAACACTATGGTGCCAGCATAATGTGCTCCATATATGCACTTAAATATACTTACATCTTTGTAAAATATGTAGTATTGTCAAGAGCATTTATCCTTTCAGTTTCCTGAAATTGTTTGCTCCTTCTAGCTCTACCACTGCATTCTGCTGTACACATTCCTGCCATTCATTTGTCTCCTAATGATGGCTGCTGGGTTGGCCTCCATCCCCACTCCATCACAGACCACGCTGTGATGACCATCTTTGTACCTATCCTTTTAGGAAACTTTGCAGTAATTTATATATTAGCTGATTTTCCAAGGTCAAACAGGTAGTTGGGGAAACCAGAATTTTAACTCTGCTGGTAGAGAAGTGAGATGATTTTGTAAAAGGCAAGAGAGGATGGAACAGCCAATCACAGCCAGACAAATTCCCTTTGACCTTCCTCCTTCTCCTCGAGTGGATGCTGTTCTACCTTATACTTCTGCTGGGGACCAAAGCAGGAGATGACACTGTATTCTTCTGATTCTTCCCTGCGGTTTTCCAACCACGTCTTTCCTCTTTCACACTCCTGTGAAGGTATAGTGTGTTCTACCTTTCTCATGTCTGTGAGTAGAGGACTTAATCACTCCCCCACCTTCACTGAAGATTTGGGTGCTTGTTTCCGAGTCCAGCTTTCTGCCTTAATAAGTGCCACACTTGGATGTGATTTAAACTTCCAGATTCACAACCCATCTAGTAATAGATTATGTGTGTGTGCTCAGTCATGTCCAACTCTTTGCCACCCTGTGGGCTGTAGCCTGCCAGGCTTCCCTTTCCCTCACTATCTCCCACAGTTTGCTCAAATTGTTGTTGTAGTTGCTCAGTGGTGTCCGATTCTGCGCTCGCATGGACAGTAGCCCATCAGGCTCCTCTGTCCATGGAATTTTCCAGGCAAGAATACTAGAGCGGGTTGGCGTTTCCTTCTCCAGAAGATCTTCCTGACCCAGGGGTCAAACCTACGTCTCCTGCACTGGCAGGCAGGAGCTTTACCACTGAGCCACCTGGAAAGCTCCCTGCATTTAGTATCCCAGCCCCCAAATGCCTTAATCAACCATCAGTCCTTTTCCACAGCCTCACCTGTGTTCACATTGGCCACCACTTGGACGCGCAGCCCCTGTGGGGTCTTTTAACCTTTGTTATACCAGCAGTCCCCGGCAGCACAACCCTATCCTCCAGCTCTCCCAGACCTCCTTCACTGGCGTTGGCTTTTAAGCTCCTTGAAGCTTACAGTAATCTGAGCCCAGCCTTTTCTCCCAGCACTTTCACATCCTCCTGGAACTATCCAACTTTGTGTCTTCTATGCTCCCATACCCAGGCTGCTGTGCTCTGTGGAGGAAGTGACTCAATGGTACAAGTTGGCACAGCCACAGCCTCATTACCTCCACCCTCGGCTGACCCCTGTGGTCCTTGGCAATCCTTTCCCTGGCCTTCCCTCAGTGATTCTCCATCTCCTACAGTAGATCTTCGTCTGTCACCAGTCTCCTCTCATCTCCTTCTCTCTCCTCCCGCCTCCTCTTTCTGAAGATAACTTCCCTCCCAATCCACTGAAGACATAAAAGCTGTCATGGAGGGCCTCTCAGTTCCATGCTGGCCCTCTCACCAGCTAGTCTGTATCTGCACCGTGTTTAGGCCACTTTCGACTCTCCCCGAGAAAGAGGGATTCTCAGCTTTGGAGACCATAGCTTTTCTTTAAGCATCCTTTGTCACTTAGTCACACCTGGTGAGCCACAGTCCGTAGGTTTGCAAAGAGTCAGACATGACTGAAGCAACCTAGTATATGTGCACACTGTATCTTAAACCTCTGCCCCAGCCAGATCTATTCATTATTTCCCACAACATATTTTATGGTTTTCTGATCATGGGCCTGTTATCATTGAGCTCTTTACCTATGTTGAATTTCAGCATATTTTCTAAAACTAGCTAAGTGACCTTCTTTTCCAAAATGTTTCCTTTTTTTTTCATTTCTAATGTCAGTGATTTTTCCTTATGAACTGCTATTACACTTTTGTCTGTTCATTCATGTTAATTGCTCAGTCATGCAACCCCATGGACTGTAGCCTGCCAGATTCCTTTGTCCATGGAAGTCTTCCAGGCAAGAATACTGGAGTGGGTAACCATTCCTTTCTCCACGAGATCTTAATGACCCAGAGATCAAACCTGTGTTTCCTGCATTGCAGGCAGATTCTTTACTATCTGAGCCATGAGAGAATCCCCAAAGAACCTGTTCTTAGCAAAGGATGATTGTGATCCATCGACCCCTGAGTTATGGCCCCAGCATGCTCCCATAGCATGCCCCTCTGTTCGTTACTTAGCCCATATTCTCATGTCTTGGTTTAACTAGACAATTGACTATAAGCTCAAGGAAAGCAGGGAGAATACATTATTCCTTCTTTGTAGCCCCCATCAGTCCTAATACAGAGCTTCACATAGACTCAGCAGATATTTATAAAGTGATCAATAATTCAGTCCTTCCAGGCTATGCTCCTTCCAGGACTAATGTCTTGTGTATTTATGTAGATATTAATTAATTTAATATTACTAACATTATATTAAGATATAGATTGCTCCTACTGCTGCTAAGTCGCTTCAGTCCAACTCTGTGCAACCCCATGGACTGCAGCCTACCAGGCTCCTCCGTCCATGGGATTTTCCAGGCAAGAGTACTGGAGTGGGTTGCCATTGCCTTCTTCTAAGATATAGATTAGATATTATTAAATGCCATACATTTTCCAAGCTAAATAAAACATATATGGAAAAACATGGCCTAACCTTTTCAGGTAAGTTTTGTACTTTTTTTTTTTTTGGTTATCCATTTTTTTTTTTAACTTTACAATATTGTATTGGTTTTGCCATATATCAACATGAATCCGCCACAGGTATACACGTGTTCCCCATCCTGAACCCTCCTCCCTCCCCGTTGTTCATTTTAAGAGCTTTTAAAGGATTTTTTAGTTATAATTTAGACATTACCAATTTATTCTGCAAAATTCTGAAACAAAAATGTACTTAGAAATTTCATTACTTGGGGCTTGGAGACAAAATATTAATTTATGAGCAAAGTGTAGCCTTACTGTAGTTTCCTCTAATTTTTTAGGAACTAGCTATCCTCTCATCTGTCACTATTAACCTTTCCAGTTCTTGGGTTCTGTTATACTTCTTTTGTTTCCCATTTTTGTAACTAATAAAACTGTCAAGTTTTCGTGATGCTTATTAAAACAATTGACTGCTTAGGATGACTCTAAGATCTTTTTCTTTGCTGTCTTACTGATTGTTGAGGTATACTCCTTACTTCCAAATTCAAACTTAAATTGAAGAAAGTAGGGAAAACCACTAGACCATTCAGGTATGACCTAAATCAAATCCCTTGCAGTTATACAGTGGAAGTGACAAAAAGGTTCAAGGGATTAGATCTGATAGATAAAGTGCCTGAAGAACTATGGATGGAGGTTCGTGACATTGTACAGGAGGCAGTAATCAAGACCGTCTTCAAGAAAAAGAAATGCAAAAGGGTTGTCTGAGGAGGCCTTACAAATAGCTGAGAAAAGAAGAGAAGCTAAAGACAAAGGAGGAAAGGAAAAATACCCCATCTGAATGCAGAGTTCCAAAGAATAGCAAGGAGAGATAAGAATGCCTTCCTCTGTGATCAATGCAAAGAAATAGAGGAAAACAATAGAATGGGAAAGACTAGAGATCTTTTCAAGAAAATGAGAGATACCAAGGGAATACTTCATGTAAAGATGGGCACAATAAAGGACAGAAATTGTATGGCCCTAACTCGGACACGACCGAAGCAACTTAGCAGCAACAGAAGCAGGCAGGAGGCAATAGTTAGATCTGGACTAACTGGAAGAACAAACTGGTTCCAAATAGGGAAAGGAGTACGTCAAGGCTGTATATTGTCATCTTACTTATTTAACTTATATGCAGAGTACATCATGAGAAACACTGGGCTGGATGAAGAATAAGCTGGAATTAAGATTGCTGGGAGAAATATCAATAACCTCAGATACACAGATGGTACCACCTTTATGGCAGAAAGTGAAGAGGAACTAAAAAGCCTCTTCATTGATGAAGGTGAAAAAAGAGAGTGAAAAGGCTGGCTTAAAACTCAACATTCAAAAAACTAAGATCATGGCATCCGATCCCATCACTTCATGGCAAATAGATGGGGAAACAATGGAAATAGTGACAGACTTTATTTTCTTGGGCTCCAAAATCACTGCAGATAGTGACTGCAGCCATGAAATTAAAAGATGCTTGCTCCTTAGGAAAAAAGCTATGACCAACTTAGACAGCAGATTAAAAAGCAGAGACATTACTTTGCCAACAAAGGTCCATTTAGTCAAAGCTATGGTTTTTCTAGTAGTCATGTATGAATGTGAGAGTTGGACTATAAAGAAAGTTGAATGCCAGAAAATTGATGCTTTTGAACTGTGGTGTTGGAGAAGACTCTTGAGAGTCCCTTGGACTGGAAGGAGATCCAACCAGTCAATCCTAAAGGAGATCAGTCCTGAATATTCATTGGAAGGACTGATGCTGAAGCTGAAACTCCAATTTTTTGGCCACCTGATGGGAAGAACTGACTCATTTGAAAAGACCCTGATGCTGGGAAAGGTTGAAGGTGGAAGGAGAAGAGGACAACAGAGGCTGAGATAGTTGGATGGCATCAGTGACTCAATGGACATGAGTTTGAGCTAGTTCCGGGAGTTGTGATGGACAGGGAGGCCTGGTGTGCAGCAGTGCATGGGGTCGTAAAGACTCGGACACGACTGAGGGGCTGAACTGAACTGAACCACCAAGTACTGTTGCTTCATTTCTGTCCTTTTTCCTTCCTCCCCTCTACTCTTTCAAGATCAATGAATAGCAGTAAGTCCACATAGTTCAGGAAATACATTCGTTACAAAGCCTTCATCCTTAGCTAACAAGTCATTTGTTGCAGGAATTTGTAGTTATCTCTCTTCTTGACTTTACCTCACCAGGTTTCTGGCAATTGCAGCAGTGAGAGAATAATCCATGTCAGAGTTACACTGGATAATATTTGAGTGATTGCTTTTCAAAGAATGTTCACATATAAACGATCCAGTTATCACACACTTTCAGGGAAAATTATTGTAATTTTTAGCATTCTTCATAATATCACTGATTTAAAGACCTTCTCCCTTCCATTCTTTTTTGTTGTTCATCTATGCCTCTAAATAGTCGTGACTCTAAATTAGAATTTTGCCACTGTGTGTTCTACGGTGTTGAAAGTCTTCCAGTGCTTTATAAAGAAAATTTATTGTAATTGGACTTATCCTGTGAAACCACATATTTATGTAGTGTCATAATTAAATTTCTGTACTCTTATTTTCTAGGTCACAAATGGGTACTTTTCATGGGGCAGTGGTTTAGCAACCTTATCCAATATCGATATTCGAATTCCAACAGGTAAGAATCATTTATTACTAGCTTGTAACTGTTTTTTTTAAGGAACAAATTTATTTTTGTGAATTCAGGGGGAAAACATTTGTCACCTCCAAAGCATTAGTGCTTTCATTTAAATAATTCATCATGAAATAATATAAAGCCACATTGTGAACTAACATCAAGTTTGTATCTGTTCATTATCATGACCGTGGTTTTCCAAGATAACTAAGTCTAACAAAAGGAAAGACTTCTTAAAGACAAACATTACTGATAGTTATCTGTTTGCACTGTGGAGCTCATGAATCCCTGTATCTCTGAGAGAATGACTGGGAATTATAAGACCTGCCTATCACTACAGAGTGGGGACCTTGAACAAATTATTTACCATCCAAATGAACTGTTTTTAGTTTATTTGCTGATTTGTGGCATTTAAATAATGGAGTAGTTAATTTCTCATTTTGCTGAAGAAAGATTTTAAAGAAATAGTGTTTGAGAAAATAGTTTTCTATCCCCAAAGAAAACTGATGAAGTTTTCAGATATTTAAGACAAATACTGTATAGCTTTTACTAAAATGTTTGGATAATTGAATATAAATATTTTTTTACTTGGCCTCATGGTCAGTAACTTGGAATTTTTCTATTAAACATGCAAATCAAAATAAGAACTGATTAAAGTGATTAATCACTTTAATCTTAGTTATCTGTTTTAGTCAAAATTGGAGAAGGCAGTGGCACCCCACTCCAGTACTCTTGCCTGGAAAATCCCATGGACGGAGGAGCCTGGTAGGCTGCAGTCCATGGGGTGGCTGGGAGTCGGACACGACTGAGCGACTTCCCTTTCACTTTTCACTTTCATGCATTGGAGAAGGAAATGGCAACCCACTCCAGTGTTCTTGCCTGGAGAATCCCAGGGACGGGGGAGCCTGGTGGGCTGCAGTCTATGGGGTCGCACAGAGTCGGACACGACTGAAGTGACTTAGCAGCAGTCAAAATTACCTTTTCCTCCAGAATGAATTGAATAATAAAGATAATACTAATCTAGGTGACTTAGGCAAGTATTTCACTGCTGCTTTTACTAGAGTCAGTTCTTCTCATAATTTAAAAATAATACATTAAGGGACTTCCCTGGCGGTCCAGTGGCTAAGACCTCAAGGGCTGAGTTTGATCCTTGGTCAGGGAACTAAATCCCCCATACCACAGCTAAGACCCAGAAGAGCCAAATAAGTATTTTTAAAAATAGCATATCAAGACCTATAGGTTTTAATTTTCCTTCCCTTTTCCAGAAACCTTATGTATCAGGAAAAGGAGCTGTTTAGAATACTATTTCTGGGGACCAAAACTGGGCCATAGATTGTGAAACATCAGCCTTTTCTAAATGTGTTTTGATTTTATTTTATAAGTGAATTCCTTCTCATCCTGTTATTATCCTTTATTTCTTTTCTCTAGGTCAGTTAACCATGATTGTGGGCCAAGTGGGATGTGGGAAGTCCTCTCTTCTCCTTGCCATCCTCGGAGAGATGCAGACCTTGGAAGGAAAAGTTCACTGGAGCAAGTATGTGTATTTTTAATCAGTTTCTGTTGGTGTCACACATCCGATGATCTCCCAAGGGAAGGAATGAGAACAGTAGATTCCCATGTTCGAGGTCTGAGAGCCCCTTGGAAATAAGCACAGCTTTAAAAAAACAAATTAGTGGGAACTTTAAATATTATAAATTTAAAAAGATAAAACAATTCACGATAGAGGTTTATATTATGTATAAACTAATATATTGCTTTTAGCAAGATAAGGATTGTAAAGGTAAATTTTGAAAGTTAAATGGACAACACAGATAAATAAAGTTTAAAAATTTATCCTATAATCAAAGAAAATTTGCGTTATTTATAAAGTTTAAATGCACACAGAGCCTTAGTGGTCCAGTGTTCAGAGAAGAAATATCAAATAATCTTTCTGAAACTCTTCCTAAGAGACTGAGAAATCATTCATTTCTCTTCACATCCAACTTAAACTAGAGACTTAAAGTGTCTCATTAGGGATGTGGCTATGTCAGGCTAGTGTGTTGCGTATCCACAAAGACATTGTGCGTCTTCTGAATGTTTGAATGGTTGTTTGGGTTCTTAAAAAAACATTGTAGTAATAAGGTGACTCAGGAACATACTAGTATATAATTGTGTAACAATGAATAAGTCATATTTATTTATTTAGTTTGATCTACCTGGTAGACAGGCTTCCCAGGTGGTGCTAGTGATAAAGGACCCGCCTGCCAGTGCAAGAGACAAAAGAGACGGGTTCGATCCCTGGGTCGAGAAGTTCCCTGGAGGAGGGCATGGCAACCCACTCCAGTATTGTTGCCTAGAGAATCCCATGGACAGAGGAGCATGGTGAGCTACAGTCCATGGGGTCACAAAGGGTAGGACATGACTGAGCGACTTAACATGCACACACACACCTGGTAGACCACCCCAACCTCCACAGTCATTATGGAGAAATTGCTAACAGCTTATCTATGATATTGGACTGTAGACTTTCAGTCTACAGTCTACAGAAAATCACTGCAGTGATTTTCATCCAGATTATCCCCAGGGAACACTGGACAATGTCTAGAAACATTTTTTGGTTGTCATACTAAGGGAATTGGTCTGCTTACTGATCTAGTTGGTGGTGGCCAATTCAGTTCAGTTCAGTCACTCAGTCGTGTCCAACTCTTTGCAACCCCGTGAAACGCAGCACGCCAGGCCTCCCTATCACCAACTCCCGGAGTCCACCCAAACCCATGTCCATTGAGTCGGTGATGTTATCCAACCATCTCATCCTCTGTCGTCCCCTTCTCCTCCTGCCCTCAATCTTTCCCAGCATTACGGTCTTTTCCAATGAGTCAGCTCTTCGCATCAGGTGGCCAAAGTATTGTATTTTCAGCTTCAATATCAGTCCTTCCAATGAACAGCCAGGACTGATCTCCTTTAGGATGGACTGGTTGGATCTCCTTGCAGTCCAAGGGACTCTCAAGAGTCTTCTCCAACACCACAGTTCAAAAACATCAGTTCTTCGGTGCTCAGCTTTCTTTATAGTGGCCAGAAATGCTACTATATATCCTCCAACACAGTTTACTGTGTGGACCACAATAAACTGTGGAAAATTCTGAAAGAGATGGGAATACCAGACCACCTGACCTGCCTCTTGAGAAATCTGTATGCAGGTCAGGAAGCAACAGTTAGAACTGGACATGGAACAACAGACTGGTTCCAAATAGGAAAAGGAGTACGTCAAGGCTGTATATTGTCACCCTGCTTATTTAACTTACATGCAGAGTACATTATGAGAAACACTGGGCTGGAAGAAGCACAAGCTGGAATCAAGATTTCCGGGAGAAATATCAATCACCTCAACCTCAGATATGCAGATGACACCACCTGTACGGCAGAAAGTGAAGAGGAATTAAAAAGCCTCTTGATGAAAGTGAAAGAGGAGAGTGAAAAGTTGGCTTAAAGCTCAACATTCAGAAAACTAAGATCTCGGCATCTGGTCTCATCACTTCATGGCAGATAGATAGGGAAACAGTGGAAACAGTGTCAGACTTTATTTTTCTGGGCTCCAGAATCACTGCAGATGGTGATTGCAGCTATGAAATTAAAAGATGCTTACTCCTTGGAAGGAAAGTTATGACTAACCTAGATAACATATTCAAAAGCAGAGATATTACTTTGCCAACAAAGGTTTGTCTAGTCAAGGCTATGGTTTTTCCAGTGGTCATGTATGGATGTGAGAGTTGGACTGTGAAGAAAGCTGAGCACCGAAGAAGTGATGCTTTTGAACTGTGGTGTTGGAGAAGACTCTTGAGAGTCCCTTGGACTACAAGGAGATCCAACCAGTCAATCCTAAAGGAGATCAGTCCTGGGTGTTCATTGGAAGGACTGATGCTGAAGCTGAAACTCCAATACTTTGGCCACCTCATGCGAAGAGTTGACTTATTGGAAAAGACTCTGATGCTGGGAGGGATTGGGGGCAGGATGAGAAGGGGATGACAGAGGATGAAATGGCTGGATGCCATCACCGACTCGATGGCCATGAGTTTGAGTGAACTCCGGGAGTTGGTGATGGATAGGGAGGCCTGGCGTGCTGCGATTCTTGGGGTCGCAAAGAGCTAGACACGACTGAGTAACTGAACTGAGCTAAACTGATCTTCCAACACAGGACAGCCCTTCACAAGAATCCTCCTGCAATGCCGGAGACCTGGGTCTATCCCTGGTTGGGAAGATTCCCTGGAGAAGGAAATGGCAACCCACTCCAGTATTCTTGTCTGGAGAATTCCATGGACAGAGGAACCTGGCAAGCTACACTCCATGGGGTCGCAAAGAGTTAGGCACAACTGAGCAACTAACACACACATTCTCCAACACATAGGACAGCCCGCCACATCAGGGAATTATCTGGTTCCAAATGTTAGTTGTGCTGGGGAGACTTTGCCCTCGACTTGCACATGTCCATTTAGTTCTTATCATTGTAAGTTCCATGTGGCTTAATCTACTGTTAACATACACAGACATCTCTTCAGAATGAGTCAAAACTATTTACAGGCATTTTGAGAATAGGTTCTATTTTAAACTCCAATTAAGAGGCGGAAATGCTTGGATGTGAAATTTGAGCTGGAAACAGCTGAACTGTAAATCCTATTTTTGGTATCGCTGGTGGAATAAGAAAGCTGAGAAATGTGGAGGGTACAGTTTATTCCTGTTGCAGTTGTAGATGTGAAACTGTTTAGTATGTATCCAGCAGTGAGCTCGGTGAATAACTGCCCCTTGCAGTTTCGTTCACTCGGGGGGCCTGTTGATCACTAAAGCCAGATGCTGTGTGACGTGTGCCCTACCACCGTCACCTTCCATCTTGGACGGATGCAGGTTTTGAGGAGCAAGTTTTACTGAATTAAATTATATCATGTGACATGTATGGCCATAATGAAGTTATTTGGGTTTTGTTTTTACCTGGTTTCATTAGCATTAAAACAGAAAGAATTAGAGACCATGACAGAAAAAGCTTGAGATTTTATTTTCATACCTCTAGAATGTTCTTATGATCTAATCTTCTCTAGAATTACTCTACCTGGGCCAAATTCACTCCCAGTATTATCATTAAGAATTATTATCATTTTGTTAATAGATAAATAAATGATTTGGGAATTAGGAAAGCATTTTATACAGTCTATTTATTGAGTTTTCTAAACAAGATACATATATGTATATATGTATACATATATATTTTTTAGACAAATTTATACGATTTATAGCCTGATTTCTTAAAAGTTGTAAAGTATTTTATTTAATAAAACATATATAATAAAGCTTGGAAAACAAAGATATCAAGAAAGAAAATAAGGTTTAAATAATAATCTGAGTAATTAATAGGTAGAAATGCATGTATTGGAGTCCTGCATATTTATATAACATAGGCCACAAATTCTACTCTGAGTTCCATGGAAGCTAGTCAAAGAGGGAAGTATGAGATAAAAACAGACATATACTTAATAAAGGTTAAGATTTTTTTTTTAAGAAATAGAAAAGAAATATCTCCCATAAATCCTAATTTTTAAAAAGTTAAGAAAAGGTTATATCTTAAAGTCAGAGTCAATAAAATGAAAATATGAGAAAGGATTTAAGAAAATTCTAAGTATTTATAAAATCACTATAATTTAAAAATCATCTTTTTATGAATACTTGCCTTAAGAATATCCCATCTCTCCATAGCAGAAAGGGCTAAACTTTTCTTCAAAAAATATTTGGGTTGGCTCTGACACACACACAATAAAAACTAACCCCTAAAAATTGGATAAGCTAATAAAAAAAATTCTATTTTTCTTTATTTACAAGAACTACTTAATTTTTTCCCATGATATCCATGATTTTCTGATAAAATATATTTTCAAATCAAGAATGCTTAGAGGATGCTGACCTTTTTTTAAAGAGTTATTTAAAATAACTCCTTATTCTGGGAAAAAAACTGTTGCACCTATTCCAATAAGGAAAGTTATATAAATGTTATTAGAATAAAGCTAATTTAGAAATTATTCATATTGATCGGTTGATTTTGTGTAAATGCTGAGAAGTACTTTACCTTGGACTGAATTGTTTGCTGTTTTTTTCAAGACAAAATAAAGTGAAACAGTAAATGGTATGGTAAAGTACCAAGCCCCTTGCTGTCATTCTTTCATCATTGCCTGTATCTCTGGTTGCATGAATTATATTTTTAAATGTGCCCTCATGGTTGGCAGGAACAAAGTGCCATAAAGTACCCTGTCCTATTGCAGGAAGGAATATTTACTTTGGACGGGAGAGAAGGCACTGGTCCTCATGCAGGACAGACCTACATGGATAGAACTTGGTACACAAAATTCATCTAAATATAGATGCCTCCTCGGCAATTGCTACCTTTAGTGTAGCCTGACATGCAGTAGCCCCAGAAGAGAAAGAAGAGAGAGATGAGGGAGGGACTTAAAAATTCTACACGCTTGTCGGAAAGCCAGGGTTCTTGCTCTTGCATCTGGTGTGCTCTGTATTTGTTGAAAAGCAAATGTTCTGCCTGATTAAAGTTGTCTTTTCCTAGTTGTCATGATAAATAATAATTCCTACTGATATCCCAGGAACTAGAACTCAATAAAACACTTCACCTGTTGGATGGTCCAGGGAGGGAGTCCAGAATATGTAATAATCCCAGTAATTATATAAGACATAACCATCATTTATCTCTGGCTTCCCTTACTTTTTCTTCCACCTTGCCCATGCCATCAGCCATCCTGTCAGACCCCATCTATTGTGGTGGTCTATTTTCTGATGTCTTAGTGTAACTGCCTTTATAGCAGTGGCTCAATTACTCTAAGACTTTGCCGGGCATGAAGGGATAATAACACAATGAGTCAGCTTTCCTGGATCAGACACGACATAGCATCTTTGTGTCCACATCTAGCTTTCCTTCTTCCGAATACTGTTCCTGATTTCAGCTTGCAGAAGTCACTCTTTCCCATTCCATAAGATTCCAACCATGAACTTGGAAGCTGGTAGAATACCAAGTTTTAACTTTTACTGTTGAAGGAAAGTACATGCAAATCCTGCATGCAAAAAATTGGATGCTATTTTCCAGAAGGGGATTTTCTACCTGACATGTTTTGAATTCAGGTATTTCAGAAATGATGGAGTTCACCTAAAATATTAAAATTTAGAATAATAAAATCAATAAGTCCTTAGGTGTATTTTTCCCATTGGTATAGGTATAACTAAATTTAATTAGTCAAATGCCTCATTTTACATTAAGCATATAAATCAGTAATTAATTATACCCAAATGTTACAATGTGACCTATATGCAGGTCTGTCTTTCTTTCCAGTTCCTTAAGGGCCAGGCTGTGTCTCAACCCTTCAAGTTTAGAGTATAAAAAGTATTTCTTCCTCTCTTGCCTTAGGGTAACTAATAAGGAATTTAAATAGATTAAATTTGAATTTTAACAGTAGGGAGTGCCTGGAGATATCAAATTCTAATATAGACTAGGAAAATATTCCATAAAGGTTATCCAAACTTACACAGCTAGTTGGAGCAAAGTTGGGGCTAGAATATGGCTATTGTGTGAACCCAAATTTTGTATGGAGAACAGTGCTATCTTTTGGAAGCTTAATTATTTCCTAGTTGATGAGGATATAAAAGAAGACTGTCATTTATCTGGTTTGTCTTTGGGATTAGTATCAACAACCATTTGAAAGTGTAGCTATTTAATATATACAATATTTATCTCTTACCTGATATGTACACGCATTCATCCTATATTTATATTTCATAATTAATGAACGTTGTTTGCCATACTTGCAGTGTAAATGAAACTGAACCTTCTTTTGAAGCGACCAGAAGGTATTATTTCTACTTTAATCTGCATTTAATAAGAATAACTACCTTCCTCAGACTTTTCCTGATATTCCATTTCTTACTCCTAATCATTTTATTCATTCTGATAATGTACAAAGTTGTTTATTAAAATGGACTAGTAAATTTCTGATCGCAGTAGTTCCCAACACCTGGAAGCTGCTGAAAGAATTAATTTGCTGAACTAAATGGCCCAACATGTCAATTGTTGAGTCACGCAGATCTCAACTTTGACTAAAACTCAACAGTTCTTAGCAAATTGGATTTGGGGTTTTATAAAATAAATATGAAAGAATTATTATGTATATTATTTATGAGTTAAACAGTGATGAAATCTGCCTGTGAGCTAGAACTGGAGAACCAAGTACTTCATCTATTTAAAGAAAAAAAGAAAAGAAAACCTTAAAGAATGAGGGTGGGGGCAGGAGGGAAGCAGATGTGCCAGAGGTTGGGAACCACTGTTTTAATGCACAGATGGTTATCTGAGAGACTACCAGCATACTATATATTATCATGCCCTCTAAACGCCTAAGACATTATGTTTCAGGATGATCACTGGGCATTTCTAACTACCTTTTTTCTACACTTTATTCTCTTTTAACCTTAATTCCTAAATTAGTACTTACAGACCATAACTAACTATGAAAGTGTGAATTTTAAGCTGACCCCTTCCCTACCCCAAGCTCATCATCCTCTTTATCTTCAACTCACATGCATTTTCCTAATTACTGCAAATTAAAATATGATGTATGGACATCTGGTAGAGTTTGCAAGCCAAAAAGTGGGGCACAGGGAGGAGACTATGATTTTTTAAAAATAAACTGCTTCAATATGTATTGAAATACATGGTTTTTAAATGTGTATTTATTACATTGTTGAAATAGACTCCCCAAAATTATTCTTTGCTTTGAAATATTTACATTATCTCTTACCTTAAAATATGTTCATGTGAGTAAACCACAAACACATAATTACAGTATCAGTTCACATCCCTTTTAAAGGTATTCCTGTAAAATTCATAGTTAATGTAAAGTGCTTTTAATATGAAGTAAAATATCTGTGGTTTTTAGAGTTAACTGTTATTTAAATTATTGTAAAAATTTAATTTTTTTAATTTAGTGGAATATTTAACTACTAATATTTAATTTAGTGGAATATTTAACTACTAATATTTAATTTAGTGGAATATTTAACTACTAATTAATAAGGTTGATGGTCATTAAAATATTCTTTTAGAAATTCTTCATTTCTGTCTTTGAGATATTTTATCAACTTTCATTTTCCTTAGTTATACAAAAGTACAGGCACAGCACAGCACTCTTGGGTAATTTTGGTATTTTGTTTTTCTTTTCCATTTTCCAGTAGGAACAGGTATTCTGTGGCTTATGCAGCTCAAAAGCCTTGGCTATTAAATGCTACAGTAGAAGAAAATATTACCTTTGGAAGTCCTTTCAACAAGCAGAGGTAATTTTGAATGTATAAAATTTAGAACTAAAAAGAACAACTATTTCTAATCCCTACGTTTGGTTCACAGTTTCTGGAGTGTTTTCTAAAAAAAATTATTGGAATATAGTTGATTTATGGTGTTATGTTAGTTTCAGGTGTACAGCAGAGTGAACCAGTTTTAGTATACATATATCCACGTTTTTAAAGATTCCTTTCCCGTATAAGCCATTACAGAGTATTGAATAGAATTCACTGTGCTGTACAGCAGATGCTTGATATCTATTTTATGCATAGTAGTACGTGTATATCAATCCCAATATCCCAGTTTATCCTTCCTCCCACCCATCCCCTCGTTCTTAAATCTTTGTATCAGGACTTCCTTTCTTCTCTGTTTGCCCTGCTTCTTTCCTCATCACCAGGTCTATTAAGTCAACTTTTGTAAGAGAAGCCTCACTGGGATTCAGCCCATCGTATGCACTTACTGAGAACAATTTGTACAACAAAAATAAACAGCCGAAACAGAGGTTGTGTGTGTAGGGGGGGGCGGGGGGTGCATGGTGAGGGTGGTGCTGAGGTTGTTGGTAAACAGAAGAAAAATCCCAGTATGTTGCAGAAGGAGGGTTAACCATGGAAAAATAAGAGAAGGAATATGGGATCTGAGAGTTCTGATTACTCAGAGCAGCCAGAGTATGTCTTCTTTCAATCATCTTCTAAACACCCATTGGAGCAGGGAATGACTACCCACTCAAGTATTCTTGCCTGGAGAATTCCATGGACAGAGGAGCTTGGTGGGCTACAGTCCATGGGTCTCAAAGAGTTGGGCACAACTGAGTGACTGACACTTTCACTTTCACTTCCAAACATCCACTGGAGTGTGCAAAGGCAAGACCCTTTCCTGAAGCCACCTTCACGAGGGGTAGGGAGTGTCCTAAGACTCAAAGCAGGGTCCTGAGAGTTAAGGAGAATTAGACCTGGGGAGAGGCGTGAGGAAGGGGGAGGGGAGAGGAAAGTGTGGGAGGAAAAATTCAAATTACATGGAATTGCTTGGGGCCTGGGAGTAAACCAGACAGAAAGGGATCTGCGTACATTGACAGTGGCAAACTCCATTGTGAAGGAAGGCTGAGATGGGCAGTAAAGTGCCTTAAAAGCCAACCAATATAAATCTGAATTTTCCAGACGCCCAGCAAAGTGTTAGAAAGAGGACTCACAAAGTAAATGTGATCTGCCCATATCATGACAGATTTATATAAGGTGAATCTGAATTAAGAGCAAAAAGACATTTAGAAGGTTGTTGGGCAAATGATCTGGGCATGCTGTGTTTGTTGTCAATATTTGGCAGTGACTGTAGAAATGGAAGAAAAAGAGATGGCTGACAGCATTCTGGAATAAGAATGGGAGAAGAAAATGGAAGAATCACGTGGAATCTAGAAAAGTGGTACAGATGAACCTATTTGCAGGGCAGGAATAGAGACTCAGATTTAGAGAACAGATGTGTGGACATAGTGGCGGGGAGCTGGGGGATGAATTGAAAGAGTAGCACTGACATGTATACACTGCCACGTCTAAAACAGATAGCTAATGGGAAGCTGCTGTGTAGCTCAGGAAGCTCAGCTTGGTGCTCTGTGATGACCTAGATGGGTGGGATGGAGGTGGGATGGGATGCAGGACCAAGAGGGAGAAGATACATGCGTACACATAGCTGGTTCACTTTGTAGTACAGCAGAAATTAACACAACATTGTACAGCACCTATACCCCAATTTAAAAACAAAATCACTCAAATATTTTAAGACCAGGTGATTGAGAAAATGAAACCATTGATATTTTCCCCAGAATTCCCGGTCTCCATGCTTCCTTGAATTTCCAGTCAACCCCAGTTTCCAGATCCAGCCTTAGGTCAACTTTATGTCAGTCCTTATCGATTTCTGTTTTCTTCTCTCTTCAGCATCATGAGCGTGGACACAGATTCCTCTCCCCTGTCCCCACTTCGCCCCGCCCCATAACCCATGCTCTAGCCCCAGTGAGGCTCCTCTTATCCTTCATGCATACCATGAACTTGTCCACTGTCGTACAGTTCCTTTCTCTCTCCCCTCATTGTCATTCCTGGAAAATTGCAGTTCATCTTTCTGCAGACACCTCACAAATCACCTCCTCTGCAAAGATGTCACTGATTTCTTAGTCATTCCTTCCTGCATATTCTAGGAGCACTTTGTAACTACCCATCTACGGTACCTAGTAAGGTACATTTGTATCGTATGTTTCTGTGTCAATTTTCTGCCACATTTAATAGTTGTTTTTTAATTTTTAACCATTTTTCATTGAAGTATAATTAACTAACAATGTCATATTAGTTTCAAGTGTACAGCAAAGTGATTTGGTTGTATGTATATCTATTCTTTTTCAGATTATTTTCCATTATAGGTTATTACAAAAAATTGGATATAGTTCCCTGTGCTATACAATAGTTTCACAAGAGTGGGAACCAGTATCTATTTGTCTTTGTATCTGTAAGCCTAAAATAGAGGCTAGAATATACTAAATTCTTCAATAAGTGTTTTATTTCAGCTTCCGAGACATTGAACCTGGGACTTGGTTTATGGGCAGTATATTAATCGTGATGTAAAAACTTAAAACCACCTCTTCCACAGGTACAAAGCGGTCACAGACGCCTGTTCTCTTCAACCAGATATCGACTTACTACCATTTGGAGACCAAACTGAAATTGGAGAGAGGGTGAGCTATGTGTAGTGTAATTACACAATGAACACAAATCCAGAAAAGCCTTCCAGTTATCTTTAACCTTTAATGGAAAATTTAAAAAATCTGAGAGCACCGGAATTATGTTTTCCTAGTGACAAGTTCTAGAAACAGAAGCACAGGAATTCCTGATGCCACTCTTTTAAGGATGTATTGAGTAACTAACATGAACTTCACATTTTGCTAGCCACTCAGGAGTTCTCAAGGGAAAAGAACCAGTCCCTGCTTTTGATCAAATGTATTTTTACTTAACTTGGAGTTTACTTTAAATTGGTTTGGAAACCAAGATTGCTTCCGACAACTTTTTCCACTCTTGTCAACATCCATTTATTCTTGTTTAAGTGTTCCTTTTGCTTTGTATAAACAGGTTTTACGTTGGCGTCATACTGTTCCAACTAGCCGAAAAATATTTATACCTGTATATAATCTTTATAACAATGTTGGCTAAAGTGTTTGACTCTTATAGGGTCAAATACTAAGCAAAAGACTTTATATGCATTATTTGCTTTTACAACATATCTGTTACATAGGTGTTTGTTATCTGCGTATTGCAGCTGAGAAAACCAGGGGAGAGAAAGGTTAAAGAACTTGCCTGGTCAGAGTCACTGGGACAGTTGAGATTGGTCTGACTCTGTCATCTGTGTTATTCGTTGCTATTTTTTATTGCAGCATGGTATAGTGTTTAAGAACATGACCTGAACTTCTCTAAGCCTTAGTTTCCATGTGGAGAGCAATACATTGATATTGCTCTGATAAGAGAAATAAGGAATGGAAAGCCATATACAGCAGCCTGACACATTTTACTAAAGTGTTAGTTGCTCAGTCATGTCTGACTCTTTGCAACTCCATGGACTGTAGCTCATTTGTGCAAGAAATTCTCCAGGCAAGAATACTGGAGTGGCTAGCCATTGCCTTCTCCAGGGGATCTTCCAGACCCAGGATTAAACCCGGGTCTACCACATTGCAGGCAGATTCTTTACCATCTGAGCCACCAGGGAAGCTCATCACATACTAGTTCAGTTCAGTCACTCAGTCGTGTTCAACTCTTTGCGACCCCATGAATCGAAGCACGCCAGGCCTCCCTGTCCATCACCAACTCCCGGAGTTCACTCAGACTCACATCCATTGAGTCAGTGATGCCACCCAGCCATCTCATCCTCTGTCGTCCTCTTCTCCTCCGGCCCCCAATCCCTCCCAGCATCAGAGTCTTTTCCAACGAGTCAACTCTACACATGAGGTGGCCAAAGTACTGGAGTTTCATCACATACTAAGTGCTCAGTAAATAGTAGTTTTTCACATTTGTATAATTAACACTTGATTATAAAAGCATACTGCTGTATAGCTCACTTGAAAGAAAGTGAAGTCACTCAGTCACGTCCGACTCTTTGCCACCCTGTGAACTGTAGCCCACTAGGCTCCTCTGTCCAGGGGATTCTCCAGGCAAGAATAGTGGAGTGGGTTGCCAGTTCCTTCTCCAGGGGGATCTTCCCGACCCAGGGATCAAACCCAAGTCTCCTGCATTGCAGGCAGACGCTTTAACCTCTGAGCCACCAGGGAAGCTCACTTGAACACAACTTATAATATTGAATTTAAGAGACATGTATTAAGCATACTACAGACACAATTCATGAAACCAGAAACAATTTCGAGATTACTTCCAGTCTTCAGCACTCATTTTGGTTTTTCATTACTAATATTTTTGTACAGCAGAGCCAACTATCAGAGTGAAAAGAAGATTAATGTTATCAGTCAAAGATGATCTTAATATAATTCAAGTGTTGACCACTAGAAAGCTTGCGTTTTTATCTTCCCAATGTTATCACTGTTTAATTAATAAACTACATAAATTTATTAAATTTATATAATAAATTAAAATTAATTTAAGGTTTTTAAAGAGAAGTTTGTATTTTTAGGGAATTTTTTTTTAACCAGCAGATTATTTACTACTGTAAATGGTGGATGTTACTGGGTATTTCTTCTCTAGGGCATCAACCTGAGTGGAGGTCAGAGGCAAAGAATCTGTGTGGCCCGAGCTCTCTATCAAAATACCAACATTGTCTTTTTGGTAAGAATGTATGGTCTTCCCTTTCTTTCTACTTCATCTTTCTCTCTGGACAAATGAGTCTTTAAGGAGATAAGTAACTCAAGGAAAGATTTAACTTGTGAAATCACAGAGAATTAAGGCAAAACAAATCCTCAAAGTACAAATCAAATCAACATGTAAGACGTGAGTGAAGGACCCCAAGGGACTGAGGTTCCCAAATGATTGCTTCTATGAGTTCTTAAACCATGAGGATAATTGATGAAAGGGTGTGGATGGTGCTGAATGAACTGGACAGGATTATAAGTCTTCTCATTTATATTTGCTGGTAGAAAGAAGGGCTGGAAAATATACTTTTTGTGGGCATAAGGGTTAGTAAGTATGCAACTCAGGCTGTGGTTAAGGTTTATCTGTAAAGTTTTCTGAAATTATTCTTAAAAATCTTGATACCAGCCTAGATCTACTAAATCATTATCTATAAAGACAGAGTCTAGAATCTGTATCTTAAAAAAGCTCTGTAGATGATTCTGTAGTATATCCTGGGTTGATAACCTATGGATATACAAATAAAAATGGATGATTGTATTGATTATGAATTTACTCTAGTTTTATTCCTCCAGCAGATTGTAGCAAAAATCACTTAGTGTACAACTAGACAGTACCTAGAGACCAGCAGGCTATGTAAATCCATCCTTCCTCCGCCTTCTCCTTCTGTGCATGTGTTAACCATGTGTATATCTGGTTCTCCGACCTTTAAACCTTTCACTCCATCTAATGAACATCTTCAGAAAGTGGCTTGATTTTAGAGTTTCGCACTCCAGAATTTTGGATCCATTACAGGGTATGAAAGTAGAATTTGGGCATAGTACTGGAAGTGCACTTCAGGTTAATGTCTCTAAGAATTCCTGCCCCCAAAATTTCCAGAAAACAACACTATAAAAGACATAGCAGGATCTAGCAGTAACCTGTTAAAACTGAACATTAAAAAGACTAAGATCATGCATCCAGTCCCATCACTTCATTTTTCATCACTTCAGATTTTATTTTCTTGGACTCCAAAAATCACTGTGAATGGTGACTGCATCCATGAAATTAAAAGACACTTGCTCCTTGGGGAAAAAAAAAAGTTATGATAAACCTAGAAATCATATTAAAAAGCAGAGACATTACTTTGCCAACAAAGGTCTGTCTATTCAAAGATATGGTTTTTCCAGTAGTCATGTATGGATGTGAGAGTTGGACTATAAATAAGGCTGAGTGCCGAAGAAGTGATACTTTTGAACTGTAGTGTTGGAGAAGACTCTTGAGAGTCCCTTGGACTGCAAGGAGATCAAATCAGTCCATCCTGAAGAAAATCAACTCTGAATATGCATTGGAAGGACTGGATGCTGAAGCTGAAACTCCAATACTTTGGCAACCTGATGCGAAGAACTGACTCATTGCAAAAGACCCTGATGCTGGGAAAGATTGAAGGCAGGAGGAGAAGGGGACGACAGAGGGTGAGATGGCTGGATGGCATCATTGACTCAATGGACATGAGTTTGAGCAAACTCTGGGAGATAGTGAAGGACAGGGAAGTCTGGCATGCTGCAGTCTGTGGGTTTGCAAAGAGTTGAACACAACTCAGCGACTGAACAGCATCAACAACCAAAATGTGACACAGAGACATGAAGTGAGCAAATGTTGGAGAAACGGCGGAATAGACTTGCTGGACACAGGGTTGCCACAAACCTTCAATTAAAAAAAAATGCAATGTCTGTGAAGCACAATAAAATGAATTGCAATAAAATGAGATATGCCTGTATCTGCAAAGGCACATCTGCCATTCAGATATCATTGTCACAGGTTCTGATAATTAGAACATAGGCATCTTTGGGGACCATTATTCTGCCTGCCTCAGATAGCTCTTATTATTGGAAAGTTATTATGGGCTTAAAATCTGCTTCTGTATATTTTCCATTAATTGGCTTCCATTCTGCTTCTGCAACAGCAAATATATTTCTTTTATATGGCCATAACTCAATATTTTAATATTATTGTTGTAACTTGCCATAATTTACTTTTCTGTAGGCTGATAAAGCTTAATATTTTTAATTCTTCAACAGTTATGTTATCTTTATAACTTCTCTTAATTCTGAGTATAATAGTGTTTGTTAGGGTCCCTTTGAAAAAACGTGTTCTAGATGCACTCTGATCAACTCAGACAGTCTTAAAACTAATGGAGCTTATGATCTAAATATTATACTTTCTTCATAGCAGCCTAAAATTGAATAATGTTTTAGCAGCAACAGAATACTGTTGATCAATCAATTCAGTTTAGTCGCTCAGTCGTGTCCTACTCTTTGCAGCCCCATGGACTGCAGCACGCCAGGCCTCGCTGTCTATCACCAACTCCCAGAGTTTACTCAAATTCATGTGTTTGAGTAATTTCTCTTAGATAACAATATTTTACCCTTCGATTGTTTAAAAATTCACAAAGCACTTTGAATCGCAGTATTATCTCATTTGATTCTTATGACGGTGCTGCTAGGGTAGGTGGTTTCCTCATGGGAAGAGAGGAAACTTAGAAAGGTGGAATGCCTTACCTGAGAATTAATGGCTGGTAAGTGACAGAGTGTGAGCTAGAACTTCGTATCTTTTGAGTACTTTTCCTTTTTTTCTGTTTTTGTGATCAGCTGTTTCTTATTTTCCTTCTTTTAATGATTACTCTCAAGTTACTGTGTTGTCTTTTGCTTTCTTTTTGTCTCCCTCCCTCCTACCCTCCCTCCCTTCCTTTCCATCCATCAGTGTTTAATGAGCGTCATCAGAGCCATCTTCTGTGCTGGGTACACAGGAAACAAAGAAGAAAGAGACATTATTGTTATCTATAAAGATCTTACATCTATCTTTAAAAGATCTGTCTATAAAGATCGTACAAACAATTAGTTGAAAGGTTTTAGATTTTGCTGTAAACTCTAATTAAACTTGATCAAATTAGCCTTTACACCTCCATACTTTTTTCCATGGTGGCTGCAACAATTTATATTTCCAACTACAATGCAAAAATTCCTTTTTCTCCACATTCTCACCAACATTAGTTATTTCTTGTCTTTTTGATAACAGCCAATCTAACAGGTATGAAGTGATATCTCTTTGTGGTTTTGATTTGTATTTCCCAGATAAATCATAATATTAATATTAATGATAATTAATGATGTTGAGTACTATTATGTACCTTTTGGCCATTTTTTCACTTTTTTGGAAAAAATATCTATTCAGATCCTTTGACCATTTTTTAATTGGATTGTTTGGATATTTTGTTATTGATTTGTATGAGGTTTTTATATTTGGGGGGCATTAACTACTTATAAGATACATGATTTGCAAACATTTCATCGCATTCCATAAGTTGCCTTTTCATTTTGTTGATGATTTTCTTTAATGGACTGAGATGTTTTAGTTTGACGTAGTTCTATTTATTTATTTTTGCTTTTGTTGCCTTTGTTTTTGGTATTAAAATTTTAAAAGCATCGCCAAGACCAACATCAAAGAGCTTATCCACTATGTTTTCTTCTAAGAGTTTTATGGTTTCAGATCTTAGGTTCGTGTCTTTAATCCACTCGAGTTCATTTTTGTGTATGATGTAAAATAGTGGCCCATGTTTTTTTTTTTTTGCACACTGCTGTCTACTTTCCCCAATATCATTATTGAAGAGACTACTCTTTCCACATTGTATCTGTACATAGAGACAGTTTAACTTCTTTCTTTCCTATTTGGATGCCATTTCTTTTTCTTGACTAATTGATCTGACATAGTACTTCCGGTGTATGTGTGCCCAGTCACTCAGTTCATTTCAATTCAGTTCAGTCTCTCAGTCGTGTCCGACTCTTTGCGACCCCATGGACTGCAGCACACCAGGCTTCCCTGTGCATCACCAGCTCCCGAAGTTTGCTCAAACTCATGTCCATCGAGTCCGTGATGTCATCCAACCATTTCATCCTCTGTCATCCCCTTCTCCCCCCTTCGATCTTTCCCAGCATCAGGGTCTTTTCAAATGAGTCAGTTCTTCCCATCAGGTGGCCAAAGTATTGGAGTTTCAGCTTCAACATTAGTCCTTCCAATGAGCATTCAGGACTGATTTCTTTTAGGATTGACTGGTTGGATCTCCTTGCAGTCCAAGGGACTCTCAAGAGTCTTCTCCAACACCACAGTTCAAAAACATCAATTCTTCAGTGCTCAGCTTTCTTTATGGATGTCTGACTCTCACATTCATATATGACTACTGGAAAAACCATAGTTTTGACAGATGGACCTTTGTTGGCAAAATAATGTCTCTTTTTAATATGCTGTCTAGGTTGGTCATAGCTCTTCTTCCAAGGAGCAAGTGTCTTTTAATTTCATGACTGCAGTCATTATCTGCAGTGATTTTGGAGCCCCAAAAATAAAGTCTGTCACTGTTTCCATTGTTTCCCCATCTATTTGCCATGAAGTGATGGGACCAGATGCCATGATCTTAGTTTTCTGAATGTTGAGTTTTAAGCCAACTTTTTCACTCTCTTCTTTCACTTTCATTAAAAGGCTATTTAGTTCTTCTTCACTTTCTGCCATAAGGGTGGCATCATCTGCATTTCTGAGGCTATTGACATTTCTCCCAGCAATCTTGATTCCAGTTTGTGCTTCATCCAGCCTGGCATTTCACATGATATACTCTGCACATAAGTTAAATAAGCATAGTGACAGTATACAAACTTGACATACTCCTTTCCCTATTTGAAACCAGTCTGTTGTTCCATGTTCAGTTCTAACTGTTGTTTCTTGACCTGCATACAGATTTCTCAGGAAGCAGGTAAGGTGGTCTGATATTCCCATCTCTTTACGAATTTTCCACAGTTTGTTGTGACCCAGTCACTCAGTGATGTCCAATTCTTTGGACCCTGTGGACTGTAGCTCACCGGGCTCCTTTGTCCACGGGATTTCCCAGGCAAGAATACTGGAGTGGGTTGCCATTTCTTCCTCCAGGGGATCTTCCTGACCCAGAAATCAAACCCATGTCTCCTGTACGGCCAGGCAGATTCTGTATCACTAAGCCACCTGGTAAGCCCCATAGTATTAAACTTTCAGTACTGTGTTGAATAAAAGTGGTAAGACTGGGTATCCTTGTCTTATTCCTGATCCTAAGGGGAAAGCTTTCAACTTTTCACCATTGAGTGTGGTATTAGCTGTGGGCTTGTCATATATGATCTTTATTATGTTGAGGTATGTTTTCTTTATACCCATTCTATTCAAAGTTTTTATCATGATTGAATGTTGAATTTGGCAAATGTATTTTGTGCTTCTATTGAGTTGATCATATGATTTTTATCTTTTATTTTATTATTGTGGTGTATCATATTGATTGATTTGCAGACGTTGAACTATCCTTGCATCCCTGGAATAATCCAACTTATTCATGGTGTATGAATCTTTTAATGACTGTTGAATATGGCTTGTTAATATTTCATCAAGGATGTTTGCGTCTGTGTTCATCAGAAACACTGGTCGGTAATTTTCTTTTTGTGTATGTATGGTGTCTTTGGCATCAGGGAATCATTAGTTTTAATATCAGTGTAATACTAGCTTTGTAAAATGTTTGGAAGTATACTTTCTTCTTCTATTTTTTGAAAAGGTTTGAGAAGGATTGATTTAATCCCAGTTTATATGTTTGATTGAATTCACCAATGAAACCATCTGGTTCTGGGCTTTTGTTTGTTGAGGTGTTTTTGATTACTAATTCAATCTCCTTACCAGTAGTTGGTCTATTCAGATTTTCTATTTTTTCATGATTCAATTTTTGTAGATTTTTTTTTTTTCTGGGAATTTATCCATGTCTTTTAGGTGTCCAGTTTGTTGGTGTTCATAATAGTCTCATGAGTCTGTATTTGTGTGGTCACAGTTGTAATGTTGCCTCTTTCATATAGTTTTATTTGAATCCTCCCACTTTTTTTGGTGAGTCTTATTAGTGAAAGTGGAAGTGTTAATTGCTCAGTTGTGTCTGACTCTTTGTGACCCCGTGGACTGTAGCCGTCTAGGCTCCTCTGTCCATGGTATTCTCCAGGCAAGAATACCAGAGTGGGTTGCCATTCCCTTCTCCAGGGAATCTTCCCAACCCAAGGATTGAAACCAGGTCTCCTGCTTTGCAAGCAGATTGTTTACCATCTGAGCCACCCTGTTTCTAATGAGTCTTGTTAAGTGTTTGTATATTTTACTTATTTAGTTTCATCAATCTTCCCTATTGTCTCTTTAGTCTGTATTTTATGTATTTCTATTCTGGTCTTTGTTATTTCCTTCCTTCCATGAACTATGGGCTTAATTTGTTCTTTGTTTTTCTAGTTTCTTGAGATGTAAAGTTAGGTTATTTGAGGTCTTTCTTTTTTCTTAAGGTAGGAATCCATGCTATAAAATTCTCTTAGAACTGGTTTTGCTGCCTCCCATAAGTTTTGATGCATTGTGTCTCATTTTCATTTGTTTCAAGATATTATTTGATTTCCTCTTTCAGTGTCTCCATTGGTTGTTCAGGAACATCTTGTTTTATCTCCACGTATTTGTGAATTTTCCAGAGGTGGGGTTTATGATGAGAATGTGTCTCAACCTTTCCTACCTGTTTTGATGTATTTTTCTGTCACTTAAAATGTAGAAATCACTCAGTTTCTGGATCTGTTCCAAAGGGAATTGCTCCATGTCCAGCTGTATATTCAGTGTGTCCATGGCAGGAGGGAAATTCAGGAGCCTCCTATGTTGTCATCTTGGTCCAGAGTCTGTGCCTGTTTTTATTCATGTCTAAAGTGAATTGATGTCAACTTTAACTACTATCGTATTCTTTGTTTTGGTTTATTGTTATAGGTTGTCAGGTGATGTTGGCTTTTGAACTTGGAGATTCTATATATAAGAATTCAAACCACTCCAAATATTGTTATTTACTTTCAACATTATTTTTAAGGTGAAAGGGAAAATAAAATCCTCATTTTTAATTTAGTAACTTTTTGTCATTTAAAGCTATTCAGAGTCTGTTTATTATAAATTGAATTTTGTGGGATAATTTGCCTTTAGTTATTTGTATTTCTGTTTTCTGCAGGAATTTCATTACAAAGAAAATATGCAAATTGTTCATTATGTCTCCATTTTACTTGTTGTAGGATGATCCATTTTCTGCCTTGGACATTCACTTGAGTGATCACCTAATGCAGGAAGGAATTTTGAAATTTCTCCAAGATGACAAGAGGACACTTGTTCTTGTGACTCACAAATTACAATATCTAACACACGCTGACTGGGTAAGAGTTTAAAAGAAATTAAAAGAATTTTTATATTCCAGTTATATAAATGCTTCCTGAGATAAATATAATTCAATTGGCCAATTATGGATTTTTGTCCTAATTCTAATATATGCTTTCCTTAGATCATAGCCATGAAAGATGGAAGTGTTCTAAGAGAAGGGACTTTGAAGGATATTCAGACCAAAGATGTAGAGCTTTATGAACATTGGAAAACACTAATGAATCGGCAGGATCAAGAACTAGAAAAGGTAATTGCTCAGATTTAGAAGAGTTCAGAGTTCAGTTAAGAAGAGTCAGAAATACAGTGCAAAATTACTAAAAATACTTTTAAAGAAGTATTACATTTAATTTTTGATTATATAATAATCTCATGTGAAATATGAAATAATTGTATATTTATATTCCATTAATTGATAAACTACTTTGAAACTAAGAAAATTCTGATGATATCTTTTATTTTCAGCCCTTTAGAGGATTTTTATTTGAATTGGAGACATATTATAATTATATGTGTGTTTAAAACAATCATATATGCATTTAAAACTTGCTCAAGCATGCTCTTTCCTCATTTTATCTTATTTTCCCTTATGTATGTCCTATTTTACTCACCTTCAATATGAGTTTTTCATTCATCACTTACAAATGAAGGGTTGTGGGCAAAGCAAAATCTTAGATGATTTTGAAAGAAGGAAGAGTGGTTAGCTGTGGGTGTAGTGCTAAGTATGCCTGGGACAGAGTTGGGGGAGGTGAAGGAAGGTAATCAGAAAGAAATGACAGTAAAACTTTACATTTAGATAGTTTTTAAAGTCCACAAAACCGTTTTACATGTTTTAAAGTCCACAAAACCTTTTTACATGTCTCTTCTAATTCTCAAACAATAAGCAAAAAATAGGAGACATAAGCAAAGAAAATATGATCTCACTTTTACAGATGGGAAAATTGAGGCTCAGAGATCTAAGTAACTTGCCTAAACTTGTACAGTATATATAATATTTTGTACCAATTGGATTTAAACCCAGGTTCATACCAGTGTAATGTTTTTATATGATGTAAATATAATATTGAATGAAATGATAACAGAGTTGAAAACCAATTGAGTGTGATGAAAGAAAAACCATCATCATGGTTGAGAGGTAAATTGTAAATTGAATTAGTAAATTTTAAAAATGTTTTCTCTTGAGTTATGGGACTAGAAAGAGTCCAGAATTCAATAGTCCTGGTCAGGAATGAGCATTATAAAATGAAAATGTTTATATCAGCAAATTTCTGAAAATGTCAAGAAGTTAAAATGTATTATTTCTTAACGGAAAAAAAAATAATCTTGTTTCAATAGCAGAAGAAAGATAAGAAGTCAGACAAACCATCGGATTGCTCTGTCTTCTGTGAGCTTGCCAAAGACATCAAAAGCCAATTACAAACGTCTCAAAATAAGAAAGAAAAGCTGCATGTCAACGTCTTAGTAGAGTAGGACAAATCATAGAACCTTTGAAAGGAGAATATTCATCAAAACGTTACAGTGTACAATTGGCAAGAGCTCACTTAGAAATTATGCAGTGAGATGCTTGATAATAAACTTACTGGGATGACTCCAAATGACATTTTTTTCCAGTGGTTTAGGTGCCAGGGACCAAAGAATATGATGTAAGCTTAAGGAGTGGACCATTTATGGTTTACTTTGAAAAGAAAATCTGGAAAAACCACAAGAGAGAAAGGGGGGTGCTTGTGGCTTGATTTTGAAGTAATACTGCAAGCCAGGAAGAAAGTCTGTTACACTGTGTTTAGAAATGAAGTGATCACTCAAGATACCATAGTTCTATAATTAAAGACACATCACAGGGTTATAGGGCTTCCCTGGTGGCTCAGACAGTAAAGAATCTGCCTGCAGTGTGGGAGACCAGGGTTTGATCCCTGGGTCTGGAAGATCCCTTGAAGGGAATGGCTACCCACAACAGGGCAGCAAGGGCTACTGGCATCTAGTGGGTAGAGGAAAGGGCATGCTGTTAAACATTCTACGATGTACAGAACAGCCCCCACAACAAAGGATTTTCTGACCCAAAATGTCAATAGTGCCAAGGTTGAGAAAAGCTGGCTTAGCACCAGAGCAGATCAAGCAAGTGGAGGAGGTGAAACTAAAGGATTCACAAAACATCCCATCTTTGGTCTTTAGACAGATCAGCCAGTTTAAAGGTTCAGGAATAATAGGAAAGTATGCTAAAGAGAATAGTAATGACAGCTTTGAGAAGAAGTTGATAATACTTTTAGCTGATTTAAATGTTGTTAAAAATTCTGCCTTGCATGGCATCACCCATTATCTTCATAATATTATTAAGCAAAATAAAGTAGCGTTTTTGGATGTTTCTTCCCTCAGCCTTCAACCCTCACTTTGATTCAACTCTTCTCAGGCATTCAGTAAATATGTATTTGATTGTTGTTGTTGTCATTTAGTCGCTTAGTTGTGTCTGATTCTTTTGCGACCCCACGGACTGTAGCCCACCGGGCTCCTCTATCCATGGGATTCTCCAGGCAAGAATACTGGAGTGAGTTGCCATTTCCTTCTCCAGAGGATCTTCTCCACCCAGGGATCAAACCCACATTTCCTGCTTGGCAGGCAGCTTCCTTACCACTGAGCCACCTGGGAAGCCTTATGTATTAGATAAGTGAAACTAAATTTGTATTTACTTAATCCATATATCAAAACAATTTAAAATATTTAATCTCAGAGCTTAGTATGAGCATTTTACTCATAAGGAAAATGACTAAGATTAAAGTCCCCAAGGCGATAACTCTTTTGCTCACACAGATTGGCAATTTGAAAAAGAACCAAATCCTCTGTTTTCCCATGTACAGGTTTATTTCATTTCAATACACTATCCACAAAAGATCAGTTCTTTTTTTATTTTGTTTACTCTCAAAAAATACTTTACAGTGTACAAATATTGCTTTTCACATCATTAGGCACAATTAAAAGCTAATGTGAAATTATCTCTGAAAAATGCTATTCAAGAGACACTTTTGCTATTACTTTTTTTTTGTAAAGCAGGAACTTGGAAGCAACAGAGCTTTCTAGAATAGCAAGTCTCCTAAATCACACATTGTATGAGACCAAACAAACAAAAACAAAACAGGACCACTATCTAGAACTGATCATCAAAGAATTATTGGTTTATCCCTGTAACAAACATTATATCTATCTATCTATCTATCTATCTATATATATATATATATAAAAGCATGTACAGGAAGCCCTTAATTTACTGTCGATTCCAAAAGTCATTGGGTCAGTTATTTGGAACTCAGAATGCATTTCCCCACAGAAGCAGAGATACGGGTAGTTTCCCAGACTGTCCCGCGGAAGCTGATTTAACCCACAGTGTAACTGAACTGATGCTACTAGTCCAGTTCCAAAGCCAAGACGGAGGAATGTTGGAAGCACAGAACTGGAGAAAACAAAACGCTTTTCTGTTTCTTAGCACAGGATGAGTCTGGAGCAACCCTTAAAATTTTGCAGTTTGTATTTGACATCTTCCCTTCTCTCCTTTCCCATTTACTTCAAAATAACCCGCCTTCCTTTTGTTTCTATTGAAGTCTCTTTCTTGAATCCCCTGAGTGAGATCCTCAGTCAGAAATTCATCTTGATTTGGTAATTCATAATAGTGTATGACCAACAGTGCTTTAACCAATCCAGAACTACCTTCCCGTTTTAAAAGAAGATGTTTGTTAACATTGATGAATCGTTAGAAAATTCAGACAAGTTCAGTTCAGTTCAGCTGCTCAATTGTGTCCAACTCTTTTAGACCCCATGCACTGCAGCACACCAGGCCTCCCTGTCCATCACCAACTCCCAGAGTCCACCCGAACTCATGTCCACTGAGTCACTGATGCCATCCAACCGACTCATGCTCTGTTATCCCCTTCTCCTCCTGCCTTCAATCTTCCCCAGCATCAGGGTCTTTTCAAATGAGTCAGTTCTTCGCATCAGGTGGCCAAAGAATGGGAGTTTCAGCTTCAACATCAGTCCCTCCAATGGATATTCAGGACTGATTTCCTTTAAGATTGACTGGTTGAATCTCCTTGCAGTCCAGGGGGCTCTCAAGAGTCTTCTCCAACACCACAGTTCAAAAGAATCAATTCTTTGGCACTCAGCTTTCTTTACAGTCCAACTCTCACAGACATACATAACTACTGGAAAAATCATAGCTTTGACTAAATGGACCTTTGTTGGCAAAGGAAGGTCTCTGCTTTTGAATATGCTGCCTAGTTGGTCATAACTTTTCTTCTAAGGAGCAAATGTCTTTTAGTTTCATGGCTGCAGTCATCATCTGCAGGGATTTTGGAGCCCAAAAAATAAAGTCTGTCAGTTTCCATTGCTTCCCCATCTATTTGCCATGAAGTGATGGGACCAGATGCCATGATCTTAGTTTTCTGAATGTTGAGCTTTAAGCCAACTTTTTCACCCTTCTCTTTCACTTTCATCAAGAGGCTCTTTAGCTCCTTTTCAATTTCTACCGTATGGATGGTGTCATCTGCATTTCTGAGGTTATTGATATTTCTCCCAGCAATCTTGATTCCAGCTTGTGCTTCATCCAGCCCAGTGTTTCTCATGATGTACTCTGCATGTAAGTTAAATAAGCAGGGTGACAGTATACAGCCTTGATGTATTCCTTTCCCTATTTGGAACCAGTCTTTTGTTCCATGTCCAGTTCTAACTGTTGCTTCCTGACCTGCATACAGATTTCTCAGGAGGCAGGTCAGGTGGTCTGGTATTCCTATCTCTTTTAGAATTTCACGGTTTGTTGTGATCTACACAGTCAAAGGCTTTGGCATAGTCAATAAAGCAAAAGAAGATGTTTTCCTGGAACTTTCTTGCTTTTTCCATGATCCAATAGATGTTGGCAATTTGACCTCTGGTTCCTCTGCCTTTTCTAAATCCAGCTTGAACATACGGAACTTCATGGTTCATGTACTGTTGAAGTCTGGCTTGGAGAATTTTGAGTATTACTTTGCTAGCATGTGAGATGAGTGCAATTGTGCAGTAGTTTGAGGATTCTTTGGCATTGCCTTTGAGACTGGAATGAAAACTGACCTTTTCCAGTCCTGTGGCCACTGCTGAGTTTTCCAAATTTGCTAGCATATTGAGTGTAGCACTTTCACAACATCATCTTTTAGGATTTGAAATAGCTCAACTGGAATTCCATCACCTCCACTAGCTTTGTTCATAGTGATGCTTTCTAAGGCCCACTTGACTTCACATTCCAGGATGTCTGGCTCTAAGTGAGTGATCACACCATCATGATTATCTGGGTCGTGAAGATCTTTTTTGTATACTTCTTCTGTGTATTCTTGCCAGTTCTTCTTAATATCGTCTGCTTCTGTTGCTGCTGCTGCTGCTGCTAAGTTGCTTCAGTCATGTCCAACTCTGTGCGACCCCATAGATGGCAGCCCACCAGGCTCCCCCATCCCTGGGATTCTCCTGGCAAGAACACTGGAGTGGGTTGCCATTTCCTTCTCCAATGCATGAAAGTGAAAAGTGAAAATGAAGTCACTCAGTCGTGCCGGACTCTTAGTGACTCCGTGGACTGCAGCCTACTAGGCTCCTCTGTCCATGGGATTTTCCAGGCAAGAGTACTGGAGTGGGGTGCCATTGCCTTCTCTGGCTGCTTCTGTTAGGTCCATACAATTTCTGTCCTTTATTGTGCCCATCTTTGCATGAAATGTTTTCTTGGTACTTCTAATTTTCTTGAAGAGATCTCTAGTCTTTCCTATTCTATTGTCTTCCTCTATTTCTTTGCACTGATCACTGAGGAAGGCTTTCTTATCTCTCCTTGCTATTCTTTGGAACTTTGCATTCAGATGGGTATATATTTCCTTTTCTCCTTTGCCTTTAGCTTCTCTTCTTTTCACAGCTATTTATAAGTCCTCCTCAGACAACCATTTTGCCTTTTTGCATTTTTTTTCTTGGGGATGGTCTTGATCCCTGTCTCCTGTACAATGTCACGAATCTCTGTCCATAGTTCATCAGGCACTCTATCAGATCTAGTCCCTTGAATCTGTTTCTCACTTCCACTGTATAATCATAAGGGATTTGATTTAGGTCATACCTGAATGGTCTAGTGGTTTTCCCTACTTTCTTCAATTTAAGTCTGAATTTGAAAATCAGGAGTTTATGATCTGAGCCACAGTCAGCTCCCGGTCTTGTTTTTGCTGACTATATAGAGCTTCTCCATCTTTGGCTGCAAAAAATATAATAAATATGATTTCAGTATTGACCATCTGGTGATAACCATGTGTAGAGTCAGTCTTCTGTTGTGTGTTGGAAGAGGGTGTTTGCTATGACCAGTACATTCTCTTGGCAAAACTCTATTAGCCTTTGCCCTGCTTCATCTGTACTCCAAGGCCAAATTTGCCTGTTACTCCAGGTGTTTCTTGACTTCCTACTTTTGCATTCCAGTCCCCTATAATGAAAAGGACATCTTTTTTGTGTGTTAGTTCTAGAAGGTCTTGTAGGTCTTCATAGAAGCATTCAACTTCAGCTTCTTCAGCATTACTGGTCGGGGTATAGACTTGGATTACCATGATATTGAATGGTTTGTCTTGGAAATGAATAGATCATTCTATCATTTTGAGATTGCGTCCAAGTACTGTATTTCAGACTCTTTTGTTGACTATGATGGCTATCCATTTCTTCTAAGGGATTCCTGCCCACAGTAGTAAACATAATGGTCATCTGAGTTAAATTCACCCATTCCAGTCCATCTTAGTTCGCTGATTCCTTAAATTATGATGTTCACTCTTGCCACTTCCAACTGTTTGACCACTTCCAATTTGCCTTAATTCATGGACCTAACATTCCAGATTCCTATGCACTATTGCTCTTTAAAGTATCAGACTTTACTTCCATCACCAGTCAAATCCACAACTGGCTATTGTTGTTTCTTTGGCTCCATCTCTTCATTCTTTCTGGAGTTATTTCTCCACTGATCTCCAGTAGCATATTGGGCACCTACTGACCTGGGGAGTTCATCTTTCATTGTCCTATCTTTTTGCCTTTTCATACTATTCATGGAGTTCCCGAGGCAAGAATACTGACGTGGTTTGCCATTCCCTTCTCCAGTGGGCCATGTTTTGTCCACAGAAAAATTATAAGAGTATATGAAGATGATATAAAAACAAAACAAAGATCAATGATGGGACCAGGCTTAAGGCTAGAAGAGGTGTCCGCCTGCCCCTGGGGTCAGCTCTATCACATCGTTACTACTTTTCCTGGCTTCTTACTGCCCTAATGTCTCTGAGCTCTGATACGTTTCCCACAAGCCTCAAGTGGTATGTCACACCTTCTCCTATGATAGGAGTTGTCCGTATGTCTGCAGTTGTCCATCCATCTTGAGCAGAGAGGTCCAGACCCAGAAAGGTAACTAAAAGTTGGTATTTGCTACATGTGGGTCATTGACTGTAAGTAGAACTTGCCTGTGGCTGTGAGCTCCTTGCATGACAGCACCGTGTTTCCTGTAGGATATGGAAGCTGACCAAACAACTTTAGAGAGGAAAACACTCCGAAGAGCCATGTATTCAAGAGAGGCCAAAGCCCAACTGGAGGATGAAGACGAAGGTAGATCTTTTAAAAAAAAAACATTCAAATGGGTAATAGGATATGGAAGTCTTCTTTGGCAATTGATGTGTGTCTATGTCAGTACAGAATGACTAGCCACTTTGCAGAGAGGTGAAGGCAAAATCAAATACATGAAACTGAAAATGGACGCAATAGGAGTGAAATCAATATGTGTATATAGATGTATGTAAATAGGTGTATGTTGTCAAACGAGGCATCTTGAGGGGTTCCCCACAGTGTGTAGGAGTGTTTTTGTGCTGTGTGTGTGAGAGCTGACAGGACAATGGGTCTAGACCCTTGTTCAGATAAACTGCAAAGGTCTAGTAAAATAAAATGTCAGTCCTTGGGAAATAAACAATACATGGGGAATACAGCGAAAATACTGCTTTGAAAGATTTATACTTGAGTCTGTTTTTACGGGGGTGTCATGATAATATAGCAATGAAGAATAAGAGAGTTAGAAAGCTATTTGTTGTGTTTCAATTTTCTGGATCTAATAAAATACAGTGGGTGAAAAAAGGTTTACTGGAAATTTGAGGAATAAAATGAAATAGTTACATTGCTTTGACATTTGTTGCCAAGATGTTTGTAAGATAAACCATAAAAGTCCATAGATTAAGTGTACTGTACTTCAGTCTTCCTACATGGATTTTGCCTAGGACCACATTTCCACGGGCCAATTAAGAGAAGATTATCATTTCTAGCAGAAGGACACCAAAATGTGCTATCTTTACATTTCAGATAATTATTCAGGGTTTCAGTGAGTACTCATTGAGTAAAGGAATGAATGAATGAATTTTTCACTCCCATTTCTTAGATTTTAAAATGTTTTAAAAGAATATTTGGGGACTTCCCTGCTGGTCCAGTAGTTAGTGTTTTCACTGCTGTGGCCCCAGATTCGATCTCTGGTCAGGGAACTAAGATCCTGTAAGCCCCATGGGGCAAAAAAAAGAGACTGTTTGGTACTGTAAACAGATAGCCTTTAGAACTGCAGTTACTCTCTCCAGCATGTCAGTGGTAAACGCCGCATTTGCAGGGCTGACTCTGTCCTGGACTTGCTGTGTTTATTCAATTGTTCATGTGTAAAATAAGATAATGATACTTTTGTTTCAGAGTAAAAGAGGAAATGTATAAGAAAGATCCCAGTACAGTACGTATCACCTGCTAGGCTGCTGGTGCTATTCTATGTCTGTTGAATCCACCAGGAAGGGAAAGAAAAGTAATTGCCCATATTGTTTCTGCTACTAACCATTGGCTAGATCATCATGTGGACAGACTAGGTTCTGAGGAAGTGAAGAAATGCTGACTTTAGCTGGGTAGCCATAGGAAAGGTAAAATTTCAATTAATATGGAAACAGAAAATGGATATTGAGGAGAAAGGTAGCAATCTGCAAGTGTCTATCTCTTTGATCATGCAAATTTCTAACTTTCACTCACAGACCCACCTTCACCAAAGTGTAGATTATCTGACACCTGTTTGTTTGTTGTTGTTTTTTTTGTCCTTGAATATCTGAAAATGTCTTTATTTGGTACAGAACTCTAGGTAAAAATTGTTTTCCCTCAGACATTTGAAGGCTCTACTGCATTCCAGTGTTCATTGATCCCTCCTATCTGATAATAGTGATTGCATGACTCTTTGTTGATGACATATCTTTTCTCTCTGGAAGTGTTTACAATCTTCCCTTTGTCCTTTACGCTCTGAAATTGCAAAAGGATGTGCAGCTGTGGATCTTTTTCATTTTCCCTTTTCAGTTCTGGTCTTCTTCCCTGGTGGCTCAGATGGTAAAGAATCTGCCAACAATGCGGGAAACCTGAGTTTGATCCCTGCACTGTGAAGATCTCCTGGAGAAGGGCATGGCAACCCACTCCAGTATTCTTGCCTGGAGAACCCCATGGACAGAGAAGCCTGGCAGGCTACCGACCATGGGATCCCAAAGAGTTGGACATGACTGAGCATCTAAGCACAGCATTTCTCAGTTCTAATGCTGAGGTCTGTTCCTCTTTTGTATCTGGCTCAAGTGTGAAGATCCTTGATGATAGACCAGTCTTCCCATCATATCCATACTTAGATCTCTGTTGTCTGATAATTTAGAAACCAAATTATCTATCTTTCCTACTCACAGCCTGCTCATTCTACAGTAGTGGAGTACATACAAGATGACTACAGTGAAAACTGTCTTTGGGAAAAGAAAGGATGGGAAATACACCACAGTCACAAACCATTTGTTGTTGTTTAGTTGCTAAGTTGTGTCCAGCGCTTTGCAACCCCATGGACTATAGCCCACCAGACTCCTCTGTCCATGGGATTCTCCAGGCAAGAATACTGGAGTGGGCTGCCGTTTCCTTCTCCAAGGGATCTTCTGATCCAGGGATTAAACCCATGTGCCCTGCATTGCAGACAGATTCTTTACCACTGAGCCACCAGGGATGCCCTCACTAAACCATACAAATGATCAAATTTTACTGCTCAGTAAATACCATAGTTCCCTGTCCTTGTAATGGAATATGTTCTTAAAATAGCTGTCTAGAAGTTTCCAGGCGGTTTAAACAGCTGAGAGGAGCTCCCTACCCATTGTCCTCTGACCCCTGACTTTGCCTTCAGGAAGGTTCCATTTTGCTCATGCACCTCCATGACCACATTTAAAACGAGCCACAGAGATTATGGATTATGCCCTCTTGAGCTATGCACAAATTTCAAAGCCTATTTCCTCCTGGTGCAGATTCAGAAATATAAAGTTCAAAAAATTCTAAATGTTTGCAGGTCTGGCATGTGGTTTTATTGGCACACATTTCCTTCAATAACGTAGTAAACTTCTAGTCTGTAATTCTAGTTAGTTTATTGTAATAAATTAAGTTTTCTCATCCAAACATATACTTTATTTTTTCATTTACTCATTCATTTATTCATTTTCACATATTTTTACATTTCTTTTGTATTGAGGTGACATTGGTTTATAACATTATGTAAGTTTCATGTGTACAACATTGTATTTCTACTTCTGTAGAACCAATAGTATGCTCATCACCAAAAATGTATTTCCAGTCTGCCACAGTTCAGTTCAATTCAGTTCAGTCGCTCAATTGTGTCCAACTCTTTGCAACCCCATGAATCGCAGCACGCCAGGCCTCCCTGCACATCACCAACTCCTGGAGTTCACTCAAGCTCACATCCATCGAGTCGGTGACGCCATCCAGCCATCTCATCCTCTGTCGTCCCCTTCTCCTCCTGCCCCCAATCCCTCCCAGCATCAGAGCATCCACTATACAGTAGATCCCCTTGATCCATTTCATCTTCCCCTCCACCTCTTTCCTTTTGGTAACCGCTACTCTGTTCTCTGTATATCCATGTGTGTTTTTATGTGGTTTGGACTGTTCACTTACTTTGTTTCTTTTTCTTTTTTTTTTTTTTGGTTGTTTTTTAAATTACACATATGAGTGAAATGGGACAGTATTTTGTGTGCGTTTGTTTGACTTGTTTCACTTAGCATAATGCCCTTATCAAGATCCATCCCTGTTGTCGCATATGGCAAGATTTTGGTCTTTTTATGGCTGAGTATTATTTCACTGTATATATATACCACAGCCTCTTTACCCATCTGTTAATGGGCACTCACCTATTTTCTTTTAATGTTTATTTATTTATGTGACCGTGTCATCTTAGTTGTGTCAATGGGATCTTCGCTGAAGCAGGCAGGGTGTTTAGATAGAGCACACGTGGGCTGCTCTGTAGTCATGGCACACGTGCTCTGGCGCATGTGGGCTGAGTCGCGGTGGTGCATAGACTTAATTGCCCCATGGCATGTGTGATCTTAGTTCCCTGACCAGGGATTGAACCTGCATCCCCTGCATTGAAAGGCGGATCCTTAACCACTGGACCACCAGGGGTCCCTCACCTGTTTGGTTTTTTTTTTATGATGCTTTTCTCTGCTAAAAACATTTACATTTATAAGACTTGTATTTCTAAAATTTGATGAAGGTTTGTTGGTAGGTGGGAATAATACAAATTCTGTATCTACCTGTTACCTGTCAGAAGATTAAACAAGTGCTTCTTATGCAGAGGAAGAAGAGGAGGAAGATGAGGATGATAACATGTCCACGGTAATGAGGCTGAGGACTAAAATGCCATGGAAGACCTGCTGGCGGTACCTCACTTCTGGAGGATTCTTCTTGCTCTTCCTGATGATTTTCTCTAAGCTTCTGAAACATTCCGTCATTGTAGCGATAGACTACTGGCTGGCTACATGGACCTCAGAGTATAGTATAAACAGTACTGGAAAAGCTGACCAGGTACAGCGGGTTTTGTTTTTACATTATCTAAGAGATGTTGAGATTTTACTCTTATCTAGTTAGATACAAATATCCCAGATGTCACAGGAATTCTGTGAGGTTTTTTGTTTGTTTTTAGTTTATTTTATTGGAGTATAGTTGATTTACAATATTGTCTTAGTTTCTGCAGTATAGCAAAGTGATTCAGGTATATATATCATGCATTCTTTTTCATATTCTTTTCCATTGTGGCTTATTATAGGATATTGAATATAGTTTCTTGTGCGATAGAGTAGACCTTGTTGTGTATCCATTCTATGTATAACACTTTACAGCTGCTAATCCCGAACTCCCAATCCATCCCTACCCTACCTGGCTCCCCCTTGGCAAGCACAGGTCTGTGCTCTGTGACTTGTCGCAGTACTTTTGTAATGATTCAATAGGTTAATTAGGGCAAGACCTGAAATATCAGAAGAAATATTTAATGATAATGCTTGGGTTTGGATTCAAGGGAGTTATATACATGATATGTGTGTGTGTGTGTGTGTGTGTAATATACACACAGGACTTTTGTTCTTGTTCTGATGGTATCTGATTTTAACTGCTATACCAATGAATTAGCTGGTCATTCTGAGATTAGGGATAGAAAGAATGAACTTTATGATATAAAAAGTCAAGAATATTTCAAACCAGAAAACTAACTGTAATGTTTCATCTACCCTTTGGCAAACCCTGAAAGAGAATGAAGAGAGCAACTGGGGACTCAGCCATGGGATTATGGTGGGGATACTGCCCTGAGTATCTCCAGGAGTATCCCCAGGAGAACTGCCCTCCTTCCACTGTGTAAATTAATGTGAGATAATAGAAATTGACAATATTGCCAGACTTTGACATTTGGTGTCCTAGCAAGAAAAAACTCAGTTGATAATGTCATCTGTGCTTTTTGTATTGGTTGCTTTTTAGACCTACTATGTGGCTGGATTTAGCATACTTTGTGGAGCAGGTATTTTCCTCTGCCTTGTTACATCTCTCACTGTGGAATGGATGGGTCTCACAGCTGCTAAAAATCTTCACCATAATCTCCTTAATAAGATAATTCTTGGACCAATAAGGTAAAAAAAAAAGTATTTATTTTACAATATCATAAAACTATGCATTTTTACATTAAAGTGAAGTGTGAAATTTTAAATAATTTATTCAGTCTTTCAGCAGATGAATAGAGATCTTCTCATTTTTATGACACCAAGATGTCTATTAGCAGTGTTTAGGTTCCAGATCATTTAGAATTATCATACATCCAATCTGTTTATTGCCTAGATTCTTTGATACCACACCACTGGGACTGATTCTCAATCGCTTTTCAGCTGATACAAATATCATTGATCAGGTGAGTTCCTGAATTACTTCCAAGTTCAAAAATAAATTTCTCAGTATAAGCTAAACAACGTTTTAAGATAAATCATGGATGGGATGGGGAGGGAGGACGGAGAGGGGGGTTCAGAATGGGGAACACATGTACCCCCGTGGTGGATTCATGTCAATATATGGCAAAACCAATACAATATTGTAAAGTAAAAAAAATAAATAAATAAAAAGGAATTTAAAAAAATAAGATAAATCATGATTCCTGTTAACAGTAGAGGATTTCTAAAACCTAAATAAAAGCTAAATGCAAACCTAAATAAAATAAACCTAAATACAAATTCATATCAATATTACATATATACATAAAATTCTAGACTATGCAATCTATGAAATATGCACAGATTTCTAGAATGAAATCTTAAAGGAAATAGATCAATTCAAAATAATTTATCCACATGGAAGAGGATACTTAGAGAATCAGCATGAAATAAAGAGAAATAGAAAATAATGAACATTAAACTTTTTTTATTGTAAAAAGAAGTGATTTTAATATGTTGTATCTCCATTCATAGTAACGATCTTAAAGTTTAGAATTAATGCAGAGCGTCTCCCAGAAGTAAAGAATGGAATACCAAGTTGTCTTAGATGTCCTTTCCTTTTATTAGGTTGAAGTGATATTAGATGCTGTGATATTTTAGGAAGAGCAATATTGCATTGGAACCTGGAATGTTAGGCCCATGAAACAAGGCAAATTGGAAGTGGTCAAACAGGAGATGGCAAGAGTGAGTGTCGACATCCTAGGAATAGTGACTAAACTGGACTGGAAAGGGTGAATGTAACTCAGATGACCATTATCTCTACTACTGCGGCAGGAATCCCTCAGAAGAAATGGAGTAGCCATCATGGTCAACAAAAGAGTCCGAAATGCGGTATTTGGATGCAATCTCAAAAACAACAGAATGATTTCTTTTCATTTCCAAGGCAAACCATTCAATATCACAGTAATCCAATCTATGCCCCAACCAGTAATGCTGGTTACTGGTTGGGGCAGTAACCTAAACGGTTCTATGAAGACCCACAAGACCTTTTAGAACTAACACCCAAAAAGGTGTCCTTTTCATTATAGGGAACTGGAATGCAAAAGTAGGAAGTCAAGAAACACCTGGAATAACAGGCAAATTTGGCCTTGGAGAACAGAATGAAGCAGGGCAAGGGCTAATAGAGTTTTGCCAAGAGAACGCACTGGTCATAGAAAACACCCTCTTCCAACTACACAAGAGAAGACTCTACACATGGACGTCACCAGATGGTCAACACCGAAATCAGACTGATTATATTCTTTGCAGCCAAAGATGGAGAAGATTTATACAGTCAGCAAAAATAAGACCAGGAGCTGACTGTGGCTCAGATCATGAACTCCTTATTGCCAAATTCAGACTGAAATTGAAGAAAGTAAGGAAAACCACTAGACCATTCAGGTACGACCTAAATCAAATCCCTTGTGATTATACAGTGGAAGTGAGAAACAGATTCAAGGGACTAGATCTGATAGAGTGCCTGATGAACTATGGACGGGGGTTCGAGACGTTGTACAGAAGGCAGGGATCAAGACCATCCCCAAGAAAAAGAAATGCAAAAAAGCAAAATGGCTGTCTGAGGAGGCCTTACAAATAGCTGTGAATGAAGAGAAGTGAAAAGCAAAGGAGAAAAGGAAAGATATAAGCATCTGAATGCAGAGTTCCAAAGAATAGCAAAGAGAGATAAGAAAGCCTTCCTCCGGGATCAATGCAAAGAAATAAAGGAAAACAAAAGAATAGAAAAAACTAGAGATCTCTTCAAGAAAATTAGATATACACAGGGAACATTTCATGCAAAGATGGGCTCAATAAAGGACAGAAATGGTATGGACCTAACAGAAGCAGAAGATATTAAGAGAGGTGGCAAGAATACACAGAAGAACTGTACAAAAAAGATCTTCACGACCCAGATAATCATCATGGTTTGATCACTTACCTAGAGCCAGATATCCTGGAATGTGAAGTCAAGGGGGCCTTAGAAAGCATCACTATGAACAAAGCTAGTGGAGGGGATGGAATTCCAGTTGAGCTATTTCAAATCTTGGAAGATGATGCTGTGAAAGTGCTGAACTCAGTATGTCAGCAAATTTGGAAAACTCAGCAGTGGCCACAGGACTGGAAAAGGTCAGTGTTCATTCCAATCTCAAAGAAAGGCAATGCCAAAGAATGCTCAAACTATCGCACAATTACACTCATCTCACACGCTAGTCAAGTAATGCTCTAAATTCACCAAGCCAGGCTTCAGCAATACATGAACCGTGAACTTCCAGATGTTCAAGCTGGTTTTAGAAAAGGCAGAGGAACCAGAGATCAAATTGTTAACACCCGCTGGATCATCGAAAAAGCAAGAGAGTTCCAGAAAAACATCTATTTCTGCTTTATTGACTATGCCAAAGCCTTTGACTGTGTGGATCACCACAAACTGTGGAAAATTCTTCAAGAGATGGGAATACCAGACCGCCTGACCTATCTCTTGAGAAACCTATATGCAGGTCAGGAAGCAACAGTTAGAAGTGGATATGGAACATCAGACTTGTTCAAATAGGAAAAGAAGTACATCAAGGCTGTATGTTGTCACCCTGCTTATTTAATTTATATGCAGAGTACATCATGAGAAATGCTGGTCTGGAAGAAGCACAAGCTGGAATAAAGATTGCTGGGAGAAATATCAATAACCTCAGATATGCAGATGACACCACCCTTATGGCAGAAAGTGAGGAGGAACTCAAAAGCCTCTTGATGAAAGTGAAAGAGAAGAGTGAAAAAGTTGGCTTAAAGCTCAACATTCAGAAAACGAAGATCATGGAATCTGGTCCCATCACTCCATAGGAAATAGATGGGGAAACAGTGGAAACAGTGTCAGACTTTATTTTTTTGGGCTCCAAAATCACTGCAGATGGTGATTGCAGCCATGAAATGAAAAGACGCTTACTCCTTGGAAGGAAAGTTATGACCAACCTAGATAGCATATTCAAAAGCAGAGACATTACTTTGCCAACAAAGGTCTGTCTAATCAAGGCTATGGTTTTTCCAGTGGTCATGTATGGATGTGAGAGTTGGACCGTGAAGAAAGCTGAGGCCGAAGAATTGATGCTTTTGAACTGTGGTGTTGGAGAAGACTCTTGAGAGTCCCTTGGACTGCAAGGAGATCCAACCAGTTCATTTTAAAGGAGATCAGTCCTGGGTGTTCATTGGAAGGACTGATGCTGAAACTGAAACTCTAGTACTTTGGCCACCTCATGCAAAGAGTTGACTCATTGGAAAAGACCCTGATGCTGGGAGGGATTGGAGGCAGGAGGAGAAGGGGAAGGCAGAGGATGAGATGGCTGGATGGCATCACCGACTCAATGGACATGAGTTTGGGTGGACTCCGGGAGTTGATGATGGACAGGGAGGCCTGGTATGTTGTGATTCATGGGGTCGCAAAGAGTTGGACATGACTGAGTGACTGAACTGAACTGAACTGAACTGATATTTTAGGGAATATTTCAAGGATGCCCGGTTTGATCTCAGGTACTTAGGCCTCCAAAAGTTTGTCCTTAAATTAAAGACCTCAGAGTCTGAAATTGGATCTCTCTATGAACAGAGTGTTTAGGGTGATTGAGCAAAGATTTAGCAAATTCAGCCCTTTCCTTTTCTGATTTTCCAAAATGGCCTTAAGAACACCTAAATTACCATCAATTAAGGTAAAGAATGATGCATGCAGCTGACTAAAATATATGTTGAAAAATTTTTATGTTTTCACAGTATTGGTGTCAGATTATGCTGCACCTAAAACACTTCCTAAGGAGTACATATTGGAAAAGAAGAGACAGAACACTCCTTATTTGGAAGATGACACTATTACTATCTAGAGAGTTCAAACAGTTGGTATGAAAGAATCAACTAGGAAGTTCAGCAGAGCATTTACATTAGACATGTAATACAAAAGCTAGTAACTTTCTCTCCACCAATTAAAAAATTATGTGAAAATTACATTTAACCTATAATAACAGCAAAAACTATGAAAATAGAGATAAGCCTGCTATGAAGAAAAGTGATTCAACTATCCTAAAAATCCAGGAAATCATAAAAATCCTGTGTGTGTGTGTGTGTGTGTGTATACTTTCCTTATCAGATACCTAAGAAATACTATGAAATTAAAACACTCTGGTAAGATTACAGAAAACAAGTTGATGAAAAGAATGAAATTGAGAACTCAGAAACACCAGTTTATCTTGACTCAGTAATAATGGGAAAGTTTTTTCAGTAAAGGGTGTTGGGGCAATTAACTATAAAATACACAGCAAATTCACATGTGATAAAGGAGGCCATCTAATAACAAAACTATAAAATAAAATGTAAAAGAGTAATTTTAGAAAACATGGGAAGTGTCTTTATAAGACACAGAACTCAAAAACAATAAGAAAAAAAGCCAACAGAAATGGCTTTAGAATTTTAAATTTCTATTGAGGTAAAAGCATCATATTTAAAATATAATATATTCTTTGGGAGAAAAACTGGCAACTCATGTAAAGAAAGAGGATAAACAGCCATGATATGTAAAGAGCATCTAAAAATCAATAAGGAAGGTAAACAATCCAGTTGAAAAGCATGCAAAGAATATGAGGACGCAATTAAAATTATTAGCGGGATAGCTAAAGAGTTTTTAAATACTATTCAGCCTTTAAAAAGAAATAGATTTGTATAGAGTGGCATGGGAAGATTTACAATCCATCTTATTCAGTAAAACAAAGCAAGCAAATGGACAAATGAGGTTTAGAGTTTATGTTTATGCTATTTATATAAAATAGTTTGTGCTATTTGTTTAAAAATCCCATAATATATTAATAAATAGGTAGATAGGTAAATAACTGACCACTGGTTAAGCAGATAGGTAGAAAGATGGATAAATATGCTAAACAATGGGAAGTGAGTGAAATTGAAGGAGTGACGAATTGCTTACAACGAAAATGTTTATATATTACTTTTGGAACTAATTATGTAACTTAATATAAAATTAATGTGTTGTTGCCTTATTACCAATGTTTTATTTGAGCTAAAACATTTTCCTTTCAAACTACCTTCTTAACAGCATATCCCTCCAACTTTGGAATCTCTAACTCGGTCAACACTGCTCTGCGTGTCTGCAATTGGCATGATTTCTTATGCTACCCCCGTGTTCCTGGTTGCACTTGTGCCTCTTGGGGTCGCCTTTTATTTTATCCAGAAATACTTCCGAGTGGCCTCTAAGTAAGTAAAGCGCTGCTCTGTTCATCTTCAAAAGCCTGTATATTTGATTGACTGTGATTCGGATTTGTTATAATGTTTTGGTGGCTCAGATGGTAAAGAATCTGCCTGCAATGCAGAAGACCTGGGTTCTGTCCCTAGGTCAGGAAGACTTCTGGAGAAGGGCATGGCTACCCACTCCAGTATTGTTGCCTGGAGACTCCCACGGACAGAGGAGCCTGGCAGGCTACAGTCCATGGGGTCACAAAGAGTTGGGCATGGCTGAGAGACTAACACTTTCACTTTTCTCCAGATAAGGTATGGAATTTGGAAAAGAAACTTAATTTAACTTAATGAAACCTATCCTGATACTATGTTTCATTTAGCGAGATATTTTGCTTCCATGGCTTCCCTGATAGCTTAGTTGGTAAAGAATCTGCCTGCAATGCAGGAGACCCCAGTTCAATTCCTGGGTTGGGAAGATCCCTTGAAGAAGGGATATACTACTCACTTCAGTATTCTTGGGCTTCCCTTGTGGCTCAGCTGGTAAAGAATCCGCCTGCAATGCAGGAGAGCTGGGCTCAATCCCTGGGTTGGGAAGATCCCCTGGAGAAGGGAAAAGGCTACCCACTCCAGTATTCTAGCCTAGAGAGTTCCATGGACTGTATAGTCCATGGGGTCACAAAGAGTCAGACACAACTGAGCAACTGTCACTTTAATTTTGCTTCTGTAATTGGTTGTCTGAGCCTTTACATAGTACTAGACATATGTGAACAAGCTGATTGATCTGGTTGAGTTTTAAGTCCACAGACTATGCCCAATTTTTCATTCCATGATCCTTTCTCTGAACATGGCAGTGACAGAAAATTTTATGAAACCAAAGATAGTCCCAAAGGATAAGTAATTTAATATTATGTTCTGCAAGTGGGGAAATAAAAATATTTTCAAATGAGTAAAATGCACTCTGTAAAAGATTAGTAGAAGTAAAAAAAAGTTAAAGGGATAAATCAGAGTGATAACTATAAAAGTAGAGAATCTTGAATGTCTGGTAAGAGTACTGTAACATTAAGAGGTTGGAAATTTCCAGATTGGGTTATTTAACATGCCCATGAATATCCAGCCAAATAAAAGATAGCCGTGAATTTTAAATTCTTCTGCTAATATAAGATTTATCATTTGCTGAGATGTTGAATAATTAAGTGAAATATAATACTAGTTGTTTCGAAATTTCCAGTTTAACTTTGAAGTTCTGCCTTAATAGTATTGTAAATTTTATATCATTGCAGTAATCTCTTTATTTCAGCAAACACTTATTAGGCATTTAGTGTCTTGTAAATAACTGCACAAGCCATGTGGCAGAGGAAGAGATCAACATGGCAAGAAGCAGTTCTCAAGAAATTTACAGTTTCTTGGGAAGATAAAACATAAATAAGATAACCCTTATATGTGGATTAAGTGCTGGAATAGGAAGCCAGACATAGAGTTTATTCAGTAAAATGAAAAGATTTAATAGGACTTGAGTGCAGGGAGAATGAAAAAATTATATATATATATTAGTTAACAGGAAAAAGCAGGATTAAGATTTGGAATCTCTGGATTATACCTGCAAATTTTTTTTTCTTGCTACATTTCATTATTCATTCAATTTAGAGACAGGCTGATTTACCATTAATCTCTATAGTCTTGTCTTTTCCAGAATGTTACATGATTGGAATCATGTAGTATGTGGTCTTGTCAGATTAGCTACTTTCTCTTAGAAATAAGCACTTAAGATTCATCTGTGTCTTTTCATGGCTTCAAAGCACATTCATAAAATAGAATATTATAAAAATAATTTATCATTGAATAATATTCTATTTTCTGAATTGCCGTATTTTGTTTATCCATTTACCTATTGAAGGACATCTTAGTTGCTTCTAGTTTGGGGTTATAAATATTATGAATGTGTGTGTGCTTACATGCTCAGTTGTGTCTGAATACATGCTCAGTTGTGTCTGACTCTTTGCAAGCCCTTGGATTGTAGCCCTCCAGGCTTTCTGCCTATGAAATTTTCCAGGAAGGAATGCCGGAGTGGGTTGCCATTTCCACCTCGAGGTTATCTTCCCCACCCAGGGATCAAACCCACATCTCCAGAGTCTCCTGCATTGGCAGGTGGATTCTTTACCACTGAGCCACCAGGGAAGCCATTACTATTATGAGTAAAACTACTGTAAATATTTGTATGGAGATTTTTGTGTGGACATAGGTTTTAAAATTAGTTGGGTAAATGCATAGGAGCATGATTATTTGATAGTATGGTAAAACTGCTTAGTTTTATGAAAAACTGAAAAATTGTCTTCCAAAATAGTTGTTTATTTGTAATATTTCTGGAAAAAAAAAAAGTTGTTTCTCCCTTGGGGCTATGAATTAGGATCCTTCAAATGTTAGGAACATATGTTAAACCTAGAGTAATTTTTGATCTCTAGCCCCTTCTTTTGCTCATAGAAAATTCAGACCAGAAGGAAGAGACTAGCCATTACATTTGCTCTTTCATTTCTTCTGGTATTACTGTTGATGTTGCTTGCTGAAGGGGCAGAAAAGTTCAGTCACTTCCTTTCTGCTGGCTGTTTCCAAATCTCTTCTTGCCTTCTCACCAGTGATATTCAACAGTCAGGTTTTACTTCAGACTCATGCTCATGTGGGCCTGTTTTCATCCCTGGGCAATAGAAATTGCATACAGAGGCCAAGCAAATAACCCTAGTTCTTTACAGATTTTAATTGCTAAGTCTTTTCATTATAGTAGATTATTAAAATATGGAAGGGATGGTCATTTTTAAAGAATGAACTTTGATAATGGATTATAAACCATTTTTATTTGAAATTCTCTGGTCATTTGCAAATAGGACCACATGATATTAAATCTCACCCATAAAAAGAAACCTCTAGATGCTGAGGTTCTAAATAAAACACTCATATTGAAAATCTTGAGCAATTTAACACACTATTTTGTAAACACCAAAGGGAATTAAAGTGGGGGACTTATTGTTGTTCAGTCGCTCAGTCATGTCAGACTTTTTGCCACCCCATGGACTGCAGCACGCCAGTTCTTCCCTGTCCTTCACTGTCTCCCAGAGTTTGCTCAGATTCATGTCCATTGAGTCGATGATGCCATCTAACCATTTCATACTCTGCCACCCTACTCTCCTCCTGCCCTCAATCTTTCCTAGCATCAGACAGGAAATGCCATTGAATTTTGAGTATCTAACATCAAAGACCCATGTGTGGCTAGCTCTGTAAGTAAGCTTTCCTATTTACAGGAGAATAAAGTCAAGCTGTACCCTCACCTTTCTGGTTTCATAAAACACTGTCCTATAAAAAGAGGTTCCTCCTTCCTCATCTTTTCCCCTTCATGTCAGACCTCAATGTAGTGACCACCTGTTGCTTGTGTCAAATTTACAAATAGCCACTGAGTTTTCTGTTTAACAATCGCAGACTCTTTACATTCCTTCATATTCATCCTCCTCTTCACCCCTCTCCTTCCCTCCCCTCATTGAGTTTCTGAAGTGAGAAATTCATTTTAGAAACTCACAAAAGGACTTTGCCTTTGGTCATGGGAGAACCCAGGCAGTCCCCAAAGATCTAAGATTATTTAACAGTTGAAGATTATGTAACAATATAATCAGTTCGATTGACTGACAGGTGAATATCAGCACTGCTACTCTTGATTCCCTCCACCCCAAAAACCTAAGAAAGACAGAAAAAAGGCTGAAAAGAAAAATAAAAGCATGTTTTGAAACGTGTGATAGAACTGTTAGCCTTCTAGAAAGGCTAGCTTGTGTGATTTACAAACTTGTCTAGAGTGTGCATCTTTATAGAAAGGGTCTAATTCAGGCATTTGTCCACCAGCCATTCACTGAGCACTTTATTGACCTAAAAATATATATTGACACTTGGAGGACCAGTGAATGCCAGTTCTATTTAGGGAGGAACTCAATCTCATTGTAGCTGAAGCCAAACTCATTATCTGTCTCTTCTGGTGTCTTTATTCTCTGTCTCCCATCCTGGTAAATAGCACTGTCATCTTCCAAGTCTGCTAAGTAACAAACAAGCCATATTTGACTCCCCTCTCTTTTTAAATTTATTTTATTTTTAATTGAAGTATAATTTACAATGTTGTGTTTCAAGTGTACAGCAAAGTCGTGTCAGACTCTTTGTGACCCTATGGACTGAAGCCTACTGGGCTTCAATGTCCATGGGATTCTCCAGGCAAGAACTCTGGAGTGGGTTGCCATGCCCTCCTCCAAGGGATCTTCCTCACCCAGGGATAGAACCCATGTCTCTTATGTCTCCTGCATTGGCAGGCAGATTCTTTACTGCTAGCACCACCTGAGGGGAAACCCATGCATGTACATGTATATGCATACACTTTTTCAGATTCTTTTCCACTATAGGTTATTATGACACATTGAATATAGTTCCCTGTGCTATACAGTAGGTCCTTGCTGTTTACCAGTCTATATAGTAATGTATATATGCTAATCCCAGATTCCTAACTTCTCTCTTCCCAATCACCTTTGGTAGCCATAAGTTTGTCTTCTGTGTCTGTGTGGTTCTCTCTTATTCACTCTGCTACAATGAGTTGATTATAGCAGTTTAGAAGGCTACTTCTAATAAGCTATCTCACAATCTCCCCCTATATTAAATTGTGCCAGCATCACACCTAATTCAGAATTTTTAAAAAGTTCTGATAAACTGTCCTTACTCATTCTCTTCCATCCTTTACACTGTCTCCAAATTACGTTGCTTTAAGCAAGCTCTGGTGATTTTATTTCTAGTCCTCAGTGATTTTTCCCAGCCCATTCAGGATCTTCTACAGTCTAGCCCCTCCCCCCATTGCTTGTCCAGCCTTTTCCCATGACAACATCCCCAAAGGACTCTGGTCACCAGCCAGATTGAATTCGCCAGTTCTTTAGTCCTCTGTACTCGCTCTGGTTTGTTCCCTTAGCTGGAATGCACTTCTTGTCTGTTTGGTTGAAGCACACTGCTCATGCTTAAGGTTTGGCCTAAGTAACACCTGCTCAAAGAAAACATTTCCCATCTCCTACATTAATTGCTCCTTCCTATGTGTTCCCATAAAAGTTTACTTTAACTGTGATACAAAATTGGTGTTTTTGTACAACACATAACATTCAGCCTGGACCCATGTTTATTATGTAATATTTATTTTTCTCTTCCTCTTTAGATTATAAGCTGTTGGATTTTTTTGTTGAATGTTGGAGGAAAATATGTGGGTTGGCCAAAATTTTGTTCATATTTTTCCAAAAGATGTGATGGGAAAATCCAAATGAACCTTTTGGCCAACCCAGTAGTTACTCTGACAAAAAATAACCTTAATTTAGAATGAACAAAGCTCCCAGATCAGACAGTAAAGAATCTGCCTGCAGTGCAGGATACCCGGGTTCGATCCGTGGGTTGGAAAGATCCCCTGGAGAAGGGAATAGCAACCCACTCCAGTATTCTTGCCTGGAGAATTCCAGGGACAGAAGAACCTGGCAAGCTACAGTCCTTGGTGTCTCAGAGTTGGAAACGACTGAGTGACTAACACACACACACAGTATTCTTTGAGTTTGAATGAGTGTAAAGTTTATTTTTGTACTTGTCTCTGTCCTAGGGACCTCCAGGAACTTGATGACAGTACCCAGCTCCCTCTGCTTTGCCACTTCTCAGAAACTGCTGAAGGACTCACCACCATTCGGGCATTTAGGTAAGTAAACATATTATCATTTTGTTGATTAGACAGTTACATCATCAACAAATATTTGCCTACAAATAACTGATCATTGCTCCCATTTTCCAATGCCCACTGTGTGTGTGCCTATGTTCTAAACTAGTAGTAAGAAAAACATGACAAAAAACGATCACAGAGGGCTTCCCATGTGGCTCACTGGTAAAGAATCCGCCTGCCAGTGCAAGAGATTCGGGTTCAATCCCTGGGTCAGGAAGATCCCCTGGAGAAGGAAATGACAACCTGCTTCAGTATTGTTGCCTGGAAAATCCCATGGACAGAAGAGTCTGGTGGACTACAGTCTACGGAGTTGCAAGAAGAGTTGGACATGGCTTAGTGACTAGACAACAACAACAAATGATCACAGAGTTTAGTTATTTGAAATTTTAACAAGAATAAAGAAAGAATTCAGCATCATGTCGGGTAGATACTACCTGTGTGATTTAGACTAGGCTTTTGAATTCCCTAACCTCATCTGTGAAATAGGAAAAACCATTTTGCTTTTTAGGGTAATTGGACTAATTGATATAATGCATGTAAAACATTAGGGCTTCCCTGGTGGCTCAGCTGAAAAGAATGCATCTGCATTGCAGGGGAACCTGGTTCAATTCATGGGTCCAGAAGATCCCCTGGAGAAGGGATAGGCTACCCACTCCAGTATTCTTGGGCTTCCCTGGTGGCTTAGATGGTAAAGAATCCATCTGCAATGCAGGAGACCTGGCTTCAATCCCTGGATTGGGAACATCCCCTGGAGAAGGAAACAGCAACTTACTCCAGTATTCTTGCCTGGAGAATCCCATGGACATAGGAGCCTAGTGGGCTATAGTCCATGGGGTTGCAAAGAGTTGGATAGGACTGAGCAACTTTCACTTTTCATATAAAGCATTGGCTTCCCCTGTGGCTCAGTGATAAAAACTCTGCCTGCAGCGCAGAAGGCGGTGGTTCGACCCCTGGATTGAGAAGATCCCCTGGAGGAGGCAATGGCTACCCACTCCAGTGTCCTTTTTGGACAATCCCATGGACAGAGGAGCCTGGCAGGCTACAGTCTGTGGGGTCACAAAGAGTTGGATGCAACTGAGCACACACCTAAAGCATTAACCACAGTGATTAGCAAAGAAGTAACAGAGAAGCTGACATACATGCATTAGTAATAATAATAAAAGAAATATTATTACACCAAAGTTACTTCAGACTTTAAATAGTTTTCTTCAATGTTGGTAAACATTGAAGTAATATCCCAAGATTTTCATCAAAAGAGTTTGCTTAATACTCAAAAAATTACCTTAACTCTATTAAAGGAGATCAGTCCTGGGTGTTCTTTGGAAGGACTGATGCTAAAGCCGAAACTCCAGTACTCTGGCCACCTCATTCGAAGAGTCGACTCATTGGAAAAGACTCTGATGCTGGGAGGGATTGGGGGCAGGAGGAGAGGGGACGACAGAGGATGAGATGGCTGGATGGCATCACTGACTCGATGGACGTGAGTCTGAGTGAACTCCAGGAGTTGGTGATGGACAGGGAGGCCTGGCGTGCTGCAATTTATGGGGTCGCAAGGAGTAGGACACAACTGAGCGACTGAACTGAACTGAACTGATTTTCCCTATTCAGGTAAAATCAGAAAAGGAGTTGGCATCCTTGAATGTTATATTTAATCTAGAAAATCACTTCTTAAAGTGTTATATCTTTCTGCAGTGCTAAATGCAAACCTGTAGTGATTTCAATCAGAGATTTTTCTAACCTAAGAAATATTTAAATCACATAAATGTATATATATATATAATTGGGTCAAAAGTAGAATATAAAGATACAGATTTCATAGTGGAGCATTTATATTTTTCACAGTGATGCGTTTTCCCATCAGAGTGTTTAATACCTTTTATTAGAGATGGCAGAATCATTGATTGACTCTGAATGTAGGTATTAAGACATAAGAGACCCTGATTCTGGGAAAGATTGAGGGCAGGAGGAGAACAGGATGACAGAGAATGAGATAGTTGGATGGCATCACCAACTCAATGGACATGGATTTGGGTGGACTCTGGGAGTTGGTGATGAACAGGGAGGCCTGGCGTGCTGCAGTTCATGGGATCGCAAAGAGTCGGACACGACTGAGCAACTGAACTGAACTGAACTGATTAAGACATAATTTGTGTTCTAATAGTAGCCAGCAATGCCCAGTGGTAATCATAAGTACACCATGTTAAGAATTTCATTTTTTCACCAAAGTTCTTTTGAGTTAATTTATTTGAGTTTTGAACACATGGCAAGTGCTAGTCTTGCAATGGATATAGAAAGACTCCAAAGATATGGCCTTTTATTTCTACCCCAGATAAATACCACAGGGAAAATAGTTGGGATAACATGGCAGGTGGGGAAGAAGCAGTGACCTGATTCAGGCAAGCTGGCAGGTGGAACAGAAAACAGCCTCTGTCTTCTCCCTGAAGAACAAGTGAGGTCATTTACTGAGAATGATGAAGACTGGACCTTGTAAAACATCTTGAAGAAAATGAGCCTGGTCTCAAATGAAAGAGAAAGTTGACTGAAAGTCAAGATTTAGATTTTTCATTTAATCATCTATTCTTCACTAGACACATGAGCAGAACTTGGCTTGACTGTTCCTAATTTTACATCAGGAAAATTCTAGGGAGCTCTAAAAAGGACAAACTATTACATGTCACCTAAGACTTGAATGAGGCTTCCCAGGTGGCTCAGTGGTAAGGAATCCACCTGCCAATGCAGGAAATGCAGGTTTATCCCTGGATCAGGAAGATTCCCTGGAGAAGGAAATGGCAACCCACTCCAGGATTCTTGCCTAGAAAATCGCATGGACAGAGGAGGCCAGTGGACTACGATCCATGGGTTGCAAACGGGCAGACACGACTTAGCGACTGTTAAGAATCAAACACATGCTTTTCCATCTACTTCTTCCTGTCTTTCAGGCTAGTAAGAGTCCCCAGAGTCGTTAGCTCTCTGGAAAGTTTGTATTTACTGATTAGGCTGCTTTCCTCCCCTGCGTTCAGGGTTCATGGTGTACTCAGAGGCAGCATGAACTAACCTCAAGTAGTTTACCACCAGAGGATCACAGTTAAATTAGACTGAGATTTCAGTGACCTTTCCTACTTTTTTTTTGGTCTGACAGAATAAAGGTCTAAGAATGTTCAGAAGATGAGCTGGATGTGGATGAAAAGATACAGACTGAGTGTGTCAAAGTTTCCATTAGGAAAACAGAAGGGTTCTTGCCAAATAGAAACACACAGAAAGAATGTTCGCTGCATTTCCACCCCTCCCCTTTCACTGCTCCTTCAGACTGTTGCCAGCTCCATTTACAAACTCTTTAAGAGTGTATCTGCAACAATATCCCCAAACTAGAGGGAGAGGAAGAAGAGCCCCAGACAAAACACTTTGTCACAATGAAGTGTTGGACGTTCGTCTCAACTGGAGTCCACAGGCTTTGGTCCAAGTTTCCCCCTCCCCACGTCTCTCCATCATCACAGCCCTCTAGGAAGGGGGACCCTGTCTCCAGCTCCTGGACTTGTTTTCTCATTTCTGCTCCTTAGCTCATGTTGTTCCTGATACTTCCAATGCTTTTGTCCCTCCTTGTCCACCTGAAAAATTCTGTGAACCAGTGAAGTTGCTCAGTTGTGCCCGACTCTTTGCGATCCCATGGACTGTAGCCTACCAGCCTCATCCATCCATGGAGTTTTTCAGGCAAGAATGCTGGAGTGGGTTGCCATTTCCTTCCCCAGGGTATATTCCCAACCCAGGGGTCGAACCCAGGTCTTCCTCATTGCAGGCAGACGCTTTACCGTCTGAGTCACCAGATCAGATCAGTCGCTCAGTCGTGTCCGACTCTTTGCAAGCCCATGAATCGCAGCACACCAGGCCTCCCTGTCCATCACCAACTCCCAGAGTTCACTCAGACTCACTCCATTAAGTCAGTGATGCCATCCAGCCATCTCATCCTCTGTCGTCCCCTTCTCCTCCTGCCCCCAATCCCTCCCAGCATCAGGGTCTTTTCCAATGAATCAACTCTTCGCATGAGGTGGCCAAAGTACTGGAGTTTCAGCTTTAGCGTCATTCCTTCCAGAGAAATCCCAGGGCTGATCTCCTTCAGAATGGACTGGTTGGATCTCCTTGCAGTCCAAGGGACTCTAAAGAGTGTTCTCCAACACCACAGTTCAAAAGCATCAATTCTTTGGTGCTCAGCCTTCTTCACAGTCCAACTCTCACATCCATACGTGACCACAGGAAAAACCATAGCCTTGACTAGACGAACCTTTGTTGGCAAAGTAATGTCTCTGCTCTTGAATATGCTATCAGGGAAGCCCGAAAAAATTCAGCCCATTTCTTAAAACCTCATTCAGTCCATCCCAGAGATGGCTTTATCCATCCCTCCCCACCTTCCACCCTATTCCCTGCCATTCTTTTCTTCTAGCCAGTGCAAACTTTCATCTTCCTTGATACTCACGTAGCATTTTTCACATAGGGCCATGTGATTGGCTTCTGTGTTGAGCCCTCTTTACTTGTTCATACTACAACAACCCCATGCTTACCTCTTTCACTAGACAATGTGCTTCTCTGGGGCAGAGGTTGTGTCTTGTTCATACATATATGTTGTAATGTCTCACTTTGAGTTCATGCTTGCTAAATGTTCCTGAATGAGTGGGTGAAAATCCACCCGATAATGCAAATACAGAATTGGATATATCTGTTCACAGTTGAAATCCACTATCTCAGTAAATCCTATAACTCTGTGAGTCATCCTCTGTTAATTATTCACTCTGTCCCTGGTGGCTCAGCTAGGAAAGAATTGGCCTGCAATTCGGGAGACCTGGGTTCGATCCCTGGGTTGAGAAGGTCCCCTGGAGGAGGGCATGGCAACCCACTTCAGTATTCTTGCCTGGAGAATCCCCATGAACCGAGGAGCCTGGTGGGCTACAGTCCATGGAGTCCCAAAGAGTCGGACACGACTGAGTGACTAAGCTCATGCATCTGTATAAGGGTCATGATGAGGGTGGTCCTGTTTCTCTGTCTGCTTGGTCCCGCCCAGTGTATTGCTATTCAGTGCAGGTCCTCCTGTGCATGGCATTTGGGTCAAGTCTACATAACCCAAAATGAGGTAATTATTTGGCTCTGATTGTCAAACCCTTTGATTATCGTAGATCAGATGTTGCTGTCTGACTCAATTATCTGATTTTTCTGGTTTGGCATGTTGGAGTGATCGGATTGACTGGATAAATCTCAACTATGTGCTTTATATTGGCCTGTATGGATGGCTTCACGGGCCAAGTGAACACCCCACCCCGGACTTCTTCATTTTTGACATAGTGATAGTGTATTGTAAACTTTTGCAAATTGATTTGAAGATTTGGGGCGGTGGGGGCGGGGGGTACTTGGAACAGTCTTTTATCAGCTAGGAATCACCATCAGGCTGTCAGATGAAATTTGGTTATTCTCTGCAAACATAACACATAGACAGGAGGTCTCTGTAAGATAAGCCGAAGCCACAGAAAGTTGAATTTGGCACTTCCTCCAACCTTCCAATCAGTTATTTTGTTTATATGATCCAGCTTTCCATTGTTTCTGTTACCCAGGGAAAATAATTGAAAAACAAAAAGAGACTATTTTTGTGATGTAGAAAAGATTTATCAACATGGAACATGAGTTTCTATGAGAAGTAGCTCCCATGTTCAAATGGATGAAGTTTCTTTTTAAAAAAATATTTGTTTCTTTTTCTGCATCAGGTTTTAGTTGTAACAGTTGGGCTTAGTTACTCTGCAGCATGCAGAATCTTAGCTCACTGCCTAGAGATCGAACCAGCATCCCCTGCACTCCCAGGCAGATTCTTAACCACCAGACCACCAAGGAAATCCCGGGATGAGGTTTTTATTAGAAGTTTCCTTTATAACAAAGGTTACACAGAATTTGGTCTGATTATGTTGATTACCAAGAATGAACTTAATTTGACCCAGTATCAGTATCTAAACTGTGTGTGTCATGTTGTTGTTTAATTGCTAAGTCGTGTCCGACTCTTTGCAACCCCATGGACTGTAGCCCGCCAGGCTCCTCTGTCCATGGGATTTTCCAGGCAAGAGTACTGGATTGGCTTGCCATTGCCTTCTCCAATGCATGAAAGTGAAAATGAAAGTCAAGTCGCTCAGTTGTGTCCGACTCTTCGAGACCCCATGGACTGCAGCCTACCAGGCTCCTCCGCCCATGGGATTTTCCAGGCAAGAGTACTGGAGTGGGGTGCCATTGCCTTCTCCGGTATGTGTCCTAGATCCCCGTAAATACTACACGCCAAGAGTTTCTTTCATGCAATGACCATTCTTACAAATAATTTGTAACTTTGAGGTGTAAAATATCTTGCTTAACAAGGACATCTGCCATTCCCAAAGACCCTCATCCTCGACCTCTTGCCACCTCGTTGTCCTCCTTTGATTTCCAGAAACTGAGCGAAAAGAACATTTTTAAGGTATATACTTGCCTGTTACAGACCCATAGTTTCCTGCCTTTCGTGAGTCTCTTCTAGCTCCTGCTACCAACTCCGACCATGCCTTGTGGAAAAGTAAGATATATGCAGTAAAATCTAGGTCAAGTATGTTGCATTTCTGTACAACTTCTTCTGGGTTTTGTAGGGCCCTTGAGACATAGGCCGTGCCTTGTTTTCACGGTAACCATCCTTGTGTAGAAAGTTATGAAATGATCTTTAATAGGACTTTGTCATCGGAAACATTCCTTTCTGTAGCAGAGGTTGAGAAAGGAACTACTGCTCCATGCCATCTCTCAGGAAGGGTGCAGGAGAGCAGTAGCAGCTGGCCTTTATTTGCAAGTAGTCCGTTTAGTAGTCATTCCATCCCACCAGTTCGTCACTGTGTTGAGTAAATAATGTAGTAGGAAGTGTGACTGTTTTTTATTATTTCTCCTGTTGTGTGGCTAACATAATATTTTTGTTTTCTGCAGGCATGAGACCAGATTTAAGCAACGAATGCTGGAACTGACAGACACTAACAACATTGCCTACTTATTCCTCTCAGCTGCCAACAGATGGCTGGAGGTCAGAACGGTACGTTCATTTCATGATTTCGAAATGGAAACCACACAGAGAAGAGGTCTGATGCAAAGAGGGAGACAGTTGTAAAAACTAGGCTTCCACTGAGGTTCAGCACTCGCTCCACATTTTCTGGACTTTAGCTCAGGTTTGTTTATGGTACGGATGAAATTTGTCATGATGTTTTTAGGTAATGGCAAGACAGATAGCCCCAAAAGCAAAAATTCAGTTTGTGTTCATTAGTGGCCAGATGACATAAGTTAATGGAATAGCAAATATTTGTATAACTTCAGGTTTTTGGTTTTTTTGTTTTTTTTTTTTTCAAAATTTGACAAGTGAATAGATGTACTCACTTCTACTGAACTGGACCAGCCTGGAAGAGATGGCAGCTTTCTATTTTAAGCCAGTGGAGGGTCATGTTAGCCCAAATGTAAAAAACTGCAGTTATTCATCTGTTGCCTTCTTCTGTCCTGTATAAATAAGGAGAATGGGTATAAGCTTTGGCATTGTACATACTTGGTCCAGCAAGTTAACGAATTTATCTGGGTCCCAGTTTGCCATTTGTAAACTAGGAGTATGACCTCATGGGTGTGTTAGGTTTAAAAATAGTAATATAAGTCCTGTAGCTCACTTTTTGGCAGGTACACTCAACAAATGTCTTTTGAATAGATGGATGCATGGATGAATGAATAAATTAATGGAAATGGTACCTGCTTTGGTAAATGGTTAATAAGTCAACCACTCCTAATAAATGAAAGAGGAAATAGGTTAGACCCAAGTTCCAGAGGGAAGGAGATGTTGTTTGCAGACTGGGCTGTGTAATCTGCAGTATGAATAAGCAACTTTGGTAGAAATGATGACTTGATTGTCATCTTTTCTTAAAAAATAATTATTAGTTTATGAAAAGGAAAAGGAAGTTTATCTGCATTATTGTTAAGAACCTCACTTCCACTGATTAAGCATCCCAGTCATATGGAGGCTCTCTTTCAAAACTCAGTGGATCAGAGAGGGCATCTGGGAATGGGGATTTGATAAAGTGAAAGGAAGGAGCCCACATTAAAATCTGAGTTGTTGATGGATGGATAACATATTGATAGAGAATCTTGGGTCCCCCTGTAAGCTGTAGTTGTCATAATTGGTCACTAATAACAGAGACTCTCCAGCACTATATTGTTTTGTGTTGTGTTATTGTGTAGAAATTATCCAGCAACATAACACAATTATATTTCACAAATTTTAAATAGATAAGAAATTTCTTCCAGATCACTGTGGGGGTTGGGAGGGGCAGGGCAGAGATTTTCCAATTACCTGTAAGTAACAGAAAGGCAGGCGAAGTGTTTAGGATTTATAACAGAAACAAACTACTATTCCTAGATCTTACCCAGACCCTAAATCCTTGCTTTAAGCTTCTGTTTGTTTGCTCAAATCTGTTTTCTCCGAGGAAAAGAAATCATATCTGAATAACAAAGCTAGTGATGAGCTAGCTTAATCAGAGAATGTCCTAAAATCACAGGGGTGAAATGTCAGTAGTTTCCTTTGTGTTTGATTTTCCTGATGTTGACGATCAAGTGTGTTTCTTAGGGGCGCGTGTGTTTGCTCTGGACTTGAGGTGAGTCTGGGTTGGCTTCTGCTTCTTCTCGTTAGCACTTCCCACTGTCAGGCTGATGGACAAACGTTTAACAAGAATCTTCAAGCAAACCATATGTTCTGCTCTTGTAGCCAGAAGACAAGATATCAGAGCGTTCAGACTGCCAAGAAAGGGGAGGTCAGGAAAAATGAGAGAGAAACAGCAGCCAGATTCAGAGTGGGTTAGTTTAGCTTGCCTCATACCCTGCTACTTAACTCCCCCATTAAAGGCGGCTGGACCTACTTGAATATAAATGAATTCTAGTTCCACTTGTAGAAACCTAAAATATATATATATATATGTATGATATTTGAAAAAGGAAGGGTAGAATCTGTCATTCATTCTATTACCTTATAACACATCTGTTTTTGTGTCTTTTTTTTCTTTTCTGTGTATTATCATCTTTCCACAACTTGCTATTTGGTCTCATTACCAGATCTGTCCCTTAAAAACCAACACAAAAAAGTTATAGAGTCCTTTGCTCTATTTCTGATGAATAAATATAAAATTTGGTAAGAAACTTGCTGATTTATAGCAACATTCCAGGCATATCTGCTGATAGAATTCAAGGTCCAGAGTCTTTTGTGGATGATTTTGTCTCTTTCATCTCTCATATTTGTTTATCAATAAGTTTGCTGCTACTGCTGCTGCTAAGTCTCTTCAGTCGTGTCTGACTCTGTGCAATCCCATAGATGGCAGCCAACCAGGCTCCTGCGTCCATGGGATTCTCCAGACAAAAGTACTGGAGTGGGTTGCCATTTCCTTCTCTCAATAAGTTTATGTGGGCCTAAAGAACCTGTCTGCAATGCAGGAGACGTAAGAGACCCTGGTAGGATCCGTGGGTTGGGAAGATCCCCTGGAGGAGGGCATGGCAACCCACTCCAGTGTTTTTGCCTGGAGAATCCCATAGACAGAGGAGCCTGGTGGGATACCGTCCATGGGTTGCAAAGAGTTGGACATGACTGAGGCAACTTAGCACACACACACACACACACAAACACTCACACACACGCATACCCTTCTAGACAATCCCAGAAATCCAACTTGAAACCAGTCAGATTTATTCTCCTATTCTGTACACTCAAAGTACAGAGTTTTCATTAGAACCAGAATATTTAGAATATTAGAACATTAGAATGTTTATTTGAATATAAATGCTATAATCCAAGAACATATGTGCCACAATAGGAGTGTTGAATAAATAGAACAGATAACTCTAACTAGGAAATAACCTTTCTCCCAATTGTACACATGTAAATGACCTCATTACTACTGTGCATCACTGGAGACACAATTTCAGTTTGAAATAAATGGATCTTGTTTCAGAAATATGAGAAATATAAGTGTTCAGATATAGGACCTTGGAGACTGGGGTGTGAACTGCTCTCTGAACCCCACAGCTGGATATTTTCTGCCTCGTAAGTCATTTACAACAAGATAAGTAATGAAAACCTCTATCTGGCCCGCTGATGCTGCATTGATCTTATCTCCAGTATCAACACAGCTGCCTCCATTCCCTATTCTTTGATATGTTAACCAGCAAATTAACAAAAATATCTGCTAATCTCAAATAATCTGGGAGCTCCCATAGCAGAAGCACAGCCAATCGGTATCAGGACGGGAGGAACCTTGGGCAGAGCTCAGAAGAGGCCAGCAGGTCTCCTGATGCGGATCTGAGGAGCTCAACAACTCAGCATATTCAAAAGCAGAGACATCAGTTTGCTGACAAAAGTCCATCTAGTCAAAGCTATGGTTTTTCCAGTAGTCATGTATGGATGTGGAAGTTCCGGACCATAAGGAAGGCTGAGCACTAAAGAATTGTGGTACTTTTGAACTGTGCTGCTGGAGAAGATTCTTGACAGTCCCTTGGATAGCAAGAAGATCAAGCCAGTCAATCCTAAAGGAAATAACTCCTGAATATTTTTTGGAAGGACTGATGCTGAAGCTGAAGCTCCAATACTTTGGCCACCTAATGCAAAGAGTCAGCTCTTTGGAAAAGACCCTGATGCTAGGAAAGATTGAGGACAGGAGTAGAAGGGAGCCACAGAAGTTGAGATGGTTGGATGGCATCACTGACTCAATGGCCATGAGTTTGAGCAGCTTGCGAGATAGTGAGGAACAGGGAAGCCTGCCACAGAAGTGCCACAGTCCATGGGATCGCAAAGAGTGGGACACAACTGATGACTGAGGTCATTTTGCTAAATGACCTCCATGGAGAGAAAGAGGAGAAAGCTTATCATAGTTTCCCGTGACTGTTTTTCCTTTTTTCCTCATTCTCAATTTTAGTTTTCTGGAGCAATGCCACTGAATTCTGTGGACAGACGATCTCCAAGAGAAGTAAGGGATAAAAGGATAAAAATACCTTTTTTGAATTCGGAAAGATTCCTGAGCCCCATCCAAGTTTTATTATATATTTTTTTTCAATATATGGCTTTCATTTCTTTTTCTGGTCATGCTAAATAAGTGTTAAGGCAATTACAGAGGCTTCCCTGGTGGCTCAGTGGGTAAAGAATCTGCCTGCAATGCAGGAGACCTTGGTTCGATCCCTGGGTCAGGAAGATCCCCTGAAGGAGGGCATGACAACCCACTCCAGTATTCTTGAGACTCCCCATAGATAGAGGAGCCTGGTGGGCTACAGCCCATAGGGTCTGTAGGAATCAGACATGACTGAGTGACTAACACACATAAGACAATTACAAAGTATTCCCTTTTTCTGGCTGAAGAGTGTCAGCCATGGAAGATGTAGCCTGCCCACCGTGTTCATTTCATACTTATTCTGAATTGGGGAGGGGGGAATAAAGGTCACAGCACACAGGCCTCAGAAAAGGACAAGAACCTAAAAGAATAATTTGGCTGGTAGGAAAGTAGCCAGACTGTGGCCACCCAGGTTGCTTTGGCAGGGGAGGGGAGTGTTTCTCCTCTGGTGCCAAGTGAAGTGGACCACAGTCATGTGCAGGGTGTCACTGCAGCCTAACCTTTGAATGATGCTTACGTTCTTTTGTTCAGCACAGCATTTTCTGTTCATCCCTCTGCACTAAACAGTTCCAGTTCTTTGGCATTGGTGTTTCCATTTGCAAAAATTGTGTAACTCTATCTAAAGGGTGTCTTTCCAAGGCTTTGTCTTGCTGTGTGGTGAAAGGATAAAAGAGAAATCACATCAAGAAGCCAAAAAAGAAAAAAAGTTTTTAGAATCAACAGGCTAAAGTGAAACTAATCTTCAGGGTGAACTTGTATGAGAGTCTATTTTGTGAAACAGTACAGAGCTGTTTTGAGTGCTTACAACTCCATTATAGACAGGTGCGTGTTCATCTTGTCATGTGAAGACCCAGACACTCCGTGGAACCATAAACACCGACTTCTTGTTTTTAGACATGGATTTCTGAAGACTATGAAAAAAGGGAGAGATGGTATTCCTATTAACTACTTATAAGGTTGTTTTATGGAAAATTATTATTTTCACTATAATCCCACAAAGAGATAGAGGTCATTGAATCATTGGAAATCTGACCAGAGACCTCTCTTTTGACCTGGGGATCAAAGGCTTCCCTTCTGGAGGGGAGTGTTGAATTCCCAAACTCAATGGAAGTTTTAATTTATCACTAATACAAATGTCCTATGGTTGGGCCCTCTTTAAGAATGGAAAGTCACATGTGTAGTAGCTTCTGTTTCCTAAGCAGACTCTCTCTTTCCATTGTATCATTATGACCGAAAGTATTTTCTTCAGTGAATTGATTGGGTAGGACATAGAAAGCCTTAATGGGAGGACATGTGCTGCTGGCATGTGAGTGAATTCAGATGATCTGCTTGTCCTTTCTTAGTGCTTTTAAGCCATTTTGTTGTTCACATGTTTGCAGTGGAAAGGAAAGGAGGTGTGGAAAGGTACAGTCACTGTATAATTCATTAAACTAAAGTTTAATGGTAAAGGAAGTGGAAATGGGCAACTAACATAAACTCTTATATTACCCAGCAATTTCACATGCCTGTTACTATTACAGTACTATTGGAAGGGAAGCTATTGGAATTTAGTTATTTTGCTATGAGATTTCTTGATAAACATGCACAAAGGGGCTTCCTCTCTTATTCAGATGAGGTAAAATTCTGATCAAATGCCTCTAAAAAATCTCCAGTTTCTTAGAAAAAAAAAACATTATTGAGCAGGGGGTGGTAATCCAGGAATGAACTGGAAAGTATCTCATTGATATAACTAAAAGACAACACAAATAGCACTTTAAAAAAAAAGAAAATGATAAAAAATATTTTTATGAAAAATGAAATAACTTTGTTTTAGATACTAAACTGCAGACCTGTGCCTGTGCACTAAGTTGCTTCAGTCGTGTCCGACTCTTCATGACCCTGTGGACCGTAGCCCACCAGACTCCCTCTGTTCAAGGGATTCTCCAGGCAAGAATACTGGAGTGCGTTGCCATGCCCTCCTCTCAGGGGATCTTCCTGACCTACGAACTGAACCTGAGTCTCTAATGTCTCCTGCATTGGCAGGCAGGTTCTTTACCACTACTGCCACAAACGGCAGACATACTGGTTTTTAAATTCTTACTTCTATTTGAATTTACTAGATTGTGGAATTTGGCAATGGATTCATTCCCTGAAAAATCTGCTCTATTATGTACTTCAAAAAGCTATGCCTTGGGCACTTACCTGGCAGTCCAGTGGTTTAACACTCCACCTTAACATTTCAGGGAGTGCTGATTCCTTAAATAGGTTGAATGTAGGGGTGAATTGGGGGGTTGAGGAGGAAGAGTAGCTTAAGTGGTTTGCCCACCCCTTTGATGGTGCTGTGTGCAGGGATCATACACAGTACCATGCTTCTGTTCCTGGCACCTTAGAAATGGCAGTTGATTTGCAGCCTTTTTGTATCTTATTGTAAGTCATGACCCCAGTGGCGCGTGTGTGCCGTTATTTTTAGTCCCTTTCAGTTTCTTTGTACTCTCTTGCTGAAGGATTCGTTTGTTCAGGTTCAGGCACTGCAGTAAAGGGTCCCAGGTCCCAGTTTATCTGACCGAAGACAGGAAGACCAGCATGATTGGAGCACGGTGAAGGAGTAGAAACGGAATCTCAGATAAGGGCAGAGGAGGCAAGGTCTAGAACCCAGACTTTGCATCATCTGCGGCTTTGTAATTCATCAGAGTCTGAATTTATTGCAAGTGCAATAAGAAGGCATTGATATTCTAAACAGGGAAGTTATATATACCTTTAAAAGACCATTGAATGAATGGAAAGATGGATGAATGCATGAGGCCCTTCTGAGGTCATCTGGGAGGAAGTGGAGAATAGAAACTAATAAAAACATATATTGTTTCAAGCCCTTGAAGCAGGGGTCCCCAAACTTTCTGACACCAGGGACCAGTTTCATGGAAAGCAATTTTTCCATGAACCAGGGAACGGGGGGGGGGGGTGGTTTAGGGATGATTCAAGCGCATTACATTTACTCTGCACTCTATTTCTATTATTATTACATCAGGTCTACCTCATATTATCAGCCTTAAAATACTAGAAATTGGGGCCCCCTGTCTTAAACTGTATGTTGCCCACAGTAATTTCTCAGACACAGACTGGAATATTTCTTTGTATCATGCTGGGAGCATCTTGCTGGAAGTATCTCCTAGTGCTAACTTACTTTCTGAGACTTATCACATAAACTCTTTATGAGTCTCTTTAGAAAAGCTAATATTGGGAATAACAAATTTATAGCATAATGTTAAAAGTATTAACTTGAACGAGAGAGTGGGAAGGAAAAATTCATATTGTCGTAAATATTTTAGAAGTATTTAGGGGAACACATTGGTATTTATAATATATAAAAAAGCAGCCCAGGCTGGTTAGATTCTACATTCATATAGTTGTTGCTTCAAATAAAGGGGGGTCTGATTGGTGACAAGCTGTTAATAAATGAATACACTGGATACAACGGAAGGAGCTATCAAAGGAATATTTACTAACTTTATGGAATTTGCTGCCTCGAGGGATTAAATCTCATGATTTCTTTCTTTATTCTTTGTAAAGACCATGGGAATCATGACAGAATTAAATTTTAGTGCCTGTTTTAACCTTTGATGTTTTATGATGCACATAAGCTCTTAAGCTTGCTTCAAACATTTGAAAATCATCCAGAAGGGAAAAGGACATCCTGTTACATGGAAGTGGGAAAATCTAACTGATTTTTTTTATTATTCCTTTCAAAATCCCTGTAAATTAGGTACTATTTCTATTTTCCAAAGAAGAAACTGAGTTTCAAAGAAGAAACTGACTCATCTAAATGTATTAGCTGGTAATTGACAAAGGCATCATTTGAACCCAGACCTGTGATTCCAAGGCTGGGATCATTGATTGCTCCCCAACAAGTTGATCTTTGGTGCTAATTTAAAAATTGCAGAGGGACTTCCCTGGCTGTCCAGTGGTTAAAACCTCACCTTCTAGTGCAGGAGATGTGGGTTCGATCCCTGTTCAGGGAACTAAGATCCCACGTGACTCATAGTTAAAAAACCAAAACATAAAAGGCAAGTGATATTGTAAAAAGTTTAATAAAGACTTTTTAAATGGTCCACATCAAAAAAGAAATCTTAAAAGAAAATAGATGCTGGGATGCACACATGTGAGCTGATTTGAGAAACCATTCTTGATTTCAGCATGTTAACCACTCTATTACGGTCATTAAAGTCTTCTTACCTAATTACTAGTTTTTTTTTTAAGGTATCAGAGGTGTATCTTGCTAAAGATCATCACCAGTAAGATGAGACTTGAAATAATTCTAGAAAGTGTTCATGCCTGAAATTTGACCTGCTTCTGGCATATGTGACACATCAGCCTGACAAATTTTAATGATTCTATTGACTATGGACAATTCCATTAACATTTTGTTAACATTTATATTATCTTTAAGAAATAAATAAAAAGTAAACACATAAAATTTATATAATGTTTTATAATTTAAAAATCCTGCTGCATGTTTTATGCCTGGCATTTTTTATTTGATGTAAAATGATGACCATTTTTCATTATTAAAATGTTTAAAACATTATTTTTAATCACAGCAAAATATACAATACCATCACATGTCTGTATGATGATTTATTTATTCATTCTATGCTTCCCTGGTATAGGTATTCTAGGGCTTCCCTGGTAGCTCATCTGGTAAAGAATCTGCCTGCAATTCAGGAGACCTGGGTCTGATCCCTGGGTTGGGAAGATCCCCTGGAGAAGGGAAAGTCTACCTACTCCAGTATTCTGGCCTAAGGAATTCCATGGGCTGTATAGTACATGGGATCTAAAAGAGTCGGACACAACTGAGCAACTTTCACATAGTAGGAAAATTTCCTTTTTTTTTCCAATTTTTTCCAATAATAACAGCGCTGAAATAAATCTCCTGATATTCAAATCTAAAAAAAAAAAGAAATTTCTTTTTCAAAGGATAAGATATAACAATGCCTAAGAATGTTGGGAAATGGAGGAGGAAGAAGGTGTAGAAAGTAGACAGGTGCCCCCCATCTCTCCTTTGAGTTTAAAGGTTTACCTTAATTAATTTTTAAATTTTCTGGAAAAAGTTTATCACTGAGTCATAATTAATTCAGATATTTTAAGACATGTTCATATTTCTAATTAAGAGAGAAAAATTACACTTACTCCTATTTCTATGCAATCTTTAGATTTAATGTCCCAGACTCTGAGTCCATATTGACAAAAAGTTCAGATATTGATACAAATCCTAACAAGCTAACTAGATACAAATTTCTGCAAAGGCCTTGAATTAGCATATAAGAGAGCTAATCCCAACCCTGGTATAAGTGCACATGAAATTCAAGGTAGAAAGTTAAGTTAAAAATAATGCTTGTCTGGTAAAATGCAGTAGAAAAGAAAAAAAGAAAGAAAGAAAGAAAATATTTCATCTGATCCTGGTCATGCCAAAAATTGCAGCTTGATTTCTGACCAGGTAGTTACCATCTCTGAAAGAATTATCTGCTTTCAGATATAATCAGAGCCTTGCATCACTTCCCGTGCAGCCCTAAGACTGTGAGTTATTATTCTTCCCTACCTTCTGTAACCTTGTTCTGAAACCTCACAGGACACACCATGAGTAATGTCTATTCTGTTAGTGATCACCCGGGTTGATCGGGATCCTTGGTTTTAAGAACTTAGGGAAAATCTTTTAACATTTTTTCTCACTCTTTTTTAGGATTATCTGGGTGCTTGCATTGTCCTCACTGCATCTATTGCATCCATTAGTGGGTCTTCCAATTCCGGATTGGTGGGCTTAGGTCTTCTGTATGCACTTACGGTAAGTATGGATGAAAACCTCTCTCTCTTTGTACCGCACTTGAGGTACTTTCCGTAGTTATCATCAACTCTTATTCGTGGATGTTAGAGGACTAGTTAGAAATTCATAACAAGATGATAGCCTGCAGATAATAGTAGATTTGGGCCTAAACCCGGCATTTTAGGATGGCATGGATTCATTTCTGACATTTTGAACCAATTTTTAGAAACTCCTCAAGCACTGTGGTCAGAGTTCTCCCAAGGTTGTTTGGGATTCTTGTCCTGAGTTGCTCACCACCCATTTAAGAACACTAACTCCCCTGTGAGCTTCCCTGATAGCTCAGTTGGTAAAGAATCTGCCTGCAATTTAGGAGACTCTGGTTCAATTCCTGGGTCAGGGAGATCTGCTGGAGAAGGCATAGGCTACCCACTCCAGTATTCTTGGGCTTCCCTTGTGGCTCAGCTGGTAAAGAATCCGCCTGCAATGCAGGAGACCTGGGTTTGATCTCTGGGTTGGGAAGAGCCCCTGAAGAAGGGAAAGGCTACCCACTCCAGTGTTCTGGCCTGGAGAACTTTATGGATTGTATAGTCCATGTGGTCACAAAGAGTCGGACACAACTGAGTGACTTTCACTTCACTTTCACTTCAACTCCCATGTGAATATAAATGAGGTAAGTGGAAGCACACAACTATCCACTGGGCAAGGAAGTCAGGACAGTCCACAAATCAATGACATTAGAGGACCATTGAAGAAGAGCCAATGCCTCCTTTGCCAGCATTAGCCCATGACATCCTCTCTGATCTCTGATAACCTGTAGTGTTTATGAACTGTACCCACGTGAACAGTCCAAGTCATCCTATCCCCTGATATCCAGTGTTCACAAAAACTGTTACTTTATTTGCTATGTGCTCATTGTTTTTGTCACCTGACACAGATAACCAATTATTTGAATTGGGTCGTGAGGAACTTGGCTGATGTGGAGGTCCAGATGGGCGCAGTGAAGAAAGTGAACAGTTTCCTGACTATGGAGTCTGAGAACTATGAAGGAACCATGGGTATTGTTCTGAATATTATGGTGTTTCACCTAAATAGTTATTTAAGAATATTAGTTGTGTGTCAGGCACATTGTCATTTTTGCTTTTGTTTTCCATTTCAATAGCCAGAGAATCCTCTCTCATCTTGACTTTGCCTGATAAGCTACAACTGCATCTGAAAAGATGTGATTATTTAGGCCTGAAAAAATCTTAGATACAACCAGAGTCCAAATAGATTTACCTAGTAATATTTAGAGAGAATTATAAAGAAACTTGCTTCCCAGGTGGCATAGTGGTAAGGAATCCGCCTGCCAATGCAGAAGCCTCTGGAGGCTTGGGTTCAATCCCTGGGTCGGGAAGATCCCCTTGAGGAGGAAGTGGCAACACTCCAGTATTCTTGCCTGGAAAATCCCATGGACAGAGGAGCCTGACGGGCTGCAGTCCATGGGGTCACAGTCAGTCACGACTGAGCACACATGCAATGGCATAAAGATACTTGGATTTTATTATACTAATTACCAACCTCAACTATGAACTATTGTATTCTTTTTCTCAAGAGCTTATTAATTTAGATGCCAAGGAGCTTAGATCTTAAAATAACCAAGATTCTTAGCCTTGCTAGAATAAAACTGGCAGGAAATTCAATACTGAGGACAGAATAATCTTCCTTAACTGCAAATCTCATGCCTAATATGCATTCTGTTGCCTAAATCCTTCATTACCTCTTCAGCTCTTCAAGGACATGCAACCATTCATTAGTCAATCTTTCCTCACCTGTCTAATCTCATCTTTCATTATCCACCTACATACCTTTCACTCTGGCCATACCAACATGCTATGCTTTCTTTTTATCTTTGTTCTTCTCTCTCTCTCTCTCTCTCTCTCTCTCTCTCTATATATATATATATATATGAAATAAATTTCCCCACCTCTTATCCTTTAAGATCCATCTCAGGCACCACCTCCTCTTGAAACCCTGCTGGAACTCCTGGGCTGCCACCATCTCTGCTCCCAGAACACCTTGGGTCAGCCTCCATCATGTGATTCTGCGTGCAGTCCTATAGGGGCTGACTTACTTGCATGCGGTCCCCTGGGACACACTGAGCACCTCGAGGCATGTCTTCCCTCTCAGCTCCCTGCATAACACCTCTCACATCTGAATCACTCAAATGTTTGAGGACCAGCTGACTGAACAAATGAATTCATTGACAGATGAACCACCAGGAATAGAATTGAGCAATAGAGTGCTGAGAGACGTGATGCCCGTTAATGCTCCAAAACAAACACACAAAAACTATTTTTAAAGTTCTTAATCAAGAGACTTTTACTCTGAATGTAATGTTAATTAAAAGAAAAAAACCCATATGGGAATTCCCTAGTGGGCCAGTGGTTCCATGGCCAGTGAAACCACTGGCCATGGAGCATAGGGCTCCATGCTCTCACTGCCAAGGGCCAGGGTTCAGTCCCTGTTTGGGGAACGAAGATATTTCAAGCCACCAGATGCAGCCAAAATCCAAATAAATAAATATAATCTTTTAATTAAAGAAATTTTAAACCCAGAAGTAGGTTTAGTATGACCGTAAATTTAGGAAACAATGATTATGTGTGTATGTACAAATGTATATAAGTATGTGTGCTTTTCTTTCTGCCTCTTTCTGTGTCTCTCTGTCTCTCTTCCTGTACTCCATCTCCACCCTCCAGATCCTTCTCAAGTTCCAGAACATTGGCCTCAGGAAGGGGAGATCAAGATTCATGATCTGTGTGTCAGATATGAAAATAACCTAAAGCCTGTTCTTAAGCATGTCAAGGCTTACATCAAACCTGGGCAGAAGGTATGGAGTTCACTGTCATTTGATGTAATTCATACAGAACCTCAGATGGAACCACCCCATTGCCACTTGAGCTCCTTAGACATGTCAGCCAAGGATCTTCTCACTGGGCTCCCATTATATTCCTTACACTTTATAGGTCAAATTATGTGCATAAAAGAGAAAAGGGAGAGAGTGGATCCAGATAAAGTATACGTTCTCTAAACTGTATTGCCATTCATTCATCTCCCATGAAGATCAGAAAAGTGAACAACGGGCATGTTTTTCAAAATTTCTAGCTTTTGGCTCATGACCATTCCAGATGTCCCCTTGAGAACCTTTGTGTTTGTACTAGCTCTGGCCTCACAATGATTTATTTTAGTTATTGTAAAAAGAGCAAGTGTGCAGAAAAATGGACTCATTTTACTTCTTGTTATATAATAAAATCATCACTTCTGAGACAAAGTGGAGTACTTGTTTATTAGGTCAATGATACACTAAATGGAAAAATGAAGCCACAGAGGTAAAACGCACAACCGCATAGAAATAAAAAACAGTTGATGAAGACTTGATGAAGATCCTGTGTTATCTCAATAATGATAACTCAGAAAGGAGACCTGAGAGGAGAACGACAATTTTAATGTAACTGTTTAAATAGAGTTGCAGTTTTATCATGGTGTCTTATCTAAGTTAAAAATGCTATGCCTACTTTTTTCTTTTGTCTGAGTCCTCTTTTCTCTGAGTGACAGTTGCTTTCTTAGGTGGGCATATGTGGTCGCACTGGCAGTGGAAAGTCATCATTATCTCTGGCTTTCTTCAGAATGGTGGATATATTTGATGGTGAGTTACTAACTAAACTTTTTCATTAGCCATGTGATACTCTTCCTTTAAAAAAAAAAAAAGCAATGTCTACTTAGTTCAGTTCAGTTCAGTCACTCAGTTGTGTCCAACTCTGTGACCCCATGAATTGCAGCATGCCAGGCCTCCCTGTCCATCACCAACTCCTGGAGTTTACTCAAACTCATGTCCATCAAGTCGGTGATGCCATCCAGCCATCTCATCCTCTGTCATCCCCTTCTCCTCCTGCCCCCAATCCCTCCCAGCATCAGGATCTTTTCCAGTGAGTCAACTCTTCACATGAGGTGGCCAAAGTATTGGATTTTCAGCTTTAGTATCAGTCCTTCCAAAGAACACCCAGTACTGATCTCCTTTAGAATGGACTGGTTGGATCTCCTTGCAGTCCAAGGGACTCTCAAGAGAATTCTCCAACACCACAGTTCAAAAGCATCAATTTTTCGGCACTCAGCTTTCTTCACAGTCCAACTCTCACATCCATACATGACCACAGGAAAAACCATAGCCTTGACTAGACGGACCTTTGTTGGCAAAGTAATGTCTCTCCTTTTAAATATGCTATCTACTTACCTAGTCCTGCAATAATAAAATATATTTAGAATGACTTCAGTATTCTTGCCTGGAAAATCCCATGGACAGAGGAGCCTGGTGGGCTACAATCCATGGGGTTGCAAAGAGTCTGTCATGACTGAGCACGCATTACTACTACTACAACTACTATTGTGTCCTACATACCATGGTTTGAGGCAGGTATTCCAGATAAATGGGCTTCTTGGGTGGCTCAGTGGTAAAGAATCTTCCTGCCAATGCAAGGAGATGCAGGAGACATGGGTTTGATCCCTGATCCCCTGGAGGTGGAAATGGCAACCCACTCCAGCATTGTTTGCCTGGAGAATCCCATGGACAGAGGAGTTTGGCAGGCTATAGTCTAAGGGGTCACGAAGAGTTAGACACAACTGAGCATGTATGTATCCCAGACAAACAGTTTAGGAGTAAAGAAAAAAAGGAACTGGAGAAATAAAATTATTAGCCCTAAACTCAGCTCTAGAAATTATTGTTAAAGAATTTTATTAAATTAGTAAAATGAAAACAAAGCCACTCATTATGAAGAGCAGCAGATGGAAGTGGCATTTCAAGAAGGAAGAGAGAAAAAGACTGTCTAATTTCCTACAAACTAAAAGCACATTTCTTTCCATTAAAGGAAAAAAGGAGATAAATAAGCTACATTTTAATTTTAGTGTATGACTCTTATTATCATCTGCTTAATAACGTGGTTTAATGATGTTGGATGTTTTGGGAAGAGGTGACTGTTGCTAATAAAGTGCCAAGGACACGCTGACAATATACAAAAATATTTATTCATCTGCAAAATTATTAATAGTATCATACATGGAAGTAATCTAATATTTGTTTTAGAAAAAATATGTCACATTATTTAGTCTATTTAGTGACCTATAAATAGGCCAGCACATACGCCATCTTGAATGAAAGGGGAGCCATCAGCTCGAGAATTGCTTAAATATTATTATCTCTCATCATTGTGATAATAGTGATAGTACTTTACATTTTTATTATACTTGACAGGTTACATTATTTAATCTACACAACAACTCAGTGAAATAAAGAGGTCAGTTTATGAACAACAAAGTTGAACTGTGGTCACTGAAGGGTTTGGGACTTAGATTTAGCAAAGAGATAGCTATCCACCTCTAGATGAGCAGCTTGCTCTTGCCATGACTGGTAATAATACACAGATCCTTTAAGGATTTTCTGTGGGATTTGCATTATAATCCAATTACAGGATCCAAGACAGTTGATTGAAACTTTTCATTAAAAAACTGTCACTATGATGGAACATATTAGATTAACCATAGTCTCATGAGTTCAGAAACATCATTTCAGCTCCCATGAGGACTATGATGACTGATTATCTTTTTAATACCATTAAGCGATTGAGGTTTTAATAGATAATATATTATACCCAGAAGAAAGTTTAAGCTAATCACCTTACCTGCTCTTGAATCTAAATCCAGCAAAGGGCCTCTAACTGCCATCCTTCGCTTAGCATGCTTGTCTCATAGAGCAATATTATCTTTGCACAAAACAAGACCATAAACTAAAGCTATCAAGGTAAGGAAGAGTCATCAAGATTGCACAAGTTCATGTACAGTGAAATTTATTAAGAGTTGATACCTATGTCATAGAATTTTCTTTCTTACTTGTACTGTACTGTACTCCTCAATCAATAAATGAGCAAAGAGATTTCTCTGATGGTGGTCTAGTGGTTAGAAATAGACGCCCTCACCATTGTGGCCCAGGTTTGTTTCCTGGTCAGAGAAGCCTTTCTTCTTGGGGCTTCCCTGGTGGCTCAGATGGTAAAAAATCTGCCTGCAATGCAGGAGACCTGGGTTCGATCCCTGGATCAGGAAGACCCCCTGGAGAAGGGAATAGCAATGCATTCCAGTATTCTTGCCTGGAGAATTCCATGGACAGAGGAGGCTGGCAGTCTACAGTTGCAAAGAGTTGCAAAGAGTGGGACATGACTGAGCGACTAACATGGACAGTCCAGTGGTTAAGCATCTGAACTTCCATTACAGAGGGCACAGTTCCCGTCCCTGGCCAGAGAACTGAGAGCCAGAATGTCACTTGGTGTGGCCAAAAAATAAATGAAAACAAATATTAAAAACAAATAAATATAACACAATATTGTTAATCAGCTATACCCCACTACAAAGTAAAACGATTTTTGAAATATATAAGTAAATAAATAAACGAGTGAATAAGACAGACAAAATTGCCCATCTTCAATAACCTGATATTCTAGTTTGGGGAGAGTGCTGTGCTTAGTCACTCAGTTGTGTCCGACTCTTTGTGACGCCATGAACTGTAGCTCTAGACTCCTCTGTCCATGGGGATACTCTAGGCAAGAATACTGGAGTGGCTTGCCATGCCCTCCTCCAGAGGATCTTCCCAACCCAGGGATCGAACCCAGGTCTCCCGCATTACAGGCGAATTCTTTACTGTCTGAGCCACACAATTAAAAAGATCTATGGTGGTGGTTTAGTCGCTAAGTCATGTCTGACTCTTTGCAACCCCATTGTAGCCTGCCAGGCTCCTCTGTCCATGGGATTTTCCAGTCAAGAATACTGGAGTGGGTTGCCATTTCCTTCTCCAGGCGATCTTCCCCACCCAGAGACTGAACCTAGGTCTCCTGCATTGCAGGCAGATTCTTTACCAACTGAGCTACCAGGGAAGCCCCCAAAAGATCAATAAATGTGTATAATAGAATGTCCTATGAAGGAAAATAGAGCTGAGAACAGTATAAAGGAATACTGTAAAGAAGACCACTGAGGGAAAAGAGTACCTTTGGTTTGTATGAACCACATAAACAGTAAAAAGTGGAAATCCCTTTAGGAGAAAATATAATACATAAGAAAGAAAATATCGCCAAAATACCTATTTTTCTTAGAGGCATATCATGATCATACTTATATGGAAAGCATCATCTTCTGAATTTCAATCCTGAACTAGGAAAGCACTTCCAATTGGTAAACCAATATTATTTTACTTGTGGTTTTATGACAGGCTTGCCATTTTTGTTTTTCTTTAACAGGAAAGATTGTCATTGATGGGATAGACATTTCCAAATTGCCACTGCACACACTACGTTCTAGGCTTTCAATCATTCTGCAGGATCCCATACTCTTCAGCGGTTCTATCCGGTAGGTAATGTATTCAACAGAAACTCATGTGCCTCAGTATTTACCCTTTGGCTCATAGGAGGGTTTTTCTCAGAGTTGCTTTTCAGGTAGGTGTGAAAGGTCGTCACCAGGATGATGAGGTCAAATGTTCTGTCCCACAGTTTGGATTGAGGCACTTAGAATGGCTGGATTAACCTAAAGAAGCCCATCCTTTGTTGTTGTTGCTCAGTCGTTCAGTCATGTCTAACTCTTTGTGACCTCATGGACTGCAGCATGCTAGGCTTCCCTGTCCTTCACCATCTCCTGGAGTTTGCTCAAACTCATACCCATCTTTTATGTCCTCCCCCCAAAGTTCATCTCTTCTGTTCAACTCCACAAACACCACCCTTCCCTCTGTTCTTGGCAGACATTTCTGAGGTGTCCACCCTACAGATGCCCTGCCTGCCTCTTGTGTGTCTAATTTGAGCTCAACAGATACTAAGTTTGGTAAATACCTTGATTCTCTTCCACCCCTCACAATTTTTCTTTCCACCAAAATTGCTCTGAAGAAGCTGCCACATTCTTCTCCATGCCTGGTTTGCAGTTTCTCATGAAAGAAAAGAGAGAAAGAGAATGGAGGTATCTACTCTTTGCTGAGTCCTCACAGCACTGCTCTAGTGTTTATATTATTTGTCCCCATTTTTCAGATGAGGGTTTTGAATCTCAGAGAAGCTGTGGCTTAGCCACGTTCATACATTTAGTTGGGGGTAGAACTGCCATCCCGAATAAAGTTTGTCTGACTCTAGAGTCCACTGTTACTGTCCATCAGGTCATATCTATCATTCCATCCAGTCTCTTTTCTCTCTTGCTCCTCTACTCCATCTACTTCATTGCAAAGTATTTATCACCTTTTCCTAAATATTCCTTGTCTCAAAGAGAAAACGTATGTAAGATTGTTCAGTATTTAATCATAAAATTGTTATTTAGTTGCTAAATTCTGTCCGACTCTTTGTGACCCCATGGACAGTAGCGCTCCAGGCTCCTTTGTCCTCCACTATCTCCCAGAGTTTTCTCAAATTCTAGTCCATTGAGTCGGTGATGCCATCCAACTATTTCATCCTCTGCCTCTCTCTTCTTTTGCCTGCAATCTTTCCAGCCTCAGGGTATTTTCCGCTGAGTCAGCTCTTCACATCAGGTGACCAAAGTATTGAAGCTTCAGCTTCAGTCCTTCCAATGAATATTCAGGGTTGATTTCTTTTAGGATTGACTGGTTTGAGCTCCTTGCAATCCAAGGGACTCTCAAGTGCCTTCTCTAGCACCACAATTCGAAAGCATCAGTCCTTCAGCACTCAGCTTTCTTTATGGTCCAACTTTCACGTCTATACATGACTACTGGAAAAAACTATACATTTGACTTTGTTGGCAAAGTGATGTCTCTGCTTTTTAATATGCTGTCTAGGTTTGTCATAGCTTTCCTTCCAAAAAGCAAATGTCTTTTAATTTCATGGCTGCAGTCACCATCTGCAGTAATTTTTGGAGCCCAAGAAAATAAAATCTGCCACTGTTTACACTTTTTCCCCATCTATTTGACACAAAGTGATGGGATTAGATGTTCTGATCTTAGTTTTTTGAATGTTGAGATTTAAGCAAGCTTTTTCACTCTCCTTTTTAACCCTGATTATGATGCTCTTTAGTTCCTTTTCATTTTCTGCCATAAGGGTGTTATCATCTGCATATCTGACATTGTTAACATTTCTCCCAATAGTCTTGATTCCAGCTTGTGATTCATCCAGCCCATCATTTTGCATGATGTACTCTGCATGTCAGTTAAATAAGTAGAGTGACAATATACAGTCTTGATGTACTCCTTTCTCAGTTTTGCATAAGTCCGTTGTTCCGTGTCTCGTTATACCTGTTGCTTCTTGACTTGCATACAGGCTTCTCAGGAGGCAGGTAAAGTGGTCTGGTATTCCTATCTTTTTAAGAATTTTTCACAGTTTATTGTGACATAGTCAATGAAGCAGATGTTTTCCTTGAATTCCCTTGCTTTCTCTATAATCCAGCGGATGTTGACAATTTGATCTGTGGTTCCTCTGCCTTTTCTAAATCCAGCTCGTACATCTGGAATTTCTCAGTTCATGTCCTGTCAAAGCCTAGCTTGAAGGATTTTGAGCATTACCTTGCTGGCATGTGAAATGAGCACAACTGTACAGAACATTCTTTTGCATTGTCTTTCTTTGGGATTGGAATGAAAACTGACCTTTTTCCAGTCCTGTGGTCATTGCTGAGTTTTCCAAATTTGCTGGCATATTGAGTGCAGCACTTTCACAGCATCATCTTCTAGGATTTGAAATAGCTCAGCTGGAATTCCATCACCTCCACTAGCTTTGTTCATAGTAATGCTTCCTAAGGCCCATTTAATTTCACACTCCAGGATGTCTGGCTCTAGGTGAGCGACCACACCTTATTGGTTATCTGAGTCATTAAGAATTTTTTTATAAAGTTCTTCTGTATATTCTTGCCACCTTTTCTTAATCTCTTCTGCTTCTGTTGGGTCCTTGCCATTTCTGTCCTTTATTGTGCCCATCTTTGCATGAAATGTTCCCTTGGTATCTCTAATTTTCTTGAAGAGATTGCCAGTCTTTCCCATTCTATTGTTTTCCTTTATTTGCATTATTCACTTAAAAACGCTTCCTTATCTCTGCTTGCTGTTCTTTGGAACTTAGCATTCAGTTAAGTATATCTTCCCCTTTCTCCTTTTCCTTTCATTTCTCTTCATTTCTCAGCTATTTGTAAGGCCTCCTCAGACAACCATTTTGCTTTGCATTTATTTCTTGGAGATGATTTGGTCACTGCCTCCTGTACAGTGTTACAAACCTCTGTCCATAGTTCTTCAGGCACTCTGTCTACCAGATCTAATCTCTTGAATCTCTTTGTCACCTGCACTATAAAATCATAAGGGATTTGATTTAGGTCATACCTAAATGGTCTAGCATTTTTCCCTGAAGAAGTAAGTGAAGTGAGTGAAAGTCACTCAGTTGTGTCCGACTCTTTGCGATGCCATGGACTACACAGTCCATGGAATTCTCCAGGCCAGAATACTGGAGTGGTAGCCTTTCCCTTCTCCAGGGGATCTTCCTAACCCAGGAATCGAACCCAGGTCTCCCGCACTGCAGGCAGATTCTTTACCAGCTGAGCCACAACAGAAGCCCAAGAATACTGGAGTGGGTAGCCTATCCCTTCTCCAGTGGATCTTCCTGACCCAGGAATCGAACCGGGGTCTCCTGCATTGCAGGCAGATTCTTTACCAACTGAGCTATCAGGAAGACTTTCTTCAATTTAAGCCTGAATTTTGTAATAAGGAGTTCATGATCTGAGCCACATTGTAAAATTACTTCAGTTAAAACTTCTAGGTGTACCAGATTATTTCGCAATATGATAGAAATCTCTATCTTTGAATATATTATGAATTCTGTTATTTTAGTTGATACAGCATAACTCATCTGAAATAGCACTGTATATTTCCATATAGATTTACGTATTTAACATTAGTTCTGTACGGATAATTAGCTAGATACTATTCAAGTTACATTGAACATAATATGACTCACTTTACTCTGTCCAAGTCTCTAGGCCCATCAGAGTCTCTGGAAATGACACAATTTCGTTCCTTTTTATGGCTGAGTAATATTCCATTGTGTATATGTGCCACATGTTCTTTATCCATTTCTTTGTTGATGGACATTTAGATTGCTTCCATGTTCTGGATATTGTAAATAGTCCTGCAGTGAACATTGGGGTGCATGTATCTTTGGGAATTACGATTTTTCTCTACTCAGTTCTCTGTGGTGATCTAAATGAGAAGTTAATCTGAAAAAGAAGGGATATATACATATACATATAGTAAATTCACTTTGCAGAATCTAACAACATTGTAAAGCAACTATACTCCAATAAAAAAATTTTTTAATAAATTTAAGAATATTAAGGCATGAAGTGAATGCCTGTTCTATCCTAAGCACTGTTGTAGATCCTGGGCATACAGCAATAACCAAAACAAATAGGATTTCCATCTTTAGGGAAGAACAGCAATAAGCAAGCACACATTAAACAGTCATTTTAAAAATTTATTCACTAACTGATTTTTTTCCCTACAGATTTAATTTAGATCCAGAATGCAAATGCACGGATGACAGACTCTGGGAAGCTCTTGAAATTGCTCAGTTGAAGAACATGGTCAAATCCCTACCAGGAGGTCTAGGTATATCTTCTAAATGATGCATTAATTTTTTTATATATGCAATGAATTCTACATATCTACATTTTATTCTAGAATTACATAATTCTAGCACTAAAGCTCCTTATATTTATTTTTGTTGATTTTTGGCTGTGCTGAGTCTTTGTTTCTGCACAGACTTTTCTCTAGTTGTGGCAAGTGGGTGCTATTCTCTCGTTGTGGTTCTCCAGCTTCTCACTGCAGTGGCTTCTCTTGTGGAGTACAGACCTTAGAGTGCGGGGACTTCGGCAGCCACAGCTCTCAGGCTGTAGAGCACAGACTCAGTAGTTGTGGGACATGGGCTTAGTTGCTCCATGGCATATGGAGTCTTTCTAGATCCCTGATATGAATTTAGTCCCAGAGGTAGCATCAGTTCAGTTCAGTCACCCAGTCATGTCCGACTCTTTGTGACCCCATTGACAGCAGCATGCCAGGCCTCCCTGTCTACTCAACTTCCGGAGTTTACTCAAACTCATGTCTATTAAGTCGGTGATGCCATCCAACCATCTCATCCTCTGTCATCCCCTTCTCCTCCTGCCTTTAATCTTTCCCAGCAACAGGGCCTTTTCCAGTGAGTCAGCTCTTCACATCAGGTGGCCAAAGTATTGGAACTTCAGCTTCAGCATCAATCCTTCCAATGAACACCCAGGACTGATCTTTAGGATGGACTGGTTGGATCTCCTTGCAGTCTGAGGGACTCTCAAGAGTCTTCTCCAACACCACAGTTCAAAAGCATCAATTCTTCAGTTCTCAGCTTTCTTTATAGCCCAACTTTCACATCCATACATGACTACTGGAAAAACAATAGCCTTGACTAGACGGAACTTTGTTAGCAAAGTAATTCTCTGCTTTTTAATATACTGTCTAGGTTGGTCATAACTTTCCTTCCAAGGAATAAGCGTCTTTTAATTTCATGGCTGCAGTCACCATCTGCAGTGATTTTAGAGCCCCCAAAAATAAAGTCAGCCACTGTTTCCCCATCTATTTGCCACGTAGTGTAATTTCCGGTAAATAATTGATAACAAAAACAAAAGAACAACATGAATAATGAAAGAAAAACATGATTAATTAAACAAGGGAGAGTTCAAGATATAGTCTTTCATTCATGAAAGTTTTGGACTTCTGTTTCCTTAAAGTCTAAACTCATTTAAGAAAGCATCAGAAAGATAATGGTTGATATTCTAATTTTAATGCTTAATGTGTAGTTGCCAAATTGATTGTATTGTTGCCATTTAGTTTATCAACCTACAGAATAAATTATATTTATTTGTTAGCTTATTTGGGAAGTGGGGCCTACTCAAAAACAATACCTTTTATGATTATAATTCAGTCCAAAGGAAAAGACATCCCACAAAGTGGAGACAGCATGTCTTTAAGGATAGTTTTACTGACCTTGCCAATGTCAGACAATGGGAATAATTCCAGAGGTCTGGATGAACTTTCCCATAATAATTTTTGATGTCTCCTCTGTAAAGTCCAGCAAGCACTTGAAAAATTGAAAAGTCTACTTGAGGTAATGCTTGTAGACCTTTTTCCCCTAGTGATTTTCAGACTCTGCCCTTCCCCCATTAGTACTTGGAAAGATCATTATATGTATATAGTTTTCCTCACTAATATGAGACCTGCATGTACCTGTTTTGAATTGTGGGCATAGTATTTGGAAATTATGGAACAGTGTAAGCTGTTATTACACTGTTTTACACTGTTATTACACTGTTTATTACAAAGAATTATATTTATACTCTGTAATTGAATGTTGTTTATGCTCATTGTCTTAATAAAGATTTCATCAATGGTTTGCTAATGATCTGGTTCAGACCAGCTCTAGTGAATAACATTCATCATTTCATGCTTCCTTTTTATTTATTATATACATTAAAATTTGGAGAATAGATGCGTAGCCCCGAAGCATGAGAAATTATAAGAATTTGAAGCAGTGAGACAATAATCAATAGAAATTGCCCCTCGGAGCCCTACTACAGTGTGTTTGAATCCTAATAAAATAGATCATTTTGGAAATAGAATTTAAGCTAAACTCACAGCAGTAGTTTACAAAATGTGGTTGAAAACCCAAAAAAAGGAAACTGTAATGAGGACATAACTCACTTATCCACACAACAAGGTTTTCTTTTCAGCTACTATGTCAGATGCTGGGTGATAAATACTGGGGATTCATTAATAAATCCTTACCAACTTGGAGCTTAGAGTCCAAGGGGACGATATAATGGAAAGAGAATAAGTATTGGAATTGAGAACATTCTGTTTCTCACTAAGCTCTACTACCAGTTAGCTGTGTCATCTTGGGCAAGTCATTTTATTTCTCTGGGCCTTGGATAATTACATCAGATAATTAAATCATCTCGAAGGTCTTCCAGTCTTTAAAATGTTTAACAGTACTTTATGTCCTACTATAAGGAGACAATTTACCACCTATTGTCAGACATAAGATGGCCCAGGATCATCTTCATTTTCCCCAAGTAAAGTTTCTCTTTGCTTTTTTCCAAAATGAAATCCTTGCACCAGTTCAAAGTGACATCAATAGGTTTTTATAGGACATAATGTGTTTTCCACTATGTTGCCTAAGGAAAACGTTAATATCATTTCTTTAGTGAAGTCTTTGCTTTTTTTTTATTTAGATGCAGTTGTCACTGAAGGTGGGGAGAATTTTAGCGTTGGACAGAGACAGCTGTTCTGCCTTGCCAGGGCCTTTGTCCGCAAAAGCAGTATTCTCATCATGGATGAAGCAACGGCTTCCATCGACATGGCCACAGTGAGTGCATCATCTAAGCTGCTTTCAATTGATGAGTCAAAGAAATGCATGCAAAAATTACAATTTATTTTTCCTGACTGGGTTCTGAATATCCTCAGGACTATTGTTTTCAGTGTCTTCTCAGCTACCTCATTGATCAACCAGTGGTATATAGCACATTGAGAATTTCAATAAAGGAGACTTGACTCTTGTTTTAAAGAAGCTCCTGTTGTCCAATAAGCATCAAATAAATTTGCCATCACTTTTTGATTAATCCTCATGAGAGTAAAATTCCAGGGCTCAGTTGATGAGACTGCTGTATTCAAGTATTCAGGTGTGTTGTCATGGAAGTTCTAAAATGAAATATGCAAATCACTGTTTAATAGAATCTATTGATAATCAAAACCAATCATCTTCTAATGCAATTTGAAGAGGGATTCACTAAAATTAATACTGGCTAGAATTAATAATGGCCCTCTCAATGTATTGATGGTAATAAGGCAGAAACTTTACCTTTTGAAAGAGATCATTTAGAAGTGTCAAATAAGGGGAGGGATAAATTAGGAGTTTAGGATTAACATATACACACTACTATATATAAAACAGATAATCAAAAAGGACCTACTGTATAACACAGGGAACTCTACTCACCTACTGTATAACACAGGGAACTCTACTCAGTATTCTGTAATAACCTAAAAAGGGAAAAAAATCTGAAAAAGAATGGATATATGTATATGTATAACTGAATCACTTAGCTGTATACTTGAAACTAATACAACGTTACAAATCAACTGTACTCCAATATAAAATGAAAATTAAAAATTTTAAAAGTGTCAAATATGCCCAAGAAGGATCTGTTTGGAAGGTTGTGACTGAGTGGGGAAAATGACGCAATGAACTGCAAATGTTATGAGCTATCTATTAATGTTGTTCTTATAAAAGTGAACTTGATATTAAAAGTTTGGCATCAGAAAGGACAAAAAAAAATCTTATTTATTTTCTTGCTGTATACTTTAGATTGAATAAAACTATCCAAAAAGGTGAAACAGCTTCAAGACTATTAAGAGCCAATTATATAGGGAGATGTTAATTTGACATCATTTCTTTGTATTGTTGTTGTTTTTGTTCAGTCACTAAGTTGTGTCCGACACTTTGTGATCCCATGAACTGCAGCACACCAGGCTTCCCTGTCCTTCTTTGTATTAAGTAAGACTAATTAGTTAAACTGGGCTTCCCCCAGTGGCTCAATAGTAAAGAATCCACATGTAATGAAGAGACAAAAGACATGCGAGTTTGATACCTGGGTAGAGAAGATCCCCTGGAGGAGGAAATGGCAACCCACTCCAGTATTCTTGCCTGGAAAATCGCATGGACAGAAGGAGGCTGGTGGGCTACAGCCCATAGAGTCGCAAAGAATCAGACTGAGCGACCTAGCATAGAGTGCAGTTAAAGTATCTATAACAAGTTATATATCTTCTCCAAGTTAAGATAATTTAAAGCAATGAAGTTGTTTCTAATGAAGCCATTTCACTAAATGTAACTACATTAAAATTAGTATTAATTACTAAGTTCTTATAATATTGTGAGTTATTATAAGGATAGTACTGCCTCAATAGAAATGAGAGAGAGAAAAGGGGAGAATAAGAATGAATTAATTGGCAATAAGCCATGTGATTGGAAGAAATAACAACTTCACATAAAGATTTAAGTAATTGAGCCTTTTTATTGAGGAGAGAGGAAGAATCTTTATCCCTGATATCTTTTAAAATATAATAACAATTTGGACCATAAAGAAGGCTTAGCACTGAAGAATTAATGTTTTCAAACTGTGGTGCTGGAGAAAACTCTTGAGAGTCCCTTGGACAGCAAGGACATCAAACCAGTCAATCCTAAAGGAAATCACCCCTGAATATTCATTGGAAGGACTGATGCTGAAGCTCCAATATTTTGGCCACCTGATGCGAAGAGCCAAGTCACTGGAAAAGACCCCAATGCTGGGAAAGTTGGAGGGCAAGAGGAGAAGGGGACGACAGAATATGAGATAGTTGAATGGCATCACTGACTCAATAGACATGAGTTTGAGCAAACTCGGAGATAGTGAAGGACAGGAAGCCTGGCATGCTGCAGTTCATGGGGTCGCAGAGTCAGACGTGACTTGGCGACTGAACAACAACAATGGTTTGTGGTGGGAATAAAAACAGTTCCTGCCAGGAATGTACTTTTATGGGTCAAAATACAAATTTTTGGCATGTATTTTATTTTCTCCTTTTCTGACCCCAAACTTAACACTGTTTTAGGGTTTTATTGGTTTTGAATACATCCTTTTTGTGGAATAACCTTAAGTGAGCATTTCTCCACCCATTTGGTTTCATTTTCCTCATTCATTTTCCTGGCAATAAATCTATCAGTCATTCCTAGTTGATCAACCGAGTTTTCTTTGCATTTTGAAGACACTACAGGACCCAGCCTGAGCTCCCTGCTGGGCACTGCTCCCTGTTAGACCTTCTGCAGAAAACAGGAGTGAGAATTCTCAGAAGAGACTGGGCATGTTGAAGCATTGTTCTTGGGGACAAAATACTTTGGCAACAGAAAGGAGTCCAGAGAAAATTCAGATTCTATTTATTTTTTGGCAGGAAAACATTTTGCAGAAAGTGGTCATGACAGCTTTTGCAGATCGCACCGTTGTTACAATAGCTGTAAGTATAGGAGACAGTGTTGGTTTACTCCTCTTTGGTTGCTGTTTGAAGATTCAGTATTCTTTATTTGGGGGCAATTAAAAGTATACTTATGTTGAATCATATATTTCTCTGCTAATATTTCTGCATCCGTGCAAAAAAAAAAATGCTATGCTTTGAATGCCATTACACTCTTTTTTCCCCAAGCTGTCTGCTCTACCTTCCTCTCCTAGTTTACAATGAAAGAGCATTCTAAATTTCAGAATTCCAGCAGGTCATGGCCTGTACTATTTCACCAGATACAGACGGTAGTTCATATGGGATGATTCTTTTTTGAATAATCGAATTGTATGATGATCAGTTTCAGAACTAAAATTCATCAGTTTGATTGCTGATACTATTTACACTTAATTTCTGTGTTCCTGTTTACTCAGCCGTTTGCAAAAAGAAGGCCATGAGATACGAGTAGATACTTTCTCTGATTTTTAGATAGCCCCAATCAAATTGAAAACTTGCTTAAGTGTTTGTAATGCCCATTACAAGTTACTGCAAAGAGGCCATGGTTTTGTCTCTTTCTCTTTGCAGATGGATGGGTTCTTACTGACAGGCTTAAAATTTAACAAAATTCTTTTTAAAATGAATTGCTTGGACATTTCCCTCTTGCTGATTCTCTTCTTTCCTTTCCATTTTTCTTTTCTCTCCAGCACCGTGTCTCCTCTATTCTGGATGCAGGCCTTGTTTTAGTCTTATCTGAGGGTATATTAGTAGAGTGTGATACTGTTCCAAACTTGCTTGCTCTCAAGAATGGCCTCTTTTCCACTTTGGTGATGACCAACAAGTAAACATCAGGAGCTACCCTGCCAAGTATCCCATTCTCTGGTAGTTATCTTAGCCACCTCCCCCACAGTAAGGCAAGAAGAATGCAGATTAAAGGGGAGGGATGGGGGAGGGAACTAACTACAAGGTGTTATTATACAAATCAGCTCAACTGGGTTCTTCTGTTGTGCTCAATACAAATGAGGCATTTGCATATATTTTCAAATGTATCAATGCACCAGAGAGAGTGGTCAGGCAGAAAGTGGCCTTGACAGCTTTTGCAGACCACACCATTGTCACAGTAGCTGTAAGTATGAGAGAAAACCTGTACCCAGATTTACCTCTGTCCTAAGGACCAATTTCACTGTTCCTTGGAGATGTTCTGTAACTGTCCTTAAAGTACCAAACACATGGTGTCCCCTACCTGCCCTGAAGAGAGCATCGCTCAATAATTACTTAAGTTTTTAACAGTTGAGTCATAGGAGTTATGTGTGAAGTGCTTGCCTGTGCTTCTGGTTTTGTGAATGATGCATGGGAGAAAGTATATCCTTGGGACTTCCCTGGTGGTCCAGTGGCTAAGACTCCATGCTCCGAATGCAGGGGACCCAGGTTCGATCTCCATTCTGGGAACTAGATCCCATATTCTGCAACTAAGAGTTTGCATGCCACAACTAAACATTTTGTGTTCTGCAATGAAGGTCAAAGATCTTGCCTGTTGCATCACAGACCCAGCACAGCCAAACAAGTAAATAAAAATATTAGAAGGAGCACCCTGTGAAGTGCAGCTTTCTCAAGGTAGCTGGAAAGGATTCCCCATCAAGGCTCTGCTTCTGTAAACTGGGCTTAAGTAAAGAGATAGCACTTTCACTTTCCCGGTGAACTCTGTGATTCCTTCTGCCCTGGAGTTACCTACAGGGAGACTTGAGAAAATTGGCTAACTTGAAAAACGATTTTATAACATTTTCAAGAATTTTCTCACTGAAAAGATGGGGAGAAAGAGCTTCTTGCTCCCTTTAAAAAGGCAGGTTAAAAGGGGGAAAAGCAGACCCTTGCCTACGCTGAAGACTATTTTTCTCTGTACTGATGGGTGGTCACAGTTAGTTGACAGCTGGAAGATTTCTTGAGCATAATTTGTATATTTTCACCAAAAAATTATGTTATCTCACCTGATTTCTGCTTTTCTGCATTCATTGAATGCTTTTCTGTTTACTTGTATGTCTTTTACCCATTGTTCATTTCAAGACCCCCCAGTGTGGCGGTGGCCACCAGGATACCAAGAGCTCTTTCCCCAGACATAGAAATGTGTGGGAAAGAACCAAATGCTGTGGGACCAACTCCTTTTACCAGACTCATAAGAGGGAGAGCCAACTTGTGGTGCCTCCTTTGCATAATACTCCTCAACTCTGTTAAAAGCTTCATCAGCTCTGTTGGGCTTTGCAGGTGGCTCAGTGGAAAAGAATCCACCTGCCAATGCAAGAGATGTGGGTTTGATCCCTGGGTTGGGAAGATCCCCTAGAGAAGGAAATGGGAACCCACTCCAGTATTCTTACCTGGGAAATCCTATGGACAGAGGAGCCTGGTGGGCACAGTCAATGGGGTTGCAAATAGTCGTCAGGACTTAGCAGCTAAACAACAACAACTATTAAGAGTAATTGGAGCTTTGCTGGTGGTCCATCGGTTAAGACACTGACTTCTAATGTAGGAGGCACAGAGTTGATCCCTGGTCAGGGAGCTGTGATCCCACACACTGTGTGCTGCAGCCAATACATAAGTAAATGAATTTATTGAGTAACTATTTTTCCTTCCCTGATAAAAGTTGTTCTGTTATTTTTGTTAACTGCCACTGAAAATTGTGGAATAACTTTAAAAGATAACTTTTTCGGGTTTCTAAAAAGAAGCCCTCATGCCCCAAAATAGTGAGTGGCATTTTTTAATGAAAGTAATCTATACTTCACTCTTGTTGAGGTTTATTTCTCTGGAGCATTTTGAAAATTTCATCAATGCTATGGCAGTTGACACTTTGTCAAGCAGAAATTAATTTGGAGTAATGGAATAAACACCAGATATATTTACTTCTATAGGCCAAGTTTTTCAACATTTTTAAAAATAAGCATCATTTTAGAATATCAAGGCAATATTTATAATATCCTATTTATGGGTTTAGAAGCAAGATTTTTAAAAATATCTATGATATGGGTATTGAAGAACGAATTTTTTGAAGGAAATGAACAGCGGATATTAAACAGCTCATTAAGTTTATTTTCTTCTAAATGCATGGAGACGCAAGGGGCTCTGGCCCTTTCTTAAAGATAAAAATTGTCCTTTAAAGTGTGATATTCCTAAACATATACCATTGTTCATCACTCAGTCATGTCCAACCCTTTGCAACCCAATGGATTATAGCCTGTAACCCGCCAGGCTCCTCTGTCCATGGAATTCTCCAGGCAAGAATACTGGAGTGGGTAGCCTTCTTTGGGAGATCTTCCCCACCCAAGAATCGAACCCAGGTCTCCTGCATTGTAGGCAGTTTCTTTACCATCTGAGCCACCAGGGAAGTCCATTAATTACCAGTATTTAGTGAATGATATAGGTTTGTCTATGGATGTTGAAACTAGTGGTGCATGTTCTAAGCTGGCATCTTTATCACTCTCCATATATGTGCTGCTTTGCCCCTTAGTTGTGAGTTCCAACCAGGACTGCCTGCTTTTCTGAAAGCACGAACACTGAGAATACCCTGTCTGCAGGTCCAGGGCAAGGGATAAGCTTTTGCTTTGGGGACTGCCCTAGGTTGAACTTTGGGTTGTTACTAACATACATTACTAAAACAAATTCCACCTGTTTATTTGTGCTTGTAAAGTATGGCTCCTAAGAGATTTGAAATTACCTGTGCCGCATATTTGTGGCTCACATTATATTTCTATTGGACAGCGCTTAACTTAGCAAGAGTAGCGAAAAGGCTCACTGCAAAGACAAAGTGCTGAATTATTTTTACATGAATTACCTCATTTGAACCTCACCACCATTCCCCAGCCATCATTTTACTGATGTGAAAGTTAAGGCATACAAAAGTTAAGTTTGTTGCTCAAGACTGCACAGCTAACAGGTGGGAAAGCCAAAACATGAATCCATTCTGACTGACAGGTGAACAACCCTCTGAAGGACCAGATCCTCCCAACAAAACATCCTATGGCAGAGTGGAAGTAGCTCAGAAGCGAATAAGCCTGGTTTGGATGTTAACTCTGCTACTTACTATCTGTGTGATCTGATTTTGCTTTATTTATTATGAACCCCAGTGGTCTCCCCCATAAAGTGGGGAGAGATTAACACCCACATTTGTGGACTGTTCTGATGATTAACAAGTATGTGTGTGGAGTAGCTAATGTATAATGTACATTCAAGAAGTGGTAATTTTTATTATGATTAATTACTAACACTAGAGCTTCTCTCCAAAAGGTACCATGTGGGAAGAGAAAATGACTGAGTGGGTGGCAGTGATCTCTAAAGACAAAAAGACAGCATGCCTACCTAAAGTTTTGGATAATACCTTCTAACACTGCATGCCAGAATGGACTTCCCCATATGGTTTTCTCAGAATTAAACCACCTTCTGGGATTCTTCAAATTGTGTGTTATCCCAGAGAATTAGTTGACTCTACTAAAAAACTAATTTTAGTCTAGACTAAACTATAACCAAACTGGTTCACAGTGACTCTTCTTATCATTTAATTATTTGACAAACATTTGTTATCCTATTCACAATTCCATGAAAACGATGAAACTACATTAGGTACACTCAATTTAATACAGCCTATATAAGACCCAGTCATACTGGCTAGGTTTAAAAGTATGTAAATAAATCATACTTTACATAAGAAAGAAAAAGAAGGGCTGTGCCCAAGATAAAGAAATGCCCTTGTATAAACAGTGAAATATGCATTTTCCATTGCTTTGGCTTGTGCCCTGAAATTTATAATGAATACATTTATTATTTTCTTACTCACAGCATCGGGTTCACACTATTCTGACGGCAGACCTAGTTATTGTGATGAAGCGAGGAAATATTTTAGAATATGACACTCCAGAAAGCCTCTTGGCCCGGGAAGATGGAGTATTTGCTTCTTTTGTTCGTGCAGACATGTGACGGAATGTCTTAAAACCATGCTTGTATTTAAAATAATGCTCTCATAACCTACTTAATGGATCATCAGCTTGGCCTTTGGAAAGTGGCATCTTAAACTTTTACACACTTTTGTGAAGTTTAATTGTTATGTTGTGGAATTTGTAATTAGTAACAATATCACTGTACCAGTGAATATTGCGTTTTCTATATTGACATTTCTTCTTCCTCCGTTTTGTTTGTTTTGCTTTGTTTCGCAATCTGTGACTGCTTATTATGTTCATTACTGATGTTTTTCTAAAGATTAAGCCACATTACCTTTAAGAATAACCTTTAAGGTTGTATTAAAACAAGTAAGCTACTTTAAGTGGTAAATCAACCACTCTGCTTAAGTCTGGAAAATATCTCTCGAGCATAGAAGTTAAAATTAGCATTCAGTATTATTTTACTCTTACTTGTAAGAATATATTTCCTTTTTGTTGGTGTTTCTAGATATTATTGGAAGAAATTAAAAGAAGGACAGGTTTTCTAATCAGTTAGAAAATGAAACACTCAAATTCATTATTTACTGTCTGAGAATATGTTCTGTATTCATTAACATTAATAATACTGACGTTTCTTATAAAACTCTCTTTTTTTTCATCTAAATTGTTTCTGGTCACCAAGACTAGAAGTTATTATTACATTTATAATAACTCTGCAAATCTAAAACCTTCATTAGAATGATCATGATAATAAGAGTTTGAAAATTTGACAAATTATACCCAAGGTTCCATCTTTCCTTGTCTAGTTAAGAGGAGAGTTCTTAAGATATCGAGCATAATGTGCTTTTCCAGACTGAAGTTCAAAAATAATAAGGCTCAACCCTTCAGTGACAGGTCACTACAGCTTTCCATGGTTTAATTAATCATTAGATGTATTCTTCCCTGGTGGCTCAGATGGTAAAATGTCTGCCTACAATGTGGGAGACCCGGATTCAATCCCTGGGTCGGGAAGATCTCCTGGAGAAGGAAATGGCAACCCACTCCAGTACTCTTGCCTGGAAAATCCCATGGACAGAGGACCCTGGTAGGCTACAGACCATGAGATCGCAAAGAGTCGGACACGACTGAGCAACTTTCACTTTCACTTTAGATGTGTTTATGATCCTGAAGGCCTAAAATTCCATATTATTCAAGACTGGAGAGCATAAGCAAGTGGCCTTATTTTCACAGGATATATCTATACAAACATACATACATACATACATATATAAACATAGGTAGATATACACATATATGTAAAACATGTGTCTATTTCTAGGTGGAAGAATGTATATTTCTTTTAATATACCCAGTGGTGTCACACAGGTACATATTTGCTCCTGCTCTAATTTTAATGTACATGTAAAGAGTGTATCAAAATTTGATTCTGATTTTAATGTGCATATTCAAGGTGCATCAAAATGTATGGGATATTAGTGTCATGCTTTCTTAAATGTAAATTAATAAATTGAAAAAATGCTAAAAGTTACTTCCACTGTCATGCTAGCAGCCAAAGATTTATACTGTAATTTTGTACCCATTTGTATCAATATTGATTTTCATGTCAAGGTCCATGTGCATTGTAAGATTTTGAAGAATTATAACTGATGGAAAAAGAGAATGTAAGCTCCCTTTCTATAGTTCCTGTGTTCAGTTTATTGTGTATTCATGCTTGGAAAATTCGTATACTTACTTATGCAGAACTTAATGCCTGGGCCTTCCCCTGAATTTAGAGTCTTGATGTTTACCTAAAATAAGTTTCACAAGGATGAACAAAAGTGTTCTATGTTACTTAGTGCAAACTGTTAACTCATCATATACATCAAACTTCATTAGGAGAAAAATCCTCTTATTCTTCCCTGAAAGTTAAACAGAATAGAATCATGAACTTGAAAATATTTTCTAAATGTTCCACCAATCTACTCAAAGTGTTTCTGGCATGCAAATGCTTTGTAAGGTTGAATTCATACCATGCTTTTTACCAAGTTATATATTTCAGTGTCACAGAGAAAGGGCTTCCCAGGTGGCAATAGTGGTAAAGAATCTACCTGCCTAAGCAGGAGACTTAAGAGATGCAGGTTCGATCCCTGGGTTGGGAAGATCCCCTGGAAAAGGGCATGGCAACCCACTCCGGTATTCTTACCTGGAGAATCCTATGGATAGAGGAGCCTGGTGAGCCATGATCCATCAGGTCACAAAGAGTCGGACACGACTGAAACTTCTTAGCACCCACACACATCAAGAGAAATGAGGATTTACCCACTGAAATAATCCCTCATGATATCTGTAAATATTCTACTGCTATCCAGGCAGTGTCAGCAGAAGCATATCTAATTACACTAAACAGAAAATCACATTTACCATTTTTACAACTAAGTGATCACTGGTTTCCTCATAACTTGCAGTCACTTAAGTGTTTAATTGTTTACAAAACTAAATTGACTGAATAAAGTCAAGGATGATCTCTTAAATTGTTTAATCATGTGTTATATGTGTGATCTATTGAATATGGAAATAACTAATCTTGAGATAATTTTTTATTAAATAGGTATATATCTATAAAAGAAGACCAGCCTTTACTTAATCAAATTTCATATCACAAATTTTACACTTAATTAACCAAATCATTTTTACCAATTTTAATTCCTTAATATTTGTGAAAAGCAGTAAATGCTGCTGCTGAGTCGCTTCAGTCGTGTCCGACTCTGTGCAACCCCATAGACGGTAGCCCACCAGGCTCCCCCGTCCCTGGGATTCTCCAGGCAAGAACACTGGAGTGGGTTGCCATTTCCTTCTCCAATGCATGAAAGTGAGAAGTGAAACTGAAGTTGCTCAGTCGTGTCTGACTCTTAGCGACCCCATGGACTGCAGCCCACCAGGCTCCTCCATCCATGGGATTTTCCAGGCAAGAGTACTGGAATGGGGTGCCATTGCCTTCTCCGAAGCAGTAAATACCTAAAGCTTTATATGTAAATAGGTTACTGATATTGTTAAAAGAGAAAAAATACTTCTTTAAAGGACTGTGCACCCTTTACTTTTAAGTGCTCTTTTCGATCAATTTAAAAGTCAACTTTGCTCTAGATTAGATAGATAAGAGAAGATACTTCTAAGTAACTGATACTTGAGGTCTGGGACCATGTCTTGTCTGTCTTTGTGCCCTTGGAATATAATACAAGTACCTGAACCACAGCAGGCCCTAATAAGTATAGTTGATGGTCCATTGATTAATTTTACCACTAGCCATGTGCCTATAACTTTTCACTGTCTGTGTTGTGTTTCTTCTGCTATGAACATATGCTGCTTTGGTATTATATAATAAATTACTTTTTCTGTTTGCTTAATTAAAAAGGATGATTATTCTTTTACTTACAATACCATTGGGCATCAACCAAGACTGATCAATAGATGTAAATCAACACAAATTGACAAGACAGTACCTGATTATGCTTTGACAGTTTTGTTTCACACCTGTCACAGACTCAGTTTTATATATAGGCTTTTGGGAAGTTTTCATCAAGTGGAACAACTATATCAATAAATTTTATTACATCTCTAATTAAATAGTTGGATGTCTGGACTTTTCTCCAAGGTTTATTGATTAGTTTTTATGGTTGTCTTCCAATATATGTTAAATGACTATTTTGTACTCCATTCTTTGGAGGTCTGTGATTTATAATATTTTAATAATTCCCTAATTAACCCCTTATCCAAAGTTAAATGCAGTCTTCTAATCCTAGGCTTTGATAATAAGAAACTGTAGCCAAGAGGCTATATTCTGTAACTTGAGTTTAATTTTTTTCTTTAGTAACTACACATCATTTTCAAGATTTGCTCAGGCATTAGTAAGACTTCTCTAGCTCAAACTCCCCAGTGAAAGGGTTTATATCTGCATTTATAGCAAATGCTTTCAGATGAGATTCATAATTAGCCAGGTTTGCGAATTGTCAGTCTACCTTGGTCACCACTCTCATTTCTTTTTATTATGCATAATGTGGAGCCATAAGATGCTGGAGGTGATATCCACATGCTTCCTAGCTTTGCTGACATTAACCTATCCTGGACGGCCAGAACAAACCTCTTGGTATCATTGAGTCAACTGCCTTAGTTCCATCATAAAGGAAAAAGTGAAATGAACTGAATCTCAGCTGAGAAGATATAAACAGCGATTCTGAACACTGTTTTACTTTGTGTTGTAGTTTAATCAACAATTTGTGATCTAAAGGGAAATTTTTTTGAAAAGAGGCAAGCTTTTTTTACCCACATCTGAATTCCCTGTTGAATTATTTGCATGTTACCCTATTGAGTTTGAATTCATATTTTCAAATGTTTCTAGTGTGTATATGTGAGTAGTTTTGAGTAGGTTTCACTCTTGATGTTTCACAATGTGGAAGGATGGCAAATTACCTGTGATGATTATTCCCTGTGCCACCTTGACATTTTTTCTGTTGGTATCATCATCGTTGACATATGAAAGTTGATATATTAATTCTACATATTCACTACATGGGATTTATTTTTTTTCTTTTTCTATGGGCTGGAGCTCATTTCCCTGAGTCATTTACACTATGGTCACCAATGCCCTTTCTAAATTGACAAAGATCAAGGGACCCATACCTGGCTATTGGCTCCAAGAAGAAAGCCTTCCGTGATCACAGTGCCATCAACCATCACAGACCATCTCAAATATATGCTACACATTAATGGCAAAAAGCATTGCTTTCAGGCAGTAATTTCTATCACTTAATCTGCCCTTGGCATAAAATAAGTAGCTTGTCCATAAAACAACAGTACAACACTGGCTAATGCTGCTTTGTTTGCATTTTTCCCCTAGACAGGGCTACAACATGTGCTATTTATACACGTTATCAGTTTTAATTAAGTGAAAGACTATTGACCTTTAGTTTTATCAGGGCCACGTGGATTTAGGCCAACAGTTTCATATCTAAGTATTTGCACTTTGACTAATAGTAGTTGGAGTTTTGTTCCAACGCTACTTAAGCAAAGAGCATGCTTCCTTGATAGCTCAGCTGGTAAAAAATCCGCCTGCAATGCAGGAGACCCCAGTTTGATTCCTGGGGCAGGAAGATCCTCTGGAGAAGGGATAGGCTACCCACTGCAATATTCTTGGGCTTCCGTTGTGGCTCAGATGGTAAAGAATCTGCCTGCAATGCTGGAGACCTGGGTTCAATCCTGGGGTTGGGAAGATCCCCTAGAGAAGGGAATGGCAACTCACTCTAGTATTCTTGCCTGGAGAATTCCCCAGACATGGGGTCACAAAGAGTTGGACACAACTGAGTGACTTTCATAAATTTTTTTTTAATTCCTAATCTCTTTCTTTCAGATACCTGAAATATTCATCAATCCTTTGAAAGCAGGCATAAATAGAATCCACCAACAAAGTTTACTGTTAACCCTTTTTCACTGGTTACAATCTAGCTCCTGACCTCTCAATGTATGTGGGTGCTCCCTTCAACAAATACACATCTGAGTATGTACATTCACATCTATTTTAAATGCCTTAAAGAAGTATATAGTTGCTATAAATTTTTACAACACATATTAACACAATGCATAGATAAGTCAAATACAAGTGTTTAGAATGGATGGTAGAAAGATGCTTACAATTGTAATATTCTTTAAGTGTTTCTTCTAGACAAAAGAGTCACCTTTAGGAATAAGTTTTTGATAAATTGTGAGGTGTATTTCCAGACTTGGTCTTAGCTAAAAGGCTGAGAAGAAGTGATAATAAAATGTATTTTCAGTGATAAGAAGTTCAACCCACCTTTTCTACCAGTTTTTAAGATAACAGTGGCAATACATTGCTGAGTTATGGTGGGCAGGTTCTTTTTAGTTCAACAAAGGGATGATAATAATTGTTATGGAGACCTTTCTGGCAGTCCACTGGTTAAGCCTTCAGGCTTCCACTGCAGAAGGTCATGGGCTTAATTTCTGGTTGGGGAACTAAGATCCCACATGCCACATCATGTGGTCAAAAACTTTTTCTAATAAATAAATAAAATAATTTTTATGAAAGCTAGTGAACTGGGCATTTTTGAAAGATGGTTGTCCCCCTACTAAAGGAAGTTGCATGAAAATAAACTTAAGTTATTTCATCTTGATTGATGGCATTTGTTTAGTATCTGCTAAGTGTCACTTCTGAGTGATAAAATGTGATTCAGAGAGATTATTTGTCAGAGTAATATGAAGCTTTCTAGTATATTAAAATTCGTATAAAATCTTCTGAAATAACTGTTTTCCTAAGTTTTTTTCAGAAAAATTTTTTTCTGAAAAAACTATCTTTTTTTTTCCATTGTACTTAAGTTACAGATGAGAAAACTGAGGCTAGAAGGTAAATTAATTACTCCCAAATAGTTGATTTAATCATTGATCTCTGTCTGACTCCAGAGATGGCACTTCTATTTTTGGAAGTATATATTTTTATTAAGAAAATAGTTTTTACTAAGAAAAGCTAGTGTATTATATCTATTTAATAAAGCATAATTATCCTCTAAATTTTATATTTAAAGTGGCAAATTAAATAAAAAATTAAAATTGAGCTCAAAGGGAAAAAAAAATTGAGTTCCAGAGATGGTACTTCCAAACACCAGAGAAGGGAGGAGTAGTAAGATCGGGGTGTACTGAAGAGAAATTCATGCAATAGAATCTAGGAAATGCAGAATTATTGGGCATCAGTAAGCGTGAGGACAGGGTCAGGTCTAGAGACTCTCCACTCTCTAATACTATTTCTGTCAAGTTTCTCGGCTTCATTCTTCCCTTCAGAGCTGTCATCTCCACCCCTCTCTCCACTCCTTCCTCCTCTTGCATGTAGACTTTCTGACCATTCTGATCTCAGATGAAATCTTGGAGTACCTGCACCCACAGTCACTTTCTTCACTTCTCAGATTGTCTATTTCCAAGTATCAAGCAAGAAATCTCCTGTGTCCAGCTCATCGTTTGATCTTACATATGACTGGACAAATTTACACGACTTCACTTTGGGTCAAGGATCAACCTTTGGCCTAAAGAGCTGTGGCCAGAAGGTCTGAGCCAATTTAAAGTAGTATCTTCTGCTGAGGGGAGTTTCACAGTCTGGAGAGTGACATGAAAATCAGAATACAAATTCAAATCACATCCAGTATTTCCAGAAAAAAAAGAGTGATGGGACTGGGCTGGCTACTGATTCTTTGGGGGAAAAAAAGAAAAATTGAAAAAAGGGAGGGAGAGCCATTCTTCAATTACTTGAGTGAGGTAGCTGACTAAACTCTTGGGCATTCCTTCTATGTTCGAATCCCCTACATTTGCTCCAGAGAGAAGGGAAGTCCAAAGAAAGATATAATTTTCTTTTAAAACAAGAAAACAAGACAAAATCTCCTGCCATAAGTAATCACTTCCAAATATTGACTTTTTAAGCCCAAGTTTTATTTCCCTGTGGAATGACTGCATAACACACAGCTTGGGAGACATTTTATCCCACTGCCCATTCAAAATGAGCAGTAACACTCATCTAGAATTGCACCGTCCTGCTCATTTCAGGATCCTCAACACATATGACAATCACAAGCATACTTTAGATAGAGGCACCCGTTTTTCCCGGTGACCTATCACCTCCAGTGCCAAGGACTTGGCCCAGGCACAGAGTTTGCTGTGTCCTTGACAAAGAGGAGAGAGAAAGTGGCAGAAGCAGATTTAGAAGTAACAAAATTTCACCTGAAAATAGGAGCTTCTTTTCTTTGTTCCCACTTGACAACTTCCAGCCTATATTAAATGCAGTATAACATTATATTGGAAACACAAGGCATCTAGGCTTTTGGCCAAAAATGTAGGGAAAAAATTAGCAAGCCTAATATTTCATGGAAAATTCTTGGCTTATATAATATTTTAATAAAGCTTAGTTACATGTGCCAATAAGGCATAGAGATGACAGAATGATTTATAATTTAAATATCATATAATCGCTGTAGTGTCTAGTACTGCCTTGTATCAGACAACATGAGAGAAGAAAATTCCCGGGGGCAAAGAAGAGCGAAGCAATGCAAAATCAATGCAGATATCAGTAGAGTGCATATGGCATAAACCGTCTCATTAAAAATCTGATGAAAGGATAATAATAGCTAACACATACTAAGAAGATACGAGCTTTATAAGTATACTCTCATTTAATCTTGACAAAAATTCTATGAGGTAAGCATTACCACCTCCTTTTTACAGTTGAGATCCAGATTGGCTAATGTGCCAAAGGTTTAGTTGAATTGAGATGCAAACTCAGGCAATCTGATTTCCAAGCTCATGCTCATGCTCGTAGCCATGTGCTATACTAGACTACTGATGTAATTAGTGAATGAGTTAACTTCTCTTGGAATTAAATGATTTCTATGATATACGATCTATCGGTTCAGTTCAGTTCAGTTCAGTCGTTCAGTCATGTCCGACTCTTCGTGACCCCATGAATCGCAGCATGCCAGGCCTCCCTGTCCATCACCAACTCCTGGAGTTCACTCAGACTCATGTCCATTGAGTCAGTGATGCCATCCAGCCATCTCATCCTCTGTTGTCCCCTTCTCCTCCTGCCCCCAATCCCTCCCAGCATCAGTCTTTTCCAATGAGTCAACTCTTCGCATGAGGTGGCCAAAGTACTGGAGTTTGAGCTTTAGCATCATTCCTTCCAAAGAAATCCCAGGGCTGATCTCCTTCAGAATGGACTGGTTGAATCTCCTTGCAGTCCAACGGACTCTCAAGAGTCTTCTCCAACACCATAGTTCAAAAGCATAACAAGGAATTATGTCAGTCTAAGTAGAATATATTGAAAAAAAAGAAGTGGACCAAGAATTAAAAGACTTGAGTTCTAGTCTTGGTCTGATCACACATTGAATGTATGGCCTTGGACTTATCATTAAAAGGCTGAGTTTCCATTTCCTCATTTGCAAAAAGGGAAAAAAACAAGAAAGCATGATAACAACTGCCTGCTTGCATCACTGTTTTTGTGAAGCTCAAATTAAATGATTTTGAAAAAAGTTTATAATTTGAAAAGCATGTTCTGATATGAAATATTAACATTGAGAACTCACTACATATATCACATCTTAATAGTATTATAGAGATTCCCTGGTGGCTCAGACAGTTAAGAATCCACCTACAATATGGGAGACCTGGGTTTGATCCGCGGGTTGGGAAGATCTTCTGGAGGAGGGCATAGCAACCCACTCCAGTATTCTTCCCTGGAGAATCCCCATGGACAGAGGAGCCTGGCAGGCTGCAGTCCATGGGGTCGCAAAGAGTCAGACATGACCAAACAACTAAGCACAATAATATTAGGGATTTTTTAGGTCAGAAAATAAAGTTTTTCTGAAAGTTTAAAATTTGATACGATTTTTAAAATTTTGATATGATTCCAACTTTACAATGTTGAGATCATATATTCAAGCTGAAATATTATATAAAAATGGCTCCAAAATATTGAAATCCTTGGAATTCTGGAAAGGGCAAATGCAAAATCAGTCTGCTGAGATACAACCTACATCTCCTGGGAAGGATGAATAAAATCAGATTAACTCCCATTCAAAATTAAAATCACCAGGATAGGAATCAAGAGACACAACAAATAACAATATTAGCACAAAAACTAGAAAAATAAAATGATCCATAAGATATTAAAAATATGTATGTTTTTCCAAAAAAGATGTGAAAATGGGCTCAATATAATTTTTCATCAGGAATGCAAATAAAAGAACAGCTACCTACCCACTAAAATGACTAAAACCACGAAGACTAACAATACCAAGTGTTGGTGAAGGTGGAACTGTCACACGCTATTATTGAGAGTATAAATGGCACAACCAATATGGAAAACTGGCTGTTTCTACTAAGGCTAAAAATATGTGCCTCTGCCAGGACTCAACATTTCCACTTCTGGGCACATATCCAAGAGAAATGAATGCTTATGTCCACAAAAAGACTTGTACAGAAATGTTAAGAGCAGCTTTATTCCTAAGAGTGAAAAGAAAACAAAAACAGCCCAAATCCCTGACAACGGGAAGATGGATGAATAAATGGTGGCTAATCCACACCAGGAAATAACTATTCCTGGTATATGGAACAACATGGCCAAAGCTCACAAATATTATGCTGAGTGAAAGAACGCAGATACCAAAGAGTATCTTTATATGTGATTCCATAAGAGTATCTTTATACACGATTCCATGTTTACCAAGCTAAGCAACAAGCAAAACAAACCAATAATAAAATAAGCCATACCAAGTGAGCTCTGGTGGGGATCCATTACAATCTGGAAAGGGGCAGAAGGAAATTTTCTAGAGTGATAAATATGTTTTATAGTTGGTCTGTAATCTGTATGGCAGTCACATAGTTGTATACATAGGTTTTTTGGTTTTTAATATTACATTTTTTGTTATATTCTATAGATTCCTGAGGCCGTGCTCATTTTTTTCAGTCTCTTTTCTCATTTTTTAAATAATGTTATTTATTTATTTCTGGCTCAGCTGGGTCTTCGTTGCTGCTCAGGGTTTTTCCCTAGTTGTGGCAAGTGGGATCTACTCTAGTTGCTGCATGGGTTTCTCACTGTAGTGACTTCTCTTGTTGCAGAGCACAGGCTCTAGGTGCGTGGGCCTCAGAAGCACATGGACTCAGTACTTGCAGCCCTGGGCTCTTGAGCTCAGGCTCAGTAGTTGTGGTTCAGGGGCTCTGTTGCTCTGTGGCAAGTGGGATTTTCCCTGATCAGGGATCGAACCCGGGCCTCCTGCATGGGCAGACAGATTTAACACTAAGCCACCAAGGAAACCCTACAAAGGCTTTTTAAAGGTAAGAAAAAAGAGCAAATTAATTTAAAATAATCAAATAGGGACCTTCTAGAAAAGAAAAAAGCCATTAAAATTACCAATTCAATGGAGAGGTTAAACAGCAATTAAGTTTAAACTATGAGAGACTTCTTTGCACTGGAGATAGATTTAGAATGTAGCACAGAAAAAACTGATAGAAAATAAAAACACTGAAATGTAGAAAACTAGTTACCAGTGGGAAGAGGCAAGGAGGTAGGGGATGAAGAGATACAACTATTATGTATAAAATAAGCTACGGTATATTGTACAATACAGAGAACATAGCAAATACAATAACTATAAATAGGGTATAACCTTCAAAAATTGTGAATCAACATATTATATGCGCATGTGTACTAAGTCACTCCAATCGTGTTCAACTCTGCAACCCCATGGACTGTAGCCCATCAGGCTCCTCTGTCCATGGGATTCTCCAGGCAACAATACTGGAGTGGGTTGCCATGCCCTCCTCCAGGGATTGAACCCATGTCTCTTATGTCTCCTGCTTTGGCAGGCGGGTTCTTTACCACTAGCACCACCTGGAAAGCCCACTATATTGTACACCTGTAGCATATAATATTGTACAGCAAATATATGTCAATTAAAAAAAAGACACTGAAATGATGTGGAGGCTAGATTTAGAAGGTCTGAAAGAAAGGTCCCAGAGGGAAAAACTGAGCATGAAGAGGACTCAGAGAGCCAAGAACTATTGCTAAAAAATTTGGACTCAGATGATTTCAGGAAGTACCTAATCCCTATTCTATTTAAACTATTACCATCCATAGAGAAGGGATATGCATCAATTCTTTCTACACTCATAACATTTATCCAAAATCAGGCAGAGATAACACAGAAAGAATAATACTAACTCACTTAAAGGTATCAATGCAAATATCCTAAGTATATATTAGGAAAACAACCTAGTATTATATTAAAATAATAACTTACAATGACAAAGTGAAGTTTATCACAGGAATGTAAAAATAATATAACTTTTTTAACCTGGTAACTTTTAATTCATCCTATTAACTGGCCAAGGAAGAAAAAAAAAGGTCACTTTGGTATATGCTATAAAGGTCTCTTATGTAATTCTTCATTCCTTTTTGATTTTAAAAATATAGAAAAATTAGACTTCTATGATGCTACAGTGGATAAGAATCCTCCTGCCAATGCAGGGGACATGGGTTCGATTCCTGGTCCAGGAAGACTCCACATGCCACAGAGCAACTGAGCCCGTTCACTACAACTACTGAAGTCCGCACGCCTAGAGCCTGTGCTGTACGACAAGAGAAACCACTGCAATGAGAAGGCCATGCACAGCAGTGAAGAGTAGCCCTCATTCACCACAACTCAAGAAAGCTAGCACACAGTAATGAAAACCCAGTGTGGCTAAAAAATAAAGCTTTAAAAGAAACACAGAAAGGTGGAAAAAGCACACTACCTCAAAATAACCATGTGAATTATATATTCTGGAAGCATTTTCTCAAAATCACTAAAAAGAAAAGCATGTCTATTAGCATCATTATTATTTACTATTGATCTGAAAATACCAACAAATGCAGGTTAAGAAAAAATACACAAATTAAAAATTAAATACTAATTAAAGAAGTAGCATGAAAGTTATAATTATTTTAGAAAATATTATGTTTTAAGTGTAATTAGCCTGTGCTAAATCCTTTTACACACTTGCCTCATTTAATATAAAACTCTTGAGAAGCAGATATTAGTGTCTTCATTGTATACATGTATATTTCATGTGTCTTCCACAATTTCTCAATTTAAAGAAAAAGAGACGACTCAACCGCATAATAAATTTCTGTAGATTTACAGAGAGGAGAGCATTTTATTATCCCATTTATTCTAACATTAAAAGAGGGAATTTGACATTTTAAATTAGCAACAAATACCAAATATTTCATTCTAATTTGAACCTATTTAGAAAAACAATCTTGTGAAGGCTTTTCTGGCATAGGTCATTTTTACTTAAAGGAATATTCAGGCTATTTAACAGCAGAAAAAAATCCTGGTAAATGATCACTGGGACCAGTGAGTCTACATGTCACTTTAAAACGTTCAACTTCTAAAAAGCCCTTCTGCAGCAGGCATTTTTGAAAGGTGGCAGTAAGGAGTACCCTCCTGAGAGAGTTCTGGAAAATATCAGGTTCCCCTTTCCAAGAACTGCATGAGTCACTGATTTTTCAAAAAATAGTGACGTGAAAGCTTAGCAATGGATTAAGACATTGTTGGGAATTGCTGTCTCCCTAAGAGCTTCAAAAAAGCCTATAGCAAGACAGACCTGAGGCTTCTGCAAACTTGCCTGTCTTTGGCCTGAGAATATCATGGCAAAATTTCACAGCTTGCAGTACTAGTGACAGCGTCTATTCTCCATCTTCTCTTAGAAAATGCTAGGACCCGCTTCATTTAGTACTAGCATTTTTCACCCTACCAGTAGAAAATAATTACCATGGGGAAGCTCTACTTGACTGATGAAACCACTTTTCTCTTGGAGACACTATTACAGTAATCCAGACATGCTGATTTCTTGGGTCTCTATTTTATTACCAGTATCCTGGCTGACTCGCTTTCAGTCTTGATTAAATTCAAGAGTTGAGGACATGCCAGTGTAAGTGCTGCTGGGTAGTTGGGATTCTGAAGGTTGGTGGGGGTCCCAAAAATAATACTTGAACTGACCTTTATTAAGTATTTACAACAGACCGGTCACTAAGTGCTTTGTATGGATTGTGTCATCTTGGTCTCATAATCATTCTATGAGTTTCTTAAACCTAAGTGGGCAATACATTCTCCAGGGGCATTCTTAAATGTGCCTCATTAGAAGTGTTTATACCATCTCATGAAAGATACTTCAATCTAGGGACCGAAGAAATTATCTTATTCTATCTTTCCTTCCATAAAAGCTTGGAGGAGCCTAAAATAAGGTAACCATGTGTCTCTCATGTAGTTGGATCATGGATTAACAATCCTCACTTTGAGATATTGTTCACTAAAAAGGGTTTAGGATTACGGATCAGATGTTTTAGGGCTTCTGTGGTGGCTCAGATGGTAAAGAATCTTTGCAATGTGGGAGACCCAGGTTCGATCCTTGGGTCAGGAAGATCCCTGGAGAAGGAAATGACAACCCACTCCAGTATTCTTGCCTGGAGAATCCCATGGACAGAGGAGCCTGGCAAGCTACAGTGGTAAAGAACCCGCCTGCCAATGCAAGTGACATAAGAGACATGGGTTCGATTCCTGGGTCAGGAAGATCTCCTGGAGGAAAGAATACCTACCCACTCCAGTATTCTTGCCTGGGAAATCCTGTAGACAGAGGAGACGGGAGGGCTACAGACCATAGGATGGCAAAGAGTTGGACACGACTGACATGACTTAGCAGGCACACATACAAAGAGGTCTATTCTGAACTCTGTAAAATGGCTCATCTCTGGCCCCAGTTACTCTCGTTGCTTTTCCTGCTTTCCTCTCTTTATAAATTTCAACACCACTGATAATTATAGAATGTATTACTTGTCTACTTGTTTGCTAACACCTTCCTAAGAATGCACTGGAGCCGGGGCTTTGTTTTGTTCACCTGGTTGTATATTAAAAGATAGTCATTGTTATGAATGCCCCCTTCCTGGTTCACAGATTCACACCTGTGAGCTGGCAGAAGTTTGAGGTGTTGCACATGCAAGCCGCATGGAAATTTTTTTTTCACTGATGGCTCTAATTGATATCATTGAAGAAACGGGTAACCTAATTTGGAGAGTGAGGTTCTTTTGCACATAATAGATACACATCTAAAAAAGAAATGTTCTCTGAAATCACTGGAACAGATAAGTACCAAGGGTTATATTGTCATTCCCATTTCATGATAACTCCAAAAAGTGAGTGTATAACATGTTGTTTTGATTATTAGTTTATGTAACAGTTTTACTAAGTTGATTCCAAAGCAGTATGTTCCAAAGTGGTTTATATGAGGACACTAATAAAGCAGCAGATCAAGCAAATAGACGAACTGTTATTTGGGCTGCTAACATGAATCGTTTCCATTGTCATCTGAAGACTCTCCAAATTCTAAAATTTAATAAGGCTCAGACAAACCAAGAGTTCTAAAGTCACAAGTCAAATCAAAGGCAAGGTCATCAAACGCAAGGCCTTTACCCTTTACCTGAGATAAAAGGGAGGTTCAAGAGGGAAGGGACATATGTATATCTATGGCTGATTCATGCTGAGGTTTGACAGAAAACAAAATTCTGTAAAGCAATTATCCTTCAATTAAAAAATAAATAAAAAATTTTAAAAGGGTCCTTTCAAGGACTTCACTGATTTGTATTTAATAATCAAAGCAGCAGACAAATGGGGAAAGGATCAGCCTTTCTTGTTTGAAGTCACCCGACCAACTCTGTTTCTTAGGAGAATGAGAACTGCAGAAATCTTTTTATCTGCAAATAAAATGCACATAAAGTCTAAAAGGAATCTAACAGATGTTTACTTATAAGTAAATAGATATCCTTAAATTGTTTCCCGATTACTGTATAAATTTCTCTGGGATGTAACATGAGCAGATTCTTACTGGATTCCTAAAGTCAAGAAAATCATAAAATTTAAAGTTAGCTCTGTTCATTAGAGGTCTCCTCTAGGAGTAACGGACAAATCAGTCTTCACTCTTAAAAGAGCAATCAGGACATTATAGAACAGTTAAGAAAATTTTAAGTGGATGACAGCAAGAGTGATTAAATAAACAGACCAATAAAATAAGCCTGAAGTAGTAAATATGTTCTTGAAAATTTGATTTCCCTCACAAATTTCTCAGAAGTAAATTTAAATGTTCATTATTTGGCCTATAATATGAGAAAAGGGGGATTATAGGGGGAAGAACTAGAATCAATTAATAATAGATATTTATTTAGCAGCTACTTGTGTCCACAAAGATCTCTGGGGATACAGATATATCTCCATTAGGTTTAAAAGTTGTCAAGAGAAACATAGCCGGCAAATGCCAAGTTTAAACAAGTTTCATATGTAAACAAATCTAAGTACTGGGGACCTGGAGTAGTGAGGAGAGTTGCTGAGGAAGGAGGAGTTTGAAGGGAAGAGAAGGAAAAAATAAAGAAAGAAGGGAGAGATGATGAGTAATGAAATCTTCGCAGACAGATATGGCCCCAAACTTCAAGGAGGGCTTCCCAGGTGGCTCAATTGTAAAGAATAAGCCTGTCAATGCAGGAGACACAGGTTTGATTCCTGGGTTGGATAAACTCCCTAGAGAAGGATATGGCAACCCACTCCAGTATCCTTGCCTGGAGAATCCGATGGACAGAGGAGCCTGGTGGGCTACAGTTCATGGGGTTGAAAAACAGACTCAACTTAGTGACTGAACAATGACAACAATAAAGACTTCAAGGGGACCCCGCCAAGCTTCAGATTACCTAGATGGGCTATGAGAAATGGTTGTAAATACACAAAGAAGGAAAGATGAGAGTTAGAGTAAGTGTAAGACAGAAATACAGTGCTGCGAGCACTATTCCTTCTTTCCTTCATTTGACGAGTATTTGTTGAGTACCCCTTTCCAGGAGCTGGGAACAATTCCAGACACTGGGTCTGCGGTATTAACAACAAACTATGTGTCCTCATGCAGCTTCCATTCAGTGCAGAAAAATTAGAGGAAAAAAACATAAAGACTTGGTTTAAAAAATGTCAGGAAGGAAAGAGAAAAGAAAAAGAAAGCCTGTGATGCTTTTATAGTACACAATCTCCATCTGGATGGCTGCTATTTGTTTTTAGGCGTATTATTGCCAAAACTTTACTTATCGGTTTCTTAAAATTAACCTTTATTATGTGTGTTCTTAGTGCCCTTATTTTGAATTAATTTGAAGCACTGACTACTAAAAAGTACGGTACAGAGTTTATCATTCCAAAACAAGTCAAAACTTGAAACTGCGTATTTAGAAGAATTACATCTCACTAGGAAAAAAAACTGAATTCTAAATATGATTATTATCACAAAAGACCAGAATTTCCATAACATTCCGATATGGATTTGTGGCCAATCTTCTTGTAATTCTCCTCAAAAGTTCACCATTTCCCATTCAATTTCCCTATTTCTCTCTCATCGCAATGTCACAGTCCTCTGTGACTTTACCCTCCAAATATTGACTCTGTAGCTTTCTTTTTGTATACATTTGTATATTGTCTATTGACATTGCTTATTAGCCCTAGACCTCACTCCTTCTCTAATTAACACGACAGTTTCCAGTGTCCCCTCCTGCCCATCACAGAATGTTGGAGCCTGAAAGGACTCTACCTAGAAACGCAACCTTCAAAGCCATCTTGGTCGTGACATTGTACAGGAGACAGGGATCAAGATCATCCCCATGGAAAAAAATGCAAAAAGGCAAACTGGCTGTCTGGAGAGGCCTTACAAATAGCTGTGAAAAGAAGAGAAGCGAAATGCAAAGGACAAAAGGAAAGATATAAACATCTGAATGCAGAGTTCCAAAGAATAGCAAGGAGAGATAAGAAAGCCTTCCTCAGAGATCAATGCAAAGAAATAGAGGAAAACAACAGAATGGGCAAGACTAGAGATCTCTTCAAGAAAATTAGAGATACCAAAGGAACATTTCATGCAAAGATAGGCTCGATAAAGGACAGAAATGGTATGGACCTAACAGAAGCAGAAGATATCAAGAAGAGGTGGCAAGAATACACAGAAGAACTGTACAAAAAAGATCTTCACGACCCACATAATCACGATGGTGTGATCACTGACCTAGAGACAGACATCCTGGAATGTGAAGTCAAGTGGGCCTTAGAAAGCATCACTACAAACAAAGCTAGTGGAGGTGATGGAATTCCACTTGAGCTATTTCAAATCCTAAAAGATGATTCTGTGAAAGTGCTGCACTCAATATGCCAGCAAATTTGGAAAACACAGCAGTGGCCACAGGTCTGGAAAAGGTCAGTTTTCATTCCAATCCCAAAGAAAGGCAACGCCAAAGAATGCTCAAACTACCGCATAATTGCACTCATCTCACACGCTAGTAAAGTAATGCTCAAAATTCTCCAAGCCAGGCTTCAGCAATATGTGAACCGTGAACTTTCTGATGTTCAAGCTGGTTTTAGAAAAGGAAGAGGAACCAGAGATCAAATTGCCAACATCCGCTGGATCATGGAAAAAGCAAGAGAGTTCCAGAAAAACATCTATTTCTGCTTTATTGACTATGCCAAAGCCTTTGACTGTGTGGATCACAATAAATGGTGGGAAATTCTGAAAGAGATGGGAATACCAGACCACCTGATCTGCCTCTTGAGGAATCTGTATGCAGGTCAGGAAGCAACAGTTAGAACAGGACATGGAACAACAGACTGGTTCCAAATAGGAAAAGGAGTACATCAAGGCTGTATATTGTCACCCTGCTTATTTAACTTATATGCAGAGTACATCATGAGAAACGCTGGACTGGAAGAAACACAAGCTGGAATCAAGATTGCCGGGAGAAATATCAATAACCTCAGATATGCAGATGACACCACCCTTATGGCAGAAAGTGAAGAGGAATTAAAAAGCCTCTTGATGAAAGTAAAAGTGGAGAGTGAAAAAGCTGGCTTAAAGCTCAACATTCAGAAAACGAAGATCATGGCATCTGGTCCCATCACTTCATGGGAAATAGATGGGGAAACAGTGGAAACAGTGTCAGACTTTATTTTTTTGGGCTCCAAAATCACTGCAGATGGTGACTGCAGCCATGAAATTAAAAGACACTTACTCCTTGGAAGGAAAGTTATGACCAACCTAGATAGCATATTCAAAAGCAGAGACATTACTTTGCCAACAAAGGTCCTTCTAGTCAAGGCTATGGTTTTTCCTGTGGTCATGTATGGATGTGAAAATTGGACTGTGAAGAAGGCTGAGCGCCAAAGAATTGATGCTTTTGAACTGTGGTGTTGGAGAAGACTCTTGAGAGTCCCTTGGACTGCAAGGAGATCCAACCAGTCCATTCTGAAGGAGATCAGCCCTGGGATTTCTTTGGAAGGAATGATGCTAAAGCTCAAACTCCAGTACTTTGGCCACCTCATGTGAAGAGTTGACTCATTGGAAAAGACTCTGATGCTGGGAGGGATTGGGGGCAGGAGGAGAAGGGGACGACAGAGGATGAGATGGCTGGATGGCATCACTGACTTAATGGACCTGAGTCTGAGTGAACTCCGGGAGTTGGTGATGGACAGGGATGCCTGGCGTGCTGCGATTAATGGGGTCGCAAAGAGTTGGACACGACTGAGCGACTGAACTGAACTGAAAGTAGGCACTTCTGGTGTTCTCTAATCAGCTTCCTTCCATGGCTTACCACTACCTCCTAAAGACTGTCCAGACTTCTTTTTTTGAGCATTTAAGGCTGTCTGGTTTTTTGGTTTTTGTGGGGCTTTTTCTTAGGTATCAACACGGTTTTCAACTTTATCTTTCCCATTCATTGACTCAAAAGTATTCTTTGAGCCCCTCTGATGTTTAAGCTGTGCTTGAAGGTTGAGTCACAGCCCTGCTCTCTAGCAGCCCTCAGTTTCATGGACTGCAGGGAAGAGTGGAGAGGGCATGGGACAAGGACAGGAATAACTCCTAAAGTGTTCAGAGTGGTGTGACAGAGGTTGTTGAGGGAGCACTGGACCCACACATCCAACCCGGCTCTTTTGCCTACCTTGCTGCATCAATGCTGATTACTTTGTTACTAAAACATGGCTCACTCTTGTCAATGCTCCCTCACACTCTTCCTTCCTGAGAAAAGTGGAATGTCTTTTCTCAGTTTTGCTCCTAACCCAAATATATCTGGTCTTTCAAAGACTAGTGATCATGTCCTACTCTTTTCGACCCCATGGACTGTAGCTCACCAGGCTCCCTGTCCATTGGGATTCTCCAGGCAATAATACTGGAGTGGGTTGCCATGCCCTCCTCCAGGGTATCTTCCCAACCCAGGGATCAAACCAGTGTCTCCTGCACTGCTGGCAAATTCTTTACTGCTGAGTCACTGAGGAAGCCCCTCAGACTAGATCAGATGCCAAATAATCTATGCTGATTTCTTTCCTTAGTCTTCTAGTCTTAATATATCTTGATTAGTTCTATTTCCACTCACATTCTAATTATATCCTTACTAGTATTAGAGTTTATTATCAAACCCATGTCTCTTACTACAACTGTCTATCTCTTAAGAACAGCAACTGTGATTAGAGATATATATATATATATATCCCTTGCCCAAATAGGTATTTGATGAATGTTTTCCCAGCTAAAATAACAGGGAATAAATTGTACACCAAACAATTGCAAAATGGAATAATGAGGGGATTAACTGTACAATTGGATCCCCACATTTGTAGTAAAACTACTACACAAATTACTGTAAAAATTCACAACAGTGGAGAACAGAGCTACCACTAATAGACTAGGATCCCCAGACTTGAAGGGGTTAAGCAGGTCTATCCACTAGGAGGAAAAAACGATTCTTCATTTGCCTTCATTAAAGACTAATTTTAGGTCTCTTGGTAATTAAATGAACACATTGTTTATGCTCCATACTGCTTTCTGCTCTGAGTCTTGGAAAATACATGAAATTTCCAAGAATTAAAGTTTCCATTAACACAAGTGCCAAATCAGGAGGCCTGACCTGTGGGAGAAAGCACATTTGTCTTTGCTGGCTCCTTTTCAAAAAGCTATAGAAAGATATTTACTATATAACCTTTCTTGTGCACAGTTGCTCTAGTCTATCATCAGGACATCTACACAAGAGGGAGAAGCTGCAACATTTCAGAAAGCCACCAATTACTAAAGACGACGGTTTGAGTTCTAAAGTGTTGACAGCAGTCCCTGTTCAGGATAAAAATTTTTTTATTGGAAGAGACTTTGAGTGGGTTTTTTTTTCTTCTACTTTTTTTTTTTTTGGTCGCAGTTGTGTGTGTGTGTGTGTGTGTGTGTGTGCTATTCCCTGAGAACCAGCTTTGGCTGGTGAAGAAATATACAAAGTGGGTTTCAGAACATCTTCTACTTGGATCATCCCTACCAGACGGAAATTTAATGTAAATAATCACATGTGCACATAGCCCGGACGCCTCTGAAGAATATTTGCTGATCTCTATCTCTGGTTTTACTCGATCTGAAGTAGCATAGTTACCTACCCAGGTTTAAAAAAAAAAAAAAATCTCTTTACGTCTATGCACTCGAACTCTAAATTCTCTCCTCTGCGCTGGGAGCCTTTCAAATTCATGCTGGCGGCAGGGGGTCTCGGCTACTGGAGAAAGAGCCGGTTCTACAGGCCCCGCCCTTCCCCGCCGCCCCTCCCCCAGGCTGGTTCGCTAACTCTCCCGGACTCGCCTCCCCCCGCCACCCCCTCCCGCCCCCATCTCGGAATTTCGGCTGCCTCAGAGGGCTGGCGCGCGTCAAAGCCCGAACTGGGAGACTGATTTGTGGAGCATCACCCTCAGCTCCTCTCCCCGCAACCCCTCCTCCACCCCCGGCAGCAGCCCAGGGCCAGAGCCGAGCAGGGGGAGGGGGAAGAGCGACAACCATCCCCCTTCCTCCAGCCCGCCCCAGTGGGTGCAGATTCAATTGCACCTTTTATTACTTTAACTCTTCTCCCTAGGACACGCGGCCCCGGATCGGTCCCTTCAGCAGTCGCAGCTACCGTTCCTGCGCACGGAGATGGGACAGCAAGGGACCTGTCCGCGGCCGGCCGGCGAGTGCGAGGACTTGCGGCCGCCCAGCCAGCGGCCCGGAGTCTGTAAGTTTCAACACTCCTCCGGGGGAGGGGAGGGGAGGCTGAGTGCGTACCCGCAAAAGATTTAAAAGGTTGACAGCGTCGGAGGGATTTTCGGGGCACATTCTTTTAATGAACTCTTTACGCAGTGGGCAGGCTGTTATCCGGGTTTTTCCTGCAGCTTGTATGGTTGATCCCATTGTCATAAAGAAGTTCAAGTTATTACATTATGAGTTCAAATGGAAATTTTTTTAAAAAATGCAACTCATACTTTCAAATGTAAAATACATCTTCGTAAAATTACATAGCACACTGCTTATTATTTTGTCGAGTTATTTATACTGTGCAGGAGTGTCTACGGCCTTTTCTTTGCCTACTTCTAAAAATAACAGAAAAAGAATTCCCTCTCTCTACTTTTAATATTGCTACATCATGTGAATAGTTTACTAAATAGATCGTGATACCAAGCTGGCCTCAGTTTTCCTCGCTGTCGCGGTGCGCTTGGGTTTTTGCAGTAATCTACAGACGCGGGTAATCTCAGAATTATCATTAAAGCTGCTGTTTACAGGAAGGCTCCTGATTTTAACTAAGGTTGTGCCCTTAAGTGTTCAAAACAATAAGGACTATTAAAACAGTTCTGGTTCAGACCAAGTAATTTTCCTGAGATCTAAGAACTCAAGCACTATAAGATCATACCTTTAGCTTTGGACTCCACCTGTAAGATATAGACACACCCCTCCATGCAAGTTCGGAAGAGTCGAGGAAGGGTGGTGGGGTGGGTAGTTCTTAATCTTGGTTTCCCTCCCGCAGGACGGGTCTCGAGGGAAGGAGAGGCAGGTCGCAGACAGGTGCCTAGGCTGGCTATGGTGACGGGACGATGTTGGCCAGGAAGAGCATCATCCCCGAGGAGTATGTGCTGGCGCGCATCGCGGCGGAGAACCTGCGCAAACCGCGCATCCGGGACCGCCTCCCCAAGGCCCGCTTCATCGCCAAGAGCGGGGCTTGCAACCTGGCGCACAAGAACATCCGGGAGCAAGGACGGTTTCTCCAGGACATCTTCACCACCTTGGTGGACCTGAAATGGCGCCACACCCTGGTCATCTTTACCATGTCGTTCCTCTGCAGCTGGCTGCTCTTCGCCATCATGTGGTGGCTGGTGGCCTTTGCCCACGGGGACATCTATGCTTACATGGAGAAAAGCGGGATGGAGAAAAGTGGCTTGGAGTCCACCGTGTGTGTGACTAACGTCAGGTAAGAAGGCGTCGGGCTGAGGCGGGGTGGAAGGCAGTACAGAAAAATAGATGAAATTGCCCTTTCTGTCTTCTCTTTGTTTTGTTGACAGTGAACTAAAGACTTTATTTTAGTATGTTCAGAAACAAAAAAATAAAAACATAACAAAACAAAAAACGAATCTGATGTATTAAAATTTTTGGGGGGTGCAGCCTTGGATGAGGAGGCTTTGAAAATGTAGTTTCAATTCCTTGGGCTAGCCTTGAAAATATTATACTGGTTATTTAAAAAGGATTTCACTGAGTGCCTTCCTCAAAAAAAAAAAAAAAAAGCACACATTTAGTTGTCCATCTGAAAAGCTGCTGTCCATAGTTCCAGTATCCAAAAGGAAATATCTCTGATCAACAAAAAATGTTGTGCAAATGCTAGTAATGTTCCATGACTTCTCTTCCCGTGACATTTTCAGAAATAATGAAAAAAATTAGGAAAACACTGGTGGAGAGGGGATCTAAATTTAAAAAATAAATCTACCAGAAATGAAATAAATATTAAGCCCTTCTTTATCAAGATGATCTTGAATAGCTGATTGCCTGCTTTAATTCCAAAATTAAAAGTTATGTTAACATTCGGAACTAGAAAAAAGCTGATCTTTGATGGAAATTGGTGCAAATGTTTGATGGAAGAGATTACGTAGAAGTGATTCAACATTGTGGTTTTCTCTAAAAGTTTTAGTAGGATAGGAAGGCAGTTCTTAGATTGCCCTGATTTTTTTTTCTTACATCATAAATATTTCAAAGATAAGTGAATTTGGTTTCAGTGATTCTCTTCTCATATTTTCACATGGCCTAAGAACATTTACTTGGGGGTGATTTGTCTCTTAATTTTTTTGTTTAAAGATGGAAAAAGATAACATCAATTGCAAAAATATTCTTCCTGCAGAGAAATATTTGTAATAATACTAGCAATTTTTCCAGGACATTTTTTGAATAATATCCCAAATTCACAGAATTCATAAAACAAAGCAACTTGAACAGGCACCGTTCTGTCAGGAAACTGGAAAGAATAAAACCTTTGCTGATCCTGAAATGTGAAGTTAGCATACCATTGCAAGAAGCAGAAACCCAGCCTGTAAACTTGCCCATTCTTCCCTTCCCTGACTAGTTGCGATGCCAGGTTATCAAAATGGGCATGTAATATTTGTCACAGAGATCACATACCACAGATTTCAGCTCAAATTTTGAGGAGAGCCAAATTGAATTGATCCATTGCCTTTACCATCGAGTTAGATAATATTTTCTTGACTTAAACTTGTCACAAACTATTGTCTCAAAGAAAATACAGGGAAAGAAATGTACGTGATCATCAGTATACCAAATATAAAGGAAACAAGATACTATGTTTAACAGATATGTATAGGTCAGATATCATTATAATATTTCTCTTTAAGAAATTTATTGGCACTGCTATGGTGAATCATTTTCCTATCGAGGTACACTTTTAATAAACTTGAAGTAGACCCACATAAAATGAGATAAAAGAAACAGACATAATAAACCTTGAAAAATAAATGACAGATTTTATTCACAAGATGAAAATACTGGCTTTCCTTGTGGAAAAACTCATTAGGCAATTGATTAAAGGTATGTCATTACAAGGGAGATATTTTCAATGATTTTGTAAAATAACTTGACAGAGTGCTCTGGTTATTAAAAGCTGTTTTACTGCTAGCTTTTATTGTTCAACAAGAGGTGTTTTGAGGTATGTTCATTCTTCTGATGGATTCCTGCTGGTGTGAACATTCAATTCACTGTGAGAAATAGTGTTGCAGATACAATGAAAGAAACTTGATTTTAGCAGTGTGACAATTTTAGCATTTTATTTATTCATTTTTAATTAGATGACTATCTAAACATTTTTAAACTTTTTATTGAAGTTGATTTAACTTTAACATTTTAAATTTTACTTCTTACCTAAAAAATATTATTGAACATCTTTTAATGTTAAAAATCTTACTGGTTTTATTTTAATATTGTGGTACTATGTATACTTCAGTGCAATAAAAATTTTAATCATAACCAACTGTACATAATACTTTTTCACCAAAAAAAAGTAGAAACAGAAAAATTTCTATTTTTTCCCCAAAGGATATTTAAAACATGACTAATAATATATCTAATTTGTTTGCATTTCCTTTCCTTTCATAAGTTCAGTGTCCCACCTTGTCATCAAAACTGAAAATAACTTATTATAATGAACATTTTCTAGTGTATCCAAATAATATTTAACATTTCTCCTTCTAGGATGGTTCACCTTCCCTTTCATGTAATGACTTTCTAACATTAGTCAGAAAGTAAACCAACGTATTTCTTCTTCTTATTCAACCTAACTCCCTCTGTAGCAGAACAAACCAGAAGCTAAACACTTCCATCTCTTGAGGTTGTTTAGCACAACAGGTGTTCATTAAAAGGCTGAGTCTTGCACCATATAATGTTTGGAAGCAAGTTCTTTCATAAATAAATAACATACACAAATCGCATATGAATAGTCTCTTAAGCCATTAAAATGAAACATCTGGGCATATCACTGCTCCCTGAAGCATGTATGTTTGTTTAGTTGCTAAGTCGTGTCTGACTCTTTTGTGACCCTCATGGACTACAGCCTGTCAGGCTCCCCTGTTCATGGGATTTCCCAGGCAAGAATACTGGAGTGGATTGCTGTTTCCTACTTCAGGTTGTTATTTCCTACTTCCTGACCCAGGGATCGAACCTGCATCTCCTGCAATGGCAGACAGATTCTTTACCACCGAGCCACTGGGAAAGCCTGAAGTATGTATTAAGTGAAAGTGAAGTCGCTCAGTCGTGTCCTACTCTTTGCGACCCCATGGACTGTAGCTTACCAGGCTTCTCAGTCCATGGGGTTTTCCAGGCAAGAGTACTAGAGTGGGGTGCCTGCCTTCTCCAGGGGATCGAAGTATGTATACATTATCAGAAATCAGTGTTGTGTCCGTGCCCCTTCTCTGGGGTCTCTTCTTATTCTTTGCCATGGTTTTGGTTTATACAGTATATCTTGTTTGTAGCTAGTGCAAAAAGCAATCGTTGTCGTTTTCCATGAATCTTTTTAGCAACAGAAAGGATAAAAAAGGCACTTTTTCATTTAAAAGTTAAAGGAATCATCCGCGACATCAACTATGCTTCAATTAAATAAAAAATAAAAATCCCTGATTATGAGCCTAGTAGAAAAAAAAAATCATCTTATGTGTGCTTGCTTACCATTCATGGTGTCCCACCAAAATATAGTGTGTATATTCAGAACCCAAATATTTAAACATTTTGCTCACTCATTGTGTGTGGCATTAAGATACAGCTAATGCTTTGACAGTTAACCTATCATCTATAAAATTAGAGAAGTTTGAAATTGGAGTGGAGGGCAGACATGACTAACACTGTTTCTATTAAGAAGCCACAGCAGTAAGGGTTATGTACTTAAGTGAATAAATTAAAGAGAAAAATGACCAAATGTGGTGCTTCTCAACTGGGGAGATAAATCAGAATTATCTGCAAGCTTTTCAAAAGTCTTGCGCAGGTCCACCCTAAACTACCAAATCAGTGTTTACACTGTGATCAGGAAGAGAAGCACAGTTTGAAAAATCTTCCCAAGAAAATCCTGACACATGTTGGCCCCTTCCTTGTGTCTCTTTCAGAAACTAGGCCAGAAATGAGAGGATTTGTGTCCTTATTAATTATGATCTTGACATAGTCACTTAATAATCTTTACCTCAAATCCTTCCTGTAAAAGCATCAGCATTCTCTAGATCACTTAGAGAACAAAATGAAACAATCAATAAGAAAACATGTTTGGTTCCAAATAGCACAGCATTCTTTTTTTATTTAAAAATACTAGTATTTTGAAGGACATGTTTTGTACCACTCTTTTGCACTGTGCTTTCTCTATATAAGGTACATAGTGTTCACTAATGAATATGATTTTAAAGGTTGTAAATAATAAAAAGTTCACTCAGCACTCAGTATGTTCCATATAACTTGAGTCACTTAAACACAGCTTGGCAATAAATAATAGACATTGGCTTGAAGGAGTTTAACAAAATAAACTATGCCTTTGTGAAAGTGAAGGGCTTCCCTGATAGCTCAGTTGGTAAAGAATCTGCCTGCAATGCAGGAGACCTGGGTTCAATTCCTGGGTCAGGAAGATCCCCTGGAGAAGGGATAGACTACCTACTCCAGTATGCTTGAGCTTCCCTTGTGGCTCAGCTGGTAAAGAATCCACCTGCAATGTGGGAGACCTGGGTTCGATTCCTGGGTTGAGAAGATCCCCTGGAGGAGGGAAAGGCTACGCTTTCTAGTATTCTGGTCTGGAGAATTCCATGGTCTGTATAGTCTATGGGGTTGCAAAGAGTCGGACACGACTGAGCCACTTGCACTTTCACTTTTCACTTGTGAAAGTGAAGTATTTCACAATGATACACGCAGATAAGAGAGAAAATGAACAAGTGCTTGTGTTTAGAATAGGGCATTTGATACATTAAGTTGGCTAGTGTTTCCAAAAGTATTTAATAGCCTTTGGACATGAACAGGTGAATGGATAAAGAAGATGTAGTATACACACACACACACGCAGACATATACATATATAATGGAATATTACTCGGCCATAAAAAAGAATGAAATAATGCCATTTGCAGCAATGTGGATGAACCTAGAGATTCTCATACTAAGTAAGCCAGACAGAGAAAGACAAATATCACGATATAGCTTATATGTGGAATCTAAAAATATGATACAAATGAACTTCTTTACAAAACAGAACTAGTTTCACAGATGTAGAAAATCAGGTTATGGTTACCAAAGGCGAAAGGAGGGGAGAGGAATAAATTAGGAGTTTGGGATCAAAATATACATACTACTATATATAAAACAGATAACCAACAAGGACCTACTGTATAACATGAGGAACTATACTCAATATTATATAACCAATAATGGAAAAGAATCTGAAAAAGAACATATATAACTGAATCACTTTGCTGTATACCAGAAAGTAACACAAAATCGTTAACCAACAATACTTATGAAAAAAAATTAGCCTTTGAAAGAAGAACATGAAAAATTCAGCTTCATGTGTTATTTCATGATTCAAAAATCTGAACTGATGGCACTGTTTTCTGATCTCATTCCTTACAGGTCTTTTACCTCTGCTTTCCTCTTCTCCATTGAAGTTCAAGTGACAATTGGATTTGGAGGGAGAATGATGACTGAGGAATGCCCTCTGGCTATCACAGTCCTGATTCTACAGAACATTGTGGGTTTGATCATCAATGCAGTCATGTTGGGCTGCATTTTCATGAAAACAGCCCAGGCTCACCGAAGGGCAGAAACCTTGATTTTCAGCCGCCATGCGGTAATCGCCGTCCGAAATGGCAAACTGTGTTTCATGTTCCGCGTTGGGGACCTAAGGAAAAGCATGATCATCAGTGCCTCTGTGCGCATCCAAGTGGTCAAGAAAACCACGACCCCAGAAGGCGAGGTGGTACCTATTCACCAACTGGACATTCCTGTTGACAACCCACTTGAGAGTAATAACATTTTCCTGGTGGCCCCTCTGATCATCTGCCATGTGATTGACAAGCGCAGCCCCTTGTACGATATCTCGGCCACTGACCTGGCCAACCAAGACCTGGAGGTCATCGTGATTCTAGAAGGAGTGGTCGAAACTACTGGCATTACTACACAAGCTAGAACCTCCTACATTGCTGAGGAGATCCAGTGGGGCCATCGCTTCGTGTCCATCGTGACCGAGGAGGAAGGCGTGTACTCTGTGGATTACTCCAAATTCGGCAACACCGTGAAAGTAGCTGCTCCAAGGTGCAGTGCCCGAGAGCTGGACGAGAAGCCTTCCATCCTTATCCAGACCCTCCAGAAGAGTGAATTGTCCCACCAGAATTCTCTAAGGAAGCGCAATTCCATGAGAAGAAACAATTCCATGAGGAGGAACAATTCCATCCGCCGGAACAATTCTTCCCTCATGGTGCCCAAGGTGCAATTTATGACTCCAGAGGGAAATCAGAACACTTCCGAATCCTGACAGCAAGACAACCCCCAGAAAGTCTTTGATCCGCTGTTGAAGAGTTTCTGCAGGGCATGGACATTGCACTGGAGCTGAAACACAATAGTTTGTCCTTGTTTATCTTATTACACTAAATGATATGCATATTCCAACAGCAGCACTTTCTGTGTCAATAAATGGTAACTCACAAGGTGGAGGGTTCCTGTCTTACACTTGCTTCACCCTTGCAATATCACCCTGTCACCCTAAGTGATAGGCTTAGGTTATGCAGAGGAAATGCTCTCATTTCTGTCCACTTGAAACACAGGAATTACACGAATAGTAATAGACCTTGAATATAAAAGTGGATCAAGAAATGATACTGCTTGAAATGCTTAATGGGTGACATCACAGATGTCTGTTTCTATGGTTCACCCTGGAAAAGGGATAGAATGGGCAAGAAGACCCAAAACTGTGTTTTTCCTATCTCCTTTTCCCTCTCTTTTTAAAACTGCACCAGGTAAAAAGCTTGAGGCAAAAACTGCTTGGTTCCTTTTTTATTTTTTTGTTTATTTTGCTGATTAATTTTTAAATATTGGATTGTATTTATTCCTCAAATTGTATATTATGAGGAGAAATAGTATTAGGAAAATTGCACTTAAATGTTAGGCAGGAACATCTGTGAAATTGGAAAACAACAACTGAGTTCAATTCTAATCATGTTCCTACATGAACATAATGGAATCTAACTAGAAACCAAAATTCCTATTCTGTTAAATCAGCTTATTGCAGTGTAAGGCTTGATGTTTCAAAGCTAGAAATCACCCCACAATATGATTGATGAATGAAAGTTCCTGTTAACTTCTCATTCAGGCTCTTGAAAACATGAACAGAAACTTGCTAATTTATTTTTGGATTTCCCACAGAAAAACTGCTTAGCTCTAATCACTTCTAAGTAGATTCTGTTCATTCACTTGGTTCTTCACAGTGACCTCCAGAGGTTTCTTTGTCCCCTTCATGGCCACCTGTTGGCAGAACCAGGCAAAGAGCTTTGGAGAACAGCTAAGAACATTCCTGTCTCACTTAGGACTGAATTCCCCAAAGGGACATCTACTTCTTTTGGCTTCTCACTTCTTAAGAGCCTCCATTATAGTGAATATTTTATTAAAATATTTTCTTGTATTCACTGTAGTTTTGCAGTTTCTCTTTCACAAAATTATCCCTAATGAAAGCTCAAGGAAAAAAAAACACTCATTTTTAGAGTCATGAAAGAGACATCACACAGTGTTGATACTCACCTCTGAGGGTCCCTCTCTTTGAGATCTGTTATTCCAAAGGAACTATGTTTTTAAAATTTCATGTTAATTTCATTTCATTCCAAGTTTTGGAATGTTCTATGGGCTTCCCTGGTGGCTCAGATGACAAAGAATCTGCCTATAATGTAGGAAACCTGGATTCGATCCCTGGGTTGGGAAGATTCCCCTGGAGAAGGAAATGGCGACCCACTTTATTCTTGCTTGAAAAATCCCATGGACAGAAGAGCCTGGCAGGCTACAGTCCATGGGGTTGCAAAAGAGTCAGACACAACTTAGCACCTAAACAACAACAAATCTTAAACAAAAGACTCATGCATCTAACCAGATGAATGGAAATTGTTTCTCAGGTTACCAAGTTAATCATTTCTAAAAAATTTTAACGACTCCTTTGAATCCCAGACTTGTATACCAAACAGGTACTTGAAGCTCCACTTGGATACCTAATACACATTTAAAAGTTACCATTTCTAAAACTAAAGGTTTCATTCCTACTAGCAAAACCTGACCCCCTCCCACAGCCTTTCTTCCAGTCACTCAGGCCAAGACTGGGAGTCCTACTTTACACCTCTCTTTTACATCTCACATATTCTCCATTAACAAAATTTCATCCAGAGTATGACAAGTTTTCTATATCTCTATTGCCTCCTTCAGTCCAGTCTGGGTACTCATCACTTAGTATATAGGGATGCGGTATACCAGTTGCTAGTATATTGAAACATTTCTATATAGTTTGCTAAAGAAAAATCTACCTTAATAAGACTTAGCCCACCAATGATTATGGAGTTGAATATCAGACCTCCTGGCAGTTCTGAGTTAGATACGGGTCCCCCATTCCCATCCCAGGGCGTTTGAACAGACCCAGAAGGCAACCGCCACACCAGCAAGAACATGCCAAGTACTTGCCTGTTGCTCCATGCGGTGGCAGCTCCACGTTTGTAAATGTGACACAGGCTGTGGAGCAGGTAATGTCCTGACATAAGTCAGTGAGGCTGAGATGCAGGATTTCTGAGGCCAGGTTAGCCCTGGCACCCAGGGGCAAATCAAGCAATGGAGTAGGAATGTTTTCCCCAGCCACCTTCCAGCTGCAACCAAAGACTGGTGCCAAGGACCTCATGGCCATCAGTTTCATGGGGAAGTCAGTGGAATTGTCTGATGGGGCCCATATAGCAAGTCATGGCTCAGACGGGGACATCATTTAGCTAGTGATAGCCACATCAAACAAAAGGTCACATCAATTTCTGAAAATCCACAAATGTTTTAGAACATTGCAATGATTTCAGAAGCTATTTTTGTTGAAATATATTTAACTGGCTAGGCAGTTTCAAAACTACTTTGTTTTAGAAAATAAGATGCTTTATGTGTGTAAAAGTCACTCAGTCGTGTCCAACTCTTTGTGACCCCATGGACTATAGAGTCCATGGATTTCTCCAGGCCAGAAAACTGGAATGGGTAGCCTTTCCCTTCTCCAGGGGATCTTCCCAACCCAGGGATCAAACACAGGTCTCCCACATAGCAGGTGGATTCTTTACCAGCTGAGCCACAGGGCAGCCCAAGCATACTGGAGTGAGTAGCCTATCCCTTGTCCAGTGGATCTTCCTGACCCAGGAATCGAACTGGGGTCTCTTACATTGCAGGTGGATTCTTTATCAGCTGAGCTACCAGGGAAGCCCCCTTTATGTGTATGTGTGTGTATAATTTTGACTTATGTATTGAATTTAGACATTATTTGATATTAAATATTTAGATTCTTTACTTGCATCCTAGTCATCCTGCAGCAGCCACAATATTCTTTTACATCATATTACATTATGCCTCTGCTTAACACCCACCTATGGCTTTCCATTTTTCTAAAAATGAAAATAGAAACTCTTCCCAGTGCCCATAAGCCACTACATCTTATTGCTACCTCTTCCCCTGGAGCATTTCCACTCCACTGCAGTGGTCTTGCTGTTCTGTGAAACAGAGCCATACATACCTTCATATCTTGAGTTTACTTCTCTGGAACATTTCTCTAGAAAGCATTCTGGATCTCCCTCTGTGATTATTTAGGATCTCTGCTCTAGTACCATCTCATGAGACAGTGCAGTATAGCAGTTAAGAAAAAGAGACTCTGCAGCCAGACTCCCTTGGTTTAAATTTCAACACTTATCATCTATGAGGTCTTGACAAAATTAATTTTTTGCACCTCATTTTCCCCATATATAAAATCAGAATGATCAAATACCTACTGCATACGTTTTTGTAAGAACTAAGGGAGCTAATGTGTATGCTGCTGCTGCTGCTAAGTCGCTTCAGTCATGTCCGACTCTGTGCGACCCCATAGATGGCAGCCCACCAGGCTCCCCCGTCCCTGGGATTCTCCAGGCAAGAACACTGGAGTGGGTTGCCACTTCCTTCTCCAATGCATGAAAGTGAAAAGCGAAGTCGCTCAGTCATGCCCGACTCTTCACGACCCCATGGATTGCAGCTTACCAGGCTCCTCTGTCCATGGGATTTTCCAGGCAAGAGTACTGGAGTGGGTTGCCATTGCCTTCTCCCCAGAATGCTGCTGCTGCTAAGTCGCTTCAGTCATGTCCGACTCTGTGCGACCCCATAGATGGCAGCCCACCAGGCTCCCCCGTCCCTGGGATTCTCCAGGCAAGAACACTGGAGTGGGTTGCCATTTCCTTCTCCAGTATGTATAAAGGACTTAAAATAGTTTAATTCACTCACAAAAGACAAAAGCTTGAAATGAAGGACTGCCTTGAGATTATCTGGATTCTTAGTAAATGTCTAATTCAAGGCATTATATTTTCTCAGGACAGAGGAAAAAAAATCTTTGCAAGATGAATCTGCTCTCTTAAAAATTCTGCAGCAGAGACTTTATACCTGCCCAATTCAGTTACTTTTCCTGATTCTTGGATACCTACCTACTACCTGTCATCAAATAGTATTACGTGCAGAATACTACAACGTGTAAAGACTAACATTTTGCATACAGAAGATGTTTCTGGTTTCTTGTATCTATCATTCATTTGTTCATTCACTAATATATATTGAACTTCTACCACCTCTGACATTCACCGTCTGTTGAAAATGACTGTCTTCCTTTTCTTTATGGAGGAGTAGAGATTTATAAGCAGGGTAGGTGCTGATTCTGTACCCAAGTACTCTGAGATGAAAAGTATCAGGAGAGAAAAACTGGCTTCGGCGTCAGAATTGGAAAAACCAAACCTGAGGCCTACCCTTGGTTACTGGGCAGGCGTAGAAAGACAATGGAAGATACAAAGCTTTCCACAGATAGCTTTGCAGGGAGGTGGGTAAGAAAAGAGAACACTGCTCAATCTTAGGACTATCATTTTTTCCTGCTCTAACTTATCCCAATCCCACAATTTTATTCAATTTCATCACTTTCCACTTGACTCAAGACTTTCTCTGAGTAAAAAATCCTCTTCCCCTAGATAGATTTCTAACTATCTTGCCAAGTGTTCTGACAGTCAAGTGTCTCAGAACCAGCAGTGACTTAAAGAAATGACCTCAGTTCCCAAAGTCTAACTCCCAGGGAAGTTGTTATGCATGCAATGCTAAGTTGCTTCAGTTGTGTTCGACTCTTTGCGACCCTGTGAACTGTAGCCTCCCAGGCTCCTCTGTCTACGGGATTCTCCAGATTTGAATACTGGAGTGGGTTGCCATGCCCTCCTCCAGGGAATCTTCCCAACCCAGGGATCAAACTCACCTCTCTTATGTCTCCTCCTGCACTGGCAAGTGGGCTTTTTTACCACTAGCGCCACCTGGGAAGGCCAGATGTTATCCACCTAGTAAACATGGGCACAGCTTTTCCCTCTCCATTGGTTGGAATCATCTTTTTATTGTTGCTCAAAGATTTGGCATTTATGGAACAAAAAATTTCCTCACTGATAATAAAATAATTACAGATAAAGAAGAAAGAATGAAAAGATATCTCTTGGGACTCCCATCCTCAACTTCTGTCATCTTCACCATGTCACAAGTAGAGGCAGAACTGAAAATCGTGTCTCCAAGGACCAATGCATTAAAATAACCATAACAAATCCTACAGGCTGTTTAAGAGGAAACCCAAGGGCCACGCTCTTCCCATGATCTTTATGCACAGTTCTCATCAATGGTGATGGGAATTCCCCATGGACCTAGGAAGGAAGTGACTCTAATTACACCCCCTTGATAATTTCCTGCACAGATTCAAGTTCACGAAAAATCTTAATCAGCCTTCAACTTCAGATCAAAATACTACCTCAGAACCTGATTTCATTTTAGGGTGTTTCATTTGTACTCATTTTCAACTGTGTTCCCAGTTCTCATGGAGATTCTGTTGGTTGTACTGTATGATACCCCTCCCCTAACTCTAATACTCTTGGGTTATTTAATTGAAACTCTTATTTTTCACAGTGTTTATTTTAATCACTTGAGAAAACAAAAATGTTAAGGCTGAATTTCCACATACTATTGGACTACTTCAGTTTGTTTTGAATAAATACTGAAAAAGTGGAAAATAAAATTGTTACCTGTAAAGCTGAAGTTAAAATATACTTTTTACGGAAACTCTACATATTAGCAGATTTTTCGGAAGTTTTCAATTACTTGCCATTGACTATTGAAAAAAGTGTACATTTTTTAAGCATGATAGTCCAGGGTCTTTGCAGTTTGATTCTAAGACACTTTACAATCTTGTTCCCTAAACACTTCAAATAGTGCAGTGTGTAAAATACTACAAGGTATAACATAAGGGCTTCAAGTTCACTATTTCACTCATATTCTGTCTCCCATACAAGTCTAAAAGTCTCTGAGGTTGAAGCTCTGCTTTATCTACCAAAATTATTGCTTTTACAAAGCCTTCCCAAGTCCTCCATCTAAATTACTTCTTCATCTCTGTAATTTGTACCTTTGTTGATTGGTTATTTCATAATAACCGGCTGTATATCATATATAACTTTTTGATATCATATACACCTCTCCTCAGATTGTCTTTTCCCCAGACTATTTATCACCTTGCTTGCCTGAAATAGATGGTGAACAGCCTGATCGTTATCTACTCTAAATCCTCTCTTCCTTTCTTTCACAGCAACAGAGTTGTTCGGTTAGAGCTACCACATTTTCCTGCCTCTAATGCTGTTAGCTGTGGCCAAGGGCCTGATTTGGGGCCAATGGCCTGTGAATGGAAGTCAAATGGGCCGCTTTCCATTCTTGATTTTAAAAACCCCATTTCTGTACCTTCTTTCCCCTCCCATGGACCAGACACACATGTGGTGGAGACCAGAAGGGACCAGACTGATGATGTAAGAAAATGTAGTATATGTGAGTCTGTGTATGGGGGCGGGGGGGTGTGTGTGTAGGAATATTATTTTGGCATAACAAAAATGAAAAAATAAGCAGAGTGGATGGACCTAGAGAGTATTATCCTTAGTGAAATAAATTAGAGAAAGACAAATACTGTATGATATTACTTACATGTGGATTTGAAAGAAATACAGACGAATTATATGCAAAACAGAAACAGGTTCACAGATAACAGAAAACACACCAGGGTTTGCTGGTGAGGGGAGGGAGGAGGGTGAAAATTAGGGGTAGGGGATTAAGAAATACAAATCACACAGGAATTTCTTGACAGTCTAATGGATAGGCCTAAATGTTTTCACTGCGAGGGCCTGCATTTGATTCCGTGGTTGGGGAACTAAGATCCCACAAGGTGTGTAGTGAGGCCAAAGAGAAAAAAGAATGCAGACTACTATGTGTAACATAGGGCTTCCTTGGTGGCTCAGTGGTAAAGAACCTGCTTGCCAATGCAAGAGGTGTGGGTTTGATTCCTGGGTCAGGAAGATCGCCTGAAGAAGGAAATGGCAACCTACTCCAGTATTCTTGCCTGGGAAATCCCATGGACAGAGGAACCTGCCGGGCTACAGTCCATGGGGTCTCAAAGAGTCGGACATGACTAAAAGACTAAAAAACAATGACAACATAGACAACATAGATAAGCAACAAAGATTTATTGTACAGCACTGGGAATTACAGCCATTATTTTGTAATAACTTTTAATGGAGTATAATCTATAAAAATAGTGAATCATTATGCTGTACACGTGAAAATAATACAACATTGTAAATCAACTATGCATGTGTGCTAAGCCACGTCAGTCATGTTCGACTCTTTGCAACCCTATGGACTGTAGCCTGCCAGGCTCCTCTGTCCATGACAGTCTTCAGGCAAGAATACTAGAGTGGGCTGTCATTTCCTCCTCCAGGGGATCTTCCTGACCCAGAGATCAAAACCACGTCTCCTGTGGCTCCTGCATTGCAGAAAGATTCTTTACCACTGAGCCACCAGGGAAGCCCCAAATCAACTATTCTTCAATTTTAAAAAGAAGAAGCAAATATGGAAATAACCTAGGACACTAAATGGCTTTGTGGGATAGAGATATACCAGTCTGGACTGTCTAACTTTTAGGCAGTTACATAAGAAAGAAATATACATTTTATGTTAGTGTCATGTCAGTTTTTTAAGCTGTTTGTACATCTTGTTGCTAGACTACAGCTTAGCATTAGATCAAATGGGAAGGCAACGCACAGAATGCCAGAAGACGTTTGTCATTCTCGTGTTCTACAAAAGATGCATATCTATAATCCAAAAGGAACTCTAGCAAATCCATAAGAAAAATACGGATAACCAAATAGAAATAATTGACAAATAGCATTAAAAAGTACATCTTAAGAGTCCAAAATCCCAATACACGTATCAAAAGGTACTCAGTGTCACTAATGCAAATGCAAATTAAAACCATGATGCAATGCCATTTAATAACACCAGAATGGTTAATCCAAAAAGGATAAAAGCAAGTGTTGGGGAGGCTGAGAAACTCAAATGTACCACTAGTGAAAGGGTATATTGCCTCAATCATCTGGAAAGACTGTTCTACAGGGTCTTTAAAACGAAATATGACAGATTCTATGATCCAGCAATTCTATTTTGGGTATATACTTAAAAGGCTTGTATAAGAATGTTTATAGTATCATTGTTACTATAGCCCCAAACTGGAAATCACCCAGATATTCATCTCTAATAAGGTGGATATATGAATTACATTATAGTTATACAATGGAATACTGTAGAACAATGAGAATGAATCATTTACAACTTCTTACATTGGTAGGTACTTCAAACACACTACTGAGAATTCAAGAGTTAAAAACAGGCAGCTCAACTGTGTGGTGTTTACTAGTCAGGACATCATTTATCCTTGGAGGGCCAAGGGTAATACCTGGAACACAGCATGAGGAGGCTTTGAGGGTTCTGTTTCTTGAACTCTGTGCTAATTACTCGGGTGTAGTCACCTTGGAAGAACCCACTGAACTGTATATTATGACTTGTGAATTATTTTATATGCACAGTTTTTAAAGAATATTTAAAAGAATTTAAGCAAATAATATATGTTAAAGAGAGGAAAAGGAGTGGTAAAAAAAATGAATCACTTAAAACTAATCAACTCATTAAACTACTTTTCTAACGGTGGTAAGTGTATTAAATTTTCCCATATTGATTATTAAGTGACCCCATAAAACTGATTACATTTAAAATGTAATAATGTGACAATTTTTAGATTTATATCTCATGTAGGAGCATAACTGTGATCATTCATTTAATGATTATTTTTTAGCAACCATTCTGTGCCAGGCGTTGTGTTAAATTCTGGGAATACAAATTATAAGTCAAGTCATTATACGATGCCTAGGGACTAACAGATTAGGCTCAATTATATTATTGTACATGCAACATATAATGTGATAGCTATGTTACATATATAACACACATATATACATAATATAAAATGTATATAATTATATATAATATATATTTGGTGCATATATTATAACAATATAATGTATAACATTCATTTATATGTGTTATATATAGTGTTTAGTATATACATATTATATGTTATATATTAATATTTTATACCATTTATTATATATACAGAATCATATATAATTATAACAACTGCTTATTTTACATAACATATACTCCATACAGAGGGGGTGTGTGTGTATACTCAGTCATATGTGACTCTTTGCGAACCCATGAACTGCAGCACGCCAGGCTTCCCTGTCTTTCACCACACCCTGGAGCTTGCTCAAACTCATGTCCATTGAGTCGGTGATGCCATCCAACCATCTCATTCTTTGTTGTTCCCTTCACCTTCTGCCTTCAATCTTTCCCAGCATCAGGGTCTTTTCCAATGAGTTGGCTCTTTGCATCATGTGGCCAAGTATTGGAATATCAGCTTCAGCATCAGTCCTTCCAATAAATAATCAGGACTGATTTTCTATAGGATTGACTGGTTTGATCTCTGTGCTGTCCAAGGGACTCTCAAGTCTTCTCTAGCATCACAATTTGAAAGTATTGATTCTTTGGTGCTCAGCTTTCTTTATGGTCCAACTCTCACATCTGTACATGACTACTGGAAAAACCATAGCTTTGACTAGATGGACCCTTGCCAGCAAAGTAATGTCTCTGCTTTTTAATACACTGTCTAGGTTTGTCATAGCTTTTCTTCCAAGGAGTAAGCGTCTTTTAATTTCATGGCTGCAATCACCATCTGCAGTGATTTTGGAGCCCAAGAAAATAAAGTCTGTCACTATTTCCATTGTTTCCCCATTATTTGCCATGAAGTGATGGGACCAGATTCCATGATCTTAGTTTTTTGAATGTTGAGTTTTAAGCCAGATTTTTCACTCTCCTCGTTCACCTTCATCAAGAGGCTTTTTAGTACCTCTTCACTTTCTGCCATAAAGGTGGTGTCATCTGCATATCTGAGGTTATTGATATTTCTCCCGGCAATCTTGATTTCAGCTTGAGCTTTATCCAGCCCCGCATTTCGCATGATGTACTCTGCATAATGGCATCACTGACTCAATGGACATGGGTTTGGGTAGACTCAGGGAGTTGGTGATGGACAGGGAGGCCTGGCGTGCTGCAGTTCATAGAGTCACAAAGAGTCGGACACGACTGATTGACTGAACTGGAACTGGAACCCTGCATATAAGTTAAATAAACAGGGTGGCAATATACAGCCCTGACACACTCCTTTCCCAATTTTGAACCAGTCTGTTGCTCCAGCCTATGCTGTACAGTAGGCCTTTGTTGGTTATCTATTTTATATATATATAATACTGGAGAAGGCAATAGCAACCCACTCCAGTACTCTTGCCTGGAAAATCCCATGGATGGAGGAGCCTGGTAGGCTGCAGTCCATGGGGTCGCTACAAGTCAGACACGACTGAGCGACTTCACTTTCATTTTTCACTTTCATGCATTGGAGAAGGAAATGGCAACCCCCTCCAGTGTTCTTGCCTGGAGAATCCCAGGGACAGGGAAGCCTGGTGGGCTGCCATCTATGGGGTCGCACAGAGTCGGACATGACTGAAGTGACTTAGCAGCAGCATATTTATTTAATATTAGCATATGTTTCTTAATCCTAAACTCCAATTTCAGCTGAGACCTGCAAGATGAGAAGTTGCCAGAGGAAAGGCAATGAGAAGGATGCAAGCCTGAGACAAGGCTTGTTCAGAGGAATAAGACAAAGGCCATATGCCTGAGGGGTGAACATTTGAAGAGTCAGAATACTAAAGGCCTCCACTTTTACTCTAGAAACAATGGGGAGATATTGAAAGGATCTTGGCAGGGAACATCATGTAATTTATATATGGCTGGATGGCATCACTGACTCGATGGCTGTGAGTCTGAGTGAACTCCGGAAGTTGGTGATGGTCAGGGAGGCCTGGCGTGCTGCGATTCATGGGATTGCAAAGAGTCGGACACGACTGAGCGACTGAACTGAACTGAACTGATATATTTATATTTAGAGTTTATTGTGGTAGCTGCTAGTAAAATGGGAAAGAAAGGGACCTGCTAGAGAACAGCAAGAAGGAGTAAGATGAAGTCTTGATGGAGGAAATGAATGAGAAAAAGGACAGAAATTAAATTCAGAGATTAGGGTCATATTATGAAAACTTTTTATATGCTTCATTAGGTTCTCACGGCAAGTACACTGGGGTGGTTTGCCATTCCCTCCTCTGGTGGATCACATTTTGTCAGAACTCTACACTATGACCCGTTTGCCTTGGGTCGCCCTACACAGCGTGGCTGACAGCTTCACTGAGTAATGCAAGCCCCTTCGCCACGACAAGGCAGATATGCAAATAATATCACTTTAATGGCAGAAAGCAAAAAGGAACTTAAGAACATCTTGATGAGGGTGAAGGAAGAGTGAAAAAGCCAGCTTAAAGCTAAATATTAAAAAAAAAAATAAAACTAAGATCATGGCATCTGGCCCCATTATTTCAATGCAAATAGAAGGGGAAAAGGTGGAAGCTGAACAGATTTCTTCTTCTCGTACTCTAAAATCACTGCAGATGGTGACTGCAGCCATGAAATCAGAAGACAATTTCTTTTGTGTCAGGAAAGTTATGACAGTGTGTTGAAAAGCAGAGACATCACTCTGCCAACAAAGGTCTGTATGGTCTTCCCAGTGATCACATACAGAGCTGGACTGTAAAGAAGGCAGAGCGCCAAAGACTTGATGCCTTTGAACTGTGGTGCTGGAGAAGACTCCTGAGAGTCCCTTGGACACTGAGGAGATCAAACCAGTCTTAAAGAAAATCAACCCTGAATACTCATTGGAAGGACTATGCTGAAGCCGAAACTCCAGTATGTTGGTCGCCTAACGCAAAGAGCTAGTACCTGATGCTGGGAAAGATTGAGAGCAGAAGAAGAGGGCAGCAGAGAATGAGATGGCTGAATGGCATCACTGATGCAACGGACATGAATGTGGGCAAACATCACTGATGCAATGGACATGAAGGTGAGCAAACTCTGGGAGATGGTGAGGGACAGGAAGGCCTGGCGTGCTGCAGTCCATGGGGTCCCAAAGAGTCGGACACAACTGGGTGACTGAACGATAACAACATGAAGACTTTTAGTGTTGGGGTGGGGAGTATGGATTTAATTTATAAGGAAAGAAAAAGTTTAAATCAAGGATATGATTGTGGTTTCACTTCATGAAAATGATTTTATTAACAATGTGTTGGACAGTCCTGAGAACAGAGAGGCATGAAGATCAAATTGGAGGTAATTGTGTGAAGTGAAAAGTGAAAGCTATACAGGTAATGAGGGGTTTGACTAGGATGAGAGTCAGGAGAGTGCGAAAAAAAAAACAGACATGCATGCACAGAACACTGTGGGAGAGGAAATCTTTAAAATTTGGAAGTTTATGGATGAGAAAACAATCCCCTATTGATGAGTAGGGGATCAAAGAAGAGTAATTATGCTTTATGTTGGGTTTTGCATCAACCAAAAAATGGAAGATAGTGGACAAATGTGTGTGTGTGTGTGTGTGTGTGGCATCTGCATAGACAACTCAGATGACACCTCAGAAATGTATAGTCCTGCCAGAGGAGAGAAGAAAGAATGCCTAAGTAGAGAGAGAAAGAAAATATGCTAAACTTCAGAGAGACAAGAAGAGGGAAAATTCTGTGGAAAAAAAAATATACAAGAAAGGGAAGAGAAAAACCTGGAAAATTTATCACAGAAACTCCAAAATAAGAGAACTCTCCAAAGGAAAGGAAATATCAATAGTATTAAAGTGACAGAGAAAACAAATCTCTTGCATCATTATGGCCACTTTTCAAATCTTATTTTCACTTCAGTTGCTCAGTCGTGTCCAACTCTTTGTGACCCCATGAACCGCAGCACACCAGGCCTCCCTGTCCATCACCAACTGCCAGAGTATACCCAAACCCATGTCCACTGAGTCGGTGATGCCATCCAACCATCTCATCCTCTGTTGTCCCCTTCTTTTTAAGACAATTTAATATCCTGACTTGATTCAGCTGTATATGAGTCAAGAAATATCCTAGTCATGCTTCATCAGAGGTTACATATAGGTGCTGACAAACTGTTGTCAAACACGTAGAAATTCCACGTTTTACCAGTTGGTTACACATCAGTGGACAAGGACAGTTCTTGGTGCTTCTCAGCTACTGAAGCATTTTGTTACAGTTCAGACCCTAAAAGTCCTGTTCCAAGGTATCCTCCAGTTCCCGGAGCCTCAGACTCCTTGGCTTTGGTCATGCATTACTCATTCAGCAAAGAGTCTAACCTTGGTGAAGATATACAGGATGTGCATGAAACAGATTAATTATCCTGTCCTACGTTTTTGTTGTTCAGTATCTACGTGCTAAGTCGGTTCAGTCTTGTCCAGCTCTTTGTGACCCTATGGATTGTAGCCTTCCCAGGCACCTCAGATTCTCCAGGCAAGAATACTGGACTGGGTTGCCACGCACCTCCTCCAGGTGATCCTGTGTCGGTTCAGTCGTGTCCAACTCTTTCTGACCCTGTGGACTGTAGCCTGCCAGGCACCTCTGTCCATGGGATTCTCCAGGCAAGAATACTGGACTAGGTTGCTACGCACCTCCTCCAGGTGATCCTCTAGATCCAGGGATCAAACCTGCATCTCTTCTTTCTCTTGCATTGGCAGGAGAGTTCTTTACCACTAGCACCACCTGGTAAGCCTAAGAAGACTATTAGGTGGGCATTTTTCTAAATCTTTCTCCTCACCATCAACCTAGGTTGATAATCCAGGACTCTTTTTTTTCATTTTTTAAAAAATTCACTTTTAATTGGGTTATAATCGCCTTGCCATGTCGTGATCCAGGACTCTTGTAGCTGATCCAACTACTGGTCCCATTAGCACCCTACCATATTCCATCTTCAGTTCACATTTTTTTTAATTTTTTCACATTTTTTTAAAGGTGGTCACTTGGCCCAGGATCCTATTGAGATGTTGGCTTTGCACTTTTGTTCATGCCCTCTCTACTCTGTGTCTATTCATTCCCCTAAAGCAAAGGAATCTTCATCCACTTCCAAGTCCTCAATTATTTTATGACTCGGGAATCTGAGCCTGGATCACATCATTTTCACATCCTTATATTTAAACACTTTAAGTGCTTTCTAGTAGGGCAGGCATAGGAGAGCTTAGAAATGTTATTTCTCATATGCCATAGAAGAATGAAGAATTATAGATTCTTAAGTAGCGCCCATTCACCTCAACTAGAGAAAGCCCGAGTGCAGCAACAAAGACCCTGTGCAGCCAAAATAAATACATAAATTTTCTTAAAAAGAAGAATTATAGATTCTTAAGATGTTAAGATTACAAGGGAAAAAAAAAGATTACAAGGAAATTCTGAGGTTATGTAAGGCAACACTCTTCATTTTGTGAGTGAGCATCCAAAAGGCTATGTTGTTTAAAAGAAAGTTGAATCAATTTGCCTGCTTCTCAGTATCCTTCCACTGTACAATATAGTTGTTTGGGGGGAAAAGGGCAGAAATATTAAAGCCACACCATATCTATTACAATTACATGTATCAACGTATATTACACAGTTTAAGTCATGTCATATATATGAAGTGATTTTAACTGTTTTTTGCTATATTTTTAAACTGGCTTGAAAGGCTTTCCCTATTTTCTGTATGATAAGTGAATGGTGCTACTCTGTTTCAATGAGCACTGAAATCAGACCACTCAAACAATGCTTACAGAAAATACTTGCTTCTCCTGTTTCGATGCTTAGTGACCCAAGTTGAAGGTGAGAGGGCAATTGAGTCACCCAGAATCTGGGAAAAGAAGCTTCTCTATTGCATCTGCCAAAAGGGAGACTCCATTTTAGTTAATAAGAAGTCTGCATTAATTCAACATTTGGATGAGGTCCAAAGTCAGTTGCAGTAAATCTCGATAACTACTGCTCATTTCAAGCCAGAACCAGGCAGTTTGTTTATTTTAAACGTTTGCTCGATGGGTTACTCCCCTGGGAAAATGACCTTATTTTCATCTCAGGCCCAAGGGAAGCTTCTTACACTGTGGAATCTTCTTCTAGAACATGTCTGGAAAGATGAAAGTTATAGCTTATACTCAGCATCATAGGGTTCACTTCATTAACAAAGTTTTTTTTTTTATTTTTAAAAATAAAAGTAGGAAGACTGATAATATTGAAACCCTTCCTACTCCCTGCCCCCACCTCCAGTCTGAAATCAGACTAGAGAACTGCTAAATGGGATTCCCAGGTAGTGCTAGTGGTAAAGAACTAGCCTGCCAATATAGGAGACTAAGACATTCAGGTTCCATACTTGGGTGGGGAAGATCCCCTGGAAGAAGGCATGGCAACCCACTCCAGGATTCTTGCCTCGAGCATCCCGCGGACAGAGGAACCTGGCTGGCTACAGTCCATGGAGTCACAAAGAGTCAGACATAACTGAAGCAATTTATCACACTTGCACACAAATACCATCTACACTAGGGCATTCTCTTTACTTTCAGTGCCTCAGAGGGACTAGGATCAGCTTTAAAAGTCCTCTTATGGGTAAAGTCAAAGGAAACTTTTATTTTCAGCCCCAGAGGTGACAGAGGTAACAACCCTGTAAAGCGAAAGCAAACTCAAAGATTTCTATGGACCATGGGTGGGTGTGAAGCAATGTGACAGGTAAACTAACTGCAAAGGACACCAGCTTCCAGAATGGGCAGCAAATGAGTTTGGAGTGATCTTGTGTAAATGTGAGACATGTTACTCTAGAATTCTCCCTCCTCTCCATCTTCTCCCTCCTTCTTCCGCCTCCCATGCCCCCTTCCCTTTCCCACTTTCTTCCCCTTCCCCACCTCTTGTTCTTCATCTCTGTCTACAAAATTACCAGCTAAGCAGGTCTTTGCTGCACTTGCCTTTGGTTAGGAACCAGGTCTCTCTTGCCTATTCATCTAAGTTATAAATGCCCCTTGGAAGATAACAGCTTATGTTACATTGGTCACTAACACAACTCTGTGCCTTGGTTAATTTTTTGACTTTTCTTAAACACCAAGCTGAGAAAAGAAAACTGCAGAAAAGGAGCTTTGTATTTGGAAGTAAAACACCATAAGCACAACTCTGGAGCATCTGTCTTCACCTTCTTAAAAGATTGAATAGGAAAGCTATACAAACATAGATGTAAGCCATGATCTCACCATCCTCAGAAATCCTTGGGTCTGGAGAGCGGGGATGATGGAGCGGGGGAGGGAAGGGAAAAACAAGATGACAAAAGAAAAAGGGAAAAGAGTAAATAACATAGTGGTGAAAAGACTGGATCACCATCTCACTTAGAACACCAAGCCATCAAGTTTACACCTTGTCAAAAATCACTCCATTTCTGGAGCCAGACTTCCACTGCATGCTCAGTCACTCAGTTGTGTCTGACTCTTTGCAGTGTTTTGAACTGTAGCCCACCAGGCTCCTCTGTCCATCAGATTTTCCAGGCAAGAATACTGGAGTGGGTTGTCATTTCCTCCTCCCAGGGGATCTTCCCAACTCAGAGGTTGAACCCAGGTCTCCTGTGTCTCCTGTAGTCTCTGCAATACAGCCTCTGCACATGCATACAGCCTCTGTACATACATATAGTCTCTGCACATACACACAGCCTCTGCACGTACATACAGCCTCTACACATTCAGCCTCTGCACATACATACAGTCTCTGCAAATACAGCCTCTGCACATACATACAGTCTCTGCACATACACACAGCCTCTGCACGTACATACAGCCTCTGCACGTACATACAGCCTCTACACATTCAGCCTCTGCACATACATACAGTCTCTGCAAATACAGCCTCTGCACATACTGTCTTGTCCTCCATCTGAGGTCACAAAAAAGTCATTTTGACCAGGATGCTTACCAAAGATACATTGAGACTAGACACCTTGCCCAGAAACATGGTGAAAACAGGCTCCTAGTGACAATTTCAAGATGCCTCAGTGTGTCAGGTAAAGCAATGTAGGCTAGTGAACGGCAGCCTGTGCAAGATAAAATCTGCCAATACGCCAGGCCAACCCTGCCTCTTCTGCTGGTGTCTATTACAAGCCAGAAGCAGAAAAGGAGAATGGAAAAACGAGAGGTGACCCTATAAAGCTCTGTGTCCAGATTCATAGACTAACCTTCCTAATCACTCTTCAGATACCCTAGACACAAAGTCTATACAAACAAACAAACCCCCCAGATACAAATATTAATAGGAAATTTTTTTCTAGTACTCCATTCTCTCAGAACATTTACTCAAGACATCTTGGTTAGAATAATAATCAGGAATTAAAAACAAGTATAAGTCCCTTCTTCGCATAATCAAAAAGTTTCCCATAAAAAAATGCACTACCTCTCCAGCAATATTGGGATACGCTGAAAAGGAGATAGTGTTTTCTTGGCAGAAAAGATTTTCAAAAGCAAGGGTTGTCCGCCTTCATGTTCTATATTCACAGCATTCAGTGTGAACTTTTTTACTTTCAAGGCATTAATAAAAAATGGTGCATTATAAAAATAGCTTCTTCAGTAAGCTATTCATATTTTTTCAGGGTCTAGGCAAACCGCTTAATGACCTATGATTTGCCCACTAGTAACTGAGATACCAAATAAACTTTGGCAAGGATCTAACCAGGAATCTATTGCTGAAGCCATAATTGTTTCCATGTTTAAAGTAATAGTAGAAGACAGCCTATATTGGTTTTAAATTTCATAATGCTTGAAAAATAACTCAATAAAAAATTTGCATTTAAGCAGTTGTTTAAAAACACTTTGCAGTTGTAAATTTTATGCAAGAGAGGTTTTCCCAAATGGGTAAAAAGTATAGCATAATATAGAAAATACTGGCTAGCAACTTCACTTGTGGTTTCCAATATGTAAAGAGAAAAGATGAATGTGCTGGGAAGACACCATGCTAAGACTCTAGTGTTAACAATATCAGTTTAGGTTCCTCAGAGAGACACAAGCAGCAGGTGGCAATGAAGCTCCCATGGTAGTATATTCAATCTTAAGAAAAATAAACTTGTAGTATCAGGGATTTAAAAAACAAATTAATTTGAGGTAACTGTTCATTATACAAAAGACAAGCCCATATAGTGATCTGAGCAAGATGAGAATCTAAAAAGATCCAGGCCCTCCTTCCTTCACAGAAACACTGAGTTAACGATGATATCAGACCAGAATACTTATGTGACAACTCTAGAGACCAGTTGAGAAGCTACACCATTCAAACCAGTGTGAAACCAAGAAAGAATTCCAGGGAAATGGGTAGGTTGAGAATTTTGTCAGTTTTGCATGTCGGTGCATGCCTCTCCCACTACGTGGCATGATGCTACTGAAGTGCAACTGTGAGAAAGCCTCCCGTAATGGGACTTCCCTCCTCTCTCTGGACAGAAACAAAAGAGTAGGCCAAGCATCCAGTGTTCAAGCTTGTCTGGGGGCTACCTGAGGGACTGGTTTCTGTCTCTCCTGACTCCAAATGCTAACTGAACTGGTGGCATAATTTGCAAGATGCTGAAAATAGGCCAGAAACTAGTCACATTAGAACTACATTTCCACATGCAAATACCAAGAAGAATAAGAGATCAGAAAATGTTTGAAAGGTCCTGGATCCTCTAGCCAGGGTGATTGGTGAAGGTCTTCTCCTCTAGAAAGCCACTATGCAAAGATTAGGTGAATCAGGTCTTTTTTTTTTTCCCCTCAAATACCCAAATCTCAGCAAAAGATTAACAGGAACACAAATAAACAGGAAACCCTGGCTCCATTCGTGGAACCAAATAAAACTCTATGAACTAAATCTAAAAAGATGCAGATCTTTGAGCTGCCTGAAAATGAATTTAAAATAATTGTCAAAATAATGTTCAATGAACTAAAAGGGAATATAGATACACAGTGGGGAAAAAAATCAGGAAAATTATGTATAAACAAAATAAGAATATCAATAAAGAGACAGAAACTACTGAAAAGAATCAAACGGAAATTTTGTAGCAGAAAACACACACACACACACACACACAATTGGGGTGGAATATTCACCAGAAAGTTTTAACATCAAACTTACCAACCGGAAGAAAGAATTAGTGAACTTGAAGAAAAGTCATTGAAATCATCAAGTCAGGAGCAAAAAGAAAAAAAAAGAAAAGTGAAGAGCCCCTACAGGACTCATGAGACACTATCAAGTGACCAGTGTATGAATTATAGGACTCCTAGAAGGATAAGAGAGAAAATGGCAGAGAACTTATTTTAAGAAATAGTGACTGAAAACTTCACAAATCTAAGGGGAAAAAATTAACCTAGAAATTCAAGAAGCTTAGGAAAAAGCAGAATCTTAAAAACAGCAACATAAACAACTTGTCACAGAAAAGGGAATGTCCATATAATTACCAGTGGATTTGTTAGCAGTATTTTTGCAGGCCAGAGGTAGTGGGATAATGTGTTCAAAGTGCTGAATTTTAAAAATCTGTCAACCAAGAATACTGTATCTAGAAAAACTATACTTCAAAAATAAACAAGCTAAGATTTTCCCAGATAAGCAAAAGCTGAAGAGATTCCTTAACACTAGACCTGGTCTAAAAAAAAAGAAAAAAAAAGAAAAGCTAAAGGGAATCCTTCTAGTTGAAACAAAAGATAGGTAGACAGCTACATAAAGCCACATGAAAATATAAAGTTTTCTAGTAAATTAAATATACATTTTGGTGCATAGAATTTAAATGACAAAAGCACAAAAAGTAGCTCTAACTACAAAAAAATCAACTATGTCAATTGGTATACAATAAATAAAGATGTAATTTGTGACACCAATAAAATTGTCAGGGAGTGGAGAAAAACATTCTAAACCCCAAAATAACACCCTGGAAAAAATTAAAAAGATTAGAGCAGAGATAATAGAAAATAGAAAAAAAAAATCAATGAAGCTAATAAAAATTTTTTGTCTGTTAAATTCATAAACCCTCAGCTAGATTAATGTCAGAGAATAAGAGAGAGAGAGGAGACTAAACAGTTAAAATCAGGACCAAAAGAGAGGACATTATACATATGCAGGGAAACCACAACTCTTCTGCTTTTAGGTAATCACAGAGTAAATAGTTCAGAACTACCTTCTTGCTGAGAACAAGAAAAAATTGGGAAAGTATTTTTAAAACTGTCTGAAAGCAATAGAGGGTTAATAAGCTAGTAAAGAATGATGAGACAAAATCCATAGAAAGATAAAGGTTTAAAAAGGTGAGCTAGGACCACTTTTCTTCTGCAGGAATTCTTAAATTCTATGCAGGTAATGATAACACGATGACACACTAGGAAATAATATGAGTTAACCAGCAGAAACAACAGACAGTAGAAACAGACTAACAAAAAGCTCCAGATACTGGAGTTATCAGAGAGGTGCTTTAAAACAACACTCACTAGATTCAAGGAAATGATGAGATTAAAAATTTTAGCAGTGAACTGAAAATAGGCATATTTATATAATAGATTAGGGCTTCCCAGGTGGCACTGGTGGTAAAGAACCCACCTGCCAATGCAAGAGACATAGGAGACATGGGTTTGATCCCTGGGTGGGGAAGCCCCCTGGAGGAGGGCATGGCAACCCACTCCAGAATTCTTGCCTGGAGAATCCCATAGACAGAGGAGTCTGGCAGGCTGCAGTCCATAGGGTCACACAGAGTCAGACACAACTCAAGCAACTTACAACTCAAAGAGTATAGCAGCAGGTGTGGGAAGAGTGAGATAATTAATGAACTGAGAGATCAAAATTCACAAATCCGTAACGAAACATGAAGAGACAAATGGGTATTAAACCTAAAAGAGAAACTACAAGACAGAGGAAAGAGTAAGAGTCTAACAAGTAATAATACTTGTGCTTGGAGTTCCAGAGAGAGAGAGAGAAGAAAATGGTCAAAGGCAATGTTTGAGAAGATAGTGGCTGGGAGCATCTCGAAATTAATAAAACCACAGATTCTAGAATCCCTTACATAGTCAACCAGAGAAGTAATTAATCAACTTTCCAAGGACAAATTTGTGAAATGTAAGCATACTTTGGGAAATATTATCTGTAGAACTGAAATAATACCACTTCACAGGATCGTTGTATGGTCAAATGTGGTAACATATATGCACACCATAAATAAGTTAATTGTTATTTCGACTATTTTATTTTAATAGTCTGAACTCTTTCATTTACTGAGCTAAAAAATCTTGTAAAGGCCTTTATTTCACACGTGAAATAAAGGTTACATACCCACCTACCTTATAGATTTGACTCACATAACAACACCCATTATAATACATGAGTTTCACGTTAATTATTCTCCCTCTTGGGGTTCCAGGTGGCTCAGAGGTAAAGGATCTGCCTGTCAATGCAGGAGATACTAGAGACACACATTCGATTCCAGGTCAGGAAGATCCCCTGGAGGAGGAAATGGCAACCCACTCCAGTATTCTTGCCTGGATAACTCCATGGACAGAGGAGCCTGGCAGGGCTAGAGCCCATGGGGTCGCAAAGAGTTGGACACGACTGAGTACACACAAACACATTCTCCCTCTTAGCCTTTGTAATTTTTGAGTGTAATATTTATCAATCTTAAAAAGTTGCTGGAATGATTTGGAATTACTAGAGCCAAGTGTGGTTTTTCTGGCATCAAGGATGGAATGTGGAAGAAAACCAGCAAACTAAACCAAAACCTGAAATTCAATAGTCCTTCAATGACTGTGGTATGGGATCAATATTGGTTTATATGCTTGTGAAGATAAAGATCATGAAAACTCCATGGTTTATGTGATGCCCAAATAAATCTTTTTTAAAAATCCATATCCTTTTCTTAAAAACCACTATAAGATAATTACTGAACATTTATAATGCCAGGGAGTTGGGAAAGCAGAAAACTTGAAACTCATAAACATTTTAATGATCTAATAAGAGTTATTTTCACCTACAGCTATTGATCAAACTCCAGGAGAAGAGAGATTATTCAGCCAAGTTTACTATCCTCACATGACCTATGTTGGCTGTTTATCTTTTTTGCCCTCTGTTGAAATCAAATCAAGACTTTCATGTTAAAATAGGAGGATAATTTACTGAGTGAATTAAAGGAATTGACTTGCAGAGCCAAACGAACAGAAAGCATCACAAACATTTTGATTTTTTCTGGGATGTTTACTTTCAAAATCATAGATATATATACGTTAATAAGAAATTATTTAACCAATAGCAAATCATCGACCCAGAGTTTCACTGTCATAGTAGCTTGCACTCACTACAGAAAGATACAATTTTCTCTCCACATCAGATGTCATGACAATGTTTTCATCTGGGGCCAAGTTTTCAAAAATGAAGTACAACAACCAGGAAAGTAAACAACTATTAATATAACCATAGAAAATTAATAAACTTTAATTGGAGTCAAATAAATTTTAAATTAATTTGTTTAGCAAATATGTATTTGGGAATCAACTACAGAAAGACAAGGACCAGAGGAAAAGATGAGAAGATACAGAGCAAACTTGAAGGGTTGTACTCTAGAGGTCAGCACCCATGCAACCCACAATTACAGAGTTGTTCAGTAGCTAAGATGCACAGTTTTTGCATAAGATATTATGGAACCATAGATACAGGTATCTCTAAGTATTCTTGTTGAAATCCACAGAGAGTACAGAGAGGTCCACCAAAAAATTAAGAGCAAGGAAAAGGGGGCAGCATTCTAGTCTGTAAGAATAGTTTGCACAAGTGAATTATATTAAATGCTTAAGCATAAAAATAACAATAAGGGGAAAGTAGTCAGTCAGTCAATTCAGTTGTTCAGTCGTGTCCGACTCTTTGCGACCCCATGAATTGCAGCACGCCAGGCCTCCCTGTCCATCACCAACTCCCGGAGTTCACTCAGACTCACGTCCATCGAGTCAGTGATGCCATCCAGCCATCTCACCCTCTGTCTTCCCCTTCTCCTCCTTCCCCCAATCCCTCCCAGCATCAGAGTCTTTTCCAATGAGTCAACTCTTCACATGAGGTGGCCAAAGTACTGGAGTTTCAGCTTTAGCATCAGTTCTTCCAAAGAAATCCCAGGGCTGATCTCCTCCAGAATGGACTGGTTGGATCTCCTTGCAGTCCAAGAGACTCTCAAGAGTCTTCTCCAACACCACAGTTCAAAAGCATCAATTCTTCGGTGCTCAGCCTTCTTCACACTCCAACTCTCACATCCATACATGACCACAGGAAAAGTAGTAAATGAGATTAATTAGGTAACTGGGGGGCTTCCCTGATAGTTGAGCTAGTAAAGAATCCGCCTGCAATGCAGGAGACCTGGGTCGGGTAGATCTCATGGAGAAGGGATAGGCTACCCATTCCAGTATTCTTGGGCTTTCCTGATGGCTCATACCACAAAGAATCCGCCTGTAATACAGGAGACCTGGGTTTGATCCCTCGATTGGGAAGATCCCCTGGAGGAGGGCATGGCAACCCACTCCAGTATTCTTGCCTGAAGAATCCCTATGGATAGAGGGGCCTGGCGGTCTACAGTCCATGGGGTCACAAAGAGTCAGACACAATTGAGCAATTAAGCACAACACAGCACAGATATTCAGGGACTAGATATTGAAAGAGTTGAGACTTCAACCAAGAGGCCAGTTGTTTTCAAAAGAAACCAGTGGTTCCCCAAACCACTCCACTCTGTGGAGTTCAAGAGGAGACCTAGTAGATGGCCCTGCAGGCCAGGCCTCTTTGAATAAAATGATGTCATTTTATATATTGAGGATTCCAGCGACATTTTAATTGAAAATCACTGCTGAAAGCGATAGAAGCTACAAAGGACAGTTACCCAGGTTTTCTCAAGAACTGAACTAATTAAAATATATTTCACAGAATTAGTGTCAAATTATTTCAATATATTCCTGTTTTAAAAGCCATATAATTCCTTTTAAAAAGACAAGGTAAAATGACAAGAAACAGAGGCAGGGACCCAGAAGATGACTGAGAACACCAGCTGAATTCTAATAATCTGCATTTTGCTGTGTTAGATCATCTTTAAGCGGGTTGGCAACACACTTAATATGACACACATCATCTGTTCCATTGAAAGTTGCCGTGTCTGACAATCACAGATATAAATGAGAGCTCGGTTTAGTGATGATACCTTTATATCTTATAGTTCTTAAATATCCTTCAACATATAGGAAGAATAAAGGAGTTATTAACAACAGACTATCCTACCTTTAGGTATAATAATTCTAAATTCCACCCACTCCAGTACTGTTGCCTGGAAAAGGTCTGTGGACCCTGGCAGGCTACAGCCCATGGGGTCACAAAGAGTCGACACAACTGAGCAGCTGAGCACAGACAAGGGCCCACCTTAATCCAGATTGAGCTCATCTCAAAATCCACAATCACATGTACAAAGATTGTTTTTCCAAATCAGGTCCTCTTTGTAGGTTCTGGGGGTTACAACTTGGGCATACTTTTGGGGCCGCTATTAAACCTGCTGCAGTCTGGTAAGAAAATAAATAAATAAATAAATTTCAAATATTGTGTGAAATTGATCAACATGACCTTTAACGAAACTAGATTCTCACTTAAACAACAGAAGTTCCAATACTTGAGGGTATCAGGCATTAATCATTAAACAAAATCAATAGGGAGAGATAGCAACTGCTTATCCCCTGCTAACTATACCATGAAGACTCTTTGTTACAATGTAGTTGGTGCGAAATTGACTTTCAAAACCCTTAAACCAAGCAGAGTATTTCTAAAATATTCTTTATTATAAAATATGATTCCCAGAATGGTTCCCATTTGGTTATTTTGAGAAGCTGTGATTTTAAACAAAAATCTACATATAAATCTCAAAATTAATTCTGCTATTATTGATGAAAATATAGAAACTAGAACAACCACATGGAAGACTGTCTAGACAAGAATGCTGGGGCTTACGACTGAAATAATTTATTATTTGCTCAGAGCCAGCAGTATGTTTAGCATGAGGCAAGACAGCCAGAGAACAGGATCCTAGCCATTGGTCTCACAACTTAAGCCAGACACACAAACAACCAAATCATAAATCACAACAGCTAAAAAATGGTGTAAATTTCACAGGTGTGAATTCTGGTGTTGATATACTTTCTTGGCAATAAAAAATTAAGAGATACCAGAAATAATCATCATAAAGATTGTCAATGCATGTTGTTAATCCAGTCCCATTATTAAAGCAGATTGACATTTACACGCAAGCATGGGAATGCATATTTTTAGCAGCAGCACTTATAAAACATTTTATTACATGATGATATGAAAACAAATCATACTTCAGGTCCTTAACCTCTTCTTATGTGTACATTCATCAGTTCCCACTTTCTGTTCTTTCTTGCCTTCATGATCAGTGGTCTTTTTTAATAAATAGGAGGGAGCAGTAAGCCAATATGATTAATTTTTTCCCTGCTTTTTTTTTTCTCTTAGGGTAAATTTTTATATCCAGTCATATGGATATTAATATCACTGTGGCTCAAGACATTAGAAAAGCAAGAACCAGGGACTTCCCTGGAGGTTCAGTGATTAAAAGTCCACCTTGCAAGGCAGGGGATGAGGTTCAAGTACTAGTCCAGAGACTAAGATCCCACATGTCACAACTGCTGAGCCTGCACGCTCTGGAACCTGAGTGCCACAACTAGAGAGGCTGCATGCTGCAACAAAAGATCTCACATGATGCAACTAAGATCCCATGTGCCGTGGCCAAATACATACACGTTTTTAAAAAGAAAGAAAAGCAAGAACATCAAATATTTTCCCTGTTGTCACCTCTCCAAAGAGTGACCAAAATCTTGATAAATAGCTTTGAGATTAGAAACCTACACTTGGGTACAATTTGCAAATGTTCTGTCTTTATCCTTCTGTAGAAATTAAGTGATATTTAGGTTTTGACTGTCATAGAACACCTTTGGACCTCTGTTTCCTCACCTGTAAAATGGGAGTTGGTATGTATTCGATAAAAGGGAAAAGGAGGTTGGGCTCATAAAGATGAGTTTGGGGGGATGATGTGGGAAGGAGAGTCATTTTTTTTCCTCTTAGCAATGGAGACCCTCAGCAAAGGACAAAAGAGCTCATAACTGCTGTGGTCATGATGCAATTCCGTGGCACCTGGTGTCATCATGGCCATTCAAGGCCACTGTGGCATGTACTTGAGATGGATCCCCTGAGTCCTTGGTCCCATCCTGCCCACACAACATGTTTTTATTTTGTCCTCTTTGGTATCCAACTCTGGGCCTCAGCAGTGAACTCTACTCCTTCCCTGACTCTCATCTTTCCTGCCAGTCATTTCATTTCAATCCGTTGCAAGTACTTCAGCTCACATCACTTCACATGACTAGCTAGTCCACAGTAACCACACTGCCATCCTACTGTGGCCCTTGGCATGGATCAGTCTACATTACCAGACTACTACCAAGACACACACAGCATTTATTTTTTCATAACGTCAAGCAAAATCATAACGTGGATTCTACTGTCAAGTGAGTTGAATCCAGAGGTTAAAGTTGTTGCTAATTACCTAGAAACTTGCCTTCTGTATTTCACAAGGAAGAGAACACAATTCAGAGAAAGAAAAAAGCCAACAGTTCATAGTATGTGCATTACAATAGTGCGCTAAATCTCTTCTACTGTTTCCCGAGTTATACAGTTCATTTTCATTGGCTCACATAAACACTCAATGCTGTTAAAGTTAGCAGTGTGACCAGCACCAGGCTAAAAGTAGACTGGAAAGAATTTGCCTATATACACAACTATAATAATTTGAGAAGCTGTAATGAGCTATGCCTTAGCCTATCATTTACTCCCTCCATCCCACCATAATCTTTTTCTGCAGCCATTCTGAAGAGATTCGTCCTTTTGCTTCCCTGGGACAGATCTCAGCAACTAAAGCTCCAAGTCTCTAAATTATTGAGCACTCACTGAAGGCTAGGCCCCAACAGATGGAGGCTATGTAAAGTGCCTCATTTAAAATCACCATTGCCCTGGGGAAGAAAGTGGAAAAAAGTTAAGCTCAGATCAGGCAAGTAACTTGTTCAAGGTCACACAGTTTACAAGTGCCTAAACCAGGAACCTGGTGGGCTGTAGTCCATAGGGTCACAAAGAGGATGACATGACTGAGCATGTATGCACACATGCACACAAGCCCAGATTAAACCATACAGCCGGAGGATGCTAGAGCTTGAGATTTTGACTATATTCTCCATGTTCTCAAATGTTAATCCTGATAGGAGAGAGCAGATCAGGCAGAGGAAGGCAGTGTCCTCCTGACAGTAATAAACAGCTTCCTTTCTGGGGCCAATCTTTGTCCTTTGTCCTTTTTCCCCTAGTCATAGAAGCCTGATGTTGTTAGGTGTGGGAATGGAGCATACGTTCTCAGTCGTGTCTGACTCTTTGTGACCCCACGGACTGTAGTCTGCCAGGTTTCTCTGTCCATGGGATTCTCCAGGCAAGAATATTGGAGAGTAGGTTGCCATTGCCTTCTCCAGGAGATCTTCCCTACTTACCCAGGGATCAACCAGGCATCTCCTACATTGGAAGGCAGATTCCTTTATCACTGAGCCATCTGGGAAGCCCAAGGTGGGATGGGAATGTGCCTAGCTAAATACATTTTCATCTTTCCTTGCAACTAGAGATGGCCACATAACAAATGGCTAAAAATATGTAAATTAAATTCTGCTAGGCTGTTCTGGAAAAGGTTGTGTTTTCAAGCTTTCTCAGAAGGAAACAAAGGACAAGCTTAATTAGAATCCTTCCCCCTCATTTCTTCCAAATCCAAATGTGAAAAAAAAAGGCTGGAGGAGCTTACATTTGCCATTTCAAAACTATAAGGGAAAATCTAAAACAAAGCAAAGACAAAAACTCCTGGATACCTTAGCAATGAGATTAGAACCCACACCAGACCACCTCCTCAAGATAGCTTGTAAAAAGATAAGACCTTCTTTATACGCTCTGTTGCTGGCTGGGTGTTCTGTTTCTTGTAGGTAGACACTGGCAGCAAACACAGGCTCTTAGAAACCAGCGTACCCTAAGTCGGTGAGTCTCTACATGGTTACTCTTCCATCCCAAACACATATTATCAACCAAACATTTAAATGAGGTACAAACTATAAAATCAATGTTTAGCTATGTACCTTGAGGTCAGCTGTTTCCTTACTCCACATAGATGCAATGATTTTCCTTTCTGTCATTTATTTGTTCACTTCTCATTTATTTTCTGTGCATATGTTTGTTTCCTTCCCCTAAATATTATATTTCTTCTGGGACAACAGAGGGTTTTGCATGCGTGAGGAATTGATAAATACTTGTTAAGTGAAATGCAATAAATCAAAAGGTCACTTGCTATATGTTTTGGTGAATTTTGTCATCTGTAATGTTCAAAACTTGCTTTCAGGCTGAGGTTTTATTTGTTTCCTACTGCATGTAAGAGTTATGTGAAATACTTGTCAGTGTTATTTAAAATCATGTAATGATCTCTCGTCTCTATCTTCCCTTGATTCTCATTTAACAAACTGAATCAAGGAATATATTGAAATTTAGTTTTGAGTTTCTTTGGTTCAACTCAGTGGAGGACCATGCCCTGACACAACATTTTCAGGATGGCCAAGGCAGAGGACAAATCCAGTCTAGTGAGAGAGATTCTTTCCCAGAGTTACTGGAGCTGTCTTTCTGAAATCATCCATCTATACCTGTGCTGGGACATCAATAGAGAAATGAAGTCACCAAAAGGTGAAAACAGTCTTCAGAGATGAGTTGTGTTATAACTTAAAGCCATAGTATTGGAGTGGGGTCCCCAGACTGGCACCATCAGCATGCTCTGGGAACTTGTTAAAATTTTAAATTCTCAGACCTTAAAAATATGTATTTTAACAAGTTCTCTAGGTGATTGTGGTAATGCTAAAGTTTGAGAACCACTACTTTTTTTTTTTTCAAACTGGATTAACAATAGAAGGGACTGACCTAGCAGTCCAGTGGTTAAGACTTCGCCTTCCAATGCAGGGGATGCGGGTTCAGTCCCTGGTCAGGGAACTAAGATCCCACATGCCTTGTGGCCAAAGAACCAAAACATAAAACAAACAGTATTGTAACAAATTCAATAAAGGCTTAAACAATAAAAGAAGGAAATAATTAAAGTGCCTTTGAAGAATCTGGAAAGAGAAAAGGAGATGTGAGAAGGAAAAAAAGGTAATATGTTGGCTGATCACTATGGGACATCTTTTTGTGATTATCTTCCACACCACCTTAACAAAATGTTTTTGTAAAATCTATAAAAGATATCACAATGGCTTTGGGGAAAATTGATGTGACAGAATGTGTGTGTACGTGTAGAATCTGGTCAGGGTGGGGAACGAGTTCTGGGCATAGGTTGATATGGTGGGAGGGGGAGGGAGAAACTGCATGATCCAACAGAAGGGACAGGAAAGGCCGCATTGACATCTAAGTTACACGGGGAGTTTCCCTAAAGAAGTTCTCCTAGTGACATCTGACACAGAAGCTACGTGTGTTGCAAACACTTCCCTTCCCGTCCTTCTTCTCTCCTGGCACCCCTGCATAAGTGCACCGTCACCCTACATACAGAAACACATAGAGACCTTCCTAAATGTAGGAAAACATCCATATTGCTTCAGCACTTCTTTAATTGGACATTTTTATCAACTTTTACAAATGCCCTGCTATCAAGTCCTGATGTAACATCCTGATATTGTTTTTCCTCCCTGATCACACATCAGAGTCAAGGTTCTTCCTGAAAAGTGGATTTCCTGTTATCTTTAGGGAATCTTGGGAGGAAAATATACTCTTGAAAACAGTTACAGAAATCCTCCTTCGGAAGTTTTGTCGTTTATTTGGAATTTTCACCTACCACCTAGATACAATTTTCACTCTTGCATTGATTTGTGATCCCCTCCATCTAGCCTGTGAGCTTCTTTCTATCTTGGACTTGGTGTCAATTCATCTTTGGGTTCTTAACAACTAGTAACAGTGCCTGACACATACTGAATACTCAGTAAATGGCTTTTTTAATTATATTATATTATTTATTTATTTAAGCCACACTGTGAGGTGTGTGGGATCTTCAACCAGGGATCGAACTTGAGCCCCCTGCAATGGACGCATGGATTCTTAACCGCTGAGAAGTTCCTCAGTAAATCCTTGATGAGTAAGTGAACAGTGTTATCAATAGATGCTAACCCTTCTAAGGTCTCAGCTTTTCCCACTGGACTCCTGTGCTGGACACTTGCCCTCTGCCCCCTCCACTCTCTTGTACTTTGACCCTTTGATGACTTTGGCCAATGGAGATCCATGACAAGAGATTTGGAGGGAAAGAAGGGTTAGGTTAGAGTGTATATTCCCTTGCTGCCTTCTTACCAGTGGAGCCACCTTGAACTGATTCTGTCCCTTGACCTAAGGTCACTGCTCCTCTCAAGGTAACATCCTCCATGCTCTTCTTTCTCATTCTAGTAACTTCTTCCTGCCATTCCTTTGGGATAAAGAATGGTAATAGCTCTCCTGACCCTAACCAGGTTGACTAGCCTTTGTGGTTGTTCTGCCCCTTACCCACATCCCTGTAAATAGACCCATTATTAAGCCATCCTTAAATTACCCTGCTCTGAATGAGTCATCTGTTTATTGTTGGAACACTGACTTACATAACTGTCAAATATAAAAATATTGGAAAGTCTTCCATACCTTTAAATATTCTCCAACAACTGGCTTGTTCTCAATACATGTTATTTCTGCATAAATATGCTATTTTAGATATTTCATAAGCATAACATTTTACACCAGGGGAGTTATGAAACTTACATCCTCTCTAGCCTCCTGGAGAGGCAGTGAAGAGGGACTCTGATCCAAGCTGAGTCTGTCTATAAAATGCTCTAATAAAGCCAGGATTCCTGCAAATAACTTCACACAAGTAAAGGATTTCAGAGAATGCACAAATATACATGTAAAAGATATTTCATTTGGTATTCACATGCATAATACAATTTTTCCTGTGGGTATAATATCTTTGACATATTCCTTTTGCTTTTTTTATTTCTTAGAATAGCTACATGTTAAACTTTTCTTTTTAGCAATGAAATCACTTATGAAACTTTTAAAAAATGTACTTTGAAATCTATATTTCAAAATACTAAAAACTTCTAAAAGCCCATCAGATGGTTCCAACTGGAACCCAGAGTGGTGCCCCAGATATATTATAGTGGTACAGGACTACTATTAAATATTTTTGCCTCTTTGATTTTTTTATATCCTTTTGTAAATGTCATACTACAGTCCAGGATTGTAGATAACCCACATTTTTGTCTTTGTATACAAGAGAAATGGGGAAGAAAATATCCTGAGAATCAGAAACCCTTACTTGTACTACTCCATGGCTGCTGCACCTTGGTAAGAAAGTGAAAGTGTTAGTTGCTTAGTCGTGTCTGACTCTTTGTGACCCTCTGGACTATAGCCTGCCAGGCTCCTCTGTCCAAGGAATTCTCCAGACAAGAGAGTGGAGTGGGTAGCCATTCCTCTCTCCAGGGGATCTTCCCAACCCAGGGATCGAACTCAGGTCTCCTGCATGGCAGGCGGATTCTTTCTGAGCCACCAGGGAAGCCCTAACTTACCTATAAATAAAACAGTTGCGGTTAATGATCTCTAGAGTCATTCCCAAATCTGTAAAATTTTATCCTGGTATCTTTAGGGAAAAAAGGAATATGTTTCTTTTCAAAACTCAGGCTTGGGCTTCCCTGGTGGTACAATGGACAAGAGTCCACCTGCCAATGCAGGGAACATGGGTTCGAACCCAGGTCTGGGAAGATTCCATATACAACTAAGGCCATGCACCACAACTATTTGAGCCTGGGTGTTGCAACCACTGAAGCCTGTGAACCTAGAGCCTGTGCTCCGCAACAAGAGAAGCCACCACAACGAGAAGCTTATGCACCTCAACGAAGTGTAGCCCCACCTCACTGCAGCTAGAGAAAGCCCACAGGTAGCAACGAAGACCCAGAACAACCAAAAAATAAATAAATATTAAAAAAAATATATATCCACCACTTAGGGCCTTAAAAAAAACAACTCAGTATCAGGACTTCCCTGATGGCCCACTGGCTAAGAGTCCATGATCCCAATGCAGGCGGCCTGGGTTTAATCCTTGGTCAGGGAACTAGATCCCACATGCAGCAACTAAGAGTTCTCATGCCACAACTAAAAAAGCTGTGAGCTCCAACTAAGACTTGGAACAACCAAAAAGATAAATAAATATTTTTTTAAAGACTCAGTCTTCATAACTGTGTCCTAGCTGTATAGAACTCCAAATGATATGAAGCCCTATATTCATTATTTCCAATTAAGAAAAAATTAACTATGCTGTTCAACAAATTCTCGTAATTCTTTGTGCCTATAATTTCTGCTTCATTAATTACCACAGCTAAGTTAATCATTTCACATAATTATTGAAACAACCCCTTCCTCAAATCTCACCCTCCAGCACTCCTGACCTCATGCTAACATTATGAGGAAGGACTAGGACTGCCCATAACACCTTCTGTGTGCCTTACTGGGTCTATGATACCCAAATATGTTCCTTAAAATCTTACGATCAATGTACTCCACCAGGTCACTTCCCATGGCTTCCCTTTTATGATTAGAATTTACAGAAGACCTTCTTCAGTCTGGTGGCTCAGACAGTAAAGAATCTGCCTGCAATGTGGGAGACCCAGGTTCAATCCCTGGGAGGGAAAAATCTCCTGGAGAAGGGAAAGTCTACCCACTCCAGTATTCTTGCCAGGAGAGTTCCCATGGACAGAGGAGCCTGGCAGTTGACAGTCCAGGGGGTTGCAGAGTAGGACACAACTGAGTGACTAACACTTTCCCTTTTCCTTGATCTAGTGCTCTTGAAATGGTTCTTATTTTGAACTTCCTTGCCAAATCTGTATCTGAAAACATACCCAAGTTTGGCACTTTTTCCTGTGACTACTTGCTTCCTCCATAAAGCCTCCTGAGGCCAGAAGACCAATTAACACCTCTGTGTCCCCTTCAATGATAGCAGGACCTTAGCAACTCCCCCCTCTTACTCATCCAGCAGTCCTGTTGAGCACCTATACTAAGGGAGTACTCCATGCATCACTCACAAGTGCTTGATGTCCTTTTATACATGAGTATTAAACCTTGTTATTCATTGATCAAATGGATAAATATCTACTTGTGCTCACTTGTATCAGCATAAACCTATGAGGATATGGAAATAACATCTGCTCACTGTAGTACAGTCATGGCATCAGTTGTCAAGGTCACATTGCTTGTTCCTTGAAGGCATACTAGGCTTTCAGAACTCTCCTGCTCAGGTACCAGTAAACATCAAGATATGCTGCTCATATTCTCTTGCTATGATGAAGGTCTTTCTACCCCTACTGCCAAGAGTACTGCCTGCACACAACCCCTAGGGTCAGCCTCCTTCAAATATTGCCTTGACCATACAATTCTTGCCCAAGTCAATTTCTCTTTGAAGATGGCCTGTATCTAAAAACTGTCTGGCCTGGGACCAGAAAGTTCCATCTTTCTCCTTTCAATCTAAGGTAGTTGTGAAGTCCTTTAGAATTTCCCGCAGAGCTGACTGAGGCTTTTGCTGAAACTGTCTAGAAGTTTGAGTTTTTCCTCCATCGAGTTCTGCTTCCTTACTCTCTCTTTCAAAAGCGTTGATCCTAAGAGCCTCCGTAAAATCCCTCCAGGATCTCCATCTTAGATTTTGTTTCTCAGGAACCTCAACCTATAAGACACATAATGGTTGAGCAAAGGTTCCTACTACTAAAGGAGTAGGAATTTAGAGCAAGAGCCCACCTACAGCAGATAAGCTCTCAGTTTCCCAACTTCATTTTAGTTTTTTAAAAAAGAAAGAAAATGGAAGCAACCTAACTGTCCACTGACAGATGAATAGGTAAAGAAGATGAATGGAAACACACACACACATAAAATGGAATACTCCTCAGCGATAAAAAAGAATGAAATAATGCCATTTTCAGCAACATGAATGGACCTAGAGATGATCACACTAAATGAAGTTAGTGAGACAGAGAAAGACAGCTATCCTATGATATCACTTATATGTGGAATCTTAAAAAATGATATAAATGACTTATTTGCAAAGCAGAAATAGACTCACAGACATAGAAAATGAACTTACAGTTACCAAAAGGGATGAAGTAGAGGGATAAATTAGGAATTAGGAGTTTGGGACTAACCTATACACACTCCTATATATAAAATAGATAACCAACAAGGACCTACTGTATAGCACAAAGAACTATATTGGACACTTTGTAATAACTTATAATGGAAAAGAATCTGAAAAAGAATAGATTTATATATGTAGCTGAATCACTTTTCTGTACACCTGAAACTAACACAACATTGTAAATCAACTATACTTCTATAAAAAGTAAATAAGGACAAAAAAAAAAAGAATGAGATGCAGTGACTAAACAGATTCCATGAAGTACCTGTACTTTTCAAGTCACTAAATTTAGTGAGTAGAAATAAATGTTTAGTGAGATATGATTTTTTTCTCATGAAATATTTTATATTCATAGTAAGATTTTAAAAATATGAACACCTAAATATTACTATTTCCCCAAAATAACAATAATTTCTTAAACATTCTAATACTCGATCTATATTCAAATGTTTCCAGTTGTCTCAAATTTTTCTCTTGCAGTTGATCTAATTTGATGATAAGAATCAAAAAACTTCGTAAACTGCATGAATTTCATAAACTCTTAACTTATTTTAGTCTACATAGTTCCCCTACCTCTCACACTACTGAATTTATTGGAAAAGTCAGATTATTCATCCTTTATAGAATTGTACCTCTATTCTAGAATTGTATAATCACTATTTTAACTGAGCTATAGTTGATTTATAGTGTTGCATTAATTTCTTCTGTAGAGCAAAGTGATCATTTTATATATATATATATATATATGTGTGTGTGTGTGTGTGTGTGTGTATATATATACACACACATATATATATATACTTTTTTTATATTCTTTTCCATTATGGTTTACCACTTGAAAGTTAAAGTCACTCAGTCATGTCCGACTCTTTGTGAACCCATGAACTATATGGTCTATGGAATTCTCCAGGCCAGAATACTAGGGTGGGTAGCCATTCCCTTCTCCAGGGGATCTTCCCAAACCAGGGATCGAATCCAGGTCTTCCAGATTGCAGGCGGATTCTTTACCAGCTGTGCTACAAGGGAAGCCCAAGAATACTGGAGTGGGTAGCCTATCCCTTCTCCAGCAGATCTTTTCGACCCGGGAACTGAACCGGGGTCTTCTGCATTGCAGGAGGATTCTGTATCAGCTGAGCTGCCAGGGAAGCCCATGGTTTACCACAGTATACTGAATATAGTTCTCTGTGCTGTACTGTAGCAGTTTGTTGTTTATCCATTCTATATATAAAAGCTACATCAGCTAACCCCCACCTCCCACTCACCCCTCCCCCAAACCCCTCCCCCAAACCTCTCCCCCTTGGCAACCACCAACCTGTTCTCTGTGGTTATGAGTCTTTCTGTTTCATAGATAGGTTCATTTGTTTCATCTTTTAGATTCCAAATATAAATATCATACAGTATTTGTCTTTCTAACTGACTTCACTTACTATGATAATCTCTAGTTGTATCTATGTTGCAACAAATAGCATTATTGTGTTCTTTTCTATGGCTGAGTAGTATTCTATTGAATATATGTACCACATCTTCTTTATCCATTCATCTGTTTGTGGACATTTAGGACATTTATGGACATGACTTCCATGTTTTAGCTATTGTGAATAGTCCTGCTATAAACATAGGAATACATATATCTTTTTAATTATAGTTTTGTCTGTATATATGCCCAAGAGTGGGATTGTTGGATCATATGATAATTTTATTTTTAGTTTTCTGAGGACCTCCATACTGTTTTCCATAGTGGCTGCACCAACTTGTATTCCCACCAACTGTGTAGAAGTGTTTCCTTTCCCTCACACCCTCTCCAGCATTTATTGCTTGTAGACTTTTTAGTGATGGCCATTCTGACTGGTGTGAGGTGGTGCCTCATTGTAGTTTTGATTTGCATTTCAGTGAGAAACTGTTATGTTTGGGGCATATTATCCACATTGGTTCATTCAGTCTTTATGGTTACTCCAAAAAGGCTAATACACTCAAAGAGTTAAGGTAATTTACCAAATATCACACCATTAATAAGTTAGTTAAAAACAATAGGATTTTTAATACTACAAAAGATAAATGGATATAAGTTTTCAGCTCTTAAAAAAAGAAGCACTAACTAAAATATCTCCTTTCTGCATAACTCTTTAATACAAGGTTTTAAAAAGATTTATGCTCTCAGATTAAAGTGGAGGCCATGCTGCTAAGTTTGCCTTTCGAAGCCACGTTGGAAGCTTCTGCCAGCGCTTGGTTAGACGTAGAGAGAAAAGAACTCTTCTTGCTCCTTGTCATCTACATACTTGACAGAACAAGACCTTTACAGCAAAGCATAATCACTCTTTGAGGATGTCAATGCTTTTATCTACCAAGAATAAACTAGCGTTGGTACATGTCAAGTAATTTTGTGAAACACAAGGTTTTGGTAACTTGAAGATAAATGGTATTAAATTATACTTTCCCCCAGATCAACATATCCTTCTCTGGCTTTTTTTTGGTCAAAGACCATCCCCTAAATGTGCTCTTTAAACTCCTGTGAGGGCTTATTTAATTTATGGCCCAGAGAAACGTGTTAAGTATTAGAGAATTGTGCCAAGAGACTGCTTAACGGGGTTTTTGTTAACTGACCTGAAATTTTCTGGGCCTTTTACAAGACTTGACAATTTCAAACTGAATTTATTCTTGTTTGTAATAGTCAGACAAATCAAAGTGAAAGGGGACCAAAGAGACCTCTGGAGCTAAGGTCTCTGTCTCATGTAGACAGTTTAACAGCTGCGTGTGAAATAACAGCATGCCATTAAAGATACTTTGGGAGGGCCGGTTTCACCCATAAAGCAGTAGATTTCCTGCGAGTATTGCAGAATGTTGCCATTGGCTCCTCACCGCTGGAAGGCTACTCTTGGAATCCTACAAAACTGGCTCTCTGTGACTCCTCTAGAGCAAAGATCACATTCAGCAAATCGTAGAAAGGGACAATAGGTCACTGGCTCATGAAAAAAATACGTCTCTATCCTAGTGGTGTTCATGTCTTAAATAACGTTGAGCCCTTAAGGAACAATCCCTCTTTTTTTTTCCAACTTCCTGCCAGACTCTTTATCAGAGGAAATTAAATACCTATCCTTGCAATCTTTATGTCCTGAGTAAACAGTGTCCGGAAAATTGTCAAAAATCATAAAATACCAATTTTTCCAATGTTAGGAATTTTTGTGCTTCTTCACACATGACTTTTTTTTTGAAGTTCAGGTTTTTTTAAAAAATATTAAACTATAGTTGATTTATAATGTGCTCATTTCTGCTGTACAGCAAAGTGATTAAATCATTCTTCTTCATATTATTTTCCACTATGGTTTATCACAGGATATTGAATAGAGTTCCCTGTGCTGTATACACTTCCCAAGTGGCGCAGTGGTGAAGAATCTGTCAGCCCATGTGGGAGATGCAAGAGACATGGGTTCGACTGCTGGGATGGGAAGATCCACTGGAGTAGGAAATGGCAGTATTCTTGCCTGGAATTTTCCATTGACAGAGGAACCTGGAGGGCTGCAATCCATGGGGTCGCAAAGAGTCAGACACGACTGAGCATACACGCACTTGCACACTCATGCTATCCAGTGACCTTGTTGTTTAACCATTCTATATAAAAGAGTTGGCAACTGCTAATCCCAAACTCTCAGTTCATTCCTCCCCAACCACCTTCCCCCTTGACAACCCCAAGTCGGTTCTCTATGTCTTACGTTGCTTCTAATTCTTCTAATAATAATATTGACTTAGAAAACAGTAAATTGTCTTGGTTACAGTGGCTATAAATTATGGATATTGATAATGACTATTGTGTTAGTCACTCAGTCATGTCCAGCTCTCAGAGACCCATGGACTGTAGCCTGTCAGGCTCCTCTGTCCATGGAATTCTCCAGGCAAGAATACTGGAGTGGATAGCCATTTCCTTCTCCAGGGGATCTTCCCAACTCAGCATTGAACCTGGGTCTCCTGCATTGCAGACAGATTCTTTACCATCTGAGTCATTTATTAAACACATACTAATCCTCACTATGGGCCAGGTACTAATTGTACAATTAGTAAGCATATGACTTCAACCACCCTGAAAGATTTTAAAAGTTTTGGGGAAAAGGAAATACAATATAACTCAGCCCCATTTATGACTCACTACAGATTATGATTTTAAATCATTGAACTGTTCAGCCTCCCCACAATGAAGCTAGAAGTCAAGGAGTGACCTCTTTTCTCCTTTTCTTCTCTTGAAATGCTATTTACAATCCTCTCACAATGCAAGAGGAGATGGGAGCTTAATACAGTCATATTTTATCAAACAGTGACTTTGGAAGGAAAGTAATGAACCTAACATCAGCTCCTGGCAAAATTCTTACACGTACCAAGCATATTGCTTATTCTCTTTTGCTATTATCTGATAGAGAGTTAGATGGATAGATAAATAAATAAATACACACATATATTACAAACTACATATAACATTTAAATTATTACACATATATGAAAACATATACCAAAAAATTCTATAATGAAGGAACATTATGTAAGCATTTATGGAGAAGTTACAAAAATGTTTCCAATGGAGGAATGTATATTTATTAAGGGAACTCTGCCAAGGGCATTCATATTCTATTAGCAGAAGAAAGGAGTATATTTTGATTCCATTTTATAAATGAGTAGCCTGAGGATGAAGCCTGTGGCACAAGGTCCCATGGGTATTAGAGCTAATCATCTAAACTAAAGCACCCTCTCACATTCTCAAATTGTCAACTTTCTTATCGTAATAACCTCACCATTTCCGGCTGATTTCCAACAGCTGTTTTTGTTGTTGTTCTCAATGTTGTTTTCATTTCCTGCTCCCCATTTATGTAGAGATATTTTCAGAATAAATCTGCCTTTTAGCCAAGATCAATTTGTCCTACTTTAATTCTCACCAAATGATATAATACGAGGTTGACTCCATTGTAATAGCTGCCAAACTCTGCTGATATTGAAATCACCTAGGAATCTGGAAAGACACACTCATGTTGTGTGCCCATTTGCAGGCATTCTAATTTAATTAGTATGATTTGTGATTGGGAAATCTGGGTGTTTTAAAGGTTCTATTTTAAAGTTTTAATGTAAATTGACACAACTATGGGAAACAGTATGGAAGTTCCTTAAATAACTAAAAATACACCTGCCATATGATCCAGCAATCCCACTCCTGAGTATGTATTCATACAAAACTGTAATTTCGAAAGATTCATGCACCCCAGTGTTCACAGCAGCACTATGTACAATAGTCGAGACATGGAAGCAACCTAAATGTCTATCAACAGAAGAATGGATAAAGAAGATGTATGTATACACACACACACACACACACACAATGGAATACTCAGTGCAGTTCAGTCACTCAGTTGTGTCTGACTCTTTGTGACCCCATGAATCACAGCACATCCCTGTCCATCACCAACTCCTGGAGTTCACTCAAACTCATGTCCATAGGGTCGGTGATGCCATCCAGCCATCTCATCCTCTGTCATCCCCTTCTCCTCCTGCCCCCAATCCCTCCCCGCATCAGAGTCTTTTCCAATGAGTCAACTCTTCGCATCAGGTGGCCAAAGTATTGGAGTTTCAGCTTCAGCATCAGTCCTTCCAATGAACACCCAGGACTGATCTCCTTTACGATGGACTGGTTGGATGTCCTTGCAGTCCAAGGGACTCTCAAGAGTCTTCTCCAACACCACAGTTCAAAAGCATCAATTCTTCAGTGCTCAGCTTTCTTTATAGTCCAACTCTCACCTCCATACATGACCACTGGAAAACCATAGCCTTGACTAGACAAATCTTTGTTGGCAAAGTAATGTCTCTGCTTTTGAATATGCTGTCTAGGTTGGTCATAACTTTCCTTCCAAGGAGTAAGCGTCTTTTAATTTCATGGCTGCAGTCACCATCTGCAGTGATTTTGGAGCCCAAAAAAGTGAAGTCTGACACTGTTTGCACTGTTTCCCCATCTATTTCCCATGAAGTGATGGGACCAGATGCCATGATCTTAGTTTTCTGAATGTTGAGCTTTAAGCCAACTTTTTCACTCTCCACTTTCACTTTCATCAAGAGGCTTTTTAGTTCCTCTTCACTTTCTGCCATAGGGTGGTATCATCTGCATATCTGAGGTTATTGATATATCTCCCTGCAGACTTGATTCCAGCTTGTGCTTCTTCCAGCCCAGCATTTCTCATAATATACTCTGCATATAAGTTAAATAAGCTACTCGGCCATAAAAAGAATGAAATAATACCATTTGCAGCAACATGAATGGACCTAGAGATTATCATACTAAATGAAGTCAGAGAAAGACAAATACCGTATGATATCATTTATATGTGAAATCTAAAATATGAAAGAAATGAACTTACCTACAAAACAAAAACAGACTCACAGACATCGAGAACAAATTTCCATCCTTGGCTAAATACCACTCCCCATCTAGTTTCCATATACACCAAAAGAGGAAAACAGAGCTTTTTTTTTTTTTAAAGCATCCAATCATGGTGATGGGGCTTACATTTCCTTAAAATTTATTTCCTCATCCATTTTCCTGCTTTCTCACTTTGAACTGATGGCTGACATACTAGATCTGTAGAAAGATAAGTCAAATTGAGAGACAGCATCTACATGGGTCTACCACCAAACCTACCACAGCATCTTTTTGTGTGTTCATATGCTTGATCTTCATTCGTGTGCCATGGATGAGGCTTCCAGTTACATACTGAACTCTACCCTCTCACTTACTTAAGGCCCTCATTCAGGTAATGGTCTTCTTTTTTAAAGAGATTATTTCTATTAGCATACATATTATTATATTGATAGGTCCTATTTAAAGGTCAAGAAAATTCTTTCTTGACTCCATGTCTCCCTCTAGCAACTGCTTCGTTTCTCTGACTTCACTGAAAAACTTCTCAAGAGTTACTTATTCTCATTCTCTTCATTTGCTCCCTAGTTACATTATTTCCCTGAATATCCCATTTTTATCTTGAACCCACTCTAGTTGGGTTATTGTTTCTGTACTGAAACAGCCTTTTACCTGGTCCACAATGACCTCTCCATTTCCGAATCTGAAGTTCAAGTGTCAGTCCTCATTTTGACCTCAACAGCATTGGAGACAATACATTTCTCCTTTCACTTTCAATCAACTTCTCCACTCAGCTTCCAGAACTCCACATTCTTTTGTTTCCCTCCCTACCTTTCCAGCTACACCTTTTTGGTATCACTGTTGGTTCCTCCTCACCATCTTAGACATGAAACTTTGGAATTCTTGGATTTCTACACTACTTTTTTTCTCTTTGTACATTTATTCACAGGTCATTTCAGTCAGTCTCAGCTTATAATCACTATGGCAAAATGTTTTGCAAATTTTTGTCCCCAGCCTGGGCTACTTACCTGAACTCAACTCAGATATCTCATTGCTGACTCGACACTATCCCTTGGACGCTCACTCTGCTGCTAAGTCGCTTCAGTCGTATCCGACTCTGTGTGACCCCATAGACGGCAGCCCATCAGGCTTCCCTGTCCCTGGGATATAGTTGGATAGTAATAGCCATCTCAGGCTATTTGTATGTCCAAAACAAAGTCTTGACAGCTGTAGATATATGTCCATGAGGCCTACCTTCCTGCACCTGGACTCAGAGGGGAAGGGAGAGAAGAACAGGAAGCTTTAGGCTAAAATGAAGGAGAAAAAAGATGAACCAGAGATGCAAGTAAAGTGTGTTGAAACTGACTAGAAGCCATAGAGTAAGATATGAGTTAATTATCAGCTGCTGCTCTAGGAACAGCTTGTGTCTTCACCTATTCAATACAATTTTTTTCTTCCTCGTTTTTTTTTCTTTTTTGGTAAATATTCCTGATTTATTAAACTAAAAATAAAAGCTATGAAAAGGTATAAATAAATAAATCTTGATTCCTTCCAACACCACCTGCTCTTCCTCTAGTTGCATCTCAGTAATGTGCATTATATTTCTTTCAGTTGCTTAGAACCAAAACCTTGGCTATCTTTTTCTCATCCAGTCTATCAGCAGATTCTGTTAGCTACTCTTTGACTATGCATCTTGAATTTAAGTACTTACTACTTGCTCTACCACCATCACCCTGGTCTAAGCTACCATGGACTGCTGCCATTAACCTAGCTGAGCTTACCTTTCCCACCACTCTTACCCTTCAGTTTAACTTCCACCTGTGGCTGGAACTCCTCAGTTCTGTCCTTCCCAGGGATTCAGACTCACTTAGAGTAGAAGAAAAGTCACTATATGGATGGACAAGATCCTCCATTATCTACCCCTTTGTAATCTCTGACACCCCCCATACCACTCTCCCCCTCCCTCAACAGCCTTCAGCTTCCCTCCCCTTCCTGCCGTTCCTCACCCTCAGATGTGATAAGCACTCTCTCATTTGACTTCACTTCCTCTTCTCTTTGTCTGGATTCTTTTCTTGCAAATCTACAGAGTTTTCTTCCTCACTGTCTTCAGGTCAATTCAGATTGCTCAAAAGCACATCCCTGATCATTCTACATGAAAATTTACCCTGCTTTTTAAAAATCACTTATAGACACCAACACATGACACCAGTGAATTTTTCTGTAAGGGCCAGGTTGGAAATATTTTAGGCTTTGGAAACCAAAGCTTTTGTGTCTGCCATAACTACTTAACTTTGCAGTTAAGGAATGGGCATGTAGTGAGAAATGGGCATGACTCTATGCTAATGAAACTATAATTATACAAATAGGTGGTGGGCCAGGTTTGGTCTATGAGCCATAATTTGTTAAGATGTGCCTTATATAGTACTTATTTCTTTCCTAATTTCACCTTTTAGAATGTAAACTCATTGGCAAAGACTTCTCCATTTAATAGTGAAAGTGAAAAGTGTTAGTCACTCAGTTGTGTCTGACTCTTTGCAACCCCACGAACTGTAGCCCTCCAAGCTCTTCTGTCCATGGGATTTCCCAGGTAAGAATACTGGAGTGGGTTGTCATATCCTTCTCCAGGGAATCTTCCCAACTGAGGGATCAAACCTAGGTCTCCTGTATTGCAGGCAGGTTCTTTACCATTTGAACCACCAGGGAGGCCCCCATTTAATACAAGATGGTCAATTAACATTTTAAAATAAATACTGAAGGTGGCATAAATATACTTTTTTTTTAATTGTTGCATCTCTTTCTGTGATATTCTGCCATGAGTTGATCTATACCAAAGGACAATATTTTCATCATTCAAGAGGTAACTGTGCATGTTTGGGTAGAAATTTCAGCAGTTTCTACCATGGAAATGTATTGTTAAAAAATAAAAAAATCAGTTAGTGGTCATTGGTAGATTTTTGTAATAAAAGTATAAAATCAATTCTTTGCATGTTTTCCGGTCAGGCATACTGTTATTGTTTGGCATCTTCAAATTGCACTTTCTTAAAAAACAAAAATTGAATTGAATCTGAATCAAATTGGAAAATAAGCTGATCTATGTTTAATGTTTTAGAATAACATAAAATTATAATTAAATATTTGCAATAGCAATCCATTTTTCTGAGAAAAGTTGTTTTCCCTCTAAATAAAGAAAATGGTCATTATTTCTAATTTCACAAACTGTAGAAGATGCACATGAGCTCAGCCTGTCAAATACACATCATGCCTGGAAATCAGCATCAGTCTTGATATAGATGTTTCCAGTGGAGGATTGCTCCAAACACCATCAGAATCCCACTGCCATGAAATTCTAAATTGTTAGCTCAGGAACAGAGGAAACGCTTATGAGACTTAGCAACCAATCTTACCAGTTGTTTATATGGTGACTGTTTAATGGTCAGGATTGCTTCCAAAGATAGGTTCAGACTAAAGTCTATAATTTACTCAAGTTGAATTTGTCAGTAACAAAAGTTTTCAATTTTGCAACTAGTCCTGAAACTAAAGCAAAATGTTTTCTTCCTGTGGTTATTTGATTTTATTTCCTATGTGTTCCTAAATTATGTTTTTTTTAAAAAAAAAAAAAACCGTCCTGGTGTTCCTGACAGAAGCTGTTATGAGAAGATGTCAAGATAACTTATTTTCTTAAATTTCATAGAAAATGTGAGAAATTTTCATAGACTGTGAGTTCCCAAGACACAAAATACTTCAGCATTTAATACTTTCCAAGTACCCATAGCCATCAGTTAGATATTTTTGATTTGCTATTAGATCATTATTCATAAGAACATAAAATAAGAATTAAGAAAAAGGTTTCCTTCTTGATAAAAATCTGTCTTTGCTTCAAAATTGTTGCTCAAAAGAAAAATAAATATACAGAATTATCCAAAATAATTGAATTGTTTTCTCATCTCAAGGTGCTGTTACCCACGGTCACTTTTGGAAAATAAACTACTTCTCTTGCACTGTCTCTGAACGTAAAAATTCTCTATCTAGGCCTTGGATTACCATCTTATACTTTTCTAAAAACAAACGTCCACTCTTTCAGTTTATAATACATATTTCTAAAGGAAAATAAACACATTTCATTCAGATGTTTGTGAAACCAACACAGACACTGTCATCCTAAGAGCAGAATTTATGGGAAAAAAAAAAAGAGAAAAGATGGTTCTGGGATCTTTCAAATCCCAAAGGAAGAGAAAGACACATATCACTTAGCAAAAATTCCCACCGGAAATAAATACACATGTATTTGAGACAACGAAAAGCTGAATGAAGCCCAAAAACAATAGACAGATAAGGAGGTTTAGATGAGTGAAAACTATTTTTTGTTGTTTATATTATAATGTTACATCTAGATTCTGGGGGCAATTTTCCAGTGATAAATTTTTAAACTTTGGTCAGATATGAAAGTCATTTAAGATATTTATTATTTTAATAAATGTTGGCTTAATGACGGCCACCAATGTGTTACAATGCCTCAGAATTAAAATATGTGCTTTAGTTTCTCGTTTTTGTTTGAGATTTATTGATGAGCAAAAGCTCATGTTAGTATTCTAAAGAAAGGTAGCAGATGTGTAGAAGAAGAGCTGGTAAAGCTACTTTGGAAGGCCTCTTGTCAAAATGTTCTTTGCAGATGTAGGTCACCACCAGCTGGACAGCCTACTTGCACCCTTGGACTAGGGTACAGGCTGGCTGTTAGCTATCTTTCAGCAAGTTTAGTCTAACTTGAAATAAAGAACATACAGAATGTTATAAACTTTTTCTTGGTGCATCTCAAATAATCCTAAAGGTTAATGAAATTCTATGCAAGAAAGAAAGATAGCGCTAAGTCATGTCCAACTCTTGCGATCCCATGAACTGTAGCCTGCCAGGCTTCCCCTTTCATGGGATTCTCCAGGCAAGATGCTAGAGTGGGTTACCATTTCCTTCTCCAGGTGAACTTCCTGACCCAGGAATTGAACCCAAGTCTCCCACATTGCAGGCAGATGCTTTGCCAACTGAGCTGTATGGGAAGCCCAATTCTACGCAAAATTCTAAACAAATCTTTTTAACTTGACAAATAATTCTAAACTTACATAAAATTGCAATGGACACACACAGACACACACACACACACAAAAGCTAATGAATTTTTATAAAGAAAAAATACTAACATGAGGAAATTATCTCAGCATGTGTGAAAATTTACTATAAATCTACTATATTTACTAAAATTTACTATAATAATCAAAACTGAGGAGTTAGAACAAGGATGGACAGATCAGTGAAACACAATAGAGAGCCCCAGAATACATGTAGTTATATAAGAAATTGGTGTATGATGCATGTATGATGAGTAAGAAAATATGTCATCAGCAAAAAAAACTGCAAAAAATTTTAAAAAAGTATGACTAGTAGGGAAAAAGATTATTCATTATCTTTTTGATACTTGCTTTTTAATTACCCATCATGAATATTCTCTTATGAATATTCACAAACATAAATAAATGGTTCTGGAAATTGATCAATTATTTGGGAGAAAAAAGCAAATATTATTAATGATAACTCTTAGTGCATTATACGGAGAAGGCAATGGCACTCCACTCCAGTACTCTTGCCTGGAAAATCCCATGGACGGAGGAGCCTGGTAGGCTGCAGTCCACGGGGTCGCGAAGAGTCGGACACGACTGAACGACTTCACTTTCACTTTTCACTTTCATGCATTGGAGAAGGAAATGGCAACCCACTCCAGTGTTCTTGCCTGGAGAATCCCAGGGATGGGGGAGCCTGGTGGGCTGCTGTCTCTGGGGTCACAGAGTTGGACACGACTGAAGCGACTTAGCAGCAACAGCAGCAGCAAGTGCTTTATAAAGTTAAATATTAAAAATCCGAAGCAGAAATATCAAAGCTTTGAGAAAATGTAAATAAATATTTTAATGCTTTATATGGAAAAGCTCACAAAGAAAAAGTTATTAAATTCAGTTATTTACAAATTCAGTACTGTCAAAAATTTACATGTATCGGTTCAAGTAATGTCCCTAATATATAATGAATTCTTATGAACTTGACAGCAACATATCACATGCCAAATTAAACTGGGGAAGAATTACAAACGGGCAGTTCAAAGAAAGAATTTAAATGTCTGTTAAGTAAAAGAAATCAATATTCTCCCTAATAAGCAAAGAATGTAATTAAAAATAAGAAAAATTTTGCTTATAAAAAATTAAAAATATCTATGTACTCAATGACAATACTGAGAGCTGCAAAATGGAGTGAAAGAGCACTGATAAGTTGTTAGAATTATAAATTGGTAAATATTTTCCAGAAGAAAGATACACAGATAAAACATTTAAGAAAATAAAATCACAACTGAAATAAAGTAATGGTCAACAAAAAGTAAATGGTCATTTATTATTAAATACATGATCATTAGCAAGACTGTACATTTGAATACTATTTCATAACAGAATATTCATGATGGGTTATTTAAAAACAAGTATCAAAATCATATGCAATATGATCCCAATTTGTTAATACATACATTTTCACAGGGGAAAACAACATAAAAATAGATAAATATACAATTTTTTTATCATTTCAGCTTTGCCTTATTATCTTGGTATTTCCCAGGATACCCCAAAGGCTCTATGGGATCCATGGGGTCACAAAGAGTCAGACACAACTAAGTGACTAGCACTTTCATAAGAGATGGTCCCTGTCTGTAAGGTGCTTACAATTTCACTCCACACAAGGTTATTCATAAAAGAAAATTCAAGTATACATTCAAATATCAAAATAGGGAATAATTTGTATTTTCAAATTCAGAGGCTAGTGGATTAGAGTGAGCAAGCAAGAGTGTCAGGGCTGAGTCTTGAAGGAAGGTAAGAATTTGTTGAATGAGAAAAGATAGGTGATAGAGACTTGAGAAGGGACACTCAGGACAGGATGTGACTTTTCCAAGGGACAGTGACAGCACATGTCTGACAATATACTGTTCTTCATATTCTTTGTATTTTCCATGGTCATTTAAAAGTTGTATGATATCTAGAAAACTAACAGAAATATGTTACTAACTTTTCAGAGTATTTGAAAACTTTCATTTTCTGACAAAGATTCTAGAGTAACCTTTTTGACAAAGAGTCAAAACTCACATTCAAAATTGACAATGACAGAAAGACAAACACCATGTGATATCACTTACAGGTAGAGTCTAAAATATGACACAAAAAAACTTATCTATGAAACACAAATAGACTCACAGATATAGAGAACAGACGTACAGTTGCCAAGGTGGGGGTCGGGGAGAGGTCGGCGGGGAGGGATGGATTGGGAGTTTGGGATTAGCAGATGCAAGCTGGTATATATAGAATGGATAAACAACAAGGTCCTACTGTATAGCACAGATCCTGGGAAACCTTGTAATGGAAAAGAATATAAAAAAGAAAGTAAAAAAATGACTAATGAGATATTTAAATGCATGAGCATTCTAAAATTTTTTTCACAATTATAGATAGACAACAATTTTGGCTTTGGGACTCCATCTAAATTCCTTAAAGACACATGGAACGGTCTATTACTAAAAAGTAGCTATGAAGAGCAAGACTCGTATATGTGCTGTGCAGGAAAAGACAAAACTTTCCCATGACCTAAAGAGACTCTGCAGAATGACCACAGATGGTTTATACCAGAAAAGCTGGAAAAATTATATGAAGTCTTGTGAAAAATCTTAGCTTGGAAAAAAATAAAAGGGAGCAAATAAATAAGAGGTCACTGGCAACCTCCGAATTAAAGGAGGTCTCTACGAATCAGCCTCGCTGAGATTTTAACATATGGACTTTAAATCACAACGATCTGGGAGAGATGAGAATCAAAATGAGTTCCAAATCCCTGAGCTTTATTATCCCATTGTTACACACTAGGGAGACTTATGGGAGCCTCTCCCATAAATGTTTTGACTGTAGTAAAGAAATGACTTGTTCTCGCTAGACCTTTTTATAAGGAAGCGATGCATTATGCCAGGAAGAGTTCTGAGTAAATGGTGGGTGACCAGAATGCTAGCTGTCCTGGTATCTATCATAGGGAAATGGCATCGAATACTTGACTTGACTGAGTTTTCCCTTGCAGAACCTGTAGTTTAAAAGACAGTGATTGCAACTAGAATAACACAATCAGTTCTAAGCGGACTGTGAAAATCTTGTTCAGTAGTATAAATCAGATTGTTCAAAAATAGGAGATTCCAGTTGAATTCATAAAACTCTGAACAGTGAGAAATACTCTGTAGGCTACCAGGAAAAGCCTAACAGTTCCTGGGGTCATAGATTCTACCTTATTAGAGCCAAAAGTCTCCTGGCTTGCCCTCCTTTTTTCTTTTCTTTTCCTTCTTGATTTTATAGATTTTTAATGTTAATATCAACCCCCTTTATTTGATAATAATACCATTCTCAGGTCAAATGCAATCTCACATCAGCCTTGAGGTAAAAAAATATTTTATTTATAGGACTTCCCAGGTGACTCAGTGATAGAGAATCCACCTGCAATGCAGGAGATACAGGAGACAAGAGTTCGATCCCTGGGTCAGGAAGATCCCACAGATGAGGGAACGGCAACCCGCTCCAGTATTCTGGCCTGGAAATGGAAAATCCCATGGATAGAGGAGCCTGGTGGGCTACAGTCCATGGCGTTGCAAAGAGTCAGATGAGCAAATAATAATTTGAAGTAAATAACTCTATGAGATATATAGCATTTTACAGATGAAATAACTTCAGGCATGAGAGAAACTAAGTCACTTGTCAGAGATAAGACAACTAAGTGTCAGAGCTGGAAACTGAACCCACAATCGCCCATGCTGGAGTCTGCCTCTTAAGAAGCTGTCCTATGCCTCCTCCAATCTGAAGGAGCTAAAACCCAGCTGGGGCAAAGAACAAGTAAGCACCTTCTAAATAAGCACTCAGAAGGATCAATGTCATTAAAAAAAAAAGAACAAGTACGTTGAATTCCCATCAGAAATTATGGAAACTGAGGCACAATCAAATAACAACTTATTAGAAAAATCCACATTTAAAAAATCACTTTAAAATTTCAGAGATGTTTTGTGTAATCAAAGATACAACCTCAAATTATCAATGCTTGCTCCTTTTATGGTAAATGATGTGGAAGCAACGGCACAATTTTCTTCACTCTCCCTTACAAATAGCTGTGAAAAGAAGAGAAGAGAAAAGCAAAGGAGAAAAGGAAAGATATAAACATCTGAATGCAGAGTTCCAAAGAATAGCAAGAAGACATAAGAAAGCCTTCTTCAGCAATCAATGCAAAGAAATAGAGGAAAAAACAGAATGGGAAAGACTAGAGATCACTTCAAGAAAATCAGGGATACCAAAGGAACATTTCATGCAAAGATGGGCTCGATAAAGGACAGAAATGCTATGGACCTAACAGAAGCAGAAGATATTAAGAAGAGATGGGAAGAATACACAGAAGAACTGTACAAAAAAGATCTTCAAGACCCAGATAATCATGATGGTGTGATCACTCACCTAGAGACAGACATCCTGGAATGTGAAGTCAAGTGGGCCTTAGAAAGCATCACTACGAACAAAGCTAGTGGAGGTGATAGAATTCCAGTTGAGCTATTCCAAATCCTAAAAGATGATGCTGTGAAAGTGCTGCACTCAATATGCCAGCAAATTTGGAAAACTCAGCAGTGGCCACAGGACTGGAAAAGGTCAGTTTTCATTCCAATCCCAAAGAAAGGCAATGCCAAAGAATGCTCAAACTACTGCACAACTGCACTCATCTCACACGCTAGTAAAGTAATACTCAAAATTCTCCAAGCCAGGCTTCAGCAATATGTGAACCGTGAACTTCCTGATGTTCAAGCTGGTTTTAGAAAAGGCAGAGGAACCAGAGATCAAATTGCCAACATCCGCTGGATCATGGAAAAAGCAAGAGAGTTCCAGAAAAACATCTATTTCTGCTTTATTGACTATGCCAAAGCCTTTGACTGTGTGGATCACAATAAATTGTGGAAAATTCTGAAAGAGATGGGAATACCAGACCGCCTGATCTGCCTCTTGAGAAATTTGTATGCAGGTCAGGAAGCAACAGTTAGAACTGGACATGGAACAACAGACTGGTTCCAAATAGGAAAAGGAGTTCATCAAGGCTGTATATTGTCACCCTGTTTATTTAACTTATATGCAGAGTACATCATGAGAAACGCTGGGCTGGAAGAAACACAAGCTGGAATCAAGATTGCCGGGAGAAATATCAATAACCTCAGATATGCAGATGACACCACCCTATGGCAGAAAGTGAAGAGGAACTAAAAAGCTTCTTGATGAAGGTGAAAGTGGAGAGTGAAAAAGTTGGCTTAAAGCTCAACATTCAGAAAACGAAAATCATGGCATCCGGTCCCATCACTTCATGGGAAATAGATGGGGAAACAGTGGAAACCGTGTCAGACTTTATTTTTCTGGGCTCCAAAATCACTGCAGATGGTGACTGCAGCCATGAAATTAAAAGACGCTTGCTCCTTGGAAGGAAATTTATGACCAACCTAGATAGCATATTCAAAAGCAGAGACATTACTTTGCCAACAAAGGTCCGTCTAGTCAAGGCTATGGTTTTTCCTGTGGTCATGTATGGATGTGAGAGTTGGACTGTGAAGAAGGCTGAGCGCCAAAGAATTGATGCTTTTGAACTGTGGTGTTGGAGAAGACTCTTGAGAGTCCCTTGGACTGCAAGGAGATCCAACCAGTCCATTCTGAAGGAGATCAGCCCTGGGATTTCTTTGGAAGGAATGATGCTAAAGCTGAAACTCCAGTACTTTGGCCACCTCATGCGAAGAGTTGACTCATTGGAAAAGACTCTGATGCCGGGAGGGATTTGGGGCAAGAGGAGAAGGGGATGACAGAGGATGAGATGGCTGGATGGCATCACTGACTCGATGGATGTGAGTCTGAGTGAACTCCGGGAGTTGGTGATGGACAGGGAGGCCTGGCATGCTGCAATTCATGGGGTCGCAAAGAGTCGGACACGACTGAGCGACTGATCTGATTTGATATGTTAATGAAAATACAATTTTAAAAAAACAAGTTTTGCATAGTGGAAGATTTTAAGAGATTGTGATTAAGACAGCACACACTGCCGTTAGCTGGGCTGAGCAGAATCATGGTCCCAAGACTTATTGGCTACGACATGTTATTTTAGTCATTGCTGTATCCTGAATGCCTAGAAAAGGGGCTGACACCTAATAAACTGGTAATAAAAGTTTATTGAATTTTTAGCCCTTAATCATTTTTTTCCAGAAAATGGGAACTTGGTCTTTCTCACACAGATACACACAAACACACACACACACAATCAAGACTTTTAAGTACAGTGCAGCATATCAACTTTGTTCTTTTTCTTTCTCAGTCATTTTTGAGAATAACTGCTTCTCCTGGGATGGTAATATTTGTAGAACAGCATTAAAGCTATGTTGAGAATATTTTAACCATAGATTCGATGGGCATGAGTAAGAAATTCGTATTTTGAAGTCTAAAGGAGTTGTTTTGCCTACTTTGATCACATTAAATGAAACACATATTTCACTCCACTCTATGGTCCCATGGAACTGTCTGATCAAAATGTTTTTAACTAATATTTAATTTTCTGAAAAAAAAAAAGCAAAAAAAATTTGAGGAAGTGCTTGGATGGCATCTCAGAGTCCCAGTGAAGGTCACAGTCCCTGAGCAAACCTCTTGATATCTACTCTTCTGAGCACTGGCAGCATTCAATACAAAACTAAAAATCGTACAAAGAAACTAAATATTTCAAAGCATCTGTAACCACCATAACGAATAACTAATATCATGTCTAGCCCTCCGTCAGGAAGATCTCTTGGAGAAGGGAATGGCAACCCGCTCCAGCATGCTTGCCTGGAGAATTCTATGGACAGAGGAGCCTGGCAGACTACAGTCCATGGGGTCACTGCAGGTTTTTGTTTTTGTTTTTTTAAATATGGAAGACAGGAAAATTGAAAGTTCTATTTAGTAGAACATACTTTAAGACATTTTATGGAGCCCTACACCAAAGTTACAGAATAAAAATCTCTGGAACTGACCAAGACCCATAGCAACTGTTGCATGAGCTCCGGATCTAAACCCGGCAGTTCCCTGCCCCCATACTAGGTAAAATACCCACCATACTACCCACCCTACAGCATCCTAACCAATCACTTAATGTCACCATTCCAGTAGGAATTGTCTGTCTTGAGGCTATAAAAATTGGCCTCAAGCTTGAGAAAGCATTCAGCTCTCCATTGAGCCGGCCTGCTGTTCTAACAGTTGTCTCCCAATCTAATAAACTGCATTCTCCTCTCATTCTGCCACAAGTCTGGAAATCCTTTTCCAACCTAAGCATGGACCATGACATTGTTGACTGCCTATTTAAATTTGCATTTTCTTTTTATTGCAATTCCAATCATAATTAGCCTAGTCAATTCCTCTCAAACTACAAGACTAAGAGAGTTCGAGTCTATCCTCACTTTATTACTAGCAAGCTGAACAATTTAGCACAAATAATTTGACCTTTTTCAACCTTACTTTCTTCATATTTAACTAAGACAGTTGGAATAGAAAATTCCTAAAGGCCTTTTTAGTTCTAAAATGCTATGAATTTTCAGGCTAATGACAAAAATGAGATCTAAAAGACGCAGTGTTATAAACACTCATTAAATGTTTTAATTTGTTTATTCAATAATGATGGTCAATATGTATTGAGCCAGGCACTTCTTTAACACTTCATGTATATAAACACTTTTAATCCTTCCAGTATCTTCATAAGATAAGCACTGCTGGTATCCTGATTTTATAAATAAGAAAAGAAAAGCACAGTGATCGCAAAGCTAGTGGCCAGGCATTGTAGATGAGATTCAAACCCAGGCCATCTGGCTCAGACCCCATGTGTTGAAGTACTCTGTCTGAAATTCTCCTAGAGCAAATTCCAAAACACTCGTCCTGTTCCAGACAAGGGAAGACCCCACCCCTGGCCACCCCTGCTGTTGGTATGGATTCCATTAATGTAGAATGTCATGTCTTCTGAGAAATGCTTTTTCTGGCAGAGAAAAGTAGTTTGAAAGTTAAAGTTGATTTTTCCCCCAGAGCACGCATGCATGCTCAGTCATATCCAGCTCCTTGCGACCCCATGGACTGTAGCCCACCAGGCTCCTCTGTGCATGGGATTCTCTAGGCAAAAATACTGGAGTAGGTTGCCATTTGCTCCACCAGGGGATCTTCCTGACCCAGGGATCAAACTTGTGTCTCTTGCACCTCCTGCATTGCAGGCAGATTCTTTAGCACTGAGCCACCTGGGAAGCTCATTCCCTAGACAGCAATATACATATCCCCAAACTCTATATTTTGTGTATTTTCTTTTTTTTTTAATTTAAATGTATTTATTTTAATTGGAGGCTAATTACTTTACAATACTGTATTGGTTTTGCCATACATCAACATGAATCCACCACGGGTGTACACGTGTTCCCCATCCTGAACCCCGCTCCCACCTCACTCCCCGTACCATCCCTCTGGGTCATCCCAGTGCACCAGCCCCGAGCATCCTGTATCCTGCATCAAACCTGGACTGGTGATTTGTTTCTTATATGGTATTATACATCTGGCTTTTAAATTACGTACCTGGTTGGGGATTTTAAAGCAATGCTGATATAAAAATAATTTGTTCTTTGTGTCAAGACACGCAGAAATGAATGCTGTGTAATTAACTCAATCTTATAAAGACGCCATTAGAAGAGTCTTTGAAAATATGAGTATTGGTTTTTTAAAATGTAATTGCTATTTGTTCTGGCCAAGGCTATTATAAAATGTGGGCTAGGTGAAGGAGAAAAATTGTGCTGACAGCAAGTTGTGCATACCTGTAAGTATATTAATGTGTACATGTGTGTATTTATAAATATGAATTACTAAAAATAGTAGATGTCAGCTAAAGTGCTAGCCTATTATCAGCAAGTCCTAAGGAAAAAATAAATTAGTAAGATTTTATCTGTCTATATACGTTTGAAAACGTGTATGTGCTTACTGAGGCAAGTTCATAAGGTCTAATTCAGAGTAAATCAAAAACATATTGAACTTACTCTGTAACAACAGACATGGGCTTCTGCCATTATGATACAGGACCAGAGGACTATGAAAGAACAGCGATGCTGGTCATTCTCTGGGGGTAAATTACAGGTGGAGATTAAAGAGCTGCCTAATCTCTTCACCACCTCCATTGTGGGCAGGCCATGATCCTGCTGCTGCTGAATGGAAGTATGAATGATAGAAGCAGGCGAAACTTCAGATGGTAATGAAAGAAGCTGTGTGCCTCACCCCACACTTCCCAAAGAAGGCAAATACACTTTCTACTGGGAAAAGCATGTAAAAAGAATAAATTAGGAATCATAAACCAAGATCATGTCATTCATAACTGCCAACTAAAGAATTTAAGATAAAAAAGAAAACCTTGGCAATGACCTAGAGATTATCATACTGAGTGAAGTAAGTCAGACAGAGAAAGAGAAATATTGTATGACATCCCTTGTATGTGGAATCTAAAAACAAATGATACAAATGAACTTATTTACAAAACAGAAACAGACTCTCAGCCTCAGAGAAGGAACTTATGGTTCCCAAGGGGAAAGGAATAGAGGAAGGGAGAGTTAGGGAGTTTGGGATGGACATGTACACACGGCTATATTTAAAATGGGTAACCAACAAGAACCAATGTAGAGCACAGGGAACTCTGCTCAGTGTTATGTGGCAGTCTGGATGAGAGGGGAGTTTGGGGAGGATGGATACATGAATATGTAAGGCTGAGTCCCTTTCTTGTCCACCTGAAACTGTTACAACATTGTTAGTCCGCTATATTCCAATATAAAATGAAAAGTTAACAACAACAAAAAAAGAGAAACAAAAGGAAAGAAAGAAAACCTTAGCAATACTGAGTCAAAATATGCTTCCTCTCTTGACATTTTAGTAACATAACATCTAATTATCTTTATTATCTTAATGAATGTATACAATCTGAAAACAGTTTGGATACTCAATAGCTTCTAATAAATATTTTAAATAATATACTATCAGCTATGATTTATTATAATGCTTTCACTCTTCTGGGTTATTTCCTTCTGACTAACATTTTATAAAGGGGAAAAAAAAATATCACAGGGCTCAAGACCATATGCATGGTCTTGATTCCATTTACATGATGTACAAGAAAGTAAAATTAATCTACACTATAGAGGCTAGATAAGAGCTTGGAAGGTTATCTTGTAAAGGAAGGAGGCACAGAAGAGGTTTCTAAGGTTCTTGTAAAGTTCTGTTTCTTGATCTGGTTGCTGAATACCTGGGTGTGTTTAATTCATTAGGCTTTCATGATAAATACACATTTGGTATATATGCTATACTTTGAAAGTTAAAAAAATAAATTTTATTCCTAAGTACTAGCAACGATCAGAAATCATACTTTTTAAAAAACATTCTTCACACCTATTAGACAGGCTAATTTTAAAAATTGGCCATACCAAGTGCTGATGAAGATATGGGACATCTGGAATTTTTATGCATTGCAGTTAGGAATGCAAAATACTACAGTTTGGGAGTTTCTTACAAAGTACATGGCCCAGCAATCTCACTCCTAGGTATTTACACTAGGGAAATAAAAAATTATATGTGGATGAAAAGCTATACACAAATCTTGATAGCAGCATTATTCACAATCACTCATAACTAGAAGCAATCAAAATATCCTCAAGGGGTGAGTGCATAAATAAGTGCTGGTATATTTATACAATGAAACACTCCTCATTAATTTTTTAAAAATCCACACATGTAACGACACAGATAAATCCCTAATACCTGACCCTGACTAAAAGAAGTCAGCCTCAAAAGGATATACACTCTGACTAAATTTGTATGACATTCTGGAAAATCCATACAGTGATGGAAAATAGATAAGAGTTAGAAGTAAATGGGATGTGACTACAAAAAAGCGGTATGAGGGAAGTTGAACAGGTGATAGATTTACTTTTGTATTATTATTATTATGGAAATGATTAGGCAAATTTAGACAATAAAACTCAGATAACAACCATGCACCACCCAAATTTTGAAATTTACTATATATTTTTAAATAATTAGAAATAAAGTAACCTTACTAATGGCAACAAAAATATCAAGTGCCTAGGAATAAATCTAACAAAAGAGAAGCAAGCCTACTGGAGAAAATAATATATAATGTTTTTTGAAAGATATTAGAGAGTATGTAAATTAACAGAAAGATATATAAATTATTCAGAAGATTCAATATGATAAAGCTGTGAAGTGTCACCAAATTGATCTGAAGAATTAGTACTTTCCTAATACCAAATGGCAACCCACTCCAGTACTCTTGCCAGGAAAATCCCATGGACAGAGGAACCTGATAGATTGCAGTCCATGGGGTTGCAAAGAATTGGACATGACTGAGAGACTTCATTTTTTCATTTCAGGATTTTTTTTTACTTATTTGACAAGATGGTTAAAATTTACATGGCAGAGAAATGGTTGAAAAAGAAGCCAACTGGCTTTTAAATAAAATAAAATTAATAAACTCATTCTATTTGTAAATAAAACAATATAAAGCTATGGTAACAAAGACTGAATATTGATGCAGAACAATATAATAAGTCTACAAAAGAACTCATGTATATAGATGAATTATAAGAGAATGAGATTGCATAATCAGAGGAGAAAGTATAGACCTTCATTAAAAGAGTTAAGAGCAATAGATTTGTCTACTTACTGTCATGATAACAAAAAGATGGATAAAATCACTTTGTAAAAGAACAAAGTTAGAGGACTACACTATCTGACTTCAAGACTTACTACTTAAAGCTACAATAATTGACAGAGTATTGCATTTGTGTCAAGATAGACAAATAGACCAATGGAACAAGATGGAGTTGACAAAAAGATGCACAAATCTATTTGTTAAATTGATTTATGACAAAGCCGCAAAAGCTTCTAATGAAGAAAGGACAATCTTTTCAACAAAGGGTGCAGAAACAATAGGACCTCTATATTAAAAAAAAAAAAAGAATGAACTTCAATCCTTAATTTTGCATCACAAACAAAAATTAACGCAAAATGGTCCATCAGTTCAGTTCAGTTCAGTCGCTCAGTCGTGTCTGCCTCTGTGCGACCCCATGAATCGCAGCACAAAGGCCTCCCTGTCCATCACCAACTCCCGGAATTTATCCAAACTCATGTCCATTGAGTCGGTGATACCATCCAGCCATCTCATCCTCTGTCATCCCCTTCTCCTCCCGCCCTCAATCCTTCCCAGCCTCAGGGTCTTTTCCAATGAGTCAACTCTTCGCATGAGGTGGCCAAAGTATTGGAGTTTCAGCTTTAGCATCAGTCCTTCCAATGAACACCCAGGCTGGTCTCCTTTAGGATGGACTGGTTGGATCTCCTTGAAGTCCAAGGGACTCTCAAGAGTCTTCTCCAACACCACAGTTCAAAATCATCAATTCTTTGGCGCTCAGCCTTCTTCACAGTCCAACTCTCACATCTATACATGACTACTGGAAAAACCATAGCTTTGACTAGACGGACCTTTGTTGGCAAAGTAACATCTCTGCTTTTCAATATGCTATCTAGGTTGGACATAACTTTCCTTCCAAGGAGTAAGCATCTTTTAATTTCATGGCTGCAGTCACCATCTGCAGTGATTTTGGAGTCCAAAAAAATGAAGTCTGACCCTGTTTCCACTGTTTCCCCATCTATTTGCCATGAAGTGATGGGACCAGATGCCATGATCTTAGTTTTCTGAAGTTGGGCTTTAAGCCAACTTTTTCACTCTTCTCTTACACTTTCATCAAGAGGCTTTTTAGTTCCTCTTCACTTTCTGCCATAAGGATGGTATCATCTGCATATCTGAAGTTATTGATATTTCTCCCAGCAATTTTGATTCCACTTTGTGCTTCTTCCAGCCCAGCATTTCTCATGATGTCTATTTAAAACCTAAATTTATAAATCTTCTAGAAAAAAATTGTAGGCAAGAAAGTTTGGGACCATGGGTTAGGCTATAATTTATTAAACATGACTTCAAATACACAATACATAGAACAAACTGGAAGACTGGACTTCATCAAAATTAAAAATGTCTATTCTTTGAAAGAGAGTAGATTAAAAAGGCAAGCCAAAGACTTGGTTCCAGACATTTACAACTCTCAAAACTTGATAATAAGAATTTAAATGTCATTAAAAATGTATAAATTTGAACAGATACTATAGAAAATAAGATATACAAATGATACATTAAAAGATGCTCAACATTACTGTCCACTAGGGACATGGAAATTAGAGATATGTATACCACTACACATCTATTAAAACATCAAAAAAATCTTAAAACTGACCATGTCAAGTGTTGGCAAGGATGTGAAGCCACTGAAACACTCACATACCACTGCTGAAAATGCAAAATGACACAACCACATTGGGAAATAATTTAACATTTTAAATTAAAAGATACTTGCTCCTTGGAAGGAAAGCTATGACCAACCTAGACAGCATATTAAAAAGCAGAGACATTACTTTGCCCACAAAGGTCCATCTAGTCAAAGCTATGGTTTTTCCAGTAGTCATGTATGGATGTGAGAGTTGGACTATGAAAAAAGCTGAGCACCAAAGAGTTGATGCTTTTGAACTGTGGTGTTGGAGAAGACTCTTGAGAGTCCCTTGGACTTCAAGGAGATCAAACCAGTCAATTCTAAAGGAAATCAGTCCTGAATATTCATTGGAAGGACCAATGCTGAAGCTGAAACTCCAATACTTTGTCCACCTGATGCGAAGAACTGACACATTGAAAAGACCCTGATTATGGGAAAGACTGAAGGCAGGAGGAGAAGGGGACAATAGAGGATGAAATGGTTGGATAGCATCACTGACTTGATGGACATGAGTTTGAGTAACTCTGGGAGTTGGTGATGGACAGGGAATCCTGGCATGCTGTGGTCCATGAGGTCACAAAGAGTTGGACATGACTGAGTCAATGAATTCAATAAAATTAAACATATATCTATTATATGATTAAGGCATTCCACTCCTAGGTATAAATCCAAGAGAAATAAAAACATATATCCAAACAAAAACATATGCACAAATGTTCATAGCATCTTCATGTGTTATAGCTAAAAACTAGACACAACCCAAATGTGCATCAACAGTTGAATGAATGAATAATGTGTAGTAAATACATACAATTGAATTTTACTCAGCCAAAGAAAACAATGAACTCATTATATAACATAACAGCAGATAAATCTCAAAATAATTATGTTGAATGAAACAAACCAAACAAAAAAGAGTACATGCTGTATGATTCCATTTTTATAAAAGCCTAGAAAACACAAAATAATCTGCAGTATAGCAAGAAGTTCAGTGCTTGCCTGGGAATAGAGGTTGGAACAGGATGCAAGGGATAGATTACAAAAGAGTATAAGGGAATTTAAGGTGTTTTAGTATATTTATTATCCTGATTTTATTTATGATTTCCCACAGGTGCATATGTTAAAATTTACCAAATCATACTCTGCATTAGTTTTCTTTTTTGGCTGTGTGGAGTCTTGTTGCAATTCACGGGCTCTGTTGCTCCACAGCATGTGGGATCTTAGTTTCTGGACCAGGGATCAAACCCATATCCTCCCCTGCATTGGCAGGCAGATTCTTAACCACTGGACCACCGAGGAGGTCCCCTGTATACGTTTTCTATTGCTGCATAACAAGTTGTCACAAACCTAGTGGCTTAACGTGACAATAATGTAATATTTCACCATTTCCATGGGTCACAAGTCCTAGTCAAAGCATGGATTAAATGGGTCAAGATCTCACCAGGCTTGAATCGAGGTGTCAGCTGTAACCGTTATCTCATTGAAAAACTGGGGTCTACGAATTCAGTGCCTTGTTGTTGTAGGATTAAGATCTCTGTTTTCTTACTGGATGTCAACCAGGGGTTCTCTTAGCTCCTAGAGACTGAGAGTTCTACTCACATGGCCTTTTCACACACAGATACTTACTTCTTCAAAGCAATCAGGAGAATCTCCCTACAGTCTGTCCTGATAGAGTCTTCATAACATAATGTCAGCATGATGATCGCATTGTATTCACAGGTCCCGCCCAAACTCAAGGGAGGATTTTTAGTCTGCTGGGCTACCGTACTAAATGCCACAGATTGGATGGCTTAAACCACAGAAATTATTTTCTCACAGTACCAGAGACTGGGAAGTCCAAGATCAGGGCTGATTTCATTCCTGATGAGAGCTCTCTTCCTGGCTTGCAGATCGTTGCTTTTTACTATGTCTTCACTTAGCTTTTCTCGTCTCTCTTTCTTTCTCTTCTCCTAAGGCCACTAATCCCACCAGGAGGTTCCCAACCTTAGGGCCTAATTGAATACTAATTACTCCCAAGGGGCCCATCTCCAAATACCATCACATTAGGGGTTAGAATTTCAACATATGAATTTTGTGAAGACGCATTCAGCCCATACAGAGGGTATTATATAGGATTTGTACACTAAGAAGTGGAATCTTGGAGCTATCAGAGAGGGCTGTCTACCACATATTCTCTAAATACGTACAGTTTATGTCAACAGAAAACATCAATATAAAAAAAGAAAAAATAATATAAGGGGAAGTAAATTAGATTAACCTCAGACTTTTTGAAATAATGTGTTATTACTTAATACAAAATCATGCAATACAAAATATAGAACAATATTTTAGATACTCAAAGAAAGAATATGTGAGCTACAGATTTTATACCTCATAAAACTCATATTCAAATATAAAGGGCACAAGCAAATTTTTATTAACATGCAACAACTCAGGGAATATGTTTTCTATTTGCTTCATTAGAAATCTACTACAGAATGTACTTTAGACAACCAAAATGAATAGAAAATTATCAGCATTAGAGCAGATGATGAGTATTAAACATATACAGTAGTTACTTGTAGAACTGACAGTGAGAAAAAAAAGAAGAGTATAATATGTAATGTCTTTATGTTTAAGCAAGACAGTGAAGTTATAAAAAATTGGGTTTAATGTAAAAAACATTTTCAAAAAATAGTTTTAAAATCCTTAGCAATTTTTAATCATAATGGTTTTAGTATGCTATTTTAAGACTATTCTCTTTGTAACATAGGGTAAAGTAATAGGGTAATTATGGTAAATTCTAATTTTACTTTCTCTTGTATTCATGAGAACTGGGATACTTGATGTGGAAGAAAGTGGTTATAGTTAAGTAAAAACAAATAAACATAACCCACCATATGCATGCATGCATGCTCAGTCACTTCAATCCTGTCTGACTCTTTGTGACCCTATGGACTATAGCCTGCCAGACTCCTCTGTCCATGGGATTCTCCAGGCAAGAATACTGGAGTGGGCTGCCATGCCCTCCTCCAGGGGATCTGCCTGACCCAGGGATCCAACCTGTGTCTCTTAAGTCTTCTGCATTGGCAGGTGGGTTCTTTACCATTAGTGCCACCCGGGAAGCCCCCTAGATGCCAGTAACACCCCCAAGTTGTGACAATCAAACACTGTTAAAGCGAGGGGTAGGCAAAATTACTCCTAGTTAAGATTAATTGATCTAGAAAAAGCACATGTTACTTCTGATATTTTTCTACTGCCTAGAATTTAGCTGTATGGTAGTCCAACAACGTACAAGCTGGATAACCATGCCCATCTAAAAGTTTGGGATTCTACTGTAAGAGAGAGAGAGAGAGAGAGAATGTTTGGGGGCAACTTGTAGTCTCTGTATCTATTTCAGGCATGTGGACCATCAAATTTCTGAAGTCCCATCTCATGTCTGAGATACCAGCGCAGAATACACAATGGGGTTGGCTTTGGAGAGGAGAGAACAAGGGTGGTCACTAGGAGGAATTTCTGGGGTCCTTAGCCAGAATTCAAAATCTATATATAGTACATGATTTAAAACAGAAGAAAGAAAAAAAGGGAAAGATGGTTAGAGATCTGAGGGAATCCCAGTTTGCCACCCATAGCCCAACCCTTGAAGTGAAGAATTAGATCAGTTTTATATAAGAGTTTTTAAAAATTTAAATTGCAACAAAGTTAGCCTGGCTTCTCCTTAAGCCTCCCAGAACAAAACCAAAAATGAAACACCACACCCGCACACCTTCCCACACCTGAATTTTAAGTGGAAATATATTGATGTGATTTTCTAAACTAGTGTATGTAAATGTGTGTATGCACACACATGTGTCTGTGTGTATATACACTCAGGGCTTCCTTGGTGGCTCAGTGGTAAAGAACCTGCCTGCAATGCAGGAGACACAGGATATACCGGTTCAATCCCTGGGTCAGGAAGATCCCATGAGGAGGTCAAAGCAACCCATTCCAGTATTCTTGCCTGAAGACCCCACACCAGAGGAACCTGGTGGGCTAGTCCATAGGGTCACAGAGTGGGACACGGCTGAAGCAACTGAGTACACACACACACATTCACACTCACACAAAAAGATTTCTTCCCTCTTCTACACTTCTTCACAAAGGGTCCTCTGGCTACATGATCCTGCCAAGACAATCAAAAGGGTCAGTTGTACATAATTCCTTGTGTAGGATCAAGTTCCTTACCACTGAACTCAGGCATCTCCTCATATGACGTGACAATTAGGCTCTACACCCTAGTCATCACACAGCCTTGGTTTCCCATACCTATAAGGAAATTTTCGGGGGAGCGGGGAACACGTCTATCAGTTAAGTCATTCAGTCGTGTCCAACTCTTTGCGACCCCATGAATCACAGCACTCCAGGCCTCCCTGTCCATCAACAACTCTCAGAATTTACTCAAACTCATGTCCATCAAGTCAATGATGCCGTCCAGCCATCTCATCCTCTGTCGTCCCCTTCTCCTCCTGCCCCCAATCCCTCCCAGAATCAGGGTCTTTTCCAATGAGTCAACTCTTCGCATGAGGTGGCCAAAGTATTGGAGTTTCAGCTTTAGCATCAGTCCTTCCAATGAACACCCAGGACTGATCTCCTTTAGGATGGACTGGTTGGATCTTCTTGCAGTCCAAGGGACTCTCAAGAGTCTTCTCCAACACCACAGTTCAAAAGCAGCAATTCTTTGGTGCTCAGGCTTCTTCACAGTCCAACTCTCACATCCATATATGACCACTGGAAAAACCATAGCCTTGACTAGACAGACCTTTGTTGGCAAAGTATATCTCTGCTTTTCAATATGCTATCTAGGTTGGTCATAACTTTCCTTCCAAGAGTAAGCCTCTTTTAATTTCATGGCTGCAATCACCATCTGCAGTGATTTTGGAGCCCAAAAAATAAAGTCTGACACTGTTTTCCCATCTATTTGCCATGAAGTGATGGGACCAGATGCCATGATCTTCGTTTTCTGAATGTTGAGCTTTAAACCAACTTTTTCACTCTCCTCTTTCACTTTCATCAAGAGGCTCTTTAGTTCCTTTTCACTTTCTGCCATAATGATGGTGTCCTCTGCATATATGAGGTTATTGATATTTCTCCTGGCAATCTTGATTCCAGCTTGTGCTTCTTCCAGCCCAGCGTTTCTCATGATGTACTCTGCATATAAGTTAAATAAGCAGGGTGACAATATACAGCCTTGATGAACTCCTTTTCCTATTTGGAACCAGTCTGTTGTTCCATGTCCTGTTCTAACTGTTGCTTCCTGACCTGCATACAGGTTTCTCAAGAGGCAGGTCAGGTGGTCTGGTATTCCTATCTCTTTCAGAATTTTCCACAGTTTATTGTGATCCACACAGTCAAAGGCTTTGGCATAGTCAATAAAGAAGAAGTAGATGTTTTTCTGGAACTCTCTTGCTTTTTCCATGATCCCGTGAATGTTGGCAATTTGATCTCTGGTTCCACTGCCTTTTCTAAAACCAGCTTAAACATCTGGAAGTTTGTGGTTCACGTATTGCTGAAGCCTGGCTTGGAGAATTTTGAGCATTACTTTACTAGTGTGTGAGATGAGTGCAATTGTGTGGTAGTTTGAGCATTCTTTGGCATTGCCTTTCTTTGGGATTGGAATGAAAACTGACCTTTTCCAGTCCTGTGGCCACTGCTGAGTTTTCCAAATTTGCTGGCATATTGAGTGCAGTACTTTCACAGCATTATCTTTTAGGATTTGAAATAGCTCAACTGAAATTCCATCACCTCCACAAGCTTTGTTCGTAGTGATGCTTTCTAAAGCCCACTTGACTTCACATTCCAGGATGTCTGGTTCTAGGTCAGTGACCAAACCATCGTGATTATCTGGGTCTTGAAGATCTTTTTTGTACAGTTCTTCTGTGTATTCTTCCCACCTCTTCTTAATATCTTCTGCTTCTGTTAGGTCCATACCATTTCTGTCCTTTATCGAGCCCATCTTTGCATGAAATGTTCCCTTGGTATCTCTAATTTTCTTGAAGAGATCTCTACTCTTTCCCATTCTGTTGTTTTCCTCTATTTCTTTACATTGATCACTAAGGAAGGCTTTCTCATCTCTCCTTGCTATTCTTTGGAACTTTGCATTCAAATGGGAATATCTTTCCTTTTCTCCTTTGCTTTTTGCTTCTCTTCTTTTCACAGCTATTTGTAAGGCCTCCTCAGACAGCCATTTTGCTTTTTTGCATTTCTTTTCCATGGGAATGGTCTCGATCCCTGTCTCCTGTACAATGTCACGAACCTCCGTCCATAGCTCATCAGGCACTCTATCTATCAGATCTAGTCCCTTAAATCTATTTCTCACTTCCACTGTATAATCATAAGGGGTTTGATTTAGGTCATACCTGAATGGTCTGGTGGTTTTCCCCACTTTCTTCAATTTAAGTCTGAATTTGGCAATAAGGAGTTCATGATCTGAGCCACAGTCAGCTCCTGGTCTTATTTTTGCTGACTGTATAAAGCTTCTCCATCTTTGGCCGCAAAGAATATAATCAATCTGATTTCGGTGTTGACCATCTGGTGATGTCCATCTGTAGAGTCTTCTCTTGTGTTGTTGGAAGAGTGTGTTTGCTATGACCAGTGTGTTCTTTGGCAAAACTCTATTAGCCTTTGCCCTGCTTCATTCTGTACTCCAAGGCCAAATTTGCCTGTTACCTCAGGTGTTTCTTGATTTCCTACTTTTGCATTGCAGTCCCCTATAATGAAAAGGACATCTTTTTTGGGTGTTAGTTCTAAAAGGTCTTGTAAGTCTTCATAGAACCGTTCAACTTCAGCTTCTTCAGCATTACTGGTTGGGGCATAGGTTTGGATTACCGTGATATTGGATGGTTTGCCTTGGAAACGAACAGAGATCATTTTGTCATTTTTGAGATTGCATCCAAATACTGCATTTCAGACTCTTTTGTTGACTATGATGGTTACTCCATTTCTTCTAAGAAATTCCTGCCCACAGTAGTAGATATAATGGTCATCTGAGTTAAATTAACCCATTCCAGTCCATTTAAGTTCAATGATTCCTAGAATGTTGATGTTCACTCTTGCCATATCCTGTTTGACCACTTCCAGTTTGCCTTGATTCATGGCCCTGACATTCCAGGTTCCTATGCAATATTGCTCTTTACAGCATTGGACCTTGCTTCTATCACCAGTCACATCCACAACTGGGTATTGTTTTTGCTTTGGCTCCATCCCTTCATTCTTTCTGGAGTTATTTCTCCACTGATCTCCAGTAGCATATTGGGCATCTAGTGACCCAGGGAGTTCCCCTTTCCATGTTCTATCTTTTTGCCTTTTCATACTCTTCATGGGGTTCTCAGCACATCTATACGCCTCCATAAAACAGCATTTGTTAGGCTTGAGGCAGTCTAAATGTAAACTTAGGGAGAAAAAAATTCAAACTTTGCAAATACAGAGTTCAAACAATTTATGTTATTAAAGAAAAACCTTAACACGGCAATCTGAAGTTACCACATTTGGTTTCCTCATTGAATTTCAGAGTTTCTCTAAGAGGAACCCCTGGAGAAGGAAATGGCAACCCACTGCAGTATTCTTGCCTGGAGAATCCCATGGACAGAGATCCACAGGGTCACAAAGAGTCAGATATGACTCAAGCAAATTAGGACCAACAGACTAAGGGTAAGAGGGTGGGGGCAATTGATCTTTCTGTATCTGCACTGGGAAGAGCTCTACACAAAGGCAAATTCCTCCATCGGCACCAGAAGATGGACAAGAATCACTCCTCCCCAGTTGAAACTTTTCCAACCACCACACTGAAATCCAGAAGCTATGGAGCACTCGACATTTTAGAATAAGGCTTCTATTGAACAAATAGAATTTGGTCACACAGGTTTGCCAAAATGCCATGTGGTTTGTGTGTTCCTAATACCTCAAGTGTCCCCAAGCAGATTTTTAAACATACAAGTTATTTGTTCAAAATGCCAAGATTCCATGGGAACATTATCCTCTATTTTAAAAATAAAGTTTAAAACTATTTGAAAAGGAAGTATTAATCAGTCAGTGCTGAGTAGCCAGATTCACAGCTCACAGAAATATGTGGTACAGTTTTAATCTCTTCTGTGGAGACAGATATTAGAGGCCCCTTGGAGACACAGACTTTTAGGCTCAGTCAGTAAAGAATCTGCCTGCAACGCGGGTGACCTCCTGCGATGCATGGGTCAGGAAGATTCATGGGTTCAATCCATAGGTCAGGAAGATTCCCTGGAGAAGGAAAGGCAATCCAGTCCAGTATTCTTCCCTGGAGAATTCCATGGACAGAGGAGTCTGGTGGGCTACAGTCCTTGGAGTCGCAAAAAGTCAGACATGACTAAGCAGCTAATGCTTTCACTTTTTTTCACTTTCTATATTAAAGCCATGCTCTTAAGTTTCTTTGTCCTTTTAACAAAAAGTTTCAAAGCACTGAATTACCTTATTTACTTGTCACTAAAATTATTCCAATTATAACCACATGGGCTCTTCTGGGGCCTCCCTGGAACAGACCCCTCCTCTGTGTCCTCTGCCTGCCTCTTGTTTGTAGAAGAGTTTTGGTATACTAGTCCTCCTCTGAATCACAAAAGCCTGGCTCCATAATTAATGATTAAAAGGAGGTGAACATGTAGTGATAAAAAAAAAAAAAGTAAGTTAGGCCAGGAAAACTGGTAACCATTTAAACAGTAAGTCAGCCACATGACAGCCACAGAATCCTTAGTTCCTCCCTAAAGTACATAGTTATGGACAGGGAGGCCTGGCGTGCTGTGGTTCATGGGGTTGCAAAGAGTCGGACACGACTGAGCGACTGAACTGAGTTGAACGGAAAGTACACAGAAGATAGTATCTGGTGCACATTCTTGAGTTGTTCTACAGCGACTAAAGAGAAAGTCGCTCAGTTGTGTCTAACTCTTTGTGACCCCATAGGCTGTAGCCCACCAGGCTCCTCTGTCCATGAGATTCTCCAGGCAGGAACACTGGAGTGGGTAGCCATTCCCTTCTTCAGAGCATCTTCACAACCCAGGGATCAGACCCAAGTCTCCTGCATTACAGGCAGATTCTTTACCAACTGAGCCACCACAGATACTAAAGCCTCCACCAAATGGAAGAAGTTGACTACATGATGACCATGGGCACGTAGCCCCCAGACTTACTGGAGTCTGAGAATTAGTAATGTGAACCCCTGTGACACTGGCCAGTTTCCTCACCATCAACCAATCAGAGACTTGTGCACGAACTGATCATATACCCTGCAACTCCCTCCACCACCTTGGTTTAGAAATGCTACCCTGAAACCTCTTGGGGAGTTTGGGCTTTATGAGTGTTCATTGCCCCCCACTCCTTGTAATGCACCTGCAATAAACATGGCACTTTGCTTCACCACAACCTGGTGTAAGTAGATTGGCTTTACTTCTTCTGGCCCCACGTTTGGCTGGGTAGTGACTAAATCATTCCAATGAGGAGCATTGTTTCTTGTCCAAAGAAAAGAAACGTAATTTCTAGGCTAGTTCTGGGAGTGCACTGGACAGACACTCATGGAGGTGTTTGGAGGTTCCCTGATACCTCAGATGGTAAAGAATCTGCCTGCAATGCAGGAGACCTGGGTTCGATCCCTGAGTCAGGAAGATCCCCTGGAGAAGGGAATGACTACCCACTCCAGTATTCTTGCCTGGAGAATTCCACAGACCAGGGAGCCTGGCGGGCTACAGTCCATGGGGTTGCAAAGAGCTGGGCAAGACTGAGCGACTAACACTTTGACTTTTTTTCCACTTTCATGGAGGTGTTTCAAATGCTGCGATAAGCATGAGAATTGAAAATTCTTTTCCCCAGTAGAATATCATTAGGAAAATTCCAGACCAAAAGGAGACAAGGAAATGAATGTTTATAGAGTGCAACTAATGTGGAAGATAGAGCTTTGCTCCTTTGTAAGTTAAGTTTGAATCAACCTGCTTTTATCCTGGGAGTAGATTGAGAAAGAGAGAAAAGGAACTCACCGTTGCTGAGTATCGACTGTGAGCTGGCACTTCCTAGCCTGTGTCTCAGTGAATGCTCACGTGGGCATCGTTATCCTCATTTTATATCCATGTCCATGTATCTGGCATGCAAGAAAGTGCCCAAATCATACCCAGACCTATGTATTGTAATTGTAAAGATAACTGTACCTCACTGTTAAAACGTGTTCCCTGGACTGTAGCCACATCCTCAGTAGTGGAGGGAGCCCTGAAAATTACCCGTCTCTGCAGCAGCTAAAATCAAATCAGCTCATCACTCCAAGCTATTGAAAATGATCCAGATAAACCCCACAATCTAAAAATACAATGAAAAAAAAAAAAACATCCATTTCTAGCTCTTTTTCCATGTCTCTTGAATTTTGAGTGTGAAATGTTTGGTTTAAAAACATCCTCATCAAGCCAAGTTTAAAGAAGAATGTCCAAGCAAAGTTTTGGTTCAGCACAATTACAGGGTGTTTTTGTTCAATCTTTACAAGGTTTTCTTAGATATTTTTAAGAAATGGGGAAAAGAAGGTTACACGAAAAAGTTTGTTTCAGAAGCTGAAACATGGACTTGTGGATACAGGATAGTTGAACAAGAAAATTATTCTTGGAGAAAAGAGCTGAGAAAGAAAATATGCCATATTAAGGCAAATTGAGCAGGAGGGTAATTAAGTGAAACTGAGACCAGGGTCATGTCAGTTCCCATTTCACCTGTGGAGAGCCTCACTCTTTCATCCTTAAGGGAGTTGTGCCTAGGATGTGACAAGGATTGTTTATGATAGATAATGCTTCAAGTCACATATATGCAACCACACCCCAAAAAGAGATTCCTCCCACTGCCAACTAATAGTTTTACTTACACTTTAATGCATGGAATCCAAGATAATCTTTTACTGTTTACTAAAGGCGTTTCTGATATTTGGCAAAACTAATACAATATTGTAAAGTTTAAAAATAAAATAAAATAATAAAAATTAAATAAATAAACATCATCCACCATCAAAAAAAAATAAATAAAAGGGTACTTTCATTAAAAAAATAAATAAATAAATAAAGGCGTTTCTTACTGAAGGGCATTCCAACTTCCACACAAGATCACCTTATTTCCAGTGCTTGCTTCAAGATTTGGCTCATATGGTAAAGAATCTGCCTGCAATGCGGGAGACCTGGGTTCGATTCCTGGGCTGCGAAGATCCCCTGGAGAAGGGAATGGCAACCCATTCCAGTATTCTTGCCTGGAGAATCCCATGGACAGAAGAGCCTGATGGGCTACAGTCCATGGGGTCACAAAGAGTTGGACACGCTAAGCGACTAACATATATATATATATATATATATATATGCCTCAGTGCACATTTTCACACTTTTTTTACACCAGGAAACTATGACTCTAGTATGCTGGCTTGTCATTGGTAATACAGTAGGAATTTTTAGGCATCAATCTTAACTTAGTCATTGATTCATTGGTAGATTAACATCAAGCAGAAGAATAAGGGATGGGGTTGAATGTGGAGAAATGGATGAATGGGTTATTACTCCCATCTGGTGGCAAAGATGCAAAAATACAGACAACACATTCAGTTCTTTTCAGTTCAGTACAGTCTCTCAGTCCTGTGCCACTCTTTGCGACCCCATTGATGCAGAACTCCAGGCCTCCCTCCATCACCAACTCCCAGAGTTTACTCAAACTCATGTCCATCTAGTCAGTGATGCCATCCAACCATCTCATCCTCTGTCGTCCCTTTCTCCTCCCGCCTTCAATCTTTTCCAATGAGTCAGTTCTTCGCATCAAGTGGCCAAAGTATTGGAGTTTAAGCTTTAGCATCAGTCCTTCCAATGAACATCCAGGACTGATCTCCTTTAGGATGGACTGATTTGATATCTTTGCAGTCCAAGGGATTCTCAAGAGTCTACTCCAACACCACAATTGTTCAAAAGCATCAATTCTTCGGCACTCAGCTTTCTTTACAGTGCAACTCTCACATCTATACATGACTACTGGAAAAACCAAAGCCTTGACTAGACAGACCCTTTTGGCAAAGTAATGTCTCTGCTTTTTAATATGCTGTCCAGCTTGGTCATAGCTTTTCTTCTAAGGAGTAAGCCTCTTTTAATTTCATGGTTGCAGTCACCATCTGCAGTGACTTTGGAACCCATAAAAATAAAGTCTGACACTGTTTCCACTGTTTCCCCATCTATTTCCCATGAAGTGATGGGACCAGATGCCATGATCTTTGTTTTCTGAATGTTGAGCTTTAAATCAACTTTTTCACTCTCCTCTTTCACTTTCATCAAGAGGCTCTTTAGTTCTTCTTTGCTTTCTGCCATAAGGGTGGTGTCATCTGCATATCTGAGGTGATTGATATTTCTCCCGGCAATCTTAATTCCAGCTTGTGTTTCATCCAGCCTGGCATTTCTCATGATGTACTCTGCATATAAGTTAAATAAGCAGGGTGACAATATACAGCCTTGATGTACTCCTTTTCCTATTTGGAACCAGTCTGTTGTTCCATGTCCAGTTCTAACTGTTGCTTCCTGACCTGTATACAGATTTCTCAAGAGGCAGATCAGGTGGTCTGGTATTCCCATCTCTTTCAGAATTTTCCACAGTTTGTTGTGATCCACACAGTCAAAGGCTTTGGCACAGTCAATATAGCAAAAGTAGATGTTTTTCTGGAACTCTCTTGCTTTTTTGAAGATCCAGCAGATGTTGGCAATTTGATCTCTGGTTCCTCTGCCTTTTCTAAAACTAGTTTGAACATTTGGAAGTTCACAGTTCATGTACTGTTGAAGCCAGGCTTGGAGAATTTTGAGCATTACTTTACTAGCGTGTGAGATGAGTGCAATTGTGAGGTAGTTTGAGCATTCCTTGGCATTGCCTTTCTTTGGGATTGGAATGAAAACTGACCTTTTCCAGTCCTGTGGCCACTGCTGAGTTTTCCAAATTTGCTGGCATATTGAGTGCGGCACTTTCACAGCATCATCTTTCAGGATTTGAAATAGCTCAACTGGAATTCCATCACCTCCATTAGCTTTGTTCATAGTGATGCTTCCTAAGGCCCACTTGACTTCACATTCCAGGATGTCTGGCTCTAGGTCAGTGATCACACCAACGTGAGTATCTTCACATGTCATGAAGATCTTTTTTGTATAGTTCTTCTGTGCATTCTTGCCACCTCTTCTCAATATCTTCTGCTTCTGTTAGGTCCATAGCATTTCTGTCCTTTATCGAGTCCATCTTTGCATGAAATGTTCCTTTGGTATCCCTGATTTTCTTGAAGAAATCTCTAGTCTTTCCCATTCTGTTGTTTTCCTCTATTTCTTTGCATTGATCTCTGAGGAAGGCTTTCTTATCTCTTCTTGCTATTCTTTGGAACTCTGCATTCAGATGTTTATATCTTTCCTTTTCTCCTTTGCTTTTCGCTTCTCTTCTTTTCACAGCTATTTGTAAGGACTTCTCTGACAGCCATTTTGTCTTATTGCATTTCTTTTCCATGGGGATTGTCTTGATCCCTGTCTCCTGTACAATGTCACGAATCTCCATCTATAGTTCATCAGACACTCTATCTATCAGATCTAGTCCCTTAAATCTATTTCTCACTTCCACTGTATAAATTGTAAGGAATTTCATTTAGGTCATACCTGAATGGTCTAATGGTTTTCTCTACTTTCTTCAATTTAAGTCTGAATTTGGTAATAAGGGGTTCATGATCTCAGACACAGTCAGCTCCTGGTTTTGTTTTTGTTGACTGTATAGGCCTTCTCCATCTTTGGCTGCAAAGAATATAATCAATCTGATTTTGGTGTTGACCATCTGGTGATGTCCATGTGTAGAGTTTTCTCTTGTGTTGTTGGTAGAGGGCATTTGGTATGACTAGTGTGTTCTTTGGCAAAACTCTATTAGCCTTTGCCCTGCTTCATTCTGTATTCCAAGGCCAAATTTGCCTGTTAATCCAGGTGTTTCTTGACTTCCTACTTTTGCATTTCAGTCCCCTATAATGAAAAGGACATCTTTTTTGGGTGTTAGTTCTAGAAGGTCTTGTAGGTCTTCATAGAGCCATTCAACTTCAGCTTCTTCAGCATTACTGGTCAGGGCATAGACTTGGATTATGTGATATTGAATGGTTTGCCTTGGAAACAAAGATCATTCTGTTGTTTTTGAGATTGCATCCAAATACTGCATTTCAGACTCTTTTGTTGACTATGATGGCTACTCCATTTCTTCTAAGGGATTCTTGCCCACAGTAGTAGATATAATGGTCATCTGAGTTAAATTCAGCCATTCCAGTCCATTTTGGGTCACAGATTCCTAAAATGTCAATGTTCACTCTTGCCATCTCCTGTTCGATCAGTTTCAACTTTCCTTGATTCATGGACCTAACATTCCAGGTTCCTATGCAATATTGCTCTTTACAGCATCGGACCTTGCTTCCATCACCAGTCACATCCACAACTGGGTGTTGTTTTTGCTTTGGCTCTGTCTCTTCATTTTTTCTGTAGTTAATTCTCCACTGATCTCCAGTAGAATATTGGGCACCTACAGACATCTTTCAGTGTCCTATCTTTTTGCCTTTTCATAGAAGTGTTCATGGGGTTCTCAAGGCAAGAATACTGAAGTGGTTTGCCATTCCCTTCTCCAGTGGACCATGTTTTGTCAGACCTCTCCACCATGACCCATCTATCTTGGGTGGCTCCACACGGCATGACTCATAGTTTCAATGAGTTAGACAAGGCTATGGTCTCTGTGATTAAATTGGTTAGTTTTCTGTGACTGTAGTTTTCAGTCTGTCTGCCCTTTGATGGAGAAGGATACGAGGCTTATGGAAGCTTCCTGTTGGGAGACTGACTGAGGGGGAAAACAGGTGTTGTTCTGATGGGTGGGGCCATGCTCAGTAAATCTTTAATCCAGTTTTCTGTTGATGGCTGGAGCTGTGTTCCCTCCCCGCTATTTACCTGTGGCCAAACTATGGTGGAGGTAATGAAGATAATGGTGACCTCCTTCAAAAGATCCCATGCATGTACTGCTACACTCAGTGCCCCCAGCCCTGCATCAGGCCACCGCCAACCTACGCCTCTGCCAGACACTCCCGGACACTCACAGGCAAGTCTGGGTCAGTCTTTTGTGGGGTCACTGCTCCTTTCTCTTGGGTCTTGGTGCACACAAGGTTCTGTTTGCCCTCCAAGAGTCTATTTTCCAGTCCTGTGTAAGTTCTGGCAGATCTATGGTGGGGTTAACAGTGACCTCCTTCAAGAGGTCCTTTGCCATACCCAAGTCTGCCGCACGTAGGGCCCCTGTCCCTGTGGCAGTCCACTGCGGAGATGCTCAAACACAGCAACACATTGGCGAGATCAAAATAGGACTCATTCATTTGGGAAATGCATTGTTGTACAGACTGTGAAGAAAACGTTTAATTACCAGATACTTCTGTGTCACTTCTTTGACCCATAACTGTTGGAATGTCAACTGTTTTAACTCACTTTTTTTCTCGATATCCAGGAACATAAAGCTGTGTGAGTTTTTGGACCTAAAGACCACAGAAAAGATTTAAGAATCATTGCGTCCATGTCCCATTCCTGTGGAACTCTGCCCCCAAAAGTTTTCATCTAGAACTTAAAGTTGATAGATATTCTATTAAGGGAGTGCAGCTTTCAAAGGGGGACACCTTGTCATCTATTTGCATATCTCAGGTTCTTATGGTATGTTTCCTAAGCAGTTGTCAACATGATAAAATCAGGTAAAATTCAGGATACCATTGTTTCAACAGAGGAGACTGAAAGTATCTGATAATGGCTTGGCAGGGAGATTTGACTGCAAAGGATAGCCAAACATCCTTTTATGCCAAACCTCTATCATACACTAAGCAACATCATCTCTTGCTACACAGTATGCAAATTCTGTTCAGGAAACCAACTTTCTTCCACTGAACACTTGCACAACTTGCTTGTTTTTGCCTTCAAGTCTTCATGCTTTCTTTTCTTTCCACCTCTATTTCCTTCCATTCTGTCTTAGATAACTACCTCGCTCTTGGCCAAACTTCAAAATGGACCACACTGAAAATGCTTTAAAGATGATTTACACGTGGTTCTGATCGCTACAATTATCATTGGGGATGTTTCTTGTGATGTGTTAGACACTCTTTTAAACATTTTATACATATATTATTATTACCAAATTCTCAGAAAAACTTGAGGGATTGTTATTCCTATTTAAGAATCAACAAATCTTTGGCTAAGAGCAGTTAAGAATTGACCCACACCTACACAGAGAGTGAGTAGAGAAAGAATAGAGAAATCAGATTTGGAAGCAAGTTCAGTCTAGTTTAAAGATGAAACATTCCTTCTTTCATAAACATTCCATCAACTCTACCTGTGCATCCGCACAACACATACACAAATACGCATTCACACACAGAGTTTGGTATGAACGATACAATTACATATTAGCATACAGTGTATTGGAGAAGGACATGGCAACCCACTCCAGTACTCTTTTTTTTTTTTTTTTCCTGTGACACTCCAGTACTCTTGCCTAGAAAAATCCCATGGACGGAGGGGTTTGGTAGGCTACAGTCCATGGGGTCGCAAAGAGCTAACATGACTGAATGACTTTACTTTCACTTTTCACTTTCATGCATTGGAGAAGGAAATGGCAACCCACTCCAGTGTTCTTGCCTGGAGAATCCCAGGGGCAGCAGAGCCTGGTGGGCTGCCGTCTATGGGGTCACACAGAGTCAGACACGACTGAAGTGACTTAGCAGCAGCAGCATACAGTGTATTGTTGTTGTTTATTCGCTAAGTCATATCTGGCTCTTTGTGACCCCGTGGACTGTAGCCCACCAGGCTCCTCTGTCCATAGGATTTCCCAGGCAAGAATACTGCAGTGGTTTGCTATTTCCTTCTTAAGGGGATCTTCCCTATCCAAGGATTGAATATGTGTCTCCTGCTTGGCAGGCAGATTCTTTTCACTACTGAGCCACCTGGGAAGCCCACTAACACAGCACATATATATATGTATATATACATATATATATCTGCTGCTGCTGCTGCTAAGTCGCTTCAGTCGTGTCCGACTCTGTGCGACCCCAGAGACGGCAGCCCATCAGGCTCCCCCGTCCCTGGGATTCTCCAGGCAAGAACACTGGAGCAGGTTGCCATTTCCTTCTCCAATGCATGAAAGTGAAAAGGGAAAGTGAAGTCGCTCAGTCGCTATGCTATGCTAAGTCACCAGTTGTGTCCGACTCTGTGCGACCCCAGAGACGGCAGCCCACCAGGCTCCTCCATTCCTGGGATTCTCCAGGCAAGAACACTGGAGTGGGTTGCCATTTCCTTCTCCAATGCATGAAAGTGAAAAGTGAAAGTGAAGTCACTCAGTCGTGTCTGACTCTTAGCAACCACATGGACTGCAGCCCACCGGCTCCTCCATCCATGGGATTTTCTAGGCAAGAGTACTGATTGGGGTGCCTTTGCCTTCTCCATATATATATATGTTTATCCTTAAATCACTTGCATTTGAAATTGCATTCATTTATCTCAACAGAATCTAAATGATTTGAAATTAGAAATAATACCTGACATTTTCTTTTAGCAGCTCCAGAGAGGGCACATTGGCAAGTCGTATGGTCTTTTGATTCAGAGAGTGGATTCCGAGGTCATACTACATTCTACCACCATCCGACCATCTGGATGGGACTGAAAAAGGTGCTTGACCTCAGACCCTAAATTTTGTATCTTGGAAATGTTCATAAGGCTTTTGAAAATTAGATGCGATTGTCCAGGAAAAGAATTTAACTAGCGTTATGCCTGTCACATGTCCATCGTGTATTAAAGGTGAGTTTTTATTTCTGTCTCTTCTACATGCTGGCTATTGCATTCAGATGGTTTATTAACTGTTTTCAGTGATACAGCCATTTTTTTCCACAACAGAAAAAGAAAAGAGTTATTATCCAATGTTTGATGACTCAAATGGTAACACTAGAATAACAGGACAAAGCTCCTTGCACAGGCTGTAAATCTTGTAAGATCTGGAAAGATGGATATTGGAAAAGCAGAGGGTCCAGACTCCTGAATTAACCTAGCCTGGCAACAGCCATATGGAAAGTTCTAAATGTGAAAATGGTAACTTTTTTAGTTTTCTCCTCAAGGCCTGCCAAAGACTGTCATCCTCCTTGTTCATCTCTAGTAAATCATAGTATCTAACTCAGTTCCTCTAAATGTTGGCTTTTTCTAGTGCTTTCCCCTAAAATAGAAATACAAAAAGGCATTCCAGAATGAAAACTGTTAAGGTATGTAAATTCCAGAAATTATATTTGAAATAAATTTATGCTTTCTAGATTTGTCAGAGAAATAAAGTAGCAATCACTGGGAGGAAAGTCTAATATTTCTGGGAAAATAAAGTGCTTTTAAGAAGGAGAGCAATCATCTCTCATTCTAGGAAATGACAGGATTTTTTTTAAATTATGGTTTAAAGGGTGATAGCTTTATAAAAACTGTATGTAGTTCTATACATGTATATATCATGTATACACATCACATATATATAGTCTAAGTTGATAACATTTCTTAAACTACTGCCCCACTGCCATGGGCACTGATATCTTAAGAATCCCCATTTCTGCCATGATCATGGCAAGAGTTACACACCTCAGGGACCATGCATTAAGATTAGGAAAAAACCCCAATCCTTTCATTGTTAATCCAGCAAATCCACTTCTAGAAATACATTTGCTCAAGATAAAAAATACATTTGCTCAAGATTATTCATTGCAATAACAAAAAAGCAAAGAGAACAAACAAAAAAGGAAAGAAAACAATTATTGCAACATTATTTGTTATATGAAAAGTCTAAAAACAATTCACAGGCTCATCAAAATGGTACTAATTATTTAAATAATACATCTTTACATGATCGAACACTCTGCAGAGTTTAAAAAAGAGAATTTTCTCCATGCTTCATGCATTTCTATGGATTGTGTTGTTGTTCATTCACTAAGTTGTCTCCGACTCTTTGTGACCCCATGGACTGAAGTCAGTACTAAGAGTACCCTCAGTGTCCAGGCTGTGATATCTAAATTTTTTTTTCCCAATTAGGTGGAACCTGGGCTTCTTAGAGAACTGACTGACTCCAGATCTGGAACAAGAAATTTACAAGATAAACTTGAACATTCTTGTTGGGTCAAAAAGCAAGAACACTGCCCAGATTATTTTCAAAAGACTCATGGTTCAACCTGAAAAGATTCCCACTATCCCAAAGTTAGACAATTAGAACACCAAGAAGAGTAATAAATGCAGTCACATAAAATATGTGTGTATGTTATAATGTATAAAATATCACAAAGCATGTGATATGATCACAAACCATGTGATACGGTTTGTGATAATATTCAAGCAAGAGAACAGGCAAACTCATTGACCATCCTTGGAGAATGATAGGGAACATGGTCATTTTGAAAACTAGTAAATAAAAGCAAAGGACCAAACTTCATCCTGCTTTTTCTGTATAAATTATACTTCAGAGTAATTCAGTGGGTAATGGGAGAAGGCAATGGCATACCACTCCAGTACTCTTGCCTGGAAAATCCCATGGATAGAGGAGCCTGGTAGACTGCAGTCCATGGGGTTGCTAAGAGTCGGACACGACTGAGCAACTTCTCTTTCACTTTTCACTTTCATGCATTGGAGAAGGAAATGGCAACCCACTCCAGTGTTCTTGCCTGAAGAATCGCAGGGACGGGGGAGCCTGGTGGGCTGCCGTCTCTGGGGTCGCACAGAGTCGGACACGACTGAAGTGACTTAGCAGCAGCAATGGGGCTAGAGATCTCTATGTGCTCAGTCCCTTCAGTCGTTTCTGACTCTTTATGACCCTATGGACTGTAGCCCACAAGTCTCCTCTGTTCATGGGATTCTCCAGGCAAGAATACTGGAATGGGTTGCCATGCCCTTCTCCAGAGAGTTCACTATATAGAAATATTAATATTTCAGCTAATAAAAAAGGAATTGTAGAACAGTGATATTCCAATGCATATCACTCTTGAAAGCTCTAATGTGTTAATAGATTTAGACAATGGCCATGAACTTCTAAAATCACAAAAAGAGAACCGACTAGACAATAGGTACCTCCTATTAAAAGGTCACTATCCACTATTCTTGCAAAAAATTAAATCTAAATTTCATCAAGACTAAATCTATCACTTTTCTGAAATTACAGAAACATGTAACATGATACCACAGATTAGCTAATTGCAGTGCGTGAGTCTTATTTAGAACCCAATGATAGCAAAAGTGAACTCGAAACAAATTGAGACTATGGGAAAATTTGAACATTGACAGAACACTTGATGGTATTAAAAATAATTGTGAATGTCTTCTTTGTGACAATCCCAGGTCTCCTGCATTGCAGGCATATTCTTTGTAGTCTGAATTACCAGGGAAGCCCAAGCCAGTTATGAGAGGCACACAAATAAAAGGCAGAATTTTCACTGGGGAAGGAGGAGTTTGGGGGGTTGTATTCCCTGATTTTTATTCCAGCTCCATCTTCCCAAGGGGAGGAGGGATTTTTGAGCTTATTTGGTTCAAATTAGAAGTGTCATGGCATCAGTCAATGATAGGTATTTCTTATCTGCAAGGCTAATTTTATTAGAATGACAGCATGATAAGCAACAAGTTACATTCCAAGGTAGGAGAGTCCCATCTCTCCCCACCTCTCTTTGTCTGCTTGCAGGACTCTTATAACCCAAAAGATGAGGTTTCCTGTTAGTCTGGAAGGTTCCTACTTTTATTCATCTGCCCATGGAACTCCCCTGTGTGGAAGACCTGTGATTTCCTGCCACCTGGCCTCTGCCCTCATTTCTCTGCTTGTATTTTCTCTACCTGCCTGCTGTAACAAAATGACCCAGACACCAGTATTAACAAGGCTGTGGTTTGAGGATTACAGTGATTATTGATTCTATGTGACGCCTTTAAAGCCAAGGTTTATAAGTGTGCTGGAGATATAATAGCGCTTTCTCATTTAATTTGATTCAGAAATGAGAAGGGAATAGAATGCTATCAATACAATTTTTGAGGTCTTCCAAAGGCACTGTTTTCCTTATTAGTTTTTAGGGCAAGGAAACTGACCTAAGGTAGACAGAAGCAGGAGGCTGGCTTCAGAAAACAGGTACTAAACAGTATCTGAAATGCTTCAGGGCAAAGAAGCAAGAACACTTAAATCAGAAAAGGACAAGAAAATGGGGGTGAAGAAGAAAGTGACTGCAGATGTGGGACGTTGTTTGTCCCCAAGGATTTCTTTATAATGACACAAAACAAATTCTACTTCTGTGTTCAGGACTAGTTGTAGAAATTTGGTCATAAAATAAACAGTAGAAGACAAAGGGCATGTTGCAGTAGAAAGGTGGATGAAGGCAGATGGTTATGTAATTTCACAGCAGCTCCACACCCCTTGGCAAGAACTGATGGTTCTGTCAGGGGAGTGTAATCTCCTTGGTTCTGTCTCATCTCAACAAAAATTTGAAGCGACAGACGTTAAAGCCCTCAGCATGTCACAGCTCTCAGACAGACCGTGTTATATAGCTCTTGGACAGATCAGTGTTACAGCTCTGTGTTACAGCTCAGTTTTACTTAGAAAATAATAGGAAAATATAACCTCGAGGCATGAGGGCATGCTGACCCAAAGATGCGAAGAGAAGAGAGAGAGAACAAGCATGCGGGCAGGGGTGGAGAGAGACCCCTGGCCCTTTGGCTCCTCTTTTTATATGTTTTTCCTCCCCCGGGCCTGCCCTATGTAAACCCGGCTAGCCAGGAGTGCTGTTTGTTCTACCTGAGGCCCTCACTCCAGTCTTTGGACCTTCCTTTGTTCTGTTTTCACGAGCTTTTCCCTTCCTCGTCTTTTAGCCACCACCATTCTGGACTCCTTTTTCCTAGTCTAACTACCTAACAGTTCCCAAAATCCAAGCATATCTCCCCATGTGATCCGGGACTGATTGGGAAGGAGCTTGTACCTGGCTTGATGAGGGGAGAGCTTGACCCAAAAAAGTGATTAGTGAGGAAATTATTTTCCCTGCTAGACTTAGGTCAGAAACCTCAGAGAGAAGAGATTTGAGATTCAAAAGCCAGTGATGGCCACCATGATGCTACTTTTAAAGAAGCTGGAGGCTGTTAACACCATACACCATTTGTCTCATTTACTTCCCCAAATCATAGTCTTTGAACATACGCTGTTAACGCAAATTCATGTGCCTGATGCACACGGCGGTCAAACAAACTGAAATGTTGGAGTTTGAAGTACAGAAAAGTTTATTGCAAGGCCTTCCAAGAAGACAAGGTGGCTCATGCCCTGAAAAGCTTCCAGCTCCCTGAAGTGCGTGCTAAGTGGCTTCAGTTGTGTCCAACTCTGTGCAACCCCATGGACTCTAGTCTGTCAGGCTCCTCTGTCCATGGGTTTCTCCAGACAAGAACACTGGAGTGGATGTCTTGCCCCTCCTCCAGGGATCCCCTAATCCAGGGATCAAACCCGTGTCCCCTTACATCTCCTGCATTGGCATGCAGATTCTTTACCACTAGCGCCACCCCTGAAGGGTTTTCAACAAAGCATTTTAAAGGGCAGGTGAGGGGAGGTGTCACGGGGCGGGTGATCAGCTTACACACAATTCTCTGACTGATGGTGAGGCAGCAGGGTGCTGTCACAGGGTTTAACATGATCAGTCCCTAGGCTCCAGGAGACCTGGGGCTATGCCCTTAGTTAACATCTCCCATTTGGTGGGAAGGGTTTTCATATCTGCAAAACAACTCAGGAAATTTGTATCAAATACCGTTATCCAGGTACTTCAGAGAGGAGCTAAAGCAGAGAATATGGTGGAAGTCCTGTCCCAGGAAGGCCCCAAGAGGTTCTGCTCAGTTACAAGTTTGCCAAGCCCTGGGCTAGACCCAGGGATTGCATCACTGAGGAAAGCAGGCCTGGGGTCTCAGGACAGATGGAGTATTCTGTCCTTGTCTATCAGGAATTCAGTTGTCCAGTGATCTTCAGTGAGAAGCCCGGCAAAGGGCTTTCCTAGGCTCATCTTTCTCAGCTTCTTTTGCCAATAATCTTCCCCTCCATACCCCTGTAAGCCCTATTTTAAAGTTGACAGAATCCGTAAGAGATTAGTACATGGAACACAGGGTAGGAGACGAATACCTCCAGAGAGCAGAACTCTTTACTCTGAAGAATTTCTGATGCAAAGCAATGAAAAAAACAAAATCCTCAAACATTTAGTTGTCTAAACAGGACAAAACAGCTCAATAAAAGTGTCCCAGCCACTGCACCATCACTACTGCAGGCACTTTTGTTCAGAGATAGGCAAGTCAAGTTTCTGTTTTGTCTAATACAGAAAATAATTCAGATTATGACAAATGGTAGCATCAAAGAATGAATCGAATGAAGTCTGCTTTATTTCATACATAGAAATTAATGCATATAAAGTAAGTGGACTGATTAAAAACTGAAAAGCTTTGGTGTGTGCAAAACTGGCATCAAAATTAAGGGAACTTAGACAAAATGGCCCCACTTAACAGATAGGACACAACATACAGATGCCATGAAATGAGCAGATTAAGAATATTTTACCAGAATGTATACAAAATTTCTCCTAGTTTTAAAATTAATGAGTAATTAAAATACTAAAACAGAAAAGAGACTTAAAATACCATTTTAATTCTGTTATAAAACCATGTAATCATTGGTATACTTTTTCTTGTGTAACTATTTTACTTTTTTTGAATAGGTAATATATGTTTGGTTAAAAAAATAGGAAACAGAACTTGCCTGCAGGCGCAGTGGATAGAAGTCTGGCTGCTCATGCCTGGAGCTCATGCTCTGCAACAAGAGAAGCCACAGCAATGAGAAGCCCACGTACCACGGTGAAGAGTAGGTCCCATCACCGCAACTAGAGAAAGCCTGCAGGCAGCGACTAGGAACCAACACAGCCAAATATAAATAAAATTTTTAAAGAAAAGGACACAGTAGGAAAGTGGATCTCCTCCCCACTCTGTTTCACCTCTGTCTCACTTTCAGAGGCAAGCACTGAAACCCGATGCTTGAGTGTCCAAGGGAAATAAGCAGTGCAGACAGGTTTTGGACAGGTAGGGCTGGTATCGGAATGCTAAGTCGCTTCAGTTGTGTTGTGACCCAATGGACTGTAGCCCACCAGGATCCTCTGTCCATGGGATTTCCAGGTAAGAATACTGGAATAGGTTGCCATTTCTTCCTCCAGCAGATCTTCCTGACCCAGAGGTAGAATCCCCGCCTCTTAAGTCTCCAGCGTTGGCAGGCAGGCTCTTTAACAGTGTAGCCACAGGGGACGCCCCGCTCTACTGGCTGTTAAAAGTCAACACCTATTCTGATTGGTCAGTCAGCATCCCCGACAGAGTACAAGTATGTGTACACGTGTAAAATTTTATTTTACAAATGTAGCACACTTTTGTATCAATTGTTCTGCTTATTTAACTTATGCGTGATTTTCCACATACATTAATATAGACAGCTACTTGTCCTTTCAGTGTATTAGCTCTACTCTTTAGAATGTTCCAATTTATAGATGAGTAAACCCAGACAGCGTATTAAAAAGCAGAGACATTACTTTGCCAAAAAGGTCTGTATAGTCAAAGCTATGGTTTCTCCAGTAGTCATGTACGGATGTGAGAGCTGGACAATAAAAAAGACTGAGCACAGAAGAAGTGATTCTTTTGAACTGTGTTGCTGGAGAAGAAAGACTCTTGAGAGTCCCTTGGACTGCAAGGAGATCCAACCAGTCCATCGTAAAGGAGATCAGTCCTGGGTGTTCATTGGAAGGACTGATGTTGAAGCTGAAACTCCAATATTTTGGCCAACTGATGCAAAGAGCTGACTCACTGGAAAAGACCCTGATGCTGGGAAAGATTGAGGGCAGGAGGAGAAGGGGACGACAGAGGATGAGATGGTTGGATGGCATCACTGACTCAATGGACATGGGTTTGAGCAAACTCTGGGAGGCAGGGAAGGACAGGGAAGCCTGGTGTGCTGCAGTCCACGGGGCTGCAAAGATTCCAACACGACTGAGTGACTGAACAGCAATAAATCCAAAGTTTAGAAAGATTAAGCAATTTCCCTAAAACCACAAAATTAGCAAGTGACAGAGTCTTGGTTGAACCAGATCTGCCTCAGTTCAAAAAACTCAACCTCTTAGCAACTCTTTACAATTTTAAATTCATTAATAAATAAAACATAAATAAAGAGAAAATGACAAATTGTTAGCACCGCTGCTGCGTTTTACTGTTCCCTTAGCTTCTAGTCTTTGATTTCACGGGAATAACAAGAGATTGAAGAGATGAGGGAGGTCAGACTGAAACAGAGAACATGTTGGGTGTTCCCACAGCAGTTCTAGAAAGCTTCCACCAGGTGGCAGTATTTAAGAACATTACTGAAAACCACAAGGATGGCAGCTATTGCTGCTGTGAGATTGAATGTCAAACAAGATTATTTAAACTTTGGCCCACATTTGCTTTTCCAGTAACCTTTTTTGTTGTCCTTGGAAAAATTCAGGAGCTAAAATTTTACCATTTCCAGTAAAATTATCTAACGAAGGGTTCACCCTTCAACTTGCTGATGTAGAACTTTAGCTTTAACAAATTACCATAAATTTGGTTAACCTGATGCTGAGAACTCTGTAAGGTCCTTGAAATTGCTCCAAATACCAATTCCTCTTCTGGGATTTTGTTGGCTATGTGACAAAGTGGTATTTAAAAGGCTGTTAATCTATATGGTGTCTAAATGCCTGGGCCATGTGTGAAGTACAAGGTCAGGAGATGCTGACGTGGCCCAGGAATCATTGGTAAGGACTCTGCCTGGAAAGAAGAGTAACTTTTTCCTAACAGTTAAGGTCTTTTACAAGCTTCCCCACATTTGTCTTTTCTCATCACCTGGCAACACTCGACCCTCGATCCAGTCTAACAAGCCATTTGCCTTCTTGTGGACATCACATCCCTGTTGCTCCCACCACCACACTTTGCACACACTTTCCCTGCTTGAAAAATTCCTTGCAGGGACCTCCCTGGTGGTCCAGTGGTTAACACTCCATGCTCCATCTGCAGGGGTTGTATTTTAAATCCTTGTCGTGCGTGCTGCATGGCCCAGCCAAAATAATAATGATGATGATGATTCTTGCGTCATTCTTTTTTTTTTCATGTTTATTTGGCTGCCTTGGGTCTTAGCTGTGGCACGTGGGATTTTTTTCTTGGAGAATGCGTACTCTCTAGTTCTGGCAGGAGGGCTCAGGGGTTGAGGTACTTGGGCTTAGTCACTGGGCATGTGGGATCTTAGTTTCCCTTCCAGGGATCAAGCCTGCATTCCCTGCATTCCAAGGCAGATTCTTAACCACTGGACCACCAGGGGAGTTCCTCTTGCTTCATTCTTTCTCAATTCAGGTATCTATTGAGAACCAAAGAAATTGTTTTTTCACCTGCCAGATCAGTAAAGAAAGAATGTTGCCCACCATCAAGCTACCAGTTACTGCAGCGCCCTGAGGGTAGTTTAGGTTGGAGAAAAGCAAGATACTGGGCTGAAATGTTTAAGATACATAGCTAAGGAATCATTTCAATGAATGCAGACTTTTGTATCTTCCCTGGTGCCTAAGCGGCTTCCCTGATGCCTCAGTGGTAAAGAATCTGCCTGCCAATGTAGGAGACATGGGTTTGATCCCTGAGTTGGAAAGGTCCGCTGGAGAAGGATTCTTGCCTGGTGTATTCTCGCCTGGGAAATCCCAAAAACTGAGAAACAGGGGTCGCAAACAGTCAGACACGACTGAGTGACTGAACTGAACTGAACTGAACTGAGAAGCTGGTGGGCTACAGTCCATGAGGTCAAAAAGAGTCGTACACGACTGAGTGACTAAACAACAACAAACATACTAAAGATCATTAATTTGAGATTTCTGACTTTTGCAATTAGCAATAATCTTTTGCGGTTCAGCTGCATGTTTTTGCTTTGTTTTTCAGCAAAAATTCCTATATTTTCTGGTTCTTCTCTTACCTCTTCAGAACAGTTCCTCTGAGCTATCTGAGAAGCTGTCAACCAGGTTAGAATCTTCAGGAAGTACCCCCAATAAAACATAACTCACAACTTTTAGGTCACTCATTTTTCTTCAGTCAACACTCCCTTGCTTCAAAAGTTCTCTTCAAAAAAACATAATCTAGGCATTTTCTTGACTGATTTTCTGTTGCTTTTTGCATCTCCATTCAGCACTTATGAAACTAATTTTCCCATAATAATTTATATATTTCATATATGTTTATCCTACAATTTTTCAAATCAGCATTTACTTAGTACACACAAAAAGCCATTCTGAGATTTTTATATTTCCAAAGAGTCATCTGTGGCCAGTTCAATTTCTCATATTAAATATTTTTAGAATATACATTCCTCTTAGAATTGGGGCTTCTTCCAAAGAGAGGAATTTACGTTTGCATAATAGTCACATTTGCCTTTTTTCTTTCTTTAGTATTTTGTATGCAACTGAATACTGCAGTATAATACACCTGCAGAAATACATGTAAATCACAAACATAGAGATGATAATTCTCAAAGCAAACATACTGCATAGGAAATCTAGATCTAGAGACTGAGCATTCTCAGAATCAGGCGCCCATAGAGGCCTTGTGGACAAGAATGTTGTCTGCCACATCAGTAAGTGAAGAATGTGGTACCAGGCCTCTAAGTCATCAGCCACTACAGCCGTCCTGTGTACCCCAAGGGGATTCAGGAAGGAAAAAAGCAGGACACTGGCCCTGTACAGTTCAACTGCATCAAAGGAATGATTTCAACGAGCCCAGACTCTTGCATCTTCCATACACAGAAATGCACTAAGTTCATTAACTTGAGATGTCTGATTTTCCCTAATTAACAGTAGTCTTTTGAAGTTTGACTACCTGGCATAAATTCTGGCTCGTTCCTTACCTCTTTGTAACAGTCCATCTGAGCTATTTGAGAGGCTGTCTCTTGGGTTTAAGTCTTCAGTATGTCTACCCAATAATAAATCTCAACTTCTAGGTTGTACATTTTTTTCAGTAACAGCATCTTGCAGTCAAACTTTTCCTAACAACCATCCTGCCTGACTTCTACCACCATAAATTCACATCTAACTTTAAGAAGCATAAATAATCCAGCACGCTTGTAATAGATGGAAACATAAATATATGTAGAATAAATATATCTAACTAGCAGTTGTACTTCGTCTCCATTTATTTATGTCAACCTTCTCAACAACCCTATGAGCTATGTCCTCCCATTTTCCTAATTTTCAGATAAAGAAACTAAATATTAGAGCAAACACAGCATTTTCTTAAGGCCACCCAGACAATTAATGGAAAAAGTCTAATTGTAAGCAACATTGTAAAGCAGTTATCCTCCAGTTAAGAATAAATAAATTTTAAAAATAGCATTGTAATAGCATAGGGAGAGATGAAAACAAACTATATCCATCAAATATTTACTGAATGGTTACTGTGCACCAGGAATGAGGGAACGCAACGACAAACAGTACAGATTCTTGTTCTGTCCTCCTACAGGTTTATATCTCTGCAACTAGAACTCTAAGAGGATGCCCTAAGATAACCTTTCCTCCTCATGCTGGTGGAACATCCAAAGTAGAGACACCAGTCTCAGGTTGCCCTGATACACTTAAAGCATCCACTTGAGTTCAGGGGGATTTTGAAAGCTTTGTAAACATTCTTTCCCCAGCCTGCTCTAAACCCGAGCCTAGAAAGAGAGGTTAGGACCACAAAAGCAGAAGTGTGCTAAAACACATCAAAGACAAGGATGAAAACGAAGGAGAACGAGGAAGAGCAGGAAAAAAGTAGCAGCAGCAACAGCAAGAGGGCCTGAAGCTCCCATATATTCATATAATCATTCATCCGAGCACTTAAAAGAAATGAATCATTAAATGGGTTTCTATGATATGCCTTCATTGTTTTAGCACTGAAAATACAGAGATGGAAGATGGGCTTCTAGAGGTTTGAGCTCATGGATAAATTAACAGACTCTGCATGTTGGTAACTGTAGAGCATTACACCTGTTCAGAAGCCTTTCACTGGCTCAGGTGAACCAGTGATGTGGCCACACGGATATATGTGCAAGGTGCAAAGAGAGCAGTAAGGGAGATACTGCCCCCACCTTTGGGGTTAATAAAAGTTTCCCAGAATTTTAGACCAGGGATTATTAGTTCTCTCTTCAGTTCAGTTCAGTTCAGTCGCTCAGTCGTGTCCGACTCTTTGCGACCCCATGCAGCACGCCAGGCCTCCCTGTCCATTGCCAATTCCCAGAGTTTACTCAAACTCATGTCCATTGAGTCAGTGATGCCATCCAGCCATCTCATTTCTGTCGTCCCCTTCTCCTCTTGGTTGCAGTTTTAGAGAATATGCCGCACATATTTTATCTAATTTGGGCTTCACCCACAAAACGATGCCATGTTTGTGCCCATTTTACAGGTAAGAAATGTTCAGAGAGATTACACTGCCCATGCACTTTGACATAGCTGATAGTGGCAGAGCTTGGATTCAAACCCAGACAATCTGTATACTTGTGATCGCCATCTTCATTGACTCCTTTGTTTGCCTACCGCCTTCATCAAAACATTTGGCATTGAAATATATATTTGTGCCCTGTTTTTAAATACACACACACACACACATATGCCTTCTTTCAGGAGTGGAGTAAAGGAGGTGAGATTAGGAAATTAAAGGTAAGTATTGAGACTCTTTAGATGTTTAGAAGAGTTTTCCACAAAATGCGTGTTTTGGAAACCTGTACCAGTGTCATTTGGATATTTACTAAATACACAAACTCTTGATCTCTATCCCTGACCCAATGAAGTGGAATTTTTCTGTATGGGATGTTTGAAAAACATTGGTTGTAAGTGTGTCACTTGGAATACTTTTAAAAATCCCAGTATTATAATTTCAAAATGATGAATGTGGTACAGTTTTAAAGGAAAACTCAAAATCCTCCAAAATGCTTCTAACTATATTATGCCAGGAATGTAAGCCTGCATCTTAACCATTTAAAACACCTATTTTTTTTGGACAGAAAACAACAAAATTCTGTAAAGCAATTATCATTCAATAAAAAGATAAAAAAAATAATTAAAGCAACAAAACTGAAAAAAAAAAAAAAAAACACCCCCCTCAAAAAAAACCCACCTATTTTTATACTGATATAGTGGGAAATTGAGAATTTTCCTCAATGCTTAATTATTAAAAAAAAAAAAAGGTTTTGGAGCTCCAGTAGAGTAAATGATGCCAGGTAGACTTGCAAATATAAACAACCAAAAAATAAACAAAATAGGAAAAGCAACAGTTTTTAGACTTTAGAAAAGAGGTATAACAAGACCATGATCCAGATAAAAAAAAGAGGAAAGAAGATGACCCTTAAATTGAGCCAATTGTTGACCTGACTTTCTTCCTGGAAACATTTTTTGATCACAGTGTTAGCAGGAATCCACACAAAGCACTAACATCTTACTGGATTCAACTAACAGGGATTCAAAAGCTTGAGGTGACTGAAATATGTGGGACCCACATAAGATTCATGGTCAGCAAAGAACAACTGCCAAGAAATGTAACTGGATGATTCCCAGAACCCAAATGGGATGTGTTGTTGGTGTTCAGTCGCTCAGTCATGCTGACTCTTTGTGACCCCTTGGACTGCAGCATGCCAGGCTTCTCTGTCCTTCACTATCTCCTGGAGTTTTCTCAAACTCATGTCCATTGAGTTGGTGATTCTATTTAACCATCTCATTCTCTGCTGCCCGCTTCACCTTTTACCTTAAATCTTTCCCAGAATCAAGGTCTTTTCCAATGAGTCAGCTCTTCATATCAAGTGGCCAAAATATTGGAGCTTCAGCTTCCCAGTGAATATTCAGTGTTGATTTCCTTTAGGTTTGATTGGTTTTATCTTCTTGCTGTCCAAGGGACTCTCAAATGAGATTTGGTGGTATTCAAATTTTGATCAGCCATTGTGTAGAAATCTTACTGAAGGTCCAGGGTCTCAGTACATACCCTAGCAATCTAACACCTTGTTAAGACATGTAATCCGACCGTAGACTAAAGCTACCATAGAACTGTGTGTGTGTGTGTGTGTGTTAGTTGCTCAGTCATGTCCAACTCTGCAACCCCATGGACTGTAGCCCACCAGGCTTCTCTGCCCATGGGAGTCTCCAGGCAAGAATATTGGAGGGTTACCATGTCCTCTTCCAGGGGATCTTCTGAACCCAGGGATAGAACCTGGGTCTCTTATGTCTCCTGCATTGGCAGGCAGATTCTTCACCACTAGCACCACCTGGGGAGCCCCAGACTTCAACACTCAACTGTGTATCCATAGAACATGGCAAAGTCTGCAGACTTTAATATGGTAGCATTCACAATCACAATATCCAGCATCCAACCAAAAATTTCTAGTTATGGGAAGAAGCAGGGAAACACTCAGCCAATACAAACAGAAAACAGAAGTGACAAAAATAGTTGAACTTTACACAGACATGCACATACTCAAAGACACAAAGGAAAATATGAATATAAACAAGAGAGCAACTATGAAAAGAACCAAAAGGAATTTCCAAAGATGAAAATATCATTTTCAAAATTTTAAATATGCTGGCATGGACTTGAAAGTCGATTAGAAACTACAGAAGAAATTTCAATAAACTTGAAAAGGCAGCTATAAACTACAAATTGAGGCAGAGAGAGAACAAAAAAAGCTGACTTGTAGAACTACATCAAACAGACTAATATAGATAATGTTATGCCCTCCTGACCTTGGTTCTTTCTTAGTCACCACTTAGTAGCTTTGTGGTCAATTGATTTGACCACTCTGTAGTAATAGCACCTGGATTAAAGGAGTCTCATGGGAATGAAACATGTTTATATACATTTTTGCTGCTGCTGCTGAGTCACTTCAGTCGTGTCCGACTCTGTACGACCCCATGGACTGGAGCCTACCAGGCTCCTCCGTCCCTGGGATTCTCCAGGCAAGAATACTGGAGTGGGTTGCCATTGCCTTCTCCAATGCATGGAAGTGAAAAGTGAAAGTGAAGTCACTCAATCCTGTCTGACCCTCAGCAACCTCATGGACTGCAGCCTACCAGGTTCCTCCGTCCATGGGATTTTCCAGGCAAGAGTGCTGGAGTGGGTTGCCATTGCCTTCTCCAATACATTAATTTAGGTAAGGCAATTACACAGTAATCACTCAATGAATTTTAACAATTTTTATTAAATTCCAAAACAGGAAGAGAAAAATATTGATCTTGGTAAGTTATTCATTCCTAACTAGCAATCTAGGATTTTCAATATTTGAAACTAGAAAATATAATTAGTTAAAAATAGAACTATTAATATGAATGAAAAATAATTTACTTCTGAAAAGTAATAGGATTTATTTATTTGTAATTAACAAAATTTTAACAGTTATTTTATTTTAAGAAGTGGAGACAGAAAAGATGCACAATAATTGTTAATAGTGATTATTTCTAAATAGAAGAATTAAAAGATGAGGAAACTGAAGACTTTTGCTTTCTAATTTGTACATTTTTATATATTTTTAACCCTTTCTAATATTCAGTTCAGTCCTTCAGTGGTATCTGACTCTTTGCAACCCCATGGACTGCAGCATGCCAGGCTTCCCTGTCCATCACCAACTCCTTGAGCTTGCTCAAACTCATGTCCATCAAGTCAGTGATGCCATCCAACCATCGTATCCTATGTCATCCCCTTCTCCTCCTGCCTTCAATCTTTCCCAGCATCAGGGTCTTTTCCAATGAGTCAGTTCTTTGCATCAGGTGGCCAAAGTACCGGAGTTTCCGCTTCAACATCAGTCCTTCCAATGAAAATTCAGGACTGGTTTCTTTTAGGATTGATGAGTTGGATCTTCTTGCAGTCCAAGGTACTCTCAAAAGTCTTCTCCAACACCACAGTTCAAAAGCATCAATTCTTCGGCTCTCAGCTTTCTTCACAGTCCAACTCTCACATCTATATATGCCTACTGGAAAAACCATAGCTTTGACTAGATGGACCCTTGTTGGTAAAGTAATGTTTCTGCTTTTTAATATGCTATTTATGTTGGTCATTGCTTTTCTTCTAAGGAGCAAGCATCTTTCAATTTCATGGCTGCAGTCACCATCTCCAGTGATATTGGAGCCCAAGAAAATAAAGTCTGTCACTATTTCCATTGTTTCCCCATCTATTTGCCATGAAGTGATGGGACCAGATGCCATGATCTTAGTTTTTTGAATGTTGAGTTTTAAGCCAACTTTTCCCCTCTCTTCTTTCACTTTCATCAAGAGACTCTTTAGTTCTTTGCTTTCTGCCATAAGGGTGGTGTCATCTGCATATCTGAGGTTATTGCTGTTTTTCCCAGCAATCTTGATTACAGCTTGTGCTTCATCCAGCCTGGCATTTCACATGATGTACTCTGCATATAAATTAAATAAGTTAAATAAGCAGGGTGAAAATATACAGCCTTGACATACTCCTTTCCTGATTTGGGACTAGTCCATTGTTCCATGCCCAGTTCTAACTGTTGCTTTTTGACCTGGATGCAGATTTCTCAGGAGGCAGGTAAGGTGGTCTGGTGTTTCCATCTCCTTAAGAATTCTCCACAATTTGTTGTGATCCACACAGTCAAAGGCTTTGGCATAGTCAATGAATCAGAAGTAGATATTTTTCTGGAACTCTCTTGCTTTTTCTATGACCCAGTGGATGTTGGCAGTTTGATATCTGGTTCTGCTGCCTTTTCTAAAACCAGCTTGAACATCTGGAAGTTCTCAGTTCATGTACTGTTGAAGCCTGGCTTGGATAATTTTGAGCATTACTTTGCTAGCATGTGAGATTAGTGCAATTGTGTGGTAGTTTGAACATTCTTTGACATTGTCTTTCTTTGGGATTGGAATGAAAACGTACCTTTTCCAGTCCTGTGGCCACTGCTGAGTTTTCCAAATTTGCTGGCATATTGAGTGCAGCACTTGCACAGTGTTATCTTTTAGGAGTTGAAATACGTCATCTGGAATTCCATCACCTCCACTAGCTTTGTTCATAGTGATGTTGCCTAAGGCCCACTTGACTTCACATTCTAGGATGTCTGGTTCTTGGTGAGTGATCACACCCAGTTATCTGGGTCATGAATATCTTTTTTGTATTGTTCTGGGTATTCTTGCCCATTCTTCTTAATATCTTCTGCTTCTGTTAGGTCCATACCATTTCTGTCCTTTATTTTGCCCATCTTTGCATGAAATGTTCCCTTGGTATCTCTAATTTTCTTGAAGAGATCTCTAGTCTTTCTGTTCTATTGTTTTCCTCTATTTCTTTGCATTGATCAGTGAGAAAGGCTTTCTTATCTCTCCTTGCCATTCTTTGGAACTCTGCATTCACATGGGTATATCTTTCCTTTTCTCCTTTGCCTTTAGATTCTCTTCCTTTCTCAGCTATTTGTAAGGCCTCCTCACACAACCATTTTGCCTTTTTGCATTTCTTTTTCTTGGGGATGGTCTTGATCACTGCCTCCTGCACAATGTCATGAACCTCCATCCATAGTTCTTCAGGCACTCTATCAGATCTAATCCCTTGAATCTCTTTGTCACTTCCACTGTATAAATCATAAGAGATTTGATTTAGGTCATACCTGAATGGTCTAGTGGTTTTCCCTACTTTCTTCAATTTAAGTCAGAAGTTGGCAATAAGGAGTTCATGATCTGAGCCACAGTCAGCTCCCAGTCTTGTTTTTGTTAACTGACTGGGAGCTTCTCCATCTTTCGCTGCAAAAAATATAATCAAGCTGATTTCAGTATTGACCACCTAGAGATGTCCATGTGTTGAGTCGTCTCTTGTGCTGATGGAAGAGAGATGTCCATGTGTTGAGTTGTCTCTTGTGCTGATGGAAGAGAGTGTTTGCTATGACCAGTGAGTTCTCTTGGGAAAACTCTGTTCGCCTTTGCCCTATTTTATTTTGTACTCCAAAGCAAAATTTGCCTGTTAGTCCAGGTATCTCGACTTTCTACTTTTGCATTCCAGTCCCCTGTGATTAAAAGGACACCTTTTTTGAGTGTTAGTTCTAGAAGGTCTTTCTAGTATTAATCACCGTTTATATAAAAAAGTAAGACAAGTGAAATAAGATGACTTGACAGTGTATTAACGATTAGCCATAAACTGCTTGATATTTTCTTCCACCTCTGACTTTACTATGATTCTTTGCCTCCTTAGATCATCACCCTTCCTTCTTCATTAAATACTATTAGATGATTGTCTCAAGATCAATAGCATCAGTTCACTATTGATGATATTGCCAAGATTACGTTGGGCCGTTCAAAGCAATCAGTGTGGCATCTGACATACACAAGTCTTAATAAATACTAGTTCCCTTATGCTATACTCCCAAATAGCACCCCTCCCCCTTTTTTTCCCATTTAATGAGCAATGTCAAGTTTCTGGATTTTAGGTGTTGCTTTTGGTGCACCTGTTTTTCTTAATTAGATGTTTTTGTTTGTTTGTTGGCCACACCATGTGGGATCTTAATTCCCCAACCAGGGACCGAACCCTTGTCCTCTGCATTGAAAGCATGCAGTCTTAATCACTGGACAGCCAGGCAAGTCTCTGTACCTGTTTTTCTGCAATTTGTTTTTTCAGTTTTGTTTTGTTTTTTATTTTTATTTCTTTTTTTTCTCTATAAGCTAGTATCAGAGAAAACAAAATGAGATATTTTTAAAGGCTTTTAAAATTTTAAATGCAGATGAGAAAAGTATTTCTTACCCTATTTTTGTTTTGGAGTGAAAGGCAAACACAGCTGCAGGAAAACTGCTTTCAAAAACCCATTAAGAGAACCAATTATAGCCAGATGGATGAGTGGTAGAGATAAATTCCTTTGTGGTACACAAGAGCACTGCAGAAAGTTGCATTTTAACCTGCCCTAGATAAGCAACAAGACATAATAACTAACTTAAATGCACATTCCATGCCAAAATGCCTGAAGCATGTGCTCTTTGCAACATTTCTACTCTATAACAGAAAGACATTGTTCAAGTCTATTGACGTTGCCTAGAAACCTTGGTAGAGCTTGATATATTTAAAGTATATATAGAGTATGTATTATGTTTGTTTTCTAGTTAAAGAAATTATCTGTGGACATTGCACAAATTGTTCAATATAAAGAAATGTATATATTTTAAAAACAGTGAAATGCATATAAAATCTAGTGAAACCTGAATGAATAGTTTAATTTTTGTAATTTCATTTATAGAAGTGTACCAATCTCCATGTCTTAACAATGTACAAAGGTTAAATCAGATGTTAACCAGAGGAAGCTGAGTGATGAAGACGTGGGAGCTTTCCAAACGATTCTGCAACATTTTGTGAGTCTAAAATTATTTCAAAATAAGAAGGTTTTAAAAATCAGCTATACTTTTGATATTTTGGTGTTGAAACAAATATAAGGTCAGTGTGGTTAAAAAAGAGAACAAAAGAATGTATCAGTACGGACCCTTTCTTTGGTCAGTGATTTGTTTACCTGAAAAATTCCAGACGAGGGGTTCAAATGCTATCATTTGGTTTTTTCTCTTGCCCATCATCCCCCAATTTTTATTTCTGTTGATTGGTTCTAGTTTCAGACAGGCTCTTCTCTTGGGCAGTTCCAATGGATCCTAGGAGAGGATGGGGTGAGAACAGGACAGGTTTTACAAGGTAAATAGCTGCTAAGTGGAAATAAGCAAATGTCCGCTTCAGTAGATGAGCAGAGATACAGAAAGTTAAACAAACAACTCCCTCAAAACCACATTCTCCACAAATATTCAAAAGATATATGTCTTAACCAATAATCAAAATTACGTAAACTTACAACATATTCCATTTTCATACAACAAACTGGAAAGAAACCATTAAGACATACAAGGGCTGGGAAGCATAAAAGGCACAAGCCTTCTAGAAAACAGTGCATTCATAGGCTTTGCTAATTTCATTTTCCGTGATTGTAAGGAAGGAACTAAAGATATGCATAAGGACTATGTACAAGAGTTATCTATGCAAGATTTTTTTTTCATAGTAAAAAACATGCCTCAAAATATGGGGGTAGGTGAATAAGAACTTGATATTTCTGAATGACTGAATATTTGTAAACTTCCAGATTTCTTGTAATATTTAAAGTAATATATTTTATAAGAAACAAAAAAAAATAAAATATATTTTATAAGAAACCTTATAAATAAGGTTTATAAATTTAAGAATGATCTTCAAATTTTAAAACAGTTTGCTTTCCATCTGTCTGATCTTGGTCAGAATATTAACCTCTCTGTGTCTCAGTTATCTCATCTGAAGAATGAGGATAATAAGAGTGCAATATAAGCTTGAAATGAGGATTAAGTTTGTTACTACTAGTAAAATAAGTATTAAATTGTTGTTAATTTGTGTAATTGCATGTATTACATGCTTCTTTGATGTATTACATGTCTGGCACATAGTACTTTTTACAGTAAATGAAAGTTTTTTTAATTATATAAAACAAACTCCTTGATGAATATTGATTTATAGGACTCTAAAAAACATTAGGGGACTCCAGGGTTTCCCGGTTAAATATCTCACTTTGTGCATGTGTATTAGTCACTCAGTTGTGTGCAACTCTTTGCGACCCCAAGGACTGTAGTCCACTAGGCTCCTCTGTCCATGAAATTCTCCAGGCAAGAATACTGGAGTGGGTTGCCATTCCCTTCTCCAGGGGATCGTCCCAACCCAGGAATCAAACCCAGGTCTCCAGAAGGCAGATTCTTTTACCTTCTAAGCCACCAGGGAAGCCTGATAACACTTTGTACCTTACAAATGGATATGCTTTAAAGAAGTATATTGTTGTTCATATTTTAATGAGTGCAAAGAAAGAAGGGAAGGAGCAGGTAGGCTTCAGAAGAATTCAAGAATTTAGGAAGACGACACAGTTGGATCTGGACTGGGCATGACAAGGAAGGGGCAGGAGACCATTTATTTCATTGTTAGTACACGCATTTTCATTCCATTTAATTATCTATCTTTTATTTGCTAAAAGATCATGATATCTAATACCATCACTTCATGGCAAATAGATGGGGGAAAGTGGAAACAGTGACAGCTTTTATTTTCTTGGGCTCCAAAATCCTGCACAGAGTGACTGCAGCCATGAAATTAACAAAAACTTGCTCCTTGAAAGGAAAGCTATGACAAACCTAGACAGTGTATTAAAAAGCAGAGACATCACTTTCCCAACAAAAGTTGATACAGTCAAACCTGTGTTTTTTCCAGTAGTCATATCCAGATGTGAGGGTTGGACCATAAAGAAGGCTGAGCACCACAGAATAATGCTTTCGAACTATGGTGCTGGAGAAGACTCTTGAGAGTCCCTTGGACAGCAAGGAGATCAAACCAGTCAATTCTAATGGAAATCAACCTTGAATATTCACTGGGAGGACTGATGATTAAGCTGAAGCTCCAGTACTTTGGCCACCTGATGTGAAGAGCCGACTCATTGGAAAAGACTCTGATGCTGAAAAAGATTAAAGGCAGGAGGAGAAGGGGGCAACCGAGGATGAGATGGTTGGATGGCATCATTGATTCAATGGACATGAGTCTGAGCAAATTCCAGGAGATAGTAGAGGACAGGGTGCCTGGCATGCTGCAGTTCATTGGGTCACAAAGAGTTGGACAGGACTTAAGAGAGTGAACAACAAAAAATAGCCAGAATGCAGAAAAACTACTCATCTTCTTCAGGGGCTCTGAAATAAGAAAAGAAGCTATCAAGAAAACTCGTGGCAGCACAAACAGTAAGAGACCATACATGATTCCAGGAATGGGAAACATGGATGGAGGACTTTCACACAATGAAGACCTTGGCAATGCTCTTAGGCATGCGGAAGCAGCACCCAGGCAAATTCAAGGGCATCTCCTTTTAAGCTGTAGGAACGCTCTGCTTTCTGATTGGCTGTGCTGTAACAACGTTCTGCTTTTTGATTGGCTGTGCTGGAGCTGGCCGGCCGGAAAGTTCACCTTTAGGCAAAAGTTGTGAGATCTTATCTGGTGTATAATTCACTCTGTGTGAATATTTTCTTCTCAATATCAAGTTAACCGGCGTGAACCCTTACCAAAGCAAGACTCACCAGAGGCGGCTTTCAGAGATTTATCCCCTTCCCCAGCAGAAGGGCAAAAAGACGTTTTTCCATGAGTGGGACATGGTTAGTCAAAAAAGTATCACTGACGTTTTTCAGACACCCAGAGAAAACATCCTCCAAGGGCAAGGGAAGTAAAACTGCATGCCTGATTTTTGGTTAGAGTCCAGGAACTTGTCACCAACGACACTGCTTCTAAACGCCTAACACTCAGATGCACCAAGGGACCCTATGCTGGTTAGAACTAACCAGTTCATACCCAACTAGGTTCCAAAATAGGTCATTTCAAGACTACTAGTATAACTTAGAATATCATTAGCTTCCTTTAAAAAGGAACAGCTAATATGTACACAGAAAAGTCACTCCAAGTTACAATTATCCAATAAATGGTCAGACAATGAAACTTTCATTTCTCTTTTTTTCCCGCAGGCATTGATTTCTCTCCCTGGACACATCTATTTCTTGTAGTTAGAGATAACCAGCAATGTCAGTTCTTCATTTTATAAACAGATGCTGCTAGTACAGTTTCAACTTGAGTGACAACCCACCCACTATAGACTCAGCTTCAAGAAGTTTAAGTATTGAAAACATGCCTAAGAGATGGGAAATAAAGAAAAATGACTCTCTCTCTCTTTCTCTCTCTCCCTTTCTCTCTCTCTCTCTCTCTATATATATATACACATATATGTGTGTACATATATATACATATATATGTGTGTGTACATATATATACATATATATATACACAGACATATAATGTATGTGTGTGTTTGTGTGTGTGTAAAAGAGTCTGAATCAAGTCTGAATCTTAAATCCTTGCTCATATTGTACCCCAAGTTTAATAAGTATCTAGCTATGAGAGACACAGGTATCTTTCAGATACTATGTTATTTGTATATAAAAAGATGAAAAAAAACCTCAAGTAATTTATAATTCTAATAAGCTCAATCTGGTTTCATAACCACAGAAGAACAAAAACAGAAAAAAAAAAAAAAGAATTGAAAGGATTCCCACAGGCAGGCACACAGACAGTGGCAAGACCAAAGCTCTTTCTGGTTCTATTCTTAACTCACAGAGTAACTTGAGGCCAGTCACTCAGACTCTGGGTATTCATTTGGATGACATGATGTCAAGGTTTTTATTCCATTCTAAAATTCTATGAATTTGGTTTTAGAAACTGTTGATAATCTGGTGACAGGACTTCCTAGGTGGCTCAGTGGTAAAGCATCCGCCTGCCAATGCAGGAGATGCAGGGACTCAGGTTCAATCCCTGGGTTGAGAAGATCCTCTGGAGGAGAAAATGGCAACCTACTACAGTATTCTTACCTGGAGAATCCCATGGACAGAGGAGCCTGGCAGGCTACAATCCACAGGGTTGCAGAGTCGGACACAATTAAAGCAACTTAGCACACATGCACACAAGGGGTAAGAGTTAGTCGCTCAATCATGTCTGACTCTTTGTGATCCATGGACTGTAGCCCACCAGGCTCCTCGGTTCATAGGATTCTCCAGGCAAGAATACTGGAGTGGGTTGCCATTTCCTCCTCCAGGGGATCTTCCTGACCCAGGAATCGAACCTGGGTCTCCCACATTGCAGGCAGATTCCTTACCACCAGGGAAGCCCTTAGCACATGCACATAGGGGAGAAGTAACTTTTACTCCACGCTCTTAAGACTCCCTGGCTGGGTCTGAAAAGTAAACTGACAAAAACAGGTTAACAAGAGAAAAGCATTTATTGAATCATTAAAATTTTGTTAAAAGCATTTAATTAAATTTTGTTAAACTTTTACACATACATGGGAACCCTCACAAAAAGAAGCTCCAAAAAATTGACCCAGAGGAGAGAAGTTTTATAACTTTTAAACCAAGAAACAATAAATTTGTGAAGAATTTGATAAGACAGGGATTTGGGCTAGGAGTAGGGATAGTGAAAAAGTGGTTAGAAAGTGAAAGGTTAGCTTAACAAAAGTTTGTTTATACACATTTCCCTTCCTCCTGGTAAAGGAAAGACACCTATCACAGGGGAGATTTGTCACTTGCTTTCAGGGAAGAAGGGTGATATAGGGGGAGGGGAGGTCAGAGAAAACTTCTTGATCCTACTGTTTCCTCAACCCCTTCAGTTTAAGATATTCAAGATGCTAAGGTACCATATTTTGAGGGTGGTGTGTCCTGAACCCTACCAAAGGATTTTATTGTATGAATCATAGTATATAAAATTGTCTTTCACACTTCATACATAAAAAGATCACTGGTCTAGTTATACAATTCTCAAAAATCTTTGATGCAGGGGTGTGTCCCCTCCTGGCAGTCAGAACTGCAGATGGAGAGCTCAGTAACTGATTGTGGAGGGAGGGGATGGAGATATGGTAGAGGAAGAGCTACGACCTCTTATTTTTTCTCATCCCGTCTCCTTCCCAAAGATACGCAGTAGCAGGGCTGCCAAGAAAAAACTCCCTTTCAAATGCAAGAGGTTTCTGAGATTTCTGTACCTGAAAACATATTAATAAACACACACAACTGAATCCAAATCTTTAGGAAACTTTCACCTGCTTAATTATTCATTCACTCAGTCATTCATTCACTCATTCACCAACACTGTACTGAGGTACCAGGCACGGGGCTGGGTGTTGGAGACACAGAGTGAATGAACACATGAAGCCTTGGAGTCGCTCAGGGACTAAGAGAAACTGCATTTCACTCACTAGTGGCCCAATTATATGCCCTTGAGACTATACAGATTGGTAGAGAACTTTAAAATGCAGGCACTAGGCCTCACTGACTTCACAAGCAAGTGTGTTTGTACGTGTGTGTGCGCGCACACACACACACACACACATGCTCAGTTGTGTCTCTTTGTGACCCCGTGGACTGTAGCCTGCCAGGTTTCTCTGTCCAAGGAATTTTTCAGGCAAGAATACTGGAGTGGGTTGCCATTTCCATTTCCTCCTCCAAGGCACCTTTCCAACCCAGAGATCAAACCTGCCTCTCTTGCATCTCCTGTATTAGCAGGCGAATTCTTTACCCCTGAGCCATCAGTAGGCAATTATTGCGTATTTGCTGAGTTAAGGTGGGAAAAACCCTTACATCAAAAGAACTTTATATGAGAGATGAGAAGAAATGAAAATCTAGCTTTATTTTTAAAAACATCCAGAAGCAGGAGTATTATTCCAGAGGAATAACACACACCAGCAGCATCTCAGATTAGAAGAGTGGTCCTCTAAAGTTGACCTGGAATGCTAAAGAGAAATGTACTACTACTGGGACTAAATTTATCCAATCAAGAGCGTGAGAGTCCAAAGGGTTGAAGACGGCCAGGTTTCAGAAATAACGCACCCTCTGTGTGCAGGAGTCTTTAAGCCCGGAGGCTAGCAGTGACCGCGGCCGCCTTAGCGGCCAGAAGGTGACCTCCTCAATTAGGCCGAGGGAGGGCGTGGGCGCACCCGAGCCCTTGTCCTTGAAGAGGATTGAGCGAGCCGAGGGGAGGGGTGGGCGGTGCTCGGGTTTCCAATCACAATAGAGGAAGCTCGGAGGCGGCCAAGGGGCGGGTCCCGCCTGCTCTTCCTCCCTCCTTGCGGATCCTGCGCCGGAGGAGACGCACGCTGCTGACTTTGTCTTCGTGCAGCCCTTATTACTCTCTGGAGAACTTTCTCTCCCCTGGTAGGTTTCTGCTGGGACCCTGCATCCTGGCTTTGCGGAAAGACCTGGTGGGACTTGTGCAGCAAGACTCAGCGGGGGAAGGACCAGGAAGGACATCTGAGCTCGCGGGCCTGGAGCCCTGAGCATCCGGATCGGGTTGGGGCGGGGGCCCTGTCCCGGGGCTGGGGGACCCGACGGAGCCAAGGGCCTGCGCCCGATCTCTGGGCTGTGTCGGCCGCTCATCGCAGCTCCCGGCCAGCCTGTGCCCTCCCGGGGGACGAGTTTGTTGCACTTGCGGCTACATCCCGGTTCTACGTGTCCTTGATGGATTCATGGCGGCCGCATCACCCTTGGTGCCTGCTGGCGGGCGCCCGGACACGTGCCGGAGGAGCCGGGGGAGGGAAAGGCGGCCAGGCGACCCGTGAAGCTGGCGGGTGGGGTGGTTGTTGGCGCTCACCACCTTGGGCCTGGAGAAAGGCCCGGCTTTTCGGGGATGAGAGTGAAGGATGATCTTGGCCCTGCCCTTAGCCTCTCCCCAGCCCTTCCTGGAGCGATGGGCCGGCTCGTTTCTGGCCTTTTTTTCCCCTTGATGCTTCGGATGCTGTTTATTTACCGGCTTTGGGTGTTGAGAGTTTAGAAAGGCCTAGATTTTTCCCCGCTGGAGACCTTTTCTGGGGAGATCCGTGGTGGCTGCCTCCCCTAGTGACCTGAGCTCAGCGCTGCGGCGCGAAGAGGAAGAGGTGGCCCGTGGGCGGCCGGCAATGCGGGCTGGAGGGATGGAGCGGGGGAGGGGAGAGCCGGCTCTCAGTGGAAGAATTGCAGGGCAAAAATTGGCTGTTTAAAAGGTTAGAATCGAGATAGTCTGCAAAGTGGAGCTTTGTTCTGAACTTAAGGCACGGGTTCTTTTCTAGTGATTTATATCCACAGAAGGGGCAGGAACATGGGGATGAAAAGGACCAAATATCGATTATTTTTACCCTGATTTTCATTCTTTGCCCTTAAAAGCCTCCACTGATCTTGAGACAGGCCTGTGTATGATATAAAACATTTTCTTGTCATGTCTTACAATCCTATTAAAAAACCCCTGTTAAAGAAAAAAAAAAAATTAAATCACATTTCTGTAGAAAGATCTGAAAGAAAATCTGTACTGGCTCAAGCCTCTACAATGTCATTTCTGAAATTCCCCAGATAGTTTAAAAGGTCTGTCTGATCAACTAATCTGTATTTCTAGAGCAGTCTTTATGGATTTTTATTTTCCACTGCTTTGCTGGATCCTCTATACCTAGAACATCTTAAACCAATTAGTAAAAATGCCATGATGAAGAGAAACTATGCGTTTGTATCTCAGTTCAGCAGGAGAGGCAGCATTCATTCTTCGGATTCTGCTCAAAATGCAGGACGTGTAAATTTCACTGCAAGGTCATCTATTTGTGGAAACATTTGCACACCATTATATATTTCTTTTTTCTCTAGTATCCAGGAGAAAACTGCCAATGTGCTTTGGAAAGGCAAAATAATCTCCCAGTATAGACCCTAATGACCTGGGGGGGAATGTTTTTGGGGGGAAAATAGCTATAGAACAAAACAGTTGTCTCCAAATTCAAGTAACTTTATTCCAACTAGGAGTCTTACTGACTCTTACCTAATATATACAATTACTCAACCAGGTTTTGTTACTTAGTCCTTCGCAGATGAGAAACAAAAAAAGAGACTGGGAAGCAGCCCTACAATTTGAAAGAGGGACCTTGCCCTGCCACGTGGCTGTCTGCAGCAAAAGTAAAAGGCAGACATAAATAATAGACATTTTAATGGGTTATAATTATAAATGATACTTAATTTTGAAGAAAGGGCTTTTTAAAAAAATATCATCTGAATCCTCTCTTTAAGAATGCAGATTGATACAGTAAGTTTCACTATTTGTTTTATTTATCCAGAAAACTCACCTGATAACCTGATGACACAGATACAATTGGTGTTACTTGTATAAATGCTTCCTAACAGTTTCCTTTTTTTTTTTTAACTTTAATTTTTTTTTTTTTTTTTTTTTTTACTTTAATGGCTGGAAAGAAACTGACTCAAAGGCTGGTATTTTCCTTCTGTGGTCCCCTTGGGGGAAAATGTATTGAGTATCTACCCACCTTCCAGTAAGCTTCCAAGGCACACTAAAAGGAATTCAAAGTAATAAGTTTTACAGATTTTATGCAAACATTATTTGTCACTACTTTGTCGTCAGTGAGACCTCAGTAGAAGAAGAAAATAGACAAACCAATTGGTCCCTATCTTCTAAGAGTGATAATAACCATTGGTAGTAGAAATTATATTCATAAGTAGCTCTTTTAAACCAAGCTTAAATATGGGTTAATACTGGGCCCTAACGTAAATAAATATTTTGTAGGGAGCATGGAAACCAATCAGCTAATCTAAATATAAATGTTGTTTATACAGTAAATGAATAGCCAGAAGACAGTTATTACAGCTTTGTTAAATACTGCTAGATAGTCATAGACTGAAGAGAAGAACCCAAACTCTAATGGGCTTCATTGAGATTTTTGTCTTTAATTTTTGTTAGTGGGTCACTTTTTTTTTTTTTTTTTTTTAAAGAAACTCTGTGTTCTGGAATACCATTAAGCTCATTTTAAAAATGTGTTTCAATTCAAACTTGCAACAGTAACATTACAAGTTCCCCTTCCTGTTTCTCAGGTGAATACATGTATCATATTTTGATTGTTTTCTTTCAGGGCACAATGGCAACTCTTAAGGAAAAATTGATTGCACCAGTTGCAGAAGAAGAGACAAAGATCCCAAACAATAAGATCACTGTAGTGGGTGTTGGACAAGTTGGTATGGCGTGTGCCATCAGCATTCTGGGAAAGGTACTTTTGAAACTTCATACGTGATAGGTAGTTTCATCATCTGTATGCAATCTCTTTAGGCTTTTGAGAATTTGATTGTATCTTTAAAAGGTTTTTTTTTTCCCCTGAAAAAAAAATTTTTTTTTTTTTAAAGAAAATTAAGTTTCTCCTGTTGTTTATTTATTTATTTTAATTTATTATTATTATTATTTTTTTTTTTTTTACTTTACAATATTGTCTTGGTTTTGCCATATATCAACATAAGTTGTAGACCTGGTGATACTTTATCTTTAAACACATTAGCAAATATTTCCTGAGAGAATGACATTCTTATCTGATACAATAGACTTACTGTTCTCAGTAACACTGATTAAACACTATTATCTATTATACAGTACCCAGATTATAGTTCTCCAGTTATCAGAATCATATTTTTTCTCCCCTAGTCCAAGATCATATTTTTATATACTTGTTGTGTCTCTTTATTCTTCCTTAACCTGGAACCTAGCCTTCCTTCATCTCTCATGTTACTGGTGAGTTTGTAGAGACATCAGTTTTGTAGGATGCCCCTCGATTTATGTTGGTCTGATGTTTGTAACTGAGTTCAGGTTATATTTGGGGTGACGTTATGACCAGGTGATGGCCTGTCCTTCACAATGCATCACATCAGGAGGTGTGTAATGTTATCTTGCCTCATTATCAGCACGGTTGCTTTTTGAGGTCATGGAAATATCCTATATTATTCCCCTCAAACCTTCACTCAGTTGTTTAATTTTAAAGTAATTTCAAATTTACAGAAAATTTGCAAGAATATTTTTTAAAAAGTAAAACTTCCATATTCATTTCACCCAGATTTACCAATTCTTAATGTATTTCTGTTTGTGTGTGCACACAAGTGTGTGCCTGTGTGTATGGGTGTATGCCTGTGTGTGCACATGTGCATATGGGGCTTTTTTTCTGAACCCGTTGAGAATAAATGCAGATACGCCTTTCATTTCCTTCTGTCTGAGTACTTTTCCTCGGAATAGGACATATTCTAACATAATCAGTTCAGTTATCAACATCAGAAGCTTTAATACTGATAACATGCTTCTAACACCTTCCACTCCTCTAGATTATATTTCCCCACATACCTCCATAGACTTTTAGTTTGCCTCCTCTCCTTATTCATTGAACTGATCGATATACTTTCTGAAGGCTGTCTTAAATGTTTTTTAGGGGGAACCCCTGCCTCAAAAAATGCTGCTGGGCCTTCGGTAAAACACACTTTCTTTTTGTACTGTATGCAAAGGCTGCTGGAATAACTCCTAGCTGAGCGTATTTCTGTCTACAGAATTTAAATTCTAAAGGGGCAAATTCTGAATCTTCAGAATTTTTTCACTGAGGAAGAAAATCATCAGAAATCAACTAAAATGTGTAGTGCATGCCAATTAAAGTTTTATTCTTTTGCATTTTTTCTGGCTGGTTTTATTTCTGACTAGGTTTCCATAATTTAGGAGAATAGCTGCTCCCCAAATTACAGGGGAATTAAATAATCACAATTTAATGTTTACCATTCATACCAATAAAAACGGAAAAAATATTCCAGCTTACTTTTCTTTTAAAATATTTACTGTGTACCATGTTTTAAGTGTTTTGTTTAAAATGCTTTATTTAAACAGTAATCTCAATAAATGGAAACTGTTCATATCCTGTTTCCAGATACAGTAGTTGAGGCTTGACTAGATTAAGTGGCCTACCTGTTATCACACAGTTGGTAATGGTTGAGCTGTATTTGAGCCCAGACTCTGAACTCTTAACCACAGTAACTCTGCCATTTCTTTTTATTCTATGCTAGTATGGGGGCAATTAAAGACAATTTTTTCCTTTAATTGAAGTATAGTTGGTTTACAATGTTGTGCTAGTTTCAAGTGTACAGCAAACTGATTCAGTTATACATATATATATGTATATTTTTTTCCAGGTTCTTCCTCATTAGAGAGTATTAAAGATTTTCCATTCCTTAAGCTAAACCCAAACCTTGGACATTTTAGGAAATCAGCAATATATCTGAGCTATCATGATTCTCTCGGAACCTCTCTGATTGTTTCAATTGTAAATTCAAAGTCCTCTTTGATAAATAATGTAATTGAGACTCTGCTGTTATATAATACTTTGGCCCAATTCAAGTGCTTGAGAACCAACCAGGCCCCTAGCACAGTAGGAATCTTTCAGCTGAGCTTCTGTGAAGGAAGGACTGCCTTGTTCAAAGACCATTTTACTAATTAAAAATGTTTAAATCTTCTTGTAACGGGGAAGGATTAGAGTCAAAGTTGTTATTACTGTTTGGTAAGGATTATAAGCCCCACTCCTTTAATAAGAAAGATACCCAAAAAGAGAGAGAGAGAGAAAGGGAACTAGCCAATTCTATTTTGTTAAGTATCTATATGTTACTTTATTCCTCTACAAAATTTCTAGGGAATGTTGTCATCTCTATACTATTGGTGGAAAAACATAAACTCAGAAAGATTAAGTGCCTTGATTAAGATCTCAGAGATCTTATATCCCTGATGTGGTTTTCAGAGGATACACAGTGCTTTGGCCCAGAAAGGGGATGAGCTAGGGCATGAGATTGGCTGAGAAGGTCCGTACCTTGACTGGGCTCATGGAGGCACCAGAGTCCAGCCTCCACCATGACAAAGGTGCTGATGTTTTCTGCTTCTCTTGCCCATTTTCCACATCCTAATAGCCAACATGGAAACCATAGTGAGCTTTTATAAAAATAGCTCCCCCGCTTAGAACTGCACACATAAATGAAATACAGGGAGGATCTTTTCTCTGCCTGTCTCTCAGAGCAAGGCAGGGTGTGCACCTCCAGGGGCTACCATTCAGAATGTCGTGGATTCCTTCCAGTGCTGTGCGGTGGCTGGTGCCACCTCTGACTTCATCTCTTACCTTCTCCCCTCTTCAAAGCACTAAGATCATCGTGGCTTCAGTATTAGCCACTCAGTCGTGTCCAACTCTTTGCAACCCCAAGGACTGTAGCCCACTAGGCTCCTCTGTCCATGGAATTCTCCAGGCAAGAAAACTGGAGTGGGTTGCCATTTCCTTCTCCAGGGGATCTTCCCAACCCAGGGATCAAACCTGGATCTGCTACACTGCAGGCAGATTATTTTGTCTGAGCCACCAGGGAAGCCTATGGCTTAAACCTTTTTATTTTTAAAAAGTATTTTTAAAATTACTTCATTTACTTGGCTGTGTCATGTCTTAGTTGCCGCCTGCAGGATCTTTTGTTGTAGTGTAGGCTCTCTAGCTGTGGCACATGGGCTCTGGATTGCATGGGCTCAGTGGTTGCAGTGCATGAGCTTAGTGGCTCTGTGGCATGTGGGATCTTAGTTCCCTGACCAGGGATCGAACCTGCACCCCCTGCATGGGAGGCAGATTCTTACCAGGGAAGTCCTTTAAACCCTTTTAGAACTTGATTTCCCTTCCTCTGGAATGACTGCCTTGGATCATCAGAGTTAACTCCCTCCTGTCGTTCATATCAGGCTTTGCGTACTGGTCTTCCTTGATTATCCAATACCAAGTAAGCTTCCTTCCATTTCCTTAACTTCATTTTGCCTAGCACTGTTTATAGCATTTCCGTGATCAGAACCATCTTAAATTGGTTGCTTCACTCCTCTCCCCTTCCTGGTACATTCCATGAGAGCAGGAACCTTATCAGATTTGTTCATTACTATAGTCCTCACTAGTAGAATAATGCCTGGCACATTGAGTAGTGAACGTGTATTAAATAATGGATATTCCTCTTACTAAGAAATGGCACTTATGTCTGGTCAAATTTTGATCAGAGCTTTTCCTTTTTCATGGTTTCTCCTGTCGCCCCTACCAATCATAAGGTATGTGCTTTGGCTGCCAAGACCCCATCACGTTGTCAAGGTCATATAGAGTGTCCATGTGATTATTCTGCCCTTAGCCTCTGACCAGCTGTTTTTGGCTTGAATGTCTGTCAGTCAGCTGTAGTCACATTCTTCTACAAGCACAGCATACAGAGCAATGTAATTACAGACATACTGCAACGTAGTTTTTGCAGTGCAAGACTTGGCCTAAAAGTGAAACTTAATTAGAGTTTGGTGTTTGTACAAGCATAGACAGGCTAATGGAACAGACTCAAAACCCAGACACAAAACCAAAGAATATTTAATACAAAGTGACATGCCAGAGAAGAAAAACAAATTATTGAATAAGCGGTGCTTGTCCATTTAGCTATTTGGGAAAAGTTATACCTTTTCCTCCCACAAAATGTCATGCAGACTAAACACTTGAATATAAAAATGCAGAATGCAGCCATCAAATACTAAGGCACTGGTAGCAGAGTTGGATGTGACTTAGCAACTAAACAGCAACAAAAACAACAGCTTGCTAGCTCGGGGACCAAGAGGTAGGTTGTGGCTATGTCTGGTCCACACAGGACTTAGATCAAGAGATAATTTTTTTTTTTGGCCAAGCCGTCCAGCATTCAGGATCTTAGTTTCTCAACCAGGGTTTGAACCTGTGTCCGCTATAGTGGAAGTACAGAGTCTTCACCACTGAACCACCAGGAAAGTCCAAAGAGACCATTTGTGTCTTATGTTAAACACGCTATCAACAAATGTTGTTCCTGGCTTCTAACTGATCTTGTTCCTCAATGAGTTAGTGCTTTTGCAGTTAATCTAAGTCTTGATGTATTGATCATTTTAAAATATGCAGCTTAAGTGGAATATACATGTGGTAAATTCATTGGCTAGTATACACTATGTGAATACAGAAAGATTTATTTAAGCCCAAGTGTCAGTACTTAGTCACACGTCTTCGTTTGCCTGCCTCCCACTGGGAGGATATTCAGTCACATAAATGCAGCTAAATTCAGCGCTGCAAGTATTTTCTCCAAGTGTTGGATCTCTTCCTTCCTTGCCAGCTGACTATGCACTTCTCCGCCAATTCTCTACCCACTGAAACAAAACAGAGGATCTGAGATCCTGTGACATCCTTTTCCACTTAAGCCCCCAATTGTTGTGCCCCTTGACTTCAACAGCACACATGTGATGTCCCCAAAATAAGAGTGACATCCCCAGTACTTGGCACCTGAAAGGAATGGTTATGAAGTTCTCTGGAATGAATTTAGGGCTCCAGAAACACAAGCGAGGGCTTTGTGTGATCTTGCAGAGGAACGAAACCATTTTAAGTGTTAAAAACATATGTAAGTGAAAAGGGGTGAACATTAATGCCTGCATTTGACATGTATTTGACATACATGGAAGGAGAAAATACTTGACAGGGAAGCCTGGCGTGCTGCAGTCCATGGGGTCACAAAGAGTCCAACACGACTCCATGACTGAGCAACAACAAAGCGACCCCCAGGTCATAAAAGGGTCCTTTGAAGTTGGCAAGTGAATCAACTGCTTAGAAGTAAGAATGCATTCAGTCGCATGGAAGTTTGAGTCTCAGAGAAACCGTCCCAAGCAAGCCTATTGTAGCTCGCTGCTTCAGGCCAGCCGACACTGGTTTTCTAGAAACAGGTGACAGTCTTTATTCCTAGGCTCCTACCTGGAGCAGGACCTGCTTTGCTGGCAAGTTAACTTGGTCAAGTTTTCTTATTGGCCACCTCACCTCTCTTCCTCTGCCTCCCCCTCTGCTGTGCAGAGCCTTCCTGACCCCTCCCAATTCCACATGGATTATTTTATCTTAGCCTTGAAACAAGCACTTTCTGAACCTGAGTTACTTTATACTTTTTTCCCTTTACATATCAAACTATCCTTCACAGAGGATAGTTCCTCTTAATAAAGGAACTATATTAAGTTCTACATTGTTGTGGATCGTTTCTAATAATTACTATGCTAATTATTTTGCTAACAGCCTGAAAAGCAATAAAGGCCAGGATTTGGGTGATAGGTCAATGGGAAGGGTAATTACTTTTTAAGAGTTTGTAGGGACTTCGCTGGTGGTCCAGTGGTTAAGACTCCATGCTCCCAGTGCAGGAGGCATGGGTTTGACCCCTGGTTGGGGAACTAAGATCCCACATGCTACAGGGCATGGTCAAAAATATTATTTTTTAAAAAAAATAGAGTTTGTAAATTATGAGTTTTCACAAGACAACTGACTTATTTATTTTTTAAGTTTTTGGGCCATGTTGCACGGCATGCAGGGTCTTAGTTCCCTGACCAAGGATCAAACCTGTGCCTTCTGCATTGGAGGCATACCAATGTTAAAAGCTGAAAGGTTATTTAAACACAACTAGATCTCTTGATGCAAAGAGTCGATTCACTGGAAAAGACTCTGATGCTGGGAAAGATTGAAGGCAAAAGGAGAAGGGGGTGGTAGAGAATTAGGTGGTTAGATAACATCACTGACTTAATGCACGTGAACCTGAGCAAACTGCAGGAGGTGTGGTAAAGGACAGGAAAGCCTGACATGCTTCAGTCCGTGGGGCCGCAGAGTCAGACACAACTGAGCGACTGAACAACAGATAACAGCTCCCTTTTCCTGAGAAGAAAAGATTGAGGACTTGCTGAAAAGCAGACAGGATGATTGATTGAGGGTATTACTTGGGATGGATGGCACAAGATGACAGTCAGAATAGAAAATAAAAAAACATTGAGACTGACCAAGTTTGCCTTGAAAATGTATGGAGAATTCACTAGCCCTGGAGTCCTGTGCCCCTGACTCTTTCACCAGCAGGACATTCGAGTTGGTCAGAGCCAACCTGAGGGTTCCTAGCTTCAAGCAGGCCTTCAAAGCCTGCTCTGAAGTGAACTCAGCCTCTTGTTTTAAATGAAATCTGCCTTCTCTAAATCCCTCCAAACTAGGAGTGACCTTCAGGATGGACACAGTGCCCAAGACTGTTTCTAGCTCTTTGTGAGTCTCTATTTTTTTTTTTACCATCACTCCCCTTTAATATGAAGACTTGAGCACCCTGAGGCCGCTGTTGAACCACGATACTTGCACGTTTAGCTTCTTAATTATATCAAGCTCACTGAATGTCCATTGAGTACTAGAGGTGAAATTCTTTTTTAAAAAAATGGTATCAAATATTAATAGTTCATTATTCAAAACGTTTCCTCATCAAATTGTTGAAAGCACACCTAATTCCATGGTAAAAATTCTTCCCTAAGTTTTTAGACATTGGGCATTCCCATTTCAAGGGTATTTGACTGAAATACTGTGAATTGAGGTATCCTTGAGTAGCTTGGGGTCCTAACAGCTCCTTTTGTGTTTATAGTCTCTGACTGATGAGCTTGCTCTTGTGGATGTTTTGGAAGATAAACTCAAAGGAGAAATGATGGACCTGCAGCACGGGAGCTTATTCCTTCAGACACCAAAAATTGTGGCAGACAAAGGTAGGCTCCTTTCATGCCTGAAGTGATCAAATAATAAATTGATATCCTCACTCCCTGAGAGAAAACAGGTTTTCCCATCCTGGTGAATCTAATGTCAGCAGTTTCTTGTTTCCTTCTGGGTCCAGTTTATCCTCAGGGACAATCATAATTGTTATCTCTGTAAAGCCTCTCCCTGGTGCCTTGCACACATACAGTGCATAACATTTTAGGAAATCGGATCCAAATGCTTGCTTACACATACTTGAGAACAGGGATGTTTTAAATCCGAAGAAATATTTGCACAAAATAATTTGAGTGTCTCAAAGAAACTAAATAAATTTGTATTCTAGCCATCTTTGTTCTGGATTAATGCATTTATGCAGTAATATGGCTGTGCCTACAGATATAGTAATGTCCAGCCTCCAAAATAATTTCTAACAATACTACTACTAATAGTGTATGTGTCAATCACTCAGTCATGTCCAACTCTTTGCAACTGCATGGACTCCTCTGTAGCCCCCCAGGGTCCTCTGTCCACGGGATTTTCCAGGCAAGAATACGGAATGGGTTGCCATTCCATTCTCCAGGGGATCTTCCCAACCCAGAGATCGAACCGGGGTCTCCTGCATTGCGGGCAGATTCTTTACCATCTGAGCCACAGGGCAAGTCCACTACTAATAATAAGTAGCTGTTACTTACTGAATTATTAGCATTCTAGGTACTGTGAAACTTGCTGCATGTCTCATCTTCACTGCAGCCCTGTGAAAAGTGGGTCCTATTACCCCCGTTTTATGGAAGAGGAAGCTGATAAATTATTAGTAACTGTCAAAAGTCACATAGCAACATGGTTTAATTGTATGAGTCATCCATAAGTATTGAGTCTAATGACCATACCAAATCAAAATGTCTATAATTTGAGAAAGGATTCACTTGCTTGGGGAAAAAAATAAAATACTCTCTAGAGAAACTCATTGCTAAAAACAATAAGCTTATTTAAAATATTGAGTATTAGAAATTAAATTTTAGCCAAGAACAAACACTTGAGTGCCTTCCTTTGCCTTCATAGATTGAATTAACATTACAAGTCTACAGTTACCTTCCAATTGCTTTTTTGTTGGATGACTGCCAGTTGAACTTTGCATTCACTGTTTATACTTTGTGTTATTACTGACAATCCAGTATTCTCTAAAGCCAATAGGATTTTGAATCTGTTAGCAAGAAACATAATTTAAGGCTGTCTTTGTTTCCTGGGTTCATTTTCTGAGCCAGTGTTATGGTCGGAATGGTTCCATATCACTCAAGGAGGAAGAAGCCATGAAACACTGGTGTTGCAACTCAACACGTTATACAGAAAATGTAATTCTCACGTAACGTTCCTCACATACGTTCCATGAGCTTACGTATGTTTGGGTCCCTAGAGCACCTCATATGGCATGTTTTGATGCAGAGTTGTATGTGAAGTCCTTTTCTCCCCTCTCCTTCAAGATTACTCTGTCACTGCCAATTCCAAGATCGTGGTGGTAACTGCAGGAGTTCGCCAGCAAGAAGGGGAGAGTCGCCTGAATTTGGTGCAAAGGAACGTTAACGTCTTCAAGTTCATCATTCCTCAGATCGTCAAGTACAGTCCTGACTGCATCATCATTGTGGTTTCCAACCCAGGTATCATTGTGATGCCTTAAGGTTCAGTTCTGTTCAATTCAGTACTTTGGGATTTTTTTTTTCTTTTCCTTTTTTTTTTTTTTTCCTTTTTTAACTTATAAAAAGTCTTTTCTGGTGTTTGGCCTAAGCAATTCACGTGTCTTCCGTTAATTGGCCACAGAGAGTGATGTTTACAAAACCACTGGCACATTCCCAGGCCACATGCTAAAGAATGTGAGAAGAGTTTTATATAAAACAGTTTCATCTCCTTATTTTATCTGGGTTTGTTGGAAAGTCTAAAAGATTTTAAAATTTTCTATCAAGATGATACTGGGATACAAAATCTGAATGTGGCCCCAGTTTGGAAGAAGTATTTTAGCATATTTGATCATCTGTTTTCCAGAAAATGCACTTTAGTCTTCTAAAATTCTTGAAAATTAAGTTGACTGATTTTTTTTTTAAGGAATTAAAGAAAGCCATTAATTAGTCTAGGTTTAAAGATGGAAAATAGCCTGTTGATGGACAAATACATGTTTAACACCAAATGTTGTAACTTAAAATTTCTGATTAGAAAGAATTGTACTTTTTCAGCCCAAAGAGTCAAAATTCACTGTTTCACACTTCTTTTGCCTATAGTTTGCCACCAAACTTACTTTTTATTGGTAAGCACAGTAGATAAATATGTTGTTAAATGGTAAAGCTGATTATCTCTGATACTTCACTTAGAGAAACATTGTAGGAGCCAGGAAAGTCCTTACAATTTATGGGATATTGAGAGTTTGGAGCCAGCAAGACCATCTTGGCTTGGAGTTTCCTGGTCAACCTTGTATCTAAAATTTCTCATAAATAGAGAGTGGCAAATAGATGCAGAGCATGAATGACAGACAGCAGACACATATGAAGTTGCTACATCCTGTGCTTAAGGCAGACATTATTAACTGGTTATACAACTTTTCCAGGTATAGCTTCAAAGTCTTAAGTCTCCAGGGAGTCACTCCTACTGAGTCAGTGTTGCCAAGGAAGAGGTTATAATATCCAGGCCAAAATGACCTTAAAATATCTCATCCAGTGTCTGTATATGAGAGTGGAGGTGGAGACTTGCCTTCCTGGTGTGCACATTTTCCTACTTTTTACAGCTTAGCCTGTATAAATGCTCTGCTCTTCTCTAGTCCGGCAGGTTTTACCTCTGTGCCACACCAGAATAAAGGCTCTGTCATTAAATTCTTTCTGTTAAATACTGCTGCTGCTGCTGCTAAGTTGCTTCAGTCGTGTCCGACTCTGTGTGACCCCATAGACGGCAGCACACTAGGCTCCCCTGTCCCTGGGATTCTCCAGGCAAGAACACTGGAGTGGGTTGCCATTTCCTCCTATTATAATAATTGTTTACTGAGTACTGTCTTGTTCCCAAAGGTAACTTTTAGCCGCGTGCCTTGGTTGTTTAGTAACCTATAGCTTTCGGTTTCTGAAAACAGTTGTTACAATCCTGGAATGTTAGAATTGGAAAAAATTTAAGTGATGATCGAATTCAGCCCTTTTTCTCTCTCTTTCCATATATAGTAAATTAATCTGCAGGACTCATATATTCTTGTTTCCAAAGATAATGTAGATTAAAACCACAATATTGCATTTTCCATGTTTTACAATCTCTTGACTATACAGCTTAAAAGTTTTTCTTATCTTTCTAGCCCCCATGGTCCCTAATTCCGAAAAGTCAAATATTCACATCTTTCTGGCCACATCTCATTTGGGGGATGGAGCAGAGGGGAGAGGAGAAAACCAGGGCACCACTGCTTGACATAGCAGTTGACATCAGTTTTGATGTACTTACATATATTATTTTAAAAAATTTTAGTGGATATTCTCACATATGTTACCTGGAAACTAAGTGGATTACCCAAGCACCGTGTGATTGGGAGTGGATGTAACCTGGATTCTGCTAGATTTCGCTACCTTATGGCTGAAAAACTTGGCATTCATCCCAGCAGCTGCCACGGATGGATTTTGGGGGAACATGGCGACTCAAGCGGTAAAAAACAAAACAAAACGCAGTGTTTGCTGTGAACTAGGATATTGTTCTTGCCATTCTGAATTTTTTGTTTGTTTTTAATTGTAGTTTATATTTTCACATACATCACATTATAGATAAGTAATTGTGAGAGAATACTTTGATACTGACTAGGTAAATATCTGATTCCTTATCAGTTTATTGCCTCATAAGTTTAGTATCCACGAATGATTCTTAGTTAAATATTATTTAGATAATAATGGTTTAAAAATAGTTAAAAATTATTACTACGATAGTTTTGAAACATTCTAATTCCATCATTTCATCTTAAACATTGAATATTATACATTGAATAGGCTTATTGTATAAAACTGTAATAATCTAAGACATAATGATAATATTGGTTTTACTAAATCCACCTCTGCCCAATATGCAAGGGGCTATTTTCTCCCTAAAGGTTAAGGTGTACATTTTTCTTTGAAAAATTAGTAGTGTAATTCTGGTAGAGTGAACTTTGGTAGTGTAAGAATTGGGTCTTAAAATTGTTACTTATTTTTTAAAATATAAGCAGGTGGAAAGTTCAGAATTTCTCAAACCCAGAGTTTAGGATAGTCCCGAACTAGAGTCCCGCACGATTTCACAAACCCACAGAAAGGGAAGAATTTCATAACGCCTGTTAGTCTGACACAGCAATTCTGTTTGCATCAAAATGGTTGAAAGGTAAAAGGTCAGATTTGAAGGCAAATGTTAGTCTCTGGGGGGAAGTGAATTGGAGTGAATTGTCATTGGAGCAGTTAGTGGGTAACTTGCATCAAGGGTGAAATCTGACCTAAGAGAAGGAAAGATTTTTTAAAAACAATGTCAGAGATAAAATGCTTATCTTTCCCCCACCCCCAATAGTGGCTGTGTGGAGTGGAGTGAATGTGGCAGGCGTTTCTCTCCAGGAACTGAATCCAGAAATGGGAACAGACAATGATAGTGAAAATTGGAAGGAAGTGCATAAGATGGTGGTTGAGAGGTAAGCGGGGGGGAGGGGGGCTTGATTTAAGACAATATCATCTTAGACAAAATCGAGAACACTTTGCATGGCTGCCTATTCAGATAAACTTTTTCCAAAATTTTGTTTTCCTTTTTAAAAAAAAATTTACTCTTTTTTTTGTTTGTTTGAGGGAGAGTGGTTTTTTCCCCTTTTTTTTCATTTTTTAATTATTTTTTCTTTTAGATAGACTCAGCATAGCAAATATGCAGCTGTTACCTTCTGAAAGAGGCAAGGCTGACTTAACACTGGTCAAACTTGCTATGCTGGTGCCCCTAGGGAAAGCAAATATTTTTCCAGAGAAATTCTGTTGTAATAGGAGTGAAACATGGAATTCACAGATGACAGAGGTGGCTTATTTAGAAAACTAAACCTAGGCACTGTTGTGTCATAATTGACTAAAATGATACTTACTGATTGATTGTTAATAGTTTTCAAGCTATTAGCAATCAGCAGCTTGAACATTGATTCAGTGTCTCTCCATACCCAACCGAGGATGTCCCCTTTTCCCTGTTTTTTTAAAACTGCCTTTTGTGACTAACCATTCTGTCTATGGGCCCTCATGTTTATCATAAAATAAGGTATCATTTTGGACCAGAGTAAAGACTGTGGGCTTAGATTGAAATTATGGGTCTTTTGACATTGTATAATATTGGGAAGCCATTTAACTTTTAAGCTGAATCTCAGTTTTCTCCTCTACAAAGTCTTAAGGTGTTTATAAGTCTAACTGTTTTCTCAAATATGGAATCGTTTCATTTAGTTCAATTTTAAAGACTTTTTTTCCCCCCAAGAATTTGACCTGTATATGGAGAAAAAGGATCTTTAAAAAGTTGAAAGAGTTCTTAGGATTTCATGAAGATAAACCCAGTGTAGCTCACCCAAGGTCTTTTAATTAGTGATACATTGCGTTAAGTCCCATTTTTCTAGTGCTCAGTTACTCCTGCCACCTAATTCTCAAGTCCAAGTGCCTTTGTGGGTTCAGAGTGTATGTAATTTGTGCTCAGATAGTTGTCTACAAGGTTTTGACATCACTTTGCTCTTAAGTTGTTGGTCGTCGCATTTTAGGTGACAGTGATTAGTGGCCTCAAAGGGACCTGAAAATCAAGGTGTAATTTGTCCTTTGAATGTGAATGTGAAGGTTCTTTTACTTTCATTGTTCCCTGATTTTATTAGTATCTTTGGAAATATTTGTGTTTATAAATAAGAAGATTGGTTGCAAAATGTACATGCTACCACTGTAATTTTTAAAATGGCTATTTATACAATAAACTACTTAAATTTGTCAAAGCATTTACATAGTACCAACCATGTAGTTTTAAATATTTTCCATATATATTAACTCATTTAACAAACTTATGAAGTAGATACCATTGTTACCCTTATTTTACAGAAGTGGACCCTGAGACAGGTAGTCTAAATCATGTTCTCAGGATGACAGAGTTAAGAGACAGCAGGAATCAAACCACCAAAGCATCTGGTCAATTATCTCCTTAAGGGTTTTTTTTTTCCTTAGTGCCTATGAAGTCATCAAGCTAAAAGGATATACCAACTGGGCTATTGGATTAAGTGTGGCTGATCTTATTGAATCCATGTTGAAAAATCTATCGAGGATTCACCCAGTGTCAACAATGGTGAAGGTAAACTGTTACAAAATATTAGGTGGTTTCTCATTGAGTATTCCATAAGTAGATTAATTTTAAGAAGGATGAGATAATGTCTCAGTCCACAGTTACTTTTCATCTCAAAGTTTTATGGAAACTATTCCTTTCTATCAGAAGCTTAGGCCAAAAGAGCAAAAGTTTATAGAAGCTGAGACATCAAATGTGTTTTTATAATTCTCCTTTGTATAATGTGCCAAATTAAATATTAACTCTGAGTCTTATTCAGCATATTCTTAGATGATTATTTGAATAAGTTTAATAATTTCATTTCAAGTTGGTATATTGTAAACTATAGCTTGGCTTTGTGGTATATAGCACTGATACCTTAGCAAATTTAGCTTAATTCAGAAGCTATGGAACAGTTAAGTAGAAATTGATTATTTTTAAATAAAACTGAGATAACTGACTCATTTTCTGCAAGTCAACAGCAGGAGTGAAAAAGTAAGGGAGAAAATGCAGTAGACTGAAATAAACAGAGGAGGTAAATATAGAAGTATTTGGGGATAAATCATAGTATCAGATGTTTTGAGGATTTTTTTGTTATTGCTGTTTGGCTTTTTGATACTATGGCAAAAAAAATTAAAGCAAGTATGGTGAAATTGGATAATTGCCAAGTCCATATATAAAAATTTGTTTATTGCCTCCACTTTGGTGTATGTACAAAAACTTTCAGAGCTAATTTAAGAAAATCTTAAACTCCCTTGATTAATGTACTAAAATAATTGCATAATTAAATTAATCCTGTGAGTAAACTACTTAATACAAACCAGTACAGTGTTTGGGGAATTGTGGTCCCCCCGCCCCCCCCCCAGCAATTCTTGAGTATTCCAAGAATCTTGTCTTTGTGTGACTTCCAGTTACTTTCTTGGACCTTGTAGGTCAACTACTACCTAAAATCTACTTAACTAAAGAGTTTTCATGAAAATTAAAATTACATGAAAAACAGTTCAATAAGAACCACATTTGAATGTGATTTAATTTGAAGACATACAAGCAGAGGGGTGTCAATGAGTTTGATAAAGTACTTAAAAAATTCTAGTTTTATCATAGTGTCTATTTGTATATTCTATGTACAAATCAAATTTGAAATACAAATATTAGAGATAGATAGGCCTGTCAGTGATAAAAACTAAAGGAGTTTATGCTTATCAAATTTCCTGCAGTTCATCCTGTTCAACCCCAGGCCCTGTGGTCATTCTTACCTGTGGTTTCATTTCTTAATCGTGGTGCTTTTCTTGTTCTGGCAGGGCATGTATGGCATTGAGAATGAAGTCTTCCTGAGCCTTCCGTGTATCCTGAATGCTCGAGGGTTAACCAGTGTTATCAACCAGAAGCTGAAGGATGAAGAGGTTGCTCAACTCAAGAAAAGTGCAGACACCCTCTGGGGCATCCAAAAGGACCTGAAGGACCTGTGACTTCCGGCTGCAAGGCTGTAGACACTTAGAACTACAGTGTGATTAACCACGAGCCTTTAGTTTGCATCCATGTACATGGAGCACAGTTCGCTTTTGTCTTCCTAAGTCTGTGAATCTGGGCTCCCAGAATCAAAGCCCATGCTTGCTTTAATGCTTGCAAGATGAGTCCTTGAACAAATCAAATAAACCACCTAGTGTAGTGTGCTCCTGTCTCTCGAATTCTTTAATTTCTAAAAGATTTCCATCTGTCTCTCTCTTTTTTTTTTTTTAATAATAGTTCTTCCCCCATATCATAACTTTCCTTAAATTCTGTCGTCTCCATTTCATCCTGTACTTCTTCCACCAAACAGCACTACAATTCTTTGTCACAACATGTGCTGTGCTTTTGTTGTCCTAAGAATATGTTACCATTTTTTGGTTTCGTTTATTTTAAATTTGTTTGGCTGTGTCAGATCTTAGCCATGACATGCAGGATCATTATTGTGTCGTGCGGGATCTTTTGGTGCAGCACATAGACTCTAGTTGTGGCTCACTGGTTTAACTGCTCCGTAGCATATGGGATCTTAGTTCCCCCTCCAGGGATTGAACCTGCATTCTCTGCATTATGCTGCTGCTGCTGCTGCTGCTAAGTCACTTCAGTCGTGTCTGACTCTGTGCGACCCCATAGATGCAGCCCACCAGGCTCCCCCGTCCCTGGGATTCTCCAGGCAAGAACACTGGAGTGGGTTGCCATTGCCTTCTCCAATGCATGAAAATGAAAGTGAAGTCCCTCAGTAGTGCCAACTCTTAGCGACCCCATGGGCTGCAGCCCACCAGGCTCCTCCATCCATGGGATTTTCCAGGCAAGAGTACTGGAGTGGGGTGCCATTGCCTTCTCCATCCCTGCATTATAAGGCAAATAAATTCTTAACCATTGGACTGCCAGGGAAGTCGCAAGGATTTTTTTTTTTTTTGAGAGTGGTTTCACAGCAAAATTGATGCAGAGATTTCCCATTAACACTTGCCCTTGTGTTTATGGGAAATCTGTCTATGAATATATGTATATGAACACATATTCATAGCTTCCCCTGTTACCAGCATCACTCAGAGTGGTGTGTTTGTTATAGTCAAAGAACCAACATTGCTATGACATCCAAAGCCCGTCATTTACATTACGGTTCAGTCTTGGTATGCATTCTGTGGGCCTGGACAAACGTAAAGTGACATGTACCCAGTATTTTCACAGCCCTGAAAATACTGAGGGTACCATTGTAGGTTTACCACTGAAGAAAGAACTAGAACCAATGGATGACACTTACAAAGAAGTCCATTTTATTTCTTTTAAAGGAAAAGCCTCTAAAACGGCTTTCTAAAATTGGGATTAACTTTGTTATAGTTGGTCCAGTTTGATAATGAAAAAGGAAAGTGGCCTGAATTATTCACATCCAGGCTACTGGGAGACAGCTTAATACAGGGGTTAGGAAAGGGCCTTAATGCAGACTTCCTTTAAAAAATAGAGTCTACTTTACATGTAATATCTAGGGGTCAGTTTTGATAGTGTTAAAGGCATGGGATTTGTTATCATGTAAACCTGGATTTCATTGATTAACTGCAGTTTGGGGCAAGTGACCTTCTTTACCCCTAAGCCTCAGTTTTCTTACCTATGAAATAGTGGTAATAATAGTACCTCTTCAATATGGTAGGTATATGAATTAAATGAGAAAATGTAAAACTTAAAGCACAATGCTTGAGTCTAATAGTATTTTAGTGCTTACTGTTATAAGTGATTTCAGTTCAGTTCAGTTCAGTCGCTCAGTCCTGTCCAACTCTGCAACCCTATGAACTGCAGCACGCCAGGCCTCCCTGTCCACCAATTCGCGGAACTTACTCAAACTCATGTCCATCGAGTTGATGATGCCATCCAACCACCTCATCCTCTGTCGTCCCCTTCTGCCTTCAATCTTCCCCAGCATCAGGGTCTTTTCAAATGAGTCAGCTCTTTGCATCAGGTGGCCAACGTGATTTGCATATATATAATATATATATAATATATGTGGTTTACATATATATTAACTCATTTAAGTCATCCTAAGCTGGCTTAAAACTCAATGTTTAAAAAATGGCATCAGGTCCCATCACTTCGTGGCAAATACATGGGGAAAAATAGGAACAGTGACAGACTTCTTGGGGTACAAAATCACTATGTACGGTGACTACAGCCATGAAATTAAAAGACACTTGCTCCTTGGAAGAAAAGCTATGACAAACCTAGGCAGCACGTTAAAAAGCACAGACCTTAGCTTGCCAACATAGGTCCGTCTAGTCAAAGGTATGGTTTTTCTGGTCGTCATGTACAGATGTGAATTGGACCATAAAGAAAGCTGAGCTGAGAAGAATTGATGCTTTTGAACTGTGGTGTTGGAGAAGACTCTTGAGTCCCTTGGACTGAAAGGAGATCCAACCAGTCCATCCTAAAGGAAATCAGTCCTGAATACTCATTGGAAGGACTGATGCTGAAGCTGAAGCTCTGATACTTTGGCCACCTGATGTGAAGAATCTGACTCACTTGAAAAGACCCTGATACTAGGAAAGATTGAAGGCCGGAGGACAAGAGGATGACAGAGGATGAGATGGTTGGATAGCATCACTGACTCGATGGACATGAGTTTGAGTAAGCTCTAGGAGTTGGTGATGGACAGGGATGCATGGCATGCTGCAATCCATGAGGTTGCAAAGAGTTGGACACGACTGAGCAACTGAACTGAGCCATAAGGTAGTGTTTCTGCACCTTGGCACTATTATTTGGGGCTGGAATATTCTGTATTGTGGGAAGGTCTTCTCTAGTAGCTCATTTGGTAAAGAATCTGCCTGCACTGCAGGAGACCCAGTTCAATCCCTGGGTCAGGAAAATTCCCTGGAGAAGGAAATGGCAAACCACTCCAGTATCCTTGCCTGGAAGATCCCCTGGACAGAGAGCCTGGTGGGCTGCAGTCCATGGGTTGTAAAGAGTAGGGCATGAATGAGCAACTAACACAGTGCATCACAGGATGTTTGCTAGCATCTGTGGCATCTACCCTCTTGATGCCAGTTACACACCCCTCTCCCCAGTTTTGTCAACCTAAAATGTCTGCAGACATGTCAAATTTCTCCTGGGAGCAAAATCACCCCCAGTTGAGAACCACTGCTCTAAAGTATTTGAATCCTCATTTTACAGATAAAACTGAAACACACACACAGAATCACACAGCTGCTAAGTAGTGAAAAGTTGTTGCTGAACCATGAAAGACGCCAGGATTCTTGGCCTCTGAAGAATTCAAGCTGGGGCCACAGACAAGGCTTGATTGCTCAGAGCTTTATGTAATAGAGTTTTATTAAAGTATAAAAGGGATAGAGAAAGCTTCTGACATAAACATCAGAAGGGGGCAGAAAGAGTACCCCCTCGCTAGTGTTAGCAATGCAGTTACATACTTTTTAATTACTTATTCAGTTCAGTCACTCAGTCGTGTCCGACTCTGTGACCCCAAGAATCACAGCACACCAGGCCTTTCTGTCCATCAGCAACTCCCAGAGTCTACTCAAACTCGTGTCCATCAAGTTGATGATACCATCCAGCCATCTCATCCTCTGTCGTCCCCCTCTCATCCTGCCTCCAATCCCTCCCAGCATCAAGATCTTTTCCAATGAGTCAACACTTCGCATGAGGTGGCCAAAGTATTGGAGTTTCAGCTTCAACATCAGTCCTTCCAATGAACACCCAGGACTGATCTGCTTTAGGATGAACTGGTTGGACCTCCTTGCAGTCCAAAGAACTCTCAAGAGTCTTCTCCAACACCACAGTTCAAAAGCATCAATTCTTTGGCCCTCAGCTTTCTTCACAGTCCAACTCTCACATCCCTACATGACCACAGGAAAAACCATAGCCTTGACTAGACGGACCTTTGTTTGCAAAGTAATGTCTCTGTTTTTTAATATGCTATCTAGGTCATAACTTTCTTTCCAAGGAGTAAGCGTCTTTTAATCTCATGGCTGCAATCACCATCTGCAGTGATTTTGGAGCCCAAAAAAATAAAGTCTGACCCTGTTTCCACTGTTTCCCCATCTATTTTCCATGAAGTGATGGGATCAGATGTCATGATCTTCGTTTTCTGAATGTTGAGCTTTAAGCCAACTTTTTCACTCTCCTCTTTCACTTTCATCTAGAGGCTTTTGAGTTCCTCTTCACTTTCTGCCATAAGGGTGGTGTCATCTGCATATCTGAGGTGATTGATATTTCTCCCGGCAATCTTGATTTCCAGCTTGTGCTTCTTCCAGCCCAGCGTTTCTCATGATGTACTCTGCATATAAGTTAAATAAGCAGGGTGACAATATACAGCCTTGATGTACTCCTTTTCCTATTTGGAACCAGTCTGTTGTTCCATGTCCAGTTCTAACTGTTGCTTCCTGACCTGCATATTAGGTTTCTCAAGAAGCAGATCAGGTGGTCTAGTATTCCCAACTCTTTCAGAATTTTGCACAGTTCATTGTGATCCACACAGTCAAAGGCTTTGGCATAGTCAGTAAAGCAGAAATAGATGTTTTTCTGGAACTCTGTTGCTTTTTCAATGATCCAGCGGATGTTGGCAATTTGATCTCTGGTTCCTCTGCCTTTTCTAAAACCAGCTTGAACATCTGGAAGTTCTCAGTTCACGTATTGCTGAAGCCTGGCTTGGAGAATTTTGAGCATTACTTTACTAGCATGTGAGATGAGTGCAATTGTGTGGTAGTTTGAGCATTCTTTGGCATTGCCTTTCTTTGGGATTGGAATGAAAACTGACCTTTTCCAGTCCTGTGGCCACTGCTGAGTTTTCCAAATTTGCTGGCATATTGAGTGCAGCACTTTCACAGCACCATCTTTCAGGATTTGAAATAGCTCAACTAGAATTCCATCACCTCCACTAGCTTTGTTCGTAGTGATGCTTTCTAAGACCCACTTGACTTCACGTTCCAGGATGTCTGGCTCTAGGTGAGTGATCACACCATCGTGATTATCTTGGTCGTGAAACTCTTTTTTGTACAGTTCTGTGTATTCTTGCCACCTCTTCTTAATATCTTCTGCTTCTGTTAGGTCAATACCATTTCTGTCCTTTATTGAGCCCATCTTTGCATGAAATGTTCCCTTGGTATCTCTAATTTTCTTGAAGAGATCTCTAATTTTTTTGAAGAGAAATCTAGAGATCTCTAGATTTCCCATTCTGTTGTTTTCCTCTATTTCTTTGCATTGATCTCTGAGGAAGTCTTTTTTACCTCTCCTTGCTATTCTTTGGAACTCTGCATTCAAATGGGAATATCTTTCCTTTTCTCCTTTGCTTTTCACTTCTTTTCTTTTCACAGCCATTTGTAAGGCCTCCTCAAACAGCCATTTTGCTTTTTTGAATTTCTTTTTCATGGGTATGGTCTTGCTCCCTGCCTCCTGTACAATGTCACGAACCTCATTCCATAGTTCAACAGGCACTCTATCAGATCTAGTCCCTTAAATCTATTTCTTACTTCCACTGTAAAATCATAACGGATTAGATTTAGGTCATACCGGAATGTCTACTGGTTTTCCCTACTTTCTTCAATTTAAATCTGAATTTGGCAATAAGGAGTTCATGATCTGAGCCACAGTCAGCTCCTGGCCTTGTTTTTGCTGACTGTATAGAGCTTCTCCATCTTTGGGTGCAAGGAATATAATCAGTCTGATTTCAGTGTTGAGCATCTGATGATGTCCATCTGTAGAGTCTTCTCTTGTGTTGTTGGAAGAGGGTTTTGCTATGACCAGTGCATTCTCTTGGCAAAACTCTATTAGCCTTTGCCCTGCTTCATTCCGTACTCCAAGGCCAAATTTGCCTGTTACTCCAGGTGTTTCTTGAGTTCCTACTTTTGCATTCCAGTCCCCTATAATGAAAAGGATATTTTATTTTTGGGGGGTGTTAGTTTAAAAGGTCTTGTAGGTCTTCATAGAACCGTTCAACTTTAGCTTCTTCAGTGTTACTGGTTGGTGTTGCGAGAGAGCATCAGAGGGCAGACACACTGAAACTATAATCACAGAAAACTAGCCAATCTGATGACATGAACCACAGCTTGTTTAACTTAATGAAACTAAGCCATGCCATGTGGGGCCACCCAAGATGGGCAGGTCATGGTGGAGAGGGTTGACAGAATGTGGTCCACTGGAGAAGGGAATGGAAAACCACTTCAGTATTCTTGCCTTGAGAACCCCATGAACAGTATGAAAACGCAAAATGATAAGATACTGAAAGAGGAACTCCCCAGCTCAGTAGGTGCCCAATATGCTACTGGAGATCAGTGGAGAAATAACTCCAGAAAGAATGAAGGGATGGATCCAAAGCAAAAACAATACTCAGTTGTGGATGTGACTGGTGATAGAAGCAAGGTCCAATGCTGTAAAGAGCAATATTGCACAAGAACCTGGAATGTTAAGTCCATGAATCAAGGCAAATTGGAAGTGGTTAAATAGGAGATGGCAAGAGTGAACGTCGACATTCTAGGAATCAGCGAACTAAAATGGACTGGAATGGGTGAATTTAACTCAGATGACCATTATATCTACTACTGTGGGCAGGAATCCCTTAGAAGAAATGGAGTAGCCATCATGGTCAACAAAAGACTCCGAAATGCAGTACTTGGATGCAATCTCAAAAACAACAAAATAATCTCTTAATTACTTACTACAATGAATCAAAAGAATGTCATTTCAGTTTTCAATTCAGTCGCTCAGTCATGTCCGACTCTTTGCGACCCCATGAATCACAGCACGCCAGGCCTCCCTGTCCATCACAAACTCCCGGAGTTCACTCAGACTCAACTCCATCAAGTCAGTGTCAGGAGGTTGTAAAGACCTTACTAGACCCACTCCCATAATTTACATTTTAAGATAATAGGATTAGCCAGAAGGTTTTTTCCAGAAACTGTCCTCAAGCAGGATACATTATTGTTATATAATCCTAAGGAATGCAGAGGAAAAAAAAAATGTTTGTCCTTTCCTCCTCCTTGAGAATTCCAGACTCCTCTCTCCTTAGGGACTCCCGGACTTCTTACCAACCTGCCTAGGAATTGACTCTCTTAGTAGCAGAGTTGAGGTTCAACCTAAGCACCACAGCTTCTTAATCTGTCCTGTGCTACTATTGCTGTAAATATTAACACTTATGTTACATTTTTATATCTTTAACATAAAATAATGTCAAAATCATTGTTTCATTTAATGTTCCAGCATACTATGAGGATGTTCCTTTTTTTTTAATTTGGTGTAATATATTTATCGATTTGCATGTGTTCACTATTCTTGCATCTTAGGGATAACTCCAACTTACACCGTCTTTTTTTGTTTTTGTTTTTCACTTTCAACATTAACATTTTATTATGCAGGGACATCAAATGTCACTTATAATTTACATATATTTGAAGAAATTAACAGGTTATATGTGTCTGTACCTGGCTCAAGATACCAACCTTGAATTATATCAGAATTTTTACAGAAAGGGAGTCTAAACCACAGGTACTAAGTATACTTCTCAGGTCACATTTTTTAAATGATTCAATTTTTAAATGACTCAATCTGCTGAACAGAACAGGATACTGTATGCACCATTTTGCAATAACCTATAAAGGAAAAGAAACTGAAAAATACATACCTGAATTACTATGCCATATGAAGCTCAACACAGTACTGTAAATCAACCATACTTCAGTTTTTAAAAATGACAATCTTAGGATGATAATCATATCTAGCTAGATGTAAGGAAAAAGGCTATTTTAATTTGTAATTCATTGTTCCAATTTATTTGTGAATACTAAATTTACAACAAGCCAATGGTTCCCAAGCTTGCATTTCATAGACCAGTTTAAAATTTTTTAAACTTCGTTGGGGATAGAAATGAGTCTTTGTATGGAGGGAGATCGGGGGCCTCAACATAGCCAGATAAAGACATGGAGGGAAAAAAGACCATGTGTTCTTACCATTATACAGAAGAACAGATATGTTAATGCCGAAAGAAGAAAAACATTGCAATCAAATTTATCAGCTGTCCTGAACCATGAGCAGAAAAGCAAAACCCTTGCTCTGGAGGAGCCAAGAGCTGGAAGAAGTCTGGGTCTTTGGAGTTCATGGAGCTGCTCTTCTGGCTACAGACTGCCTGCTTCCAACTTGCTTTTTGCCTGAGGAGGAAACAGACGCCTGTTGCTGTTATTTTGGGTGTGTGTCTCAGCAGCCAAATTTAATTTAGTAACACATTCTGTAAGACTTTATTGGGAAAATTACCATAAGGCAAAGCTCCTGCTAGCAAATAACTTTTTAAAAATTTATTTATTTATTCTGGCAGCCCTGGGTCTTCATTGCTGAGTGTGGGCTTTCTCCACTTGCAGCGAGCAGGGACTACTCTCTAGCTGCTGTGCGTGGGCTTCTCATTGTTGCGGCTTCTCTTGTCACGGAGCGTGGGCTCTAGGCCCGCAGCCATCAGTATTTGGGGCGCAGGGGCCCAGCTGCCCCGAGGCATGTGGACTGTTCCCAGAGCAGGGGTCAAACCCATGTGCCCTAAATCAGCAGGTGGACCCACAATCACTGGACCACCAGGAAAGTCCAGGAAATAACCTTGTATCTAATGGAGGAGACAGATATGAATGATAAATAGCAAAACAAAGTACAGTAAAATCAAGAAAAAAAATTGAGTCTTCACTTGTGCAGTTGGAGCTCTTTGGTTGTTTCTCTGGGGAAATGAAAAACGGAATTGCAAAGATTTCTTAGGGATAGAGCAGATCACCAGTGAGCTCCTGACTGGTTAATATATAGACTCAGAAAGACCCTGATGCTGGGAAAGATTGAAGGCAGGAGGAGAAGGTGACGACAGAGGATGAGATGGTTGGATGGCATCACCGATTCAATGGACATGAGTTTGAGTAAACTCCAGGAGTTGGTGATGGACAGGGCAGCCTGGCGTGCTGCAGTCCATGGGCTTGCAAAGAGTCAGACACTGAACAACTGAACTGACCTAAACTGATTCCACAGGTCATATCCAAAAGGCAAAACTCATGGACTGTTTGGGACTGACATTAGTAACTTACCCAAAAAGCTAATTTTGTCTCATATAATATTAACGTTGGAAATGACCTTGGCTCAAGCATTTCTAGAGCCACTGAGACCCATGTGCTAATCTGATTTACCTAAATGTGACCAAACTAGTTTATGGAGCTGATCTATCAGTTAGTGATCTTTCAAACTAGCTAAAACAAAACAAAAAAGAGGGATGATTTATTGGTGCACCCAACTGAAAAGCGTAGACGTGGAACTGACATTAAGCAAAATTATATTTAGGAACAAAAAAATGTTACCAGAATATTCAAGGTTTTCTCCAACCCTCTAATTTTTCTCTCCTTAGTATATGTGTTTGATTTTGAGGTTCTGTGTGGTGGTAAAAGTTCAGTCTCACGTAATCCCCTAATGAGATCTAGTTGGAAACTACCTACTGCTTTCCTAGAAACTTCAGGAAATATCTCATTGTATCCTACTCTCACTGAGTCAAATGCACATCCCTGGACCCATCTCCATGGCCTAGAAGATGCTGTGCTCACACTGACTTCGTTTTTCTGGAGCCAAAGCCCATGAAAGCTGAGAGTGGTAGAGGGAAGTGTCTGAGAAGAGATTTAAGATATTCTTACCAGACATTGGGGGAAAATAGATGGTAAATGATGAAAACAATAGATGTCAAATCTCAACACCGAATCTGTGATCTTTTCCAACACCCTATTTTATTGCCTAGTGTTACTGTCCTCCAATAGCTAGCATGGGCTTCCCAGGTGACACTAGCGGTAAAGATTCACCAGTGCAGGAGACGTAAGAGACGTGGGTTCGATCCTTGGGTCGGGAAGATCTCCTGGAGGAGGAAATGGCAACCCGCTTCTGTATTCTTGTCTGGAAAATTCCATGGGCAGAGGAGCCTGGTGTGCTAGAATCCACGGGGTCACAAAGAGTCAGATATGACTGAGCGACTAAGCAGCAATAGCCAAGGTAAGAAGTGCTTTCAGTTATATCTGGATTCTGCCTTAGTGAAGGTTTTTTGTTTTGGTTTGGGTTTTTTTTTAGGTCAATTGCAGATCTTATAAGGGGAAACTATGACATTTACCACTGTAATGTCTGACTCAACCTGGTTTCTATTTTTATTGGAGCTCCCACATAGAAACACTAATGATTACTTTAGAAAACTTAAAAATCAAAGGAAAGTAGGAATTCTGCCCTGTTTTGGAGCAAACAGGTCTATGAATAAAATTAAGGCAAAAATTAAAAGAAGAAGCCATACGACACTAACTTAGCCAAGAAACAAATGTTTATTGAGTATTTATTTAGCATAAGTAGCTTCTAGCTGTCATGGTGAAAGTTAAAAGACAAAGTCCACGTCTAAGGGAAATAAAACATATAGAAGTGTAGTAATTTGTGTGTTTAATATAGTACACAGAAAATTACACTTGGGTCCAAATGTCACACTTGCAGAGGGACTCATGGTTCTTACTCAAATCCATGTGATCACAATGTCATATTCTTCCATTTAAGTTGTAGTGAATAAGAACATAAATGTAGGAAATGAGTCCCCCAAATTGTCAAAACCTACACATGTACATTATTATGATAAAACCACAGTACAGTGGTAAAACCCCAAGTGCCATGACAGTTCTTACAAGTAAATCTCAGTGGATTAAGAGATACTTTATGGAGATGATTTAGATAATAAGATTTAGATAAGTAGAAAAGATTATGAATAACTCAACAGCATAACTGGAAAAAATGTTATATACATGCCCCACACCCTAAAACATGACAATCTATAAATGAATCAAAGATTTAAATGCAGAAAGAAAAAAAAATGTATGTTCTAAAAGAAAACAGTACATTCCTTTATTACCTTGGCTTGGGAGGATCTTTCTAATTAAGTCTCCAAATCTAGAGTCATTAAATAAAATATTGGTCCAATTCAACCACAGAGAAAAAGAAAAACCTGCTTGGAAATACAATGCAAACAAAGTCAAAAAACAACAACATGCTGGGAAAATATCAACTAAAATCTCAGGCAAAGGGTTAATATCTCTAATGTATGTGGACTTCTTAGAAATTGATTTTTTAAATGCCATAGGAAAAGAATCAAAGATAAGCATGAACTGTTCACAAAAAATAAAGAAAATTACTATGAAATACGTGAAAAAAATTGTCAGCTTCATTTAAGAAGTTCAGGTGAAGGTCTTCCCTGGTGGTCCAGTGGTTAAGAATCAGCCTTCCAATGCAGGGGATGCAGGTTCGAGCCCTTGTCAGGGAATTAAGATCCCGCATACCACAGGGCAACTAAGCCTGAGCACTGCGGCAAGAGTCTGAGCACTCTAGAGCCGGTACTCCGTAACAAGTTAAGGCTTCCCCACGAGGGTTAACTAGAGAAAGCCGGTGCACCACAACGAACAGCCAAACTTTTTTTTTTTAAAGAAGTGCAGGTTAAAAGTAAACTAATATACCACTTTTCACCTATGAGGAAAAATTCCAGTGTTTGCTCACACTCTGTAATAATAACATGCCTATAGGGTGGGGAAGTGGAACTCATATACTGCTGGAAGGAGCATGAATTGATGTAATACTTATGAAGGGCAATTGAGCAACGTCAATCAGGTTGTAAAAGCGAATGACTTTGATTCAGAACGTCTGGTTTTGAAACTTAATCCTGCCTGTTAGCACAAGGACACAATGTATGTGTTAGTTTAGTCAGGCAACTTTGTCTATAATAGCAAAAGATGGAAAACAATTGAAGTATCTATCAATGGAAGACTGTTAAAGTATATCATTTCACTCAATGGACTGTTACTCTACTGTGCAAATGAATCAGCATCCTGTCCACATATCAATACAAGAAGATGGATTGATAGGTGAAAATAGCTTGCAGAAAAATGGAGGGAACAAAAGGATATATTTGATATTGAGTATATGTACATTAAGAAACAGTAAGGGAGAGAGATGTTAGGAGTGTGGGATTAACATAAACACACTGCTATATATAAAATTGGTCAACAACAAGGACCTACTGTATAGCGCAGGGAACTGTACTCAATATGTTGCAATAACCTAAAATGGAAAATAATCTGGAAAAGAATACACATAATTGAAGCACTTTGCTGTACAGCTGGAACTAAGGCAGCCTTTTCCAGTGTTTATTTATTTGGCTGCCTCTGGTCCTGGCTGCGGCACGTGGGATCTTTCACGGCAGTGAATGGACTCTGTGGTTGTGGTACACAGACTCAGTAGTAGGGGCTCCCAGGCTTAGTTTCTCCCTGGCATGCGGGTTCTTAGTTCCCCAACCAGGGATGGAACCTGTGTCCCCTGCATTGCAAGGTGGATTCTTAACCGCTGAACCACTAGGGAAGTTCCAACATTGTAAATTAACTATACTTCAATTTTTAAAACAGCTGTAAGGTTATAAAAAATATCCTATGTATCTTTACAGTTAACTGGTAATGGTTGGGGACGGGAAGAGGGGCTGTGGTAAGACCTGGGCATATGAAAGAGCATTTTAGGGTATAATTTTTATACTTTTATGGCTTTTGAACCAGATGAATGTATTGTTGATTAAAGTGAATTAAAGTTTTTTAAATAAAAAATTGTTAAAATTGGTTTCAATGTAAAAAAAATACAGCAAAGACATTAAAATCTTCAGAAATTTTTATAAATTAATTTTGTCTTATGTTTTCATCTTTTCTCCAGCCTCCTACACTGTGGGAAAATAGCAAGAATAAGATCATCTTTTTGTAAAACTTTTAATTTTGTATTAGGATGTAGTCAATTACAATTGGAGAAGGAAATGGCAACCCACTCCAGTACTTTCGCCTGGAAAATTCCATGGCTGGAGGAGCCTGGTAGGCTACAGTCCACGGGGTCTGTACATAACAATACAGTCGGACACAACTGAGCGACTTCAGTGTCAATGTCAATGTGGTCAATTAACAAAAAATGTTGTGATAGTCTCAGGGAAACAGTGAAGGGACTCAACCATACAGATAAATGGATCCATTCTCTCCCAAACCCTCCTCCCACCCAGGCTGCCACATAACTTGGTTCTCCATTTTAAATAAAGCCATGTGTACATGTCCATCCCAAGCTCTCTAACTATCCATTCCCCTATCTCTCCCCCCAGCAACCATAAACTCAAAGAACAATATAATCTTTTATGAAGTGTTCTGTACATTCTGAGGTCTCTGGTGATTTTTTTTTTTTTAAATAATGTTCTTGCCTAGATCATAAAGTTAAACAACCCATGACACTCAGGTCATTAGATTGTAAGAGCTATTTGCTATTGTTTATAAAAGTCAGAGTTCACAAAGCTTTTTCTAGATTTACCAATTTTCTTTGGGAAATTTTTGAGATTCTACAGAACATAAGACATTTTCATTGTAAGACAAGTTATAAGCAGTATTATAAGACAAATTCTGTATCTCCTTTCAAGCCCATGGAACAGGCTCATTTTGAATAAACACTGTTTTTCAGAGTCTAGCATTGAGACCCTTGTTTTCTTATTTCTAGATTAATAGAAGCTAATGGTTAAAGAACCACCATTCTCTTTAAATATTCTGTATTACTTCATCTATGCTCAGATAATAAAGAACAAATTTTATCATCTTAAGTTAATAGATTTAACTGAATGATATGGAGGAAAAATGAATTCTAACATCCTAGAAGACAAATTTAATGTAATTTGAAACAACCAAGAAATTTTACTATTTAGAGAGCAGAGAAATAAAACATATATGTGTGTATTGATATGACATTTTTATGTTTAGCCTAAGGCGTACAACACTACATGTGTGTTCAAATGTTACACTTCCAAAGCCATGGATCTTCTACTTCAAATCCATGTGATGAGATTATTCTGAGATAAATCTGGTTTGGGGTGAAAATAGCTTTCTAAGAAATATAGAAAATACTGAGGTTTTTAGAAGGGTTAAATACACAGGGAGTTTTCCTTCCAAGGGAAAAAAATTCAAACAGAAGGTGATGACAACTCACTTTTCACGTTATCTCTTGTTTATTCTACTGGCATGGTATTTGGCCGCCTGCATTACCAAACACTCAAGGTTGCCGGGCACGTCCTCTTAGCCATGGGGAACTAGCTAGCTGGCTGAAGATTATGACACCCACCTGATACCAGGCAGCTGGTGCTTTCAATTCTTGTTAAAGACGTACGTGGTCATTTCTAATCAATTACATAATTCTAGAACAATGGACAGGATATTTTTAACAGTAGACAAAAATAACACACATATATTAGCCAAGGGCTTTACAAGGAAACATCATGAGCTTATTTAAAATTTAAAGATTTATTATATTTTGTTTCTAGCTCTAAAAATAATGTGAAGGAGGGGAGATGGGAGAGGGAAAAAAAGTGTGCTAAAAAATTTGTGCAAAAAGCTTTACACAAGCAGGATGAATGTTAGTTCACTTGTATATTTACAGGACAGATTTTTAGTTTAAAAGGCCTATTTTATACATAAATATTGTATCTATGTCCATTCCATACAGATACATAAAAGACATGTATATTTTTTCTGTATGTTAATTTTGGACACCTTGCAAACTCAGTAATATATTTACATCTCAGCTTTAAATTCAGTTCTGTTCAGTTCAGTCGCCCAGTTGAGTCTGACTCTTTGCGACCCCATGGACTGCAGCGTCAGGTTTCCCTGTCCATCACCAACTCCTGGAGCTTGCTCAAACTTATTTTAAATTAGATGCCTATTAAATGGTTTCCTCCATGTTTCAACCCATACACTAGTCAGATCTTTAAAATTTTAATAGTAATAATGTCTTTGAATATTCTAAAGCATTTTAAAGAGAAAAAAATCTGCCAAGAAATTGGTTTTGCTTTTTATTTTGTAAGCATCAAGAATGGAATGAGAGATGATGTCTTGTTTTATGTGGACACATTTAAGGGTAAATTACACTGCAAGGAATTTTGTCTATTATAGTAGCCAGTTTTCACTTTAGTCCTGAATATCCTTTATCCTCATTCTTATTTTTTTTCAATCCTACTTCAGAATTGTGCTACCTTCACACTATTATATGGATCATTGTAAGCCATGTGAAATATTGTCTAAAAAATGTATACTTTAAATAAGTCAAACTACACAAAGAACAGTAACAAGCAAAATCTTCAGACTTTTATTGACTGTCATGTTCCAGACATTGTGCTAGGCGCTGAGAATTAAAGGTGAAACAGCACAATTCCACCTTTAACCATCTTAGAAGAAATAGAGGCAAACAGGAAGTTGCTATAAAATACAATATGACAAAGTAGCCAGGGATACACAGGGCATTAAAGAAACAGCTGGACCAAGGCTTTCTGAAGCTTCACTTTCCTAAGGTTTCCTTAGATATTCTTCCTTAAGGGATATCTTGAGGTTACTTAGAGGTGCTGGCTGGGGGCCTAGAATGAGCAGACCTCAGACTATTCCTGGCAAAGAGGACAGTAACTGCCCAAGGAGAGAATCAGGTCTGGGTGTTTTGAAATGCAGCCTGATGGCCCTGGAGCATCAGATTCTAGGTTCTGCGTGTTAGATGGTGAGGCTGGGGCAGGTGAGGGAAGGTGGCTATTTCACAGAGATTCCACTACTAAAAGCGGCCACAGAACACAGGCCATCACGAAATCGACAGTGGGTGCTGACATTGTGGAGCCCTGTTCCAAGGTCACAAGACAAAAGTCTCCAGCATTGACTGAGCCCCATAACAACTGTTGCCATGAGCCTCCTGATCTAAACTGGTCAGTTCCCTGACTTTAGCACCCTGACAAATCACTTACTGCCACCCTTCCAGCAGGCATTTTCTTTGTCTTGAGGCTATAAAAATTAGCCACCAGCCCTTGAAAAGTGTGGATTCTCCCTTGAGCCAGCCCATTGTTCTAATGGCATCTCCTGCTCTAATAAACTCTATTATCCTCTCATTCTGCTCATGTCTGAAAATTTTTTTCCAACCCATGCATGGACCACAATAGGCATTATCGGGTTTATGAATAATGTATCTGTTAAACTCTAAATAAAGATATTCATTGATTTACATGTATTTTTATAAAGAAAAATGATCTCTTTCCTCTTCTGCCTCCATTCTTTAACCTGAGAATGGACTGCAAGTACACACAGAGACCCCAGACTCAAGTGAGAAACACGTCATTTCCAAAGGAAGGATTTTCCAGGGAAGGCAGAGCTCCTGGTTCTTATCAAGTACTAATACTTCCAATTCCCTTGTGTGCCAGTAGTGGCTTAAAAAGATGGCTACATCTCTGCATTACCCTTTCCCCACCTCTTTTCCTCGTTCCCTTAATCCATTCCACATTGTCTATATTTTCCCTATTATTTTTTAAATTGTGCCATTTCAACATTTCACTCATATTTGATAACTGAAACTTTCCTGATTTTGCTTCTAGAAAGTGCCTAAATGTGAAAAAATCAGCCTAGGCCTCCCTCCAGAAACAGACTTATACATTCATGAATCTAACCATTAATTTCAAATGAGTATCAACTTCCCTTGTGATTCAGCTGGTAAAGAATCCACCTGCAATGTGGGAGACCTGGGTTCAATCCCTGGGTTGGGAAGATCCTCTGGAGAAGGGAATGGCTACCCACTCCAGTATTCTGGCCTGGAGAATTCCATGGACTGTGTAGTCCACAGGATTACAGAGTTGGACAGAACTGAGCACCTTTCAGTTACTGAGTACCAGGCAATGTAACAGGCACTGAAGAAGGAGTGGAAAACCACAGACATGAGCCTAGTGGACAAAAAGATGCCACTCAAATAATTACACAGTTAGACATATTGAATGTATAATTACAAACTGTACGGAGAAGGCAATGGCACCCCACTCCGGTACTCTTGCCTGGAAAATCCATGGACAGAGGAGCCTGGTGAGCTGCAGTCCATGGGGTCGCTAAGAGTCGGACACGACTGAGCGACTTCACTTTCACTTTTCACTTTCCTGCATTGGAGAAGGAAATGGCAACCCACACCAGTGTTCTTGCCTGGAGAATCCCAGGGACGGCGGAGCCTGGTGGGCTGCCATCTATGGGGTCGCACAGAGTCGGACACGACTGAAGCGACTTAGCACCAATACATATTATGAGGAAAACGTGTCTTGCTTCAGGGAACCATAGAGGGCTTCCCTCTGGGACAGCTACACTTGATCTGAAGGGGAAAGATTTGAGGAGCATTGTAGGCAGAGAGCAAAGTATGTACAACTAAGACTTGGGCAGAAAGAACCATGATCTATTTAAGAAACTGAAAGAAAGCCAGTGAGGAGGGGGCTCAAAGGGAAAAAAAAAGGGGGGGATAAAAAAGAAGCTGCAGAAGTACACAAGAGCTAGATTCTGGAAGAACTTATAAGTCGGGCTTCTGATCAGAATATGTAGCCTAAGAACTTGAAGGGAATTGAGAGTTCTGAGTTTGAGTGTGACTTGATCCAATTTTCACTTTTCAAAACAAAAAAACACCAAACAGCACAACACTTTAGTTGTCAAGTGGCAAGAGTGAATCCTGGAAACAATTACAAGAGATGACTGTAACTCAGACTAGGATAGCTCAGTTGGTAAAGAATCTGCTTACAGTGCAGGAGACCTGGGTTGGGAAGATCCCCTGGAGAAGGGAAAGGCTACCCACTCCAGTATTCTGGCCTGGAGAATTCCATGGACTATACAGTCAATGGAGTCACAGAGAGTTGGACATGTCTAAGCGACTTTCGCTTTCACTAGGATGGTGACGGCAGAGAAGCTGGAGAATTTTGGAGATATTTACCAGGCTGCATTGACAAGGGCTTAAGAAAAACAAGCAGAGCAGCTTCTAGAGCCAGACGTCCTGATGTTAAGTTGTGGCTCTGACACCTGTTAGCTGTGTGACGTTGAACCAATCCATTAACGTTTGCCTCATTTTCCTCATGTGTAAAATGGGCAAAATATTGGTCCTTCCCACCCAGGGTTGTTGTGAGAACTAAATACTTAAGAGACATAAAGCACCTAGTCCATTGGCTGACACCAGAGCTCTAGAAATGTGTGATGCTCTCAGCCTAGATACAAAGTAGGTCAGTAGAGAAAAGGGAGGTGCCCCGGAGGCTACTCACAAATACATTCAGTGCATTCAAATATGACTTGAATTGGTTTAGGAGGAATCACAAAGGAACATGAAATTGTTAGGCTCTAAACTGGCAACAGTTTTGAGAAATGATCTGTGTTGTGCTCAAGGAGAGAAGCCTTTTTTCAGTTCAGACCCTAAAAAGGAAATTACTCTCCCTTCAAAAAGTGATTTAAAACAATAGAACTTGATTTCTCTGAGGAACGTTGAACATCAAAGAGAAAAATCACAAGTGGGTCCCCTTATTACCTCAGGAAATAAGGAAGTAGCGGCAACTTCCTTAGAAAGCTATTGACACACTCAGTCATCCACCCTTTCAGAAATACTTCCGGAGTGTGTGCAACATGTCAGGCAATTTGTGAGGTGCAGGGTACGGAAGTGACTACAACAGTTATGTCTGTTATAACCTTGTCACAACAGATTAGTGAAGATTAGTATGGAAGCATTAGGCAAATCCAAGAGATTATTTTAAATAAAACACTATACCTGAAATTAACAAATTTAAAAAGGAAATAAAATTGATAAAGAAAAAATGAGGAAAAATAGGAAGTTACTAAACACAATAAGGGCAGTGTTTCAGAGTTCAAGAACATTCTATTAAAATATTAATACTTAAAGCAGTCTCATAAGAGTCACTGATAGACACTTGTCATGATTATTTGGCCATGCTTAGTATATTCTAGCTCTTGCAATCAAAGAAAAATGAGATGTGCTATAAATATTAAGAAAGAATCTCCATCTTGATATGATTACCTACCTAAAAATATTCAAGAAACACCATTAAAAAACCTATCAGTGCTAATAACACAATGTAATATGGCAGATACAAGAGAACTGTAAACATCAACTACATTTCTTTATACTCGAAGTTTAAACTTGAAATTCATTTCACATATCACACTAAAGATAAAGAATTTAAAATAACACGTGAAAAGATGCTCAACATTACTCATTATCAGAGAAATGCAAATCAAAACCACAATGAGGTACCATCTCACACCAGTCAGAATGGCTGCGATCCAAAGGTCTACAAACAATACATGCTGGAGAGGGTGTGGAAGAAAAGAGAACCCTTTTACACTGTTGGTGGGAATGCAAACTAGTACAGCCACTATGGAGAACAGTGTGGAGATTCCTTAAAGAACTGGAAATAGAACTGCCATACGACCCACCAATCCCACTGCTGGGCATACACACCGAGGAAACCAGAATTGAAAGAGACACGTGTACCCCAATGTTCATCGCAGCACTGTTTACAATAGCCAGGACATGGAAGCAACCTAGATGTCCATCAGCAGATGAAAGGATAAGAAAGCAGTGGTACATATACACAATGGAGTATTACTCAGCCATTAAAATGAATATATTTGAATCAGTTCTAATGAGGTGGATGAAACTGGAGCCTATTATACAGAGTGAAGTAAGTCAGAAAGAAAAACACCAATACAGTATATTAATGCATATATATGGAATTTAGAAAGATGGTAACGATGACCCTATATGAGAGACAGCAAAAGAGACACAGATGTAAAGAACAGACTTTTGGACTCTATGGGAGAAGGCGAGGGTGGGATGATTTGAGAGAACAGCATTGAAACATGTATATTATCATATGTGAAATAGATTGCCAGTCCAGGTTCGATGCATAAGACAGGGTGCTCAGGGCTAGTGCATTGGGATGACCCTGAGGATGGGATGGGGAGGGAGGTGGGAGCGGGGTTCAGGATGGGGGACACATGTACACCCATGGCTGATTCATGTCAGTGTACGGCAAAAACCACCACAATATTGTAAAGTAATTAGCCTCCAATTAAAATAAATAAAAATAAAGAAAGAAAGAAAAGAAAAGAATTTAAAATACCCATGAATAAATTAAATGAGAAGGTGAAATAAAAGTAAAATCTTATATGATGAAAATTATAAATTTACTAATTATAAATCATAATAAAATAACTTTATAATTGATATAATGTATTAATGAAAGGATCTAATTTCAGAGAAATTTATGTTTCTGGGTGGAAAGACAATATCCTAAAGATATCCATCCTTCAGTTCACTTCAGTCACTCAGTCATGTCTGACTCTTCGTGGCCCCATGGACAGTAGCACGCCAGGCTTTCCTGTCCATCACCAACTCCCAGAGCTTGCTCAAACTCATGTCCATCGAGTCAGTGATGCCATCCAACCATCTCATCCTCAGTCATCCTCTTCTCCACCTGCCTTACCAATATAAAATAACTTGAATCCCAGGCAAAATCTGAATGAACTGATGTTTTGGTTTTTGGCTTGGTGGGGTGAGAGCTGTGAGGGGAAGGTGACCGTTTTGGTGGTGATGGATTCATCCAAATGCAATGGAATTAGACAATACATTTAAAGTAAGATAGTAATATGGTCATAGTTTTATGTTTAAATGGCCACTTTTACTGCTGAGTGGAAAATAGACTGTGTATATTTGTGGCGAGGAGGAGAGCTGGGGAAATGCAAAGAACCTAGGTAGGAGGAGTAAGAAGGTCCAAGATGGAGGGAATATATGTATTGTACTGCAGAAACTAACAGAATATTGTAATGAGATTATAAACCAAAAAAAGAAAAATATATAAGGCTAAGGCAGTTTAAGGGATTCCCCAGGTGGGTGACTCAGTGGTAAAGAATCCTCCTGCAACGCTGGAGATGCAGGTTTGATCCCTGGATTGGGAAAATCCCCCAGAGAAGGAAATGGCAACCCACGCCATTATTCTCACCTGGAAAATTTCATGGACAGAGGAGTCTGGCGGGCTACAGTCCAAGGGGTGGCAAAGAGTCGGACATGATTTAGTGACTAAACAACAATAATAACAACAACAACAAAAAAGCATTTAAAGGTTATAGTTAACGGCAGCATGTACTGCAATGGTGGCCAAGGTAGAGGAGAGAAATGGACTCCTTTGATATACAATTATGAGAAAAAAAATTGATAGGACTCAAGGTTTAAATATCAATAACCTCAGATATGCAGATGATACCCTTATGGCAGAAAGTGGAACTAAAAAGCCTCTTGATGAAAGTGAAAGAGGAGAGTGAAAAAGTTGGCTTAAAGCTCAACATTCAGAAAACGAAGATCATGGCATCTGGTCCCATCACTTCATGGGAAATAGATGGGGAAATAGTGGAAACAGTGTCAGACTTTATTTTGGGGGGCTCCAAAATCACTGCAGATGGTGATTGCAGCCACGAAATTAAAAGACACTCCTTGGAAGGAAAGTTATGACCAACCTAGATAGCATATTCAAAAGCAGAGACATTACTTTGCCAACAAAGGTCCGTCTAGTCAAGGCTATGGTTTTTCCAGTGATGTATGGATGTGAGAGTTGGACTGTGAAGAAAGCTGAGCGCCGAAGAATTGATGCTTTTGAACTGTGGTGTTGGAGAAGACTCTTGAGAGTCCCTTGGACTGCAAGGAGATCCAACCAGTCCATTCTGAAGGAGATCAGCCCTGGGATTTCTTTGGAAGGAATGATGCTAAAGCTGAAACTCCAGTACTTTGGCCACCTCATGCGAAGAGATGACTCATTGGAAAAGACTCTGATGCTGGGAGGGATTGGGGGCAGGAGGAGAAGGGGAAGACAGAGGATGAGATGGCTGGATGGCATCACTGACTTAATAGACGTGAGTCTGGGTGAACTCCAGGAGTTGGTGATGGACAGGGAGGCCTGGTGTGCTGCGACTCATGGGGTTGCAGAGTCGGGCACGACTGAGCAACTGAACTGAACTGAACTGAAGGTTTAAACTATGAACATTTTCAGATGCAGAATGAAAAATTTGGAAGTATTATTAATAATAAGGATCCTGACATGAGATAGTGATTTCTAAAAGGAATGCCATGAAACAGACCGATTGCTAGGAAGCATTAGGGAAAGCCCACATGGACATCTCAAAAAGACTAAGACTCAGAAATGATGAGAGACTCTGCTCTCATCTGAATCTAGCTAATGCTGGGCTTTCAGTAGCTCTCTGCAAAATGAAAACTAGAAGTTAATATTGGAACTTTCATTTGTATCTGCTGCAAAGGTTATGCTGAAGTGTTTAAACGTTGTTCATTTTATACTTGAATTCAGTCACAATCTAATCCTGTTGTCTTCATAAAATCCTAAATAATGAAATCTTTCAGAGGCTGATACACATTAAATATCTTGACTAGGTAGATGCCACAAGAATTACACTCAAGCTTCTGCTATCCAGAGTAAGAAAACTGGGTGAGCAGTATTTCTCATAGAGTTTTCTTTTGCCAGGTCCAATTCCCATATGCTGTGTTGATTTCAGAGAAGGAATTATTTTCCCTAGGGGAGGATCAATTCCTTTCTCTTGACTTCTCAGGAAGGTTTAAGGAGGTCAATTCTCCATGAGAATGTTTTTTAAAAGTATCATTTTGGCAAATAATTACCATTACAAATAAGAATAAAAGCCTAGCCATAACAATCTTCTGCATCTCTTAAAAAATCAAAAGAGAAAGAAACAGATGCTTAGGACAGATAATAACTTTCTCTCCCTGTTATTCTAGAAATTGCTCTGCTTCTCACTGAAAGAGATAACATTTTCATTTTAAATTATATATTTTGGTAGAGGTAAATTTTTAAAATTTTGCACAATGAAGATAAAGTTCTTTTTTTTTTTTTACAATGAAGATAATGTTCTTAACTTCACATATATACTCACAGACTGGTACACATGTCCCAGGTTGTCTGCAAAGCTTCTTATAGTAGTATTTGGATACCTTACAATTCCTAATTAAAATTTGTGTGATTTGAGACAAAATAAACCTTGAGAACAAGAGTCAAGGTCTTTTTCTATTTTTCCACAAGTGATCTTGTGAAAACTGTGTGCTCTATTCCTGAATCCAGGCTTAATTTTTTTTTGGCTGCTCTGGGGTCTTCACTGGAAGTATGTGGGCTTTCTCTAGTTGGGTATGCTAAGTTGTCCCACGGTATCTGGGATCTTTGTTCCCAGACCAGGGATTGATCTCACATTCCCTGCATTGGAAGGTGGATTCTTAACCACTGGACAACCAGAGAAGTCCCTCAAGGCCTAATTTTAACGAGGTGCAAAGGTGAGAAAATAAATGCTTTCTGAACAAGCAGTATCTTTGAACTTCCATCCAGAAGTTTATTTGGTCTTGGACGGAAGGACTCAACATCAGTTTTTAATTGCAAAACTGTACCTAGTGCCAAACTGATTTTCCCATTCATTCTGGGAATTTGGCCACCTGACTGAGACACATTTCCCAGTTTTTCCAGAGGCCAGGTATAGACATGGAAGTAATTTTCCACCAAAGGAAAAGTAACCTAGATCAAACCAGTCAATCCTGAAGGAAATCAGTCCTGTCTATTCATTGGAAGGACTGATGCTGAAGCTGAAGCTCCAATACTTTTTGGCCATCTGATGTGAAGAACTGACTCATTGGAAAAGACCCTGATGCTGGGAAAGATTGAAGGCAGGAGGAGAAGGGAGGATGAGACGGTTGGATGGCATCACCAACTCGATGGACATGAGTTTGAGAAAGCTCCAGGAGTTGGTGATGGACAGGGAAGCCTGGCATGCTGCAGTCCATGGCGTTGTAAAGAGTTGGACACAACTGAGTGACTGAACTGATACTGAACCTAGTGTATTTTGCTCATCTCTCCCCTGAAGGTAAGAACTGCTAGGCTAACTGCAAGAAATGATAAATTGCTTTTAATTTTAACTCTTCCTTGGTTATCTTAGAAGACATTGCTTGCTTATATTCATTCTGATTATTCATTTCCTGAGCCTACCTGAGCACTATCTACTTTGCATTGTAGTTAACTTTTCTTCTCTGATTTGTTCATTATAAAATGTCGTCCCTTACTATTCAGCTAATTATGATGCTATATGGTATATTTCCAAGAAGAAAAATTTTCATGAATTCTGGGATTTTCTAAAGTCTGGGACATAAATCAGTTCTGTTCACATTCCTTTGGTGGAAAATTACTTCCATGTCTATACCTGGTCTCCAGAAAAACTAGGAAGTATGTCTCAGTCAGGTGGCCAAATTTCCAGAATGAATGGGAAAATAAATTCAGCACACAATCTAAAAAGTAAGCTATCCAAGAAATAAACTTTTGATTTTGCAAACCAAGCTAAAGTTTCTAAGTATTGTCACAAAAAAAAGAAAAGAAAAAAAATTTTTTTAATTATAATAATATTAACACATTCTGTGGATAGTAAAGACGACAGGATTACCTTTATCATTCACTTTCTTATTCATCTTTGATTTATTTATTCATACATGATTTTTAACTAGATAGATATACACATGTTTGGCGAAACACCGACTTCATTTAAAACACCTGGGATTACGCATCAAAAAAAAAAAGGACAACCTCAAAAATCAAACCCATGCTCTTAATCACTAAGATACCAATATGCTGAAGAATATATATGCCTGCAACAATGCTTATCTTCATTGCCTTGCATTAGAAAGACCTCTGAAAATAAACACAGTACTTATTTGCCATGTGTGGAAACATGGCACCTGTGGATGGACTTAGAAAAAAATCTCTTGACATTTTCTAATAACACTTTCCTCTTAAACGTTCAGTTTAAATCAACATTAAACAGCTTTGCAATCGTATCAAGAAAGTGACTCCACGGTATTCCTTGGGAACATTTCTGGGTCACAAGAACAACTTTTTTTCTAGTCGAAGTGCACATGCAATTGCCAGCCACATAAAGTAATAAATACTGTTTCTCCTCCAAGTGCAGTGATTGAGAAATAGCCTGGTACTGATCTTGTGAAAGATATGATTAAAAAAAAAAAACTTTTCAATATAAACATATATATATATATATATACATATGTTTAGTATAGAATCACTATGTAAAAAGTTGTGGCCATATTTTATTTCCTGATTTGGGTGAAGAATGTCAGAAAAGTAAGCCTGTCAATTATTTCTAACCTCCACACCAGTGGCCTTGCTTCCAAATAGAGCTCAGATGCAAAAGGGAGTCTAACTGGCAGCCAACCAGTGGTCTCCTAAGTGGAGACTGGGGCAGAGGCAACTTTGCATCTTGGCCAGCCACAGGTCAACTTCGTGCATCAAGATTGCAGTCCCTGGACTCTGAGCCAAAGCAGGATTCGACAGACCCTACGAGGGAGGTGCTTACATTCTCTTAAGTAATCCTCACAACAACCTCATGAGGTAAATGTTATTACTCCCATGTCACAGGCTAGTGAGTAGTTCATTTCTAATGGAAACTAGCCTGACTCCAAAGCTCTTTTTATTTTTATTTTTTTTTTACTTATTTTATGCACTTTGAGACATGTGGGATATTAGTTCCCTGACCAGGGATAGAACCCTCGAATTCTACATTGGAAGTACAGAGTCTTAACCACTGGACCACCAGGGAAGTCCGCCAAAGCTCCCCCTTTTTAAAAAAATTTCACTCTACTACCTCTCCAGCAATCCAATATGTGTACAGTCTCATCAGGCTTTGGTTTCTCCTCTTGGCAGATATTGTCATCAACTTTACACTCGTTTGCTTCGATTCTGATTTTTTTTAACTGATATTTTTAAAATATTGATCATATTGATTCTATTAAAATTTTAATAGGAAAAAAGAGGATGGGTACACAGTGAAAAAAAAAATCACAAAATTCGATTGAACATCTCAGGGTGACTTACTCTCTCGCCAGAGAGAAATCCTCTGTCTGCCTTCTGTTTTCCCCCAAATCCCATTCTTTCAGCTCTTTATTCACAGGAGCTAAAGCTCCTCCTCCGAATCTCTTCATCTTGTACAGTAGACTCAAGAAAGAAGAGTTTAAAATAAAGCCAGAGAAGAGAGCACAGTGAAGCAAAAGTTGTATTTCTAAAACAAGTTCTGGGTGTCTAAGCAAAACTCCATTTATGCTCCCCTAAAATCATCTCAATGATCAAAAATCTTTCTCGTTATCATCAATAAGCACGACAATGGGCATTGTCAACTTAGATTACAAGGTTAATTTTAGAATAATTTCTTTTTTTGACCATTTCCTGATCAGCAACTCCAAATGTGCCCAGTAAAAAATAAAAATTAAAAGCCTAAGATTCCTGTGTTTTTAGGGAGTCATTTACAGTTAACCTAAATGAGTAAAATAGCCCTGTGGAGACAAGGTAACTATGGTGACTGCTAAACTAAGACAGGTTTCTCCAGTTCCAGTGACTGGTGCTGTGAAGGTATGCAAACAGGATCTAGATTTTTTAGGAGAAAATAGAAATCCAAAGTTTTATGTTAAATTTCCCTTTTTTGAGAAATAATTACTCCTTTTATATTAAGGACTAAGAATCTGCCTGCAATGTGAGAGACCCGGGTTCGATCCCAGGTCAGGAAGATCCTCTGGCAAAGAGAATGACTATCCTCTCCAGGATTCTTGCCTGGAGAATTCCATGGACAGAGGAGGTTGGTGAACTATAGTCCATGGGGTCACAAAAAGTCAGACACAACCGAGCAACTAACACTTTCACTTTCACACCAAGTAAAATTAAGGGGCCCATATTGTGACTTCTGCCATAAAAGCTGAATTTTCTGGAGCTCTGTTTTAACACTCTGCAATCCCTCTTCCTAGGATCTTACTGTTCTCCTAACCTCAGTTAACAGTTATGTCTGAGGTCAGTCCTCTGAGGTTCTGAGTAGGGAGTATATCTAACATTTTTTTGAACATCTGGATGCTATTTCAAACTCACCATGGCTAAAACTGAAGTTAATCTAATCTCTCAAGTAAATCTATTCTTCCCCTCAGTGTTTCTTGTTTTGGTATACTGCATAACCATCTGCATAGATGCCAGGCTAGGCACCAAGCTACCCTTCTCCACTATCAGAACTCCAGGTCTTGTGATCCTGTGAAATCTTTTTTATTTTTTTTTTGCCAATTGTTTCCACTATTTGTTTATTATTTATTTAAGAGTCAGACACAACTGAGCGACTTCACTTTCACTTTTCACTTTCATGCATTGGAGGAGGAAATGGCAACCCACTCCAGTGTTCTTGTCTGGAGAATCCCAGGGATGGCGGGGCCTGGTGGGCTGCCATCTATGGGGTCGCACAGAGTCAGACACAACTGAAGCTACTTAGCAGCAGCAGCAGCAGCATAGTTGATTTCTCCTGGGTCCTGGCACACACAAGGTTTTGTTTGTGCCCTCCAAGAGTCTGTTTCCCCAGTCCTGTGTAAATTCTGTAATCAAATCCCACTGGCCTCTAAAGTCAAATTCCCTGGGGGTTCTCAGTCCCTTTGCCAAATCCCCAGGTTGGGATATCTGTTGAGGGTGCTAGAACTTTCTTAACAGTGCGAGAATTTCTTTTGTATAATTGTTCTGCAGTTTCTGGGTCATCTGCTCTATGGCTCTATGGTGGGGCTAATGGCGACCTCCTCCAAGAGGGCTTATGCCACATGCTGTGTGACCCAGGTCTGATGCAGTCAGAGCCCTTGCCCCTGAGTCAGGACACTGCTGACCCGTACCTCTACAGGAGACACTCAAACACTCAAAAGCAGGTCTGGCTCAGTCTCTGTGGGGTCTCTGGGTCCTGGTGCACACAAGATTTTCTTTGACCCCTCTGAGCATCTCTGGTGGGTATGGAGTTTGGTTCTAAATGCGATTTCGCCCCTCCTACTATCTTGCTGGGCCTTCTCCTTTGCCACTGGACATGGAGAATCTTTTTTTGGTGGGATCCAAAATTCTGTTGATAGTTGTTCACCACCGAGTTGTAATTTTGGAATTCTCACAGAAGAAGATGAGCACACATCCTTCTACTCTGCCATCTTGTCTCAAGCAGAAATGCTGAAGAAGCTGAAGTTGAATGGTTCTATGAAGACCTACAAGACCTTCTAAAACTAACACACTCCCAAAGATATCCCTTTCATCATAGAGGACTGGAATGCAAAAGCAGCAAGTCAAAAGATACCTGGAGTAACAGGCAAATTTGGCCTTGAAGTAAAAAACGAAGCAGGGCAAAGGCAAACAGATTTTGCCAAGAGAACACACTGGTCATAGCAAACACCCTCTTCCAACAACACAAGAGAAGACTACACATGGACATCGCCAGATGGTCAATACCGAAATCAGATTGATTATATTCTTTGCAGCCAAAGATGGAGAAGCTCTATACAGTCAGCAAAATCAAGACTGGGAGCTAACTGTGGCTCAGATCATAAACTCCTTATTGTAAAATTTGGACTTAAATTGAAGAAAGTAGGGAAAACCACTAGACCATTCAGGTATGACCTAAATCAAATCCCTTACAATCATACAATGGAAGTGACAAATAGATTCAAGGGATTAGATCTGATAGAGTGCCTGAAGAACTATGGATGAAAGTTTGTGACATTGTACAGGAGGCAGGGATCAAGACCATCCTCAAGAAAAAGAAATGCAAAAAGGGAAAATGGCTGTCTGAAGAGTCCTTACAAATAGCTGAGAGAAGAAGAGAAGCTAAAGGCAAAGGAGAAAAGGAAAGATATAAGCATCTGAATGCAGAGTTTCAAAGAATGGCAAGGATAGATAAGAAAGCCTTCCTCAGTGATCAATGCAAAGTAATAGAGAAAAACAATAGAATGGGAAAGACTAGAGATCTCTTCAAGAAAATTAGAGATACCAAGGGAACATTCAATGCAAAGATGGGCTCAATAAAGGACAGAAATGGTATGGACTTAAAACAAGCAGAAGATATTAAGAAGAAGCAGCAAGAATGCAGAGAAAAACTATATAAGAAAGATCTTCATGACCCAGATAGCCATGATGGTGTGATCACTCACCTAGAACCAGACATCCTGGAGTGCAAAGTCAAGTGGGCCTTCAGAAGCATCACTATGAACAAAGTGGAGGTGATGGAATTCCAGTTGAGCTATTTCAACTCCTGAAAGATGATGCTGTGCAAGTGCTGCACTCAATATGCCAGCAAATTTGGAAAACTCAGTAGTGGCCACAGGACTGGAAAAGGTCAGTTTTCATTCCAATCCCAAAGAAAGGCAATGCCAAAGAATGTTCAGACTACTCCACAATGGCACTGATCTTATACATTAGCAAAGTAATGCTCAAAATTCTCCAAGGCAGGCTTCAACAGTATCTGAACTAAGAGCTTCCAGATGTTCAAGCTGGATTTGGAAAATGCAGAGGAACCAGAGATCAAATTGCCAACATCTGTTGGATCATAGGAAAAGCAAGAGAGTTCCAGAAAAATATCTACTTCTTCTTTATTGACCACGCCAAAGCTTTTGACTGGGTGGATCACACCAAACTGTGGAAAATAATTAAAGAGATGGGAGTACAGACCACCTTACCTGCCTCCTGAGAAATCTGTATGCAGGTCAAGAAGCAACAGTTAGAACTGGACATGGAACAACAGACAGTTTCCAAATTCGGAAAGGATTGCCTCAAGGCTCTATATTGTCACTCTGCTTATTTAATTTATATGCAGAGTACATTATGCAAAATGCCTGGCTGGATGAAGCACAAGCTGGAATCAAGATTGCCGGGAAAAATTTCAATAACCTCAGATATGCAGATGACACCACCGTTATGGCAGAAAGTGAAGAAGAATTAAAAGGTCTCTTGATGAAAGTGAAAGAGGAGAGTAAAACTCAACATTCAAAAAAACCTTAAAACTCAACATTCAAAACAAAGATCATGGCATCTGGTCCCATTGCTTCATGGCAAATAGATGGGGATTCCCTGGTGGTTCAGACAGTAAAGCCTCTACCCACAATGTGGGAGACCAGAGTTTGATCCCTAGGTTGGAAAGATCCCCTGGAGAAGGAAACGGCAACCCACTTGAATACTCTTGCCTAGAAAATTCCATGGACAGAGGAGCCTGGTGGGCTATAGTCCATGGGGTCACAAAGAGTCGGACACGACTGATCGACTTAACTTTCTTTCACAATGGAAAGAGTGACAGATTTTATTTTGGAGGGCTCCAAAATCATTGCAGATGGTGACTGCAACCATGAAATTAAAAGATGCTTGCTCTTTGAAAGAAAAGCTATGACTAACCTTGTCATAGCAGAGACATTACTTTGCCAACAAAGGTCCATCTAGTCAAAGCTATGGTTTTTCCAGGAGTCATGTATGGCTTTGAGAGTTGGACTATAAAGAAAGCTGAGCACCGAAGAATGGATGCTTTCCAACTGTGGTGTTGGAGAAGACTCTTGAGAGTCCCTTGGACTGCAAGCAGATTAAACCAGTCAATCCTAAAGGAAATCAGTCCTGAATGTTCATAGGAAGGACTGATGTTGTAGCTGAAACTCCAATACTTTGACCATCTGACATGAAGAACTGATTCATTGGAAAAGACCCTGATGCTGGGAAAGGTTGACAGTAGGATGAAAAGGCGATGACAGAGGATGAGATGGTTGGATGCCATCACTGACTCAATGGACATGAGTTTGAGCAAGCTTCTGGAATTGATAATGGACAGGGAAGCCTGGCATGCTGCAGTCCGTGGTTTTGCAAAGACTTGGACACAACTGAGCGACTGACCTGAACTGATAGTTGCTTTACAGTGTTATGTTAGCTTTGAATTTTTATATATATATATATATATATATATATATATATATATATATATATATATCTCGGAGAAGGCAATGGCACCCCACTCCAGTACTCTTGCCTGGAAAATCCCATGGATGGAAGAGTCTGGTAGGCTGCAGTCCATGGGGTCGTGAAGAGTCGGACACGACTGAGCGACTTCACTTTCACTTTTCACTTTCATGCATTGGAGAAGGAAATGGCAACCCACTCCAGTGTTCTTGCCTGGAGAATCCCAGGGACGGTGGAGCCTGGTGGGCTGCCATCTATGGGGCCGCACAGAGTTGGACATGACTGAATCGACTTAGCAGTGTATATATATATATATATATATAAAGAATATATATATATTCTTTTCCAGATTCTTTTCCCTAATAGGTTATTACAAAATGTTGAGTATAGTTACCTGTGTTATACAGTAGGTTCTTGTTGATTATCTATTTTATATATCAGTCAGTTCAGTTGCTCAGTCATGTCTGACTCTTTGTGACCCCATGGATACACATAGTAGTGTTATATGCTAATTCCAAACTAGTTCATCCCTCCCTCTCACTTTCCCATTTGGTAACCATCAGTTTATTTTCTATGTCTGTGGGTATGTTTCTATTTTATAAATAAATTCATTTGTATCAGTTTTTATATTCCACATATAAGCCATATCACAAGATATTTGTCTTTGTCTGACTTGCATGACTTATTGCATGCCATAAGGCCATGTTGCAAACGGCATTATTTCTTTCATTTTTTTTTTTACAGCTGAGTAATATTCCATTTTATGTCTGTACCACATCTTCTTTGTCAATTCTTAAACACATCCCACTATCCAGGTCTCTGAACTTTCATTGCTATCACTCTAATACAAATTATCACCATCTGTTGCATAGATTTGGGCTTCCCTGGTGGCTCAGATGGTAAAGAATTTGCCCACAAGGCAGGAGACCTGGGTTTGATCCCTAGGTCTGCAGGATCCCCTGCGGAAGGGCATAGCAACCCACTCCAGTATTCTTGCCTGGAGAATCCCCATGGACAGAGGAGCCTGGGGGGCTACAGTCCATAGAGTCACAAAGAGTCGGACATGACTGAGTACTTGCATAGATTACATTGGAGTCAATTTTTTTTTTTTTTAACTGAGATTGGGTTTCCTAGCCAGCATATAAGTGGAACATCTAGGTCAAAAGGTATGTGTCAACCCTCAGGCACATTCAACCAGTGAGATGCTCAGACTCTGAAAAGACCAGTTGTAGGAAATACAACCTTCTAGTTCCTTCCCATTCTAAAGCATCCTCTCTTCTCACTTGGGATCCTCCCAAGCTATTTAAATTACTCTCTCTTGGTCTAGCTTCTCTTCTTTTTGCAGGTATAATTGAATTTTAAGAATTTAGATGTTCTTTTATCAGTATTCAAAAACTGCAGACACATTATCTTTAGTCTCTTCCCTCCATAATGTATTCTCCAGTGTTCAGTGAGAGTGATATTTGGAAAACATAAATCAGAATGATTCCACTTTCAAATTGGCACACCATAGAATCAGAAGCCACTCACAAAACTTGTCTGAAAAAAAATTCCCACACTCCTATGTGGTTTGTTCTAAGTTTTCATTAAGCTATCACACAAGGGTATTTACTTTGTGAGAGTTCATTGGGTTTACAATTTACGCATTCTACTGTGTGTATGTGCGTTTGCTAAGTCACTTCACTCATGTCCGACTCTTTTCGGCCCTATGGACTGTAGCCCACCAGGCTCCTCTGTCTGTGGGGGATTCTCCAGGCAAGAATACTAGAGTGGGTCACCATGCCCTCCTCCAGGGGGTTTTCCCAACCCAGGGATTGAACCCATGTTTCTTAGGTCTTCTGCATTGGCACCCGGGTTCTTTACCACCAGGACCATCTTGGGAAGCCCATGTGTGCACTCTGTTTCAACTTAAAATTTAAAAATATGTAAAAATTAAATTAAAATTAAATTAAAAAAATAATTCAGTCATGGTTTTCCCTTGCTTTCATGATAAATTCATAACTCCTTTTCTCTCTCTCTCTTTTTTTTTTACCAACTTTATTGAGATGTAATTGACACATAACATTGGGTAAGTTTAAGTTTTACATGATGATTTGATGAATTTATGTATTGTGAAATCATTACTGCAGTAGGAGTAATTAATACCTGTTTCACCTCACATTATTATCTTGGTTATAGCATTCAAGATCTACTCCTCTACCAACATCAGGTATGTAATAGCATTGCTAACTATAATCATCATACTGTACATTTGACCCCCAGAACTTATTCATTTTGTAACTGGAAATTTGTATCCTTTGACCAACATCTCCCTATTTTTCCCAGCCCTTAGCCCCTGGCAATCACCAATCACACTGTTTCTGTAAGTCTGGCTTTTTTTAGATCGCACATGTGGTAATTGTGTTTCTCTGTCTGACTTATTTCACTTAGCATAATGCCTTCAAGATCCATCCATGTTGTTAAAAATGGCAGTTTCCTTCTTTCTCATAGTTGATATTCCATTGCACACACACACACACACACACACACCATATATATATATATATATATATATATATATATATATACACCACATTTTCTTTGTCTATTCATCCATCAGTGAATACTAAGGTCGTTTTCACATCTTGGCTATGGTAAATAATGCTCCAAAGAACATGAGGATGCAGTTATCTTTTCCAGTTAGCATTTCTGTTTCCTTCAGATAAATACCCAGAGTGCAATTGCTGAATTATATGGTAGTTTTCAGTTTTTGAACTGTTTTCCACAGTGACTACATTGATTTACATTCCCATCATCAGTGTCTGAGGATTTCGTTTTCTCCACATCCTCACCAGGACTAGTCATTTTTGGTCCGTTTGATAATAGCTGTTCTAACAGGTGCGAGGTGGTATCTCATAGTGGTTTTGACTTAAATTTCCCTGATGATTAATGATGTTGAGTACATTCTCATGTACCTGATGGTCACCTGTATGTCTGTGAGAGAGTCATTTCCTAGGCACGTTGATAAGAATTCTAGGGGTCCCCAAGGAGAGAGGGGTCTGGAATTCTCAAGGAGGAAGAAAGGACAAACTTTTTTGTCCCTCTACATTCTTTAGGATTATATAACAATAATGTATCCTGCTTGAGGACAGTCTCTGGAAAAAACCTTCTGGCTAATCCTATTATTTTAAAATGTAAATTATGGGAGTAGGTCTAGTGAGGTCCTTACAACCTCCAGATACTCTTGATTCTCTGTAATAACTAATTAGAGAATATATAATTCCATTGTTAACACTAGCAAGGGGGTACTCTTTCTACTCGCTTCTGATGCCTATGTCAGAAGCTTTCTCTATCTCCTTTATACTTTAATAAAACTTTATTACACAAAGCTCTGAGCGATCAAGCCTTGTCTCTGGCCCCGGATTGAATTCTTCTCCTCCGGAGGCCAAGAATCCTGGCGTCTTTTCCATGGTTCAGCAACAATCTTTCATTCTCTTTGGAAAAATGTCTATTCAGATCCTCTGCCAGTTTTTACATCAGGTTGGTTTTTTGGGTTTTTTTTTTTTTTTTGGTATTCAGTTATAGGAGTTTCTTATATACTATCACATATATGATTTGCAAATATTTTCTGTCCTTCATAGTTTGCTTTTTTATTTTGTTGATGGTTTCCTTTTCTGTGAAGAAGCTTTTTAATTTGAAATAATCCCACTTGTTTATTTTTGCTTTTGTTGCCTTTGCTCTTGTTGTTAAATCCCAAAAAAACATTGTCAAGACTCATGTCAAGAAGCTTATTTACTATGCTTTCTTCTAGGAGTTTTATGGTTTCAGGTCTTATATTTAAGTCTTTAATCCATTTGGGGTTAACTTTTGAGTATGATATGAGAGAGCAGCCTAGTGTCATTCTTTTGCATGTGGCTGTCAGCTTTCTCAACACCATTTATTAAGACCGTCCTATGCCCATTGCTTATTCTTGGTTCCTTTGTCATAAATTTATTTCTGGATTTTATTCTTTCTGAAGCAATTGTCTTTTAAAAAAACATTTATATATTTGTTTATTTGTCTGTGTTGGGCCTTAGTTGCGGCACCCTGGCTCTCCAGCTGTAGCACACGGGCTCCACAGTGCACGGGCCCAGTAGTTGCGCTGCGTGGGCTAAGTTGCCCTATGGCCTGTGGGATCCTAGTTCCCTGACCAGGAACTGAACCTGGTCCCCTGCATTGGAAGGTGGATTCTAAACCACTGGACCACCAGGGAAGTCCTTTTCTGATGCAATTATAATTGGAATTGTTTTCTTAACTTCTTTTTCTCACAGTTGATTATTAGTGTATAGAAATGCAACAGATTTGGTATTGATTTTTTATCCTTCAGCTTTACTGAATTCATTGATTAGTTCTAACATATTTTTGGTGGAGTTTTTAGGGTTTTCTGTATATAATATCATGTCATCCTCAAATAGGGACAGTTTTACTTCTTTTCTGATCTCCTTCTGTTTCTCTTTCTTGGGAACTCATTCTCAATATCTAGTTGTGTTAATTCTACTGTTACCTGTATTTAATTTATCACTTTCAAAATCCTTTAATTACTTGTTTCATACTGACTTTCCCTGCTAGAATGTAAACTTCATGAAGTCAAGGATTCTGGTCACAGTCCTTGAGACATTGCATTTAATTCTCTATTTTAATCTTATTTCTGTAGTTACAGCAGCAACCCATGCATAAAAAGCTACAGACAATGGACAAGTGAGAGTGTAGAAGTGAACTATAGAGAGATGCCACCTTGGAAAGGCACTCTATATACTTTAAGAAGAAAAAGATCAAATGTTAATACCTTGTTGAGAAGAAAACAGGAGATTATCTATGGAAGGGGTAAAGTATTACATTCTAGAATCTGTGAATGATAGGAAAGCTTCATAACCTCAGATTCCAAGCCTCTTCTCTTGCCCTTCTTGATATTCCTTTTTTTTTTTCTTTTTTGTAGAGAAAACTGAGAAATCTTTTCAGAGCATAAATAAGATCACATTGTTACTCTGCATAAAATCAGTCAATGATTTTCCAAATCAACCAAAATAAAAGTTCTCAACCAACATTTCTTTGATTTGTTCTCTGCTTTTGTATCTTTTTCCCTTTCAGACTTCTCATTCATTTCACTCTGGGCCCTAAGCACATTGGTCGTTCTGTTGCTGTGTGACTTAAAAGCATTATTCTCTCTTCTCCCAGATCTTCAGGTGTAGCCTCTTTTCATTATTTGTGTCTCAATTCATGTAACACTTCCTCAGAGTCATCTTCCTTGCCCTCTTCAGCTGAAGCACCCATTTCTAACAAATGGGACCCTCTACCATTGTGGTTTTTCTTCTTTGGAAACTTTGGCTTACATGATTAATGTCTATCTATTCACACAGAGGCCAGAGAAGGCAATGGCACCCCACTCCAGTACTCTTGCCTGGAAAATGCTATGGACGGAGGAGCCTGGTAGGGTGCAGTCCTTGAAGTTGCTAAGAGTTGGACACGACTGAGTGGCTTCACTTTCACTTTTCACTTTTATGCATTGGAGAAGGAAATGGCAACCCACTCCAATGTTCTTGCCTGGAGAATCCCAGGGACAGGGGAGCCTGGTGGACTGCCGTCCATGGGGTCGCACAGAGTCGGACAATGTTCTTGCCTGGAGAATCCCAGGGACAGGGGAGCCTGGTGGACTGCCGTCCATGGGGTCGCACAGAGTCGGACACGACTAAAGCGACTTAGCAGCAGCAGCAGCATTCACACAAAAGCAGGGACTTGTCTACCGTTTATAGAAAATACCTTCAGCTCCTACAATAGTAGTACACAGTAGGTGCTCCATATATATGTTAATAGAATCCTTCTGGATATGCAGGTGAGGGCTAATCAAGCCTTTGAAATCCTAAAGACTTCCAAGAAGATTGCAAAATTGCAAAGCAGATGTGTGGTTTTCTAAATGTATCTAGTGACCTCTGCTGGAATACGTACCAAGGAAACCAGCTAGGAATCGTTTTTTTTCCTCTTAATTTGCCTCTGACCTCTCTCTTTTTGGTTATCCTCACAGTTATGGTTTATTACAGGGAAAACACAGAGATTAAAATCAACCAAGAGAAGAACAGCATAAGGCAGAGTCTAGGAAAAGTACTGTTAATAAATATGGAGCTCCCGTTGTCCTCTCCCCATGGAATCTTGTCCTTGTTATTTTCCTGGGATCTGTGTGCAACACATGGAATATTGTCACTAGGGAAGCCCACCTGAGCCTTGTTGTTCAGAGTTCTTATTTGTTTAAACTCTTTTTAATTGAATGTATAGTTTTTGGTTTTGTTTTTGGTTTTTTTTTGGCCACGCTACACGTAGCTGCAAGATCTTACTTCCCTGGTATTTTTTAGTTACTAAGTCATGTCCGACTCTTTTGTGACCCCATAGACTGTAACCCACAAGGCTCCTCTCTCTATGGGATTTCCCAGGCAAGAATACTGAAGTGGGTTGCCATTTCCTTCTCCAGGGGTTCTTCCTGATCCAGGGATTGAGCACATGTCCCCTGTATTGGCAGGCGGATTCTTTACCACTGAGCCACCAGAAAGCCTTTACTTCCCTGACCAGGGATCAAACCCCAGCGCTTCCCAGCTTGCAGTGGAAGCGCAGAGTATGACCACCAGGGAAGTCCTTGAAGAATACTTAATTTACAATGTTGTGTTAGTTTCAGGTGAACAGCACAGTGATTCATGTTATCTTTTGGAATCAGAGTTTTCTCCAGATATATGCCTAGGAGTAGAATTACAGAATTGTGGTAACAATTTTTAGCTTTTTAAGGAATCTCCATACTGTTCTGCATAGAGGCTGTGCCAATCTACATTCCCACCAACAGTGTGGGAGTGTTGCCTTTTTTCCACACCCTCTCCAGCATTTATTTGTAGATTTTTAAAATGATGGACATTCTGATTAGTGTGAGATGATATCTCATTGTAGTCCTGATTTGCATTTCTCTAGTGATTATCAACTGAGCATCCTTTCATGTAGGGCTTCCCCCGTGGCTCAGCAGTAAAGAATCCACCTGCAATACAGAAGCCACATGAGATATGGGTTCAGTCCCTCTGAGGGGAGGATCCCCTGGAGGAGGGCATGGCAACCCCCTCCAGTATTCTTGCCTGGAGAATCCCATGGACAAGGGAGCCTGGTGGGCTACAGTCCATGGGGTTGCAAAGAGTCGGACAGGCCTGAAGCGACTTAGCACACATACACATCCTTCCGTGTACCTGTTGGCTGACTGTATATCTTCTTTGGAGAAATGTCTGTTTAGGTCTTCCACCCATTTTTTTGATTGAGTTGTTTGGCTTTTAGATATTAAGGTGTATATCACCTCTTTTTACTGAATGATAAAATGTTGGTGTGAGTGTAAAATTAGAGCTCAGGAACTGCTGACAGTCTTTCTCCCATCTTGGAGAAATCCCACCTCCCTTTCTGTCTAGAATCTGTCCTCTTTTGGCTCCCAGTTAATCAGTTTGTCCTTTTAGCACAAATCTAAAGGAGAGTATTCAGGAATATAGGAAACAAAGAACTTTCTCTGATTCTCCTCTAAATCTTATTGCATAAATGACTGCATTCTTTTCATATATATCTGAAGGAAAGCAAATTCATCCAGATAAACGTGGATTGATAAAGATATTTTCCATGGACATATTTCCATGGAAGTATGTCCATGGAAAATATATATATATTTTTTTCCTGAAACAGTGTAAAAGGAGCTGAGAATTCTGCCTTCCATTTGGAATTCTCTGGGAAGTCCATGAGATTTATTTCTGCTGGTTTACCTCATATGAGAATCTACCAATGCCTGTGATCTACCAGCTCTGAACCTCTGCATCCCTAACACGCACCACTCCTAGGATTACAGTTCACCAAAAGAGGGACTGAAAGTTCCAGAAAACTGAAGGAAGAGTGCTTCAAGGTCGATCGCTACCTGTGACATCCCTAGGTGGGCTGCCTCAGTGGGAAAATATAGTTCATGTATTTCACTTCTGTTGACTTAGGGAACAATTTTGAAAAAGACATTCACTGCTAAAAAGCAAAGAATTGACAAAGTGTGTCCTCGTGTCAGGAATAATAGGTTCAAGGGTTATATTACTTTGGGTTAGTATTCACAAGGGTTAGTTTACTTTGAGAGATTGTTAGGAAATGAAGGGTTGTTGAGAGTGTTGCTATTTGAGGCAAAGCCCCAGGTGAAAGCCAACAGCCAGGAATTTCAAAAATCCAAAGTAATGAGAGTGAGAGTGAAATAATCAGGAGGTGATCTGATTGTACTTTCAAAAATTCTTTCCTTGTTCTGTGTATGGTATGACTATATGTACATGTGTTTATTGCAGAAAATTTGTAGGATAACAGTAAACAGAAAAGATGACCTAAATATTAATCATCATCACTACCACCTAAAGAAAACCATTGTAAGAATTTTGTTTATATTTATTCCAATCTTTCCCATCCATTGAATTATTCTTTATCAATTTGATAATATTTGAGGTAAATTGACTAAAATTAATTTCTACAACCTCATTAAAATGATCTGATGATCATTGATCAAAATTACATTCTTCGTATATTATACCTAAATTCATCCTGGTATTTATACTTTTTCATAAGGAAATTTTTAAGAAAAGTAATCAAGGAAAGGGGAACCAAGATCAACATTTATCATCAAAATTCAATTTGTCAATGTGGACTAAAACAACTAGAAATAATGTTTTTATTGATCTAAAAATGGGAATCAAAAGAAAAAAATAACACTTAGGAAATCTAAAGAGATTTGAAGCTTAGAAACATGTCCCAGTCAATTCTATATGTAACCTACAATGATCTGCATACTTTATAAGTGGAATTGCTATTCTTGGATCACTTTGAAGGTGATGAAATAAGTACCAGTGACTGTGTGTGAGTTTGTTCTAGAGGACAAGGGTTAAAGGTCCGTGCTAACCTCACGATGAGCCTGTAAAGATCTGTTATCCTAAGAGTGTTTACCTAAGCTCTAAGCTGGTGGGTTTTACTTGTGATTGCTCTGGGTTATTTGGGTAGATATCGATCAGAGATAGTGTCCTCACTGGACCTCCCCAGAAAGAGTGTAAAAGGAGCTGAGGATTCCGCCTTCCATTGGGAATTCTCTGGGAAGTTCATGAGATTTATTTCTGCTGGTTTACTTCATATGAGAAGCTACCAAAGTCTGCCATCTCCCAGCTCTGAACCTCTGCGTCCCTAACACGCATCACTCCTAGGATAACAGTTCACCGCAAGAGAGACCAAAAGTGCGGGAGAACTGAAGGAAGAATGCTTCGAGGTCGATCGCTATCTGTGACATCCCTAGGTGGGCTGCCTCGGTGGGAAGCCGGACTTCCTGTGGAGAATTTACTGCTCTTTGAAGTCTCTTGGGAAGTGACCAATAAAGGTTTGTACTGCCCCTGAGGCATCTATTTGCCAGATCACTGAAGAATGTAGATTAGGAATTCACAGAACGCACTCTAGTGAGAATGAACTGCCCTTGTGAGTGAGGAAAGTATTCAAAGTATAGGTTTAGATGAGGTTTAACCTTGTCTATTTCAACAGGCAATGAAACCTTACACTGGTCTACCTGTTGAAGGGAGAGACAACTGAAAATATTAGTCTTGGTCAGGGAATGCGCATTTAAATTAAAGTTACAAATTCATGTTATGACAAAACAGAAATATAGAATTAATATTTACTTTTTGGGTTTCATGATTTTTTTTTTCAGGAACAAATTTCAGTTTTGTAGTTTATTTTAGGAATAATTGTGCCTGATCTGGACTAATTAGAAATTTCAACCCCTGTTGAAAGGATATGAAATATACATGTGCTCTGTTAGCAAGTATGTGAAATATTTAATAACATTTCTTTTTTTAAATAACATTTCTAATAATTCAAGATTAGCTTGGAATTAAAGTTTTAACTTAGAAGAAGTTCTGAAGGTATAATATTGACCTCCTATTAAGAAGAATGCATGTAGTTTTTTCTTCAATACTATATAAACATAGAAGTTATAAAGGAAATCAAATTAACAAAAATAGAACAATTTCCTAGTAAGATGTAACCTCTTTTATGCTGGATTAGAGAAGGCAAGGCAGAGAACTGTGGCCTAAACTTTTTTAATGATAAAGGTACCTGTAAAATTCTTAAAAAACAGTTCCTTGTGGATTGATAATGTCTAGTTTAAAAGTCTCAAGACTATTACTACTAATATTGAGGGAATATTGGTAGAGAAAAAGCAACAGTTGTGAAGGTTGAGTTTTTCAAGATCAAGGAAAACCAGCCCAAATGATTGTTGGATGAAGGCAGTGATAATGTGTGGAATTTAAAGGATCTAAAATGAAAATATGTGATGTGATCTATTATATATTCATTTTGGGGGAAATTATATTTTTTGTTTTTGTTACTTATAACATGGTTATTGCAATAATTTAAAGGATCTGAAATATACATGAATGTGAAAATTACATCTTCCTTTTAGCTAATCAGAAACAGCAAAACCTCAAAATCAAAGAAATTACATTTAGCATCTGTTCTGATTTTTACCTTATGCTCAGTGTTCATTCTCACACGTATGCATTCATAAAATTCATAAACTCATAAATAAAAATAAATTCTTCCTAGATAGAAATGCACAGAATGAATGTAAGAGAACAAAGCACTGTCTTCCTCTCTGGGGTTTACTGAGGAACAGGCAAAGAGGACAGAAACCTTAATATGGAAAAGCGAAGTGTTTTTCAATCAGCTTGTTCCTAATGTTCTTTTTCCAGTCACCAGATTTTTAAATATGCCCAAAGCTCCTGGGAGCAGAGCCATCTTTGCTACATGTAAATCCCAGACTGTGACTTGAAATAGAGATTTTCTCTGCCTAGCAAGCAGGCGTTCAAGGATATAGCTTATTGGTGGAAAAGAAACGGGGTGGGGGGCCTCTTTTGCACCAGGAATCTGTTCTGAAGAGTTCTGTGTAGGCTCTTCTTTTTTGTTTGTTTTTAAATAGTTATTCATTTGTTTATTTTTACTACTTTCGGCTGTGCTGGATCTTCATTGTTGCGCAGGCTTTTCTCTAGTTGCAGAGGGCGGAAGCTACTCTCTAGCTGTGGTGGTGCTCGAGCTTCTCTTGTTCCAGAGCACGGGGTCTAGGGAACGTAGGCTTCAGGAGTTGCGGCATGTGGGCTCAGTAGCTTTGGCTCCGGGGTTGTAGGGCAGAGGCTCAATAGTTGCGGTACACTGGCCAAGTTGCTGCGTGGCATGTGGGATCTTCCTGGATAAGGGATTGAACCCATGTCTCCTGCAATCTCTGCCACTGAGCCAACAGGGAAGCCCTTGTGTGGGTTCTTCTGAGCATAATGCTTCTCCTTCCTTCCTTTTCTCTCCTTTCAGCAAATGTTAACAGGGTATTGTTTCCTGGTGGTGGGCACACAATGGTGACACTGACTGTTTCCCATCCCCCACCCTGAATCTTCTAGCCTGATGACATGCATGCTGCTCTCAGGGCCTGGAACAGTGCATAGAAAATGCTCAATGGATATTTTTTCTTCTGAATGAAGGAATGAATACATTTATTTTTCAACTTCTAAGCTGCCTTTGATACTATTTTTCTTTCATTTCCCATGCAAGGGAATGGGAATTGAGGGAATAAAGGGAATTATCTTGTCGAGAGGAAACCCATTAAAGTGATTTACCCAAGTTGATATTTTCTCCAACATAGCTTCAATATTTATTATAGTCTGATTTTATGACATTTTTCTATAAATGGACAATTATTGTGTGCATCTATGACAAGACATTGACACTATAGTTTCTTTGAAAATTTTACTTTGAGTTTTTATTTTCCTGCTGTTCATAGCAGTATAGGAGACGTCTTCAAGATCATGAATCCAACTTCTCTATTTCATAGATGAAAAGGATGCCTACAAGGATACATTAAATGGTCAAGCATATAGCAGGGTTGGGACTAGCATTTTGGTCTCCTGAGTCCACTTCTGTTTTTTATTAGCATGCAAGAATAAAAAATTAAATGTCCACTGTCTAATGAAATATCCTGTAGGTATAAGAACACAAGAGTTGCAGTCCAAAAAGGTCAGGGTTTTCTGAGACTTAGGAAAAAATCCCTTAAACTGCCTGAATATCAGTTTCTTCATGATGAAATGTACATAGTACGTATGCTCCAGCCATCTTACAAATGTTTCATGGCAAACAAGAAAACATACTTATATCCAAGAAAACAAAAGATTTTTTAGAGAAGGGGAAAATTCCTTCCTGACAGAATTTTGACTATAAACAATGGAAATGTGTAAAATATAACAAATGAGAGAGTCATAGTTAAATTATTGGGTGTTAATTCTCAGACTTCAAAATAACCTTTTCTACTTTATTAACCTTGAAGTATGTTGCTTTTATGCATTCATTCATTCTTATTCAGTAAAGATTCATCAACTATCTATTGGATATCAGACACTGGGAAATGAAAGTAGAATTCAACAACACAGAAGTGGTTTCCAATCTTTCAGAATTTACGGACATTAAACATGCAATTGTAGTCAACTGTAATGAGTGTAAGAATGAGAACAAGGTGCTCTAGAAGTGTACAGGCAGATCTGATTTTATTGTGTTTCACTTTATTGTGCTTGGCCAATATTGCATTTTTTCTGACAAGTTGAATGTTTGTGGCAATCTTGCATCATGCAAGTCCATTTTTCCAATGGCATTTAATCACTTTTTGTCTCTGTGTCAGATTCTATTAATTCTCATGATATTTCAAACTTTTTCCTTATTAATGTATTTGTTATGGTGATCTGTCATTACTATTACAAAATGGTTATAACTCACTGAAGGCTCAGGTGGTGGGTAGCCTTTTTAACAATATTATACTTTTACATTAAGGCAGGTACATTATATTTTTAGACAAAATACTATTGCATGCTTAATAGACTGTGTTATAGTATAAACAACTTTTATATGCATTTGGGAAACCAAAAACTTCATGATTCGCTTTATTGCAATTTCGTTTTATTGGGATGGTCTGGATAAAAACCTGTAATATCTCTAAGGTCAGCCTGTGCTTTAGTGCGGGGAGGGGAGGTTTCTGTCTAATTGGAGGCTTGGGAAAAACCTGTAACAGAGAGACGTTTTAGCTGGTTCCTGAAGGATAAATAGCTGTTGGGTAGAGATGAGGAAGCGGCGATAAAGAGCAGACAGTGTTCAGTGTGACAGCAGCATGCCAGGCCTCCCTGTCCATCACCAACTCCCAGAGTTCACTCAGACTCACGTCCATCGAGTCAGTGATGCCATCCAGCCATCTCATCCTCTGCTGTCCCCTTCTCCTCCTACTTCCAATCCCTCCCAGCATCAAAGACTTTTCCAATGAGTCAACTCTTCGCATGAGGTGGCCAAAGTACTGGACTTTCAGCTTTAGCATCATTCCTTCCAAAGAAATCCCAGGGCTGAACTCCTTCAGAATGGACTGGTTGGATCTCCTTGCAGTCCAAGGGACTCTCAAGAGTCTTCTCCAACACCACAGTTCAAAAGCATCAATTCTTAGGCGCTCAGCTTTTTTCACAGTCCAACTCTCACATCCATACATGACCACAGGAAAAACCATAGCCTTGACTAGATGGACCTTTGTTGGCAGTAATGTCTCTCCTTTTCAATATGCTATCTAGGTTGGTCATAATTTTTCTTCCAAGGAGTAAGCATCTTTTAATTTTATGGCTGCAGTCACCATCTACAGTGATTTTGGAGCCCCAAAAAATAAAGTCTGACACTGTTTCCACTGTTTCCCCATCTATTTCCCATGAAGTGATGGGACCAGATGCCATGATCTTCGTTTTCTGAATGTTGAGTTTTAAGCCAACTTTTTCACTCTTCTCTTTCACTTTCATCAAGAGGCTTTTGAGTTCCTCTTCACTTTCTGCCATAAGGGTGGTGTCATCTGCATATCTGAGGTTGTTGATATTTCTTCCGGCAATCTTGATTCCAGCTTGTGCTTCTTCCAGCCCAGCGTTTCTCATGATGTACTCTGCATAGAAGTTAAATAAGCAGGGTGACAGTATACAGCCTTGACGTACTCCTTTTCCTATTTGGAACCAGTCTGTTGTTCCATGTCCAGTTCTAACTGTTGCTTCCTGACCTGCATACAGATTTCTCAAGAGGCAGGTCAGGTGGTCTTGTATTCCCATCTCTTTCAGAATTTTCCACAGTTTATTGTGATCCATATGGTCAGAGGCTTTGGCATAGTCAATAAAGCAGAAATAGATGTTTTTCTGGAACTCTCTTGCTTTTTCGATGATCCAGCAGATGTTGGCAATTTGGTCTATGGTTCCTGTGCCTTTTCTAAAACCAGCTTGAACAACTGGAAGTTCACGGTTCACATATTGCTGAAGCCTGGCTTGGAGAATTTTGAGCATTACTTTACTAGCACGTGAGATGAGTGCAATTGTGCAGTAGTTTGAGCATTCTTTGGCATAGCTTTTCTTTGGGATTGGAATAAAAGCTGAGCTTTTCCAGTCCTGTGGCCACTGCTGTTTTCCAAATTTGCTGGCATATTGAGTGCAGTACTTCCACAGCATCATCTTTCAGGATTTGAAATAGCTCAACTGGAATTCCATCACCTCCACTAGCTTTGTTCGTTGTGATGCTTTCTAAGGCCCACTTGACTTCACATTCCAGGATGTCTGGCTCTAGGTCAGTGATCACACCATCGTGATTATGTGGGTCATGAAGATCTTTTTTGTACAGTTCTTCTGTGTATTCTTGCCACCTCTTCTTGATATCTTCTGCTTCTGTTAGGGCCATACCATTTCTGTCCTTCATCGAGCCCATCTTTGCATGAAATGTTCCCTTGGTATCTCTAATTTTCTTGAAGAGATCTCTAGTCTTTCCCATTCTATTGTTTTCCTCTATTTCTTTGCATTGATCACTGAGGAAGGCTTTCTTATCTCTTCTTGCTATTCTTTGGAACTCTGCATTCAGATGCTTATATCTTTCCTTTTCTCATTTGCTTTTCACGTCTCTTCTTTTCACAGCTATTTGTAAGGCCTCCCCAGACAGCCATTTTGCTTTTTTGCGTTTCTTTTCCATGGGGATGGTCTTGATCCCTGTCTCCTGTACAATGTCACAAACCTCAGTCCATAGTTCATCAGGCACTCTATCTGTCAGATCTAGTCCCTTAAATCTATTTCTCACTTCCACTGTGTAATCATAAGGGATTTGATTTAGGTCATACCTGAATGGTCTAGTGGTTTTCCCTACTTTCTTCAATTTAAGTCAGAAGTTGGCAATAAGGAGTTCATGATCTGAGCCACAGTCAGTTCCTGGTCTTGTTTTTGTTGACTGTATAGAGCTTCTCGATCTTTGGCTGCAAATATAATCATGGGCAACACTAAAATTAGAAGTTGGGGTTGCTTTGCCTGCTGTGGATATGCACAGCCATGTCATCTCAAAGGCACCCCAAGTCACGCCACATGAAGCACACAGTCTCTGTAAGAACTATGTTTGGCACACACATAGGTTCAAGAAGAGCACTAGTCTCTGCACTTTCCTTTCATTCAGATTGCCATGACTAAGCCCTTCTTGCATAAAGATCTGCCATTGTGGATAGATCAGGGAGGGCATGTCTCTGGGCTTTCTCCAAGTCTGTCATCTCCCACTGCCCTGGATTATTGCTCTAATTGGGGCCGCAGACCTAGTTGATTGCCAGGCACACAAACATTTGGTGACCATCGTCACTGGTAGCATTTAGTCTCTTTCCCACCAGACCTGCTGCCTCAGAGAATGATGTCTAACTCTGTAATGACTGTCCCTGCTTCTGCAACTGTGTCTTGGGATAGGAGTCAGATGAGTAGCTATGCACACTGAAATCATAGACTTCTAAATTCTCTGACTTTTAATCACTTAAAAATAGTGAAGAGTTTCTTTATATACATACTTATATATTATTGTATGTATCTCCTTTTTATGGCTTTCCTGGTGGTTCATTGATAAAGACTCTGCCTGTCAATGCAGGAGATGAGGGTTTGATCCCTGGGTCAGGAAGGCCCCCTGGAGAAAGACACCCACTCCAGTATTCTTGCCTGGGAAATCCCATGGAAAGAGGCATTTAGTGGGCTACATACAGTCTATGGGGTCAGGAAAGAGTTGGCCATGGCTTATCGACTCAAAAAAATTCCTTTTTATGACTGGCTCCCACCTTCCATACCGCCTTGGAGTTCTGCTTTTAACAATGTCGGCAGTACTTCTAGATGATGACTTGAGGTTTTTGCTACTTCACTGACACATATGTTTATGAGAGCTCATCTTTTCTGTCTCTACTTTGCCCTCACACGAGAGATAGCTCCCATGTTGTTTCAGGAAAGTAGAGATCAATAAAATGCAAAGTACATGTTTGAAAGTGAAGAGTCAGTCCAAATTCAGTGACCTACACTGTGGGAAAACAATAATTCATTAAAAAATAGATTTTAGTGAACCCTTGGTCTATACTCCAAATTTAAAAATAGGCATGACCCTGTTTCTAAGCTATCATACTCATCTATAATTAGCATGCTGGGTGGGGAGTTGGGTTAAAGATGGTAAATAGAGTGAAAACTAAGGAGAGTAGTTGGCATATAAATCTGGGAAGGACAGAGAGGGCCTGAAATGAAGCCTTAGCATATCCATTAGCAGTAGGAGCACCTCCTCACAGAAAGACTGTAAGGGGAGAAGTCTGGGGGATGGGGGAAAATTTATTTATAATCAGGTCTCAACCAATATGGGATGAAAAAAATTTTGTTTAGTTTTATGCTTCTATTTCTGAGACTGAAATAATATAGTCATAGTATTTATAAGCACTCTAAGGGTATTCGGGGACTATTTTATTTCAAAACTGAAAGCCTCAAATGGGAAAAAGAAGCCTCAAATGTTTATCTTTGCATTTCAATTCTCAAATCCTACCTTTTTTTGAAATAAAGAATTTCTCTTTTCCCTTATATCCTTTAGCAAATAAAAATGTTTTGTTTGCATTAACCCAATTGTATTTGAATTTGCAACACAAAATCTAACAAACAAGGAAGGATGTTCTAAAATCTCTGGTCAAGATACATAGTTGCAAATGAAAGAGAGTATTCAAGGGACTTCCCTGGTGGTCCAGTGGTTAAGAATCAACCTGCCAATTCAGCAGACACAGGTTCAATCCCTGATCCAGGAAGATTCCACATGCCTCGGGCCAACTAAGGCAGTTGGACCACAATTACTGAGCCCTTGCCGTAGAGCCGGTGCTCTGCGACAAGAGAAACCACAGTGAGAAGCTCAAACACCACAACGAAGAGTAGTCCCTGCTCCCCAAAACTAGAAAAAGCCCGCGGGCAGCAATGAAAATCCAGCACAGCCAATAACAAAGCAACTAATTAATTTTTTTAAAAGTTTACCATTAAAAAAAAGATTGTCCCAGAATAGAAATGTAAGACATTTAAGAAGTGTATGCCATCAGAACCTGAACATGTATTCCCCTGGATTAGATACAAATGAAGGAAGTAAGTCTACAAAGAGGAGAAATTATTTGAAGATTTTAAATTATTTTGATAGTGGGCTTGAATAAAGCTTATATAAATATATATATATATTTAAATATGTTGCTAAGATGTGACTCAGACTTTAGAGAAAAATTCTATTTAGTTACCCTTGCAAACTGTTTGTCTAATTTTTTTTTCCTCAACAAATGGTTTCAATGGTTCCTAAACTTTTCTGGAATTTGGCAAAGTGCATAGGTGTCCTTGATGTTGGCTTCAATCAGATTCATCATTGAATGGTTAAGTGAACCCCGTCTGTTCTGATCCAGTCTGGAAGGTTCTGCTTGTAGATTTGCAGATCATCTTCTTGTGTCCCATGCTGCGTTCATCAGCCACTGGAAGCTGGGATTGATAATATCTTTATTATCAGACTCTGCTCAAGTGGCCATTTCAATTTCTTTTAGGTATGGTCAAAAAGCTTTTTCTTAAAGATCGAGTTTCAAAGGACAATAAACTTATGTAGGCTTATGTGAAAACTACATGTAATATTTACATTTTGGAAGTTATATTAGCTCTTTTCTAAATTACTGAACCTTGTCTTGTCAGGTAGTAGTATTTATATTTGCCTTTTGTGTCTCACTTCTCAAAAAGCAACTTATCAAAAAGTATGTTTTGAGTGGTTCAAGAAATTTGCAGATGGCAATTCTACCTTTTGGCTCTCAATTATGACTATCATTGTAAGTCATATAATACAAGTAAATATTACTTAAGGTCTGAATGATTGAAATAAGAAATTTAAGAAATATAGTAGCTATCAGTACTCTTGCCTGGAAAATCCAATGGGTGGAGGAGCCTGGTAGGCTGCAGTCCCTGGGATTGTGAAGAGTCAGATACGACTGAGCGACTTCACTTTCACTTTTCACTTTCATGCATTGGAGAAGGAAATGGCAGCCCACTCCAGTGTTCTTGCCTGGAGAATCCCAGGGACGGGGGAGCCTGGTGGACTGCCGTCTATGGGATCACACAGAGTCGGACACGACTGAAGCGACTTAGCAGCAGTAGCAGCAGCAGTAGCTATCAAACTCCATATGCTGAAGAACTGAAATACATTATGAAAAACCATGATGAAAAATAAGACTTTTTCTTCTTCGTGTACAAGTAACAAAATTGTTCTTCGAAGTAGAGTTGATGATTAATGCCAGAATCTGTATTAGTTTGGGGGATTTTACATAGAATTTCTTGAGTCATTCCTTTGCCTATGGTTCATGGGCAAAGTACCACTCAAGAAACTGATTTAGACTGTTTTCATGTTCTCATACTAGGTGATTGCTCTGAGCTGGCATAAGAATTATCCTGTGCAGTTTACTAAGGGTCTTCTTCCCCTTGACCTTCCCCATCCCTCCTATGAGGGAGGGGAATGCCTATGACTCTGCTGGTACCCTCTGCTGTTCCCTCTGCCTAAAAAATTCTTCCTCATGAACCAACTTGCTTGATTTCTTTACTCTTTTAAGTACTTACTTTAAATATCACCTTTACCCAATGAGGCATAATTTATAATATTGCTGCTCCAACCTGTCCTTTCTCCCCAGGTGAAGTATTGGGTTGGCCAAAAAGAGGTTTTGCATTGAGGTTTTTTTTTTTTCCTGTAACATCTTAGGGACAAATCTGAACGAACTTTTTGGCCAACTCAGTACTATTGTATCCCCCTTGAACAGGTGAGCTAATGGAGCCTCAGAGAGGTTAAATGAGTTAACGAGTTCAATTTAAGCTAGTTAGAATTTTTCACCTTTATAATTCTTTAATAAATATCCTTATGCACACATATTAAGTCACTTTAGTCATGTCTGACTCTGTGGGACCCTATGGACTGTAGCCCACCAGGCTCCTCTGTCCATGGAAGTATCCAGCCAAGAATACTGGAGTGGGTTGCCATTCTTTCCTCCAGGGGATCTTCCTGACCCAGAGATCGAACCTTGGTTTCTTGTATTGACAGGTGGATTCTATACTATCTGAGCCACCTGGGAAACCCAAATATCTTTAAATGCATATCTTATTTTCCCCTCAGGATAATTTTCCATATGTAGACATGCTGGCTGTAACAGTAGGCATATTTGGCTTTGTGTGTGTAGTGGCAGCAATGGCAGAGAGCTAAAATGAAGTACTATATGAAAACTTGGATTTATGTCATGTGAGTCGGACCAAGCATCCCCCTTTAAGATCTGTCAGGTTTGTCCCCTTGTCAAAAGGTACTTGCTTGGTCCCTAGAAGGGAAGTGGTTCTTTATTCTGGGAGAAAGTAAAAAAAGTGAAAGTGTTAGTCACTCAGTCATGTCCAACTCTTTGCAGCTATGAACTGTAGCCCACTAGGCTCCTTGGTCCATGGAATTCTCCAGGCAAGAATACTGGAGTGGGTTGCCATTCCTTTCTCCAGGGGATCTTCCTGACCTAGGGATTGAACCCAGGTCTCCTGCATTGCAAGCAGACTCTTTACCATCTGAGCCACCAAATTTGCTCATAATTTGAGCAGTAGCTGATACTTGGTCTTATCTTATGCCCTTGGGCCACTGAAGGAGAAGAGGTGAAAGGTGATTACTGCTGCTGAGGGCACATGCCATGACAATAGCTGTTTCTCCCACCTTTGACACATCCATGTAGATAGAGCTTTAAGCCAGGTACTGCTTTATCCCAATTGTCTCTTCAGGTTTCCTTTAAATATTTGTGATTTGCTGCTGCCAATCTGCTGCTCTCTGACAAAGTACCCAGCATGGAATTGAAACAAAGACTAACTCCTTGATAGTATTCCTTAAAAACTTTCTTTTACAAAGCTAAATAAATCCATGTGCTTGATTCCAGGTGCTAACTTAAAAATGAGGACTACCACAATATTGTAGATCAACTATACTTCAAAAAAACGTTGGCTTGGACTTTCCTGTTGGTTCAGTGGTTGAGACTCCACCCTTCCAATGCAGGGATGCAGAGGGCATGGGTTCAATCCCTGGTCAAGGAAATAAGATCCCACATGCTGCATGGCACAGCAAAAAAAAAAAAAAAAGTTTACTTAAGCAACATAGAAAAATTGAGGACTTGTTTCCATCCCTACATCACTTAACATGAGCTATTAACCTGAATGGTAATGGGACCTTTTCTTTTTAACAGTCGGTGGCATCTATACTGTGATTCAGACAAAGGCCAAAACAACAGCAGATGAATGGGGAGACAACTATTTTCTGATTGGTCCATATTTTGAGCATAATATGAAGACTCAGGTGGAACAGTGTGAACCTGTGAATGATGCTGTTAGAAGAGCCATGGACACGATGAACAAACACGGCTGCCAGGTAAAAGACACCATCTGATGCTTCATTCAGCAAGTCTTAGTAAACTCTTGTGGAAACACACCACACTTTACATGAACTCATGAGCAAAGACCACTCATCTTCTTAGGCCAAAGAAGTTGGTTTATGAGAAAGATGAGGAACTTGATTTTAAATAGGTTAGATCTGAGACACCTTATGAAAACCTAGTAGTAGAGTAGGTTTGGAACTCAGCAGAGGGTATAGAATAGAGATGCTTGGGGAAAAGTCAGTTGTGTCTAAATTGTAGTTGACATTATGGGTGTTTATAACATTATTCAGTGGAAGAGTATAGACTAAAAGGCAAAACTTGGGCGATGTCAGTGTGTTAGAACATCCACATGAAAAGAAGTCACGGACTGCAAAAGTAGAAGCGCAGCTAGTGATTAGAACCAGAAGGGCTTTGTAGTTGTGACAGTGTTAAGGTTCTTGTGATGGGAAGATTATCCCGGATGATCTGGGTGGATCCAATGTAATCATAAGTATCCTGATATTAGTAAGAGGTGGGCAGTAGAATTAGAATCAGAGAGGAGATATGACAAAGGGAGCAGAAATTGAAGTGATGAAAGCTTTGAGGTGGAGGAAAGGGGCCACAAGCCAAGGAATGCACATGGCCTCTGGAAACTGGGCAAAGCTAGAAGACAGATTCTCCCCAAGAGACTGCTGATGAAATGCACCTCTGCCAACATGTCAGTTTTAACTCATAAGACCCATTTCAGAGGGCTAACCCCTAAATCTGTAAGATAATAAATTGTGCCACTTTAAGCTACTAAATTTGCAGTAATTTTTGCCACCTCAATAAGAATAGAGATGTCAAGACAAGGAAGGAGAGAGTTTCAAGTATAAAGGAGGGATTGGATCAACCAAGGATTGAACCCAGGTCAGTTGGGTAGAGTAATACTCAGGTCATTTGTGGTCATCTTGCTAATGACAACTTCAGAGGAGAAAGTAGGGTTAAAGCAGATTGCAGTAGCTTGAGGAATGAATGAGTAGTGAGATAGAGGATACAGAAATGTGGCTGGGAGGTTTTTCTATGAAGAGGAAGGATAAAAGTCATTTCAAGTGATATGGCTCTGAGAATTCGTGTTTTCTTAAATATGAGTGAGCATATTTATATTCCAAAAAGAAGCATCCAGAGGACAGAGAGAAACTGAAAGTTTAGAAGGAATAGATGATGAAAGAGAGTAAGGTCACTGAGAACAGGAGAAGAAATGAGATCCAAAGCCCTGCTGAAAGGATTGTTCTTCATTCCTTTTGCTCAAACTGGAAACAAAGGATAAATGCAAACAGAAATGAGTTACTGAGGAATTCAAGATCATCTCACTCTGTGTTTTCAGTGATCTTAAGTGCTCAAGACAAACTTCTGAGAGTTAGAAGGCAAGTATTAATATAAGAGAGTGTGAAGAAAGAAATTCTGGAAAAGTGTTTAAGGAATAGGGAAAAGAATTTCCGGACATCGTTAAGGTATATGTGTGTGTTAGTGGATTAGTCATGTCTGACTCTTTGTGACCTCATGGACTGTAGCCCACCAGGCTCCTCTGTCCATGGAATTCTCCAGGCAAGAATACTGGAGTGGGTTGCCATTTCCAGGGGATCTTCCTGACTCAGGGCTTGAACCCAGGCCTCCTGCATTGTAGGCAGATTCTTTACCGACTGAGCCACCAGAGAAGCCCCTCCTTAAGGTATAGTCATGGCTTTTTAATGGCACAAATATACACAACTGTGACTTTCTCCAGCAGTCTCCTACACATGAATGAGTTCTGTTTTGAGAGCACATTCTCAAGTTCAATTGTTTGTTCACCAAAGTTAGCCTAGGTACCCAACTAACACAATTGGCTATATAGCACTGTCTTGTAATAGGTTTATGATACTTTTCACACAAACAATACGTGAAAATTGAACACAAAAAGTAAAACATTTTTAACCTTACAGTCCAGTGCCTTGAAAAGTAGTACGGTCCTACAGCTAACATTCAAGGGCTGGCATCAGGTGAAGAGACAAGAAGATTTACTGACTGGAGGAGGGAAGTGGGAGATGGTAGAGCTGAAGGATCATCAGCAATAGGAGATAGAAGGTGAGCTGCAATTTCATGCGTACCTGATGTTGATGGCACAGGGTCTGGGGCCTGAAATAAAGTACTAGACTACTGTATTCTATACAGTACTATACAGTAAAGTACACAAAAGCATGACCACTTGTAGAGGAGGCACACGTGGCAATGTATGCCACACGTGTGAACTAATTTATGTGACTGGACATGTGAATGCACGTTTGCATCTTTGAAAGTTTGCAACTTGAAGGTTCATATGTAGAGGGGCTTTACTGCAGTCAGCAGCCTGAATGAAAGTGTTAGAAGTTAAATAGTTGGAGATTCAGTGTCGTTAAATTTCAGCAGGTGTGCAACAGGGCAAGGTCGCATAAGTCTTGGAGGTAAATGTGCAATTGACTGAATTAATGGTTGAGTTGCTGGATGGTTGGGTCCGAAATGGACGGGAAAGGAAGCGATGAAAGGAAAAAAATGGTGATAATGTAGGACAAGAAGGAGGGTCTTAGAAACTGGAGATGCTGAAGAGGAAAATGAAAGAATACATACTCTGGGAAAAACTCAGTGAGAGAAGTTATGGAAGTTGTGTTGAAGGATAAACATTTCAGAGGAGTAACAGTTTGGCTATTGACAAGGATAAGACTGCAGCCTAGAGCTTGGGTGGCTGACATGCAGTGGACATAAAGTTCTTTAAAGTCAGTAAGGTCAAATAGCTATGAGGTAAGTGTGTAGGATACAATCCTGATTTTAAAATTTCCCAGAATAAGGTAGAAAAGTACCCAGGAGATTCATAGAACAGGGAAAGGTAACATGTTTGGAAAATGTAAATTTCAGAGATGTCTTTATATGCAAAGAAACAATAAGGTTTTAAAAGTTTCAGTATGATGTTAAAAAATCTTAACTTTCCTTCACATTCACCTGAGGAATATAGTTTCTAAGAGTGGAAAAATGAGTTTTCATTGAGATGTCGATGGAGTGTTGGTGTCTAGGAGGTTTAGGGTGTAGAACATTTAGTTTAAAAGGGAAGTTGAAGTCCCAGAGGGTACTTTGGAAGCATATCACATTGAGAATGGTGTGGAGAATTAGAATAGCGAAGGTTGCAGGTTATACTTTTGGGATGAAATGAGTGAGATGTTAAAAGGGGTTCACATTTGAAAGTGTGAAAGTGAAAGCCTCTCAGTCATGTCTGACTCTTTGCGACCCCATGGACTATACAGTCCATGGAGTTCTCCAGGCCAGAATACTGCAATGGGTAGCCTTTCCCTTCTCCAGGGGATCTTCCCAACCCAGGGATCAATCCCAGGTCTCCCACATTGCAGGAGGATTCTTTACCAGCTGAGCCACAAGGGAAGTCCAAGAATACTGGGGTGGGTAGCCTATCCCTTCTGCAGAGGACCTTCCCAACCCAGGAATCAAACCAGGGTCTCCTGCAATGCAGGCAGATTCTTTACCAACTGAGCTATGAGGGAAGCCCCTCACATTTGAAGCTCTTGTGAAAGAAGAAAGAGATGAAAGTCATGATGAAACTGACTGCACTCAAGATTCCAAGTGGATCTCTGATGTAAAGATGTTTCTTGTCATGAGCAAGAATGCATTGGAAGTCAAGACAAGCTAGCTTATATTTTCTGTAGTTTCAACACTTCTCTGTGCTCTTAGCTCACTACATCATATGCCATATATCAGGCAGCCAGTAGCTATTTGTTAAATGAATGTATAAATCAATGAATGTCCCAAAAGAATCTATTGAAAGGTTGTTCGGAGCTCAGGAAAACTAATTCTGAAAAGGAAATTATGCCATGATAAATACTGAATTGCAATGGATGCAGCTGACAAGTAATGAGGATCTTTCAATGTTGACCAAGGCATGGACAGGAGAAAGAAATCACCATGAATTCCTGAGTCCCAAGTAAGGGAATGGTGATCAAATGGGCTTTCACACTCTGGAAAATTCAGCTTTGGGAGGAGTCATAACGTCAATGCTGGCAACGTAAATTCAGTTTACTAGAGAGGACTAGATACCCAATGAGAGAGACTCCTAGGTTCTGCCAACTTCAAAAAGGGTTTAAAGTAATTTATGGAATTGCCTTGCACATAATAGGAGAAGAAACATAAAGTAAAAAACATGAATAAATTACTATAGAAAAGTAGATACCAAAAGGAAAGTTAAAATTTAAACATACAAATGACTATATAGTTTTTAATTGGAAAAATTTGAAACAGCTACTACATTAAAACATCCACAAAGTAAAATATTTTGGAATAAAATAATCAATTTGAGGAATATAATAGAGTAGTTATCTTAAAGAGAAAATGTGTCTTGCCTGTGTGCGTGAAGTCACTTCAGATGTGTCCGACTGTGCAACCATATGGACCATAGCCCTCTAGGCTCCTCTGTCCGTGGGATTCTCCAGTTAAGAATACTCAAGTGGGTTGCTATGCCCTCCTCCAGAGAATCTTCCTGATCCAGGGACTGAACCGGCATTTTATGTCTCCTGCATTGGCAGGTAGGTTCTGTACCACTAGCACTACCTGGGAACCCCCCCAAAATATGTCTTGGTCAATATATTTAGTTAAGACTTCTTGCAGTAACCATATTGGGAAACACTTATCATCACTTTTTTTTTTTTTTTTTGATAGGAGGAATAGGAGAAATCATATAGCTTTGTCTAGAGAAACAACCTAAAACCATGAGCTCAAGGTCATGGGAAGGTAATGATAGACAGAAGAACAAAGATCATATGATCTACATACTTCATTTTTGAATGACTAAATTTAATGAAAAGCAAGAACTTGGAAATTCTAGATGAATGGGTGCCGGCCCATTTCCTCTTCAGGCTCAAACATGAGATGCTCCGTGTTACCACTATTGTTTCCTATATGGCTTGTGTAATCTCCGGAGTTCTAAGTACAGTCTCTATCAAGTACAGCTTCTAAGTACAAACACATTTTCCTCCCCTGCATTGCCTAGTGTTACTCCATGGCTGTATGTCCTTTCTATGGCAGGTGCACTTTGGAAGATGGCTGATAGAAGGGAGTCCTTATGTGGTTCTCTTTGACATTGGCTATTCAGCTTGGAACCTGGACAAGTGGAAAGGAGACCTCTGGGAAGCATGCAGCGTTGGCATTCCTTATCACGACCAGGAAGCCAATGATATGCTGATCTTTGGGTCATTAACTGCCTGGTTCTTGAAAGAGGTACTGTTTACTGTAGAGTCCCATGATAGAAGAGAAGCATATTGCTGTACCCAGCAATGATCCTCTAGTTTTTAAGCTAGTTTTGAGATGGTACCATTATTAATTGTTTTATTGACATATCAAAGGAATCTGAGAAAATGCCTTCTTGTAACTAAATGGGGATTCTCCAGGCAAGAATACTGGAGTGGGTTGCCATGCCCTCCTCCAGGGGATCTTCCCAACCCAGGGATCGATCGAACCCAGGTCTCACACACTGCAGGCAGATTATTTACAGTCTGAGCCACCAGGGAAGCCCTGTAACTGAATACCATTCTTTGAAACATGTTGATAATCATGCTTATTAATATTTACCTCATGTCAGGTTTAACTAGAACGATGTGGGTAAAACACCCAATTATATTTCCTGCTACTTAGGTAATATTCAGTATATATGCAAGAAAAAATACTGTACATCATGGACTAAGTACATGCGTTCCAGCATCAGGGGAGTAGAAAATGGCTTGAAATATTTGGTTTTGTTCATGCATGAGTGCTTGTGTGACTGCAGTGGCTCTTAGATCTTTCAATCATTTACTAAAGGGTGAAGTGATCTCAGCAGTTGCTAAGAAGTCCACAGCAGTGAAATATTTTGTAGCTGTAAAACAATAAGAGCCTTGGAAATCAGTCTTTGTTAAATGAGCCAAGTCTGTTCTCAATTCCTGAAAGCATGGCAGTAGGATTTCTTCACATTCCTTGCATTACCTCAAGATGATTATGCCTTGCTTAAAAATCAAAAAATTAAGAGCATCTCTGGCAAAGTGGGACTGTGTTCTAAGAACAAATCACAGAGCTGTATATTGGCTGTGTGTCCCCTTTACCAGTATAACTTCTTTCTGACGAAACCAACAGCCATAAAGGGTGTGTAGGTTATTGCAAGATATAAAATACAGTTTGTGAGTCTTTACTGCTTATCTATTTTATATATAGCACTGTGTATCTTTTAATCCCATACTCCTAATTTATCCCTACCCACCACTGTTTACCTTTTGGTATCTCTAAGCTTGTTTCTATGTGAGTCTGTTTCCATTTTGTAAATGAATTCATTTGTGTATGATATTTAAATTTCCCTTATAAATGATACCTGTCTGATTTACTTCACTTAGTATGGTAATCTCTACTGCATCTATGTTGTTTCAAATGACAGTATTTCATTCTTTTTATGACTGAGTAATATTCCATTGTATATGTATGCCATGTCTTTATCCATTCATTGGCTGATGGACATTTAGGTTGCTTCCGGGTCTTGGGTATTGTAAATAGTGCTGCTATGAACACTGGGGTGTGTGTATCCTTCCAAATTAGAGTTTTCATCTTTACCAGACGTATGCCCAGGAGTGGGATTGCTGGATCCTATGATAGCTCTATTTTTAGTGAAACAAAGTAACTTTAAGGCTAAGAAATTGGTGCCTTGCCTAGTGTTAGACCTGGAATTAGATCTGGGTCCTCAGTGTGTTACTAAATTTCTATTTGATTCTAAGCAAATCTCTTCTTCCCCCAGTCCCATATTCTTAATAATATACAAAATAAGATATATTAAAAATAATATTAATAATATAAAATAATATTATTATAATATAAAATATTGATGTATATAATAATAATATATCAGCAAAAATGTTTTTGGCTCTAAGTAGCAGAAAATCCAAGTAAGACTGACTTAAAACATGAAGTCATTACTTTTTTTTTTTTTTTTTTCTTTTTTTTTTTCTTTTTTTTCTGTTTTTTTTTTTTTTTATTTCTTTTTCTTTTTTGTTTATTAAATATTTAAAAAAAAATCACATGCTCCCCATCCTGAACCCTCCTCCCTCCCAACCTCCCCATACCATCCCCCTGGGCCTTCCCAGCGCACCAGCCCCAAGCATCCAGCATCGTGCACTGAACCTGGACTGGCATCTCGTTTCATACATGACATTTCACATGTTTCAATGACATTCTCCCAAATCTTCCCACCCTCTCCCACAGAGTCCATAAGACTGTTCTATACATCAGTGTCTCTTTTGCTGTCTCGTACACAGGGTTATCGTTACCATCTTTCTAAATTCCATATACATGCATTAGTATACTGTATTTATGTTTTTCCTTCTGGCTTACTTCACTCTGTATAATAGTCTCCAGTTTCATCCACCTCATTAGAACTGATTCAAATGTATTCTTTTTAATGGCTGAGTAATACTCCATTGTGTATATGTACCACAGCTTTCTTATCCATTCATGTGCTGATGGACATCTAGGTTGCTTCCATGTCCTGGCTATTATAAACAGTGCTGCGATGAACATTGGGGTACACGTGTCTCTTTCCCTTCTGGTTTCCTCAGTGTGTATGCCCAGCAGTGGGATTGCTGGATCATAAGGCAGTTCTATTTCCAGTTTTTTAAGGAATCTCCACACTCTTCTCCATAGTGGCTGTACTAATTTGCATTCCCACCAACAGTGTAAGAGGGTTCCCTTTTCTCCACACCCTCTCCAGCATTTATTATTTGTAGACTTTTGGATCACAGCCATTCTGACTGGTGTGAAATGGTACCTCATAGTGGTTTTGATTTGCATTTCTCTGATAAAGAGTGATGTTGAACATCTTTTCAAGTGTTTGTTAGCCATCTGTATGTCTTCTTTGGAGAAATGTCTATTTAGATCTTTGGCCCATTTTTTGATTGGGTCATTTATTTTTCTGGAATTGAGCTGTAGGAGTTGCTTGTGTATTTTTGAGATTAGTTGTTTGTCGGTTGCTTCATTTGCTATTATTTTCTCCCATTCTGAAGGCTGTCTTTTCACCTTGCTAATAGTTTCCTTTGATATGCAGAAGCTTTTAAGTTTAATTAGGTCCCATTTGTTTATTTTTGCTTTTATTTCCAATATTCTGGGAGGTGGGTCATAGAGGATCCTGCTGTGATGTATGTCAGAGAGTGTTTTGCCTATGTTCTCCTCTAGGAGTTTTATAGTTTCTGGTCTTATGTTGAGATCTTTAATCCATTTTGAGTTTATTTTTGTATATGGTGTTAGAAAGTGTTCTAGTTTCATTCTTTTACAAGTGGTTGACCAGATTTCCCAGCACCACTTGTTAAAGAGATTGTCTTTAATCCACTGTATATTCTTGCCTCCTTTGTCAAAGATAAGGTGTCCATATGTGCGTGGATTTATCTCTGGGCTTTCTATTTTGTTCCATTGATCTATATTTCTGTCTTTGTGCCAGTACCATACTGTCTTGATAACTGTGGCTTTGTAGTAGAGCCTGAAGTCAGGTAGGTTGATTCCTCCAGTTCCATTTTTCTTTCTCAAGATCGCTTTGGCTATTCGAGGTTTTTTGTATTTCCATACAAATTGTGAAATTATTTGTTCTAGCTCTGTGAAGAATACTGTTGGTAGCTTGATAGGGATTGCATTGAATCTATAAATTGCTTTGGGTAGTATACTCATTTTCACTATATTGATTCTTCCAATCCATGAACATGGTATATTTCTCCATCTATTAGTGTCCTCTTTGATTTCTTTCACCAGTGTTTTATAGTTTTCTATATATAGGTCTTTAGTTTCTTTAGGTAGATATATTCCTAAGTATTTTATTCTCTTCGTTGCAATGGTGAATGGAATTGTTTCCTTAATTTCTCTTTCTGTTTTCTCATTATTAGTGTATAGGAATGCAAGGGATTTCTGTGTGTTGATTTTATATCCTGCAACTTTACTATAATCATTGATTAGTTCTAGTAATTTTCTGGTGGAGTCTTTAGGGTTTTCTATGTAGAGGATCATGTCATCTGCAAATAGTGAGAGTTTTACTTCTTCTTTTCCAATTTGGATTCCTTTTATTTCTTTTTCTGCTCTGATTGCTGTAGCCAAAACTTCCAAAACTATGTTGAATAGTAATGGTGAAAGTGGGCACCCTTGTCTTGTTCCTGACTTTAGAGGAAATGCTTTCAATTTTTCACCATTGAGGATAATGTTTGCTGTGGGTTTGTCATATATAGCTTTTATTATGTTGAGGTATGTTCCTTCTATTCCTGCTTTCTGGAGAGTTTTTATCATAAATGGGTGTTGAATTTTGTCAAAGGCTTTCTCTGCATCTATTGAGATAATCATATGGTTTTTGTTTTTCAATTTGTTAATGTGGTGTATTACATTGATTGATTTGCGGATATTGAAGAATCCTTGCATCCCTGGGATAAAGCCCACTTGGTCATGGTGTATGATCTTTTTAATGTGTTGTTGGATTCTGATTGCTAGAATTTTGTTTAGGATTTTTGCATCTATGTTCATCAGTGATATTGGCCTATAGTTTTCTTTTTTTGTGGCATCTTTGTCAGGTTTTGGTATTAGGGTGATGGTGGCCTCATAGAATGAGTTTGGAAGTTTACCTTCCTCTGCAATTTTCTGGAAGAGTTTGAGCAGGATAGGTGTTAGCTCTTCTCTAAATTTTTGGTAGAATTCAGCTGTGAAGCCGTCTGGACCTGGGCTTTTGTTTGCTGGAAGATTTTTGATTACAGTTTCAATTTCCATGCTTGTGATGGGTCTGTTAAGGTTTTCTATTTCTTCCTGGTCGAGTTTTGGAAAGTTGTACTTTTCTAAGAATTTGTCCATTTCTTCCTCGTTGTCCATTTTATTGGCATATAATTGTTGATAATAGTCTCTTATGATCCTTTGTATTTCTATATTGTCTGTTGTGATCTCTCCACTGTCATTTCTAATTTTATTGATTTGATTTTTCTCCCTTTGTTTCTTGATGAGTCTGGCTAATGGTTTGTCAATTTTATTTATCCTTTCAAAGAACCAGCTTTTGGCTTTGTTGATTTTTGCTATGGTCTCTTTTGTTTCTTTTGCATTTATTTCTGCTCTAATTTTTAAGATTTCTTTCCTTCTACTATCCCTGGGGTTCTTCATTTCTTCCTTTTCTAGTTGTTTGAGGTGTAGAGTTAGGTTATTTATTTGACTTTTTTCTTGTTTCTTGAGGTGTGCCTGTATTGCTATGAACTTTCCCCTTAGGACTGCTTTTACTGTGTCCCACAGGTTTTGGGTTGTTGTGTTTTCATTTTCATTCGTTTCTATGCAAATTTTGATTTCTTTTTTGATTTCTTCTGTGATTTGTTGGTTATTCAGCAGCGTGTTGTTCAGCCTCCATATGTTGGAATTTTTAATAGTTTTTCTCCTGTAATTGAGATCTAATCTTACTGCATTGTGGTCAGAAAAGATGCTTGGAATGATTTCTATTTTTTTGAATTTACCAAGGCTAGCTTTATGGCCCAGGATGTGATCTATCCTGGAGAAGGTTCCATGTGCGCTTGAGAAAAAGGTGAAATTCATTGTTTTGGGATGAAATGTCCTATAGATATCAATTAGGTCTAACTGGTCTATTGTATCGTTTAAAGTTTGTGTTTCCTTATTAATTTTCTGTTTAGTTGATCTATCCATAGGTGTGAGTGGGGTATTAAAGTCTCCCACTATTATTGTGTTATTGTTAATTTCTCCTTTCATACTTGTTAGCATTTGTCTTACATACTGCGATGCTCCCGTGTTGGGTGCATATATATTTATAATTGTTATATCTTCTTCTTGGATTGATCCTTTGATCATTATGTAGTGACCTTCTTTGTCTCTTTTCACAGCCTTTGTTTTAAAGTCTATTTTATCTGATATGAGTATTGCTACTCCTGCTTTCTTTTGGTCCCTATTTGCATGGAAAATCTTTTTCCAACCCTTCACTTTCAGTCTGTATGTGTCCCCTGTTTTGAGGTGGGTCTCCTGTAGACAACATATGTAGGGGTCTTGTTTTTGTATCCATTCAGCCAGTCTTTGTCTTTTGGTTGGGGCATTCAACCCATTTACGTTTAAGGTAATTACTGATAAGTATGATCCCGTTGCCATTTACTTTATTGTTTGGGGTTCGAATTTATACACCATTTTTGTGTTTCCTGTCTAGAGAATATCCTTTAGTATTTGTTGTAGAGCTGGTTTGGTGGTGCAGAATTCTCTCAGCTTTTGCTTATCTGAGAAGCTTTTGATTTGTCCTTCATACTTGAATGAAATCCTTGCTGGGTACAATAATCTGGGCTGTAGGTTATTTTCTTTCATCATTTTAAGTATGTCTTGCCATTCCCTCCTGGCTTGAAGAGTTTCTATTGAAAGATCAGCTGTTATCCTTATGGGAATTCCCTTGTGTGTTATTTGTTGTTTTTCCCTTGCTGCTTTTAATATTTGTTCTTTGTGTTTGATCTTTGTTAATTTGAGTAATATGTGTCTTGGGGTGTTTCGCCTTGGGTTTATCCTGTTTGGGATTCTCTGGGTTTCTTGGACTTGGGTGATTATTTCCTTCCCCAGTTTAGGGAAGTTTTCAACTATTATCTCCTCAAGTATTTTCTCATGGTCTTTCTTTTTGTCTTCTTCTTCTGGAACCCCTATGATTCGAATGTTGTAGCGTTTAATATTGTCCTGGAGGTCTCTGAGATTGTCCTCATTTCTTTTAATTCGTTTTTCTTTTATTCTCTCTGATTCATTTATTTCTACCATTCTATCTTCTAATTCACTAATCCTATCTTCTGCCTCTGTTATTCTACTATTTGTTGCCTCCAGAGTGTTTTTAATTTCATTTATTGCATTATTCATTGTATATTGACTCTTTTTTATTTCTTCTAGGTCCTTGTTAAACCTTTCTTGCATCTTCTCAATCCTTGTCTCCAAGCTATTTATCTGTGATTCCATTTTAATTTCTAGATTTTGGATCAATTTCACTATCATTATTCGGAATTCTTTATCAGGTAGATTCCCTATCTCTTCCTCTTTTGTTTGGTTTGGTGGGCATTTATCCTGTTCCTTTATCTGCTGGCTATTCCTCTGTCTCTTCATCTTGTTTAAATTGCTGAGTATGGGGTGTCCTTTCTGTATTCTGGCAGTTTGTGGAGTTCTCTTTATTGTGGCTATTCCTCACTGTGTGTGGGTTTGTACAGGTGGCTTGTCAAGGTTTCCTGGTTAGGGAAGCTTGTGTCAGTGTTCTGATGGGTGGAACTGTATTTCTTCTCTTTGTTCAGTCGCGCTGTGGGGAGGGAGGGAGGGATGCTGCAAGCAAATAACACTGGCATGCGCTCGCAGTGCCTCAGCCACACTGGGTCTGCCCCCGCTCACTGCGCGTGTAGCCTCCCTGCCCACACTGCTCGGGCTCTAGGTTGTTCCGCCGGGAACAATCCGAGGCTGGCCCTGGGTTGCATGTACCTCCCAGGTCCAAGCCGCTCAGGTTCAGGCACTCGGATAGTCCTCAGAGGCGCAGACTCAGTTGGGCCTGAGTATTGTGCTCTTTCCAGGTCCGAGCAGCTCAAGTGATGAGGTGTTTGGCGAGCGCCAATGCTGCGACTTATCGCCTCCCCGCCACTCGGTTATCTGGGCGCAAAACCGGCGCACCTTCTTAAGCAGATGTTAACCGTCCAGACCCCCAAGAAGTTTTAGTTAGCAAAGAAGCCTGCTTACAGTTTTATAGATAATGTCTCTCTGGGGCTGCGATTGCCCCCTTCCGGCTCTGGCTGCCTATCACCGGAGGGGGAAGGTCTGCAGCCGGCTATCTCTGTTCAATTCTTTGTTCCGTGCGCGGGCCTGGCGGTCTTAGGTTGGGGCTGGCTTTTCGCGTAGTAGATATCCCACAGTCTGGTTTGTTAACCCAAATTATTTCGCTCAGATAGTGCTCAGGGTATTCAGGCCAGATTCTTACTCTAAGCGATGCAGCCCGCGCTGCGCCTCCCTGCCCAGCCCCCGCTTGTTAATGGCGCCTGCAGGCGTCTGCGCTGCTTCTCCACTGGGGGAGTTACTGTAGGACTCGCAATCTTCGAGTTTTAATTGTTTATTTATTTTTTCTTCCTGTTATGTTGCCCTCTGTGCTTCCAAAGCTCGGCACAGATTCGGCAGTGAGAAGGTTTCCTGGTGTTTGGAAACTTCTCTCTTTTTAAGACTCCCTTCCCGGGACGGAGCTCCGTCCCTCCCTCTTTTGTCTCTTTTTTTGTCTTTTATATTTTTTCCTACCTCCTTTCGAAGAGTTGGATTGCTTTTCTGGGTGCCTGATGTCCTCTGCCGGCATTCAGAAGTTGTTTTGTGGAATTTACTCGACGTTTAAATGCTCTTTTGATGAATTTGTGGGGGAGAAAGTGTTCTCTCTGTCCTACTCCTCCGCCATCTTCTGAAGCTTCGAAGTCATTACTTTTAATTTAAAAAAGAAGATTGTAAGTGGCTTGTCCCAATTGATTCAGCTGCTCAGTGAAACTTCAAAAATTTTATTGCTATTAATCATTCATTCATTCAATGAATATTTATTGAGCACCTACTATAAATTTATTCTAGGAGTCCCCTCTGTGAATGCAAAAATAAATCTGATCCATACTGAAAAAGAGGATTAAGCCATAAACATATGGGCTTTATGAACAGGAAGCTAAATTCTAGAAAACCCTTATAGTTGCTAAATCTGCATGGTTTATATTTAGATTCCTTTTAATTGTGCTAAAATTTACAAGCATAACAACTTTCCTTATTCTGTGGACCATGAGCAAGATCAAACTTCATCCTGAACTTTTCTACAAGCTTCTTTTCTGACCTAGGTGACGGACCATGCTGATGGGAGACATGTCATTGTCCAGTTCCATGAATGGCAAGCTGGGATTGGACTGATCCTTTCTCGAGCTCGGAAACTGCCCATTGCTACAGTCTTTACCACCCACGCCACACTGCTTGGGCGGTATCTCTGTGCAGCTAACATCGATTTCTACAACCACCTTGATAAGGTAATTAGCTCTTCCACCCTCGCCACCTTTCTTTCCGACTCTTGAAGCTGAAGGATGGGAAGTATTGATCTTCACCTTTCATCTGTCATCCAGATGCCAGAAATGCCCTTTTGACCAATCAATATTCATGACGCAGCTTCCCCTGAGGGGACTGAGAGCTCATAAAATTTAACTTTGTTCAGAGTGCATCAGAGTGTAGCGGGGACAGGCCAGATGTCTGTCCACTTTGAAGTAACAGACCCAAGATCCAAAGGGGCCTGGAAGACATCAGCCACTGTGGCCCTGAGGTTGGGCTGCTTGGGAAATGCTGTGAGGACCCCGGGATCCTCACGCAGCTTTGAGTGGCAGGTACCCCACAGGGACGCTAGGCATCTGCTTGTACTATGAGCCTCACTTCCTCCATCCTCCAAGTGAACGAAGGTCAGATTTCTGCTGTAACTCTGCAGTGAGTTATAGGTGGAGTTTTGTGGGGAGTCCAGTTAAGACAGTTACCAAAAACAGAAATGTAGATCCCTGGTGATCAAACAGCTGGGTTTGCTTATCTTAGAAGACTGCCCTATTCTATGACCTAAAGTTTTGACTTCTTTCTTCCAGTTTTCATCAGTTTAGATTAATGTAACTATGTTTTTCATATTATCCTGTCAGTAGTAGTGGTCAAGCGACCAATATAACACTGTAAAGCAATTATCCTCCAATTAAAATCAAACAAATTTTAAAAATAAATAAGGAAAGAATGTAAAAAAGTTAAAATAAAAAAATCATGGTCAAGCATTTGAGTAACATACAGTCAGGAGTTTTGCAGACGTGGTGTCTATATTGCCAGTCAAGTCAATTTAGCATTTTAGAGTTTTGTGTCACTATCGGGAACATTAGGAAGTTGAAAAATTGACCCCCCTCCCGTTTAAAAAAATTCTAGGAGTCTATGCAATAGACTGCATACTTTTCTGAGTGTATTTTTGTGCCTATTTGTAATACATGATTAATACTACTCAGAGAATGAGAGCAGAAAGTTATACCACCATCTCAGAGGCATTTTGAATGCAGGAAAGTTCTTTGGGACAAAACTTAACATTTGCAAAACAGTGAGTGGTCCTAAGGAGAGCTTGCCTATAAAAAGGTCAATTGAACCTGAAGGTCAAATTGTAAACATAAGATGTATATTCAAAATAAAGTCACCAAGGAATTCAGAAAGGTCAAGAGGTCAGGGAGATTTCCTAATAGTAGACTAATAAGGGCAAACCAGTGATCTGTGATAAGCTCAACCACCGTGTTTCCTGGAGAAGAGCAGGCTTTGATGTTTGTGAAAGAGAAAATATTACAGAGGCATAGCGAATATTTCAAACACATCAAATATCTCACTTCAAAATACTTAAGAACATAGTATATAGCAATTAATAAAAACAGCTAATAATATTCATCAGGTTTTATTAGTTGTTTTTAAGGAACAAAATCATAATATATAGTTATATATCAATATTATAACTTTATCCTTTCAATAAAAGGTCAGTATTCATATCCCACTGTCTTTAAATATGATTGCATATCTCCCCAGCTTAAAGTAAAGAGCACTCTTTGTAAGCATAAGTAGCTTTGTGTTTCAGTGATGGGTTTAATAAAAATTTGTCACTTCTTTTTTGTGGTCATAAAATTCCACATAGCCGTAAGGAAAAACAGTGTGAGAAATATGTGATTTTGCTTTGCCTATGTAGAAGAATTGGTGTAAGCACATGTCTACGTGTGTGTGTTTGTTTTGTTTTCACAGTTTAACATAGACAAAGAGGCTGGGGAAAGGCAGATTTATCACCGGTATTGCATGGAGCGCGCTTCCGTCCATTGTGCTCATGTTTTCACCACAGTTTCTGAAATTACCGCAATAGAGGCAGAACACATGCTGAAGAGAAAACCTGGTAATTATTATCCCTGAGTTTGTCACCGATCTGTGATAGTTTTGTTTTAAACAAAAATGCATAAAATGAGAGGAAAACTGCACCATCACTACTCAGATCTTTATACGTATTCAAATTCTCATTTTCAGTAGTTTTGTTGAACACTAAGCTATATCTGGAACATAATAGTATACAATCTGTGCTTGTTGAATAGTCTATGTTTAAAATACTCTAATTCTGAGCTGGGTTGTCATGATGACTTCCTGTGTTTAAGCAAGCTGCGTTGATTTTTCTATTTTAAGAAAATGAATGTCAGGAAAATATCAGAAATGTGTGTGAGACTTCACCAGTGCTACATCTTAGAACAGTGCCTCATTGGTCCTGTTTAGTAGAAACCTGTTATTTTACTTCTCCCAAGATTTTCTTGCAAGTTTTTCTGGGAAAAACTTCAGACCCATCCAAAGGTTGCAATGCCAAGAGGTGTGTTCATAATACATGACCCTGTCACCTGGCCGCAGCTGGTTGATCGAGAGATGGATACCTGATATAAGTTGGCTCAATCAGATTGCTTTCATAATGAGTCTAAACAGATGAGTTTATTTGAATAGTCTTGTATAATAGAAGCTTGGAAGCTGTTGGTAGAGTCCACTTCCTACGTTGCATGAGATGCAAAGAAATATAAACTACAGTGAAATACAATAAGAAGCAGAAACAGACTGAGAGAACTCTAGATTCTCCAGTGATTTAGACCATGGTTTAAATTAATTCCTGCGGCCCAGCTACATCTTTCCCATCAAACACTCCAGCATCCTATTAATAATTCCTCCTTGTAATACTTAAACCAGTGTTAGTAGATTTCTTTTGTGCTGTGCTTAGTCACTCAGTCAGGTCTGACTCTTTGTGACCCCATGGACTGTAGCCCACCAGGCTCCTCTGTCCATGGGGATTCTCCAGGCAAGAATACTGGAGTGGGTTGACATGCCCTCTTCCAGGGGATCTTCCCAACCCAGGAATCAAATCAGGGTCTCCTGCATTGCAGGCGGTTTCCTTACCAGCTGAGCTACCAGGGAAGCCCAGATTTCTCTTACTTGCAACAAAACAGTCCTGATTAATACATTTTCCTTGCTTAATTCCTGTGGTCTTATCTCTAGTTAATTAATCTTTCTTCTGTATACCAGTTTAACATCTAGAGAAAGCATAACAAAGTTCTACATAATTACAAAGGAAGCAAGGAATTTGAATAGTGGCAGCCTAAAGATCCTGGGCTATTCTTTTTTCTTTCCAAAGGTTCTCTTGAATCCACTTTGCTTCTCACACTCGTGTCTCTTGCAGGAGTTTGCTTCAATATGCTCACTTGTTTCTTGGATCTTACTTTTTTTCCTGTCATCAGTATCCTTTCTGTGCTTACAAAAATGCTTTGTTTTTTCCTATTCTGAAATAAAAATTCTCTTAAAACCACTACCCTCTTAGATGTCTACATAATCTCATCCTTCCTCCTGCTATCAAGTATTTTACAAAAATAATCCATAGTTTTCCCACTTAGAGCTTCTTCAACTTTAACTTCCAACCTCCAACCCTTGATCTAAAATTGCTTTTTCAAAAATCACCAAGTTCACAGTTCTGTAATTTTTTTGTTCCTTGACATTCTTTAGCAATTAAAGGTGGCAGATACCTCTATCATTCCTTATTTACTTGACATTATACATTCTGAGGTTTCTCAAATATTTTTTTCTAATGTCTCAATAGTTTCTCTACTAACTTCTGTCTGTTGTTTTTACTGCTTCTAAATATAATAACCCATGAGTTCAACTCAGTAGATGATTACCATCACGTATTCTGAGCAGTCTTTATCTTTCTTGACACAGACCAATATTCTGAAAAATCAAAAATGTCTCCTTACCCAACAACAAAATCTTCTAGGCAGAAAGAATCAGTTATGTGTTGGAATAAAGGGCTACTTTTCCAATGTTCCTTATGGACAGAACACTTCACACATTTGACTAAAATAAAATGACAAGAGGTAGTTTAACACGGATGTACTTAGAGGCTGTCATATGGAGTGAAGTAAGTCAGAAAGAGAAAAACAAATACCATATATTAACACATATATGTGGAGTCTAGACAAATTGGTATAGATAATTTCATTTAGGAAAGAGAAATAGAGACACAGACATAGAGAACAAACATATGGATACCAAGGGGGAAAGGAGAGGATGGGAACTGAGAGACTGGGATTGACGTATTTATGCTACTGTGTATAAAACAGATGGACTTCCCAGGTAGCCCTCGGGGTAAAGAACCCACTGGCCAGTGCAGGAGACATTAGAGACCTGGGTTTGATCCCTGGGTCAGGAAGATGCCCTGGAGGAGGGCATGGCAAAACACTCCAGTATTCTTGCCTGGAGAATCCCATGGACAGAGGAGCCTGATGGGCTAGTGTCCACTGGGTAGCAAAGAGCTGGACATGACTGAAGTGATTTAGCGCACATGCATGTATATAATAGATAACTAATGAGAACCTACTGTACATCACATGAATTCTACTCAGTGCTATGTGGTGATCTAAATGGGAAAGAAATCCCCAAAACAGGAAATATATATATACATATAGCTGATTCACTTTGCCATACAGTAGAAACCAACACAACACTGTAAAGCCACTTTACGCCAATAAAAATGGAAACAAAAAAGGAGTTAGTTTAGCACACAGCACAGTTAAGGGTAAAACAGGTGGAGACAGACAGCATGGACTCTACCCATGTGTTCTGGCACAGATTCTGGAACAACTCTGTGTCTCAGTTTCTGCCTCCGAAATATCACCTTGCTCCAGCGGTTGTTGCAGGGATTAAATGAGTTACAAGGCGTTTAGAGCAGTACCTAATGCATAGTAAGTGATCAGTAACTGAAAACTCTTAACAATGACTATTTTTGCTATTGGTCTATTACATAATACCCATTGCTTAATGCTATTTCGGTCAGATCCTCCTGATTTTCTATGTCAGCAATTCATTATGGATTTTTATAAACTTCCAATTCTATGATAGTCAGAAACTAGAAATGTTAATAGACACCTAACTTGTTGTTGTTGTTATTCAGTTGCTAAGTCGTGTCCAGCTCTTTATGATCCCATGGACTGCAGCACTTTAGGCTTCCCTGTCCATCACCAGCTCCTGAAGCTTACACAAACTCATGTCCATGGAGTCGGTGATGCCATTCAACCATCTCATCCTCTGCTTCCTCCTTCTCTTCCTGTCTTCAATCTTTCCCAGCATCAGGGTCTTTTCTAATGAGTGGGCTCTTCACATCAGGTGGCCAAAGTACTGGAGCTTCAGCTTCAGCATCTGTCCTTCCCATTAATATTCAGGGTTGATTTCTTTTAGGTGTGATTGGTTTGGTTTCCTTGCTGCCCAAGGGACTCTCAAGAGTCTTCTCTAGCAAAATACTGTTGTTTTTGCAATGCTACCCTCTCTCAAAAGAGATTTTTCCATGAGGATTTTACTTTGCTTTTCCAGATGTAGTTACTCCAAATGGCTTGAACGTTAAGAAATTTTCAGCTGTACATGAGTTTCAAAATCTCCATGCTATGTACAAGGCCAGGATCCAAGAGTTTGTTCGAGGTCATTTCTATGGGTATGCTTTTCTTTATTAAAAAAAAATTATCCTGTGATATTAGGGATCTGGGGTACAGAGAAAACAGGATTGTTAAAGTAAATGTTTATCTTTCCCAGTCCCCTTTGTACTTTAACAGAACTCATGTGTACATTTTGTTGCTGTTGCTCTTTTTCATTGGAAACTGTTTTGTTTTAGTCATCTGGACTTTGATCTTGAAAAAACGTTATTCCTCTTCATTGCTGGGAGGTATGAGTTTTCAAACAAAGGAGCTGACATCTTCTTAGAATCCTTATCCAGGTTAAACTTCCTGCTGAGGGTAAGAATGCTCTAGAACACAAGAGGGTAAGAATGCTTTTTATAGAGAACTTTGTTCTGTGGAAAGTAAAGAACTTCCTGGATTCTTAAATGGCTTTTAAAAATATATATGATTTTGAAGACTTAAAATGATAGCTTTATTTTTAAAATGCTTTTGGACTTTCAATTATCATATTTAAAATGATAAATATGATTGCCACACTCTTTGCTCATGAATTTGTCTAGGATGTCAGGTATTTTTTAAAGAGAGCTACAAACTTATCATGTTATATTGGGTATATAGCCAATATAATAGTATGGTTTTTTTTTAAGAATCATAGAAGCAAAATTTTATTGGAAATGCACCCCAAAGGATATTTTATGTTAATTTAAATTTTTTTTCAAAATTCTACTGATATATAGTTAATTTACAATGCTGTGTTAGTTTCAGGTGTATGGCAAAGTGATACAGTTATGCGTGCTCAGTCGCTTCAGTTGTGTCCAACTCTTTGAGACCCTGTGGACTGTAGCTTACCAGGCTCCTCTGTCCGTGGGATTCTCCAGGCAAGAACACTGGAGTGGGTTGCCATGCCCTTCTCTAGAGGATCTTCCTGATCCAGGGATCAACCCAGATCTTTTGTGTCTCCTGCATTGCCAGGCGGGTTCTTTACACCAGTGCCACCTGGGAAGCCCTGATTCAGTTATACATATATATAAACGTATATATTCATTTTTCACATTCTCTTCCTTTATATGTTATATATGTGCCATGTTTTAAGCTGACCACATAGCATCCTCTTTCCCACCTATCCCCCAAGAGTTTGTAAACAATGGAAAGATACAGAGAAATCAAGCAAACAGAGAGTGAAGAGAACAAAACCTTGCCTTTTTTAAAATCGATAGACTTAATGCACTGTGGTGACCTGAATGGGAAGGAAGTCTAAAAGAGAGAAGATATATGTATATGTATGGCTAATTCACTTTGCTATACGGTAAAAACTAATGCAACATTGTAAAGCAACTATACTCCAATAAAAATTAATTAAAAAAAATACTATAATGGGAGATATGGCTTGGTTGGATGGCATTAATAGGCTTCCTAATATTGGGCCTTGGTATTAAACTTTGTGGTATTAGACATCTGATCACAGACAGCCCTGGCCATTTCCATCCCCTCCAACCAGAAACCTTCAGAAAAACATGTGCTACATGACTGACAGCCAAGCAGTTGCCCTCGTAGAATGGGGCAGACGCACACAAACTCTATTCCTCTCCCAACTCACTAGCCATGCCTCTACTCTGAGATCTGAAAGCCCCAAACCATGAAAGCAGGAGAGGTCCCACCACGCAGAAACATAGAGGAGTTTCCCACTCCCAAACATGGAATGATTTTTTGCTCAATAGGTTAGATTTGCCCAGAATCTTAAAATAGGTTGAGAACTGTTGTTGTGTGTGCATGTTCAGTCGTGTCCGACTCTTTGTGACCCCATGGACTGTAGCCCACCAGGCTCCTCTGTCCATAGGATTTCCCAGGCAAGAATCCTGGAGTGGGTTACTCTTTCCTTCTCCAGAGGATCTTACCGACCCAGGGATCAAATTCACATCTCTTGTGTTTCTTGCATTGGCAGGCGTATTAAAATAGGTTCTGAACTAATCCAGCAATAAAACCTGTGCTCATGGAAGTACTGCATCATAGACATTGATGAATGTTATTGGCTTATATTCTTGTCACATCATAGAAAAATATAGAATACATAAGGAAAATAGAAGAGGTCAGTGTAGAAGTCTAATTTTATTGAGATGCTGAGGCAATCTAAACTTTCCTGAGTTCTGTATAACTCTCCCGTTCAGTTTTTATTTCTTGGACATTGATTTATCACTGTCTTAGCCCAGATATTCCTGGGTGGCTCAGAGGGTAAAGAATCTGCCTGAAATGCAGGAGAGACAGGAGTTGCAGGTTTGATCTCTGGGTCAGGAAGATCCCCTGCAGAAGGAACTGGCAACCCACTCCAGTATTCTTGCCTGGGAAACCCCATGAACAGAGGAACCTAGCAGTCTACAGTCCAAAGGGTGGCAAAGAATCAAACATGACTGAAAGACTAAGCACATACACTGTACCAAGTATTTTAAGAGATTACTAAAATCACATTAATAAACATCCACGCTCATAAAATAGGATTGAAGATCAGAAAGATTATTTAAGAATAAACTGAAATAATCTTATTTCACAGTGTTTTCTGATATGTATCTATTTAACAAGCTTTATAGATGGACTCACAACTATATAAAAATGTAGCATGTCTAGAGACATTATTAATTTATCCATACATTTATTAAATATTTGCTTTATTTTTAGATGTGAAGAAAAAGTGAATTTCTCTTATTCTAGACATCAAAGATAATTACAATCCTTGGAGAAATCAAAATAAGACATTTTCTTTCCGTATAGTACATTTAGTCTTTAATAAAAGCACATTGCCTACTCTTGGGGTGTTTCCTGTTTTATGATTCCTATAGATGTTTTGAATAGAATATAAGGTCCCAGAGGGCAGAGACCACAGATTAGATGATGGTGCCCCACATTCAAGAGTCAGTCATTTCAGAATATAAAAGCATTCATCAGTTCACAGTTTTAAGTTTACGCTTTCATTCCCACAGCTGTTTGGCATGTCATTTCTTTCTGAGAAACTTCAGGTCAATAATATTTTGGAATAGGAAAAGTAAACAGGTTGTAGAGTCAAAAAAACATCAGTTTTAAAAAACAAAACAAAACACTAGTTTGACTCCCAGCTTTGCCAATAACCTGTGATAGGAGCTCAGAAGAAGAATCAAAGCTCTTGCGCCTCTCTTTTGAAATTAATGAGGAGAGCGATAGTTAGGCTTGGGTTAACTTATGTGTTTAAAGCGCTCGACACAATAACTGCTACACCAAAAGTTCTGAGTCCCCATTCCGGTTCCTTTATGGTTGAAAAAAATCAAAATGCAATATCATGAGAATCAAGACATTTAATGGAAAAATGTTAACAATCTATTTGTGCAAATCCATGTAAATTAGCTATAAGATGTAGAATAAACCCAAACGAAATCCTCATTCACTTTCCAATCTGGAATTTTCACATTTGTGTTATCTTTTATGCTATTTTTTAACCACAGAAAACCACAGTGATATCAGTAGCAATTGCTATATATTTCAGATGATGGATGCCATGAAATTATTCTGTGTGGATTTTTAATTGTTAATTGTCAGATCTTAGTTGAACGTCATATTTACATTTTCTGAAGAGGCTTCAAGACACTGCTGTATAATTTCTTTGTCAGTCATAAATAAGTATTCTTATTCTCTCAAGATGTTTCAAAGCACTATTTGTCACAGTTTAAGGTCCATCTGTCACATGGTTTATTTTATCTTTGATAGCTGACTCTGTTGTGTTTTCTAACCCCTCGTTAGATGCATAAAAGTGACGTCACAGTGGTGGTGTTTTTCATTATGCCTGCCAAGACAAACAATTTCAATGTGGAAACCCTGAAAGGCCAGGCAGTGCGCAAACAGCTATGGTAACCTCACATCTTGTAAATATTCTCAAGCAATAGATGTAAAGGGATTTTTTTAAGTGCATGATTTCTGATCTATTTCCTTGAACTATTTTTTCCTCTTAAGATTATAATAGCTTACATACTACTCGGTTCTCTTCTCATTGGGCTCCTTTGTTAAATTTTATCATGTCTATAATACTGTGTTCGTATAAAAACGTTGGAACGAGCTACCGTGGAAGGATAAGGCCTTTGTAGAAATCTTTAAAGATGGGTCAGATTTTTTAAAAATTTATTATGGAAATGTTAAAACATATGCCAAAGTAATGAAATTAGTATCGTGCTCCCCCTCTTCCCAATAGGCCAGACTCAACAATGATAAATGTTAACTTAAAAAATAGTTGCAACCTAAAAATTGAGAGTTATGTTTTATTTGCTGGGAATATTTAGAACTTTGAGTCTAGGAGACAGCATCTCAAGTAGCCCTGAGAGAACTGCTCTGAGGAGGCCAGGAGAGGAGCCAGGTTATATAGAAGTTTTGCAACAAAGGGCAGGTAGCCTGAACATCAAAAGATTATTGCTAATTAAAGAAAATCAGATATCCCCAGTTAAGGAACTTAGTGCTTTTCTTTTTATGGGAAGATGCAGCAATCTGGACTCACTGAAAACATTCCTTTGATAGAAACGTCAACCTATTTGCGGCTGGTATTCAGTGTTTTTCACATTCTGAGCTCCCTTGGGACTCACAGTAGGTAGTGACTGCAGTCTGATGGCTGCTAGATGGCAGGTATTCTTCTCCTTCCTGAGTTTCCTTATTAGCAGCAGCCATCTCACACTGGGGACTGCAATTGCTGATGACTGTGACATCCTTGTTTACTGATATGGCAGGAAATATTCCATTTCTCAGAAACAAATTCCTCATATTATATGGAAACCTACATACACTCCCTTTCCCTTCCCCCAACCTTCTGATTATCATCAAGCCAAAGAAAGTTACACTCCCCGCACTGGTCAGGGTGTTCAGTTACCTCAGCTCTAGAGGTGTTAACTCAGGCTAAATTGGCAAATAAGAAAAGAACAAAAGAGATTATATAAAAGAGATCTGCAATTTCAAAGAATACATTGACAGAACACCATCATGGCAAAAAAGACTTAAAAGGGTGACATTGTTTGAGTTGTATATCTTTCTGTTCATACAGGGACACTGCACATTCTGTGAAGGAAAAGTTTGGAAAGAAACTGTATGATGCATTATTAAGGTAGGAGCTTGGAACACTAAACCGCTCAAACATTTAGGGCTTCACTATTGAGACAAGTATTTAGACACTATACTAATTTTGTTCCAAGTATAAAATAATTAATAGCCTTTGAAGATTCTCCAAGCCAGGCTTCAACAGTACCTGAACCTTGAATTTCCAGATGTTCAAGCTGGTTTTAGAAAAGGCAGAGGAACCAGAGATCAAATTGCCAACATCTGTTGGATCGTAGAAAAAGCGAGAGAGTTCCAGAAAAACATCTACTTTTGCTTTATTGACTATGCCAAAGCCTTTGACTGTGTGGATCACAACAAACTGTGAAAAATTCTTAGAGATGGGAATAGCAGATCACCTTACCTGCCTTCTGAGAAATCTGTATGCAGGTCAGGAAGCAACAGTTAAAACTGGACATGGAACAACAGACTGGTTCCAAATAGGGAAAGGAGTACGTTAAGGCTGTATATCGTCATGCTGCTTATTTAACCTATATGCAGAGTACATCATGCGAAATGCCAGGCTGGATGAAGCACAACCTGGAATCAAGATTGCCGGGAGAAATATCAATAACCTCAGATATGCAGATGACACCACACTTATGGCAGAGAGCAAAGAAGAGCTAAAGAGTCTCTTGATGAAAGTGAAAGAGGAGAGTGAAAAATTTGGCTTAAAACTCGACATTCAGAAAATTAAGATCATGGCATCTAGTTCTATCACTTCAAATAGATGGAGAAACAGTGGAAACAGTGGCTGACTTTATTTTGGGGGGCTCCAAAATCACTGCAGATGGTGACTGCAGCCATGAAATTAAAAGACGCTTGCTCCTTGGAAGAAAAGTTATGACCAACCTAGACAACATATTAAAAAGCAGAGACATTACTTTGCCAACAAAGGTTCGTCTAGTCAAGGCTATGGTTTTTCCAGTAGTTGTGTATGGATATGAGAGTTGGACTATAAAGAAAGCTGAGCACTGAAGAATTGATGCTTTTGAACTGTGGTGCTGGAGAAGACTCTTGCGAGTCCCTTGGACTGCGAGGAGATCCAACCAGTCCATCCTAAAGGAGATCAGTCCTGGGTGTTCATTGGAAGGACTGATGCTGAAGCTGAAACTCCAATACTTTGGCCACCTGATGCGAAGAGCTGACTCATTTGAAAAGACCCTGATGCTGGGTAAGATTGAGGGCAGGCAGAGAAGGGGATGACAGAGGATGAGATGGTTGGATGGCATCACCAACTCAATGGACATGAATTTGGGTAGACTCCGGGAGTTGGTGATGGACAAGGAGGCCTGGTGTGCTGCAGTCCATAGGTCGCAAAGAGTTGGACACGACTGAGTGACTAAACTGAACTGAACCAGTGTGAAGAACTGACTCACTGGAAAAGACCCTGATGCTGGGAAAGATTGAAGGCAGGAGGAGAAGGGGATGACAGAGGATAAGATGGTTGGATGACATCACTGACGCAATAGACATGAGTTTGAGTAGGCTCTGAGAGTTGGTGATGGCCAGGTAGACCTGGCGTGCTGCAGTCCATGGGGTTGCAGAGTCAGACGCAACTGAACGACTGAACTGAACTGAAGATATGTTGCATCATATGAGCAGGCTTTGTTTAATCCTTCATCTGACAAATATTTGTAGACAGGTTGTACAAATGAGGACATAGTTAAATACGCGGGTAAGGTATCTGTGTGTGAACTCAGTCACTCAATCATGTCTGACTCTTTGCGACACTTTGGCCTGTAGCCCACCAGGCTCCTCTGTCGTGAAAACAGGATTTTTCAGGCAAGAATACTGTGCCATTTTCTCCTCCAAGGGATCTTCTCAATCCAGGAATCGAACCCAAGTTTCCTGCATTGCAGACGACTTCTTTACCTGCTAAGGCATTGAGGAAGCCCACAGATAGGGTCTCTTTCAGTGGAATTCTCATTGAGAGTTAATATGTCAATTTGAAGCTGTGGAAGATTTCAAGTCAAAATATATATTGACATATTAACATATATTTATTAATAAACACATTAGTTAATGTTAAGTAACATTTACTTAAGTAATATACATTACTTAATGTATATTTAGTATACATTGAGAAGCTCACCACAATGAGAAGCCCATGCACTGCAATTAGAGTAGCTGCCACTCGTTGAAACTAAGAGAAAAGCCCGCACAGCAACAAAGACCCAGCACAGACAAAAATAAATACATAATTTTTTAAAATATCAACTTACAGATGGAAAAGTTATGGCCACTGTAGAACATAGTACTCACTTCCTATAATTGTTAAAATAGGCAAAATATTATGAAAGTATCCTCCTGGTCATCAACAGTAATGCTTTAAAAATTAATTTCAGTTTTCTTTTATGCTAGCAAAGGTATTCTTTTATCGAACTTCCTTGCCCTTTGGAATTTGTCTTTGAGTTTCATCAGGAAACTATGTATGTTTTACATTTATTTTAAAATTGCTTGAAATGGTGTTTGACACATAGAAAACAGTTGGTTAGTGCTAGCTGTTTTTATTTTGATTTTTAAAACTATTTTCCCCACAGAGGAGAAATTCCTGACATGAACAATATTTTGGATCGAGATGATATGACAATTATGAAAAGAGCTATCTTTTCAACTCAGGTAATAAAGGAAAAAATGCCCATTACTTCCCATAATTGTTAAAGTCTTTTTAGATCAATATCTTAATTTTTTGAAATGGGCTAATTTGGGAAATTTTTAAACCTGAGAGCTAGAAAAATCATCTTTAGGTATTTACCTAAAGGACACCTTTGTGAGTTCTCTTTCACCAGTGGTTCTTCAAGGCTCCTATAAACAAATCTCATGGAACTTGTCTTCATATCTACTTTAAAAATTCATTTGGACCCTATATGCCAGTTGAAAAACTATGTATATTCCAATGACAAAAAAGTGCCTAAAATTTTCAAAAAGCATAGACTTCGGAGTCACTCTAGAGAAAAGGTGAATGTTTCTCAGTCAAGTGAAATTGTTAAAAAGATAATTGTGTTAGCCGTGTATAGCAATCTTGTTATTAACAGGGAGGCATCGGAGAACAGCCCCCTAGTGGGAACCAGCAGAGTAGCTCACCGGAGTTCCATTCTTATTCCAAATACAGTCAGTCCCCTCCATATGAATGAGCTAACATTCTGAGAGCATGTTCGTAAGTCCATTTAGTTCATAAGTCCAACGAAGTTAGTCTAGGTACCTAGCTAATGTAATTGGCTATATAGTACAGTACTGTAATAGGTTTATAATACTTTTCACACAAATAACACGTAAAAACAAACACAAAAAATTAACACTTTTAACCTCACAATACAGTACCTTGAAAAGTACAGTAGGACAGTCCAACAGCTGGCGTACGGGGGCTGGCATCAAATGAACAGGCAAGAGGAGTTACTGACTGGAGGAGGTAGAAGAGGTGGGAGATGGTAGAGCTGAAGGACCACCAGCAATAGGAGACGGAGGGCAAGCTGCAATTTCACACACATCTGATGCTGATGGAATGTGCTTTTGCATCTTTTTGAAAATTCCCAGTTTGAAGGTTCGTATGTTGGGGACTTACTGTAAGTCTCAGGAGGCTTCAAGAAGTCTAGGCTTTCCATAGACTGGCTGCTGGTGAACAAAAGCATCGAGTGTTCAGAGTATGGAAGGAAGTTCTTTAACCTGTTGTCTTCCTATGACATACACAGACAACCCCTCATTAATTGGCATCTCAGACCATAAAGGCATAAAGGTTGGATGACATATCGCCGATGACCTATTGCTGAAATTAGTCACACTTAGTAATTCTTTTCCTGAACTGACATTTTCTTCCCTCTGCTCCTTCAGCGGCAGTCTTTGCCCCCAGTGACTACTCACAACATGATTGATGATTCCACCGATCCCATCCTCAGCACCATTAGACGTATCGGGCTCTTCAATAGCCGCACAGACAGAGTCAAGGTACAACTCATTGTTTGTGCAGGACATTTCAAAATCATAGAGGACAGGTTTTTGAGAATTTATTAGAAGCATCCCTTGTTTGTTTTAACATCTATCGGAAATATTGTAAATGATACTTCTAAAGGAAAATTAATTCTGTTTCCTGTCTTGAGCAATTAAAAAGTGACTATGTTGGTATCATTCTTAAAAATAATTGAATACTATTTATGGCTTTGAGTTGTAATGCAGCTTTCATTTTCATTGTAAAATACTGTCAGGAAATGGCCTCACTTTTAAGGAAACACATATGGTCTAAGAATTGTTTAATGAATGAATCTCAGAGATTAACATAAATTGTCTTTGTTTCTTCCTCATAAAGTTCAATTTAAGGGCATAGTATGAGAAGATTCAAGTTTCAGAGAATGTGGCTAATGATGGTTTTATGTAATTTCCTATAGACTAATTTGTTCTTTTGACTCTTTGAGTTTCTCCAGTGATGAAGCACAGTGTTGAATAAGACCTGGTTTCTGCTGCAGTGGAGCTTAATCTCCGTGATGTTTACTGAGGGTGTGTTATGTTCTAGGCATGGGGTTAGGTGTGGGAGACAAGGGTAAATGTGTCAACAGATCATAGCTTATTCCTACTCACTTCCATCCACCAGCATTCAAGATCAAGTTGTCACAAGAATTTACCAATCTTTTCGAAAGGAAGGTCCCAGTGTCCCTTCTTTCTTTTGCCTTTAGCAGATGATATGAATTCTAAGATGATATGAATTCTAATTCCTTCACAGTCCCTTCATACTGGCCTCACATCTAGATTTTGACTCATTCTTACTTCTTTTCCTTCAGATTGTAAGAGTTTTTCTGGGACCGTATTTCCTCCCACATTCTTAGGAAATGCACCCTGTTTATCCTTTTCTATATTGTAGGCCTACTAGCTCTTTCCCTTGCTGTTTACAAATATTTCTGAAATTTTTCCACATGAAAAAACAAGCTTTGCCTTAACTCTACCCCCTCTTGATGTTTTTAAATGTTTTTCTACTCTTCTCTGTAAAGTCTCTTGGGAAAATACAATCTATTCTTAAATGTATTTCTCATCCTGCACTCAGTCATTGACATAGGCATCAGTGGATGTCATGGAGACAAGTTAAGGACCTACTGTAAGAGTCCGGAGAAGGCAATGGCACCCCACTCCAGTACTCTCGCCTGGAAAATCCCATGGATAGAGGAGCCTGGTAGGCTGCAGTCCATGGGGTCACTAAGAGTCGGACACGACTGAGCGACTTCCCTTTCACTTTTCACTTTCCTGCACTGGAGAGGGAAATGGCAACCCACTCCAGTGTTCTTGCCTGAAGAATCCCAGGGACGGGGGAGCCTGGTGGGCTGCCGTCTATGGGATCGCACAGAGTCGGACACGACTGAAGTGACTTAGCAGCAGCAGCAGCAGCAACAGTCCAGGTGAGAGATACTGAGGGCCACTACCAAAGGCCTTCTCAGAAGTTCTGGAGAGGATGGAACAATGGGAGAAATGGTTGCCTGCAGAAAAAGACCATACTTAAGTGACCAGTAGGCATACAGTGAGAAAGAGGCAGAAAGCAAGGCTTCAGTATGTAACCCACACTTTCTAGAACCTAAGGAAAAGCTTTAAAAGAAGTTGGCTTGAGGGTCATATCTCAAATGAAGTTCAATTTTTCATAGATTAAGTTACATATGGGATATTCAAGTTAAGATGCTTAAGAAGTACTTAGAAAACATAGGTCTGGGGTTTATAAGGACAGTTGTGAGGGGAGCTATTGGCATGTGGGCAGTAGTGAGGGCCAAGGAATGATGACCTTGCCATGTTGGAAGACTAGGTGGAAAGAATGAAGAAAATATTGACACAAGGAAACCTCAAGAGAGGATTAAAAGATGAAAGCTTAGGGAAAGAAAGAAAGAGGAAAATATATAAGAAATCAAGGCAGGAGAAATTTTAATAATAGTAGAAAGAGCTCATAGTAGAACATGATCCATGCTGTTTATAAAATGTTCCATGTTGTGTTAACCCTTTCATTTCAAACAGTCTACACATAGACCCACATATATGTGTATATTGCCCTGTGCTATAGAACTATGGGTGATTTTTAATTTCTCATTTGTGTTCGTGAATTTCCAAATTTTCAACACATAACACACATATAAGAGCCAGGCTGCACATTTTCCCTGGAAATGCAGGACTATTGCTGCCAAGACTGCACCACTCTACATTTTTTCAGCAGGATTCTATCCACAGAGTATGTCAACACACACTTGTCATCATTCTCATGTAGTTTACTCCAGACTGGTCCTTCTCAGTTTTTTGTATCTTGGAAAGAAAATAGTGGGAGCAAGAAAGCATGTTATTTCCCTTTTGATTTCTGTTTTTCTCAGAACCTTTCATGTCACAGTTCAGTTCAGTCACTCAGTCGTGTCCGACTCTTTGTGACCCCATAGTCTGCAGCACACCAGGCTTCCCTGTCCATCACCATCTCCTGGAGTTTGCGGAGACTCATGTCCATTGAGTCGGTGATACCATCCAAACATCTCATCCTCCATCGTCCCCTTCTCCTCTTGCCTTCAGTCTTTCCCAGCATCAGGGTCTTTTCCAATGAGTCAGTTCTTCACATCAGGTGGCCAAAGTATTGGAGTTTCAGCTTCAGCATCAGTCCCTCCAATGAATATTAAGGACTGATTTCCTTTAGGATTGACTAGTTGGATATCCTTGCAGTCCATGAGTCTTCTCCAACACCACAGTTCAAAAGCATCAGTTCTTAAATACTCAGCTTTCCTTATCATCCAACTCTCATATCCATAAATGACTACTGGAAAAACCATAGCTTAGATTAGATGGACCTTTGTTGGCAAAGTAATGTGTTTACTTTTCAATATGCTGTCTAGGTTGGTCATAACTTTTTTTCAAAGAAACAAGTGTCTTTTAACTTCATGGCTGCCGTCACCCCATCTGCAGTGATTTTGGAGCCCCCAAAAATAAACTCTGTAACTGTTTCCATTGTTTTTCCATCTATTTGCGATGGAGTGATGGGACAGGATGCCATGATCTTAGTTTTTTGAATGCTGAGTTTTAAGCCAACTTTTTCCACTCTCCTCTTTCACTTTCATCAAGAGGCTTTTTAGTTCCTCTTCACTTTCTGCCATAAAGGTGGTGTCATCTGCATATCTGAGGTTATTGCTATTTATCCTGGCAGTCTTGATTCCAGCTTGTGCTTCATCGAGCCCAGCATTTCTCATGATGTACTCTGCATATAAGTTAAATAAGCAGGGTTGACAATATACAGCCTTGACGTACTCCCTTCTCAATTTGGAACCAGTCCGTTGTTCTATGTTCAGTTCTAACTATTGCTTCTTGACCTGCATACAGATTTCTCAAGAGGCAGGTAAGGTGGTGTGGTATTCCAAGCTCTAAGAATTTTCCACAGTTTGTTGTGATCCACACAGTCAAAGGCTTTGGCATAGTCAGTAAAGCAGAAGTTCATGTTTTTCTGGAGCTCTCTTCTTTTTGATCTCTGGTTCCTCTGCCTTTTCTAAAACCAGCTTGAACATCTGGAAGTTCATGGTTCACGTATTGTTGAAGCCTGGCTTGGAGAATTTTGAGCATTACTATACTAGCGTATGAGATGAGTGCAATTGTGGGGTAGTTTGAATATTCTTTTGCATTACCTTTCTTTGGGATTGGAATGAAAACTGACCTTTTCCAGTCCTGTGGCCACTGCTGAGTTTTTCAAATATGTTGGCATATTGAGTGCAGCACTTTCATAGCATCATCTTTTAGAATTTGAAATATCTCAACTGGAATTCCATCACCTCCACTAGCTTTGCTTGTAGTGATGCTCCCTAAGGTCCACATGACTTCACACTCCAGGATGTCTGGCTCTAGCTGAGTGATCACACCAACGTGGTTATCTGGGTCATGAAGATCTTTTTTGTATAGTTTTCTGCATTCTTGCCACCTCTTCTTAATATCTCCTCTTTCTGTTAGGTCCATATCGTTCTTGTCCTTTATTGTGCCCATCTTTGCATGAAATTTTCCCTTGGTATCTCTAATTTTCTTGAAGAGATCCCTAGTCTTTCCCATTGTATTGTTTTCCTCTATTTCTTTGCATTGATCACTGAAGAAGGCTTTCTTATCTCTCCTTGCTATTCTTTGGAACTCTGCATTCAGATGGGTGTATCTTTCCTTTTCTCCTTTGCCTTTAGATTCTCTTCTTTTCTCAGCTATTTGTAAGGTCTCCTCAGACAACCATTTTGCCTTTTTGCATTTCTTTTTCTTGGGGATGGTCTTGATCAGTGCCTTCTACACAATGTCACAAACCTCTGTCCATAGTTCTTCAGGCACTCTGTCTATCAAATCTAATCTCTTTAATCTATTTGTCACTTCTACTGTATAATCGTAAGGGATATGACTTAGGTCATACCTGAATGGTCTAGTGGTTTTCCCTACTTTCTTCAATTTAAGTCTGAATTTGGCAATAAGGAGTTCATGATCTGAACCATAGTCAGCTCCTGGCCTTGATTTTGCTGACAGTATAGAGCTTCTACATCTTCAGCTTCAAAGAATATAATCAATCTGATTTCAGTGTTGACCATCTGGTGATATCCACGTGTATAGTTGTCTCTTGTGTTGTTGGAAGAAAGTGTTTGCTATGACCAATATGTTCTCTTGGCAAAACTCTGTTCCCCTTTGCTCTGCTTCATTCTGTACTCCACGGCCAAAATCGCCTGTTACTCCAGGTATTTCTTGACTTCTTACTTTTGTATTCCAGTCCGCTATGATGAAGGGGACATCTTTTTTTGGTGTTAGTTCTGGAAGATCTTGTAGGTCTTCATAGAACTGTTCAACTTTAACTTCTTCAGTGTACTGGTTGGGGCATAGACTTGGATTACTGTAATATTGAATGGTGTGCCTTGGAAACGAACAGAGATAGTTCTGTCATTTTTTAGATTTAGGACTCTTAATTTATGCATTTAGGACTCTTTTGTTGACTAAGAGGTCTGCTCTATTGCTTCTAAGGGATTCTTGCCCACAGGAGTAGATATAATTGTCATCTGAATTCAATTCACCCATTCCAGTCCATTTTAGTTCACTGATTCCTAAAATGTCAGTTGTCACTCTTGCCATCTCCTGTTTGACCACTTCCAATTTACCTTGATTCATGGACCTAACATTCAGGTTCCTATGCAATATTCTTTACAGCATTGGATTTTGCTTCCATCACCAGTCACATTCACAGCTGGGTGTTTTTGCTTTGGCTCTGTCTCTTCCTTTCTTCTGGAGTTATTTCTCCACTCTTCTCCAGTAGCATATTTGGCGCCTACAGACCTGGTGAGTTCATCTTTCAGTGTCATATCTTTCTGCTTTTTTATAGTGTTCATGAGGTTCTCAGGCAAGAATACTGAAGTGGTTTGCCATTCCCTTCTCCAGTGGACCATGTTTTGTCAGAACTCTCCCCTATGACCCATCTGTCTTGGGTGGCCCTACACAGCATGGCTCATAGTTCCATTGAGTTAGACAGGCTGTGGTCCATGTGATCAGTTTGGTTAATTTTTTGTGATTATGGTTTTCATTCTGTCTGCCTTCTGATGGATAAGGATAAGAGGTTTATGGCAGTTTCCTGATAGGAGAGATTGACTGTGGGGGAATCTGGGTCTTGTTCTGATAGATGGGGCCATGCTCAGTAAATCTTTATTCTAGTTTTCTTTTGATGGGTCGGCCTGTGTTCCTTCCCTGTTGTTTGACTGAGGCCAAACTATGGTAGGGGTAATGAAGATAATGGCAACCTCCTTCAAAAGGATGTGTGTACGCACTGTTGTATTCAGTGCCCCTGAATACAACACATCTCTGCAGCAGCAGGCCGCTGCGACCCACATCTCTGCCAGAGACTCCTGGACACTCGCAGGCAAGTCTGGCTCAGTCTCCTGTGAGGACACTGTTCCTTTCTCCTGGCTGCTGATGTGCACAAGGCTTTGTTTGTGCCCTCCAAGAGTCTGTTCCCCTGGTCCTGTGTAAGTGCTGTAATCAAATCCCACTGGCCTCCAAAATCAAATTCCCTGGAGGGAAGCAAGATGGTGGAGTAGAAGGACATGTGCTCATCTCCTCCTGTGAGACCTCCAAAATTGCAACTTCCTGCTGAACAACCATTGACAGAAGAATGTTGGATCTCACCAAAAAAACATACCTCCCATCCAAGGGCAAAGAAGAAGCCCCAGCAAGATGGTAGGAGGGGTGAAATTGCATTTAGAATCAAACCCCATACCTGCCAGAGACACTTGGAGGGTTCAAACAAAATCTTCTGCACATCAGTACCCAGAGACCCCACAGAGACTGAGCCAGACCTGCCTTTGAGTGTTTGAGTGTCTCCTGCAGAGGTATGGGTCAGCAGTGGCCTGCCACAGAGGCAGGGGCTCTGGGTGCAGCAGACCTGGGTCACACAGCGTGTGGCATAAGCCCTCTTAGAGGAGGTCGCCATTAGCCCCACCACAGAGCCATAGAGCAGACGACCCACAAACTGCAGAACAATTATACCAAAGAAATGCTCACAGTGTTAAGAAAGTTCTAGGACCCACAACAGAATTCCCAACCTGGGGATCCGGCAAAGGGACTGAGAACCCCCAGGGGACTTGATTTTGGAGGCCAGTGAGATTTGATTTCTTGTCACATCCATATCTAAATTTTTGACTCTTCCTCTGATGATCTATCTGTGCTTGATGCTTATTATGTACAATAAACACAGATTGATGTTTTTTAAAAAGTATGATAACAGTCAAGCAATTCCTAGGAATGGACAAGTAACTTATTTCCTAAACACGTGAAATACTTTTATATCTCTATGTAATTGCTGATATTTTTTCCCTCTGAAATAATCTTATTTCTGTTACTTTAACAATTCTTTTGGAATCCAACCTCAGAGTCATCTCTTTCCTACACTTTTCTTTAATATACATTTACCTACTCCAGACAGAACAATTGTTTCCTTGTCTGTATCTCCTGCAGTTATAGGAGCTATCACATTGAATTCTATATATTTTAATTTAATGTGTCCATTTCTCCAGAGACTGTGGGTTTTTTGAGCTGGTGATCATGTCTCATCTGTTTTCTCAATTTTTGTCCTCTGAAAAGCAGATATCGAGACAGGAGTAGTTATGAAATCTTATTGACAGAAATACCTATGAAGGATAAAGAAGTGGAAAGGAAGAGCAGGCAAAGAGGTGCAGCCAGACACAAGGAAGAGAGAGCAAGATGGAAAGAAGAGGTTGTTGTTTAGTCCCTCAGTCATGTCTGACTCTTTGCCACCACATGGACTACAGCCCTCTAGTCTCCTCTGTCCATGGGATTTCCCAGGCAAGAATAGTGAAGCGGTTGCCATTTCCTTCTGCAGGGAATCTTCCCAACCCAGGGAATGAACCCGTGTCTCCTGCATTGCAGACAGATTGTTTACCATTTGAGCTATCAGGGAAGCCTATTTTTTATATAGTAGCGTGTATGTGTCAATCTACATCTCTAAATTTATCCCTCCCCACCTTAGCTCCTGGTAACTGTAAGTTTGTTTTCTAAAGAATAGCTCTAACAATATACATTCAAAGCACTGAGATAAACTTCGGTCAAGTCAGAATTAGGTATTTTATTTTATTAATAGTGCCTTTTAAAAGTTTGACAGTATAAGCATCTATTGGATTACCTGCATGTTTATAGACAGCTATAGAGTGATTCTTAACTCTCCAACTGAATTGACAAGTTTTTTATATTAATGTGACCATTTGACTCAGGAAGCATTGAGTCAAATTTGAATCTGAATTTATCATTGATCCTGCCTCGGTTTTGAGGCATATTGAGAAAAGTCTGGACTGCAGATTTCAGATCTGGACCCTGTGCTGCCCGCTGTGGAAGTAAACTAACTTCCAGGGACCTTGCTTTCTTCCCAGGATAAATACAGCCTGACAAGTTTTTGTTGTATGTTGACTGATCCAGGTCTTGCTGTGAACCAGCTGCTCTGCTGGGGGGCCTTGCACACAGGATCTCATTTAATCCTCCCTGTGACCTTGGGCTGACCTCTAACATCCCTTCCTCTGCCCTGGGCTTCTGCCATTGGCTGTTTTAGGATGTAGAACAGCTGTGTTCTTATTTTAGTTGTGCTGTTATTCTCTTTGGCTGGGAACAAAACGAATGAGCCATGATGTTTTCATGTTTCCAAATGGGCTTTGAAGAGAACAAATCTTCCTAAGTTTGGAAAAGCAGGCACAATGCCTTTCAAATCCCTCTTTGCTGATATTTGCCAACAGAGTACAGTGGGCTTCGGACTTGTAGACATAGACACAGTCAAGTGTCTGTCTCTTTGGTCTCTTTTCCTAGTGCAGCACTTTGCATGTAATAGGAATTAAAATTATGTTTTGTGGAAGGAAATATTTTATCCATTTTCTTTGCCAATTTGTGACTCTTATGACTGAATAAACCATCATTTATAGGTACTAGTTTTGGACATTTTACCATTTCATTTCTTCTTTAGTGTTACGTATCTCCTATTTATGGATCTATTGAGATATGCTTGCAAAGTCTTAGTTTCCTTATTTTTAAAACTAGAAATAAAATAAAATAAGGACAGTCAGAATGTCTACTCTCCTTATCACACAATGTTGCTAAGATTAAACGAGGTAATATATGTGAAACTGATTTATAATATATAAAGTATTGGACAACTATTGTCATCATTATTGCTGTATATCCCAAATTAGATTTTTTTTTTTCTTCAAAGTAATCTCTTTGGAAGAATATACACTTATTTCCGGAGAAGGCAATGGCACCCCACTCCAGTACTCTTGCCTGGAAAATCCCATGGGTGGAGGAGCCTGGAAGGCTGCAGTCCATGGGGTCTCACAGAGTCAGACATGACTGAGCGACTTCACTTTCACTTTTCACTTTCATGCATTGGAGAAGGAAATGGCAAGCCACTCCAGTGTTCTTGCCTGGAGAATCCCAGGGACTGGGGAGCCTGATGGACTGCCGTCTATGGGGTTGCACAGAGTCGGACACGACTGAAGTGACTCAGCAGCAGCAGCAGCAGTGTATATATGTTAATCCCAAACTTGTAGTTTATCTCTCGTCCCCTCTTCCTCACTGTTTCCTTTGGTGACCATAGGTTTGTTTTCTATGGCTATGAGTCTATTTCTATTTTGTAAATAAGGTCATTTGTACTATCTTTTAGATTCTATGCATATGTGATATCATATGATATTTGTCTTTATCTGACTTACTTCACTTAATATGATAACCTTTAGGTCCATCCATGTTGCTGCAAATGGCATTATTTCATTTTTTTATGGAATAGTATTTCATATTTATTCATTTATCTATCAATGGACGTTTAGGTTTCTTCCATGTCTTGGCTATTGTAAATAGTGCTGCTACAAACACTGGGGTGCATGGTATCTTTTCAAATTAGAGTTTTCTCCTGATACATACCCAGCAGTAGAATTGCAGGATCATATGGTTACTCTATTTTTAGTTTTTTAAGGGAGAATATTCTTGTTTGTAGGAAACACACATTAAGTATTTGTGGATGATGAGCATCTAGTCAGCAATTTATACTCATATGGATCTGGAAAAATATTAATTCTCTTCACATTATACTTGCAACTTTTCTGTAAATTTGACATTATTTCAAGTTATATATAAACATGTTTACATATAAACAAATAAAAATATATAAAACATACTATATATGAAAATATATATAATATATATATATAATTCTATTTCTCCATTTTATTAAAGTTCTCACCAAACCAATTTTAGGTTACCTATCAGCCTCTCCTCATAGCTAAGTAAGTTATGAAAGTTAAATTCTAATAAATGAATTAGAAAAATCTGATTTTAAAGTACTGTAGTACTGGAGTAATGTAATTTATATATGATAGTTATATTAAAATTCATAATTCATCATTTTAACAAATAGGAGAAATAGAACTCATTTATCTAGGTTACCAGCTAAGTAGCTATTCTAGTCATAGCTGTCCAAGTATAGCTGCAGTCTGGTCTCTGCCTTGGCAGAGCATTAAAGGCTGCGGGGCTTCCTAGGTGGCGCTAGTGGAAACCCTCCTGCTAATACAGGAGACGTAAGAGATGCAGATTGGATCCCTGGGTTGGGAAGATCCCCTGGAAGAGGGCACTGCAACTCACTCCAGTATTCTTGCCTGGAGAATCTCGTGGACAGTGGAGCATGTCAGGCTACACAGTCCATGGGGTTGCAGAGTCGGACACAACTGAAGTGACTAGCACACACACACGCACAGGCTGTGCAGTCCAAGAAAAGGCTCATACCAGTGCCCGGGAGCCAATTGCTAACTGTTCAGAATGCTGTGGGCCAGTTTTAAACACAATTGTTGTGTAAAATCAAATTGCATAAACTTAAAAAAAATCAATTATGCTAAAAGGAAAGGCAATGCTCAAATTCATTGCATTAGTTGTTTACCGCATTTTTCTATAACCTCTGCTCTGGAGGTTATTTTTGACCATTGTACTCACATGGTGAAAATATCCTATCAGGATGTCCTGCTCTTCTTCCTGTCTCCAGTTCAGGGACATCGCATTGGTAGCTTGCAATTGGCCCTCAGTTCCATTTCACTTGGCGTGGAAGGGTAGCTCCCTTCTTTTCTGTTCCTGGTGGGAATAAATTGAAAAACAAGACAGGGGCCAGCAGTTAGAAAAGCAAATAAAATCTTTACTGTCAATAAAGGTTGGGTTGGATGAATTTAGCATGAGAACAAAAATGGACACAACTCTATATCCTCCAATCCAGGCCTGGGAACTTAAGGGAAAATCAGTCCTCGGAGTAGATAATCACAGAGAATAGAGAGGGGAGGAAAAAACACCCAGACCTTTTCCTTTTTCTTTTTCCTTATCTCTCTTTCTTTCCCCTGAGTCTATAACACAATGATTCTATAGTACCAAAATTCTGAAATAAAAAAACTTTAGATTTTTTGCTCTAATTTCTTCTTTCTTTTCTCTTTTTTCTCATTAGATTTTTTTTCTCTTTCAGTTGATTTTGCACCCAGAGTTCCTGTCCTCCACCAGCCCCTTGCTACCCATGGATTATGAAGAGTTTGTCCGAGGTTGTCATCTTGGAGTATTTCCATCTTACTATGAACCCTGGGGTTATACTCCAGGTATGTGACATGTATAGATTGTGAGATGCTTTAAATTGTATTAGAATATTATTCTACACACATGTATGTAGTATTCCAAGTTGATATGTCATTTCTACTAAGGTTCTGGTTTTGTTTGTTTTTAAAGTTATTTTGGTTGGATCTATCCCAGAGGTCAGATTTACGCTTTGTCGCTTCTGACATAAACATAAGGACATAACGCGTGTGTGCATGCTAAGGTCACTTCAGTCGTGCCCAACTCTTTGCGACCCTATGGACTGTAGCTCGCCAGGCTCATCTGTCCATGGGATTCTCCAGGCAAGAATCCTGGAGTGGGTTGTTGTGCCCTCCTTCAGGCGATCTTCCCAGCCCAGGGATCAAACCCACCTCTCCTATGTCTCCTGAATTGGCAGACAAGTTCTTTAAGACTATTGCCACATGGGAAGCCCAAGAACATAATATGTAATCTTTTATATAAGTGTAAAAGGTTGTGGTTGGGCATATTTTCGTATCTGAATTCTTGCCTCATTGCATTCCAAAGAAAAAGACTGTTTTATAAATAATATATCGTTTTAGTTAAATTCACCAATCTTATCCATTAATACGAAGGAGAAACTATCTACAAGGAGATTAATATGAGAAACAATTGTTTCTTAAATTGTTATAAAATTTATTTCAGAAGAATCCCTTTTTAAGTTAAGGATATATTTGTCTTTTAATTACGTAATGCATTCACATGGTTAAAGACACAAATAGTATAAAGAGATGTATGGTGAAAAGTCATCTTCACACCCTTGTCTCTCAGAAAAAGAGGTAAAGATAGCATGTCAGTTTGGTGATAGGCATTATGCCAATGACATAATTCCATTCAGACCCTATACCTGCCCCACCCGCTTTTTTTCCACAGATGGTAGATTCTTAGATCCACTGTCTTTTTTTCTTTTCTGTATCCTACTAACTTGGTTGTCAATGGCATCAGGAGCCATCAATTTGGATTTGTACTGAAATGCCTAATTAAAAAGGAAACAATTATTTTATATGCCAATGCAAGGAAGACATTGATGACTTTTCCATCTTCTTGGTAATCAGAGATTTTCCTCCCAGTACAGCTGTAATTCTATTTATAATTGAAAATAAAAGGCTCAGAAAACATTTTTATTTATAATGAATACATTTTGCCTTCTGCATCTCCGTGTCATCGTGGTCTAAGTAAGGGGCAGCAGCAATTAGGGTGGGAGAGGTCATAGGCTAAATTATGAGGAAGGTTTTTCTAATCTTTGCATTCTGACCCCAGAATTTAAGTATAGAATTTTAAATTCTATATAAATAGGATACTATAATCTTTACAATAGGAATGACAAGGCTCTGCATCTTTTGATAAAGTTCCTTTTTTATTGCCTTAGGCTCCAGCAAGAATAATTTGCCAGCAGCTGTAAAACCATTAGAACGTTTGGGGAAAGATTGATAAAGAATTACCCATTCTTGAAACATGACATAGTAAAGTTACTAATCTGACTCCTCCAGTTCTCTCTCTTGTAGTTCTAAAAGTTGTTTTTGGCACCAATTCCACTTTAGTGAAGGCAGTATCTCCTTACTTGTAAAATGCCCACACAGTTATCTTAAATTGTTTTTAATAAAGTAACTATCTTTTGAGATACATTGAAACAAATCACTTGATGAACTGGCAATTTTGTTACTCCTGTTCTTTCTAGTAAGTAATATAATTTTCAAATGTAAATATGGAGGATAAAAAAGGACAAAGCCAAAACATGAGTGACAATGGGAATATGGGAAGTCATTTATACTGGATAAAGAGAAGGTTATCTAACTTATTTCCCACCTGAACATTACAGGACAAAGGTAAACTTAACCTGAAGAGCTATATCTAGTTTGTTAAGATAAAGGCCAGCAAAGGTGTTATAAAAGATAAGTAGATGGAAAGGGGTTATGAGAAATACATACCAAATAGTGAATGAGTCCTTCTCTGTTTTAAATTAACTAAAAGAAGTTGGCCCCTCCTTTCCTAACTTGAATTACAGAAATAGCAGAAACTCTGGTGGTATAAGTTTAGTATTAGATAATTTTTTTAGAAAAATTGCTTTATGTGGTGCTAACTCTCACTTTGGAAAGTATTAAAATCTGTGTTTTATGTTTTGAGAAAACCCAGTGACGATAAACACTGACTTCATTAATTTCATTCAGTGGGCACATATGGTGCTTATAAAGGTGCCTGGAATTGTATTATTTGTGTGTAAAAGAGTATTTAATAAAACTAAGGATCTGTCAAGTTTTGTAGAATTGTAGGCAAAATTTTTCTGGGGAGGAGTTCTAGGGTTTCGTCACATTCTCAAATGAGTCAATAATCCCTAATTCAATTTCCTCTCCTCTTCCATCTTCCCCCAAATTTGAAAACTGCTACTCTCTGGAGCCAAACCAAGAGGAAATACTTGCAGAATAGGAGGACATGGGTCACGAGGAAATTTTTTTATCCACCCATCCCCACTAAGAAAAATTCCAAGAAAGATTCCATAATTAAATATAAATTTCATGTTAACAATTCAATCATCCTTGAGTGTGGTAACATCTGAGATTTTCTGTAGAAAAGGTTTGACTAAAAGGTGATAAAGGATTGAAATAAACCATGGTTTCACTGAGCACCCGAGAAAGTGGAAGAGATTGGTGGCAAAAGAGATGAAAATGAGGGGAGGAACTAGTCTTGTCCATAATGTATTTTGGTGTTGTTCAGTCGCTCAGTCGTCTCCCGACTCTTTGTGACCCCATGGACTGCAGCACGCCAGGCTTCCCTGTCCTTCACCATCTCCTGGAGCTTGCTCAAACTCATGTCCATTGAGTTGGTAATGCCATCCTACCATCTCTTCCTGTCATCTGCTTCTCTTCCTGCTCTCAGTCTTTCTCAGCATCAGGGTCTTTTCCCAGGGAGTTGGCTTACAGCATAAACTTGCCATATATTTAGAGACACAAGCTTAGAACCGAGCAAAAGAAAAGCAGCTGGAATGAGAGAGGCAGTGTAAGGTAGCAGTTCTGAGCAGCTCTGGGGCTGGGCACCTGGCTACAAATCCCAGCTCCACCACATCCACTGGCTTTGTGAAGCTGGGCAAGCTATTTAAACTCCCTAGGCCTCAGTGTCTTCATCTGTAAGATGGGGATAATGATAGCATTACTTCACAGGCTGCTCAACAAGGTTAAATTTGTTCATGCATGTAAGGAGCTTAGTACTGTGCCTGGCACAAAACAAGCATTGCTATTACTAGGACTGGAGCTTTTTCCTTCTCTGGATGTATAAGAGGGTATAATTGCTGGTCTGAAGCCAAGCCTTTTTCTGTTTCCCCTGGCAGCTGAATGCACTGTGATGGGCATCCCCAGTGTGACCACCAATCTCTCTGGCTTTGGCTGTTTCATGCAGGAGCATGTGGCTGACCCCACTGCATACGGTGAGGCTTTTCATCATGAACCCACCCAGGGAGAAGGGACCTCTCACCAAACAAAGCACAGAGCCTTTACAGAGCCCAACTCTAACACTATCCCGATGATGGTTGTTTTTTTTGTTGTTTAGTCGCTAAGTTGTGTTGGACTCTGTGACCCCATGGACTGTAGCCCGCCAGCCTCCTCTGTCCATGGGATTTCCTAGGCAAGAATACTGGAGTGGATTCCCATGCCCTCCTCCAGGGGATTTTCCTGATCCAGGGATCAAACCTGGGTCTCTTGCATTGCAGGTAGATTCTTTACTGCTGAGTCAGTAGGGAAACCCCAATTAATATTTATACTTCTTGGTTGATTAAAAGTAGATTACTTATATGGTCCATAGAAAAGATAAGGATGATATTAATATTGAATATATTGCCTCAAACTACAAAGTGTGAAAGTGAAAGTGTTAGTTGCTCAGTCGTGTCCAACTCTGTCCCCCACCAGGTTCCTCTGTCCATGAGATTCTCCAGGTAAGGATACTGGAGTAGGTAGCCATCCCCTTCTCCAAAAGGAGTACTAAACTTGGACAAATCTTTCCTTTTCACCTTTTAATTTTTCTGAACTGGTTTGGTCTTCTATTACCTGGAAGTGATATTATGATAACCATTGCTTTAGAGTATATGTGTTGGTCAGCATAATTATTTTGTAAGTTCCAACTACTGAGTTATCAAGATTCACATTTAAGATGGCAGATGGTGTCACCATCTCTGTGTCCATGTTGCCTAGCAGCAAGAAAAATTAGAATGGGCTGGATGCTCTGCCTGGACATGCTGATTCTCTGGTCTTTTAGAGTCGCATTGTCAGCATTGTCTTTCCTTGGGTGACAGCTGTAGTCTCACCCCCATGGTGCACAGTGGGGACACTGGGGAACTTGAAAAGCACCGAGATTCAGTCCTTACCCTGGAGACTCTGGTGAGCCAGCAGCCCCAAGGATGACCACTGATCTGGGGTAGCCCTGGTGTGCCAGGTTTTTTATGGCAACATTCATTTGGCTGGCTGTGTGTTAGTGACAGTTGTGAGCTATTAGAAGGAAATCACAGGAGAAACACAGTCTTGGAAGGGAAAGGATGAAGCAGAAACAGCAGGGGAGTCAGGGAGTGGACAAGCTTGCGGTCCATGATGGATCCTAAGGAACAGGAGTAGAAGCGCTCCAAGGTTAGCCTTGCCTTTACCTGTGCTCCGGCATTTGTGTCCCTCAGGAATTTACATCGTTGACAGGCGGTTCTGCTCACCTGATGATTCTTGCAACCAGCTGACTCAGTTTCTCTATGGATTTTGCAAACAGTCACGCCGCCAGAGGATTATTCAAAGGAATCGAACCGAGAGGCTCTCAGATCTTCTGGACTGGAGATACTTAGGCAGAGTAAGCAAGTCTGTGATCTACAAAGAGGACCCTTTTAAAAATCCCCCCTAGACTATAAAAGATCTGATTTGAGTTGCCGTCTATAAGGTCAATCTGTATCATCATTGTTAAGATCTCACTGATGTTCTCATGTACTTACTATGACTACTTTTAACTTGATGTGAGTTTGCAAAGCCCTAACTCCAATTCTGCACATTTAGTTTGAGACCAGAACAGCCAGTTCAGGGAGATGTAGCCATGATCTTACTAATTATTCTATTGCTAGGGCTTAACTTAATGCATTACAGATATGGTTTCATGAAGATGAGGAAAACATCAAGAAGAAAGTCCCTGTTTTGTTTCACTCTAAGAGATAATATGACCACATTTCTCAACTACAATGGGGAGTGGGAATAATCTTGTTTCTCCAAATGACAGGTACAGGAAATACCTCGTTTCTATTCTGAAGTAAGTTTATAAATACTCAGATCGATGTTCATACATCTTAGCACTGGATGATTTAATAAAAACTAAACTGATTTTGCCTTCACATAATGCAGCTGCTTATATACTGCTGAACTCCGGCTGACAAATGACAGATGCAGCCATCAGCTGAGGGCACACACACCAGTGCTGACAGTTACGCTTATTACCTGGAAGATTAATTTTACTGTCTTCATCTTATAATGAAAGCAGGATGATAAGGCACGCAAGAGTTATGTTTCTTTCTTAACATCTGAAGCACAATTTAAATCCAGTTTGTCTGATTATTCAGGCCCCAACTTTTTTCCACACCATACTGCTTCTCTGGAGAATAAAACCAGGGTTTTCAATCACCTTTGTGCTCAATTCAGAGTTCAAGTAAGAGTTCATTTCCTTAGAAGGATGGCCTTCCCTTCAAATTTTTGGTAATATTTCTTTACTTATTCACTGAAAAGTAATAAACCTATAAATTACCATATTTTTAAAATTATTTTTAATTGGAGGATAATTGCTTTAGAATGTTGTGGTGCTTTCTGCCATAAAATGTGAATCAGCCATAAGTAAAAATATATCCCCTCCTCTTGACCTTCCTCCCACCCCCTCATCTCATCCCTCTAGGTTGTCACAGAGTACCAGGTTGAATTCCCAGTATTACACTGCAATGTCATGGTTTTTTGATTCTTAAGTTTAGGATAACTAAAATCTGCCACTTTACAATATATATAAGTGGGAGAATAAGATTTTTATATAATAATTTGGCCACTGAGATATAAATATATAACTATAAATGTTTTTTTTTAACCATGGATTGATTTTCTATCACAGTATTACCAGCATGCCAGGCACCTGACATTAAGCAGAGCCTTTCCAGAAAAATTCCACATGGAACCCACATCACCACCAACGGTAAATAGTTTATGTATTGTTTATTTGTTTTAAAAGCTAAATGGTTTATGTGTAGTAAGTCCTTTTATTTGAAAGTAGCTAAATTCACAAATTATTATACTTTTTCATAGTGTTACAACAAAACAAGTAGAGAAACTGACAAGTCAGACCATCTCTAAGCCCTCAATTCAGTTAGTCTATACTTAGGATCTCTTGGAGAAGGAAATAGCAACCCACTCCAGTGTTCTTGCCTGGAGAATCCCAGGGACGGGGATTCTGGTGGGCTGCCGTCTATGGGGTCGCACAGTCAGACACGACTGAAGCGACTTAGTAGCAGTAGCAGCATACCTAGGATCAGCAGTCAGCTACTTTGTGTCACTGAAGAAGCACTTTCAAATGAAAACTCTCATGCTTTGGTGCCTGAAACTTCTCTGAGACATCTGTTCTTCTGAGAGCTGTCGAAAAGTAAACTGGCCTACTTTCATCAGAAGTGAATTTGCTATTCAAGGAGATGTTTAAATATTGGTTGAAGACTCGGCAAGAATAATAGAGAGACTTCAAGCACCATAGAAAAAATTGGACTAGATGACCATTTCTGTTCCATTCAGCCATGCCCACCAGGGAGTCTTCCTCTAAAGTCATCTTAGACATTTATATTCATGAGACTATAAGAGACTACTTGTTATCACATTTACTTAGAAGGAAATACAGCTCTAAGTAGAGCAGCATCAGAGATTTCTCTTCAGTGGAATAAGTCCTTACAGAAGTCTACGCAGTGGTCTAAGAGCTAAACTTCTCTGTCCCCTCCCCATCAGGTGAACACTTAGGTGCAAAAAGATGAAACCTCTGCCATTGATCATGGGATCTATTTTAGCTTAGTTAGTAGTTCCACGCCCCACAAGAGCCAACATCTCGTGTAAATCTTCATTGATAAGCTTCTGTGGGCTCTGCAAGGATTGTGAGCAATTATACGAGTCATCAAATTCAAGGATTTCTAAAAGCTAGAGTGCCGGGGTCCAGCCCTGGTGGATCCAGGGAATTCGAATCGGGGATGGCGTCGGCGAAGATCAGGAAACAATTGCTTAATTAAACATTAATTAAGGATATAAAGAGTGGTTAAATAAGGATAGCTCAGTGAGGAAATTCAGTGAAGAAAAGAGGCTGAATAATTCAGCCAGAAGGTGAGAGAAAGGACGACATGGGGAGACCAAGTTTCGGTGAACAAGGCCCGCACTTTATTTTCCAAAGTAGTTTTTATACCTTAAGTTATGCATAGAGGATAATGGGGGAAGGGGTAGAGTCAAGCAGCAAGCCAGGCTTTCTTCCTGCAAACTTATCATATGCAAAAGTTTAGGTGATTTGCATCATCTTCTGGCCCGGAGGCCTGTTAACATTTTAAGACCCTTTCTTCAGAAAACTTATTTTTCTCTAAAGGTGATTGGTCAGGAGCCACGCTCCAAAAGCATTAGATAAAGTTGCATTCCTATAGGGCAAAGGTGTGGTGGGCTATAACAAGTAAAAGAATTAACTCAAGGGTCCCAGGTTATAAACACTGCCAGGGACACAGCAGGTAAGGGATATGGAGACTTAGCAGCAAACATTGGCCCAACAAGTGAAAAACCCTTCACCAATACAATTTCTAATCAATCTTTTAACTGCTCAAAGGAATCTGTATTTAGACAATTTAGAACATCTCATGCCTCTCACAGTTGAGAGGCTCTGAGCAATCACATATGGCCGGAAAAACCTATTCAGGCAGGCTAGAGGACTTCCAAAGGAGATTGTAGGTTGAAACACTATCAGACCCAGGAACTTTATTAACTGGAGCTGTAAGTTAACTCTTTTTCAGAGAGAGGTAGTAGGGGACAGCCCCCTGTAAAGTCAGAGGTGTAGGTGAGAGCACAAAGCAGTAAAGTAGGCAGACTCTGGTTTTGGGGGTAGATGCTCAAGAATTTCCAGGGGGACTCCTGAGGCTCAGTCCCGCCTTTGCGTATGCCAAGCCTCCTTCCTCATGACCTTTGCCATGGGCGGAGTTCCTCACGCTGGCTCACGGCAGTGATAGAATTTCAGTTGAGCTATTCCAGATCCTGAAAGATGATGCTGTGAAAGTGCTGCACTCAATATGCAATATGCCGGGAGATGGCTCCCGGCACTAGAGATCTTCGTCAAGTATTTATAGATATTCCAAATGTAGATGTAGTTTTTCAATCAGGAGTGGTTTTTACCATAAACAATTTTTCCCAATACCTTATATTCACCTTTATTTGGTATTTTAGGACCAGATCTAGAAAGCTAACCTGAGGTAAAATTTGCTAATAGAGAAAATGAAAGGGCTTCATAAATCCCTCAGTTTATAAATTTCAGTTCCCATGTCCATGATTGTTTCCGTTCCCATGTCCATGTCCTCAGAGTGACTTGCTTAGAGTATTTAGAGGCAGTCACTACCCTGAATGATAATTCAGCTATATTCATCCACTTATTCAACTAATTCAACTAAATAAGTATTGACCTCCTATGCTAAGCATAGGACTCAGCTCTTTTTTTTTCTCTTGTTTTGTATTGCTTCCAGGTAAAGTATCAGAGTCTTGACAGAATAGTGTCTAAGAATAGTTGAAATTCAGAATGACAAGTGCTGTTACATTTGTCTTCCTGATTGATGAAGCCTTATGGTTTTCGTCTTTGTTTCCCCAGTGGCATTAGGGTGTCTGTCCTACAGGTGGTGCTCAGTGCCTGTTTATCCAGTGAGTTATCTCAGTGTATCTTAGGTAGAAGGGCAATTGATTAAAACCTAGTGATAAATGCTCATTAACTGAAATAAATGGAACCGGTGGAATTTCAAGGTCAACGAAGTGGCCTGTCTTCCAGGAATCTTTCTAATGGTGGCTGTCCATGGATATCCAGGCTGCCCATTTCTACAGTTTGGTTGAATAAATCTGAAGGATGAAATAGAGACTGATAATCTCAACAGGGTATCATGGCAGTAGATATTAAGGGCTCTCGGGTAGTCACAGCCAAATCATCCCAAAAATCATCCTAAAAATATTAGCAAAAAGAAAATAGCCTACTTAATTATAATAAGGACAGTGTCTCTGAGACATTGCTGAATGATTGTGGTTAAATGTATCAATGTTTTCCGTTCAGTTCAGTCGCTCAGTCATGTCTGACTCTTTGTGACCCCATGGACTGCAGCACGATGTTTTAAATGTAGTTAAACCTAAACTGACCAAAAACCCCCCACATTCACCCATGGATTAGTTTTTTCCAGAATTGAGAATTGTTACACTTAGATCACAGTGAACATCTTGACTGACCTATTAGTTGGCCCAGGTCTGTAGAGGCTCTGAAAATATTCAGGTCTTCTGGAACCAATCTTTGCTCTACCATTTGCTGTATGACCTTGAGCAAATCATTTGGACCCTCTTGGACCCTCAATTTTCTTCTGTAAATGGGAGGAACAGATTGGTTGGAGATTAAATACGCTCACACATACACATACTGGCACATTTCAGTGCTCAGTAAAATGAAGCTATTTATTTAAAGAATCTCTCTTGAACTTGGTGGTACCAGAGTCAAATTAAGTAAAAATTAACAGCCCCTGAACAGACCACAAAAAATATCCAGCTGTGATTTTATTAGATGCACATGCCAAGTGTTTACCTCACTGAAAAATCAAGAAGTCGTTCTGATGTTTCGTATCTTATTTTCGGCTTTGGCAGACAGAAGGATTTAAGTATCCCAGGCCGCCCTCGGTACCACCTTCTCCGTCGGGATCTCAGGCCTCCAGTCCTCAGAGCAGCGATGCGGAGGGTGACGATGAGGATGAGAGATACGACGAGGAGGAAGAGGCCGAAAGGGATCGGTTAAATATCAAGTCTCCGTTTTCTCTGAGTCACGTTCCTCGAGGCAAGAAGAAGCAGCACGGAGAATACAAGAATTGAATTCCGCCCTGGTCCAACAGGCTAACTTAGTGAGAATGTAGTAAGAATGATTATTGATAGAAATGGAAACCCATTGGGACTTATTCTCTGCCTAAAAAGCGGAGGAGGTTAAGTGAATGGCAATTTTGTAATTTATAATGAAATCCCAGTTATTTTCCCCAATTCCTTTTCTCCAGTCAATTTAGGTCATGAGGAAAAGTGTTAATTATGGGAAGAAGACTGGAAGTGTTTTTAAAAATGGTTACTTTAAGCGGTAAGAATTTTCATTTCCTAATGTCGATTTTCAAATTATCATCAGCATAACCCTTTGGTTAGTGTTTATACAGCTTCTATACCTGCTAAACAAGTCTGCCATCCCATCCCCAAAGGATCCTGACCTTAGCCATGAATGTGTTCTACCTTTATATTTCAAATAATTTGGTCTTTAGTGATTATTTTTATTTTTCACATGAATCAGAACCATGAATTTAAGCTTACTTTTGCAGACAATCAAATTCCATAAGACAATAGCTATCCAAAATCCAGATCTTGCTATGTTAATGCATATGTACAAGGTCACTTCTCAAATTAATGGTGGGAAGATGTTATCATCTGTACTGTGCCACCTGACTATGTCAGTTTTTTCTATTGTGTAAAACTTTTTGAAAACTTGGTTAGTCTTCCATAGGGGATAAATTGTTAAATCCATATGAATAAATATATGAATATTTAAAGTTTAACTGCATTGATAATGTCTTGTTTAAAATTCTTTTCAGCATTTTATTAATATGTTCAAAAACACTTACTATAAAATAGTGCCTAATGAAGGATAACATTTAAAACTATCTTTAAAAAATATTAGCGAAAGAAAATAGAGAGTCTATTATAATAAGGACAGTGTCTCTGAGACATTGTTGAATGGTTGTAGTTAAACATATTAATGTTTTCAATGTAGTTAAACCTAAATTGGCAAAAAACAAAGAAACCCCAAATTCACTTGTGGATTATTTTTCCATAACAGAGAATGCCTTGGTTGGCTTATTGGTTGGCCCAGGTCTATAAAGGTTTTCCTTACTACTACTACTACTAAGTCGCTTCAGTCGTGTCCGACTCTGTGCGACCCCATGGACTGCAGCCTACCAGGCTTCTCTGTCCATGGGATTCTCCAGGCAAGAACACTGGAGTGGGTTGCCATTTCCTTCTCCAATGCATGAAAGTGGAAAGTGAAAGTGAAGTTGCTCAGTCATGTCCGACTCTTAGCGACCCCATGGACTACAGCCTACCAGGCTCCTCCATCCATGGGATTTTCTGGGCAACAGTACTGGAGTGGGGTGCCATTGCCTTCTCCAAGGTTCTCTTTAGGTCTGCTCAATTTTGGGTTGTTGATGGCAATAAAAGAAGAGAAACAGGGACTTCTCTGGTGGTCACGTTTGAGAATGATTGAGAGTGGTTGAGAATCCTCCTGCCAATGCAGGGGACATGGGTTTGTTCTCTGGTCTGGGAGATTCCACATGCCATGGCATAACTAAGCCCATGGGCCACAATTACTGAAGTCCAAGCGCCTAGAGCCCATGCTCCACAACAAAGGGATCCACTGCAATGAGAAGTCCACGCACCGCAGAGAAGAGTAGTCCCCACTTGCTGCTACTAGAGAAAGCCTGTGTGCAGCAATCACGACCCAGCACAGCCAAAAATAAATAAATACATAACCTGTAATTTTTTTAAAAAGGAAAAGAAACAACGACAGTGTATCAGATCATGCAGTTCAGTTCAGTTGCTCAGTCATGTTCAACTCTTTGTGACCTCATGGACTGCAGCACACCAGGCTTCCCTGTCCATCACCAACTCCCGGAGCTTACTCAAACTCACGTCCATCGAGTCAGTGATGCCATCCAACCATCTCATCCTCTATTGACCCCTTCTCCTCCTGCCTTCAATCTTTCCCAGCATTGGGGTCTTTTCCAATGAGTCAGTTCTTTGCATCAGGTGGCCAAAATATTAGAGTTTCAGCTTCAGCATCAGTCCTTCCAATGAACATTCAGGACTGATTTCCTTTAGGATGGACTGGTTGGATCTCCTTGCAGTCCAAGGGACTCTCAAGAGTCTTCAACACCACAGTTCAAAAGCATCAATTCTTCGGCGCTCAGCCTTCTTCACAGTCCAACTCTCACATCCATACATGACTACTGGAAAAACCATAGCTTTGACTAGATGGACCTTTGTTGGTAAAGTAATGTCTCTGCTTTTTAATATGCTGTCTAGGTTGGTCATAACTTTTCTGCCAAGGAGCAAGTATCTTTTAATTTCATGGCTGCAGTCACCGTCTGCAGTGATTTTGGAGCCCCAAAAGATAAAGTCTGTCACTGTTTCCTTGTTTACCCATACATTTGCCATGAAGTGATGTGACCAAGATGCCATGATCTTAGTTTTCTGAAAGTTGAACTTAAGCCAACTTTTCTCTCTCCTCTTTCACTTTCATCAAGAGGCTCTTTAGTTCTTCGCTTTCTGCCATAAGAGTGGTGTTATCTGCATATCTAAAGTTATTGATATTTCTCCCAGCAATCTTGATTCCAGCTTGTGCTTCATCCAGCCCAACATTTCTCATGATGTACTCTGTATATAAGTTAAATAAGTTAAAAGAACTTCCAGATCTTCAAGTTGGATTTAGAAAAGGCCGAGGAACCAGAGATCAAATTGCCAACATCCGGTGGATCATCAAAAAAGCAAGAGAGTTCCAGAGAAACATCTATTTCTGCTTTATTGACTACGCCAAAGCCTTTGACTGTGTGCATCACAACAAACTGTGGAAAATTCTTAGAGAGATGGGCATACCAGACCATCTGACCTGCCTCCTGAGATATCTGTATGCAGGACAAGAAGAAACAGAACTGGACATGAACGACAGACTGGTTCCAAATAGGCAAAGGAGTACGTCAAGGCTGTATATTGTCACCCTGCTTATTTAACTTGTATGCAGAGTACATCATGAGAAATGCTGGGCTACATGAAGCTCAAGCTGGAATCAGATCATGCAAGACCAGTGGAAACTGAATTCCAGCTCTCCTATTGCCCCATAATTAGAGGAGAGTAGAAGAATGACAGACATTAGCAACATCTCAGACCAAAATGGAAGATCATGGCAAACTCCCTCACTTAGAGGTTTGTGGGGAAGGAAAATAAGTTACCTAAAGCCTACTCCTTAAAAAATGCCCAATGGATTCCAACTAACCCAGCATCTGCAGAGAAGTTTGGAAAGCTCTGCAGAGGAGATTAGAAAAACAAAATATGAAATAGATTTGTATTACAATTCAAATACCCAGTCGCTGAAGCACCAGAAAGATCTCATGATAAAAATGGGTTTCACTGTTGCAATAACCATGAGACTATATCCCTAGTAAAGTGATGTGATGTTGTGATGTGTGAATTCAAGTGATACTCTCAACTGGTAAGTGGTTGAAAGCATGAACTCTATAGAAGCTATAACTTCTTAATATAAAACTTTAAAATTCAAGTTGTTTTTAAAATGAAAGAATAGTTTTCTGATTAGAAATGAGTACAAATGGTATAGGTCACGGGGAAAGACTGATTTGCAAACACTTGGCTTCCAGTGGCATGTGTAGGAATCAATTTCTACCCTGCATTTGGTCCTCTGTTCAGACAGCTGCTGCCATCTGACTCCAACCCCTTGCTCCAGGCACTTAGTTGTCATTTCCCCAAAACTGACAAAGCTCAGTCCTTAGTTGTTCTTTCCCCAAGACTGACAAAACTCAGTGTTTAGTTGTCATTTTCCCAAGTTTGACAAAGCTCAGTGAGGAGCAACCAATGGGATCATTAGATGACTCTGTGCCTATCAGTGCCTTATACACGATTTTAATGAAAGAAACAGAGATAAGAAAGTTGATGCTCCTAAACAATGTATGTATAAAAAAAGAAAAAAATACAGAATGTGTGGGATTTCCCTGGTGGTCCAGTTGTTAACACTCCGCGCTTCCAATGAAGCTTATGTGGGTTCAATCCCTGATTAGGGAACAACATTCCTACATGCCATGGAGCGAGGCCAAAAAAAAAAAAAAGAAAAAAATGTATGTATCCATAAACTGGAGGTCAGGAACTATAGAAAATTGTGTGCTTGACCAGCTGACAGCAAGATTTTTTTGAATGCATTGTACGACACTTTCTTCTGTGGTAGGAAGAAGGGTGAATAGAGCTGGCTTTACATATACAGATGGGAATATAAAATATTACAAGTGCTATTCAAATAGCTTTTCAGGAGGTCTCAGAAGAGGGATTGGTTAAGTATATACTTGAATATATTCAAAGAGACATCTTAGGGGGAAACAAAATTTCTCTGAAGTAATGTGGGAGACACAGTTGCCCATTTCACAGTGGTTGTGAGGATCAAATCAAATTGGACATGAACATTTCCTTAAGGAATTTATAGTCCAGGAAAAGGAAGCCAGCAAGTTGCAGTCCCAATTGCCCTTTGTCCTGAGGCCAAGGTAAAATAATGCAACTCAGGGCTGGTAGGATATAGACTTCTTTTTCTCATCAGCAGATAAAGAAGAAATGCTACTTGGAGGTAACCTGTTAGGACCTATCTCCTCCTCTCCTTGCTTAGGATCACCATGGTGATGTGGGGATTGGGGGAGACAAGACATCCACTGGGGAAACCCAGGGAAACAGAAGATAATTGAGAGCCCACCTGGGGGGCCACGTAGCCACAGGAGAAGAAGGATATAGAGGCAAAGAGGGCGAGAGCAACTGGATGGTATGAAAGTGCCTGCGAGGCCAATCCAGAAGTAGGGTATTTTAGGACATGGACATGGATAGGAGGCAAATATTTCCCAATTTTAACGTACAAGCCAAACAAACCTACGTTGAGGGCAGGAATAGAGATGCAGATGTAGAGAATGGACTTGTAGACATGAGGGGCAGGGGGAAGAGGAGGGTGGAATGAATTGAGAGGTGAGATGAGTTACTCAAAGGGAGGTGGGATGAATTGAGAGAGTAGCACTCATGTATATACATTACCATGTGCAAAATAGAAGCTAGTGTGAAGTTGCTATATGATGACCTAGAGGTATGGGATGGGGGGTGGTGGGAGGGAGGCTGAAGAGGGGGGATATATGTATATATATATATACATATATATATAGCAGATTCATTTTGTTGTACAGCAGAAACTAACACAACATTATAAAGCAGCTATGCATGCATGTGTGCTAAGTCACTTCAGTTGTGTCCAACTCTTTGCAACCATACGAACTGTAACCTTCTAGGCTCCTCTGTCTATGGGATTCTCCAGGCAAGAATACTGAAGTGGCTTGCCATACCCTTCTTCAGGGATAAAGCAACTATACTCAAAGTTTTTAAAAAGTAAAGCAGAAAGTTGAATAATTCTGAAAAATTGTAAATAAAATACAAGTCATACAATGTGAAAGATTTTGACCACTGATCACTTGATTCATCTCGGTTTTGAAAACGCAGAAATGAAGAGAATTGCAAAGACACTCCAGGAGAGATAGAAAGTTATAGCAAACCAGGCATATGGGTCTTCATGCAACTACTGTGTTAATGAGCACATCTTTATAACAGAAGAAAGTTCAGGAAATTCAAATACTTCTAATATTGGAGCTGGTAATATTTTAACAGCTGTTGGCCATTTAGACAGCTTTTAAAAGCTCTGTTTTAGTGGGAAATGCTTGAGATTGTTTTAGGTGGAAGAATTACTTTGTAAGATAGACTTTAAATATATTCTCCAAATAGACGTAGTATTTAAGTAGTTCAAATGCGCAAGTCTATGTCAGGTGAGTAAATAATTCTCAATAGACTGGACATTTATACTGTCTAGAAAATCCACTTTAAAATCAAATAATAATTAATGACAGGCGTATATTTTAATGCCACAAAGAATTTTTTAATGCTAGCATATTAAGTTTTTGGCAGAGATCCATGTTACATTAACTTGAAAACAGTTGCATTATTCAATTATGAAATGAGATACAGACAAATCTTACATATAGGGTTTTGTTTACTTAATACAGTAAAACTGTAATTCCAAGTTACAGAGACATTCATATAATGATATTCTTTACCTACTCACTAATAGCTTATATACTGGTGATAATAAGAATTGACAATGCTTTCCACTTATGACAATTATCAGTAACAACTTTCAATTAATTAAGTCAGAAATAATTAACATGCTGGTCATATTGTAATTCCAAATAAATATACCATATGCTTGCTGTAGGTAGTGCATATTTTATTTTTCAGACAGTACTGAAAAACTGTCCACTGTATAGCTGACTTTAAAAACTGAATAAACTAGGCCTAGTATCATGCACTTACATTCTCGGAGTGCCTTTATGTTATGTTTTAATGCGAATAAAGTCTAGTGTGTGCTCGGTCTCTCAGTCATGTCTGACTCTTTGCAACTCTGTGAACTGCAGCCTGCCAAGCTCCTCTGTCCTTGAGATTTCTCAGGCAAGAACACTGGAGTGGGTTGCTGTTTCCTCCTCCAGGGGCAAATAAAGCCTAAAGTTCTAGACAGTTAGAGTAAGCAGTCTTTGAATCTGCTTAGCCAAGGAAAATGGCTCTAAAAAAATGATTCCTTTCTTTTGTACAATATATCCAGGAGTGGAGTATGTTTCCATCTTATTTTCCAGTAACTTTTAGATCCTTGTTTCTAAACTGAATTCAGGGAAATGCCCAGAGAGCACAGGAGAGCACCTCACTGTAGAACCTTCCACTGGCTCCTGCCTCACCAAGGGTCCCCCTCCCTTAGCAACCAGCGTGTCGTGTCTGATCACAGGGCTTCTTCCCAGTCATCCTCCCTGGTTCCCTTCCTGACAACTCACCTCTCCTGGATACTAACAATCACATTTCACTCTTTCCCATCCTCCCATGCTTCCCACCTCTCTCTCCTTGGAGGTGAAGAAAGGGGGGAAAGGAGAGGAGATTCACTGTTGAGTGCTAAGACAATGCAAGTGGGTAATAAAATGGAAAAAAAAAAAAAAAACAACTAAGAATGATTAAATCAAGATGGGTATTGTAACAAAAAGAAGGAACACTCTAAACAGTCTTCAACCTAATAAGTATACATGGGTTAAATTCAAGAGTAAGACACCAGGTGATCTAAATAGGACCTGAAGTCATGGAGAAAGCAGTGATGTTCTAAGAACGCAGCATCACTTTAGCTTCTGGAAGAATAAAACTGGCTGCACAAGTTCCTAAGATTACAAATTAAGGGAAAAGGGTCCACAGGCTTTATTCACATGGCTCATGTTTTCAACAAGAATAGAATGATAATTGAATGGAATCTGGTATATTTTCACCAGTTTAGCAGACTGTCTTCTAGGAATCTGGTTTGACCCAAGTTTTCGTCTCCAGCTGTAAGGGAAAAAAATACATAACATAAACACATCCTGTTTTTTACAAGAAGAAGACACAAGATGAAGAGAACTTTTGGAAGTAAACATTTGATTTGCCCCCCTTACATTATGTCAACTCATGGCCTCTGCTACGGAATGCCCCCTAATTGGATTCTGATTGATTTTGTTAAAAAATTTCCTCCCTCAGCTTGGGACCCATCATAAAATTCATATCTAACATGTGGGTCGCCAAAGTGAATGAATTTACATGGTGTGTTTAGTAGAAATCCAAAATGGCCACATGTCTTTCTCTAAATATGCCTCATGTCTAAAATATTCACTAGTGGAACCATGCACTCGCAACAAGGTATTGTTTCTATGCGTGCATGCATGCTAATTTGCTTTAGTCATGTCTGACTCTGTGCGACGCTATGGACTGTAGCCTGCCAGGCTTCTCTGTCCATGGGATTCTCCAGGCAAGAATACTGGAGTTGGTTGCCATGACTTCCTCCAGGGGATCTTCTGATCCAGGGATCAAACCTGAGTCTCTTACATCTCCTGCACTGGCTGGCAGATTCTTTACCACTAGCACCACCTGGGAAGTCCCACTGTTTCTATATTTCCTATTAAAATGCACTCTGGTTAGGAAAGATGCCAAAGGAACACATATTCTCTTATTAGTTCAACTAGAGGCCTGGGGTGGAAGGAAGACAAAAAGAAGGGACATTTGTTAGTTGGATGGGACTGCAAAACTTCAGAGCAGGAGGAATCACTTCTTGTGTGGGAACATACTGAGAGGACACTAGGCTCCTAGAATTAAAACTGGGTCTCAGGGCTGAAACTGACAATGCGGAAGGGAGAGGAAGTTACCAGAGGTAAATTTCACTGTTCATTTTGTCTAAGGTCATCTCTAGAGAAAACCACTTTCCTCTAGTTAGTAACATTATAGTTGGAATATCTGAGTTAGTTTAATCTGAATTGCTATCAAACTTCAAAGTACTGCAGGTAATCAGCTGCTCTATTTACTCTTTATTTTTTTTTTTTTAACTTAAACAGAAATAGATTTTATTGGATGGTATTGGGTTGCTCACAGGATCAATGTGAAGTCTTGTAAACAAGTCTAAGTACTTGAACTAAGTACTTAGAACTAAGTACTAAGAACACTTGAGTGGGTTGCCATTTCTTTCTCCACTGTGATATACAGTAGGTCCTTAATAGTTATCTGTTTTATATAGGGTAGTGTATATTTAAAGGGAGAAGGCAATGGCACCCCACTCCAGTATTCTTGCCTGGAAAATCCCATGGACGGAGGAGCCTGGTCGGCTGCAGTCCATGGGGTCACTAAGAGTCGGACACGACTGAGCGACTTCACTTTCACTTTTCACTTTCATGCATTGGAGAAGGAAATGGCAACCAACTCCACTGTTCTTGCCTGGAGAATCCCAGGGACGGGGGAGCCTGGTGGGCTGCCATCTCTGGGGTGGCACAGAGTCGGACACGACTGAAGTGACTTAGCAGCAGCAGCAGCAGCAGTGTATTTAAAGGAAAGGAAAAATAAGCCAAGAAAGGAATCATCGCTGTATATCCTCCATTAAAATAATAATCCACTACTTAAAATAAGGGCTTCCCTTGTGGCTCATCTGGTAAAGAATCTGCCTGCAATGTGGGAGACCTGGATTTGATCCCTGGGTTGGGAAGATCCCCTGGAAAAGGGAAAGTCTATCTACTCCAGTACTCTGGCCTGAAGAATTCCCATGGGGTCGCAAAGAGTCAGTCCAAATCATATCTAGGGACTTCAGAATAAAAATATAAAGATGAACACAGATTAATCTATCATGTAAGAATCCAAAATTTCCCATCAATTTAGACTAATAAAATTTTGCTTTCTAATTTCATCATCAGAGACAAGCCACTTCAGAAACTTAAAGAACTAAAAACTTGAATTTATTTTTCCAAAAGACTTGAAATGGAGACCTAGAGTCAAATCCTTCTGTAGTTTCTAATGAAGATCCTTCTCCTCTTTATTTTTTAAAAAATATTTATTAATTTAGTTGGCTGTGCTAGGTCTGAGTTGTGGCACGTGGGATCTAGTTCCCTGACCAGAAGCCCCCTGCCTTGGGAGCTCAAAGTCTCAGACATTGGACTGTCAGGGAAGTTTACCTTCTCTTTCTCTTTAAAACGAGCTCTCCTTTCTCCCTTCCAGCTCACTTTCCTTTCTGGCTCTGCAAATCTTCCCAGCAATGAAATCTCAGACTTCATGATCCCCTCATCTCTACTTGTGCTGTCCTCCTACTGACTTCAAAAATCACTAAGAATGCCAAATGTTGGATGCAGCATCTTCTACCCATGACTCAACTATTTCTCATCTTTTCATTGCAAGAATTCTGAAGGCTATGCCAGCAAGCACCCACTTTCTCTTAACTCTGCAGTTTAATTTCCTTTCCCAAATTCCCTCCAAACAAGGTTTCAGAATGGGCATAGCAGCAGTAAATCATACCACTGGGCAGGGCAAGGGAAAGATTTGTGAACTGCAATTTATTTTATTATTATTTAATTGAAAAAAATTTAAATTGGAGGATGACTGCCTTACAATGCTGTGTTAGTTTCTGCTGTACAGTGTGAATCAGTTATAAGTATACATACATCCCCTCCCTCTTGAGCCTCCCTCCCACGCCCCCATCCCACTCCTCTTTAACGACCCTTCCTACCCAACACAATCTTCTTCCTCCTTTGATTTCTCTACTCTTACTAAGCATTCTGCTATATTTGATAGTTCCCTGTGCTATGCAGTAAGACCTGGTTGCTTATCCATTCTGTGTTATGCTTTTAGCAAATAGTTACCCTGTGTTATCTGCTCTCCTTGTGGTATGCCTCAGCATAGAGCCTCCATTCCTGCTGACCTCATGACTCCACTCCCGAATGACTGCCTTAGTTTCTCACTGACTCCCCTCTCCAGCCTTCCTCTTATCACCATCCGTTTGAGAGACGGCAAGAGTTACAGATGCCCACAGCCGTGAGTTAAACTCCCCATATCACTTCTTCTAACCGCGTGGCCTTAGGAAAGGATATACACCCCAGAAAGGTTCAGTTTTCTGAGCTACAAGGATGACATTAACATCTGATGCACGGTAGATGTTCTCATATTGTAACTATTGTTCGTGCTCTGATGGTTACCCTATAAGCCATAACCAGTTACATCTTCCTTTACCATGTTCCCTCTCTGCTAAAAATCCATAGACCATGTGATTAATTCTCTGATGAAGAACCAGCTACCTCCTATTTCTCAGCCCAGTTCTAGTATGTCCCTGCCTCCTGAGAGTAGGCAAGCTACTCAATCTTTCTGTGCTTCTATTTCCTCATCTATAAAGTACGGATGATAATGGTGGGTAATCTTAGGAGGTAATTCACTTAGTACAGATGAATCAATTATTAATAAATGCATTGGGCTTCCCAGGTGGTGCTAATGGTAAAGAATCTGCCTGACAATGCAGGAGATGCTGTCTTAACCACTGGACCACCACTTCTCCACCACCATCTCCTTCTCATTTTTTCTTTTTTGTTTAACCTGCTTTTTTCTCTATCTGCCACAGTGCCTGGCACCTAGCAGACATCAATGCAGATTTGCTGAATTAAATAGTATAACCTCCTCCACGCAACCAAGTCAACTCCCATCTTGCTCTGAGTTCAAAAGACCTCTTTATCCCTGTCTCTTCAATTTGCTTCTTGTAGGGTTGTTTTTGTTTTGTTTTTCCACAACAAAACCATAAGTTTGAAGCCAGAAAGAACCTCCTGCTGTCTTCCTTTCCCAGACATCGCCCATCCAATACCAGGCAGTGAGCATAGGGTTTTCTTCATCAGCAAAGTGTCAGAGCATCAGGCCAGCAGTTTGTGCTCTGACCCACCAGGGAGTTTACCAGGTGGCTCAGTGGTACAGAATCCACCTGCCAAGTCAGGAGATGCCGGCTTGATCCCTCAGTCAGGAAGATCCCTGGGAGGAAGAAATGGCAATCCACTCTAGAATTCTTGCCTGGGAAATCCCATGGACAGAGGAGTCTGGTCAGCTACAGTCCATGGGGTCTCAGAGTCAGGCACGACTGAGCACACACTACTCACTGTATTTTTTTAAATACATTTTATCATTTAAATCATATCATAAATATGGCATCATTACAGTTTTTGAGAGCAAAATGTCTAGGTCTATTTATTATGCTTTGATGACCTCTATTGTTAACACTAATAAAAAATTACATACTTTGTTTCATTTGGCTCTTAGAGCAACCCTGCCCATGGATGTCATTATTCCTTTTTAGCAATAATGACACTAAAGCCACCCAGATAGGAAAACAGTCAGGCCAGGATTTGAACCCAGTCCTGTTATATTCCAAAGTCCAGGCTAATGTGTTACAAGATGCCTTAATGCAAATAGTGGTTTTAATGCCACCGGGACAGAGAGTCTCTATTTGAAGATCACACCTAATCCTGGCATGCAAGAAGCTGTATGTGTGCATGCTGAGTTGCTCAGTCATGTCCGACTCTTTGCGACCCCGTGGACCGTAGCCCACTAGTTTCCTCTGTCCATGGGAGTTTTCAGGAAAGAATACTGGAGTGGGTTGCCATTTTCCTCTTACAGGGGATCTTCCCAACCCAGAGATCAAACCTGAGTATCCCTGTGTCTCCTGCACTGCAGACAGATTGTTTAACCACTGAGCCATTGGGAAAATCCAAGAAGTTGAATAGTGAAACACAAATCACACAAGTTTAGCATTTAGCATCAGAACTAGCCTGTATCTCTTAGGGTGAACCATAAGAAACTGCCCTGTTTGTAAGTTAAACATGACTGATTTTCAGCTATTTCATTTGCTTCAAATTTTAATAGCAAGTAATTGGATTTGTGATTACTTGGCCTCAGTTTTTTCAAATATAAAATAATGAAGTTGGAGTCTCTAGGGTTCTAAGAGAAATAAAAGCTCCAAAAGGCTATGGATTATGGAATTAACGTGAAATCCCACCACATCCCATCAAGGAAATGTTTTTACATTCTTGGGACTCACTATAATGAAAAATATGGTAGTCTGTAAATAATAAACATCTCTGAATTTCTGATGGCCTGGGCAACTGTTAATTATTTTTTAAAATCTAAATAAATAAAAGCAACTTTGTTGTATTCAACACAGAATTTCCAAAGCACTCAAAGCTTCTCTGTCCTGCAGTTAAAAGAGTTCACTATGCTTGTACCTTCTTGTGGTTTCTGCAAAAAAGCCAATAGTACAGCTGCTGCCTCTGGAAGAGTTAGTTGTTGGGAATTTGGGCTTCGTCTTTCTGGAGAAATGAAAAAACATAAACAGGTTCTATTAGCATTTAAGCATTCATATAAGTAAGTAACTGTTAGTTGCTCAGTTGTATCCAACTCCACAACCTCATGGAGCCCTCCAGGCTCCTCTATCCATGGGATTCCCCTGGCAAGAATACTAGAGTGGGTTGTCATTCCCTTCTCCAGGGCATCTTCCCGACCCTAGGATAAAATCCTGGTCTCCTGCAGTGCAGGCAGATTCTTTACCATCTGTCACCAGGGATTCCTAAATATTCATATGGATAAGTCTTATTCCACTATGCTATAATACTAGAAAAATCTCTGTGAAATAGCTTTTTGATTGCTCAGCAAAGAGCCCCTTGCACAGACTGATTTTTACAAGTTGAAACATTTCACACTTTCCTTGGACATTACTTACAGTTGGTTATATTATGACAGGGAATGGAAGAGAATTTAAACTATATACTACAGCAGATTTCACTAAAGCAAGGAGGATTAAGATAAAGAGCCCAGGAGGAATTTTCCCCCTCAGAGGTTAAAATGGGATGCCTGAGTGGAAAAGTTTAGAGGGGACTCTGCCTGGAGTCTGATCCCTGGGTCAAGAAGATCCCCTGGAGGAGGAAATGGCAACTCACTCAGTATTTCTGCTTGGAGAATTCCTTGGACAGAGGAGCCCGGTGGGGTTGCAAGAGTCAAACACGACTGAACGACTAACACACACAAACACACACACACTGCCTGGAGTCTAGTTCTTTCTTACTCCTTCCAAAGCAGTTTGAGAAAATAATCTACCTTTTGGGCCACATATAAGGCAATTATTTGACTGAAAGAGAATCTGAAAAATATTCAAAACTATTTCAAACCTAAGCTGATGGAAGACAGACCGTCCTGATTCAACACAAACCACGATTTTTGGGTATCTACAGAAGTGGGAAAACAAACCTTACCCTCCTACAGTAAATAAGGTGCCGGCTTGAAGAAGGAAAATCAAAATTTGACAAGCACCTACTACGTGCTCAAAACAGTACTTGGTATTTTTCAAAACGAGTAGACTTGGTAATTTTCAGCAATCTTGAATGCTTATCAAAATGAATGATATTGCTATTTTTTAATCCAACGGCGTGGAAAGATTATCATGAAAGAGTCTCCGGCTCCATCCTTAAAGGCCCCCCACTTCTTCACTATTTCTGGCTTTGAACCTTTTGATAGTTCTTTTCAGTAATAAAACAAAGGCGTTTGAAGTTTTTAGGCAAAGCACTATTATAATAATGACGACGATGATAACATTTGTAACAACAGAGTTTAAAGGACAACAGAGTTTAAAGGAAATCTTGAAAAGACCCTGCGTTAAACGGGAGGCTCATTTCTAGGGGCAGGCGCACAGCTCTCATACCCGTCCTGACCTCTCCGCCCTTCCCCCCGCCCCGCCACAACCCCCGTCCCCGGCTGTCTGGAGCGGAACCCCGGCTCCCGCCACCGGATCTCTATCCTTAAGGTCAGCCGGCCCGGGCGGGGCCGGCTCTCCCTTGGGCGGCCCCGGAGCCCGCCTTCCCGGGGGCGGAGTGCGCCCTCCCGACCCGCGCGGTCTTCCGGCGCCCGCGGCCTCCTGGATCCCGCGCACTCACCGAGCGGCGGCCGGTCGGAGAGGTCCTTCCTCCGGCTCTGGTCGGAAAGGAAGCGGCGCCCCTCTGCCAAGGCGAGACAAGGGCTCAGCGCCCGCCCGGCCCGGCCGGTGGGAGTTTCCGGACCAGGAGCGGGCGAGCCGGGGTGGCGAGGCCGGTGCTCCCACCCGGGGCGCGCGGGGCTGCAGGCCTCCGGGCCCCCGGGTCCCCAGCGCGGTAGGGGGAAGAGACCACCGGGAAAGCCGCGCGCCTTCCCCAGCGCTTCGGAAGGGGCGGCGGTCTCGCTCACCAGCCAGGGCGGTGTGCCTGGGAAACCCCAATCTTGCTTTGAGCAAGAGCCAACTACCTTCCGGTTTTGGTTAGAGGATTTCTGATTATCCTCCCCACCCCACCCCCACCTCCACCCCCGACCTTTCTCCTTGATTAACTGAGACCAGGATGACCTCAATTATTTATGGGAACAACCTCGATAGTATTCTCTCTCCGCAGGTCTCCATCTGTCCCATGGATTCATGCGCCCCTTTAAGGGCCTTTAAGGCTCTTTAAGCGCCCCTTTAAGGCTCTCCCTTTACCACTGTCAAAAGAGCAAAGTGTTTGGAACATACGTGCACCCTTCAGGTAGAGCATAGCTTGAGGAGTCCAGTTCCTTCTCTCAAAGAGTCTCTACAACCCAAGAAGAGGAAGCAGTTAGTGAGGCGTTGCTGCCCAGCCCAGCATTAGAAATAAACCAGAAGGGAGGAGAGGGAACGAAAGAAAGGGAAGGGAAGGAAGGAGAAGAAAGAAGGAAAAGAAGGGAGGGAAGAAGGAAGGAAGGAGGTAACCAGCGCATAGAGGAGCCCCAATTTTTGCTTGTGATTACCTGCGGAGCACTGTTGCAATTTCCCATGAAAGAAAACACCAGGAAGAGGGTCAAGGTCATTACCACCAGACTTTTGAATCCCTGCATGAAAAGATCAAAGTTATTTCTGTGCCTATAGAATCTTCTACTTTTTTCCTTCGCTCCTGGACAATTACACCCCCCCACCTTTTTTTTTTTTTTTGCTATGTTCTGTTTTAGCACTCAGAGTGTAGGGGGGAAGGGAGTTCCCCAGTTTATCATCTAGTTAATTCACAAAGAGATCTTTTAAAAAAATTATTTAGAAATATTTTAATTATTTAACCCAAACGAGGATTTAAGAGAATAAGTGAATTTTTTTCTTTGTAAAATCAAATGAATCTGATATTTTAAGGGCATAATGTTTGACTCTGAAATACATTAAACATGAAAGAGTTAAAAAAAAAAACTATACAGCTTTTTATAAAATAGCTAAAAAGTCTCAAATAAAACTTTTCCTTACCTTCATGTTCTGCACCTTTCCAGAAGCTGCAATAACTAGAACTTAGCCTGTGAGTTTTCTAAGTCTTGTTCTGAGAGTGGGGCTTTTAAATCTCAGTGTCAAGGATCCCTCCTGATGTTGCATGGAGTTGGTGTCTGCAGGGACTTCCTGTCAATCTTCAAGATTGAGAGCATCTGATGACTCCTCCAGGGAGATTCAGTTGCAGGAAGTGGAAAAATGATTGATGGGTGAACATCATTTACTGCCCACATCAGCCAGGAGATATTCTGAGTATATCAGCATCATAACCTTTGGTTTTCTTACTAGATTTTCAAGGCATTATTATTATTATTATTATTATTAAAAGAATGTTTAATAACCCCAGGCAGAATCAAAAGTAAATGAACAAAACTTGTCTTAGATAACTAGCTATCAAGCTATCACCAGTGAGTAAAGATGAGTCATTTGGATAGGAATGAAAAGGTTAGGGAATCTCAATGGAATATGACATCAGTCATTCACTTAATTCAGTTATTTAACAAATATTTATGGAATGCCTACTGTGTATCAGACATCCCACGGAACACAAACATGAATCAAAAAGACAAGTTTCTGCTAGTTTAGGGAAGGTAAAAATCAAAAGGGATCTGGAAGGATAAGGTGGAGTCAGAATGGGATAAGCTGGCATGGATTTAGTATTGCTGACATTCTAGGCAGAAGAAAAATGCAAAATCTTGGGATGGCAAAGAGCTTGGCTTGTTTGAAGAACAGGAAGGTGATCAATGGAGCAAAGTTGTGTAGGGGTCTGGAGAGGGTGCTATGAATTGAGGATGGAGAGGAAGAAATGGGCCAGTTCAAATGTCAATTTGGGAATAAGCAAAAGATGATGATGGCTTAGACTAGGGGAGTGCTTGTAGGGAATGGAGAGCTGTAATGAATTTGGGCGGTAGAAAATATGGACTTGTAGATAAATGGGATATGAGAGTTTAAGAAAAATAAATCAAGGATGATTCTGAGATTTTTGGCTTAAATACCAGATGAATGATGAAGCCCTAATTGGAGGGACTTCATAAGGAACCAATTTAGAGAGGGAAATTAAGAATTCTCTTTGGACATATTAAAATTAAAATATGTATTAGACATACATGGAGAAGTACAAAGTAAGCAGTTGCAGATGCAAAACTCTAGAGCTCAGCAAACAGGTCTGTAGATTTTTTTCTAAAGGCAAGAATTATCAGATTTGAGAATTTTAAGCCAGGAAAAAATTGAAATTGAAAGAATACTTAGGGAGTGAATGGAGTTAGAGAGGAAGAGATAGAGCTCTGAAAACAAATATACAGAGATTGAGCAGAGGGAAAGTCAGCAAAGGAAGCTGAGCTGAAGCAATTGGAAAAAAGTGAAATTCCAAGAGACCATAGGATCATGGGAGCTGGGAGAATACCCAATAACACTGCAAGGTTAAACTGTGTGAGCTGAGAAGTGTCTGCTGGATTGGGAATATGATGGCTTTTGAGGAATAATGCTAGATTGGGTAGAATAGGATATGAGGAAATAAAGACCAGTGTGGACAATCTTTTTTAATTTCACCAAAAGGGGGAAAGGAAAAAGTAAACTTTGAAAAAAGATAAATGAGTGTGGTAGAAATGGGATTATTTATTTTTTTAACCTTTCAATAACATCTGAATCCTTTTAATTGAAGGAAATTTCTGAAATTCCCTAAACTATAAATTATGACTTTTGGTGGGAAGCAGTGTCCTCCCTCTATTGTAGATGCTGAACATGTCAGATACTCCTTCCCAGTCTCCCTATCAGGTAGAGTGTGGGCATGATACAGGCTTCACCAATCAGATGTATCCACTTGGATGGAGACTGGAGCTGGGAGGGAATAAGTGGGGAGTGGGAGAAGCACTTTCTGGTGCAGCAGTGGTTGTAGGATGCTCAAGTTTGTGTGGGCAATACTGGCTACAATGCTAGTGACAGATTCCTGCATGCAGTGCTGAGGAGGTGGTGATCCACCTGCAGTGTCCTTTGAAGAAAGTCCTCTTTTGCTTAAATCAACCAGGTTTGTTGGTTTCTTTTGATGACCATTTGCAGAACCTGTATGCTGATGGAGATGATCGGCAGAGGAGGAAAAATTGATCATATGGAAGAGAACTGCAAAAAGGAATTTGGAGAAGGCAAGAGGGCTATGACCCAAATATGTACAGTTCAGTTCAGTCACTCAGTTGTGTCCGACTCTTTCAACCCCATCGACTGCAGCATGCCAGGCTTCCCTGTTGATCACCAATTCCCAGAGCTTGCTCAAACACATGTCCATCGAGTCAGTGATGCCATCCAACCATTTCATCTTCTGTCGTCCCCTCTCCTCCTGCCTTCAGTCTTTCCTAGCATAAGGGTCTTTTCCAATAAGTCCGTTCTTCGCATCAGGTGGCCAAAGTATTGGAGTTTCAGCTTCAGCATCAGTCCTTCCAATGAATACTCAGGACTAGTTTCCTTTAGGATTGACTGGTTTGATCTCCTTGCTGTCCGAGGGACTCTCAAGAGTCTTCTCCAACACCACAGCTCAAAAGCATCAATTCTTTGGCACTCAGCTTTCTTTATGGTCCAACTCTCACATCCATACATGACTACTGGAAAAACCATACCTTTGATTAGACGGACCTTTGTCGGCAAAGTAATATTTCTGCTTTTTAATATGCTGTCTAGGTTGGTCATACCTTTTCTTCCAAGGAGCAAGTGTCTTTTAATTTCATGGCTGCAGTCACCATCTGCAGTGATTTTGGAGCCCAAGAAAATAAAGTCTGTCACTGTTCCCAATGTTTCCCATCTATTTGCCATGAAGTGATGAGACCAGATGCCATGATCTTAGTTTTTTGAATGTTGAGTTTTAAGCCAGGTTTTCACTCTCCTCTTTCACTTTCAGCAAGACTTTCTTTAGTTGAAACAGTTACACACACAGGCAGACAGTGAACAAGGATCAGAGTGGCCACCATGTGCTAAGGTACCATGGATGAGAGAGATGATCTCTTTCTTCTAAATGTTAGAGTAGTGCTCTGCAGGTATTTATTAATGTGTTTTTGAATCATCTGGGAATCTCATTAAAATGTGTGTTCTGATTGAGTACAGATGGGATGGGGCCTGAGAATCTGCATTTCTAATAAACTCCCAAGTGATGCTGATAGATCCTATTCTGACCCTTGGACATTTTGAGTGGTAAATAAAAAGTGATAACACAAACTAAAAAACTTGAAAGCTTAACGTCTGCATGACTGGGAGAATGGCTAGCAATAGAAATATCAGGGCATATGGAGAAGGAACAGATGAGTTTGTCTTGGGATTGAAGCTTGATGGGTGCTGCTGCGCTGCTGCTGCCAAGTCGCTACAGTTGTGTCCGACTCTGTGCAACCCCATAGATGGCAGCCCACCAGGCTCCCTTGTCCCTGGGATTCTCCAGGCAAGAACACTGGAGTGGGTTGCCATTGCCTTCTCTGATGGGTGATGCTATCTACCTGTAAATACTTCTGCAAGAGAGATTGAGGTTTGGGCATCTGACATTTGGACTTGATAGTCATATGCAGAAAGGAGATTTGGTTAGTAAATGAGAATGAAATATATAAAGGAGTTTGTAGGTAAAAACTTAAGAAATAGTTACTCCCTTTAAAGAATAATTAAAGCAAGAAAGAGCCAGAACCATGAATGTAGTATTTTCTACTGTTTAGGAGAGGAGGAAGATAAAAATTAAGGACTAAAAGATTACGACCATATCTAGAGAAAAATCTTAACATTAAAGATTAGGTTTTAGGATTTTATAAATTAATTTCAAGGGATTGTAGCAAGTTCCAAAGAAAAAGCAATAGAAAAAAGACCATATTTTAAAAGAACTCATAACTGAAACCCAGTTATTAGGTTATCCTAACAAGCAACGGAGGAGAAGGGGATGACAGAGGATGAGATGGCTGGATGGCATCACCGACTTGATGGACGTGAGTCTGAGTGAACTCCAGGAGTTGGTGATGGACAGGGAGGCCTGGCGTGCTGTAATTCATGGGGTCGCAAAGAGTCGGACACAACTGAGCGACTGGACTGAACTGAACTGAACTGAACAAGCAACTGGGCTTCCCTGCTGGTTTAACAGGTAAAGAATCCACCTGCAATGCAGGAGTCGCAGGAGATGTGAATTTGATCCCTGGGTTGGGAAGATCCCCTGGAGGAGAGCACAGCAACCCACTGCCACTCCAGTATTCTTGCCTGAAGAATCCCATGGACAGAAGGAGCCTGGCAGGCTACAGTCCCTAGGGTTGCAAGGAGTCGGCCATGACTGAAATGACTGATCATTCATCAATAAACAACTAAAATGTCTTTTTTCCCCTTTCCATACCAAACACACACAAAGGTTCTAGAAAGAGGGACAGGAAAATAAATTGCCAGTCAAACTGTGTTTTGAAATTACGATTTTAAGAAGAAATAAATTAATGTGCTTTGTCTATAACAGGTTCGCTAATGAATTCATAAGCAGATGTTTTACGTCAAAGCCGCCATTTTCAGCATAATATGCACAAGTGAGGAGAATGGCTTTGACATGTTATCAATATTCTAGTCTTATCAAAAGTAGCATGCGAGAAGGTAAGTTTGTTCTAAAAAGGCATTGACTCCCAATCAAATGTTTTTGTTAAATCACAAAAGTTAAAGAGTTTTACAGGTCTAAATCTAGAAATGGGCTAAAAAAGAAGTTACTTATTTGATTACAAAACAGTTGACATGCAAAAACATTACATTTTATTCTGCTGACCTGATGACCTGGCAGTGGCTATTGGACAAATTGGATCCGAAACCTATTTTTCCTTCATTAAAAAAAAAAAAAAAAATTGGAGTGTAATTGCTTTACAATATTGTGTTAGTTTCTGTTGTACAAGAAGAATCAACCGTATGTATTCACATGTCCCCCTCCTCGTGAAGCTCCCTCTCTCTCACACACATACCCTCGCCCCCCCGCATTCCATCCCTCTCTGTTATCACAAGCACTGAGCTGAGCTCCCTATGCTGTGCATCAGGTTCCCGCCAGCTATCTATTTTTCACCCACGGTGGTTTACGTATGTCAATCCCCATGTCCCGTTTTGTCTCACCCTCCCCTTCCTGCATATGCCTCTGTCCACATGTTTCTTCTTAACATCTGGTCTTTCTTCCTGCCCTGCAAATAGGTTCACCCATACCATTTTCTCTAGATTGCATATACATAAATACGTGATACTTGTTTTTCTCTCTGAAACTTTTTTAAAAGGCATATTTAATGCAGATAATTTTGCTCCTATCACTGATGTTATCTGAATTCTTCTAGTCGACTTCAGGGTGCCCAGGCCCAACTTAAACAACACAAAGTTTAAACTGCATTCTCACAAGATCCGTGATTACTGTGTTCACACACACAACAGCGCCTACCTTTAGAAAAAAATTGTTTAATTTATACATTTTAAGAATGGAAGTATAGTTTATAAACAATGTTATATTAGTTTCGGGTGCAGGTTATATTAGTTTCAGGAAATTCTCCAGGCTTCTCCAGGGGGTCTTCCTGACCCAAGGATCGAACTAGTGTCTATTAAGTCTCCTGTACTACAGGCAGATTCTTAACTGTCTGAGCCACCAGAGAAGCCCTTCAGATGCACAGCAAACTAATACTCAGTTATATATATATATATATATATAAACCTTTTTCAGATTCTTTTCCATTATAGGTTATTTCAAAATATAGTTGAATATAGTTCCCTGAATATAGTTCCCTGTGCTCTACGGTAGGTCTTTGTTGTTTATCTATTTTATATATAGTAGTGTGTATTTGTTAATCTGAAATTCTTCATTTATCTACCTTCCCCCCACTCCATCCACTTTGGTAACTGTAAGTTTGTTTTCAATGTCTGTGAGTCTATTTCTTTATTAAGTTCATTTGTATCAAATTTTTTTTTTTTTTTTAGAAATCACATATGATGTTTGTCTTTTTCAAACAGCTCCTATCTTGGGAAAGATTACCTGGACAATATGGCTATTAAGATACTCAAAGATAGAAATTACCTCTGATGAAAGAATAGAGGATTTTGGTACTGGATGTTGAGGTCACTGGGTTTAATTCCTACTTTGTTTTGGCTTTATTCTCTGTGAAGGCCAGTCAGCTCCATAGGCCAGTTGTCTCATAAAGGGGTGGAAGAAGTTAACTCCCCAAAGAGCTACCAGCTTTAGGAGATTTAGGGCTGAGAAGGCCCACTATCCAAAATAAAACTCCCCACTCATTGGCCAATGTTTTTACCATCCTTTACTTAAGCTTTGAAGCTCAAGAATCTCTTTCCCAAAACCATATAAATACAAAACAAGTGGAACGATCTAGGAGAGGACATGGAAGGGCCAGCTGTTTTGGCCTAGTCAAATAGAGGTGACCTTTTAACAGGTCTTGGTAAAGGTAAGGCCATGGAAAAGTATCAGTTGAAGGATCTGGGGCAGATGCTATGTCCAACCTCCTACATGGATACAAGCAGACACAGAGGTTGGAACCTTTTAGCCCAGAGGAAAAGGTTAGAAAGATGTTGTTTAGTCCTTAAGTCGTGTCTGACCCTTTGTGACCCCTTGGACTCCAGCACACCAGGCCTCCCTGTCCTTCACCATTAGAAAGACGTACTGGATATTTAATAATGGATTCAAGACTCGCAGTTCAACAGACAATAGTCAAGATTTGTGGTTTAATGATCGGATGCAACAAACTTATTGTGGACCTTAACTGATAGATTTGTCCAGTGGCTTTTGGCCTTACTAAAGTTTATGATCAAAACACTGCTGCCATTAAGTGACTTTAAGTCATGAATACTTAAATATTATATATTACTTCCATGTTGAGAAAAAAAATTAAGCATTTCTCCACCAATTTCTAAATTCACTGCTCACTTTGTTTTACCTGAAGCCTATTTCTGATTATAATTAAACAATTTGGAAATGAAACATGTGATGATCCTTCTATAAAAAAGAAAACTGCATATTCAGTTCAGTTCAGTCACTCAGTCGTGTCCGACTCTTTGCGACCCCATGAATTGCAGCACCCCAGGCCTCCCTGTCCATCACCAACTCCTGGAGTTCACTCAGACTCACGTCCGTTGTCGCTAATGCCATCCAGCCATCTCATCCTGTCGTCCCCTTCTCCTCCTGCCCCCAATCCCTCCCAGCATCGGTCTTTTCCAATGAGTCAACTCTTCGCATGAGGTGGCCAAAGTACTGGAGTTTCAGCTTTAGCATCACTTCTTCCAAAGAACACCCAGGACTGATCTCCTTTAGAATGGACTGGTTGGATCTCCTTGCAGTCCAAGGGACTCTCAGGAGTCTTCTCCAACACCACAGTTCAAAAGCATCAATTCTTCGGCGCTCAGCTTTCTTCACAGTCCAACTCTCACATCCATACATGACCACTGGAAAAACCATAGCCTTGGCTAGACGGACCTTTGTTGGCAAAGTAATGTCTCTGATTTTGAATATGCTATCTAGGTTGGTCATAACTTTCCTTCCAAGGAGCAAGCATCTTTTAATTTCATGGCTGCAATCACCATCTGCAGTGATTTTGGAGCCCCCAAAAATAAAGTCTGACACTGTTTCCACTGTTTCCCCATCAATTTAAAACACAAGTTGGGTTATTGAACAATGCTCGATTTTTAGAATTTCATAATAAAAATACATCTGACCATTGTTATGATTGAAGTTTTGTTCCCTTCAAACTTATACATTGAAAACTCAACCGCCAATATGCTGGCACTGGGAGTGGGCCATGGGGAGGTAGTTCAGTTTAGATGAGGTGACCAAGATGGGATGCTTCATAAAGGGATTAGTGTCCTTATTAGAAGAGAGATGAGAGCTCATTCTCTTTTTCTATGTCATGTGAGGACATAGTAAGAAGGCAGCTGTCTGCAAGCTAGAAAGAGGGCCCTCTCCAGGAACTGAATCTGCCAGGATCTTCATTTTGGACTTCCCAGAATCCAGAACCATGAGAACTAACATCTCTTGTGTAAGTTGGTCTGTGGAATTTTGTTTTAGCAGCCCAAGTTGAGACAACCACCAATTAATAGAAAAGTACCCTTTTATTGAGAAGTAAGACAAGTGTATTTACAATATTCAATGGTTAGATCATATAATCTGTGAGACTTTTAACAGCAGCAGTATTCCAGGAATTACAATGTATAAGGGGAAAAGAAAAACATTCCAAATAGGTTTCTGTTACAGAAAATAGATTTGAACAATGCCAGAAACACTTAAGGCTAAGTAGTGTTAGACCTTTTCTTCCACCTTTATCGCAATAACTGATGCTTTTTTTTTTTGGTCACAGACAGAAGACTAATTTTGGAAAGGAAGAAACAATATGATGTACAGTGTTTTCTGTCAGAAAACAAGTTATGTTTAAAAGTAGAGCCTCATCAATGGTTCTAAGAAACATACAATGCTGCCAAGCAGTCCCAAACTCACATTTGATAAAACTGAAAACTGCTCCAAGCCTCTCATTCTGATTGGGAGATTATCACATCTTTTATACACTTCTGTCTAATCATGTTTTCTGAAACAAGATTGTTGAAAAAGAGATCTCTGCTACAGTGCAAAGAACATTTTGATAGAAATTCATGTCTACAAGGGAGTTAAATAATACAGATGCTCCTTACATTAATAGATACTGTTCTTGCTCTAAAAAAAGGTAGACTTATCTAGCCACTGTAAATAATATGGGTCAGTCAAAAATATGTATAACAGAGTCCCACAGGGCAACTTATATAAGTCAGTCCCCCAAGTATGTAGGTATTTGACACTCTCCAAGTGAGGATAGTACTTTTTTGAAGAACATTAGACAACAAAGGGTTTCTTACCATTCCATGAACTATTGAGGTAGGAGTCTCATTTTGTCAATATCATCTATGTTCACAGATTATGTCATAAATCAAATGCCAGTACCGAAAAGACAGTAATCCACAAGGCTGAACCATTAAGACTATCTACCAAGTCGTTCTTTCTTTAGATGAGCAAGGATGGGACTTCCCTGTGCATCAAGAGACTTAACTACTAGTAACATAGGCAATAATGTATCTTGTAGACATGTTTGTAAATAAAAACCACAAATTTCAATTATGATTTTATGTATTAAAAAGCTTTGCAACTGTTAAAAAAAAATGAGCAAATAGTACAATCATTAGTAGTAAAACAAATAGTACTATGACTCTTGAAATGGCTTCCTACCTCTACAAAAGGGTGCCTCCCTGGAAAACTACTACTGAGGAAACACCCCCAGCTTCCTACCTACTGCCCGTCGAGCAGCAACAGGGGAGAAAATAACACATCATTTTTGTAGTGTCATGTTTTTCAGAACCATAGCCAGTTTAATTATGGTAAAGTAACTTTTGCGTGTGAACTCAGATATTCTCTCCACGAATTCAAGATGAAGAGCGAGTGTATGAAACACACATTATGCATACTGATTTTTATATTAGGAAAAAGCTGAAAATAAGGGAAAAATTGGCTTCTGTGAACAGCCCTTTAAAAAACAGCTGTAAATTTAACCTTATAACGTGTTACATGTTAAAGTAAAAATTACCAGTAGTTATTCCAATGTATGAAAAGCAAAATAATAAACCACTGCTAAAATTTAAAAAAAATAAAAGGAAAAACTGGATCATGACATGGAAAAATCTCACTTGGGTTGTATCACTTAGTATCTTAAAGAACACACCATTCAGTGAAACAAGCTTTGTAACAGACTGTTTCATGGCCGAGATGGCTTTCTGTTAAATGCTCATGTGTCATGAAAGATACAGATGCTCAGATGAGAGTCCCAAGGAATATCAGGATTTCCAGAGTGTGTTGCTGAAGGAAAAAGTGCTGAGTGAGCTGTAACTTAGAAACTGTAAGCTAGTAAAGAATGACCTTTGCAACATTACAACAAAGAATATCTAGGTCGGATTTTCATCTGGTTTTAAAATATTAAGATTCAGAAGAACCATGAAAGTTTTATTTTAACCATATTCTTACCAAAAGAAAAAAAAAAGGGATTCATACATCAACACTGGGTTTTCCTGGTTTTAATAGATTAAAATAACATAATCCAATCTAACTCATGCATCATTTTCAGAGACACAGTGCAACTGGAAATATTTTTGCCATTGCAGTGGAGACTTCTAAAAAGCAAATGCCTATGGATATGCTTGCATCTTGAACATAAGAAGGAAAGAAATAGGGATTACAGTCCTCTAAGGATGGCTGTGTTTCACACACTGTGGAAAAATAATAAACATGGCCTTTAAAAGTTTCAATATGCATGTAACATAGATTTCACCTCCTTCGGTTTGCTTGCTGACCTCTTAGATGACTTGGTTAGAAGCCTGTTTTCATCGCTTCTTTGTTAACTGTTGTTGGTACTTTGTAGGCTATACGTTTTAAACTTCTGTAAAGAACATTACAAGCTATTTCAGGTAATTTAATTTTGTGCTGAATATTCTTCAAAGGATTTTATAAATAATACAATATTTTAAATGAGTCTTCAATTCAATGGTTGTTATACCATATTGTTGCTTTCTCCAACTTTATCTACAAACTGCAAGGAGAAGAAAAACAGATAGTTAAAAGAAAGCCTAGAGCACTTAAAAATATCACATCAACACTTTAAATGTTGATTAAAAAAACCCAGTTTTGTAAGATTTGTGGAAATTTAAGGTATGACCGACAATGACTAATCCAGTACTACTCACCATCTTCTGACACATAAATGTATATAAAAAATTTTTTTCTACAAGTTTTTGCATGACATGTTATACATATGACTTTAAAAGTGCAACATGAGAAATGCAACACAATGAATTAAAAAAACTGGATAAAATGAAGTTAACGCTTCTAGCTTAACAAAAGAAAAATTAAAAAAAAAAAAAGCTGAAATGTCAGCCATTCATGCATTAATGAACCCAATAATATTATTTCAACTGACCATTATTGTGGATCTCTTCTGGGCCTATGTAGTCTTTGAACAAACAGATTTAGCTCCATTAAGTTCAATAATTAACAACAGCTATTGACTAAAAATACTTTAAATGTGTATTCTGGACTTCAGACTGAAAGTGGCAATGACATTAAAAAGAGACTTAATGATGCAACATAAATCGGTAATTACAGAACTTAAGTTTTAACACATAGTAATGTAAGTGGTTATTTACTTGATTACTCCACCCCAAATACAAAGCAATTGGGCTTTCTTCAGCATTCCAGATGGTGATGCAAACAGATGTTAAAACAAAGTAATTAGTGAAGATATTAAGTTACATAACCCAAGTGGCTACAATACTATCAAAATGTAGCAGTCATTTACCCCTTTTTTATCACTGTTCATACTTTTACTTAATAATAAAAAAATAATAATATTAAGGAATGCTTATTTATTTTAATGAAGCAATAGTAGAAAACAAAATTTATAGCACTGAATGTTCATTTATGCAAATACTGAAGAATTCTTAAATTAGGGACATGATTAATAAGTACAACTCTATATAACTAGAAGTTTTAGTACATTCAAAAGACATTCTAAGTATAAACAACAGTGACTATTGTATGAGTTTGGGGATTAATGCAAATGAAATCAGGATATACCCCTATAAGCCTAGGTCCCAACATTTTATATTATTGCAAATAAGTGACTGGCACTCATGAATTCATTAGAATTTTATGACAAATTCAGGTGGAGAGAAAGCACATTTTCTCTCTAAAGGTAACTTCAAATATCTAGGTTATCTGAGCTGTGAGATTCTGACTCTAAAATTGAAATGAGATCAGGCTTACAGTGGTACCTATTCCTTGGTGGGAAAGCCATCCTTTAGCTCTTTGAGAATTCAATACATGCTATGGAGTATCTCTAGAAGCATCTATGCAAATCTGCAAACATCTGTAAGAAGTTGATGGCCTGCCCTGGAGATACAGATTTGACAAGACTGTTCTAACTGTGGACAGAACTGGGAACAGAATTTTATCATCTGACTCTCAGTATCACAATGCTTTATTTAATTGTTTCAACACACTCCATTTGGTGATACAGTCTAAGAGAGAACATATTTGTAAGAAATAATGGTGTTCTTTTATATTATTGCTTCTAAAATTAGAGCTCTTATAAAAGTTAATTGAAAGGTGCTTTGAACTCTCAAAGAGAAAGGTAACATAGCAATCCAAGTCACATGAAAAAAGGAAAACAACATTAAATGTGGATACAGTGAAACCAAATTTCAGATTTTATAGATTTAGTAATGATTATATTGTTATTCATTGTAACCACAATTTATGTGATGCAACTGTTTATATCATAATAAAAACATATCAATCATGTTATCAATTCAAAAAGAGCATCAGAGAACAATTATTTATCTTTAAAATTTTTATTTTATTTAAACAATTTAAAAATTGTAGTTGATTTACAACATTGTGTTAATTTCTGCTGTAAAGCCAAGTGATTCAGTTATACATATATATACGTATATTCTTTTTTATATTCTTTTCTGTAATGATTTATTGCAGGATGCTGAATATAGTTCTCTGTGCTATACAGCAGGATATTGTTGTTTATCCATTCTAAATATAATAGTTTACATCTGCTAACCCCAAACTCCCAAACCATTCTTTCTCCCAGAGAGCACTTATTTTAATGGTTCAAAAAATATGTTGCTAAATATAGGATTACTTACCGATCGAATTCCAGGTAAGTTCAAGAGTGATCCAAGGACTGGCACTCTTCTAATAAAGCCAACAACCACAGGAAAGAAGCCCCTGGGAGAGGGGGAAAAGGTCTTAGAACAAACAGATTCTCTATCACCAAAATCGACTGTTAGCCACACAAAAAGAAATTTTGTTAAAATTTTGAACTTTTAAGCAACTTCAAAATTCAGTTACCATTTCTTCCCTCTCCCTGGATGTGATCCCTTCTTTAGTTGTGCTCTGTGACATTCTGCATGCACATCTATAACCACATTACTACTATATCCCACCAGTTCCTGTACAGTCTATTTCATGGATCAGAAATGAGAGATTCCTTAAAGCAGATTTGGCACTTAGTTTTTATGTTTCCTGTGGGCAATACAGTGCTTGGCAGATAGAAGACAAATGATATACCTTTCTTGAATAAATAATTTAATCAACCGTACTTAAAAGTGTTTTCTCACATTGTATACTATTATTTACTTGGTAAGCGGCATTCATAAAATACTAAATGATCAAAACCTCCCATAATGTATTTGGTCCAAAATTTTTTAACTTCTGCACGCACTAAAGAAAGCATCATCAAGTGGCAATAACTGTGCAGTATCAGGTTCTACATGTTAAAACGCTGGATTGATCTATCACTGGTTGGTTGATGAAAATAGCAAACAGAGACAGAGTGTCTTAAGATGCCACCAAAGTAAATTTTATAGCACTGAAAATGCTTTACAAGTTAATTTATACCCTGACACAAGCAATCATCTGCACTTGATAAACACACCTGGGTTTCTGTAATAATTATCTGACATAATGGTTTACTGAAATAATAAAATAGTTGACTTACCTGAACAAGAGAAAGAATCCATAAATTTCAAAGATCATGCCTATCAAAGGCCAACCAATCAGGACCACAAACACACCACCCAGGAAAAATCCTGTAGCCTTCATTTTATGTTTTTGGAAGAAGAATCTGAATGTTCTTTCTAAACCAATTACAAAAGCCAAGCCAGCCACAAATAAAACCTGCAAGAGAAGGAAAATGCAACATAGTTAAGCAGTTAAATGCATTGTACATGCTTGAAAAGGAAGGTCAAAGCTAAATACGATAAATGTTTAAGACATGTGTGTTTTAATGTGGCCAACTGGCCAGAGAAGGCCACCGATGCACACAAGAGGCAGAACCATGTTGAAGTGGTAGTTACATCCCTCTCTGCTCAGCCCTCTTCTGTTATGATCAGATGAAGAAAAGAGAAGGAAAGACAAATGAGGCATTGCCCACGGGTGTCTGCACCTGTGGTGGTTTCCCCAGGTTTAGCTAGATGGTGAGAGCTTTGTCTATTAACAAGATGAGCCGCAAGGTGAAAGAGAGTAGGTGCCTGTAAAGTATCAACTGAAGGGACTCCTGGTTCTGAAAACTTTTATCAGGACTGACAGCAGTTCCTACAGATGGGTGAAAACCTGACATGGCCCATTTGGTAGTAGAAGAAATCACACAAACCCAGGAGGAAGATCCTAGTTTTATTAATTCCAGAAGTCTGGGAGCAGCTGATATGAAACACAGCTGTGCCTTCTCAAATATATTCTGTATGTTTTCAGACAATGGACAAGAGACGGTGGTCAACTAAAAACTTGTTTTCTCCCAGGTTTTATTCCCAAACACTTGCCTTTCTTCATTACTGTACTTTGGGGAAAAATATTTCACACAAATATTTATTAAGCCTAATGTTTAAGTTTGACATTCTGAGATGCCAACACTGTTAATGTTACTGTTTATTAAAACATTAATTCTGAACAATTTTGTTATCCTTTATATTTTCCAATGTCCAATTAAAAGCCCAATGTTAATATACACTTCAAAACTATTCCATCCTTACTCAATGACTTTACTGCCCTCTTAGGAGGGTTACTGGGCTTCCCTGGGGGCTCAGACGGTAAATCCCTGGGTTGGGAAGATCCCCTGGAGAAGGGCATGGCAACCAACTCCAGTAGTCTTGCCTGGAGAAATCCATGGACAGAGGACCCTGGCTACAGACCACGGGGGCACTAAGAGTTGGACATGAGTGAGCAACTAACACTTTTTTTAAGAGGGTTACTAATTTCTAGGGCTCTTGCAGAGCCTTCACCATACAAAAGAGTATACATTCCAAATAAACAATATACACACCTTTCTTAGCAAGCCAATTATTCATAGAGGTATATATTTTAAAGGTTGAAGTGGTTTTAAAAAACTCTTCATCTTATGCTATTGAGGTAAATTTTAAATCTCAGATATTTCAAGTCAAAACAACATTAACAAATTTACCAAGACATGGGGCTTTGAAGTCATCTACTTTGAACTACTCAGAGGTAGTCTTGATTTTACTCTATTGTAAATCACATATCAAAATATTTAACCAAGCAGTTATGGGATTAGAAAACCTCATTAAGTGTTTACCTTTTATTTAAACAGTAAGCTTGCAAGTTTCATTCCTGATGGAAACAGAAAATGTAACAGGAATCTTCATATGAGTAACAGTGAATTATCTTCCCCTGGTTTTACAGCTGGCAATAATTCATTTGTATTAAGTTAAAATTTCATTATGAATGTAGTTAAAATATATGTTGAAACACTCACATTTCCAATAGCCAGTAGTGCTTTGTCAAAAAAGAGGATCATTCCAAAGAATAAGAAGAACACTCCAAATCCTGTTAATCCCATTCCAATTTCTGCAACATAAGTCATACAGTTAAGGGTAGAGCAAAAGTAAAGTTACATTCAGATTCCTGTAAACTAGGAAAGATTGTTCAGTTTTTCTTTTGACTGATAAGGAAACATGGGTCCCAACACTGCAGGTTAACTTATAATGAAATTCTTTATAAACTATAACAAATTAAATTAACATCAGAAAATTACTCTCAAATTTAAAATGAGTTAAGAATTTCTGCTCCTTATACGAAACAGAGGACTTCTCACAAACATACCCATAATAGAGAAAGATGAATCAGGATTCTAAACCTTTGGTTATGTATTTTTTTCCTCCCAAGAAACCTTCTGGCTGCAGACATAAGTATATGGGTTTACTTGTACTTTGTCCCCTCTTCTCCTTTTATGTTCCAGGACTAGTGTTTATATGCACAAGACCTGCAGTTTCTTCTTAAAATGCTTAACCTACCAGAAATGCTACAGGACGTCAGTACAACAGACTTCACTCTATTATGCGTTGCTTCTCACAATGGCAACACGAGAGATTCTGAGAATGAAGTAGCTGTCTCCTCTAAAAGTTAATATTCAGAAGGTGAGGCATCACTTTGACTTCCTGATGGTTTATTATGCATTTATCTACTATAAGTCTCTCTCAACTATGCACCTATTCACACATTTAGTCTGAGTCCTAAAACCATGTCTCCAACACTGTTTTACCTAATATTAACATTCTGGGTCTTTACTTCTTCACTCAGAAACAAAAAATTGTTGATCAACTCCTAGATGTTGGCAACTGTTCTAGGGACTGAGTATAGAGTAGTGGAAAGTATAAGCTTTTAAGGCTCTGCTACTCTTTATATAAAACTAATGATTTTATTACCTCTACATTCCCTAGACTTATCTGTACTTCTGAAGAGTCTCAACTTTTTATGGTTACAGTTGCACTAGTCTGTTAATTGTACAAAGCACAATCCATGTAATTACTTCCTTGCTCATTTTAGTTTTGCTTGCAGGAAAACAGTCATCAATCCTTACTTTACCTAGCAGCACTACCTGTAGAAAATAATGGATCTGAACTGAAACTGCCATATTTTGGGAAATACAATTTTATATACGCAGTAGTGATTTCTGATCTGTTACCTCAGCTCCAGCAAGCTGAAATCTAAGTCACAGCTCCTTAAAAATTTAGGCCATGTAAAATGTTCCAATGAGTTAAAAATTTACATTTGTCTTCTTCAACATCCTTCACTTCAATTTACAGTTAATGACTGCCTCCCATTCCAGCTACCTTTTTCTCTGAGAGTTAGACTAAAAGAATTCAGATTCAGTCCAGTTCAGTCACTCAGTTGTGTCCGACTCTTTGCGACCCTGTGGACTGCAGCACACCAGGCTTCCCTGTCCACCACCAACTCCCGGAGCCTACTCAAACACATATCCATCGAGTCGGTGATGCCATCCAACCATCTCATCCTCTGTCGTCCCTGTTTTCCTCCAGGCTTCAATCTTTCCCAGCATCAGGGTCTTTTCCAATGAGCTGGCTCTTAGCATCAAGTGGCCAAAGTATTGAAGCTTCAGCATCAGTCCTTTCAATGAATATTCAGGACTGATTTCCTTTAGGACTGACTGGTTTGATCTGCTTACAGTCCAAGGGACTCTCAAGAGTCTTCTCCAACACCACATTTGAAAAGCATCAATTCTTTGGTGCCGCTCAGCTTTCTTTATGGTCCAACTCTCACATCCATACAAGACTACTGGAAAAATCATAGCTTTGACTGTATGGACCTTTGTCAGCAAAGTACCTGTCCATAAATACACTGGAAAGTGTATACCATGGACATAAATTCTTGAGAAAGTTGGAGGCTGATACTTTCATGCTTAAATGCTTCAGGAGAACTTACCAAAATACCTATACAGATGTCAGACATAATTTCTGAGAGAAAAATATGGACAAATGAGCAAGTAACAATCCATTAAATAACTATTTAGTAGTTAAGATTTAATCACTGGCAGCTGGGTTACTTACTTAGTTCAGTTCAGTTCAGTCGTGTCCGACTCTTTGCGACCCCATGAATCGCAGCACGCCAGGCCTCCCTGTCTATCCCCAACTCCCGCAGTTCACCCAGACTCACGTCCATCGAGTCAGTGACGCCATCCAGCCATCTCATCTTCTGTTGTCCCCTTCTCCTCCTGCCCCCAATCCCTCCCAGCATCAGAGTCTTTTCCAATGAGTCAACTCTTCACATGAGGTGGCCAAAGTACTGGAGTTTCAGCTTTAGCATCATTCCTTCCAAAGAAATCCCAGGGCTGATCTCCTTCAGAATGGACTGGTTGGATCTCCTTGCAGTCCAAGGGACTCTCAAGAGTCTTCTCCAACACCACAGTTCAAAAGCATCAATTCTTCGGTGCTCAGCCTTCTTCACAGTCCAACTCTCACATCCATACATGATCACAGGAAAAACCATAGCCTGGACTAGACGAACCTTTGTTGGCAAAGTAATGTCCCTGCTTTTGAATATGCTATCTAGGTTGGTTATAACTTTCCTTCCAAGGAGCAAGCGTCTTTTAATTTCATGGCTGCAGTCACCATCTGCAGTGATTTTGGAGACCAAAAAAATAAAGTCTGATACTGTTTCCACTGTTTCCCCATCTATTTCCCATGAAGTGATGGGACCGGATGCCATGATCTTCGTCTTCTGAGTGTTGAGCTTTAAGCCAACTTTTTTTCACTCTCCTCTTTCACCTTCATCAAGAGGCTTTTTAGTTCCTCTTCACTTTCTGCCATAAGGGTGGTGTCATCTGCATATCTGAGGTTATTGACATTTCTCCCGGCAATCTTGATTCCAGCTTGTGTTTCTTCCAGTCCAGCGTTTCTCATGATGTACTCTGCATATAAGTTAAATAAGCAGGGTGACAATATACAGCCTTGATGCACTCCTTTTCCTATTTGGAACCAGTCTATTGTTCCATGTCCAGTTCTAACTTGTCCAGGTCCAGTTCCATGTCCAGGTCAGTTGCTTCCTGACCTGCATACAAATTTCTCAAGAGGCAGATCAGGTGGTCTGGTATTCCCATCTCTTTCAGAATTTTCCACAGTTTATTGTGATCCACACAGTCAAAGGTTTTGGCATAGTCAATAAAGCAGAAATAGATGTTCTTCTGGAACTCTCTTGCTTTTTCCATGATCCAGCGGATGTTGGCAATTTGATCTCTGGTTCCTCTGCCTTTTCTAAAACCAGCTTGAACATCAGGAAGTTCACGGTTACTTAAATACAACCCATTTCTATTTTTTTCACAAGTTGTCCTAACGATAACATAGACATGTTGAGATGTTTGTTCTTCAGAAAGGAAATTATATGGCAACAAACATACTATATGCTGAGAATTTACCATGAATTGGCCTTTATGAAGTGCTTCACATCTCTTACTGAACTTAATTCTCCCAGTAATATTGCAAGGTAGGTATCATTACAGTATCTTAGAGACGGAGGAAACTGAGGTTTAGAGAATTGACTTCATTTGCCCAAAGTCACACACCTGGTTAAGCATTTGAACTCAGGTCTATTCGAATCCAAAGTCCCTGTGCTTAACCATCATGCCATACTGCTTCCCAAAGGATCCCCCTCCCCCCAGTTAAATACATCAGATTAAATGAAACTCAAGGGTATTGGGGTATGCTGAACTTCTGGGAGAAGCATCTTTAGGTGATTTAAGTTTAATATAATCAGCTTGTTACTAACATAATGTCAGGTATGTTATTAAAAACTGCAGTGAAAAAGAAAGACCATGTATATGGTTTTACATTTAACGAATGAAAGTGAAAGTGACATTGCTCAGTCGTGTCCGACTCTTTGCAACCCCATGGACTGTAGCCTCCCAGGCTCCTCCATCCATGGGATTTTCCAGGCAAGAGTACTGGAGTGGGCTGCCATTTCCTTCTCTAGGGGATCTTCCCGACCCAGGGATCGATCCTGCATTGCAGACAGACGCTTTACTGTCTGAGCCATGAGATGTCTAAACAAATGTCCTAATTCCTTTGGCAAAACTGGGGGGTTAAAAAGTATTACTGGCTCCATGTTTCATGTGGGCAACTTAAGACAGATTAGTAACTCATCCTTGATCACAGAATCGGCAAATATGGGTGTGTGTGGAGGGGGACGGGTGCTGAGTGGGAGGGAAGTGTGTGGGGTTTGGCTGGAATTCAAATCTAGTCTTGAGGCTCCACAGCTTATAACTATATCACGGGAACCGAAACATTCCACTGCTTTACCCAGTACAGTCCAGTAACAGTGGGTTGCCGCTAACATTTCTGCCGAAACACCGGCAGGTTATTGCCATATAGTCCCTAATTTGAATGTGCCAAAGACTCAAACTGGCCTCGCTGTTCAGCATGAACAGCATGTTTATTTTACTGGGTTTGATTCTGATGGTGAGAGGGCAGCTCCAAGTAGTGCTTTAATAACCAGAGGGCTTGTGAATACATAGGCTTAGGGAAGAACTGGAGGGGAGAAAATGGAACAGCGAAGCAGTTTGAGCCTTTTGACCCATTCACATGAGCGACTATTTGGCAATAACCTGCTACTGTTTTGGCAAAAATGTTAGAGGCAACCCTCTCTTGCTGGACTGCACTGGGTAAAGCAGTGGAATGTTTCAGTTCCCAAGTTATAGTTATAAACTGTGGAGCCTCAAGACTAGATTTGAATCTAGCCAAACCCCACCCACTCCCCTCCCACCCAACACCAGTCCCCCTCCATACACACACATCTGCAGTTTCTGTGATTAAGGATGAGTTACTAATCTGAGTCTTAAGTTGCCCACATGGGATGGGAATACCAGACTACCTGACCTGCCTCCTGAGAAATCCGTATGCAGGTCAAGAAGCAACAGTTAGAACTGGACATGGAACAACAGACTGGTTCCAAATCAGAAAAGGAGTATGTCAAGGCTGTATATTGTCACCCTGCTTATTTAACTTATATGCAGAGTACATCATGGGAAACACTGGACTGGATAAAGCACAAGCTGGAATCAAGATTGCCAGGAGAAATATCAGTAACCTCAGATATGCAGATGACACCACCCTTATGGCAGAAAGTGAAGAAGAACTAAAGAGCCTCTTGATGAAAGTGAAAGAGAGTGAAAAAGTTGGCTTAAAGCTCAACATTCAGAAAACTAAGATCATGGCATCTGGTCCCATCATTTCATGGCAAATAGATGGGGAAACAATGGAAGTAGTTACAGACTTTATTTTCTTGGGCTCCAAAATCACTGCAGATGGTGACTGCAGCCACGAAATTAAAAGACGCTTGCTCTTTGGAAGAAAAGTTATGACCAACCTAGACAGCATATTAAAAAGCAGAGATATTACTTTGCCAACAAAGGTCCATCTAGTCAAAGGTATGGTTTTTCCAGTAGTCATGTATGGATGTGAGAGTTGGACTAAAGAAAGCTGAGTGCCAAAGAACTGATGCTTTTGAACTGTGGTGTTGGAGAAGACTCTCAAGAGTCCCTTGGACTGCAAGGAGATCCAACCAGTCAATCCTAAAGGAAATCAGTTGAATATTCATTGGAAGGACTGATGCTGAGGCTGAAACTCCAATCCTCTGGCCATATGATGAGAAGAACTGACTCATCTGAAAAGACCCTGATGCTGGGAAAGACTGAATGCAGGAGGAGAAGGGGACGACAGAGGATGAGATGGTTGGATGGCATCACTGACTCAATGGACATGAGTTTGAGTAAGCTCTCAGAGTTGGTGATGGACAGGGAAGCCTGGCGTGCTGCAGTCCATGGGGTTGCAAAGAGTCGGACACCACTGAGCAACTGAACTGACTGAAAATAAATGTATTTTCTTGTGCATTATTAAAATTTCATTCTTCTTGCCCATGTGCATGCATGCATGTGCACATGCACACAGATATGTGTATTTTTAAAGCACAATCTAATTTAAAAAATCTAATAAAAGTAATTTATCTAAAATCAAAAGCTTATTGTAGAAATTGGATAAGTAGAGATATTCTTAGTCCAATGACAATCACCTTAGCACTTTGATTTCTTATTTAAGACATTTCAAGGAAGCGCTGTCTATGCCCTTTCAAAAAGAGAAAATGTTATAATAAAAACTCAACTCAACATCATGGTAGAATTTAGGCAATGTTACATAATGAAGTAAAGCTTTAGAGGTAGCATGGCAACTGCCCCACTCCAGCCTCCTCAATAAATTTTGTGGGTTTTTTGCGGGGCAGGGTACTGGAAGGGATTATAGAATTCCCTTAAAAAGTCATGAACTGCTTTTTTACTATGACTAGTACTTGATCACTGTCTCCCAGAATGGGGATCCCAGACTAATCTTGGTAAGTCACTTGAATGATGGCCAATTCCTACAGTTGAACACACACACAAACACCAGTTGAAATCCAAAGAGCTTTTGGTCCACTAATCATTTTGTATTCTCATCCATTATCTATTTAAAATATTCAGCAAATGAGCAGCAAAGAGTTTAATTTCGTCCTCTTCATCACTGTAATGAAGTGAGGAGAATGCTGCCTATTCTGCCCATATTCCAACCCAACCCCCTCGTTCTGGTTTTTGGAAGGATGTAAATTAGGAGAATCTATATGCACAGGGTAAGTAAATAATATATATATGTAATAATCACAGACTCAGACAGGAGTATTAACAGATAGGAAAACTACGCAAAGATCAAGTACCTCCTCTGAGTAATTAGTAGTACTATTAGAAATAAATTCTAGCAATTTATGTGTAGTATTCTGCTAAATTCTGGGTTTCAGTCAAGAGGACCAGAGTTCTGCCTCATAACAAAAATAGGCTCTGAATATTCTACCCAATCTCTCAAAAAATCAATGCATAATTCTAAAGAATAAATATCTACTGTTGAAACTATTTTTTGCTATGGGAAAATTTCATCCCTCTAAGATAGATTTCAAATAAACTTAACATCAAGTCTTCTTAGATGCTAGCAGGATACAGTGAAAAGAACAAAGATTTTTGAGTCTGCAGACCTGGGATCAAGTCTTGTTTCTCTTGCTTTCCTCATGATTATACACTGGATTTCTTTTGAGCCTTCTTTAATTTATACAAGAGATATATTCTTCTTTGCTTTACAAGGCTTTTAGAACTAAAGAAAACATTTTACATGAAAGCACATGGTAAACTGATATAAGATGCTTTTATATAATAGGTAGTTTTATTATAACACTAAACCAAACCAAACCAAAACAAAAAAACCAACCCAAACATAAAAACCTAGAAACAGAAAAGGACTCTATATCTGATCAGAACAGATACACCAAAATGGGCACTCACAGTGCAGACCCAGTTCAATCTGAGGAAGGGAGGGACCCTTCCTGGGGTGGCAGTGTGTGCAGGAGTTATAAGAAGCTTGGTGAAGTTCAACTTAGTCAAGACTTGAATCCAAACCTTACGACTTCACTTTAAAATAAGCCATTTTTAAAGGAAGTTCTATTTTTTATTCCAACAGACTGTTAAATTCTTAAAAATCTTTAAAATTCAAGTAAGTTATACAGAATAAAAAAAAAAAAGGCATGGCAGATAAAGTGAGATTAAAAAGACTATCACTACCATCAAAAGACAGGAAGCACAGGGGTGGCAGATACGTAAATACAAAATTATTAACACTGACAAAAAGGGGTAGAAAACTACCCCTTTTATATTTTATATTGAAAGGGAAATTTTATATTGAAAGGAAACAGACAGCAATATGAATCTTAGAGATAAGATAGGCTGGAGAACTCAGTGGCAGACAGAAAGATGCTAAAATAATAAAACATACCGCAAAGCACAAAATACAATATTAACGAAAGAAGTCGTTTAACTGAACACAAAGTTTACGATTGGGAAGACAGCAGCCGATAGAAAAGTGAAGCTATTTCAAGGGATTTTTAAAAGGTTGCTTCCACTGGTGGCAAAAAGCAAATACTCAAAATATTTAAGCGTAAGCACATTTCCAAAAAGAGCCTATCATGGATGACATTTAAAACACGGCCTCCAAACCACCAGCAGTAACTTGTAGAGGACCCCAAGTATGTCAAGTGCAAAAATATCCCCAAGAGTGGGCCGCTGGCATCGCGCATCAAACTTTCTCTAGCGGCCGCCCGCAGGAACAAAGCGCCCATCTTCCTGAGAGTGAGAGCGGCGCGACCCCCGCGCGCTCGGCGAAAGCTCCCCTTCCCCAGCTCGGGCGTCTCCCCAGACCCCACTGACTCTCCCCTCCCGCCAGGTCCGCAGCCGCAAGTCCAGCACCCGGCTCCTCCAGGAAGCCCTCCAGGGTCCCGCAGTCCTAGCTGAGTATTGCAGGCCACCGCCCCCATCGCGGAGCTTCATTCATTGACCCGGGCAGGCAAAGGGGAAGGCGGGCGAGACCCAGACCGAGGAAGGTGTGTGCGGGGCTTGAGGCGGGGCCTCGGGGCAGGTGCTTACTCTGTGTGTCCGTTAACGAGATCATGGCTGCAGAGGTGAGGGCGGCGGCAACAGCACCTCGGAGCGCCCTGGGTGTGCAGCGAAGTGGAGAGAACGAAGCCGGGAAGCAGCCCAGGCGAGAGCCGCCACGTCTTCCGGAAACACGCAGCCGCCCCCACTCTAGGTTCAAACCCGCTTCCTATTGGCTAGACCTGCTCCCAACATCAACCAATAATCTCTGGTCTTGTTCAGTGACGCACATGGTGGCCACACCCCTTGACCATTTAGAGAAGGGTAGTACCTGCAATTGGTTGAGAAGACCGACCCGGAAGGGTGAGTGCCTCCGGCTGGAGAGAAAGGAAAGCCTGGTGGCGGGAAGTTTTTATTGGAGTGCGGCTGAAACGGGTAAGTGGTAGACCTGAGTCAGGGGGGTCTTGGGGTCGGAGATCGAGGAGGGGGAATGTTTTTCTTAACCTCACTGGGGAGAGGTTCTGGGGTAACTCCTGTTACCTCTTTGAAAGAGCTAACATTCCTTTTCCTGGCAGATGGGGAAGGCCGGCTCACTTCCTTCCACCAATACGTTGGTGAGGGAGAAACAGGGGTCCTCGCCCCTCTAACGGAACTCTCCATCATCGCCCAGTTCTAATGGAACTCGGGCCTTTAGGGGCCTTTTATTTGCAACCACTGTTTATTGGGAAAAGCCAGAGGGGACGCCTAAGCGTGACGGAGAGTTTTATTAAATTGCTGTTGCAGCCAAACCCAGGTGGCGGAAAGAGAGAGAGAGAGAGAGAGAGAGAGTGTGTGTGTGTGTGTGTGTGTGTGTGTGTGTGATTTAGCTTCTGGTACTTGGTGTCAAGTCCCTGATGCCGGGAAAGATTGAGGGCAGTAGAAGAGGGCTTCAGAGGATGAGATGACTGGACGGCATCACCAATGAACTTGGGCAAACTCTGGGAGATGGTGAGGGACAAGGAGGCCTGGCGTGCTGCAGTCCATAGGATCGCAAAGAGTCAGATATGACTGGGCGACTGAACAACAGCAACACTTGATGTCAAGCGTGCATGACTGACATGAGACCTTGTAAAGTATTTCCGAAGGATGCTGTCAAAAGTTCAGATATAGCAGAAGTAAAACCACTGAATCATGGAAGTAGTAATTAGTAAAGGTTCATTGTATATACACCAAAAAGACAGTTTGACAACCAAGAGCACTCAAATCGAAACATGGAATTAGGCTCAGGGCTATATAGTTAATACAAAGCAGCTTGTTTAGTAAGAGGGCTGCTGCTGCTGCTAAGTCACTTCAGTCGTGTCCGACTCTGTGCGACCCCATAGACGGCAGCCCACCAGGCTCCCCCGTCCCTGGGATTCTCCAGGCAAGAACACTGGAGTGGGTTGCCATTTCTTTCTCCGGTGCATAAAAGTGAAAAGTGAAAGTGAAGTCGCTCAGTTGTGTCCGACCCTCAGCGACCCCATGGACCGCAGCCTACCAGGCTCCTCCTCCATGGGATTTTCCAGGCAAGAGTACTAGAGTGGGGTGCCATTGCCTTCTCTGAGTAAGAGGGCATTGATTGTTTATTCTTCACACTGATTGGTTATATTAACATTTTCTTAAAAGATGGAGAATTGGTTAGTGGTTACCTCATAGCAATCTTGGGAAACAGTGGAAGTTTTGCTTCTGATTTCCAGAGGCAGAAAGGCGAAGTGCCCCAGATCAAGTTAGTCTTTCAAAATAAGCTAAATTAAGCTTTGTTTGTCTGGCTATGTTGGTTTTGTCTGCCCAGGGAATTTTCAAGGCTGATCTCCCTTTGTTTTGGATTTTAAACAATGTCTAGGTATACTTCTGACAGACCTGCTATACATAGCTCATTAATTTTTGAACATATTTTACATTCAGCTAGGTTTTGCTATTAAATCACATCATTTGGGGAAGGAGTTTATAAGCAGTTTTTTAAAAATGATATAATCAAAGGAGTTGTTTAAAATAGTGGGAGGAAATGGTTGTAGAGTTGTAGACTACATTCTTTCATAAGAGTGGAGAAAGCTTCTGCTTTCAATCTCAGCAAACCTGTGTGCCTGGATGCTAAGTCCCTTCAGTTCAGTTCAGTCGCTCAGTCGTGTCCGGCTCTTTGCGACCCCATGAATCACAGCACACCAGGCCTCCCTGTCCATCACCAACTCCCAGAGTTCATTCAAACTCACGTCCATTGAGTCGGTGATGCCATCCAGCCATCTCATCCTCTGTCGTCCCCTTTTCCTGCTGCCCCCAATCCCTCCCAGCATCAGAGTCTTTTCCAATGAGTCAACTCTTTGCATGAGGTGGCCAAAGTACTGGAGTTTCAGCTTTAGCATCATTCCTTCCAAAGAACACCCAGGGCTGATCTCCTTCAGTTGTGTCCAACTCTTTGTGACCCATGGACCATAGCCCATCAGGCTTCTCTGTCCATGGGATTCTCCAGGCAAGAGTACTGGAGTGGGTTGCCATGCTGTCCTCCTGGGGATCTTCCCGACCCAGGGATTGAATCTGTGTCTCTTACATCTCTTGTACTGGCACTAGTGCCACCCTGAGCCTTCACTATATGCAAGGCATTTTACTAGGCTACGTGGATATAGAGGTGAAGAGACTCAATCTCTACCCTGCTGGAGAATCTTACAGTCCAGGTGAAGGAAGGTGAAGGTGAAGTTGCTCAGTCGTGTCCGACTGTTTGTGACCCCGTGGACTGTAGCCTACCAGGCTTCTCCGTCCATGGGATTCTCCAGGCAAGAATACTGGAGTTAATAATGGAGTTACCATTTCCTTCTCCAGGGGATCTTCCCCACCCGGGGATCAAACCCGGGTCTCCTGCATTGGAGGCAGACGCTTTAACGTCTGAGCCACCAGGCAAGCCCTACAGTCCAGAGAAGGAGAATTATATTTCCATGAAATGGTGAAGGCATGTTCATGTAGATAAAGAATTAGAAGTCCTTGGTTTACTCCTCTACTTAAATATCTTTTAGTGTTGTGACTCTTTCAAGCTTCTTAGCAAGTCACAGAAGACCCTACCTATTTTTCCAGCCTAGTGGTGGCTTTAGAATTCTACATGAGGCAGGGCATAGGGTGAGCAATTTGAGTAAGGGTAGGGTGCTGCTGAAGCTACCTTCGGAGAACACTGACTTAGTTTCAGAAAATGTTGGTTGTCCATTTCAGAGTTGGAAAAGGTGTTCTTGGAGATTATGGATAAGCTAAATAAAGTTCCTACCCTCCAGACTCACACCTCCTTTCACTTGCTCGTGTGTACTCTTAAGTTTTAACCATTCAGAAATATTTCTTAATACAAACCAGGTTTTCCCCCATTTCTGAACTCTTTGTGTTCTCTCCATCCGAAATCTCATCCCTCCATGGAATACCAATTCCTCTTTTAAAACTGAGCCTAAATTGTAACCCTGTAGAGCAAATATTCAGTAAAACATTAAATGAATAATTTACTTTGTTAATGGGTTTTGCTTCATCTGGGATATTTTAATCTATCCAACTTGCTATTTGTAAAATATGTTCCACCATCCCAATTTTACAGATAGGGAAAGTGGCTGAGAGGAACAGATTGTTTTAAGTTTGCTAAAATCACACACAATAATGTAATGGTAAAGCTGTTTAACCTCTACGCTTTGCTCTTTTTTTGCAACTTCACTAAGTATTTGCTGGGTGTTTGTTAACTGTTTTTGGTGTCATACTTGTTGTATTTGTGTGACTTTGGTTACTTCTCTGAAATCTAGAGAATTCTCCATAAACAGTAGAGTAGGAAGAGCCATGTAGTATTGTTGAAAGGTCGCTGCAGTATATAATTTACTTTCTATCAGTTTTTGTGCTCAGTAATGACAGATTATCATTGAGCATTATCAACAGTACTGTTTTTAAAAAAAATGTTGCTCTGATTTTTCTTTCACTTTTAGGGAGAAATTTGGCTTTCCAGTTCAACTTCACAATGGCATCCATTTCAGGTTAGTGGAGACTATTCTATTTTGTGGTTCATTCTGTTCTCTTTCTAACTGTGTGTTTTTCTCTGTCCCTTCCCCTCAGTTTTACTGTGAGTCTTAAACTACTTTTAAAAAAAGTTTTAGTAGGAATAAATAAAAATAAATTTAGAAAATATTAGTCTTAATAATTCTGATTATAGATATTTTTCCATATTTGTTTTTATTGTTGTAAAATATATTTAAACTTATCATTTAGCTACTTTTAAGCAGACAATCAAGAGCATTGCATGCCTGGTGTTACGTGCATCTGCATTGTGTGCAACCTTTGCCAGTATCCATCTCCAGAACTTTTCATCACTCCCCACTGAATGCCAAGAGTAGGTGCCTGGAAAAGGTAAACATGGATGTCTTTCTTTTATACTTTGAAAGTATTTTAAATAACACCACTTAGGCACTTACCTTAAGGAAACAGTGGAAGAAGTACATAAAGCTCTTGATTCAAAGGTGGTCAGTGCAACAGTGTACCCAGTGAGCAATAACTTCCACTCCCCCACTTCCCTGCAGCCCCTGGTAACATCATTCTGCTTTCTATCTGGGACTTTGACCTTTCTAGGTACCTCCTAGAAGTGGAGAAGGCAATGGCACCCCACTCCAGCACTCTTGCCTGGAAAATCCCATGGATGGAGGAGCCTGGTAGGCCGCAGTCCATGGGGTAGCTAAGAGTCGGACACGACCGAGCGACTTCACTTTCACTTTTCACTTTTCATGCATTGGAGAAGGAAATGGCAACCCACTCCAGTGTTCTTGCCTGGAGAATCCCAGGGATGGGGGAGCCTGGTGGGCTGCCGTCTATGGGGTCGCACAGAGTCGGACACAACTGAAGCAACTTAACAGCAGCAGCAGCAGCATAGAAGTGGAATCATACAATATTTGTCCTTTTGTGTTGTCTTTGAGGTTCATCCGTTGGGTACCATGTATCTTTTTAAGGCTAAGTAATATTCCACTGTATGGATATACCACATTCTGTGTATCCACTTGTTTGTCAGGGGACATTTGAATTATTTCCCTTTTCAGTTTCTGTGAATAATGCAGCTACGAACATTGGTGTACAAACATCTGTTTGAGCCTCTGCTTCCAGTTTTTGGGTGTATATACCTGCAAGTGGGCTTCCCTCATAGCTCAGTCGGTAAAGAATTCTCCTGCCGTGCAGGAAACCCAGGTTCTATTTCTGAGTCGGGCAGATCCCCTGTAGAGGGAAATAGCAACCCACTCCAGTATTCTTGCCAGGAGAATCACATGAACAGAGGACCCTGGCAGGCTACAGTCCATGGGGTCGCAAGAGTCGGACATGACTTAGTGACTAAACCACCACCATACCTACAAGTGAAATTGCTGGATAACATTTCTGTGTTTAATTTTTTGAGGAACTACCATACTGTTTTCCATAGTGGCTACACAATTTTACATTCTTACCATGCAATACATAAAAGTTCCAAGGACTGATATGTTTTTTGATAGTGTTTTAGGAACCTAAGAAAATTATAAAGTAGAAAGTGTAAATCACTAATAATGTTACTACTAAAATTAATACTGTACCATTTAGATGTATTATTTTCAACAAAAATTTTCATATTTTTTACATAATGTTTGGTAATGTGATTCTTAAAAACACAATGTAGATAAAGAATATAGACATACTGTAAATTTTATGTTGTCAATATTGTTTTTAATACTGCTCTGTATTTTGTTGTTTTATAGTGGCATTAAAGAATTAACACTTTGAGTGTTGGTTTTGAACTTTTAGGCTGTCTTTACTTTTAAAATATAAAAAAAGTTGCATTGGACATCTTTGAATCAAAAGGTTTGTGTACTTCTTTGATTATTTCTTTAAGATAAGTTCCAAAGTGGTATTATTTGAAATATTTTTAAAATATAAAAGAAAGACATCTGTTTTACCTTTTCCAGGCACCTATTCTTGGTATTTTGATGTATTTCCTCACATTGTTTGTTTTTATAAACTTGACCAGATTCTTTTGTGCTTATTAGTGAAGTTTTGCTGTTTATTCAGTTAAGAGGTGGATGGTAAGAGGGAGGAACTTATTCTATGGTTATTTTCCTGTTCTTTGTAGGATATAGTAAATATGACCTTAGCACTGACAGTGGAGTACCAAGTCTAGGTTCTTAACAAACTTTATAGGAATGGTTTTCTTAAGTATGGAATCCTCCTCTCCACACCCCAAAACTTTACAATTTATTTAAATATAAATGTGAAAAAAGTAGTGACATAGATTTTGTCTTCATCTCTCACAGCTTAATGATTCATACTAATAGCCTAAGGGCTAATAATAAATGATAACAATTGAAGTTATATTAAATGCTAACCCAGGTATTCTTCACTAAGAGACAAAAGTGTGGGTTTCATAGATGTTACTAAACCTTACTGTAGATGGTGACTGCAGCCATGAAATTAAAAGACACTTACTCCTTGGAAGGAAAGTTATGACCAACCTAGACAGCATATTAAAAAGCAGCAACATTACTTTGCCAACAAAAGTCCATCTAGTCAAAGCTATGGTTTTTCCAGTAGTCATGTATGGATGTGAGAGTTGGACTATAAAGAAAGCTGAGTGCCAAAGAATTGATGCTTTTGAACTGTGGTGTTGGAGAAGACTCTTGAGAGTCCCTTGGACTGCAAGGAGATCCAACCAGTCCATCCTAAAGGAGATCAGTTCATTGGAAGGACTGATGTTGAAGCTGAAACTCCAATACTTTGGCTACCTGATGTGAAGAACTGACTGATTTGAAAAGACCCTGATTCTGGGAAAGATTGAGGGCAGGAGGAGAAGGGGATGACAGAGGATGAGATGGTTGGATGGCATCACTGACTCGATGGATGTGGGTTTGGGTGGACTCCGGGAGTTGGTGATGGACAGGGAAGCCTGGCGTGCTGCAGTCCACGGGGTCGCAAAGAGTTGGACACAACTGAGCGACTGAACTGAACTGAACCGAACCAAACCTTACCTCAGTTGAAATAGTTATTTTTGGATCATATCAGTGAGTTATTCTATTTAGTAAGACTTTACTCTTTCTCAGTAGGATATGATGTTTTAAAAGTTGTTTATTTATTTATCTATGGCTGCACTGGGTCTTCGTTGCTGCACAGGGCTTTCTCCAGTTGTGGCCAGCAGGGGCTACTCTTCACTGTGGTATGCGGTCTTCTCACTGTGGTGGCTTCTCTTGCTGTGGCTCCCAGGCCCTGGAGCGCGGGCTCGGTAGTTGTGGCGCGTGGGCTTAGTTACCCCGAGGTGTGTGGAATTTTCCCAGACCAGGGATCAAACCTGTGTGCCCTGCATTGGCAGGCAAACTCTCAACTTGTTGTGGATGACCAGGGAAGTCCCTGGGATATGATTTTAAAATAACCGAATAATGCCATAGATCAATTTTATTTAAGAAGAGATGATTACTTTAAATCATTGCTTTTAGAATATTTCACCCTGTTCAAATAACCCACCTCTTCTATTGTTCTACCCACTTGTCGACCTGTATTTGAAATGCCTCTGAAATTGCCTTCAGATAGTTTGTTGAGTTGGATTTGGTGATTCCCAAAGGAAGTGGTAAATCACTTCCTTTTCACTGTGGCCTTCAGTATGGGAGATCGCTAGAAACTGTCCTGCTTCTGAAGAATGGTACCTCCCTTGTTTCAGCTGTAAGCTTAGGAGCAGGATCCCTGCTCGATGCTGTGTGCTCTTGAGATATGGTAATAAGCCCTCTTCATGATGAATGATTGAAATCCTTCCCTTTTCAATCTCATCTCTCATCATAAAGGTCATGTGTTGTCCAAGCTGGCATTAGAGATGGTTATAGTTTTGAACAAAAATATTAAAAGACCCTGATTTTTTACAACTAGCTCTACTCTCTTATATTCTGAGTCAATCAGGACTTTGTCCAGGGTGCAGTGATACTGACTTTGTAGCACAGGTTGACATTATCTCTGTTAGGTGGGATTCAATGAAAGAAGCAGAAGCACTGTGAGTGATAAGAGGGATTGACTGTAGGAATTCTTGGTGGGAATTTGGGAAGTGTTTAGGGTCTTTCTTTGTGTCTGTTGGTGGGCCTGGCATCGGTGGTGCCAGTAGATAGGAAGAGAAGATGCTTCTGCCAAGGGGATTGCCCAAACAGAATGCTGCCTGTGAAGATGAATCTCACCAGAACCTGGACCAGTCTCTGGTTGCCTCAAAGCCTCCAGTTTAGGTGAGGCAGCACCTGTCAAAGTGCTGGCGTCCTTCCCTGTTGAGTCGCACACCATCTGGCTGAGTGTTCAGAGAAGCCCAAGGAGAACCAACAGGATCCAGAGGAACTGCAGGCACCTCTGTTTCCCCAAGGATATCTAGCAGCAGCTAGAATCATGGGCCCAGCTGCTGCCCCATGCCGGAGAGGTCACCAGACCTGACCTTGCACTGCCCTTCTTAAATATGGAAAATATAGCTACTGCTTCACTTCCACCTCCTAAAGCTCTGGCTCCCCAAGTTGACACAGCTCTCTCTTGTCCAAACAAATGCATGCTGATCCTCTCCCCTGAAGAGGACAGGAATTCTCTTTATTCATCTTTGGATGGTGCTCATTCCTCTTCTTGCTCAATCACATCCTCCTTGATAATCTTCTAACTTAAATCCTGAGATACAAAGTTAGTGACTATTAACACCTATTATTTTAGGATTTAGGGGAATGGGAGCCAGAAGGTCAGTCTATCCATCCATTCATCAACTAACTAAACATCAACAAGAGAAATCCAAAATTGGCTTCTACAGGAATGTCAAAATAAAGGAGAAATGCTTAATAGCTATTCCAGTTCTTGGGTCTCCCCTGATCATGTGGTTATACGTGTTATTTTATAACTGCCTTTTCAACTTTCCGTATCCCTTTGTTCACAGCAAACAGCTCACCTGGTCATGGGGCCTTGCCTGGTGGGATTTGCCTTAGCAGTTTGCTTGTAATGGGTTTTTGTGGTTTTCCATTAATTCTAAGCAGGGGATGTGGGAATACCAAAAGATAACCCTAGAGCAGGAGTCCCCAACCTCTGGGATCTAATGCCTGATGATCTGAGGTAGAGCTGATGTAATAATAACAGAAATAATGTGCACAATAAATGTAATACACTGAATCATCCTGAAACCATACCCTCCCCCACCCCACCCTGGTCCTTGGAAAAACTGTCTTCCATGAAACCGGTCCCTGGTACCAGAAGGGTTGGGGACCACTGCCCTGGAGGATCCCCCACACTCGAGACACACGGCTCCTCACCTCTGCAGTGTCATAGCAGTCCAGTTTCCTTTAATAGTCAGGATCATTTGCCCCAGCCAGTCCAGTAACCCCTTTCTTTGCCTTTTAGTTTCCTGGCCATGGGAACCCAAACTGGCCAAGTGGTAATCAACTTACAGTTAAATGGAACCATTGCTTTTTCCCCTGGTAGAAGCAGTTCTAACTGGGCAACCTCTAGACTAGCAGAGTCCAAAGTTTCAGGGATGGGAAGCAAACATTTCACTAGTGGATCACTAACGGTAATAGGAGCCATGTTTCCAGCCCTGTTTCCCAGGCCCATGAGTCCTGGCTGTGTGAGGAACAGCACTATTCACTGTTCTGGTAGTAAGCACTCTTTTTACTGCCTTCCACTTGATCCTTCCTACCATAATAGTCCTTACTCTTAGGTCAGGAAACCAGCCAGTTGTTGAATGCACGCATGCTAAGTTGCCTCAGTCATCTCTGACTCTGTGACCCTATGGACTGTAGCCGGCCAGGCTCATCAGTCCCTGGGATTCTCCAGGCAGGAATACTGAATTGGGTTGCCATGCCCTCCACCAAGGGATTCTTCACCACCCAGGGATGGAACCTGTGGAACACTTCTGTGTCTCCTGCACTGGCAGGCGAGTTCTTTACCACTAGCGCCACCTGGGGGTATCTGTTCTAATTGCACCTCCTGGAGCTGGGGAGGTAAGCACAGAGACCTCCTAGCTCCTTGCGTGATGCGCCTGAGCAGAACGGCATTTATCATCTGTTTTGCCCAAGTTCAGTCCACACTCTAACTGGTGGGTCATCATGGCATTATAGTTCTCCAGGAATTGTCAGATTACAGTCGCTGTCCAGGAACTTCTGAGAAGTTATTTTCCTTTTCCCAGTACACAATTACCTGAAGTTTCTCTGGAGAAGGATAGTGGTAAGATTTATTGCATGAAGTTTTAGCTGTATATGAGGGTCCTTTTTCAAAGAGCCCCAACCTCTACTTTACATAAGGAGCTTTGGATCTATAAATTGGCTCATTTCTGGGCACTGGTTGAAGGACTATGATTCTTTGGTGGTAATTCAAATCAGACGTGTTCACCAGAATCAGGCCTTTGTATACTGCCTGTACAGATCATGTAATCTATTTCTATTTCAGACTTCATGATCACCTAGCCAGTGCCAAAGTTGTCTTTAAGTCAGACTGTTCTAATTGTTACTTCTGGTTATTGCCCTTTGGGTTTCTCTGGTGGCTCAGATGGTAAAGAATCTACCTGCAGTACAGGAGACCTGGATTCCATCTCCGGATTGGAAAGATTCTTTGGAGAAGTGAATGGCAACCCACTCCAATATTCTTGCCTGGGAAATCCCATGGACAGAGGAGCCTGGCAGGCTCCATGGGGTCACAAAGAATAGGAAACGACTGAGCGACTAACACTTTCACTTTCTGTTGCCCATTTTGGGAACCACATCTGCCTTTCCTTTGGTCATGAATTGAATTGCTGACAATTAGCCCCTGTGTCTTAGAAATCATCATTCTCATTGATTCAGGTTGTCTAGTTGAAAGGCAGTACTTCCCATGGTCATTCCTGGCTTACAGAGAACAGCCAACCCAGACCTCTTCAGGGATTCATTCCCCTCATGAATGCATTTCTTACAGGCTTGGGAAAAGGAGGGTCTCCTGGATCCTCCTGGGTGATCGCAGGAGAGTGGATGATCAACCACTCTAGCACTCCCATCTCCCTAAGCTCCGAGTTCCTCTCCTTTAGTGTATACCGAGAAAGTTCTAGCCTTTCCATTTCATTGGCACCTACCCCTGTGTCATTCCATCCCAACTTTCTGATATTCATCTTTGGGGTCGGCTAAGTAAAGAATTAGAGCCACTCCTGGCCACTATATTTAGTGTACTAAATTCAGAATTTCTTATTGAATCCACACCAATAAATTTGGCTTCATTCACTATTGTGTATTGTTGGGCTTCCCTGGTGGCTCAGACTGTAAAGAGTCAGCCTGTGTGCAGGTGACACAGCTTCAGTTCCTGGGTTGGGGGAGATCCCCTGGAGAAGGGAATAACAACCTACTTCAGGATTCTTACCTGGAGAGTGGAGAGGAGCCTGGCAGGCTGCATGCAGTCCATGGGGTGACAGAGTCAGACATGACTGAGCACAACAAGAGGAACTGACTTTTGCCCCCTGTCGGCCAAGGTGAGCCAGCACATCAGCCACAAGGTGAGCTGCAGCAGCGCCCGACCTTATGTCGACTGTAAACCTGGCTTCTGTTTCATTTCCACCTTCCAAATCTCAGACAGATGTCACTGGTGGCCGGCCCTAAACCTGGATCACACAAGCATTTGATACAATACAGAAACACTAGAGCATCCTATTTTAAATCATAACCATAAGATTTTATCTCATGGGAAGACATTAGAACTGGACACTGATTAAAGCAGGCAGATGTTTTAGGAAGCAGCAAGGATGTCTGTAAAATTTTCTAGCTTCCACTGATGTAAAAGGAAATCTCATTTTGACTTTAATATTTGGATTGTCTAGTATCATATGTTAAGGCTTCTTTATAAATTATCATGCTGCCCTTGTAATGCCAATTTTAGTAGCACACTTGATTTCTCTTTTTACTGATATGTCATATTGTTTATAATCACCAGCTCCTTACCATGTCACAGTATGAACCCAAATACAAACGTTTTTGTAAATGATAGCTAAGTAGTTAGGGGATCACTTTTAGGTAACTTCCTCCTGCTTTAAAGTCTAGTCATTTTACTGAAGTCATTTAGAAGATTGTTGGACCACTGGCCTCCAACATGATTTTTGTTATTGTTTAGTCACTCTGTTATGTCTGACTCTTTTGTGACCATATGGACTGTAGCCCACCAGGCTCCTCTATCCAGGCAAGAATACTAGAGTGGTTTGCTGTTTCCTTTTTTAGGGGATTTGCCCAACCCAGGGATTGAACCCACGTCTCTTGCATTGGCAGGTGGATTCTTTACTCCTGAGCCACCAGGGAAGCACACCATGGTAAAATTAATAATTGTTTTTTATTAAATGCTTAACTGTGTACCAGGTACTGTGTTAAGAACTTTCAAAATTCTGTCTCATTTAATTTTTTATAGCAATACTGTGAAAGCTAGGTATTATCCCCACTTTACAGATAGGGATTTTGAGGCTCAGTTAAGTATAAGGTACTTAGCCTGAGGTCGCTCAGCCAGTGAGAGGAAGACCTAAGATATACCTCCTGTCTGGGTGGCTCCAAAACATGCACTGAACCACTCTTCTAGACTACTCTAAGTTTATACAGTTGATAGTGAGGAATACCAAGAAAATCAATCATAAGGAAACCTGAAATTGTGATTAATTCTGTCTGGTCATCGTATCTTTTTTCTTCCCTTGTAGCTCTGACTGAGGAACTAGATTCTATAACAAGTGAGCTACATGCAGTAGACATTCAAATCCAGGAACTTCTGGAAAGGCAGCAGGAGCTCATTCAGAAAAAAAACGTACTAACGAAGAGAATAAAGCTGTGTTTAGAGGATTCCGATGCTGGGGAGAGCAGTGAATGTGATTCTTCACCTGCCTCTTGGAATAAAGAAGGTTTGCTCTCTTTTTTTTTTCTTTGCAAGTTTTGTTTCCTCTCGTTTCTTTGAACTGGAATTGAATCGTTGTGTCTGGGTCAGTGCTTTTCAGTAGTTTAGAAGTGAAACTAGCCATTCCTTAGGTGGCAAGGGAACTACTAGGCAGACCAGCCTTTACCCACGTCCTTTTAAAATGAAAGCCTTCATTATTCAGACCAAATATGTTTCTGACATATTGGAAACATATTTGCTTGGAGAAAGATGTTTATTTAACTCAATTTTCTTGGTTGTAATGAGAAGAAATTAAACAAGAAAAAAATTCAAACTCCTCATCAAAGTCTAGTTCATTCCCCTGCCCTAGTGAATAAATCTTCCTTGATTGAGGATCTTGCCAAACATCTTGTTTATCATTCGTTTAGAATACTGTAACTCTTGACAGAATTGCAGTGCTTTCTGGGCTTTGTTGTCCACTTTTTAAACAAGATATTGACACCAAAAAGTCCATATAATTGTTAACTTTGGTTCATGGTATTTGAGGTTTCTGGTACTGTGAATTCCCTGACCAACACTCAGACTATTTATCAAGTACCTGACCTTGCTCCTTTCTCCTCTGTAGTTTATTTCTCACTGGCAAATGTTGTCATTTTATTCTGATATACTTTTTCTTATGATATATCATTAAATTTGGTTTGCTTAGTTTCGTGAGTTAAACTGATCTCAAAATTATTATTATAAACATTAAATTATCCATAGTATTAAAAGTCTTATATATATTGATCTGATTCTTCTCTATTATAGAAGCAGCCATTCACATTTGTGTCTCATTATAATCTTAAATAGTTCTACTTATTATTCTCTTTCTAGATTTTCCATGGTCTGGTAAAGTTAAAGATGTTCTACAAAATGTCTTTAAACTACAGAAGTTCAGGCCACTTCAGCTAGAAACTATTAACGTCACAATGTCTGGAAAGGAGGTATTTCTCGTTATGCCTACAGGAGGGGGAAAGAGCTTATGTTACCAGTTACCAGCATTGTGTTCAGATGGTGGGTATTAATAAACATTAATTTTAAGGTGAAGAAACATCATTTCTATGAATATATTTTTAAGTCTTAAAAAAATATCTCTATAGTGTATTTGCCAAAATCAAGTGCATTTTTTGTTTGTCTCTCCACTAATAGACATTTAATGGAGAAGGAACTGGCAACCCACTCCAGTATTCTTGCCTGGAAAATTCCATGGACAGAGGAGCCTGGAGGGCTACAGTCCATGGGGTTGTATAGAGTCGGACACGACTGAGCGCACGCATGAATAGATATTTAAGTGTTCACTTACAGAGGATATGTTAAAGACTGAGAGTAGTTCATTCTTTTATCTGATTCCTGAAACATCCTTGAAAAGCATGTTGTAGGAGAAAAAGCCCTAGAAAAGGAATCAGACCAGTCAATCTTGAAGGAAATCAGTCCTGAATATTCATTGGAAGGACTGATGCTGAAGCTGAAACTCCAACCTTTGGCCACCTGATGGGAAGAGCTGACTCATTTGAAAAGACCCTGATGCTGGGAAGTATTGAAGGTGGGAGGAGAAGGGGATGACAGAAGATGAGATGGTTGGATGGCATCACTGACTCGATAGACATGAGTTTGAGCAAGCTCCAGAAGTTGGTGATGGACAAGGAAGCCTGGCATGCTGCAGTCCATGGGGTCGCAAAGAGTCTGACATGACTGAACTGAACTGACCATATTTAAATACAGTGAGAAGGTACCAGTAAAGAGGGAGAAAGTGAGAATACAGCAGAGAGGACTAGTTGAGAGGGTGAAATCCATGATAATGTCTTAATCTGAATATGTTTTTTAAACTGGTCTGCTCTCTGCCCCAGGTTGTTTTAAGGAACAAACTATGGAAACCTAAGACCACAAGATTTTAGCAATCTAAATAGCTCTCTTAGCTGTGAACAATTTCAGTTCTCACAGAAAGGGGATTTATTACCAGAACTTGAGTCAGTCAAGAAACTGTTAACTGATTTCTGCCCAGACTGAATTAATCTTGTGCAGTAAGTGGACAGGTACTCATGTATCATTCTGGATGATACAAGGTGCTATGTTTGCTTTGGAAAACTTTTTTTTTTTTAAAGAAAATTATTTATTTATTTGGCTGTGCTGGTCTTAGCTGCAGTATGTGGGTTTTTTTTGTTTTGTTTTGTTTTGTTTTTCTTTAGTTGCAGCAGGCAGGATCATTAGTTGTGGCATATGGGTTCCATTGCCCTGACCAGGGGTTGAGCCTGGGGCCCCTGCATTGGGAGCACAGTCTTAACCACTAGACCCACCAGGGAAGTCCATGGAAAGCTTTTTTTTTAGTGAAGTATAGTGATTTACAGTATTGTTATTTTCCACTGTACAGCAAAGTGATTCACTTTTATATATATATATACACACACACACACACACACATCCTTTTTTAATATTCTTTTCTGTGGTAGTTTATCATAGAACTTTTTTCATTGTTTCTTTTTATTGGAGTATAATTGCTTTACATTGTTGTGTTAGTTTCTTCTGTACAACACATTTGGAAAGCTTCGGAATAACTTTTTCCTGATGTAACTGGATAGTATATGACTTGATTTATGTACTTTTACTGAGGTTACCAATACTGATTGTCAAGTATGATAGTAAGTTCAAAATGATATCTCTCCACGTTTTTATAGACTAGATAAGGTGAGAGTTTTCTATATATAATCTTACGTCTATTTGGCTTATCATTTATTCATATTTACTTTCTGTAAAAATGAAGGTAAGAAATAGGTGGCATATTGCTAAAGCTGCTTTGAAAATCAGTCTAAATTGGTGGGCAGGGCCACAAGTTACAGTCAGTTCAGTTCAGTCTCTCAGTTGTGTCCAACTCTTTGCGACCCCATGGACTGCAGCATGCCAGGCCTCCCTGTCCATCACCAACTCCCAGAGTTTACCTAAACTCATGTCCATTGAGTCAGCGATGCCCTCCAAGCATCTCACCCTTTTCCTCCTGCCTTCAGTCTTTCCCAGCATCAGGATCTTTTCCAATGAGTTCTTCGCATCAGGTGGCCAAAGTATTGGAATTTCAGCTTCAACATTAGTCCTTCCAATGAATATTCAGGACTGATGTCTTTTAGGATGGATTGGTTGGATTTCCTTGCAGCCCAAGAGACTCTCAAGAGTCTTCTCCAACATCACAGTTCAAAAGCATCAGTTCTTCAGCTCTCAGCTTTCTTTATAGTCCCAACTCTCACATCCATACATGACTACTGGAAAAACCATAGCCTTGACTAGACGGACCTTTGTTGGCAAAGTAATGTCTCTGCTTTTTAATATGCTGTCTAGGTTGGTCACAACTTTTCTTCCAAGGGGCAAGCATCTTTTAATTTCATGGCTGCAGTCACCATCTGAAGTGATTTTGGAGCCCCAAAAAATAAAGTCTGACACTGTTTCCTCATCTATTTGCCATGAAGCGATGGGACCAGATGCATGATCTTAGTTTTCTGAGTGTTGAGTTTGAAGCCAACTTTTTCACTCTCCTCTTTCACTTTCATCAAGAGGCTCTTTAGTTCTTAGCTTTCTGCCATAAGGGTGATATCATCTGCATATCTGAGGTTATTGATATTTTCCCCTGCAATCTTGATTCCAGCTTGTGCTTCATCCAGCCCAGCGTTTCCCATGATGTACTCTGCATATAAGTTAAATAAGCAGGGTAACAATAAACAGCCTTGATGTACTTCTTTTCCTATTTGGAACAACTCCTGATGTTCCATGTCCAGTTCTAACTGTTCCTTCCTGACCTACATACAGATTTCTCAAGTTACAGTAAAGAAGGTAAATAATTGAAACTTACTCTGGTGGTGGTATGAAATTTAAGGTGGATTTCTTTCTTTTTTAGGTTTTACCCTTGTGATTTGCCCACTGATCTCCCTTATGGAAGACCAGTTAATGGTTTTGAAACAATTAGGAATTTCAGCTACCATGTTAAATGCTTCTAGTTCTAAGGTATGCTCCTGTGGCTTTTATTGCATTTTATTTTTAATTTATACTCTTCAGTGAAGTAGGAACCTTAGCTACAATTGAGTTGCTTATAAAAGAAAAAACTGGTAACTATGTTGGAATCTAAAATCACCACTCATAGATCAGGCTAGCCCACTGCTTATTTTGTATGGTGTGTGAGCTCAGATTAGTCTATAGTTTTAAATGGTTATAAAAAAATCAGCAGTGTAATTTTCCTGGCAGTCCCAGTGGTTAAGACTCTACACTTCCACTGCAGAAGGCACAGTTTTGATCCCTGGTTTGGGAACCAAGACCCTGCATGCCGTATGGCATGGCAAAAAAATAAAATCAAGAATAGTTAAGTGTGAAAATTAAAAGTGTGAAATTTTGTGAAGTGTGAAAATTATATGAGATTCAGATTTCAGTGACCATAAATAAAGTTTTATTGGAACAGAACCATGATGGTTCTTTTATGTGTAGCCTCTGATTGTTTTCACACATGAGGACAGAGTTGAGTAGTTGTGATATGGGCTGCAACATCTAATGTTTACTATCTAGCACTTTACAGGAAGTTTGCTGACTTGTTTCATAGTATCCATTCTAAAACAGTGAGGAAGAATTTCTGATTATGGGATATAATTAAATACAAAAAATGAATTAGAAACAAGATACCCAACCTTGTGGAATTTCTTGTTTGGAAAAGGACTCTCTTACCTTTATCTGTACAATAAAGCATTTCCCAGGTGTTCTTTTTTAAAAAGCATATTATTAAAAATTTTTTAAATATACAAAAATAGAATAGTATAAAAACTGTTAAGTAGCTTTAACGGTTATCAACATATGGCCAGTTTTTTTCATCTGTATACTCCCAGTTTCCCTCCCTGCCCACCCTTGGTTTATTTGTTTGAGACAAGTCCCAGACATCATACCATTTCAGTTGTAACTTCTTCAGTATATATCTCTAACATTAAAAAAAAAAAAATAACTAAAAAATACAACTAAGTGCCATTATCACATCTAAAAATTTAGTATTAGTTCTTTAAAACCATTAAATAAAAATACTCAGATTTCTGTCTCATCAAATGTTATTATCTGTTTAAAATCATGGTCCAGATTCACACATTATGCTGTATTGGTTGATATGTCCATAGGTTCCTTTTATTTCCTGTTTCCTGTGAAATTACTGTTTAGGTTTTTTTTTTTTTCCCTTGGTCCTTAAGTTTCCTATATTCTGTGTCTTCCTGATTGTATCCTTGTGATGTTGTTCCACTTGTTACTTTTAGTTAGTCTAAAAGTTGACTGAATTTGGGCTTTTTTTTTTTTTTTTTGCTGTAAGAGTATACTTACTCCTGGTATCACTCAGGAGGTATTTAACACCTGGTTATTATTTTTTTGTGTGTGATGTTAGTTTGATCAGTGGGGTCACCTTATGTCTGCCTGCTCTATAATTATCAAGTTCTCAATCAGCTTTTCATTTAATGGCTTTTAGTAGCCACTGATAATAATTGCCTACCTTAGAGCATTATTTAATTATGGGGTTATAAGATGTAATTTCTAATTGTCACTTCTTAAATTAGCTAGATTTTTCCTGTAAAAAAGAACTTTTTCCTTAACTCTTTGCAGATTGAAAGTTCTGTCTCTTTTTTTGGGACTTCCCTGATGGCTCAGATGGTAAAGAATCTGCCTGCAGTGCAGGAGACCCCAGTTCAATCCCTGGCTCGGGAAGATCCCCTGGAGAAGGGAATGGCAATCCACACCAGTATTCTTGCCTGGAGAATTCCATGGACAGAGGAGCCTGGCAGGCTACAACTGCTGATAATAATTGCCTACCTTAGACCATTATTTAATTAGGGGGTTATAAAATGTTTTCTAATTCTCACTTCTTAAATTAGCTAGACTTTTTCTGTAGAAAAGGACCTTTCCTTATTTATTCTTTGAAGATTGAAAGTTCTTTCCCTTTCTTTACCAGTTTCATTATGAAAGTGAAATGTCAAGTATTATGGAAAGAGTTGGTTTTTCAGCATTCTCCAAAGGTGGTCAATAAATTCTTTTTTTTTCAAGTATCATTTTAAACCTATGGCTTTTTAACATGTTTGATATCTTTCCATCCATGGTTGTTATTCTTTTTTTTAATGTTGAAGTAGTCCCATGTTTGGGTAGTGAGAGTCTATTTAATTTGGCCCCTAGGTCTAACTCCTAGCTTTTGAGTCTTTGGTTTCTTTTCTAAGGTACGTCATGCTTTTTTGTGTGTATTTCTTCCCAGACCTGAAATCAGCCACGTCTTCAAGAAGTTCTGGTTCTTCTAGTCTTTCCCAAATAGTTTTAATTTATTTAAACTCTTGTGTCATTTTAAGTGCTTTCTAGCTCAAAAAAATGAATCTATGGAGAACATTGCCTTCTCATACTGCACTTTTTTAAAATTGAAAAACAGAGTAATAATAATGGAAAGTACAGTGACCCTTGAACAATGTGAGGGTTAGGGCCCTAACTGGCCACACAGTCAAAAGTCCGCGCTTAACTTACAGTCAGCCTTCCACATTCAGGGATTCAACTAGTTGTGGATCATGTGGTACTGTAGTCTTTACTACTGAAAAAAATCTGCATGTAAGTGCACCCATGCAGTTCAAATTGTAGGTGGCTCAGAGGTAAAGAATCTGTCTGCCAATGTATGAGACATGGGGTTCCACCACTGGGTTTGGGAAGATCCCCTGGAGGAGGAAATGGCAACCCGCTCTAATATTCTTGCCTGGGAAATCCCATGGACAGAGGATCCTGGTGGGCTAGAGTCCACAGGGATCGAAAAGAGTTGGACATGACTGAGTGACTAAACATCCTTTTCTCAGGTGATAGCTCAGATGTTTGCTCCTCTGAAATTTCTGGGACATATAGACTAATTGAAGTATTTAACACACTTCGCCATTTCTTAACAAAACTAGGAATATCTTGAGGAGTTAACAAACTGCTTTCCTGGGATGATGAAGGCATTTTGAGTTTCTGTTTCTATCACATTCACTACTTCTTTTGATCCTTAATTAGATTAGAAGGAAAAATACAACATCCAATGTACTAAATATTATGGAAAACAACAGGACTAAGAACCAAATAGCTGTTACCTCTTAAGATGTATTCTTATTATATATAATACATAATATATAGAATCTCATTTTAATTATTCATAATTATAAAATCTTGATATAAGGAATCAGATACTTTGTAAAAACTAAATAGATTATGAATAGATTTGATAGCATCATTAAAGTATCTAATCAAGAATAAATTTTGTTCTATGAAATCAGATCTATGAGATCTATGAAATGATTTCAAATATAACATTAAAATTAATAAAACCTGTCTTTATCACCATACTGCATTTAGCTTACATTTTGGCATTTATTGTGAAAAATTTAGAATTATGCCTTCATGGAGTAAATGCTTTTTGAAGTGTCTTCATATTCGTTTTTGTGTTCTCTTTTTTGTCAAGTGAGATTGATTATTCTTTTATCAACTGTCTGAATGTAAATAAATAACTAAAATGCTATTAGCACAGCTACCATGAAGCTCAGTACTGGGACATCATTTTAATTTTAATGAAGTAAGCATCTGCTGCTATAGTGTCCCAAGGCTGTTGCTTCTGAGTAATGAGCATCTTCATTTACCACTGAGTATTGCATTCTGCTGGCTTAGTTCTATCATTGTGTCTATATTTCCTTTCAATAGGAGCATGTGAAATGGGTTCATGCTGAAATGGTAAATAAAAACTCCAAGCTAAAGCTAATTTATGTGACTCCAGAGAAAATTGCAAAAAGCAAAATGTTTATGTCAAGACTAGAAAAAGCCTATGAAGCAAGGAGATTTACCCGAATTGCTGTAGATGAAGTTCATTGCTGTAGTCAGTGGGGACACGATTTCAGACCTGGTATGTATGTTCTGGGCTTCTCAGGTGCTGCAGTGGTAAAGAATCCACCTGCCAATGCAGGAGACATGGGTTCGATCCCTGGGTTGGGAGGATCCCTGGAGGAGGGCATGGCAACCCACTTAGTATTCTTGCCTGGAGAATGCCATGGACAGTGGAGCCTGGTGAGCTACAGTTTATGGAGTCACAAAGAGTCAGACATGACAGAGTGCACACACACATGTATATTCTACCTAGAAAACTCCGTGATGCTAGGGACTCTTTTCTTATTCAGCTTTACATGATGCAAATCCTTTCCATTAAAATTATCCTCTTAGGTAGTCATTACTTATTTTTTTCTTGCCTTAATACAAGAGGAGCCAAGGCAGAATCTTTAATCTCTTTAATCCCCACCCACCACAGTAGTGCTTATTAGTCCAGTTGCCTTTATCTTTTGAAATGTGTATATATTGTACTTTGTCATCTTTAGCCATAAAGATTTACTGATTTCTGGATTCTCCTTCATATCTGTTGAGGAATTTGCTTCTGCTTCAAAGTTGTCTCTTTCAGTCGTCGTTTTAGGTATCTTCAGCACTCACTTCAGGATCTACACCCAGTGAACCCCTCAATGTTATAGTTCTGTGGTATACTTTAGTAACCTTATTCTTTGCTCCATCAGCATAATCCTACAGTCTTAGCCTAAAACAGATTGCTCAAACTTGTTCTATGCAAAGAAATCTGAAAATCAATTTTTTTTTTGCTATTGAGCTGTATGAGTTCTTTATCAATTTTGTGTATTAGCTAACCTCTTATCAAATATGTGATTTGCAGATGTTTTTCCCATTCCCTGGATTGCCTTTCATTATGTTGATGGCTTCCTTTGCTAGACAGAAGCATTTTAGTTTGAAGCAACCCCACCTGTTTTTTTCATTTTGTTTTTGCTGTTGGCCTCAGATTCAAGAAATCATTGCCAAGACTGATGTCAAGGAGCTTATCTCATTGGTTTTTGTCCAGGAGTTTTATGGTTCCAGATCTTACATTCGAGTCTGTAGTTCATTGAGAGTTCACTTTTGTGTATGGTGTCATATGAGGGTCCAGTTTTGTTCTTTATGCATGTGTCTGTCCAGTGTTCCCAACACCATTTATTGAAGAAACTATTGTTTCCCCATTATATATTCTTGGCTCCTTTGTAGAAGATTTATTGACTATATATATGTGGGCTTATTTCTGGACTCTGGGCTTTCATAACTTTCCAAACAGATAACTTCCTCCTCCCTGTTGTTATAGTAGCCTTTTTGACCTTAACATTGAGCCATTTCTACAACATTTGTTCTTCACTTTTCTTCAAATAGTTGAACTACTTGAGGGTATACTCAAGGACAACATAGCTAGTGATTTCGATGTATAGGATAAATAGGAGCCCAGAGCAGTTTCCCTGAAGTGGGTTCTATAATAATCAAGCATTTTCTTGTCTGAGTTTAACACTCTTGGGTGGTGTCTGTGGTAGAAGGGTTTTGACAGATGGTCTTTTTATCTTTTATCTGTTGCCATAATTCAAACACCGTGACTGCTTCCACTCCATCTCTTGAATCCACTGTCCAGCAGGTGTAGACCAGTGCTTAGCTTCCTGGAGACATTTTGCAGGGCATTCCACCTGTGGCCAAGAGTGCTTGTTTCTGAAGAACCAGTTATAAAAGCAGAGTAAAGCCCATCTGTCACAAAGGCTAGGCTGCAGTGGCAGATTAGATACAGGTGGCTGTGGAAATAAACTCACGGTCATCTTGATGATCTGCCTAAAAGATTGGTCTTTTTTTAATTCCTGAAAGAATAGGAAGAGGGCTACTCTGTATTTTTTTTTTTTCCAGATTATAAGGCTCTTGGTATCTTGAAGCGGCAGTTCCCTAATGCGTCACTAATTGGACTGACCGCAACAGCGACTAGTCACGTTTTGAAGGATGCTCAGAAAATATTGTGCGTTGAAAAATGTTTTACTTTCACGGCTTCTTTTAATCGACCAAATCTCTATTATGAGGTATGTAATTCTATGTCAGTTTATTTTGTGAAGGATTTCAGCAGAGAGTTTCAGTTCAGTTCAGTCGCTCAGTCGTGTCTGACTCTTTGTGACCCCATGCAGCATGCCAGGCCTCCCTGTCCATCACCAACTCCCGGAGCCTACACAAACTCATGTCTATTGAGTCTGTGATGCCATCCAACCATCTCATCCTCTGTCATCCCCTTCTCCTCCTGCCCTCAATCTTTCCCAGCATCAGAGTCTTTTCAAAGTTTACTTTTTCATTATGTTTGTTTACATGAGTCATGCTGCTGCTGCTGCTAAGTCGCTTCAGTCGTGTCCGACTCTGTGCGACCCCATAGACGGCAGCCCACCAGGCTCCCCAGTCCCTGGGATTCTCCAGGCAAGAACTCTGCAGTGGGTTGCCATTTCCTTCTCCAATGCATGAAAGTGAAAAAATAAAGTGAAGTCGCTCAGTCGTGTCCAACTCCTAGCGACCCCATGGACTGCAGCCCACCAGGCCCCTCCGTCCATGGGATTTTCCAGGCAAGAGTACTGGAGTGGGTTGCCATTGCCTTCTCCCTACATGAGTCATAGTTATGTTCAAAAGTTTTTGAAAAATTGGGTGAGTATAAACAGATTTATTCATGAATGCTTGCTTCGTATATCTTATGCTGTTTAATCCTTTGCTTGGTTAAGTAGAAAAAACTGCCTTGTTAAATTTGCATACACACGTTTTGTGTAAGGATGGAGAGAAAGCATGCATCGATTGAGGGACCTGGGACTTCCCTGATGGTCCTGTGGTTAAGACTCTGCTTCCAATTCAGGGGACATGGGTTTGATGCATGGCATAGCCAAAAAAATGAAAAAGATAACCAAGGACCCTAATGACATCTCTATAAAATTAATTATGAAATAATGCAAAATTATTATACCCTTAAAGATTTGCTAATACTCCCTATTTAGATTTTATTTAGTATATAACCTTGAAAGTTAAATAACCTCACAGCTGTTTTTACTTTCCAATCCTTTAAGGATAGACTTAATATTTTTCTGAGTTCCTACTGAACAGTTATTTGTGCCATGGTTTATGTTTTTATAAAAGTAGGGTCAGAAAATAAAGTCTTCATCTTTACAAGTTATTCATTGCTTCTATGCCTCCTCTTCTCTGGTGAATTAAAAATTAAGGATCAAGAAGAGTCTGAGTTGTGACAGGGTCAGATGAAATGAATGAAAGAATGATAAGAGAAAACACCATGTCCAAGAAAGAATGGCACCTTGAAAGTTGTAAGTAAATAACCACACGAATGGCACTCATTAATTTACTTTTTAATAAGTTAACTTTTTTTAGGTTCGGCAGAAGCCCTCAAACACTGAAGATTTTATTGAGGACATTGTAAAGCTCATTAATGGAAGGTACAAGGGGCAATCAGGTAATACAGAAACAAACCACCTATAAAGACTGAGCACTTTACAAAAGTAACAAATACTACAGCAGTTCACTAGAAAAAGATTAATGCATGGCAGAAAATACTTGAAAATATCATGATAAAATTAATTTGCTTGGTGATCTTAGAAATCGGGTTGGCATTTGCTAATGACACAGATTGTAAGAGTCATGAAACTGATTTGCTTATTTACACTTAATTGTATTAGAATAGGCCTAATGATAATGTTATCAATAGCACATATTTAGTTAAGTAGCTACTGTGTATAAGATGGAAGGCTAAGCAATGATGTTCTATAGGGATATAAAATATAGTTTTCTTATAATAAAGGACACATTAAAGAAATATAAAAAGTAAATGCTGAATGAGTTAAGTGTAGTGTAAAGTTGTGTAAAGAAATATAAAAAGTAAATGCTGAATGAGTGTAGATGGAGTTGAGATTGTGTATAACATGTTCCAGGATTAATGCATAGACAGGTGTTACTAAAGCAAAGAATTGATATAAAAGTTGTATTTCAAAACTATTCTGTAGATTGCCAGGAGATATTAGTGGGTGCCCTGGGTAAAAGGAGTTCCAGGGTCAAATAAGTTTGAGAAAATCTGCAGGTTATTTATTCTTCCCACAGAGTCACAGGGTATATCAGCACCTTTGATGTTCTAACCAGCCTTGCAGATAGATACACCTGTTTAATTTTGTTCAATGCAGTGCTTCCTAAACTCATTTGTGCATGGAACTCTTTTTCACAGCATACTTGTTTACGTCTTCTAGAGGATGAAGCATCAGTTTTAGAAATACTGTGTAGTGGAAGATAAAGTTGGAGAGAGAACTAAGATAATGGAAACCTAAACTGGTGGCTCCAGGCTCTAGAGCAAGTTGCTGATCAAATCTTGAGTTACACTGAAAAGTCAGTATGTGTTCAGGGCCTTGGAATTTTTCATAATTCTTTTTTTCCCCATGCATTGGAATTACCAGTATCTTGAGTGTGTGAGTTAAAAATTTTCCAGGAGTGTGCTGTATATATCTAACCATTGACATCTTTATTACAGGAATCATATATTGCTTTTCTCAGAAAGACTCTGAGCAAGTTACAATTAGTTTACAGAAACTGGGGATTCCTGCAGGTGCATACCATGCCAATATGGAACCAGAAGATAAGACCAAGGTTCATAGAAGATGGGCAGCGAATGAAATTCAGGTTAACTAATAGCTCTTTAATCAAAACCTAATTCACCTTTAAATGTATTTTAGCTTAATTAATATATACAATGTTAATACATTTTAGGTAGTTGTGGCAACAGTTGCATTTGGTATGGGAATTGATAAGCCAGATGTGAGGTTTGTTATTCATCATTCAATGAGTAAATCTATGGAAAATTATTACCAAGAGAGTGGCCGAGCAGGTATGTATAACTCATACCCAGAAGTAAGTTTTTAAAAGAGCTTTAAAAACACTGTAAGTGATATTTATTACTACTGTATTTTTAACTCTTTATTGGCTAGTATTTTTATAACAAACAATAAAGTCCTTTGAAGTTTTATATTTATTTGCCTATGGAGAAATTTTCCTTATGTTTTATTGGAATGTAATGAATTATTTCTTCTTACATTTGCTAAGGTAATTTGATATCCATCTTTGTCTCCTGAGTTTTTAATTAGTGGTTTCAAGTTTATAATTTGAACAACTGGATTATTTATGGACAGGTTTTTAAGCTAATAAAGCTGATTGTTGATAGTTCTCTTCAGTCGTATTTTTAAAAATCTGAGGACACCTGCTACAAATTAACTTTTACATCTCTATCTGAAATTTCTAGATATGATATATTTAGACTGAAATATCACCAGCAAATTTTATATTTATTATTTTTGCACGTTTGACTTTTTAAAGTAATCTGAAGATGCTTCCCACTGCAGGTCGAGATGACATGAAAGCAGACTGTATTTTGTATTATGGCTTTGGAGATATATTCAGGATAAGTTCAATGGTGGTGATGGAAAATGTGGGACAACAAAAGCTTTATGAGATGGTGTCCTACTGTCAAAACATAAACAAGTAAGCCACACACTTTTTTGTCACTTGTCAATTAAAAACAACATGAAAGCATGTGACGTTTCTTGGGTCCTTACTTAAGTGAGTAAATAGATTGGTGAAACATCAAGTGTAAACCAGTAAAAGCAGATGTCTGAGGGTGTAGAAACCAGTACATGAACCTGCAGAATGCCTGGATTTAAGAACATATATTCTAAGTTATGGAGAAGGCAATGGCATCCCACTCCAGTACTCTTGCCTGGAAAATCCCATGGACAGAGGAGCCTGGTAGGCTGCAGTCCATGGGGTTTCGAAGAGTTGGACACGACTGAGCGACTTCACTTTCACTTTTCACTTTCATGCATTGGAGAAGGAAATGGCAACCCACTCCAGTGTTCTTGCCTGGAGAATCCAGGGACGGGGGAGCCTGGTGGGCTGCTGTCTATGGGGTCGCACAGAGTCGGACATGACTGAAGCGACTTAGCAGCAGCAGCAGCATTCTAAGATATAGAGAACAAACTAGTGGTCACCAGTGATGAGAGTAGGGGGCGGAGGTAGGAGTGTGGGAGGTATAGACTTTTGGGTGTAAGATAGGCTCAAGGATGTATTGTACAACACAGGGAATATAGATAATATTTTGTAATACTTGTAAATGGAAAGTAACCTTTAAAATTGTACAACAATAAAAAATATAGTATCTTAAGTTTAAAAAGAGAAAAAGAAAAAAGTTATTCTGTCTTTCTTCAAGAAAGATAACTGTTAACTTTTTTCTGAATGTTTGGTAGCAGTCACCTGTGAAGCCATCTATTCTTGGAGTTTTGTTTCTTGGGAGTTTTCAAATTACTGATTCAGTTTCATGACTGGTAATTGGTCTGTCCATATTTTTTTTTTTCTTCCTTGTTCAGTCTTGGAGATTGTACATTTCTAGGAATTCGTCCGTTTCATCTGGTCATCCATTTTATTGGCAAATATTTGTCCATAGTAGTCTCTTAGGTCTTTCGTATTTCTCTGGTGTAGGTTGCAACTTTTTCATTTCTGATTTAATTGACTTGGGCTTTTTTCCTTGATGGGTCTGGATAAAGATTTATTAATTCTGTTTTTCTTGAGACTTTCCTGGTGGGCCAGTGATTTAGACTCTGTGCCAAGAACCAGCTCTTAGTTTCATTGATTTTTACCATTATTTTTTTACTCTCTATTTATTCTGCTCTGATCTTTGTTTCTTTCCTTCCATTAACTCCTTCTTCTAACTTGTTTTTGTTTGTTCTTTTTCTAATTCCTTTAAGTGTAAGGTTAGCTTGTTTATTTGAGATTTTTCTTATTTCCTGAAGTAATCTTGTATTGGTATAAATTTCCCTCTTAGAACTGCATTTCTAAATTCCTAGATTTTGAATTGTTGTGTTTTTGTTTTGTCTCCAGGTATTTTTGCATTTGTCTTTGATTTCTTCAGTGATTCATTGGTGGTTTAGTAGTTTATGGTTTCGCCTGTGCATGTTTTGAGTTTTTTGCAGTTTTTTCTTATAGTTGATTTCTAGTCTCATACTGTTGTGGTTGGAAAAGATGCTTGATATTATTTCCTTGTCTTAACTTTACCAAGGCTTGTTTTGTGGCACAGCATGTGATCTATCCTTGAAAAGAATATATTCTGCTATTTTTGAATAGAATGGTCTGTATATGTCAAGTCTGGTCTAATGTGTCATTTAATGCCAGTGTTTCCTTATTGATTTTCTGTCTCGGTCATCTGTCTGTTGATATAAATGGAATATTATAGACCCTTGCTATTATTGTGTTGTCAGTTTCTCCCTTTATGTCTGTTAATATTTGTTTTATGTATTTAGGTGGTTCTATGTTAGGTGTATATATATCTATATATATAAATAGTTGTTATATGTTCTTGGATTGATCCCCTGATCATTATGTAATGTCCTTCTTGTGTCTTCAGTCTTTGTTTTAAAGTTTATTTTGTCTGATATGGTGCTTCCCTTATAGCTCAGTTGGTAAAGAATCTGCCTGCAATGCTGGAGACCTGGGTTCGATCCCTGGGTTGGGAAGATCCCCTGGAGAAGGGAAAGGCTACCCACTCCAGTATTCTGGCCTGGAGAATTCCATGGACTGTATAGTCCATGGAGTTGCAAAGAGTCGGACATGATTGTGCAACTTTCACTTTTTTTGTCTGACATGAGTGTTACTACCTTGGCTTTCTTTTGATTTCCATTTGCATGGAATATGTTTCCCCAGCCCCTCACGTTCAGTCTATGTGTGTCTTTAGAGCTGAGTCTCTTGTAGGCAGCATATATGCAGGTCTTGATTTTGTATCCATTCAGCCACTTTATGTCTTTTGGTTGGAGCATTTAGTCCATTTAAAGTTAATGGAATTGTTGATAGGTATGTACTTATTGCCATTTCATTGTTTTGAGGTGGTTTTGTAGGTCTTTCTTGTTCCTTCTTTTACTCTTGGGGTTTGATGAATTTAGTGTTTGAATTCCTTTTTTTGTGTGGGTTTCTATAATAGAATTCTGGTTTATGGTTACCATGAGGTTTATATATACCAATTTCTCTATATACATGATGATGTAACTTGCTATCTTAACTTCAAATGCATTTTAACAATCTTGCATTTGTATTCTTCCCTCACAATTACTATTTTTACTCTTAGTCATCTTTGTAGTCTTATTACCCATCATATTATAAGGACTCAAAATTTTTTAAGTGAGCAGTAATTAGTGATAGAAAATGGTATTTCTTTCCTATTAATGCTACAGCAAGTTTAAAAAATGAGAAAATGAAAATGTCCTTAGATATCCAATAGGCCCTCATGAAGCATATTTTGGGACTTAGACTCAAAATGATACTATAAAGTACAGGAAACTGCTTTGCTCTCAGGAAGATTCTCTAATACAGGTATACCTTGGAGATACTGCAGTTTCAGTTTGAGACCACTGCAGTAAAATGAAAATTGTTAATAAAGCTAGTGATGCGAATCTTTTGGTTTCCCAGTGCATAGAAGTTATTTTTACACTAACAACATATGGAAAAAACTATTACATATGGTGGGCATAGTAGTAGTAGTCTTCCAAAGATGTCTACATCTGAATCTCTAGAACCTGTGAGTGTGTTACTTTACATGGCAAAAGGGAGTTAAAGTTACAAATGGATTTAAAGTTGTAGTCAGCTGATATTAAAATAGGGAGATAATCCTGAATTGTTTGGGTGGACATACTATAATCACAAGGGTTCTTAAATGTGGAAGGAGGAATAAGATGTCAAAATGATGTGAAAACTTAACCCATTGTTAGCTTTGAAGATAGAGGAAGGGGGGCCATGAGCCAAAGAGTGCAGGCAGTCTTTAGAGTCTGGAAAGGGCAAGGAAACAGATTCTTCCCTAGAACCGCTCGGAGAAATCTAGCCCTGTCAACACCTTGCTTTTATTGATTTTAACCCAGTGAGACCCATGTCAGCCTTCTAACCTATAAAAATGTAAGATTATAAATCTGCGTTGTTTTAAGCCACGGAGTTTGTGTTAATGTTATGGCAGCAACAGGAAACTAGTAACAGTATATAACCCTGTATTTTGAAACAGGGATAATTCGTATCTCTAATGTGTTTGCAGATGTCGCCGTGTATTGATAGCTCAACATTTTGATGAAGTATGGAGTCCAGAAGCATGTAACAAAATGTGTGATAACTGCTGTAAAGAGATTTGTGAGTTGTCCTTTTTAGATTTCTATAAGCTAATGTTTGTAACTAGGACTACATGAGGGCAGTATTAGACACTCAAAATGGATTTAAAAGAATTAGCAAGGTGTGAATAGAATTTCTCAGATTCCAGAGTAGTAACACTTAAAATTAAAAGCTATTATGTGTATGCATGTATTTTATATTGCTACACCGAGATGTTAAATTTTTAAGAAATGAAGGGAAACATTTAAAATTCCTCTGATTAGAAATACTATTTATATATGAGAATGCTAACCTCTTGTAATAATCTGTAATACTTTATAGTCACTGACTGAAGAGAGAAATTTAGTACAACATAGAGATTATAGTGTATCATTTTTGATCCAGATAATACTCAATCACTCATAAGACACTAGTTTAGTAGTGTTGGTGCTGTATTTTCACTTTAAAAAATTCTGTATGTATGCATAGTGTTTGATGAGCTAGACTAACCCATTCCTCACTGAGTTCTGATGCCTTGGTGGGGGAACGTCACGACAATTTTAACTTTGCAGGTAGAGAAAATTGTTTGTGTTTACTAGACTGTTTTATACTGACCAAATTAGTAAGAGTCTGATAAATACATCTGAGTGCTCGTGTCAATAGATGGGAATAACTGTCCAGGAGATTCTTGTCGTCAAATTAGAGTCCCTAGGAAGCCACACTGGTTGTCAGAATATTGCTTAATGAGCATGTTTCATTAAATATGAAGAAATGAAGAACAGATTGACTAAATATGGTAGTCTAAACCTGGTAAATATGTAGAAGAGACTTACCCTCCTGTAAACACCTCTAAGTCTTTGTCATAATCATGTCTGGCTGATACCTTTTGGTTCTGAGAGCATCTCCAAAGACCTTCCAATAAACAGATTATTTTTTTGTATATCATTTAAATTCGTGTCTTAGAGAGACTATAGCTTAATCTAATGAAAAGAGACTTGAGCAAGTCTTAATTCAGAACATAAGAACAAACTAGTGTTTAGGGTGGCTCACATTGGATGATTTATTTTTTAAATGAGTCTAACCACTTAGGACAGCCTATCCTTGCCCTAATTTCAAAATTTCATTCATCTTTAACCATGTCTCTTTCATTACAGCATTTGAAAGAAAGAATGTAACTGCATACTGCAGGGATCTTATTAAGATCCTGAAACAGGCCGAGGACCTGAATGAAAAGCTCACGCCACTAAAACTGATCGACTCCTGGATGGGAAAGGGTGCCTCGAAATTGAGAGTAGCAGGCCTTGCTCCTCCCACACTTCCTCGTGAAGACCTGGAGAAAATCATTGCACACTTTCTCATACAGCAGTATCTCAAGTATCTACAGACCCATTTCTTGCCCTCACATGCTGTCTTTCCTGAGTGTCATTTTTATATAAGTGCAACAGAACAAAGGGTTTAGTGGTTGTTTCATAGGAACTTTTAAACACTATAAAATTTACCTAGTAAACAAATTCAAACTTTTAATTATCATATGTCAAAGCAGCAGAAAAGTACAATACTTTATTGCATTTTTATACTAAACGTTTTATTTCATATCAGTGTTAGTTAAAATTATTTTACTAATTTTTTATAAATTTCAGTTTGTTGTCTGCAACTTCTCAAAGCCTGACTGTTGGCCTTTGTCTCCTGCAGAGAAGACTACAGTTTTACAGCTTACGCTACCATTTCATATTTGAAAGTAGGACCTAAAGCTAACCTTCTGAACAACGAGGCACACGTTATTACCATGAGAGTAAAGAAGCCCACGCAGAACTGTTTCAGGGTGATTACTAATTTTCAATTATTTGAAAAAGACATTAAAGCCTGTGTCTTGCTTTTCTTTAACTTGTTCTCTTCTGGGTCCAGTGGAACACAGAAGAGATACAGCAGTGTTCTTGGAATCTGGGTGTAGAAGAGATAAAACCTACTTTTGTGTTCTGCAGAGGTATTAAGTGGAAGAATTTAGACTAGTTTTTAAATGAAGACTAGGGGTTTTCAACCTTTTGCAATGTGAAAACTCCATTTTAATGTCTGCTGTTACGATGCACCCTGCTCTCATGACCTTGCCTGTGGTCAGTGCTAGCTGAGAAGTCAGCTTGTGCAGCAGAAGTTGAAAACCCCATCACAAACTAACTGCTCTCCAGCCTGCAAAAGCTCAGCAGGCACCAGTGTGTCCAAGGACATGTCAGGTATTCTTTATGGTCTTGATAGCACAGCCCTTCCTATTCAAGATGGGACTCATATTGGAAGAAATTTGAAAATAAAAACAATAACAGTGGACACTTAAAAGAGCTGATTAATATAGAAGGACTCGATATTAATCTCCTGAGAAAATGAAATAGCTGAATTTTTACCAGTGTTTGTCTTGTTGTTTTGCAGACTGAATCACCTCAAACCTGTCATTGTGAAGGAACTGATAAAAAGAGGGAAGAAAAAACTCCAAGGAATTTCCTGAAGAGGTCTGCAAACATGCTTCAGCAACCTGATTCTAAGAATACAGGGGCTAAGAAAAGAAAAATTGATAATGCATGAGATGACTGTTTCTAAATTTTCCAAGAAAATAACTTATGCATGGATACACTATTAGTTTTGTAGTTAATCAGAAGTTTAATTTTAAGACAATTTCATTAATATTTTATACATATGGAGCTACATTTTCAGAATTTATCTCTGAAGTATTGAAAACTTGAGAATTTGGAGACATTCTGAGGTCTTGAGATCATGAATTGCATAAATTTACAGTATGAAACAGGAAAAATAAATTAACTTTATTGTAAAACCCTTTAAATGTAAAATGCGTAGGAGATTAAGTTCATGTAACTTTGTTAAGTTCTTTATGCCTTGTCACAGCTAGCTGTATTTTTCTTTTCACACAACTGGCTTAAGCTTCTTGAAACCACACCCTGCCTTTCAGGGTCAAAGAATGGCTCTGGTATGTTAACCAGACACCACACTGTTGGTTAAGTAGATAACAAGCTAATTTGTTTCAAAGCTAAATCACAAATGAATGTCTCTGAGTTGAAAACACAGAAATGAATACTGCAGACTTATCTTTACATAATTAGTGGTCAATTTTGTGTTAGAAAAAAAAAACCCTATAAATAAATTATTTTAACTTCAGCTGGTCATCATAAATCTGTGTAATCCTCTGACTTTTTAAATCTTATTTGGAACTTGATATAGCTCTTGAAATGCCCTTTTTAGTCAAAATAATCTTCTATATCAATATTTGGATCCAGCAGATCTTCTCCATATGCTGAAAGGTTCATCTGGTTTAAAATTAAATTTTCAAATGTTTCTTCTAAGTCAGTTTCACCAATTAAGACAGCACCCATCATTCGCCCGTTCTGCAGGACGGCTTTGATGTACTCCTGCCCTTTGGTACACCTCAGCAGGAGTTCATGGTTTGAACCCAAGCCCTGTGCATTGTATTTCCCCAGTAATACAACCTATATAGAGAAATAGAAAAATGTTATTTTAGTGAGTACTTAAGAAGAAACAAAGTACACAGTTATTTTGTGTTTTCCTAGAATGGGAAATCACAAAATTTTACTGTTAAAAGTGCCATGAAACATAATATATGTTTCATAATATATATGAAACGAATTGCCAGTCCAAGTTCGATGCATGATACTGGTTGCTTGGGGCTGGTGCACTGGGACGACCCAGAGGGATGGTACAGGGAGGGAGGAGGGAGAGGGGTTCAGGATGGGGAACATGTGTATACGTGTGGCGGATTCATGTTGATGTATGGCAAAACCAATACAATATTGTAAAGTAATTAACCTCCAATTAAAATAAATATTAAAAAAAAAGTGTCATTTACAAGGAACCAAAGAAAACATTTGTACAGTATGCATTTACTCTACAGATGACACTACCATACAATGTATGCTGCTGCTGCTAAGTCGCTTCAGTCGTGTCCGACTCTGGGTAACCCCAGAGACGGCAGCCCACCAGGCTTCCCCGACCCTGGGATTCTCCAGGCAAGAACACTGGAGTGGGTTACTATTACCTTCTCCAGTGCATGAAAGTGAAAAGTGAAAGTGAAGTCGCTCAGTCGTGTTCGACTCTAGCGACCCCATGGACTGCAGCTTACCAGGCTTCTCTGCCCATGGGATTTTCCAGGCAAAAGTACTGGAGTGGGGTGCCACTGCCTTCTCCGACCATACAATGTATATGAACATTAAAAATACCTAGTGAATATACGAACATGTAGGACGTGGACTACATCAGCCTAGAGTTAGGATTTAAAGGGTGAATAAGAAACTGAGTTAGAGCTTTCATGGGCAAATTGTTGAATCTCTCTGAAATTTATGTATATATTTGTATGTGTATGTTTCTCCTTGTCAGTAAATGAGGAGGAAAAAACCTGCCCCAGAGTGATGTAAAGAGGGTTAAATAATATGTAGGGGGTAGTGCCTGCTCATTCTTGAATATGAATAGCTGTTAGTTCCCTTCACAAAGGAGGACTGAATTTCAAATAAAACTCAGAAATGTACCATCAGGGAACAAATCTGGAAGAGATTGTTTTCCCCCCTGAACTACACGAGTTCAGTGAGAAGGTAGGTCCGACTATCAGATGACCAGAGACCATGGTTAGGTGCTTCAGTCGTGTCCGACTCTTTGCAACCCCAAGGACTGTAGCCCACCAGGCTCCTGTCTCCCTGGGTTCTCCAGGCAAGAATACTGGAGTGGGTTGCCATTCCCTTCTCCAGGGGATCTTCCCAACCCAGGGATCGAACACAGGTCTCCTGCACTGTAGGCAGATTCTTTACCTTCTGAGCCACCGGGGAAGCCTCCAGCAATAATACCAGTTATGGGTTTGTAAGAAATGAGGAAATCTGTCATTTTTTGTACAGTGATTAAAACCAGATTAAGCTCTTATTCACATGAGAAAATTAGATGACTGTAATTAGTTATAAGACTAACAAGCAGGAAAGGTACTGTTAATATTTGTCTATCTATCTTACCTTATAGTTAAAAAATTTTGTTACATGAGCAAAAAGTTCAAAGCTGAAATCCATGTCAATGGACTCTCCTACACTAGCTGCGGCCATGCACTTTGCTGCATACCATCCCATCTGTCTAGCCTGGGTCCACAGCCTCATCTGAAATAAAGAAGGTCATGCAATTTAATTTTTCATTATCATTATTTGAAAAGTGTTACCACCTTAACCTAGTACAATTCCTTACAGTGCATGACAGTCCCCGAGAACATTTACACCTAGCTTGTTAGGTAACTGCCTGGATCACTGTCACACTGACTGCTTCTGGTATTTGATAATTCTTACCCCTCATGTGTGGCAACTAATGTCTTGTGTGTGTGCAAAAAATAATAACCGTAAGCATGGATATGAGCTTTAAGAATTTCTGAAAGAAGTGATAGTTTTTTTTTTTTTAAAAATTCAGTCTCCTCTCTAAACAAGGTTAGGTCTGGTGAAGTAAGAAGGCAGCTTACAGAGCACACAGTAACAACTAGAGAATGGCCAACAGAAGTGGCCTGTGATACTATACTGCTGCACTGTTACTAATGCATTTTAGCCTCCAAGTTCCTTCAGTTTGTGTCTTGGACTATGTGAAACAATTACTGCTTATGCAAATTAAGAGATGAGTTTATTAGAGTCACTCAAAGTAAGAAACACCAGTTTATTTTAGGATATTTCTTTCCTATACTAGAGTATGAGGCACATGAAGGATGTAATTTACATATTCCCTGACTTCAACCCTTTTGCTGTGCTGTGCTTAGTCACTTAGTCATGTCCAACTCTTTTTGATGCCATGGACTGCAGCCCGCCAGGCTCTTCTGTCCATGGGGATTCTCCAGGCAAGAATACTGGAGTGGGTAGCCTATCCCTTCTCCAGGGTATCTTCCAGACCCAGGAACTGAACTGGGGTCTCCCGCATGGCAGGCAGATTCCTGACCAGCTGAGCTACCAGGGAAGCCCAGCTTTAACCCTTAGTGGGCTGAAATGTTAACAACAAAAACAGCAACTCCAATTCCTAATTGAGTTTGCGACAGATATGCCATAAAAACGACATAGGATGTCACTGTAGGGAAAACTGAAAGCAAGCTAGTTTGAAGCATTTTAGAAATATGGCTGACATTATCCTCTTGCTGATGCTATCTCTGATATATATAAAAATAATAAAGCTGATTCTTAAAATACATCTAGTTCTTCTTCTACTTCACACCCCAGTTAATCTGAATGAATAATAGCCCGACCAGTGGAACTGGTCTTTCACCAAGGTAAGTGGTTTTTGTTTTTTACTGGAGTATTACCAAGGTAAGTGTGTTGACTGGTTCTTTTATCTGTAACATCTACCTTTGACGCTCCTCCTCCTAAAACACCAGCTCTGGCCACTGTCTAGAGTATCTTCCTCTAGGACTTCTGCCCCACCATCACGAGGCAGGCAACACTGTGACAGCAGGGGGAAATCTAGATCCAGGTGGAAGGGGTTGTTAGGCTGAGGAAGGCTGTTCACCATGGGAACATCCTTTCAGTAATTCCCACAGGGAACAGATCATCAGAAACAATGTATGGTTTATAATCTCAGTGTGCTATTTTTTTAATCTAAAGCTGTGCTGTCCTAAATCATAGCCACTAGTTACATAACTATTTAATTACAAGTAAAATTAGAATTCACTTCCTCAGTCACAGCCACAATTCAAGTGCTTAGTAGACAGGTGGCTAGTGGCTACCTGACTGGACACTGCAAAAGTACAGCATGTATCTGTCATCACAGAAAGTTCTGGACACTGCTGGTAAGCATCTGAGCATGAAAAAGTAACAGTCATAATTTTTAAAATTAAGACATCCCAGTCTATTCCATCACTATGTAATACCTTACCAAAAGGGAAAAATTCTAGAGTTTTGTTGTTTTTGTGACCAAAAAACCTCTGATAGCTTCCCACTTGAAGTAGAAAAGCTGGAAAACCAGAAAGCTGCATTTACTCGTGACAGCTCCTTTATTTTCAGATGGACTCTCTGATAAACACCTGTGATCAGGTATGCCGGCTTACCTGCTGCCAGACAGGGCTGGGATGCCAGGCAGCCGTGCAAATATCACCTGCAGCGTAGATGTCAGGGAGGGACGTGTGCATGTGGTCATCCACCTTCAGGCCACCGTCTTCTCCTACATCAAACTAAACAATGTTCCTCATAAGCACGTGGGGTAAGGAAGAGGAAACATGACTTTTTCGTTCTGAAGTAAAAGAACAAGTCAAATTTCTACATGTTGATATGCTGACTTTTAGTGAGGAAAGTGAAACAGCTGCCAAGTTTAGACAACTAATCTGAATTTCCAGTCAGTCAAATTCCTACTAAAGATGAACCCATAGCATTCTTGGAACTTCAAATTCTTAGAACATCAAAAATTGCCAATCAACATATGACCACCCCACTCAGAGTTACAAAAATATTCTTCAGTTACTACAAGCTTCAAATGCTAAAAAGCAAAAAATACATGCTGGTTTCTGTAAAAGAATCACTTTTTAAGAATTCATAGAAGTATCAGTCTCTGAGGCCCACTTCCAAGGGGGCGCTAATGGCAAAGAACCCGCCTGCCAATGCAGGAGATGTAGGAGAAGAGGGTTCGATCCTGGATCGGGAAGATCCCCTGGAGGAGGGCATGGCAACCCACTCCAGTAATCTTGCCCGGAGAATCGCAGGGACAGAGAAGCCTGGCAGCCTACAGTCCATGTGGTCGCAAAGAGCTGGACAGGACTAAAGTGACTTAGCATACACTTCAGTCTCTTACCAACATTTAGATAAATAAAGCGTGCATTATGTCACCTTAAATAATGCTGGGATGTTAACTGCTTAAGGATTTGACAGTAAAAAAATACTGAACATGAAGACATGAATATAAATTAAACTGTTTTCAGCCATCTTAAATTACAGTTCTGTGTCACGCTTCAAATGAACAATGTTCATGCTTGAGAATTAGAGATCTTCACAAATAATTAATACTTTAGCAATGTTCACAGTGAGACAAAAATTTTCACCTTACATTGTTGCCACAGAGAAAAGGTTCTATATTTGGTGTAACTCCTGTAGCACTGACAATGAAATCGCAGCCATATATCTTTTCATTGGTCAATTCCACATATACAGGCCATATTTCTTAAAAAAAAAAAAAAAAAATTGTTCTCAAGTGTAATCACCACCAACAGCCTGTAACATTATATGAATATGACGAGTAAAACAAAGAAAAATTAAATGAGGCAAGAAGTGACTTTAAAACAGTAACTCAAGAATATTTACAAGGTACATTTGCTAAAACAATTTTAATATGACCAATTCCATCTTCTTATTTTGGGTATAATCACGAAACCATGGCAGGCATTCTAAACATTTTCCTTCAAATTTAGACACAAATTCTAACAAAGTAAATTGATAATCACTTTATAAATTATTTCTTTAAAAATCTTTATTAATAAATTATACTCCATCAGGAGTTTAGTCCAAGTAGGTTACTCATTTTTCAAAGTTTTCCCTTATTATTGACATTCAGACAATCCCTTTTCCTATGAAAAAATTCAAAGAATTCAGAGCAATGGGATATCTCATATAGGAGGTTTAGTTGAATATATTTCATAGAGTAGTTCTCATGGGAATGTAGGATAGGAATTTCAGGAGATCTATACCTTAGTTTCAACTTATAGATTTCAATCTGTCTGACTTTGAGGATGTCACTTCAACTCTAAGAGCATCAGCTTTTTAGTTTTTATTTTTTTGTCTTGATCTACAATACTCTAATTCACTCATAGGGGTATGATGGTCAATGAGCCCTGCATAAAATGTTAAGCTCTATAAAACTTAATTTATTAGAAATTGCAAAGAGTTAAGTACTGAAAATGAAATGATTTACATTATTATGGTTTTATCTTTTCACATTTAAATTTTATATGGAAGTATGGAGTTTAAATATAACAATAAAGCAAAATTGTCTTCTTTTTAAATAAGTGATTATTTTTTCTTATTTCATCACTTACCTTTATCAGTAGTAACTGACTGATCATGATGGTCTCTTGGAAAAGTCAAGGACTTTTTCTCAGAAATTCTAAATTCTTCCTGAAGGTAAATTTTCTTTACTTCACACATGGTTTCAATGTGAATTTTATGAGAAAACTAAAATAAAGAAGTACTGGTCACCATAATATTTCCAGAAAGAAGGATGGGTTACTGATGATGAAGAAAAAATTTATAATACCCTTACAGAAACTTAAAAAAATTCTTATAGTAGAAGTGAAAACACATTTAATGCTCCCAAATATGCCTCTTAATTTTGTGTATGGAAAGAGTGAGCAGAAACTCATTTAGTATTTAGAGATCAAGAGTTGAATTGGCAAGTGGCACAAAGGGCATACTTTCTAATAGAAGCCTCATCAATAACTACATGTATATATATTTTTATTTATTTTCGGCTGTGCTGGGTCTTCGTCGCTGCACAGGCTTTTCTCTAGTTGCAGTGAGAGGGGGCTGCTGTAGTTTCAGGGCACAGGCTTCTCATTACAGAGGCTTCTTGTGCTGTGGAGCACGGGCTGAAGGGCACGTGGGCTTGGTAGTTGAGGCTCCTAGGCTTTAGAGCACAGGCTTAGTGGCTTCACGGCATGTGGGATCTTTCTGGATAAGGGATCAAACCAGTGTCTCCTGCATTGGCAGGCAGATTCTTTACTGCTGAGCCACAGGGAAGCCCTGTATATATTTTAAAATTATAACTGTTACGGACTAAAAAGTAAGTTGACATATCCCGACTGTTATATTCCAGAACCTTAGTAAAGTGCCCCTTAGGTAGGAGATACTCAACAAATGTTCACTGAACTAAAACTGAAGCTGCAAGTTAAAAATACCACTAATTGTAGAACCTGAAGGTGCAGGAATAAATGATTTTGTGTGATTTCCATCACAAAATTTAATATACTGTGAAGCCAGGCCCACTCCAACCTAATGAAGGCTGAAAAGAAATCATACACAGTAATAAAGACTGTATATGTATTTCTTACAATATTTAAATATCATACATAACCTTTTAACCACAAATAACTAAAACATCTAGTAAATGAGTAAGAGCAACTTATCTGCTTACGCCATTAGGATATTAAATGTGTAATTTATTTAGAATCTATCTAATAATCTTTAGAATAGACTGCACCCAAAGAGACCTTTGAGAAAAGATTAATTTAAAATAGGATGGCTGTGTTTACTAAAGCCTGTGTGTATGGAGATCTATCTCTAAAGTTCAAATGTGCCAACTGGCCCCGGAGTCCATTCCTAACACCATGGATTTGAAGGAAAATGACTTGGCCAATTCTTTGACTACAGGCTTAATAACCAGTCTTTAACAAACAGTTCAAGAATTTAAAATTGAATTTAGGTATGTTTAAACAGTACCTGAAAACATACCTCTTTTGTTCCTTTAAGATCCAGCCCTTCGTGCCAGTCAGGCCCCAGGGCACTGCCTACGTTACCAGCATTAGCTCTGGCTTGTGCTTCCTTTTTCCGTCCTGAAGAGACAAACTCAGTTCAAAATCCAAAGGATACAAAAACTGTCAGGCAGAGAATTATGTTTGCGTTCAGAAGTTTTTAGGTAATGTAATAATTCTCATATACACATTCATACAGCAAGACTAAACTTATCTATATTATTTTATTCATTAATTTTTTGTGATATACAGCTACAAAATGGATAATCTTTCAATTGAGTGTTGTGTATAAACACATATAGAGTGCTTCATGGATGTTATAATCACTGGTTAATATAAAGAGTAAGAAAATCTGACATTAAATTTTGAAAAATTTGTCAATTTTTAGTGTGACCCAAACTTACAAAATTCTTGTTCAATTTTATAAGCCAAACATTTAAGAAAAAAAAAGCTCTTTTAAACTAAAAAACTGTATTTGTTTTTAAACTCACTGCATTTTATAAACTTAGTTGTTGAACTGTAGCATCTGCCTGCACAGATGTAGATGGGCTGGTTTATTTAATTCACTTTAAGTTTGCAGTTTTAGTTATACATATTTTTCATAAAAAATATATCCTACATACATATACGTGTGTGTCTATAATCTTAAAAGTTAAAGAAATATAAATAAATATTATCTATAGTCCTATCAAAATATTTTGCTAAATTTTCTTATAGCCTTTTTCTATATGGTTAGAAAGTAAAGTTTCATTTGTGAATGAATGAGCTACATACCATACTTACCTTCAGTTGTATATCTGGTTCTTTTTTGTGCCATTTTAGCCTCTGGTTTTTCATCAATGAGCTTTGAAGTCAAGAATTCAGCTGCTCCTGCATCGAAGAAAGTATTCCCAATTGCTTTATCTTTAATGACCCAAATTACTTCACAGCCTTCAATTTCATACCTAAAAGGAATATGAAAGTTACTTAGAGCAATTTCAAAGTGTAAGAAGAAATCTTTGTATGATAAATAACAATTACCTCTTAGGGCAAGAGTAAAGAAAATATTTTAAGGCAAACTGAGAATGACTATTAAGCAGAATATAGCACCGTTTCAGGGTAATAAGAGTTAAAGTAGAATAATAAAGGAAATTTAAAGTTTATTTAGAGAACATATACATGACAAATATATACACTGAATCCCTGGAGGCTGCTGCTGCTGCTGCTGCTAAGTTGCTTCAGTCGTGTCCGACTCTGTGCGACCCCATAGACGGCAGCCCACCAGGCTCCCCCGCCCCTGGGATTCTCCAGGCAAGAACAATGGAGTGGGTTGCCATTTCCTTCTGAATCCCTGGAGGAGAAAATGGCAATTCAGTATTCTTGCCTAGAGAATCCCATAGACAGAGGAGCCTGGCGGGCTATAATCCATGCGGTCACAAAGAGTTGGATACAACTTAGCGACAAAGCATGCACACATATGCACTGAACAGCATATACAATTTTTAATGAATATCACCTGCTGCTGCTGCTGCTGCTGCGTCGCTTCAGTCGTGTCCGACTCTGTGCGACCCCATAGATGGCAGCCCACCAGGCTCCCCTGTCCCTGGGATTTTCCAGGCAAGAGTACTGGAGTGGGGTGCCATTGCCTTCTCCGTGTTCAATTTCTAAACACAGTTATATGAATGTCCCCCAGGGTTCCCAGGAGTGAGCAATGCCTGGTTTATCTAGTTACAGTGTAATCAGTAATGGAAGGATGGATGACAAATAGTTACAATATTCAGACAGTTATTCTTTGCAAACAAATATTTTATTAATATGTACTCAAAGCACATTATGAAGGACAGAGAAAAAAGAAAGAGAGTTACAATGAAAATCTTAACTTTGTTGTACAGGAAATGATTACCCTGCAATGAATTCCTTTCATCTAAGAAATTTCCAAGACATTTAGCCAAAGAAAGACCCAGGTCACAGAAAAATGAAGGATCTTAGAGGAAAAAAGGAATGCCCAGGGTATATAGAAAACACCTTCCATTAATGTTCATGAGGTAGCAAGAGCTTCTGGGCTTCAGCAGTTTTCTATCTAGGTTTGGACACTGCGAATGTGGTTTTCTTAATAGTCTCTCCACAAAGTCCCTGGAGTTCACTATAATTTATCTGCTCTTAATACGTGTTTTGGTACAAATGAATGGGGACAATCCTGAACAAACAGGATATATGGTCATCCTAACTATACTAGGATTTTATTTGAAACTGCAATGGTAATCAGTGTGTTAATTTCACTGGTTTTTAACATCCATTTATGGTAAAAAGTGTTACCACTTTTATTTCTCAGAGTGACATAATATAGTTAGGTTATATGATTTTTCAAGGCTAACAAACATGTAAGCTGATGATAGAAGAATGTTTAGTACATCTGATCCAGGTGTATCTGATGTTCATGCTTTTTGTTGTATGGTAAAGGAGCCCTTTGCCTTCTCCAGTGGGCCTTTATTTCTCCTCCTCTCTTATGCCAGCAGAGTACTTAATAGTTACTAAATTTCAGATTATCTGGAGACCATTCTATATCTCATACTGCTCAGATCATATAATATTGCTGGTAAACAGAAAGCAGAATACACATAACTTTTATATTCCAATTTTATACACAATTTTTTTTTTTTTTTTGTATTTTAAAGTAATGTAGCAACATAACACATAGCAGTATAGCTTAAAATAAAATACTGATGCTTGACCAGTGGGCCACAAGTAACCACCAGAAATAACTCCTGGATGTGCTATACCTCACAGGATGCCCTCTAATCCTCTTATCCTATGAACTATGTCCTCAGAAAGATGCATAAGCAAGAAGGTTATCATCACACTTTGGGGAAATTCTGCTTTCATTTTTAAAACCACTTAAAAAAAAAAACAGAGAACAATGAAGTATTACATTTTGTGAAATTATGAAAAACTATGTCTGCTTGAAAAAGAAAGGAATAACCTACATTTGGAAACAGAGATAATAGCTGAAATGAAGGCATACTGAAGAAATCAGTATTAGCATCAGAGTCTGGACATGTCATTTTTCAATAAGACAAAAAAGCCTAATCATTCAGTTAATCTAAACCGAGAGAATAGCACTACATGGGCACTTTCTTAAACAATCAGAGTTTACTGAATATAAAATTATGAATTTTATCCAAGTATATGGTCTTCAAACTCCAACCTAAATAAAGAATAGGATTAAATATTGTGAGACTTGGAAACTTTTTGAATGTGAGCAAACTTTTCAATGTTTATAATAGTATTAAGTTCCACTTTTGGTGATAACTGATAGAGAAAAATCTGTCATATGTATGTAAGGATTTGAAGCCCCTCTTACAATAAATCTATGCCTTCTTCTTCCGGCCCATTTGGTCTTGACTCTAGTTTTTTCTTTGCATTTTTCCATACAATGCCACAAACTTCATAATTACATTAATGACTGCCAATGCTCATACTCAGGCAATCCAAGAACTCTTACAGGCTTCCATTGAGATTCACCATCCTCTAAAAAGAGGCAAAAAACCTAGTCTCAGGGCTGGAACAAATGAAAGAGAGCAAAGACAGGGTTTTGGCAGATTCCTTATTTGGATATAAATTTGTCCTCTTTGTAGCCAGACCCAACTTTCTGGCCTGAAAAATATTTAGACTAGTCCATGTCTGCCATCTGCGGAAAGATAAAATCACAAGGACAGTGCATCAGTGCTCTGGAGACTACAGCAGGATACTGCTTAATGGTTTGCAAACTGTAAACACCATATTAAGATGACAGTTTTTCATATTAAGGTGTTCACATTCCCCAAACTTCCAGAAACCAAGAGTTACTCCCGTTACGTGGGAGTATCACGTATCTTGAAACAGAAACTCACAAACTTTGGGTTTCACGGCCAGACGGGTAATGTAAATGAGAGAAGCAGGATGGGGTATAAGCAATAAATAGCTAAGGGGACCATGGGCAGGACTCTCTAAAGGTGTACGTATTTAAACTGGTTTTCAATATAGTACATGCTTACAAGAACACATGCATGAGTCAAATCTAACCAGCCGCCAGTAAGACCAAAAGCTTTCCTGAAACTCTTTATGTTTCATAAATTAACCTTCTCAACTATGAATTATTTCATAAAAGCTAAAAAAAAAAAAGTGGATTTTCTCCTTGAAAATATATGAAAAACAAGTATCCTTATCTTTGATTTTTTCAGGACAAGATATTTTCTCGTCTACCAATAACAACACGAATCACAGAGCAATCCTTACATAATATTAAAAAACATGTACTTACACTAATTCGAGTGCGATACCACCATTCCCTATGATCATTATTCTCTTAGCTTTAGTAAGCTGTTTCTGAAATTCCTGTATCAAAAAGAAAACGACAAGTGTTTTGTAGCATGGGCACTGCCTGAAGCAAGAGGCTTTACCGATAATCTCTTTCCCTCTCTGCCAGGATGTACCCTCCTGATTAATATAATAAATGTTGTCTCCGTGTTTCACCCCAGATTGCCTTTATAGCAATGCTTCTTCTAGCTTTCTTTGCCTTGTATGTCATTACACTCAAATGCAGCTTGAGGCTCTGCCTTTAGCTTACTACATTCCCAACTACTGGACCAAGTCAATTTACCAACATGACACTGAGCTACATCCTGGATACAGGATTCTTCCTGTCCTTCTAGTCCCTCAGTCGACACTTTCCCTGCAGTCACTCAGAACTTACAGAAATGAGGAGCACAGTGGCACAGTGGTTCAGAGCACAGACTGTAGAGTCCCTCTCTCCAGCAGTTACTAACTGGGTGGCCTTGGGCAAGCTGCTTAACCTCTCTGCACTTCAGGTCCTCCCAACTATAAATGAAAGTAAGAAGTGACTACATCTCAAAGTTTTTTAAGCATTAAGTAAGATGATGGAGGGTAGAAGGCAATGGCACCCCACTCCAGTACTCTCGCCTGGAAAATCCCATGGACGGAGCCTGGTAGGCTGCAGTCCATGGGGTTGCGAAGAGTCGGACACGGCTGAGCGACTTCACTTTCACTTATCACTTTCATGCATTGGAGAAGGAAATGGCAACCCACTCGTGTTCTTGCCTGGAGAATCCCAGGGATGGGGGAACCTGGTGGGCTGCCGTCTATGGGGTCATACAGAGTCCGAAACGACTGAAGCGACTTAGCAGCAGTAGCAGCAGCAAGATGATGGAGATAAAGTTGTTAGGAGTAGCAGGCACATAATAATATCTAGTATTTGTTTTTGAAATGTTATCACCACTGTAAAACAGCTAATTGATGCCTCCACTTTCCATTTCCCACCAAAAAAGATCACAATGAGCTTGGAGAAAAAGTGCCCAGAAATCATTCTTATGGTACTTTCCGAAGTAGAGATAAGTCCCATTGCTTCAGGATGACAGCTGAACAGCTGAAGCAGTTAGCTTAGTCCCCCCATCTCAGTTTCCTCTCTGTAGAGTGGGAGTAATGACTGCCACAGGATTTTCATGAGGACTGATGAGTTCATGTACACAAAGGACTGCCATAACATAGTTATGAACTCAATCCTTCATAATATGAACCTCAAATGTTCACAAGAACAAAATCAAGTTCTTCTAGTATTCTCTAAAATTCCTATTTAAGATTTAAAAAATTGCTATCAATTTTACAGACGATGAAATCTTATTCAGTTCAGTCACTCAGTCGTGTCTGACTCTGTGACCCCATGGACTGAAGCATGTCAGGCCTCCCTGTCCATCACCAATTCCTGGAGTTTACCCAAACTCATGTCCATAGAGTTGGTGATGCCATCCAACCATCTCATCCTCTGTCGTCCCCTTCTCCTCCTGCCTTCAATCTTTCCCAGCATCAGGGTCTTTTCCAATGAGCCGGTTCTTTACATCAGGTGGCCAAAGTATTGGAGGTTCAGCTTCAGCATCAGTCCTTCCAATGAGTATTCAGGACTGATTTCCTTTAAGGTTGACTGGCTGGATCTCCTTGCAATGCAAGGGACTCTCAAGAGTCTTCCCCAACACCATAGTTCAAAAGCATCAATTCCTTGGCACTCAGCTTTCTTTATAGTCCAACTCTCACATCCATACATGACGACTGGAAAAACCATAGCTTTGACTAGATGGACCTTTGTTGGTAAAGTAATGTCTCTGCTTTTTAATATGCTGTGAAATCTTATTATGTAAATATAAAATTACTACCTCATAGGACAGAACAACACTGAGCTTGAGGTAAGACAGGAGTATTGTGACTGGAATCAAGATGTTCTTGGCAATAAGGATCAATGAATTCTGAAATAAATTACCAAAAGAAGTTGCAAAAGGTTCTGAAGATAGAATTTCACCTTTTTGGGATAGTTTATCATTGTTCCTGAGCAGAACAAACCATGCAACTTTTTCAGTTCTAGGATTCTGTTATCACAAAGATCTTCTGAATATTAATTTATTTGCTAAGAAGTAAGTTTTGGACATGCTTTGCCTTTTGAGAAAAAGATCATTACATCATTTAGGATACAAATCACATATTCCCAATCAGAGTAGAATAATGTGTGGTTTGTCTCCTGAGAAATCTGTATGCAGGTTAAGCAGCAACAGTTAGAACTGTACATGGAACAACAGACCAGTTCCAAATCGGGAAAGGAATATGTCAAGGCCGTATATTGTCACCGTGCTTATTTACCTTATTGCAGAGTACACCATGCAAAATGCCAGGCTGGATGAAGCACAAGCTGGAATCAAGACTGCTGGGAGAAATATCAATAACCTCAGATATGCAGATGACACCAGAGAGCGTGTCATCTTATGGCAGAAAGCAAAGAAGAACTAAAGAGCTTCTTGATGAAAGTGAAAGAGGAGAGTGAAAAAGTTGGCTGAAAGCTCAACATTCAGAAAACTAAGATCAGGGCATCTGGTCCCATCACTTCATGGCAAATAGATGGGGAAACAATGGACACAGTGAGAGACTATTTTTTGGGCTCCAAAATCAATGCAGATGGTGATTGCAGCCATGAAATTAAAAGATGCTTGCTCCTTGGAAGAAATCTATGACCAACTTAGACAGCATATTAAAAAGCAGAGACATTACTTTGCCAATAAAGGTCCGTCTAGTCAAAGCTATGGTTTTTCTAGTAGTCAGGTATGGATGTGAGAGTTGGACTATAAAGAAAGCTGAGTGCCAAAGAACTGATGCTTTTTAACTGTGGTGTTGGAGAAGACTCTTGAGAGTCTTTTGGACTGCAAAGAGATCCAACCAGTCAATCCTAAAGGAAATCAATCCTGAATAGTCACTGGAAGAACTGATGCTGAAACTCCAATACTTTGGCCACCTGATGCGAAGAACTGACAACATGGAAAAGACCCTGACGCTAGGAAAGATTGAAGGCAAGAGGAGAAGGGGGCGACAGAGGATGAGATAGTTGGATGGCATCACTGACTCAATGGACATGAGTTTGAGTAAGCTCTGGGAGTTGGTGATGGACAGGGAAGCCTGGCATGCTGCAATCCATGGGGTTGCAAAGAGTCAGATATGACTGAGGACTGCACTGAACTGAATGTAAGTTGTAACCTTCAGCATAGACATTATACCTGAGATAACACATAAAGAACATGAATAAAAACAAGATAAATTATTAACTGTTAGTTGCTCAGTGTCTGACTCTCTGCAATCCCATGGATTGTAGTCTGCCAGGCTCCTCTATCCATGGAATTCTCCAGGCAAGGATACTGGAGTGGGTAACCATTCTCTTCTCCAGGAGATCTTCCTGACCCAGGGATTGATCTCAGGTCCCAAGTATTGAAGGTGGGTTCTTTACCATCTGAGCCACAGAGAAGCCCTAAATTATCAACTAAAACTAAACTCAAACTGGCAGTACTAGAACATTATACTACTTTTTGGTTTATGAGTCATGAAGAGTTTCTTCTGCTGCTACAGTTTAGAAATTAACATTGTAAGTATAGCACTTTGATTCAAATGCAGAAAACGTCTAAGAAGTCTTCATGTTTCTTTCGCGTGACCCAAATGTTACCTGCGCACTGTCTGTATCACGGATTCCTAACACATAAGGATTTCCTTCACATATCAATTTTGGCTTTGCTCCAGCACACAGACAGAGCTTCTTATAAATATGCTGATTGCCATCTTCAGTTAAAACGCACTGTAAAACCGTACAGGAATGAAGAGAGGAGAAACATTTATACACGAGTACAGTTATGAAACATTCAATACGGCAAAAGCAAAAAATATATTAAGGTTTCCTCTTGGAAGCACTCAATACTTTGCTACAGCAATGACAAAGCTAACTAAGTACAAGAATGTGTTCTATAACTCAGAGATTCCTAATCCCTTAGGAACCATGAACCATCTAAGAAATCTGGTGAAAACTAGTCCTTTTCTCATGGGGGGGAAAAGGTACATTACCAAAATTTTGGATAAAACTTTGAGAATCTCATGTCTGGAAAGGTATGTTGGCCTTAAAGACTAAACATTTAGAAATTTTTAAATTGAGCATTCTGATGAACATTTCCTTGATAAACACTCTAATCTCAAAGGGAATCATTATAAGCAGACTCATGGTTATAATCATATCAGACCTTAATATCTGTTATGGGTGCAGAGGAATAGTTAATGGTAGAAGAGGTAACAATAGCTTCTGAATCTAAAAATTCAGAAGTGCTGAAAAAGTGTTTATGCTCTTAAGTACAAATTACAATCGCATTACCAGCACACATCATGCTATTTGGAGATTACATTTTTCTGTAAGTGAAAAGCATGTTAACCTTAAATCCTAGCATGTACTGGCTTTAACTATATTAATTTTTAATTAGTGAATTTAGATGAGTCTAAAAATACATATCAGAGATCCATGGTTTTTGTTTCTTAATACTGAATGGGTATCCATGTAAAAGTAGCATTTAGAAAGCAGATAGACATAAGCATGTGCTACGATGAGAGATGTCAGACTTTGCTGGAATGGTTTTAGGAGTTAATCTTTGTACCTTGTGTTTGATTTATAAAATTTAGCAAATAACAAAGTACATACCCACTGAAATATGTTACATATTTTAACTCTTCAGCTATATAACAAATACAACATAAAACCAATAAACCAACAGAGAATAATCATACAGAAATGTTATACAAGTCTTCCTTTAGATAATCTGGTTACAATTTTAATGGAAGTTATAGGCACTGACCAAATTTAAAAAATTATCTGCACCTAGGTACTATAAAAACAAACACGAAACCTCTTTATCGACTACTGTTAAATTTTTGGAGACAAAAAGGTAAACACATCATTTCTAACTCACTAAATATGAAGGATGGATCACAGAAGGCAGACATGTGTATTATACAGGACACATTTGGCACTCTGACTCATTCAAGTGCCCTAATACGTCAGTTCCCTCACAATTCATTTGTATACTTCTGAGCCTACCTCAGTGTGCAGATTCACTGACATGGGTGTTCTATGGAACAAGTGTTACCATTACAAATATTATGAAATTGCTGTGGTGTTTGGATTCAGATTTGTAAAATTTTTCTCATAAAACTCAGTACTTTTTCTTACTTTTATTTTTTCCTGTCAAGTTATTTGTTTCAAACATGATACATAACACCTTCTCCCTAAGGGAGAACTCAAACCTGAGCTGCTTCAGAGAAACAACCACAAACCCTGCTTCCCATCTTACTGCCTGAAGTTCATGTGAAGATACTCTGTATCGTATGACACTGAGACTCTCTGACATCTGAGACTGAGAAGGTGCTTTCTTGAGACTGCCTTAGCTTGGGCCTTATATCATTTTGGACTGTTATAACCACCTTCTAATTTGGTTACTGGCTACTAGCTACTTGTTCTACCCTGGTTGTCTTTGACACTGCTGTCAGATGTTCCTAGAAGAATATTTTATCAACACTTCTTCCACTTAGAATCTCTTTACTATTTATCCACTGATGATAAAATGAACTTAGTTTATTAGCATGACATAAAAAGTTCTTCACAATCCTATTTACTCACTTCTCTGGCCTAGTTGGCCAATATTCTTTCCTTATCCATACCCCAACCGCTTTGACAGCCTCTCTCTCTCCACATGCCCCTTCTCCTCTCTTTGGGTCTCTCAACACGCAGTCTCCACTTCCAGGAATGTCCTTTCCCACGTGGAGAACTGTTACTTCGCCTACCTTTTTAAAACATAGCTCAGTATTTACTCACTCTGTGAGGTCTTCCTAAACACTGTATACCAGAGCTTTGATAATATTTCAACATTAAACACATGCATGTCTGTACTCCCTATTACATTGAGAGTTGCTGGGAGCAGGTTTCTGCTATTACTGCTCCTGTACCCCACACTTAATGCAGTGCCCAGAATACAGTGAACACTATACAAATGTTAATGCTCGTTTAAAATGTAAAATCTAAAAGGCTAACCTAATGATATATCCCTAAGAAACTCACAAAAAGGGTACATTTTCCTAATAGTAACAGGAATCAATGTCACTAAAATTTACATGCCAGGGACTTGGGTGGTGGTGCAACAGGTGGGGTCAAAGGAAGGCAGGCGAGCCCTCTCGCCAAGATTCAACAACAGCAAATGTCATTAAGAAAAAGTCCTCGTACATGCTCTTTGCTCTTTAGTTGCTTTACTCCAGATTCTATAACCTTAATGTTGGGAAAGCGATTTTCTAACATGGTACTTGGTTGTTCTTCAACATCAAATTCTTCCAATACTTCAGAAACCTATATGAGACAAAAGAGATAAAAATGCATACTTAAATTTTTTAAGAATTTTAAATAAAAAATACTTTCATTTCTTTTTTAGACACTATTTATTTCCCATTCATAAAACAGGAAAGTCTGCCAGCTGCAATATACACAGTAGAAAGAAGGCTAGACTCCATATCTTTAGACCTAAATGCAAATACTAGTCCTGCTACTCATGGGCAAGTCAGGAAGTCACTGAGCCTTAGTCTCCTGGCCTGTAAAACGAAGGCTAACACTACTTACTTCTGTACAGTTTAATCAAACAGCTTCTCTATTTCTTTATCCTTGCAGCTTTCTCTTTCTATTTACTAGCTAACGTTACTGTGAGCTAATCTTTGGACTCTTCTTTCCTGTTCTTCAAAATTGTCAGCCTCCTCCTGGACTCACCTTCTGTCCTATCCCACTAGCACTCCACTATGGATCATTTCATCTTTTTTCCAAATCCTTTACTTTCTTGCTCTCTTATCCTTAACCATTAATTACCCTGAAAACTTCTAACCACAGACCAAATTACATCCATTCTCTAGTTGTAAACCCAGTCTGCTACAGAAGACCCACACATGTTATAGACTAGTATTTGCCCTCAAATGCTGCCTGGAAATCCTGCTGCTTGGCTATAACAGTTCTCAAACATTTTAGTCTCAAGACCTCTTTATAGGCTTACCAAGTGAGGACCCCAATGAGCTTTGGTGTTTTTGAGTTAGACCTAGCAATATCTGTTGCATTAGAAATTGCAACGGAGAAAAATTTTAAATATTTCTTAATTAAAAGTAACAATAACAGATCCAATACATGTTAAAAATGATACACTTCTAATGAAAAATAACTATTTTTTTAAAAAAACAAAACAAACTGAGAAAGCAGCCCAGTTTTACATTTTTGCAAATCTCTTTCATGTCTGGTTTAGTAGAATTTAGCTGGGTATCTGCTTCTGCATTCAAACCACTTCTACATTTAAACCATTGCACCATTGTTTTGGTTGAAGTACATGAAGAGAGTTAGCCTCACACAGATACGTAGCCCTTTCAGATAACTGTACATTCTTCTTGATGTTACACTAAAACTCAACAAGTGATGGTTTCTTAAAGATGAGATGCAAAGTACAATTTGAAACTATGTCAAGAACTTTTCATATTGGGACTGTGAAATCCATTAGTCTGTCTTGCACTTTGATAGTTACAAGTCTATCTTGTAATTTCACACATCAGATAATACTGGTTCTCAAAATTACAGAGATCTTCCAAATATTGACACATTTCATATCAATAAATATTTTTTAAAAATCACATTATTATTATCACCAATCTCATGAGAAAAGGCTAAGTACTATAAGGCTCACAGTGAAGAATGAATTTTCCAAAAAATCTAATTTTTGCTTGAAAGCTCTAATTTTGTCATATTGGCAACAAATACCATTGGTTGGTTTCTTGAAGTGACAGGCTCACTTCATTCATTTTCCAAACATGAATGGCCACAGTGGTGTCAGTTTTCTTTCAGGTAAAAGCGATGTTCCATGAACATAGTAGCTAGTTCATCTTGCAACTCAGCAAGTATACAACTGCTTTTCCTTGAGACAATGTTGTACTCTTCATACGCAGAAATGCTTTATGCATACATGTTATGTCATAGAATATTAAAAATATGCACAGTCAAGAGTCAAGATTTAATCACAGTAATATTTTTTAAAAAATGGCTTTTATTTTTCCCACTAACTGTGTGGCAGTCAAGAATACAATGGCTACCAGGGTTAAGTAGCTACCCCTACTTTTATACCATCAGTGCAAATATAGTGAAAAGCGCAATAACATCTTAGTAACATACTTCAGTCCCTCAGTGACTTTTTCAAACTCTCATCATTCTAATGTTCCCTGAACTTATTCTATCCTCTTAATTCTCAGCAAATCACCTTACACACAGAGACCACAAAGAACTCTGACTACTTTCCCACTATCTAGATGTTTCTTTGCTCATGTCCACTTTCCTTGACCCACTCCCACTATTTCAAAGTCAATCCACTGCTCTGTGCTCCAGATCCCATCACCTCTCACCTCCTCAGGGCTCCTTCCTTGTTATATATTCTTTGCTTTCCTTCATCTTCAGGCTTCCCCACTGGTTTTTTAATCTCAATAGGTGAACATGCTCAAGCAGTTCCCACCTTAAAAGAATAAAATTCAACTTAATGCTAGACCTCATGTCCTCTTGTTGTGCCATTCTAAATCTTTTCTACCTTCATAGCCAACTTTTTCAGTAGAGAAAAGTTCATGCTGTCATTTTAGAATTACCTCCCATTAATTTCTCAAAATTGCATAAATTCTTTGAAAGTCACCAATGATCTATACTAGAAATAACCACTTTCCAACCACCATTCCATAGGATCTGACACAACTGACTACTCCTCTTAATTGAAACTCCACTTGATCTCTTGCAAACACAGTAAAACCTTCTTATTCTTTAAATCTCATTTCAATGCAATTTCCTATGTAAAGCCTTCTTTAACTCCCAAAGGTAGGCTTTGGCGCTCTTTCACAAAGTTCAGTATGTATAGATATAAATATATTGGTAAATGACCTCATTTTTTTGCCTCTATCAGGATAATGATCAAATTGTATGATAACTATTTCTTGCATATTTGTTGCCCCAGTAGAGAATAATCATTCTGAGAAACTGACCATGTGGGCTCTACAGTCAAAGTGTCTGGATTCAAACCCGACAATATACTTGGAAACCGACCAAACCCCACTGTGACACATTTATCTCATCTGTAATGCAGGGATAACAACCTACTTCACAGGGTTAAGAATTAAATACATTACTACACTTAAACATTTAGAAGTACAGCATAATAAGTACTCCATAAATGTGAATTACTATTAATTCCTCTTCTCCTTTAAAAATTACACAAGTCATGAATATGTGTTCTCTTAACACTAAACAAATAAACAATACATAATACAGAATAACTATCCAAGTCCCTCTTTACCACTCTTTCTTCTAACCACAATGATAACCATTAGAGACTTTTTGATTCATGTATGGTCTATACTTTTAACTTCCATATCCTGGATGCCTAGCACAATGATAAATAATCTAAGTATTCAATAAGTGATAAAAGGAATGCAATTTCTGACTTCTATACACTTTAAAAAAAAAGGACATTTGCTATTTCAATGCACTTTCACATATATTAGTACATCTTAAGCTCACAACCCTGTTGAGTAAGCAAGGAAGATATTATCCTAATGATGCAACTCAGGTACAGAGATTTGTCAAGGCCACACAGCCAGTAAATAATCGCTAGGCCTAGAACCCAAGTTTTCTCTTTCTACTGTACAACACTTGTACTTGGAAGACTCAGCTATACATCTCTAAGAATGTACTTGTAGCCTATAACTGAATTTATGCTTTTTTCTTTTAGAAATTAAAAGCCTGTTTAATCTGTTCTCTGGTCCTCCCAATCCCATACATAGTTCTTTTGGCTACACCTAAGTACTAAGATATCTTACCTATCTGTAGGGAGGTTATAAAGTGCAACATATGGTCTTAAATTACCCTTGGTCTTAGGAGATTATGTAAATCTTAGGGATTTATGTATGAAAATGGGGTAGGTTAACTGTATACTGATCTCTTCCCTTCCCTGAGAGACAATATTATTAAGAACTTTTAGAAAACACACTTCAAGATTGGAAAAGTGTGTTTGTGGGAGATGGGTAGATTGTTTTTTCTCCCTAAGATCAAATATTTAACTTTTATTTCAAGATTAAATCTATACAAAATGCCAAAAGGAAAAAAAAATACATATTCCATCATCAGAGTGTTATAAGGGAAAACTTGTACTGAATCAAAGACTATGTGAGTAGTCTTCATTGTAGTATGGGAAGAAAAGATTTATGTTTTTCATCTTTTATTCATTTTTTTTTGCATAGGCCCTATAATATACAGAACTATAGCATTACATGTATGTAGTTTATAATATTAAGATATGAGTGCAAAAGTTTTTAACAGATGAGGTACAAGATCAAAAATGTTTGGCGTCTCCTTTTCCATGATACTATGACCCAAATGCTCTTTAGACTGCTATTATAATGTTATGTGTAAAATAAATTCATGGAACTACAAAGTGTTCTGAGATGCTTACTACACATCAGAAGCATTACTTATCTGCAAGTGTAAACCTGGCTCAGAGGTAGTGTTCTTCTGACCTGTATATACACACACACTTATAATAAAGATATACATGTATATTTGCATTTATATGTAGATGCGCATAACATCCTTCCTCAAAAGAGAAACTTTCTGAAACATACTTCTGAGCAGGGAGGAAAAGACGAGAGACAACCAGAAATTTAATGCATTCCAGGTGCTTTTGGTATTTCATGTGAACAACTCTAAACTTTGAGCTATGATTTGAAAATGAGTACCAAAACTGCATTTGTTAAACAATTAAAATACTACAATACACTAATTGCTGTGTGAGTTATTGCAGTTTTTGAAAATTAACACTAAGAAAGTTATATGATGGTTCTTACCTGCTTGAAATTTGTAACTGCTTTAATAACAGGAGAAGCTGTTATCAGGAGAATATCTTCTGATGGAAAATTAATTGCCAACTTATTAAAAAAAAGAAAGGAAAATTATGATAAATAAGTATTAGTACATAGAGGGGTGAGACAGACAATGCAATTTAAACTTAGGAAACTAAAAACTGACTGTTCTCCCTTTAAAGGTCTCCATTATCCTGGGTCTTGGCTATATTTATGGGGTAATGGTGAGAAGCGTTCAACTCTGATATTGATTAAAATGAAACATACATTTACACTACACTCAACAATTACCATGAAAAGGATGAGAAGGAACCACCTTCCTAATTAACAGTTAAACCAACTTCTCTTCATTGCAAAATAACTTCATTTGTCTTAAGCTGAATGAAATCACAGCAAACTTCCAATAAAACACTTAAAACTTAAGCAACTTTCCCAAGTGCTTTGGCATGCCTACTCTTCCAAATGCCCAACCAGTATAGACTCTGAGAGTCTTTTCAAATCCAGAGGTTTAATCTGCCAATGTTTCATCATCTTCCTTAGCTACAACCTCTTTCTTGCTCACTTTAAATTTCCTGAAAAGATTTTCTTAACCCCTGCAGCTTTGTAACTCCATCTATTTTGATCTGTCTCTGCTTGTAATTAGGAAAGACTTTGTTTTTTGCTTGTGCTTTTTGGTTTCCTGTTATGCACGTTAACTTTTAAGAAATAAATGTTATTGTAAAAACCTTAAAAAAAAAAACCACCCTACTGAGCATGTTCAATTCACCTACACATCCATCATTCTTTTTTGTACAACCTTAAATTTTTTTATATCTGACATTATCAATCTCTCCTTTCCTATGTATATTCTGTAATTTATTTCCTCACTTTCTGCTTCCATTATCATACTACTACTATCACCTCTGAGTTGGCCTTCCAGTCTCATATTGACCAGATTCCTCTGCTCCAAACACACTATAATTAATAATCTTTCAAAATTTTTCATTTGATCATATTACTCCATTGGTCACAATCATTTGACTACTTGTAAGTTTTTGTTAAATTCTTAGCATGACTTAAAAGATCCTTTATGATCAGGTCCCTGCCAATATTCCTGGCTTCATCTCTGGTTACCTTCCCCAAGCACCATATACTTTAAGTTTTGCTGCTTCCAGATGGTTCTATGCTTTTTCACTTGAGATTTACACTGCTACCTCCCTCTGAAATATCTGTATTTTCTTGTCTACCTGGTAAACTCTTACTCATTCCTCTATACAGGCATAACAGATACTGCGGGCTCGGTTCCTGACCACTGCAATGAAGTGAAGACTGCAGTAAAGCGAATCACATGAGAATTTTGGTTTCTTAGTGCATATAAAAGTTATGCTTATACTACACATTGTTGTCAATACTAAGTGTGCATAAAAATATGTTCTGAAAGTGTTGTAAAAAATGTACATACCTTAATTAAAAAATACTTTACTGATAAAAATGCTATCAGCTGAGCCTTCAGTGAATGTTAATCTTTTTGCAATCTTTTTTTGCAACAGTAACATCAAAAATCACTGATCAAAGATCACCATAAAAAATAGAGTAATAATTTAGAAGTTTGAAATATTGTGGTAGTTACCAAAATAGGACAGAGAGACACGAATGAGCAAATGCTGCTGGAAAAAGGGTGCCAATAAGGCTTGCTCCACAGGCCTGCTGCTGCTGCTGCTGCTGCTGCTGCTGCTAAGTCCCTTCAGTCGCGTCCGACTCTGTGCGACCCCACAGACGGCAGCCTACCAGGCTCCCCCGTCCCTGGGATTCTCCAGACAAGAACACTGGAGTGGGTTGCCATTTCCTTCTCCAACAGGCCTGCTGAAGATCTTCAATTTGTAAACAAGTTATTTATATGAAGTACAATAAATCAAAGGGCAATAAAATGAGATATGACTGTACTAAGACAAAGGGACATCTGTGAGAAAGGACACTTCTTCCCTAATTCGCTCCTCACCAATTCCACAGGCACCCCTAAGGTAGTGAACACACTGATGAAATGATTTACTTATTTATTTACATTACTCACTAGGCTTTGAGTCTCCAAAAAGGAGGCACCATGCTCTGTTAGTACCAGTCTAATCAGTCCTTAGTACAGTATCTGGATAATAGGTGTTTACTTGATGAATAAATGAAATCTACACACATCCAAAGGCTAAAAGTTAAGGGAAAAAACGTCCTAATTTCTAATGACTTCAACGATTGCTTATATTTACTTTTTACCAATACAATAATCTAGACCCTTCTGGAATACATGTATTCATGTAAAATACATTTACATGTATATATTCCACAGGCATATATGTTGTCCGATTGTGTACTATAAATCAAAAAAGCATCACCTCGCTTCACTTAAGCCCCTGTCGGCTGTTTTACAAGATATTACTGGAGATGACATCTCTTCTATCTTGGGAGTCCAAAGTATACAAAACTTAACGTAAGGACTTCTTTATAATCTAGTTACGATGCACTGAGGACGTGGGCCAATATGAGGAAGCTGGATTCAATCAGGTCATTAAGAAGGAAGGGGGAATTTTCTGGCCAAGTACTTCCTAGTCATAACCCATCCCTCTTCTCCTCGCATCTGCTCTAGCATCACCAGGACCACAGCCAGGTTCAGTTGGCTTTGGGTTTCCCCTAACGACTGCTCGCCATTCCTCGTCCCTGCTCCGGAGGCGAAGCCTGCGAGGTACTAAGGACATCCTCTGAGAGCTAAGACAGAGCCTCTAATACCTAGGAGACGAAAGGGGTGGGTAGGGACAAGGGAAATTGTGAAAGCAACCTGGAAGAAACACTAGGGAAAGGGGGCGGGAGGGAGCCTCGAACGCCAGCGCCTCCAGGGTCTCGGAGAGACGAAATCGCTTGCGCTCCCGCCTTACCTGCTCCGCACAGGTGACACCCGCGATGCCACCGCCGACCACCACGAACTTCCCCGCCGTCGGGGACGAGCACGGAGCCTCCATGCTCTTAGTGGTTTGAGGACTACAGTGGGAAGCCGGAAATGTTTGCACTCCGGGAGAGGGAGCGGCTCAGGACGCCCACTTCCGGCGCATGCTCCTGAGAATCCGCGCTACGGGTGCCTGGGAACTCACACTTAGTCCCTCCGCGCTCTTAAGAAGCCGAGCTACGGATTCCTCGGACTTTTTGAAAAGTTGAGCTACGGGTGCCCGGGGAGCTCATATTTAGTCTCTTCGCGTATCGGCTGTGGTTTCTTGCCCAAGCCAAGAGGCAGCTCATCGATTCCAGGGCTTTGCCTTCCTGTCACCACAGCTGAATGTAGCATTTATGTGTAGATTTTATAAAGATAAAACAAAAGCCAAAGTAAAGTAGATGGGTTGCCAAGAGAACCCGTGTTCTCGAGGGTCAGAGCGTTCTTCGAATAAATGAACTGCTCTGAAGTTCTCACTGTTCCTTCTTGCCAGAAGTTAAGTATACCCTCAGTTTTTAAGTGGGCTTCCCTGGTGGCTCAGAGGTTAAAGCGTCTGCCTGCAATGTGGGAGACCTGGGTTTGATCCCCGGGTCGGGAAGATCCCCTGGAGAAAGAAATGGCAACCCACTCCAGTGTTCTTGCCTGGAGAATCCCAGGGACGGGGGACCCTGGTAGGCTGCCGTCTATGGGGTCTCACAGAGTCGGACACGACTGAAGCGACTTAGCAGCAGCACTTTCACTTTTCAGTTTTTAAACTCTTCCTGGTAAAAGGAATATAGTGCTTCCCTATAGTGCTTTCCTTTCCCTAGCAAGCTAAGATTGTGTACTTTGGAATCACATTCTTCGTACACACGTTGATCAAGACAAAAACAACACTACTGAATTGTTCTTTAAGAAGTTGTCATTTCCATTTACAATTTTGACCTCAGAAAAGATTTCCCCTAGTATAGAAGGCAAAGGCACCCCACTCCAGTACTCTTGCCTGGAAAATCCCATGGACGGAGGAGCCTGGAAGGCTGCAGTCCATGGGGTCGCTGAGGGTCGGACACGACTGAACAACTTTGACTTTTCACGTTCATGCATTGGAGAAGGAAATGGCAGCCCACTCCAGTGTTCTTGCCTGGAGAATCCCAGGGACGGGGGAACCTGGTGGGCTGCCGTCTATGGGGTCACACAGAGTCGGACACGACTGAAGCGACTTAGCAGCAGCAGCAGCAGAAAGTTGCTCTGGGCTTCCCAGGTGGCGCTAGTGTTAGAGAATCCACCTGCCAATGCAGGGACAGAAGAGACTGCGAAGATCCCCTGGAGGAGGACAGAGCAACCCACTCCACTATTCTTGCCTGGAGAATCCCATGGAGAGAAGACTGGCGGGCTACAGTCCACTGGGTGGCAGACTGAAGCGACTTAGCACGCTTGCTCATAGAGTTGGTCATCATGTTGGCAAAATAACATTCTTCCCAAGTTTTCAGTAAATAGCAAGTGTAAAGGCTGAATTAAATATTCACAATGTAATTTTTTAAAACTACTTTTACTATATTCACATTATTATAGTATTCACTGTTTACATTGTTATACTATTTACTGTTACCTTTGCTGTCTCATATAATACTTCCCCTGGGGGTTGAATTAAATTATAATATTAAGAAGGAACTATTTCTCTAAACAGCTAACTCCCAAACTGGCAATTATCAATCCTCCTTTAATTCATTAAACTCTGGAAATAAACAACGTATATAAAGAGGAAAACCTAATGTGTGTGGTTACAGATATTTACTGGTATCTCTTCTAATTATTGTGCTTTGATTTAATCAAATTGTAGGCAGTTCAGTGATTCTAAGTCCTATTACTAGCTTAGACAACCAAATAAAGCATTTCAAGAAGGAGGAAATTGTACTTTAAACCCTTATAGATCTAATCTAGCTATAGATATAGTCTCTAGTCATTGTTGATTGATGTAGGCAAAAATGCTCTCTGTGTGTGGAATAGGTTAAATTAAGATATAGATAACTTTGGAACATGGATTCCTCAGAGAAAGCAGGAATATGTAGAGGTTGGGGAAGAGGTAACTGCTGAGAAAACTGGTTTAGAAATCAGGGAAGCTTAATGCCAAGGGGTAGGAGAGGAGCGGAGAAGACAGTCAGCTCCTTTTTAACTCTCTTTGGGAAGCTTAGGAGTAAATGGCACACCAATTTGGTGGCTGTTTGGAGGAGAGAAAGAAATACCAGTTTGTTGCTAAATAATACGTGTGCTTAAAGGTAGAAAAGAATAGAGGGCTGTGGAGTAGACAAGGACAGCTTCATAGAGTAGGTAGGATTTATACTGAACCTTAAAGAAACCACTAGAATTTGAACAGGTTGAAAGGGACAATCTGGCAACCTAAGTGGGAAATATCTGAAGTACAAAAAGTTTCAGGGCAGCAGTGAGCATGGGAAATGAAGGAAATGATAAAAAAGGAAAAAAAGTAGCTGGGGAGGTCAAGATTCATCTGAAAATCTGAAGGAAATAAAACACTCTTTATCTTACTACTTTATTAAATTTTCATAAAGGTCATTTCTAACTTTTAAAGCATAGTAAGTGAAAACCTTTATATTTGGGGGCTCCAAAATCACTGCAGATGGTGACTGCAGCCATGAAATTAAAGGACACTTGCTCCCTGGAAGAAAATTTATGACCAACCTAGACAGAATATTAAAAAGCAAAAAAAAAAAAAAAGAATATTAAAAAGCAGAGACATTGCTTTGCCAACAAAGGTCCATCTAGTCAAAGCTGTGGTTTTTCCAGTAGTCATGTATGGATGTGAGAGCTGGACTGTGAAGAAAGCTGAGCGCCGAAGAATTGATGCTTTTGAACTGTGGTGTTGGAGAAGACTCTTGAGAGTCCCTTGGACTGCAAAGAGATCCAACCAGTCAATCCTAAAGGAAATCAGTCCTGAATATTCATTGGAAGGACTGATGCTGACGCTGAAACTCCAATGCTTTGGCCAACTGATGCGAAGAACTGGCTCATTGGAAAAAACCCTGATGCTGGGAAAGATTGAAGGCAGGAGGAGAAGGGGATGACAGAGGATGAGATGGTTAGATGGCATCACCAACTCTATGGACATGAGTTTGAGTAAATTCCGGGATTTGGTGATGGACAGGGAGGCCTGGTGTGCTGCAGTTCATGGGTCACAAAGAGTTGGACACAACTGAGCAACTGAACTGAATTGAACTGAAGTGAAAACCTAGCTACCCATTCTTCACCACACTAATTAAAAAAAAAAAAATGTCTAAAATAAGAGAATTCCCTGGTGGTTCAAAGCATAAGGAATCTGCCTACAGTGCAGGAGACCTGGGTTCAATCCCTGGTTGGGGAATACTCCCTAGAGAAGGGAATGGCTACCCACTCCAGTATTCTTGCCTGGAGAATTCCATGGACAGAGGAGCCTGGTGGGCTGCAGTCTATGGGGTCACAAAGAGTCAGACATGACTGGGCTTTAGATTAATTTATTGAGCTGACTGAATGTTGGGAAAGAACAAGGAAATTTCATGCTATAGGTAATGATGAGCAGCTTTTGAATCAGAGGATCTGAGATCAAATATGGATCTAGCATTTCCTTAGTTACGGGATCTTAAGTGAGTTACTTTCGAATCTGAGCCTTAGTTTACTTGTTGGCAAAGTGGACATAAGATCTACTTTGTAGAGTTGTTTTAAAGTATAGTTGAGATAACTTATTAAACTTTCTAGCACTGTAGATACCACAGTAGGATCACTGGTTAAGTTCTCTGCTCTTGGGAGGTTGAACAGTCTATATCTCTGATCAGAAAGTTTTGTTGACATTCTTAACTTCATTGAATTTAAATACTTTTAACTCTCAAATGTCTTTCTATCATATTATTACTCTGAATCGTCAAAACTGAAATCTCTAAAAGCTCTTGGATATCTTCTTGAGGTTCCCCCAGTGTCCTCAAGTCCAGGGTGAGTCTAAACCAGATTCATCTTTCTTTCAGAATCTCTTGTTTTTGTTTTATTGAACAAGCTGAACTTTCAAGAGAACATGCAAAGGAAAAAGTCTTCCCACCACTTTTCCTGTGAACATATTTTCTCATCCTTCAGATTAAATCTTTGTCTGGCCTCAGAGCTTTTCTGATCATTCTTGAGTGTCCAAAAGTCCAGTGCTGCTTATTATCAAAACTCTAGCACGTCTGTGCTCAGTCGTGTCGGACTGTTTGGGACCCTATGGGCTGTAGCTTGCTGGGTTCCTCTGTCCATGGGCTTTTCCAGGGAAGAATACTGGAGTGAGCTGCCATTTTCTCCTCCAGGGGATCTTCCCAACCCAGGGATGGGACCTGTATCTCTTGTGTCTCCTGCATTGCAGGCGGATTCTTTACCGCTGAGCCATAGGGGCAGCCCCATCACAACTCCAGACTCTCATCCAATTAAAGCTTCACCTAGCTGCAGGCAGTCAAAGTGGGTTTATTTTTGATTTCTTGACCCAGCTCTTCTCCCACGTAGTGGGTGGTGTTTAAGCTGCTTTAAAATTGGAAGGTTGGCAAAGAGAAGGGTAGGAAAGACCTTATCTCACTGGAACAGCTATGAATCAGTGGTGTGCTGGGGTCATTGTCCTGTGAGAGCTGCTTGTTAAAAATTCAGGAATTGTGTAAACTGGTGTTAACATAACTGTTGTTAAATACTAAATTATATAAATGTATAATTAAATGAACTATGTGAAAAGAAAGGTAATGAATCCTCAAAGCTCATTATTTCCTAATTATCAATATTTTATCATTATCTACTCTTGAGGTTATTTCTATCTATTTTATCCATATGGTGAAGATATCATATAACGTTGTACTCCTGCACACTTTTTCCCAATGACTCGTTCAGTGATATCATGTTGATTTACACCCTGTAAAATGGCAAATGATGCAAATCAGGCATTGTTTTATTGTATTGCTTGGACTTAAGAAAGTGGTGGAAAAAGTATTAATAATGCGTTAAGTGAAAATTTTATTAATATTGTTTCTGAGTGATCATTTGTGGCACATTGTGAATAGCACAAAGATAGGAAGAAATATTATTCCAGTGTTCAAAAACTACTATGCAATTCAGCAAAGTCATTACTGATGTCATAGATAAACAAGTGAAACTTTGACTTTTTTTTTCGGCTGTGAATCTTGTTCCCTGACCAGGAGTAGAACATCGCCCTCTGCGGTGGACGTGCTATAGAGCCTTAACCATGGGACGGCTAAACACCAAAATAACATTAAAAAAAAAATCCAATTAAAAAAATAAAAACATATAAAAAATTCTTCTGATTGCCAAAGATGGGCACACCCAACTTCCCTAGCTTGCCTCTCTGTAGGGCAGAAAGGGAAAAGGTAAGGCGTGGCTGTCGATAGCTGTCTACAGCCCAACATTGAAACTGAGGTCAGGCTCTTTACTAAAAGCCTTTCTCTTTTGATTTCCAACTCTCTGTGATTGGTTTATAAAATTTCCAAGCTCTTCTCAGGCTGTATGATGGAGCTTGTGGTTCAGTTTCAATTTCAATCCTTATCGCTAGAAAACACTCTTAAATTATAAGCACACAAGGCAATTCCAGAGTCGAATATAAATTCCCTCTTATTATCCATATCTTTTTTTCTACTATAGAAAATTGGGAATTCTCTTTAGTCTTTTAAACTTTTTGAGTCATGATTGAAACTTCTAAAAGATGTCTTTCAGAATGTGAAATGGTATTATAACACAATTTGCATATATTTTGCATATACTCTAAATAACAAATATTATTAGGATTCAACCTTATAGCTTTCATGCTGTTTTTAAATAAAATGTTTCTACTTAAGTTCCATATAATTTATTTAATTTCTATGCTTTTCACATATAAAATTACTGGACAGCGCTTGAAGGAATTATTACTTAATTATTTTCCATTTTAGCATGCAATGCAACATTTTAACATCAGCTACATTGAAGATAAGAGAAATGCTGATTGTTTTCTCAAAAATAATGACATACATTCCATAGCCAATTATTATATTAAGGGACTAGAAACAAACAATGCTTTGTATTTATACTTGTTTATTGAAATCACTAGTATTTCCCATAAAATAAATGAAGGTATAAAGACAGTAAAGTATATTTTCCCCTCCAAATGAGAGAAACATATTAAATTATGCTCTCAGGTGAATGACTAATTTACTTCAGTAAATATTAAATACTGAAATTAGAAATAAGGTTGTATCTCTTAATTTTATCTGTTTTGAAAAGAAAAACAAACCTTTGTTATTTAAATAATACTCCAAATACTGCATTATCCATTCATTAAATGAAGGCAGATTTATATGAAGTTTCAGTACGTTTCTCTAGTCTTGAACTTATTTTAAGGTTTTTATGAAACTTTAGAATTTTAGCTGTCGAAATGATCTTTAATAAAATTCATATGTTGTAACCACATTGATTCACATTGAATGTTCTTACCCAAGGCATCAAGCTAAAAGTAAAAAAGAAATTCTCATGTCTAGACTTGGGAGAAGAAAGTTAGCCAATTTTTGCTTTGGTTCAGACCTGGTCTCTTTTGTGGATGACAGTTGAAAGAACAGCTGGGTAAAGCACTTTTATGGGACTTCCCTGGTAGTCCAGTGGTTGAGACTTCACCTTCCAATGCAGGGGATGCAGGTTCCATTCTGGTTGAGGAGCTAAGATCCTACATGCCTTGGAGCCAAAAGACCAAAACATAAAAACAACAGAAACAATATTGTAATGGATTTAACAAAGACTTTAAAAATGACCCACATTAAAAAACAAAAAACCACTTTGTTTTTGGTATAACACCAAAAAATGTTCTCATTGTATCTTGAAAGGTACTCACGGAGGGAAAAGCTTTTCATCAGGAAGATGTGGACGTGTGCTCAATCGCGTCCAACTCTTTGGGACCCCGTGGACGGTAGCCTGCTGGGTTCCTCTATCCATGGGCTTTTCCAGGCATTAATACTGGAGCGGGTTGCCATTTCCTCCTCTAGGGGATCTTCCCAAACCAGGTATTGCACCTGTGTCCCCCGAACTGCAGGCGAGTTCTTTACTGCTGAGCAATCTGGGAAACTCTGGACTCTGGATATAAGATTAGGGGTAGAGAAGCCATTTTGTAACCATGAGATCAAAAGTATGAAGATAAAGATATATTTGCTAATGATATGTAAGGAACAGATGGAAATAGCTTTCACTAAAAGCTTTATTGAGCCACTTTTTAAACTCTGGCTTGCATACTTTCAGCTCTCTTGTTTCTTGAGACAAACAAATCTTTATATGTTTAAGTCACTGTTGGTTTTTCATGCTTATTGCTGAATATAATCCTAAACCTAGCTCTCTGTTATTTAAGTATGTTAGAAGAGAAACACTTGATTCACTCCTGTTACATCCTATCTTGTGGGTTTTGGTTTTTTTTTTTTTTTTTGCCACAAGGCATGTGGGATCTTGGTTCCCTAACCAAGGATTAAACTCACACATCCACTGCATTGGAAGTGCAGAGTCTCACATCTGCAAAATCAAATAAGTGACTTTTAGTTCAAAGAAGTTCACTGATTTATTGTGACATTTCTCACTGTGATTTATCTCCAAAATTTTGCTGTAGGCATGATGTAATTTATAATTTGGGGGCCTTGCTGACAGCCTGATTTCCATATGCCATTCCTGACCACACTGGTAATCACTCCTGCAAATCCAGTCTAAATAAATCTTTTTGATAAATTTACTTTGTGAGAGGGCGTGACGTATTTTATCAGACATAGATTATGATTTGCTATCCTATTCACACTGAGGCTGGTTAACAGTGAACAGGAAGTAGGCCACTGAACAGATTAACTTATAATTAATACCTGTATGAGTGCTAAGTTGCTTCAGTTGTGTCGGACTTATTGCAATCCTATGGTCTGTAGCCTGCCAGATTTCTCTGTCCATGGGATTCTACAGGCAAGAATACTGGAGTGGGTTGCCATGCCCTTCCAGGGAATCTTCCCAACCCAGGGATCAAAACTGAGTCTCCTCTGATTCCTTCATTGCTGGCAGATTCTTTACCACTGAGCCACCTATACAGGAAGCCTAAAACCTGTATATCAATTTCTAGATGTTAATCTGCTTATCTCTATGCCTAGATCTGATTGGGGTAGCTATATAAATATAACTGGTTTCCAAGTGGTGGCTTTGTATTCTTCCCATTATCATGGATTCGATTTAATGATATAATGTGGTCAATTTCTGAATCTGAATATATTTCTTCAGTTTCAGAAGTTTGTATTAATCAAAATTACCCAAATTTACTCTAAAAAACATGTTTACTTTTATAATGAAAAATATAATAAAATGAATTAAGAGAAGTACATTTAGGTTCAGTTCAGTTCAGTCCAGTCGCTCAGTCACGTCCGACTCTTTGCCACCCCATTAACTGCAGCACACCAGGCCTCCCTGTCTGTCACCAACTCCCAGAGTTCACTCAGACTCATGTCCATTAAGTCGGTGATGCCATCCGGCCATCTTATTCTCTGTCGTCCCCTTCTCTGTCGTCCACTTCTCCTCCTGCCCCCAATCCCTCCCAGCATCAGGGTCTTTCCCAGTGAGTCAACTCTGCATGAGGTGGCCAAAGTATTGGAGTTTCAGCTTCAGCATCAGTCCTTTCAATGAACACCCAGGACTGATCTCCTTTAGAATGGACTGCTTAGATCTCCTTGCAGTCCAAGGGAGACTCTCAAGAGTCTTCTCCAACACCACAGTTCAAAAGCATCAATTCTTCGGTGCTCAGCTTTCTTCACAGTCCAACTCTCACATCCATACATGACCACAGGAAAAACCATAGCCTTGACTAGACAGACCTTTGTTGGCAAAGTAGTGTTTCTGCTTTTTAATATGCTATCTAGGTTGGTCATAACTTTTGTTCCAAGGAATAAACATCTTTTAATTTCATGGCTGCAGTCACCATCTGCAGTGATTTTGGAGCCCAGAAAAATAAAGTCTGACACTGTTTCCCCATCTATTTCCCATGAAGTGATGGGACTGGATGCCATGATCTTAGTTTTCTGAATGTTGAGCTTTAAGCCAACTTTTTCACTCTTCTCTTTCACTTTCATCAAGAGGCTTTTTAGCTCCTCTTCACTTTCTGCCATAAGGGTGGTGTTATCTGCATATCTGAGGTTATTGATATTTCTCCTGGCAATCTTGATTCCAGCTTGTGCTTCTTCCAGTCCAGCATTTCTCATGATGTACTCTGCATATAAGTTAAATAAGCAGGGTGACAATATACAGCCTTGACGTACTCCTTTTCCTATTTGGAACCAGTCTGTTGTTCCATGTCCAATTCTGACTGTTGCTTCCTGACCTGCATACAGATTTCTCAAGAGGCAGGTCAGGTGGTCTGGTATTCCGATCTCTTTCAGAATTTTCCAGTTTGTTGTGATCCACACAGTCAAAGGCTTTGGCATAGTTAATAAAGCAGAAATAGATGTTTTTCTGGAACTCTCTTGCTTTTTCCATGATCCAGCGGATGTTGGCAATTTGATCTCTGTTTCCTCTGTCTTTTTTAGGTTATGCAAATGCAAATCAGTATGGCCATTCTAATGTCATTTGAAAGTTTTTGTTACATTTATTCATTCAACAAATATTTACTGAACACCTCCTTCATGTTAGACAGTATTCCAGTCACTTGGATACATCGGTGAATAAAACAGACAAAAATATCTGCCCTACCTGTATCAGGAAGATCCCCTGGAATAGGAAATGGCGACCCACTCCAGTATTCCTGCCTGAAAAATTCCATGGACAGAAGAGCCTGGTGGCCTGTAGTTCATGCGGTTGCAAGAATTGGCCATGACTGAGCATATGCATGCACGCACGTGTGCGCACGCACACACACACACAAACAAATTAACTTGGATCATATGGTATGCAATAAAATTGATGGATCATAGCAATAAGTGAAAACCTTGAGTCCTCTCAAATTACATACAGCCTGAAGCTCTTCATAAAGTTTAGAACAATTAAACACCTACATGGGTACATGCAGGCACACACTCTTCAGAATTATACATACATGCAAAATTGTATAAAAATGAAAGCACGAGAATGATAAAAGATTCACAATGAAAACAAAGACTCAAGTGGGTGCTTACCTTGGGTTAGATAAAACAGGAAATAGGTTGGTGGGGGAAAACCACATGGTTAGATGTACTTTATTCTAGATCTTATGAATAAGCAAAAACAAGACCAGGAGCTGACTGTGGCTCAGACCATGAACTCCTTATTGCCAAATTCAGACTTAAATTGAAGAAAGTAGGGAAAACCACTAGACCATTCAGGTATGACCTAAATCAAATCCCTTATGATTATACAGTGGAAGTGAGAAATAGATTTAAGGGCCTAGATCTGATAGATAGAGTGCTTGATGAACTATGGAATGAGGTTCATGACATTGTACAGGAGACAGGGATCAAGATCATCCCATGGAAAAGAAATGCAAAAAAGCAAAATGGCTGTCTGGGGAGGCCTTACAAATAGCTGTGAAAAGAACAGAAGGGAAAAGCAAAGGAGAAAAGGAAAGATATGAACATCTGAATGTAGAGTTCCAAAGAATAGCAAGAAGAGATAAGAAAGCCTTCTTCAGCGATCAATGCAAAGAAATAGAGGAAAACAACAGAATGGGAAAGACTAGAGATCTCTTCAAGAAAATCAGAGATACCAAAGGAACATTTCATGCAAAGATGAGCTCGATAAAGGACAGAAGTGGTATGGACCTAACAGAAGCAGAAGATATTAAGAAGAGGTGGCAAGAATACACAGAAGAACTGTACAACAAAGATCTTCACGACCCAGATAATCACGATGGTGTGATCACTGACCTAGAGCCAGACATCCTGGAATGTGAAGTCAAGTGGCCCTTAGGAAGCATCACTACGAACAAAGCTAATGGAGGTTATGGAATTCCAGTTGAGCTATTTCAAATCCTGAAAGATGATGCTGTGAAAGTACTGCACTCAATATGCCAGCAAATTTGGAAAACTCAGCAGTGTCCACAGGACTGGAAAAGGTCAGTTTTCATTCCAATCCCAAAGAAAGGCAATGCCAAAGAATAGCTCAAACTACCGCACAGTTGCACTCATCTCACATGCTAGTAAAGTAATGCTCAAAATTCTCCAAGCCAGGCTTCAGCAATATGTGAACCGTGAACTTCCTGATGTTCAAGCTGGTTTTAGAAAAGGAAGAGGAACCAGAGATCGAATTGCCAACATCCGCTGGATCATGGAAAAAGCAAGAGAGTTCCAGAAAAACATCTATTTCTGCTCTATCGACTATGTCAAAGCCATTGACTGTGTGGATCACAATAAACTGTGGAAAATTCTTCAAGACATGGGAATATCAGAACACCTGATCTGCCTCTTGAGAAATCTGTATGCAGGTCAGGAAGCAACAGTCAGAATTGGACATGGAACAACAGACTGGTTCCCAGTAGGAAAAGGAGTACGTCAAGGCTGTATATTGTCACCCTGTTTATTTAACTTATATGCAGAGCACATCATGAGAAACGCTGGACTGGAAGAAACACAAGCTGGAATCAAGATTGCCGGGAGAAATACCAATAACCTCAGATATGCAGATGACATCACCCATATGGCAGAAAGTGAAGAGGAACTAAAAAGCCTCGTGATGAAAGTGAAAGTGGAGAGTGAAAAAGTTGGCTTAAAGCTCAACATTCAGAAAACTAAGATCATGGCATCCGGTCCCACCACTTCATGGGAAATAGATGGGGAAACAGTGGAAACAGTGTCAGACTTTATTTTTCTGGGCTCCAAAATCACTGCAGATGGTGACTGCAGCCATGAAATTAAAAGACACTTACTCCTTGGAAGGAAAGTTATGACCAACCTAGATAGCATATTCAAAAGCAGAGACATTACTTTGCCAACAAAGATTCGTCTAGTCAAGGCTATGGTTTTTCCTGTGGTCATGTATGGATGTGAGAGTTGGACTGTGAAGAAGGCTGAGTGCCAAAGAATTGATGCTTTTCAACTGTGATGTTGGAGAAGACTCTTGAGAGTCCCTTGGACTGCAAGGAGATCCAACCAGTCCATTCTGAAGGAGATCAGCCCTGGGATTTCTTTGGAAGGAATGATGCTAAAGCTGAAACTCCAGTACTTTGGCCACCTGATTCAAAGAGTTGACTCATTGGAAAAGACTCTGATGCTGGGAGGGATTGGGGGCAGGAGGAGAAGGGGACGACAGAGGATGAGATGGCTGGATGGCATCACTGACTCGATGGACGTGAGTCTGAGTGAACTCCGGGAGCTGGTGATGGACAGGGAGGCCTGGCGTGCTGTGATTCATGGGGTCGCAAAGAGTCGGACACAACTGAGCGATTGATCTGATCTGATCTGATGGATAAGAACATACCACGTGTGGACAATGATGAGAACAAATTGTGAAACAATGAGTGTGATTAATCTAATTCTCTGTTTCTGAGGTCCCTAAAATGAAAATTTTTTCCCACATGAAGAAAAAGAAACCCTTTCCCCTAATAGGGTAGTTTTCCACATTAAAAAAAAAAAAATAGAGCACAGAAAACAATTGTGAGGGACCATGTCTTACTCATCATAGCTCACAGTGAGGAAAGAACTTGTGCAATGGCATGAGAAGAACACTTACAGTGTTTGATATTTAAAGACACATAAGATGCATGTACAGATTCTGAGGGAAGCTTCTGTACCATACAGTTCAAAGACACAACTGTGATCTCAGAATTATTGGCAAAGCCAAGGATGCCAGCCACACATGGATATGATCTCCCATGGCCTTGGCCTGCAATGACTTAGACCTGGGCTTGGGTTCCCACTCAGAGATTGAGGCTGGGTCCTGGAGGTGAGAGCACCAGATCCTAACCTCTAGACCAGTAGTCAGTGACAAGGGCCCTGGCCCTTCGACTTTGCAGAAAAGAATTTCCACAAGGAAGGGAAGTAGTGAAGCAAGTAATTTATTAAGAGGAAACTATAATGGCACCCCACTCAAGTACTCTTGCCTGGAAAATCCCATAGGTGGAGGAGCCTAGTAGGCTGCAGTCCATGGGGTTGCAAAGAGTCTGACACAACTGAGTGACTTCACTTTCACTTTTCACTTTCATACATTGGAGAAGTAAATGGCAACCCACTCCAGTGTTCTTGCCTGGAGAATCCCAGGGACGGCGGAGCCTGGTGGGCTGCCATCTCTGGGGTCACACAGAGTCGGACATGACTGAAGTGACTTAGCAGTAGCATGGGTATCTATTAACTATGGGTAAATAGACACATGAGCAGGCTCAGAGAGAGAGAGCCCCTGAATCACATGAGTCACTCTCATGGCAGTTTAAGTCACTTCGTCAGTTTGGTTCGTCACTCATGTGTGTCTGACTCTTTTAGACCCCATGCACTGCAGCATGCCAGACTTCCCTGTCTATCACCAACTCCCAGAGCTTTCTCAAACTCAAGTTCATTGACTCGGTGATGGCATCCAACCACGTAATCCTCTGTCGTCCCCTTCTACCTCCTGCCTTCAATCTTCCCCAGCATCAGGGTCTTTTCCAATGAGTCAGTTCTTCACATCAGGTGGCCAAAGTATTGGAGTTTCAGCTTCAGCATCAGTCCTTCCAATGAATACTCAGGACTGATTTCCTTTAGGATGGACTGGTTGGATCTCTTTGCAGTCCAAAGGACTCTTGAGAGTCTTCTCCAACACCACAGTTCAAAAGCATCAATTCTTCGGCGCTCAGCTTTCTTTATAGTCCAACTCTCACATCCATACATGACTACTGGAAAAACCACAGCTTTGACTAGATGGACCTTTGTTGGCAAAGTAATGTCTCTGCTTTTTAATTTGCATCTAGGTTGGTCATAGCTTTTCTTCCAAGGAGCAAGAGTCTAAATTTCAAGGCTGCAGTTGCCATCTGCAGTGATTTTGGAGCCCAAGAAAATAAAGTCTGTTACTGTTTCCATTGTTTCTCCATCTATTTGCCATGGAGTGATGGAACAAGATGCCATGATCTTAGCTTTCTGAGTGTTGAGTTAACTTTTTCATTCTCCTCTTTCACTTTCATCCAGAGGCTCTTTAATTTCTCTTCACTTTCTGCCAAAAGAGTGGTGTCACCTGCATATCTGAGGTTATTGATATTTCTCCTGGCAATCTGTATTCCAGCTTGTGCTTCATCCAGCCTGGCATTTCACATGATGTATTTTGCATATAAGTTAAATAAGCAGGGTAGCAATATACAGGCTTGACATATTCCTTTTCTAGTTTGGAACCAGTCTGTTGTTCCATGTCCAGTTCTAACTGTTGCTTTTTGACCTGCGTACAGATTTCTCAGGAGGCAGGTAAGGTCTTTTGGTATTCCTGTCTCTTGAAGAAATTTCCACAGTTTATTGTGGTCCACACAGTCAAAGACTTTGGCGTAATCAATTAAACAGAAGTAGACATTTTTCTGGAACTCTCTTGCTTTTTCTATGATCCAATGGATGTTTGTAATTTGATCTCTGATTCTTTTGCCTTTTCTAAAACCAGCTTGAACATCTGGAAGTTCATAGTTCACATACTGTTGACGCCTGGCTTAGAGAATTTTGAGGATTACTTTGCTAGTGTGTGCAATGAGTGCAATCATGTGGTAGTTTGAACATTCTTTGGTGTTGCCTTTCTTTGGGATTGGAATGAAAACTGACCTTTTCCAGTCCTGTGGCCACTGCTGAGTTTTCCAAATTTGCTGGCATATTGAGTGCAGCACTTTCACAGCATCATCTTTTAGGATTTGAAATAGCTCAACTGGAATTCCATCACCTCCACTAGCTTTGTTTGTAGTGATGCTTCCTAAAACTCACTTGACTTCTCTTTCCAGGATGTCTGGCTCGAGGTGAGTGATCATACCATCATGATTATCTAGATCATGAAGATCTTTTTTGTATAGTTCTTTGTATTCTTGCCACCTCTTCTTACTATCTTCTGCTTTTGTTAGGTCCATACCATTTCTGTCCTTTATTGTGCCCCAAACCTCTGAATTTAAGCTCAAGTATTATCTCCTCAAGGGCTTTCCCAGATAAAACCACCAAATATATACCACGCTGTTTGCTTCTCTTCATGACATTTATTTTTAAAGGGCTTCCCAGGTAGCTCTGTGGTAAGGAATCTGCCTCCCAATGCAGGAGATGCAGGAGATGGGGGTTAGATCCCTGGGTGGGAAAGATCCCCTGGAGGAGGGAATGGAAACCCACTCCAGTATTGTTGCCTGGGAAATCCCATGGAGAGGAGTCAGGTGGGTTACAATCCATGGGGCTGCAGAGAGTCAGACGTGATTGAGCATTCATGCACAATGACATTTATGCCTTCTAGAAATTATCTGGTTAAATTATTTCATAAAACCTCTGGATGATCCTGCCAGAAGATGGAGAAATAGGAGATGGGCTAAGGGTTTGGAGAAGGGGATGGTTCAGGCAGGGGAGAGAGGTGTCTTGGGATACTGGTAAATAATGGCAATGGGATTATGTTTTCATAGGATAAAAGTTAAAATGTAAAAACTCATATGTTTTCAGAAGTATGGTTCTCCAAGGCTTTGAACACTCTAAGAGTGTATACATATTGCATCGTAAGAAGGAAACAGAATATACAAATCTCTGCAAAATTATTGTAATGCTCTTTCCCACCTGTTTACTGACTTAATGTCAGCTCTTGAAAGTTAGTGCAGTGTGTGATTCTGAAGCTGAGGTGCTGGAACTCAGCAGCCAGAACTCAGCTTTAAATCCCTCCTCTTCAGTTTCCCAGCCATCTGATCTTGATGACATTAAAGCTTGCCTATGTGTCCCAGCGACCTGATGAATTTGTTGAGAGAACTAAATGAGTTAACACACTTCTGTTCTGGGAATGCCTCATAGCACAGAAGAAATAGTCGATAAATATTAACTATCATTATCAGACAATAGGAAACAACCCTGCCACTTGGGGCTTCTTAAGAGAAAGGAAAGGCTGGAATTTCCATTTACACTCTGGAAATGGAGGTGACCAGAAGGATCAGAGCACTTCCTGCTCCACCCCCTCTCACTTTCAAAGCAGTTCTCAGATTTTTGTCCATAGAGCTGCAGGTGGGCAGATATTTTTAGGTTCGTCTTTCCTCAAACTACTTAAACAGGTTGGAAACAGTGACAGAAATATCACCTTCTGAGGTTGAGGAGCAGTACAAGAAATATCTGAGAATTACTAAATGGAATTTGGGTAGAAAAAAATGTTGCAATTGATTTGGTTGTTGAGTATTCACACAGACACATATACACATCTACCTTTTAAAATGTATTTATTAAATAGGTCTAGTGAAGGGCAAAGAGTCCCTCTTATAGAACTCAAGATCTCTCAACATTCAGATATTTGATCCTTTTGGAGGTACTTAACCGATCTGTGGATTTCTTTTATCATCTGCTCTTTGTGCTGCCAAAAAGCAAATGGGAAATGCAAGGTTGTAGGTGGGGGAAAAAGTTGGGTTTAGAGGTAAAACAAAACAGAAAGCAGGAGAATAAAATCTTGGGGGAAGGCAAGAGTAAGGAGAGCTGGACTGCTATTTTCGAAATGGTAAGTCATTAGGTTTTTGAAGGAAGTAAGGCCAGTTATCAGGCTTTGAAAGAAAGTAAAACCATGCTCCTATATTCAGGGTCAGGTTGTCTGACTCAGTGGTAAGAGCTTACCTCTGCCTTCTTCCTGAGCCTTTAGTAGAGGATACAGCCTGAGGCGGTCACCGCACAGGATTTTCTTAAATTCCCCTCAACAGTTTGAGAGATGAGTTTTCACCCCAAATCTCACTAAAGCTGTTTGTTTCTGTTCAGTGTCTCTGATTTCCAGAAAGGAGGCGGAGAAGCTGATGATTTGTGTAGGAAGGTTTGCTGAACCTGTGTTGATTTATAACCTCCTGACCTGAGGAGATGGAGCCCTGGCTCACCAGGCTCTGACCACAGCACCCCTGAAATCTCGCTCCTTCTGGGTCAGCCTCAGGGTGATCACTGACCCACCGAAGCTTCTCTTCAGACGTCCAAGAGACCAGACACACTGCTGTAACAGGGCTGAGGGAAATACAAAGTTTTAACACAATGGGAGAAAACGGGACGACAGGACAAGATGGTTCTCTTCAATATTTAAAGAGCTGCTGAAAGAGAGACTGGAGTCGTTTTGCGGCTTTAAAGAGCACAATCAGAGCTGACAGGAGTTACCGATTAACTCAAAATGGTTCAGAGTCGGGGGGAGGGGGAATTGGATGAAGGTGGTTCAAGGTATAAACTTCCAGTTATAAGATAAGTAAGTCCTAGGGATGTAAGGTTAAACATGACTCATCTGATTAACACTGGATGTTATATGAAAGTTGTTGAGAGTAAATCCTAAGTGTTCTCATTAAAAGGAATAATTTTTTTCTTTGTCTCAAGAAAAAGTCTCACAGTGAACTGCTTGTTTTTTTTTCAAACGGTTTTGGATTGTGAACTCACCTTCAGCGGAGTTTTTCTAAAAATTGCATTTATTATATTTTTTGGCTGCGTTGGGTCTTAGTTGTAGCATGCGGGATCCTCCTTTTGGCACAGGGGCTCCCCGCGGTATGTGGGATCTTAGTTGCCCAACCAGGGATCGAATCCACATCCTTTGCATTGGAAGGTAGATTCTTAACCATAAGACAACCAGAGAAGTCCCAAGAGTCCTTCTTAATCTTACTATGTTGACTTGCTTATTTTCATCCTTCCTTTAACCAGAATTAACAAAGTAGAAATTTAAACTACTTTGCTTATTATTATATCCTTAGTACCTAGAATAGCGTTTGGCATAGAATGTGTGCTAAGTTGCTTCAGTTTTGTCTGACTCTTTGCAACACCACGGATGGTAGCCCTCCTGGCTCCTCTGTCCATGGGATTTTCCAGGCAAAATACTGGAGTGGGTTGCTATGCTCTCCTCTAGGGGAGCTTCCCGACCCAGGAATTGAACCCTCGTCTCCTGCATTGCAGGCAGATTCTTTACCGCTGAGCCTCCAGGGAAGCCCTTGGCATAGAATAGGCACTCAACAAGTGTTTGTTGAAAGAAAGAACTATAATCTCAGCAATTCTTTCTGATTAGTGCTATAATTATCCCATAGCATAGATAAAAAACTGAGGCTAATGAACTTGCTCAAGATCACAACTCATCAGTGCTGGAGCTGGGTCCAGCTGGCACTTTTAAGCATCACAATACATTTGTATTATGTTTCCCTGTTTTAACATATCAGTCCAAACTATGCTTCAAACTTCATCTCAAACTCCATTTGGATAAGACCACCTTAGCACCTGACACTGTCCCTAATATTTCGCTCATCCAATCCTGCAAGCAAGTTGTGTGTGTGCTCAGTTGCTCAGTTGTGTCCGATTCTTATGACCTCATGGACTGTAGCCCTCCAGGCTCCTCTGTCCAAAGGATTCTCTATGCAAGAATACTGGAGTGGATTGCCATTTCTTTCTCCGGGGGATCTTACGAACTCAGGGATTGAACTCGCCCCTTGCATCTCCTGAGTTGGCAGGTGGATTCTTTACCACTGAGCCACCTGGGAAGCCCAGGTAGAAAGTTATCATGAGAATAATTGGTAAATGGTGGTTTTCTCACCTCAGTCAACTGTTCAAAAATAGTGGTGGCACCCAGTAGAAATGAATGTTCCTGCTTAAAACAACTCTGTTCTTCAAGTTTATTTCTGTTTGTGATATTATCTTTTCTTACATTTTCCAGTCACACAAGAAATTGAATTCATGCTTAGCATATTAGCGTCTTACTTTACTGAATGAGTAAATGAAAGCAAAGTTGCTCGGTTAAGTCTGACTCTTTGTGACCCCATGGACAGTGCATGGAATTGTCCAGGGCAGAATACTGGAGTGGGTAGCCTTTCCCTTCTCCGGGGGATCTTCCCAACCCAGGGATCAAACCCAGGCCTCCCGCATTGAAGGTGGATCCTTTACCAGCTGAGCCACAAGGAAGCCCAAGAATACTGGAGTGGGTAGCCTATCCCTTCTCCAGGGGAACTTCCCAACCCAGGAATCAAACTGGGGTCTCCTGCATTGCAGGCAGATTCTTTACCAACTGAGCTATCAGGGAAGTCCTACTGAATGAGTAAATCAGTAAGTGATTTACAAAAGACTTCTTAAAGCACAAAAGAAAAAACTCAGAAAAGAGGTTCAGCAAGTTAAGTAATGTGAACATTTTAACTGAGTTTTCCTATAGTCTCTGAACACGATGTCATAGTCAGAGCTCTGGCCAGGTAAGGGTTAACTGTTCAGACAAAACAAAACAAAACAAAACAGAAAGGAGGAGCCTCTGGTTCCAGTTGACTGATCTTTTCTCTCACCTGTTTCATGCAGCCTTCAGAGCTAAAGAAATTTTACCAAAGGATTATTACTTAGGTAAACAGAGATTCTTTTATTTCCAGCTCTGATTCTCTGGAGAGCAAGAAGCTCCAGCTTACATGTATTCAGATGTTAATTCATATTGGTTACTCAGTATATAATTGTAAACAGTCTGACTATCTTACAGTATAGAGGCAGCAATGAATGAAGGTGATGGTGAATGCTAAGGTAAAGGAAATTCATTTATTTGGGCTGTTGTGGGTTGCAGTTTATCACTTCTGGTTGCAAAAAATAAAAGGTAGACTTAACGCTGAGAAATGTAAGACTCCTTGGGTTTTCTAATTTGTCTTTAATTTCCTGATAGTGACACCAATTCTATTTAACTCAGGATCCTGTAATAGTAGCACTACTGCTCGTTCACAGACAAGTCTGGAAATACAGATGTTGATTTTCAATCATGAAATATATTGATTTTTTTCAAATACATAGTTACCAGTGGTTTAGAATATTTGAAGTGAGTCTAAATGATCCAGATAATATTTCCTCCCTGCTTTTTTCTATCGTCTGAAAAGCCCCCTTTTGTTTATCCAGTTCCTCCAAGTTCATCCTTCAAGTTTTGATCAAGCCATATGTTTTCCACATACCTGTCTCCCTCCCCTGAAATCCTACAGCATTAGTGGTCTATACTATACTGTACTACACAGATGTACACACACACACTTTGTTGGAATTTTCTTTCAAAATTCAAAACTGAGAAAGTTAGTTTTTTAAAGCCAAATAGCACAAAAAAAGTATAAAAAGACAAAGTCAACTTGGTGAATATCTTTTTACATGTAAAAATATATAGAACAAATATAATTGCATGAATTTATATACATGTGTTCCCCTACTTTTATTCACAGGAATAGGATCATAATTAGATACATGACTTGACTTACTACTGTATTCATTTAAACTGTGTACTCCGGGTATTCCTCTAGGTCAGCACATGTGTCTCAGTCATTCTTGGCCTATTTTTTTTCTTTGAAATATGTCTGTTTCTATAGAACAGATTTCCAAAACTGAAATTACAGAACAATGTGTGCTGTAATTCACAACTCTCCTGTTTCTATACCCATATTATAATTCTTTAAAATTTTGTTAACTTATTATATGAAAAAGTGAGAGTATTGTGTTGTTTTGAATTGTGTTTCCTTGTCTATTAGTGAGACAGCATCTTTTATAAACTGCTTTTAATACATTTTTCATTTGCATTTCTTCTTTTATGAACCTCAGTCCATACCCATGCTTGTTTTTTTTAATCAATCTGTAGAAGCTCTTTTTTTCACATTAGCGATATAACCTTCTGCTTCTTATATATATTTTAAGCATTTCTTCCATCTCTGTTTTTCTAACATTATTTATGGTAATTTTTTTTTGCCTTTGTTTACTTTGTATTATGATGAATTCAACTTTGAGAACTTTTCCTGTTATGGTTTCTTAAAGTTTCTTTGGTCTTTTTGAAGAAATTTTTTCCAATCGTAGCACTTTTCTACTTAAAAAAAAAAAAAAAAAATATATATATATATATATGTTTTTACATTGAAGTCTTTCATCCTTCGCTCTTTTTATTTTAAACATGATATCTAGACAGGGCTAGCAGTCTATGGGCTGCCGTCTATAGGGTCGCACAGAGTCGGACACGACTGAAGCGACTTAGGAGCAGCAGCAGCAGCAGTCTATTTTCTTTTCAGATAGCGATTCAATTATGATATCACTATCATTCATTAAATAAGCTCTATTTTTTCCTGATGAACTATTATTAATGTATTTATCATATACACATTTTCTGTTTTACTGGATGTTGTGATGGACTCCGTTTTGCACCAGTGACCTGTGTGCTTGTTTTTTGGCTCAGAACGTGCTGTTCTAATCAGACTAATGTTACCAAAGGTTTTAGTATCTCCATGGCAGTTTCCTACCATCCTTTTTGATTTCAGGGCAGGGTGGGGGCAGTCTTTCTCTCAAACTCAAGCCCAGTGAGCATGCATGACTTTAAGAAGTTCGCTGTGAGTGGTTTATCTGTCCTCTGCAATTTGGATGACACAGGGACTGGTGTCCAACTCCTGCTGTAGAAGTTTAAAAGGTTGTGGGAGGATCCACCTACCAGGAGGTGGAAAGAAGAGAGGGCTACGTTCAGAAAGGAGCGACGTCCCAGTCAATTGTGGGTCAACCAGAGCTAGTTTGGGGCTGTCTTACATCTGGACTGGATTTTATGGAGCAGTGCTGAGATCCCAGTAGAAAGAGGCTAAACGTGTATGCTGCTCCTTGAAATCTGAAGGAAAAATTGTGCCTGACCAATTAGCGGAAGTGCATTTACCCTGCCAGGACACTGCAGGTGAGAGACGGTGAATGAGGGGTGGGATCGCCCAAGACCTCTGAAAGTGGCCACCAGAGAGCCATCAATTTCAAATCAATCCTGGCCAAAGGAGGCAAGGATGACATTTCCTACTTCATTAACCAACCCGCCGCCCCGCCCCCCCCCCCCCGCACGACCCTCCCCCACCACGCCCCCCACCCCCAGCCCACACCAACTCCTACAAGTTTCAAGTTTCAACTCTGCAGGAGACAAAGGCAGGCTTGTTCTACTGGGGAGGAAGAGAGGGGTGCGTGGGGATGGGGAGAGGCCGGAAGAAGCTGATAGAAAACAGAAGCAACCTGTTTATGATGATATCAGGAATGAGTATAGAATTTTAAATCTTCAAAATAGCCATTTACTTCTCATAAGTCAATAAATAAACAGAATTACATGTCGTGTATTTGAAATGAGGATAGAAAGTAGAAAATGTCTTGCTCATGCCAAGTTGCTTCAGTTGCGTCAGACTCTTTGCAACCCCAGAGAACCCTCCTCTGTCCATGGGGTCCAGGTAAGAATACTGAAGTGGGTTGCCATTTCCTTCTCCAGAGGGTCTTCTGGACCCAGGGATCAAACCCGCATCTCTTGTCTCCTAGATACTTAGAGGCAGGATGTGGACAAGATAAAAATCAAGGTTGACAACTTCACTTTTCAGTTACTTTGTTAGCAATAGAGGCAGCTGAAACATGTCAGGCTCTCAGACTGGCACTTTACATCAATCATCTCCTTTTTTGTTATATGCCAGGTGGAAGTCTAATCTTTTTAGGATCCAGCAAGAGATTTGCATATCTCCTATTTAGTCGATCTAGGAAGCCTAACAAGACTTATCAAAATGTTTTCTTGGCAGTTTCTGACTCTTCAGAGAAATTCAGGTCACTTGGATTTCAGTGTTAGAATTAATTCAAGTGCTGACAGCAGCTCTTCGGTATTCCAAATATACGATGTAAATGACAGTGTAGGACAGGTATGAAAAAACGTAGACTGAATTCTGCATTGGCTTGATTCACCAGCATTTTTGTTTCACAAATTAGAAACTTTCTGATAGCAACAATCTGTCATTTCCTCTACTTTTATGAAAATATAATGATTTTAGTGAGATGGTATAATTTTTATTTGTATTCTAAAATGGGAAAAGTGAAAGTTGCTCAGTCATGTCCAGCTCTTTGTGACTCCATGGACTATCCATGGAGTCCTCCAAGCCAGAATACTGGAGTGGGTAGCCTTTCCCTTCTCCAGGGGATCTTCCCAACTCAGGGATCAAACCCAGGTCTCCCACATTGCAGGCAGATTTGTTACTAACTGAGCTATCAGGGAAGCCCAACAGCATATGAAATACAACAATTTGTGAAAAGTCCATACAAGGCACTTCATTGTGAAAAAGCTCTGGTTTCTCTTTCTATCCACTTTCTTCCTTTTGTCTCTGTGTTTACCAGCGAGTTTACGTCATTTGTGGTTTCTAAGCTCCTGTTCTTTATGCTGTAAATCTTGTTAAAACCCATGCTAGATGAGGCTAGTTGGTTGAACTACCGATGTGAATTCAGATATTCATTCAGAATAAATTCAGAAATGTCAGACACATACACAAGTAGTGAACCTATCTTTGAATCTACTATTTTATCTTTTGTTTATTTATATGGCAGAATAAGTTGTTTATACGTGAAAGGAAGAGGGCAGAGGGTAAACTCCGTTTGAAGTTCCCATTTTCTGATCAGAGTCCCTACCAGAAAATGGTAGGCGGCTACGGTTAAATTGGACTGTAGCCTAGTAATGTCTCAATGTATCTGGAAATTATGGTCACATTTGTGGACAATTTTAAAGGTAAATTAAGTTTTAAATATATAGTCCTAGGAAAGGCTAGAAAGAAAAGTGTATAGGTGACACTAAGACATAAGCTTTTCTGGGGCAAATTTCTGGATAAAAACATATAATAAAAAGTAACTGTAATGATTATAACTATTTTCAGACAGGTAAATATTACATCCTATTGCCTTCCTGTATTACAGATGGGAAGACAATTTGCCTCAGATTACTGGTCATAGCCCAAGCTCATTCCTGGTGGTAAAGCAGTGCATTATCCATTTTAGGTGATTTAGCTCCTAAAAAACTCAAAAGTAACAAAAGAACAACATGTACTAGAGACACATAAGATTTAAAAGATTTTAAACAGCCTTGGCACATCCTGTCTTAAGACAGCCACATTTAAGCATATGTTGTGGTTCAGTCGCTAAATTGTGTCCAACTCTTTGGTGACCCCATGGACTGTAGCCCACCAGGCTCCTCTGTGCATCAGATTGTTCTATTATGGTGTTTACAATGATTAAGTACAGAAGGGTCTTTTCTATATTTGAATACACTCTAGAAAATTAATCCTACACTTGCAGACTTTCCCAGTTGTAGCTATTAGACGCTCCTAAAGCCTTGACGTGGGTTTATTTCTTTCTTCTTTTTACTCAGAAGTCTTAGAATCAAAATGGGGCACATGTGGCAGTAGTGAAGTTGTATAGTTTTTTTTTTTTTAATATCTCATGCTTTGGTTAATGCCATATCCTAGAATTTAATGAATAATAATCACAGGTAATATTTGTTAAATGTGGCTGAGACAGGTGTAATTATATTCTGAGCCTTTTTCATGAATCATCTATCTTCATATCTCTGCCAAGAAGACACACACACACACACATATATATACACATGCATGTATATGTATTTTCATATATAAATGAGGCAATTGAGGCTAAAAGAAGTTAAGAAACATATATAATGTTTTGAAAAGGAACTAGGATTTTAACAAAGGTCAGTCAGCCTGATTTTAAAAACCTTACCCTTCCCACTATACCGGTAGTCTTACCATAGTCATTTTCAGCATCTTGTTGATATTTTACTCTTCCAAAGCACAACTGGGAATTTTTAAAATGCTTAATTGTACTTTTAATATTATAACATTTGAACACATTTAGACAGTCTGTCCTGGTACAGACAGTTATTAATCCTAAACTTAAATTCAAATAAAGCTCCAGAAACTTTCAAGTAAAACTCCAGTTGTCCTGGTACTCAAAGGGTTTGGTTCTGTTTCATAGCCTCTTTTATTTTCCAGTGTCCTTTCTGCAGGAGGGATTCTGGAAGCAGAGAGTTCCTAAGGATGCAATCCTGTCTGAGGAAGTCTGAAGAAGGTTCAGAGAAACAAATGATTTCCATTGTCTTGTCCTTTTCTCTTGTCCTGCTAGCCTTTTCTACCTTGTTGGCCCAGGTTAACATTTAGGATTTTCATAACCAGAGTACAACTGGTACTTTCAATATTGTTCAGGAATAGCTGTTTGCAGGGAAATGGCTGCAAATGTATGTAGGCCCCAAAGCCCGAATACAGATATTTTAATTGGTAATCAAGGCTCCTTTATGCCTTTTTCCTCCTTGCTCCTTCTTTTTCTTTTCCTTATAGCTCTCCTCCTTTCTTCCCTAATCATTTTTTTGTGTCTGCAGGAGCGCATTCCATTTTTCTAGGCTTTTGCTCTCAGCTCCTGTTATGTGACTTCAACTAGGGTATTAGTAATACTGATAAAGATTTCCCTGTCAAGAGGGATTTGTCTTTTAATAAGAGACTCTTGAACTAAAAAGTTTTTAAAATGCAAAAGAATGAATTTCAAGTTGCAGGAAGTTTGGGAGATTAATTTGGGACATGAGTTCTTGAAACCTGCTTGTTATTCAGATAATTCCTATTTCAAAAGTGGAGGTATGTGTTCAATAAAGAAACTGAATTATCACAAGCCAGAATCTACTTTTTTTTGGCTTCTCTGGTGGCTCAGATGGTAAAGAATCTGCCAGGAGACCCAGGTTTGATCCCTGGGTGGGAAGATCCCCTGGAAATGGGAATGGCAACCCACTCCAATATTCTTGCTTGGAGAATTCCATGGACAGAGAAGCCTGGTGGGCTACAGTCACAGAGTCGGACACGATTGAGAGATTAACACGCACACGCACACACACATACACACACAGAATCTACTATTATCACAGTTATAATTGGGACCACAGCTTCCTAGCCTTCATGTAAGCTGACACTGTTCCATCTGCCCCGTATTCACACATTTATACGATAATCAGGACATTATACCCTTGAAGATGAAGAAGAGATTTTTTTTTTAATGTAAAAATCTCCAAATTTTAATTAAGACAGTTACAGGAATTCCCTGGTGGTCCAGTTGTTAGGACTCCATGCTTTCTCTGCAGAGGACCTGGGTTAAAAACGATTGGGGAAATACGATCCCACAAGCCTCTAAGCACGGCCAAAAAATAAAGATACTGCTTTAAAAAAAAGGGTCATGATAGCTTTTTAAATTGAAGTGTGATTGATTTACAATATTGCATTGGTTTTAGGTGTATGGAAAATATATATTTTGGTAGTTTTTTTAGATAATTTTCCATTATAGGTCATTATAAGATGCTGAATACAGTTCCCTGTACTATACAGTAAATTTTTGTTGCTTAAGAAAGATTTTTAAAAATTTGTCTACAATGTTTTTGATAAAATTAATTTTCCTTCTTATAATGCCTATCCATGATTTCAATTTTAAAAGTATTGAATTCATCAATATATGACTTGTTAGGTAGGAGGTAACATTGCCAGTTGCTGAAATTCTATTCCTTTAGACATTTCAGAATTTGCTCTCACTCTTTTAATCTACTTACAAGTCAGGTAATCTCTGCCAGATGTGCTGTTTCTGCATTGTCTTGAGATTTCCTTTATAGGATTTGTGTGACACTTCTTACTGAGCATAACTGTTGTTCTAAATAACAAGGAATGTTCCCACAGGGAAGAAAGAGGGGGTATTTTCAGAACCTGCATCTCGTGTAGTCCTGTCAAAGTTTTTGTAATTCTAGATGCGATAGTGTGGGACAAATGCCTTTGCATCATTGGTTATTGGAGCAGGAAAGGTATCCTGTGATACAAATCCTGTTTAGGATTTGGACAGATTATTGTCATTATCCTAGTTCTCTTTTTGTTTCTTTGAACATTTTCCCACACTGTTTTGTGCTCACTTTTGTTACCCACCTTCATGCTCCCCCCATTTCTCTCTCTTTTTCAATCCTCTGGTCTGGTTTGTTATTAATAACCAAAGTACCCATGTAATATTATATCATTTTTTGTTTGTGTAGAGTTATCATGGCCAGAATAGTTACCACTGACTGAACACGAGAGACATGCCCCACACTTCGTGTATTTCTTTCCTAATCTTTAATATAACCCTACAATTATTATTCTTATTTTACAAAGAGACTATAAGATGTCATCCTCTATCAGCTTCATCATTGTGTCATATCAGAACTTTACATTGAAGTTCACTCATTCATTTTCTTGTGCTTTATTCATGGAATATATTGATTCAGCCAAAATTGATTGAGTGCCTGTTATGTGCAAAGTTGGGATTGAAAGATTGTGGGGATTACCAAGGTAACTCACACATCCTTGTCCTATATTACAGGCTAGATGAGAAAGTAATGTCAATGCATACATAACCAAAAATACAGGCTAAATCTGTAAACTTCTTCAAGATATTCTCTAAACTCTAGCCACTAAAAGAGTATCAAATACCAAGGCAAGCTTAATAGACATGTGTTGAGTGAATGTTTCAATCAACTGACATCGGAAGAGTAATACAGATAAAAGTCTATGTAACTTAAGAAGAGAGTTTCCTTGGAGATTGTGGCATTTGAGTAAAATCTGGGTGTAAACTCCAACAGGGTGAGGGGAGGATATTGCAAGGTGAGCAAACTGTATGGGCCTAGGTGTGGAGGTGAGGGGTGTGAAATGTAGTTTGAAGTTCCATGGGAAGGACCTTCATGGACTGGCTACTGGAAGTGGGCTTATTCACTTGGTAGAATTTTCATTGAGCCATAAAAGAAAATTTTCTTAAAAGTATACAGAACAAAGAAATGAAAGTCTCAATAGAAAAGGCAATATGTTAGGAGGTTGGGATTTACATATACACACTGCTGCTGCTGCTGCTGCTAAGTCGCTTCAGTTGTGTCCGACTCTGTGCGACTCCATAGATGGCAGCCCACTAGGGTCCTCTGTCCCTGGGATTCTCCAGGCAAGAATAGTGGAGTGGGTTGCCATTTCCTTCTTCAATGCATGAAAGTGAAAAGTGAAAGTGAAGTCGCTCAGTCGTGCCCAACTCTTAGTGACCCCATGGATTGCAGCCTACTAGGCTCCTCCATCGATGGGATTTTCCAGGCAGGAGTACTAGAGTGGGGTGCTATCGCCTTCTCCAACATATACACACTACTACATGTAAAACTGGTAACCAACAAGAACCTACTGTATAGCACAAGGAGCTATACTCAATATTTTGTAAAAAAAAAAATCTGAAAAAGAATATATATATATATATACATATATTTATGTATAACTGAATCACTTTGCTCTATACCTGAAATTAACATGACATTGTACACCAACTATTATTGTTTTAATTGCTCATTCATGTCTGATTCTTTTGCAACCCCATGGACTATGGCCTGCCAGGCTCTTCTGTCCATGGAATTCTCCAGGCAAGAATACTGGAGTGGGTTGCCATTTCCTTTTCCAAGGGATCTTCCTGACCCAGGGATTGAACCTGTTTCCAGCACTGGCAGGTGGATTCTTTACCACTGAGCCACGAGGGAAGCCCACAACTCTACTTTGATATAAAAAAGATCAGTATGAGAATCTCAAGTGGATTTGGGAAGGGGAATAAAGATAAGCCTCGAGCAATCTTTCAGCATTGCAAAATTTTGATAAGTGTACTAGATTTTTCAGACTTTCAGTTGAAACCTTATAAAACAAAATAAAGCAAGAAAAAATGTGATACTGGGTAAAGATTGTTATCTTCAACAGCAAACAAGTTCTTTATATCCTGAACACAGTTTTTGCCCCATTATTCTTTTGCCTGACTTGTTTGTCCAGTTCTAAGACAAACTGATTTGGCAGGGTTCTACATAAAATAAGCTACAGTAGAAGTAAGAAAAAAAAGATTTCTGTTTGGACATGATATGGCAAAATTGCCTGGGCTTCGGAGTCTGATAAACCTCAGTCCCAGTCTTAGAATGACCGTTATTAACTGTGTGATCTTGGACAAATCAGCTCATTTTTCTTTTATAGCTGCTATCCTTTATTTTGACAGATGTGGCTTGTTATGAGAAGGCAAAGAAATCCTTGTCATTCTTATCTATTCTTATTCTTATCTATTCAGAATGAAATTTTTATATCAGCCTGTTTTTTATTCCTTGGTTTATATCAGTTATTAGTGTAACAATACCTGCTTGATGGAGTTTTATGAGGATTAACAATAGAATATATATAAAGTGTATGTAGATGGTACTTAGAAAACAGCGACTTATTTTTCCTCCTAATTCTGTCCTGATTTCTCATTTTCCTCAAAGTGCTGTGAAAGGAAGATGAGAGATTTTTACAAATCCCTGTGATTGAGGAAAGTGTTATAGCATAGTGACTAAGAGTACACTTTTGGTAGACACTATCACCCCCTAAAATTAGAAAGTAAATTCCATGAGGACAGAGGATTTTGTCAGTCTAATTTACTGAGGCATCCCCAAAACTTTATAGAGTATCTGGTACATAAGAGGTACTAAGCAAACATATGGAATGATGAAGAATTGGGTTAATATCTTGGCTCCACCGTTGACTTGGTTTGTATTTGGTATAAACTGAGGCAGAATAAGGTGAAATGATTTACCCAAGGTCAGAAAGCCTCAGTTTCTTCATCTGTAAGATAGTGATAATAATAGTATTTTTATTGAACTATCATCAGCATATAACATTAAATTGGTTTCAGGTTTTCACAGTGTAATGATTTGATTTGTGTATATATTGATAAAGATGACCACCATCAGTCTAGTTGACATCCATCACCAAACATGGTTACACATTATTTTCTCGTGATGAGAACTTTTAAAGTCTACCCTCTTATCAACTTTCAAATGTGCAATATATTATTATTCAGTCACTGTGCAGTTCATTACATCATTGCAGCTTATTTTATAATTGGAACTAACTTCATTTTACAGGGTTTTATGAGGAGTAAATGCATATGAATTTGAATGAGTTTAAAACAGCATCTGGCACATAGTGAGATTACCATAAATGAACCTCTAAATGGGAAGGCACTGGGGCTCAGAAACTAATAGGTACCATTGGAATCCTGCCAAGTACAAGCTGAGATAGAAAAATAGAAAGGGGAATTCAAAGGTAGGGTAGAATCTCTATTATTAAAAGAATATATTAACTTCTCCCTCAAACACCTTCCTGAGCTCTGCAGTGGGCAGATACCATCCTCTTCCAAAGTGTGATCCAACGCCATGTGCTGTGGCAAGGTGACCCTGTGGGAAACATATCACAGGGAAAAAGAGGGACCTTCCTCTACAAGGGAAAAGGGGGAACCAGCATTTATTGTAAGGCAAATTTGCAGCCAGAGTCTTAGCTATTCTCATCACTGACATAATCTCATTTCTTCCTCACTGCCAATCTCTTTGGTGGCTCAGACGGTAAAGAATCCGCCTGCAATATGGGAGACCTGGGTTCAATCCCTGGGTTGGGAAGATTCCCTTCAGAGAGGCATGGCAACCCACTCCAGTATTCTTGCCTGGAGAATCCTCACCAACAGAGGAGTCTGGTGGGCTACAGTCCATGGGGTCACAAAGAGTTGGACATGACTGAGAGACTAAAGTAGCAGCAGCAATCTGTGAGTTACTATTCTGCTCATGTCACACAAGAGGAGACAGAAGTCCAGAGTAACTTGATCGTAGTCACCCAAGTCGATGTGACTCCAGGCTACATATACATTTAGGATACACCCTTACTGGCTGTCGCTTGGTTTCCCCAAGCCACTTTGCTGTAGAACAAACACAAATCTCTCATCTTCCAAAGCATGGCAACTAACAGCCAAATGGGGTTTCCCTCCTCTGAGAAAGAGAAAGATTTTCTACCCCATCCCAGAAGAAATACAGTATCTTTCCTAAGACATAAAAGACTTTGGATCAATAATGATACATCAAAACTCAAATCTCTGGTTCATATGGGTTTTTTTTTTTTTCGACTTCATAAGCATTTCTACACTGTCATTATGAAGAAATGAAAATGAAAGTGTTAGTCGCTCAGTCGTATCTGATTCTTTGAGATCACACGGACTATAGCCTGCCAGATTCCTCTGTCCATAGAATTCTCCAGGCAAGAATACTGGAGTGGGTAGCCATTCTCTTCTCCAGGGACTCTTCCCAACAAAGGGATCAAACCTGAGTCTCCTGCATTGCAGGCAGATTCTTTACCATCTGAGCCATTAGGGAAGCCGCATGAAGAAATAGAAGATTTAAAATGATCAGGAGTGCTATTGACACCTCTTATACAATAAAGAAGAGGTGAAGAATTTGACTGCAATTTTTGAAGAAGCTACCATTGTTAACTTCATCCCAGCAAAGTTGTATCTCAAACCATTAGAAGATGCCCAGAAGTAGAACAGACCTTGAACGCACAATGAAATTTTCCACTGAATCTTGTTACTCAGTGATTTCTTTAGCAGAAAAAAGTCACTGTATAATAAAGGATTTCTCCCTAAGTATAAAAAGAAAACTATTAATATTAGTTGCTATGTGAATAACTGTCACAGCATAATTTAATTTTCTAAGAAATTATTGAGAGTTTTCCTAATTCCAGATAATATAGAGTGTGACAATCTTTGTAACTTTAAGAATATTAATTGCAAGCCAAATGATAAAGCTATTTTAACTCATTCACAGGTTGTTTCACAGAAAAGCATTTGGTTGTCAATATGTAAACTCTAAGCTTCTGTTTGGCTTCTAAATTGATAAATATACTTATCATGACTGCTTAATGCATTTCTTTCTTGTTTGACCAGAACTCTTAAGTTTAATTATTAAGGCATGTTTGAGTATAACAAATGAATTTCAGGTGTGTTCTGTGTATTTCTCCTGTTGAAAATTTTGCAGAACTATGACTCACTGTGTTTTTTGATATCTTATTGTGCTCTATTAATAGATATTTCAAAGCAGAAACTTTCTCAAAAAGTATAGATTAAAGAGCAGCATGTAGATGACTGACCAATGTATATCACTATGTCTTCACAAAAAAAGATCAAAAATTAATTTTCAAAGTTTTGTCAATAGGCAAAGATTGGAATTTTGTTTATAAAATTTGCTCATGAATTAAACTTGCATTGTAAATCAATCAAGGGGAAGGAATGTATGCTAGCATACATTATTTTTCCAATGCAAGAGCACTGTTCTACCAATAAAGTGAGAAACATGACCATTTGCTCCTATCTCATTCCCCCAGAAAACCCTTTATTTATGGAATTTAATTAATCCTACTTATTATGAAAATTTAGAATCTTTTTTTTTATAATTATGCTATAGAATTTAAATATTGTATAGTTGTATGGTACAATATTTAGTTTATTTGGAGATGGTATTCATTTCATAAATGGTTTCATATTTCAAATCAAGAAAACCTGTTAATGAAGATACATTTCACAGCAATTTATCAATTACTTTTAGTTACATGGTAAGACACCACTGGGATATAATGTGTTCTATCATCTTTATGATATGTTTAGAAAGCACAGTTGCTTGATTTGTTGTCAACCAAAAGATGTTGGTGGTAAATCAAGTTATTTTCAGAAGATGGGCTGTTTAGCTGTATGCCAGCACAATATCAAGAACAGAATATGGGAAGTGCTCAAGTAGTCCAAATTTTCCAGATTATGTAGATAGGCTTAACTTCTTGATTGTGAAGTAATTTGAGGAATGGAAAATGACTAAGTTGCAGTCTCTTGTCCTTAGGAACCTAGCAGTATTGAAGAGTACTGTGTCATTCACACAAATAATACAGCAATAATATACAATATTGTATATTGTATACAATAATATACAATACACAGTTGTATACAATATACAATTATATATTGTATACAATAATATACAATATAATATATAATACAGTGTTTTATGAAAATAAAATATTAATAATATAATACTCTAATATCAAACTTCTTTTTAATATTCACAGTGTGAGGAGAGCTCAGTGAGTGGGGAAATCATATTCAGTAGGGCAATGATGAAAGAGTCTTGACCTTGTTATTGAAGGACTTCAAAAGGTTGCACCACGGGTTAGTTGTTCAATTTGGAGGGAATGGAGGAATGAGCCAGAGCCTGGGAAATAAGAGGAAATGTGATGATATCGGTTAAAGAGAAACAACTAAAGCAACCAGAGAATTTGGTTCAGCGTAGGAATAGGAAATGAAATGATGTGGGGAGAAGCTGGAAAAGAGGATAGGGGTTATTTTGTGAAAGGACTTAAATGTCAGGCAAAAGGACTTGATGTATTTTTGTAGATAATAACAAGGCTTTGAAAAATTTGGTATAGAAAGACTGATTCAGTAAGAAATGTGCATTTGGAACTTGTTCTGTATCAATGTATAGAATAACAGTAAATATTGGAGGTTGGAGAACTATTTTAGCAGCCTGTTGCAGGAGTCCTGGCTTGCAGTAAAGAGGACTGGAGCTATATTACTGGCACTGGGAGAAGAAAGGAGGAACATATCTTAGTAACAGGAAAGTACTTTAGAGTACCTGTGTCTTGATGACTAATTTGAATGTGCGGGACAAGGACTTAGAGCAGTTGGTGATAATTTTAAGATTCAAGGCTGAATTATAGTGGAAGAATGGTTCTGCTACTATTAGACATCGTGGAGTCAGGAGAGAAGTATTAACAGGGTAGTTAGGTATCATGAAGGTTACCTAACTGATTGATTTTGGTTATTGTGTGTGTGTGTTTTGGTAGGCTGTAGATAATGCCACAGAAGTTTATTTCTTGATCGCACTCCATGTCCAAGACAGATGAGAGGGAATCTTTTTCTCCATGAAGCCATTCAGAGTCCCAGCTAGAGGGACACCTCATCAGGAACTGCAGTAGCAAAGGAAAGAGAAAGACTTAAAATTTTCCCATAGATTTTTAAACATATTGTCAGCCTAGATGTGAAACACATCATTTCTGCTAATATTTCGTTGGCCAGAATGAGCCTCATGGCACCACCCGAATATGAGGGAGCTGAGAACTACACGCCCTTGTATGCTCAGGAAGAAGAGGATGTTGGTGAACACTAACAGTATCTATTACACATTCAGTGAGTGTAAAGAAGATGGATTTTTCCATCACTGTGGGTTATGTGTGTGTAAAAGGGAGGATAATGGGTAGAAAAAGAAAACTTTCTCCTGCTGTATATGAAAAGCTGTCCCTGCACTCAGCCAAAGGAGGTTTAGACTCACAGGCATTTCTACTCTTAACACGACTGAGCGACTGAACTGAACTGAGCTGATTCTTTCATTTCAGCATAATATTACCAGGTAATAATATTCAAGATTGACTGGTTTGACCAAACTAATTCCTTTGTCCTAAAGTAAATAAACCTTGAATATTCATTGGAAGGACTGCTGTTAAAGCTGAAGCTCCAATACTTTGGCTACCTGATGCAAAGAACTGACTCATTGGAAAAGAAAGACCCCGATGCTGGGAAATATTGAGGGTAGGAGGAGAAGTGGGTGGGGCAGAGGATGAGATGGTTAGATAGAGTCACTGATTCAATGGACATAATTTCAGCAAACTTCAGGAGATAGTAGAGGACAGAGGAGCCTAGTGTACTATAGTCCATGGGGTCTCTAAGAGTTGGACATGACTTAGTGACTGAACAGCAATGATATTCAGGCTTCAGAGGAGTAAGAGGCTTATTGCAGAATGTTCTCTCACAATGCTCAAGAGAATTTCTGGAAGTTTTAGAAAATAAATTCTTTGTTCTGGGTCACTATTGCAATAGGAAACATAGGATCATTTGTATTTCTAAATCTTCAATAAAATTTAATTTGTAGCATGTACATAAAAGTATTTGGAAGGCTACTCAATAGCACCTGTGATTTCATGTACCACAGGCACAAGAAGAGTTGGAATAAGCTTAGTCACAAATATTTACTGTTGATATCACCAGTTACATCAATAAAGAAAAACTAATTTTTTTCACAGGGTAATTATGAGAGGCCAGGGTAAGTATTTGTTACGTTCCGTGGCATAAAGCATTCCCAACCTTTATATATTTAGATTTCTATTGGTCTATGAATGCCAAGGAAGGAAAGAATGCTGAATGTGTTCAAATGTTTCACTTTGTTAATAAATATAATGAGTAAACTTTACAATAACATCAACTATTTATATTTATTGTATCAATGTAATAAACTCTTTCCTTCTCAAAAGTCTCCTGGTTGGAGTAAGTGACATAGTAACCCTAACTCTCTCCTATTCCTCAGCACCAGAAGTCGTTAGGTTACTATATGTTAATTCTTCTTGTCTTATACCTGGGAATTGTGCACTGCTATATACAATGTCCTTGATTACTATATGAGCTCATTAAAATTTAATTAACTCTTGAAAGATAGAGTGAAAGTGAAAGTGAAGTCGTATCTGACTCTTTGCGACCCCATGGTCTGTAGCCCACCAGACTTGATTGGGGAGTTGATATAGATGTGACATGCAATGCTGTTATTTAAGGTAGACTATTATGGGACAGTTTTTAACTGAGTAAGTTTAAGAGATTGATTTAATTGTACCTTGCATATGTGCTGAGTTGCTTCAGTGGTGTCCAGCTCTTTGAGACCCTATGGACCATAGCCTGCCAAGCTCCTCTGTCCATGGGATTCTCAAAATGTTGAGCTTACATCCACTTTGAAAGGGGGCTAATAGTTGAATATCACAAATAGAATTCAATCACTCATTTATTTCAGAATGTAATTCATGACATAAAATCATTATAACTAACATCTGTTTTCTCTATACCCTCCTCTCTGAGAAAAAACCAACCAACAAAACAACAATAACAAACTCTAAAGATGATAATCTAAGGTAAATTTTATGAGGAGCAATTTTAATGTAGCAATTAACTCAGTGAGCTGGATTGTCGCTGATTGAAATGCTTCTTTTTTTTTAGTTTTTAAAAATAAAAGCTGAGCCCTGAGCAATGCATAATGCAGCATAATAGCCATTGATATGAGTTAATGATACTTCCAAAATTATGGAACTCACAGTCAGGGAGAAGCAGATACCCTGTAGGAATTTGACTTAGAGCAAAATATTTCATTTCATTTCTAGTACTGCAGGTTCCTTCAAAAAAAGGGTGGGGGGGGGAACATCACACACGTGGAACCTCTGCCAGAAAAGTCCAATTAATTAAACAAAGACAATAAGTTGCTATATAGTACATAATTTCCAGAAGTCTATAGTCTTTTAAATAAAGACAGAATTAATAGGAACACATATTGATTTTGCAGTATTCTGTATGAAAATGTGACAAAGATTTGCTGAAAGCTACTTAAACAGAATAAAGGGCATATACATTTAATATAAGCTCACTGATAATAGTTCAGTGAAACTAAGCCATGCCCGTGGGGCAACCCAAGATGGGCGGGTCATGGTGGAGAGATCTGACAGAATGTGGTCCACTGGAGAAGAGAATGGCAAACCACTTCAGTATTCTTGCCTTGAGAACCCCATGAACAGTATGAAAAGGCAGAATGATAGGATACTGAAAGAGAAACTCCCCAGGTCAGTAGGTGCCCAATATGCTACTGGAGATCAGTGGAGAAATAACTCCAGAAAGAAGGAAGGGATGGAGCCAAAGCAAAAACAATACCCAGCTGTGGATGTGACTGGTGATAGAAGCAAATTCCGGTGCTGTAAAGAGCAATATTGCATAGGAACCTGGAATGTCAGGTCCATGAATCAAGGCAAATTGGAAGTGGTCAAACAAGAGATGGCAAGAGTGAATGTCGACATTCTAGGAATCAGTGAACTGAAATGGACTGGAATGGGTGAATTTAACTCAGATGACCATTATATCTACTACTGTGGGCAGGAATCCCTCAGAAGAAATGGAGTAGCCATCATGGTCAACAAAAGAGTCCAAAATGCAGTACTTGGATGCAATCTCAAAAACGACAGAATGATCTCTTTGGTTTCCAAGGCAAACCATTCAATATCACAGTAATCCAAGTCTATGCCCCAACCAGTAATGCTGAAGAAGCTGAAGTTGAATGGTTCTATGAAGACCTACAAGACCTTTTAGAACTAACACCCAAAAAAGATGTCCTTTTCATTATAGGGGACTGGAATGCAAAAGTAGGAAGTCAAGAAACACCTGGAGTAACAGGCAAATTTGGCCTTGGAATACGGAATGAAGCAGGGCAGAGTAATAGAGTTTTGCCAAGAAAATGCACTGGTCATAACAAACACCCTCTTCCAACAACACAAGAGAAGACTCTATACATGGACATCACCAGATGGTCAACACCGAAATCAGATTGATTATATTCTTTGCAGCCCAAGATGGAGAAGGTCTATACAGTCAGCAAAAACAAGACCAGGAGCTGACTTTGGCTCAGTCCATGAACTCCTTATTGCCAAATTCAGACTTAAATTGAAGAAAGTAGGGAAAACCACTAGACCATTCAGGTATGACCTACATCAAATCCCTTATGATTATACAGTGGAAGTGAGAAATAGATTTAAGGGACTAGATCTGATAGATAGAGTGCCTGATGAGCTATGGATTGAGGTTCGTGACATTGTACAGGAGACAGGGATCAAGACCATCCCATGGAAAAGAAATGCAAAAAAGCAAAATGGCTGTCTGGGGAGGCCTTACAAATAGCTGTGAAAAGAAGAGAAGCGAAAAGCAAAGGAGAAAAGGAAAGATATGAACATCTGAATGCAGAGTTCCAAAGAATAGCAAGAAGAGATAAGAAAGCCTTCCTCAGAGATCAATGCAAAGAAATAGAGGAAAACAACAGAATGGGAAAGACTAGAGATCTCTTCAAGAAAATCAGAGATACCAAAGGAACATTTCATGTAAAGATGGGCTCAATAAAGGACAGAAATGGTATGGATCTAACAGAAGCAGAAGATATTAAGAAGAGATGGCATATTACACAGAAGAACTGTACAAAAAAGATCTTCACGACCCACATAATCATGATGGTGTGATGACTGACTTAGAGCCAGACATCCTGGAAGGTGAAGTCAAGAGGGCCTTAGAAAGCATCATTACGAACAAAGCTAGTGGAGGTGATGGAATTCCAGTTGAGCTGTTCCAGATCCTGAAAGATGATGCTGTGAAAGTGCTGCACTTGATATGCCAGCAAATTTGGAAAACTCAGCAGTGGCCACAGGACTGGAAAAGGTCAGTTTTCGTTCCAATCCCAAAGAAAGGCAATGCCAAAGAATGCTCAAACTACCGCACAATTGCACTCGTCTCACACGCTAGTAAGGTAATGCTTAAAATTCTCCAAGCCAGGCTTCAGCAATATGTGAATGGTGAACTTCCTGATGTTCAAGCTGGTTTTAGAAAAGGCAGAGGAACCAGAGATCAAATTGCCAACATCTGCTGGATCATGGAAAAAGCAAGAGAGTTCCAGAAAAACATCTATTTCTGCTTTATTGACTATGCCAAAGCCTTTGACTGTGGGATCACAAGAAAGTGGAAAATTCTGAAAGAGATGGGAATACCAGACCACCTGATCTGCCTCTTGAGAAATTTGTATTCAGGTCAGGAAGCAACAGTTAGAACTGGACATGGAACAACAGACTGGTTCCAAATCGGAAAAGGAGTTCGTCAAGGCTGTATATTGTCACCCTGTTTATTTAATTTATATGCAGAGTACATCATGAGAAACGCTGGTGGAAGAAACACAAGCTGGAATCAAGATTGCCAGGAGAAATATCAATAACCTCAGATATGCAGATGACACCACCCTTATGGCAGAAAGTAAAGAGGAACTAAAAAGCCTCTTGATGAAAGTGAAAGTGGAGAGTGAAAAAGTTGGCTTAAAGCTCAACATTCAGAAAATGAAGATCATGGCATCTGGTCCCATCACCTCATGGGAAATAAATGGAGAAACAGTGTCAGACTTTATTTTTCTGGGCTCCAAAATCACTGCAGATGGTGACTGCAGCCATGAAATTAAAAGACGCTTACTCCTTGGAAGGAAAGTTATGACCAACCTAGTTAGCATATTCAAAAGCAGAGACTTTAATTTGCCAACAAAGGTTCGTTTAGTCAAGGCTATGGTTTTTCCAGTGGTCATGTATGGATGTGAGAGTTGGACTGTGAAGAAGGCTGAGCACTGAAGAATTGATGCTTTTGAACTATGGTGTTGGAGAAGACTCTTGAGAGTCCCTTGGACTGCAAGGAGATCCAACCAGTTCATTCTAAAGGAGATCAGCCCTGGGATTTCTTTGGAAGGAATGATGCTAAAGCTGAAACTCCAATACTTTGGCCATCTCATGTGAAGAGTTGACTCATTGGAAAAGAATCTGATGCTGGGAGGGATTGGGGGCAAGAGGAGAAGGGGACGACAGAGGATGAGATGGCTAGATGGCATCACTGACTCGATGGACGTGAGTCTGAGTGAACTCTGGGAGTTGGCAATGGACAGGGAGGCCTGGCGTGCTGCGATTCATGGGGTCGCAAAGAGTCGGACAGGACTGAGCGACTGATGTGATCTGATAATAGCAGACAATAAAACTCTCAGGGACATTTTTTTTTTATTTGTCTTATTTATTTAGTTTTAAACTTTTAATTTTGTTTTGGGGTATAGCCGATTAACAGTGTTATGACAGTTTCAGGGGAACAGCTAAGGGACTCAGCCACGCATATGTATGTATCTGTTTTCCTCCAAACTCCCCTCCCATCCAGGCTACCACATAATACTGAGCAGAGCTCTATGTGCTATACAGTAGGTCCTGTTAGTTATCCATTTTAAATATAGCAGTGTGTACAGAGACATTTCTTTTTTAATTTTGAAATAACCTCTTAGTACCAGCAAGTACAACAAAAAAACAGAATTAAAAAAGAGTATTTTGACTGAGTCAGGAGAAGGCTTTAATTTATTTTGTAAGTAAACTCTTCATACCAGCAAATGCAATAAAAAACAGAGTTAAAAAAAATATTTTGACTGAGTCAGCAGCAGGCTTTTATTTTTTTAAATAGCATTTTATGTCATTTCAGAAATCTAATGCAAAAAAGGATTGCTTAACAAGGATACTTACAATTGCTAGTTTTCTAGTGTTTATAATCATAACTTTATTTTTAGTGTCTAATAATTTATCGAGTTTATCAAATTTCAATGATCAAGTATCAAGTTTATCAATTTATCAAGTTTCCAACAACCATTTTATAAAACGCAGGTAGGTCATAAAGTTACAGGCAAAAGAAACAACTTTTAAAAAGTATTTTAAAAATAAACACTACAGCAAGAACATTTCATTTTTAAAGACACTGCCTTTTTATTATGGGATCTTAATCAATTAGTATTAATTTAAGCAATTCTTAACATGGCATTTTATATGCGTTAGCAACAAACATGGGATGCAGAGATTCATATATTCATTCTAGTAACGAAGAGGTACTGTTAAATAACAAATCACTGGAGTAGTTATATAATACATTAAAGCAATAAGAGCTGTAGAGGAGCACTGACCTCTAAATGGGCAAGTAACTCAATGGTTCTCTCTTTAAGATCTCAACTTTTTTCCTCTTGCCATATGTATTGGATCCCATCTTTGTAGGTGAGGAAATGGCACCAAGTTTGTTGCTGGATGGAGCTAAAAAATTTGCCAGGCGTTGAGTCTCACAAGTGGCAGTGCCGCATTTCCGCTTTTCCATCTGATGACTGGTGACAGTGAGCAAATTTGAACGGTTAGAAACTTAGAGTCAGGATTGGATACAACTATCTCTGTGACATCACATATCTCATGTTGATGAAAACGAAAGGAAACATCCTCACGTCAGTAACTCAGTGTTTTGGTTTGTAAAATACTTGGATGATTTGATCAAGTTTCTGGACACCCTGAAGATGCAGCTTAGAAATCATATAGCAAACCCTCTGTTATAGTTAATGTTGAATTTCCCAGTGTAATTTTTTTCTTTGGCAATTCAGAATATATTCCAGATAATGATAATAGAAGTTTTTTTTTTTTGTCTTATATTCTTTTAAATATTGATTAATCTATTTCCCTCATAGCTCAGTTGGTAAAGAATCTGCCTGCAACACAGGAGACCTGGGTTTGATCCCTGGGTTGGGAAGATCCCCTGGAGATGGAAAGGGCAATCCACTCCAGTACTCTTGCCTGGAGAATCCCATGGATAGAGGAGTCTGGCAGGCTACAGTCCATGGGGTCTCAAGAGTTGGATAAGACTTAGTGACTAAACCACCACCACCAATCTATTTCCCAAATTTTTAAAAAAGGTCTTGAATTGCAAATTATGTATGTAATCTGGAATATGTGAATTTAAATATATATATATATATTCATTTCTCATACCTTTCAAACAAGAATTAAGCAGTGTTAGTTAATTTTTGTTAAGTTTCTTGATTTCACTGAATTGACAGTGTTGACAAATGTCAGGTATTATTTCAAGGGAATAAAATTTACCACCTATTCAGGTACTCTAACTACTGTAGTGTGGAAATTCTATTACTATTAGCATAAATACATGAAGATTACTATGTCCCTGCTATGTACTATGTTCCTATATTCTCAACAATTTTAATGATAGGTTAAATGTTAAAACCAAAAGGCTTTTTGTGTCAATGGTATTAATATTCATCATGTTCCTTCAGCCACCTGGAAAAATTGCATGATAATATTATGGATAAGTCATAAATGATAACTGTAAATAATTCATTTGAATCAACTTCTTAGTATTTAGAGAATTTATTTATATCAGTCCTATATTTTTGTACCATCTTTTGTTTTAGTGTACTGGAAATAGACACAATGATTGCTTTTTTGCTGATTATTAGGAGTTATAGGGAAATTTCAGCTCCTGTAAAAACCAAAATCTTGGTTAAACTTTGATTAAGTGTAAAGTGGGAGAGAGATACTGGTAGGAGGCTAAAAACTCAATATCCAGAAGCCAGTGTATATACATAATTTGAAGCAATATGCAATGGCTTTTATCTCAATGTGTTTATTTTGTATGGGAAGTACTTCATTATCTGCATCTTTGTATAGAGATAGCCTAAGAGTAAATATTTTAAAAACTTATGTGAAACTTTATGGTTTATACTCTCAGATATTCTCCACAGAAAATTTTTCTTACAGAATTACATGAACTGAGTATCTATTGAGCATGAGTGTATGCTGACAAACCAATTACTCAGGCAAGGAAACACACCTAGAAGTTTAATTTGTGTATGTTAGTTGTTCAGTCGTGTCCGACTCTGCAACCCCATGGGTTGTAGCCCACGAGGCTTCTCTGTCCATGGAATCTCCAGACAAGCATACTGGAGTGTGTTGCCATTCCCTTCGCCATGGGATATTCCTGACCCAGGGATTGAACCCAGGTCTCTTACATTGCAAGAAGATTCTTTATCGACTGAGCCATGAGGGAAGCCCACAGAAGCCTAATTACCTGGCTTATATATCGGTCTTATTCATATTATCTGTTTAACTCTTTCTTTTTCATATGTGGTAAGCATGGCCAATGTGCATTTTCAAAGAATGGTTTAATGCTCTTATAAAGATTGAACCAGCAATTCACACTGAACATTGAATTCTAAAAGGTGATAAACTTTTCCTGGAAAACAGTAGTAATCAGAATTTGACCCAAACATTTCAAACTAATAAATTTAAAGTAATAAAAGAAAAGTGGGTCAAATTGAGAAGGTTCAAAGGGATTTCTTTTCCAGGATATATTTGGTGAATGCCTTGAACAGAATGTGAAATACTCTTTGTGCTTAGTGATAATTGGTGAATGTTTGATAATTGGTCTCAAGGTTTGTAATAGGATTTTAAACTATCCTAACTAAAATATTCTCTAATTTGAGTTAGCTAGGAGGGTCATGATTCTACTTTAAAGAAATACAAAGAACTTTTATGTTTTTTGGTTTCATTCTTGTGAAACTGCTTTCCCAAACAGGAATTTTTATGTAAATCTGATAGGATATACCCTAAATTATCATTAAGATGGAGAAAGTTGACTGAGTTGGTTAGTGAAAGGCCCGGCACCCCAACTTTTATGTATTTTCCCTCATTGACTACCAGGCAGACATGACCTACCAGCCTACCTACCTGCTAATAACAAACACTAGTTTAAAGCAATGACCATTCACACACATGGAAATTCTTGGCTTTAAGAGAACTTATTATAGGATATTGAATATAGTTGCCTGTGCTATCCAGTAGGACTTTGTTGTTCATCTGTTTCATATATGGTAGTGTGTATCGGCTAATCTCAAACCAGTTTATCCCTCACTCACAATAGAAGATTGTTTTCTATATCTGAATCTGTTTCTGTTTCATAAATAAGTTTAATATCCTGTAACAAATGATAATGGAAAAGGACACAAAAAAGAAAAGAATATATATAGAGAATACATATATACCTATATATGTATATATATAACGGAATCACTTTGCCATACATGAAAAACTAGTACAACATTGTAAATCAACTATACTTCAATAAGAAGAGAATGTAAACAGTGATAATTATAGGCCAGATGGTAACTCTTAAATTGTCTCTCTTTAAAAACATCTCAGTTTCAGGGGCTTTTGAAACAGTTTTTAAATGGGTCTCTTATCCCAGCTCTTAATAGTTGTCTGTGGAGGTGTGTGAGTTCAGTGACTCTAGCTTGAAACTCATGTAATTATACTTTTGGTTGCTCTCTTACTATCTGCCAGGCAGATACCACTGAACCTTACTTACTACTGAGTCTTAAAAAGTTGGTGGGCAAGTATGGGATCCTTCTGCCTCACTCATGAGTGTCAAGTAACATAACCATGTTTTGGTACGGTCTGTAAAGTCTGTTACTTCTTAATCCCGTCGCATGCAGGTATAAAAGTTGAAAAAGATCTCAGATGAGATGACTGATTTTTGTGAAAAAACAATATTGAAGAATAAATCTTCATCAGCTTTATTTTTTAAAGGTGTTCAAAGTTTGAGATATTTTCTACATAGGCTTTCTCAGCTTTTTATGAGCTTTATAGAATATTATATGGTTGAATGGCTCAGGATGTTAAATTCTTCCTTTCTCTTCAAAAAACTGACCAAATATACTGATTCCAGGAAATTCAATTTCCTGAAAAGTAATTGATGAATGTTTTATAAATATTTCTAGTAATTCAAAAAGATTGTGAGACCAGCATGAAAATATAATTGTTAATAAATAACATTATGTGTTATTCTATTTCTCAGTGAAATTCACCTCATAATTAATGAATTTCCTTAAAAACATACTGGGTAAAAATAGTTAGCGGATGAATATATCTAATGAAAGAAAAGATCAAGATATAGACAGAAATCACTACATAATATCACTAATTTTTCTGTCATTGTTCAAATGTTCTGCTAGTTTACCAGAAACTTCATGGCAGGTTTAAAGTTGTTTTTATCCAGGAGAAAACCAATTGAACATTACAGTCAGTTCTGAGAAGAATGTCATAATATCACTAATATCACTACATAATATCACTAATACATAATATCACTAATTTTTCTGTCATTGTTCAAATGTTCTGCTAGTTTACCAGAAACTTCATGGCAGGTTTAAAGTTGTTTTTATCCAGGAGAAAACCAATTGAACATTACAGTCAGTTCTGAGAAGAATGTCCTGTAAACTAGGTAAGCTTTGAAATGAAAGGAAAAGAAAAATCTATGTGTACTATCTATTACACGTACGTGATTTAGCAACCTTTATGTATCACCAAAGGACCTCCACCTCAACAAAACACACCCAGAAGGGAAATAGACAAAATGCTGATAATTCTATGAGATGAGTTCTAATATGACTTAAAGAAAAGATTTTTCATGAGTAAACTTATTCTCCTTGGTCTTCAAGAGAGTTTAAATTCAGTTTTTTTTTTTTTAATTCAGTTTTATAAAACTATATGGAGTCAAAACCAATTTAGACACAAGCAAATCTTCATATTATTTATGACATATGCATGAATTTGGACTTAAGACTTTTTAAATATAGCATTTTAAGATAAATTTATTTTTTACTGGAGGATAATTGCTTTACAGAATTTTGCTGTTTTCTGTCAAACCTCAACATGAATCAGCCTAGAGGGGTGGGATGGGGAAGGAGATGGGAGGGAGTTTCAAAAAGGAGGGGATATATGTATACCTATGGACTTAAGCCTCTTTTAATAAATGGATAATAACAGTTTTAAAGGCTTTCCACTTGAAACTTGTAAATACTGCAAACATTTTCACCCTTCACAGTTTTTAAAATTCCTTAAAATTGCCATTCAAATAAAATGACACCTTTCAAAATAAGCTTTTAAAAAAAAATCCTGATGTACATGCTACTTATTGAAAACATTTTCAAGAAATATTATTTTATATTTACAGAATATTGGAAATATATTTACAGAAATATTGGAAATAGTCTCATGAAGAATAGTATTTTAATTATAATTCTGTTTCATTAACAGAGCAGTTAGCAATATAGAAAGAATCCCCTATGGACTAATGTCTTTTTAACTGGATCTTCTAAATTTAACTTCTTACCAGATTTAATTTGCCACTTGATTATTTCCTACTTAGATTTCCAGAAAGAGACGTGAAAGTTCAGGATATTGCCAGAGTTGAGAAAAATGTCTATATAAGCACACAGCAAAATTCCACCTCATATAAAATATATACTTTGAGTTTCTCCTAGTTTGCTTGAGAATTGGATTAGTATAGTAGAAGTTACTACCTTTTGGGTTTTCTTGCTTCATGTTCTGGTTCTGCTCCTTTAAGTTCCAATAGCATATTTCTTGACAAAGCTGAAACTGTCCATTCCTGTCTGTCAGAAATTTCATCAGAGAGATTTATCAGACTGACTTTATTCTTTAAAGAACATAGAATTTAAGAAACAGTGGAAAATCTTATGTACTATTCTTAAATATGACTTAGAAATCTAATGGCACAAGGGCCATTAATTACATAGCAGTATTTGATTATAATTTTTTCATACTTTCAAAAGAAACTAGGATTTTCAAGTTACTAACCTTCCAGTGGGTTTACCACCACCTTCCAGATGGTTTAATGCAACACAGAGCACAATGAGAACCACTGGCAGCTTCAAAATACCCATTGCTTCTCAAATTTTCTGAAAAGAATAATTCAGCTCTAAAATAAAGAAATCTATTGTAGCTTTGTTTAATGACATATTAAACTAGAGCCTACTTTAAAAAATCTTTTAAAAACATAATTTCCAAGGATCATAATTTTATTGATATGGTTCAGACTGCTCATGCAATTTTCAAATATTTTCAAAATTTTCCTTTACCCAGTTTCCTTCTAAAAACAATCTAGAAAATTGATATCATTATACATTATCTCTTTAGTCTTCCTTTGAAATAAGCCATACATTTAATCCCAAATTTGTTCTAATGCTAAATAAATACTAGTATGCTAGACACAGAAAATTCCTTACCTTTTAATGTCTCAGTGTCAGCAATATCAGAAAATGCCTTTGTTAGCAAGGAAGCTTCATGAAAAACCCCAAGCTTGCATCCACTGGAGCATTTACCCCCCAACCTGCTAGCCAGTAGTCCAGCTCATATATACCCTTCACACCTTTTCTAGCTCTGACATGAGACAGTTCAGAGAGACTGTGTCATTAATTTCCATTCTTACAGAGAGAAAGAGCCTTATAGATAGGAATAGCAGGTGGGTCATTATTATACTAACACATTAGTGAATGTTAACCTAGCAGATACAAAGCATCTTGGTGGAGTTAATGGTAAGTCACACACAGCAGAAGTTTGAATTTGCCATCTTTGTAAAATACCAGAGTGAATTTTCAAGGATTAAAGAGAAGTTTCTAGTAGTGTGTGTGGCATGTTCAGTCGTGTCCGACTCTTTGCAACCCCGTGGACTGTAGCCCAACATGCTTCTCTTCCATGCAATTTTCCAGGCAAGAATACTGGAATGGGTTGCCATTTCCTTCTCCAGGGGATCTTCCAGACCTGGGGATTGAACCCCCATCTCTTTCTGTCTTCCACATTGGCAAGCAGATACTTTGCCACTGTGCCGCTTGGGAAGCCCAAAATCATTGTGTACACTTTGTAAAATACATTAGTTATCTTCTTACGGGAAATCATTAGTCTTCTAAATCATGTGATTTTTACATTCCCTTTCAGAATTAAAAAAAAAAAACCCTGAAATTTCAGATTCATTGGTAACTAGAACAAAGATTGGAAAACGGTTTCTCTCCTCCTAAGATCTTCATGCTGCTGCTGCTAAGTTGTGTCAGTCATGTCCAACTCTGTGTGACCCCATAGACAGCAGCGCACCAGGCTCCCCCGTCCCTGGGATTCTCCAGGCAAGAACACTGGAGTGAGTTGCCATTTCCTTCTCCAATACATGAAAATGAAAAGTGAAAGTAAAGTCGCTCAGTCATGTCCGACTCTTCGAGACCCCATGGACTGTAGCCCACCAGGCTCCTCCTTCCATGGGATTTTCCAGGCAAGAGTGCTGGAGTGGGGTGCCATTGCCTTCTCCGAAGATCTTCATAAACACCCTCAAACTATATTACTCAGTTTTAAAGAAATATATGAAATCCGAGAACTTAAAGTTTATTTGGAGAACTTCCGTCTTTTCTAGATTATACAGACATGCCAATTTTCACTGACAGTCAGAATTTTAGTTGTTATATATGTTCTTAAGTTGTCATAACTTAGAATATTAACTTAAATATGTCTTAGAAATACAGAAAACAGGAACAATTTGGAGAAAATAAAAAATAAATCTTTTAAAGTAATTATTTCTATGTAATAATGAAAAAAGTGAGTGAAAAAACTGCTTGACTAGAGTTGTGAAGTTATCTGTCTCTATTTAAATGCTGACAAATGAATTTGTATATTGGAAATGATTGCTTTTATGCTTCAAACCCTCCTGCTTCATTATAAATAGCTTTCAATTCTCTTCTGTTTTTTTTCTATATACCTTGCCTTTATACCTCAATATACTATTGAATATTCATGGAATTAAGCCCTTGGGGTTATTTGAATTCAAGTAGATGCTTCAATGTCCCTGGCTTCATTTTTTGCAAATAAACATATTTGTTGATATTTTTAATCACCTCTGTTTACCAATTCCTTACTAGAACCTTTGGGAGATTCTCAGATGGAACAGTGGTAGAGTCTACATGCCAATGCAAGAGACTCAGGAGACGTGGGTTTGATCCCTGTGTCAGGAAGATCCACTGGAGCAGAACATGGTAACCCACCCTAGTATTCGTGGAAAATTCCATGGACATGGGCTGTGGGCTGCAATCGGTGGGGTCACAAAGAGTTGGATGCAACTGAGCACGCATGTATGCACATACAATGATTTAGAAATAATACAGAGGCCCAGGGGTGTCAAACAATATGTCTAATGTCTCACATTTAGTTTGTGTTGAATCCTGGACCAGATCTTTGCTTTTTCTAATTCACATTGTTGTGCTCATTTAAACCAAAATGCTTGTTTTTAACCTACATAATTATTTGTTTTCCTACATTTTTTTCCCCTCTGAGATGATAAATGTGCCAAGCATACACTCAAAAATTGATTCTCTCTCCCCCTGGGAAATTAATGTTATAAGGAAAATGTTCTACCTAAGAAAGGAACAGGAGCCTAATAAGGACTACCAGGCACAGTTATTTAACTGATATGAGAGACCCACTTCATCTGCTCACCTCTAAGGTGGATATCATTTGCCCTGATTGATAAGTGATGAGACTGAGATTCAGAGAATATAAATTACTTAAGGTTGCACAACTACTCAAGGGCAAAATGAAATTCAAATTCCCATCTGTCTGTCCCATGATATTTATTGCTTTATGAAAAAAGCATCTCTATCCCTATAGACTGAATTACCAATTGCTTCTTGTAAATTTTTTGTTTATTGTAACTCTGAATGATTTTATTATTGCTAGACATTTCTTTATGTTGGTTTTGTGTACTTTCGGGGTAAGGTCAACATTGACACCAATTTCAAACAGTTTCAGGTCTTACAGGTTTCCTGTACCAAGGAAATTCATGATAGTTGTGGTGTTTTAGCAGAGAAGGCAATGGCACCCCACTCCAGTTCTCTTGCCTGGAAAATCCCAAGGACGGAGGAGCCTGGTGGGCTGCAGTCCATGCGGTCGCTAGAGTCGGACACGACTGAGCGACTTCACTTTCACGCACTGGAGAAGGAAATGGCAACCCACTCCAGTGTTCTTGCCTGGAGAATCCCAGGGACAGGGGAGCCTGGTGGGCTACCGTCTATGGGATCACACTGAGTCAGACACGACTGAAGCGACTTAGCAGCAGCAGTGGTGTTTTAGATCATTTTTCTGAGGCAACTTCTTTACCAAATCATAAGGACAAACACCACTATCACTCATCTTTATAATCCCTCTGACCTTGCTAGTCAAAATGTGAATAAGGCACTGGCAGCTTTGACATCACCCAAGAGCTTGTCAGAAACACCGAATCTCAGGCCAGATCCCAGATCTACTCAATCAGAACATGAGTTGAAAAACAGATCTCTTCTGTGGCTATCTGCAAGCTTTTGAGGAAAACTGTCCTTCTGTACATACCACTCATTCATTGATTCAGTCAGGATTGATCAAGGGCCTGTTCTGTGAAAGGGAATCTTCTAGCAAAGTGAAGGTCCTGGTCTCATGGAGCTTAGAGCCTGACAGGGAAACAAAGACAAGCAAGTGAATAAGTGTATATGTAATTACAAATGATAAGTACTGTGGAGAGAATGGATATGGTGGTGAGAGAAAGAAAAATGGCGGCATTTAAGTTGAATCCTAAACCATGAGACAGAACCAAGACGAGAGTGTGGGGAAAAAGAGAAGCAGCATGTGCAAATCCAAGGGAAGGATGAGCAAGGGGTGGAAAGATGATGCTGAAGACATGATGAGCTTGAAGATGCAGGGCTCAGAGGCTGAGTTTAAGACTTGGATTTATTCAGAGAGCAATCTGAAGCTATTGAAGGGGTCCAAGCAGGGTTGTGACTTGCTTTGTTCTTCATCTTTAAAACACCAGCCTGACTGCTGTGTATGGAATGGCTCAGACGGTGGCAAGAGTGAAAACAGAACATCTGTGGGGAGACTAGGCGGTATTCCGGATGAGAGATGATGAAGGCTTAGTCTTAAGAAGAGTTAGAGAAATAAACAAATACAAGTCACATTCGCAGTCATGCATGATGTGGAAAGGATCAGGTATGGGGAACAAATGAGGGATAATTGAGCACAAAGATGAATGCCAGGTGAGGATAATATGAATGTATGGGCTTTGTATAACATTTTTAAAAAGTAAAAGATTTTTAAAATGTCTTTAAAAATAATTTCTATTTTGACCAAATTTGTGTGTGCTCACAATTTAAAAAACTTTGACAATCATATATTTTTAATTTTCAAGATGTCTTACTTACTGATTATCTTTCTGATTATAAAAAATTTAAAAGGAATCCAACACTGAAAGATACAAATTAGTGATAAATAAAATAAAAGATACAAAATTGTTCTTATATACAATATTTGCTTATGAAAATAGAACAAAAGTTTCTGTGTTAGAGTACTAGGTTATGACTTACTTTTATCTAAACATTTTTTATGTTGCTATATAGTTTTAAAACTATCTTGTTAACAGATTGCCACAGAGTGTAAAGATGGTTGTTATTTAGTCGCTCAGTCATGTCCAACTCTTTGCAACCCCATGAATAATAGCGTGGCAGGTTCCTCTGTCCGTGGAATTTCCCAGACAAGAACACTGAAGTAGATTGCCATTTTCTTCTCCAGGAGATCTTCCTGACCCACATATCGAACCCACATCTCCTACATTGCAGGCAGACTCTGTACCACGTCAGCCACCAAACAGTCTCAAATGATACTTATGTTATCCTGCTTGTTGACTAAAAAAGATGCACAATGTGACAGTTGTGAGTTGAGTTATATTTGAGGGCAAAATGAGGACTGCAACCCCAGAAAACAGCACCTCAAATACCTCTGAGAAACTGCTCCAAAGATGTAGTGGGGGAAGGTCAATATATATGATTTTGGTGAAGAGGGAGTTAAACAGAGTCATGACGAGGAGCTGATGTCACTGTGAAGGGATTTAGTGCTTTTCTAGTTATAAGGAGATGCAAGGATTAGTCTTGCTCCTTGGAAGAAAAGCAATGACAAACCTAGATAGAGTATTAAAAAGCAGAGACATTACTTTGCCTACAAAGGTTCGTATACTCAAAGCTATGGTTTTTTCCAGTAGTCATGTATAAATGTGAGAGCTGGACAATAAAAAAGGCTGAGCACTGACGAACTGGTGCCCTTGAACCTCGGTGCTGGAGAAGACCCTTGAGAGTTCCTTGGACAGCAAGGGGATCAAACCAGTCAATCCTAAGGGAAATTAAACTTGAATATTCATTTGAAGGACTGATACAAAAGCTGAAGCTCCAATACTTTGGCTACCTGATGCAAAGAGCTGACTCACTGGAAAAGACCTTGATATTGGGAAATATTGAGGGCAGGAGGAGAAGGGGGCAGTGGAGGATGAGATGTTAGATGGCATCACCAGCTCAATGGACATGAGACTGAGCAAGCTGCGGGAAATGGTGAAGGACGGGGAAGCCTGGCATGCTGCAGTCCATGGGGTGGCAGAGTTGGACATGGCTGAGCAACTAAACAACAACAAAGGATTCAGTACAGTTCAGTTCAGTCGCTCAGTCATGTTGGACTCTTTGCGACCCCATGGATTGCAGCACGCCAGGTCTCCCTGTCCATCACCAACTCCCAGAGTTTACTCAAACTCATGTCCATTGAGTCTGTGATGCCATCCAACCATCTCATCCTCTGTTGTCCCCTTCTCCTCCTGCCTTCAATCTTTCCCAACTTCAGGGTCTTTTCAAATGAGTCAGCTTTTCACATCAGGTGGCCAAAATATTGAAATTTCAGCTTCAACATCAGTCCTTCCAGTGAACACTCAGGACTGATCTCCTTTAGGATGGACTGGTTGGATCTCCTTGCAGTCCAAGGGACTCTCAGAAGTCTTCTCCAGCACCACAGTTCAAAAGCATCAATTCTTTGGTGCTCAGCTTTCTTTATAGTCAAAATCTCAGGTCCATACATGACTACTGGAAAAACCATAGCCTTGACTAGATGGACCTTTGTTGGCAAAGTAACATCTCTGCTTTTTAATATGCTATCTAGGTTGGTCATAACTTTCCTTCCAAGGAGTAAGCATCTTTTAATTTCATGGTGTGGTCACCATCTGCAATGATTTTGGAGCCTGAAAAAAATAAAGTCTGCCACTGTTTCCACTGTTCCCCCATCTATTTGCCATGAAGTGATGGAACCGGATGCCATGATCTTAGTTTTCTGAATGTTGAACTTTAAGCCAACTTTTTCACTCTCCTTGTTCACTTTCATCAAGTGGCTCTTTAGTTCTTCACTTTCTGCCATAAGGGTGGTGTCATCTGCATATCTGAGGTTATTGATATTTCTCCTGACAATGTTGATTCCAGCTTGTGCTTCATCCAGCCCAGCATTTTGCATGATGTACTCTCCATATAAGTTAAATAAGCAGGGTGATGATATACAGCCTTGATGTACTCCTTTCCCTATTTGGCCCCAGACTGTTGTTCCATGTCCAGTTCTAACTGCTGCTTCCTGACCTGCATATAGGTTTCTCAAGAGACAAGTCAGGTGGTCTGTTATTGCCATCTCTTTCAGAATTTTCCACAGTTTATTGTGATCCACACAGTCAAAGGCTTTGGCATAGTCAATAAAGCAGAAGTAGATATTTTCCTGGAACTCTCTTGCTTTTTTGGTGATCCAACGGATGTTGGCCATTTGATCTCTGGTTCCTCTGCCTTCTCTAAAACCAGCTTGAACATCTGGAAGTTCACTGTTCATGTACTGTTGAAGTCTGGCTTGGAGAATTTTGAGCATTACTTTACTAGCATGTGAGATGAGTGCAATTGTGTGGCAGTTTGAGCATTTTTTGGCATTGCCTTTCTTAGGGATTGGAATGAAAACTGACCTTTTCCAGTCCTGTGGCCACTGCTGAGTTTTCCAAATTTGCTGGCATAATGAGTGCAGCACTTTCACAGCATCATCTTTAGGATTTGGAATGGCTCAACTGGAATTCCATCACCTCTACTAGCTTTGTTCGTAGTGATGCTTCCTAAGGCCCACTTGGAAGCCCATGCTTCCTAAGGCCCATTCACATTCCAGGATGTTTGGCTCTAGGTGAGTGATCACACCATCATGGTTATCTGAGTCATGAAGATCTTTTTTGTATAGATTTTCTGTGTATTCTTGCCACCTCTTCTTTATATCTTCTGCTTCTGTTAAGTCCATATCACTTCTGTCCTTTATTGTGCTCTTCTTTGCATGAAATGTTCCCTTGGTATCTCTAATTTTCTTGAAGAGATCTCTAGTCTTTCCCATTCTATTGTTTTCCTCTATTTCTTTGCAATGATCACTGAGGAAGGCTTTCTTATCTCTCCTTGCTATTTTTTGGAACTCTGCATTCAAATAGGTATATCTTTTCTTTTATCCTTAGCCTTTTGCTTCTCTTCTTTTCACAGCTATTTGTAAGTCATCCTCAGACAACCATTTTGCTTTTCTGCATTTCTTTTTCTTGGGAATGGTCTCGACCCCTGCCTCCTGTATGGTGTCATGAACCCCTGTCCATAGTTCTTCAGGCACTCTATCAGATCTAATTCCTTTAATCTATTTGTCACTTCCACTCTATAATTGTAAAGGCTTTAATTTAGGTCATACCTGAATGGTCTAGTGGTTTTCCCTATTTTCTTCAGTTTAAGTCTGAATTTGGCAATAATGTGTTCATGATCTGATACATAGTCAGCTCCCAGTCTTGTTTTTGCTGACTGTATAGAGCTTCTCCATCTTTGGCTGCAAAGAATAAAATCAATCTGATTTTGGTGCAAAGAATAAAATCGATCTGATTTTGGTATTGACCACCTGGTGATGTCCATGTGTAGAGTCTTCTCTTGTTCTGTTGGATGTTCTGATCTGGTGATGTCCATGTGTAGAGTCTTCTCTTGTTCTGTTGGAAGAGGGTGTTTGCTATCACCAGTGCATTCTCTTGGCAGAACTCTATTAGCCTTTGCCCTGCTTCATTCTATACTCCAAGGCCAAATTTGCCTGTTACTCCAAGTGTTTCTTAACTTCCTACTTTTGTATTCCAGTTCCCTATAATGAAAAGGACATCTTTTTTTGGGGGGTGTTAGTTCTAGAAGGTCTTGTAAGGTCTTCATAGAACCATTCAACTTCAGCTTCTTCAGCGTTACTGGTTGGGGCATAGACTTGGACTACTGTGATATTGAATGATTTGCCTTGGAAACAAACAGAGATCATTCTGTCATTTTTGAGATTGCATCCAAGTACTGCATTTTGGACTCTTTTGTTGACCATGATGGCTACTCCATTTCTTCTGAGGGATTCCTGCCCACAGTAGTAGATATAATGGTCATCTGAGTTAAATTCACCCATTCTAGTCCATTTTAGTTTGCTGATTCCTAAAATGTTGACGTTCAATCTTGCCATCTCCTGTTTGACCATTGCCAATTTCCATTGATTCATGGACCTAACATTCCAGGTTCCTATGCAATATTGCTCTTTACAACATTGGACTTTGCTTCTGTCATCAGTTACATCCAAAACTGGATGCTGTTTTTCTTTGGTTCTGTCTCTTTATTTTTTCTGGAGTTATTTGTCCACTGATCTCCAATAGCATATTGGGCACCTACTGACCTGGGGAGTTTATCTTTCAGTGTCCTATCTTTTTGCCTTTTCATACATTCATGGGGTTCTCAAGGCAAGATTACTGAAGTGGTTTGCCATTCCCTTCTCCAACAAAGGATACGGATTATGAAATCAGTTCCTGACGATATCTCATTATCTAAAGACCTGTTTCACCTATTTCTCTGGAGCACAGAGCCCCTCATTCTTCACCCTGGACTCCTTTCAGGGCATGTCAAAGGTCAACAATGACAGTAGCACAGATTGAATCTCTGCAGAGGCAGATGGCAAATGCCCTTGGCAAGCGGCTGTTAGTAGTTGACACACTCGACTACGAAGACATAAGTGAGTTATTCTCTAGGCAAAAATGTACAAATTAGCAAGTTGGGTGATTTTCTGACACACATACCCTTTTACCGCTTTGTACTGCAGAATCATTTTGCTGGAGAGGAATCATTCTTTCTTGACATCCTTTTTGAAGTCCCTAAGTGAAAAATGACTTTTCCAACATTCTCTTTATATTTCCCACCAGGGCTTGCATCAGAGAGGCTGGAGCTGGAGGCAGGTACCAGCCAGGGCATGTCCTAGGTTCAACGGCAGTCACTGTCCCATTGCAGGAGGGGCCTGTTCCCTGAGGGACTGATGCTGAATTTTTTAGCTGGCTCTGGGTCTCTGCCTAGGTCAGAGGCAGGATCAGGGCCCAAGGAATTTGAGCCACACTTCTGTCCTGGCTGTAGGCAGAGCTGGTCCTGAGCTGGCTCTGCTTCTTCCCTGGGGTGTGCAGATGCGTCTGCAATGGTGATCCTTGCCTTGTGGGGAGGAGGGTTGGAGCAGAAGGGGCTGGCGCTGGAGTTCAGTGCAGGCTGCAGTGCACACTGGGGTGGTTCTGGCAGGCTGGCCAAAACCCCTGGCAGCTTTCAATCTGCTGCCTCTGTGCTGGGACTCAGAGCAAGTGTGTTTGTGCATGCACTCTTCAAGAATGGAGTTTTGGTTTTCGATAGCCCTCCCTGTACTGCATGTTGCAGTCCATGGGGTTGCAAAGAGTTGGACACGACTTGGTGGCTGAACAACAACAACAACAACACCCCATTGGTTTTCAAACCATCAAAATACTGGTCTTCCCAGTGTCAGTCCCAAGGACCGGGGTTCCTAACATGTAGCTTAAGCCCCCTGCTCCCTGTAATGTCCCTCCCCTCTTCTGGGTCCTCCACTAAGGGTGCAGGCCTGGATCAACTCTTCTCTTTCCCTCCTGCCAAACTCCACATGGTTTATTCTTTACAGCCTTGGCTGTAGAAGCGTGGTTCTGAAGGTAGTTCTCAGCAAGAGTATGTTTTATATTCTCTCCTTTAATTCTGTTTTTTAAAACGTTTTCTCAGTAAAGGAATTTCTTTTATTATTTTGTGATCAAGCAATGTTTTCTGTGCTACTTATATTTTAGACTTTATTAAATTTTTTTGTGATCTAATACATGATTAGTTTTAATAGAACTTCCGTAAGCACATAGAAAGAGTCATATTTTCAGTTCAGGTATAAAATTCAATATATATCCATACCATCTCCTTTATTGAAAACATTATTTCAGTCTTCTAAATCCTTTCTTAAGCTTTTCATCTTGATCTACCTTGGACTGGGGAGAGAAATGAATTCTTATTACTTGAATGCCCTCTACCTGTTTATCTTTGCACCTCCTGCATTTTCTGTTTTATGAAATTGCCTTACTTCCACTGGGTGCATAAAAATGTGTAACACTTGTGTTTTCACTTTAAATTGTTCTCCTTAGTACCTTTAAAGTACCATTCAATGTCTTGTATACTGCACTTAACTCTGAATTTTATCTTGTCAGATACTATGATCATGACTTTTGCTTTTTTTTTTCTCTCTTTTCTTTTTTTCCATATGTTTAGGAATATCATTGCTCATTCTTTAATTTTACTCTTTGTATTTAGCGTGTCTTTTATACACAGTCTATATTGAGATTTGTTTCATGAATTACCTGGAAAAATATCTTTGCTTTAATAAGCAAGTTAAGCCTATGTATTTCTTGATGTAATAGATATGTTTGGGCTTGGTTCTGTCATATTAATAATGAAATATATTCTTCAGTGCCTAATTTATCAGACATTGTTCCAAGCATTATATATATATTATCTTGTTTAATCCTTACACATATGCCCTCCCTGCCCAACCCCCCCCCCCCAACCCCCGGCCTCTTTTAGACTAGAGAGGGATTTAGTGATAGAACTGGGATTCAGATTTAGTCTAGTTCCTGAATCTTGTCTTGTATAAAGGAGGTTGTCTAGATACTGTGCTTGAAATTTAGATTGCATGTTCAAATTCACATTTTTGAGAAAATAGAGGCCATTTCCCTCTATCAGAGTCTTAAAAAACACTTGATTCTCAATATGTTAAGATCCATTGATCTATATCAGTAACATTTCAGGACTGTCATTGATCTATATCAGTAACATTTCAGGACTGTCATGCTATCCCATTACTCTATGCCTGTCCAAACCAAGCACTGAGTACACCCCAGTTATAGTCCTTTATATGGATTCCCTTACTGTAGCCTCATGGCAGAGAGGATTCATCATAAAGGGAAGAGAGACAGACTGATAGCTCCAGGAGAGGTCAGGGTTAGGTTAAGATAACAGGTAAAAAAATGCCTGGCACTTCCTAACTACATATTCAATGAATGTTTATCAACTTTTCATCAGGAAAGGAGAGTGTGGTGAGACAGGAGAGAGAAAAGGTAATTGTTGGTATCATGTCCCCGAAGAACTGGGAGGCCATGAGGTCATGAGCATAATGGAGAGGTGAGTCCATGGGGAAGAGGGAAGTAGCCACTAGAAATGCGTGTCTTTTAGAAACTGTTTTGAGTCAAGCATCGTGTTCCAACATGTTTGTCCAATACGTAACTTCATCTTCAGACAACCCTGTGAAGTAGAGAACGATAGCTTTCACAGATGAGCATTTGAATCTTTAGAGAGAGTGAATAGCTTTTTCAGGTTCACCTTAGAAAGTGGCAAGGGGAAGAGTCTAACCTCCACTCATCACACAGCAAAGCTGCCACACCTGGGACAGTTATACAGCCGTAAAGGAGTTCATTTGTATAGCTAAGACTGGAATTTGAGAGGAGGGAAATTTGAGTCTCTGTTTTCACTGTCACATTGTTACCAAACGGAGCTTCGGCTGTTTTCAGCTAGGAAGCCAATATTCAAGAGATGAGTGTTGGTCGAAAAAGGAAGTTCAGTTGTGTCTGACTCTTTATGACCCTTGGACTGCAGCACGCCAGCCTTTCCTGTCCTTAACTATCTCCTGGAGCTTGCTCAAACTCATGTCCATTGAGTCAGTGATGCCATCCAGCCATTTTGTCCTCTGTCGTCCCCATCCCCTCCTGCCTCTAATCTTTCCCAGATTCAGGGTCTTTTTCAATGAGTCAGTTCTTCGCATCAGGTGGCCAAAGTATTGGAGCTTCAGCTTCGTTAGCAGTCCTTCCAATGAATATTCAGGACTAATCTCCTTTATGACTGACTGGTTGGATCTCCTTGCAGTCCATGGGACTCTCAAGAGTCTTCTTCAACACCACAGCTCAAACGCATGAATTCTTCGGGGCTCAGGATTCTTTATGGTTCAACTCTCATATCCATACATGACTACTGGAAAAACCATAACTTTGACTATATGGACATTTGTCAGTAAAGTAATGTCTCTGCTTTTTAATATGTTTTCTAGGTTTGTCATAGTTTTTCTTCCAAGGAGCAAGCGTCTTTAATTTCATGGCTGGAGTCACTATCTGCAGTGATTTTGGAGCCCCCCCCGCCCCCAAAACAAAGTCTGTTACTGTTTCCACTGTTTCCCTATCTATTTGTCATGAAAACGAAAGGTTATTTTACTCAGGAGGCTAGCAACCTGGGGAGAAGGCAAACTTGTGTCCCAGTGCTCATGCTCAATCGTGTCTGACTCTTTGTGACCCGTGGACTGTAGCCTGCCAGGCTCCTCTGTCCATGGGATTCTCCAGGCAAGAATACTGGAGTGAGTTACCATTTCCTTCTCCAGGGAATATTCTTGACCCAGGGAGATAACCCGTGTCTCCTGCATTGCAGGCAGATGCAGTGGCTCTTTACTGCTGAGCGCAGAACCAACTTCAAAGATTCTGCTTGGCCATGAAATTTTTTAAGGGAAAAAAGATTAGATAGTCTTAGTTAATCATTGAAGTAGAAGGTCAGATTCTTCACTATCTCCCACTGTGTGCAGGTTTGTTGACTTGGACTCTTTCTTCAGATGCTATCTTGTTCATGCAGTCAGCTCACAGGGTTACTGAAGGGGAAGCTGGAGAAAAGTTTTAGTCATTTGTGATTTATTCTTCATTCCTACTTCTTCAATCTAAGAAAAAATTCAACAGGTTAGACAAGGCATTGTGTGATCAAAAGACTTGAGAGGAGTGCTTGGGTGGGAGTTTGGTGAAGCATGGAGGCACCCACTGTAAAGGTTAAGTTAAAATATGACTTTACTAAAGCCACAAGATAATGGGCCTTCTGAGAAGAGGTGCTTACAAATGACAGAATGATCCAGTGGGAATGACCATTAGCCTGGCTTACCCCTCTCTACTGACTTCAGCACTGTCCCTTTGATTCCTAGAGAGACGTCACATAGTCCTGCAGCCCCTGGGTCCTGCACCCTGCCCTCCTTCAGGTCTGACAGCATGGAAGCTGGGACCGATGCAAACCTCTGGGAAGGAGCCAGGTTGTTTAGAGATTTTCAAGTATGAGCTAAATGGAAAGGGAGCACAAAAAGAACATTATAGATTCATCAGAGCAATCATGTGTTATTTCCTACCAAAGCCACCCAGCTTTGATTTTATTTTTGTTGTTACTTTATTCTTTCCTGAGAAACAATCGGCAAGTACAGAAAGAGGCTGTGGAACCATCCAGATTGTAGAAGCTTTAAGACTAACCTTGTTTCCCTCTGTACAATATTACTGTTCATTTTGGTTCAAGAGATTATTAGCTCTTTGGAGCCTTAGTTACATTTTTTGTTTTATATTTAGGAACACTTTACAAATAATATTACTTTATGTTGCTTGTATTTGAGTTTTATTACAATTCAATCTAATGCTAAGTAACTTCCAAACTAAGTAGATATGTGATAAAAATTAACTGGTTTTTTTTAAAAGTGTGGTGATAGTCACAAATGTTGGTGTTGCACAGAAAGAAATTGGCTAAAAATACAGCAACTGTTTGGTACACCGATAATATCTTTTTAATGTCCCCATGAAAATAAAAAAATGATTTTTCTTAATACAAGTACATAATTACACATTAATAAAATATAAATTAAAACATTAATATTTCAAATAACATTTCCACGCCATGGGTTAGGAGACCATTTTAATGTTACACCCAGATGCTAAAGATGTGAAATGGAATTGAATAAAATGCATTGTATCTCAAAAAAAAAAAAAAAAAATTAACTGGTTTTAAATAGTCATTTTTGTTGTTGTTCTGGTTGTGAATGCTGCGGCTGGATATAATTACAGTTGTTTAGTCGCTAAGTTGTGGCCCACTCTTTGCTACATCATGGACTGTATGCCAGGCTCCCCTGACCTTCACTAATCTCCCGGAGTTTACTCAAATTCATGTCCATTGAGTTGGTGATGCTATCTAACCATAATTATAGAGATGAGTTTTAAGTGATAATGTGCAAAATCATAAGAACTCTGATTTGGATATGATTCTTTAAGCAAATCTTATAATAACCTAACAGGAACACCCTGTGATTAAGTTGTAGCACTGCTCAGAGAAGTAGCATGTGATTAAAGTTGAAATCTAGCTATTTTATATTCACTCCTAAAAAGTTTAATACTGTATGCCAAAAATTCCTTTAAAGATTAGCTGTTTCCCTTTAAGTGTAAATTAATTGGTTGACAAAATCCCCAAGCTCACTGAGATAGTTCTGCCCAGATCTACCCATACTCCTCTCATTTCCACTCCCATGGAAACAACCAATGAACCAACCAAACATGTAGAGAAACAGAGAAAGAGCATTTCTATTTTAATGTGTTTCAGCATAAATGGATTGAAGATATTTGTTGCACTATGCTTTTGGCTTTGGGTAGAAGAGCCAACATCTATGTATTCTGAAAGTATATGTTCAGACTCAGAGACCCACCACAACAGAGTGTTAAAGTGTAAACAACAGATGAGGAGACAAAAAGGAGTGTGTACCTGTGGGCAACCATGAAGGACTCCTTGACAGTGAGTGATGGTTTTGGACACATACACAGCCATAATAACATCCTTAAGAGGAAGACTCAAAATGTTCAATTTAGAGATTGACTCGATCAGATGACCTAATTGCAATCAGATGAAGGGAGAGAAAAAGCATAATGATCCAGTAATTGGGGAAATAGAATAGGCTTAGCTGGGGTTCTACTGACACTATTGCAATGGAGTCACCAGACTAAAGCCCTTCAGGACTTAGAATTTTATCTAATTGCTAACATCCACCCCCTCTTAATTTTTCCTTTCTCTGCATTTCCAGAGATAAATTAACTTTTGGGGATGTAAGTCTGAACTCAATTGCTTGGTGAAGTACAATTCAATCTTTGTAATAAAACAGCAAACCTTCCTCTTAAAGACTGTCTTGAAATACAAAGGAAGGAAAGACCAGGAGGGGTGGCTGGTACTAACTAGGGGTTTGAGTCACTGAAGCCCTGAGGAGTTTTAGCTCCACATGCAATGGAGGAGGTTTGTTGTTGTTTGGTCACTAAGTCATCTCCAACTCTTATTGACCCCATGGACCCAGGTTGCCCTGTCCATGGGATTTCCCAGGCAAGAATACTGGAGAGGGTTGCCATTTCCTTCTCCAGGGTATCTTCCCAGCCCAGAGATTGAATCCTTATCTCCTGCATTGGCAGGTGGATTCTTTACCACTGAGCCACTGGGAAGCCCAAGGAGGAGGTTATGCTACAGGAAATAATCAGCCAGTCACAGAATGACAAATACTGAGTGATTCCACTTATATGAAGTACCTGAAATAATTGAACTTATGGAAACAGAGCCAAATGGTAGTTTTCTGGGGCTGGGAGCAGGGGGAAATGGAGAGCTACTGTTCAACAGGTATAAAGTTCCAGTTACACAAGATGAATAAGTTCTAAAGATCTGCTGTATAACATTGCACTTATGTTAACAATATTGTATTGCATCCATAGACATTTAAGACGGTAAATCTCGTGTTAAGTGTTCTTACAACAATAAAAACAACAACAACAAAAAATATGGAAATAAAATAAAACTAAGATGTGGACAGCTAAAACCAAGACAAAACCAAACCAAACCAGCAAGAGCTTAAGAGGCTGGTGGCAATTTGGAGGCCTGACATTTTCCATAACAATATGGGGATCTGAAGGCATCTCGAATCCTTCTCAATCTATTCTACAGATTTGTCCCAAGATTTTGTTGAGGTCATAAACTTTCTTTGAAATCCAGGAGGAAATGGCCTAAGGCCAATTTCAAATCAGTATAAACTAAGCCTCAAAGACCCAGGGGCTTCCATGCTGTTTGTTGGATTTTAGTTGTTTGGGGACATAATAGCCTGGTGTTGGTACATTTCATATACTCCCTTGATCCATGGTTCCTTTGAGGCTTTTTTTTCTTGCGTGTATACTCAGTCATGTCCTACTCTTTGCAACCCCATGGACTTTAGCTTGCCAGGCTCCTCTGTCCATGGGATTTCCCATCAAGAATACTGGAATGGGTTGCCATGCCTTCCTCTGGGGATCTTCCTGACTCAGGAATCAAACCTGGGTTTCCTGAATTGAAGGCAGTCTGAATTTACAGTCTGAGCCACCTCTATCAAAATATGTATCTGCCTGGGAGGAGCATATTAAATTCAAAATTAAAGGTGGTAATATATCAATATGAATTTATTAACTCAGTTAGTTTCATAGCAACTGGAAAAGAGTAGAACCAGGGCATAAAACACTGTAGACAATGAGTCAGGTGAAGTACTATAATTTATACCTCTGTGAGGCCAAGTGTAGGGTACACTGTGGGCTTATGGGGTGGTTAAGGGGAAGAGGTACTCCTTGGATTGTGTCTTCTGTCAGGCTTTCTATAATGCTAAATGGCTCTCTCATGCTAGACGTTCTGAAAGACAGCACATAGAATTGTTTAACCCCTAACATTAATGCTGCTTGCAAACAGTCACTCAATAAATTAGATTTATCTCTTTTTTGTTGAAGATATATAAATTCAGTTATGGAAGCATCAGTTTTCACTGTTTAGCGGTACTTTTTATCAAACTTGCCATCATCAAAAGAAAAAAAGTCTGGCCCATATCATCCTTTTGGTTTTTTCAGTCAATTCTCACACCTTATCTGTATCTTTTTAAAAATTTTACTTATTTTTAATTGAAGGATAATTACTTTACAGAATTTTGTTGTTTTATGTCAAACCTCAACATGTATCAGCGTATACAAATATCTATATCTTGACTTTGTGTAGACAGAGTTAGTGGCCTTGTAGTGGATGTGATTTAAAAGATAGTGCAATATTTTGTGCTGTTCTATCTATCCCACATTCCTGCCAATGGAAACTTATTCCTTGCATGAGATAACTGAAGTGAAAAATTTTTCCTGTGTTTTACAAACATGCATTTCTTTTTATCTGGGAAAGAGGAAAAGGATAAGCTACTTCCTAATCAGAATGGTGTCTTAGGTGAATAGGTGTTATATTGGAAAGTAGTAAAATGAAGCAGTCAAGGATCATATCTAAAGAGTTAGGGGAAAGGGAGTCTAGGGGAAAGGCCTGAAAAATATGTTTTCATATTTTTATGAAGTTTAGCCTGACTTTGATTGATTAAAGAGAAAAAAAATGAAAAGGGCAGTTTACTCTCTGGAGATGATGGGTATGGGTCGTGTGGGTGCACATGTGTGTGTGGGTTTTTCACAGGTGCTTTAGCTTATTGGAGGCGTGTGGTGCTACTATAAGCTTTGTCAACTGTATCTATTGACCAATATTTCACTATGCATAAGGCAATCTGATAGTGGCTGATATAAAATTAGCCAATCTACATGTATTTACTGAACCTCTTTTACACACAAAAAGACATTTTTAACAGAGATTTTTCAAGATTTTATCATGAAGGAGTGAAGGAAATTGTAACCTCTTGAGAATGATATTTTGGGATTAGTTTACTTAAAATCCCATCAGGGGACTTCCCTGGCATTCCAGTGGCTAAGATTCGCCACTTCCAATGCAGGGGGTGCACATTTGATCCATGGTCAGGGAGCTAAGACCTCACATTCAGTGCTTCATGGTCAAAAAATAAAAAAAAAAAATTTTTTTTAAATGCCATTGTGTAGGCAACCATTTATTCTGGCTCAGTTGAAACTAAACAGTTAACAAGCCACCAACAGATGTTTAATTAACTCTCTCCATATTGGTAGGGCCAGTGATACTTAAACAAAAAGCATGTTAGTAAATTACACCTATTAGCTGTTCTGCTAACCAAGAACCTATTACCCTTGTATGATGAATTGGAAGACAGGCACATTTCCACAAACTCAGAATTATGGCTTGGTGAGTAATGAAAGTAAATGTTATCTAGTTACAAAAGCCAGTGATTGATAAATCATAATTAATGACCTTTTATGAAAACTTGGGAAAATGAAGTCTTTGTGCTACAACCTACATTGCATTTCTTTCTGTAAGTTGTATTAATCAAAGCCCTTGGTGTAACACAGCTAATTTGCAAGCAACTCAGATGATTAGATAAACTCAAAAGGATTTCATCTATCTTAAATAATAATATCACTAAGGGAGTTGCTTAGAAAGTTGCTTGGCTAACTTTAAATAATACTTTGATCACTGGAGATACTGATGTTCATTTTATGCAGTCCCAAGTAAGGATCAAATTGGCAAGTATCCACTAACTTAAGATGCAGGGAGCTAGTTTGAATATTTCAGAAGTAATTAAAAATTTTTTTTTACTCTGCTGTCTCTAGCATTAAACAATGGTTTTTGTGCCTGACACAGTTATATCATTTGGGGTGCAGACTAGATTTTTTATCAGCTCTGCTTTCTCCTTTATACACAATAGCATTAGCTACAACTAGGTTACATGAAGGAATTCTTTGTGGTTCTGTTACTCAAAACTAAATAGATAAATAAAATGCACATAGCCGCAGGCTACAGGGCCACTTATTTCTTCTGTTTGGTTTGAAACCAGTCACTCCTTTGGGTTAATATAGAGAAAATGGGGGTCGTTTCCTCTAGGTGTTCACCTTAGGATACAACTGCCTGCAACCAGGTGGAAAATAAGGGGTGTGTGTGTGTGCGTGTGTGTGTGTGTGTGTGTTGGGGTTTAAAAGGACAGAGTCCAGGAGATGAAAGCACAGGAGAGAGAACTGCTTTGGGAATTAGCAGATGATGGCTCAGTCCTGCAAATACCTAAGATGTTACCTTGAGCTAATCTCAGAGTTTTTGGTTTCAGTTTCCCCATCTGAAAAAAGATATAATTATTTAATTCATCCCTGTCTTCCTATACAAAGAAAACATCAGAAATAGCAAGGAAATAGCAGCGAAGAATGGTAGACAAGGACCAGAAGAGAAACAATCATCAGACATTTAGTCCTACACCTTAGCAATTTCCCACCTTCTATTTTTGCCTGAGTGCCTGTGATGAAAATGCAGAGGTTCTTGAAAGAGCCCTGCTACTTTTGTGCTGATCTTGTTCTTTTAATCTCCTGTCTAGAATGCCTTCACCCCTCATTTCATCTACCTAAACTCTATCTTTTAAGTTCAACTTAAGAATCACCTAATTCATGAAACCTTTCTTCCTTAATAATAGTAACTAACATTTTTGAGTACTTTCTGTGTTCCGGGCATGATGTTAAGATCTCCACATATATTAATTCACATGATTCTCACAAGAAACCTTGGAGGCAAGTTGTGCTATTGAGTGGATTTTACTGAAGAGAAAACTGAGGTTCGATAATTTTTCCAAGGAAACTTAGGGAGAAAGTTATGTATTGGCATCAAAATCAAGATGATCTGGCTCCATGACCCCTTATTCCTTAGCCTAGGCATTGGCATTACATGACTTTGAATGATAGTTTCTGCTGTAGATATTTTATCCGGTGATAGGTTTCATATAAATAGAAATCATACCTTCTAAAGCTACCTGTCCTACAAGCACCTGTGACACTATTCTGTATGTTTAAGTATATATAATGTGTGTTCACTGAGGGCTTCCTGGTCACTCCGTGATAAAGAATCCACCTGCCAATGCAAGAAATGCAACTTCAATCCCTGGGTCAGGAAGATCCCCTGGGGAAGGAAATGGCAATCCACTCCAGTATTCTTGCCCAGGAAATTCCATGGACAGAGGAGCCTGGAGGGCTACAGTCCATAGGGTTGTAAAGGGTCAGACATGACAGCAATTAGACAACAACAAATGTGCTTATTGAACAAATCTGTTCAGGAAGAATGGGGAGAGATATGTGATCAAATAAAAGAAGAATTATTTTCCCCTTATTAAATAAAATGGTAGTGTACCATTGAAACCACATGAGACAAGATGGTGAATTGGACTAGGATGGTGGCAAAAAGAGGAAAAAATAATTGAATCAAAGGTTACTTAGGAGGGAGAATAAAAATGTTAAATGAACAATATGGCTCCAAATACTTAATGATTTCCTCCCTTCCTGGGTGGCAGATCTCTAAATTAAGGTATGTGCCTGGTAAAACCGACGACAGGACTTAGCGACTGAACAACAAAAATGACAACTGATATTTTTATCTACCTCATTTGTCCTGGTATGAGTTTCATGAAGGTGAAATAATAGGCAGAGACAGCTGCCTAAACAGAAAAGATAAGGGATAGCCCATTCCTTAACCTTTATTATGTTTTCTATTTTTAGCTTTGTCAAAGGGAGAAGCAGATGGCCCCAAGATTCAGATGTATGTAGAAAATGTGGGCAGGTAGAAATTAGTCTGGGAGGAGGAGCCAAGATGGTGGGTAGGTGGATGTGGAGTGCGGCTTGCTCCACGAATGCGTTAAGAATACGTCTACAGATGCAATAGAACGCCAGCTGAATACTAGCAGGAGTCCTTGACCACCGGAAAGGATTATGCGGATCCACGAATACTGGGTAGGATGAAAGAAAGAAGGGAGAAGGAAGAGGAAAGCGAGCAGGAATGGACCTCCACCCAGGGGTTGGGGAGCTGAAGCAGGGGAGAGACTCTGCATCTGGGGAAAGCGGTTGGAACAGAAGGGAAGCGTTTGAGACTGTCGGAGGAGGGTGAAACAGCTCATCTGTGACAGTCTGAATAGAGTGAGAACCACATAGACAATCTGTGCTGTGGCTCTATGTAACCTGGACAGGCAGTGCACACAGATGCTGGGAGCTGGAGCTGTTGTGCCGTAAAGCCAAAATCATTAACTGTGCATACTGTAACCAAGGTATTGTTCTTATGGAATTGTTCATTGTATAAAGAACAGTTTTAAATGTTGCAAACTAATGAGTTACACCATTTAAAAAATTTCTTTCTCCCCTCCATCTCTTTGTTGGGGAATACAAAAAAATGTATAATACAGGTGACATTATAATGCTTGCTTGATCAAAGAAGAGAGACTAAACAAGGGTAAAAAATTTAACAGTACAGTATTTGGCATCATTTCCTTGTCTTGATTCTGTTTGTGTCCTAAGATACAAAAGAAGTCAGTGGTTTTTAACAGTTTACAAGTAGAATGTGATTGTAAAATGTACAGTTCAGTTGTCTTTGAATTATGAACTTTCTTCAGATATAATAAACCATGGCTTTTAGGCTGCTCAACATTACAAAAATTAGGAGAGTGTTCCCAAGGTGAGGACTACTGTTGATTGCAGGGAGATGGTGTGAGGAAATGGAAGGGAGGCGAGCCATAAATCCAAAATAGGGAATGCCTTTAGGGGACAATCAGGTGGCCATGGAAGCAGGGTGCTACTGCTGAGCCACATATGGGGGGGGTCACCACTGTAACCTCTCTTTGCCCACATGCCAGTACCGACAGCTGGGCAACAGGACTAGCCAGAGTTGCCCTTTGAATATCTTTTGTCAGAGGCTAGAAAAGACTCCTGTGCTGTGCTGTCCTGTGCTTAGTCACTCAGTCGTGTCTGCCTCTTTGCAACTCCATGGATGGTAGCCCACCAGGCTCCCCTTTCCATGGGGATTCTCTGGGCAAGAATGCTGGAGTGGGTTGCCATGCCCTTCTCCAGGGGATCTTTCCAACCCAGGGTTCAAACTTGGGTCTCCTGCATTGCAGGTGGAGTCTTTACTGTCTGAGCCACCAGGGAAGCCTACAAAAGACTCTTAATAGTGCCATATCTCTTGTGCCCATGGCTGTTGACTTTCCTGCTCACGTGGTGTCTCTGGGGTCTCTGCCTCCATGCAGCCGTGCCCTCTCCTCACTGAGGCAGACCCAAGTCCTCCAGGGCAGCCTTAGGAGCAGACTCCTGTGGATGACCCACAAACAGAAGAGGGGGTAAAACCACAATTGACCTCCAGGGACAGAACAACTAAGGAAGAGTATCAAAAACCTTTCCAGCAGCTGCACAAGCTGCAGATTAAATCCACATGATCAACTAGGTAGACTCTGGAATATATAAAAAGACAAAGAGTGCTTCCATAAAAGAAAACTCTCTAGCTCTGGCAGCTGTGGACATTGGAGGCAAACATACAAGGGAGTAGGACCAGATTAGAGTCTGAGCTGTCCTCAAAACAGGGCCAAAGCCCAGCCCTCCACAGTACTGGAGGACCTCCTAGGGTCACTAAGTCCATACGCTCTGCTTGCCACATGACAGGCCAATGAATCTGAGAGATGAGGTGTTGAGTCAAGGAATATGACTTTATTTGGAGAGCTGGCTGACCAAAAGATGGCAGACCAGTGTCTCAAAGTAACCATCTTGCTGGGATCTGGATGCCAGGTTCTTTCATAGAGTGAGAGAAAAACAATAAGGAACTAAAGTCAAAAGGCAGAGTGGAGAGGAAAAGGCAGTGAGGAAGTAAAGTAAAAAGGGTCTTCAGTCTTGCAAAACATCTCTGGGAAGGGCCAGCCTTTGGAAGGGGTGTGTTAATCTTTTTTGTAGCCCTTCACAGGTAGGCAGGGTCAGATTATCTTTTTATGATCTGAACAAAGCCACTTTAGTGTAACAGGCAGAGGGGCAAGGTCCTTGGAGGCAGGTCATTGTGTATAATTATAATAACAACAACAATGAAAAACAAGTCTGAAAAGAACATCAAAGAAACAGTTTCCAACATGGGGTCAGACTTGGTTCTTCTCCAGAACACTAGGAAGACAGAGACAGGCTGTGGCGCACAGCACAGACAAAGAAATCCTAGGAAAACATTTATTATTACTTTTATGTTTTGATTGGCTTTGTTGTTGGCTCTGGGTTTTTTTTTTTTTTTTCTCTTCCTTTTTCTCTGTTGTTGAAGTTGTTGTTATTATTATTTCTACTTAGGCTTTTGGAATTTCTTATCCCAATTTTTCTTTCTTTTTTTGACTGCACCAGGTCTTGGGTGCAGCATGTGAGATCTAGTTTCTCATATGTGTGTATCTCAGTTTGTGTGTTAGTCACTTGGTCATGTCTGACTCTTTGCGATTCCATGGACTATAGCCCCTCAGGCTCCTCTGTCCATGGAATTCTCCAGGCAAGAATACTGGAGTGGGTAGACAGTCCCTTCTCCAGGGGATCTTCACAACCTAGGGATTGAACCTGGGTCTCCTGCATTGCAGGCAGATTCTTTACAATCTGAGCCACCAAGGGAAGCCCTGATCAGGGATCAAATTCTGGCTGTCTGCATTGGAAGTACAGAGTCTCAGGCCCTAGACCACCAGGGAAATCCTATAGGCTTTTGGCATTTTTTTAATCATATTTTTTATTTCTTTCGTATATTTCTACTTGTATGCTTTTTTTTTTTTTGCTGTTCTTTGCTTTGTTTTTGGTGTTGTTTTTCTTATATATACATCCTTTTAATATGTTTCTATTTTAACCTTGCTTTTCTATTTTTTTCAGCATTTTTGACTGCTTGCTTTGTTTTCTTTGCTTTATTCCTCTATTAGACTCTAGCTTTGGTTTTATTTTCTGTTTTAGTTTTGTTTTTAACTGGTTGATTTCATTTTTGTCTTCTTTTGTTCATTGGGTCACTTTCTTGTACTTTGGTTTGTTTGCTGTGCTTTGGTTTCTTTCGTAAGTGTATGGGTGCATTTGTTTGCATATAGGTACAAATGTTCCTTTGTTTTTGTTTTTCTGTTTGTCTAATTGTGCTTTTACCATTTGTCTGGGTTTGTTTTTTTGTTTTTGATTTTTTAAAATTTAGTTTTAATTGGATGACAATCACTTTATAATATTTTGTTTGTTCTGCCATACAACAATGTGAATCAGCAATAAGAATACACATATTCTCTCTCTTGAACTGTTTCTTCTTTTTTTTTCTGATATTGAGCTGCATGCTATACTACCCAAAACAGTCTACAGATTAAGTGCAATCCTTATCAAATTACCAATGGCATTTTTCACAGAACTAGAAGAAAAACTTTTATAATTTGTATGGAAATAAAAAAGATCCAAAATTTGAGAAAGAAAAATGGAGCTGGAGGAATCAACCTTCCTAATTTCAAACTATACAAAGCTACAGTAATTAAGACAGAATTGTATTGGCACAAAAACAGAAATATAGGTCAATGGAACACGACAGAAAGCTTAAAGATAAACCCACACACCTATGGGCACCTTATCTTTGACAAAGGAGGCAAAATTATACAATGGAGAAAAGACAGCCTCTTCAATCAGTGGTACTGAGAAAACTGGACAGCTACATGTAAAAAAATGAAATTAGAACACTAATTCTGGTGGGCTGTTAACTCACCACACCTTTAATCCATTCACTAAATAAGTGGCCACAATTTGGGAAGCTCTAGTGTTGAGGAGGACAACCAGTTAAATATCCTATCTTTCTTCAAAGAAATTATAATGTTACAAATATCCACATATTTATAATGCAAGGGCAGTGATACAATGAAAGGCAACAAATATGAAGGAAGATGAAAACAGGATGGGGAGACTTCAAAGAGTGATCTTGAGGAACAAGTGAAATTAGATAGCAGAGAAAGCAGCAACATGTTCTAGTGAGATGGACCATCATGCAGGAAGATACAATAGTAGATGAGTCTGAAAGAATGTCTAGCAGGTATGTGTAGCTGGAGCACAGCATGAATAGAGAAGTGAGTATGGGTGTGATAACTTTTCAGAACCTCTGACATTATGGGTGTATATATGTCTCTACACATTGATATTGGCATGGCCATTTGGCATGTTTTGATCAGTGAAATGCACTCAGAATGATATTTCTGAATAAATTGGTTGTTGCTAATTGTAATAGGTAAGGTACTACAAAAAAAGAGGTACTCAGAGAGTGGGTTGTTTGCAAGCAGAATTGGAAGAGATTATGGAGAGCCCCTGGTGGCTCAGATAGTGAAGAGTCTACTTGCATTGCAGGAGACCTGGGTTTGATCCCTGGGTCAGGAAGATCCCCTGAAGAAGGCAATGGCAACCTACTCCGATATTCTTACCTGGAGAATTCCATGGACAGAGGAGTCTGGTGGGCTACATTCCTTGGGGTCACATACATTTGGATATGACCTGAGCAGCTAACACTTTCACTTTCATGGAGAGCCCAGAAACTTGTGATTGCAAAATAAAATTGTTTCTCATCACATTGATGATATCTTGGTGATTAAGATGTATGTGCGTGAATGCATGCTAAGTCACTTCAGTTGTGTCTGACTCTTTGCAACCTCATAGACTGTAGTTGGCCAAGCTCCTCTGTCCATGGAATTCGCCAGGCAAGAATAGTGAAGTGGATTGCCATGCCCTCCTCCAGGGGATCTTCCCAACCCAGGGATCAAACCCATCTCCTGTGTCTCCTGTACTGCAGGCAGATTCTTTACCACTGAGCCTTCAGAGAAGCCCAATTAAGGCATATCCTCAGGATAAAAATCATATCCCAGAACTATTCTCTAGGTACAGCTGCAGAGCAGAGGTATGGTCTATATAAAGACTTCTGAGAGGGTGAAAACCATGCCTACTAGTTTCTTTCATTTAGACAAAATGACTGGTCAGCAGATGTATTAGCATGAAGATAAGTATCTGTTGTTTCAGGCCATTAAGATATTGTGGTTGGTTGTTAGGCAGAATTCTCAAAGCAAAATTGCCCCTGAGTTTGGATACATTTTCACATTAAGCCATTTCTCTCACCACACAAAGTGGAGGATCAAGTGCACTGCCTGAAGGTCTGCTAACCAGGAGGATTGCCTGTCGTCTCTGGGTTTCGGGCTGCTCCCCAGAGGGCGCTAGTTCAGCAGTGATTCGTTTTCAGTTTACCTCCATGTAGTGAAATCACCCATCTGTAAATCAAACTCAGTCTTCCCCTGCCTTATCTGTCAGCTGATTTTAAGGAACTTTGCTGATATTATAGGTACAACTTGATGGGAAGATGCAGATGCAACACTGGTGGATGACGTGGAGTCTGATCTACTTGCTCTTGCCCTCTGAACCCGCTTGTGTCTGATGCTGAAGGTATCACTTTGTTCTTAGAACAAAGGTCTTTGTTCAAATGAGGCTCAGCACCTACCTCTTTTTCTGCCTCAGTGAATCCGACAGAAGCCAGCTCATCATGGGCAGCTCTGGCCACATGGTCACTTGATGTGCCCTGGGCAGTCACTGCATCATTTCCAGCACCTGGTAGCTGCAGTCTTGATTTAGAAATCCAGGGGGTTTCTTTTATGATTCTTATACTGAGGTTTGTCATATTCTTCACACTGTCTTTTCCCCTTCTCATGCTCTCTGTAAATGTCTACTCTTTCCTATATGAGTGCTCAGTTGCTCAGACATGTCCTCTCCTTCAGTCAATGGTTTCCAACTTGAAAAGCAGCTCCAGTAGGGTAACTAAATAAGGTATTGTAACATTTTATTAGAGATGGCATCTCTCAGCCTCTGATTATCTACCCTTGTTTTCATTTGTTTATGTAGGTTGAGTTATGTCCTTGTTGGTCATCTACCTATCTTGCACCTAGGGTTGTCATGTTCTATTAACCATTCCCATAACTTTCTGTAGTTCAGATACCGCTGGTTACCACCCCAGCCTTGATGCTCATTGCAAAATTGTACCTGTTTTGCTTCTGATCTTTAAATGCCACCAGCTGACTTCTGTTATTTTGTGATTTTTATCCTCTTTTCCTCTCTGCTCTCAGAGAACTCTGTTCTTTCTCCCTTTTCCTTTTCTTTTCAGCTGCACTTTGCAGCTTGTGGGATCTTAGATCCCTGACCAAGGATCAAGCCTGAGCCCCTGCTGTCGAGTCCTAACCATTGGACCTCCAGGGAATTCTCAGAGAGCCCTGTTCTTTAATAGCATCCTTTAATGTATTCCCAAAAGCAAACCTAGGAATATATCAAATAGTTCACCTCAGAAACTTAAATTTAATGAAAGACTGGGAATATATGAGAGTATATGAGAGACAGAGAGGATGTTTATATGGACATAAAGAAATGAAGACAGTTACACATAATGCTAACATTACTGCAAAAAGAAATGAGCAAAGTGAGTCAAATTTGGAAAAACACCAATTTCAGTTTTCAACATATGCCAAGAAGTGTAAGAGTTTTAAGAAAAGATTTCCAAACTTTTTTGAAACATACATGTTCTCTGAAAGGAAAAGTCGAAAATCTGGAAGGTAATCTAGTCTCTACTGCAAATACTCATTCAGAAAATACTGAACGTAGGCTTCAACTAAACCTACATTCAAGCATGTCTGAACACCTAAAATTTAACAATGAGGGGAAAACCCACAATATAATCAATTTGAGGGATCCATGAGCAGGGGATCATTATTCTTCCCCCAATAGATATTTTCTGTCCATTCCGAGATGTGTAATGTTGAGAATATGGAAGAGATGTAATCCAACCATCATTGTCAAAACATATTGTGATATGGTTAATACACAACAACTTTTCATGTGTAGTAAGATGAGTCAGACCTTAAGTAAGAGCTCCAGCTCTAATAATTACAAGAGTATTTATGGTGGACTGAGAAGGTATTCAGGCAATGAAACTGGGTATATGGTTGAAGGAAACTCAAACCTTAAGAAATATCAGGGACCCGAATCTTCAAACAAGGATTCTAAAAGTAATAAATGTAGAAATACCTTTTATCAAATGTCAGGTTTTTCTCTAGATAAGAGTACTTGTACTGGAGAGAGGGTTTGTAGTGAATATGGTAAGGTTTCTAATCAGTCTTCAGACTGTTCAGAATCCACAGAAAGAATACAAATGTAAGATATGTGGAAAAGTCTTTAGTAAGTCATCCAATCTAAGTAGACATAGGAAAATTCATACAGGAAGGAAACCTTTCAAATGTACAGAATGTAGCAAAGCATTTAACCGTTGCTCACATCTTACTCAACATGAGTGAATTCATTCTGAAGAGAAACCTTATAAATGTACAGAATGTGGCAAAGCCTTTATTGGTTACTTCCATCTAACCTATCATCAGTGAATTCATACAGGAGAGAGATGTTATAAATGTACAGAATGTAACAAAGCCTTTATCTCCTACTCATATTGAACCGAACATCAGCAAATTCGTACTGGAGAGAAGCCTTATAAATGTAAAGAATGTAACAAAGCCTTTATCTATTGCTCAGTTCTTATTCAACATCAGCGAATTCATTCTGGAGAGAGACCTTATCATTGTACAGAGTGTGGCCAAAGCTTTATTTGTCATTCAAAGTTAATTGTACATCAGAGAGTCCATACTGGGGAGAAACCATACAAATGTAAAGAATGTGGCAAAGCCTTTTTTTCCAGTTCGGCCCTTACTCATCATCACTGAATTCATACCAGGGATAGACGTTATAAATGTACAGAATGTGGCAAGGCCTTTATTAAGGGTTCTAGTCTTAATGGCAACCCACTCCAGTACCCTTCCCTGGAAAATCCCATGGGCAGAGGAGCCTGGTAGGCTGCAGTCCATGGGGTCGTGAAGAGTCGGACACGACTGAGCGACTTCACTTTCACTTTCCACGTTCATGCATTGGAGAAGGAAATGGCAACCCACTCCAGTGTTCTTGCCTGGAGTATCCCAGGGACGGGGGAGCCTGGTGGGCTGCCGTCTATGGGGTCGCACAGAGTCGGACACGACTGAAGCGGCTTAGCAGCAGCAGCAGCAATGTTAGCACTAGCCTGCAGAGGGCAGCCATCCTTGAGGTTCTCAACAATGCCACCAATGAATTTCATATTGCTGGGGTTTACAGAGTGTCCTTTGGACTCTCCTATGAGATACAGATGACTGGTGGGGGTTTTTGGCCTTATGTGATACGTACACTCTAGCCTGCTCACTTTGATCTTTTTGATCCCTTCTCCCATCATCTACTTCACTTGGTGTGCACTACCGGTTTTCTAAGTTTCCAAGAGACAGTCTAGAGGAGTGCTTGCCTAACCTTTGACAAATATTAAACCTTGAAGAAACTTTACATGTAAGGGGTATGTCATAAAAAGAAGAGAAAAACAGTTATAGATTGTTTTGAAATGTTGGCTATGGGGATTTTTTTAAACAAGGCAAAAGAACTCATCGTCTTGCCAAATGCTAATTATAAATGTATCAGAAAATTTTCAGAAACAATGTATTTGAAAGCCTTTTGCTTAGTCTGAGAAAATTTCACACTCTTTGGTTGAATTATTCAAACCCTGACCTTACCTTCCGTTACAGTTATTTTCACTTCCAACCTTAGATCAACAACCCACATATCTGGCTGTTCTCTGGCCTAATCCCCTCAAAAACCTACTTTTTATCTGATATCTTCCACTAGAAAATGCATTTCAATATTTTTTTCTTTAACCAGTAATGTTTTATTTATCTAACTCTCTAACTTTTCAATTAGTCAACTTTTGACCTGTATCATATTATTCATAACACAACATTCCCTGGGGTTTTAATCTGTCACTTCCTTCATTCTTTCTTTCTTCTGTATATTCAAAATAACCTCGTGGTCCATGATTTCAATTCTATACTTACTTGTCTCTTAGATTCGTTTCCTCTCTCAACCCATTGCTGAACCAAAACAACCAATTCAAAATTCCGAGTGAACACATCGGTCTACGTATCTCCCTCTTTTTTTTGTCTTTCAAATTGAATATTTCTGGCATAAAAATCACGATGCTGTTGATGATCTGTATATTTCATATGATCCAATCTGACTCAGCCTAGCAAGCAGTGCTATTTACCAGTCTTTTTACTCACTTCCATTTGACTTCCTGTTTTAATATCCATGATGACTGTTTTGACTTTTTTCATTCTATTGAGGTCTTCTACCACATCCCCGATGCTCTGCCTTTCTGGTGAGAATGTAGGAGTCATTCTACACATATTCTTTCAACTTCCTCTTACCTCAGAATTTCCTCAGGTTTTAACAACTTTGCTTTCTCTAAGGCACCCTACACATCCTTCCTCATGCCAAGAATATCTACATGAACATAAAGACTGTACAAATGTGTACTGATCTCAGTAGTAAGTGAGCAAGGGTTAAACAGTACAGCTAGTAATTGCTGTCTCTGGGCAGGGTGTTTAATTGTAGGAAGGAAAATTATAAGAGATTCCATGATTCTGCTGCATAGAAAGAGAATGTCTTGGATCCAGTCTAAAATTAGTGTTCTAGCAAAAAGCAAGTAAGAAAATATAAAAACTTACAAAACAAATGAAAAAATACAAAAACAAACAAAACAACACCACATTGTAAATCAACAACAACCAAAAACGAGTACAGTGTAGATTTCCCATTGCTTGAACACAGAGGCAATTAGCCAGAGGACAAGGGGTGCTCAGGCTTGAGCCAATCACAAGGCAACTGCAGGTAGAGACACTTGTCATCCATGGATAATAATTGAAAATGTGCCAAGTACTTTCTAAAAAACTTTATTTATTAATTTATGGCTGTGCTGGGTCTTCACTGCTAAACATGAGCTTTCTCTAGTTGCAGCGAACGGGGTCTCCTCTCTGCGGTGCGTGGGCTTCTCATTGCAGCCGCTTCTGTTGTCATGGAGCATGGGTTCTAGGTGCATGGGTTTCAGAGTTGTGGCACATGGGCCCAGGTGCTCTGAGGCATGTGGAATCTTCCTGAACCAGGGATCAAACCTGTATCTGTTGTATTGGCAAGCAGACTCTCAATCACTAGATCACCAGGGAAGTCCTGGCAAGTACATTATGAAGCTTAATTTTACTTTAAATTAATAAACTAAGAAGGAGCATGGTTTTTTTGGATAAAATTTCCAGGTTCTCTTGCATCTGATTTCCAGTTAGGCTGTCGATGGGAGGTAGTGGTGTGAGACTGGAGTTGTAGAGGGGAAAAGACACTTCTCCTGCTCCCTGCTCCGTGTGTTAAGTGGTGACTCTGGCAGCATCTGTCTGTCCCTGGCAACGTCTGTCTGTCCCTGGCAGCTCAGCCTTTTTCGCTTTCTGATATAGTCTCAGGAGTGAGAGAGACTTGCCATTAACGTCAGTCTCTAGGTTGCCTACTGTCGTCCAAGTTTGGCTTTTTAACTCTTCTGATGCTTATATAACTAATTTCCCATAATTAAATCCTCTATTAAACTACCTGTCATGGGTTCTATTCTTTTGTCTGAACCTTGACTGATAAAAAGATAGAGATTATCTTCATTGTACGGGTGGATTAAGCGACTTGTACAAAATCACACAGCTAGCTTAAAAACAGGCTTTCAAACCAGTTGTGCCTCATTTCAAAGCCCAAGTAAAATGACTATGCTGTATGCAAAGGATATTCAGAATGAATTTTCAAAGAAACAGTTTTCATGCATCGCTTATTTTTATTACTTGGCTCAAATTGTCTGCATGATAGCACTAAGCAACTATTATTAACATTTAACTGTCTATCTCTCCCTTTAGCTTGTGATACTGCTTGAGAGTAAGCACTTATTGTATTCAACTTTGTACTCTGAGCACCAACTACTGTGCTTGGAATGTAGTAGAGCCTTAATAAATATTTGTGGAATGAATGAATAATAATCACTACTGTTTACACAGTGATTATTCATTCTAGTAAGTCTGCTAGGGGACTTACATAAATTTTATAACTCAATCTTCAAAACAATCTTGCAAGGTAGGCATAAATATTCTAGCATCATAGATAAGAGAAAATAAACTCAGAGTTTAAACAATTCACAACTAAACTAGAATTAAAGTCTGATTATATATGGCTGCTTCCATTAATGTGAAGAAACAAATGTATAAATAATTGGGTTGGAAAAAAATCTAAACATATTATTGGATTTACAGTTTTTAGAGGAGCTTCATAAACAGATAAAGTCTTATCTTTATGAGAAAAAGGAGGAGTTTGGTGTTTTCTTGCCATAATTAAATAAAAGAACAGTTTTTGTATCTAAAACTATGTCTATGAAGGCAAAAGAAAGAGAAATTGGGGTAAAAATATGAAAAATGAAACAGTTTAAGTTGCTGATTTGAAAAAACATTGGCTACTCCCATAATTATCTAATCATTCTCTAGGGTTACTTGGCATGAGAAGTAACACTGATGATATTCACAACCAGCTCTCCTAAAGACTTAAAAGACAGATTTTAGCTTTACTTTTCCAGGTCTTGGTTTATTATCCAATGTGTGTGCATGCTAAGTCACTTCAGTTGTGTCTGACTCTTTGCAACCCCATGGACTGTAGCCTGCCAGGCTCTTCTGTCCTTGGGATTCTCCAGGCAAGAATACTGGAGTGGGTTGCCATGCCCTCCTCCAAGGGATCTTCCCAACCCAGGGATTTAATCTGCATCTCCGGTGTCTCCTGCTTTGGCATGTGGTTTCTTTACCACTAGCACCACCTGGGAAGCCCGTATTATCTAACACTAGACAGGAAAGTAACTGGGTATCCAAAGTAACTGGGGTAGGTGTGTCTATTGCTGGACTACTGATGATGGTTTTTACTTATATTTCTGAGTGTTCCATTCTTTGCTTTGCATAGTAAAATCATATGTGCAAGTCTATGGCCTGATTAAGTTTTTCCCTTAGTGTTAGTAGAGTGATGCATTCCTGATACCTCCTCTGAGTTTGCACTTAAAATAATGCCTCTATTTGTAAGGCTGATTTGCAGAATCCATTGTCTTTTTCTTTGATTTCTGATGAAAAGGAACTAATAGAAGCAAGATAATTTGGTAGGCATCATACAAAGAGCTGTTGTTGACTCTCCTTGTGCTTGTTTGGCGTGTACTTGCCTGGCTTGGTATTCGCTGATATGATTTCAGCTGGATACCACCAAGAGGCTGCTCTCTTTTTGCAGAGCAAGGAGCCATTTGAAGATTCTGGAAATAAACAAGTTTCGTAAGATTTTTGCTGGCGTGACCCTGTCTTTTTTCCCAGCGAAAGGATGTTCTCCTAAATCTTCTTCATGTATGTACTATTAGTTTTGCCATGATAAAGTAAAGCCTTTATTATGTTAGTTCAATAGTGTAGAATAATATAAAATTAAATGTATGCATTTTCCCAGGTGGTTTGTAACAATAGAAGGTATTGTGTATTTATCATTGGGAAAAGAACACAATAAGACCATTTACTTGTTTTATAAAACATTGTATTCTTTTGTGGCTGAGATGCATCATTATGAGCTGGATACCAAGGGGTGTCAAAAACCCCAGAGTGTTGCTGTTTCATGGGTATAGACTTTCAATCACATAAGATGAAAAATTTCTAGAAATCCACTAACCAAAAACATGCTAATTGTTCTGGAGTGAACAATTCTGTAATGTGATTTTACCACAATTAGAAAGAAAACAAAAAGAAGACACAAAAAGCAGAGTTGTGACCAGTAGACATGGAAAAAATTCAACTACGTTCATGCTGCAGAATTACCTGCTTCCATTTGAATGCTCAGAAGGAGTTAGAGAAATAAACTGATTCTCTACTTAATAAAACTGCAGCAAGGCATTTCCATCAGCAGTGATGATTGATGAGGATTGGGTCAGTGATGCTGCAGTCCTAGGAGCAGAAATCACCATGTAAACAGAGCTGTGATGACAAAAGGGAACTCTTCATAAGGCTGGCCCTAGTCTGGTCTTGAGGATATGAAGGAAAAAACATGTGTAGTCTCTGATTTAGGGCCAAAGTGCTCAGCAGTGACGGTGACATTAATTAATTTTGTTAAGTTAGAAGAATAGAATGTATTTATTTATTTATTTCCACTAAAATTTTTCCAAAGCGTCTGAAAAGCTAAAATGTTTTCACTTTTGTATAAGTTGGCAAATTTGGAAAAGTTTAGTGCTAATTGAGGGCTTCTCTGGTGGCTAAGATGGTAAAGAATCTGCCTGGCAATGCAGGAGACATGGGTTTGATCCTTGGGTTGGGAAGATCCCCTGAAGAAGGGAACGGCTACCCACTCCAGTATTCTTGCCTGGAGAATTCCACGGACAGAGGAGCCTGGTGGGCTATAGCCCATGAGATCTCAGAGAGTCGGACACGACTGAGGGTTAACACTAGTGCTAATTGAATCACGTTTAATTCTTTCCAAATCCTTAGCTTTAAACAGTGTATTTTGTCCCAGTTAAGACAATTGTTTAAAAACTTCTTTCAAGGCTGGAAACACATTTTGTAACAAATCCTTGAGGCATGCTGATAAAACCTGCACAGTATCATAGTACATATAAGGAAACACAGAATTCCCCAGGGTAGTGATTTTCTCTTACCAACTCCAACTTCTATGCTTCTGTAGCAATATGGGGAAAATGGGCATTTAGAATAGTCATGATTTTAGCCACCAAGATGCATGAGTACAACTTTGATGCCAAGAGGAATAAGTTCTCTCCCTCTTATTGTTTGTTTGGGTGGTTATATTGAACTCTCATACATTGAAATATAAGCAAGCAAGAATGGGGAAAAAAGGGAAAAAAGCATAGGATAGAGGGATTTAAAATGTATGAGAAGGAAAAAATGAGGAAAAAATGAGGTAAGAAGTTTATGATAAAACCAGATAAAGACTGTGTATGCTCAGTCACTCAGTCTGACTCTTTGCGACCCCTTGGACTGTAGCCCGCCAGTCTCCTCCGTCCATGGGATTCTCCAGGCAAGGATACTGGAGTGACTGGGTTGCCATTTCCTTCTCCGGGGGATCTTCCCAGTCCAGGATAGAACCTGAGTCTCTTGCATCTCCTGCATTGCATCCCCATAGATGAAGACCAAAGAAGAGGAGTTCCCAGTCTTCTGATAAATCATCCCTGTCTATGGGTTTATCTAAAACTAATGTCATGTACTTGCACTGTACTTAAGGTGATTTGGAATTTTATGGGAGGGATTTTAGTGTGAGTTCATTTGTATTGTCATTCAGAATTGCTAAGGGTGATCTCTAAGAGTTTTCACTTATGACCTTTGAATTTGTTCACCACTTACATACCAAACCATTTGTATTTGATCACACACTGTCCAGTTCTATTCCAATATGTTTTATTGAAGAGCTTTACCTTTCCCGATAAATATATAAGTTCCTTGGGATCTGCGTCCAAGTACCTTCCACAGAACCTTATTCTTCTCTAGTGATATATATTTATTGTCTTTAGGGCAACTTATCTGTCCTGTTTACAGCTGGAATCCTATGCTTAGCACAATGACTGGCATAGAGTAGACTTTTGATACATATTTGTTGTGTTCATAAAAGAAGGACTAAAAAGAATTAAATTCATATATAATTTTTCAGTGGCTATTGCCTTAATGTGTGTAGGGAATTAGATTCAGGTTTTTAAAAATAAGGGCCAGTCTGGATATTGTTAAATGGATATGTTTCAGAGGATCTTAATCAATTAATCCTGGGGATACTGTTATGATAGCATCTGACAACTTGAAGTAAATTTACTAGAATAAATATTGTCAGAGTGAAATAGTTTGGTTTTGGTAGAAAATATTGCCCTGGTTTCAAGAAAGGAAATAGGCAAAATCTTTGACAACGCATTAGTAGAATTTAAAAGACATGGCCATCTTTTTATTCTACATATAAAAGCGTGTATCTATATATTACATATATATACTTAGACATGCATATAACTGTATTTATTATATATGTATAAATATAGATCGCTACCTTTGTTTGGTCTTCTCCTAGACCTCACTTCTTAACTGGCAGCTGTAGGATTCCTTTCCAGATCAAAGAATTATTTGTTGTTTTTACTTAGGCTATTTCCATGATTAAAATTCCATGTCTCCCCAGGTTTCTGTGAATCAGCAGTGCCCCAGAAAGCATTTCCCTTCTTGAGACTTTAGGGAAATCTTGGAATCCAAAGAACTTGAAGAGGGAACCTGGCCAAATGAGATTTCTGAGCCTTTGTAGGCTTGATAAACCAGATACTTAGCACAAACACAAATCAAAGTCCATGTGTTCCTAAAAGCAGCATTTTCATGTAAGTCCAGGGAGCTCATTTTGGTTTTATTTATTTTGGCTGAAGAAGTGAAAAGTTTTGTTTTAACCACGTGGTTATTATTTTGCAAGGAGACCATAACAAATTATTCTAATCTTTAATCTCACTAAAGAGTAACTAAAGTGATTTGATGTAACTTTTTCAATGGAAAACTAACAGCTAAATCTTCTCTAACGTCATTACTTTCTGGATCTGAATCAGAAGCTTCCTAGGTATTTTTGTTACACAATGGATTCTTGATTCTGTTATTCAGATTCAGTGTTTTCTTCAGAAGAACGACCCTTTATGACTTTGTCAGTAATTTAATAGATTTTTGTCTTCTTAAAAGACTAGAATTAAGAAATATCAAGATTTAGAACATAAATATCTTGGACTATTCAGAAGAACAACATGGGAGAAACTGAGGAAAGAATCGAAACTCATAGAATAAGATGTCTTTCCAAGTTGAAGGTATGGACTTGCTTTGTGTGGATATATGTATATGTACTGTATTTTCTTTTTAAACCTAGATCTTGTAAAGTTGTTTATATCTTCATGCAGTGATCTGATAATAACATCATACTACCTGATATATTGATAATTTCTTGCTTTAATGAAATTGGTTTGTAACTGAGAGTGTGTCTAAATAGGATTATTGATTCTAGGAAATTTAATCAGAATAGCTTTAAAGGATTTAAATGGGAGACAGGATCTTAAACATTTTCAAGCACACATAATACAGTACCATTTACTTTCCTGGATCAAAGGCCTATTTAAAGTTCACCCTTCTGGTGAGAGGAGTATGGAGATCTCTCCTGGAAAATGGTACATTTGACAGAAAAGCTTTGTTAATCTGTATTCACAATGACCCACTAAAACAAATGTTTGCTTCAAGCTTTGGCAGCATACCAGTCATCCTCTGTAAGAAAAATGCCCATTTTGCTAGCTTTGGGTATTCTTAACTACTTCAGAGAAATTCTTTTTGCATAGCCATAAAACCATTTTGCTTTCAAGCAAAATTTGAATTTATTTTAAACCAGAAGATCTGGATACTTGTCCTGATTCTACAGCTACTGCCTACAAGTGGTTATCAAACTATTACACTGCCACCAATTTTCTTCCTATCGAAAGTTTGTTTTCTCTTTATATGTGTGTAGGAAAAATCTACACATGTACAGGAAAGTTGAGAATCATGATGTAGAGTTAGAAAGCTACTTTTGCCTGAAATGCTACATTAATTATGTATTAAGAAAATCCCTTTAAATTATTCCTTAATTCTGATGTCCATCTCCTAAAACTGAGGGTTTAAAAATAAAGACTGAGGACCAGGCTTCCTAGATTTGTGCTGAGTTCAACTGCTGGTTTGCTATGTGCCCTTGGATAGGTTGCTTAACCTCTTTGTGGTCCAGTTTTCTCCTCTGAAAGAGATAATGATAATTTACTCTTATCTCATAGAATTTTTTTTCTTTTTACATGCTCCAAACAATGACTGGAATATTGTAAACAGTCAATAAATACTAGTTATTATTAATAGCATTTGTGGATAAAAGTAAAAAATTATATATTAACAATTTGCTTTTAATTTTTTGTAACGTTGGAGTTTGGCAGGATTAGATATTATCTGAATATGACAGCCAAATATTGCAAGCACAAGTTTATCAGGTAAAAGACAGTTGCTTAATAAATCATCTGGGTTTCTCTGATTCTCTGACCTTAGAAATATGCTCATTAAGCAAGCATTTTTAGAAAGTAATAAAGGACTCTCTTCAACAAGTTTGCTTCAAAGGCTGGGGCATTATTAAAAAGCTGATAGGACTAGCTTTATAAATATCAAGGTTATTTTGTACTAGACACGAGTAGGAATAGCCACTAGTTAGACAGCCTACCTAGATGTTTCAGGAAAAGAAAAGTGGGATCATGATTTATCTAGTTTCCTTTCTTAAAATGTTAAATAAAAGAAATTATTCTTTCAAACATGATTTGTACTGTGCTTGGTTGGCTTTGCTTGTTTTTAAATACAAAATCTGAATTATAAAATCATGTGAAAGTTATTTACAGTGTACTCTGCAAAGATTTACAGGAAGATGCCAGACATGGTTTTTATAAATAGGATTTAATATAAAAGGATAAATAGCTAGAGATATAACTATGCTCTCTAGTCAGTCATATGACAATATTCATTTTGACTTATATTGAGCTTGATATTTAAATTTCCCAAGTCTTTCCCACATATATTTATATTCAGATTTCCCCAAATTAATTTGTGCAGGTAACTTTTGGCTTAGATATAGTTAATCCTATTGAATTTCATCTATAGACAGCTTACTTTCAGATCTGACTACTTTTTCAAGATGTTTTTGAATACCGATTCTGTCATTTATTCAATAAATTGCACTGAGCAACTATTGTTTGTGAGACTGAAGATTTAAAGGTAAATAATATATGGCTCCTCTCATTGAGATGCTCGCAGGATAGTGAAGTAGGAGGTTATAGGCATCCAAACACATAAATAAAGTGTACTGTGGGAAATTCCCTGGAAGTTGAGTGGTTAGGACTCTGGCTTCCATTGCAGGGGCTAAGATCCCATGTGCCATGTGGCATGGCCAATAAAAAAATAATGTCCCTTAAAAAAAATAAAGTGCACTGTGCTGAGGGCTGTAATACAGGCAGGAACACAGCAAAGTGGGAAGATAAGGAGGATACCTGGGAAGTAGAAAGACAAGGAAGACTCCACAATAGAAATAATGGTATAGTGAATTTTAAATATTGAGCATACATTTATCAGATGCACAAAGTGAATAAAACACTACAAGTGGAGGACCACCTGTAAAAGTCACTGAGATTTAAAGTAGCATGGTGAATTAAAAGAACTATAAATAGAATATTATGCTTGGGGACAAGGGGCAGGAGAAGATAATGAGATATAGATGAGGCTTTGTTTGTCATGTAAAAAGTAAGGGTTTTTGTTAATGGGAAGCCACTGAAAAGCTTCAGGAAGTGGAATCACATACTAATTATGAATTTTATTCATTAATTTGATGAATAGTTATCATGCGCCAAGTTAGTGGTGGTGGCAGGTAGAAGGGAGATTGGAAGTGAGAGAGTAGAAGAGACAAAAAAAATGATTGCAATTGTCTAAGCTGAACTGTATCCATTTGAGAGATTTCAGCATCTGGGTGGTAGTTAAAGCTATAGGAATATGAGATTTACTAGAAAGAAGATATCAGGCGAAAACTAGAGGGTATGAGACAAATGCCTGAGGAAGTTGGCCAGAGAAAAGATGACTGCATACAGAGTCTAGCAGGTAGGCAGAGACATAAATATGCATTGGGAGAGGAAATTTCAGGAAGAAAAGAGAGATTGATGATGCTAAATGACTCTGAGACATCAAGTTAGCTGAGGACCAAGAAGTATCTATTGGATGTGGCAATCAGGAAGTTGTTAATGACCTTTTACAGAGTGGCTTCAGTCGGGGCTAGACTGTAGTAGACTGAAGGGTGAGTGGAAGGTTAGTGTAGGCAATGAATCTAGACTGTTCTTCCAAACAGCTTGATAGTAGCTGGAGCAACCACCAGGGCAGAAGGAAGATTTTTCGGACAGAAATATCTTGCATATATTTATAAGTTAGTAGACAGGGAGGTAGTAAAGAGCATGAGGTTGAAATTAGAGGAGGGGGTTAGTAATTGATGAATTAGGACTTCAGTAATGGAAAGAATGGGTTCCAGAACATGGATGGAGAAATTCTCTGATATAGGGGGAGTGATCCATCCTTTTAAAAGAGGGAGGAAACTTCGAGGGGCAGGGAGAGGTAAATTTGAAGGTGAAGATGTTGAGATCATTTTCTGATCAAGAGGAGCACATGGCTGAGTTGGAGCCCTCTCTTGAAGGGAGTGTATAAATTATGGGGTTGGTTCAAGATTGAGAAATTGGAGGGGTAAGGATTTCAGTGTATGAGTGTACTAGCTGGAGAGTGAATTGAATGGTCTTTCAGGATGGAAATGTCATCAGGAAATATTTTTAAGGAGGTCAAGGAAAAAGCCCATGGTATTAGATTGGAGACCACCATTCAGGTTGATATAAATCTATTTATCCATAATTTGTTGATTTTGAAGCAGTAATTAATCTACCTAACTTATGATTACCCAGTATACAATGCTCCTTTTTCAAATGCCTTTCTAAGATCTAAATCTTTTTCCTTCTGATTTAATAAAACTATCAAAATGTTAGCCTTTCCTATTTTAACCATTCTCGTTCCTGCTGATCACAATGATTCTATCTGTTAATTTGTCCTTGATTTTTGTTATGGATTGTGTCAGCCTGACAGCTGTCTAAAGTTATACCAATACATAGGAAACATGATTCAATATGTGGAATATTGTATTCATATTTGTTTATCTTAAAAAGTATCTGTTGAGTTTAGAAATATTTCTGTTATTGTTTATAATTAAAATATTATTTTAAATAAATTAACTGGCAGTAAATAGCAAAATAATGCTGTATACATTGCATATAGCTTTGCATAAAAGAGAACTTAAGCAAATTTGCTACAGATATGATGCCTTTGTGTAATGCTACATTCTTTTTTAAAAATTAACATGCATGTATTCTTTTATTCTATGATAGCTTTATAGTGCTGAAAATCTATTTAAATCATTTGCTATGTCTTATTTAGAATGATAACTTGTTTCTATGTATGTATAAGACATTTCCATAAAATAATGAGGCTACCAATGACCTACAAAATTAAATATCACTAATCAATTAGTTCAACTTTGAATTTTTAAGGTGAGAACATAGCATAGAAAACAAGAAGAGTTCACTTTAAAAGGTTCTTCCAAACATAAGAGTTACTTGAACTGGAAACAATCAGTATTTTGGTAGAAGATATTTCATCAACAAGTGGCAAATATACAATTTAAAAATAAGTTTTTCATGTTTTCTTGTACTTTTTTCCTTCCTAGATGTTTCTGTTGGCAATAACATGTGCATTTGTATCCAAAACACTATCTGGATCTTATATGAATTCCATGATCACACAAATAGAAAGACAATTCAACATCCCAACATCTCTAGTTGGATTTATTAATGGAAGTTTTGAGATTGGTAATGAATTGTTTTTGCATTGCTTCTTTGTATGTATTATCTATCTAGTCTGAATTCTACTTTCCTTATTTTCTGCTTTATGTCATTCACTCTGACTGAATACTTTTTCTAAAATGGCTTAAATAACCTGGCTCACTTTGGAATATGTTTAGAAAGAATTCATTTAAATATTATTCCCAAATAACACTTAAACATTACCATATATCCAATCACAGGACTTTTTATTCTAATGGTTAGATTTTTAAAAATCTAATAGTCTTTTGGTCAGCTAGCATGAGCAGCAGAGTGTTTAGAGTACTAATATTTAATCTATCATTTAATGACTTTTAGGGCTTTATCTTCATGTTTAGAAGATATCAAGGGGAAAAAGGGAACTCATTTTTTTTAAAGCAAATATTTTTCTTCTCCTGTTGTTTCTGAGAGGTTGACAATTCTCTTTTCTAATTGCAGATGGAAGAAGAAACTGTTTTTATGTCTCACTGACTTTATTTTAGAAACAGCCTGTAGGGAAGAATAAAGTCTATTCTTGGGCTCTGATATTTGTGGCTGATTGGGAAGATGTGAGGACAGAGAGAAAGAATGAGGAAGAGAAAGATTTCTCCTGTGAACAAATTGGCATGAAAATACAAATGCTACTCATTTTGTTTTATAGTGGATTTTACTTCCTTTAAGAGGAAAGTTGCCTTTAATACTTTTAATCAGTATCTGACAGAAAAATTAGGATCAGAGAAGGCAAAACTGAAGCCAGTGATGCTTGATCTTGTCTCCTAGTCTTCCGTCCTCTCAGACCTCATGTAGCGCCACACGTGTGACAGATCCTGGCCATGGAGCCAGAAGTCACTCCTTCCACAGGCCCTGTGTAAACCCAGCTCACGGTCTAATGAAGGGCATAGATGCAAAATAATTTAATTGAATGCAGTAAGTTTGGTGACGCAGGTATATGACAATTCCTATAGGAACATAGAGAAGAGACACAACCTCCCTTAAGGAAGGTAGGCTCTTGAAGGAAAAGTTTTCCAGATGAAGAAACAGGGTTGATAAGTTTGAAGAGAATTCGCTTAGAAGAAGCAGCATAAGGATGAAACAGTATGGTAGCTCATGTGTGGAGCAATGTTAAGGCCGATATTATCAACTGGCCAAGCTGCAGGTGGGAATTACTAGATTATAAGTCTGGAGAAACGGGCAGGAGTGAGAAATAAGCTACTGGAGAGCTTTGTATGCTCACTACAAAACTTATCTTTTATCCTCTAGGTAACAGAGAATCACTAAGAGATTGGCCGGGGTTGTTAATATTTCTGTGTCAAGGACCTCTTTGGCAATCTGATGCCAAATGTTCTCAGAATAACATTTTAATTGCATAAATTAAAAATATAAGAGTACAAAGGAAGCCAATTATATTGAAATAAAATATATTATCAAAATATTATCAAAATTATCAAAATTTTAAATTATCCTTTGTACTTTTTACCAGCACATTAGATAACAATATCTACTCTAGTTTTGAAGTAATCACTGGTGTCAATAATATTTTGAGGCATCTGTATCAACTGTAATGTCATATGCAAGTACCTGTAACTTCTGTTGGTGATAATTGGTGACAAAATTGTACATGCTGCCAATACTACTGTAGTTTGTGTCTGCTTTCATTGTCAAAGGAAATACTAATATTTAGTTAAGTTAGTGAAAATAAAGATGTAATTTTATTTTTCTCACTCAAGTTCATGGAACATCTGATTTCTATTCATGGACTATTTCAGGGTTTATAGATTGCAGGTCAAGAACTTCTGTTGAAACACATTGTGAAACAGAGCCCTCCTTCATGGCAGGAGTTGTGTTTTAATCACTTATTACTTCATGCACCTCTAGCACCAATTCCGGTATTTGATATATTTATTATACAATGAATGCTAGATAGTTAATGATTGGGTGAGGCTGTTAATTCAGGCTTTGTTCATAATTATTGAAATATTCATTTCTCATGTCAATTTTTTTCTAGGAAATCTTTTGTTGATTATATTCGTGAGCTATTTTGGAACAAAACTGCATAGACCAATAATGATTGGTGTTGGATGTGTGGTTATGGGCCTAGGGTGTTTCTTACAATCACTACCTCACTTCCTCATGGGCCGGTAAGTATTGCAGGTTCCGATAATTTTTTAGGTGCAATTTTCAGCTGCAGGAAATAAGCTTGGATTTCCTTTCTAGGAATAATGCTTCCTAAAGGCACAGAGAACTGTCATAAGAACTGCAAAAAGAACTGTAGGTGCAGATTCTGTCCTTCATGCCTCTTCTATGCTCTTGGCTGTCTGATTTCCATTTAACATGTCAATTTATGAAACAGAGATTTGGGACAGTGCTTTTGTGGATTTGAGTCTGATGAAGATTCTTTTTTTAGTTTTAATTTTTTAAAATTATCAAACTATGATAACACATTTATAGGAGACTTGGAAAATACAGAATGAGGTTACAATATATTACAATTATTTTTTAAGTAGATAAATTGAGATTTTTGTTGGAGTTTCAATATCAAACTCTCAAAAATTAATAGAATGAATATACAGAAAAGTAGAAGGATATAGTAGACCTGAAAAGCCCTGTGAACCAATTCAACATAATTAAATTTATACAGTTTTCACACAATAGTAGGATACAAATTTTATTCAAATTTCCATAGACTGTAAACTGGAAGACACTGGAACATAGCCAGGGACATAAAACAAGGTGCAAAAATTTCATGGCCTAAAATCATACAGAGTCTGTTCTCTTATTGTGAAATTACGTTAGAAATTGATGAAATTTCTTAGGACCTGGAAAAATTTGGGATTACTCCTTTCTAGGGACAATTTTTTCCCCAGTTATTTCTGTTTAATTATAAGGTATTCTGTACAATTATAGTTTTTGTTTAATTGTAGGTCACCAAGAGATAGACTAGTCTTCAGGTTGATTTTTATTTTAACTTTTACCAAATTAATGAGTACAAAGTTGCAAAAAGTAAAATTATTTTGAAAAAGTGTTGTCCTCCACCCCTTCAACATTGCTCATGTTATTGCTCCTCAGAGGTGGCCACTCCCAACTCGTTTTGGTTTTCTGCTCTTTGCTTCCATATTTCTAAGTAAATGTTTATCCTTTTAGTTTTTGATACTTTAGTGTTATATAGTAAACATATTGCCTTCCTACTGTAAAGTCATAGTTACTATTCCATGTGTGACTATGTAAATATTTTTATATTTCAGCTGAACCATGCTATTTTTCCTTTTTTATATCACTTTTAATTTTTCCTAGATTAAATAATTGCCTCGTTTTATGTATATTAAAAAATATTCATTGGTTTACTTTTGGCTGCATCAGGTCTTAGTTGCAGTGTGTGGGTTCAGTAGTTGTGGCCCACAGGCTTAGTTGCCTTGCTGCATGTGGGATCTTCCCTGACCAGGGACTGAATCTGTATCCCCTGCATTAGAAGGTGGATTCTTCACCACTGGGCCAACAGGGAAATTCCCCTCATTTTATATTTGATTCATTTTCATTTCCCACTAATCATCACCAGATTCTCTATCAGTAGGGCAATGTCTTCTGAATATACTCGTACACATCAGACGGTTTCATTTTTGTCTTTGAGCTGCTTCCCCTGTCACCACTGATTCCATCTGCAATCTGAACTAGGAACTCTCCCTGCCTGCTGCATGGCTGCTTCCTTGAAATTTTCACTCACTGTTCTCCATGGGAACTTATTTTGCTTCTTTCTTCTATTCAGTTACTTACTTCCTGGGTATCGTATCTTCCACTTTCCTTTTCATTCTTACTCTTTTTTTGTGGAAAACATTATCTAATAGGTTTCTGAGAAAGTGTGTAAGGGATGTAACAATTTTAAGACCTTGAACACCTGAAAATATTCCTATTCTCCTTCCATACCTGGTTGACCGTTTACCTGGTATAAAATCCTGGTTTGAGGTTTTCACTCTAGGGATGTTGAAAACATCATTTTCAATGTTTTTCTCGAGAATCCTGCAGCATTTTAAACCCTGTGTCCAGTTTCTTCTCTCTGGAGCTACTGGGATTTTCCTTTAAACTCCAAAGTTTGAATTCATGATAATTACCTTGGTATAAGTGTTTTTCCTTTATTGTTCTAGGTGTCTTCAATCTGGACATTTATAAAAATTATTTGTATTGTTTCTTGGATAATATCCCTCCCCCCATTTTCATTTCCCTACAGCATGTATGTGTGCTTGGTCATGTCTGACTCTGCGACCCCACGGTCTGCTGCCCACCAGGCTCCTCTGTCCATGGGATTTTCCAGGCAAAAACACAAGAGTGGATCCCTATTTCCTTCTCCAGGGGATCTTCCTGACCCAGGGGTCCAACCCGGGTCTCCTGCACTGCAGGCAGATTCTTTACCAACTGAGGAATGGCAACCAACTCCAGTATTCTTGCTACATGACTGAGCACACATGCTCTGTCTGGAACTTTCAGTCCTCCACTTCTCTTTATAAAACTTCCATTCATTCCTGAATATTGTTACACTCTGAGTTAACCTATAGTTTTCTCATCTTTTTGCTCCAATTTTCTATCTCTTTGTCTTCTTGTTACTTTCAGGGGAGATTTCTTTATCTTCCAAACCTTTGAATGCATTTCTAACTTTTGCTGCTGCTAAGTCGCTTCAGTTGTGTCTGATTCTGTGCTACCCCAAAGACGGCATCCCACCAGGCTCCGCATTCCCTGGGCTTCTCCAGTCAAGAACACTGCTATCATATTTTAAATTTCAAGGTATTGTTGGTTGTTCTTTGAAGGTATCTTTTTAAGAAACATCTTGCTCTTATTTTAAGAACGCAGTGTTTTTTTTCCATCTACATTTTCTTCATTTGTCTTCTTGTCTCTGTCTCCTTCAAGTGTACAGTTTTTTATTTCTCTCTGTTCTTATGTTATAGGTCTTCATACATCTGGTGGTCCTTGGTTAGCTATTCATACTTAAGAAACAGGGATAACAACAACAAACTAACAGGAAGTTCTGTGTCCATTTGTATGACCTGGTCGTGTTCTTCACAGCACAGGGACTAGATGGTTCAGAGCTGGCTCAGAACTGCCCATAACCTGTCAGTTAATGTAGGCAGGGGTTCTCCAATCTGCTCTCTAGACATGGTGCAACTTGGCTACCAGCCAGGTGGGAGTGGGAGTCTCACTCTTCAGTACATAGATTCTTCTTTTACTTAATATCCCTAGTTTTTAGTGTGGCCTCTTATATGACTTAGGGACTAAATGACAACAACAAGCTATCCTCAAAGTGCCTGTTCTGACTGTCGGCAGTCAAAAGCCATTTTTGTTGGGCTGGTGGACAATGCCTATAAAGGTTTAACTAATCTTTATACACATTTGAAATCAGTCCTCTGATTTTTGGGATCATATCCACTCCCACCTTTATCTAGTATCCTCTCTGAAATTTCCAAGGATGTGTGGCTCATGTTTGGTTGCTCCCCTGCAGGCACTTCCTCAGGCCTGTGTTTCTTATATTTTCTAGTTCAGTGGCCACCCACTTATTGATTTTCCCATTTTCCAAATCTTCTCTTCTTGTCAAAATTTCAAATTCCCTTTCTTCTTGTCAATCTTCCATTCTCTTTACCTTTGTGACATTATATTTCCTTTACCATTTTATAACCCATCAGCTGTCATTTTGCTGAAGTTTTCGGGATGAACGGACTTAGAATGAATTATTTTGATGAGTTTTGTGGATCAGACAAATGAAAATGATATGACCTCTCCTCAGGTATTTCTGAAGGGATCAGGAGTTTTCAGGCAAAAAGTTTTTACTATCCTTTTATTTTCTATCCTATCCAAGACAACATCAAGTAATATTCAGCTATTATTTATATTTCTTTCTACCCTCTGCTAAAGGTGCTAGTCTTTTGTCTGAAGCTGGCATGTGTCATGGGATCATGGGTGAGGAGACAGAAGCGTTTGTCCACAGTTCACAGCCGAGCTCTGTGGCCATGACTGGACAATTGTTCTAAGGGGAAGGTATATTGACCCTTTTTATTATGTTCAATAGCAGAGAAACTAGAATTATCAGTGACTTCCTAGTATAACATTCTTTAGCTCATATGGAACTCAGAAGGGTAAGTTTATTTATTTATTTATTTTGGCTTTCTCTTATCTAGTAGAAATATAGAAACTAGTCCAGCATAATTTCTAACAAAGAGAGATTTAGCTGGAGATATTTTCTTCCATTATCGCAGCTTATAATTCACTTTCAGAGAAAGGGCATGGGGATCTTGACGTATACACACTATGATATTTAAAATAGATAACTATAAGAACTTGCTGTATAGCAAGGGAAATCTACTCAATGCTCCATAAGGACTGAAAAGGGAAAAGAATCTAGAAAAGAGTGGATATATGTATCAGTCTCAGTTCAGTCGCTCAGTCATGTCCGACTCTCTGCGATCCCATGAACTGCAGCACGCCACGCCTCCCTGTCCATCACCAACTCCCAGAGTCCATCCAAACACATGTCCACTGAGTTGGTGATGCCATCCAACCATCTCATCCTCTGTCGTCCCCTTCTCCTCCTGCCCTCAATCTTTCCCAGCATCAGAGTCTCTTCAAATGAGTCAGCTCTTTGCATCAGGTGGCCAAAGTATTGGAGTTTCAGCTTCAACATCAGTCCTTCTAATGAACACCCAGGACTGATCTTTAGGATGGACTGGTTGGATCTCTTTGCAGTCCAAGAGACTCTCAGGTGTCTTCTCCAACACCAGAGTTCAAAAGCATCAATTTTTCGGCGCTCAGCTTTCTGTATAGTCCAACTCTCACATCCATAGATGACCACTGGAAAAACCATAGTCTTGAGGAGATGGACCTTTGTTGACAAAGTAATGTCTCTGCTTTTTAATATGCTGTGTAGGTTGGTCATACCTTTCCTTCTAAGGAGTAAACGTCTTCTAATTTCATGGCTGCAATCACCATCTGCAGTGATTTTGGAGCCCAGAAAAATAAAGTTAGCCACTGTTTCCACTGTTTCTCCATCTATTTGCCATGAAGTGATGGGACCAGATGCCATGATCTTTGTTTTCTGAATGTTGAACTTTAAGCCAACTTTTTCACTCTCCTCTTTCACTTTCTTCAAGAGGCTTTTTAGTTCCTCTTCACTTTATGCCATAAGGGTGGTGTCGTCTGCATATCTGAGGTTATTGATATTTCTCCCAGCAATGTTGATTCCAGCTTGTGCTTCCTCCAGCCCAGCATTTCACATGATGTACTCTGCATATAAGTTAAATTAACAGCATGACGATATACAGCCTTGACGTACTCCTTTCTCTATTTGGAACCAGTCTGTTGTACCATGTCCAGTTCTAACTGTTGCTTCCTGACCTGCATACAGGTTTCTCAAGAGGCAGGTTAGGGAGTCTGGTATTCCCATCTCTTTCAGAATTTTCCACAGTTTATTGTGATCCACACAGTCAAAGGCTTTGGCATAGTCAATAAAGCAGAAATAGATGTTTTTCTGGAACTCTCTTGCTTTTTCCATGATCCAGCGGATGTTGGCAATTCGATCTCTGGTTCCTCTGCCTTTTCTAAAACCAGCTTGAACATCAGGAAGTTCACGGTTCACATATTGCTGAAGCCTGCCTTGGAGAATTTTGAGCATTACTTTACTAGCATGTGAGATGAGTGCAATTGTGTGGTAGTTTGAGCATTCTTTGGCATTGCCTTTCTTTGGGATTGGAATGAAAACTGACCTTTTCCAGTCCTGTGGCCACTGCTGAGTTTTCCAAATTTGCTGGCATATTGAGTGCAGCACTTTCACAGCATCATCTTTAAGAATTTGATAGCTCGACTGGAATTCCATCACCTCCATTAGCTTTGTTCATAGTGACGCTTCCTAAGTCCCACTTGACTTCATATTCCAGAATGTCTGGCTTTAGGTGAGTGATCACACCATCATGATTATCTCCGTCGTGAAGATCTTTTTGTATAGTTCTTCTGTGTTTTCTTGCCACAGAAGTTTTCTTTTCTTCTTAATATCTTCTGCTTCTGTTAGGTCCATACCATTTCTGTCCTTTATTGAGCCCATCTTTGCATGAAATGTTCCCTTGGTATCTCTAATTTTCTTGAAGAGATCTCTAGTCTTTCCCATTGTGTTGTTTCCTCTATTTCTTTGCGTTGATCACTGAGGAAAACTTTCTTATCTCTCCTTGCTATTCTTTGGAACTTTGCATTCAGATGCTTATATCTTTCCTTTTCTCCTTTGCTTTTTACTTCCCTTCTTTTCACAGCTATTTGTAAGGCCTCCGCAGACAGTCATTATGCTTTTTTGCATTTCTTTTTCCTGGGGATGGTCTTGATCCCTGTCTCCGGTACAATATCACGAACCTCCGTCCATCAGGCACTCTGTCTGTCAGATCTAGGCCCTTAAATCTATTTCTCATTTCCACTGAATAATCATAAGGGATTTGATTTAGGTCATACCTGAATGGTCTAGTGGTTTTCTCCACTTTCTTCAATTTAAGTCTGAATTTGGCAATAAAGAGTTCATGATCTGAACCATAGTTGGCTCCTGGTCTTACTTTTGCTGGTGGTATAGAGCTTCTCCATGTTTGGCTACAAAGAATATAATCAATCTGATTTTAGTGTCGACCATCTAGTGATGTCCATGTGTAGAGTCTTCTCTTGTATTGTTGGAAGAGGGTGTTTGCTATGACCAGTGCATTCTCTTGGCAGAACTCTCTCAGCCTTTGCCCTGCTTCATTTTATACTCCAAGGCCAAATTTCCTGTTACTCCAGGTGTTTCTTGACTTCCTACTTTTGTATTCCAGTCCCCTATAATGAAAAGGATATCTTTTTTGGGTGTTAGTTCTAGAAGGTCTTGTAGGTCTTCATAGAACTGTTCAACTTTAGCTTCTTCAGTGTTACTGGTCGGGGCATAGACTTGGATTACTGTGATATTGAATGGTTTGCCTTGGAAACGAACAGAGATCATTCTGTCATTTTTGAGATTGCATCCAAGTACTGCATTTCGGACTCTTTTGTTGACCATGATGGCCACTCCATTTCTTCTAAGGGATTCTTGCACACAGTAGCAGATGTATGTATATGTACAACTGATTCACTTTGCTGTACAACAGAAACTAACGTAACATTATGAATCAACTATACTCCAACAAAAATTAATTAAAAAATAATTTAATTTTTGGAAAGGGCCTAATGTTCTTGTGATAATTTGCCTATGGTATATAAGATATACATTCATAATTATTAACCATTTTGTTCTTATGAGAAGAGAAAACATCATTACACTGCACTGTCACAGTGTTTGAATATTCAAAGGTCTCTCATTATGATGGGCAAATGTTTTGTTTTTCTTGGAGATTGGTGAATGCATGAAAAGATTATTGTCTGAATTCTCAGAAAGTGGGAATATGTATCTTATGAGCCAACCTTAGAGAAAATAAAGTGGGAGACTTGTTTCATTATGTTGTTCCTCTCACCCCACAATCCTTTATTTTCCTAATTATACTTTGTAGAGTCTATTATTTTTCTTAGTTTTTGTTCCTTATCCCACAGTAATATTTCCAGGAAATGATCACCTAAAAATCACAAAAGGTTGATGTTAGGTAATCTAAAGTGTAGATATGCAGATAATCAAAAGCTAACTGTAAGTGAATCGCACATTTACATGAGTGGCAAGTTCTTTTTGACATCAATCCAGGATGATTGGGTGGCAAAGATAAAAGGATATCTCATTTCCTGGGTTTGGATGTTGTATCTTAAATGAAGCATGAACATCTTCACAATGCTCACGTTGTCCTCATCGACTCCATAACACAAGCGTGTTTTTGTGTTCATACAGATATGAATATGAATCTACAGTTTCAGTTTCCGGCAATTTGTCCTCAAACAGTTTCTTGTGTATGGAAAATGGAACCCAGATTTTCAAACCAACGAAAGACCCATCAGGTTATAAATTTCATTACTTTAGTTAATTTGTAACTGAACACTTTCTATGGAGGGGCTTTGAATGAGTTATTGGGTTTGGTTAAGTAAGGTAAATGAACAAAAAGATATTCCACCCCCCACCCCGCCTCCAGGATTTTTGAGAGGATCACAGAGAATAGGAATGGAAAACAGAGAATGTTAGTCCTCTTATATTTGCATATACTTACTAAGACTGCCTTGTCTAGTCTTTAAAATGGTTATTTAAAAAAAGTCAGGGACTTCTCTGGTAATCTAGTGGCTAAGACTGCATTCCCAATGCAGGGGGCCTGATGAGGAAGCTAGATCCCATATTCCACAACTAAGAGTTCACATGCCGCAACTAAAAAGATCCCACCTGCCCTAACTAAGAACTGTTGCAGCCAAATAAATAAACAGATATAAAAAAAAAAATAAGTCAAATACATCCTCCCAAGGCCGCTGTAGAGTTAATTCCATTGTGGAAAGCATTTTAGAAGGATGGGTTTTACTGACAATTTGGTCTATACAATTATCTAAATAGGAAACAGAGGTAGAAAGAAAATTCTTAAGAGTTGTGTTGTATTATTGGCCACCTGATGCAAAGAACTGACTCACTGGAAAGGACCCTGATGCTGGGAAAGATTGAAGGAAGGAGGAGAAGAGGATGATAGAGGATGAGATGGTTGGATGGCATCACTGACTCAATGGACATGAGTTTGAGCAAACTCCAGGAGATAGTGAAGGGAAAGGAAAGCCTTGTGTGCTGCAGTCTATGGGGTCACAAAGAGTCAGACATGACTGAGCGACTGAATAGCAAACAACTGATATTCTATAGCAAAGAGGTGACCCTACTGACTTGCCTCAGACCAGAACTTCTTTTCCTGTGATGGGGACATTTTCATGCTGGATTCATATTAGTGAAAGTTATGGTGGTCCCCTAGGTTGGAAATGTCACTACCAGCATGGAATAAGAGGGAAGCAAAATAGTTTATTTTTCTTTAAATTTTCATTGATGTATAGTTGATTTAAAATGTTGTGTTAGTTTCAGGTGTACAGCAGAGTGAATGTTATACATATATCCATTCTTTTTTAGATTCTTTTCTCATATAGGCCATTATTAAGTACTGAGTAGAGTTTCCTGTGCTATTGTGTAGTGGGTCCTTATTCTAAATAGTTCAAAGGAGTTTAAGAATAGCTGTCTGAGAAACTCTGAGCTAAAGGAACCCCCTGGGGAAACAAAGGGAAACAGTGACATCAGCAGTAGCCTGTGTTCTCCTTGAGCTGGTTTTTACCAAAGAATGATTCAGGTCCTATTTCCTATTTCCTATTTTTCTTAATGTGCTTTGTAGTAGATAAATATGGTTGCCTTCCCAATATGGTGTGCCTCCAGGAGAGTGTGTCGATTCCTTGATTCCTCGGTATATTCATTTTTGCCTTAGAGAAAACCTAGAATTTGCTTAATATCTATAGACATAAATCTTTATGCTCATCAAAGATAAAATATGAGTACCAAGAAATGGTGATTATGATTTTCTGGACTGGACATGACTGACAGATAGCCTCACAAGAAATTTCAAGACCCAGCTGTGTTCAGGACCCTCACTTCTGCAGGTGGCACAGTTTACTACTCGTTGGGAAAATGCAAATCAAAAACCACAATGAGATACCATCTTACACCTGCCAGAATAGCTCTCCTCAAAAAGATGACAAGTAACAAATGTTGGCGATGATATGGAGAAAAGGGAACTCTTGTAGGCCCCTATGGGAATGTAAATTTGTATAGCCACTGTGAAAAACAGTATGGAAGCCCCCAAAAGATTAAAAATAGAGCTAACATATTGCTGTTCAGTTGCTATGTCATGTTTGACTCTTTGTGACCCCATGGACTACAGCCTGCCAGGCTTTTCTGTCAATGGGATTTCCCAGGCAAGAATACTGGAAAAAAAAATGGGTAGCCATTTCCTTCAGTTCAGTTCAGTTCAATTGCTCAGTCATGTCCGACTCTTTGCGACCCCATGAATCACAGCATGCCAAGCCTCCCTGTCCATCACCAACTCCTGGAGTTCACTCAAACTCACATGCATTGAGTCAGTGGTGCCATCCAGCCATCTCATTCTCTGTCATCCCCTTCTCCTCCTGCCCCCAATCGCTCCCAGCATCAGGGTCTTTTCCAATGAGTCAACTCTTCACCAAAGTACTGGAGTTTCAGCTTTAGCATCTGTCTTTCCAGTGAACACCCAGGACTGATCTCCTTTAGGATGGACTGGTTGGACCTCCTTGCAGTCCAAGGGACTCTCAAGAGTCTTCTCCAATACCACAGTTCAAAAGCATCAATTCTTCAGCGCTCAGCTTTATTCACAGTCCAACTCTCACATCCATACATGACCACTGGAAAAACCATAGCCTTGACTAGTGGGCCTTTGTTGGCAAAGTAATGTCTCTGCTTTTTAATATTTCCTTAGGATTCAGCAATTCTACTCCTGTATGTATATTATATATATATATTTATATATATATATATAAACAAAAATGTTAATTCATAGAGATACATGCATCTCAATGTTCACAGTTGCATTATTTACAATAGCCAAGATATGGAAGCAAGCTAAGTATCCATCAACAGATGAATGAATAAAGAAGATGTGGTATATACACAATGGAATATGTTAGCCACGAAGACGAATGAAATTTTGCCATTTACAACAACATGGAGGGTATTAAGCTTGGCGAAATAAGTCAGAAAAAGAGAAACACTGTATGTTTTGATCTATATGTGGAATCTAAAAAAAATGAAACAAATGAATGAATATATCAAATCCAAAACAGACTCATAAGTACAGAGAACAAACTAGTGATTACCAGTGGGGAGAAGGATAGGAGAGGGGAGAACAGGAGAAGGGAATTAAGAGATACAAACTACTAGGTAAAATAAATTAGACAAAAGGATATATTGTACAACACAGGGAATATAGCCAATATTTTATAATAGCCTTATATAGAGTATAATCTATAAAAATATTGAATTACTATGTTGTACACCTGAAACTAATATAGTATTGTAAGTCACTGTACTTCAATTTTAGAAAAAGTTATTTGGTGGTCAAGTACATAGTGGACTCTATATTACTGCCCAGTTAAATATTTTTAGTTTCTATAAAATAATTATAACTGTAGAGAACTTAAACTCTTGAATCTTATAAATATAGTAACAATTCTAGAAAGAGATATTTGTGTTTTTTCCTCTCCCCAAAGTTAGTATATAAATTGGGTAGCAGTTATAGCAGTTAACTAAGTTTAGTAGTTGCTAGTAAATTAAGTCTCTGGAGGGGAAAAAAAGCTATGATTTTTAGTGTTGGTAAATTTCTGTGGTGTAAATACTCTCACGAAACTACTGCTAAATACTGAATCGGGAAGACATGTGTATACTCATCTCTCCTAACCCAGTAGGAACTGGCTCCAGGATACCACTTATTGTTGGCCATACCTAACTATTAGAAAATGCAAAAAAGATGGCCCGATGAGTCTTTGTTGGCATAGTAAATTTTTTCACTTTATGCAATATTGCTTTGAATTCAATATTGTTTTTTTTTTTTTTATAACTTTTTGTTTTATACTGGAGTCAGAGAGATCTCCTGGAGAAGGAAATGGCAACCCGCTCCAGTATTCTTGCCTAGGAAATTCCATGGACAGAGGAGCCTGGTGGGCTACAGTCCATGGGGTCTCAGAGGATGGAACACAACATAGCAACTAAATAACAACAACGAAAAAGTTGATTAATGGGCTTCCCTGGGGTGGCTCAGTGCTAAAGAAGCTGCCTGAAATGCAGGAGACCCGGGTTTGATCCCTGGGTTGGGATGATCCCCTGGAGAAGGAAATGGCAACCCACTCCAGTATTTGTGCCTGGAGAATTCCATGGACAGAGAAGCCTGTCTGGTTACAGTCCCTAGGGTCACAAAGTATCAGACATGATGTAGCAATGAAATGACAACAAAATAGCTGATTAACAATGTTGAGATACTTTCAGGTGGACAGCAAAGGGACTCAGCCATACATATACATGTGTTCATTTCCCTCAACCTCCCCTCCCATCCAGACTCTGGCATAGTAAATTGTTGACCAGTGCTGAGGTCACATAAGAACTGTGACATGCTTACCAAAAACTCAGAGTTAAATATTGCTAATATTTCACTACTCAAACACTAATGCAATGTTTTTTTTCTTCTAATGCAGAATGTGTGAAAGAAGTTAAATCATTAATGTGGGTGTATGTACTAGTTGGAAATATTATACGTGGAATTGGTGAAACTCCCATCATGCCTTTGGGTATTTCCTACATAGAAGATTTTGCAAAATCTGAAAACTCTCCTTTGTATATTGGTGAGTTGGAAAATCTACCTTAGCTTCTTTTCAGTAATTTCCTTGAGAATGGATATGAGTTATTTATTTAGATGCTTAGGCATTTCCTGAATGTTGAACAGAGGGCTTTGGCGCAATTGGCCATCAATTAAAGTTTGTTGAACAGAGCAATTATAGGCTATCTCCAAGTAAGCCACTTTGCTAAAATTGCTTTTTACTATTGAAAATACTGATAATCTAGTTCCCCTGGAGTTCTATTTGCCTTCTCTAGTTTCTTGGCACCAATATATACCCAATCTATGAAGAAATTTAGCAGTGTTTTCTCTAAAATGTCATTTATTCAAAATCTTTCTATTTTCATTACTTCTATTTTTGTTCAGGTCTTTGTTAGCTTTGGTCATTTGATCTGTAGTATTTAAAATCAATTTCTTATAAAAATTTTTGCAGTATACTTTTTCTCAAATATATTAAATGTCCTCTCTCATGTTGATGAAGCATGCTGACTCTTTATTAAATATGAGCCCTCCACTTATTCCTAGCTCTGCCCTCAATTTATCTATTTAGTTTCCTATATAGTTTCTCTTTATCACAATCTCTCTATGATATCACAACCTCTCTACAACATTTTCCATAAATATCTGTCTTCAGACCTTTGGTTATGTTTCCTGAAATTTCCTTTCCTAAAATCTATCAGTACCTCCCACAATAGGCAACTTAACATCCACCTTTGTATATTGCCTTACAATCTCCTAAAAAGTCTTAATTTATTGTACATAATTTGTTTATATTCCTTAGTTATTCCATCTGTTGTTAATTGTAAAATCATAACTTTGAATACTGGGACATTTTGCTGTTAATGTTGAAATAGTTTTTTAAAACCAGAAAAATCAAAGAGGGTGAGAGAAGGTAGGAACAGAGCTACACATAATGAGGAGTTAAAATATTTAGGAACCATTATTTGAAGCAACTTTGGGAGATTTTTTGATGACATTGATTTTGCAATAATCTTTTTCAGTGTCTTTCTATTCAACCCTTTCAAATCCCTCTACATACTTATATTGAAAGAATACAAAATGCTCACCTGCAATAAATTAACAAATGCCTTATTAAAATATGTATTTCTTTCTTCAACAAATATTAGAGTATATAATACATAGAAAGAACTGATAATCTCTAGATGTATTAAGATTAGTAAGACATTGTCCATATAAAATTTAGTATATAAATAACTACATGTGCTCAGTTGCTAAGTTGTGTCTAACTCTTTGTGACCATCTGGACTGTAGCCTACTGGTCTCCTCTGTCCACAAGATTTTCCAGGCAAGAATACTGGAGTGGGTTGCCATGCCCTCCTCAAGGGAATCTTCCTGACCCAGGGATTGAACCCTCATCTGCAGTTAGATTCTTTATCACTGAGCCACCTGGGAAACCAAATAACTACATAATTATAAATAAATAAATTTGATAAATATGTATATAATTAAATTTCAAGAGTTACATTAAACTTAGGGGAAAGTGAAATAAATATGGCCAGGTATAATTTAACTAGCTATATACCAAGAAAAAATTTCCGTGTATGTCTCTAGAGTTTAGGAGATAATACAAAAGCTAGACATAAAATTTGAGAATCATCTATACAGAGACAAAAATAAAATCAAGAGGGAGAAATAAGATTGTGATAGGATGACTTATGCTATATAGTGAAAGGTCCCAGGATAATATACTAAGCAACAATTCTTATTTGTAGAGTAGAAGGAAGTAAGGGAGGAAGTAGAAGGAAGTAGAAGGAAGAAAATTTTAAAAAGGGGTAGTCATAAGGGAAAAAGTAGAACAATAGATGAATGTATAGATTTCTGAGTCTTAAGAAGAAGAGTGTCAAAAGAAAGCTGGCCAGATAAGAAGACGAAGACGATAAAAAGGACAGTAGATAAGTGGCTGAGCAACTAACATAGATAAGTGGCAAAGAGATCACTGAGAGTTTTCTGAGTAGAAAGTGATAGCATTTGAGTAGAGTCACGGCAGCCCACCAGGCTCCCCCATCTCTCTTGTTGGCAACCCACTCCAGTGTTCTTGCCTGGAGAATCCCAGGGATGGGGGAGCCTGGTGGGCTGCCGTCTATGGGGTCACACAGAGTCGGACACGACTGAAGCGACTTAGCAGCAGCAGCAGCAGCAGCAGAGTGAGTGGTGAGGAAGTAGATGCAGAGTGTAATGGCAGGAAAGAAATCAGTGTGAATTTGATATATTGCAGAAATCAGTGGATGAGGGAGATTGAACAGATACACAAGAGAGAGTGTTTGGTTGAACAAGACATTAGAGAAGAAAGAAAGGGTTAGCATCAAGAAGTCAGGTGTGTACAGGGTGGACTAACCCATAGAACTATGGAGAAGGCATAGGAAATAAATGAAGATCTATCCTGAAGTAAAGAGGAAGAAAGTTGAAGAAGCTCATGCCTTGATTTTTAATGGAAGCAGGGAAGGATCACTATACACTCAGAATTATAGACAAGTCATGAGATAGCTGATGATAACAATCCAGACGAGTAAAAAGTCAAGTAAGGATTAAGAGGGGGATGTGGAGGATAAGAAAGGATATGACAGTAAGATGGAAGAGAAGTATCATAAAAGTGAGGATAGAACCAGAAAAAGTTCAAGTATTCTAACTTGAGAGTATTCCCCAAATTGATCTACATATTCAGTGCAATGCCTAGGAAAATTATAGTACCACTTGCTTTTACTTATGGAGAAATGGACAAGCTGATCTTAAAATGCAAATGGAAATGCAAGGGACACTGGGTAGCCAAAACATCCTTAAAAATAAGAACAATGGACTTCCCTGGTGGTCTAGTGGTTGGGAATTCATCTGCCAATACAGGGGACACAGATTTGATCTCTGGTCCAGGAAGATCCCACATGCCTGTGGCAACTAAATCCATGTACCACAGCTACTGAGCCTGTGTGCCCTAGAGCCTCAGCTCTGCAGTGAGAGTAGCCTCCATTCACCACAACTAGAGAAAAGCCCATGTAGTAATGAAGACCCAGCACAGTCAAAAATAAATGAATAAATAAAATTAAAAAAAAAACAAACAGACTCACACTTCTGATTTCAAGATTTACTACAAAATTATAATAATAACATTGTGATTCTGCCGCAAGGGTAGATATATAGATCAATAGAATAGAAGTGCTAGTCTAGAAATAAAACCATACCTCTATGGTTAATTGACTTTAAGATAGATGTTAAGATCATTCAATGAGAAAAGATTATTTTCAGCAAATGGTTAAAGGGCAGCTGGCTATCCAGGTGCCAAAGTATGAACTTGGATTCCTACCTGGTACCATATACAAAAATTCCTACCTGGTACCATATATAAAAAGATTATTTTCAGCAAATGGTTAAAGGGCAGCTGGCTATCCAGGTGCCAAAGTATGAACTTGGATTCCTACCTGGTACCATATACAAAAATTTAACTCAAGATGGATAAAAGACCCAAATATAAGAGGTAAACTATGAAACTCTTAGACGGAAACACAGGTGTAAATCTTCATGACTTTGAATTAGACAACAGTTTTTAAATATGAAACCAAAAGCACAAGCAACAAGAGGAAAAAAATAGATACTTAGATTTTATCAAAATTTAGAAGTTTGTACATTTAAGGACATTATCAAGTTGTTGATTTGGGAATGAAATTTTTCTGAAAATATGCCCCAAGAAATTTATCATAACCTGATATTGCTTTAAAATTCATTCAGAAATATAACTGTGGAAAAAATCAAAAGGATTTTGCTCTATAATGTGACTTTTTCAATAGCAAGATCTCAGCTGTAATCAAAATATCCACCCATGATACAGTATTGAAAATTCTATTCCAATATGGGACACAGTAATGGTTTACTCACAAAACACAACAGAATTTGCCATAAAAGGCCATCACTCTAACCAACCTATAATACCACAAGAGAAAATGGTTTTGAATCATAATATGGACAGTCTATTAATCTAATCTTTGTCTTATCAATTTACCAGGTCAATTTGAGATTGTGGAATATGATGCCATAGAATTTAAAGATTCGCATTTCCTTAGATTCATTTCAAAATCATTATTAAGGAATGGAGTCATACAAACATTCTGATCATTTTAAGTTAGTCTTTCATAAGTAAAAAGGGATATTTTCATCTTGGAGAAGGAAGTTTGCATACAATATCCTCATCCTGCTGCAGCTAATCTCTTCTAATCACAAGCCTTTACTTGTAACCTGGCGTGAAAGAGAATTTGGAGGCCTAGAGAAAGTGGCGTCAAATTATGAGATTCCTTTTTCAACATTTAAAGAAACAACCGTGTTACTTATTGTAAACCAAGTTAAGTTTCCAACAGATTGAGTACATAAGGCAAAAATATCTAGGGTAAAAACGATTTGATCCTCAGACTCTTCATGGATTAGAACTCTTTATGTGGGTGTAGTACTTTACCATAACTTTACGTTTACCTTCATTTTTAGGGTTAATCAAAACAGGAGGTATCATTGGTCCCTTGATTGGTCTTTCATTAGCGTCATTCTGTGCAAATGTTTATGTTGACACTGAATCGGTGAACACAGGTAATTCCATAAAATCTATACAATGTCTATAGTACACAAAGCATCATCAAGTATGTCATCACGTTTAAATTTTGCTTACTTGACCCTCAGATAGAATCTCCACTTTTCAGGTGACCAAGTTGAGGTTGAGGAGTTTAAATAATTTTTCAAGTATTTCAAACCAGTGAACAGGAGAGCATGATAAAATGCTGGTGTTCTAACACAGAATCCAATACTCATTCTATCGCATGAATCGTATTTTTTTTTCAGGAGATTTAAGCACATAGGTTTGAATTTTTTAAAATCAAGCAATCATTTGTGGATAACAAGTAGAAAGTGAAAGTGAAAGTCGCTCAGTTGTGACCGACTCTTTGTGACCCCATGGACTATACAGTCCATGGAATTCTCTAGGCCAGAATACCGGAGTGGGTAGCCTTTCCCTTCCCCAAGGGATCTTCCCAAACCAGCGATCAAACCCAGGTCTTCCGCATTGCAGGCGGATTCTTTACCAGCTGAGCCACAAGGGAAGTCCAGGTATACTGGAATGGGTAATCTATCCCTTCTCCAGTGGATCTTTCTGACCGAGGAATCAAACCAGATTGCAGGCAGATTCTTTACCAACTGAGCTATAAGGGAAGTCCCCTTATAGCTAATTAATATGTACCTATTTATATATTTTTTGTGTGTGCTCAGTTGTGTCTGATTCTCTGTAAACCCATGGACTGTAGCCCACCAGTCTTCTGTCCATGGGATTTCTCAGGTAGGAATATTGGAGTGGGTTGCCATTTCCTACTCCAGGGAATTTTCCTGATCCAGGGATCAAACCCGACTCTCTGGCATCTCCTGCATTAGCAGGGGGTTCTTTACCACCTCAGAAGCCCTTGTACCTACTTATTAATTCCTTACCTGGTAGGACAGATAGTCAAACTAGTTTACCACTAGGCAATATTGTAATACCATATGTTTTCAGACAAGTTTTATCAATGTCTGAATTTTATGCAAATTCTATACTTGGCTAGAACTTGACAGTTGTAATGGTAATAATTTTCTATAGCTTGTACAGGAAATAGTGACTTTAGCTAATAAAAAAATGTATATATCTCTTTGCAGATGATCTGACCATAACTCCCTCTGATACTCGTTGGGTTGGTGCATGGTGGATTGGCTTTTTGATTTGTGCAGGAGTGAATGTGCTCACTGCCATTCCTTTTTTCTTTTTGCCCAAAACGCTTCCAAAGGAAGGACTAGAGGATAATGCTGAGATCATTAAAAATGACAAAGAGAAACAAGAAGACATCAAGAAGAAAAGGGATGCAATCACCAAAGGCAAATATAAACATTTCAAGTCTATATAATTTACTTTATATTTTCTATAATTGTGTCTGTATTTTAGTCTAACATTACAGTGTGCTAGGCTACATGAAGACAAGTTGATATTAGCAGACAGCAGTCAATTTCTAGCTAGTCTGATTCTTCACATGCTATTATATGAAAATAAGCGATATTATTTAGAAGCTGAATTATCTCAGATCAGCATTTATATAAAATTTTATGTCAACCTGGGCATTCAAATAAGTAAGTAAATAAATTTGTCCCAATTTTCTTTAAAAAACTATTTTATATAGAGCATGCTGCTGCTGCTAAGTCACTTCAGTCGTGTCTGACTTTGTGCGACCCCGTAGATGGCAGCCCACCAGGCTCCCCTGTCCCTGGGATTGTCCAGGCAAGAACACTGGAGTGGGTTGCCATTTCCTTCTCCAATGCATGAAAGTGAAAAGTGAAAGTGAAGTCGCTCAGTCGTGCCCGACTCTTAGCGACCCCATGGACTGCAGCCTACCAGGCTCCTCTGTCCATGAGATTTTCCAGGCAAGAGTATTGGAGTGGGTTACCATTGCCTTCTCCAATAGAGAGCATAGATCTAATTAAAAAAGAAATTCGTACCAAGAAAAAAAAGAGGAACGATACGTGCTAATCAAAATAAGTACCATATAGTTCTGAAACAAAAATACTAGTTTATCTGTGAGCTTCTTGGAAGCTAAGGCAGAAAAAGAAAAGTGACAGGTCATGTAATTCTCTATATTTGATAGAGGAAAGGATATCAAGGGCTTAACTCAGTGTAAGAAATCTAGAAAATAAATAGAAACTACTGAGACTCATCTATTAGAACAGAATGTCAACAAACATGGGTAACTTAAGCTTCAAAGAGCTCTGACATAAGTTTCTCCCTGGCCAGGACTTTATTCATAAATATGAATCCTACAACTAGATTCATTTCTTTCCTTCTCTTCCAGTTTATTTATTGATCCTTTGTTCTAGAATGGTTATTAGGCAGTTTATGAAGCAAACTAAGATAGTATATGATAAGTAAGGAAATCAAGATGAAGAACGTGAAGATAGGAGAAATAAAAAGAAACCGTAAGTGACACTTTGACCCTAAATGCAGGCAGCATGACCCAGAATCTTTGCCAGAGCTAGGTCACAAATTTGACTCTGAGCTTCTTAGTCCATACAAACAGGAAAATGTTTTGGTTAAAGCATTTACACAGTATGTACCATGTACCTTTTGTATATACCAAATGATTTGCATGGTATATTCTTAGTATATACCAAATGAATCAGGATCTCAGGCATGAGACCTATTTTAAGAGATTATGTGTGAACCATAAGCAGAACCACCAAAATTGTACTGCAGAAGCAGAGAACGTGGTACTTGAGAAAATTTTTATGCTGTGAATTTCCACATGTATCTTCATTTTAAATGCTCAGGAAAGATAATATCAATTTTGATACCTCTCTATCAAATTAATTTCCTTCCTGACTTCAGAGAACAGAAAAAGAGAGCAAGTATCTCTCATGCTAGATGATATCTAGAGAAGAGAGGATGGTAGTAGAGGAAAAAAGGATAAAAAAGGAAATGGTGTGAACTCGAACAATATTTTACTCATATGCTTTTTCCTGAAGGCATGATAGTAACTTAGTGAAGGTAAATGATTGTGTTCTGAACCCTGTCCAGTCAGCAGCTTCACTGACTCGCAGAAGCTACCAAAACAATGATACAACTTTACCTTTCAAAGGGTAAAAAGAATCAAAATCATTTTGTAATGCACATTTTGTAAATGTGCATTACAAAACAGGAAAACAGAATTTAGAGGGGAGGTTGGTATTTCAGAAAAAGTCAGTCATAAAATGCAAAGCCTAGTTAGTTTGACACCTTTGTCATTCTTTCCTTTCAGATTTTTTACCCTTCATGAAAAGTCTTTTGTGCAACCCAATTTACATGCTTTTCATACTGATAAGTGTGCTGCAGTTCAACGCATTTGTCAGTATGGTTTCCTTCATGCCTAAATATATGGAACAGCACTATGGAAAATCAGCTTCAGAGGCAATCTTTCTCCTTGGTATGTTTGTTCTTGTCTGTATTGTAGCCCACTTTTTTCCCCAATGAAATGCTAAACAGTGTGATGATGAATCTAGGAAACTCCTCAATTGAAATCTGTTAGGATATTTTTGCCTCTGCTACTCTCCCCCTTCTGCTTCCAGGGAAATCGTGAGAGGGTAGGGAAGGGAAGAAGGCATAGAATCCTGTTTTCTTTTTCTCTTTGGGTCTTTCTCTGGGCTTCCCTGGTGGCTCAGAAGGTAAAGAATCTGCCCACAATGCAGGAGCCCCAGGTTCAATCTCTGGGTTGAGAAGATCCCCTGGAAAAGGAAATAGCAACCCACTCCAGTATTCTTGCCTGGACAATTCTATGGACAGTGGAGCCTGGTGGGCTACAGTCCATGAGATCGCAGAGTTGGACATAACTGAGTGACTAACACACTTGGGTCTTTCCCTAGTCAGAATGCAAATTTGAAATGTTTGTAGAAATCTTGGGGAATGCACGTGTGATAAAAGTTTCACATTGGTAATTTGTTCATGTAAAAAGTAAGACAGTTAACTGATCAGGAGTTGTATTTCACTCCCAGATTTTGCTTTTCTGGCTCCAATCCATTAATTCCATGGTTTCTAACTTAGCTCCTCAGCTCCTCTGATTTTATTTATTTATTTATGCATTTTTGGCTGTGCTGGATCCTTGTGTCTATGTCCTAGCTTTTCCTAGTTGTGGTGAGTAGGGGCTACTTTCTAGTTGAGGAGCAGGGGCTCTAGAGTGTGTGGGTTTCATTTAGTTGAAAAGCACGTGGGCTCAGTAGTTGCAGCTCCCATGCTCTAGAGCACAGACTCAGTATTTGTGGCACCAGGGTTTAGTTGTCCCATGGCGTGTGGGATCCTCCAGGATATAACCCATGTCTCCTGCATCAGCAGGCAGATTCTTTACCACTGAGCCACCAGGGAAGACCCTCTTCTGGAATTTTGAGATATCTCTGCAGTGCATATATTCTGATTTTCCTGCTACCACACTAATCTCTGTGGACTTAAAAAATATTCACTACCTAAAAGCTGAGAGTTATGGTTTATTCAGGAGAAATTTTTAGGACTCTTAGCCTGGGAAATAGCATCTCAAGTAACCCCCTGAGAGAACTGCTCCTAAGAGGTAAGGGGGTGAGGAGCTAGGTTATAAACTTTTACAACAAAGGGCAGGTAGTCAGAACATCAAAAGATGATTGCTAATTAAAGGAAACCAGATATGGCAAGTTGAGGAATTTAGCACTTTCCTATGTATGGAAAGATACAAGAGTCTGGGCTCTCTGAAATCATTCCTTTGAAATGCATCTCAGCTATCTGGGGCCAGTTTTGGGTGTTTTAACCTGCTGAGTTTCACATCCTCAGGGCTCACCATAGGGAGTGGCTGCAGTCTGATAGGGAGTGGCTGCAGCCTGATGGCTGCTAGATATCACCTATTCTTTCTTTCCTGAGTTCCTTCCGGGCTTACCTGCTCGCCGTCTGTGGTGGCTGCAATTGCTGATGACTGTGCTGTCCTTTATTTACTGACTTATTTACTTATTTACTGCAGGAAGCAGTCTATTTCTCAACTCCATAGTTCTACTCCACCTTGAGTTTTTCCTGAGATTTTTTTTTTACTGTTTTGAAAGGAAAATTTCCAGATTACATGTATCCACATCACTTAGAGTGTTAAAAGTCCATATACCTAGGACTCATCTCAATCGTACTAAATTGGACTCTCTGGTACGGGACTCAAGAATGGATATTAAGCTCTTCCAAGAATGTGATTCAGTAGACAGACCCTGGTATTATAAGGATGCAACCTAGGGCTGTCTTTCCCCCCTTTTTTCTTTCCTTTATTAGGGGATTAGGGGAGGGAGAGTGCTAGTCAGTAGCAGTAAGGCATGGAATGTTAAGACACTTGACAATTACAAGCTCAGCAAAATACCTTTAAAATACCTTGAGCTGAGTCAAATTCTTAAGAATCAGAGTGGGAATAAACAGCTGTAAAATCATACAAATCATACTATTTATGATTTACTATTACTATTCATGATTTAACAGTATACATTACATACAAATCATTATATATATAATCCCACCCAAAGAACAGAAAGTAACAAATGGCTGGTTGACTTTGATTTGTCACTTCTACCTGCATCCTAAGAAAAGAGACATAGAACATAACCCTTTCAGACAAGAAATTTACACACTTCTGCTATTAATTAAATGCATGATAATGATAACAGTCTTCCAAAATTACTTTGATGTTGTGAGGCATTTAAAAATCTCTCTGTATATAATATGTAACTAAGTGGGGATAAGTTTAAATTAAACTTCTTCACTATGAGTTGGACCTAAATGATTTTTTATGTAAGACATAGTAGATCAGTATGTTATAATATTTGTTCCTTTGCTATGTCACTTTGTATATCATATTCTAATTGCATTTATAGGTATTTATAACTTCCCTCCAATATGCATTGGATATATAGTTGGTGGTTTATTTATGAAGAAGTTCAAGATTACTGCCGTACAAGCTGCCCACATAGGATGTTGGTTATCTTTTACCGAGTATCTTCTCCATTTTTTGTGTTTTTTCATGATCTGTGATAGTTCTTCAGTTGCTGGCCTAACCACGTCTTATGAAGGGTATGTTATTTTCTAATGAATATTATACTCTTTCAACTGTTAATATTTTCCACAATGATTATCCATGACCAGATTAGTTGCCTATTGGAGTTAATTTGTGGTCTTTCTCCATCTTATTTAAAAAGGTTGGGAATATATCACAGAGTTAGTGAGTCTATGATTGTGTTTGTGTGTCTTTGTGATATCCTGCTACTGCTACTGCTAAGTCACTTCAGTCTTGTCCGACTCTGTGTGACCCATAGACGGCAGCCCACCAAGCTCCCTCGTCCCTGGGATTCTCCAGGCAAGAACACTGGAGTGTGATATCCTAGTAGATAGTAAAATGAAGAAACTACCTATGGTTTTAGGTTGCACTAGGATGTGTTATGCATACATTTTATACAACCATAAATAGGTAAAATTAAGAGTTGATTCTATATATATGTATATATATATATATATAGTCTCAATCACCTTTATATCTTTCCTCGATGGGCTTAAATTTAGCTTAACTGAATCCTAACACATGTATAGCAATACGTTTATAAATTTATATATTTTATTTTAATATATATAACTATATCATTGAATGGTTTTAGATTCACATTTTGAGGGTTACATGGGTTCACAGGAAGATTTTGCATATTGATGTGAATTTTAAAAATTCATTTGTAGGACATATCTAGGATAAAGGAGTAATTAGTTAAGATGAAATTAAGAGCATCATAAAATGGCTCCTTTAAAATTATCAAGGACTATATGATTAGAGTCATATAAAATACATAATATGAGTATTTATCAGATTACATTGTGCAAATGTAATCAGAGTATATCATGCGAAATGCCAGGGTGGATGAAGCACAGCTGGAATCAAGATTGCAGGGAGAAATATCAATAACCTCAGATACACAGATGACACCACCCTTATGGCATAAAGTGAAAAAGAACTAAAGAGACTTCTGATGAATGTGAAAGAGGAGAGTGAAAATTGGCTTAAAACTCAAAATTAAAAAAACTAAGATCATGGCATCTGGTCCCATCACTTCATGGCAAATAGATGGGGAAACAATGGACACAGTGACAGACTTTATTTTTTGGGGCTCCAAAATCACTGCAGATGGTGAGTGACTGCAGCCATGAAATTGAAAGATGCTTGTTCCTTGGAAGAAAAGCTATGACCAACTTAGACAGCATATTGAAAAGCAGAGACATTACTTTGTCAACAAAGGTCTGTATAGTCAAAGCTATGGTTTTTCCAGTAGTCATGTATAGAAGTGAGAGTTGGACTATAAAGAAAGCTGAGTGCCAAAGAATTGATGCTTTTGAACTGTGGTGTTGGAGAAGACTCTTGAGAGTCCCCTGGACAGTAAGGAGATCCAACCAGTCCATTCTAAAGGAAATCAGTCCTGAATATTCATTGGAAGGACTGATGCTGAAGCTGAAACTCTAATACTTTGGCCACCTGATGCGAAGAACTGACTCATTTGAAAAGACCCTGATGCTAGGAAAGATTGAAGGCAGGAGGAGAAGGGATGACAGAGGATGAGATGGTTAGATGGCATCACCAACTCAATGGACACGAGCTTGAGTAAACTCTGGGAGTTGGTGTTGGACAGAGAGGCCTGATGTGCTGCAGTCCATGCGGTCACAGAGAGTTGGACACTACTGAGCAACTGAACTTAACTGAACTGAAAATCTTAAAGATTACCTCCATGTCCAATTATCCTGATTCCCAGAGCAAATGTATAAAAAGGCACACTCTAGTCATAAGCCAGGACTTTAATTCAGTTTCTAGACTCCCATGCTAGGGTTCTTTTTATCATTTTATGTTAAGCACAAGAAAACTATTGTAATTAGACTTTTAGATCTGTTTTTAAATTGAAAGAAAGTGCAAGTCGTTCAGTCGGGTCCAACTCTTTGTGACCACATGGACTATATAGTCCTTGGAATTCTCCAGGCCAGAATATTGAAGTGGGTAGTTGTTTCCTTCTCTAGGGGGTCTTCACAACCGAGAGATTGAACCGAGGTCTCCCACATTGCAGATAGACTCTTTACCAGCTGAGTCACCAGGGAAGCTCAAGAATACTGGAGTGGGTAGCCTACCCTTCTCCAGTTGATCTTCCTGACCCAAGAATTGAACTGGGTTCTCCTGCACTGCAGGCAGATTCTTTACTAACTGAGCTACCAGGGAAGCCCTCTTTTTAAATGGAAATATAGTTGATGTACAATGGGTTAATTTCAGGTGTACAGCAAAGTGATTCAGTTACACACACACACACACATATATTTTTCAGATTCTTTTCCATTATAAGTTATTACAAGATATTGAATATATATAGTAGGTTCTTATTTATTTTACATAAACTATTTTTTATATAATTCCATTTATTTTCATAGTATATATCAGTTAATCCCAAACTTCTAATTTTATCCCTCCTCTCCTTCCACTTTGGTAACCATAAATTTGTTTCCTATGTCTGTGAGTCTGTTTCTGTTTTTATAAATAAGTTCATTTGTATCATTTTTTTTAGATTCCACATATAAGTTATATCATATAATATTTGTCTTTCTCTGTGTTATGCCCCTTTCCCCCTGATTTTATTAAGACATAAATGACAAAAACCATCAGGTATAATCTGATGATTTGATCCATTATATATTCTCAGGGTCAGACTCTGCAGATTCCCCCAGTGATCCCTGAGTGGGCCTCCTGGGAAGCTTTCCACAATCTGGGGGCACTGGGCTCTCTTTTTGCACTAGAGAAACCATAAGCGGAAGGGAGCTCTCTTGACGTGGTGTTGTGCTAACCTGGGGGAGGAGCCATCCAGTCAGAGTTTTATTGCTCCTGTTATCCTTCTGAGGTCATCATTCTTGGTCTCTGTGGTTCAGAGGGTGTTTTGGTCTCACTGCTGGGTTCTGGGATTTTCACAGTAGTGTCTGTTTAAGGGTAGCTGTGAGTTGGTCTTCTTGATGATCAGTGAACAGCTTTTTTTTACTAGAACTGTATTTGTTTACTCAAATAGTTACATTTCTGGAGCTAAATATATTATCTGCATTATAAATTACACTTACAGATTTTGAGCCCTTGAGATCACTTTTATAAAGCAATAATCTCTCTTGTTGGCAACCCACTCCAGTGTTCTTGCCTGGAGAATCCCAGGGATGGGGGAGCCTGGTGGGCTGCTGTCTATGGGGTCGCACAGAGTTGGACACTACTGAAGCGACTTAGCAGCAGCAGCATGGAGGTGGCTCCAGTGGTAAAGAACCCACCTGCCAATGTAGGAGATGTTAGAGACATGGGTTTGATCCCTGGAGGAGGGCATGGCAACCCACTCCAGTATTCCTGCCTGGAGAATCCCACGGGCAGAGAGGAGCCTTGTGAGCTACAGTCCATAGAGTCAAACAGATTCAAACATGACTGAAGCAACTTAGCATGCATGCATGGACCAAACACAGGGATTTATCTTCATTTTTGAGTTCTGATTAATACCTGGAAAAATATTTTCTGTATAGTAAGTTTTCAGTTAATGCTTGTTTACTGGCTTTTATTTACTTGAAAGAAATCACTGAAAAAGTGGCTATGGTCACCAAAGCAAGGTATCTGTTAGGCCAGAGTTATGATATACAGGCCATATATTGACAGTTGAAAAATTTCTGTTTTTATTTTGGGGAGCAGAAGAAATATACTTGTGAATTGAGATAAAAAGAAAAAGCTCTAATATTCTTTCAAAAATCTATGGCATTATTTTAAATCATTTCAGAATACATCAAAATTTACATGTGAAAAATTTCCTTGCTGACTGCAACATGGATTGTAACTGTCCGACTAAAGTATGGGACCCTGTGTGTGGAAACAATGGCTTGTCATACACGTCAGCTTGTCTTGCTGGTTGTGAGATATCCTCTGGCACAGGAAGAAAAATGGTAAAATATCCTATTGGCCTTTTTTTTTTTTTTTTTAAACAGAACTTTTGTCTTATGCACTGCATTGGTACATTCCAGCTATGAACTCGGTCCATATTTGACAAAAGTAAAATTAAAGTCTTTCCTCAAAACCAAATTAAAAACTATTGTGAAAAAAATGTTACTTTCTATAGTAAATCTGCTACATACAAATGCATTCCATTCTGAGAGCATGTTTGTAAATCCAGTTTGTTTGTAAATCAAACAAATTTAGCCTAGATACCCAACTAACACAATCGGCTCTGTAATACTGTATGGCAATAGGTTTATAACACATTCACACAAATAATACAAAAAAAAAAACACACAAAATAAACATTTTTAATCTTACAGTACGTTACCTTGAAAAGTACAGTAGTACAGTACAAGAGCTGGCATTCAGGGGCTGGCATTGAATGAACAATCAAGAAGAGTTACTGATGGGAGCGGGGAGAGGAGGTGGGAGATGGTAGACTGAAGGATCATCAGCAGTAGGAGATGGAGGGCAAGCTGCGACTTCACTCACACCTGATGTTGATGGCACAGGTCCTTGTTTCTTGCTGGATTCAATGTAATCTACCCTCTTGAAAAACTGATGCAGTGACTTCTGGATAGTAGCGCTTTGGATAGTAGCACTTTGGATGGTAGCACTAAAGATCACTAGATCCAGAAGTGGATCACTAAAGATCCTGACTTCTGGATAGTAGCACTTTGTTTCTCATCGCAGATGACGCAGTAGCACTAGATCGTGCACTGCTCTACGTTTGTGTTCCGTGCCTCAAAAACTAACAGTGCCTCCTCAAATCAAGAAAACGCCCTTGCCCGGTCCTGTGTTGTGAATCGTTTCCGTTCCTCAGTTACTTCTTCCTCTTGTCTCTGTCCTTCCTCCGGGCCTCCAGTTCTATCAGGTCTTTATTAGTAAGCTCCGTTGCACAGCAAGGAGTTCAGTATTATAAGAACAAGTGACTTCTACCATCTTTAAACCTCACTCCACTCTCTTAATTATTTTCACTTTTGTTTCCATCGTTATTGCTTGGTGCTTCTTAGCAGTACAAGCTACATCATCGCTGCTCTTACGCTTGCTTCCAGACATCCTGTGCTCGAAATAAACATACTGCACTATTGCACTCGGTTCTGTACTGTATTGTATTGGGCTTCCCTTGTGGCTCAGCTGGTAAAGAATCCGCCCGCAATGCGGGAGACATGGGTTCGATTCCCGGGTTGGGAAGATCTCCTGGAGAAGGGAAAGGCTACCCACTCCAGTATTCTGGCCTGGAGAATTCCATGGAGTTGCCAAGAGCCGGACACAACTGAGAGACTTTCACTTTCACAGTAAAGTGCACAGAAGCACAACCACTTGTAGATGATACACACACGTGACAGTGTATGCCAGACACATGAGCTAACGTATGTGAACGCATACTGACATCTTTGAAAGTTCAAAACTTGAAGGTTTGCGTGTAGGGGACTTACTGTGTATGCTCACTTGGTTTACATTTTACATCCTAGATCTTATTTGAATGCTTAAAGCATTCCTGAGCATTGATCTTTAGCTTCATAGCAATTGACATGATTACTTAACTTCATTTAAAACTATCTAGACTGAAAAATAATACTATCGACTGAGATAAAGCTGGCAGTTTTGATCTCAATTATCCAGTCAATTGTTTTGCTATTTTTTTCTTTCTTTCTGTGTATATGCACCTGTGCTTTCGGTGTTTTTTACATCCTGACAGCTTTTTAAGAAGATGGAATTGGGCATGTTTTATTGCTTACAAAATGTCACTTAAAATCTTGGTTGGTGATCAAAATAGAATATAAATTTTGATTCTTATTAAAACCTGGGAATGTAAGAATTCAAAAAGGCTTGACTTTATTCTGTTTGTGAAATAAGCTTTATTTTAAACAAAGCTTTGTTTATTGGTAAGTATCTAAATATTTCAATTGGGCATTCTGAAGCAAATTTTATCTGTCATATTTAGCGTCTGTTAAAATAGTGTGTGTTTGTAAAAAGCATGATTTTAGGACAGCTGAGTTATTGCGAATTTATTTAATAAATTTAGAAAGAAGTACCATTTTTGGGAAACCACCCTTCTATGTTTTGTCACACGCTATAATCCTGAGAGAGATCATAAAGGATATGAGAATAAAGGGAGTAAACAACGTCTCTCTTGATCTAACTGGGAAAAGAAAATATTTAAGATTTGTGTTCAAGAGTTTCCTTCCTTACATAAGGTAATACATTATTTTTGGCAGGTGTTCCAAAATTGTAGCTGCATTCAAACACCAGGAAATTCATCTGCAGTTCTTGGGCTGTGTGACAAAGGAAAAGACTGTTCCATGATGCTACAGTACTTTTTAATCTTGTCCGTGTTCAGTAGTTTCATATTTTCCTTATCTGCCATCCCTGGATATATGGTTCTCCTGAGGTACAAGAATTATTTTCTTTATTTGGATTTATTTCTGGTTATTTAGTATGGAAGCTTTTTCTAAGAAAGTCACATGAAGCTCACAGTATCTAAGAACTTGGTGCTCTAATATAAGATTTTCCAAATAAGCATTGTTGAATTTTACAAAAATTTTTAAGTTAGCAAATTTAAATGTCCATCTGCTGGTATTTCCCTCCCTATCTTTCCTACCTTATTACTTAGAGTTAAATAAGCAAACGCTCATGGTTTAACACAAGAAGAGACACATTTATATTTTAGGGTAAACCATATGAAATGGTCATTTTCCTAGGTAAGAGTGGTTGCCTATAGTTCATTTCCTGTAGTTTGATGTATTAGGACAGTGGAATTAAAAGCTGTTGGAAGTCCCAGTTTCACCAGTTATTATCAATAGGGCAAAGGCAGGTGAATTGATCTTTCTGAGCTCTTTTTTTTGTTTAATAAAAAAATGGATATAGTAATGAATGCTCAACTGTCTTAAGAGGCTCTTGTGAAACACAAATGTTGAAGGGCTTACTAAAACTAGGAAATTGGAGAGCTAGATTGTAAACTTAGGTTTATCACACAAGCTTTTTCAATGACAGCATCTTCGTCCCTCATAAGCAATTTTAAACATAGCTAGTAAACGAAGTCCATAGGTTTTTCCATCTTGAAGAAGAGTTAAATTGATTGTAATTCTCAGTTCATAGTTCATTCTAGGTGGGGTGAGGTTTTTCTCTTATTTTATTTTACTTTATTTTTATTTTTTTCATTCCATTTCCCACTTCCTATCACCATAGGCATCCACATTAATATGATAAGACATACAGTCTTAAATACATGCTTTCCTTTGTCAAATACTGTTTGTTGTGTATTTTTTTTTTTTTTTTAATGATTTTATTTATGGTTGTGCACGGTCTTCATGCTGCGTGGGCTTTTCTCTAGCTGTGGCTCCTCTTGTTGCAGAGCATGGGCTCTGGTGCCCACAGACCTCAGTTCTGCGGCTCCCAGGCTCGAGAGCCCCGGCCCAGTGGCTGTGATGCATGGGCTCAGCTGCTCTGCCACGTGTGGTCTTCCCAGACCAGGAGTGGAACTCGCGTCCCCTGCTTTGGCAGGGGGGCGATTCTTTACCACTGAGCCACCAGGAAAACCCTCAGGTGTATTTTAGACTAGTTTTCAAGGCTCCTATCTGGTGAGAGAGGCCTGGGAGCCGGGAGTCCTCAGCCACAGTGCTGGCTCTGCCATCAAAAGTGCTGGGGCCTCTAGCGAACGCCTGCCCCTCCCTCAGTGTCTGACTCTTTGCCCACCAGGTTCCTCTGTCCATGGGATTTCCCAGGCAAGATTACTGGAGTGGGTTGCCATTTCCTTCTCCGTGTTTGTTGTGTATTGTGTTTTATATGCACAGAAACAATACTGTGCTACAAATTTGTTTTGGTTCAAAATGCACATGCAAACATAAATTCACCAAATACTGCTTTTATTTATGAGTTATTCTCATACCATCAATTCATGCCTCTTCATTGGGTTTTCCTCAGAGCTCGGTTGGTAAATAATCTGCCTGCGATGCGGGAGTAGTTTGATACTGATTCTATGATTAAAAACTCAGAAACTAGATGAAAATATATATACTAAAAATCTATAGCAAGCATCATATTTAATGGAAAAATATGTACCCATTTATATGGTTTCCATTAAAAATACAAAAGAACAAGAATACTTGATATCACCATTTTCTGTGTGTGTGTATATATATATATGTATATATATATAATATATGTGTGTATGTGTAGTATCTATACAGGAAATTTTAAATAAATGGAAAAGTATTTCATGGTCACAAATATTTGATGTCAGAGTTTCTTTAATTAATATATATAATCCATACAGTCAAAATTTATATGTAAGTATAAAGTTTCATGCATCAATAGCTAAATCAATTTGGGGGGGAAAAGGGAAGAGGGAAGAGTGAAGGTGAAAGTGACGAGTGGGTGAAGAAGAGCTACCGTATGAGACATGAACATATGCAGTGTCCCTACTTTGAAAACAGACAAATAAAACTCTGGATGCGTGAAAACATCCTGTGTTACATAAAAACTTTAAATATGATAAAGATGGCACCATGAATCAATGGAAACAGGACTTCTTATTTGTGCTATGATGTTGGGAAAACAATTGTTTGGTTTAAAAATAACATTGAATCTCTCTCTCCCTGTCACCACACATAAAGATAAACTTATGATGATTTAAAGAACTAGGTAAAAGCTATATAGCTGGTAAGATAAAATTTAGGGGAATATTTTTATAAATTAGTAATATAAAAACCCTTTTGAAATGGGACTCCCCAATACATAAACCCTAAGGCAAGTAAATTGTCAGATTTCAGTACAACAAAAGTACCCATTTATATCCAAACATGCATATATATGTATACATATCCATATATATATATGGATATGGGCTTATTTGTAATTTAATATGGTACTATTTTCTCATATTTTCTAGTTGGTTATTGTTGGTTTAGAGAAATGCTGTTGATTTTTTAACATTTACTATTTATCCAGCAACTTTTCTTATTTGTTCTGATAACTTGCTCACTTTGTTACATGTTCTTTATAGAAATATGTGCACACAAGGAGAGTTTTATCTCTTTGCTTCTAAAGCTTATACATCTTAGATTTAAAAAATTTTCTTATAGCATCAACTTGGACCTCCAAAACTGTGTTAAACTGTAATGGTGATAACGAGTATTCTTGTTCTTTTGTATTTTTAATGGAAACCATATAAACTTTTTCCATTAAATATGATGCTTGCTATAGATTTTTAGTATATATATTTTCATCTAGTTTCTGAGTTTTTAATCATAGAATCAGTATCAAACTACTATTTTTCCTCTTCTAGGAAAAATTTTACATATAATCTTCCAATTCAGTACTTTTAGTGTAGTGAAAAAAGTGACAGATTTTTCTATGTTGAGCTCTTTGGACATCTAAGAAAAACCATAGTTAGTCACATTTAAATAATAATTTATTTAAAATTATTGCATCTATGTTGATTGGTAAAACATAAATGTTATTTTCTATACTTTTTGTTTGTTTGTTTTGGAATCATTCTAGACCCACAAAATGAATTGATAAATTTTCTATTTTTAAATTTCTGGAACTATTTACATTAAATATCTATCTGTTGAAAGTTTTATGAACTCACTCATAAAACTACTTGTACTTTGGCCTTACTTGGTCAGTGATACTTGGTTATTATTTTCATTATTTTCATAAATGTTTCATTATAACATTTCAATTTAATGTTAGTGTCTATTTACATTTTCCATTTATGCTTATACCAGATGTTACTGCATAACAGTTTATAATATTCTTTGATCATTTGGATATTCTCTGATATATCTGAAGGATTTTCCATTTTTTCTTTATTTTGTTTATTGCATTTTTATTTCTTGATCATTGTTGCCAGAGGTTGCTTTTAATTTCTTTTTTAAAGAAGCAATTTTTAGTTTTGTTGCTCTTTATTTCATCTATTTCTGCTTTTTATTTTATTTATTAAAAAATTTTTCTTGGTCTTTTTTTATTGTTCTATATCTAACTATTTGAGCTTAACACTTACATAATTTGCTTATTTTGATTAATATATATAAAATGATGAATTTTCTTCCAAGTATTGCTTTAGCTATACCTCAGCTAATATTTTCTATGAAGTTTTACTTCTAACTGTTTTGTAACTTCTTAGCTATAAGGATTTCATGCTTTTGTGAGATCATAAGGTGGTGTGTTAGAGGCAGAGGAGAAAGAAAAATTCTTCAGTAAAATTTAAATACCATATTTTCTATATTAAATGGCAACCATGGGAGCAAGAGGGTCATGTGAGGTCTCCTGATTTTATTACTTCCTTCTGAGTAAAATCATTGATGTTGCCTAAACAATCTGTGTTAGTGAACTGGTCAACTGTATCTCACTCTATTTGCTGAAGAGTTTTTCAAAGTAGTAAAAAACTTATGCCAAGAAAATGCCCATCAGTTCAGTTCAGTTCAGTCACTCAGTCGTGTCCAACTCTTTGTGACCCCATGGACTGCAGCATGCCAGGCCTCCCTGTCCAGTACCAACTCCCGGAGTTTACTCAAACTCATGTCCATTGAGTCAGTGCTGCCATCCAACCATCTAATCCTCTGATGTCACCTTCTCCTCCTGCCTTCAATCTTTCCCAGCATCAGAGTCTTTTCCAATGAGTCAGCTCTTTGCCTCAGCTACCAAAGTATTGGAGTTTCAACTTCAGCATCAGTCCTTCCAATGAACACTCAGGACTGATCTCCTTTAGAATGGACTGGTTGGATCTCCTTGCTGTTTAAGGGACTCTCAAGAGTCTTCTCCAACACCACAATTCAAAAACATCAATTCTTTGGTGCTCAGCTTTGTAGTGCAACTCTCACGTCCATACACGACTACTGGAAAAACCATTGCCTTGACTAGATGGACCTTTGTTGGCAAAGTAACGTCTCTGCTTTTGAATATGTTGTCTAGGTTTGTCATAGCTTTTCTTCCAAGGAGCAAGTGTCTTTGATTTCATGACTGCAGTCACCATCTGCAGTGATTTTGGAGCCCCAGAAAATAAAGTCTGACACTGCATCACTGTTTCCCCATCTATTTGCCATGAAGTGATGGGATTAGATGCCATGATCTTAGTTTTCTGAATGTTGAATTTTAAGCCAACTTTTTCACTCTCCTCTTTCACTTTCATCAAGAGGCTCTTTAGTTCTTCTTCACTTTCTGCCATAAGCATGGTGTCATCTGCATATCTGAGGTTATTGATATTTCTTCCTGCAGTCTTGATTCCAGCTTGTGCTTCTTCCAGCCCAGCGTTTCTCATGATGTACTCTGCATATAAGTTAAATAAACAGGGTGACAGTGTACAGCCTTGACGTACTCCTTTTCCTATTTGGAACCAGTCTGTTGTTCCGTGTCCAGTTCTAACTGTTGTTTCCTGACCTGCATACAGATTTTTCAAGAGGTAGGTCAGGTGATCTGGTATTCCCATCTCTTTCAGAATTTTTCACAGTTTGTTGTCATCCACGCATTCAAAGGCTTTGGCATAGTCAATAAAACAGAGATAAAGTAGAGATACAGAGTTTTTCTGTAACTCTTCCTTTTTTCAATGATCCAGCTGATTTTGGCAATTTGACCTCTGGTTCCTCTGCCTTTTCTAAAACCAGCTTGAACATCTGGAAGTTCACGGTTCACATTGTTGAAGTCTGACTTGGAGATTTTTGAGCATTACTTTACTAGCGTGTGAGATGAGTGCAATTGTGTGGTAGTTTGAGCATTTTTTGTCATTGCCTTTCTTTGGGATTGGAATGAAAACTGACCTTTTCCAGTCCTGTGGCCACTGCTGAGTTTTCCAAATTGGCTGGCATATTGAGTGCAGCACTTTCATAGCATCATCTTTCAGGATTTGAAATAGCTCAACTGAAATTCCATCACTTCCACTAGCTTTGTTTGTACTGATGTACTGATGCTTCCTAACGCCCACTTGACTTCGCATTCCAGGATGTCTGGCTCTAGGGGAGTGATCACACCATTGTGATTATCTGGGTCATGAAGAGCTTTTTTGTACAGTTCTTCTGTGCATTCTTGCTACCTCTTCTCAATATCTTCTGCTTCCATACCATCTCTGTCCTTTATTGAGCCCATCTTTGTATGAAATATTCACTTGGTATCTCTAATTTTCTTGAAGAGATCTCTAGTCTTTCCCATTCTATTGTTTTCCTCTATTTCTTTGCATTGATCACTGAGGAAGGCTTTCTTATCTCTCCTTGCTTTTCTTTGGAACTCTGCATTCAGATGCTTATATCTTTCCTTTTCTCCTTTGCTTTTTGCTTCTCTTCTTTTCACAGCTATTTGTAAGGCCTCCTCAGACAGCCGTTTTGCTTTTTTGCATTTCTTTTCCATGGGGATGGTCTTGATCCCTGTCTCCTGCACAATGTCACGAATCTCCGTCCATAGTTCATCAGACACTCTGTCTACCAGATCTAGTCCCTTAAATCTATTTCTCACTTCCACTGTATAATCATAAGGGATTTGATTTAGGTCATACCTGAATGGTCTGGTGGTTTTCCCCACTTTCTTCAATTTAAGTCTGAGTTTGGCAATAAGGAGTTCATGATCTGAGCCACAGTCAGCTCAGATCATGAACTATACATCATCTCTACTTAGAAAGCAAATTTTAAAAATTACTATCTTAACCTATTCTGCCAGCTGGTGGATCATATATCTTGCATGCCCCTGACTCACCACAGTTCAAAGTTCCCTACTGTAAACATGTGGTGTCCACTAAAGCTCCAAAATATTTAGGTGAAGGAATTCCAGCTACAATTAAAAGGGAGAAAGAAGAATCCATTAGCAAGTTAAGAAGATAATATGATAATTGGTAAGATAATTGGTAAGAACCGATAATATGATGTTTTTGCTAAAAATGTATTGTGTCCTTTTGTTTAAAAATTTGCTTTCATTTTCTCAGCTTTGGTTAGTCAAAGAAGGGAAGGGAATACAGAGGAAATCTCTAAGCGAATTAATTGAGCAGATAGCCATGCTTATGCTAAAGTGAGTGGAGCATAGAAAATGCCATGGGAAATGATAGTCTTTATTTCTACATATAAGGGCTTCCCAGGTGGCACAGTGGTAAATAATCTGCCTGCAATGCAGGAGGCCTGGATTTGATCCCTGGGTTGGTATTCTTGTCTGGTAAATTCCATGGACAGAGAAGCCTGGCAGGCTACAGTCCAAGGGGTTCCAAAGAGTTGAACATGACTGAGTGACTTATATACACACAGACACACACACACATTTCTATGTAAGGAATTTCAGGCAATGGTGAAAAGGTGGGGGAATTTTTGGAAAGAATGGATGAATCTGTGCAGCTTTTAAATAGATACCAAATCACTTAAAATATGTTTGCTTTGGATTTTTTTTTAATCACTTTCCTTGGAAAACTTTTATTTTTGTTTTCTTTTCTCTTTACATTTACTTATGTAAATCCTTGGCTTTTCTGTATTTTGTTAATACGAATAATTTAAATACACCTAGGGTTGCATTCTTCTTTGGTTTGAGGCTAAAGGTATAACCATTAGAATCACAAACTACTTTGAGAAGAGGATACTGGGGTAGAAATCAATTGATATGAAATGTTTTCTTCTTTGATAACTTTATGATAGAAATGAGTGAGCAAAAAGTGATGGATAAAATGCCAAAGACCAGAGGTGGGGCTTCTGTGAAACTTATGAACTGAATAATTAGGCCTTGAATAGCCAAGACTTGAGTATGCAAGAAAATTTGCTAATGCTCAATGTGTTACTAGCATACAAATAGTTGTTTTAAGAAACTATGGTAGTTTTTAAATTTTTGAATTCATTAATTTTTTAGGTGTGTCAAGCCTGAAGAGAAGTCTCTTGGTGTGGGATTACATGCATTTTGTACACGAGTATTAGGTAAAAATAATTATGTTTCCCAATATCACATCAGACCACTATTAAATACTAAGTAAATGAAGTCACTCCCTCAGAGTAACAATTTAGCAAATATCCCTTCTGCTTGTAAATAGCACTTTGTAATTAGTATGAGAATAAAGAACAAGAAGAAATGAAAAACTTCTTCCTTTTACTTGAAAAAGACCTAGCTGACATTCTACTTTTCATCAATAAACTTGAAAAGCAAAGAGGCAATGCTTTGTTAAAATAAAATGTGCTTGTGGTTCACCCAAAATATTGCAGAAAAAAGTATAAATAATCATTAATTCAATGCTTTTCTCTACTGATAATTTTTTATTTTGCCTTTATCCATCTAATTACTTACCTTTTTAAATCTAGAAACTTAACTCTAAAAGTAACTTCTAGTTTCTAAAAGTAAAATTTAAAGCTGTAGATTTATATTCTGTTAAACTGTTCTACAAATAGAGAAACTTTTAATACTTTCAAACAAAACAACGTATCTCCTTACCTTGCTAATGGATTCTTCTTTCTCCCTTTTAATTGTAGCTGGAATTCCTGCACCTATATATTTTGGAGCTTTAGTGGACTCCACATGTTTACACTGGGGAACTTTGAAGTGTGGTGAGTCAGGGGCGTGCAGGATATACGATTCCAACAGCTTCAGGTAAAGATAGTAATTTAAAATTTGCTTTCTAAGCAGAGATAATGTATAAAATGGTACATGGTACCATAGTACATGTCTAACACTTTCTTTGTCAAGTGACTAGACTACTTTTGGTTTTATTTACAAAATAGGTACTGATACTATATCGCCATTTCTTATTTACATATTCATTTTATTTCCTCAATATTTTCAAAGCACTTGATAAATATAAGCACAGGTGGCTTTCAAAAGGTTGTTCCTTAAATTGGTTGCAATCAGTATATTATTGAAGGCCATGTCTGTGGAGTAACTACCTATCTAAATTATATTACTCTCAAGTATCCCTGTTTAATCCTACATCATTCCAGCGTTTTACTAGCTTAAATCCTTACTTCCTTTGGCCATCCACTTCTGATCTTTAAAATATTTTTCTCCCTTGGTAAATTTCACTGACACAGTATTCTTCGTGTTTCTTCAAGTTTTACTTTTTGTAAATATGGATCTGATTTTGAACAAACGTCATCGGACACCAACCTGTTTTTGAACAAAACTCTTCCATTTTTCTCTGTATTTTCAGATTATTTTCCATTTGGAGACCTGAATTCTGTTTAGATTTGTCTTAATTGCTCACTATGGGCAGTAAGACAACTCTTTTAATAACTAAAAAATGATTTGGTATTGTTTAAAAGAGGCTAAGGTCTTCTCTTGATCAGTAAAAGGATATATATGTCAAGAACTGTGAAGAAAGCAGACAATGAGATTCATGTTTTCATCAGTTCCCTTTTCCTCGGTTATACTGACTATAAGACAAAACAGAATTTAAAGTAAGAAAAAATTATAGAGTTAAAAAAGGGTATTATGTAATAATAAAAGAAATACTTTACCAAAAATATATAACAATCATGAATCCATATAAATCTATCACTATAACTTCAAATATATAAAACAAAAATTCACAAAATTACAAGCAGCAGTCTACAGAGTAGAAAATTGCAACACAAACTTTTACAACAAGTGAATATAAAATACAGGTGAAAAATTCATGAGGATATAGTAGATTTGAACCATCTGACTATGCAAGTATTATCTAATATAGTGATTTTTTTTAACCCAACTATCAGCAACCATAGGAAAATAATAGAAATCTCATTGTAAAATAGATTTTAAAAAATATTTTGCATATTATTGCTGTGATACTAAGGAGGGAATAAGATACAGATACACCCAAGAACTAGATCAAATGATCTGCTCCCTCTGTGATTATTTATAGTATCACTATGAAAAAAACTAGGAAAGACCTAAGAACCCAGGGAAGTTGGAAAAGCAAAGGGAAAATGAGCAGATTTGGAGGAGTAAATACTGAGAAACAAAGCAAGCAAAGGAAACCAAAATAAACAAACAACAAAATACTCAAAAAGAGCTTGTAAACTAAAACATTAAAATACATGAATAAATCCAATAGTAAAAATGACAAGCACATAAATTACCAGTTGAAAGGTGACTTCATTCCAGATTAAATTTACTCTAATGTAAGAGTCTGACAAACTTTAAAATAAGATGTTTAACCAGCTCAATAGGATTAAAAATAATAAATTGATAGCATAATACCCATTAAAATGAATAAGAAATAACAAAAAAAATTCTAGGAGAAATAAGAATATGAATAAGAACTCTTGGAAATATTAGAGATTAAATGGTAGCATTGAAATAAAAGGAATTCTAAATAGATAATAAATTTCAAGTCCACATAAGTTAAAATGAGAATTGGTGACCTGAAAGTGGGTATTATAGAAATTATCTGGAATGAAAATTAATGATTTGATCTCATAAACACAAAAGAACCACCTTAATAATTTTAAAGATCAATTAGAAATTAAAAGATATATCTCAGAAATTTTCAAAACAGAGAGCAGAAGAAATAGCAGAAATAAACTAATGAATTAATGGCTTAGAATTTCCTAGAATTTAATAAAGACATACATTTTCAGATCACAAGTGCTCTTTAAATGCCTAGTAGGATGAATTAAATAGACATATCAAAGTGAAATTACAAATGTTCAAATTAAGAAAAAAACATAAGCACAACCCAGAGAAATAAACATATGGCTTATAAAGAAATATGATTCAACCAATAGGGATAGATTATCAACAACCATAGATCCTAATATCTTTATGATCCTTATTGCCTTGGGTTTGGGTTGAAACAAAAACACAAACTAGAGAACAAGAAATGGGCAAATGTGACTGACTGCATATAAAACTAAAAACTTGTTTGTAATTAAAGACACTATAGACAGTGAAGAATGAGAGAACATAAACGTGAGCATCAGGAACTCTCATACACTGCTGGTGGTGAATCAAAACTACTGAAAAAACTTTTGGGAAATATTTACTAAGTTGCAGACATCAAAATGTACCTACTTCCCTTGTGGCTCGGACAGTAAAACATCTGTCTACAATGAGGGTAGACCTGGGTTCGATCCCGGGTTTGGGAAGATTCCCTAGAGAAGGAAATGGCAACCCACTGCAGTACTCTTGCCTAGAAAATCCCATGGATGGAGGAGCCTGGTGCAGGCTACTGTCCATGGGCTCACAAAGAGTCGGACACAAAAGAAAGTGATCGACTTCACTTTCTTTCTTTTCTTTCTTTCTACTAAGTTGCATCCTCTAAAATCCTCAGACATATTTTAGAGACACTCTTGCTCACATGCACAAGGAGACATGTCAACCAAGGTTTATTGCAGTTTTATCAATATTAGAAAAAATCTTAACAAAAGTGTCCAGTAGGAAAATGGATAATAAGCTGTGGAGTGTTTATTACCGAACGCAGGTTTGGTTCGGAGAAGGCAGTGGCAACCCACTCCAGTGTTCTTGCCTGGAAAATCCCATGGGCGGAGGAGCCTGGTAGGCTGCAGTCCATGGGGTCTCGAAGAGTCGGACACGACTGAGTGACTTCACTTTCACTTTTCACTTTCATGCATTGGAGAAGGAAATGGCAAGCCACTCCAGTGTTCTTGCCTGGAGAATCCCAGGGACGGGGGAGCCTGGTGGGCTGCCGTCTATGGGGTCACACAGAGTCGGACACGACTGAAGCGACTTGGCAGCAGCAGCAGCAGCAGCAGGTTTGGTTGCGAGAGGCAGTTTGGTAGAGAGGAAATGCGCTTGAGTCAGAAAAGATGCCCATCTTGGGAGAAGGTGAACTCATGTCCAGAGACCAACTCCAAGGATTCTGCTCAGTCATGACTGTTTTTAAAGGAAAAATATTTGGGGGGGGAAGGATCTCAGTGAATCATCGAGGCAGGGGAGTTGGTTCTGTTTTCTTCTCCTTTGAGTGCAGACTGGCTGACTCTTCAGGTGTTAACTTGCCTGAATGATCTTCCTGCAGGATTGCTAAAAGGGCTGTTGGAGGGCAGAGAGCTTATCATTTTTTAACTATTTAATTCTTCATTCTTACTTCTTTTTATCTAGGAAAAGAATCAACAGGTTAGGCAACACATGGTGTACATTCAAGAAAGCATAAATCAGGAATTAGTTTCAATTGTTTAGTGATTTCTTTACTATAATTAGGTTTTTAAAGTTACAGGGGACAGAAATGGGTAAACAGAAAAGGGGCAAACCAATCGCTTTTATGTTCATATGTTGCAATATAGTTCAAAAGTTAAAAATAAACAATGTAGAACTACACGTATAAGCCTAGTTTTAAAATGGTGGACTGATAGAAAAAAATTTCAGAATAAAAACATAATATTATGCCAATTATTTAAAATGTAAAAATATATGCAATAATTGTATAAAGTATGAGTGGATACATGTGTAATTTGTAAAGCTATCGAAATAAAGTAGGAACAAAATCCATAAAATTCAACATAGTGTTACATCTGGAGTGGGTTAGAATATAATTGGATCATAGGAATACACAGAGGAATTAAATGTATTAATATCTTTTAAATTGGTCTGAAACAAAAATGGCAAAATTTAATCATTTAAAAAACCTGGGTGATGAGTATAAATATGTTTAACTCTTTTTTTCCTTAATTCTTGATATGTTTCCTAATAAGAGAAAATTTTAGAACTAGGAAAATGAATACAAGAAGCAGAAATTCATAAATAGACTATAGACCATCGAGGTAACAAAAAAGCTGTGCTTTTGAAAAGATTAAAATATAATAACAACAATCTGGAAAGGCAAATAAAGAGAAGAGGCGCAAATAAGCACTATTAAAAATGGAAAAAAATATAAATACAGATACTTAGGAATTTTAAACATTGTAATTTGGAAGCATATTAAGTAGAAGTTTTTTAGATAAATATGTATTATCAAATTTTACTATAAATATATAGTACTGTATTTTCATAGTCATTAAAAAATGTGAATGAGTCACAAATTCTCATCTTCCAAAGGCATCAAGTCCAGAAGCTTTGAAGGCAAGTTTTACAAATCTTCAATGAACTGATGATCCCTGCATTATACAAGGTATTCTTGTATAATGGAAAAAGAGGGAAAATTTCCCTGTTCATTTTATAAAGCTACTGCAATCTTGATATTGACATTGGACAAGTTCAGTACAAGGCAAAAAGTACAAGCTGATTTTAGTCATACATGCAAAAAGTTAACAAATTGAATCTATTAATGTGTAAAACCTAACAGAGTTTGTTCTGAATAATAATACTAGTCTTGGCTATTCTGCTAACTACATACAGAAAAATGATTTGGTGATATTTTACAAATTCAAAACTAAAACTTTGAGCAAACTCAGAAGCAAAAGCAATTTCCTTAACCTGATGAAGATCATGTAAGGAAACACAGGAGTAAATATTACAATTAGTGGTGATTCTTTGGAAGCATTCTTGCTAATTCTGAAAAAAACTGCTATCACTGTCAGTATTAAATTTAAGTTAGTATATTTAATGTAAAAAGATAAAATAAAAACAGTAACACAAGATTAAAAAGAGGAAAATAAATTTTGATTTTCCTGGATAAAAAATTCCCCAAATCATTTTAACAAAAGTTAGAATTCATCAGCTAATGAATGAAAGTTCATTAGGTTCATTCCTAAGATTCACGGGATTCATTCCTAAGGCTGACATGCAAAACAATTAGCTGCTGTTGTCCTTGTGGGGTAAAATATTAATAATTAAAAATATGCAAAACTAGTTGTATCTTTGTAAGTTTTAATATATTTTAACTTTTTTTTTTAAAATAGATACATCTATCTTGGATTACCGGCAGCACTAAGAGGATCAAGCTATATTCCAGCCTTTTTGATCCTCTTTATTTTGAGGAAGTATCGACTACCTGGGGAAAATGCCTCTTCAGAAACTATGCTTGTGGCAAAGTTTACAGGGAAGGAAAATGAGGGCAAAGAAATGGATCAAAATGCCAAAGTTTTGAATGATGATGAATTGAAAACAAAGCTGTAATACTCTTTTATATTATGCTTTCCAGAATTGGAAAACACAATACAACTTAATCATTTTTAAAATCAATAGAGGTATGGCAGATAACTTTTCCTTATTTTTAAGAACCTTAACATTTTTTTTTTTAACTCAAGAAGAAAAAATATTCATGATAGTATTTCTGAGGCAACAATGGCATTTGAGATTTTCCTCAGAGAGACATTTATAAACAAAACAGGATATTAGAACCAGCTTTATTTTCATGTTAAATTGTTAAAACAACAATTTTTCTTTTAACTCACGCAAAATATTTCCCACATCTCTTCCAAATGATTTTTGAAAATTTCCTATTATGAAAATCTATTTAATTCTACTGAAATCCTGCTTTGATATCATGATTATTAGGAGACTGAAATTCTTTTCTTCGTATGTGAATATTTAAGGATTTTGCTCAAATTTAAGTGAACAAAGTGAAAGAGGTGAACAAAGTCAAAGACTTTAAGTGAAAGAAGCCTAAATATTTTTTAATTCTATTTTGGAATTTTTCTTTAACTCTTCCTATTCATTCCAGAAATGATTCTTTTAAAATAGATTATGAAATTCTGTCCTTTATAAAATAAAGGACAGAAATGGTATGGACCTAACTGAAGCAGAAGATATTGAGAAGAGGTGGCAAGAATACATAGAAGAACTATACAAAAAAGATCTTCATGATCCAGATAATCATGATGGTGTGATCACCAACCTAGAGCCATTTTGGAATGCGAAGTCAAGTGGGCCTTAGGAAACATCAGTATAAACAAACCTAGTGGAAGTGGAGGAATTTCAGTTGAGTTATTACAAATCCTAAAAGATGGTGCTGTGAAAATGCTGCACTCAATATGTCAGCAAATTTGGAAAACTCAGCAGCGGCCACAGGACTGGAAAAGGTCAGTTTTCATTCCAATCCCAAAGAAAGGCAATACCAAAGAATGCTCAAACTACCACACAATTGCACTCATCTCACACGCTAGTAAAGTAATGCTCAAAATTCTCCAAGCCAGGTTTCAACAGTATGTGAACTGTGAACTTCCAGATGTTCAAGCTGGTTTTAGAAAAGGCAGAGCTACAGGGTGGGAAGATTTGGGAGAATGACATTGAAACATGTAAAATATCATGTAAGAAACGAGTTGCCAGTCCAGGTTCGATGCACAATACTGGATGCTTGGGGCTAGTGCACTGGGATGACCCAGAGGGATGGTATGGGGAGGGAGGAGGGAGGAGGGTTCAGGATGGGGAACACATGTATACCTGTGGCGGATTCATTTTGATATTTGGCAAAACTAATACAATTATGTAAAGTTTAAAAATAAAATAAATTAAAAAAAAAAAAAAAGAAAAGGCAGAGGAACGAGAGATCAAATTGCCAACATCTGTTGGATTATTGAAAAAGCAAGAGAGTTCCAGAAAAATATCTAGTCCTGCTTTATTGACTATGCCAAAGCCTTTGATTGTATGGGCCACAACAAACTCTGGAAAATTTGGAAGGAGATGGAAATACTGGACAACCTGACCTGCCTCTTAAGAAATCTGTATGCAGGTCAGGAAGCAACAGTTAGAACTAGCATGGAACAACAGACTGGTTCCAAATAGGGAAAGGAGTACGTCAAGGCTGTGTATTGTCACCCTGGTTATTTAACTTACATGCAGAGTACATCATGAGAAACGCTGGACTGGAAGAAGCACAAGCTGGAATCAAGTCTGCAGGGAGAAATATCAATAACCTCAGATATGCAGATGATACCACCCTTATGGCAGAAAGCAAAGAACTAAAGAGCCTCTTGATGAAAGTGAAAGAGGAGAGTGAAAAAGTTGGCTTAAAACTCAACATTCAGAAAACGAAGATCATGGCATCTGGTCCCATCACTTCATGGCAAATAGGCAAACAGTGTCAGACTTTATTTTTTTGGGCTCCAAAATTACTGCAGATGGTGATGGCAGCCATGAAATTAAAAGATGCTTGCTCCTTGGAAGAAAAGTTGTGACCAACCTAGACAGCATATTAGAAAGCAGAGACATTACTTTGCCAACAAAGGTCCATCTAGTCAGGCTATACTTTTTCCAGTAGTCATGTATGGATGTGAGAGTTGGACTATAAAGAAAGCTGAGTGCCGAAGAATTGATGCTTTTGAACTGTGGTGTTGGAGAAGACTCTTGAGAGTCCCTTGGACTGCAATGAGATCCAACCAGTCTGTCTTAAAGGAGATCAGTCCTGAATGTTCATTGGAAGGACTAATGCTGAAGCTGAAACTCCAGTACCTTGGGTACCTGATGCAAAGAACTAACTCATTGGAAAAGACCCTGATGCTGGGAAAGATTGAAGGGGGGAGGAGAAGGGGACTACAGCAGATAAGATGGTTGGATGGCATCACTGACTCAATGGACATGAGTTTGAGTAAACTCCAGGAGTTGGTGATGGACAGGGAAGCCTGGCGTGCTGCAGTCCATGGGGTTGCAAAAAGTTGGACACAACTGAGTGACTGAACTGAACTGAACTGACTCACTAATATGCTATCACTTGCTTTCTGTTCATTCCTTCCTTTGTGATTCATATCATATATTTCTCATTTTTCCAGAGTACTGACAAACTTAAGCAAGTAATTAAAAATCATGTAGCAAAGATTGTTGGTTTTTTTTTTTCTTCAGCTATTCAAACTTAGCAACTAAACTCTGCAGACCAATATGATCCCCTGAAAATTGGTTGCATCATTTAAGAAGAAAGCAACAGAGAGGACTGAGTAGAACAGGTTTGGGTGGAGGATTAAAAGTTAAATTCTGTGCTTGTGAAATTTGACATTTCATCTCTGACTGTATTAAAAAGAACCATGATTCAAGACAGGAAGAGTGTTGACACTGGAGAATGGAGCTAAAATCATCGCAACTGAGGAGTTCCAACTCAGGAGAGGTGTGCCAACTGTGATGAGGGACCATTGGGTATTGGGGTGAAATGAAACTTGGATCTGCTGTATTTGGGAAGGGAGGAAATGGGACAGTGGTCTGGAAGGTAAAAGAGGAGCGAGGACTCACCTTGTATCCAGAGAGTTGTGAGAAAAACAGCTACCATATGAGAAGCTTTTGGGGGAAGCAGAGTCCTCAGGAGAAACCCAGATTTTGGTGAGGCTGAAGCTGTGAAAAAGAATGCTGGTTTATGAGTTTTAGAATATGAACAGTTTTGGAGATGAGGGACTCAGAATTCCAGAGGATGCACTGAAAGTGGGAAGATTTCAAAATTTGAGTCTGAGAGAAAAAGTTGATAATTGGAAGTATGGAAATTAGACAATGAAAACTAGAAGGGGATGAGAGATCATCTGGAATTCTGGGAATTTTTAGGTAACTGACACAGAGAGATGAGTCCTGATGGATTTCAGGGCAGATGGTGTTGGCAAGACCATGAGTGTCAAAATCAGGCGGTGTCATGACTGGGTTCCCTCATGACTCCTTGTCACGGAAGCAAACTGAAAAAGCAGAGTCTTGCTTGAGTACCTGTGGCTTTTTCTTGACTACTATTGATGGGTTTAAAGTGATCAGGGAAAGCTGAGTCTTAACTCTATGCACGGTTCACCCACTTGAATACCCTAAATGGAGCAAAGTAGGTCAAGAGAGATATGATTTTGGACCCAGTGTCTTGGGCTCACCCTTATTCCTTGCTGGGAAAGATGACATTTTACTGTAGGGTTCTCTTTTGATGGTTCTTGAGTGTTGGAATGCTTTGTGACCACTCCTGACCTCTGTTGTTCAAGTTCATGAAGCCTGGGAAAGTCAATTATTTTTCTGGGCATTTGGCCTCTCTCAGGATAGGGTAAAAGTAAAAGTATAGCAGATGAAAGTAGAGGAGAGAAACAGCAGGAAACAGGTAATGGGAAGCCTAGAGTCATTCATGGTCTTATTTAATATTGCGAGGAGCCTAAGTTCTTAGAATAAGAAATGATTTAATATATTATTTATAATTGTAAATATAACTAATATTTATGGGAACTTTACAAATAAGTACTTAGAAAAACCATGAAAATTGGGGAAAAGCATAAAGGGAAGGAGAGAAATGTTTCATATTTTATAGCACAGAGTTAAATGTGTTTTAATCATGATAAATTCAGATAAAATTGGCAAACACATCTTATCAGAACCACAGAGAAGTGGTTGCCTCTGCTGCATCAGACCCAGGAAGAGATGCAAAGAGCAATGCATTTTTGTCTCTTTTATATTCTGATTTCTTTTCCCTGCGATTCGCTTCCCTGGTGGCTCAGATGCGGGAGACCTGGGTTTGATCCCTGGGTCAGGAAGGATTCCCTGGAGAAGGAAATGGCAACCCACTCCAGTACTCTTGCCTAGAAAATCCCATGGATGGAGGAGCCTGGTGCAGGCTACTGTCCATGGGGTTGCAATGAGTTGGACATGACTGAGTGACTTCACTTTCCCTGTGCATGTAAAATACAACGAAAAAGTAATGTTTCACAGAGAACACATCAGCAAAAACAATAAAAAAAGAAGTAGGGCATTTTACAGTCAGGGAAGAAACTGAGTCCTCCAATTGTGAGAGCTTCAAAGGTTCTCCAGTGGGTGTTTATTGAACAATTTATTTTCTATGCTTGGTTCTAGAGGATATGCGTGTTGTTGCATGTATGTAAGGACATGGTAACAAACTAAGTTGTAGGCTGTAAAATTCAAGTTGGTGCCATCTTATTAGGTGAATACATATACATAGAAAACAATGACAGAACGACAAACAGCACAAAGTAATTTCAAACCCTATGGACATAAGATGAATCACTAAGTAATCAGAGTTTTTTTTCTTTTTTTTTTTTCCCAAAAGCTTCTCATCCGGTCTTTAGGGTAATGATGACTCTGGGTTGATAAAAGAAAGATTAACACTGTGTCTTGATTTACAGAAGGGTAGAAACAAATGTAAGAACATCTCTTTTGCTGCTGGCTACAGTTACAGAGACTACAAGCTTTGATCAATGAGATACTGGCAGAGGCATAGATGGGAAGGGATTTCTTTCCAAAATAAGAAGACAAAGCTTTCTGGGAAGACATTTTGCCCTTTTTCCTTCTTCCTTTGGGAAGTGAGGATGCTAGACTCAAGGAGTGACAAGAAGCACTGGGATGAAAGATGATGAAACATGGTGTGGCAGGGAGACAGGAAGAGCCTGGTCACTAGCAGAGGCAGGGCTGAGTTTTATGGATTTTTAAGCTTACCAAATTTGAGAGAGAGGCCTATAAAAAAATTCAAAATGGGGACTTCCCTGTGACCCAGTGGCTAAGACTCCATGCTATCAATGCAGGGGGCTCAGGTTTTATCCCTGGTCAGGAAACTAGATCCTGCAGTTAAGACCTGGTGCAGCCAAATAAATAAATAAATATTTTTACTAAATTCAAGATGATGAATACAAAATAAAGTTAAAAGTGAATATTTATTTAGAATAAGAATCAAAAAAAGTCATAACAAATTCCATGCACTATACTTCAAGAGGATCATGATTTTTTTTTTAATCCCAATGCAAACATTAGAGTTAAATGGGAAATTTAATTTTAATAAAGGTTTCCTGCTGAGTCCCTTGGGCAGCAAGGAGATCAAACCAATCAATGCTAAAGGAAATCAACCCTGAATATTCATTGGAAGGACTGATGCTGGAGCTCCAATATTTTGGCCACCTGATGTGAAGAGTTGACTCATTGGAAAAGACCCTGATGCTGGGAAAGATTGAAAGCAGGAGGAGAAGGGGATGACAGAGGATAAGATGGTTGGATGGCATCACTGACTCAATGGACATGAGTTTCCTCAAACTCCCGGAGATGGTGAAGAACAGGGAAGTCTGGTGTGCTGCAGTCCATGGGATCACAAAGAGTCAGACACCACTGAGCAACTGAACAACAACAACTTCTAAGGAAGAGAAGCTTTTCCACGAGGACGGGCAACAAAAACTGTAGCTTGAGGTGCTGGTGAAAACTCCTGTGGCTGGGAAGGGCAGCAGGAAGAAAAGCTCCACCACCCAGGGAAGGACAGGTCACCCCCAAGACCCTGGTTCACCAAACCTTCCTGTCTCCATAGCCATGTCCACATGAGACAAGAGATAGGGTCCAGGCTAAGAAGGTGGAATTGGTGCCCTCTAAAACATCAGGAGTGAGGGAGGAGCTGAGTTCTGCTCATATAAGAGATCAAAGAACTCATATTCCTCATTCTCAAAGTCAAAGAGACCTTCTTGACTATAAACATACAGAAAGGCTCCTTGGAAGTCAAAGGAGAGGGGGCATCACCTCATAGTGATATCAACCTACTCATAGGCCTCTTCACTAGAATTCATCTTGGCTAAGAGATCCAGGTGCACACATGGAGGATCCTATTGTTGTTGACTTTAGGATTGACTAGTTTGATCTCCTTGGTGTCCAAGGGACTCTCAAAAGTCTTCTCCAGCACCACAGTTCAAACATCGTTTCTTTGGTGCTCAGCTTTCTTTACAGTCCAACTCTCACTTTCATATATGACTACTGGAAAACCATAGCTTTAACTCTATCGACCCTGAGATCAGCCAAATAGAGATTCAGAACCAAGCAAAGCAAGATGATTTGCTGAAGAAAAAACCAGAAGAAATGCCCCATAAAAGGGATTCAAACTACCATGAGGGCTTGACTCTCTCTGAGCCTGCCTATGTGCCTGCTATCCACATGGACTCTTTTTCCTCCTAATAAACAAACGCTTAACTTGTTTTATTACTTTCCATCTCTATGTGGAAATTCATTTCTGTGCAGTTGGTGGGCCAGGGCCTTGTCTCTGGTCACTGGTCCCTGATGTTCTAGTGGTTGGGATCCAGTGCTCTCACTGACTTGGCCTGACCTCCGTCTCGGGCTGGGAACCAAAACCTTGCTTCAAGCTGCTGCAGACTGAGGCCACCCGAGATCACACCCATGGTAACAAGGATCCAGTAAAAAGAAGAGTGGGATATATTTGGGTGAGTGGCAAGAGACAGATTTTTCATGGGTAGCATGGCAAAGGGAGAACCAAATCCACAAAGGTAAAGATCCCAAATAAAGTTTTCCCAGAGGAATTTGAAGCTCTTGGTGCACTGAGGGTAATCATGCGTGTGTGCACGCATGCTCACTCTGTGGTGTCCGACTCTTGCGACTCCATGCATTCTAGCCTGCCAGGCTCCTCTGTCTATGGAGTTTTCCAGGCAAGAATACTGGAGTGGGTTTACATTTTCTACTCCACGGGAATCTTCGTGATCCAGGGATCGAACCTGTGTCTCCTGCATTGGCAGGTGGATTCTTTACCACTGAGCCACCTGGGAAGTTCCTGAGGGTAACCAGTGCAACAACACACCTCAAACCCAGCTTCACTCTTGATACAGAGCCCACACTAAAGGTCTAGCAGAAGGAAAGATGTGCTCATCTCCAAGTTTGAAAAATACTTACCTCCATGTCAACTGTCGGCTACTACATGTATGCTGCTAAGTCGCTTCAGTCGTGTCCAACTCTGTGCGACCCCATAGACGGCAGCCCACCAGGCTCCCCCATCCCTGGGATTCTCCAGGCAAGAACACTGGAGTGGGTTGCCATTTCCTTCTCCAATGCATGAAAGTGCCTTCAACAAAGAATTACAAGACATAAAAAGGTAATAAAAAATACAGAATAGACAATCATCAACCCCAAACCCAGATAAAAAACAGATTCATCAAATTATTAGAATTATTAAAAAATAACTTAAAAAAAGTGAATGTGACTCAAAAGGACAATTTCACAGAGGGTTTAAATGTATAGAATCATTATGGGAGGATCAGTCTTAAACATAATGGTGAATAGACAAAAGCTGTTTAGTGCTTATGATTTCACTTTTATGTTACTTTTGCTCTTGCTTTCTGAATATCTTCATGTTTTCTACTTCCACTCCTTTCAAAAATATATTGCTTAAAAATGATTTAAATTTCATGCCCACTGTGATTGGAATCTCACTCTGGATAAATATATGATCTCTTCCAACCGAACTAGAGATGAAGTCTTAATTCAAAGGCATAATGTTCTAAGGATATAAGTTGAAACAGCCTCAAGTTTAACAGTGGAGATTGGTTGAGACTCAGAAGTGTATCTGTGGGGTTTTTTTTAGTGATAATTTTAAAATTTTATTGTTGACTTAAAAATGCACAATGTGGGAGTTGTAAGTTAAGTTTTATTGGGGGCAAAATGAGGACTATCACCCAGGAGACAGATTTCGGATAGCTCTGAGAAACTACTTCTAGGAGGCAGAGGGCAAGGTCAGTATGTATGTAGTTTTGGTGAAGGGAGAATACATGCAATCAAGCCCATATTTTTTGCAGAAGATTTCTGCTAGTCATGAGGAGTAGTCATCACCATTAAGGATCTTAGAACTTTTCTAGAGATGAAGAGGTACAGGAACAAGAACTGGCTCCTGAAAATATCTGACTATCTGAAGCTCTATTCTGCCATTTTTCCCAGAGCACAGAGTACCTCATTTCTGCCCTCCACCGTGAACTCCTCTTAGAGGGTGTTGAAAGTCAGCAGCTGCAGCAGCATATGATTTAATCCTTGTAGAGATAGATGGCAAGTGCCAATGTGTAGTTGACACCACTTTTCATCTACTTCCGAGGACATTCCCTTTACAAAACCTTGTAGTCTTATAAACTACAGGTTTAGAGTTGATGTTGCTGAAACCACACTGCTTATCTAATCATCTCATCACGTTGGTTCCTGGTTTCCATGTGGTGAGCAAGCCTATATAGGGTTTCCCAGGTGGTGCTAATGGTAAGGAACCTGCCTGCCAATGAAGAGACATGGGTTCGACCCTTGGGTCGGGAAGATCCCCTGGAGGAGAGTATGGCAATCCATTCCAGTATTCTTGCCTAGAGAATCCCATATACAGGGGAGCCTGGTGGTCTACAGTCCACAGGGTTGCAAAGAGTCAGACACGACTGAAGCAACTTAGCACAGTGCACAAGGGCACCTTAATGAAGGTGCACAAGAGAAAAGTGACAATGACCACTGCCAAATTGGTTGTGATTCATTCTTAATACTTTTTTCAGGGGGTACAGTCTCCACAAAGATGAATATTAAAATTGAGACAAGACTAGCATGGTCCCTATGAATGAGATACATGAACATTTTTATTCTAATATTTATTACATTGTATATTATCATACATTTGTATTTTTAAGTCTTTAATAAATTTGCTAGAATACTGCTTCTGCTTTGTGTTTTGGTTTTTTAGCCAGAAGTCATGTGGGATCTTAGCTCCCCAATCAGGGATTGAACTCACACCTCCCACTCTCTAGTTTGGAAGTTGAAGTCTTAGCCACTTGACCACAAGAGAATATATTATCATACATTTGTGTGCCTATTCTTCACCTCATTTGTGGGTTTCCAAAGGGCCAAGATTCTGTTTCATAAATGTTTTAACTCTCTTGTGCTTAGCATCAGATGGCAGTCAAAAAATACTTTTTTCACATTAAAAAATTTACCTTTTCATTTGAAAATATTAAAGAAAATCTTCAAAATATCAGAAACCATCATTATTTATCCAATGACTTAATGCAGCTATTTTTGCATGCTGTTTTTAGTTCTTTTTATAACATTCATATTTCATGTGACTGGCACTTCTGGAGTTCATTCACTCATTCATTCTTTCAAGAATAATTGATAAAGCACCTATTTGTCAGACACTGACTAGATATTGGGGGCTTCCCTAGTGGCTCAGATGGTAAAGAGACCTGGGTTCGATCCCTGGGTGGTGAAGATCCCTTGCAGAAGGAAATGGCAACCCACTCTTGTGTGGGGTCACAAAGAATTGGACATGACTGAGCAGAAACATTACTTTGCCAACAAAGGTCCATCTAGTCAAGGCTATGGTTTTTCCAGTAGTCATGTATGGATGTGAGAGTTGGACTGTGAAGAAAGCTGAGTGCAGAAGAATTGATGCTTTTGAACTGTGGTGTTGGAGAAGACTCTTGAGAGTCCCTTGGACTGCAAGGAGATCCAACCAGTCCATTCTAAAGGAGATCAGTCCTAGGTGTTCATTGGAAGGACTGATGCTAAAGCTGAAACTCCAGTACTTTGGCCACCCCATGCGAAGAGTTGACTCATTGGAAAAGATTCTGATGCTGGGAGGGATTGGGGGCAGGAGGAGAAGGGGACGACAGAGGATGAGATGGCTGGATGGCATCACCGACTTGATGGACGTGAGTTTGAGTGAACTCCAGGAGTTGGTGATGGACAGTGGGGCCTGGCGTGCTGCAGTTCATGGGGTTGCAAAGAGTTGGACAAGACTGAGTGACTGAATTGAACTGAACTGAACTGAGCGACTTTCACTTTCAACTAGATAGAAGGAATAAAATAAGCAGGTAAAATGAGTTCAGTTTCTACCCTCCTAGAGCTTGTGACTAGTGGGGTACACAGACAGTTATCAAATAACCATAATAAGTATAAAATTACCATTTTGATAAATGCTATACTGCTACAAATATATTGGAAGTTTTTTGTTTTTTTTTTTTTAACAAATGAGGAAGTCAGAGACATTGAAGGAATAGTGACTGAACTTAGATTTGAAGGCTGAGAAGCAGTTACATGGAAAAAAGAGCATTTCAGGAAAAAACATCATAACCAAAGACCCCATTTCGTGAAGGTTAAAGAGAGTGTGAAGACACAGTGTAAATAAGGAGACCTCAGTCTGGATACTCAAGTCTTTCTTCAGAGCAGGAAGTCATTCTACCACTAAATTTCTGATTAATATTTCTTTTCCAACTCCATTTCTTCCTCAAAAATAGATTCCTTAGGTTGGTGCTTTGTTTGTCCTCTAAATAACTTACCTTTATTTCACAAATTGCTTCTTTATCTTTTTATTCTACATTTTCACTGATTTTTAAAATATCTACTCTTCTTTAGATTCTATTCCCACATGAAGTGAAGTCGTTCAGTCATGTCCGACCCTTTGCGACCCCATGGACTGTAGCCTACCACGCTCCTCCGTCCATGGGACTTTCCAGGTGAGAGTACTGGAGTGGGTTGCCATTTATAGGTCATTACAAATATTGAGAAGAGTTCCCTGTACTATACAATAGGTTCTTATTAGTTACCTATTTTATATAAAGTAGGTGTGTATTTGTCAATCCCAGTCTTCCAGTTCATCCCTCACCCTCCCATCCCCCTTTCCCCCTTGGTAACCATAAGTTTGTTTTCTATGTCTATGACTCTATTTCTGTCTTATAAAAAGGCTCATTTGTACTTTTTTTTTTTTTTAAGATTCCACATATAAGTGGTATCATACGATATTTGTCTTTCTCTGTCTGATTCACTCCACTCAGTATGATAATCTCTAGGTCCATCCATATTGTTACAAGTGGGATTATTTGTTTTTTTCCAAATGTATCTTCTTCATCATGGATTTAGGTTTTGGGCCATTGACTTCTTTCAATTTTATCCAATGTATGGTTTAACTAGAGTCTTGCATTATTTTGGTTCCTCAAAGACTTTTATTATCATATTCTTATCTCTGTTGGTTTTTTCCCCTAGAATCTATATTTATGTTTTATAAATGCAATTGAATTAAAGATTAATATTTATTCTGGATTCTTGGATTCTGAAGTAGACCAAATAATCTGTTCCTTTCCTTCACTGTACATGTCACATATAAATATAAAATTATCTTTTAATTTATATAATTTTATAAAATTGTATAATTTAATCTTGTTAATGTTCTTCTTCCCCTTTAAAGGGTAACCTCCATGAAGTAGGGTCCTTCTTTGTTTATTTTACAGTTATATTTCATTTTACCTATCAGTTTCTTGACATTCAATAATTGTTGAAGAACTAAATATTGAAGATACTGCCTTTATTTTCATGCAATGTTTTAAAAAACAGCTCTGTAATTTTCTCTCTTTATTTTTTAATGAGACAAGATCCCATTAGACCTGTCATATAGTAACGTTGCCTGTGGGTGATTTTTCCAAATTTCTGCTTTTTTGATTAATGAATCCTTCTTAGGTCTACAGTTTGACAACAGGTTAATATCTATAACTTCCAATGTAATTCTCAGATTCCAGCAAGCATTTGTGGGGTGTGTCTTTGGTATACTCAGGGATATTGTCTCCTATCATATGGATTGGTTTTTTGTGTCTCTTTATCAAGAGTTCTATGTAAATTTTTAAAAATAATTTTGTTTATTTATTTTTGGTTGTGCTGGGTCTCCATCGCTGCATAGGCTTTTCTCTGGCTGTGGAGTCTGGGGGCTGTTCTCTAGGTGCGGTGTGCAGGTTTCTCATCGCAGTGGCTTCTCTTGTTATGGAGCGTGGGTTCTAGGGTGCACGGGCGTCAGTAGCTGTGGCACGTGGGCTCAGTAGTCGCAGCTCCCGGGCTCTAGAGCACAGGCTCAGCTAGTTGTGGCTCGGGGGCTTTGTTGCTCCACTGCACGTGAGATCTTCCTGGATCGGGGTAGAACCTGTGTCTCCTGCATTAGCAGGCAGATTCTTTACCACTGAGCCACCAGGGGAGCCCTATGGGGACTTTTTTAAAGGGGAGATCCAGGCTTGTACCACAAATGTTTAGAACCAGAATCTTGGGTGGGTGTATGATTGTGATTTCTTTAAAAACATGTTTCACAGGTGATTTTAATGACCTCTAACTTTTTATCTTTTAGCCTGAGAATAAAACTACAGTTTTTAGCTTTTGTTATAAAAAGCTGTCATCACTAGCAAATGCAATGTTCAGATATTTGTTCTCATACACTCCACTTCTTGTCCAACTTGTGGAGGTGTCAAAGATGTCTCTTTATGCACTAAACACAAACACACAAAGCCAGGCAGTTTTGAGACAATTGATAAATGATTCAGTGCAGACTCCATTTCTTATAGAGAGCAGACAAAGTGAAGACACACCTTTAAACGGGCTTTGCTTTCTCAAGTTAATGTCAGTGTTTCTTAATCCACTTCCATGGACCTGAAGAAAACTTAATGCAGCCTGTAATATGCTGACAATGGCAACTTGCAAATTTTCGATTAGCTCTATTTCTTCAGTAGTATTTTAATAAGAGGTTGGAAGAATATGCATCAAGGGTTGTGTGATAGTCAAACACAATTTCAAATTATAAAATAATAAGGTCTGAGAAGTATATAACTTAATTCACAAATGACAGATGTCATGATAGCATAAGCCCTCCGTTATAATAGACTTTAGGTTTGAATAACATGGTCCAAACTGGTTTATTTGTAAGGTATCAGGCTTTTCTCCATATTTAGCCTATTAATTTCTGTCTTCCTTTTTCACCTATACCTATTTTCTAGTCACTGGTTTTATTGTACTACAATCATCTGAACAAATATTTTTTTTCTGTTACATATTAATTATAACTTTCACCTTAAATTTGTATGGATCATGCATTCTAATCTTAACCACAAACACATAGTCATATGTTAACAATGAGTACTCCCATTTTTTTTCCCTTTGGTTTTGGCTCCATCATTAGTATAGAATGTGGAAATTGTCAGTGAAAAGACCAGGAACTACTCAAAAATAACATCCTACTCAATTAATACAATGTTAGTTGAAAACACAGCAGCAGAAAAAGAATTTTTTCTTCTCTAAATATGTGTTTCATGGTCCACTTTGGCATCATTAATTAATGGTCCTGAATTTGCTTCATTCACGGCTTTTGTTTCATTTTCTGATGCCTTAATATCTTTCCCTTGGTATTTTTTCTTCATAGCAAAAATCAATACAACGAATAAAACAAGGGCTGGGAATTTTAAGCCTGTAGTCAAGCCAAAGAAAGTATGTCTGTGAAAAGAGAAAAAAGAATCCATGTATAAAACACTTTACATTGCTGCTCTCCAGTATGCAGAAGACCTTAAAAAATGATGCTTGAAATCTTATGTACAAATACTGAAGTAGCGATTCCAGTGATTCTTTTGATAGGAGCAGAAGCAGCCTGTGATTATTTTTAAAGGAATGTTAACCACAGAAGCCAAGATTGGTTCAAGATCTGCCCAAGTGCTATCCATAAAGTAAGGTGTGTTTGGAATGTTTAACTTTCTCAAAGACTGATTAGTTCATGTGTAATGAGAACAGATTATAAAGGAAATGAAGTGACTGTGAGATAATCGAATCCATTTAGATTGAACCAGGAGCCTATGTTTACCTTATGGGCTTATGGCCCACAAGATCCTTGTAGTCTACTGAAAATTTTTTTACAACAACTACATAAAATTACCTAGCGTGCACGATCTATTCCTGTGATTTTCAACTGGTTGAATATTAGAATCACCTGAGGAGATTTTAAAACCCTCATTCCCCGGGCCATACCCCCCAGACCAATTAAATCAAAATTGCTGAAGATAGGACACATATATTAGCATTTTTAGGGGATTCCCTGGTGGTCCAGTGGTTGGGATTCTGTACTTTCACTGCTGAGGGTGTGGGTTCAATCCCTGTTTGGGGAGCTAAGATCCTAGCAAGCTGTGTGGTACAGCCAAAAAAAGAAAAAAAAATTAGTACTTTTAAAAGCTCCTCAGGTGATTATAATGAGCAAGAAAAATTGATGACCACTGACCTTGTAGGTTAGTCTCATAATGTTGTTAACTAAATGTTGACAAACTTTTATGCAAAAGATACTTTGAACAGTTATTGGGTTTAACTGAAGGTGAATGGAATCAATTCTATAACTTTGAGCTATTTATAAACTTTATTAAATGGTGGCTATAATTATTAATACTGTTACTACACTGAAAATGATATCTCATTCTTTAGGAATTAACAGAGTCAAAGGAAAAAAATAAATGAAGTATGTTTATGACAACTTACCCATATAACAAGGAATTATATAACCTGCAAGAGCCTTGCTTCCCATAGTTGTTGATGGACCACTTCATACAAGCTCTATCAATCAGAGCTCCAAAATATATAGGAGCTGGAATTCCTCCTGTAACATCAGATGAGAAGATGTCAATGGAGGAGAATGTTTCAAAGGAAACAGTGACATTCCACATTGATACATTTTGGATTATGTAGAAGTTGAAAATTTTGGAGGACTCATCCATTGATTTGGTCTAACTCTACTTAAGAATCAAGATTACTGGGACTTTCCTGCTGCTCCAGTGGTTAGGACTTCCCCTTGCAATGCAAGGTGTGAGGGTTTGATCCCTAATCAGGGAGCTAAGATTTCATATGCATTGTGGTCAAAAACTAAAACATAAAGTAGGAGAGATATTGTAACAAATTCAATAAAGCCTTACAAAAAAGCATAGTTATTTTTTTAAAAAAGATTCAAAATTATTAGGAATCTCCAAAGCTCAAATCACATACAATAGCAAAGGCATCTTTTATCTACCTTTACCATGCCAACACACATAGGGAAAAAATGAGATTACATGTCTTTACATTGTTCTTCTTGTAATACTAATTAACTTAAGCCTGGTTGGTAAAAAGCAGAAAACTGTCAGTAAAACACAGAAGTTATGTTGGTCATATGTAATTTTTTTCTTAGGCAAGGACAGCTGAAATAGAAGGAGTAGAGATATAACTTCACAGGGAAAGTAAAAAGCTCTTTGCTCAAATGCAAAGACAGAAGCTGCAAAGACAGAAGATTTTTCAACTCGATTTTTAAGCAAAATTTAAGGTGAATGCCAGGTTTTACTGGTGGATCAGTGGTAAAGAATGCACCTGCCAATGCAGGAGATGCAGTTTCAATCCCTGGGTCTAGAAGATCTCCTGGAGGAGGACATGGCAACCCACTCCAGTATTCTTGCCAGGGAAATCCCATGGACAGAGGTGCCTGGCAAGCTACAGTCCAATGGGGTCACAAAAGAGTTGGATATGACTTAGCAACTAAATAGCAAACAACAACAAGGCTCCTGGTTGTGCTTATTTCTTGCCTTAGGGCTCCACTCCCATCATCTTGGAGTCATTAGAGCCCACAATCATGCATTTTTCCCTCTATTGATTGTGTTCATTTTTAATACCTCTTGAAACAGCCTGGGCTGTCCAAATTACAGACTCTGGTGCTAAATTTTGTTTCTGTTAATGTCCTGATCATAATGATGTCAAGGTCTTCAGTGGTCTGTTACCTAACCTAGTTTTTACTTGTAGTGTATGGTCTTGCAGTTTTTGAGGCTTTACAGGAGCACGCTTGTTGTCTTACAGCAAAGTGCCCATCTGCTCTTGTTATTGTTTAGTCACTAAGTCATGTCTGACCTTTTGCAACCCCATGGACTGTAGCCTGCCAGGCTCCTCTGCCCAGGGATTTCCCAGGCAAGAATACTGGAGTGGGTTGCCATTTCCTTCTCCAGGGGATCTTCCCAACCCAGAGACTGAATCCATGTCTCCTGCTTGGCAGGCAGATTCTTTACCACTGAGCCACTTGTGAAGTCCATCTACTCTTACTGCTATCTTAATAAACTCTGAGATTTACCCTAGTTCTATGCATTGGTAATGTGACCAAAATTTTAGAGATATGCTGATTTTCAACTTCTATATTATTAGATAAAAATGATAGTGATTCATAGTTTACACTTTTGTGAAGTGAAGTCAATGTCACTAAGTCGTATATGACTCTCTGCGACCCCTTGGACTATAGATTCCATGGAATTTTCCAGGCCAGAATACTGGAGTGGGGAGCCTCTCCCTTCTCCAGGAGATCTTCCCAACCCAGGGATTGAACCCAGGTCTCCCACATTGCAGGCAGATTCTTTACCAGCTGAGCCACAAGGGAAGCACATTTACTTATAGTCAGTCTCAATTTGAGACTTCGAATGAGAAACCTCAGAATGTCAAGGAACTGGTGTCCGAGACAAATATACCTGATGAAAATTGGTACTGAGAAACCAGGATTAGGAATTCTCAGGTTTCACAAATCAAAGCCACCCTTTGTAAAATTAAAAATCAATTCAGTTCAGTCGCTCAGTCATGTCCGACTCTTTGTGATCCTATGGACTGTAGCATGCCAGGCCTGCCTGTCCATCACCAGCTCCTAGAGTTTACTCAAACTCATGTCCATTGAGTCAGTGATTCCATCTAATCATCTCATCCTCTGTCGTCCCCTTCTCCTCCTGCCTTCAATCTTTCCTAGCATCAGGGTCTTTTCCAATGAGTCAATTCTTCACATCAGGTGGCCAAAGTATTGGAATTTCAGCTTCAACATCAGTCCTTCCAATGAATATTCAGGACTGATTTCCTTTAGGATGGACTGGTTGGATCTCCTTGCTGTCCAAGGGACTCTCAAGAGGCTTCTCCAACATCACAGTTCAAAAGCATCAATTCTTCAGCTTTCTTTATAGTCCAACTTTCACATCCATACATGACTACTGGAAAAACCATAGCCTTGGCTGATGGAACTTTGTTTGCAAAGTAATGTCTCTGCTTTTAAACATGCTGTCTAGGTTGGTCATAACTTTTCTTCCAAGGAGTAAGCATCTTTTAATTTCATGGCTGCAGTCACCATCTGCAGTAATTTTGGAGCCCCAGAAAATAAAGTCTGACACTGTTTCCACTGTTTTCCCATCTATTTGCCATGAAGTGATGGGACCAGATGCCATAATCTTTGTTTTCTGAATGCTGAGTTTTAAGCCAACTTTTTCACTCTCCTCTTTGCTTTTCATCAAGAGGCTCTTTAGTTCTTCGCTTTCTGCCATAAGGGTGGTGTCATCAGCATATCTGAGGTTATTGATATTTCTCCTGGCAATCTTGATTCCAGCTTGTGTTTCATCCAGCCCAGTGTTTCTCATGATGTACTCTGCATAGAAGTCAAATAAGCAGGATGACAATATACAGCCTTGATGTACTCCTTTCACTATTTGGAACCAGTCTGTTGTTCCATGTCCAGTTCTAACTGTTGCTTCCTGACCTGCATACAGGTTTCTCAAGAGGCAGGAAAGGTGGTCTGATATTCCCATCTCTTTAAGAAAAATATATGCCAACAATTTATTTTCCCGATTTAATAAAATCGCAGAATCTTTCAGTGTCTGATGTACACCCTGGAGTTGTTTTGCAGATATCGTAACTGCTCCCAAAGGGAAAAGCAGAATCTTAGAGTTGGTTTTGGGACATGAGTCTGCCTTCTCCCCAGATTGCTGGCTTTTTTGATTAAAGCAACTTTCCTTTCTATCAACACTTGCCTCTGGAATTTTGACTGGAGTATTGACTTTTGAGCAGGCAGCAGCCAAACCTGAGTTCAGTTAACATCCATTCCCTTTTCCTTCTGCTTTACAGAACTAGTCAGTGGGACCGTGAAAGTCTGCATTTGTTGTTTGGCACGATCTGTGGGCCTTTGGAGCTGTTTTGAGCATTAAGCCCCTCAATGTATAAGGACAGCCCTCCACTCTGCATATGGGAAGAAATATCCCTACATCTTAAGTTAAAAATCTTTGGAGACCACTGATTCTTGTTTTAGAAAGGATATAATACGAGTGCAATGATGCCTTATTCTTACAGATTGATTTTACATAGAATTGACAATCAGATTTTCTTTTAGGTCATTTAGTTTTCCTTTATCTCATTATTTTTCATTTACCACAAAGATACAAATAATTTTTACTTATACCTTTAAAAAACTTTCTTACAATTAGAAATCAATTACATTTTAGTCTTTGACATGAAAAATTATATCTGGAATTTATCATCTACATATTTATCATACCTAGCGTTCGAATAGTTAGTGAATGGAAACCCATGGCAAGTGATTTCAGTTCAGGTTCAACATTTCTGAAATAAGATAAAGGCAAAGAAACATTAAACATTCCTAAAATACCAACTGAGTTAATATTAAAGCATTTTTCAGTGTTATTCTTTATGATTGAATAAAAACCCTCAAGCGAAGGCAAATGTCTGAATGACATTAATAGTTATTATTCCTTTACTTATTCACTGTGTTACAAGTTCAAGACAGTTTTACAAACATTTTCATGTTTTATCTTTAGGAAATCCTGAGATAGTGGTTGAAATAGAATTATGATATCTATGAAGACAATAATTTCATGTAATCTATTTAGTTTACATAGGCCATATGAGAAGGCAAATATGTTTATGCAGGTTTTAGACTGAGTAGAACTCTTTTTTGTACCTTCTTTCTATCATTGCTGTTAACAGAAAAGTTAACTAATATGTTTCATGTCAACAAAATATAACCAGGAAGATCAAAAAGTTATCTATATTCTAGTGTCTAGTGTATTTAAATGTCATTTTAAAGGTAGTAAGTACATGTTAATCCTTTCTTAAAAATTAACTCAGTCTTGCATTTAGAAAGTTCTTTCCACAATTCCATTTTTCTATGTTCAGTTAGCTAATGACATGACCATCTCTGATACGGTGAGGGATTAAGGCTCAAAAATTCTGTTTTTACCAAAATATTGATTTAACTGATACAAAGGCTTATTTTTTCTTGGTTTGAATGACTGTATTTATTCAGAGATAAACTTTGTCATTCAACAAACCTTTGCCAAGTGCCTCCTACGAGACTGTATGCTAGTCTTTGTTCTTGATAATAAAGAGATAAATCATGTTTCATAGTAAATAGATACCTTTGTTATTGTTTAGTCAATAAGTCATGTCTGACACTTTGCAACTCCATTGACTGTAGCCCACCAGACTTCTCTGACATGAGATTTCCCAGGCAAGAATACTGGAGTGGATTACCATTTCCTTCACCAGGGGATTTTCCAGACCCAGGGATTGAACCCATATCTCCTGCATTGCCAGGTAGGTTCTTTACCACTGAGCCACCAGTGAAGTCTAACTAGATGCCTTTGGGAAGTCATTTAGCCTCTCTTAGCCCTAGTTTCGGAGAAGGCAATGGCAACCCACTCCAGTACTCTTGCCTGGAAAATCCCATGGACAGAGGAGCCTGGAAGGCTGCAGTCCCTGGGGTCGCTAAGAGTCGGATATGACTGAGCGACTTCACTTTCACTTTCCACTTTCATGCATTGGAGAAGGAAATGGCAACCCACTCCAGTGTTCTTGCCTGGAGAATCCCAGGGACGGGGGAGCCTGGTGGGCTGCCGTCTATGGGGTCGCACAGAATTGGACACGACTAAAGCAACCTAGCAGCAGCAGTAGCAGCAGCAGCCCTAGGTTCCTTATTTTCTTAGTAGATTTATCTTGTCTGTTATGAGGATCCAATATAGCGAGCTAGCCCTCCAATCCTCCATTTTCTTTACACAAAATTGTCTGTTAAGTCTTTTAGGAGTGCTACTGTTGAGTGAGATTCTCAAAAATATCCAAGAAAGCTTATAAAAATAAACAATATAAAAATTAAATTAAGCATAGCATAATAAAAATTAAACACAGCAGAGTTATTTATTAAAAGAGAAAATGAATTGAAAGGGGTTTTTGTCTGTTTTTTCAAATGACAGGGACACTTCCAACTAGCTGAACTGAGGACTCACAACAATATATTTGAGGGCAGTGAAGCCATGCTAGCATGCAGAGGATGTCATGTTATTTAAGGAGGTGGTTTCTTTGCTGAGGACGTAGTCATGAGAGAACCAGCAGTGACAGTTAACTAGTGCATTTAGCTATCTCTCTTGAATATCAGAATTTTTAAAAAGGGCTTTTGGAAAGAGAGAGAATTCAGTTTGTTCTTGGTTGAACTCTCTGTAACAAGTGCCTGAAATGTTACTTTTCATTGCTGTTGATTTTTTAAAGGGTGCTTTTGGCATGCATGCCAGATGCAGTAGAGGCAAAATTGAGATATTTGTTATCAACTTGTATTTTTACTCAAGGAGTGGGATGGTGGGCAGGAGAATTGAGGGGACTTGGAGATTGAGATAGTATCTTCCAGCAAGGGGGCTTGAAATCTTAGACAGCCCTGAGGAAATGATAGATTTATGTGTTATAGTGACACACACACACATACACACATATACAGCAATGATCACAGACACTCCTACATTCACATGCACACACACTCACAGACCCCCATGCTCATACTTACATGCATGATCTCATGCATAAACACATCATTATCATGTAAAATATTGTTCACTGCAGTGTGAGTCCTACATCAATCTGTATGGGAACAGGTACTTTATGTATTTTATTCACAATGGATTATTCCTCACCAAATGTGGTTTAAGTATTTGCCTAATCAATGAAGAAAGGAATAAATTCTGCTCATATATGTTTCTTTTCTCTATGAGGGTATTTCTTTTCTCTATGAGGGTAGGTCAAAAGCCATTCTTTTGGCTAGGATTAAAAACTGGAATATCAGAGACTGTTTATATTAGTTTGTCTGTCTGGTTCCCAAATTTTAAAAAATGAAATAAATAGGTGATTCACTCTGATAAGCATCTTAAAATTAGAAGTTCTTTTAGAATCACAACAGGATTCTTCCACATTGAGGCAGTTGTCAATCAGTCTCTGTCTTAAAATTCTTATTAAGAGAAGAAATTTTGTAGTGGAGATCAAATTTTGTAGATTTTGTAGTGGAAGAATCCAAGGCAAAATTATTAATAATTATGGCAGTGAAGTAGCACACTAATTCTAAGAAAATACACTCATAAAATTTAAACATGACAAAATCTGAATTTGGTTTCCAAATATAATGGGAAAATATGTACATTATTAGGTATGTTTATCAGCTAATATACATAAGTGAAGTCGCTCAGTCATCTCCGACTCTTTGTGACCCCGTGGACTGTAGCCCACCAGGCTCTTCTGTCCGTGGGATTCTCCAGGCAAGAATACTGGAATGGGTTGCCATTTTCTTCTCCAGGGGATCTTCCCAACCCAGGGATCGAACCCGGGTCTCCTGTACTGCAGGCAGATGCTTTACCCTCTGAGCCACCAGGGAAGCCAAACCCCTTTTAAGAAGTCATACTCACTTAAAAATCAGCATGATATTTGAGGTGCTTCCTAATGCAGCAGAAAAAAGGGTAAGTATTTGCACTATTATGTAAATATAAAATTTTCTTTTACAGTCATCACTTTTCGGGCATTCACCCAACTTCATTGAGTTATTTTTGCTCTGGAAACCATTTTCTTCCACACAACTACAGTTATGAAACACCTAAAAAATAGTTTTTGAAATATTACAGAATATATTTGCAAAATATGACTGGGCTATGAATATATTCCATTATATTTAAAGACATCTCACTCATTTAAGCTAAAATATTTACAGTTTTAAAGAAAATATTCTAACAATGTTAAGTATTGAAAGGCATAATAGTTTTCTGGATTCCTTTCTAGATAAAAAAATATTTTTAATAAAATATTAAAAGTTAATACTTTTCAGTTATCCCTAAATTAAAAATTAGGAAAGAGTATAAAAAAGTAATGTCTAGAACTCTGTAAATAATTTTCTCATTAATATGAAAGTTTAGAATATTTCTCTACTACTCACTTTTATTTTCTATAGCACACTTACTTACTCTCTTTAGCAATTTCTATGATGTGGGACGATCCCCGGGTAGGAATTGTCTAGTGAATCCAGAAAATATGGTAGTTTGGGAGGGGCCAAACCCAGGACTAAGTCCACCCACCAGACCATAGCAGAGGTCAAGGCAAAAGGAACCAGGCAGAGATGCTAGAATTATGCTTTGGCCAGCAAACACACCATTCGATTGCATAGTGACAGATTATAGGATAAATAATGCCATTACCCAAGAGGTTCAGCACAGCAAAATACCCTAAAGGTTAGGGCTCAGCAGGAGAAAATTTAGGAACAAATGATTTTAGAGACTTACTTTAGCAGGCAATTTATGGGGCTAGATGGCTTTAATAAATTCTTTTCTGAGTCTAAGCTAAACCAATGTTTAAGGGAAGTTTGAACCCGTTAATGCCAAAGACAAAATACTGAGGGAGGAACTGAGGAAGAATTTGAATTCATACTTATTTGATGACCGAGTTTTACCTTTTCACTAAGTGTAGTATGGAGAAGCTCTTTATATAGCAAGTCCATTGGTCAATAAAACCAAACTTAGGTACAAAGAACATTATTTTGAGTGATTAAGAAGGGATGACATATTACTAAGAATTTGGTAAAAGACACTCCCTGGTGGTCCCCAAATGATAAAATCATTGCTAGTTTTAAGATGTTTTCATAGTAGACAGAGCTCTCTTTAGGATTCCAACATCATGTCGCTTCCAGCCCTTCACGCATGGACATGGTGGAACAATGTATTAAAAGGGCAGTCTTAGTGAGAGGCACTAACTATAGCCATAAATATGAGATGTGGTTTTTTTTACGTATAGTCTTTGGGGAATTTTTGTGCAAATTTATGTTTCAGCTTCAAAGAACCTAGGTTCTTCAAAGTCCTTGGTACCATTCATTTATGCAATTAACATGACTATGAGCAAGAAAAACGATGGAAAAAATTTGAAAAGCAAAGACAAAAGGATGTGGTAGAGAGCAATGATCATATTGGATGATATTGCTAACACTGGTGATAGGAAAATGGCCCAGGAAATGAGATATTCAGTGGATTGGAAGTGGAATGGATAACACCGTGGATGATGCCCAGCTGTTGGAAGTTACCTAGGGAAGAACTCATAATTTGCATGGAAGGGGATATTTTTAGTGAAGAAGGCAATGGCATTCCTATGGGAGATGTTAGCAATAGGTAAGCAGAATATTGTTACCTTGGATAGGAGAAGTGCCAGTTTTGAAAAAAAAATCAAAATTAGAAGTCAAAAATTGGACAGTCAAGTGAGTTGCTGCTGCTGCTAAGTCGCCTCAGTCATATCCGACTCTGTGCGACCCCATAGACGGCAGCCCACCAGGCTCCCCTGTCCCTGAGATTCTCCAGGCAAGAACACTGGAGTGGGTTGCCATTTCCTTCTCCAGTGCACGAAAGTGAAAAGTGAAAGTGAAGTCGCTCAGTCGTGTCCGACTCTTCATGACCCCTTGGACGGCAGCCTAACAGGCTCCTCCACCCATAGGATTTTCAAGTGAGGAGGAAGTCTTAATCAATTTCTTGGGAAGTTGAAGGATATTGAGCTTAGAGATAAGATCTCTAGAATCTGTGTGCAAGACAGCACATAAATGGCTGTTCATCTAGCTTGACAAGGGATTGGCTCAAGACTTCCGCTTAGCATTTGAAGGGTTGAGTACCTCCAACCGAATGGAAATCATATCCTTTAGTCAAATGAAGTGCTTTCTAAAGATCTAAGTGTTCTTAAATTTCAAAAGGCCATAGTCTTATAAACACAAGAAGAAAAAGTGGGAGTATTCTCCTGAGAATTCAAGCCAAGAAAAACCTATTGTGTCTCAGGCAGGATTTTATGTGGGGCTTTGTTTACATATTACAGCCATCACAATGACAAGCAATAAGGGGAATCTTTTTCTATCTCTTTGCTGGGGACCTTAGTTGTAAAAATATCTGACACATCATTATCAAAGTTTAATAAGTTACATTAAATCTGCAACTTTGATTAAGGAGAAGTAAAAACTAATACTCACAATAGACTTTTTGCTGCCACTTGAAGATGTACATCCTGCTAAACAAGGTGACATGTAAGTTATTCCATTGCTCCCACAGAGTGGTTCCCATTGAGTTGGGTCACAATTGCAGTCTGAGTTGCAATAAGAAAGTGGTACATTTACATGCGATGCCACTGGAGTATTTCTGGAAATATATGATAGACATGTATCAGAGAGAGAAGAGAGAAAGAAGGGGAAAGAGGAAAAAAAGATGAGGAGGAGAAAAAGAGAAGGAAAGGGAAAGGATGAGAGAGGAAGAGGAGAGGAGGAATAATGGAAAGTGTTGTCTTTAAATTAGAGAAATTTTGCTTTTCCAAAATGACAAAGTTTATTTTTGGTGCTTATTAATTTTCTCACCTTTTATCACTACCCGGACACTATTTATTATGTAGAAAAAGTAAAACACAAAGAAGAGACCAAAGAGGGTAGGTCTTTACGAGGCTATTAAAAAATTACTTTAAAAAAATCACTTCATTTTTCTGAAAATGATTCTGTTCAGTAGGGTCATGGCATTAGGCTAAGGTTCTTCCCAGCTCACTGTAAAGTCCCATGAATCTGTGAATGTTACTCAACTAGTTTGAATTTTAAAATCTATACTTTAACTACAGAAGAAAATAATTCAACATGGACAAAGGAGAATACTTAAGGATCATTTTTTTAAATCAAGAGCAATATAATCAATTGAGAGAGACTAGAAAAGCTTCATAAGAAACTACAACAAATTTTATAATAATTTACTGTAAAACATAGTTGTGCTTATGAAATATAATCTTATGGCTATATTTATAAAACAAACTATTTGCACAGTTAATTTTCTGACTACAGATTAAAAAAAATTCTTGTTTTTGGTAAAAATCTTGATAAATTATCTTTGAATGAGAAAATAATTTTCACAAAGAAAGAAAAAGGTAGACTCAGAAATTCTGTAATCAATAATTTTACTAAAAGCATCTAATGTCTAATCCCGCTTGGAGACATATAACAGATGGGGAGTACTTTAGCATAATGATTAATAACCCAGTCCAGACGTTTCAATTAGACAGTCCTGGGCTCCCATTAGGTCTGCCACCTCGTAACAATGTGGCTTCACTTTCTAAAATCAGGTTTGCCATTTGTAAGTCATAAATCCTCATCGAAATTTGTTTTGGAAAGGTATTAGTTTAGCTGTTCTCAAACTTTCTGTTTTCAGCAGCGTTTTCACTCTTGAAAAGTATTGAGGATCCTAAAGATTTTTTCTTCAAGTGGGTTCTATTTAGTGATATATATATATATACACACACACTAGAGATTAATAGCAGTAAAAAATTAATACATGAGAACGCACAAGTGCACACATCCTTAGCCATCAGACTGATATTATTGTCACATATCTTGTAGCCTTAGAAAATATCACTATACAAGCGCTGGAAACTCTGTTCATCACCCTGTAATATCCTAAATGGGAAAAGAATTTTGAAAAGAATAAATACATGTATATGTATAACTGAATCACTTTGCTGTACACCTGAAACTAACACAACATTGTTAATCAAGTATACTCCAATATAAGATTAAAAAAAAAGAAAATATCACTAGATACTCATGAGAAAATGAAAAAGGAAAACACTGTATGCGAGACAGCAAAAGAGACACAGATGTATAGAACAGTCTTTTGGACTCTGTGGGAGAGGGATGGTGGGGGATGATTTGGGAGAATGGCATTGAAACATGTATAATATCATATAAGAAACGAATCGCCAGTCCAGGTTCGATGCAGGATACAGGATGCTTGGGGCTGGTGCACTGGGATGACCCAGAAGGATGGTATGGGGAGGGAGGTGAGAGTGGGGTTCAAGATTGGGAACACGTGAACACCCGTGGCGGATTCATGTTGATGTATGGCAAAACCAATACAATACTGTAAAGTAATTAGCCTCTAATTAAAATAAATAAATTAAAAAAGGAAAACACTATCTTGTATTAGTATAAAAATAGTTTAGAATTTGTTGGCCCTCTGATAAAGTCTATAGGTTCTCAGACCACATTCTGAGAACCTCTGCACTAAGTCATACTTTAAAAATTTACCCCAGTGACTAGCATTTCATAAATGCTGCATATATACATTCTGTTAATAGTCATCACTAGAGGATGAGTTTCATGAGGGCACTGATATAGCCTGTAAACCTTGATCTTTAAGGAGGCACTTAGTGCAATTTTACTGAATTAAAAGTCACATAGAAGTCTAGCTGCCTTCTTTGACTAGACAGCACTGTTACTGTACTGTTTTCAGGGACCTGGCTTTAGGTTAAAACCTATATACTTGTGATATGTGAAGTAGCATCATTCTGGAGTCACTGATTGTTTTCAAACAAGTCAAAGTTTCTCCAGGTCTCAACTAGAAAAGGAAGAGGATATAAGAGGGTTGGGTTGTTTAATCTCCAGGGTTCTTTTCCCCCTAAAGTTCAATGTTCTAGGTACTCTGTATTTTGATTAACCAGAGTGAGTGATAGTTGATAGGAATATTCAACAACAAAGAGGACGAGGACAGAGTGGGGAGATAATTCAAGATTAAGTTGGCGAGCCTCTGAGAATAAGATGATGTTAAGTGAATGTGGGAAGATTCAACAAGTTCAAATGGACACCTTATAAGATCCAGAGTTTAAAAGCCCAAAGCCAACAATAAGCAGCGCTAAGAACCATGGTTACTAAACTATGATCCCGGGATCTTTGCTTGTTACTTGATGTGAACTTTCCTAAACCAAAATTGTTGGTTATATTCAGGAGATGACAATAAATCTTCATAGAATTAGAAAGTACATTAGTAGGGGCCAGAGGTTTGGGGTGGAGAGCATGGGGAAAGGCAATGGGGAAGTAGTGTTTAATGGGGACAGCGTTTCAGTTTAGGAAGGTTAAAAATTCAGGAGATGGATTTTGGTGAGATTTGTATAGAAATATGAATGTACTTAGTAGGCACTGAACTGTACAGCTAAATATGGTTAAAATAGTGTGTTTTACGCTGTGTGATGTTTACCACAATAAACAAACAAAGAAAGCTGCACAGGAAGCCTGCCCTTGATTTGGGGTAGAGACCACAGTCCTGGTGACTCAAATGGTAAAGAATCTACCTTCAAGTCGGGAGACCCAGGTTTGATCCCTGGGTTGGGAAGAGCCCTTGGAGAATGGAATGGCAATCCACTCCAGTATTCTTGCCTGGAAAATTCCATGGACAGAGGAGCCTGGTGGGCTAGAGTTTATGGGGTCACAAAGAGTTGGACACAACTAACATTTTCACTTTTCACTGTAGTACTAGCTATACTGCACAATGTGTGATAATAATGAAAAGTAGAAGTTTTCTAGGCTTAATATGCTATTATATGTATAGAATATCAATTCTAGTGCTAATAAAGATAATACCAGAAAACATAATAGGTTTGCATAAGAGGAGAACTCAGCACAATATAAGAGTTTTCTTATAAAGATAATTGTTAAACATCAAAATTAACTGCAGATAAAGATTTTTCAGTCACTTTTGGAAAATGTCATTTATGTTTCTCTCATGAGTCATCCAAGACTGTAGTAGTTAGGACTAAGAGATTTGGAGTCAAAACCTTCAGATTTGAGTCAGAATCATATAATCTGTGACTCTCTCTAAGTTTTGCTCTTCTTAGCTATAAAATAGTGACAAAAGCTCCTATCATTCACTGTAAACACCCCATAAGTAATAACTATTACTATTACAGACTATGTAGATTTTCTTTTATGTGTCCATTTTTTTTTAAAGAATTTTATTTTATATTGGAGTACAGTTGATTAACAATGATTTGTTAGTTATAACTTTTCTTTAAGGAGGGAAAAAACGGATTTTAAGAAATGAATCTTTTGAGATCTTAAGAAATGTTATAAGAATTTATAAATTGACAGTCCTCTCAGCTTAAAGTTTAGTAAAGATTGGTATCTGCCTTGCTTTTCTTACATTCTCTTACATTAAATAGCGTACATATTGTGCAACTGATATATTGATATATACAAACCCATCATAGGTCAGGGTTAGTCCGGCGACTGATTTGTTTTCACAGATTAGTGCAAAATTTATTAGATGAAATAGGAAGGACGTCATATGGGCACAAAGTGAAAATTTGGCAATTCCAACCAAGGTAAACTTGAACTTTTTAACAATAAATCCTCCTGTAAACATTCCAGCTGCCAAAGATGGTATGGATATGAATCCTAGAAGAGAAAAAAAACGTAATTATGTAATTATATTAATATGGTTATCCCGAATGTCTTTATGTGTGAAATGCTATCTATCAACCAAATTAACCCAATCTTGTTATTTCTTAAACAGAAGACTCACAGTGTAGGATGAAGGTAGGGGACTAGTGTACCATGTGGAAGAGACAAAAATAATTTCTCCCTGCCAATGCTAAAGGTTTAGCTTCCCAGTAGCAAAAGTCAGTGACTGAGAATATTTGTATATCTAACATATTGTTTCTATAACGTACTTTTTGTTCTCTTCCTGGAAAACTACAACAAAGTATCATCTTCCTGACTCTGAGACTTTTTATCCTATCACCTAAATCCTATATATTTCTTTAAAATGAGGATTTCCTATCCTTAAAATCTTACTATAAATTTTCCCACTACTTTAGATTTGAATACTTAAATTAATATCTCTTCTTTATTAATCTAAACACACATATGCCCTGAGGTGATAAACAGGCCTGTATGTGGTGTCACGAATAACTGATTCCCCTTATAACTTTCATTTCATAGTCCTGCAAGATTTGTTAAAGATGAAGATTCTTTTAACAAAAAAATTAGGCTGAGAACCTTATTAGGAGTTAAATTTATAGTTTTCAGTTCTCCAAAATCACTGTAGATGGTGATTGCAGCCATGAAATTAAAAGACACTTACTCCTTGGAAGGAAAGTTATGACCAACCTAGATAGCATATTCAAAAGCAGAGACATTACTTTGCCAACAAAGGTCCGTCTAGTCAAGGCTATGGTTTTTCCTGTGGTCATGTATGGATGTGAGAGTTGGACTGTGAAGAAGGCTGAGTGCCGAAGAATTGATGCTTTTGAACTGTGGTGTTGGAGAAGACTCTTGAGAGTCCCTTGGACTGCAAGGAGATCCAACCAGTCCATTCTAAAGGAGATCAACCCTGGGTGTTCTTTGGAAGGAATGATGCTAAAGCTGAAACTCCAATACTTTGGCCACCTCATGCGAAGAGTTGACTCATTGGAAAAGACTCTGATGCTGGGAGGGATTGGGGGCAGGAGGAGAAGGGGACGACAGAGGATGAGATGGCTGGATGGCATCACCGACTCAATGGACGTGAGTTTGAGTGAACTCCGGGAGTTGGTGTTGGACAGGGAGGCCTGGCGTGCTGCGATTCATGGGGTCGCAAAGAGTCAGACATGACTGAGCGACTGAATTGAACTGATCCCACAACAATTGAGCCTGTGCTCTGGAGCCCAGGAACCACAGCTACTGAGCCTGTGTGCTGCAACTACTGGAGCCTGCACTCCACAGAGCCGGTGCTCCACATCAAGAGAAGTCACCACAATGAGAAGCCCGCACACTGCCATGAAGAGTAGCCCCTGTTCATCACAACTAGAGAAGGTCCTTGCAACAATAACCCAGCACAGCCAATAAATAAAGGAATAATATTATAAAAAATAACATGAGATGCAACTTCAAAGGCAGAACAATGGTAATATCACAAGATGGATGGATCCGATAAAATTTGAAAAAAAGAAAACTATGTTTAATAAAACAGGAAATTGCCTTCACAACAAAATATCACTTGGAACTCATTTACTCGGTAGTTTATCGTTTATAAAGCAAACATAAACAATGGGTCTTACCAAGCAAAATGCTCGTCTCAGATGCTGAATTGCCATACTGCTGCTCTACGTATTTGAACACATAAGTAATAGAACCAATATGGCTGCTGGCTTGTAGCAGTGTCAAAAATAATGTTAAAACATACAAGGGATTGGTAAGGATGCTTTTCAAGGACTGGAGGAAACCTATAAAAACATCAAAAGAAAGAAAATATAATGCAGCTTAAATATACATTAATATCTTAATCTGGTAAATATAATTTATATGACTTAAAATTCCATAAGTATATAGCACAAAAAGTCAGAGTAATCTGCAATTCTACTGCCAGAAGTTTTCTTAAAATATATTACTTCCATTCTTTCCATATGTACATTCATATTTTTATGAATAAACTAAATAAAATGAACTATTTATTTTGTTCATTTTATTCCCAGATGGGATCAAGCATTCATGCTGTTTGTTATAGCAACTTGCTTATTCACCTCATATTTGACTAATAGCACTCTACCATACCTGCATCCATATTAGTTCATTTATTCATTTATTTAACAAATATTTGGGTTTTGATTGGGTACCATGTAATATGCTAGGCACTGAAGGAACAAAAGCTAATGAAATGTCTCTTATTTATTAGCATTTAATAGTATAATGATTATATTAATAATATAATTATTAAGTAGAAATTTACCTTAAAAATAGTATGAACCCAAAGCTCACAAAAATAGAATACTAAGGTTCAAAAATCATAAAGGTTAATTTAGTACCAGGACTCAAAACTGTTTTTCTGGTATATAGTTTCTACCATAAAATACTGCCTCAATAATTCTGGCAGTAATAGCAATCACCTTTATTAAAGAGATATTGTGTCTCAAATGACATTATGACAACAGTAGGCAAAAAGCCGTGCCTACAGACAGGAGTGCAACAAATCCATAATTTCTGTACCTAGCAAGAATTATGTGATTTCAGTCTATGATCACCAGGTTAACCAGCTGCAATGGGAGTTAAAGTGAAAAGAACTACTTAGAAAAACAGTGGAAAGTATCAAAGTCTAGCAAGACTGAACCAGATATCATTCTTGAGAAATGGATGGTATGGACTTTGAAATATCTTGTGCTGTACAACTCTAAAGGTTTCCATCAAACATGGTCAGAATCAAACCTTCTATTCAATGGTAATTAAGAAATAGCTTCATCTGCTTATAATAATAAGAAAAAAGATTAGGGCAAAGGACATAGAAGACGAAAGAAGAAGATGTATGGAAATTTATAGCAGGGATAAATAATATTTAAAATTATTAGGTCAAAATGCTAAACTGTGCTCCATGAGACTCCCCAATCAGGAAGAACCATTGACTTGTGAGGCATTCTATGTGAGTTGTGATATTTGATCAAAAGAAATAAGACATATAGGTTCACCAAATCCTTGAATTTTTGAGGTGACTGAGAACTTGGACATCATTTGTACTTCTACATAATCATGATCCATTATGTAACCGGAATAACTGGATCAATAAACAACTCAAGTGACATTAAGCTGATTATTTCAGAAAGAAAGTGCTCCATTTTTGGTCAATTCTCCATGTTTACAAATTGTTTCTTTAATGAACTGAAAGCTTTATTTCTTTCTAATCAATTAGTCTTATTTCTGTTCAAATTAGATATATATTTTTTCTGACTAAAACTTCTTAGTTATTTCACCTGTTCCTAGTAGCACATATGAAGGACCTCTTTGCTATCTTTTTTTTTGTTTTGTTTTGTTTCAGCTGTTTAAAGTCAAAGATCTTAATTTTTGGCTTCTTTTTAAAGAAAGCTCTTCTAAGAATTACATATGAAAGATCACGCGTAAATCACACTTCTTCGTGGATTAATAAAAATACAGTTTTCATGATTTGTAAAAATCTGTTTTTAGGGGATCCAGAGAGCTGGAAAAATGCTGCTGGGTTTCTCTGGCCTACCACTGAATTGTCTATAAGTCAATTAGAAGGACGCATGTGTATCGTGGGTACATTATTTCCCACCAAGAGAAACAGAGCCTCAGCATCTGGACCGTGCTTATCTCAGGAAATTGGCAGTGACTGGCTCTGAAGGGAAGTTGGTTCTGCTGGAGCGGCACGGGGGCGCTGCTTCCTTCCAGGGGAAGTGGGCACAGATGCAGACCCCCGCGGAGCTTGGGGCACAGCCGGTGACTCATTCACTGCTCTTCACCAGCCAGACCTCGTTGCGACGTCCGTAGGGCTTCATGGGAGGGTCATACCCGGTGCAGAAGTAGAAGTCAGTCTGGTACTTGGCTGTGCTCTCCAGGGCGGACCGCAGCTGGGCGGCTTGGGCAGCGTAATCAGCTGCCTTAGCATAACCACCAAACTGCATGGAATAGACAGTGATGCCTTCCCTGTCTTCGATCTTAATGCTGTCATCGCTGGGAGCTGGCGGGTCGCTTTGAAACTTGTTTGGAATCCGGAACCAGACTTTTAATTTCTTCTGTAGGTCCCCATCGTCACTGGGGAACACAGCAAAGGAAATAGGAACTGTCATCCCCATTCCGAGTCCCTTATCATTGGAGCCTCCCACATACTTCATGACTTTCGGCATTGCCTCCCTCAGAGCCTCATCCACAGGCTTATCTGTCACTTCCACTGTGGCAAACTTCCCGCCTTCACAGGCCCTCTCCTCATAGAAGACATCTCCCTTGCTCCCTTTGCTCAGGACCTGCCAAGGCCAAGTCTCTACGCTCCCGAACAGCGAGTTCTTGATCAAGCCCAACATGGTGTCGCCCGGGTGCTCAGGACGCGCGGGGAAACACGGGGTAGGGGATAAGGGCTGGCGCAGCCGGCCGGAGCAGGGATCCAGGGCGAGCGCGGGAGCTCTTTGCTATCTTATATTGGTCACTATCTTGCAACCACAGTTGATAATATAGATGATATTAATAATTGTTCTAATTTTGTATTTTCATTTTCCTCCCCATTCTTTCTGGGCTTACAGTCAACCATGTTCCTTACAGGTTTAAATAATCAACTACTTTTAATGGATTTAATTTGCTGCAGTATGAAAATAGCATAAATTGGATGAAAATTCAATGCGATGCTATTTTTATTGTGCATATTAATTTCAAAAAGCTCTTCAGTGATGTGCTGGTAAATGTTTAACAACTGATTCTTGGGAGCACAATGCCTGATTTGAGTATTTCCCAATTTTGGTAGTAAGTGGTGGTAACTTCTCCCATTTGGCCAATTTCAAGTCACCAATGTAGTCGAAAAATTAAATCTCTCATGAGCCCATACAAGTAACACCACTGCTTTCAGATTAGGGCAATGGAGAGGAGAAAGTAACAATAAAAGGAGTAGATGGAAGAGCTAACCAGAGGGAGAGCTTGGGCTACACTAACAATCTCTAACGTCACTTCAGCTTTAACTTGAAAGGTTGCCAAGGGTTCAGGTGTTGCTCTGCTTTGACTCTTACTGCTCCACTATGGCTGTGTGATTTGAAAACTGCACTGTTAACATCTCATTATTTCAACCATCTTGCTCTGACTGCTGCTGATCAATCACAGATTAGTGCTCCTAAGTTGTTCTTTGGCAGTTTATGTTGGAAAGGAAAATCACTATCCTGTGCTATGGAGGATTCTTATTCATATGACTGACTCCAATACTCTTTGCTACTACTCTTGTTTCTACTTCATTTTTGAATATTTAGGTAAGCAATATTTTCTATATAAGTACCAAGAAGACAATCTTACTCTAATTATCTAGAAAGAAACTTGATCTGATTTCCTTCTGCATACTCCATGTCTCCACCTAAGTATAAAGTTGCCCAATTTATAGGCACTCAGAATTCCTTATATAAGCACTATATGGCTGTTGTCTATATTCTTGTTACAACCTCACTGTACTTAAATACTTGAAAAACAGAGGCAATACTCTATTATCAGGGCATAATCTGATTCCTGGTACCATTTGTGAAGCAAAAGAAAGGAAGGGAGGGAGGGAAATAAAGAAGGGAAAGAAGGAAAAGAAGGAAAAGAGAGAAAGGAAGGAAGGAAGCGAGAGAAAAAGCAAGAAAGAAAAAGAGAGAGAGTCCTTTTAACTCATAATTTGCACTATATAATTTGGAAATGACTATATACTCTTTGGTTTACTAATAATAGATAGTTTTTTAACCTTTAACTGGTTTATCCCTGCTAAAGACCACAAGCGAATCCTCTTCTCTACAGAGCTGATATGTGTTCAGAAAATATTATGAAGTTTTTTAGTAGGAATCTTAGAAGACTAATCCAGCCAAATTTAGCACAGAAGAACACTGACTTTAGATGACTTGAGTATGACGTTATTTTGGAATATTTCTCTCTTTCACTGGGATTAACAACTCCAAACTGACTATAAATGTGAAATACTTACCAGTTACAGTGTCAGTAACATTTTGTCCAGTCTTGGTCAAACTAGCCATTTGACTCTTTTCTTCATTTTTCATAGGCAAAGATACTGAGGATGCTGAAGCTTTTTTTTCTTTATTTGGTTTATTCAAAGTTTTGGGCAAGAAAAAGAATGGTATAGAAGAAATAATGGCTATTAGTCCAGCCGCAAGGAAACCAAGCCACCAAGCACCAACCCAACGAGAGTCCTTAGGAGTTATTCTGATAGTGCCTAGAATAAAGAATTAGAAGAAGCCAGTCAAAAATCATTTTGAAGTGCAATAATTTTGGGGAAATATTGGTAATAATTGCTGTACTTCATAGATGAAGAAAGTAAATGATGTTTCATCCACTCTGAGACAATGTTTTCTTTTTTTCACACATTTTCATTTTTGAAATAAGGGTAAGTCTAACGTTTAAAGACATCTTACGATTGCTCTTGTCTAGGAATCAGTCACGACACTGTTGTCATTGATGGAGTCTATGTGAACTTGATGGCTTTTGTGTTGACATGACTGAACAGCTGTCCTTGTGGAACAATTAAAGCCTGCAAACTATTTAAGGGCCAACTTTGGAATTCCTTGGTGGCTCAGCGGAAAGAATCCAACTGCCAGTGCAGGAGACACAAGAGATGGCAGGTTCTATTCCTGGGTTGGGAAGCTCCCATGGAGTAGAAAATGGCAACCCACTCCAGTATTCCTACCTAGAAAATTTCATGGACACAGGAACTTGGCCGACTGAAGTCTATGGGATCACAGAGTTGGACATGACTGAGCATTACAACGATGGCAATATGGAAGGCATGACTCCTCACTGTCTGAAAACTTATATTGGCATCATCTTCTGAGGTCAAGAAATCACCAGCAATGAAACTTATAGCAGTCTGCTAGAAATTCTCAGAGCTAATAGTAAGGTTCTCCCACCTCCCCACTAGAACCTGCATTTCCAACTCTTTGACACCACAGGGGATGATAATGGTGAAGATATATACATACTGAAACTCCGAGTTCAAAATCTGAACTCAAAATTTTAGGGAAAATTTAATCATTTTATTTCAATAATATTTTCCCTTAAAGTATGTGCTATATTTGTGTGTGTCAGTCACTCAGTTGTGTCCGACTCTTTGCAATCCCATGGACTATAGCCTGCCAGGCTGCTCTGTCCATGGAATTTTTCAGGCAACGATATTGGAGTGGGTTGCCTTCTCCAGGGGATCTTCCTGACCCAAGGATCGAGCTGGGTCTCTTGCATTGCAGGCAGATTCTTTACCTTCTGAGTACCAGGGAAGTCCATGTGCTATATCTAAACAGGTATAAATGAGCTGTTTCAGTGGGTATAAAGTAAACATTCTAATAAGGAAGTACCACACACACAAACACACCCTAGAAATTTGAAGAACAAGAATCGTATTGTTACTCTTTGATCTATAAGAAAAACTCTTTAACACGAGAAAACATTGAATTGATATAAAGAAGTAAATTATTCATTCTGTTTACTGAAGTGGTTTTAAACTATGCATAGATCTGAGTTTAAAATTGATTTGCATGTTCATATTATTTCATAATCAGCAACTCTAGTAGACTTTAGAAATGATTGGTAAAATCAGAGACTCCATGTATATGCCAAGTACTTATTCATCATCTGTCAGAATGTCACCTTGGTAACATTTTTTTTGTGCTCTATCCCTGGTCTACACAAAAGAACGAGAGATCATAACCTGTCTAGACACAGCCTTCTGAAGTGTTGCTTCACACACCATCATAAAAATTGGAAGATTCTAATGGAAGTCTGGATTTCTAGATTTTCTTAAAAACCAATCAGTAGATTTTGTCAATGCTGGATCCTGATTTCTGCATGAAAAGGATAGGTTGAGCCTGAGAAATAAATTCATTTTCAAGTGTGTTCAGAGGGTAGTTCACCACCACCAGTTCTTACAAGTTTAACCATCATACTTAACACTCTTTATTCACTTGTTATCTTGTTGGTTCCTTTGGCATTGGAGCTTGCCATATTATGTTTACATCACACCCATGACTGACTAAGAGAAGATGTAATTAAGTCTTGACTTTCAGTGGTAGAAATGGGATTACCATGTATCTAAAACACTATGAGTAGTAATTTCTGACTATAGAAAAGAGGTTACAAAACTATCATTCCAAAGATTTTAATAACCATTTACTTCTAGGTTCCTGGTGGTAAAAACAATGATGAACCTGGAAGTGAATGAATGGAAACATAGAATATGATTCACACATCCAAAATAGAAGACATAATGTATTCCATCAGGCCCACATTTTAGTTTTATATTAAAATACTTGCAAGATTGTGGTTATCATTGGACTGCTGTGAGGTCTACTCTATGTAGCCCTGGTGCAAATCTGATTTGAAAAATCTGATTTGCTTATTTCCAAATGCTAATTACTTTATAACAATATAGTGAGATGGCATATCAGTGTACAAATATTTGTGGCTCATTGTGATAAAGACTACAGTAAAGACCTGCTCTTGGTGATCAACAGGGGTGTTTATCTTTTGGTGCCAGTAGAAGATGGTGAAGTAAGGCTTCTCTGAAGAGGAGTCAAATTTTAGAAGAGACTTTAAACTATGTAGATAGAGAGGGTTTTCTAAGAAATGCAGGTAAGTGACATCAGAGGGCCTACTGAGAGACCTGCAATTAATTTGCAATTATTTTGGATGAAGTCATCTTAAGTTTCTTAAATTTTCTTATTTTGTGCTTAGCTGTGAAAGCCTGATTTAGCTAGCTATGTGTGTGCTCAATTGTGTCAGACTCTGTGACCCCATGGACTGTAGGTCCCCGGGCTCCTCTGTCTATGGAGTTTTCCAGGCAAGAATACTGGAGTGGGTTGCCATTTCCTACTCCAAGGGATCTTCCTGACCCAAGGACTGAACTAGCATCTCTTGCATCTCCCACACCGGCAGGCAGATTCCTTACCACTAGCACCACTTGATGTTGACAGGAGATGTATTTTATTTTTATTATACATATTAACACATTTCCTGTTTGTAACTTTTGATGATTAGTCTGCAAAAAGCCACTGAAAGAATGAATTCACTTATTTGGAAGAATGCTGTCATGTACTTCAAAAGCATTATCATGTTACCTTGTTCTGAGAGTACTTACTCAGATCCACGTATCCAATATCCACATACATTTTAGAAAACTGAGATACCAGTATAAAGCCAATGATTGGACCAATCATTGTTACTGCAAGCAAATTACCTAGAAACATTATAAAACATTTTTATCAAATGCCAATAATACATGGTTCTTATTAAATTTTTAAAAGTAATACTACTTAATATATTTCTCCAAATAACTTTTCATTAAATAAAAGACTGAGTTGAGGAGCAGTGTTATTTCAAGTTACACCCAGGGAAAGTAACCATAAAATCTACTCTTTTCTGTACATTACCTAAATACAAAGAAGAATGTCCTTCTTCAGCAAAATCATCGATGTAAGAAATCCCCAAGGGCCCAATAGGGGTTTCCCCAATTCCACGAAGCATATTACCCATGAGAACATATATCCACATATATGACCCAGAATCCTTTTCCAAACCTACGTAGACAAGAGAATGCTTTATTTTAAACATTAATCTTAGCATTCCTATTAAAAACTCAACTAATGCAACTCTTTAATTATTCCATTTAAAGTGTTTTGTTCTTTTCTAATTGTAAGAATGATTTATAGTCACATTACAGAATTTGACAATGTAGAGAAACACAAAGCAAACAAGTAAAATGATCTGTAATCCCACCACACAGAGAGCCACTTCTGATGTTTGCTTATATCTTTCACATTTTTAGTGAACACAAAAATATGCCTAATATTCTTTATGTTCTTGTAGCAGGATTTTAATGACTGCATCATAGTGTGCTGAATAAGTTTCATCATTTCTTTAATCAGTCTCTTTCCTTGTTTGTTGTTTTTAGCTGCTGAGTCATGTCTGAGTCTTTTGCAACCCCCTGGACTGTAGCCCACTAGGCTCTACTGTCATGGGATTTCCCAGGCAAGAGTAGTGGAGTGCCATGGGATGCCATGATTATAATGATAAATAAATCCTTCTGTATATTCCTGATTATTTCCTTTAAGATAAAGCAATAAAAGTACAATTGCTGATTTAAGCAGATATGCATATTTTTGTCCTTTACCATCTTAAAAACTAACCTCCAAAAGAGAAATTTATACACTCTCTATAATACATAAAATGTGGCTTTTCCCTCTACCTCATTTCTTTTTATTTTTAATCTTTTCCTATCTAATAGGTAGCAAAATCTATAACTAGTACTATAATAAAAGCGATTTGTGTTTTAGTAGGTAAACAATCTTTAATTTGTGTAATAATTTGCATTTTTCATAATGAGTAAAATTACATTTAAATATATTCATGCCACATCCTCTTCTTTTACATTAGTTGCATATTTTCTTTGCCAATTTCATATCAAAATATTTCTTTTTTCTTAATGCTTCTAGAAGCTGTTTATATATTAACAATGAATTTTGTCTTACATACATGAAAATGTTTTCTTATTGTTTTTAAATAAACTTTACTAATAGATAATATAATAGTTTTTATAGATGTAATATAATTGTTAAATTTTAGAATATTTATTTGTGACAGTAATATTCAATAGTGTGAGTTCAATTCTTACCTTTTCCCACTACCTCCAATGACGTTCTATTGGGTAACAAATTTTGGTTAATCGAACAAGTTGGTAAATTTGATGTTGAATTCTCTGATGGATTAAAAGTGGTGTCTTTAGAATACCTGTAACTGTAAGAACATCACTATATTTACTGAATAGTTTTACTTTTCCCAGAAATGCAGAGGAATTTTCCCCTTTAACTGTACCATTCTCTTCTCCAAATTATCAGGATACTCTTTATCAGTTTCCCAGCCTATATGTTAGGAGAAATGATAGGTCAAAGTAAAATAGAAGTGTTTGCTAAGAAATATCATGCAGTACTCCCCAGGCAAGGTGGATTATCACATTACTGTCATCCTAAGAATTCTTATATTCTGGTCAATGTATGAAATATCTTGGTTTCAAGTTTTTAAAAAATTGCTAAGTGCATTTATTCATCCCTTTGAATTATCTTCAAAGATGGTTACAATCTAAACTTTCAAATTTAATTTACAGTCATACTGATTCACCTGCATTTTCCATCAATAATTTACTTGAATTTCTTTCATGGACACACACACACACAGACAGAGTCATATGCTTGACTCCTCAAAACTTAGTTTAAAAAGTTCTAGTCTACTTCAATTTGATAAGGAAGAACTTAATTAGAACAACAGAGATGGACCTAGAATAGGTACAAATGTTGTTATTTAAAAATACATGAATGGATGTAAAGGTATTGTGCTTAGTAAAATAAGTCAGGCAGAGAAAGACAAAGATTGTATATTTTCACTTATATGTGGAACCTAAAAAAATAAAAAGAACATATATAACAAAACAGAAACAGACTCACAGATACAGAGAACAAATGAATGGTTACCAGTGGGAAGAGGATTGGGGGAAGAGAGAGTAAATAGGTTAAAGGGATTAGAGGTACAAACAACTAGGTACAAAAGGAATAAGATACTAAGATGTGATATACAGCACAGGGAATAGAGCCAGCATTTTATAACTGTAAATGGAGTATAATCTATACAAATAATGAATCTCTATGTTATGCACCTGTTACTATTATAATTCATCCACTACACTTCAATAAACAATATAAATTAAAAATACTGAGGTACCCTGTGAGTTCCAAGGGCAACCTACTGTATGCCAGGCATTATGTGCAACTCCAAATCACTGGAAATAAAACACACAGCTTTTGTTATCAAAATATCTTATATCCTCTAAGATAAACGTATATGATGAAAGATACAAAAATGTTAATATGTCAGGTCCTGAGTTGTTGTAAAGGAAAGCAAGATGATCAACTTTGCTTGGATATTGAGAAGGGTGTGGATTAGAGGAAACTTCACAGTGAGGATTCCATAAGAGATGAATTTTGAAGATAGAAAGGAGTTTAACAGGTAGGCAAAGAAGGAAAAATAGTCAAAGCTGTAGAAACACTATGAACAAAAGTATGACCTATTATGGCACATTTGGAAAACTCTAGACCTATAGTGTGGTCCTCAACCATGGGAAGCCGTGTAAAATGAAACTGGGAAGATAGTCAAAGCCAAATCAATGAGTTATCTATATATGCAAATAAACCTAGATATTAATTTGTAGGCAAGAGACTTTCAATACTTTGACTATACCAACAGTGAGAAATATATTTTGCATCACAATCACAATACATACATATCCACACACACACACACAAATTTATAAAACCAAAAAGAAAGTTTCACAGAATAACTGTGTTTTCTTCTATTCTGTTCTATTCTATTCTATCCTATCATATTAAAAAATTGTTAGTCTCAATAATCTGAATTGATTTATTGATCAACAAGTTTGTCAGGATCTGAATTTTGAAAAATACTGCTCTAGGATATTGGGAGTTTTAAGTAGGAGTAAAATAATAAGATTTTTGTTTTTAAAATGAACACCATAGGACTTCATTGCTGGTCCAGTGGTTAAGACTCCAAGCTCTCAATACAAGGGGCCTGGGTTTGATCCCTGGTCAAGGAACTGGATTTCACATATTGCAACTAAAGATTCTGCATACTGCGATGAGTATTAAAGATCTCATGTGGTGCAATAAGACCATTGCAGCCAAATAAATAATTTTTTAAAATAAAAATTACAAAAAGTAAAATGAATACTGTAGTATAGAATGTGAGTTACAATGAAGTTGGGATGGGATGCAGAAAGTCCAGGCCAGAGATGATGAGAAAGAAAAAAGGGACAGCTTTGACATATAGGAGGCAGTAAAAGCAAGATTTGCTGACCACTGGTCATGTATACTGAAGCAAAGAATAAGTCTAAGATGAGATCCTTGACTTTGGTTTGAATCTCTCTGTGGATAAGTGAATCACTGCTGAAAGAGTGAATGTGAAAAATTTGAGCTGGTTTTGGCACAGAGATAAATTCAGTTCTGGATATATGGGTGGAAAATGTTTGTAGGATGTTAGACTGGAGATACCCATGAGGTGGTTGATTACATAAATCTTGAGTATAAGATAAACTCACTGTACAGTGATAGTTAAATTTAATGCATGTACTTGACAGAAATCTTGTAGAGTGTAAAGTGAAGAAGATTCGTAAGGGAACTTAGGCAAGACTGACCGTATGGCGTCAGAAGCAGAAGGAAAGGGTGGGTATGATGGAGAAGCCAAAAGGAGGAAATAAATCAAGAGGGAGTAAGATGATGGAAATAAGAAGGAACAGTACCAGGAAGAAGAAAGACCTTATGAAAATCAAATATAGTAATTAACATAGTAACAAAAAAGCATGGCTGTTGGCATTGATAATGAGTAAGTAATTTATGGAGAAGGCAATGGCCACCCACTCCAGTACTCTTGCCTGGAAAATCCCATGGACAGAGGAGCTTGGTGGGCTGCAGTCCATGGGGTCACAGAGTTGGACACGACTGAGCGACTTCACTTTCACTTTTCCCTTTCATGCGTTGGAGAAGGAAATGGCAACCCACTCCAGTCTTCTTGCCTAGAGAATCCCAGGGATGGCGGAGCCTGGTGGGCTGCCATCTATGGGCTCGCACAGAGTTGGACACGACTGAAGTGACTTAGCAGCAAGTAATTTATATCTTTAGCAGAAACTGCTCATTGGCTCTCGGTATCCATTATTCTCCCCTTTCTATGGTAACAGAATCTAGGATCTTTAGCTGGGAAATCTTTTCCCTTCAAAAACTTTGATGGCTAAACAGAATCATGGGAATTGATTTTGGAGGGATAGGAGTCCATCTTCTCCCCAGATTGTTGACATTCTGATTAAAAGCAAAGTTTCCTTTCTACCGACAATTGCCTCTCAGGTATTGATTTTTGAGTGGTGATCAGTTGGACCTGGGGTCAGTAAATAAAGTCTTATTAAATAGTACCAAAATCTTGTAGGCAAAGACATAAAATATATGTTATAGTAAAAAGTCACAAAAAGCTTTTCTACAAAACTGCATCTGATTTATTGCTATTCCTATTTCAATATCAGTGAGAGCCACGGTAGATAAAACAATGAGTTAATTATTACATAGAAAGTATAATCCATTTCTATACATGCTTAGTGGACATTCTTCTTAAGGGGAATACTTATTTAAAAATAAAAAATAAAATTGTATGATTAATTTACAAGGAAATGATAATTGATAGCATAGAGCCACTTACTATCCCATGAAGAAATGTGGTAAAGCAGTCAAAATACTTCCAGTTCCCATAATAATGCAACCAATTCCAATTAGCTTCGGTCTGTGTAATTTGGCTCCAAAGTAACTCACAAATACAATCACAAGCAAATTTCCTACAAAGAGAACAAAATTATTTTTATATGATTCATTATAGCAAACAGTAACTGAGTCCACATTTGTGTCCAAGAGAATAGAAAGCCCAGGATGGATACAAATAAAGCATAAGACATAGTATGTGCATGCTAAGTTGCTTCTGTTATGTAGGTCTGTTTGTGATCCTATGAACTGTAGTCCACCAGGCTCCTGTCTCAATGGGATTCTCCAGGCAAGAATATTGGAGTGGGTTGCCATGCCCTCTTCCAGAGATCAAACCTGCATTTCTTAGGTCTCCTACATTGCCAGGTGAATTCTTTACTACTAGCACCACCTGGGAAGCCCATAAGATGTGGTCAGTTCAGTTCAGTTCAGTCGCTCAGTCGTGTCCGACTCTTTGAGACCCCATGAATCTCAGCACACCAGGCCTCCCTGTCCATCACCAACTCCTGGAGTTCACTCAGACTCACGTCCATCAAGTCAGCGATGCCATCCACCCATCTCATCCTCTGTCATCCCCTTCTCCTCCTGCCCCCTATCCCTCCCAGCATCAGAGTCTTTTCCAATGAGTCAACTCTTCACATGACATGGCCAAAGTACTGGAGTTTCAGCTTTAGCATCATTCCTTCCAAAGAACACCCAGCACTGAGGAAACCAGAAGGGAAAGAGACACGTGTACCCCAATGTTCATCGCAGCACTGTTTATAATAGCCAGGACATGGAAGCAACCTAGATGTCCATCAGCAGATGAATGGATAAGAAAGCTGTGGTACATATACACAATGGAGTATTACTCAGCCATTAAAAAGAATTCATTTGAATCAGTTCTAATGAAGTGGATGAAACTGGAGCCTATTATACAGAGTGAAGTAAGCCAGAAGGAAAAACACCAATACAGTATACTAACGCATATATATGGAATTTAGAAAGATGGTAACGATAACCCTGTATACGAGACAGCAAAAGAGACACTGATGTATAGAAAAAAAAAAAAACAAAGAACACCCAGGGCTGATCTCCTTCAGAATGGACTGGTTGGATCTCCTTGCAGTCCAAGGGACTCTCAAGAGTCTTCTCCAACACCACAGTTCAAAAGCATCAATTCTTTGGCGCTCAGCCTTCTTCACAGTCCAACTCTCACATCCATACATGACCACAGGAAAAACCATAGCCTTGACTAGACGAACCTTTGTTGGCAAAGTAATGTCTCTGCTTTTGAATATGCTATTTAGGTTGGTCATAACTTTCCTTCCAAGGAGTAAGTGTCTTTTAATTTCATGGCTGCAGTCACCATCTGCAGTGATTTTGGAGCCCCAAAAAATAAAGTCTGACACTGTTTCCACTGTTTCCCCATCTATTTCCCATGAAGTGATGGGACCGGATGCCGTGATCTTCATTTTCTGAATGTTGAGCTTTAAGCCAACTTTTTCACTCTCCTTTTTCACTTTCATCAAGCTTTCCTCAAAGATCTGGTAATCTAATTAGGATAAAACTCACTTACCTTAGGCCGCTCACTATACAGTTGTATGGTATTAATAATAAATAGACTTGACTTTAGATAAGAGTGAAAGGACTCGAATTACTTGGTGATATCAGTGAAGCAAAATTTTATGAAGAATTTGGAGTTGAGTCGGTTGTATCGGAATGGAGAAAAATGGACAAACTTACTTGAGGAAAGATATTTACTCAATGCATTTTTCATTCACTTTTAGCATTCTTTAAATTCTTATTAAGTACCTTCCATGGTCCTAGAAGCCAGAAGTATAAGAAAAGAATAAACACTGTATGGTATCTGCTCTAAAAGAACGTACATACCGCTGACAAGAGTAGATAAATAAACAGAGGGTTCAATCCCTGGTTGAGGAATTGGGATCCCACATAGATCATGGCATGGCCAAAGGTAAAAAGCATACTTGTAAAAAATGTATGTAATCTATACAACAGACATAAATTTTGAGTCCTTTCAAATCATTAAAAAGTGGGGAAAAAAGGAAAATGGGCAGAGGCGTTAAGCAACCAGTTCATAAAATGAGAGAAATAATTCAATTTCTCAATAATTCAATTGCTCAATAATTATATAAAATCTCACGAGTATTGGAGAAATCCAAATCAAAATGAATACAACAGAGGAGGGGCCAAGATGGCGGAGGAGTAGGACGGGGAGAACACTTTCTCCCCCACAAATTCATCAAAAGAGCATTTAAACGTCGAGTAAATGACACAAAACAACTTCTGAATGCCAGCAGAGGACATCAGGCACCCAGAAAAGCAATCCAACTCTTCGAAAGGAGATAGGAAAAAATATAAAAGACAAAAAAAGAGACAAAAGAGGGAGGGATGGAGTTCCGACCCGGGAAGGGAGTCTTAAAAAGAGAGAAGTTCCCAAACACCAGGAAACCTTCTCACTGCCGAATCTGTGCCGAGCTTTGGAAGCACAGAGGGCAACATAACAGGAAGAAAAAATAAATAAACAATTAAAACTCGGAAGATTGCGAGTCCTACGGTAACTCCCCCAGCGGAGAAGCAGTGCAGATGCCTGCACACGCCATTAGCAAGCGGGGGCTGGGCAGGGAGGCGCAGCGCAGGCTGCATCGCTTAGAGTAAGAATCTGGCCTGAATACCCTGAGCACTATCTGAGCAAAATAATTTGGGCTAGCAAACCAGACTGTGGGATATCTACCACGCGAAAAGCCAGCCCCAACCTAAGACACCGCCAGGCCCGCGCACGGAACAAAGAATTGAACAGAGATAGCCGGCTGCAGACCTTCACCCTCCGGTGACAGGCAGCCAGAGCCGGAAGGGGGCAATCGCAGCCCCAGAGAGACATTATCTATAAAACTGTAAGCAGGCTTCTTTGCTAACTAAAACTTCTTGGGGGTCTGGACGGTTAACATCTGCCTGAGAAGGTGCGCCGGTTTTACACCCAGATAACCAAGTGGCGGGGAGGCGATAAGTCGCAGCATTGGCGCTCGCCAAACACCTCATCACTTGAGCTGCTCGGACCTGGGAAGAGCACAAAACTCAGGCCCAACTGAGTCTGCGCCTCTGAGGACTACCCGAGTGCCTGAACCTGAGCAGCTTGGACCTAGGAGGTACATGCAACCCAGGGCCAGCCTCGGATTGTTCCCGGTGGAACAACCTAGAGCCCGAGCAGTGTGGGCAGGGAGGCTACACGCGCCGTGGCAGGGAGGCTACACGCGCCGTGAGCAGGGGCAGACCCAGTGTGGCTGAGACACTATGAGCGCACGCCAGTGTTATTTGTTTGCAGCACCCCTCCCTCCCTCCCCACAGCGCGACTGAACAAAGAGAAGAAATACAGCTCCACCCATCAGAACACCGACACAAGCTTCCCTAACCAGGAAACCTTGACAAGCCACCTGTACAAACCCACACACAGCAAGGAAAAGCCACAATAAAGAACTCCACAAACTGCCAGAATACAGAAAGGACACCCCAAACTTAGCAATTTAAACAAGACGAAGAGACAGAGGAATAGCCAGCAGATAAAGGAACAGGATAAATGCCCACCAAACCAAACAAAAGAGGAAGAGATAGGGAATCTACCTGATAAAGAATTCCGAATAATGATAGTGAAATTGATCCAAAATCTTGAAATTAAAATGGAATCACAGATAAATAGCTTGGAGACAAGGATTGAGAAGATGCAAGAAAGGTTTAACAAGGACCTAGAAGAAATAAAAAAGAGTCAATATATAATGAATAATGCAATAAATGAAATTAAAAACACTCTGGAGGCAACAAATAGTAGAATAACAGAGGCAGAAGATAGGATTAGTGAATTAGAAGATAGAATGGTAGAAATAAATGAATCAGAGAGAATAAAAGAAAAAAGAATTAAAAGAAATGAGGACAATCTCAGAGACCTCCAGGACAATATTAAACGCTACAACATTCGAATCATAGGGGTTCCAGAAGAAGAAGACAAAAAGAAAGACCATGAGAAAATACTTGAGGAGATAATAGTTGAAAACTTCCCTAAATTGGGGAAGGAAATAATCACCCAAGTCCAAGAAACCCAGAGAATCCCAAACAGGATAAACCCAAGGAGAAACACCCCAAGACACATATTAATCAAATTAACAAAGATCAAACACAAAGAACAAATATTAAAAACAGCAGGGGAAAAACAACAAATAACACACAAGGGAATTCCCATAAGGATAACAGCTGATCTTTCAATAGAAACTCTTCAAGCCAGGAGGGAATGGCAAGACATACTTAAAATGATGAAAGAAAATAACCTACAGCCCAGATTATTGTACCCAGCAAGGATTTCATTCAAGTATGAAGGAGAAATCAAAAGCTTCTCAGACAAGCAAAAGCTGAGAGAATTCTGCACCACCAAACCAGCTCTCCAACAAATACTAAAGGATATTCTCTAGATAGGAAACACAAAAATGGTGTATAAATTCGAACCCCAAACAATAAAGTAAATGGCAACGGGATCATACTTATCAGTAATTACCTTAAACGTAAATGGGTTGAATGCCCCAACCAAAAGACAAAGACTGGCTGAATGGATACAAAAACAAGACCCCTACATATGTTGTCTACAGGAGACCCACCTCAAAACAGGGGACACATACAGACTGAAAGTGAAGGGCTGGAAAAAGATTTTCCATGCAAAGAGGGACCAAAAGAAAGCAGGAGTAGCAATACTCATATCAGATAAAATAGACTTTAAAACAAAGGCTGTGAAAAGAGACAAAGACGGTCACTACATAATGATCAAAGGATCAATCCAAGAAGAAGATATAACAATTATAAATATATATGCACCCAACACGGGAGCACCGCAGTATGTAAGACAAATGCTAACAAGTATGAAAGGAGAAATTAACAATAACACAATAATAGTGGGAGACTTTAATACCCCACTCACACCTATGGATAGATCAACTAAACAGAAAATTAACAAGGAAACACAAACTTTAAACGATACAATAGACCAGTTAGACCTAATTGATATCTATAGGACATTTCATCCCAAAACAATGAATTTCACCTTTTTCTCAAGCGCACATGGAACCTTCTCCAGGATAGATCACATCCTGGGCCATAAAGCTAGCCTTGGTAAATTCAAAAAAATAGAAATCATTCCAAGCATCTTTTCTGACCACAATGCAGTAAGATTAGATCTCAATTACAGGAGAAAAACTATTAAAAATTCCAACATATGGAGGCTGAACAACACGCTGCTGAATAACCAACAAATCACAGAAGAAATCAAAAAAGAAATCAAAACTTGCATAGAAACGAATGAAAATGAAAACACAACAACCCAAAACCTGTGGGACACAGTAAAAGCAGTGCTAAGGGGAAAGTTCATAGCAATACAGGCACACCTCAAGAAACAAGAAAAAAGTCAAATAAATAACCTAACTCTACACCTAAAGCAACTAGAAAAGGAAGAAATGAAGAACCCCAGGGTTAGTAGAAGGAAAGAAATCTTAAAAGTTAGAGCAGAAATAAATGCAAAAGAAACAAAAGAGACCATAGCAAAAATCAACAAAGCCAAAAGCTGGTTCTTTGAAAGGATAAATAAAATTGACAAACCATTAGCCAGACTCATCAAGAAACAAAGGGAGAAAAATCAAATCAATAAAATTAGAAACGAAAATGGAGAGATCACAACAGACAACACAGAAATACAAAGGATCATAAGAGACTATTATCAACAATTATATGCCAATAAAATGGACGAGGAAGAAATGGACAAATTCTTAGAAAAGTACAACTTTCCAAAACTCGACCAGGAAGAAATAGAAAACCTTAACAGACCCATCACAAGCACGGAAATTGAAACTGTAATCAAAAATCTTCCAGCAAACAAAAGCCCAGGTCCAGACGGCTTCACAGCTGAATTCTACCAAAAATTTAGAGAAGAGCTAACACCTATCCTGCTCAAACTCTTCCAGAAAATTGCAGAGGAAGGTAAACTTCCAAACTCATTCTATGAGGCCACCATCACCCTAATACCAAAACCTGACAAAGATGCCACAAAAAAAGAAAACTACAGGCCAATATCACTGATGAACATAGATGCAAAAATCCTAAACAAAATTCTAGCAATCAGAATCCAACAACACATTAAAAAGATCATACACCATGACCAAGTGGGCTTTATCCCAGGGATGCAAGGATTCTTCAATATCCGCAAATCAGTCAATGTAATACACCACATTAACAAATTGAAAAACAAAAACCATATGATTATCTCAATAGATGCAGAGAAAGCCTTTGACAGGATTCAACACCCATTTATGATAAAAACTCTCCAGAAAGCAGGAATAGAAGGAACATACCTCAACATAATAAAAGCTATATATGACAAACCCACAGCAAACGTTATCCTCAATGGTGAAAAATTGAAAGCATTTCCTCTAAAGTCAGGAACAAGACAAGGGTGCCCACTTTCACCATTACTATTCAACATAGTTTTGGAAGTTTTGGCCACAGCAATCAGAGCAGAAAAAGAAATAAAAGGAATCCAAATTGGAAAAGAAGAAGTAAAACTCTCACTATTTGCAGATGACATGATCCTCTACATAGAAAACCCTAAAGACTCCACCAGAAAATTACTAGAACTAATCAATGATTATAGTAAAGTTGCAGGATATAAAATCAACACACAGAAATCCCTTGCATTCCTATACACTAATAATGAGAAAACAGAAAGAGAAATTAAGGAAACAATTCCATTCACCATTGCAACGAAAAGAATAAAATACTTAGGAATATATCTACCTAAAGAAACTAAAGACCTATATGTAGAAAACTATAAAACACTGGTGAAAGAAATCAAAGAGGACACAAATAGATGGAGAAATATACCGTGTTCATGGATTGGAAGAATCAATATAGTGAAAATGAGTATACTACCCAAAGCAATTTATAGATTCAATGCCATCCCTATCAAGCTACCAACAGTATTCTTCACAGAGCTAGAACAAATAATTTCACAATTTGTATGGAAATACAAAAAACCTCGAATAGCCAAAGCGATCTTGAGAAAGAAAAATGGAACTGGAGGAATCAACCTACCTGACTTCAGGCTCTACTACAAAGCCACAGTTATCAAGACAGTATGGTACTGGCACAAAGACAGAAATATAGATCAATGGAACGAAATAGAAGGCCCAGAGATAAATCCACGCACATATGGACACCTTATCTTTGACAAAGGAGGCAAGAATATACAATGGATTAAAGACAATCTCTTTAACAAGTGGTGCTGGGAAATCTGGTCAACCACTTGTAAAAGAATGAAACTAGAACACTTTCTAACACCATATACAAAAATAAACTCTCAAAATGGATTAAAGATCTCAATGTAAGACCAGAAACTATAAAACTCCTAGAGGAGAACATAGGCAAAACACTCTCTGACATACATCACAGCAGGATCCTCTATGACCCACCTCCCAGAATATTGGAAATAAAAGCAAAAATAAACAAATGGGACCTAATTAAACTTAAAAGCTTCTGCACATCAAAGGAAACTATTAGCAAGGTGAAAAAACAGCCTTCAGAATGGGAGAAAATAATAGCAAATGAAGCAACTGACAAACAACTAATCTCAAAAATATACAAGCAACTCCTACAGCTCAACTCCAGAAAAATAAATGACCCAATCAAAAAATGGGCCAAAGATCTAAATAGACATTTCTCCAAAGAAGACATACAGATGGCTAACAAACACATGAAAAGATGCTCAACATCACTCATTATCAGAGAAATGCAAATCAAAACCACTATGAGGTACCATTTCACACCAGTCAGAATGGCTGCGATCCAAAAGTCTACAAATAATAAATGCTGGAGAGGGTGTGGAGAAAAGGGAACCCTCTTACACTGTTGGTGGGAATGCAAACTAGTACAGCCACTATGGAGAACAGTGTGGAGATTCCTTAAAAAACTGGAAATAGAACTGCCTTATGATCCAGCAATCCCACTGCTGGGCATACACCCTGAGGAAACCAGAAGGGAAAGAGACACATGTGCCCCAGTGTTCATCACAGCACTGTTTATAATAGCCAGGACATGGAAGCAACCTAGATGTCCATCAGCAGATGAATGGATAAGAAAGCAGTGGTACATATACACAATGGAGTATTACTCAGCCATTAAAAAGAATACATTTGAATCAGTTCTAATGAGGTGGATGAAACTGAAGCCTATTATACAGAGTGAAGTAAGCCAGAAGGAAAAACACCAATACAGTATATTAACGCATATATATGGAATTTAGAAAGATGGTAACAATAACCCTGTATACGAGACAGCAAAAGAGACACTGATGTATAGAACAGTCTTATGGACTCTGTGGGAGAGGGAGAGGGTGGGAAGATTTGGGGGAAAAAAAAAAATTATTATGTCGTACAGATTTTTCTTAAAAGTACTTTACCTGACTGAGGAAATTCCCTTCTATTATTAGTTTCCTGAGAGTTTTTGTCATGAATTGGTGTTGCATTTTGTCTAAACCACTTTTTGAATCTGTTGTGATGATCATGTTTTTCCCCCTTTGTTTTGTTGATGTGGAGAATTACATTGCCTGATTTCAAATATTAAATTAATATTACATTAAAAAAAAGAAAAAAGGAATCTATTTCTCTTTTTCATTAAAATTAGGACATGAAATATTTTGTTAAAAATATTTGTGGAGATAGATCACATTATCTATGAACTCATTTTAGGAGAGGAAGGGGGACTTGGGTTTGATAGGTTCAATACCCACTGGTGGAGGGGCTTTGGACCTGTTTTGTCTACAAGGCAATGTGGATAGGCTCCAGTGAAAAAAAAGAACTTTGAAAGAAGAAAGGGTCTAAAATTTTAGAAGAAAAATCAAAACGGCATGACTGTGCAAACGATTCAACCTTTTCACCTTTTCTTTTCTCATCTTTCTAAATCCCCCTGAGAAACACAGAATTCCAAACTTGATTCTGCTTTGAATATTTTTTAAATGTTATTTTTTTCCTCTAAGTTTTTGGACACTAATTACATAAAAAGAAAAAAAAATGAATACAACAAAGCAATATACTCAATGTTCTTAAAAAAAAAAAAATTAACTCCCAGTTCTATACCCTGTTAAACAGTCTGCCCATTTTCCTCTTCCCCCACTCTTTAATGGTTTGAAGAGACTCAAAATTTATGTCTGATTTATAGATTACATATTTTTTTTACAAGTATTCTCTTTTTCTTTGGCCATGCCATGCTCTGTCAGGGGACGTTCAACTTTAAGGGATCCAATATGTTGTTTTCTTCCTTTGTGAGCTGTTTCTCAAGGACTCTCTGTTCCTTATCAGTTCCTGGATAACAGGAACGAGCAGAGCTGCACACAGGTCTCAGGCCTGAGATCATGGGAAAGAGCACCTGCTTGCATTTCCTTCAGTGACTCCCTCAATGACCTTTTAGGACTATCCATTTTGTTGCAACTGGTGGAATTTCATTCTTTTTAATGGCTGAGTAATCATTTTATTGAAGATATATAAGCATGCGTTTCTGCAAATAAAGTACCCTTGTTTCACTCGAGACTTGGGTCCCCTGCGTCCTTCTTCTCGTCGACTCCAGTCCCCAGGTCCTGGTCCACAAAGACCGTGACAATTGGCGCCTGAACAGGGACCTGGTGAATGCCCTTGCCAAGTGGACGGAATGACTGTTAGGACCTATGGAGGTTGGTAATTGAGGGGCTATGGGACAAACGGCTGGAAAGCCCCACCACTTTTCTACTTTACTTCATCATTTATTTAAGGTTCAAGGACTTTTGGTTTCACGTCAACAGATAGAGGCTTGTCTCCAAACAGTGGTTGTATATAGTCCTTGCTTCCTTGATGAAGACAGTTTTGATTTAAAAATTTGGAACTGGGTTAAAAAAAAAATTTTGAATGAGCCACAAGACTGGGAGAAAATATTCCAATAGATTTCTGGCCCTTGTGGGCCCTCATTAAAAGCCATGATCTTGCCATTTCAAGACAATTCTAGCCCCCCTGATATTCGTCAACAAGCAGAATGCTCATTATATGAATATAAATTAGATGATGAGACTTTACAAAAGGCCCAATTAGAACAACATAAAATGTTTCAGAACCTTCCCACCATCCCTGCTCTGGTTGTCCCAAACACTCCTCCTCTTGTAACGGGCATGAAACAAAAGGTCCCCTCAATTCGAGGACAAGATGAATCTGATGATGATTCTTCTGATGCTCTCTTGACCCTAAAATCAACAATACTTTTTTTGATGACAATGATAAGCCCCTAACACAACACTCATATTTATGAAAACAGATGATCCACTCATTCTCCTTCATGAAAAAGACTTTCTGATTTACTGGCTTTGCAATCTTGAGTCTATGAGGCTGATGATCTTTTTGCCTTTCCTGTGTTAAAAAATGTTAATGCTCAAAGACAACTAATACCTCAATACGAAGACATTGATTTTTCTCACATGCAGCAAATGAAAAAGGCTGTAACTATATACGGCCCTCATTCGCTTTTTACTAAAAACCTTCTAAATGCTATGACATCTTCTATGATTGACAAATTTTGATAAAAGCTTTTCTTAAACCAAAAAAATATCTTCAATAGATAATGTGGTTTCATGATGTCTGAGATGGTGCCAATTCTAATGCTCGAGCTGGCACTCCCTCAAACCAAATTACTTTAAAAATGTTAACCGGTATGGGACAATTTGATTCGGTGGAAGCTTAGATACTATGCCCTCCTTTGTTACATGAACAATTGAAAGAAGTTGCCCTTAAAGCTTGAGATCAAATTACTCCTCAAAGAGAACCTAAAGATAGCTACACAAAGATATTATAAGGGCCTAATGAAGCCTATGCTGATTTTTTAGCTAGACTGAGAGTTGCTATCTCCCATAGTGTTGTCAAAGAGGAAGCCAAAGTGCAAATAGAAGAGCTGCTTACATATGAAAATGTGAATCAGAAATGTCAGAGAGCCATCACTCCAATTCATGAGACCAGAAATGTTATTGATTATTTAAAGGCTTATTCCAACTTAGGATCAAAAACTCAAAAAATGCAAATGTTAGCTGAAACAATGACTGCTACCTTTAAAAAGAAAAATGAAAGATGTTTTGCTTGTGGGGATAAGAACCATTAAAAAAAGGATTGCCCTAAAACATACACACACACAAAATTAAAACTATTAAAAAACCTCCAGGAGTCTGCCCTCATTGTCGTAAGGAGGTACATTGGGCTAAAAAATGTTGATCTAAATACGATATTGAGAAAAACCCTATTTCAAAAAACTCAAAGATGGGGACTCCCTGGGTCCCCATCAACAAAAACCAGGGATAAACTCCATCTTTTCCCTCAAATCCCCAACATCTGACAGTGCTACCATCAATATACCAGCCCTAAACGATTTTCTTCTTTTTCCTCAAGCAGTCCCTTCAGGATACCCACCGGACTTTATGGACCCCTACCCCCACAAACCTTCAGCCTTATACGGGGCCAATCTAGTCTGACTTCTAAAGAAATTACTGTTCACCCTGAAATAATTGATTCAGATTATAAGGAAAAAATTCAAATTATGATGTCATCTCAGATACTGTGACAATTCAAAAAGGGGGACAAAATTGCCCAATTACTTCTTTTACCTTACATTTCTATTAACTCCTCTAATGATATATGGACAGATGGATTTGGTAATACAGATCAAAAGCAATCCTTATGGACATCAATAGTATCTAAATACGCATGACCAAATATAAATATCAAAATTAATGACAAAAGATTTTCTGGTCTTCTTGATACTGGGTCTGATATTACCAGTATTTCCAAATATTTACAGCCCAAATCTTGGCCTATATAGAGAATTTCTTGCCAAATTGCAGGAGTTTCTCAAACCAAAATACAAGAGGTTTATCAAAGTGTCCAAATATATCCATGTGAGGGACCAGAAGGCCAGCCTAAACATTACAACCTTATGTGATAGATGCACCCCTTAATTTAATAGAAAAAGATTTACTTATACAATGACAAACTCAAATATATATTCCACATTTTCCCTAGGGGCCACTGCTAATTTAGCAAACAATACAATTATTAAAATAACTTAGAAAAATGACGAGCCTATTTAGACAGAGCAATGGCCCCTTACAAAAGAGAAATTAGAGGCTACTAAGAAACTTATAAATACACAATTGAAGTAAAAACATATTGAGAAATCTTGTTCCCTTGGAATTCTCCCACCATGTGTCAATATTATGTAACCAAAGCCCTTAAACCTATGAGAAAACAATTTCCTAACTTTCTTGTTATTCATTATATAGATGATATATTGTTTTCAGCTCCATCTGTTTTAGAAACTCAACAGATGTTTGACATAACTCAACAATGCTTAAAAGTTTCTGAATTAATCATTGCCCCTAAAAAGATTCAAACATCTGCACCTTACTATTACTTAAGATTTGTTGTTAATAGATAATGTATTGCTACTGCTAAGTCATTTCAGTCATGTCCGACTCTGTGTGACCCCATAGACAGCAGCCCACCAGGCTCCCCCGTCCCTGGGATTCTCCAGGCAAGAACACTGGAGTGGGTTGCCATTTCCTTCTCCAATGCATGAAAGTGAAAAGTCAAAGTGAAGTCGCTCAGTCGTGTCCGACTCTTAGCGACCCCATGGACTACAGCCTACCAGGCTCCTCCATCCATGGGATTTTCCAGGCAAGAGTACTGGAGTGGGGTGCCATTGCCTGCTCCGAGATAATGTATTACTCCCCAACTAACACAGATTCATGTTAATAAATTATCAATCTTGAATGATTTTCATAAACTTTTAGGTGATATAAATTGAATTAGACCCTCTTTAGACATTGCAAATTATCAACCGACTAATTTATTTAACACTTTAAAAAGAGATCCCAATTTAAATAGCCCTCATTCACTTTCACAAGAGATACAAGAAGAACTCTATTTATATAAAATAAATTGCAAAAGCAATTTCTTAACTTGTATTAGACTTGATTTACCTCTAGAGTTATTTATACTCCCCTCCCTCCATTCTCCCACAGGACTTCTTACCCAATAAAAATACCCAATAGAATGGATTTATACCCTTTTTAGGGGGACAAGGTCACTTACACCCTATCTTGATTTGATCACTCTAATCATTATCAATGAAAAAAATAGAGCTAGGACTCTAATTGGCTCAGATCCTCATAAAATTGTAGTACCTATTAATAAATCTCAAACAGAAAACACATTACAAACTTCTACCAATTTACAAATAGCCTTTCTGAAATATTTTGGAAAATTTTCATTTCATTATCCGTCTAACAAACTTTAAAGTTTCTTCAGAAATACTGAATTTATTATCTCTCACATTGTCACATCACAACCTGTATCTCAAACTGATGTTTTCTATATAAATGGGACTAAAAACACCAAAGCCTCATTCTGGTCTCTCAAAAAATATAAAGTCTTTTATACTAAATTTCACTCTGCTCAACAAAATGAATTATATGTTCTCATTCATGTTAGTCACCTACATTCTTATCCTATTAATATAGTTTCTGACTCCTTATATTCAGTTTTTGTATTAAAAAATATAAAAACTTCTACCATAAATTCTAATCAATCTATTATCCAACAACTTTTTCTTAATCTCCAATCTATTGTTAAAAACCACACTTCCCCCATTTATATTACCCATATTTGAACACATTCTTGTCTTCCTGGCCCTATGGCTCATGACAATAAATAAGCTAAGCTTGTGTCTTTTGCTACTTCTGAAGAGCAACATGCTCTATTACACAATAATGCTGGCTCATTACATAAAATTTGGACAATTCCATACCGATATGCTAAAAAAATCATTAATAATTGCTCTACTTGTAGGCCCCTACATCTTTGACCCATTACACAAGATATCAGTCCTTGAGGATTACAACCCAATAAACTATGACAAATGGATGTAACTCATTGCCCTGAACTTTCTCCCTCTTCCTTCTTATATGTCTCACTCGATACAAGTTCTTCTTTTACATGGGCCACACCTCTCCGAGGTGAAACTACACGACATGTTATAACTCACCTGTTAGCTTGCTTTACAGTAATGAGAACACCTAGTTCTATAAAAACAGACAATGGCCCTGCCTATATTTTTAGACAATTCAAACAATGTTTACATTCATTCTCTATTCAACATATTACAGACATTTCCTTATAATTCACAAACACAGGACATAATTGAATGAGCACATCATACACTGAAACTACAGATAAAAAAATTTAAAAAGGGGGAATACACAGGAACACTTCTATCTTCCTTATCCAGAGCAGACTTTACTAGATTCCAATGCAATATATTGTTTAATCCTATAACTATTGTTAGTACAGCTTTATTTTTTTTTTAAATTTTAAACTTACTGCAAGGAGATATCTTGACAAAAGCAGAAAAACATTTCGAGGCATTGAAGGATACCTCCCTTCCTCTGTTCATTTGGTATCAAGACAGGTTGACTAAGCAATGAAAATCTGGAAAATTAATATCACAGGGGAAAGGGTATGCTTGTATTTCTCCAGATGGATCCAACGAAATCAGTTGGCTCCCTCTTCGGAAGATCTGCACAGGGGAGCCACTGGCGTTCAAGATAGAGAAGAAATGGCAAAATCCCCAGGAGGAGGAAATTTCAGTACAAGCCATGGTGGCTTTAAAAATTTTCCAAGAAACGCTGCACTCAACGTCATCAACCTTATGATCTCCCTACTTGGGGACAGATCAAAACCCTTTCTAATCAAGCTGAAAATCTGGTTTCTCAGCAGGGAATGCCTTGGAATCCTGAAAATATTTTTGTTGCTATGCTTGCTTTGCTTGCTTTTGCTTCCCCTGCTCAGGCTGACTTGATTAATCACACTTATTGGGCTTATATACCTAACCCCCCTTTATTACAGGTTGTAAAATGGGCAGATATAGGACCGATCATATCCACTAATGACTCAGTACATATGCCTCCTCCTTGGAGCTTGGAGGGGCCCTCTCATCCTGAGGAAGAAGGAAGACTAATTAACATTTCTCTAGGCTATGAAATCCTTCCTTATGCATGGGTCCAGTAAAATTATGTATTAATGTTAATCGACAAACGTGGCTTTTCCTCCTGCCTCCAAAAAAGAACTTCCGCACATTGCTTGGACTGTTTACTGCCCTGTCCTTTTATGAGAACCATGTCAATACTATCAAAACTCTAGGAAAAGGACAAAAATAGGAATGTAAGGGCTTTACTTATAAGGACTTTAAATATACTCCTGTTTATTGGGATAGATGTCAAGCTAAATCAGGGAAATTAATGTTTATGGCCAATTACACCATTGATGAAAGTGAAAGTGGAGAGTGAAAAAGTTGGCTTAAAGCTCAACATTCAGAAAACGAAGATCACGGCATCCGGTCCCATCACTTCATGGGAAATAGATGGGGAAACAGGGGAAACAGTGTCAGACTTTATTTTTTGGGGCTCTAAAATCACTGCAGATGGTGACTGCAGCCATGAAATTAAAAGATGCTTACTCCTTGGAAGGAAAGTTATGACCAACCTAGATAGCATATTGAAAAGCAGAGACATTACTTTGCCAACAAAGGTTCGTCTAGTCAAGGCTATGGTTCTTCCTGTGGTCGTGTATGGATGTGAGAGTTGGACTGTGAAGAAGGCTGAGTGCTGAAGAATTGATGCTTTTGAACTGTGGTGTTGGAGAAGACTCTTGAGAGTCCCTTGGACTGCAAGGAGATCCAACCAGTCCATTCTGAAGGAGATCAGCCCTGGGATTTCTTTGGAAGGAATGATGCTAAAGCTGAAACTCCAGTACTTTGGCCACCTCATGTGAAGAGTTAACTCAATGGAAAAGACTCTGATGCTGGGAGGGATAGGGGGCAGGAGGAGAAGGGGATGACAGAGGATGAGGTGGCTGGATGGCATCACTGACTCGATGGACGTGAGTCTGAGTGAACTCCAGGAGTTGGCAATGGACAGGGAGGCCTGGCGTGCTGTGATTCATGGGGTCGCAAAGAGTCGGACACAACTAAGGGACTGAACTGAACTGAACTGAAAGGTGAATGAAAAATGCATTGAGTAAATATCTTTCCTCAAGTATTTTTGTCCTACAGCTATTTCCTAAGGCTGTAGGAAAAACAGCCAAAGATGTCAACATTCACAGATAGTACGTTGTGTCCTGGGAACGCATTTAAACTTTGAAACTGCAGGGCAACGTGTGTTTGTGAACCTGGAATTGGGGTATGATGGCTCAGATAGTGAAGAATCTGCCTGCAATGCAAGACACCTGGGTTTGATCCCTGGGTTGCAAAGATCCCCCTGGAGAAGGCAATGACTACCCACTCCAGTAATCTTGGAGAATTCCAGGGACAGAGGCGCCTAGTGGGCTACAGTCCATGGAGTCACAAAGAGTCAGACACAACTAACACTTTTACTTTTTTCAAACAGTAGAACCTAACAAACATTGCTTCAAAACTGTTCCTCCCTCCCTAAAATATCAGAATCATAGTCTTCTCTCCAACGTTTTTTTGCACTAGTGCATCTTGAGAAAAGGAATGTTAAAACCCTGCAAAATATTAGTTCACAGACAGCGAGCTTGTATAAATCAGAGCTGTTTAACCTCTATACTTTTGACATTTTGGGCTAGGTAATTCTTTGTTTTGGAGCTGCCTTGGGCATTGTGGGATGTTTTGAGGCATCTCTGGCCTCCGCCACTAGATGCCAGTACCATTCCCTAATCCTCGGTGATGACAACCAAATTGTCTCCAGATACTACCAAATTGCCACAGCAGGGGTGTGGGGATCCTTACCTCTGGTTAAGGATCAGTGGTGGAGAGCATATACGAACAGTTTTCACCTCTGCAATTCTGATTACTAAATAATAAAAATGCATATAAAACTTACCAATTTCAAAGCTTCCGTCAATTAAGCCAACAGTAGAAGATGATATGTCAAATCTTCTTTCTATTTGAGTGATGGAACTTTTCATAATGACTGCACCCAGTGCCTTAGAAATAAAGCTGAGTGACAGGGCTGCCAAAAACATCTAAGGAAAAACAGGAAAGGGAAAAATGATTAATCATAAGATCCCATAGTGCTTATATATATATATATATATATACACACACACACACAAAGAATTTGAAAAGCTTTCTTCTTTACTTAGTATTGAATGTGTGTGCATGTGTGTGTTAAAAGAATACTCACTTTCTCCTATTTCAATTGGTACTTCTTAGTCCTTTTAACATTAACATAACTATATCCATAAAGCATCATTTTCTAACTTGATTACAGCATCAGATTATTAGACTAGGACAAAGTTGAATTATTCTTTAAGTTAATGTCATTACTTGATTTCTCAGTTCAGTTCAGTTGCTCAGTCGTGTCTGACTCTTTGCGACCCATGAACTGCAGCATGCCAGGCCTCCCTGTCCACCACCAACTGCCAGAGTCTACCCAAACCCATGTCCACTGAGTCCGTGAAGCCATCCAACCATCTCATCCTCTGTCATCCCCTTCTCCTCCTGCCCTCAATCTTTCCCAGCATCAGGATCTTTTCAAGTGAGTCAGCTCTTCGTATCAGGTGGCCAAAGTATTAGAGTTTCAGATTAAACATTAGTCCTTCCAATGAATATTCAGGACTGATTTCCTTTAGGATAGATTGTTTGGATCACCTTGCAGTCCAAAGGACTCTCAAGAGTCTTCTCCAACACCACAGTTCAAAAGCATCAGTTCTTTGGTGCTCAGCTTTCTTTATAGTCCAACTCTCACATCCACACATGACTACTGGAAAAACCATAGCCTTGAGTAGACGGACCTTTGTTGACAAAGTAATGTCTCTGCTTTTAAACATGCTGTCTAGGTTGGTCATAACTTTCCTTCCAAGGAGTAAGAATCTTTTAATTTCATGGCTGCAGTCACCATCTGCAGTGATTTTGGAGCCCCCAAAAATAAAGTCAGCCACTATTTCTCCATCTATTTGCCTTGAAGTGATGGGACTGGATGCCATGATCTTAGTTTTCTGAATGTTCAACTTTAAGCCAACTTTTTCACTCTCCTCTTCCATTTTCATCAAGAGGTTCTTTAGTTTTTACTCACTTTCTGCCATAATGGTGGTGTCATCTGCATATCTGAGGTTATTGATATTTCTCCTGGCAATCCTGATTCCAGCTTGTGCTTCTTCCAGCCCAGCATTTCTCATGATGTACTCTGCATAGATGTTAAATAAGCAGGGTGACAATATACAGCCTTGTATTCCTTTTCCTATTTGGAACCAGTCTGTTGTTCCATGCCCAGTTCTAACTGTTGCTTCCTGACCTGCATACAGGTTTCTCAAGAGGCAGGTCAGGTGGTCTGGTATTCCCATCTCTTTCAGAATTTTCCACAGTTTATTGTGATCCTCACAGTCAAAGGCTTTGGCATAGTCAATAAAGCAGAAATAGATGTTTTTCTGAAACTCTCTTGCTTTTTAGATGATCCAGTGGGTGTTGGCAATTTGATCTCTGGTTCCTCTGCCTTTTCTAAAACCAGCTTGAACATCTGGAAGTTCACAGTTCAAGTATTGCTGAAGCCTGGCTTGGAGAATTTTGAGCATTACTTTGCTAGTGTGTGAGATGAGTGCATTTGTGTGGTAGTTTGAGCATTCTTTGGCATTGCCTTTCTTTGGGACTGGAATGAAAACTGACCTTTTCCAGTTCTGTGGCCACTGCTGAGTTTTCCAAATTTGCTGGCATATTGAGTGCAGCATTTTCACAGCATCATTTTTTAGAATTTGAAATAGCTCAACTGAAATTTCATCACCTCCACTAACTTTGTTCGTAGTAATGCTTCTTAAGGCCCACTTGACTTCACATTCCAGGATGTCTGGCTCTAGGTGAGTGTGAGAGATCATACCATTATGATTATCTGGGTCATGAAAATCTTTTTTGTACAGTACTTCTGTGTATTCTTGCCACTCTTCTTAATATCTTCTGCTTCTGTTAGGTCCCTACGATTTCCGTCTTTTATTGAGCCCATGTTTTCATGAAATGTTCCCTTGGTATCTCTAATTTTCTTGCAGAGATCTCTAGTCTTTCCCATTCTGTTGTTTTCCTCTATTTCTTTGCATTGATCGCTGAAAAAGGCTTTCTTATCTCTCCTTGCTATTCTTTGGAACTCTGCATTCAAATGGGTATATCTTTCCTTTTCTCCTCTGCTTTTTGCTTCTCTTCTTTTCACAGCTATTTGTAAGGCCTAAGAAGCTAGATAATGGTATGAGATGGCCATGATTACAAACTGTTCTTTAGCCCCAAGTAAATAGCAAAGGTCAACAGTCAGGGGAGTAACTAGACATTTTCAAAAGTCATTTCTAGGAAGCCAGCTGAAAATATTTTTCATTTATAAAACCTCACTAATATTGGAGCAAACCAAATTAACATGAAGACAACAAAGCAATATAGTCACTGTTTTTAGAAAAAAAGACTTTTAACCCCACTGGTTATCGATGTTTTATTCTCAATTTGATTTAAAAAAAATTATGGATTCATCTTTCTTACGGTCCTCATTTACATCCATTAGCAAATTCCTCTTACATCTAGTATCAAAATATCATCCTGTTATGAACTGCATGTTAGTATCTCTACAAAATCCATATGTTGAGACTCTAATCCCCAGAGTGATGATATTTCAAGATGGGGTGTTGGGGTGATACAAGTTTTCCCCACTAGTCAAAAGCAGAGCATTCCTCTGAAATTTTAATAAGCCAAAATGGAAAGAATCTATTTCCTTAGGACACATCTTGCTAACAAATGCACAAAACAAATCTAGATAAAGCACAGATGCTTGCAAACACAGTTCAAACATATGGCAGCTTCACAGTGAAATGCAAAGTGTAGTTTTCAGGGAAGAATATTAGAGATGCTGCTGCCATTATTCAAGGTGACCAAGGCTAAATGCTATTTTTGCTTTTCACCATTTCTTGTGAAAGCAAAAGTACTTTTTGAATTTCTTTCAGTTAGCAAAAACAGGTACTAATGAAGGTCTTTCATAAACATAAATGATGTAAAGTGAAGTTTTGAAAAGTGGTATACCTATAATTGGGCCATGAGAGTGGAGTCCTTGCGATAGGATATGTCTCTCTCTCTGCCATGTGAGGACACAGCAAGAAGATAGTCATCTGAAAACACGGAAGATGGTTTCCGACAGAACCCAACCATGCTGGTACCCTCTTCACAGATGTCTAGCCTCTAGAACTGTGAGAAATAAAATTTCTGCTTTTTAAAACATCTAGTCTATGGTATTCTGTTATAGCAGCCCAAGCTGATTAAGACAGCTCCTTCTCATTGCCTCCTACTCTGCAAAGTGGTGGGCAACATCATGTCTAGAATGGAGTGCTGCATTAGCCTCCTAGAAGACCTTTCTGCTTCTTTTTTTTCCCATTTCATTTGTTTTTTAATTGGAGTATGTTAGTTGCTCAATTGTGTCTAACTCTTTGTGACTGCATGGACTGTAGCACACCAGGTTCTTCTGTCTATTACCTTCTCCAGTGGATCTTCATGACCCAGAAATTGAACCTGGGTCCTCTGTGTTGCAGACAGATTCCTTATAGTCAGAGCCACTAGACTATAATTTCTTTATAAAGTTGCATTGGTTTCTGCTATACAATGATGTTAATCAGCTATATATATATATATATATATATATATATATATATAAAATATATATAAAACCTCCTTCTTGAGTATCCCTTCCCTCTTCCATCGCACGCTTTTAGGTCATCACAGCACAGTGCTGAGCTCCCTGTGCTATATACAGCAGCTTCCCACTAGCTATTTGTTTTACACATGGTAATGTATATATGTCAGTGCTACTCTCTTAATTCATCTCACCCTCTTCCTCCCCTGCTGTGTCCGCAAGTCCGATCTCTATGCCTACGTTTCCATTCCTGCCCTGCATATAGCTTCATCAGTACCATTTTTCTAGATTCCATGTATATGCATTAATATACAATATTTGTTTTTCTGATTTACTTCACTTAGTGTAACAGGCTCTAGGTTCATCCACATCACTACATGACCCAATTTCACTCATTTTTATGGTTGAGTAATATTCCAGTGTATATAGGTACCTCATCTTTATCCGTGTAGACCTTTCTGCTTCTGCTCTTGTTTGCCTACTATTTCTTCTCAACACATTAGGTAGGAAGATTATTTCAAAATGAAAAGTTGATCAGGCCAGCATTCTCTGTTTTTCCATCTTGCTCATAGTAATATCTCATCTTCGCAACGTCCTCCAAGGTTTGAAATAATCTCTCCTCTCCCCTGCTCTCTTTTACTTTCAGATCTCATCTTCTGTAACTTCAGCCATTGCTCTACAGAAACCCTAGCCTTTTTGGTGTTCTTGGTGTCTGTACCTCAAGCCTTCCATGTTTATTATATTGTCTCAGGTTCTTTGTTTTTGCTTTTCTTTCTGCAGGGAAAGCTTTCATGTCGAATCATAGAATGATCATATGATACAGCAATCTCACTTCTGGGTATACAGCCAAAAGACTTAAAAGAAGAATCTTGAAGAGGTATTTGTGCATCCATGTTTATCACAGCATTATTCAAAATATCCAGGAGTTAGAAAGAATGCAAATATGCATCAACAGATAAAGGAATGAGGAAAATGTGGCATATACATGTAATGGAATATTATGCAGCCTTCAGCTCAGTTCAGTTCAGTTGCTCAGTCATGTCCAACAACTCTTTGTGACCCCATGGACTGCAGCACACCAGGCCTCCCTGTCCATCACTAACTCCCAGAGTTAACTCAGACTCATGTCCATCGAGTCAGTAACGCCATCCAACCATCTCATCCTCTGTCATCCCCTTCTCCTCCTGCCCTCAATCTTTCCCAACATTAGGGTCTTTTCCAATGAGTCAGCTCTTCACATCAGGTGGCCAAAGTATTGGAGTTTCAGCTTCAGCATCAGTTCTTCCAATGAACACCCAGGACTGATCTCCTTTATGATGGACTGGTTGGATCTCTTTGCAGTTCAAGGGACTCTCAAGAGTCTTCTCCAACACCATAGTTCAAAAACATCAATTCTTCCTTGCTCAGCTTTCTTTATAGTCCAACTATCATATCCATACATGACTACTGGAAAAACCATAGTCTTGACGAGATGGACATTTGTTGGCGAAGTAATGTCTCTGCTTTTGAATATGCTATCTAGGTTGGTCATAACTTTCCTCCAAGGAGTAAGCATCTTTTAATTTCATGGCTGCAATCACCATCTGCAGTGATTTTGGAGCCCAAAAAGTAAAGTTTGACACTGTTTCCACTGTTTCCACATCTATTTGCCTTGAAGTGATGGGGCCAGATGCCATGATCTTAGTTTTCTGAATGTTGAACTCGAAGCCAACTTTTTCACTCTCTTCTTTCACTTTCATCAAGAGGCTCTTTAGTTTTTCTTCACTTTCTGCCATTAAGGGTGGTATCATCTGCATATCTGAGGTTACTGATATTTCTCCCAGCACTCTTGATTCCAGCTTGTGCTTCCCCCAGCCCAACATTTCTCATGATGTACTCTGCATATAAGTTAAATAAGCAGGGTGACAATATACAGCCTTGATGTACTCCTTTTCCTATTTGGAACCAGTCTGTTGTTCCATGCCCAGTTCTAACTGTTGCTTCCTGACCTGCATATAGGTTTCTCAAGAGGCAGATCAGGTGGTCTGGTATTCCCATCTCTTTCAGAATTTTCCACAGTTTATTGTGATCCACACAGTCAAAGGCTTTGGCATAGTCAATAAAGCAGAAATAGATATTTTTCTGAAACTCTCTTGCTTTTTCCATGATTCAGCAGATGTTGGCAATTTGATCTCTGGTTCCTCTGCCTTTTCTAAAACCAGCTTGAACATTTGGAAGTTCACGGTTCACGTATTGCTGAAGACTGGTTTGGAGAATTTTGAGCATTACTTTGCTAGCGTGTGAGATGAGTGCATTTGTGTGGTAGTTTGAGCATTCTTTGGCATTGCCTTTCTTTAGGATTGGAAGGAAAACTGACCTTTTCCAGTCCTGTGGCCACCACTGAGGTTTTCCAAATTTGCTGGCATATTGAGTGCAACATTTTCACAGCATCATCTTTTAGGATTTGAAATAGCTCAACTGGAATTCCATCACCTCCACTAGCTTTGTTTGTAGTGATGCTTCCTAAGGCCCACTTGACTTCACATTCCAGGATTCTGGCTCTAGGTGAGTGATTATACCACTGTGATTATCTGGGTCATGAAGATCTTTTTTGTACAGTACTTCTGTGTATTCTTGCCACCTCTTCTTAATATCTTCTGCTTCTGTTAGGTCCCTACGATTTCTGTCTTTTATTGAGCCCATCTCTGCATGAAATATTCCTTTGGTATCTCTAATTTTCTTGGAGAGATCTCTAGTCTTTCTCATTGTATTATTTTCCTCTATTTCTTTGCATTAATCACTGAGGAAGGCTTTCTTATCTCTCTTTGCTATTCTTTGGAACTCCACATTCATATGGGTATATCTTTCCTTTTCTCATTTGCTTTTCACTTCTCTTCTTTTCACAGCTACAAGGAAGGAAATCCTATCCCATGCTACAACATGGCTGAGCCTCAAAGACATGCTAAGCAAAGTAAGCCAGTCATAAAGGGACAAATACTGTATGATTCCACTCGTGTGAAGTATTAAATTAGCCAAAATCATAAAAGCAGAAAGTAAAAATGTGGGTCCCCAAAACCAGGTGAAGACAACAGAGAATATTAGTGTTTAGTATTTCAGTGTTGCAAGATGAAAGAGTCTAGAGATTCGTGTAAACAACATGAAGATACTTAGCACCACTGAGCTGTTCCTTTAAAAATTGGTTAAGACAATAAATTTAACATCATATGTTTTTAAAATTATAAAAAATGTATTTTCCCATTTAAAAAATGTGGGTAGCTTTCTGCTGAGAGAAGTAACATGTCCTACTGGATATGTTCAAACTGTCACTGTGGCTGACAGATAGAGGCATGTTACTACATAGGTTCATTTTTTTTTTTCCCCTGTAACTTCTCTTCACTTTTGTCATCCCCTGATATATGAAATTTTATACAGATGTAGAACTTCCTGGTGAGCATTTCCTCCTCCATTCCTCTCCCCTACCCTTTACTAATTTTAGAGTTCTATTCTTTTTATAAATATATATAACTATAAGTAAATAAATCTTATAGATATGTATATATACATATACACACTTATGTGTGTGTGTGTGCCTGTGTGTGTGTGTGTGTGTACAGCCATGGGTGAATTTTTTAATTTATTGAGTTTGTTGCCTCTTTTCAAGAGTGGTGAAGTAAATAAAATATCTGGTGATTCTTGCCTCCCTGCTTTCCTTTACATATGGAAGCTCCCTTTCCTTGCTTTGAATATTCAGTCTTTGTGAAGCCTTTCTGGGATGGAGAGGCAGTAGTCTTTGGCAGCAGGGTGGCTCAGTGGTAAAGAATCAGTCTGTAAATGCAGGAGACACAGGTTTGATTTCTGGGTCAAAAAGATCTCCCAGAGAAAGAAATGGCAACCTGTTCCAGCATTGAATGGACAGAGAAGCCTGGCGGACTACAGTCCACAGGGTCGCAAAAGAGTCAGGCATGTTGTAGTGACTAAAACAACAAGTCAATAGTTTATCTGCATGTGGGCCCTTCACTTCTCCATGGGTGTCACCAGCCACTAGAGACACTGTTCAGCTCCTATGCCCAGGCATCCACCCACACTCACCTTTCCTGCCCAGGATAGATGCCTCTGCAGCTTGCTGGGGTGGGAGGGTAATTTGACAATCAGGTGAAATGTTAAGCAGGAAAGAGGCATGTTTTCTCTGACTGAATGAGTGCAACACACTATACAGATGCCTGCTGCTTGTCTCTGGGACCTGTCTTGATCCCATGGTCACTGGCTTTGCCTTTGAAGCACCCTTGGAGCCATGTCCATGTTTTTTCAGCTTTCTTCTCCTGCACTTGTATTAGACTGTGATTTCTTTCTTTAGCCTAATTCTTTTTCCTTCTTAGTTTTTCAAAAACTCTTATAGTTTCTGATTTACACAATGTATCTCTTCTTGTTTTATAGCACATCCACAAGTTACTTTTAATATCTTTTACATTTTTATTAAAATTGGAGGGAGGAGGACATGGCCTCAGCCTTATTATTTACAGTGTGCTGTACTGAACTAAAAGTCAAGTTCTACCTTTCTTTCTCTAATAAATAGAAAAAAATGTTATCAGGCTTTTTATCAAACTCAGATGCCTGACACATTATGAGTATGTACTCCATAAATGGTTTTTGGTTGTTGAATAAATTGTTGTTCCCCAGTTATAAATATGGTATACAGTTTACAGGCAGTGAAACCTCTCATATTTTAGATTTTCAGCTTTTAGATGAAGATAATTACAATAAAATTATTATGAAGATTAATTAAAGTAATATACATAAAATTTTTTGGCATGTAATAAGCATTGATAAATGTCTGATTTTATTATCACTGTGAGCTATCATCACTCAGCTTTTGGCTGTAAATTCATTCAGTTAAAAATAGAACTCTGATCACTTAGCCAAACACATTTTTTGTCAGGCACTATTTGAGTTGCTGCAGAATCAGTAATGAGCACACTGACAAATGATTTATTGATTATTAAAGAAATACTGAGTCAAACTCTTATCTAAGTCCTGATCATCAAAGCTCTACTTGGTACAATCAAAGAGGAGTGGCTTTTAGAAAGTAAGAGGACATTATCTCATTAAAGCAGATACAAGTGTGACCAGAAGTAAAACTTGTCCTAAATAAGAGCAGCTTTCTAAAAGTTCTGAAAAAGGTTTTGCAATGTCCATATTTTCAATCTTAAAAGGAAGATTAGCTCAAAACAAGAGATTCAATAAAATCAAAATCCGCATGGTACAATTCTAAATTGGTTTTACAAAGAAGAAAAGAGTAACAGGTGCAAACACAAGGGCTACAATAGGATTCTTCATAAACTGGGATTTTAGGAGGATGTGGATTGAGTTTCTGTAGATAGATTTCTAAATGTGCTTTCTTTTATTCTAACTGTAACCTGAGCTGTGAGCATTTTAGCCATGTTCCTAATGTGGGGCTGAAGTTCAGAGAAAGAATGGTATGGTGACTTTCTTATAACATAAATAATTAAATAATAAAAAAAACTCATTTCTTCAATGAAAAATATTAAAAGACTGATGCCATGAGATAGAGAATTTAAGATTGAGAGATTTCAGAACAGAGATACAAATATTCACAATTATCAAATACATTTTAAAATATCACAGGCAGAAAGACACAACTAGTACTGAGATAAAAGGTAAAGTCGATATTTACCTGCAATAAAGAATGTTCAAACTACCACACAAGTGCACTCATCTCACACGCTAGTAAAGTAATGCTCAAAATTCTCCAAGCCAGGCTTCAGCAATATGTGAACCATGAACTTCCACATGTTCAAGCTGATTTTAGAAAAGGCAGAAGAACCAGAGATTAAATGGCCAACATCCTCTGGATCATGGAAAAAGAAAGAGAGTTCCAGAAAAACATCTATTTCTGCTTTATTGACTATGCCAAAGCCTTTGACTGTGTGGATCACAATAAACTGTGGACAATTCTTCAAGAGATGGGAATACCAGACCACCTGACCTGCCTCTTGAGAAACCTGTATGCAGGTCAGGAAGCAACAGTTAGAACTGGACATGGAACAACAGACTGGTTCCAAATAGGAAAAGGAGTATATCAAGACTGTATATTGTCACCCTGCTTATTTAATTTATATGCAGAGTACATCATGAGAAATGCTGGGCTGGAAGAAGCACAAGCTGGAATCAGGATCGCCGGGAGAAATATCAATAATCTCAGATATGCAGATGATACCACCCTCATGGCAGAAAATGAAGAGGAACTAAAAAGCCTCTTGATGAAAGTGAAAGAGGAGAGTGAAAAAGTTGGCTTAAAGCTCAACATTCAGAAAACTAAGATCATGGCATCTGGTCCCATCACTTTAAGGCAAATTGATGCAGAAACAGTGGAAACAGTGTCAGACTTTTTGGGGGGAGGGCTCCAAAATCACTGCAGATGGTGATTGCAGCCATGAAATTAAAAGATGCTTATCTCTTGGAAGGAAAGTTATGACCAACCTAGATAGCATATTGAAAAGCAGAGACATTACTTTGCCAACAAAGGTCCATCTAGTCAAGGCTATGGTTTTTCCAGTGGTCATGTATGGATGTGAGAGTTGGACTGTGAAGAAAGCAGAGCACCGAAGAATTGATGCTTTTGAACTGTGGTATTGGAGAAGACTCTTTTTTTTTTAATTTATTATTTTAATTTATTTACTTTTTAATAGAAATTTATTTTAATTGGAGGCTTATTACTTTACAATATTGTATTGGTTTTGCCATACATCAACATGAATCTTGAGAGTCCCTTGGACTGCAAGGAGATCCAACCAGTCCATTCTAAAGGAGATCAGCCCTGGGTGTTCTTTGGAAGGACTGATGCTACAGCTGAAACTCCAATACTTTGGCCACCTCATGTGGAGAGTTGACTCATTGGAAAAGACTATGATGCTGGGAGGGATTGGGCGCAGGAGGAGACGGGGACGACAGAGGATGAGATGGCTGGATGGCATCACCGACTCGATGGACATGAGTTTGGGTGAACTCCGGGAGTTGGTGATGGACAGGGAAGCCTGGTGTGCTGCAATTCATGGGGTCGCAAAGAGTCGGACACGACTGAGTGACTGAACTGAACTGAAGTGGCAGGTCAGTCCTTTGTTTATTATGGCAAGAGCTCTAGAATTAAGGTCAGAGGCAGTTCCAAGTTTCCACATTGCCACGTGTACAGCCATAATCAACAACATAAACATTTGAGGTTCAACATTTGAACCTCAATTCATTTACTCAGCAAACATTTGTTGAGCAACTACAGTATGGCAATTAACTCCACTAAGCCTTGGAGTTGGAAAAAGACACAGAGTAAGAAGAGAAGTAAAAACAACTAAGACGTAATAAATGCCTCCAAAGAATTAATGTTTTCCTAGCCCAATAAACAAATAATGCCAGTATAATAATGTAAGGAGTACCGCAATTGCTATACATTTATAAATTTACGAGTACACAGGACAGTGGTTAATTCTGTCTGCAAAGGTCAAAGTTCCTATAGATATGGTAACATTTGAAAGAAGTCTTTAGGGAGTAAAAGAAGCTTAGAAACCGAAAAAGAAATAAACATTTTAAACAAAGTCAGAAACTGTGGAAACAGTGTCAGACTTTTTTTGGGGAGGGCTCCAAAATCACTGCAGATGGTGATTGCAGCCATGAAATTAAAAGATGCTTACCTCTTGGAAGGAAAGTTATGACCAACCTAGACAGCATATTGAAAAGCAGAGACATTACTTTGTCTCTGAGTAGTGTAAGAACACAGATCATTTGCAAAACAAAAATAATATCTGTGGGTGAAATACAAGGATAGAAATATGTCAACTGCTGGGAGATCAATCTGCATTTTTAAATGTGACCTAAGGAAATTAAATTTTAGGGGGCTAGTTCTGTAGTCATGAGGAAGATGAATTTATGGCAAAGAAATTAGTTAGGAAGCTGATTTCAGAGAGAAAAATGAACAGAGATGGAAAGAGGGGAACAGAAAGTTATAGACATGCTTGGGAGAAGTTTAAGAGGAGAACCAATAAAATTTGGAAATAACAGAATATAAGTATTCTAATTTTGTTTTATAGTGTGCTTCATTTTATGTAGTAATACTATTATTTGGGATGAGAAAAAGAGAAGTCTTAGGGAAGACAATGAAACCATCTGTTCACAAATCAAATTTGAGATGTCTAAAAATAAACTTCTACCTGATAGACCCACAGGTAAGGCAGGTTTGGTGCTCAAGAGAGAGTTTTGTATGGAAGCAGTTTTGAGATTTACCAGTGGATAACTGTACAGTTAACCCATATTCAGGCTTGTTACATTAACAGCTTATTCTTGCCCCACTGCATCCTAACTTTTCCATAAGTCTCTCTCTTTTTTTTTTTCCTCAATAAAACCAAGATTTGTTTATATTTCCATGAATCAAATCTTATTTTTTGCATTATTCTTCTTAAGTACCCTCAGCAGGCTGAGGGTGATTTTTAAACATTTAGTTCTCCAATGTAGCTGAATAAGTTCCCACTGGGCTGATCCTGTAAAGTCTTAGGGGAAAACAAAAAACACCCCAAAACGTGGGAGAACAAAAAAAGCTGTCAAATTCTGGAGAGGAGTTGACACTTAAAAGGAGACACCTAAGGTTAGTTTCTTTTTCTTATGGCTTTAAGGTGAGGCCACAGTTAGCATTATTCGGAAAAGTTAAAATTCTTTTAAAAAACTCACAGTTCTTTTGACCTGAAGAATGAGAAAAAAGAGTTTAGATTAAAATTTAGGGGAGAGTGTTTGCTTTGGCAGCAGATATGCTAAATTTGGAACAATACAGAGAAGATAAGTATGGTCCCTGTGCAAGGATGACATGCAGGTGTGTGAAGTGTTCATATTTTTTATGATACTTCTTAAAGTCTACGAAATATATTAAAGTGTGGATAGACAAGAGGAAATTAACATTTTGCCTGCAATTTAAAAAAAAAGCCTGTAGGTCGTCAGTGTAATGTTCTGATCAAAATGTATATGTAGGGGCTTCCCTGGTGGCTCAGTGGTAAAAGAATCTGCCTGCCAATGCAGGAGACACAGATTTGATCCTCTGTCTAGGAGGGTCCCACATGCTTTACAACAATGAAGTCCATGTGCCGTAACTACTGAGCTCGTGATTTAGAGCTTAGGAGCCACAACTACTGAGCCCAAGTGCAGCAACTACTGAAGCCCGTGCGCCCCAGAGCCCGTGCTATGCAACAAGAGAAGCCACTGTAATGAGAAGCCCACGAACACAAGTAGAGAGAAGCCTCCATTCACTGCAATTGGAGGAAAACCCATGCAGCAATGAAGACCCAGCATACAAACATAAATTTTAGAAATGTATATGTATACACATATGATTGGAATTGTATTATCTTAAACTCTCAATTTTTTATCTAAATATACCCTTGCATCAGAGGAGTCAAAGCAGTTGAATCAGAAAACCTGCTTGTATTTTGCAATAAATATTGGTCTAATCTGAAAAATAAATTCAGGGGAGAATCTCATAAAGGAGAGATCCAGAGAATGGGGGCCTTAAATTCTGTATGTAAACTCTCCAAAAATTTGACCTCTGAACAATTTAAGCTAGTCAGCTAAGGATAAAGTAATTGAACTGAGATTTGAACTATTTCCTAAGAGATAGACATTGCAATTTCAGGTCAACAAACTTAATTGCCTTGTAACACAAACAAAAAATATCAACAGCCTTTGGAAGAATATAACAATGTCCGAAATTACCAACACATGAAGAGCCAGGAAAATGTAGCCAAGTCTCAAGAAAATTAACAATCAACCAAGTCCAACCCTTAGATTATGTTAGTAAGTAACACATACGTTAGTATTGCTGGACAGGAATTTTAAAGCAACTAATCTAACTGGGCCCTCTGATGTAGAGGAAAGTATCTCAAAATGAAAGAAAAGAAACAGAACATTTCACACACAAAAAAAACTGAAAAGAAGCTATAAAAATGAGAAAAATGCACTATCCAATAATATGCATAATAAAGATGCTAATTTATACCACATCTTCTAAATAGATGTATATGTACTCTGTAATCCGTGCTTTCTTATGACATAGATATTAGTATACATCGAAATTTTCTTAAACAGAAACTGTAGAGTCAATATATCCTTTGAAAAATGTTTAATAGCAGAGATAAAGATGAAGGTTTGCATCTGACACCCTACAGAAAACTTAGTTTCTCCTCATTCACTAGATATTTCTTTTCCAATTAACGCAGGAAGGACATGAAAACAATTTATGTTATTTTCTGGAAGCTAATATTTGCTAGGATGTGTTCCATGTATTCTACAAGTATTATTTTTAATGCTCACAAAATCCTTGCCTGTCATGCATTTCTGTCTTCAGAATAAGAATAATAAAGTTTAAAGATGCAAAATTATTGAACCAGAGGAGTAAAGCTAAAAATGTAGGAGAGCTGTAATTGAAATGCAAGTATTTCACACATGAAAAGCAAAACAGTTCTTGGATCAGATAAACTCACACACTTTTCCTTCATCTCTTTATCATCCTAAATCACATCCTTGTTATCTCTCACTTGGCTTATTTTTTTTTTTCTCTTAATGATATAGATTCTGACAGGTGTAAGGTGATATCTCATTATGGTTTTGATTTGCATTGCCCAAATAATTAATGATATTGAACATCTTTCAATGTACCTTTCTGTATCTATGTATATATGGCCTTTCAAAGGCCATCATATGTCTTCTTTGGAAAAATGCATTTTAGCTTCTCTGCCTATTGTTTTTTTAAATGAGATTGGTTTTGTTGTTGTTGTTAAGCTCTGTGAGTTTTTAAATACATTTTGGATATTAACCCCTTATTTGATGCATGATTTGCAAATATCTTCTCTCATTCAGTAGGTTGCCTTTTCTTTTCTTTCTTCCTTTTTTTTTTTGATGGTGTCCTTTACTGTGCAGAAGATCTTTTGTTTGTTTATTTTTGCTTTTGCTTCCCTTGCCTGAGGAGACACATCCAGAAAGTATCGCTAAGACCAACGCCAAAGAGTGTATTGCCTATCTTTTCTTCTAGTTTTATGATTTCAGTTCTTACATTTCATTCTGATCCATTTTGAGTTGCTTTTTAAAGCTGTCTGCTCCTGGATGTCTGTTTTTGGGATTTTCTTGATTACTATTTTAATCTCTTCACTAATGATCAGTCTGTTCACAATTTATATTTCTCCACAATTCAGTCATGGAAGGTTGTATGATTCTAAGAATTTATCCATTTCTTTTCTAGATTGTCCAATTTGTTGGCAAATAGCTGTTCATAACATTCTCTTATAATTCTTTTTATTTCTGGGGTGTCTGCTATTATTTCTCCTCTTCAGTTCTGAGTTTATGTCTTCCCTCTTTTTTTCATAGTGAGTTGAGCCAATTTGTTTATCTTTTCAAAAAACAAGCATTTAGATTCATTGATCTCTTCTATTGTCTTTCTAGTCTGATTCATTTATTTCAGCTCTGATAATTATTATTTCATTCCTTCTACTGACTTTGGGCTTCATTTGTTCTTTATTTTCTAGTTCCTTTAGATGTGAGATTATATATATATATATAATCTTATTTGTTAAAATAGACCACTATTGCTAAAAACGTCTCTCTTAATACAGCTTTTGTTGCATCTCATAAAGTTTAGTATGCTATATTTTTATTTTCATCTGCCTGAAGTATTCATTGAAGTTGTTCAGTAGCATATTGTTTACTCTCCAATATTTGTGATTTATCTAGCTTTGATTATAGTTTCATGCTATTGTAATTGGGAAAAAAATGTTTGATATGATTGCAGTCTTCTTAAATTTAGTGTTTTGTATCCCAATATGTGGTTCATCCTTGAGACTGTTCCATGTGCTCTTGATAAGAATGTGTATTCTGCTTCATTTTGATGGAATGTTCTAAACAAATCTGTCAAATTCTCTGGCCTAATGTTCCATTTAAGACTGCTGTTTCTTTGTTGGTATTTTGTCTGGATGATGAATCCATTGATGTAAGCAGGGTGTTAAAGTCTCATTATTATTGTGTTGCTCTCAAATTCTCTTTAAGTCTTTTTATAATTGCTTTATATATTTTGTTGCTCCTATTGTAGGTGCATATGTATTCATCACTATTATGTCTCCTTTATTAGTTGTCTCCTTTATCATTGTATAATGCCTATCTTAGTGTCTTGTTATTTTATTTAGCTTGAAATTCATGTTGTCTGATATGTATATGGCTACACTTGCTTTTTCTATCTGCTATTTGCTTAAAGTATCATCTTTTATCCATTCACTTTAAGCCCATGTTTGTCTTTAGAGCTGAGATGAGTCTTCTGGAAGGAGCATATAGTTGTGATTTATTTTTAAATCCATCCAGACTGCCTTAGACTACTGCCTCCTGAGAAATCTGTATGCAGGTCAAGAAGCAACAGTTAAAACTGGACATGGAACAACATACTGGTTCCAAATAGGAAAAGGAGTAAATCAAGGCTGTATATTATCACCCTGCTTATTTAACTTACATGCAAAATACATCATGCAAAATATTGGGCTGGATGAACCACAAGCTGGAATCAAGATTGCCGGGAGAAATATCAATAACCTCAGATATGCAGATGACACCACCCTTATGGCAGAAAGTGAAGAGAAACTAAAGAACCTCTTGATGAAAGTGAAAGAGGAGAGTGAAAAAGCCGGCTTAAAACTCAACATTCAAAAAACTAAGATCATGGCATCTGGTCCCATCACTTCATGGCAAATAGATGTGGAAACAATGAAAACAGTGACAGCCTATTTTCTTAGGCTCCAAAATCACTACAGATGGTGACTGTAGCCATGAAATTAAAAGACGCTTGCTGCTTGGAAGAAAAGCTATGACCAACATAGTCAGCATATTCAAAAGCAGAGACATTACTTTGCCAACAAAGGTCCGTCTAGTCAAGGCTGTGGTTTTTCCTGTGGTCATGTATGGATGTGAGAGTTGGACTGTGAAGAAGGCTGAGCGCTGAAGAATTGATGCTTTTGAACTGTGGTGTTGGAGAAGACTCTTGAGAGTCCCTTGGACTGCCAGGAGATCCAACCAGTCAATCCTAAAGGAAATCAATCTTGAATATTCATTGGAAGGACTGATGATGAAGCTCCAATACTTTGGCCACCTGATGCGAAGACCAGACTCATTTGAAAAGACCCTGATGCTGGGAAAGATTGAAGGCAGGAGGAGAAGTGGATGACAGAGGATGAGATGACTGGATGGCATCACTGACTCAATGGACATGAGTTTGAGCAAGCCTCTGGTGTTGGTAATGGACAGGGAAGCCTGGGGTGCTGCAATCCATGGGGTCACAGAGTCAGATGCAACTGTGCGACTGAACTGACCTGAAGTATTATTGATTAAAAATGCTACTTCCAAACAAGATTGGAATACAATTTATTGGTATGTTACAGAAAAACTAAGTTCTTGATATACTGTATCTCTTTTTTTAACCCTGACTTTATTTTGTATATGGACTTTATATCTCATAATTCCCTCTTCTTTCTTCTAATATCCTCTACCCACTATTTTGTTTCCTTCTTAGCAAAGATAGAAAATTATTCATGGATTACCTGGTACGCATGTGGTGAAAGAAAAAAGAATGTATTTTGCAATCAGAAGATCTAGATCCAGTTGTCTTGTTTTTAATTTCCTAACCAAACAAAGATGAAAAAATTACACAGTTCACTGAACTTCAGTTTCCTAATCCATTAAAAGGTAATACAAAATAGTTAGCTTATTTATTTTATAGGGTCATTGCACGGTTCAAAGGAGATTATGTTCATGAGGTCATGGATGTGTTTGTGAATGTTTGTCAATGCACCAAATATATGTAATTTGAAAGGCCATTAGAGATTTATCCTCTTTTTTCTTTTTATTAATGTGACTTGTTTTTAAAACTGTGCTCCATTCACACTCTGCAAATATACATTTTTTCTTTGCACTAGTGGAAGAAGAGTGTTAAATGCCAAAGCCACCCCTACCACCTCTGTAAGACATGTCATAACCAAGTTAGAATCATGTACATTACAGAGTGAAAAATATTACAAAGTGCTTACCTAATACCTGGGCTTCCCTCATAGCTCAGTTGGTAAAGAATCTGCCTGCAACACAGGAGACCCCAGTTCAATTTCTGGGTCGGGCAGATCTCCTGGAGAAGAGACAGGCTACCCACTCCAGTATTCTTGGGCTTCCCTTGTGGCTCAGCTGGTAAAGAATCTGCCTGCAATGTGGGAGACCTGGGTTGGGAAGATCCCCTGGAGAAGTGAAAGGCCAGTATTCTGGCCTGCAGAATTCCGTGGACTGTATAGTCCATGGGGTCACAAAGAGTCAGACACAACTGAGTGACTTTCACTTCACTATGTAATACCTAGCCCAAAGATTTAATTTTTATTAAATATTATGCTTATGTTTTAATAACCATTATATTTTGATGTCTTTCTAATGTGTTTGATGTTTTCAATTTTGATCTCTTTGATTGAATTTTACTTTATGTAATTTTAAAAATTGTGAAAATCACTTAAAAATTTTTTGATATTTGATATATTTCTTCTCTTTTCTATTATGTACTAATTAAGAAATTGTATTGCCTTAAAATTCACTTTGTAAAACTATCTTGTGGTTAATTCCTTTCTATTTTTTTAAACAGATTTTATCACTGTAAATTTCTTTTTTATCCATGCATTTTGATTTGATTAATTTCAGCCAAATTCTATGTGTTCACTGTCATAATCCAGAGTTTTTGGTAATATGCTGGTTGTTGCCTAAGTGATTAGTTTTAGTGCTTACCAATGTTAAAGAGCTTTATGAAAATTTGAACTTCTTTTGGCATAAGCTATTTCCTTAATTATTTAAATACATACAAATGCTGGGAGGAAAAAATGATAAATAAATAATTTAAGAATATCTATGTAATGTGCCACACTAAGGCACTGTATGAAAAATTATGGATGGATGTTCATGACATCGTACAGGAGGCAGTCAGTGATCAAGACCATCCCCAAGGAAAAAAAAATACAAAAAGGCAAAATAGTTGTCTGAGGAGGCCTTACAAATAGCTGAGAAAAGAAGAGAAGCAAGAGGCAAAGGAGAAAAGAAAAGATATACTCATTTGAACACAGGGTTCCAAAGAATAGCAAAGAGAGATAGGAAAGCCTTCCTCAGTGATCAACACAAAGAAATAGAGGAAAACAATAGAAGGGGAAAGACTAGAGATCACTTCAAGAAAAAGAGATATCAAGGGAACATTTCATAAAAAGATGGGCTCAATAAAGGACAGAAATGTTATGGACCTAAGAGAAGCAGAAGATATTAAGAAGAGGTGGAAAGAATACACAGAAGAACTATACAAAAAAGATCTTTATGACCCAGATAACCACGATGGTGTGATCACTCACCTAGAGCCAGACATCCTGGAATGTGAAGTTAAGTGGGCCTTAGGAAGAATCACTATGAACAAAGCAAGAGGAGGTGATGGAATTCCAGTTGAGCTATTACAAATCCTAAAAGATGATGCTGTGAAAGTGCTGCACTCAATATGCCAGCAAATTTGGAAAACTCAGTGGTAGCCACAGGACTAGGAAAGCTCAGTTTTCATTCCATTCCCAAAAAAGGCAATGCCAAAGAATGCTCAAACTACCACACAATTGCATTCATCTCACACTCTAGCAAAGTAATGCTCAAAATTCTCTAAGCCAGGCTTCAGCAGTATGTGAACCACGAACTTCCAGATGTTCAAGCTGGTTTTAGAAAAGGCAGAGGAACCAGAGATCAAATTGCCAACATCCGCTGGATCATTGAAAAAGCAAGAGAGTTCCAGAAAAAACATCTATTTCTGCTTTATTAACTATGCCAAAGCCTTTGACTGTGTGGATCACAATAAACTGTGGAAAATTCTTCAAGAGATGGGAATACCAGACCACGCGATCTGCCTCCTGAGACATCTGTATGCAAGTCAGGAAGCAACAGTTAGAACTGGACATGGAACAACAGGCTGGTTCCAAATAAGGAAAAGAGTACATCAAGGCTGTATATTGTCACCCTGACTAACTTATATGCGAAGTATATCATGCAAAATGCCAGGCTGGATTAAGCACAAGCTGGAATCAAGATTGCAGGGAGAAATATCAATAACCTCAGATATGCAGATGACACCACTCTTATGGCAGAAAGTGAAGAAGAACTAAAGAGCCTCTTGATGAAAGTGAAAGAGGAGAGTGAAAAAATTGGCTTAAAACTCAATATTCAGAAAACTAAGATCATGGCATCTGGTCCTGTCACTTCATGGCAAATAGATGGGGAAACAATAGAAACAATGACAGACTTTACTTTCTTGGGCTCCAAAATCACTACAGATGGTGACTGAAGCCATGAAATTAAAAGACACTTGCTCCTTGGAAGAAAATCTATGACCAAACTAGACAGTATATTAAAAAGCAAAGACATTACCCTGCTGACAAAGGTCGTGTAGTCAAGGCTATGGTTTATCCAGTAGTCATGTATGGATGTGAGAATTGGACTATTAAAAAAGCTGAGCACCAAAGAACTGATGCTTTTTAACTGTGGTGTTGGAGAAAACTCTTGAGAGTCCCTTGTACTGCCAGGAGATCCAACCAGTCAATCCTCAAGGAAATTAGTCCTGAATATTCATTGGAAGGACTGATGCTGAAGCTGAAACTCTAGTACTTTGGCCACCTGATGTGAAGAATTGACACCTTGGAAAAGACTCTGATGCTGGGAAAGAATGAAGGCAGAAGGAGAAGGGTACGCCAGAGGATGAGATGATTGGATGGCATCACTGACTCAAAGGATATGAGTTTGAGCAAGATTTGGGAGTTGGTAATGGACAGGGAAGCCTGGTGTGCTGCAATCCATGGGGTCACGAAGAGTTGGACACGACTGAGCGACTGAACTGAACTGAAGGCACAGTATAATTACAATAAAAAGAAAGACAGAGAACTTTTAGAATCAAGAGGAGAGAAACTTGTCATAGAAAGAGAACCCCCACAAGACTAAGAGCAAGTTTTTCATCATAAACCTTATAGGTCAGGAGAAATGGAATAATATGTTAAAAGAACTCAGAAAAAAGCAAAAACAAACCATATCATCCAAGAATACTACACTGAGCAAAAGAAACCTTCCAAATGAAAGAGAGGTAAAGACTCTCCCAGACAAACCAAAGCTGAAGGAGATCATCAATACCAGACTTCCCTTATAAGAAACACTAAAGGGAGTTCTTTAAGTTGAAATAAAAGACTATTAGACAGCAACATGATAGCAGAAGAAAGCACAAAACTTGTTAGTAAGGTAGACATAGAGACAAATACAAAATACTGTATTACTATAATATAGTGGGCAAATCAGTTTTGATTCTAGTACAAAAGATTAATGATAACAATATTTAAAAATAATTATTAAAATATTCTAAAAGTTAGACAGTATATGTAGATGTAAAATGTGACAATAATAATGTAAAGTACACAAAAGGGGAGAATGTAATATGTAGAGCTTTTCTGTTATCAAATTTGTTATTATCAGCTTTATAGCTGTTATAATTATAGATATGGAACCATAAAAGACCCTGATTTGCCAAAGCAGCCTTGAGGAAAAAAGATCAAAGCTGAGTGTGTCACTCTCCCAGATTTTAGACAACTGTACAAAGATACAGTAACCAAAACAACCTGATATACCACAAAAAACAGATACACACATCAGCAGAACAGATAGAGAGCCTAGGGAAAAACCTCATATACCTATGGTCAATTAATCTACAGTGAAGGATGTAAGAATATATAGTGGAAAAAAGACAAATCTCTCAACACGTGGTGTTGGAAAAAATGAACAGTTACATGTAAGACAATGAAATGAGTACATTTCCTTACACTAAATGTGTGTGTGTGTGTGTGTGTGTGTATATATATATATATATAAAACTCAATATGGATATATATACACACAACTCAATATGAAATAAAGAGGTGAATAAAGACCTGAAACCATGAGACATCTAGCAGAGAATATAGGCAGAACACTGTTTAACATAAATTGCAACAATAATTTTTTTGGATCTGTCTCCTAAGCTAAAAAAATTCAAGCAAAAATAAACAAATGAGATCTAATTAAATCTAAAAGTCTTTGCACATCAAAGGAAACCATGGATAAAAAAGAAAAGGTGGTCTATAGGATTCGAAAATAATATGACTGGCAAGGTGTTAATACCCAAAATACATAAATAGCCCATACAACTCAATATTTTAAAAAAAATTAAATAATTGGCAGAAGATCTGAATTGTCCAAAGAAGACATACAAATGGCTAACAGACACATGAACAGATACTCATCATCACTAACACATAAATGCACATCAAAACAAGTGTAAGATATAACCTCACACTTGTCAGAATGGCTATCATCAAAACAACTACAAATAATAAGTGTTGGTGATGATGTAGAGAAAAGAGAGCACCTGTACGCTGTTGATGGGAATGTAAATTGGTGCAGACACTTACAGTATGGAGGTTCCTAAAAAAAACTAAAAATAGAACTAATATATGATCTAGCAATTCCACTCCTGAGTATATATCTGGAAAAATCAAAGACACTAATTAAAAAGATATATGTACCCCAATGTTTATAGTAGGACTATTACTCAACCATAAAAAGAATGAAAATCTCCCATTTATAGTGATGTGAATGGACCTAGAAAATATGATTTGATAAAAACAAATATTGTATGATATCACTTACATGTGGGATCTAAAAATTAATACAGACAAAGGCTTTTTCTGTATAGCAAAACAGAAAAAGACACAGATATAGAAAGAGAACTAGTGGTTTCCAGTGGTGAAGGGGAAACGAGGAAGGACACAATTAGGCATATGAAATTAAGAGATACAAACTGTTAAAATAGATAAGCACCAAGTCTTCCCTGATGGCTCAGATGATACAGAATCTGCCTGCAATGTAGGAGACCTGGTTTCAATCCCTGGGTTGGGAAGATCCCCTGGAGAAGGGAATGGCTACCCACTCCAGTATTCTTGCCTGGAGAATTCCATGGACAGAGGAGCCTGGTGGGCTACAGTCCATGGGATTGCAAAAAGTCAGACATGACTGAGTGACTAAACACTTTCACTTTCAAGGATATAAGATATAGCACAGGGAATTATATCCATTATCTTGTAATAAGTTCTAGTGTAGTATAGTCTATCAAAATACTGACTTTCTATTGCTATACGTCGGAAACTAATATAATATTGTGAGTCAACTACACTTCAATTAAAAAACTAAAAATTAAAAAGAAGCAAGACTTAACTATTTCCTGTGTATAAGACTCTCAGTTTCTCACTTTAGACCTAAGGACACACAAAGACTGAAAGTGAAGTGATAGGAAAAGATATTCCACGAAGTAGGTAACCAAAAGTGGTTGTAGTTACTTCAGACAAAATAGATTTTAAGTAAAAATGTCACAAGAGACAAAAGAAGACATTAATATAAAAACTGAGAGAGTCAATTGACCAGGAAGATTTAATAAATATCTCTATCTTTCTATCCCCAACATCAGAGTACCTAAATATATAAACACTGAATGGAGAAATAAACAGCAATACAATAATAGTAGAAATTTGAATACATCATTTTAAATAGTAAATAGAAATAATAAAGAAATAGATAACTTGAAGAACATTATAGACCAAATTGACCTAAAAGACATACACAAAACATCCCACCCAACACTAGCAAAATACATATTACTTTCAAAGGTACACATATCTTTGCATGTTTCACCACAAAATAAATTTTAACAAATCTAAGAAGATTGATCTCATCCCAAGTATCTTTTCTATCCACAATGGAATGAAACTAGAAATCAATAGCAGGGTAAAAACTGGAGAATTCACAAATACATGACAATTTGCAACACCCTTTTGAACAACAGTAGATCAAAGAATGCTAAAAAGAATTTATAAAATGCCTCAAGACAAGCAAAAGTGAAATCACAACATACCAAAACATATGGGATGTACATATACAGTACTAAGAAGGAATGTCATAGTGATTAGTGTCTATATATAAAAGGAAGAAAGATCTCAAATCAGCTACCCAGCTTTACATTTCAGTGTGCTGGGGGGACAGTGGTTTCGCTCTCACAAGCACGACAAGGTGTGATGACAACCTGGCCAAAGCACGTACGATTGCCTGCATGGTGTGAGGCAGCGTATTTGGAGAGGAGTTTTGAGTTAGCAAGATGGCCTTGTGTACAAAGCATGTTAATTGCTGTCCAATAACAAAGCTCAGAGAAGCAATAAAAACAATGGTAGCTAGCTACTAATAGTACTATACACCAGAGAGAAGCAATAAAAACAATGGTAGCTAGCTACTAATAGTACTATACACCAGAGAGAAGCAATAAAAGCAATGGTAGCTAGCTACTAATAGTACTATACACCAGAGAGAAGCAATAAAAACAATGGTAGCTAGCTACTAATAGTACTATACACCAGAGAGAAGCAATAAAAACAATGGTAGCTAGCTACTAATAGTACTATACACCAGAGAGAAGCAATAAAAACAATGGTAGCTAGCTACTAATAGTACTATACACCAGAGAGAAGCAATAAAAACAATGGTAGCTAGCTACTAATAGTACTATACACCAGAGAGAAGCAATAAAAACAATGGTAGCTAGCTACTAATAGTACTATACACCAGAGAGAAGCAATAAAAACAATGGTAGCTAGCTACTAATAGTACTATACACCAGAGAGAAGCAATAAAAACAATGGTAGCTAGCTACTAATAGTACTATACACCAGAGAGAAGCAATAAAAACAATGGTAGCTAGCTACTAATAGTACTATACACCAGAGAGAAGCAATAAAAACAATGGTAGCTAGCTACTAATAGTACTATACACCAGAGAGAAGCAATAAAAACAATGGTAGCTAGCTACTAATAGTACTATACACCAGAGAGAAGCAATAAAAACAATGGTAGCTAGCTACTAATAGTACTATACACCAGAGAGAAGCAATAAAAGCAATGGTAGCTAGCTACTAATAGTACTATACACCAGAGAGAAGCAATAAAAGCAATGGTAGCTAGCTACTAATAGTACTATACACCAGAGAGAAGCAATAAAAGCAATGGTAGCTAGCTACTAATAGTACTATACACCAGAGAGAAGCAATAAAAGCAATGGTAGCTAGCTACTAATAGTACTATACACCAGAGAGAAGCAATAAAAGCAATGGTAGCTAGCTACTAATAGTACTATACACCAGAGAGAAGCAATAAAAGCAATGGTAGCTAGCTACTAATAGTACTATACACCAGAGAGAAGCAATAAAAGCAATGGTAGCTAGCTACTAATAGTACTATACACCAGAGAGAAGCAATAAAAGCAATGGTAGCTAGCTACTAATAGTACTATACACCAGAGAGAAGCAATAAAAACAATGGTAGCTAGCTACTAATAGTACTATACACCAGAGAGAAGCAATAAAAACAATGGTAGCTAGCTACTAATAGTACTATACACCAGAGAGAAGCAATAAAAGCAATGGTAGCTAGCTACTAATAGTACTATACACCAGAGAGAAGCAATAAAAGCAATGGTAGCTAGCTACTAATAGTACTATACACCAGAGAGAAGCAATAAAAGCAATGGTAGCTAGCTACTAATAGTACTATACACCAGAGAGAAGCAATAAAAGCAATGGTAGCTAGCTACTAATAGTACTATACACCAGAGAGAAGCAATAAAAGCAATGGTAGCTAGCTACTAATAGTACTATACACCAGAGAGAAGCAATAAAAGCAATGGTAGCTAGCTACTAATAGTACTATACACCAGAGAGAAGCAATAAAAGCAATGGTAGCTAGCTACTAATAGTACTATACACCAGAGAGAAGCAATAAAAGCAATGGTAGCTAGCTACTAATAGTACTATACACCAGAGAGAAGCAATAAAAGCAATGGTAGCTAGCTACTAATAGTACTATACACCAGAGAGAAGCAATAAAAACAATGGTAGCTAGCTACTAATAGTACTATACACCAGAGAGAAGCAATAAAAACAATGGTAGCTAGCTACTAATAGTACTATACACCAGAGAGAAGCAATAAAAACAATGGTAGCTAGCTACTAATAGTACTATACACCAGAGAGAAGCAATAAAAACAATGGTAGCTAGCTACTAATAGTACTATACACCAGAGAGAAGCAATAAAAGCAATGGTAGCTAGCTACTAATAGTACTATACACCAGAGAGAAGCAATAAAAGCAATGGTAGCTAGCTACTAATAGTACTATACACCAGAGAGAAGCAATAAAAGCAATGGTAGCTAGCTACTAATAGTACTATACACCAGAGAGAAGCAATAAAAGCAATGGTAGCTAGCTACTAATAGTACTATACACCAGAGAGAAGCAATAAAAACAATGGTAGCTAGCTACTAATAGTACTATACACCAGAGAGAAGCAATAAAAACAATGGTAGCTAGCTACTAATAGTACTATACACCAGAGAGAAGCAATAAAAGCAATGGTAGCTAGCTACTAATAGTACTATACACCAGAGAGAAGCAATAAAAACAATGGTAGCTAGGTACTAATAGTACTATACACCAGAGAGAAGCAATAAAAGCAATGGTAGCTAGGTACTAATAGTACTATACACCAGAGAGAAGCAATAAAAGCAATGGTAGCTAGGTACTAATAGTACTATACACCAGAGAGAAGCAATAAAAGCAATGGTAGCTAGGTACTAATAGTACTATACACCAGAGAGAAGCAATAAAAACAATGGTAGCTAGGTACTAATAGTACTATACACCAGAGAGAAGCAATAAAAGCAATGGTAGCTAGGTACTAATAGTACTATACACCAGAGAGAAGCAATAAAAGCAATGGTAGCTAGGTACTAATAGTACTATACACCAGAGAGAAGCAATAAAAGCAATGGTAGCTAGGTACTAATAGTACTATACACCAGAGAGAAGCAATAAAAGCAATGGTAGCTAGGTACTAATAGTACTATACACCAGAGAGAAGCAATAAAAACAATGGTAGCTAGGTACTAATAGTACTATACACCAGAGAGAAGCAATAAAAGCAATGGTAGCTAGGTACTAATAGTACTATACACCAGAGAGAAGCAATAAAAACAATGGTAGCTAGCTACTAATAGTACTATACACCAGAGAGAAGCAATAAAAGCAATGGTAGCTAGCTACTAATAGTACTATACACCAGAGAGAAGCAATAAAAGCAATGGTAGCTAGCTACTAATAGTACTATACACCAGAGAGAAGCAATAAAAGCAATGGTAGCCAGCTACTAATAGTACTATACACCAGAGAGAAGCAATAAAAGCAATGGTAGCTAGCTACTAATAGTACTATACACCAGAGAGAAGCAATAAAAGCAATGGTAGCTAGGTACTAATAGTACTATACACCAGAGAGAAGCAATAAAAACAATGGTAGCTAGCTACTAATAGTACTATACACCAGAGAGAAGCAATAAAAACAATGGCAGCTAGCTACTAATAGTACTATACACCAGAGAGAAGCAATAAAAGCAATGGCAGCTAGCTACTAATAGTACTATACACCAGAGAGAAGCAATAAAAGCAATGGCAGCTAGCTACTAATAGTACTATACACCAGAGAGAAGCAATAAAAGCAATGGCAGCTAGCTACTAATAGTACTATACACCAGAGAGAAGCAATAAAAGCAATGGCAGCTAGCTACTAATAGTACTATACACCAGAGAGAAGCAATAAAAACAATGGCAGCTAGCTACTAATAGTACTATACACCAGAGAGAAGCAATAAAAACAATGGCAGCTAGCTACTAATAGTACTATACACCAGAGAGAAGCAATAAAAGCAATGGCAGCTAGCTACTAATAGTACTATACACCAGAGAGAAGCAATAAAAGCAATGGTAGCTAGCTACTAATAGTACTATACACCAGAGAGAAGCAATAAAAGCAATGGTAGCTAGCTACTAATAGTACTATACACCAGAGAGAAGCAATAAAAGCAATGGTAGCTAGCTACTAATAGTACTATACACCAGAGAGAAGCAATAAAAGCAATGGTAGCTAGCTACTAATAGTACTATACACCAGAGAGAAGCAATAAAAGCAATGGTAGCTAGCTACTAATAGTACTATACACCAGAGAGAAGCAATAAAAACAATGGTAGCTAGCTACTAATAGTACTATACACCAGAGAGAAGCAATAAAAACAATGGTAGCTAGCTACTAATAGTACTATACACCAGAGAGAAGCAATAAAAACAATGGTAGCTAGCTACTAATAGTACTATACACCAGAGAGAAGCAATAAAAACAATGGTAGCTAGCTACTAATAGTACTATACACCAGAGAGAAGCAATAAGAACAATGGTAGCTAGCTACTAATAGTACTATACACCAGAGAGAAGCAATAAAAACAATGGTAGCTAGCTACTAATAGTACTATACACCAGAGAGAAGCAATAAAAACAATGGTAGCTAGCTACTAATAGTACTATACACCAGAGAGAAGCAATAAAAACAATGGTAGCTAGCTACTAATAGTACTATACACCAGAGAGAAGCAATAAAAACAATGGTAGCTAGCTACTAATAGTACTATACACCAGAGAGAAGCAATAAAAACAATGGTAGCTAGCTACTAATAGTACTATACACCAGAGAGAAGCAATAAAAGCAATGGTAGCTAGCTACTAATAGTACTATACACCAGAGAGAAGCAATAAAAGCAATGGTAGCTAGCTACTAATAGTACTATACACCAGAGAGAAGCAATAAAAGCAATGGTAGCTAGCTACTAATAGTACTATACACCAGAGAGAAGCAATAAAAGCAATGGTAGCTAGCTACTAATAGTACTATACACCAGAGAGAAGCAATAAAAGCAATGGTAGCTAGCTACTAATAGTACTATACACCAGAGAGAAGCAATAAAAGCAATGGTAGCTAGCTACTAATAGTACTATACACCAGAGAGAAGCAATAAAAGCAATGGTAGCTAGCTACTAATAGTACTATACACCAGAGAGAAGCAATAAAAGCAATGGTAGCTAGCTACTAATAGTACTATACACCAGAGAGAAGCAATAAAAACAATGGTAGCTAGGTACTAATAGTACTATACACCAGAGAGAAGCAATAAAAACAATGGTAGCTAGGTACTAATAGTACTATACACCAGAGAGAAGCAATAAAAACAATGGTAGCTAGCTACTAATAGTACTATACACCAGAGAGAAGCAATAAAAACAATGGTAGCTAGGTACTAATAGTACTATACACCAGAGAGAAGCAATAAAAACAATGGTAGCTAGGTACTAATAGTACTATACACCAGAGAGAAGCAATAAAAACAATGGTAGCTAGGTACTAATAGTACTATACACCAGAGAGAAGCAATAAAAACAATGGTAGCTAGCTACTAATAGTACTATACACCAGAGAGAAGCAATAAAAGCAATGGTAGCTAGCTACTAATAGTACTATACACCAGAGAGAAGCAATAAAAGCAATGGTAGCTAGCTACTAATAGTACTATACACCAGAGAGAAGCAATAAAAACAATGGTAGCTAGCTACTAATAGTACTATACACCAGATGTTGTTCTACTGCTGAACTTCCATTAGTGGCTTTATTTCTCAGCATAATTCTGTCACTCAGATGCTAACATTTCCCTTTCACAGATGAAAAATATTAGATACAGAGAGAATAAATGACTTCCTCCAAGGAAAAAATTATATTTACAGGTTTTGGAGATTAGGACCTGCGCATCTTTGCATGACATTACTCTGTCTAACCATGAATATATTAGGTAACATGGTAAGGGGATATTAAGTTTGCAAATGGAGTTAAGGTTGCTAATCAGATGACCTTGAAGAGATTGTCCTATGCTGTCTTTGTTAACTCAGTGTAATCCCAATCTCATCTTTAAGCATGGATGAGAGAGAAGAAAATTCAACAACAATGTGATGCAATGTAACAAGTATTTGATTGACCATCACTAGCTTTGAATATGGAAGAGAGTTATTAGTCAAGAACTTTGGACAGTTTCTAGAAACTGGAAAAGACAAGGAAATTAACTTTTCTCTAGAGTCTCCAGAAAGGAACACAACCCTACCAAAACCTTGGTTTTAGCCCAGTGAGACCTATTTCAGACTTCTCGACTTCAGAATTGTATGATTATTACAAAAATTTGTGTTGTTTTATTCCATTAAGGACATAGATATGCACACACACCTATACATATGTGTACATTTGCATGTCAGTGTCAAGTGGTGATAAATGCTATGAAAAAAATCAATTTGGTTGAAGAGTTATGTACAGGAAATGCTATCCATATATATGGGTGATATATGGTGTAGTGGTCAGGGATGAGGTAATGTTTAAACAGAGATTTGAGTGAGATGAAAGTGCAAGATCTGGGAGAAGAATATTTCAGATGAGGAAACAGTAAGTACAAGTTTCTCCAAGTCAGAATTGCACTTTGCATCTTGAGAAATAGCAATAGGACAGAGGCAATGAGCCAGAGGAAAACTGTGGGATTGTGATTCTATTGGTGGATAAAAATAGGATAGTTATCCTAATGATTTCTGGAAAAGGAATAGGAATGAAGGTGGACTGAGACAACTTTTACTTTTCCCTGTTATTTATATTTTTTTGATGATGATACATTACTTTTATGTTTTTAAAGAATTTTCATTATAACACAGCAGTACAAGACATCTGAAGCACAGAAACAAGTATAAAGATGAGCAGTGTACTGGCAGGGTTTTCATAACTTACTTGATTCTGCTCAAAAATTGAAGGAAAGGGGTAAGAAAGAATCATACCATGCTGTTGTTATTCGAGATTATTTGCTATCTATTTGCACTTTTACACACTGTACATGCTGAGTCTATATACACTCCTCAGAAACAACATGTGCATTTGTATGTGTGTGGGCACATATGTTTGCTTGAAGCTGAATTATTTGGTATGAAGGGGAATATTTGGAAGTATAGAATGACAAGGATTATTTAAAAATCCATTTATAAATCCATGCTTACCAGAACATCTTGAAGATAGCAATATTATGGAAACTCACAGATACTTTAGCAACATGGAGTACCATTGAGATCATGGGATTTCAGGCTGCCTGAGTTCAGACCTTGGATTCACCACTTACCACTTAGGGACCTAGAGGAAGTCATTCAACCTCTTAAAGTTTTTTTTCTCCATCTGAAAAAGGAGATAATAGCACATGGCTGACTGAATTGTGATAATTAATACACCCACTAGTAGTACTAAAACAGGCTTCCCTAGTGGCTCCATGAAAACAAATCCACCTGCAATGCAGGAGATGCTGGTTCAATCTCTGGGTTGGGAAGATCCCCTGGAGGAGGACATGGCAACCCACTCCAGTATTCTTGCCTGAAGAGTTCCATGGACAGAGGAACCTGGCAGTCTACAGTCACAAAGAGTCTAGGGTCACAAAGAGTCAGATACAATTGAAGCAACTGAGTACACACGCATGCAGAACTGAAACACTAGGACAGGACTTCCCTGGTGGTACAGTGGATGAGAATCCTGCCAGTGCAGGGCACACAGGTTCAGTCCCTGGTCTGGGAATGTTCCACATGCCATGGAGCAACTAAGCCCATGCACCACAATTACTGAAGCCCATACACCTAGAGTTCTGCAACAAGGGAAGCCACCACATTGAGAAGCTCCATCTGCCATAACTAGAGAAAGCCTGCACAGCCAGTGCTCAGTTCAGTTCAGTTGCTCAGTTGTGTCTGACTCTTTGCAATCCCAAGGACTGCAGTGCACCAGGCCTCCCTATCCATCACCAACTCCCGGGGTTTACTCAAACTCATGTCCATTGAGTTGGTGATGCTATCCAACCATCCCATCCTCTGTCGTCCCCTTTTCCCACCATCATTCTTTCCCAGCATAAGGGTCTTTTCCAATGAGTCAGTTCTTTGCATCAGGTGGCCAAAGTATTGGAGCTTCAGCTTCAGCATCAGTCCTCCCAATGAATATTCAGACTGATTTCCTTTAGGATGGACTGGTTGGATTATTACACATCCAGTGTAACCAAAATGAAAACAAAAAATAAAACACTGGTATAGTGTCTTGCATAACAGTAAGTGCTCAATATACTATTATTGTGATTGTTTCTCTGGTCTTTATTATTGGACTGCAATTAACATAGTTTATATGCACTGATGACTTGCTAACTTGAAGCTTTTCTATAAATATGCTTCAAGAGACTGCACAGGCAACTTTATTTGCTTTAGCTAGTTTGTCGTCATCTTGGATACACATGCAAATGAAATCACTACAACTGCCGATGTTTAAAAGCAAAATAATCCAGCACATCATGCTACCCCTAGACAATAGAATTGGTCCAAATGCATTAGCCAGTAGCTTCTCCTGGTGACTGCTTCTTGGCTTAAATATTACTTAAATATTTCATCAGAATAGACTTTACCAGTAATCTCTGAAAAACAAACAGACCTTATGTTCCCTGGACAAAGTTAAAAAAGACCTTATATAACACGATTGCAATTGAGTTTAATCTCTGGTCTTTATTCAACTAGATAAAACTATAAATTTGAGGAAAACATTTTAAATAATGATCAACGTGAGCCCTGGTTGAGTTTTTGATTTCTTCTAGTCTTCTCTGCATGTGTGAGCGCTCAGTCATGTCTGACTCTGTGACACTTGGACCATAGCCTACTAGGCTCCTCTCTCATGTGATTCTCCAGACAGGAATACTGGAGTGGGTTGCCATGCTCTCCTCCAGGGGATCTTCCTGACCCAGGGATCAAATCCGCATCTCTTATGTCTCCTACATTGGCAGGCAGGTTCTGTATTACCACTAGCATCACCTGGGAAGCCCTATGAGGGTTTAAAGGCTTTATTACCATATGTAAAATAGATAGCCAACGGGAATTTGCTGTATGGCTCAGGAAACTCAAAGAGGGCCTCTGTATCAACTTAGAGGGGTGGGATGGGGAGGGAGGTGGGAGGGAATTCAAAAGGGAGGGAATATGTATACCTATGGCTGATTCATTTTGAAGTTTGACAGAAAACAACAAAATTCTGTAAAGCAATTATTCTTCATTAAAAAAATAAATTTATGAAAAGGCTTTGATCCAAGAGTTTTCCATTTACAATCTAGATGGCTTCATGCAAACTTCCCAATTTCCGTTAGTCTTGATTTCCTTAATACTGTGCTCAAGGATTGCTTTTCCCTGTCTGTGAAAATCCCAATACAGTCTATATCATTCAGTGCTTCATGGTTTTATGACAAAAGCAAGAGACAGGATTATCACTTTTACCCATTGCATACGGAAAAATTAACTGACCATCCCAAGTCATCAACTAGGCTTTTGGGCCAGGTCTTTTAGTTATAACAGATCTCTTTTCCATCAGACTATATTATTTAAATTAATAGAATAAAAATGCTATTTTCTTTTTAAAAAATTAAATAGATCAAGACCACAAAGTGATTCACAAGACTGATAAATCTTCTCTGTCAATAGGTCAAATATAAGATTTTTTTAAAAAACATATTATCCATTATACAAAGACTACTTTTATTTGAATCATATTTTTTGTAAGTACCTTTTGTTCCATCAAGAATGAAGAGAGGATTCCAAAATCTTTCTAAATTTTCAACATTAATAAATTCTAAGCCAGAAATGTCACTAAAGAAATACTTTTTCTGATTTAAAGACTGATGTATACCAAGATAAGTATCATTCTGTATTTTAATGTATGCTTCTTTCAAAAACTCTAATTTGAAATATAAATGTTCTTTTAAAAAGACTGGCTGCCTTTTCTTGAAATAGAAATTCCCCCTTTTACTTATTTTAGTTTGAAAATACAAAACTCATTCCACCTTGAATCCATTGCAGCAGTTTCTAGTTGTCTTTTTCTCGGAAGGTTGTGTCTCTGCTGTCTTATCCGAATGATGATTTTGGTCCATCATTGAACTGCATATATCATGTGAATGTTTCCAGTTGTTGTTGATGTTTAGTTCAAAGTGATCACCTTTTGAGAGAGAAAAAGTGTTTTATTTCACGTTAACAATTCAGAAATGAGAAAAACCTCAAGGTCAACATCCATCGATCAATAATTCCACAAATATTCATGTAGGATTTATTATGTCCTGATGAGGCAGAAATGCTAGACAGTCTAAGACTCTGAGACCTCGGTTCTTTTTAATTTCATTGTTTTTTCTCTTCCCAAGTAAGCATCTCACTCTTTGTTCCAATTACCACGCATCAGAGGAATACCTCCCTGGTCTGGAGGGCCATAAAACATTCAGACCAAGGATAAGACAATCATTACTTGCTGTCCAGTTTATCAAGGGGAAAACAAAACAAAACAAAACACCAAACTCTAAGAAGATCATTAACTCTTAAACATACCTTTGGTTCCTAAATAATGGTCTGGGGTCTTAAGAGGGGGTTGAGGGATGGCATCACAATGTCTAGAGAAACTGAGAAATGGGGGATCCAAAAAAGCCATAAAAATGACAATCTGGACTTTGCGATACTCAAACTGATTGGTCAAAAATGATGTATATTAAAGTCACCAGCCAACCAAAGATATACAGTTTGATACTAGTAAAGATATAAAACTGCTGCAACCCCCGCCTTCTGGGGGCTCTTCACCCCCTCTCAGTGTCTAGGCTGTGAGCTTTGTATCTCTATCATTTAAGATAAACTTTGCCTGTGTGAGTGTTTGCAAGTTTGCAGATTTCATTCTTCGGCTCCATGAACAGAGCTCGGGTTTCACATTTCACTGAGTACTGAAACACAAAATGAAGGGGAAACACACACACACACACACACACACACACAAATTTCTAGTTTCAGTGAGATTATAATTTAGGAAGATAAATTTATAGAGGGAAACTTGAATTAACAAATAAGGTAGCATAGAGTCACACACTAGATTAGATTAAATAAATTATTAGCAATTATCTATTAGAAATAAAATTTGGGGATTTTCCTGATGGTACAGTGGATAGGAATCCGCCTGCCAATGCAGAGGACATGGGATCGATCCCTGGTCCAGGAAGAGTCCACATACCACAGAGGAACTAAGCCCACACCGCAACTATTGAGCCTGTGTTCTAGAGCCCTCGAGCTGCAACTACTGAGCCCCTAGGAAGAATAGTCCCTACTTACCACGACTAGAGAAAATCTGTTCACAGCACAACCAAATAAATAAAAAAAATTTTTTTTAAAAGAAAGAAAATTTTGTTACATTTTCTGCATATCTACGTGACAAGATCTAGGAAGACAAACATGCTTAATTCATCTTTGCGTACTCAGTTGTGTCTGACTTTTCACAACCCTATAGACTGTAGCCCACCAGGCTCCTCTGTCCATGGAATTGTCTGTGAAGAATACTGGAGTGAGTTGCCATTTCCTTCTCCAGGGGATCTTCCCAATCTGGGTATCAAACCCACATCTCTTGCCTCTCCTGCACTGTCAGGCAGATTCTTTACCACTGAGCCACCTGAGAAGCCCTGAATTCATCTTTATGTCTTTACAAAGTGTCAAATGCTGCCTTCCACATAGTAGATAGTCAAAATGAGCAGAAAAAACAATGTAATGAATTATAATTAGAATGGCCTAAAACGGTTTCATAGAGAAAATACCTCTGGAACCAGGCTGAAAAAGCAGGTAGAGTTTGGACTTATTAAAAAGAGCTTAGTGTACTCTAAGCACCTTTCAGAGAGACTATGGTCATGCCTGACCTCACCATAACCACAACTCCACTTTATTTTAATTAATTAAACAGAATCATTCCTTTTCTTTGTATTTCTACTACTTTCCCAGACAGACTACTTATCCCCACCTCTCTCCTACATATTGGGAAAAATATCCAGATAAAAAATTGGAAACGTAGGCACTTTTACCTTATTTCTGGAAAAAGATTAAATTGTAATAAATCACTACAAATTAATTAAAAGAGTGGAATATCAATTCAGAGTTGACTCTAAACATCATGACATTTTAGTCTGACCTATACTGGTGGTACTGAGAGGGGGGAAGAAAGGGAAAACAGCATTCACTAACTTCTTAGATCTTTTACAAGTCTGTAAATAACTTAATAATTTTTAATTAAATAACCTTAACAATAATTATTAGGCTAGCCATCTTCCTGAATTGGAGAAGGGAACCGATATTTTTGAGTCCATAATTTGTGCCAGAAACTGGGCTGAGCAGAACTTTTTCTCATTGAATCAGAGACAAAATAATCTTGGAGACCTATTTCCTCCCCCTGAGTCAAACTTGATTTGAAACAAGTAACATCGAGGTGGGTAAGTAGCTTTGAGACACATCCCATTTCTCAATGCTTGCCAGCTAACACTTCAACCCACATTATCCAGTTGGAATCAAAGAAATCAAGAGTGAGTTTAATAATTCTATATAGTCAGTGATAATAATTGCCTTGGAGCATGTTTTGAGAAGATAACTGGAGGTTCATTTTTTCAGACTTGAAGTTCCACTTGGATAGAAAGTAATAGGAATGGGATTTCAGACTTTATTGTTAAATTATCAATGTCTGATTTTCTGTCTTTTATTTTCAAAAACACAAGCCTGAGGCTCAGCTACCTCTAGAAGATAGGTTTTAAGGGCTTAGAATATAAGCATATGGAAGACACACAGCATAAAATGTGTAATATTTATCATGTCCATAAAAACAATTTTTATCCTTGAAAGTTGTGGAAGTTTCTCACATAAGAGAAACACTGAAGTTTGAGAATTTCAAAGGTTCTTTCTTACCTGGACTTAGGATCCCACAGCAACAACCACAGGTCTATCCCTTTATCTGCTGTCAGAGTCTTGCTAAATAGTTAGCTGGGTTATTTCTTTTTTCAGTCCAATGATGATTAACTATCTTATTAGGTCATTGTCCTAGGCAAATAGAAGAAAATTGACCACTTATTATAAGAATCTCCACTGCACACTTATATTTTAAAAATTGTGTTAATAATGTCTCAGAACTTACCAAATATTTGTATATAAAAGTTCAAAAATTAAGCTTTATTTCTGAGAATAATTTATATTTGCTTACTCAGTTTGCATATTTTTCTTTAAAAATACAAATACAACAGATTATCTAAAGTATTAAAACTCTTCCATATAAAGAAGACTACAAGGCAATTTTTAAAACTTGTCTATAGAGTGCTTTAATATTCAAAGGATCAAATACACTAATTTTGTTTGATTCTTTTTGTTGTGAAAGGTGCTCAGTTGTGTCCCACTATCTGCAACCTCATGGACTGTAACCCTCCAGGCTCCTCTGTTCATAGAATTCTCCAGGCAAGACTACTGGAGTGGGTTGCCATTCCCTTCTCCAGCGTATGTTCCTGATCCATGTATCAAACTCAGGTTTCCTGCATTGCAGGTAGATTCTTTACCAACTGAGCTTCCAGGAAGCTCTCTTTTGTTTGGTACTTGGGTGCAATTCTAACATGATGTCTCTGGATACCAGATGTCCCATATGGAATAGTAAAAGTGCCAATTTATTACAAGATAGATTTTCTAAATGACAAAATTTTTTAAAGATGATGGAAGTCAAGACTATTTTGCATGATAGATTTCTTATATCAATGTCTGCAGAAAGATAGATCATGATTTCTATTAACCTGATTTTTAGAGAAGGGGAGAGCTTGATCCAGTTGCAAGTTGTCTTGAGGAGGTATGAAGTTTCACGCTCTCATTATTTCATTCACTCACTGGAACACTTTTGAATCCCTATTATACCTCTTTACCCCAGTCATTGGACTCTGTTCTGGAGGTGTACAGAAGTTAAGTCAAAGTGAAAGTGTTAGTCACTCAGTTGTGTCCAACTCTTTGAGACCTCATGGACTGTAGCCCGCCAGGCTCCTCTGTCCATGGAATTTCCCAGGCAAGAATACTTAAGTGGGTAGCCATTCCCTTCTCCAGGGGATCTTCCTAACCCAGGGATCAGACCCAGGTCTCCTTCACACTTAATGATGTAAGTGTCAACTTAAAAAATTGTCACAGTCCAGAAGTTGAGTGTTATGCTTTATTTGGTGGGAATTTTTAGGACTTCAAACATGAGATGGTAACTGTAGCCATGGAATTAAAAGACACTTGCTCCTTGGAAGAAAAGCGGTGACAAACCTAGACAGCATATTCAAAAGCAGAAAATCACTTTGCTGACAAAGGTTCCATTTAGTCAAAGCTATTATTTTTCCAGTAGTCATGTACGAATGTGAGAGCTGTACCATAAAGAAGGTTGAGTGCCGAAGAATTGATGCTTCCAAACTGTGGTGCTGGAGAAGACTCTTGAGAGTTCCTTGGATAGCAAGAAGATCAAACTTGTCAACCCTGAATATTCATGGGAAGGACTGATGCTGAAGCTGAAGGTCCAGTACTTTGGCCACCTGATACAGTTAGCAGATTCATTGGAAAAGACCTGATGCTGGGAAAGACTGAGGGCAAGAGGAGAAGGGGAGACAGAGGATGAGATGGTTGGATGGCTTCACTGACTCAATAGACATGAGTTTGAGGAAACTCTGGGAGACAGTGAAGGTCAGAGAAGCCTGGAGTGCTACAGTTCATGGTGTCACAGAGAATCGGGCATGACTTAGCTTCTGAACAACAACAACAAGCCCAGGAGACAGCATCTCATGTAACCTTGAGAGAATTGCTCTGAGGAGGCAGGGGGAGGAGTCAGGTTATAGAGAGGTTTGCAAGAAAGGACAGGTAGTCTGAACATCAAAAGATTATTGTTAATAAAGGAAAAGCAGATATCTCAAGGAATTTAGTGCTTTTCTGTATGTGGGAAGATACAAGAGTTTGGGCTCACTGAAATCATTCCTTTCATATGCATCTCAGCTATCTGGGGCCAGTATTTGGTGTTTTCCACCCCTTCCCCTAGCTCCTCAGTGCTCACCTTAGGGAGTGACTAATGGCTGCTTGATAGCAGGTATTGTTCTTCCTGGGCATCCTTGGGGCTCAGAAATTCACATTGAAGTGCCAGATTCATAGATGGCTGTGAAATCCTTATTTGTTGATATGACAGAAATACTCTATTTCTTATAAGTAAGATTTGTACTTTTCTTCTCTCACATGAATAAATAATGTATATTATATATGTTTTATGCATGTATGTTATTTATTTATTATGCAGCATGCTTAATATATGTATAGAGATATGTGCATGTATATATATATATATATAGCTATTATATAGAGATAGCAACGTGAATGTATATGTATGTACATAGATATGCACATACACATGTGAATATATATATGCACATACTTATGTTGTAATGTGAAGATGCATACATAAAAATAATGTTATCCCTTATCACTTCTGCAGGATAATCTTTAATACTGCTGCAACAATATTTATTTAAGCCCTGTATCTCAGTTATTTGATCGATTAGTTCTATCCAAGCTTATTCTTGGAACTCTTGGAACCACGGGAAGAACAAGAAAGTGCAGAGGGGAAAGGTTTAGGAAATCTCTGTTTTCTCAATTAAAGGTAACTGAACTGAACTGAACTGAGGAAAGAAGATCTGGGGCTGAGAAGATTAGGGTTCAGCCTCCCAAATATTCCTCAGCAGAGTCAGCATCTATAGCAGTCAGGTCCCCACACCCAGGAGATTCTGATTCAGTTGACCAAAGATTACTATTTCTTAATAAGCACTCAAGTGACCTTTGGCGTGACACCCGATTTTGAGAACCACTGTAGCAGAGCTGGAGGAATTGATTTTGTGTGCTTCCCTTTCATTCAGAGTCGGGGTACAGTTCAGGTGTTCCTATGCTAATGATTTTCTCTCTAAATTTCTATTCTACTCTAGTTGCACCACCTTGTTTTGAGACAACCGTACAAAGATTGAAGGTAAAACAGTACAAGTTAACTAGACCCTTTCTAATCTAATCCAATCTCTGGTGAAATTCTGGAGCGTTTCCAGAGATCAAAGAACATTTGCTCTTTTTCTTGTGTGACTGTTTAAGCCCTTAGACCGTTTTCTTTGCATGACTTGTGGAAGAACAGAAGTGGTCAGAGGAAAGACATTGCAACAGTTCTTTCAAGATCAATACTATGCTAACCTCCATAGGTCAATAGAATTGCAAAATTTCCTAAAAATAACCTTATTGATATTTACTGCAGACTTAATCACCCCAGTTCTGATGATATATTATGGTCTTTGAAATCTGATAGACTTTGATGCCAATGTGTCTCTGCCACTTGCTAGCAGTATGAACTCAAGTAGGTTATCTAAACTTTTCTGAGCAATAATATCTGCATCTATAAAGTAGGAAGACAATACTTGGATTAAGGGTTAAATAATATACATAAAGTGCTTTGCACAGTACTTGACAAATTATTGATTCAATACTTAAGATTCATTGTACTACATTAATGTATTATAAATATTTAAAGCAATTGCTTCATATGAAATGAATAAAAATTAAATCTCTAAGACACACCCCCAGCAGTTTTTCTTTTTTTTTTTCCCAAGAAGCTTTTTATTTCCAAAGTGCTCAGATGTGTCCACAGGCATTATTGAGTGGGGAGACTTCAGGCTCAAAGCCAACCTGCAGTAGCCTACTCCAAACTTCTCTTGGCAATGGTCAAGAGGTTGTTCTGTAACACAATATTATAAATCAATTATACTCCAATAAAAGTTAATTTTAAAAAAGAAGTCGGGACTTCCTTGGCAGTCCAGTGGCTAAGGCTCTGTTCTCCCAGTGCAGGGGGCATAGGTTTGATCCCTTGTCAGGGAACTAAGATTGTGCATGCTGCCCCAAATTCTGAAGGCTTTTCAGCATGACCAAAAAAAGAAAGGAAAATAGTGGAAAAAATATTTTAGAAAAAAGTGGGAAGCACTAGGAGGCTGCAGACTCCTGGAAAGAACTCCCATCTTTCTACCCCCGAAAGCCCTGGCATCATCGTGATTGATCTTACTGTGGCCATCATCTCTCTTATGTTGATCACCGCCATGAGAAGCAAGGGATTCCCTGATCATGCTTGTCAGCGCCATTCTAATTCCCATATGGCTGTGCACTCTCCTGTATTGTCCCTCATCTCCTATCTCTCTCTCAGTCCTGAAATGAGATCATTCTCTTGAGATTTTTTTTTGAACTCATGAGTAACCGCAAGTATAATTCCCTTTACTTTCAGCCTCTTTCCTGACACATTTTGCCTCACATTCTTGCTCTCACTTAAACTTGGTCTTTCCCTGAATACACTGCCTCTCTGGCTGCTGCGATCAATGCTAGATGCATTGTTCTCTATTTTATACCACATTGGAAGCACCGGTTTCCAATTTGCCTTACTTTGCTGCTGCTGTTGCTTCTTTTTTTTTTTTTAAAGGACTTTTTGGATGTGGACTATTTTAAAATTCTTTATTGGATTTGTTACAATGTTGCCTTTGTTTTATATTTTCATTTTTTGGTGGGGCTGTGAGGCATGTGGGATCTTAGCTCCCCAATGAGGGATTGAACCTACACCCGCTGTATTGGAAGGTGAAGTCTTAACCACTGGACTTCGAGGGAAGGCCTTCCTTTCTGTTATTAAACCTTCTCCTTTCTGAACCCATCGTTATGAATCTCATATTTAAAGACCATCACTTCTTCATGGTGGAATCATCCACCGGTCCTTGAGTCGCTCCTACCTCTTCCATGAGTTTCAGCTCTTGGTTCAAAGCCAATCTCTCAAAGTATCCCTGCTGTCATAATTATTGGTAATGTCAATGGTTCTCAGGGAATGTTTAACAGTTGGATTCCTGTGTGCTGTTTCCTCTCTCTCTTGAGCCCTCTGTTCCTTATCAGTTCCTGATAGAAGCAAGCAGAGTGGCAAGCCACTCCCAGGATTGAGATTAAAAAAATGGGATTCTTGCATAGGATTTCCTTCATTAGCTTTTCCATATGGTGAAAGGGATTATTTATGACCCTCTTGATATGGATTGCCTTTTGGCCTTATGGCCTCTATTGCTCCTTGTTTCCTTGGTAACTTGTAAAGTCTGGTCTTTTGATCTTTATCTGAAGAAGCTACCTTGTAATATGGTATATATTACTCACACAGAATTCAATAAAGCACCCTTGTTCCACCAGAGACTTGGGTCCTGGTGTCCTTCCTTCTCTCTCTCTCTCTCTCTCTCTCTATTTTTCTTTCTTTCTTTCACTTTCTTATCGTCGACTCCGGACCACCAGGTTCCGGTCCATTAAAGGATCCCAACAAATGGTCGTAAAGAGAATCCTTCTAATCCTTCCACTTCATAGTTTTTCAACTTTCTCTTCTCCAATGGTCTTTCTTCTATCCACTCCAATGGACATATCCTAGGCTCTGTCACATCAAAACTGCAACTTCTCCCTACTGCCAGCTACAAGGATTGGATCTCCACTATCTGTGTTGCCAGCTCACAAATTGTAGTACTCTGGATGCAACAGTACTTTCTAATGACCAGGACCTATCTGACTACTGATGGATTCTACCAGAGATTTCACTGTGCCTTATTTCATGTCGCCATTTCCCTCTGTATCTGGGTTAAATTTAATGGTCACGGTAATCACTTTCATCCATATATCTTCAAGTTATTTATGACCTTGTTATCATTTTAATTGCTTGACAAAACTACAACCTGGATTAAATACAACTCTCAGACAACTCTGTCCATTCATCCATGTTACTGAACATAACTAAACAAAAATTCTCAACCATGTTGGCTTTAAATTTATGATCATGAAATTCAAGGGGCGTCTTTCTTGGGCTTAGGTATCATGCTGCATTTTCCCAATCCACATTTTGCCTTCTCAGTAACTATTTTGTGCTTTCATGTCTCTTCAAAACTCTAATACATCCTTTCCTATCACCACCTTCAAATGATGATGATTTCACTAACAAAAATGAAGAACAACTTGGGAGTTGGTGATGGACAGGGAAGCCTGGCGTGCTGCAGTCCAGGGGTTTGCAAAGAGTTGGACACAACTGATTGACTGAACTGATTGAATGAAGAACAAAATTTCCCAAATCTCCTTTCAATGCATATATTAACCTGTAGCATCAGTACCACATATTCTGTCTTGATGAACTGTCTATGCTCTAGCTAAGACCAAGCTCCACTTGTCCACTTGTACTTCCTCTGGTGTTTTCAAGAATACCAATTTTTCCTTTCTAAAGAATTTTTCCCTTCAGCATATATACATGCCATCACTTTTCCATCTTCAAAAATCTCTCTTTCGATCCCATTCCCCTTCCAGGTATCACTTTATTTTTACATTTAAAAAAATTTCTCAAAAGCTTATCTATAATCACTGTCTTCTATTCCTTCCCTCACATTCTCCCTTGAGTACACTTCCATCAAGTTTTTACCCCCAACTCTTCACTCAATTATTCTTGCCTAAGTTATAAATTACCTAAATGCTAATGTAATGGTCTTCAGCTGACTAGACCTATTAGCAGCATTTTTTCCAGAGTTGATTATTTCCTTCTTCTGAAAATACTTTTCAGGATACTATCTTTTGTGATTTCCCTCTCAATGTACTAGCTACTCCAATTCCACATTATTTACTGACTCCTTTATATACTTTGGCTTCTTAAAGTCTTTCAGGGGACCTCCCTGGTAATCAAGTGGTTAAGACTTTGCCTTCCAATGTGGTGGGGAGCAAGTTCAATTACTGGTCAGAGATCGAAGATTCCACATGCTTTGGGGGCAAAAAACCAAAACATAAAAAAAGCAGTATTGTACTAAATTCAAAAAAGACCTTAATTGTCCACATCAAAAAATCTTTAAAAAAACAATTGAAGTGCCTCAGGATTTAACTGCTCTATTTCAGTGCTCTCATTTTTCTCATGTCTTTAATGCTATCTCAGTTTTGTTCAGTCACTCAGTCATGTCTGACTCTTTGCGATCCCTTGGACTGTAGCCCCCCAGGCTCCTCTGTCCATGAAATTTTCCAGGCAAAAATACTGGAATCTGTTGCTGTTTCTTTCCCCAGGGGACCTTCCAATCCCAGGATCGAACCTGAGTCTGTTTTGTCTCCTGCATTGGCAGGTGGCTTCTTTATGATTGCGCCACCCGGGAAGCCCACATAGTACACTATACATTCGCAAATATAATTTAATATTTTGACATATGTTTTCAATGATGAGACCAAAATAATGAACATAAAGTCACTCCCAGAAATTTTCTTCTACCTTCTCTAGTATTCCCCAACCTAGACCAAGCCACTGATGCTCTTCCAGCTCTATGGATTAATTTATATTTTATAGAATTTTATACTAATATAGTCAAATTGTATGTAGTACTTTTTGACTGACTTCTTTCATTCAGCATAATTATTGTGAAATTCAACTATGTTATGTATATCAGTAGTCTCATTCCTTTCAATGCTAATTAGTAGTCTAATATATGGGTATGTCACAATTTATCTACTCATCTGGTTATAAAAATTTGAGTTGTTTTCAGTTTTTGGCTAGTACAAATAAAAGTCTTATGAATATTCATTTACATGTATTTTTGTGTACATACGCTTTCATTTCTCCTAAAAAATACCTAGCTGTGGAATGCCTGGCTCAGATGGGAGATTTGTGCTTAAGTTTTTAAGAAATTGTTAAACTGCTTTCTAACACAGTTGTATCATTTTACACTCCCATCAGCAGTGTATAAGAGTTTCAGTTCCTCCATATCCTCACTCATGTTGGTATGAACAGTCTTTTTAATTTTAGTCCTTTTAGTAGATGTGTAGTGGTATCTAATAGTGGTTTTAATTTACATTTCCTTAATATTAAATGACGCTGAACATCTTATGTATTTACTTCCTGTCCATCTCCCTAAATATATTTTCGCTTTTTCTTTCACTTTTGCCTTGTGAAATGTCTGCTCAAATCTTTCTCCCAGTTTTGACTGGAGTCTTTGTCCTCTTATTATTGAATTGTAAGAGTTCTTTACATGTTTTCAAAGAAGGCCTTTCTTGGATAATTGTTTGCAAAGACTTTCAAGAGCAAACATTTAAAATTTGATAGAGTCTAATTTATTTTTTCTATTCAGTTTGTGCTTTTGTGTTCTACATGAGAAATCTTTATGAAAATCAAGGCCAATGAAATTGTCTCTTTCTGTTCTAGATATTTTATATTTTTAGTATTATATTTATGTCTGCATTCCATTTTGCATTAATTTTAGTATAAGGTGTGAGGCAAGGGTCAAGATTAATTAATTTGTCTATTATTATCTAATTATTTAGCATTGTTTGTTAAAAAGGTTATTTTTCTCCTGTTGACTTAGAATGTTTGTAAAATATCAGTTGAATATACATGTGTTGGTCTAGATCCAGACTCTTTATTCTATTCCACTAATTAATATGTCTATTTACACAGCAATAACATAGTATCTTATTTACTATAGCTTCATAATAAGTCCTGAAATGAAATAGTTTAAGTCTTCCCACTTTATTCTTTTTCAACAATGTTGTGGCTATTCTAGGTCCTTGGCATTTCCATATAAAAATTTTTAATCTGCTTGTCAATTTCTGAAAAAAAATCTCTGCTGGAATTTTGGGATTGCAGTCATGCTACAGATAAGTTTTGGTATAAATGGTATCTTAGCAATATTGAGTCATACAATTCATGAACATGGTACACTCTCCTTTGTTTAAATCTTGTTTAATTTCAGCTCAGATGGTAGTTTTCAGTGTATTGGTCTGTCACATTTTGTCCAAATTGTTAAGCATTTCATAATTTATACTATTATTGCTTTATTTTAATTTCAATTTCTGACTCTTCAGTACCAGTATATAGAAATAAAATTGATTTCTGTATATTGGACTTGTATCCGGAAACCCTACACAACTCATTTTTTAGTTCTAGTGGATTTTTAAAAAAATATGTTTCTTAGGATTTTAAATATAGGTTACCATGGTCTGTGCAAATAAAGACACTCGTACTTCTTTTTTCCTTTCCAATTTGGATCCTTTTCCTCCTCTTCCTTAGTGTACTGACTAGGACTTCTAGTCCCCTCTCTAGGCTAATCTATCACAAAATAAAAGTGGTGAGAGCAAGCATCCTTGCTTTGTTCCCGACATTATGAGATAGTGTTTTTCACAATTAAGTATGATTCTAGCTGTAGGTCTTTTTCAGTTCAGTTCAGTCGCTCAGTCGTGTCTGACTCTTTCCGACCCCATGAATTGCAGCACGCCAGGCCTCCCTGTCTATCATCAACTCCCAGAGTTCACTCAGACTCATGTCCGTCGAGTCAGTGATGCCATCCAGCCATCTCATCCTCTGTTGTCCCCTTCTCCTCCTGCCCCCAATCCCTCCCAGCATCAGAGTCTTTTCCAATGAGTCAACTCTTCGCATGAGGTGGCCAAAGTACTGGAGTTTCAACTTTAGCATCATTCCTTCCAAAGAAATCCAGATGTTGGTTAAGAAAAGTTTTCTGTTATTTCTATTTTTTTCTGAATTAAATCATTAATAAATGGTTTAACATTCAAAGTCATTCAAGGTAACTCACTGCATCAGTAGGCTAAAGAGAAAAAAAAATCTCTTAAACATATATTATTTCAAAAGATGCAGAAAAAGCATTTGATGAATTCTTCATTCCTTTATGATAAAAAATCTTAGCAAACCATGACTAGAATTTTCTTAAGATAACATAGAGCATCTACCAGAGTACCTATCTACTTCATTACTTTTTTATTGGTACTGATGGATAGGGAGAAAATAGAGGATCCAACAAATTGGAAGTCCAATGAGTTATGAGAAAAGATACCTGAGAGAATTTGAGGGAATGAGATGAAGGTAAAATGTGGAAATCTAAATATATTATTTTAGAGCATTTCCAGATGATGACAAATACCAGAAAATGGCTACAGGATGGGTTTACTGAAGTGGAATAGAGGTGTGCATTTTCTCACTGATCAAAAAGGCATAGAAATTCTACTCAAAACAACATAGATATCATTTTTACCTATTATATTGGCAAAAATCTGAAAGATTGAATGCAACCCATATTGATGAAGATCTGGGAAAACAGGCATTTGCCCACATTCCAGCTGAAGTGCAAATCATATACAGCCCTTTTGGAAAGTGAACTGTCAGTATTTATTAAAATTTTAAATATTTTTAAAAAAATAAATTCTACTCAAGGCTGTGTTGTGCCTTCAAGGCAGCACTGAACAAATTTCCTTCTGTAATGATGCAAATATTCATAAGTGGATTCTCAAAAGCAGCAGCATTAGCTACACATGGCTATTTAGCACTTCAAAGATGACTTATGAGAACAAGAAACTGAGTTTTTAATTTTATTTAATTCAGATTTAAATTGCCACATATATCTAGTAGCTACTTTATTGGATAGCATAATTTCAGGGTATAAATCTGTACCTTTTTGGAGCAGAGGAAGAATGACCTTTTCCTGAGAATATCACAAAATCTCACTTAAAACATTACCTTAACTTAATTCTTTCCAAGGATTGAACTGCCAAATCATAAGGCTATCAAGAAACAGAGAAGATAGGCAATACTCTATTACTTCTATTTTCATGTATGATTTACCTCTTTCTCCTCTTTTCTCTCCTTTTCATATCCTGCTATCTCAAGATTAAGGATCAAGCACAATATCAGATATTGTAATCATTCAATACATGACAGCTATTATGATAGTCTTTTTCTATTTATAAACAATACTATAATGAACATCTTTAATGTAAATATTTGAATATGTCTATGATTATTTCTACAGGGTACAATCTTAGTACCAAAATTACTGATTCAGAGAGTGTAAGCTTTTAAAAACTCACTTTTCAAATTGCTTTCCAGATAGATTCTATCAACAGTGGACCCTCCATATATATTGCACCTCTCATTTCATATCCATCAGTCATATATGGTTTCAGTCTTAGAGTATAGATGCAAAATGGAAACTCACTGTTTTTTCATTTTGCGTTTTTTGATCATGAACCATATTTATGCTAATTCCATAGGATCTTATGATCAAGTCCTCTAACATTTTATATGACACAGATATTACTTCCTTTGTCTCTTTTTAGTTTACTTTGGCTTAAACTCAGAAAAATATTTTTTCATTCTCAAATGGCAAAAAAGTGTTCTCTTGAACTCCACTGGTATAGCATTTCGCTCACTGTAATAGGAATCCTAGTCATAAAATAAACATTTTTTTAATCTGGAAATTCTAATTTTTCTAGATAATTCTCAGTTTGTTTGCTCTCCTGCGATATATTATAAAAAATACCAGTCACAGTTCCCAACAGTGTCTCTGCAACAACAGGATTCTCCTATTCTCAACTCCTGCTAATCTTGAAATTCCAGTTATGACTTGACTTCCTTGAATCATCTTGTCCATTTCCCTCAGGCCTCTCTATGTATGTCGTGTTCCATGGACTTCCTTGTGGCTTTCAACGTCCTCTTAGATATCTGTAGCCATCTAACAATATTCATAACACAACACGCTGAATTATTTAATCAATCACTCCAGAAGCTAATACTAGAGACAGCTGGTAGGTTTTGGAGTAAGAAGCACTAGGTAGATAGGAGCTGACATGGCTACAAGTCAGAAGCAAATACAAAGATCCAATTGGAAATTACCTGTGCAGTACTGATGTTTGTGAAATTCTCCCGCCAGTAGGTGGAAGCAGACTCCTGTCTGTAAAAAGCGATCCTATGAACAACTCTCATATCTGAGCCATTGTTTACCACTTTGCAGTAAAAGCAGCTTTTCTTCTCCAAGAATCTGCCCTTTCTTGGGTCATATTTATGCAGTCAGTAATCCTTATTAAAAGAAGATTAGGGGCCTTCATGAATTTAACCCATGCCTAGTGTATTAAAATATTTTTCCATGCAAGTTCAGGTTAGGCAAAGCAAACATAACAAAAGAGTAAAATCTCATCTGTTGTTTAGCTGCTCAGTCGTGTCTGACTGACTGTTTAGCAACCCCACGGATCTCTGTTCATGGGATTTCCCAGACAATAACACTGGAGTGGGTTGCCATTTCCATCTCCAGGGGATCTTCCTGACCCAGGGGTCCTGCACTGGCAGGCGAATTCTTTATCACTGAGCCACCTGGGAAGCCCCACACATCATCTGAGTAGGTTTTTAATGCTAATAAATTGATCATGGGACATCCTAAATAAATTCTGTTCTTACCTCATTCTCCTAAGAAGACAGTGCTACTTGGCTTAGGCTCAGGAAGGGAGGATTGGACTCAAAAGGGCAAATCCACAAAGAAGGAAGTAAGTGGGAGGGCAAACATGATTTAATAGTGGGGATAATGTGACTCGAGCTCCATGAGGGCAAGGATATATCTACCATGTCGGCTTCAAAGGCTAACAAGTTCCAAGTACCTAGTGGATACACATGAAATATTTGTTAGTAAAGTGGTGAATGACTATAGAGAAGTTTGTATGGTGTCTCTTCTTAGGATTTGTTATTCCAGCAGAATCCCTTGTTAAATGTATGTAATGCATGAAAGAACATTGAAGGCCATTGGAGAAGGATGATGGGTGAGGCTGAAGAATAGTCCTGAAAGATGTCTACACCCTAATCCCTCTCCACTGGGAGTATTAATTTACATGACAAAAGATGTTTTATTAGTGTAATTAAGGATCTTAACATGAGGAAGGCATCCTGGATAATCCAGATGGGTCCTGTGAAAGTGAAGTGCTCAGTGTGTCTGACTCTTTGCAACCCCATGGACTGTAGCCTACCAGGCTCCTCCATCCATGGGATTTTCCAAGCAAGAGTACTGAAGTGGTTGCCATTTCCTTCTCCAGATGGGTCCTAAATGTAGTCAAGAGGCAGATAGGGCTTCCCTGGTGCTCAGGTGGTTAAGAATCCACCTGCCAATGCAGGGCACAGGGGTTTGAGCCCTAGTCCAGGAAGATTCCACATGCCATGGGTAACTAAGCCTGTGCACCGCAACTACTGAAGCCCACAGGCCCGACGCACATGGTCTGTAATAAGAGAAGCCACCACAATGAGAAAGCCCATGCATCACAACTAGAGAGGAGCCCCTGCTTGCCACAAGTAGAGAAAGCCCTTTCACAGCAACGAAGGCCCCATCAGGCAAAAATAAATCAATCAATAAAAGAAGCAAAGAAAAAATAAGAGGCAGGTAGAGGAAATTTGAGCATGGAGGAAGAGGCCGTGTGTCAAGGAATCCAAGAGGCTCTATCCTCTCAGAGATTCCAGAAGAAAGCAGCCCAACTGACACTTTGACATCAGCACAGTGAAACTGGTTTCAGACTTGTGACTCCAGAGCTGTAGGGGAAAATGTTTGAGTGTGTTAAGGCACTAAGTTTGTGACACTTTGTATTGTAATAATGGGAAATAATACAGGTGGTAACTGCCTTATTCACCCCTCATTTCTCCTTCTCTGTGGGCCTCCAAGTTGCATATAACCAATAGAATATGAAGTTAAAGCCATCTAGTTGACATTATCTATCCTAGGAGGAAAGAGTTAGGCACTGGGATAGGCCATGGGACTCTGACATTGGAGTCCCAGCCAGGCCAGTCTTGGGGTAGAGGAATAGAGTCCTTCAACACAGAACTAAATTTTAGAACATCATTACAAATATATTAGTGATTCAAAGTCTGGGGAAAGTCAATTTCATTTCCATATTATGAGAAATGTAGGCTTGAGCTGATCTCTATTTGTGTCATCTATATATCTTAGGAACTTTTCATCAGTCTTAGGATTATGGAAATTTGCTGAACACTGGAGACTGAGTACAACACACTAGTGCTGAAGACTCAACTCATTCAATTGACACAAGTGTATTGAGTGATACTAACATGCTGAGAGGTGGGCATCTACATAAACAAATATGTTCACATCCTCAAGAAGCTCCAGACTGATTGTAAATAAAATGAATGACCTTAGGGTGTGCTGCTCCCTAAGTAATATGCTACTTCACCTATGGTCAAACTATCAAATCCTTAAATTTCTTTGAATAAGTTCAAGAATCAGTAAAATGTTCAAACTAAATATTAGGAGATTAATAAAAGTAGGGGCTGGGGTTGGTTTTATGGTAATAGCTTATTGATAATTATTTTCTTTTCAAAAATTTTTTATTTTATATTGGAGTATAGCCAACTAACAATATTGAGATAGTTTCCAGTGGACAGCAAAGGGGCTCAGCCATTCATACACATGCATCCATTTTCCCCTGAACTCCCATCCAGGTGCCACATAACATGGAGTAGAGTTCCCTGTGTTATACAGTAGGTCCCTGTTGGTTATCCATTCTAAATATGATCATTAGTTTCTGTTCCTCTAAATTAATGGTGGGAAAATTACACACTGAGGACCAAAAATAACCCCTTGATAGTTTTCTCAGAAAAAAAATGCTTCATTGAAGCATAGCCGTGCTCATTCACTTATGTATTGTCTTCAGCTGCATTCATGAACAGTTCAGTTCAGTTCAGTCGCTCAGTCCTCATGGACTGCAGCATGCCAGGCCTCCATGTCCATCACCAACTCCTGGAGTTTACTCAAACTCATGCCCATTGAGTCGGTGATGCCATCCAGCCATCTCATCCTCTGTTGTCCCCTTCTCCTCCTGCCCTCAGTCTTTCCCAGCATCAGGGTCTTTTCAAATGAGTCAGCTCTTTACATCAGGTGGCCAAAGTATTGGAGTTTTGGCTTCAATTCATGCTACAATGGCAGAGTTAAGGGCAGAGTTAAGTGGTTGTAACAGAGATCATATGGCTTACCATGAATGTATAGTCTGTCTCCTTTTGGGAAAAGTTTGTTAATCTCTGCCTTTGTAAATTTTATCCCTTTCTAGCTATTAGTCTTACTGTCTATGTTGGGTTTCATATCAAAACCTATGATGAACAAAGACCTGTAATATCAATTATTTGATGACTAGAATCAGAGTGGAGCCTGAATCTTCTCTCTCACTGGCCTATATTCCACTTTCTTAGTTAATTTTTCTACAGACTCCCTCTTTTCCAGGTTAATAACACTAACATCTATCTTATTCTTCCATGACCCCATATAATAACAAGCACGTAAGTCTTTTCCATATGCTGCTGCTGCTGCTAAGTTGCTTCAGTCATGTCTGACTCTGTGCAACCCCATAGACGGTAGCCCACCAGGCTCCCCCGTCCCTGGGATTCTCAAGGCAAGAACACTGGAGTGGGTTGCCATTTCCTTCTCCAATGCATGAAAGTGAAAAGTGAAAGTGAAGTCACTCAGTCGTGTCTGACTGTTAGTGACCCCATGGACTGTAACCCATCAGGCTCCTCCATCCATGGGATTTTCCAGGCAAGAGTACTGGAGTGGGATGCCAATAGGTCTTCCCAAACTTGCAAAAGCCACACATACACTGGTAACATCAGGGTAATTTCCTCACAGGCAAATTAAGTTTCAGATATCTGTGATTAATTAGAAATGTGTCCAACAGACAGCTCTAGATTAGAAATGTCACTTTTAGGAGACAAGGTAGAAAAAAAATTTTAAATACAAAAGAAATCACTTAGGGGAGGGTGCAAGCATGAATCTAAAAAACATAAACTCAGAAGAAATAGAAATGAAGGAGGGAGCTTCCCTGGTGGTCCAGTGGTTAAGATTTCACCTCCAATGCAGGAAATATGGGTTTGCTGTTCAGGGAACTAAGAGGCTTCCCAAGTGGCACAGTGGTAAAGAATCTGCATGCCAATGCAGGAGATGCAAGCGAGGTGGTTTCAATCCCTGCATCAGGAAGATCCCCTGGAGGAGGAAATTGCAACCCATTCCAGTATTCGTGCCTGGAAAATTCCATGGACAGAGGAGCCTGGTGGGCTACAGTCCATGGGGTCTCGAAGAGTTGGACACAACTGAGTGACTAAACAATAGCAAAGTACAGATATGGTACTTGGTCAACTCCCAGGTCATCTCGACCCAGATTTAGAATGGCAAAAATGCTATTTCAGAATGACAGTAAACTATATACTTTCAAAATGGCCAGGGTTCTGGTAGGCTTTTTTAAAAATATGTGTTTCTTAATAAGGCAAAAACAGATGCATTTGTTCACCTCCTGAATGCTTTTCTGTCTTGGAATTGGAATCTTTCACTACTTTGGATTTTACTTATGAAGCATGGAGTATGTTCCAATCACATTGGCCTTAGGCATGAAATAAATCAATGCCTGGATTTTTAAAATATGGGTTTAATCCAAGCCAGACCTGGCCTAAAGCACTGTATAACCTAGATTTGGTTGTACTGATGTTGGAGACTGAATGTTAGAAAATGCATCTATTAAAGGGTCTTTTGTGTAGATGCACCTAAGTAACCTCAGTTGTAAAGTCTAGCTAATTGTAAATGATACCCTAATAAAGCCTTTCTGTAAAGAGTAACTCCTGGAAAACTTTGGGTAAAAAGTTTGTTAGCTTCCAGTATGTGACATCTATTTACAAACTTTTCATGGGCAAATTCATTATTTTTTAATGGAGAAGACGTCTTCTACATCTCTAGATTTTTCTCTTTTGTCCTTCCTATTTATTTCAAATCTGGGATGTTTTATTCATTCAGTCACTGGGTGCTCTGTTCTATGTTCTTTATAGTGGAGAATAACAACTATTCTTTGACACTTTATGGAGCTTGAAGACAATAAATAAATGAGCAAGAGGATCTATATTAAGGAATGATAACCACTGTAAGGAGAAATAAGTAAGGTTAAGAGTATACAGAGGGCCCCAAGAATACTGGAGTATTTAGCTTATCCCTTCTCCAGATGACCTTCCGGATCCAGGAATTGAACCAGGGTCTCCTGCATTGTAGGCAGATTCTTTACCATCTGAGCTATCAGGGAAGCCCAGAGAGGGCCGGCACATGCTATTTTTGAGAAGGTGGTCAGGAAAGACCTTCAAAAAGCTAATATACTGGAAGAAAGGAGGGAGGGATCAAGTCCTAGGGGGCACTTCCCTGGAGTCCAGTGGTTAAGAATCTGTCTGCCAATGCAGGGGACATGGGGTAAATCCCTGGTCCAAGAAGATTTCACAGGCTTCAGGACAACAAAGCCCATGTACCACAACTACTGAGCCCATGTTCTGCAGCAAGAGAAGCCACTGCAGTGAGAAATCCATGTACCGCAACTAGAGACTAGCCCTTGCTCATTGTAACTAGAGAAACCCTGTGGGCAAGCCACAAAGACACAGTGCAGCCAATATTTATTCATTTATTCATTTATTTATATTTTGAAGTCTTACAGGGCAAAATGTTGCAGGCAGAGAACTCAGGACTGTTGCAGGAAGTACAAAGACCCATGACTTAGCAGCTGCTTGATTTTTGGTGCAACAGAGAGGGCGACTGAGTGGAAAAGAGTGTGGATAGAATGAGAGGAAATGATGTTAGCTGATGGAAAGCCATGAAAACATTAAATATATCTAATCAACAATTATATGTTATATTGGGTTTCCCAGGTGGCTCAGTTAAGAATTTGCCAGAGACCCGGGTTTGATCTCTGAATTGGGAAGTTCCCTTGGAGAAGGGCATGGCAACCCACTCCAGTATTCTTGTCTGGAGAATCCCATAGACAGAGGAGCCTGGAGGGTTACAACCCATGGAGTCACAAAGAGTTGGACACGACTGAGTGATTAACACACATACACACGATATATTAGTGTGAGTGCTTTATATACAAAGTTATCTGAGTTTCTGAGTTTTTAATTCCAGGCTTGTCTACCTCAAATTTCAAAGTCTTTGATTTTCAACTCAGATTGATTAATAGCAGGTCTGCGTGAGAGATCACAGGATGTCAGGCATCCAGTCAGCAAGCTCAGCACAGCCAGTAAGTAACTGGATGTGTTTGGACTATGAGACCTTTCACTGGGGACTCTGACTTTCCTGTCTGTTCACTGAACAATTATGCTGATATTCGGTTTGCCATGGTTGTAGGTTCTCTGTGTTTATTAGCAGCCCTACTGCTGTTATAGGGTTCTTTGCAGGGTGTGTGCTAGTCGCTTAGTTGTGTCTGATCTTTTCCACCCCATGGACTGTAGCCCACCAGGTTTTTCTGTCCATGGGATTTTCCAGGCAAGAATGCTGGAGTGGATTGCCATTTCCTCCTCCAGGGGATCTTCTTGACACAGGGATCAGACCTACATCCCCTGCATCTACTGCACTGCAGGCAGATTCTTTACTCCTGAGCCACTGGGGAAGCCCTATTCTAGACTAGTCTTAATTCATTCTTGCCAAATTCTTCCTGCAGTGAATTCAATAAAAATATGGAAATTATATGAAGAATTGGAGAAGGCAATGGCACTCTACTCCAGTACTCTTGCCTGGAAACTCCCATGGATGGAGGAGCCTGGTAGGCTGCAGTCTATGGGGTCGCTCAGAGTCGGACACGACTGAGCAACTTCACTTTCACTTTTCACTTTCATGCATTGGAGAAGGAAATGGCAACCCACTCCAGTGTTCTTGCTTGGAGAATCCCAGGGACAGGGGAGCCTGGTGGGCTGCCATCTCAGGGATCGCACAGAGTCGGACACGACTGAAGCAACTTAGCAGCAGCAGCAGCAGGTAAGGTGTGATTTTATTAAGTCTTTTCTCAATTCCTAAAGGAAGTTTATTTTTCCTATATCACCAGTTCATTCATTTATTCAACATTTAGTTTGTAGCATGTATCTGGTAATGTACAAGATTCTACCACTAGTCCGACTGGGCCACTATCGGGTACTTCGGTGGTGCTGTGAGGCTCAGGTCCAGGGAAAGCTGACTAGAGGGGACTGAACTAAACCTCACTGAGGAGGAATTTGCCAGGTCCTTGCTAAGGACATGATGCTGCTGGTCTGTGGGGCTGGTTAGAATTATAGAATCTCAGGCCTCACCCCAGAACTATTGAATCATCTGCAATTCAAACAAGATCTCCAGGTGATTCACAGACACATAATAAAGTTTGAGGAGCCCTGAGGTGGGTGAAAAGGTGAAAAAAAAGAAAGTGTTTTTTAGGCAAAGAAAGTAGTAGGTCTGAACAGCACATTTAGGAAACTTTATTTGGTACAGTGGGCCAGGGGATCTAGTGAAGAATTTGATTCAGGGGTTTTGTGGGATATGGAGTGAGGAGGTCATCAGGGATCAGAACCTGAAAGGTCATGTTTTACCAGGATGATTGATGTTTCCCAAAAATGCTGGAAAGCTACTGGTTGATTTTGAAGAGCAGATTAAAATCATAAACAAATTTAAATTTTAGATGTATGACATATATAAATATCACTGGGTTTCCCATCAGACAAGAAAAAAATGACAAGAAGTATCAGCTTTGAAAAGGAGTCAAAATAACACTCTTTGCTAGATTCTTTGATCACCTCCCAAGATATAGCAAGAGAATCAATTGAGCCAACTAAACTAGTAATGGACTTTGGTACAGAATACCAGTTACAAAATTAACATGATGCTCCTAATAGCTTTGCTAAATCTGGTACATATAAAATATAAGAAAAGATCTTAAGTAATCTGGAGTGGCAGCTGCGTGGTGCTGGAGCGACTGTGAGGAGATAACCCATGTCCAAGGGCAAAGCAGAAGCCCTAGGAAGATGGTAGGAGGGATGAAGTCAGGTTTAGAATCAAACCCCATACACACCAGAGATGCTCAGCAGGCTCAAAATAACCTTGTGCACACCCAGGACCCAGAGCCCCACAGAGACTGAGACAGACCTGTGTTTGAGTGTCTCCTGTGGAGGTACAGGTCAGCAGTGGACTGCCGCAGGGGCAGGGGCTCTGGGCACAGCAGACTTGGGTGTGGCATAAGTCCTCTAGGAGGAGGTTGCCATTAACCTCACCATAGAGCCACCAGAACTTACACTGGACTGAGAAACCGACACTTGGAGGGCACAAATCAAACCTTGTGTGCACCAGGACCCGGGAGAAAGGAGTAGTGACCCCACAAGAGACTGACCCAGACTTGCCTGTGAGTGTTCAGGAGTCTTTGGCAGAGGCGTAGGTTGGCAGTGGCCTGCTGCAGGGTTGGGGGCACTGAGTGTAGCAGTGCTTTCATGGGACCTTTTGAAGGAGGTCGCCATTATCTTCATTACCTCCACCATAGTTTGGCCCCAGGTAAATAACAGGGAGGGAACATAGCCCAAGCCATCAACAGAAAATTGGATTAAAGATTTACTGAACATGGCCCCGCCCATCAGAACAAGACCCAATTTCCACCTCAGTCAGTCTCTCCCATCAGAAAGCTTCCGTAAATCTCTTATCCTTCTCCATCAGAGGGCAGACAGACTGAAAACCACAATCACAGAAAGCTAACAATCTGATCACATGGACCACAGCCTCGTCTAACTCAATGAAACCATGAGCCATGCTGTGTAGGGCCACCCAAGATGGACAGGTCACAGTGGAGATTTCTGACAAAACAAGGTCCACTGGAGAAGGGAATGACAAACCACTTCAGTAGTCTTGCCTTGAGAACCCCATGAACAATATGAAAAGGCAAAAAGATAGAACACTGAAAGACGAACCCCCCAGGTCGGTAGGTGCCCAATATGCTACTGGAGATCAGTGGAGAAATAACTCCATAAAGAATGAAGAGACAGAGCCATGCAAAAACAACTCATCTGTGGATGTGAATGGTGTTGGAAGTAAAGTCCAATGCTGTAAAGAGCAATATTGCATAGGAACCTGGAATGTCAGGTCCATGAATCAAGGCAAATTGGAAGTGGTCAAACAAGAGATGGCAAGAATGAACGTCGATATTTTAGGAATCATCAAACTAAAATGGACTGGAATGGGTGTATGTAACTCAGATGACCATTATATCTACTACCGTGGGCAAGAATACCTTAGAGGAAATGGAGTAGCCATCATAGTCAACAAAAGAGTCCAAAATGCAGTACATGAATGCAATCTCAAAAACAACAGAATGATCTCTGTTTGTTTCCAAGGCAAACCATTCATTATCACCGTAATCCAAGTCTATGCCCTGACCAGTAATGCTGAAGAAGCTGAAGTTGAATGGTTCTATGAAGACCTACAAGACCTTCTAGAACTAACACCCAAACAAGATGTCCTTTTCATTTTGGGGACTTGAGTGGAAAAGTAGAAAGTCAAGAAACACCTGGAGTAACAGGCAAATTTGGCCTTGGAGTACAGAATGAAGCAGGGCAAAGGCTAATAGAGTTTTGCCAAGAGAACATACTGGTCATAGCAAACACCCTCTTCCAAAAACACAAGAGAAGACTCTACACATGGACATCACCAGATGGTCAATACTGAAATCAGATTGATTATATTCTTTGCAGTCAAAGATGGAGAAGCTCTATATAGTCAGCAAAAACAAGACTGGGAACTGACTGTGGCTCAGATCATGAACTGCTTATTGCGAAATTCAGAATTAAATTGAAGAAAGTAGGGAAAGCCACTATACCATTCAGGTATGACCTAAATCAAATCCCTTACGACTATACAGTGGAAGTGAGAAATAGATTCAAGGGATTAGATAAGATAGACAGAGTGCCTGAAGAACTATGGATGGAGGTTCATGACATTGTACAGGAGGCAGGGGTCAAGACCATCCTCAAGAAAAAGAAATGCAAAAAGGTCAAATGGTTGTCTGAGGAGGTCTTACAGATAGTTGTGAAAAGAAGAGAAGCAAAAGACAAGGGAGAAAAGGAAAGATACACCGATTTGAATGCAGAGTTCCAAAGAACAGCATGGAGAGAAAAGAAAGCCTTCCTCAGTGATCAGTGCAAAGAAATAGTGGAAAACAACAGAAATGGAAAGACTAGAGATCTCTTCAAGAAAATTAGAGATATCAAGGGAACATTTCATGCAAAGATGGGCAAAATAAGGGACAGAAATAATAGGGACCGAACAAAAAGAAGATATTAAGAAGAGGTGGCAAGAATACACAGAAGAACTATACAAAAAAGATGTTCATAACACAGAAAATCACAGTGGTGTGATCACTCACCTAGAGCAAGACATCCTGGAATGAGAAATCAAGTGGGCCTTAGGAAGTATCACTTTGAACAAACCTAGTGAAGGTGATGGAATTCCAGTTGAGCTATTTTGAATCCTAAGGGTGATGCTGTGAAAGTGTTGCACTCAATATGCCAGCAAATTTGGAAAACTCAGCAGTGGCCATAGAACTGGAAAAGATCAGTTTTCATTCCAATCTGAAAGAAAGACAATGCCAAAGAATACTCAAACTACCACACAATTGCACTCATCTCACACATTATCAAAATAATGCTCAAAATTCTCCAAGCCAGGCTTCAACAATACATGAACTGTGAACTTCCAGATGTTCAAGCTGGTTTTAGAAAAGGCAGAGGAACCAGAGATCAAATTGCCAACATCATCTGGATCATCAAGAAAACATGAGAGTTCAAGAAAAACATCTACTTCTGCTTTCTTGACTATGCCAAAGCCTTTGACTGTTTAGATGCAAGCAAACTGTGGAAAATTCTGAAAGAGATGGGAATACCACCAGACCACCTGATCTGCCTCTTGAGAAATCTGTATGCAGGTCAAGAAGCAGCAGCTAGAACTTAACATGGAACAACACACCTGTTCTAAATCGGGAAAGGAGTACTTCAAGGCTGTATATTGTCACCCTGCCTATTTAACTTATATGCAGAGTACATCATGAGAAACGCTGGGCTGGATGAAGCACAAGCTGGAATCAAGATTTCTGGGAAAAATATCAATAATCTCAAATATGCAGATCAGTTCAGTTTCAGTTCAGTTGCTCATTCACGTCCAACTCTTTGCGACCCCATGAATCGCAGCACGCCAGGCCTCCCTGTCCATCACCAACTCCCGGAGTTCACCCAGACTCACGTCCATCGAGTCAGTGATGCCATCCAGCCATCTCATCCTCTGTCGTCCCCTTCTCCTTCTGCCCCCAAGCCCTCCCAGCATCAGAGTCTTTTCCAATGAGTCAACTCTTCGCATGAGGTGGCCAAAGTACTGGAGTTTCAGCTTTAGCATCATTCCTTCCAAAGAAATCCCAGGGCTGATCTCCTTCAGAACGGACTGGTTGGATCTCCTTGCAGTCCAAGAGACTCTCAAGAGTCTTCTCCAACACCACAGTTCAAAAGCATCACTTCTTCAGTGCTCAGCCTTCTTCACAGTCCAACTCTCACATCCATACATGACCACAGGAAAAACCATAGCCTTGACTAGATGGACCTTTGTTGGCAAAGTAATATCTCTGCTTTTGAATATGCTATCTAGGTTGGTCATAACTTTCCTTCCAAGGAGTAAGCGCCTTTTAATTTCATGGCTGCAGTCACCATCTGCAGTGATTTTGGAGCCCAAAAAAATAAAGTCTGACACTGTTTTCACTGTTTCCCCATCTATTTCCCATGAAGTGATGGGACTGGATGCCATGATCTTCGTTTTCTGAATGTTGAGCTTTAAGCCAACTTTTTCACTCTCCACTTTGACTTTCATCAAGAGGCTCTTTAGTTCCTCTTCACTTTCTGCCATAAGGGTGGTGTCATCTGCATATCTGAGGTTATTGATATTTCTCCCAGCAATCTTGATTCCAGCTTGTGTTTCTTCCAGTCCAACGTTTCTCATGATGTACTCTGCATATAAGTTAAATAAACAGGGTGACAATATACAGCTTTGACGTACTCTTTTTCCTATTTTGAACCAGTCTGTTGCTCCATGTCCAGTTCTAACTGTTGCTTCCTGACCTGCATACACATTTCTCAAGAGGCAGGTTAGGTGGCCTGGTATTCCCATCTCTTTCAGAATTTTGCACAGTTTATTGTGATCCACACAGTCAAAGGCTTTGGCATAGTCAATAAAGCAGAAATAGATGTTTTTTTGGAACTCTCCTGCTTTTTCCATGATCCAGTGGATATTGGCAATTTGATCTCTGGTTCCTCTGCCTTTTCTAAAACCAGCTTGAACATCAGGAAGTTCACGGTTCACATAATGCTGAAGCCTGCCTTGGAGAATTTTGAGCATTACTTTACGAGAGTGTGAGATGAGTGCAATTGTGCGGTAGTTTGAGCATTCTTTGGCATTGCCTTTCTTTGGGATTAGAATGAAAACTGACCTTTTCCAGTCCTGTGGCCACTGCTGAGTTTTCCAAATTTGCTGGCATATTGAGTGCAGCACTTTCACACCATCATCTTTCAGATTTGAAATAGCTCAACTGGAATTCCATCACCTCCACTAGCTTTGTTCGTAGTGATGCTTTCTAAGGCCCACTTGACTTCACATTCCAGGATGTCTGGCTCTAGATGAGTGATCACACCATTGTGATTATCTGGGTCGCAAAGATCTTTTTTGTACAGTTTTTCTGTGTATTCTTGCCACCTCTTCTTAATATCTTCTGCTTCTGTTAGGTCCATACCATTTCTGTCCTTTATCGAGCCATCTTTGCATGAAATGTTCCCTTGGTATCTCTAATTTTCTTGAAGAGATCTCTAGTCTTTCCCATTCTGTTGTTTTCCTCTATTTCTTTGCATTGATCGCTGAAAAAGGCTTTCTTATCTCTTCTTGCTATTCTTTGGAACTCTGCATTCAGATGTTTATATCTTTCCTTTTCTCCTTTGCTTTTCACTTCTCTTCTTTTCACAGCTATTTGTAAGGCCTCCCCAGACAGCCATTTTGCTTTTTTGCATTTCTTTTCCATGGGGATGGTCTTGATCCCTGTCTCCTGTACAATGTCACGAACCTTATTCCATAGTTCATCAGGCACTCTATCTATCAGATCTAGGCCCTTAAATCTATTTCTCACTTCCCCTGTATAATCATAAGGGATTTGATTTAGATCATACCTGAATGGTTTAGTGGTTCTCCCTACTTTCTTCAATTTCAGTCTGAATTTGGCAATAAGGGGTTCGTGATCTGAGCCACAGTCAGCTCCTGGTCTTGTTTTTGTTGACTGTATAGAGCTTCTCCATCTTTGGCTGCAAAGAATATAATCAATCTGATTTTAGTGTTGACCATCTGGGGATGTCCATGTGCAGAGTCTTCTCTTGTGTTGTTGGAAGAGGGTGTTTGCTATGACCAGTGGATTTTCTTGGCAAAACTCTATTAGTCTTTGCCCTGCTTCATTCCGAATTCCAAGGCCAAATTTGCCTGTTACTCCAGATGTTTCTTGACTTCCTACTTTTGCATTCCAGTCTCCTATAATGAAAAGGACATCTTTTTGGGGTGTTAGTTCTAAAAGGTCTTGTAGGTCTTAATAGAACCGTTCAACTTCAGCTTCTTCAGCACTACTGGTTGGGGCATAGACTTGGATTACTGTGATATTGAATGGTTTGCCTTGGAAACGAACAGAGATCATTCTGTCATTTTTGAGATTACATCCAAGTACTGCATTTCAGACTCTTTGTTGACCATGATGGCTACTCCATTTCTTTTGAGGGATTCCTGCCCGCAGTAGTAGATATAATGGTCATCTGAGTTACATACACCCATTCCAGTCAATTTTAGTTCGCTGATTCCTAGAATGTCGACATTCACTCTTGCCATCTCTTGTTTGACCACTTCCAATTTGCCTTGATTCATGGATCTGACATTCCAGGTTCCTATGTAATATTGCTCTTACAGCATCAGACCTTGCTTCTATCACCAGTCACATCCAGAGCTGGGTATTGTTTTTGCTTTGGTTCTATCTCTTCATTCTTTCTGGAGTTATTTCTCCACTGATCTCCAGTAGTATATTGGGCACCTACTGACCTGGGGAGTTCCTCTTTCAGTATCCTATCATTTTGCCTTTTCATACTGTTCATGGGGTTCACTAGGCAAGAATACTGAAGTGGTTGCCATTCCCTTCTCCAGTGGACCACATTCTGTCAGATCTCTCCACCATGACCCGCCTGTCTTGCGTTGCCCCAGGGGCATGGCTTAATTTCATGGAGTTAGACAAGGCTGTGGTCCTAGTGTGGTTAGATTGACTGGTTTCCCGTGAGTATGGTTTCAGTGTGTCTGCCCTCTGATGCCCTCTTGTAACACCTACCATCTTATGGGTTTCTCTTCCCTTGGGCATGGGATATCTCTTCATGGCTTTTCCAGCAAAGCACAGCCGCTGCTCCTTACCTTGGACGAGGGGTATCTCCTCACCACTGCCCTCCTGACCTTCAACGTGGGATAGCTCCTGTAGGCCCTCCTACGCCCGCACAGCCACCGCTCCTTGGACGTGGGGTTGGTCCTCCCGGCTGCCGCCCCTGGCCTCGGGCGTGAGGGCGTGGGGTAGCTCCTCCTGGCCGCCGTCCCTGACCTCGGACGCGGGGTAGCTCCTCTTGGATGCCTCCGCTGACCTTGGGCGTGGGGTAGCTCCTCCCGGCCGCTGCCCCTGAGCTCGGACTTGGGTAGCTTTTCTCGGCAGTTCCTGCGCCCTCACAGCCTGGCACTCTCGGCCGCTGCCCCTGACCTCAGATGTGGGGTAACTTCTCTTGGCCGTCGCCCTTCGGGTCCTCCCGGCTTCTGCCCCTGACCTTGGACGTGGGGTAGCTCCTCTCAGCCACACTTAGTGCGCTGGTCGCACCACCCTTATGACAGAAAGTGAAGAGGAACTAAAGAGCCTCTCGATGAAAGTGAAAGAGGGGAGTGAAAAAGTTGGCTTAAAACTCAACATTCAGAAAACTAAGATCATGGCATCTGGTCCCATCACTTCATGGTAAATAAATGGAGAAACAGTGGAAATAGTGACAGACTTTATTTTTTTGGGCTCCAAAATCACTGCAGATTGTGACTGAAGCCATGAAATTAAAAGACACTTGCTCCTTGGAAGAAAAGCTATGACCAACACAGACAGCCTATTAAAATGCAGAGACACAAATGTCCGTCTAGTAAAGGCTATGGTTTTTCCAGTAGACATGTATGTATGTGAGAGTTGGACTATAAAGAAAGCTGAGTGCCGAAGAACTGATGCTTTTGAAATGTGGTGTTGGAGAAGACTCTCGAGAATCCTTTGGACTGTAAGGAGATTCAACCAGCCCATCCTAAAGGAAACCAGTCCTGAATATTCATTGGAAGGACTGATGCTGAAGCTGAAACTCCAGTACTTTGGCTACCTGATGTGAAGAGCTGACTCATTTGAAAAGACCCTGATGCTGGGAAAGGTTGAGGGCAGGAGGAGAAGGGGATGACAGAGGATGAGATGGTTGGATGGCATCACCGACTCAATGGACATGGGTTTGGGTGGACTCTGGGAGTTGGTGATGGACAGGGAGGCCTGGCATGCTGTGGTTCATGGTGTCGCAAAGAGTTGGACATGACTGAGATACTGAACTGCACTGAACAAGTTGAATTGTGTTCCTTCCAAATTCATATTTTAAAGACCTACCAACACCCAGTACCTCAGAATATGAGTGTATTTTATTTTAAATATGTAATTAAGTTAAAATGAGGCCACTCAATGGCCCTGAACCCAATCTCTCTGGTTCTTATAACCAGAGGAGATTATGACATAAAAAGAGACATCAAGGATACATCTGTACAGAGAAAATACCACGTGAGCATGTTGAGAAGGCAGCCATCTGCAAGCCAAGATGAAAGTCCTCAAAAGAAACAAAACCTGCCATACCTTGACTTTTGACTTGTAGCCTCTAGACTGAGAAAATGTATTTGTGTTGTTTGAGCTTTACCCAGAGTGGTGTTTTGTTGTGGTAACTCTAGAAGACTAATACAGCTCCCAAATTAGAAAATAATTGTTATAAGTGGGACACAGTAATAGTTAATATATTAATAAGATAACTACCACAATAAACATATAAGCAAAGCTAAGAACACAATCTATTAGCTAAGAGATATGACCAATACACATAAAATTTTTAATTCACTAGCAAAGACATGAAAATAAAAACAATGAGATGCTATTTTTATTTATAAAATTGATAAATTAGAAAAGTTTAAGGAAAGCTAATTCCCAGTTTGCCTCAGTGGTAAAGAATCCCCCTGCCAATCCAGGAGACCCAGGAGACTCAGGTTCATTATCTCTGGGTCGGGAAGATCCCCTGAAGGAGGAAATGGCAACCCACTCCAGTATTCTTGCATGGGAAATTCTATGGACAGAGGAACCTGGCAGGCTACAGTCCACGAGGTCAAAAAGAGTTGGATATGACTGAGTGACTAAACACACACACATATTTGTTTGAAGTATAAAATATTATTGTGAAACATAAACCATGTTCCTGATGGGAAGACTCAAGATTATAAAAATCAGTTACTAAGATTGGTACTAGGAGATTACATGATACTGTGAAACTGTGATTTATAATGAGAATAGAGCTCCTAAGACCACTGGAATTTTCTAAGTGATAAGGTTGAAAAGAGCATCTTTGTTCTTTCTAACAAGCCCCTTTCAACCACCTGAGTTTATGTTTATGCCGTAATTTTAGGAAAATCTCTAAGGAGGTGGGAGCTGATCACCAGGGAAACCAACTACTTGAACCATTGCAACTTTCAGCCCCCTTTCCCACCACCTCCAGGGGTGAGAGAGAGGCTGGAGGTTGAGCTAATCACTAAGGGTCAATGACTTAATATTGCCTACTTAATGAAACCTCCATTTCATTAAAAAACAAACAAACAAAACCATAAAGGGATGTGGTTTCAGCAAACTTCAAGTTTGGTAAATACTTGCAAAAATTGGCAGGATGATGTACCTGGAGAGGATGTGAAGGCTTCCTACTCTTCCACATACCTTGCCCCATGCATTTCTTCCATCTGCCTCTTCCTGTTGTACCTTATCATAATAAATCAGTAATCTAGTAAGTCTTCCTGAGTTCTGAGAGCTGTCTAGGGCACACCTTGTTTTATTGTGTGTGGTCAGGCTCACTGTGGCTGTTCTCTTGCTCTCTGTACATCCCCTGACCGACCAGTGAGCACTTGCTTCACCTACACTGCTCATTTACCTGACCTTCTTACGTACTTGCCCCAGACCCCAGCCACTGATTACTCTTATTGAAGGCTGGTGAGGGATGTTGTCCCTCTACTAGTTTCCCTGGGCGGAGAAGGCAATGGCACCCCACTCCAGTACTCTTGCCTGGAAAATCCCATGGGCGGAGGAGCCTGGTGGGCTGCAGTCCATGGGGTCGCTAAGAGTCAGACATGACTGAGCAACTTTGCTTTCACTTTTCACTTTCATGCATTGGAGAAGGAAATGGCAACCCACTCCAGTGGTCTTGCCTGGAGAATCCCAGGGACAGGAGAGCTTGATGGGCTCCCGTCTATGGGGTTGCACAGAGTCAGACACGACTGAAGTGACTTAGCAGCAACAGCAGCAGCAGCAGCAGCAGTTTCCCTGGGAACTGATAAACCAATCTGAGGTCAATTCCCCCTAAAAACGGCAGTCTTCTCCTCCCCACTCCATCCCGGAAGCAAGACTGCCACCATGTCCTGCTCATCATCTGCCTTACACAGTGTGGTATCACTCCAGGACCTTGCTTCACAGAGATAACATCCCCTTATCTGTCAGACCAGCAGTCCTTAACCTCTTAGGCACCAGGGACTGGTTTTTTGGAAGATAATTATTCCACAGACAAGGCTGGGGGCAGTGGGGTGGTGGTGTTGGTTTCAATTTCTCCTGCAGCTCCTCTCCTGCTGTGTGGCCTGGTTTCTAAGAGGCCATGGACAGGCACTGGGGTTTGGGGACCCCTGCATTTAAACCATTATTGTCTCTCTTGCTGATTCCCGGCCTTTCTTTGGTCTTAAAGTTGGTCAAGTACAGGTCTCCTAGGACTGTGGGGTGCAGTTGAACTTGTGCTTCACAGATAATCTAGTTTTTATTTATTTATTTTAATATAAATTTATTTATTTTAATTGGAGGCTAATTACTTTACAATATTATATTGGTTTTGCCATACATCAACATGAATCCACCACGGGTGTACACGTGTTCCTCATCCTGAACCCCCCTCTCACCTCTCTCCCCGTATCATCCCTCTGGGTCATTCCAGTGCACCAGCCCCAAGCATCCTGTATCCCGCATGGAACCTGGACTGGTAATTTGTTTCATATATGATATTATACATGTTTCAATAGTTTGTATTTTTACTTGATGGTTTGTGGCCACCCTGTATCAAGCAAGTCTGTTGGCTCGGTTTTTCCATTAGTATTTTCTCATTTTATGTATTTTTGTTACATTTTGATAATTCTCAGAATGTTTCAAATGTTTTCATTGTTTGTTATGGTGAACTGTGACCAGTGATCTATAATGTTACTACCATGTATGATTTGCTAAAGGCTGAAATGATGGTTAGCACTTTTTTTTTAGCAATATAAAGTATTATTGAATTAAGGTAAGTACACGGTTTTATGAAACATAATGTTGGGAATTCCTTGTGTCTGGTGGCTTAGGACTCTGAGGTCTCATTGCGGAGGGCCTAGGTTCAATCCTTGCCAAATGCTGGGGAGCTAAGGTCGCACACGTGGCATGGCAGCCATGTGGCATGGGTGAAAAAAAGAATATGTATATAATGCTATTGCACACTTAATTGATTGTATTCACTTCATTGCAGTGGTCTGGAACAGAACCTGCAGAATTTCTGAGCTTTGCCTGTATTGAACCTGAAGAGGTCGTTGTGGTCACCTTTAACTTACAGCCAGATGGTCAGAAGCCCAGGTGATAATCTGCACTTGTGATTGGCTCTGAAGGGGACGGCCAGTCCTGTGGGATAAGCACTTAATCTGTGGCATCTGACAATTACTCTAAATAGAATTGAGTTTAATTGTAGGACACCCAGCTGGGGTTGGCAAAACGTTTGGTGTGGGGGAAGAATAAACTCTGCTTGAGAAAAATGGCGATTTTCTTTTTCTTTAAATGTTACATATGATACAGATAGCAAGCAGATAGGGTTTTTTGTTTTTTGTTTTTTGTTTTTTTGTTTTTGTCTTTTAAATTAATAGTCTCAGTTGGATACTTTTGGAACTTGACGTGCTAATCCTAAAGTTATTCAGGAAAAATAAAGTGAGCATATTTAAGAAAAATTTTTTTCAATATTCATTTATTTTTTGGCTGCTCTGGTCTTTGCTGTTTTGCCTAGGCTTCCTTTAGTTGTGGGGAGTGGGGGCTACTCTCCAGTTGCAGTGTACGGGCTTGTCATTGTGGTAGGTCCCCTTGTTGTGGCTCAGAGGCCCTGGGGTACTGGCTCAGTAGTTGTGGTACAGGGGCTTAGTTCCCAACATTCATGTGAAATCTTCCTGGACCAGCGATTAAACCCATGTTCCCTGCCTTGGCAGGTGGATTATTAACCACTGGATCACCAGGGAAGTCCAAGAAATTTTGAAAATGAATCTTATGAAGGAAGACGTGAATTTTTAGAAATTAAAATGTATTTTTACATTTTATAGATATAATTCTTATATAGAGTGACCCTAGACAGAAATAGGCATGTTAATGAGATTAGAAAGTCCCCAGACACCCATAATTTAATAAGTTTTAAAGGTACAGAATCAGGACTTAAAAAAAAACTTTTTGTATTGGGGTATATTCATTTAACAATGTTGTGATAGTTTCGGGTGAACAGAGAAGGGACTCAACCATACATATACATGTATCCATTCTCCCCCAAACTCCACTCCTGTCCAGGCTGCCACATAACACTGAGCAGAGTTCCATGTGCTCTACTGTAAGTCCTTGTTGGTTATCCGTTTTAAACAGCAATGTGTACCTGTCTGAAATAAGTATTATTAAATTAATAGCATTGGGACAAGTGTCTACAATTTGTCAAACCAATGAGGCTGTTTGTCTCAAAATTTTACATCAAAAGAGATATTTTAAATATCTTTAGAAATTAAATTATAAATACAGATAAATATAGGTAATTGTATCATCGTAAGGTAAATTATTGTAAGCACATATGAAAATATAAAATCTATAGAGAAAGGAGATATTTGATTGTATAAATTTTCAAAAAATCTTCAACTTTAAAAATCAGGTGCAAAAATTTAAAATTTAGTCCCTGTTACAACATAACATTGAATTATGTTCTCCCCAAATTCATATTTTAAAACCCTAACAGCCAGAACCTCAGAATATGAGTGCATTTGGTGATAGGGCTTTAAATATGTAATTAAGCTAAGATGACCATTAAAATGGCCCTAACCCAATAGAGTTTTAGGATTGGTTCTTAAAACAAGAGATCAGGACAGAAAAAGAGACCCCAAGAATACATACATAGAGACAAAAGACCATGTAAGCACAGTGAGAAGACAGCCATCTGCAAGCCGAGATGAGAGTCCTCAAAAGGAAAAAAAACTTGCCAAACCTTAACCTTGGACTTCTAGCCTCTAGACTGTGAGAAAATACATTTCTGTTGAACTTTACCCAGGGTGGTATTTTGTTGTGACATCTCTAGCAAACTAATACAGCTCCCAAATTAGAAAAATAATTATTATATTGGGACACAATAATGGTTAACATTATCAATAAGACAACTACCACAATAAACATATAAGCAAGGCTGTGAACACAATCTATAAAATGAAAGATATGACCAATACACATATAAAATTTTAACGCACTAGCAAAGACTTGAAATTCAAAACTTTAAGATGCCATTTTTAATTTATAAAATTGATAAATTAGTGAAGTTTGAGGAGAGCTAATTCCCAAGTGGCTCAGTGCTAAAAGAATCTGCCTGCCAATGTAGGAGACATGGGAGACTCAGATTTGACCCCTGAGTAAGGAAGATCCCCTAGAGGAGGAAATGGCAACACACTTCAGTATTCTTACCTGGAAAATTGCCGGGACAGAGGAGCTGGTGGGCTATAGTCCTTGGGGTCCCCAAAAGTCAAACACAACTGAGTGTGAGTACACATACATATTTGTTTAAAGTAAAAAAAATATATATATATATTATGAAACATAATGATGGGAAGACTCAAGATTATGAAATTATCAGTTACTCAGGTTGGTACTGGGCTTCCCAGATGGCACTGCTGCTGCTGCTGCTGCTGCTAAGTCGCTTCAGTCGTGTCCGACCCTGTGTGACCCCATAGACAGCAGCCCACCAGGCTCCCCCATCCCTGGGATTCTCCAGGCAAGAACACTGGAGTGGGTTGCCATTTCCTTCTCCAATGCATGAAACTGAAAAGTGAAAGTGAAGCCACTGTCGTGTGCGACTCTTTGTAACCCCCTGGACAGCAGCCTATCAGGCTCCTCCGTCCATGGGATTTTCAAGGCAAGAGTACCGGAGTGGGTTGCCATTGCCTTCCTGTCAATGCAGGAGACAGAAAAGACGTGGGTTTGATCCCTGGGTCAGGAAAATCCCCTGGAGGAGGAAATGGCAACCCACTCCAGTATTCTTGCCTGGAGAATCCCATGGACAGAGGAGTCTGGCAGGCTACAGTCCATGGGGTTGCAAATAATCAGACACAACTGGAGCAACTTAGCATGCAAGGTTGATTTTACTAGATTACATGATATTGTGAAACTATGATTTATAATAAGAACAGAGCTCCTAAAACCACTGGAATTCTCTAAGTGATAAAGTTGAAAACAGCATCTTTGTTCTTTCTAACAAGCCCCTTTCAACCACCTGAGTTTATGTATAAGCAGTAATTTTAGGAAAGTCCCAAAGGAGGTGGGGCTGGTTGCCAGGGAAACCAACTGTTTGAACCACTGCAACTTTCAGCCCCCTTCCTTACCACCTCCAGGGATGGGAGACAGGCTGGAGGTTGATTTAATCACTAATGGTCAATGACTTAATATTGCTTATCCATTAAAACCTCCATTAAAAAAAAAACAAACATAATGGGATGTGTGGTTTCAGACAACTTCCAGGTTGGTAAACAAGTGCAGGAGTTAGGAGGGTGATGCACCTGGAGAGGATATGAAAACTTCCTACTCTCCTACACACCTTGCCCCATGCATTTCTTCCATCTGCCTATTCCTGAGTTGTACCTTGTCACAGTAAATCAGTAATCTAGTAAGTCTTCCTGAGTTCTATGAGCTGTCTGGGGATTACCTTCTTTTATTGTGTGTGTAGTCAGGCCACACCTGGTGGCTGTTCTGTTCTCTGTACACCTCCTGCCCAACCAGTGAGAGCCTGCTTCACCTACACCCTACTCACTTACCTGGCCTTCTTACATACTTGCCCCAGACCCCAGCCACTGATTGCTCTTATTAAAGGGCAGGGAGGGGGCGGTTCCCTGGGAACAGATAAATCAACCTGAATTCAATTCCTCCTATACCTGGCAATATACCCCTCCCCCTGGAAGCCAGACTGCGGCCCTATCCTGCTCACCATCTGCCTCACAAGGTGGAGTGTTGCTCCAGGACCTTGCTTCAGAGTGGTAAGCTGCCCTCATCCGACTCGTTTGGTGGAAGACAGTTTTCCTGTGGACAAGGCTGGGGGCGGTGGGGTGGTGATGGTGGTTTCAGTCTCTCCCCCATCTCCTCTCCTGCTGTGTGACCTGGTTTCTAAGAGGTCATGGATGGGCACAAGGGTTTGCAGACCCCTGCCTTAAACCATTGTCTCTGTTGCTGACACCTGTCCTTTCTTCTTGTCTTAAATTTGGACAAGTACAGGTCTCCTAAGACTGCGGGATGTAGCCCAACTCGTGCTTCACAGATAATTGCGGTTTTTTTTTTTTTTTTTTTTTTCTGATTGATGGTTTGTGACCACCCTGTGTCAGGCAAGTCTGTTGGCTCTGTTTTTCCAATAGTATCTGCTCACCCTTGTGTCTGTGTCACATTTTAGTAATTTTCAGAATATTTCAAATGTTTTCATTATTATAGTGAACTGTAATCAGTGGTCTATAAGGTTACTACTGTGTATGAATTGGTAAAGGCTGAGATGATGGTTAGCATTTTTAGCAATATAAAGTATTATTTAAGGTATGTACATTGTTTTATTAGATATAATGCTGGGAATTTCCTGTTGATCCAGTGGTAAGGACTCCGAGCTCTCATTGCTGAGGGTCTGGGTTCAATCCCTTCTAAGGGCCCAGGGAACTAAGATCCCACAAGTGGCATGTTGGTTGTCTGGTGAAAGCAAAAAAAAAAAAAAAAATATATATATATATATATAATGCTATTCACACTTAATTGATTCTATTCACTTTATTGAGGTGGCCTGAAAGTGAACCAGCAGTATTTCTGAGGTTTGCCTGTTATGAACCTGAGCTTGTGGTCATCTTTTATTTATAGCCAGATGGTCAGAAGCCCAGGTGATAACCTGTATTTGTGATTGGCCTCTGAAGGGGATGCCCAGTCCTGTGGGATGAGCACTTAATCTGTGGCATCTGACAATTACTCTAAATAGATAGAATTGAGTTAAAGTTTAGGACACTTAAGGGCTTCCCTGGTAGAACAGCTGGTAAAGAATCCACCTGCATAGTGGAAGACCTGGGTTTGATCCCTGGGTTAGGAATTCCCTGGAGAAGGGAACGGCTACCCATTCCAGTATTCTGGTCTGGAGAATTCCATGGACTGTATAGTCCATGGGGTTGTAAAGCGTTGGACATAACTGAGAGACTTTTATTTTCACTTTAGGACACCCAGCTGGGGTTGGTGAAATGGTTGGTGGTGGGTGTGGGGAGACACCCTGCTTGAGAAAGTGGGGATTTTCTTTTACTTAAATGTCATATATAGTACGGAGAGGAAGCAGGTAGGTTTTTTTTTTTTTTTTCCTCTTTTAGATTAATAGTTTCAATTGGGTATTTTTGGAACTTGACATAATAATCCTGAATTTATTCAGGGGGAAAAAAGAGTGAGCATATTTAAGAATTTTTTCAGTATTTATTTTTGGCTGTGCTGGGTCTTCGTTGTTGCTTGGCTTTCTCTTGTTGTGGTGAGTAGGGGCTGCTCTCTAGTTGCGGCGCTTAGCCTCTCATTGAGGTGGCTTCTCTTGTTGTAGAGCCTGGGCTTTAGGGCACCCTGGCTTCAGTACTTGTGGCATGTGGCTCAGGAGTTGCAACCAGGAGCTTAGTTGCTCCATGACTTCATGGAATCTTTCAGGGCCAGGGATGTAACTCATGTCCTGCATTGGCAGATAGATTCTTAACCACTGGGCCACAAGGGAAGTCCAAGAACTTTTGAAAATGAATCATATGAAGGAAGACATCAATTGTTAGAAACTGAAATGTGCTTTTACATTTTACAGTTATAATTTTTATATAGAGTGATCCTAGACAGAAATAGGTATATTAATTAAACTAGAAAGTCCCCAAACACCCATAATGTAAGACGTTTTAAAGGTGGAGAATAAGGATTATTAAATTAACAGTATTGGGTTGTGTCTAACCATTTGTCAAAATAATGGGATTCCTTATCTCAAAATACTACATCAAAATAAACTGAGATATTTTAAATATCTTAGCTTTAGAAATTAAATTATAAAACAGGTAGATGTAAGTAATCATCTTAAGGTAAGAAAATTCTTTTAAGCACATATGCAAATATAGAATCTATAGAGAAAGGAGATATTTGACTATATAAAAATTTTAAATGTATAAATTTAAAAAATCACATTAAAAAATTAAAATTTAGCCCCTGTTATGTGTTGAATGTCTTTCTCCCCAAATTTGTATGTTAAAGACCTAGTATGTAGTACCTCAGAATATGAGTGTATTTGGTGATAGAGTCTTTAAAGATGTGATTAAGCTAGTGATAAAGAATCCACCTGCCAATGCAGGAGATGCAAGAGATGCAGGTTCAATCCCTGGGTTGGGAAGATCCCTGGAGTAGGAATACCCATTCCAGTATTCTTGCCTGGGAAATCTCATGGACAGAGGAGCCTGGAGGGCTATAGTCTAAGGGATCACAAAGAGTCAGACAAGACTGAACATGCAAGCCTAAGTTAAAATGAGGCCATTAGAATGGGCCTGCCTGAGTCCAGTCATTCTGGTTCCTATAAAAAGAAATTAGGACAGAAAAAGAGACACTGAGGACTCATATGCACAGAGAAAAGACTGTGTAAGCACAGTAAGAAAGCAGTCATCTGCAGGCCAAGACTAGAACCCACACAAAAAAACAACAAAACTTGCCAAGCATTGACCTTGAACTTCTAGCCTCTAGACTGTGAGAAAACACATTTTCTGTTGTTTGAGCTTTATCCAGGATGGTATTTTGTTGTGGCAGCTTTAGGAAACTAATAGAGCCCCCATATTAAAAAAAAAATGGTTATTATACATGGGACACAATAATGATTAGTATCATTAAATCTATAACCATAAACATATAAGCAAGGCTGTGAACACAATCTATAGAAGAAGAAATAAGAAATATGATCAATACACATATAAAAGTTTTAAGTCACTAGTAAAGACATTAAAATAAAAATATTGAGATACCATTTCAACATATACAGTTGATTAATTAGTGAAGCTTGAGGAGAGCTAATCTTTTAAGTGTTGTTTGTGTCAGGCTCTACTATCTTTGTCTTTTGGAATGCTGTTGATTCGTATGTCTGAAATATTCTATCACTAGGAATCTATTTTAAATAAAGATAAGGAGAGGATGCATGCACAGAAGTTTCCTTGTAGATTTGTTTATATAGCAAAAAGATTTAGAAAGTAAAAATTATTAATAACTTTAAAGTTGTAAATCCTTGATTGTATTAGTAAAAAAAAAAAATCTTGGACTTGTGGGTAGGAGTGGATGTTGGAAGTAAAAACTTTTTAGTTAAAAGTTTTAAAGTTTTAGCTTTATTGAGCAATAATTGACATATACCCATTCATCTGTTGACAAACATGTAGTTTTCATACAAGATCTTGTCTATTGTGAATAATGATGCAATGAACATAGAAGGGTGGATATATCTTTGAGATTCTGTTTTTATTTCCTTTAGATATATTCCTAGAAGTGAAATTGTTGGATTATATGGTAATTATATTTTAATTTTTTGAGGAATCTCCATACTGTTTTCAATAGTGGCTGCACAAATGTATTAATAATTCCTACCAATAGTGTACAAGTGTTCTCTTTTTCCGCATCTTTCCCAACACTCACGTCTGGTCTTTTTGATGGTAGCCATTCTAACAGGTGTGAAGTGGTATCTTGTGGTTTTGATTTACATTTCCCTGATGATTAGTGATATTGAGCATCTTTTCACATATCTGTTAGCCATTTGTATATTTTCTTTGTAAAATGCTTATTCAGATGCTGTGCCCATTTTTAAATCAGTGTGTTTCTTTTACCCTTGAGCTCTATGAGTTGTTTATTTTGGATATTTACCACTTACATGATTTGCAAATATTTTCTTCCACTCCATAGGTTGCATTTTCATTTTGTTGAGGGTCTCCTTTGCTGTGCAGTAGCTTTTTAGTTTTATGTAGTCCCACATATTTATTTTTGCTACTGTTGTGCTTGCTTTTGGTGCAAATCTAGAAAACCATGCCATGACTAATGTCAAGGAGCTGATCCCTATTTTTCTTCTAGGAGCTTTATGGTTTCAGGTCTTACATTTAAGTCTTTAAAACTTAACATTTTGAATATTTAATCTTACATGAAGAAAGTCAATAGATAACATTTATTGTCTGATTCTTGGTATTTTTAAAAGAGGAGAATGATATCAATGTATATTTTTATAATTTTGGGTTAGCCAATTGCAGAATATTTCCCAGATTGCTAAAAAAGTGGCTGTAACTTCTATATTGCTGAGAAATAAAAGCAAAAATATAATACATATAGCATATGAAAGAATGTAAGGAAAGCATAAGGGAAAATTTAATGAATAATATAACAAAACTAAAACCAAAATATGTGATAATTAAATGACTTATTGATATGCAAAATTTAAAAGTGGAAATAAAATTCAATTTGGAACTGTTAACAAATGTCTAATGTTAAACAAAGTACAGGAAACTTTTAAAAATAAAGGAAGGACCAAAGATATATCAAGTAAACATAATAAAGCAGAAATGGCAATATTAATTAATGAAGATAATTATTTAAAAATAAAAGTCAAAGTATTAACTATGACAAAGTTTTAATAATCAAATATATACATTATAATAGTTGTGAAATACAATGTTCAATTCTACGAATAAAACCTTTTTAAAAGTAGAAGTAATTCACAAAAATTTGTTCAATTATAATTGGGAGATTTTGACATATTATAACTCTAAAGCCTTGAAGAGAAAACAGGAAAGAAAATAAGTATCAAAAGATATGAGTAGTATAATTGTTTGGTTTGGTAAATATATATGTAGTATTATCCTCTATAATCAATAAACATACTTTATTTTCAAAATCTGAACATTTTCAAATATTGATGACTGCCTTAAATCCTCAAATTTCCAAAATGATAAAGTGAGTAGGCTACATTCCCTAATTATAAATGTAGTTAGTTAATCTAAAAACTTAAAGTTTAAACTGAAATATTCAAACACAGGGAAATTTTGAATCATTCTACTTTTAGAGAAAATAGGAATTCTGAATCAAATAGAAAATCAAGAATGCATTTGTAAACAGGAAAATATTCTGGGTACTGCAGTATGGCAAAACTTTGTACTATGAATAAAACTGAAGATTAAGGCATATTAAATTTTCTAAGCTAGATCATACAGTTATATGCCTACTCATCAAGTATTTAGTTAAGTAATTTTCTTTTTAGGTAAATAGTTGTGTGTGTGTTTTTTTTTAAGCATGCATAAACAAAGTAGAAGGGAAAAAAAAATTAAGTAGCAGGGAAACAGAATCCAAATGCTCTTTCTCTGAAAAGTCCAGTGAAACAAGTTCCTGGCAAGCACAATATGCAAAAAAGACAAATCCAAATACACGAAATTAAGAATGGGAAAAGCATAATAATTATCTTAATTTCTCTAAGCTTACAATATTAAAAATGTCTTTTAAAAACTTGGAAAATTTTTCTAGAAAAATTTACAAATGTTGAAAATTGAAATCAGTAAACAAATTTTTTTGGAAAAGCTACAATAACCAATACACAACTTTTCAAGGTATTATTTCTCAAAAAAGTCTAAAATGTAAGAGCAGCAGATAGTTCCTGTGCTACAAAATCTTTTCCAGACATTTAAAAATAAGATAGTTTTCTAGTTAATTTTATAAAACTGCATAATCCTGATATCAGAAGCTGACAAAGATAGCAACATTTTTAATAAAGAGGAGGATAAACTTGTGTTTTCCAAATATATTGTATGGAAGATTAGTCAGGTCCAAGACTTGTTAATAAAGCTGTAGATTTAATGCCAAATAAATTTGAAATGCACACTCCCTTTTTAGGACATTGGTAATCTACAGAATCACATCAAAGAATCCGAGATTCTGCAAACATGTGAGAGCTAACATTAAATATTCCAAAATTATACAAACATAAAACAGTTTTAAACATCACACTTATTAATATTTAAATATGCTACCATTAGGCTGGTTCATAGTAGGTCCTCATTAAATATGTTTTCCTTCTTTTGAATTTTTTTCCTAATGGTAGATTCCATAACTTCAACAGTAGATGGTGTTGACAATGATCATGATCGTAAGCTTCAAGCCTTTCCTATGTGTAACAGTTGCAGAGTTGACATTTTAACAATGTGAAAATAGAGGTACAGCTAACAGGAAGATATACCAGAGTTTGCAGATATAAAGGGAAGGGAGGGGATCTCTAAGGTCTTCATTTTGTAGAGTGGGGAAAATTATAATACTCAATGTTTATTGAATAAGAAATGAAGGTATCAATGTGATATTTGAGGAAACTAGAATAGTGACCTCACTATGTAGAGATTACTGAGGGATGAGTAAGTGAAATTAGTTCTAATCTAATAGAGCACTGACATAATCAGTCAATAAACATTGCCCGTGATAATAAATCAAGAAAGGGGTGTGTGCATACTATTTAAAGATAATGGAAGTGACCATCAGAAAAACCAACAAAACAAACTGGTTAGAAGTAATTCCCTTGAGGAACAGAAGTGAAGGTGTGGAGGACTGTTTACTTCTCATTTTAAATCATTTGATTTTTTTTAACCATGTGCATGATTTAGTATGCTAAAACTTCTCTAACGTCCATGTGCAAAATTGGCTTTCAGCAAAGTTAGTGGAAGACAACAATTTAGGATCTGAGAGAGTTAATTCCTAGACAGATTGATAAGAAGTCCAGGGTCCCCAAGGAGAAGAAAGGGGTCTGGAGCTCTCGAAATGGAGATAGGGGTCTGGAATTCTCAAGGAGGAGAGGACAAACTTTTTTTTGTCTACATTTCTTGAAAGTGAAGTCACTCAGTTGTGTTGGACTCTGCGACCCATGGACTGTAGCCCACCAGGCTCCTCTGTCCATGGGATTCTCTAGGCAAGAATACTGGAGTGGGTTGCCAGTTCCTTCCAGTCTTCAGTTCAGTTCAGTTCAGTTCAGTTGCTCAGTCATGTCCAACTCTTTGCGACCCCATGAATCGCAGCACGCCAGGCCTCCCTGTCCAACACCAACTCCCGAAGTTCACTCAGACTCACGTCCATCGAGTCAGTGATGCCATCCAGCCACCTCAACCTCTGTCGTCCCCTTCTCCTCCTGCCCCCAATCCCTCCCAGCATCAGAGTTTTTTCCAACGAGTGAACTCTTCGCATGAGGTGGCCAAAGTACTGGAGTTTCAGCTTTAGCATCATTCCTTCCAAAGAAATCCCAGGGCTGATCTCCTTCAGAATGGACTGGTTGGATCTCCTTGCAGTCCAAGGGACTCTCAAGAGTCTTCTCCAACACCACAGCTCAAAAGCATCAATTCTTCGGTGCTCAGCTTTCTTTACAGTCCAACTCTCACACCCATACATGACCACTGGAAAAACCATAGCCTTGACTAGATGGACCTTTGTTGGCAAAGTAAAGTCTTTGCTTTTCAATATGCTATCTACGTTGGTCATAATTTTCCTTCTAAGGAATAAGCATCTTTTAATTTCATGGCTGCAATCACCATCTGCAGTGATTTTGGAGCCCCCCAAAATAAAGTCTGACAATGTTTTCACTGTTTCCCCATCTATTTACCATGAAGTAATGGGACCATATGCCATGATCTTTGTTTTCTGAATGTTCAGTTTTAAGCTAACTTTTTCACTCTCCTCTATGACCTTCTTCACTTTCTGCCATAAGGGTGGTGTCATCTGCATATCTGAGGTTACTGATATTTCTCCCAGCAATCTTGATTCCAGCTTGTTCTTCTTCCAGCCCAGCATTTCTCATGATGTACTCTGCATGTAAGTTAAATAAGCAGGGTGACAATATATAGCCCTGACGTATTCCTTTTCCTATTTGGAACCAGTCTGTTGTTCCATGTCCAGTTCTAACTGTTGCTTCCTGGCCTGCATACAGGTTTCTCAAGAGGCAGGTCAGGTGGTCTGGTCTTCCCATCTCTTTAAGAATTTTCCACAGTTTATTGTGATCCACACAGTCAAAGGCTTAGTCAATTACAAAATTCAGTATAAATTCTGTACTAGGGATTATACAATAACAATGTATCCTGCTTGAGGACAGTTTCTTCTTCCTGAAAACCTTCTGGCTAATCCTGCTATCTTAAAATGTAAATTATGGGAATGGGTATAGTTAGATCTTTACAACCTCCAGACATTCTTTTGATTCATTGTAATAACTAATTAAAAGGTATATAACTCCATTGCTAACACTAGGAAGGGGGGTACTCTTTCTACCTCCTTCTGGTGTCTATGTCAGAAGCTTTCTCTATCTCTTTTATACTTTAATAAAACTCTATTGCACAAAAGCTCTGAGCGATCAAGCCTCGTCTCTGGCCCTGGATTGAATCCTTCTCCTCCGGAGGCCAAGAATCCCAGCATCTATTCGTGGTTCAGCAACAACCTTTCAGATCTAGGTTAATATGGGTATAACATAGCTGTTTGAATTTGATCAACCTCAGATTTAATCTTGGCTTTACCATCTATGAGAACACCTTGGCCTTGGAAGAGTCACTAAAACTCTCTAAGCTTTCTCTGAAACTTCATATCAGTACTCACACCTAACACATAAGTTATTTTGACCTTTGAAATTGAGATAATGTGTCTAAAGCATTTAGCACAGGTAAAGAGAGTGCTTAATTAATTAATATTAATTGTTATACTTAAAATTGTTATAACAATTATAGCCAGACATGTTACAGTCAATTTGCTCTTTCAGTCTCCTTTTATGTCTGACTCTACAAATTTATAGTAAGTGAAGATTTCTTAAATTCGCATGGTCACAACATTCTTCCAGCTATTTTTAGGTGTTTTATATTGTTTGCTTTTATTACTGGCTTTAGAGGTATCATAATATAATGGGAGAAGCCAGCATTAGTGTGACTGCCTCCACCTTGAGCAAGTTATTTAATCCAATTTAAGTCACTCCATTTATAAAATTATACTGCTAGAGCATTACCTGTCTGAAGGTTAGAGTGAATCAGATGTTCTTTTGAGGTGTTGGTGACCTCCAGGGATCATGAATGTACAGTAAATGAATAGACTGGTGCAATTGTGGGATCCCACACATCTGTCAAGGCCTTACCTCTAATATTTGGCCCTGGGGCTGAGAGAATCTCTGAAATGGGGTTTGGTTTGTCAAAAAAAAAAAAAAATCATTTATTTTCTGAGCCATAAAAAAAATCTCTTTTCTTCTGTCAGATGAATTTACTCATCTAAAGCATCAAGGTTCCTTTTACTAAATTCACTTTGACCCTAAATGATATCCTCCTATACCATACAGCTGAATTTAGTATGTATAATTCCACTGTTCAAGTAATGGGTATGCATAAAAATATGCTTTTTGTTGACAGTTGGTGTTTTTATGAAAAAGTCATTATAAATATCCTTTATGCTAATTTTTATTTTTCCAGTCATTCAGGAGTACATTGGATAGGATCCTGTTTAGAAATTTACTTGCAAAGAAGTTATTTTTCAGGATATTGCTACAAAGGCTTTGAAAAATAAAGAGGATGTGGGAGACAGGATGAGGAACTTGAATTTTAATTACATCTCTACAAAGAAAACTCTTGACAAGTGTACCTACTCACCCATTCAGTAAATATTTGTTATGGGTAAGACTGATACTGAGACAACAAAAGGGATTTTTGCTCACAAATTAGTGCAGCAGCAGCAGGTTTAAAGTAGGCCTTCTAGAAACAAAACCAGTCTATGTTCATTTAAAAAAATAGCAAAATAGGAAATAATCTTGTACCACCAATTCAAATAAAAGGGAAAAATTAATATATATTTAAAGAAGTTTTTTCTGTTCTCCATCCCCACACTTTTCATCTCTGGTTTTTTCCATTCATCATATTCTCAGGACTGGTACATAAGGGGGGAAATTTAGAGACTATAAACCTTTTTGTCTGTACTATATGATCCTTGAACTATGTGAGTAAGGTGACTGCATTTCTCAGCTGGACCTTTTTGTTTAACTTGGTCTCCTAAGAAATACTTCAAAAAGGCATGTTGTTGGGAGTTCCCTGTTTGTGTTTTCTGAAGGCTGCTAAGAACAAGACTTTACTTGTGGGGAGGGGTGGATCTACCTAAGTCTGTGTTTCTTGGGAAGGTCAGGCCCCTCCCAGGGTGCAGCTGTGATAGAGGAAGACGTAACACATCGCAGAGCTGAAGATTAGAGATGGCGGACTGCTGAATCTGCTAGTTTTAGTGAGAGCAAGACCAGGACGTCAGTCAAGAGGAAATGCCTGGCTTGACTTTTTCAGTTGCAGACAGAGAACTATATGGCAGGGTGTACCAGTGGTACCTCCCCATCCGGAAACCTTGAGACAGATGCCAGGAAGGGCACCAAAAGGGACCATACCCACCACCACCCAACCCATCACTCTGTGTTCCTATCATAATATATAAGTTCACTGTAGATTTTCAGAAATTTCAAATATATATCAGTACCATGTCACAGTCATAAGTCTGGAGCTACTTATAGACTTTAAAATGTGGGCAGTATGAACAATATTTTTTACTCCATTAAATTCATAGAAGGACAGGAAAGCATATAAATTTTATTACTTCACAACTATGGTCACTTAAAAAAAATCTCACACAAAAAGTAGAAATAATGAACAGCAGAAGAGTTAGTAATTCAAAATTCGAATCCTCCAAGATCATTTGCAATGATAGAGCAAATAGATACTATAAAGATTGATATAGTAATCTATATCAGTTACTGTATTGCAAAAGAAAGGAGCTTAAAATGAAATCTTCCTCTACATGTTCTTACTCTATCCAAACATCATTATTGAGTTGATATTTGAAGGATGATGTTTCTTAGGTAGGTCATGCTAGTAGCAAAGAATCTACTCTGCCAGTGCACGAGACAATAGAGACACACGTTCAGTCCCTGGGTCAGGAAGATCCCCTGGCATAGGAAATGATGGCAACCTACTCTAGAGGCCTTGCCTGGAAAATTCCATGGACCAGAGGAGCCTGGCGGGCTACAGTCTGTGGGGTTGCAGAGAGTCAGATACAACTGAGTAACTGAACACACATGCAAAATGTTTAATGTTTTTCCTTAAGTATTCTCTAATCCCAGGCAAGTATGTCAGTTTGGAAATTACATACAGCCATTAAATTAAATTGACAATTGTTCTACTAGAAGTACAGCTAATATGTCAATGGGCAGAGAAAAAATTCAGCAGAATGAGTAAATAATATAAGGAATTTGTTTATAAATTAAAACATTTAAGATTAACTTTACCATCTACATCTTCTATAACATGATTAATTATATTTGTTATCAGGTACAGTATCAAAAACAAAGTAGACAGCTTTTTGAAAGGAGAAAGAATTCACACACTTAAAACCCTTCTGATTAAAATTGGTTTGCAGAATTTCCAGAAATCAGAAAACATGGCTTCAAGTCACCACCATTTTTCTAAAGTTGTGTTTCCTTGCCTGGCCAATAGTTGGGTTGTAGCAAATGATCACTTGTAGTACAATTCTCCTTCCTGATTCTTGTTGACACCATTGTTCTTTCTCTCTTGGTTCTGAAGCTTCGGTGTTTTGAAACATAATTTTTTTTTAAAGTGAAAAGCACTGCAGTACTTAGGAAAATGGACATTATGCCAAGCATCATGGTTAGTCCCAGATATATATGTCTAGAAGAAGACAGAATCTCAGTCTTAATTATTGTAGCTATCCAATTTTAAATAAAATATAATAATATCCAAAAATATCAATATCAATGAAATCAATCAATATCAGTAAAACTATCATGAGGATGGTTTTCTTTAAGAATGCCGATTCAGTGGCTATAAAAGGCCTTTCTGTGAACATTTGACAGACTATTGAAGGCAGTAAGCTAATATAAAGCAAATTTTTAGTAGTACCATCATTTTCTGTTACTGCTAATTATATAATCCTTTCCATCCTCTCTGTAACTTATTTCCTTAGACCAGGTGACTATATACCTGTTTGCTTAGAACAGTCCCAGCATAAGCTAGTGTTGTCCCAGGGCAATCTGCCCCCTTTCCTTTCAAAAATATCCAAATTTGAATGATAAATTATATGGTTATCCTCCCCTTGAAACTTGCCCAAATTCAATCCTACAGAAAAACTGCAAGAAGTGACATTAAGGGGGAATTGGAGATCTCAGTACACTAGAGTGACCTAAGCAAACCAGAGGTTTACATCAGTATCTTCCATGAGAAGCCTTTAGTTCTATTAGATCATAAGACATGAAAGTCTGAAAGCACAGGTTGAATTATTCATGCTGGTCACCTTGTATGTACACTCACAGTCTCTGAGTTACATTGTCTTTACAGAAAATATAGCCTGGGTAAATGTGAATAAAGTGCCAATTTTCCTCATAGATCAGGTGTCTTTCAAAGACCAACGTAAATTTCTCACATATCATCAAAGCCTATTAAGTCAAGCAAATTTATTTGAGATGGTCAGCTCAATTCACATCCAACTTCCAACTTACAGGGTTTAGCACTGTTTATTTTTCTAGAGAATACTCAGCATGTAAATTGGAAAAAAAAAAAAAAAAAAAGTCCTCCTTGCTTTTAAGCCATTGAAGCAATAAGGGGACTAAATGTTTGCTGAATTGCACTGAATGATACCATAGTGAAAAATCCATGCCCTCAACCCCGTACACACACAGAGAAAACCTTTTACTTTTATGCATTTCAAGTACTGGAATAATTGAACATCAGTTTGGCAATAGAAACCGGACAGATTTAGAGCCAAATCCAAATCTTGCCCAGGGGGATTATATCTGACGTAAATGGGACAGTTTGGCTCAGTTTGGTGGGGGCAGGGGGGAAAGAATTAAACCCCAAATGTGACCTAAATCTAAATGCTTCTGAGTTTCAGGGACTTAACTGAGTTGTGTGCATAAACTTTGAAAATCCTACTCTATTCTGAAATCTTCTGTCTTATCTTTTTTAAATGATGGGAGTCAAGATTAAGAATGAAAGAAAACAAAAGGTCTAGCCAAATGGTCAGATAATAATAGAATTATTCTATAACACAGAACAAACTTCTGGATTAGATTCTCCTTTTCTTCACAAATGATGACACTATGTGAGGATTATTCGTGCTGGTTGTCTCTTGCAAACCTGGCATGTGGTAGCAATGAGATTTAGGAAATTGTTTGGTACAATACCTGAAAGCATTTGAATCATACAATCTACAGGATCCTTTACTTCCACATCTTTTAAATCCCCACTTGAGGCATGAAGTATCAATCAGAACTCCAAAATATATGGGAGATGGGATTCCTGCTGTGAGAAAAACAAATAATTGCCATTAAAAATATATGCATATCTTTTTGGTTAGCCTACAAAGAATGACTCTCAGAAACCACATTCTGGTCTCCTGGAGAGGCCCTGCTATTTCCAAGGAAGTGAATTTGGGACAGAATGTGGTTTCTGAGAGTCATTCTTTGTTCAGTTTAGTTCAGTCGCACAGTCGTGTCCGACTTTCTGTGACCCCATGAATCACAGCACGCCAGGGCTCCCTGTCCATCACCAACTCCTGGAGTTCACTCAAACTTATGTCCATCGAGTCGGTGATGCCATCAAGCCATCTCATCCTCTGTCGTCCCCTTCTCCTCCTGCCCTCAATCCCTCCCAGCATCAGAGTCTTTTCCAATGAGTCAACTCTTCACATGAGGTGGCCAAAGTATTGGAGTTTCAGCTTCAGCATCAGTCCTTCCAATGAACACCCAGGACTGATCTCCTTTAGGATGGACTAATTGACCTCCTTGTAGTCCAAGGGACTCTCAAGAGTCTTCTCCAACACCACAGTTCAAAAGCATCACCTCCACTAACTTTGTTCGTAGTGATGCTTTCTAAAGCCCACTTGACTTCACATTCCAGGATGTCTGGCTCTAGGTCAGTGATCACACCATCATGATTATCTGGGTTGTGAAGATCTTTTTTGTACAGTTCTTCTGTGTATTCTTGCCATCTCTTTTTAATATCTTCTGCTTCTGTTAGGTCCATACCATTTCTGTCCTTTATCGAGCCCATCTTTGCATGAAATGTTCCTTTGGTATCTCTGATTTTCTTGAAGAGATCCCTAGTCTTTCCCATTCTGTTGTTTTCCTCTATTTCTTTGCATTGATCGCTGAAAAAGGCTTTCTTATCTCTTCTTGCTATTCTTTGGAACTCTGCATTCAGATGTTTATATCTTTCTTTCCTTTTCTCCTTTGCTTTTCGCTTCTCTTCTTTTCACAGCTATTTGTAAGGTCTCCTCAGACAGCCATTTTGCTTTTTTGCATTTCTTTGCTATGGGAATGCTCTTGATCCCTGTCTCCTGTACAATGTCATGAACCTCATTCCATAGTTCATCAGGCACTCTATCTATCAGATCTAGGCCCTTAAATCTATTTCTCACTTTCACTGTATAATCATAAGGGATTTGATTTAGGTCATACCTGAATGGTCTAGTGGTTTTCCCTACTTTATTCAATTTAAGTCTGAATTTGGCAATAAGGGGTTCATGGTCTGAGCCACAGTCAGCTCCTGGTCTTGCTTTTGCTGACTGTATAGAGCTTCTACATCTTTGGCTGCAAAGGATATAATCAATCTGATTTCGGTGTTGACCATCTGGTGATGTCCATGTATTGAGTCTTCTCTTGTGTTGTTGGAAGAGGGTGTTTGTTATGACCAGTGCATTTTCTTGGCAAAACTCTATTAGTCTTTGCCCTGCTTCATTCCGTATTCCAAGGCCAAATTTGCCTGTTACTCCAGGTGTTTCTTGACTTCCTACTTTTGCATTCCAGTCTCCTATAATGAAAAGGACATCTTTTTTGGGTGTTAGTTCTAAAAGGTCTTGTAGGTTTTCATAGAACCGTTTAACTTCAGCTTCTTCAGCATTACTGGTCAGGGCATAGACTTGGATTACTGTGATATTGAATGGTTTGCCTTGGAAACGAACAGAGATCATTCTGTCGATAGCTTTTAGCAAATATTGATAAGTTTGCAAAACAGATTTCTCAAAATTATATTATTTCTTGTGTAAATAATTTAAGATTTCTCTATAAAATAACTTATCTTCATCATTATTTACTTGGTTACTTTGAAATACAATTAGTAGAAGGAAGGCAGGGTAAATGTTCAATTCTTTCCTGTTTTAAGAATAATGAATTAGTGTCCTAGTATTCTTCAAAATTACTTAGGTATCATTACAAATTTATATCTTTTTTTATTCAATGTATTTTGATACATTGCAGCTATTACAATGATTGTTATATATTAATATAATAGTATTTTTTAAATTTTATTTTATTTTTTTAACTTTAAAATATTGTATTGGTTTTGCCAAATATCGAAATGAATCTGCCACAGGTATACCTGTGTTCCCCATCCTGAACCCGCCTCCCTCCTCCCTCCCCATACCATCCCTCTGGGTCGTCCCAGTGCACCAGCCCCAAGCATCCAGTATCGTGCATTGAACCTGGACTGGCGACTCGTTTCATACATGATATTATACATGTTTCAATGCCATTCTCCCAAATCTCCCCACCCTCTCCCTCTCCCACAGAGTCCATAAGACTGTTCTATACATCAGTGTCTCTTTTGCTGTCTTGTACACAGGGTTATTGTTACCATCTTTCTAAATTCCATACTGGACCAAGGCCCTCAGGTTGTTCCTGCGTCCTTTTGACATGCGCCTGTGATAGCTTTCTCACTTTCTTGCACCAAAAGTTGTCCCACAATCACAGTATCTATTTTCTAACCTAGACCTCGGTCAGTTTTCCAAGGTCCTATGGTTTCTTTATTGAGCAATGATATTTAGATACCACGGACTCATTGCTATGGGTGCTCATGTCTCCTGAGCTAAATAGATTCTAGATTTTTCAGGAGACAGAGTTGTAAAATACACATTATTTTAAAATAAAACTATATGAGTTCATATTGACATTTTAAGTTTAAATTAATGAATTTTACTTACAATATTTTATGCTTTTATCACTTTTCTATTATACTGAAAATATTGATTCCTGATATTAACATAACATCTACTTTATCTTAAAATATATAATAGTTTTAACATAACAATGCTAAAGTTACTATAAAAAACAATACTATAAAATGTACTGAAGCAATGGGGAATTCATAGTAATTCTGTTTTTCATGTAGTTTAATGTTTTTTCTATATGGTTTTTCATCCTGTAATATACAGTTAGTTTTGATTTGTTTTAAGAATTTTTTTGGTTCTTTTAATTATTTAAAACGATATAAAATTTTTGTATTCTTCCAAACTAAAAATTATACGACAGCTATATTTACAAAGTCTCATTTCCATCCTGTTCTCTCCCCCTGTTTTTTTCTTTCTTCCCTAACAGGGAAAGAAAAAATTATTATTTTTTAAATTAATTATTAATTATTAAATAAAAAATTTAAAAATTATTATTCATTTTTAGTTTATGCTTCCATTGTTTCTTGTTAACAAGAGCAAATATCAATACCTGTGTGTGTGTATAATATTTTCACCTTTCTATACTTACACCAAATGTATCATACTGTATACAATTTTCTACATTTTGCTTTATTAAACTTAGTTGCATATCCTGGAGATCAGTTGATATGAATTGTGTCTCTCCACAATTTATAAGTTGAAGCCCTAACTCCCAATATGATTGCATGTGGAAGCAAAATAATTAAGGAGATGATCAAGGTTAAATGAGGTCGTAAGAGTGAAGCCCTAATATGATAGGGAGGCTGCCATTAAACAAATAAAATTATTATATAGTTTCTTTACAAAGTTGTGTTAGTTTCTGCTGGATAGCAAAATGAATCAGCTGTATGTATACATACATCTCTTCTTTTTTGGATTTTCTTCCCATTTAGGTCACCACAGACTGCTGAGTAGAGTGTTATACAGTAAGTTCTGTGCTATACAGAATATACAGTATATCTGTATATATATCTACTATACAGTATATCTGTGCTATATAGTAAGTTCTCATTGAAAGCAAAAGTCATTTAGTTGTGTCCTACTCTTTATGACCCCGTGGACTGTAGTTCATGGGATTCTCCAGGCCAGAATACTGAAGTGGGCAGCTGTTCCCTTCTCCAGGGGTTCTTCCCAACCCAGGGATCAAACTCAGGTCTCCCACATTGCAGGAAGATTCTTTACCAGCTGAGCCACAAGGGAAGCCCAAGAATACTGGAGTAGGTAACTTATCCCTTCTGCAGCGGATCTTCCGAACCCAGAAACTGAACTGGGGTCTCCTGCATTGCAGGCAGACTCTTTACCAACTGAACTATCAGGGAAGCCCTCAGGCTGTCATTAGTTATCTATTTTCTACATTCGTGCGTGCTAAGTCCTTCAGTCATGTCTGACTTTTTGCGACCCTATGGCCTGTAGCCTGCCAGGCTCCCTTGTCCATGGGATTCTCCAGGCAAGAACACCAGAGTGGGTGGCCATGCCCTCTTCCAGGGGATCTTTCCAACCCAGGAATTGAACCTGCATCTCTTATGTCTCCTGCATTGGCAGACAGGTTCTTTACCACTAGCACCATCTGGGAAGCCCATTTTATGCATCATAGTGTATATACTGTCCTTATAAGAAAAGGAAGAGGCACCAAAGACTGCTCTCTGTGCACAGAGAAAAGGTTGTGTGAATGCTCAGTGAGAGGGTAGCCATCTACATATCAGGAAGAGAGGTCTCACCAGACACCAGTCTGTTGGCACATTGATCCTGGACTTGGCAGCCTTCGGAACTATGAGGCAGTAACTTCTATTGTTTAGGCCCCTCAGTCCATGTGTATTGTTATGACAGCCTGTACTGACTAATAAACTTGGTAACGTTAGAGATTTTTTCCCCATTTGTCCATACAGCTGTAAAGTATTCCCTTATGTGGGTTTACTATAGTTTATTTAACCAGTCTAATATTGATGTACATTTAGACTGCTTGTAGCCTTTTACTATTATAAATAATGCCACAATGATTGCACCCTCCGTAAGATTACAATTCAAACTTTCACGAGGTCATTTTTAGCCATCAATTGCTAGAAGTAGGATTGCTAGGTCAAAACATAAACCTAGATGTAATTTTTTTAGTTATTGCCAAATGTCCTTCTCCAGCAATAGTATAATTTTCACAATAGCAATGTATGAGTGTATCGATTTTCTATTTGTATTATAATACATAACAAACAACATTTGGTAATTTTCCCATCTGTTAAGTAAGAATCAGTATCTTAGCATAGCTTTAGTTTGTACTCTCCTTCTTATGAGGGGCCTTGACCATCTTTTTATATATTAAGATGTATCCATTTATCTTTCCGTGAAATGGTTGTTTATATCTTTTATCCACTTTTGGGCTTCCCTCATAGTTCAGTCAGTAAAGAATCTGCCTGCAATACACGAGACCCGGGTTCAATTCCTGGATTGGAAAGATCCCCTAGAGAAGGAAATGGCAACCCAGTCCAGTATTCTTGCCTGGAGAATCCCACGGGCAGAGGAGCCTGCAGGCTTCAGTCCATGGGGTCGCAAGAGTCGGACCCGACTTAGCGACTAAACCGCTGCTGCCACTTTTCTCTTAGAGCTTTGATCTTTTTTTTTTTCAGTACCTAGGCATTCTCCATATAATAGGATGTTAGCCACTCATCTGTTATATAGATTGTAAAAAAAATACCATATGTAGTTTTTTATTTTCTTTATGCTATTTTTTCATTTTTAATTATATTTTTATTTTTTGAAAGTTCCTTTTAATTTACAGTATTTACAAAGTATTGGCTATATTTCCCATATTATGCAATAGACCCTTGAGCCTATCCTCACCCAGTAGTTTATATCTCACTCCTTCACCCCAATATTGCCGTCTACCACTGGAAACCATTAGTTCTCTATATCTGTGAGTCTGCCTTTTGGGGAATTATATTAACTAGTTTGCTGTATTTTTTAGGTTCTATATATAAATGATACATGGGGCTTCCCAGGTGGCTCGGTGGTACAGAATCTGCCTGCCAGTGCACGAACACAGGGGACATGGGTTCGATCCCTGAGTTGGGAAGATTCCCTGGAGGAGGGCAGGGCAACCCACTCCAGTATTCTTGCTGGAGAAACCCATGGGCAGAGGAGTCTGGAGGGCTGCAGTCCATGGGGTCACTAAGGAGTCAGATATGATATAGCAACTAAATAACAGCAATAAATAATATCATATAAGATTAAATGTATTTTCATTTTATGGGATCAACTTTATGAATTATTTCTTTAAGATATGTTTCACACTGTGTTTACCTCTATGTTCCCAAAAGGAGGTAAATAGACTAATTACAGCCTGGGATGTAGTTCAGACTCAATAACCTTTTTTCTAGATAATCTCTGTTTTAATATTGTAGAATTTGAGCCAACTATGATGGCATAGACCTCCATTTTTATTGTTTTCCAAGGATTATATGGTATCTTTGCATATATCCTTTTTTATATCGGATATCCTTTTATATCCTTTTTATATCCCAAGTTACATAAACTCATTTATTTAAAACTCTGAATTTTTATTTTTCTCCCAAGTAGCTCCTCTCTGTCAAATTGCTGTGCTGTGTTCAGTCGCTCAGTCGTCTCCGACTCTTTGCGACTCCATGGAATGTAGCCCACCAGGCTCTTCTGTCCATGGGGATATTCCAGGCAGGAATACTGGAGTGGGTTGCCATGCCCTCCTCCAGGAATCTTTCCAACCCAGGGATCAAACCCAAGTCTCTCATTGCAGGCAAATTCTTTACTGTGTGAGCCACCAGGGAAGCCCAGAGGAATGTTTTCAATGGTTTCCCTTTCTTCTTTAGAATATAAACTCTTGGTTGCTTCCATGTCTTGGCTATTATAAACAGTGCTGCGATGAACATTGGGGTACACGTGTCTCTTTCCCTTCTGGTTTCCTCAGTGTGTATGCCCAGCAGTGGGATTGCTGGATCATAAGGCAGTTCTATTTCCAGTTTTTTAAGGAATCTCCACACTGTTCTCCATAGTGGCTGTACTAGTTTGCATTCCCACCAACAGTGTAAGAGGGTTCCCTTTTCTCCACACCCTCTCCAGCATTTATTATTTGTAGACTTTTGGATCGCAGCCATTCTGACTGGTGTGAAATGAGTTGCCAGTCCAGGTTCGATGCACGATGCTGGATGCTTGGGGCTGGTGCACTGGGACGGCCCAGAGGGATGGTATGGGGAGGGAGGAGGGAGGAGGGTTCGGGATGGGGAACACATGTATACCTGTGGCGGATTCATTTTGATATTTGGCAAAACTAATACAATTATGTAAAGTTTAAAAATAAAATAAAATTAGAAAAAAAAAATAAATAAAATCAAATCTAACTGCAAAAAAAAAAAAAAAGAATATAAACTCTTGAAGGACGAAACCTAATTTGACTTATTCACTCTGTTTTCTGTAGGTTTTAACTAATGAATATTGAAAATTCTAATAGTCATAAAAAATCATTCCAATTACATTTAAGAAATTGAACTCCAAGCCATACTGCTTTGACTGTTTGAATGATCTTTCTACCAGTGATATATCCTAGCATTGAAAGTAGCTCAAAAGAATTCCTTTCATTTAATAATTTAAGAAATTACATTTAGAATTCAGGTTTTCTTACTGATTCATTTTTTGCTTTCCTTTCAGAGGGCTCTTTTATAATAGCAATGGGTTTTTTGAGACTAGATTAGTACTATAGAAGAGGCAAGATTGTTATAAAAAATGTCATTACTCTCATAAGATCACTTTATTATGGGTACATCATTGATTCTCAATAAATATTTCTGGAAAAAAGGAAGAGAGTATTCTTGGAAAAGAGGGAGGGAAGAAAGACATAAAGGGAGGAAGAAAATTAGAAGAACATGAATCTACTACCTACAGCATTTAGTTATGTGTCATAATTCTGTAAAAATATTTAGAAGACAATTAAAATATACTTATAATGGCTACAACAATTTAAGCATAGATTATACTTACCAAGAACTCTTACTGCTAAGGTGTAGATACCCAGGGCAAAAGACTTAAGTTGTGGTTTAATGCACCTATAAACAATAAAAGCACTATTACAAAAAAATAGTACATTAAAGCATATAGTAAAGTCAGTTTATTATAAATCAGTCTTTAATGAGGTGGATTAGGTTACTTTGAAATTAGTTCACATGTCAAAGGATGACTACTAGGTTTCTCTAAAATTAAACTAATCAAAATATTGTATGTATTTTTAATTTCCCACAGCTTATATAATAGAAGTTGGTTAGGAAAGAAAATAGGACCAAACATCCACAAATCTTTTTTGTATAATGTTTTTTTTTAATTTAGTTATTTATTTATTTTTTTTGGCTACTGGATGTAGAATCTCAGAATTCAAGTAGCATTTATGGAGAATACACATATTCTAGCATAGGGAAAGCAAATTATGTAGAAGCCATGTTCCATTATATGCAATGTATTGGATTTTTAGTTAATATTTCTAAAAGATAAATCACTTACATGACATATTCAAATGGTGTTAGGTAAAGTAAAATCAAATTTTATCAGTACAGTAGCAAAGACAGGGAATAATTCTAACAATTTGTAAGATTATGGAGCACAATAAAGGATTAATGACCTCTAGCTAGTTTTTGTGGGTTTTGGTCTAAAACCATGGGACCCTACTGACTTAAGTTGAATTAAAATCACTGTGACATGCTGAGTGCTTTTGGTAAGTAGTGTGGATCTGAATTTACCAGCCAAGTACAAGATTATCTAAAATAACAAGAGCATCTTTAATAAAATGACTGTATAACTTAAATTGGGACTTTCCTGGTAGTGGTAAAGAATCTGCCTGTCAATGCAGGAGATCCTGGTTCGATCCCTGGCTTGGGGAGTTCTGCTGGAGAAGGAAGTGGCAACCCATTCCAACATTCTTGCCTTGGAACTCCCATGGGCAGAGAAGCCTTGTAGGCTATAGTCCATGAGGTGTCCGAGCTGGAGACAACATAGCGACCTTGTATGCACATGTAGCTTGAACTGATGGATTTTAATAGCAATAACCATGAAGATATATAATAACTACTGAGCGTTGACCATGGTAGTAAATTCTTCATATGCGTAATATTTAATCTCTGCTTTAAAATAATCAAAAACTACAACTTGTCTCCTTTAAGCAAACATGTTTCTTTCTAGCATCAAAATAAAGTGTGGTTCATTTATGGGCTGGTGGTGAGGAAAACTCTTCCTCTGTTCACCTGTTTATTCATGAGGCCCAGGTGACTACTTGGCACTACATAAGAAAAGGTTGAAGACACAGGTACCTGCAGAGAATGATCCTGGTCTGAGACTTCTGGTGTAATGCTTTCCCACTAACCTATGCTTCCATTTGAAAACACCAAGATCTTATGTTCCCATCAAATCCTTTTATGAGGGGCTTCCCTGGTGATCTAGGGAAGGGGATGCATGTTTGGGGAACTAAGATCTTGCATGCCTTGTGCCACAGCCCCAAATTTAATAACTAATAAATAATTTTTAAAAAACCCTTTTATGAAAACAGATTTGTGGATGTTTGGTCCTATTTTATATAAATATTCCTAATCAATTTCTATAATATAAGCTGTGGGAAATTAAAAATATATATGCTATTTTGATTAGCTTCATTTAGAAAAATAATCCTTTGATGTGTGAATTAATTTCAGTCACCTAATCTATCTCATAAAAGATTGACTTACAATAAACAGTGACTTTTCACGTTTAACAATTTCATCGAAATTTGTAGTATCTTTACGTGATTTTGATCAGTTGTATAACAGTAAAAATTCCAATACTAATTCAATGAGGAGGAAACTTTTACCACTAAGAATACTCGTTATAAAACTAGTATTTTAACATCTGAATTTATGTGTATATTGCATCGATTTGTGAGAGGAGAGCCAATAAAAAAATGTTCAAGCATAAATTACATTACAATAGAAAAAATCACTATCCAACCACATTTTTGAATAAAAACCTAAAGGGAGAAAAGCATAAAAGTGGAATAAGTTTCCTGAGAGTGCTGTAAGGAATCACAATGACTCCACAGAGCGGAGTTGGAAGTCACTGCTGTAGATGGTCATGGGGTGTCTTCTATTAAAATTGGGGCAGGAGATTCAAGGTTCACCTCAGAAGCAATATGTATCCAGGTATCCCGCCTACAGACAAAGTATAGGATGTGATGACTGCAATTACGAGGAAATACAGAAACATTTTGGCACATCCATTATCTTTTTGACATCTGCCCACCATGCCTGTGGAATTTCCTGATTTTGAGGCTGCAAGTCCCACACAGGTACAGTTATTAAATATCTGTAACACAGTAGGGAAAAATCCAATTATTGAGGTAAATAGTATATAACATTAAAGACAAAAATTTATTTTAAATGATTTTATAGTATACATTTATAACACAAATAGTGGGGAAAATTTTATTTTTCTGTGTTAGACTGTATCAAGCAAAGTGAAATCGAGAGAGAAAACATTTCAGTACCCAAAGAGCAGATGGTCTACAAACTATTGATCCTACTGAACATCTCTAAGCAAATCTCACCAAATCCAATGCTACCTTACCTTCCTCCCTACCACATCTAAATCTAAGCCACCATGGTCTCTTTGTGCTTGACCTGTTTCTACTCTTACCTGGCTCTGGTCTCTTTTCTGCAATAACCCAATTGAGCCTTTAAAAATGGCAGTCAGATTGCTTCACTATTCTCAACTTTCCAATGGCTTCTCATTGTACTTGGATAAAATCCCAAGTCCTTAGAGCGGCTTCCACACTATCCATGATGCACCTCCTCAATCCCACTCTGATCTCATTGCTCCGTGATCTTCCCCTTCTCCCTCTACTTCATGAGTTCTCAGGGGACCCTTGCCAGCCCTCAAACGTTGTGAGTCCAGGCAGGCCTCATGGTCTTCCTGCTTTCTCTGTTGGGTAATTTTTCTAGGGGGTTACATGGTTGGCACATACACTTCAGGTCTCTGCTCAGATAGTTCATTAGAGAGAGCTTTCAAAACCACCCACTCAAAACAGTACCTCCATCTCTCCACACTGTTATTCTAACTTGTTTTCCTCACAGCATTTATTACTTTTTATCAAGATATTATATAGCCATTTAATTCTAAACTACATATCCCCACTAGAATATAACTTCTGGCAGAAACTCTTTGCTTTGTTATCATTGTACTGCTGCTGCTGCTGCTGCTAAGTCACTTCAGTCTTGTCCGACTCTGTGTGACTCCATAGACGGTAGCCCACCAGGCTTCCCCATCCCTGGGATTCTCCAGGCAAGAATACTGGAGTGGGTTGCCATTTCCTTCTCCAATGCATGAAAGTGAAAAGTGAAAGTGAAGTCGCTCAGTCGTGTCTGACTCTTAGCGACATCATGGACTGCAGCCTACCAGGCTCCTCCGTCCATGGGATTTTCCAGGCAAGAGTACTGGAGAGGGTTGCCATTGCCTTCTCCTATCATTGTACATGTAGGCTTAACAATAGGCCCTCAATTTAAGTGCTTAGTAAAAATTTGTTAAATAAATGGGCACAGTTTGAAGATATCAAAGAATATATAGTGATTATGAGAAGGAAAGAAAAACCTTGATAAGTAAAACCCAACTAAATCTTGGATAAAGAGGCAACTTTCATAATCTCTCATTGTTTATTTCTGTAAGTTTCATGTGTGAATGTGTACATGTAATGAGTTGTCATTTTTTTTTATTACAAAAGACTTTGTGAATTTTTAGGTAAAAAATGAAATAATAGTGGTGTTTCCTTTTTGAAGAGGAATAGCAATATAGGATTTTTTATTTTGTTTTGAGTGTCAGGTAAAAAGCTTTTGAATCTTGACTTTGCCTCTCACCAGATACATAAGTTTAGGCAGATTCCTTATATCTTAATGCTTTAATTCTCACATGAGCAAAATAAGTAAAATAATACCCAATCACTTGAGTATTATGATGTCTAAATATTTTATTAAAGCACTTCCCTTAGTCCCTGGCATGCAACATTTTCAATAAATGGAAGCTCCGGTTAAGAAAGAACTTTCAGTGCAACTAGAGATTATCACACTAAATAAAGTTAAATCAGAAACAGAAAGAAAAGTACTATATATTACCACATACATGTGGACTCTAAAATATGACAAAAATTCAACGATCTATGAAGCAGAAACATGGACACTGAGAACAGATTGGCGGTTGCCAAGGGAGGAGGGTGCTGGGGAAGGGATAGAGTAGGGGCTGGGGTTAGCAGATGTAAGTTTTTATATATAGAGTGGATAAACAACAAGGTCGTACTGTATAGCACAGAGAACTATATTTATATCCTATGATAAATCATATGGAAAACTATTTTAAGAATGTATATATAACTAAATCACTTTGCTGTACTGCAGTAATTAACAAAACATTGTAAATCAATTATACTTCAATTAAAAAAAAGCAAATCCAAAGTAAAAGAAAAGAAAATCCTTCAAGTGGTTTAGGCCAAAGAGTATAGTGGCCAAAGTTGGGGGTTGGGTGGAGGAAAGACAAGAAGGAAGAAAAGGAAGGGAATGTTAAAGCTCAGATTTCAGATGGGTGGGTGGTCTTAATATCAGTGTTGCTAGAGACCAATCCATTCTTCTCTGAATAAAATGTCAAAATAACAGTAAATGGAAAATCAACAAGCATGAGACTGTCTATAGAAGTGGTTGCCCAAGCATTCTTAATCTAGTGGATAAGAATACGTAAATATATTTGTGGTTTAATTTTCAGCTCTCTGGGGCTATCAAATATGGGTAGATTTCATCAGTCACAAGCAGAAAGCCATCTGACCACTGTGGCTTATACACAATGAGTATAAGGAAGAGTCTGTTAGGGACAGGGCTGTAAAGGTGTGATTAGAAGAATGAATCTGTTAATGAAGTACATAGTACACTTAATTGAAGTACATGATACTCTTCACAACTGGTTTTCTACCTGTATTTCCAACCCTGTCTTCCTCTTACATTCTATAGGAATCCTTGATTCCAGCCATCTACTCTTTTCATCATTACACAAATTGGCTTGATATCTCAGGCAGAGCTGTCTCAGAACCATCAGCCTCCTCTGGATTTCTGACCCCTGGGTCTAGACTTTTTGGGCTAACCTTCCTTATACTGGCCTCTATTTGTCCTGTCCTCCAAAACCTGCAAGGACCACTGGTCATGGGATCAGGAGACATGGAGCCCAAGGCAGATGTTATTAAATGATCTTATGGCTGAGAGTTTCTCATTTGAGGCTAATATTCCTTACTAGTAAAATAAGAGAACTAGATTACATAATTACAAAGTTCGTCCAGCCTGTTTCATTATTCTCATTCTGACCCCAATTCTTCCAACAACTGTAATTCTACTAGTGATGCTTTTATTTCCTGTCGCCGCACAAAAGAACAAAGGCAGAGTAAACAGCATGGATTCTATCAATGTGGTCTGCTCCTGGGTTGGTCCCTGAGCCCCCATAGGGTTGTATAGTTAAGCACTGTTGCACGCCCAGGGGCACACATTTTAAAGAAGGTTTCTTACAGTAGTCTTTCCACTCCCAGTGGTGGTTTGACAACCAGCAAGACAAGCCGATGCATACGTGATTCCATTCTCACCACATATGGGTTCCCATTTTGTCTCTGAACATTTGCATCTTGAGTTGCAATCTGAAAAGAGAGCTCGTTCATGATAAGAGACAGGTTTGGTTCTGGAAAAAAAAATGTAACGATATAAAATGTTACCTTTTAGTAGGCAGTACCCTAATAACTTCAAAAATCAATGTTCTTAGGTATGTAAATGGCAATGCCAACAAATTTTGCCTGGGGGAACACAACTGTCATCAGAAATACCAGCTTCTCATCATTAAATGTGAATTCACTCTTAGACAGCTTTCTTTTGATCATTACCTTTAGAGGTTTACCACTTTACATGATATTCTTGTCTTGGCTGAGGTAGTGGCACCCCACTCCAGTACTTTTGCCTGGAAAATCCCACAGACGGAGGAGCCTGGTAGGCTGCAGTCCATGGGGTCCCTAAGAGTCGGACACAACTGAGCGACTTCACTTTCACTTTTCACTTTCATGCATTGGAGAAGGAAATGGCAACCCACTCCAGTGTTCTTGCCTGGAGAATCCCAGGGACGGGTAAGCCTGGTGGGCTGCCGTCTATGGGGGTCGCACAGAGTCGGACACGACTGAAGCAAATTAGCAGCAGCAGCAGCAGCAACTGACTCTAGAATGTTACAATATTTTTCTATATTATGATGCATTTGGAAAAAAATTATCAAAATAGAAAAACAGAATAAACTTCAAGAGCAATTTATGACATTACTCTTACTATGTATCAATATAATAAAAAACTCTCATACAATTTTCCATCTTGTAGAACTACTATGGATTTGGTCACCCCAAATGTAAAGACAAAATACTTTTGAGATTTCTTCTAGCAGAATGAGAGGCTATTTAACTAGGTCTCCTAAGAAGTCACCCAGGGATATTTTATCTTATTCTCTTCTCTAAGGCATGAAGTTTTTTTTTTTTTTTCTAATTTTATTTTATTTTTAAACTTTACATAATTGTATTAGTTTTGCCAAATATCAAAATGAATCCGCCACAGGTATACATGTGTTCCCCATCCCGAACCCTCCTCCCTCCTCCCTCCCCATACCATCCCTCTGGGCCGTCCCAGTGCACCAGCCCCAAGCATCCAGCATCGTGCATCGAACCTGGACTGGCAACTCGTTTCCTACATGATATTTTACATGTTTCATTGCCATTCTCCCAAATCATGAAGTTTTAACTGAGACTGTTTTGCTGTATCTGAAAGTACAAATGTGCGTCTTTGAAAACTTAGAATCAGGCCACTATGGATACTGTAGAGCCAAGATAATAGAAGATTAGAGCCGAAAGAACAGTGGGGATGATCTAGGTTAACTTCTTATTGGGAAAATCAGGAAATTCAGGGTCAAAGTAGGCAGATAACTTGCTCAAATTCACAATGTTTGTCAGTGACAAACCCTTCCAGGACTCTGGATTCTAAGTTCTTGTCTTGGGCATCAGACTTAATTCTCATCATTGCAGAAGAGAAATTTCTTGCACTATCATATCTAAAGCTTCTCTGTATTGATCCTGAATGAATGTCTGGAATCAAACCAACATTGTGGAACAAAGAAACTCTGGATAAACCCTGGAGAGCATGTTTATTTTATATAGTCAATTCTTTTATATTGCTGAAGGTAACATTAAATTTATCACTTAGGACAATCTTGAAGCAGAAATTAATTGCATATATGTTTCCTGAAGAATGTGTTGACAGTAGAGTCATTATTTAAAAATTTAATTATTAGCTTTATAAAATATGCCAGAAAGTTTATATTTATGAGATTTTTCTTTCAAAATAGTTGTGGTGGGAGGGGAGAGATTTCTCCAGAGATGTTGCCTTTTCTTTGGTTGCTTCCAATAACAAAGATAGTTTTGGAGGTTAAATCCTTGTCGTTGTTGAGAATATTCTTAAAAATATGGAAAGCAATTTCAGAAGAGGAGTTTTAAACAACGATAGCATTATTACACGGTACTTACAGTCTTTCAAGGGGAACTGCTTTCAGGGACCTAGTACTCAATGAAGTTTTTTTGTTTGTTTAAGAATATTGAATCTTATTATCATCTGAGTATATTTTTAATGTAAATCTCAAAATTTGTCTGTTGTCTACTTCTGTATTTGCTTTTGGCTTAGAGATAGCACAATGCAATAGAAAAAAACATTGTACTGGAAGGAAGTTAAACTTTCTAATCTCAGTTCTTTAAATGAAGGTAACAAAACTTCATAAAGGCATCTTAAGATAGAAGTGAGATGATAAAAAGGTAAGGTGTTTGTTAAATTCCAAAATATAAAGTACTTGACCACTGTCCATCCACCATGAGGATCTTAGGAATAGGAAAACATGGCACAGGACTTCTACTCTCTCCAGAATCTTCTTGCAATTCCTGTTTATAACTAACATTCTTGATCTATATTGTTCAATGTTACCAAGGCAACAATACACTCTGTTAAGTCTAACTCTTGCTGTGACAACTCCCAGAAGCAATGTTATATGAACTTTGCATTCACTAATTTTCCTGAACACTTTAGAGGACAAAAAGTATAATTGATGTGGGCTTCCCTTGTGGCTCAGTGGTATAGAATCTGCTTGCAATGCAAGACATGTGGGTTCAATCCATGAGTTGGGAAGATCCCCTGGAGGAGGAAATGGCAACTCATTTCAGTATTCTTGCCAGGAAAATCCCAAGGACTGAGGAGCCAGGTGGACTGTAGTCCATGAGGTTGCAAAGAGTCAGACATGACTGAGTATGTATGTAACAACAGGAGAAACTAGGTTAATGAAGGTGTTGGAACATGAACACCAGACAGATAAATGTGGAAAGAGGCTGGAGAGCAAGCAGTGAGCAAGAAGCAACTGAATCATCAGGAAACAGAATATATTATCAGGATGGTTGACCTTTGAGCCAACAGGTAGAGTTTTAGCAGCCAGGCAGATAAAATCAGGGAGGCTGGCTTGGCAACCTGTAGCAGCTCAATACTTTTTTTGTTTTAAACAAATGATGTATAGATAGGTAGAAGGATGAAGAGAACTGTCTCTGGGAACTCGGGTGCAGAGACAGAGTGATAGCGAGGACTCTTGAAGGGGAAGGATGAAGTAGTTTCTTCAAGACCCAGCTTTTAGACTCTGGAAACTTAGAAATCTAATTGCTACCCCCACACAGAATGGCATAAATCTAAAAGCATCAGTAAATACTCCCGTGATCTACTGCAAAGAGCTGCATGTTCGTCACCGGGTTGAGGGATAGCCATTTTCGCCTTCAATTTCCCTTGACTTGAATGACAAAGACTATAAAGTGTAGCATAGAAACCATTCCAGTTTTCTAAGTATCTAGGTGTTCAAAGGAAAAAAAAACTACAATTGTTTCCAAGAATGACACTTCAATTTTGTGCTGGGTAAGTGCTAATCCCTTTCATGTGTATTATCTCGCCTTGCTGCTGCTACTGCTGTCACTTCAGTTGTGTCTGACTCTGTGCGACCCCAGAGATGGCAGCCCATGAGGCTCCCCCCGTCCCTGGGATTCTCCAGACAAGAACACTGGAGTGGGTTGCCATTTCCTTCTCCAATGCATGAAAGTGAAAAGTGAAAGTGAAGTCGCTCAGTCGTGTCTGACTCTTTGCGACCCCATGGACTGCAACCTACCAGTCTCCTCTGTCCATGGGATTTTCTAGGCAAGAGTACTGGAGTGGGGTGCCATCGCCTTCTCCATTATCTTGCCTTACAAAACCTTAAAAGGCAGTTATTATTTCTGTTTTTAAAATACTAACATTGAGGCTAGATTAAATAACTCATACAGTATCACTTCACTAAGAATAGAGAAGCAAAATTCAAGGTCTGTATTTTCGACTATCAGGTTGCTTCCCTAAAGAAAGATGTGGATTTGGTATTTTTTAATATTTGCTTCCACTTTCGGATTCAAAGGAAATGACAGATTTTGGTGACAATAGCAGCTTCCACGTTATAAGCATTGTCCATTCTTCCACAATAAAATAATAATTCCTTTACATAGCTATGATTCTTAATAATTTATATTATCTTATTTTGAAATATAATAATTAATTTGATTAACCAAGCTGATCTCTGATTACTTAATAAGTAAACATACCCTTGGTAGGAGATAGTTAATCCTGCCACATCAGAGTTTTCACAGCCCAGTGCAAACAGAGAAAGGAATAGGAGGTACCCAAGGCCCGATGATCCCAAGTAAAGTTTTGCAGCACCACGAATACTGATTCTGAATTTTTTCATAACTATTCCCCCAGAGAATATTCCAAGAGCCACTGCAGGTATGTTGATGAGCCCTGAGGAAAAATAAAAATGTGTCACGTTTGTGAACCTCTAAAAGAAATCTGAGTACATTCACCCAAACTTTCTAAGGGATTGTATGAAACTGTGTAATAATAGTTTTTAACGTATTATTAGACTACTTGGTCAATTTAAGTTTACAGAACTATTCAGCCACTAACATGTAGCTTTTATATTAATGATAACACAGCCGACAGACCCAGGGTTCTGCCTATCACAATGTCTAGCATAGGGTTTGAAATCAGTAAACACGAAATCAGTCAATGAATCTGGTCTTTTTGGTTTAATCCCAGGAATAACAGGTGCAATCAGGTGGCAATTAGATGATTATAATGCTTTTTAAGGTTGTGAATGAAAGAATAATAGGCACATAGACCGTAAGGAATAAACAGACAAGCACAAAAACAGTCCTGGTTCTATTTTCTGACCCCAACAATATTTGCTCTTATTGCCAAGCCTTTTAGTTTGATATGCTTTCTTACAGCATGAACAATAACATATTATTAGGTACCTTTCATATTTTTTTAATTTGCTTACATTGTACCAGTCACTTAGTTAAGCATTTGATACATTATCTATCACATCTACTCTTTACCACAACCTTAGAAGATAGGCATATGCTATCTTTATTGCAGAGAGCAGTTTGTTTATGGCTGTGGTTAGTAAGTGGAAAAGCAAGATATGAATCCAGGAGGCTGTTATCAAGTTAAATGCTTTCAATAACTGTGTTAAACTGACTCTCCTTCAAGGGGATTTGGAGATAGAATTCTTCATAAATAGGTGTTCAATCTCACTAGTAGTCAAATAAGTGTGACTTAAAAAGCAATACTAGGAAAAAGTTCAACAAAGTGATTAAGAGTTTGGATCCCAAAGACCCAGCTCTGTGGCTTTGAATCTCAGTTCCACAACTTAAATAGCTGTGCAACTGCAAGTAATTCTCTGAGCTTCTCTAAAACTGACTCCTCACATATAATATGGAACTAATAATAGTGCCCTTAAAGTGATTAAATGGCATGAAAAGTTATTAGCTTAATATCTTGCACAAAACATCATTCAATTAGGTTATTACGAACATTTCCATCTATGAGACAAAGATGAAAATGTTGGGGTTGGGGAAAGTGGAACACCTCTGTGTTAGGAAAGATGTAGAAAGAAGCTCTTTGGTTGGACTGTGAATTGGTAAATAACTGTAGGGAAAGGTAATCAGGTACCCAATGTTAAACTTCTCTGTGAATTAGAATCTATTTCTCATATTATCTACTCATCAATTACTGATGTAACTTGAGATTTTGAGATAACACATTTCTTTCATGTAATAAAAGGGCTGAAGTTTGTATAAACCTTGGCCAGCATCTGCTGACGTAAACAATAATTACAAGTATCCTTTTCTGACTCACATTGAAATTTGTGTTAAAAAATTAAAAATACTGACATACAGTGATAATAGATGCAAAATAACTTCCTTTCTTCCTTTCCTTTCTTTCTTTATTTTCTGATTTATATATCTAGTCACTTAACTAAGTTTCATAGAGTCTAAAACATCAAATATATAGTGATACTTGGTTAGCTATTATATTATTTTAAAAAGTGTTTTCTTCATGTATTGATAGATGATTTTAAAAAGGATATTTTGTTTCATCTTAATGACTATGCATTAAGTTAGCATTAAACTGATCACATTAGAAATTACCCACCTTGAAGGGGGCACGATCACGAAATTGGTGAAACCGAAAAAAGAAGAGATGTTCATTTTTGCTTCTTCAGCTGAACTGAGGTTTGTGGCTGTGCAAATGGCAGAGATTGTGCATTGGGCCCCTGAAGAGCTGAACATCAGCTAAGAGATACTGGCTGATGATGATTTTAACTTGAAAGTTTATTTATTTGAATTAAAGAGTATTTAAATTCCATAGTGCTTTACAGTTTTTGAAGGGTTCATACAATGTGATTTTAGATAATCCCATAATAACTCCCCCTTTTTAAAAATCCCTTATCTCTATATTGCTCCTATCCCCTTCCCGCTCCCCACTGGTAACCACTGCTTGGTTCTCTGTATCTGTGAGTCTGCTTCTTTTTTATCTTATTCACTAGTTTGTTATATTTTTTAGATTCCACAGATACGTGATATCATACAATATTTGTCTTTCTGTCTGGCTTCACTTTTTTAGCATGTTGTCCTCCAAGTCTGTCTATGTTGCTGCAAATGGCAAAATTTTGTTCTTTCTTATGACAAATGGGCTTCACTTGTAGCTCAGCTGGTAAAGACTCTGCCTGCAAAGTAGGAGACCTAGGTTTGATCCCTGGGTTGGGAAGATCACCTGGAGAAGGGAAAGGCTACCCACTCGGTATTCTGGCCTGAAGAATTCCATGGATCGCAAAGAGTCGGACACAACTGAGTTACATTCACTTTACTTTTTATGACAAACAGCTCATACAGCTCAATATTAAAAAAAAAACAAAAAACTCTAAACAACCCAAGCAAAAAATGGGCAGAAGGTCTAAATAGACATTTCTCTAAAGAAGGCATACAGATGACCAAAAAGCACAGGAAAATATGCTCCACATCACTAACTACTAGAGAAATGAAAATCAAAATTCTTATGAGGTATCACCTCACACTGGTCAGAATGACCATCATCAAATAACAAAGGCTGGGGGTGGGGGGAGGTGTGGAGAAAAGGGACCTCTCCTACCCTGCTGGTGAGAATGTAAACTGCCATATGGAGAACAATATGTGGGTTCCTTTAGGCAATGGCACCCCACTCCAGTACTCTTGCCTGGAAAATCCCATGGATGAAGGAGCCTGGTAGGCTGCAGTCCATGGGGTCGCTAAGAGTCGGATCTGACTGAGTGACTTCACTTTCACTTTTCACTTTCATGCATTGGAGAAGGAAATGGCAACCCACTCCAGTGTTCTTGCCTGGAGAATCCCAGGGATGGGGGAGCCTGGTGGGCTGCCGTCTCTGGGGTCGCACAGAGTCAGACACGACTGAAGCGACTTAGCAGCAGTAGCAGTAAAATCTAAAAATAGATCTACAATATGATTCTGAAACCCTACTCCTGGGCATATATCCAGAGAAAACCATAATTTTAAAAGATACATTGCTCCCCAGTATACATTGCAGCACCATTTACAATGGCCAAGAAATGGAAGCAAACTAATTGTTTATCAGTGGATAAATATATAAAGATGTGATATAAAAAATATATATATATATATATACACATACGTATGTACACACACACAGAGAAAAACCATGAAATACTATTCAGTTCAGTTCAGTTCAGTTGCTCAGTCGTGTCGGACTCTTTGCGACCCCATGAACCACAGCATGCCAGGCCTCCCTGTCCATCACCAACTCCCAGAGTCCACCCAAACCCATGTCCATTGTGTTGGTGATGCCATCCAACCATTTCATCCTCTGTTGTTCCCTTCTCCTCCTGCCCTCAATCTTTCTCAGCATCAGGGTTTTTTCAAATGAGTCAGCTCTTTGCATCAGGTGGCCAAAGTATTGGAGTTTCAGCTTCAACATCAGTCCTTCCAATGAACACTCAGGGCTGATCTCCTTTAGGATGGACTGGTTGGATCTCCATGCAGTCCAAGGGACTCTCAAGAGTCTTCTCCAACACCACAGTTCAAAAGCATCAATTATTCTGCACTCAGCTTTCCTTATATTCCAACTCTCACATCCATACAGGAGAAGGCAATGGCACCCCACTCCAGTACTCTTGCCTGGAAAATCCCATGGACGGAGGAGCCTGGTAGGCCGAAGTCCATGGGGTCACTAAGAGTCGGATCTGACTGAGTGACTTCACTTTCACTTTTCACTTTCATGCTTTGGAGAAGGAAATGGCAACCCACTCCAGTGTTCTTGCCTGGACAATCCCAGGGACAGGGGAGCCTGGTGGGCTGCCGTCTATGGGGTCGCACAGAGTAGGACATGACTGAAGTGACTTAGCAGCAGCAGCAGCAGCACATCCATACATGACTACTTGAAAAACCATAGCCTTGACTAGATGGACCTTTGTTGGCAAAGTAATGTCTCTGCTTTTGAATATGCTGTCTAGGTTGGTCATAACTTTCCTTCCAAGGAGTAAGCGTCTTTTAATTTCATGGCTGCAGTCACCATCTGCAGTGATTTTGGAGCCCAGAAAAATAAAGTCAGCCACTGTTTCCCATCTATTTGCCATGGAGTGATGGGACTGGATGCCATGATCTTAGTTTTCTGAATGTTGAGCTTTAAGCCAACTTTTTCACTCTCCTCTTTTACTTTCATCAAGAAGCTCTTTAGTTCCTCTTCACTTTCTGCCATAAGGGTGGTGTCATCTGCATATCTGAGGTTATTGATATTTCTCCCAGCATGAAATACTACTACTCATGAATGAATGAAATTACTCATGAATGAAATGAGATACTATTACTCAACCATAAAAAAGAACAAAATAACGCCATTTGCAGCAACATGGATGGACCTAGAGATTATCACCCTAAATGAAGTAAGCCAGACAGAGAAAGATAAATCCCATTCAATATCACTTGTATGTGGAATTTTAAAAAATATATACAAATGAACTTATTTCCAAAACAAGCTCACAGACATAGAAACAAATTTATGGTTACCAAAGGGAAAAGGAAAGTGGGGGGGGGTGTAAATTAGGAGGTTGGGATTAACATATACATACTCCTATATAGAAAATAGATAATCAAGGACCTAGTGTATAGCATAGGGAACTATATTCAATATTTTATAATAACCTATACGGAAAGAGAATCTGAAGAATATATATATATATATAATGTATAACTGAATCTCTGTGCTGTAGAATCTCTGAAACACAATATTAAAAATCAACTGTACTTTAATAAAAAAGAAATTTATTTTGTAAAGTGCCCATCCTGCCTGGGACATCAGAAGCAATGGCACAAAATACACTCTTTGGCCTGAGCAACATGTTGTGCTAAATAAATTCCACTGACTTTCCAGCACTCCATCTGGCTTAGAATAGCCTGGGAATAAAGGAATTCTAGGGATATTTCTCCCTCAGAACAGACTGTTAATAATCAGGAATGTCCTCTCTAGACTGACCTCTTTTTTAGAGGCTTGTGTTCTCTTGAAACTTGCAGAGCATTTAATGTGTTCTCTTGCTTGTAGGTCTCTCTGCTCAAGAATATTTGCTAACTCTGACGCAGCGTCCTCCCCAATCTCCATCCCTGTTCTCATGCGTTCTTCTTTAAACACCTCCCTATCCTTTTGCTCTTAATTCAGATAGTATCATCTCCCAGATAATTCTGACTCCAAGGTTATGCTTGTTCATCCAGAGTACTTTGCATGCATGCATGATCAGTTGTGTCTGACTCTTTGTGACACTATTGATTGCAGTCCACCAGGCTCCTCTGTTCCTGAGATTTCCCAGGTAAGAATACTGGAGTAGGTTGCCATTTCCTCCTCCACCAAAGTACTCTGGCCTTCCCCTAATTAGAGCACCTATCACATCCTCTACCAGCCATATCATGCCTCCAGAGGATGCATCTGATACCAGGGCACATGACGTGGTCATCAGAACCCCCTTTCTCCCTCAGTCTGAAGCTCTTGTGTGGGGTCCTAGAGGCAGCCTTGGTACTTATCACAATTGCCTGTTAGCTTGTTTGTTCATGCCTCTCACCCTTCAATCAAACCCTCAAGGGAAGAACTATGCTCATGATAGAATCCTTTGTTTCTTACATAGGTGGATTTTTATTAAAATGTGCATAAAAGCTATTTCTCCAGAATATCTTTCTCAATTTCAGGATGACTAAATTATAACATGATTCAAAAAAAGATTAGTAGGACTTTTCAAATATATTGTCAGTTTGGTTCTCCTTTTCAAGTTCCCTAGGATCTGTGTGTCATCCATGCAGGGCCAGTTTGGTGGCAAAGTTCCTGAAAAGCAGATGAGATGCGCTTCTCACCTCCCAAAGCTTCTTTTCTTTCATCTTAGGTATTTTTGAGCCATTTAATGAGGTAGAAATTTCAGTCTGATTTCTTCATTGCACACTTTTTCCACTCACATCATAAGCTGTGCTGCTCTTAAAACGTTTACCATCTGAATATTTCAGATGGAAATATTAGCCATAATTTATTGCTGGCATCTGTAATTTGTTTCAATTTATTTTATATATTTTCTCTTGAATTCAACATTTATATTTATCCAAATATCAGGCAGGCTGAGCTTGTTGTTGTTCAGTCACCAAGTCGTGTCTGACTCTTTGCAACCCATGGACTGCAGCATGCCAGGCTTCTCTGTCCCTCACCAGAGTTTGCCCAAGTTCATGTCCAGTGAATTGGTGATGCCATTCAATCATTTTGTTCTCTGTCACCCTCTTTCCTTCTGTCTTCAATCTTTTTCAGCATCAGGGGCTTTCCTAATGAGTCAGTTGTTCGCATCAGGTAGCTAAAGCATTAGAGGTTCAGCATCAGTCCTTCCAAAGAGATCTCCTTGCTCTCCAAGAGACTCTCAAGAGTCTTCTCCAGCACCACAGTTCAAAAGCATTAATTCTTTGGCAGTCTTCCTTCTTTATTGTCCAGCTCTCACATTTGTACGTGACTACTGGAAAGACCATAGCCTTGACTGTACGGGCCTTTGTTGGCAAAGTGATGCCTTTGCATTTTAACACACTGTATAGGTTTGTCATAGCTTTCCTGCCAAGAAGTGATCATCTTCTAATTTCATGGCTGAAGTCACCATCTGCAGTGATTTTAGAGTCCAATAAGAGGAAATCTGTCACTGCTTCCATGTTTTTCCTTTCTATTTGCTATGAAGTGATGGGACTGGATGCCATGTTCTTAGTTTTTCTTTTTTTAATATTTAGTATTAAGCTATGTTTTTTACTCTCCTCCTTCACCCTCATCACAAGGCTCTTTAGTACTTTAGGATATTTTTAGAGATTTTTCCCCAGTGAAGTAAAAGTTCTGGTTACATCATGGACCTTCACAATATTACTCTAATATTAGAAGACAAAATGTTAAGATTTGAATTTTATAAAGAGAAAAAAATGTAAGTAAAAATGTACCTGTTGGGTGCAGACAAGTAAACTTAGGCTTCCTTCTTGGGCATAATAACAGTTTTTCCTCCTCACAAATTAAGATAGTTTTCCATCACCTCACAAGTTTTTAATGTAACTTTACTTATTTCTAGAACACATCATAATATTACTATTCCAAATTTGCTATTCTAGCTTAGCCACAAAATAAAGCTATTATAATTATTTTTTCTCAAATGATTATTTTAATTTTTCCTTATTTTTTTAACATCTCCAAAACTGAGAATGATAATCATTTGTTGTCAATTACAGTCAGTATTGTTATATCTTGTCTACTAGTTACTATTTTATTTAATAAAAAATTTTAAGAAATTAAGAAAATAATTAAATAATTGCAGTCTGAGTTATAAGAAGAGGAAGAAGAGATCATGTCCATGTAACTTCACAGTGATTAAAAAAAAGGCTTAAATGAAAGATTCACCTGCTAGTCAAATTTCTTTCAGTAGAAGTTGCAATGGAAATTTTTTTAAAGCTCATACCATTTAAAAAAAAAGCAGAATCATTTTGCAATATACTATCTAGTCCCTGAATTTGAAACATCTTTATCTTTCTTTCATGTATTTGTAAAATAAGTCATTAATATAAGGAAATACTATTTCTAGACTTTAGAAAGAATGTGACCAACATATAAAAACACATACAGTAAAATAAATTGTCACTGGATCAGTCGGCCCTTGAACACTTTAGAGAAATTTCTGTTTGTTCTTTCATCCATGTCATATCAAATGTTTTCTCTGAGAGTAGAATGGAAATGTGTCTTCTTTGGGCCTTGCTCATATTTTTTCACAGAAAGGGTCATTCTCCCACAACCCAAAGGAAAAAACTGAAGGAGAAAAGAGCCAGGGGTGGGAAAGAAATGAAGAAAGGGAGAAAGCATATGTTGAATGAGAGTTATGTGCATTTCCAATCCATTTTACATGTCTTTTCTCATCTTTATTTTAACCCAGTGATGCATTTCTTTTCACTATTCTCATTAAAATAAGTGTTAGGGATGTCAAATAATTTACCCACTTCCCTCACTCTGCTGTATCCTATACTTACTAATGTAAAATCACACCACTCAGGAAATCATCCTAGTTATCTCATGCTTATGTTAGTTGCTCAGTTGTGTCTGACTCTTTGCGATCCCATGGACTGTAGCTCACCAAGTTCCTCTGTCCATGGGATTCTCCAGGCAAGAATACTGGAGTTAGTAGCCATTCCCTTCTGAGCCACCAGGGAAGCCTAACAATACTGGAGTGGGTAGCCTATCTCTTCTCCAATGGATCTTCTCAACCCAGGAATTGCATTGCAGGTGGATTCTTTACCAGCTGAGCTACCAGGTATGCCCTGTGAAAGCTGCTCAATTGTGTCCAACTGTTTGTGACCCCATGGGCTGTAGCCCACCAGGCTCCTCTCTCCATGGAATTCTCCAGGCTATAATACTGGAGTGGGTAATGATTCCCTTCTCCAGGGGATCTTCCCAACCCAGGAATTGAACCCAGGTCTTTTGCATTGCAGGCGAATTCTGTACAGTCTGAGCTACCAGGAAAGCCCATCCTAGTTATAAGGATGTGGAATTACTAAACATTTTTATTTATCTCTCACAAAAGTATCTGAATTATCTATAGATATGTCAGAAATGTGAGGAATTAGAGTTCTAGGCAACCTTTGCTGCTGCTGCTGCTGCTAAGTTGCTTCAGGTGTCCGACTCTGTGCGATCCCAGAGACGGCAGCCCACCAGGCTCCCCCCCCCTGGGATTCTCCAGGCAAGAACACTGGAGTGGGTTGCCATTTCCTTCTCCAAAGCATGAAAGTGAAAAGTGAAAGTGAAGTCGCTCAATCATGTCCGATTCTTGGCGACCCCATGGACTGCAGCCTATCAGGCTTCTCCATCCATAGGATTTTCCAGGCAAGAGTATTGGAGTGGGGTGCCATTGCCTTCTCCGAATCTTTGCTAGTTGGCTCAAAAAAATCTGATGATGAGTTTGTTTGGATTGGAGTCCATTTCAGTATACACCATAGGGTCATAGATTAAAAGAAATCAACTAGCCATAGATCAAAAGATAATTATTAATCAGATTCTTCCTGTAAGTTTTCCAAAAATAATTATGCCCAGTGAGGAAATACAACTCAGAAACCTGCATAAAATAGTTTCATTCCTGGCTATATCATTATGTATGTATGCTATATAAGCATGAAATTGGGCAGGCCATTAAATATCTCAGAATCTTACATTCTTCATCTGTGCTAATTACCCTTAAAAAATTTAATAGGCAAAGCATATTTCATTTATTACCTACTTAATAAAGGAATGAGATTACATATAGTTTCATTTCTATTCTAAGTACCTTCCCCCAAATGCCCTTAATTTTCCTTTATGACATAAACTTTTTAATTTGAAAACGGTAAAAAAAACTTATTCATCATTGTAGTAAGAGCAAAATCAAATGTGTCATGTATTATGCACATATTGAATAATAAGAAATAAACATGTATTAAAGGTGTGTTCCTTCACTACAATTCATGGGGAAAAGGTAATCTCTTCATTTTGATAAGTGAACCCTGACTTCTTTCACATAATACAAAAAATAACTTCAAGTGGATTATAACATAAACATGAAAGTTAAAACAATCTACTAGGAGCAATTTTATTTTTCATAACCTTGGGGTTTGATAAATATTTCTAAAACAGGCTCAAACTAGCACTAATGAAGAAGCAAAAGATTAAAACTGGACTTAATTAAAATTAAGAAGAGTTAAAAGGAAGGTTGAAGTCTGTGAGAAAGTATTTGCAATTTACAAAGAATTTGCATCAAGAAAAATCTACAGTAACTCCTATAAATCAATAAGAAAAAGACTAAAAATCCAATAAAATTGGGCAAGCCACTCAAACAGAGTTAACAAAATATAATGCTGAAATGACCAATAAGCTTGGGAAAACACGCTCAGTATTGTTAGTCAGCAGGTTAAGCCACAGTAAGATACAATCAGACCCCATAAGAATGGTTACAATGAAAAAGACTGACAATACCAGACAAAAGAAGGATATGGAACAACTGGAGTGTTCTTACACTTCGAATGAGAGTAAACATTTGCACAGCATTTTAATGAAATATTTTGGCAATATCTACCAGATCAAAACATACACACGCCATAGGATCCAGCAATTCTACTCCAACATATAGCCAAGACAAAGAACTGAATCTGTCTACCAAAATGCATGTGGAATGTTCATGCAGTGTTATTTAGAATAGCCCAAAGCAGTAAACAGGCTTCCCAGGTGGCTTAGTGGTAAAGAATCCTTCTGCCAATGCAGGAGATGCAGGTTTGTACCTGGGTTGGGAAGATCCCCTGGAGGAGGGCATGGCAACTTACTCCAGTATTCTTGTTTGGAAAATCCCATGGACAGAGGAATCTGGTGGGCATGGGGTCCATGGGGTCACAAAGAGTTGGACATGACTGAGCAAGCATGCAATGCCAAAGCAGTAAACAACCCAAATATCCACCAACATGAAAATGAATAAACTGTGGTATATTCATATAATGGGATATTGCACAGCAGTGAGAACAAACCACCACTGCATGCAATGACATGAATGAATCTTGTAGACTTCACTTCCATTGGAAAAAACCTAGACACAAAGGAGTACATAGCTCATTATACTATTTATATAAAGTTCATAAACAGGCAAGACTCACCTATGATGGTGGACATCAGAATAGTTATTAGTTTGGAGAAGAATGTTGGGTAGAAGAAGGTTTGATGGAACCAACTGGGATACTAAAGTGAGCTACATGTTCTGGGTAATGATCACTACACACATATTTTTGTGTAAATATTTGTCTAGCTGAGCTTACATTTAAGATCTGTAGACTTAATTGCTGCTTGCAAGTTATGTCTCAATAAACAAAAGAAATATTAAAATAAAAGTTTTAAATGTTTCAAACTTTCATTCCATACATTGATTGGCATGGGTAGAATATGGGTTTGAAAAATGCTAAAAACATTTCTTCAGGTCAACCATTAAATAATAAAATTAGTTTGAACCAATTAATGTTGAACATAAAACTTGAGTGGTATGTGCTAAGTTGCTTAGTCATGTTTGACTCTTTGCAACCCTGTAGATTATACCCTGCCAGGCTGTCCATGGGATCCTCCAGGCAAGAATACTGGAGTGGATGGCCTTTTCCTTCTAGAGGGGATCTTCCCAACCCAGGGATCGAACCTGTGTCTCTTATGTCTCCTGCAACAGCAGATGGGTTCTTTACAACTAGTGCCATCTGGGAAGCCTCTCAATGATATAGCCTTATCAGTTACAATTTAGGGGAAGAACAGACCAAAGAGTCAATTAAAATTGCATCTGCTAAGTGTCCATTGTTTAGGATTTTACAGGAAAATTATATGTCTTAAAATATTATATGCTTAGCTGTTTCCTCACTCCCCATTCCCCAGGTTTGTTTCAGAGATAGATGAATAGAGCAATATTTAAAATGTTTATGAAGGAATGATTTGAAACCACTGGAATCTCCTATCATGAAAGAACATGTCCAAAGGGATAGAATATGAAACAGTAGCATTAAATGTGGAGAAGGCGATGGCACCCCACTCCAGTACTCTTGTCTGGAAAATTGCATGGACGGAGGAGCCTGGTAGGCTGCAGTCCATGGGGTTGCGAAGAGTCGGACACGACTGAGCAACTTCACTTTCACTTTTCAGTTTCATGCATTGGAGAAGGAAATGGCAACCCACTCCAGTGTTCTTGCCTAGAGAATCCCAGGGACAGCGAAGCCTGGTGGGCTGCCACCAATGGGGTCACACAGAGTTGGACACAACTGAAGTGACTTAGCAGCAGCAGCATTAAATGACATCTTCATGGACTTTGGGGCTTCCCTGGTAGCTCAGCTGGTAAAGAATCCAGCTGCAATGCCAAAGACCCCAGTTTGATTCCTGGGTCAGGAAGATCTTCTGGAGAGGGGATAGGCTACCCATTCCAGTATTCTTGGGCATCCCTGTTGGCTCAGCTGGTAAAGAATCCACCTGAAATGTGGGAGAGCTGGGTTTGATCCCTGGGTTAGGAAGATCCCCTGGAGGAGGGCATGGCAACCCATTCCAATATTCTTGCCTGGAGAATCCCCGTGGACAGAGGTGCTTGGTGGACAACAGTCCATAGGGTCTCAGAGTCAGACACAACTGAACAACTAAGCACACAGTCCAGGTTTTAAAGTATACAGTTGCTTGCAGGACCGTGGTTATGTATTTGGAGATTCTGGTTCTTCTTCATTCATCTTTTCATATTTTTCTTTGCCTTGGAATATCTTCCTCTTACATGGTTGTTCTGCTGTGCTAGAAACACAGGCCTTTTAAACAACCCCAAATGTCAGGAGTTAGAGAAGTCTTTCAATCCTGAGCAAATACAAACTTTGTTTTGCAATGCATACCTTCTAACCTGTTTGAATATTCACCTTTTGTAATCCTAGAAACTCTTCAGGTAGAAGAGGCACCGTTTTCAGCTACACTTGAAAGACAGATAGCCAGTATTAACAATCTCCTAACAAAATGCATGTTTAGTCTACATGGTATGCGCACGGTCACTCACACACTGTTCTAAATAATTTTTGCTACAAAAGTTGTACCACAGACTATCTAAATATCTTACTCTGCTAGGTTTTTTCACTCACTTTCTAAAATGTCATAAATTGCTTTCAGTCTAAATATTGGAACAACTTTTTAAAACTACTAAGGATCAACAAGACACAGAGTTCATAATACCTATTGGAAAGCAGGAAGTACAGAGAAACATACCGATAACAAAGTTGGCCTTAGAGGCTGACTGCCCATACTGTTGCTCAATGTACTTCGGTTTGTAAGTTACCATGCCAAATAAAGAATTGAACTGAACGGTGCTTGCACACAAATATAAGAAGTACACTGGATTTCCAAAAAGACTCTTCAGTGATGGCAGAAAATCTATAAGACAAAAATAGCATGGAGTAATTAAAGACAGTGTCACACTTGGCAGAAGATGCAGCCATAGCCTCAGAGCTGAACAGTTGAGTCCTGTTGTCCTGGTTCCCAGGAGCGTTTAGAGAGTGGTATACCCACACACTGAATGTTAAGCCAGTGACAAAAGACAGAGTTGAGATCTGGCCAGGTTCAGATCCAGACCCAGGTGCTCACTTCCACGGGCATAAAATCTAGATTATAAATTAGAATCAGTCAGATGAGAACAGATTCCCTTGATGTGGTACGAGACATGAGGTATAAGAAAACTCCCTCCCCATCAAGCTGAAAGTCATAGGCTGGACATCAGAAACCTGAGTTTTCTGGTCTCTCTCCTTTGAACTTGGGTCATGGAAGCAGAGAAGAGAATATGAAACTTTTCTCCATTTAATTATTGACAGAATGAGCTTTGGCATCCTCTCTTCTTCCTTTTATGCAAGCCAAATAGAAATTTGAAGATTTTCTGTAAATGTCAATATTGTTGGGCCAGTTGAAGGGGACCAATCTTTCTCATGGTCACCCGTTTCCACAGGAAAGGAATTCACTAGAACATGTCTGACCTTTGGCCCTACACTCACTCCTTTGATCACTGGTGGGACACATGCAGTGGTGCGCATTCTCCAGCGGGTGGATATAATCTGTCAAATGGCCACAAGCCCTGAAGGTTCACTTTTCTGAACACACAGACTAACGTGAAGCAACCCTCCCAGGAGGGCTGTTTGCAAGGTCTACACAGAGGAGGTGTAAGGGTGGGGATGGCAGCAAACACTTTTAATAATCTTCATTTCTGCTTCCTGTGCTCAGTTGCATCCAACTCTTTGCAACCTAATGGACTGTAGCCCAACAGGCTCTGTCCATGGAATTTCCCAGGCAAGAATACTGGAGTGAGTTGCCATTTCTGCCTCTAGGGGAGCTTACTGATCCAGGGATCGAACTCTGACGTGTCCTGCATCCCCTTCATTGGCAGACAAATTCTTTACCACTGTGCCACATGAGAAGCCCTGCTTCCTGTACAGTTTCTCATTTTTTTTTCTGAACACATGAAGTAGAGAAATATTGTTTATAGATCACGTCTAAAATTTCAACAGAAATATGGAAAGTGCTTCACAACCAAAGAGAATTGGGCTTACCTCTTGCCATTTCCATGATTTTTGCTTTTTCTCCAGGAGGTGTTTGGTAGTCTGTGTGATCATCCATAATAAACTTAGATTTCTCAGAGGAAGAACTGGAGTCCTCTCTGCTCCTGGGTCTTGGTAGAGTCCTTGGTAAACACCAGAAAGGCACAGCTGCCAAAAGAGTGATGCTTCCTGCTATCAGATAGCCAAGCCACCAGGCACCCACCCACTGTGGGTCCTTTGGGGTGATGGTTATATGATCTGAAAAAGAGACAGAGTGGCTAGAGAACATATACAGCAAAGCTAGTGTATTAAATAAGCCTCTTAAAAAAAAATCCTAGCATTAGCTCTATCAATCATAAAAATACATAATAATTCATACCTGACAACTTTTTTTATAATCTGAACATGTGCCTGATGAACTATGGACAGGGGTTCGTGACATCATACAGGAGACAGGAATCAAGACCATCCCCAAGAAAAAGAAATGCAAAAAGCAAAATGGCTGTCTGAGGAGGCCTTACAAATAGCTGTGAAAAGAAGAGAAGCGAAAAGCAAAGGAGAAAAGGAAAGATATAAGCATCTGAATGCAGAGTTCCAAAGATTGGCAAGGAGAGATAAGAAAGCCTTCCTCAAGATCAATGCAAAGAAATAGAGGAAAACAACAGAATGGGAAAGACTAGAGATCTCGTCAAGAAAATTAGAGATACCAAGGGAACATTTCATGCAAAGATGGGCTCAATAAAGGACAGAAATGGTAGGGACCTAACAGAATTAGAAGATATTAAGAAGAGGTGGCAAGAATACAAAGAAGAACTGTACAAAAAAGATCTTCATGACCAAGATAATCACGATGGTATGATCACTCACCTAGAGCCAGAATGTGAAGTCAAATGGGCCTTAGGAAGCATCACTACAAACAGAGCTAGTGGAGGTGATGAAATTGCAGTTGAGCTATTTCAAATCCTGAAAGATATTGCTGTGAAAGTTCTGCATTCAATATGCCAGCAAATTTGGAAAACTCAGCAGTGGCCACAGGATTGGAAAAGGTCAGTTTTCATTCCAGTCCCAAAGAAAGGCAATGCCAAAGAATGCTCAAACTACCTCACAATTGCACTCATCTCACACACCAGTGAAGTAATGCTTAAAATTCTCCAAGCCAGGCTTCAACAGTATGTGAACTGTGAACTTCCAGATGTTCAGGCTGGTTTTAGAAAAGGCAAAGGAACAAGAGATCAAATTGCCAACATTGGTTGGATCATCGAAAAAGCAAGAGAGTTACAGAAAAAACATCTATTTCTGCTTTATTGACTATGCCAAAGCCTTTGACTGAGTGGATCACAATAAACTGTGCAAAATTCTGAAAGAGAGGGGAATACCAGACCACCTGACCTGCCTCTTGAGAAACCTATATGCAAGTCAGGAAGCATCAGTTAGAACTGGACATGGAACAACAGACTGGTTCCAAATAGGAAAAGGAGTACGTCAAGGCTGTATATTGTCACCCTGCTTATTTAACTTCTATGCAGAGTGCATCATGAGAAATGCTGGACTGGAAGAAGCACAGGTTGCAATCAAGATTGCCGGGAGAAATCTCAATAACCTCAGATATGCAGATGACACCACCCTTCTGGCAGAACGTGAAGAAGAACTAAAGAGCCTCTTGATGAAGGTGAAAGAGGAAAGTGGAAAAGTTGGCTTAAAGCTCAACATTCAGAAACCTAAGATCATGGCATCCAGTCCCATCACTTCATGGCAAATAGATGGGGAAACAGTGGCTGACTTTATTTTTCTGGGCTCCAAAATCACTGCAGATGGTGACTGCAGCCATGAAATTAAAAGACGCTTACTCCTTGGAAGGAAAGTTATGACCAACCTAGACAGCATATTGAAAAGCAGAATCATTACTTTGTCAACAAAGGTCCGTCTAGTCAAGGCTATGGTTTTTCCAGTAGTCATGTATGGATGTGAGAGTTGGACTATAAAGAAAGGTGAGTGCCAAAGAATTGATACTTTTGAACTGCGGTATTGGAGAAGACTCTTGAGAGTCCCTTGGACTGCAAGGAGATCCAACCAGTCCATCCTAAAGGAAATCAGTCCTGAGTTTTCATTGGAAGGATTGATGCTGAAGTTGAAACTCCAATACTTTGGCCACCTGATGTGAAGAGCTGACTCATTTGAAAAGACCGTGATGCTGGGAAAGATTGAGGGCAGGAGGAGAAGGGGACGACAGAGGATAAGATGGTTGGATGGCATCACTGACTCAATGGACGTGGGTTTGGGTGAACTCCAGGAATTGGTGATGGACAGGGAGGCCTGGCGTGCTGCAGTTCATGGGGTCACAAAGAGTCAGACACGACTGAGCGACTGAACTGAACTGAACATTATTATGATCTTGCTTATTAAAGGAAAGAAGATGTCTTCAGAGCACAAATATTTCTTTCATTCCTTAGATTAAATGTATAGAATCCAGAGTCTGGAAGGGGTTCTCACTCTGCTCTGGGCTTCTGCAGAGGGATCCCTGGACCTATGACAGGAGGAAAGCAACATGTGAGAAAGATTAGGAGGGTTTAAAACCTTCTGCTACCTCTCCACATGAGTGGCATTTTTGTCTGATTTACACATTGAATGTCTAGAATTTTACTGAAAAAAAAAAGACCCTATATGCTCTCGTCCAAATCTAATCTGAGCCACTCAGAATGTTATTTATTAAATGATGATTAGTAATATTTCAGAGATATTCTAGGTCTGATACAAGATTTGTATATGTTTTAATAATTAAAATATCAATATTTATTCATTATAAAATTTTTGATACTGTTTCGTATTTGACTGAAGTGTAAGCATTGACAAGTCTATTTTAAGCAAATAAACTTTTTAAAAATATATATATAAGAACGTACAAAACATACTGTTATACTCTACTACCCTCTATGAGAATCCTTTGACAATTAAGCTTGATCAGCACTACATTATACTCAGTAAAATGTTTGATTTAGTTTATCACTGCATGTTCATTGCTTCCTTTTCACAATTTTCCTCTGTACCTCTCATCATGCCAACACTCTCTTATCTGTATCAGTCGCCATGACCAGATTTTAAACGTCATGAAGTCAAGGAATCAAGTATTTTGCTCACTTTGGTAGAACATCATTTGAGTTAGAGTAGACATGAAATAAATTTGAGGAGTAATAAATGAATAAACAAAATTTCTGGAAGACCTATTCTGGTTATTTGATTAAAAAAGAACAGCTAGCGCAAGTGTTTTGCATTCTATTGTAACACATAATAATCATTTGTGACACACACTAGTGACAAGGCAATTCCAAAATTTTAAAAAATAAAATTTGTTTTCTTGTTTTTAACTGCTTTCTAGGAATTCTTCAGAAAAACAGATAATTTCTATCTCTATCTAGGGCCTACATCTTGAAAGAAACAAATGAACAGCTATGGAGAGATGAAGTCCTCATTTATTCCCTCCACAAGCATTCCTCCAGAAGGAAAGTTAGTCTCACTATAAAGTTCCTTCAACTAAAAAAGACTTGTACATTAAAGAAAGGAATTTTAGTTGCCAGAGACTTTCAATCCTTGGCCTTTATGGAAAGTCCAGAAATACATTATTAATTGATGTGACTGTAGCAAATGTTGATTCACCTGAAACCAACAAGAAGCCACAGTTGTTAGTCTTAACTAAGCTTGAATGCCTTTAAACTGGGAAACCGGAAGTGGAAAATGATACAACTGATTAACAAACTGGGTCATCTGGTTATAATCACCACCTATTTTTCATGTTCCATTTATTAATGTGTGTGATAATTGTATAAGTAATAAGTTTTCAAGGGTTATTTTCATTTTATGAAAGACTACCATCCTATCATTTTGTAAAAAGACAATTTGATATTTTGGACACTATCCCCATTAAAAATTACAGTAACTAAAATAAATGAATCAATAGAAATAAACGTCCTTACCTAGATTTACAAAGCCAATGTCAACATACAGTTTGGCACATAACGAGCCTAACAGGAAGCCAAAGATTGGTCCTATAATTGCAACCGTCTGCACACATCCTGCAAAACACAAAAGCACCATTTCTTTGCTCTTGCAAATTAATAAATTTTTAAACAGGAAACATGCATGAGATCCAGTTAGTCACTGAAAATATTTCATTAACTCTTCCCTTAAGTGTGCTTAATTTGTCAACTTTTCAACCTCACTGAATCTGGAAATAACTTCTTCTCAGTGTTGGAAGAAGAATAAGCATCTTTAACGCATTAATACCTTTTAGTAAGAAAATAACACTAAGACTCAGCTAATTTTGGCAAATGGAACAAATTTTACTCCCTAGGACTGGATTCCCCCTAGTGATAAAAATCAGAATTATACTGTTCTGACAGTCTTTTGAAAACCTTTTATGGTCAGTTGTTTAATTGACCATAAGACTTGTTTCGACATTAAAATTGATTTCTTCCATCTTAATGGGAAAGAGCTTGTGTTTAGAGCTTCCAGGGGACCACCTGTGAACACAGTAACTATGCAGCTCAAGCAAAGGAGCTTGACTTGAGAGAGGGGAGAGGTGCACTCTGCAATGCTCCTGACCCACCTGGGCAGCTCCAGGTAGCTACAGCAGATCTCCTCAATGACATAATTCCTAGTAACCAGAAAGTCTGCTCTTCCTTGCAAAATATCACCCATCTGCCTTTTATTTCATCACAGACCATATTGCACGTATCCCTGGGAGATTAACTGGAGGAGTAAATAGCAGTTGCATGTAGGCATGTATGCTCAATAGTGTCTGACTTTCTGTGACCCCATGGGCTGTAGGTGGAGGAAGGACATATCAAACAGTCCAGCTGAGCAGCGGGTCCCCAAAGTGTCACACTGCGCAGTGAAAGAAGAACCACATCTGAGCTAAGTGCTGAGTCCTCAAGTCTTGTGATCTTTGGCACTTAAACTTTCTAGACCTCAGTTTTGTTGTTATTGTTGTTCAGTCACTAAGTCATATCCAACTCTTTTATGACCCCGTGGACTGTAGCCCACCCAGGCTTCTCTGTTCATAGGATTTCCCATGCAAAAATACTGGAGTGGGTTGCCCTTTCCTCCTCCAGAGAATGTTCCTGAACCTGGGATCGAACCCACATCACCTGTGGCTCCTGCATTGGCAAGCAAATTCCTTAACACTGAACGACCTGGGAAATTCATACCAGATCTTTTACAGAATAGAAAAGAGGAAAAGGAGAAGGGCAGCCTCTGAGCTCCTGGACAGGACAGGGACACGATGACACCTATATGCATCTCCTGGCTACAATCTTTCTTCTGGTCCCCAGAGTAATGGCCTAGCACATGTGATGGAGCTTCTGTTCTACATCCTGATCTGTGCTGCAGCATCCCATTAGAACAGGTGCCCTGTTTTTAACTACATACAGCATGCTTGGCTGTCATCAGAACCCTCTGGAATTCCATGTGACTAGCCAGGACAGAACTATATCTAGCTATATAGTTAAGTGAGTGAAATCGCTCATCATGTCTGACTCTTTGCGACCCCATGGACTGGGGCCCACCAAGCTTCTCCATTCAGGCACAGTGCCACCTGCCCCCCCACCACTGCCTTAATGAATTTAAATCTTGTCCTTCTGTCTCTGAAGGTGAAACCCTCAGAAGATCAGAACCCCCAGAAACCAAGACTAATGTATGAAACAGAGAACAAATTTTAGCTTCTAGAACATAAGAGGCACTCAAAAGCTGCTTTGATTCACCTGGCTTTGGAATTGCTATATTTTTGTTTTGGGTCAGGAAGATACCCTGGAGGAGGAAATGGCAACCCATTCCAGTATTCTTGTCTGAAAAAGCCCAAGACAGAGGAGTCTGGCTGGGTATAGTCCATGGGGTGGAAAAAGTTGGGCATGACTGAATGACTAAACACACCTATTTTTGTTTTTGTGATTTTAGCCACTATTCTTTGCACTGGGACCTATTCTAGAAAAGAGTGGCTCAGGCTTGGCTCTTGTCCTTCTTCTGTTTCCATAAAGATACAGGTCATACATCACAGATAATTTCTTTTAATCTGATATTCTTTCCCTAATGCAATAGGTCCTTTTAACTGAAGTTTCTTCACTATCCAAATCCTCAGTGTAAACTTCAGAAAAGTGTGAACTGAATAGGAGTTAGATATGAAATATAAAACCTTCCACATCCTATTTAGTTGAGAATAGAGTTGAGAAAACCAGGTATCCTGCACCCCAGGAAGATGAATGACGTGGGAATTACCAATATAGAAAGCCGCGTTGTCCTGGCTAGCAAAATCATCAAGGTAGGCAATGCCTAGAGGCTGAATGGGAGTTTCTCCAAATCCACGAAGAAGGTTTCCCAGGAAGACATAAACCCACATGGAGGAGCTGGCATCAATTTGACATTCTTAAAAGGAAAGCAAACAAGAGGATTGAAATTCAATCACTATTGAAGTTAAACATTTATTCTGCATATCTACTAGTTGTCCTAAAGATGCATGAGAATGCAGAAGTGAAATCAGCAATAAATCGATTGATAGGAGTTCGAGCAAGATATTTTAGGTAGTGTAAATCCCTAGAAACTGACCAAGGAAATATATTGTTCTCCTTATTTCTTATTTTCTTTCTTTTTATTTCATATTTCTACTGAATTACTTGAATTCCTACACTTCAGTAACATACAATATCCAATCTGGGACAAAAATAGAAAAATTTGAACAAACGCTTTTCTTGCCTTATCTTTAAGCTTTCTATTTTGCAACAGAAATCACTTACAATTTTATTGGTGACCAAGGTTTATCTGAATTTCAAATTTTATATGGGTTATACTTCAAATTTTAGCAGCATTGTCTACAACTAAAATTGTTTTGATAGTGAACAGACATGTTAAGGGCTCACATTTCAGAAACAAATTCATATAAAACTTAAAAACCATACTTGGTGGTTCAGATAGTAAAGGATCTGCCTGCAATGCAATGCAGGAGACCCAGGTTCAATCCCTGAGTCTGGAAGATGCCCTGGTGTAGGGAATGGCTCTCCACTCCAGTATCCTTGCTTGGAGAATTTCATGCACAGTGGAGTCTGGAAGGCTACAGTCCATGGGGTTGCAAAGAGTCAGATATGACTGAGGGACTGACACTTCCATGCTTTAGTGGTATAACAATTCCAAAAAAAGAGAAGCTTCTGATGGAAATTCAAAGCTAAAAATGTTTAAATGTTTTCATAAAAGTCATGTCAATATGATCATGTGAAGTGGAATAATTACTTTCCATATTATAATTAAATACAGCTAAGGCAATGGCACCCCACTCCAGTACTCTTGCCTGGAAGATCCCATGGACGGAGGAGCCTGGTAGGCTGCAGTCCATGGGGTCGCTAAGAGTCGGACACGACTGAGCGACTTCACTTTCACTTTTCACTTTCATGCACTGGAGAAGGAAATGGCAACCCACTCCAGTGTTCTTGCCTGGGGAATCCCAGGGACGGGGGAGCCTGGTGGGCTGCCGTCTATGGGGTTGCACAGAGTCGGACAGGACTGAAGCGACTTAGCAGCAGGTGACTTTAACAAAAGTGACAATATTAACTACCTCCAACAATCACCACTTCTGGAAGCTCCCTTTCTGGCAAGCACTGAGTTAAGTGGTTTGCAGACATTTTCAAATCGAATTATCCTAAGAAACTTGTGAGGTAGGAGATACTTTCTCTTCTAGTAATTTTTGAAAGTGAAGTGTGTGTTATTAAGAACTGGGAATGCTTTTGTCTGGATGACCAGACTTTGTGACAGAAAAGATTACTGTGCAATCATGTGACGTTTAGTTCTGATTTTGCCTCTCCTAGAAATGTAGCCAAGTGACCAGGAATATTTCACTTAACTTCTCTGGATTTTTATTTCATTCCCCAAGATACAAAGGGACTCCTTTTTCAAGATTGAGTCCAGTGTCAATTTCAACCCTGACTTTGGGGTATTCTGCTATTGCTGATACAGTGGCCACAAGTCACATGTGGCCCCTGGAATTTATTAATTAAAATTACATGAAATTAAAAATTCAATTCCTCAGTCTCACTGGCTATAAGTACTCAATAGTCACATGGGGCTAATAGCTACTATGTGTGTGTATGTGTTGGTCACTCAGTTGTGTCCAACTCTTTGCAACCCGATGAGCTGTAGCCTGTCAGGCTCCTCTGTCCATGGGATTCTCCAGGCAACAATACTGGAGTGGGTAGCCATGCCCTCCTCTGGGGGATCTTGCTGACCCAGGGATCGAACCTGGGTCTCCTGCAGTGCAGGCAGATTCTTTACTGTCTGAGCCACCAGTGGACACTATAGATATAGAACATTCCCATCATTACTGAAGTTCTGGTAGACAGTTCTGCTCTAAAATATTTGGAGGAAATGGGGTTTGCATGCAAAGCATTTTTGAGATGAGTCCTCTGTTTACCCCACTAACCCCTTTAGGGTTATATCTATGACTTTAAGTGAACAGGATTTCATTTAAAGGAAAGAAAATCATTGATTTATGAGTCTTATATTCTGTACCTTCCTAATAATTTGTATCTTTACGTTAAAAAACTTCATCCCCAATCCCTAAACCCTACATTTCTCTTTTTAATATGAAAGGTTTAAAATTAGTTGTATTGTCATTTATGGGCTTCCAGGATGGCACAATGATAGAGAAACTGCTTGCCAATGCAGGTGACACAAGAGATGCGGGTTTGATTGCTTTTCAGGAAGATCCCCTGGAAAAGCAAATGGAAGACCACTCCAGTATTCTTGCCTGGAAAATTCCAAGGACAGAGGATCCTGGCTGACTACAGTCCATGAAGTCACAAAGAGTCAAAAACAATAGCACACAAACACACACGCATTGTCATTTATAACATGTCTCTCTCTTGATTGTCAAAACCAAACCCAAAATATCTTCAATGACTACATTATTTTACAGACCAAAGTCTAAATCCTTTACTCTGTCTCCTTGCTTCTTTGTGTGGATCTGAATTAAACTGAATTAAACATTTGTTGTTCAGTGGCTAAGTCATGTCTGACTCTGCAATCTTGTGGACTGCAGCATGCCAGGCTTCCCTTTCCTACATTATCTCCCAGAGTTTGCTCAAACTCATGTCCCCTGAGTCGGTGATGCCATCTTATCCTCTTTTGCCCCCTTCTTCTCTTGCCCTCAGTCTTTCCCAGCATTAAGTCTTTTCCAATGAGTCATTTCTTCTCATCAGGTGGGCAAAGTATTGGAGCTTCAGCTTCAGCATCAGTTCTTCCAGTGAACATTCAGGGTTGATATCTTTTAGAATTGACTGGTTTGATCACCTTGCTGTCCAATGGACTCTCAAGAGTCTTCTCCAGCACGAGAGTTCAAAAGCATTAATTATTTGGCATTTAGCCTGTTTTATGGTTCAAATGTCCATTATATTCTTAAATAAACAATCCCTCTGTTCTCATTCATTGATTTATATATGTTCTCCTGAATGTATCTATTGCCTTCTTTCATGCTTTCCTTTTCTTTCCTTTTCTTTCATGCCTTCTTTTCATACAGCAGGATAGGATAAACCTTTTACATGTATATGACCACCCCCATTTTTCTCCTCATATTTCAGTATTTCTTTTAATTCTGCTATCCTTGCTTTCATTCAGAGTCAGGCCTCTCTGAGTCTGACTCATTCAGAGTCAGGGTCATTGGCCAGGAAAAGGACATCTCAAAAGAAAGCATCAATGAGGATGTCAGGGGAGTGAAAAGGTTTCATGGTGTAGATTAAAGATTTAGATGGATAGCAAGTATATAAAAGAAGGGCTTCCACACTGCCTCTATAGAAGTGGACCGCAGCCTAGGAGTAGGAGAGAGATGAGGGTAGTGGAGAGGAAGGGTTGAGCCTATTGATACTGAAAGTCTGTGGGGAGAGAGGATTTGAGTGTCTACCAGTGCAGGATTCCAGAGACATGGCAACGACCTGTGGGTAGATTCATGGACTTGATGAATGAGGAAAACCGTGCTACATGGCCAGGTAGAGCCAGGGAGGTAGCAAGATCCCAAGGACAAAATACAGTATTGTTAAGCATCCTTGCCCCTGCCTCTTCATAGGGCTTCCAGTGCCTAGAATAACACAGAAGAGATGGTTCCCATGCTCCCAAGCATGGCCCACACATAGCCTTGCTGTGTAATGTGGGTCAGCCACGTGGAACTCTGGATATGCTAACAAAATTCCCCGAATCCTATCTTGTGTGGAAAGTAGAATTATTTTCACGTTTCCATGATGGTCACTTTTGTGTCAAAGGGAGCTGCTATGCTATAAAGGACATGAATGTGGACATAAGATGACCCCAAGATGACGTGCATGAACAAACACTGTGGCCAGAAGGATTTTAAATATTTAGGCTGACAGAGGACTGATAACATCAAGACCTCCCCTCCCACAATTTCCCCCTTTACCATTATGTAAGCTCCTTAGAATGTAAGCTACCCCTGGGAATGTGGGTAGAGATTAGGGACAAATTGACATCACGTATTTGCCATTTTGATGAAAAGGGGCTGAACACAAAAATTAAACTGTATTTGGGGAGAAAATAAATTTACTTTATATGAGATTTGTACATGTTAAACTTGTTTTACCTTGTTTCACAGTACACATTATTTAGAACTGCTGTAAACTTTCCCAGTCACCAGCAATTAATGCACCATCTTTCCATAATATTTGATTTTCTGAGTATTTTCTTAAGATCTCATCATATACTGCTTTTGTTTTTGTTGTTCAGTCACTAAGTTGTGTCTAATTTTTTGCGATGCTATGAATTGCAGCATACCAGTCTTCCCTGGCCTTCACTATCTCCCAGGGTTTGCTCAAACTCATGTCCATTGAGTTGATGGTGCCATCCAACCACCTTTCTCCTGCCCTCAATTTTTCCTTAGCATCAGGGTCTTTTCCAATGAGTTGACTCTTCACATCAGGGGGCCAAAGTATTGGAGCTTCAGCTTTATATTCTATGATTTTTTAAATGGCACTATAATATCTCAATTTAAGTAGTAAAGCTTTTGACAGCAAAAGTCATATACCATATGCTAAATCATCTATAGAGACTTTAAAAAGAACTTGTTTACTTAAGTAAAAAATAATCATCTTACCATTATTTATTTTGGATTGTGATTTTTCTGCAACTGGAATTGGTAACGAATTGTTTGAATCCAGGAGACATGGAGAGATGCTGAGAGTGGAATTGGAGACAGGAGAATACCTTTCATATTTGTAGCTGCATAAAAAGAACATTTGCTTAGCATCATACGAAAAATATTATAAATATACTACTTGACTCACTAGGACACCTGTTTGAATCTACAGCTCTCTCTGAATCTATATCACTAAATCAAACCAGCAGTTAACAGTACATTTTTCTGAAGAGACTGCTAGAATATCTGCTTCACATATATTACACTATATCAACTGCCCAGTGTCATGAAACACAATAAAATAATAATTTAGAGAGGCTCATTTTAATATAAAATAATAACTATAAATCACCTACTCTGTTGGTGAAAAAATACCAAACATTCCATAACATCATGCTTATCTCTGAAAACAATAATTTAACAATTATGTCTATTGATACACTGTACTTGGAGTTGTAAATTTAGTAGAACACCTGAATGTTGATTCTAGAGAACTGAGAATGATACTTGGGCTTTTTGAACCCCTTATCCAGACAGTATCCTATTCTCCATTTTATTAATCTGGCTCTAAGTTATTTCTAATGTTCTCTGTTTATAAGGTTACTGTGGCAGCTGGATTGAGGAGCCAATGCCAGATGGTAGGACTGTGATCATTCCATCTACAGCTCCTCAGCACCATTGTTGCTTTTGTTCAGTTGCTAAGTTGTGTCCAACTCTTTGCAATCCCATGGACTGTAGCATGCTATGCTTTCCTATCCTTCACTGTCTCCTGGAGTTTGCTCAACTTCATGTCCATTGACTCAGTGATGCTATCTGACCATCTCATCCTCTACCACCCTCTCCTCCTTTGCCTTCAAACTTTCCCAGCATCAGAGTCTTTTCCAGTGAGTCAGCTCTTCTCATTAGATGGACAAAGTACTGGAGCTTCAACTTCAGCATCAGTCCTTCCAGTGAATATCCAGGGTTGATTTCCTTTAGGATTGACTGGTTTGATCTTCTTACAGTCCAAGGGACTCTCAAGAGTCTTCTCCAGCACCACAATTCAGAAGCATCAATTCCTCGGCGCTCAGCCTTCCTTGTGGTCCAACTCTTACATCCATACATGACTACAGAAAAGGCCCATAGCTTTGACTATATGGGCCTTTGTTGGCAAAGTGATGTCTCTGCTTTTTCATATGCTATCTAGGTTTGTCATAGCACCATACTCCTTCTCAGATCACCCTTCAGAAGTCAATTTTTCTGCTCCACAAGCACCGTTGAGGGCAAAGGTAACTTATGAAAGGAATCACATCACCTTGATTCTCATTTTGTTCAGGCATTATGTGACTAAAGGCTAATCATCATAGTAATGTTTAAAATAATAATAGTTTAAAGCTATTTAACACAATAAGGTCAAGATGTATTGACTTGTTAACATATTCAGATTGGTAAATGGCTTAGCTTATATCAGGGCTTCCCTGGTGGTTCAGATGGTAAAGAATCCATCTGCAATGCGGGAGACCTTGGTTCGATCCCTGGGTTTGGAAAATCTGCTAGAGGCGGGCGTGGCAATCCACTCCAGTATTCTTGCCTGGAGAATCCCGTGGACAGAGAAGCCTGGTGGGCTACAGTCCATGGGGTCACAAAAAGTTGGATATGACTGAGTGACTAAGCATACAGCGCATATCAGTGGTGCATAACCTACACGTCAATGGGTCTATGAATCCCATTGGAAAAATAAAAATATTTTTGTATATATGTATTTAAGGGAAGAGGTTCATAGTATCAAATGAATCCTTGACCAAAATAGGTTTCCTAAGTTACAAAGATAAGTAACATCTGAGGTGTTGGGTGTATGGATGTTCCTGTGCACTTCTTTTAAGTTCTTTTTTATATGTCTGAATATTTTTATAATAAACCTTAGAAAAATTAAAAAAAAAAGAACTACTTAATGAGAAAAAATTTTAAAGATTATTAGCTACAGAGGAGAAGATTTAGCATTAAAATCATGGTAAATATAATTTTCTTTCTTTAATAGAATTCCAGAGATACCAGGGATTATTATTGGGTTGACCAAAAGTTCATTTTAGATTTTCCGTGAGATGGTTATGGAAAAACCCTAGTGGACTTTTTGACTAACCCAATATAAAACCTAAATGCTCTTAAAATGACTATTAATAGCAATTAGGTAGTAATTTGAAAGTTTTTAGTCATTTGAGCTTTCTGTTTAATCTATCAGAAGGCAAGTGCTGCATCTAAAATTATTTAGATCGTGAATAAATAGAATTTTATGTAAGTGCCACTTTTGTCACTAAATACTATAATGCCAACCTTTTCAAATTTCAGTTTTCTTAGTTATAAGATGGGGGCTATAGATGTGGTCTGTGCTTATTTAGGCTCTATTGTATAAGGAAACAAAGAAGTGTTTGAACAGGGGGCCAGTGGTATTCAGTTCAGTACAGTTCAGTCACTCAGTTGTGTCCAACTCATTGCGACCCCATGAAACACAGCACGCCAGGCCTCCCTGTACATCACTAACTCCCAGAGTTTACCCAAACTCATGTCCATTGAGTCGGTGATGCCACCTAACCATCTCATCCTCTGTTGTCCCCTTCTCCTCCTGCCTTCAATCTTTCACAACATCAGAGTCTTTCAAATGAGTCAGGTCTTCGCATCAGGTGGCCAAAATACTGAAGTTTCAGCTTTAACATCAGTCCTTCCAATGAACACCCAGGACTGATTTCCCCTAGGATGGACTATTTGGATCTCCTTGCAGTCCAAGGGACTCTCAAGAGTCTTCTCCAATACCACAGTTCAAAAGCATCAATTCTTCTGTGCTCAGCCCTCTTTATAGTCCAACTCTCACATCCATACATGACTACTGAAAAACCATAGCTTTGACTGTATGGGTCTTTGTTGGCAAAATGATGGCTCTGCTTTTTAATACGCTGTCTAGGTTGGTCATAACTTTCCTTCCAAGGAGTAAGTGTCTTTTAATTTCATGACTGCAGTCACCATCTGCAGTGATTTTGGAGCCCAGAAAAATAAAGTCAGCCACTGTTTCCACTGTTTCCCCATCTATTTGCCATGAAGTGATGGGACCGGATCTAACATTCAGAAAACTAAGATGCCATGATCTTAGTTTTCTGAATGTTGAACTTTAAGTCAATTTTTGACTCTCCTCTTTCACTTTCATCAAGAAGCTCTTTAGTTCTTCACTTTCTGCCATAAGGGTGGTGTCATCTGCATATCTTTGGTTATTGATATTTCTCCCAGCAATCTTAATTTCAGCTTGTGCTTCCTCCATCCCAGAGTTTCTCATGATGTACTCTGCATATAAGTTAAATAAGCAGGATGACAATATACAGCCTTGATGTACTCCTTTTCCTATTTGGAACCAGTCTGTTGTTCCATGTCCAGTTCTAACTGTTGTTTCCTACCTGCATACAGGTTTAAAATCTTTTAAATCTGGGATTTTAGTTCTGTCCTAGCTTCAACCCCCACTGACACGCTCTTGATTCCGATTCATGAAGTTGCAGAGTGGCTCCTAAATAGTCCCTTTGCTCTCACATTGGCCCCACCAAAGTTATTTTCCTGAGCAGTAGGCACTAGATCTTTAAAAAATATGTCAGATTGTGTCATTCTGCTCAAATCTCTCGCCTGGCTTCTCATCCCATTCTGAGAAGGTATGGTCCTTGCAATAATTGATGACTTACTACCTGTGTCGTGAGGTCTGTAGAGGTGTAGCCCCAGCTGAATTTCAACCACTCACCCAGAGCTAATGACTCAGAATCTACATTTTACCAAGAGCTTCAGGCAATTTAAATGTCCGTCACGGTTTGAGAATCAACTTGAAGTCTCCTTCTATACCACCCACCCCCCCACCACTACTCCACTTTCCTCTTGCTCATCCCTGTAGCAAACATCATGCCTGACTCCATCCTCCTGCTATAGAAACATTCACTGTTCATCTAGCCTGGAATCTTCTTCCCCAGATGTCTGTGTGGCACTCATCTCTTTCAGCCTTTCTGAAAAGTCATCATCTTGGTAAATCATCCCCTGACAACGCTGCTTTAAACTGCAACCCCTCACATACTCTTATGTGTCTTCCCTGGGTTATTTTTCTCTATGGCACTTAACATTTCCAGCATATGTCATTATTTATCTGTCTGTTTACTCTCTATCTCTTTCTAAATAGATCCATGACAGCAGAGGTTTTTGTTGCTACTCTATTCCTGTTACCTGGAACAGTGATCAATATATATTTATCAAATTCATGAGTCAGATAAGCTAACACACATAAAACTGAACATAGTCTGTTGGGAGTAGGCCCTTAATAATTGATATCTATAATTAATATTATGTTTTATTGCCATCAAGGGAATTTCTGCAAAGCAGAGTATAGTCATCATTGAAGGAACAAAAATTAACATTTTGAGCAAGTGTCCAATTTGACTAATGCTGTGAAAAGTTGAAAATAAATTATTATAATAATCCTCCATAGAAAGTAATGTTCATGAGGGAAAGAATTGTGTGTGTGTGTTTGGGGGGGGGTTGTTTTTGTTTTCTTTCTGATTTTTCTCCATTGTCTGTCATGGTACCATGTGAACCACCAGAAGAACCCACCAGGCAATTGGCAGACACTAAATAATAAATGAACAAATGTATCTTTCAACATATAAAGGTGGTTGATAAGAATCCATCTTTATTTTTTAAGCACGAGCCTGATTGGCTTCTTAGATATACTTCTCCTTCTGATTTTCTTGTATTAGTATATTTGTTATTAACTTGAAGTGACACTCAGCAGTGGCCACAGGACTGGAAAATGTCAGTTTTCATTCCAATCCCAAAAAAAGGCAATGCCAAAGAATGCTCAAACTACTGCACAATTGCACTCATCTCACACGCTAGTAAAGTAATGCTCAAAATTCTCCAAGCCAGGCTTCAGCAATATGTGAACCATGAACTTCCAGATTGTTCAACATGGTTTTAGAAAAGGCAGAGGAACCAGAGATCAAATTGCCAACATCCACTAGATCATCGAAAAAGCAAGAGAGTTCCAGAAAAACATCTATTTCTGCTTTATTGACTATGCCAAAGCCTTTGACTGTGTAGATCACAATAAACTGTGGAAAATTCTGAAAGAGATGGGAATACCAGACCACCTGACCTGCCTCCTGCGAAATCTGTATGCAGGTCAAGAAGCAACAATTAGGGCCAGACATGGAACAATGGACTGGTTCCAAATAGGAAAATGAGTACGTCAAGGCTGTATATTGTCACCCTGCTTATTTAACTTACATGCAGAGTACATCATGAGAAACGCTGGGCTGGAGGAAGCACAAGCTGAAATCAAGATTGCCGGGAGAAATATCAATAAACTCAGATATGCAGATGACACCACCCTTCTGGCAGAACGTGAAGAACTAAAGAGCCTCTTAATGAAAGTGAAAGAGGAGAGCAAAAAAGTTGGCTTAAAGTTCAACATTCAGAAAACTAAGATCATGGCATCTGGTCCCATCACTTCATGGCAAATAGATGGGGAAACAGTGGACACAGTGGCTGACTTTATTTTTCTGGGCTCCAAAATCACTGCAGATGGTGATTGCAGCCATGAAATTAAAAGACTCTTACTCCTTGGAAGGGAAGTTATGACCAAACTAGACAGCATATTAAAAAGCAGAGACATTACTTTGTCAACAAAGGTCCGTCTAGTCAAGGCTATGGTTTTTCCAGTAGTCATGTATGGATGTGAGAGTTGGACCATAAAGAAAGCTGAGTGCCGAAGAATTGATGCTTGAACTGTGGTGTTGGAGAAGACTCTTGAGAGTCCCTTGGACAGCAAGGAGATCCAACCAGTTCATCTTAAAGGAGATCAGTCCTGGGTGTTCATTGGAGGGACTGATGTTGAAGCTGAAACTTCAATACTTTGGCCACTTGATGTGAAGAGCTGACTCATTTGAAAAGACCCTGATGCTGGGAAAGATTGAGGGCAAGAGGAGAAGGGTACAACAGAGGATGAGATGGTTGGATGGCATCACCGACACAATGGACATGGGTTTGGGTAGACTCCTGGAGTTGGTGATGGACAGGGAGGCCTGGCGTGCTGCGTTTCATGGGGTCGCAAAGAGCTGGACACAACTGAGTGACTGAACTGAACTGAACTGAAGCGACACTATTCCTAATCTGAATGCAACACCTTTAAGATAAATCATTTCCATCTCTGGTTAAAACCAGGTGGCTTAATTATCTAAGGAGGATTGATAACAATACACAACAAGAATGACACAGCTGTTAGCTATGTTAGGAAACTTGGTAAGCATTTTACCTGTGTCATCTCACTGAATATCTTCAACAATATTACAAGCTAACTATTGTTTTATTACCTATAATATGTATTTTAAGGTGCATAAACTGAGGTCTAGGAAGGCTAGGTAATATGCCCAAGGTCACATTTCTTCTGAGCTACTGATGCCCTTCAGAATGAGTTAGGTCAAGGGTCAAGGATTTGTCTAGTTTCTGTAACTGCTTTCAAATGTTTTAATATTTTAGTGGGACTCTTTTTTTTCCCTCCTCTGAGCAAATTGCTGTATGGAGGCTCAATAACTAGAATAGATAACACAGAAATGGGTCAAGCAGGGGTTAGGGGGATTACAGACTATTTCCTCAGCCTTCTCCTTTGCCTCCTCCTTACCTACTGGCTGCATATAATACCTTTGTAGAATCTCAGTGACCTAAGGACATTTCTGCCCTGGGGAAAGAAGGTCAGATATGTGTCTAAAGAGTAAGCATAAATCTTGAAGCCATGCAAAGACAAAGGGATCACAGAAACCATCCAAATAGGTAGGAAAGATTCTACACAAAGGATTCTGTGAGCTGTCTTTATAGATCGGATATAGATGTCAAAATCAGACTACATTTATATAAGTGACCTGGGAATCCAAGAAAAAGTTTGGACCAGATCATTTGTGGGGTTCTCAGGTGACACTAGTGGTAAAGAACCTGCCTGCCAAGGCAGGAGATGTGAGACACAAGGGTTCAGTCCCTGGATCAGGAAGATCTCCTGGAGGAGGTCATGACAACCCACTCCAGTATTCTTGCCTAGAGAATCTCATGGGCAGAGGACCCTGGAAAGCTAGTCTGTAGAGTGACAAAGATTCAGACACAGCTGAAGGAACTTAGCACACACACAGATCATTTGTAAATCTCTCCAGCTTTGAAATGTCATGGTATGGTGGTCTAGAGTGGGCAGTCATCACAAATTTATCTGATACATAATTTCCTAAAATATTCTCTTGCTTTAAAACCTCTTGCTTGTCTCTTGGCTCATTAGGCAATGGGCAACCACAGAGAAGAGAGGCAATATGTATATGTATGAAGAAGATATCAGAATGCCTGTTTTAAGGATCCAGTTCTGTAAATTACAAGACACCTAAACTTGAGAAGGTCACCAGACTTTCTAGGTATGGTCCTTAGCTTTAAACTAAGAAAAAACGGATAAACTGTGCTCTCCTGCTTCATGGGTTGTCATGAAGATGAAATGATATGATGAAATCTTTGGAACTACTAAAGTTGTATGCAAGTACTAATAAAATTACTAACAAAAGTATCAACAGGACACTTCAGGTTTACAGAATACAAACACTCCACTTCTGTTGAGAAAGTTCTGTGAGATAATATTTGAATATTGAGTAATTATTTCAGTTGGTAATGTATCCCTCAGTCAATGATCTACCAGTCAATTTTACCATGATCCAGCATATTGTCTGTAGCATTCATTTATTACCCATTCAACACTCATTTGACGCTTATTACTTTTTCTTTACTTAGAACTTTGCCTCCACAGCTGTATTAAATCATTTGAATGAAGGCATGTTTGTGAAAATTTCCCTTAAATAATGTTGACATCCATACACAGTGGTATATTGAAAGACATTTTTTTACAGTTTATTAAATCATAAGTAAAATTGTAAGCATTTTGAAATTTTGCCCAAAGTTCATGTAATAAAATAAGATGTAAATTATCATGGTTATCATATACAAACTATCATGGTTATTGTAATGGCCAGGAATTATTTTCTCAGATTTAAATAATTAATTGTATTCATTAAAAGAGAGACAATACAGTTGTTGGTTAACGCAAGAAAAAGATGTTTGCATTAGACTTACTGCTCCATGAAGAACTGAGGCATTGCAATGAGCAATGTTCCAACTCCCATGATCAGGCACCCAGCTCCGATTATTTTTGGCCTGTGAAGCTTGGCTCCAAAGTAGCTAACAAATGCTATAACTAAGAGATTCCCTTTGGGGAAAAGAATAAAATGTTCATAAATTAGAGAACTTAGAAAGTCATCAGCGTAACCAAAGGACTATAACTGAATGAATGAATGTCTATGGCAAGTTGGGCAATGTTTGTTTTGACTAAACCATCTCCCACCATCTTCCCCATCATTTGTCTGTCTTTCCTTTAATCTGAGATGACTGTTGAAACAATCCTGAGATTCATTACTTGACATGATTGAAGAATACTTTAATAACTAACCATGCCGCCGCTGCTGCTGCTAAGTCGCTTCAGTCGTGTCTGACTCTGTGCAACCCCATAGACGGCGGCCCACCAGGCTACCCCATCCCTGGGATTCTCCAGGCAAGAACACTGGAGTGGGTTGCCATTGCCTTCTCCAAATAACTAACCATAGAATACTTTAATAACTAGCCATTCTACCTTGTTTTCATCCACCTTAATTATTTGTCCTTTTAAAATGTTTTGTCATTAAATCAAATTGTAGAAGGCTTCCTATAGCTGCACTCTTAAATTTTCCTTGGTAATTTTGAAGTAAACTTTATGACTCTTTCTTCATTTGTTAACATTTTCTATTAAAACCTCTCTTGGTTTCCCATTGCTCTTGAAACATACATCATATAGTCTTGCTTTAGCTGATATTCCCCAAAGAAAAAATAAACACAATCATTTCACTTTAAATGAAATAAAATTATGAAATGCTCAGTTGTGTCCAACTCTTTCAGACTCCATGGACTGTAGCCCACCAGGCCCCTCTGTTTATCGAATTTTTCAGGCAAGAATCCTGAAGTGGGTTGCCATTTCCTATTCCAGGAGATCTTCCTGACCCAGGGATTAAGCCGGCACCTCTTGCATCTCCAACTTTGGCAGACAGATTCTTTACCACTACACAACCTGGGAAGCCTTCTTGCTTACATACTTTTTACAAAAATAAAAGGTTCAAAATAGAAATAAAAAATTATTCCACATAGCTTCATAAATACATCAGTTATATTTATATAATTATCTCAATGTATGCTCAGAATACAAATTTTATGAAATAGTCTCTGTAAGATATAACCATCTCTTTTAAAAAATAAAGAATAAAGTTTTTTGAAGGTAGGACTTAAGGCTTTCTAAAATATCTCCAGTGAAGTAGTTGATGATGGTGATTAACTGATTAAACATGCTTTAGGCAAGATTTTCTCATGCCTTGCTGTGTACAAAAATTACTGGAAAGGAGTGGCAAGGTAAATATTCACAGAAACATTAAAATGCAGAATCTTGGCTGCTCTCAACAGTTTCTGATTTCATGGAGGGGGAGGGGATGCAGGCCAAGAAATCTGCATTTTTAATATTCATTCAAATGTGTTGATGGGGATAATTCCTGGAACATGCTTTGATAAACATTGCTTAGGGTCTTAGATTTCAAGGGACTTTAATGTTTTAGCTATTTACATTTGGAGTATTTATTTTTTTAAGATTGTGGTGCTAGACAAAGTAAAACTTAGCATTTCTCTAGCAATTGATTGTGGAGTCTGTTGGGTGGCCTAGGTTTGAAGTTGTCGATGTTTTCAATTTTCCAGAATGAGTGAGTTTCCTCACATCTGTAAGCAATCATTTAATTTACTACTGTCTATTCACATTGCCAGCTTTAGTTAAGTGCAAAAACAGCAGCAATTTTTATCGTTTTGAGAATAATAATGATAGTGAAAAAAGTAGCTTGCTCCTGGCTACAGTGGCTTCAGGCTTCTTCACCAGGAAGAACTGAGCTCTTTCTAGGTTTCATATAAAAAAAGCTTAATTCTGTATGAAATCTCTTATTTAATATTTAAGTATTCAGTAGAAGAAATGTTGTAATATATATATATATAGATAATTATGTCTGTAATTTTGCTAATGTGTCACAGTAAATAAACAAAACTAAATCAAAACCTTTTAGTTTATAGGTAATCTGCCCCCCATCACTGCCATTACCTCTTTCCCAAATTCCCATATCACCAATACGTCACAATAAAGGACTCATGTTTACAGGCTGTTTCTGTGTTACATAAGTGGGTGTCCCAGACACTACAAAATACCATTTGAACTTCTGTAATATCTGCAGGTTTTGCTTCCTTTATTTAGTAACCTTTCTGAGTTCTCACAAGATAGACTTAGAAAATAAATGGTAATGTATAATCTTTAAAAACTCAAATTGGATATCAGAATTCTTTCATATCTACCATTACTGACTTCTGAAAAAACAACAGGTCCAGAGAGGTTTACAAATATGTTTTTATCAAATTTTCGAGCGCTAGATTTTCCCGCTTTCTCTCTTCCTCTCTTTCCCCAAACACAGTACTTCAAATAATAGAAAAGAAAGCTACCCAACTCATGCCTGTAAGACTAATACAACCTTGTAATCCAAACTAGGAAGCAACAGTTAGAACTGAACATGGAACAACAGACTGGTTCCAAATAGGAAAAGGAGTATGTCAAGGCTGTATATTGTCACCCTGCTTATTTAACTTATATGCAGAGTACATCATGAGAAACGCTGGGCTGGAGGAAGCACAGGCTGGAATCAAGATTGCCGGGAGAAATATCAATAACCTCAGATATGCAGACGACACCACCCTTATGGCAGAACGTGAAGAAGAACTAAAGGGTCTCTTGATGAAAGTGAAACAGGAGAGTGAAAAAGTTGGCTTAAAGCTCAACATTCAGAAAACTAAGATCATGGCATCTGGTCCCATCACTTCATGGGAAATAGATGGAGAAACAGGGGAAACAGTGTCAGACTTTATTTTTGGGGGTTCTAAAATCACTGCAGATGGTGATTGCAGCCATGAAATTATTGGAAGGAAAGTTATGACCAACCTAGATAACATATTCAAAAGCAGAGACATTACTTTGCCAACAAAGGTTTGTCTAGTCAAGGCTATGGTTTTTCCAGTGGTCATGTATGTATGTAAGAGTTGGACTGTGAAGAAAACTGAGCGCTGAAAAATTGATGCTTTTGAATTGTTGTGTTGGAGAAGACTCTTGAGAGTACCTTGCAAGGAGGGACCCACTGCAAGGAGGTCCAACCAGTCCATCCTAAAGGAGATCAGTCCTGGGTGTTCATTGGAAGGACTGATGATAAAGCTGAAACTCCAATACTTTGGCCACCTCATACGAAGAGTTGACTCACTGGAAAAGACTCTGATGCTGGGAGGGATTGGGGGCAGGAGGAGAAGGGGACGACAGAGGATGAAATGGCTGGATGGCATCACCGACTCGATGGACATGAGTCTGAGTGAACTCCGGGAGTTGGTGATAGACAGGGAGGCCTGGTGTACTGCGATTCATGGGGTTGCAAAGAGTTGGACATGACTGAGCAACTGAACTGAACTGAATTGAATTCAAACTAGATGAAGACAGTGAAAGAGACCAAATGCAGTTTATTCAAGGAGTGGAAGTGAGTGAAGTTGCTCAGTCGTGTCTGACTCTTTGCGATCCCATGGACTGTCACCTACCAGGCTCCTCCATCTATGGAATTTTCTAGGCAAGAGTACTGGAGTGGGTTGCCATTTCCTTCTCCAGGGGATCTTCCAGACCCAGGAATCTAACCCAGGTATCCTGCATTGCTGGCAGATGCTTTACCATCTGAGTCACAAGGGAAGCCCAGGAGTGGAAGGGTACCACCAAATAAGAAACAAATCTATTAATTAAAGCTGTATATAAAATAATGGAAGGAGAAAAATTCCATGGTTGTATTGTGCTCAGTCACTTCAGTCATGTCCAACTCTTTGTGACCCCCTGAATTGTAGCCCACCAGGCTCCTGCATCCATGGGATTCTCCAGGCAAAAATACTGGAGTGGGTTGCCATTTCCTATTCCAGGGGATCAGACATATAAAAGCACTTAATATAATTAACCATTTGTGATGAGAAAAATTTGGGCAAATTAGTTTTTAAAGTGTATCAAAACTGCACAGCTCGTAGATTGTTTAATGGTGAAATTTTAAAAGTATTTTCATTAAGGTAAGATGTAAGACAAGGAAGCCCATTGTCACTGCTTCTATTCAACATAGTACTGAGGCCAGTGCAATAACACAAGACAAGAAATAATATATCTAATAATGGGAAAGAATGATATAAAATTACCTTCTGTTTTAGACAATACAATTGTTCAGGAACCTCTACAGCATCTATAGACAATCAATTAAAATTAACAAATTCAACAAGATTGCTGTATACTTATAACACTAGACGTTAATACTCTTCCAGTACCCTAAGAATTACTAAATAAGAAATGTAACAAAAATTCTTTTCACAAGGGCAACATAAATTTTAAAAATGTAGGAACAAATATAGCAGAAAATAAGTAGTATATTTATAGTTTGTAAATATAATATTGAAAGCTATAAAAAGACTTAACCAAGTGGAGCTATATACCATGTTCTTGGATGAAAGACTCACTAACATAAAATGTCAGTTACCTGATTTGATATATAAATTCTATGTGATTTCAACCAAACCAAAATGGGATACTTCAGAATACTATTCTGAGTACAACCAAGAAAAAATTTTGATAGAAAAGTTGGAAATTTTCCTACCTAATTGCAGAGCTAGTTATAAAACTATAATCAAGAGGACAGTTTTGTATAGAGTTAGGGATCAACAGATATAAGTTTTTATGTGATAAAGAGTATATTTCAAATACCTGGGATAAGTATATATTGAATTAGTGATGACTGGACAAAGAGGTTGCTACCTGGCTTGGAATTTTTTAAAATTCTATTTTAAGAATGCCTCCTTTGATCCAGCATATAAGAAACTAGAAGAATCCTCTTCATCCTAACACTAAGTAAAAAGCTGAAAAATCAACAGATTTTCTTAGATCTGTCAGAGAGGTGGGATCATAGGGTAAGCTGCTACCCTCATAATTGGAGAGACCAACAGGCAAATGCAAAGAATTGTGGCCAGCTGGAAAAGAAATCCACAACAATAAATCTCCCTGGGAACAAGTTCTATGGTAAGAAAAACCTGAACTCTACCTGACTAGAGGCTCAGCATTGACAATTCTGAGGGATGAAAATTCCAGAAGGATCCAGTGATTAAGGGCCCCCACACTTTTGTGAGCTTTACTTCAAGAGCTCAATTAGGTTTCACAGTGATATCAAATAATAAATTTTTTGTGCTTCCAGCATGGGGAGGGAAAAGGGAACCATTTGAAATATTCCAGGGCACTCTGTTTATTTATTTATATTTTTTAAGAAAGCCTGCTTTTAGAGGGAACTAGTAACCAGAGGAGACAGGGATCAAGACCATTCCCATAGAAAAGAAATGCAAAAAAGCAAAATGGCTGTCTGGGGAGGCCTTACAAATAGCTGTGAAAAGAAGAGAAGCGAAAAGCAAAGAAGAAAAGGAAAGATATAAACATCTGAATGCAGAGTTCCAAAGAATAGCAAGAAGAGATAAGAAAGCCTTCTTCAGCGATCAATGCAAAGAAATAGAGGAAAACAACAGAATGGGAAAGACTAGGGATCTCTTCAAGAAAATCAGAGATACCAAAGGAACATTTCATGCAAAGATGAGCTCGATAAAGGACAGAAATAGTATGGACCTAACAGAAGCAGAAGATATTAAGAAGAGGTGGCAAGAATACACAGAAGAACTGTACAAAAAAGATCTTCATGACCCAGATAATCACGATGGTGTGATCACTCATCTAGAGCCAGACACCCTGGAATGTGAAGTCAAGTGGGCCTTAGAAAGCATCACTACGAACAAAGCTAGTGGAGGTGATGGAATTCCAGTTGAGCTATTCCAAATCCTGAAAGATGATGCTGTGAAAGTGTTGCACTCAATATGCCAGCAAATTTGGAAAACTCAGCAGTGGCCACAGGTCTGGAAAAGGTCAGTTTTCATTCCAATCCCAAAGAAAGGCAATGCCAAAGAATGCTCAAACTACTACACAATTGCAGTCATCTCACACGCTAGTAAAGTAATGCTCAAAATTCTCCAAGCCAGGCTTCAGCAATATGTGAACCGTGAACTTCCAGATGTTCAAGCTGGTTTTAGAAAAGGCAGAGGAACCAGAGATCAAATTGCCAACATCCTCTGGATCATAAAAAAAGCAAGAGAGTTCCAGAAAAACATCTATTTCTGCTTTATTGACTATGCCAAAGCCTTTGACTGTGTGGATCACAATAAAATGTGGAAAATTCTTCAAGAGATGGGAATACCAGACCACCTGATCTGCCTCTTGAGAAATTTGTATGCAGTTCAGGAAGCAACAGTTAAAACTGGACATGGAACAACAGACTGGTTCCAAATAGGAAAAGGAGTTTGTCAAGGCTGTATATTGTCACCCTGTTTATTTAACTTATATGCAGAGTACATCATGAGAAACGCTGGACTGGAAGAAACACCAACTGGAATCAAGATTGCTGGGAGAAATATGAATAACCTCAGATATGCAGATGACACCACCCTTATGGCAGAAAGTGAAGAGGAACTCAAAAGCCTCTTGATGAAAGTGAAAGTGGAGAGTGAAAAAGTTGGCTTAAAGCTCAATATTCAGAAAACGAAGATCATGGCATCCGGTCCCCCCACTTCATGGGAAATAGATGGGGAAACAGTGGAAACAGTGTCAGACTTTATTTTTCTGGGCTCCAAAATCACTACAAATGGTGACTGCAGCCATGAAATTAAAAGGCGCTTACTCCTTGGAAGGAAAGTTATGACCAACCTAGATAGCATATTCAAAAGCAGAGACATTACTTTGCCAACAAAGGTCCGTCTAGTCAAGGCTATGGTTTTTCCTGTGGTCATGTATGGATGTGAGAGTTGGACTGTGAAGAAGGCTGAGCACTGAAGAATTGATGCCTTTGAACTGTGGTGTTGGAGATGACTCTTGAGAGTCCCTTGGACTGCAAGGAGATCCAACCAGTCCATTCTGAAGGAGATCAGCCCTGGGATTTCTTTGGAAGGAATGATGCTAAAGCTGAAACTCCAGTATTTTGGCCACCTCATGCGAAGAGTTGACTCATTGGAAAAGACTCTGATGCTGGGAGGGATTGGGGGCAGGAGGAGAAGGGGACAACAGAGGATGAGATGTTTGGATGGCATCACTGACTCAATGGATGTGAGTCTGAGTGAACTCTGGGAGTTGGTGATGGACAGGGAGGCCTGGCCTGCTGTGATTCATGGGGTCGCAAAGAGTCGGACATGACTGAGGGACTGATCTGATCTGATCTGATCTGAGTAACCAGAGTCTAACCTGCTGGGGCATTATCAGAGCCCAGCTGACCTGGGCGAAGGGAGATACCCAACTCCAGCCATTCTAGCTATCCTGTCCCACCAATGAGGGGTTGGGGGACTGAAAAGCACACCTGAAGTTCACGGTCCAGAGGCACAGACTCACTAAGAGCCTAAGACCCATAGGACCATAGAATGCTTTCTCTCCCTCACATATTACCATCACATTACTAAAGGCCTATTTATAGCAGTTCCTTTCATCCAGTACATCTTTTCTGGCTATGAAGGAAAAAAAAAAGGACATACTGAAATTAAAAAGAAAAACTTTTGAAAGAGACAGAGAGAGCATCAGAATCAGACATGGCAGAGATTTCAGAGTTGGTAGACTAGAAATGTAAGACAACTATAATTAAGATGCCAAGATCTTTAATGGAAAAAGTAAACAGCTTGCAAGAACAAATGGGCAATGTAAATCAGAGAGATGTAAATTCTGAGAAAGATCCATAAACAAAAATTTTAGAGAACAGAAACACAGTAATGGAAGTAAAGAATATCTTTGATTATCTTGTTGGAGATAGTTGAGGAAATAATCTCTGACTTGAAGATATTTTAGTAGAAAACACCAAAACAGAAAAGTGAAGGGCAAAAGACTGAAAAAAAATTCCAGAATATCCAAGGATGTGGAGCTATAGAAGATGTAACATACAGGTAATGGAAATTCTAGAAAGAGAAGAAAGAGACAAAGGAATAGAAGAAATATTTTTAAAAATAACAACTAAGAATTTCTATCAAATTAATGTCAGACACCAAACCACAGATCTAGAAAGCTATGAGAACAATGAGCAGGATAATTGCCAAAAACTATAAACCAGATATGTCATTTTCAAACTATAGAAAATCAAATATGACATAATTTCTTAGAAAAAGCCAACCTTACCTATAGGGGAGGAAAATAATTATATCTTACTTCTCCTCCAAAACCATGCAAATAGGAAAGGAGTATAGAAAGAATTTCAAAGTGTTGAGAGAAAAAAATCCACCAACCTAAAGTTCTGTACCCTGCAGTTATCCTTCAGAAGCAAAGAGAAAATACTATATCACACAAATATTGAGGAAATGGTTCTAGTAGACCTGCCTTGAATGAAATGTTAAAAGAAGTTCTTTAGAGAAAAAAGAATAATAAAGTTCAGAAACTCAGATCTCAGATAAAGAAAGGATGAGCTTCAGAGAAGACTTAAGTAAAGATGAGCTTCCCTCTTAGCTCAGTTGGTAAAGAATCTGCCTGCAATGCAGGGGTCCTGGGTTTGATTCCTGGGTCAGGAAGACCCCCTGGAGAAGAAAATGGCAACCCACTCCAGTATTCTTGCCTGGTGAATCCCATGGACAGAGGAGCCTGGCAGGCTACAGTCCATGGGGTTGCAAGAGTCAGACATGACTTAGTAACTAAAGAGAAAAAGAGATAAGTGCAGATAAATTTAAAACTTTTATTTTTCTTATTTGCAATAAGTCTAGCAGATAACAGTTCAAAATAATATCAAAATGTTTTCAGTGATGTATTCTTATGTATGCATGTTTTCTTATATATAACTGAAATAAAATGATTAATTACAGTGATACAAAGGATGAGAAGGAAGAATTCAAATCGAAAGATATAATCTACCAAAACTCACATAGAAAGAAACAGATAATCTGAATACACCTATATCTATTAAAAAACCTGAACCAATAGTTAATATTCTACCAATACAGAAAGTACAATATCCAGATAGATTCACTGTGAACTTTTCCAAACAATTAATGAAGAAATTATACTAATTCTATACAACCTCTTTCAGAAGATAGAGAGGCGATACCTCCTAATTCTTTGAGGGTAACACTGCCCTAATACCAACACCAGAAAAGGCATTACAAGAAAAGAAAAGAAAACTAAAATGTCTCCTGAACATAGGAGCAAAAATCGTCAACAACATAATAGCAAATCAAATCCAACAATATATAGAAATAATTATACATTAAGACCAAGCAGGACTTATCCCAGGTATTCAGGGCTGTTTCAGCAATAGAAAATCAATTAATGTAATCCATCACATCAACAGGTTAAAGAAGAAAAATCACATGCTCATATCAATATGTGCAGAAAAAACATTTGGCAAAATTCTACAACCAATCATGATTAAAAAAAAAAAAAACCTACATGAACTTGAAAGATAGAGGAATGTCCTCAAGTTGATTTTTTAAAAAAACCACCAAAAAGCATAGCTAATATCATATTTAATGGTAAGAAATTCAAAGTTTTTCCACTAAGATCAGGCACGAGGCAAGCATGTGTCCTCTTAAATTGCTTTTCAATATTGTACAGGGAGTCCAACTAAATGCAATAGAACAAGAAAAGGAAGTAAAGGTATACAGATTTGAAAGGAAGAAATAAAACTGTCTTTCTTCCCATAGGACATGATCATCTCTGTAGAAAGTCTGAAAAAATTAACAAAAGAACTCCTGTAACTAATATGTGACTATAGAAGGGTTGTAGGATACAAAGTTAATACACAAAAGTCAATTATTCTCTAGTATGCCAGCAGTGAACAACTGGAGTTTAAAAACATATCATTTACATTAGCACCTCCTAAAATAAGTATAAATTTAACAAAATATGTACAAGATCTACATGAAAAGAACTATAAAACTCTGACTAAAGAAATCAACTAACTCAATACATGGAGAGAGATTATATCCCACATCCACAGATAGGAAGACTCAGTATTGTCAAGACATCAGTTCTTTCCTATTTGATCTATGTATTCAGTGCAATCTCAATCAAAACCACAGCAAGTTATTTGTGGATAGTGACAAACTGATTCTAAAGTTTACATGGAGAAGTAAAATACCTAGGCAGCCAGCAGTAAAATACCTAGAACAGTCAACAAAATATTGGAGAAAAAAATGTTGGACAGACACCACCCAATTTCAAGACATGCTATAAAGCCATAGTAATGAAGACAGTGTGACATTGGTGAAAGAAAAGACAAACAGATACATAGAACATAATAGACAGTCCAGAAAAGACCTACATGAATTGTAGTTAACTAGTCTTTGAGAAGGGAGCAAAGGCAACACAATAAAGCAAAGATAGTCTTCTCAATAAGTGGTTCTGGAAGAACTTGACCCACATGCAAAAAAAACCAACAAAAAATCCTGAATCTAGACACAAACTTTAGTTTTCACAAAAATAAACTCAAAATGGATTGCAGATCTAAATGTAAAATGTAAAACTCTAATACTTCTAGAATATAACGTAGAAAACCTAGATGACCCTGGGTGTAACTGTTAGCCACTCAGTTGTGTCCCACTCTTTGCGACCCCATGGACTGTAACTCATAAGGCTCCTGTGTCCATGGGATTTCCCATACAAGAATATCGGAATGGGTTGCCATTCCCTCCTCTAGGGGATGTTCCTGACCCAGGGATTGAATCTGGGTCTCCTGCATTGGTAGGCAGATTCTTTATCATCTGAGCCATCAGGGAAGACCCTAGGTTTGGTGATGACTTTTTAGAAATAACACCAAAAGCACAATCCATGAAAGAAAAAAATTGTAAGCTAGATTTTATTAAAATTAAAATTTTCTGCTCTATGAAAGACAATGTTGAGAAACTTAAAAGACAAGCCACATACCAAGAGAAAATATTTGAAAAAGCCATATCAGATAAAGGACTGTTATCCAAAATACATGAAGAATGCTTAAAATCTAACAATAAGAACACAAACAACTTGTTTAAAACGTGGGCTAAATACCCAAAGATACACCGATGGCAAATAAACACAGAAAAGAGATATTCAAGTTTGCATGTCATCAGAAAACTACAAATTAAAAAAAAAAAATGAAACACCACTACATATCTATTAGAATGGCCAAAATCTAGAACATTAAATTGTGCAGAGGGTGTGGAGTAACAAGAACTCTCATTTGTTGTTGAGCTCTCATTCCAAATGGTATAGCCACTTTGGAAGATAATTTGGCAGTGTCTTACAAAACAAAACATATTCTTCCCGTAAGACCAGCAAGTATGCTCCAATGTATTTCCCCCATAGAGTTGAAAACTTATGTCCATACAAAAATCTGCACATGTTTATAATAGTTCTATTCCTAATTGCCAAAACTTGGAAGCAATCAAGAAGTCCTTTAGCAGATGAATAGATAGACTAAAGTCCATCTGGAAAATGCATTATTATTCAGTGCTAAAAAAATTATTTACCCAATATGAAAAGACATGTAAGAACTTTAAATGCTTATTGCCATGTGAAAAAAGCCAATCTGAAAAAGCTACATACTGTGTGCTTCCAAATATATAACATTCTGACATAGGCAAAACTATGGAGACAGTTAAAAGGTCAGTAGTTACCAAGGGATGGTGGGTAAGGATGGATGGATAGGCGGAGCACAGAGGATTTTTAGGGCACTGACAGTGTCTGTATGATACTATGATAGTGGATACATGTCATTATACATGTTTTCAATCCCATAGACTACATAACACCAACAGCGAACCTTAATGTAAACTCTGGACTCTGAGTGATAATGAGGTGTCATTGTATGTCATCAACTATAATGAATGTCCCACTCTGGTGGGGGATGTGGATAATGCGGGAGGTTATGAATGTGTGCAGGTAGAGGGTATATGAGAAATCTCTATCTGCTCACTCTTGTTGTGAACCCAAAACTGCCTTAAAAAGCAAAAGCTTTTACATATTTAGAAGAAAACACCTGGGAAAATATTTGTAACAAAGAATTAATATCTAGAAATATTAGTAGGTCTTGATATAGAAAAAATTTTACTTTCCTGGCCATTGTTTGAGAAAGAGTCCTTTGGGGAAAACCAGTATACTTGGGAAGAAACGGAATGTCCAGTATGTGGATATTAGATGATAATGACAATTGATATTAGAGATAAATGAAATTGTTCTCTAAAAAGTAATTGAATAATTTAAAGCTAGAGACAGAGGGTGGGAATGGGTCCAGAACACTGGAAGGAAGGAATGTGGAGAGAAACAAAGGAATGAATTAAAATTATAGTCAGGAAACCCACTTTTCTGGAAAACTAGGGCTTGCAATTAACTAGAGCAATCCCTTGATGTTTGGGATAAAGTTTTGCAATGGAAGTAAGAGGACTTTTATTGCATCTAATCCAGTAAACAATTTCTATCCTTCGAATGCTCTGGAAGGTTTAATATGAATTTAGACTCAAGGTCCTTTTTCACTTCCTATGTAACGTTAGTATCCTCTATTAAATATACATCCTCTCAAGTTTTGCACTGGGGTCTGGGAATCTAAGAGTAAGTTTGGAACAGATTCTAAGTTTCTTTAGCTCTAAAATGTTTTTATACTATAACCTAGAGTAAGCAATAATCAAAGAAATATTTCATGTATAATTTTATATCTGTGTATTTCTTCTTCTTTCTGTAAATCTAATTTATTCTTTTGATCTGCATCAGTTTCCTCTTTGTACTTGTTTCTTCTCTTGATGCAGTGTTACCTTTACCTTGACTCTCCATGGCCTTTTTTGTTATTTTTGGCTGTGCTGGGTCTTCATTACTGTGTGCCGGCTTTCTCTAGTTGCGGCAAGCAGGAGCTAGTCTCTAGTTGTAGGGCACAGGCTTCTCATTGTGTGGTAGCTTCTCTTATTGTGGGGCATGAACTCTAGGGCATGCAAGCTTTAGTAGTTGTGGCTCCCAGGCTCAGTTGCCCCAAGGCATGTGAAATCTTCCTTGAGCAAGGATTGAAACCACATCCCCTGCATTTGAGGTAGATTCTTAACCACTGGATCACCAGGGAAGTTCATCCATGGTTTTCCATTCTATTTGGGGTTGTAGGTAGGGCAGGCATCAAAGAATACATCTACTAACCAGACCTATCTAAGGCAGGGGTCCCATAAACCCCAGGGCCATGGACTAGTACTAGTCTGTGGCCTATTAGGAACGGGGGACATAGCAGGAGGTGAGCACTGGACAAGTGAGTGAAGCTTCATCTATATTTACAGGAAGCTCCCCATTGCTCACATTACTGCCTGAGCTCAGGAAAATAAGCTCAGGGCTCCCACTGATTCTGCATTATGGTGAGGTATACAGTAATTTCATTATATATCACAATATAATAATAATAGGTATAAAGTGAACAATAAATGTAATATACTTATTGCAATGTAATCATCTCAAAACCATTCCCCCCACCCCATCCATTCATGGAAAAATTGTCTTCCATGAAACTGGTCCCTGTTGCCAAAAAGGTTGGGAACCACTGACCTAAGGAGTTTACACAAGGGAGTGATACAATCAGATGTTTCATAAACTTGTTACACAGATGAATAGCATTAACATTGTATTGAAACTTGTTAGATATGCAGGACCTTACTTCCCTTCCTACAGAATCAGTCTATGCATTTTAACAAAATTGTCCAGTCATTCGTGTGAATGTTAATGTTTGACTAGCACTGATCCAAGACATTTTTTTCTGATAAGGTGATGAAAGATGGATTTGGGAAGCAAAAATCTGAAGGTAAAAGATTACCTATATACTCTCTTCATTCTTACTGTGTTATTTAGGGTGCATGCTCAGTCACTAAGTCATGTCCAGCTCTTTGCAACCCCAGGGACTGTAACTCACCAGTCTTCTCTGTCCATGGGATTTTCCAGACAAGAACATTGGAGTGGGTGGCCATTTCCTTCTCAAGTTATTTAGGGTAAGAACTGAAATACATAGTACGAACTTGTATGATCAGGTCACCCAAGACAACTGTTCTCTTGCTCTCTGCACATCCCCTGTCCAACCATGGCATGCTTCAGTTACACCCTACTCACATGACTGACCTTCCTATATACTTGCCCCTCCAGCTACTGATTATTCTAACTTCAGATCAGAACATCTCCACAGAATAGCTTATCAAAGGGGCAATGAGGGGGTGTGTCTCCTACTGGTCCTGGGAAACAAATGAGCCAACCTGAAATGAATTCCCCCTATGAATGGTAAGCTCCCCGCTCCTCCCCTGGAGCAAAGACTACCACCATGTCTTCCTGCCTGCCCTCTTCTTCATACACGTGGGGCGTTGCTCCTGGGCATTGCTTCAGACAGGTAAGGCTTCTCAGTTAAACCATTGATGTCTCTGTCACTGACTCCAGGCTCTATGTCTTCAGTTAGAGACTTAGGAATATGGTGGGGGTGGTGGGGTGGGGGGAGGAAGGAGAGGGTGAGATGTATGGAGAAAGTAACATGAAAACATATATTACCATATGTAAAATAGATAGCCAATAGGAATTTGCTTTATGACTCAGGGAACTCAAACCGGGACTCTGTAACAACTTAGAGGGGTCAGATGGGGAGAGAGGTGGGAGGGAGGTTCAAGAGGGAGAGGAAGTATATATACCTGTGGCTGGTTCACATTGATGTATAGCAGAAACCAACACAAGACTGTAAAGCAATTATTCTTCAATTAAAAAAAAATCTTAAAAAAAAAGCTAGGCCAAGTACAGGGCTTGCTAGCCTATGACCCAACAGAATGAAAAAAGTAATTGTTGAAGAGTTGAAAAATATTTCTTCACTCTTCTAAAGGTTCAAGTGAAGCCGAACCTGGAGCCATTATTATAGCACGTTACTTGAATTTCAATAGGCAGTAAGGACCACAGAGGCTACTAATTTGTTTATTTCAACCAAAGATCAAAGACTCTTAGTTTATCAGTTTAGGAAGAAGAGTAAGTGGGATTACACTCTTTAAAATACTTCCAAAACAGTGACTAAAATCTCTTGGTCTTTTCAAGTCCTAAGAGGAAGTATAGAGTTGGTGGCTAACCAAAGACCCCAGAGAGTAGAATTTTTGGTTCCTGCTTTGCTCTAGTGTTGTTATTAATAGAATTCCTTTATCTTGTTTCTAGGCCACTGGGCAGAAACACTCCTTTTATGGCTTAGCTTTTTCTTAAATTATCACAACACATTTTTATTGTAAAAATTTTATTGTAATAATTCAAAGACCTCCTTTGAATTCTTCCAAATTTTGAATCACAGGGCTTCCAGAATATAACTTTTGTAAAGATGTTTCCTATATACTTCTAACTCAAAATACCAGCAGCATTTCACCCTCTCTCCTTGAAAAAATCTCACTCTGATTGAAAACGTGTGTGAGTCATATGATAGAGAAAATCTGGGACAGGACGTTAATTGTTTACTTGGAGAGAACAAATTGCCTGGTAGCACAGGGCTTCCCAGGTGGCTCTGTGGTAAAGAATCCACCTGCAATGCAACAGACCTGGGTTCGATCCCTGGATCGGGAAGATTCCCTGAGGAATGAAATAGCAACCCACTCTAGTATTCTTGCCTGGGAAATTCAGTGGACAGAGGAGCCTGGTGGGCTACAGTCTCTGGAGTCACAAAAGAGTCGGACATGGCTGAGCACATATGTACACATTGTAGCCCAAGGCCGTGGCAAATTATGTCCAAATAAGATCTTACACATAAAGTCTGATTTTACACATACAGCAGATAACAATGTGCAGTGAGGATGTCCTTCAGTCATGCCTAGAAACTTTGTACTTAAAAGTAAAGTCAGGTATCTGTAATACATACCAATTTCAAAACTACCATCAATAATGCCCACCAGTGAAGAAGGGATATCAAACCTTCTCTCTATCTGAGTGATGGTGCTCTTCAGATAGCCTTCTGCCAGTGCTTTGGCAAAGTATACGAAAGACAGGGCACCCAAGAACACCTGGAAAATATGACAGGTCACACTTAGTCTAAATCCAGCCTGACCTAAAACTGGAAATTTGATAAACAAAGAGACAAACACAAACCAAGAACCATGGAACAAGCTTGTTACCATCGACGATTTCATTCAAGCACAGTAACAGTCTTCTTCCCACCTCAAGCTCAGGTGAAGTTCTAAAAATTCAAATTTTCTTAGAAGTAATAGATTTTCATTTATAATGTATATCGAATTTCTTTTTTCCCTTTCACCTCCCCTCCCCAAAGGATATTTAAAGGTGTCTTGGCTTTGAAAAGAAAATCCATTGCTTGGGGAAGCAGAAGGAGGAAGGAGCCATTGAAAGGTAAGAAAATAAAAACCATAAACTAGACACTTAACATGTTATCACAAGTCTATTACTCATGACTGTATTTCACAAGGATGGTACATGTTCCAGCAGGAACACAATAGACTGAGAAGTAGAACTACTATTCCTAGTGATTAAGTTTGTATTAAAGTTAAATCAACACTCAGATTCTTATTCAATGAACAAAATATTTGTTTGATATCTGGCTTGTGTGTTTTGTTTTTCCTGGGTCTGTGATGGAGTATCCATAGGTAGATTATATGGAAAAAGCATTGAATATGTTTGATGTGAAGAAGGTACAGGAACTTGGAGACACATTGAGTTCCATTTAAAAGGGAATTCTGTCCCTTACCATGTGAGTAGGAAAGTCAAAATTTTTGTTTATAGAACAGGAATAAAATGGATGTTTTGTAGATTAAATGTTGCAACTGTGCATAGCATAGTAACTGATCATTGGTAGATATTTAATAAATAATAGTTTCTTTTACCTCTCTTCTTTCTGTTTAGGAGGGACATTCAAGTAAGCCAGAAAAGTAATTAGAAATTTAACCTGCATGGTCAAGCAAAGATTGCTTTTGCTGTCTGGCAAAATGTGATTTTCATAAATGTCATCTAAGATCACTTTTTATTTTTCATTTTAAACTTTGTATTTTGTACAGGGGTATAGCTGATTAACAATGTTTGTGATAGTTTCAGGTAGAGAGCAAAGGGACTCGGCCATGTATGTATTCTCTCCCAAACTTCCTTCCCAACCAGGCTGCCATATAACATTGAGCAGAATTCCATGTGCTATAGAGTAGGTCCTTGTTGATTATCCATTTTAAGTATAGCAATGCGTACATGTTCATTTCAAACTCCCTGACTATCCCTCCCGCCATCCTTCCCCCTGGCAACCATGAGTTAAGATTATTTTTTAAAATGGAAAAAATTTCTCACTTGTAGTTACAATGTGTAGAAAATATCAGGATCAGGAGCCAAGAGCATGACTCTATCAAATTCTCTGACACTCTTCAGTTAACCACTTAGGGTTGTTAATCACTTAATTGCTTGTTACCTTTAGTTGACCACAGCCAGGTTGTTTCTCCTCTGGGGAGGGATATTCTGTTTTAAAAGAAAGCCTCCCAACAGGTTGCATGGAATTTTTGCTGAATAACCGGATATTTTCTTTGGATGAAGTGTCCATTTTGAAAAAGTTCCTTTATTCTGATCTGTCAAAGTTGATTTTTAAAGTAAAAAAAAAAAAATTAGTACACATCCAGTTTTAATTTCCATGCAGTTTGTGAAACAATGATTTTATTTCACAGTAGATCACAATTCTGTAGACATAACACTATGTGAAGCTCCCTTATTTTACCACAGTAAGTTGGCAAAGTTTTTCAATTAAAATCGACCAGGATAACTGATTAAGTAATCCTGCTATTGGGAGTCTGTAGCCAGCATTCTTTCTCAATCCCTCCAGTAAGCCTCATTATAGCAAAGAATAAATTTAAATGTTGCCTTTGGAATAAATAAAGAGGGAGAATTTTGCTAACTTTGTGGTCTTGCCAACTAAAACTAGAGGCAAGCAGGAAGTGAGGAAGAGGAATTCAGCCATTTGAATATTGATTCATTGGAATTAAGTCTTTAAAACCTTTAAATCTATTATCTTTGTGGAATGAGTAGAAAAGACTGATGCCCCTGGTAGATGCCTACAATACACTGTGACTCCTGTAAGGCTGTAGCATCCAAAGGAAGTCTTAAAACATGGGTGGGGGGAGAAGGGGACCACTCTGTGTAACATTGTAGTTTGACAAATAGGGAAGCTGCATGATTTATGCCTCAGGCTTAGTTTTCATTCAGGCCCAAGTAGTCTTTGGTGTGCTTTTAAGTAAGAAAGATACCTCCTTTCCTGAGTCTAATTTCCCACCCTCCTTTGTCCTTACCAAATTTTTCACAGGTTCATATACTCTAAACTTTTTTTTTTGATTCTCATCACTATTTACATATCCTATGCCCCCACTTCTTTAGGATTCCATATAGCTCACTGCCTGCCTGCTAAAGTGATCTTAGTGAAGGGATTTAGAAATAAAATAACTTCTGGATCACCCTAATGTTTATTTGATGATGTATTTATACATAAATATAGATTTTCTATATTCTCATCACATTAAAAGAATGACATTAGGGATAAAACTTAACATTCTGTGGTAGAAATTTAAAATGATTTTATATGTGTATTACTTTGCCTTTATGTAATGATTGTTCTATGTCTATCCAATCTCATCTTTCATAGTTTGAATTCATAGATAGTATCTCCAGCTGACTTAGTGGTAAAGAATCTGCCTGCCAGTGTAGGAGATGCGGGTTCAATCCCTGGCTTGGGAAGAGCTCCTGGAAGAACGCATGGCAACCCACTCTAGTATTCTTGTCCATGGAGAAGAGTACAAAGAATACTCCATGGAGAATCCCATGGACAAAGAAGCCTGATGGGCTACAGTCCATGGCGTCTCTGAGCCAGGTGGGCTATGGTCCATGGCACACTACAGTCCGTGGGGACACAATCGAGCTACTGATCACCCACATGCATGTGTATATTACCTTGACTTTATGTAATGCTTGTTCTATGATACTCAATATCATCTTTCATAGTTTGATTTCCTAGATAGTATCTTAAATTGAAAAATCAAGAAATAGCAGTGAACAGATTGTATTTTGAGATATGGAGTTAAATAACAGAAGAAAGACCTAAAAGATTTAAAAGTGGATGGGTTTTCTCCAGGGAATGAGAAATGGGTTGAGAAGGGTAGGTCAAGGACTTGTTTTTGTTTTAAACTTGCTATTATACTTTTAGATTATTCAATTTCATAAACATGCATAAATTTAACTTTTTAAAAATGGATAAAGGAAAGTGAGGAAAACAAAAAATTTTAAAGCCAAAAAATAAACAAAGAGCAGAGAATTCTAAACAAGAGCAAAAGACAAAGACACAAGAACACAATATTTGTAAGATCTAAACACAGATGTTTAGGAGAATACAAAATAAAAATTATGGAAATTATATAGAAATAACTTTAAGGTCTTTCCAAAATGGATAAATTTCTAGCAAATATAAGTCGCTATATTGATACAAACCAGGAGAAAAACACAGCTAAGGAAGACAGTAACAAAAATACTCTAAACCTAGCCCCTAAATAAAAAAAGTAAGATTAGATGATGTAACAGGGGTGCTTTATCAAGGAATATCCTTTAAGGAAAAATAGTAGATAATGGAAACAGATGCTAATAGTCTCTATTCATTTGACCAAGCCAGAATCATCTTGATAACAAAATCTCATTAAGATAGCACCAAAAATGAAAAGAACCAACTTCGAGATGCCAAAACCCTAAATAAAATACTAGAAAATACAATTAATTAAAATTCTATAATTAACATTAAAATATATAACAATTGATTAATATTAGGAACTTTTCACCTATATCATCATATTAAAAATTTTAAAGGTTACATGTATAATATATCAAGACATCACATTGTATACCTTACATATATACAGTCTTTATTGTCAATCATATTTCAATAAAGCTGAAAAATTCAAAATAAAAAATAATAATAATATGCTTCAGAAGATGCAGCATATCAGGTGATATAAAGTTCAATAGGCATTCATGATTTTAAAATTTTTAAGAAATTGAATACATAGATATTCTTTTTTACTGTTTGATACCAACAGCCAGCTTCTTCTTTTTTTTTTTTTTTTTGTCAAATAGTCCTTTTTATTTTTTTAATATAAAATTTTTTATTTTAATTGGAGGCTAATTACTTTACAATATTGTATTGGTTGAAACATGTATAATATCATATATGAAACGTATTGCCAGTCCAGGTTCGATGCAGGATACAGGATGCTTGGGGCTGGTGCACTGGGATGACCCAGCCAGCTTCTTATAACCACTTAATCATTAAAACTAGCTTTTCAGAATGACATTTTGCCAGAACAGTGAAAGAACATTTGTGAAGCATTGAGTTAAATAGGTATCTTTACTACAAAAATACCTTTAATTAAACCCCTGTAGAGACATATTACTTTTAAAAGATTACCTAAATGTCCACAAATTACGGTGTACTCACATAGGAAATCTTTGAAATCATTAGAAATTAGTGTAAAGAAGTGAATATAGAAATATAAAACTATTTTTATTACAGAGTTGATTTTAAAAATACAGTGTTTAAAAACAATATATATATGTATAAAACACTACTTTATAATAGAAACACATACATCCACTGGTGTGTATACATAGAAACAAAGCTACAGAAAGTTTATAGAGAACAGATTAGGGAAAGAAAAGATGACAGAGGAGTAGGTAGACAACAGTACACCTCTTTTCATTAATGCATCAGGAATACACCTTCAGATGCAGATCTTGCACAGCACCAGCTGAGAACAGGCAGGAGTCCCTGACCACCAGAAAGGAATATATAGATCCACACAAATCTCAGTAATATGCAGGAAGGAAGGGGAAAAGAAGAGAAGAGTGAGCGAACTGGACCTGCACCCAGGGTGTGGGGGAGCTGAAAACAAGGGCAAGACCACCACTTTGAGGCAATAGATTGGAACCAAGGGGAAGGCTGTTGGAGAGTAGAGGAGCTGATCTGTGACGGTCTGAATGGAGTGAGAGTCACATAGATGATCTGTGCTGCAGGCCTACATACCCTGGTCACGTATGCAAGTCCACTGGAACATGCAGCAGTCGGGCGCTGGAGCACAGGGACTGGAGAGCAATCCCAGGGTGAGGACTGCTGTTGACTGTGGGGAGATGGCCCGAGGGAATGGGAGGGAGATAGTGGCAGGGAATACCTTCGGAGGAAAGTGGGGCAGCCAATGGGTGCAGGGTGCTACTGCTGAGTCACACGCAGGGGTGGAGCCATCACTGTAGCCTCTGGTTGGTTTCCTGACCAGAGATGAGGCCTGAGCCTGTGGCATGGGAACACTGAGTCTGGAACACTGCACTGACAGAGAATTCCTGACCCCAGGGAGTATTAATTAGTGAGAACTCTCTCGAAGACCTCCACCTGTATCCAAGACCTGGCAGCACTCCATGTAGGATGCCTCACCCAAACAAGGAAGACAAGAACATAAATCCGATTGTCAGCAGATAGGCTTCCCACAGACACCCCAAAACACACCACCTCACATAGTGCTGCCCATCAGAGGGAAAGAAAACCCTCTTCCACCAGAACACAGGCACAAGTGTCCACGAAGCCCAAAATGAAGCCTACTCAAGCCATTAGAACAGCCTCACCCACTGAGGGCAGAGACAAAAACCAAGAGGAACTAAGACCCTATAGCTTAGGGAAAGGAGACCTAAAAAAGAGTAAGATAGATAAAATGAAAAAGAAACACTGCGCAAATGAAGGAACAAGGTAAAAGCCCACAAAACCAAATAAATGAAGGGAAAGAGGCAAACTACCTGAGAAAGAATTCAGAGTAATGACAATAAAGATGATGCAAACTCTCAAAAGTAGAATGGAGAAAATTATTTAACATATTTGACAAGGACTTAGAAGAAATAAAAGAGTGGACAGTGACAAACAACCCAATTACTGAAATTAAAAATACTCTAAAAGGAATCAATAGCAGAATAATTAAGGCAGAAGAATGGATAAGTGAGCTGGAAAAGTTGCTGTTGTTCAATTGCTAAGTCATATCTGACTTTTTACAACCCCATGAACTACAGAATGCCATGCATCCCTGTCCTTCACTGTCTCCCTGAGTATGCTCAAACTCATGTCCATTGAGTCAGTCATGTCATCCAACCATCTCATCCTCTGTCACCTACTTCTTCTCTTGCCCTCAATTTTTCCCTGCATCAGGGTCTTTTCCAATGAGTCAGGTCTTTGCTACAAGTAGGCAAAATATTGAAGCTTCAAAGTATTGGAGCTGGAGTATTCAAAGTATTGGAGCTGGAGTATTCAAAGTATTGGAGCTGGAAGATAGAATATTGGAGATAACTGCTGAAGAGCAGAATATAGGAAAAAAAAGAATGAAAAGAATTGAGGATAGTCTCAAGAGTCTCTGGAGCAATATTAAACAGACCAACATTTGAATTATAGGGTCCCAGAAGAAGAGATAGAAAAGAAAATGGCAACCCACTCCAGTATTCTTGCCTGGAGAATTCCAGGGACAGAGGAGCCTGGTGGGATGCCATCTATGGGGTCGCACAGAATCGGACACGACTGAAGCGAATTAGCAGCAGCAGCAGCAGCAGCAGAAGAGAAAATGAAAGGGTCTGAGAAAACTTGTGAAAAGATTATAGTCAAAAATGAAGTCCAAGAAGCACAGTGAGTCCCATACAGGATAAACCCAAGGAGAAACATGCTGAGACACATATTAATCAAACTAACAAAAATTAAATCCAAGGAAAAATATTAAAAGCAGCAAGGGAAAAGCAAAAAGTAATATAAAAGGGAACCCCCATACAGTCAACAGCTGATCTTTCAACAGAAACTCTGCAGGCCAGAAGGGAATGGCAGGATATATTTAAAGTAATGAAAGGGAAAAATCTATAACCAAGATCACTCTTCCCAGCAAGGATTTCATGAAAAATTGATGGAGAAATCAAAATCTTTACAAACAAACAAAAGCTAAGAGAATTTAGTATCATCAAACTAGCTTTACAACAAATGCTAAAGGGACTTCTATAGGAAGGATACACAAAAGAAGGAAAAGTTCTATAGAAACAAACTAAAAGAAATTAATAAAATGTCAATAGAAACATATGTATCAATAACTACTTTAAATGTAAATAGATTAAAGTAGAAAGCCAAAAGCACGGACTGGCTGAATGGATAAAAAAACAAGACCTATACTATCTACAAAAGACTTTTCAGACATAGAGACACATACAGACTGAAAGTAAGAGGGTGGAAAAGAACAGTCTACACAAGTGGAAATCAAAAGAAAGCTGGAGTAGTAATTCTTGTATCAGGCAAAATAGACCTTAAAATAAAGCATGATATAAGAGATAAGGAAAGGACACTATATAAAGATCAAGAGGTCAATCAAAGAATGTAACAAATGTAAATGTTTATGCACAAAACATAGGAGCAGCTTATTATATAAGGCAAATACAGATGTAAAAGGGAGAGATTACAACAGACAAAGCAAAAATACAAAGGATCAATGGAGACTATCACAAGCAACTATATGCCAATGCAGTGGATAACCTGGAAGAAATGGACAGATTCTTAGAGAAGTTCAACTTGCCAAGACTGAACTAGGAAAAAAGAAATTTTGAACAAGCCAATCACAAGCACTGAAATCAAAGCTTTGATCCAAAATCTCCTCCCCAAAAACAAAAGCCCAGGGCCAGATGGCTTCGCAGGTGAATTCTGTCAAATGTTTAGAGAAGAGCTAACACCTATATTCTCTTCCAAACTCTTCCAAAACATTGTGGAGGAAGGAATACTTCTAAACTCATTCTATGAGGCCACCATCACCCTGATACCAAAGCCAGACAAAGACATCCCCCAAAAGGAAAATTATAGGCCAATATCACGGATGAACATGATGCAAAATTTTTCAACAAAATTCTAGCCAACAGAACCCAACAACACATTAAAAAGATCACACACCATGATCAAGTTGGGTTTATCCAAGGGATGCAAGAATTTTCAATATATGCAAATCAATCAGTGTGGTACACCATATTAGCAAATTGAAAGATAAACATCATACGATAATCTGAGTACACGCATAAAAAGCTTTTGATAAAATTCAACATCTATTTATGAGAAAACTCTTGAGAAAATGTGGCATGAAAGGAACCTACCTCAACTACAATAAAGGCCGTATATGATAAACCCACAGCAAATATTATTCTCAATGGTACTGAAACCATTTCTTCTAAGATCAGGAACTAGACAAGGGTGCCCACTCTCACCACTATTATGCCATATAGTTGGAAGTCCTATCCATTGCAGAGATGAAAATGAAATAAAAGGAATACAGATGGGAAAAGAAGTAAAACTCTCACTGTTCGCAGATGACATGATACTATACTAGTGCTACCTGGGAAGCCCAATAATATACATAGAAAACCCTAAAGATACTATCGGGAGATTACTAGAGCTAATCAGTGAATTTAGTAAAGTTGCAGAATACAAAATCAATACACATAAATCACTTGCATTCCTATACCCTATAAATGAAAACCCAGAGAAATCAAGATATCAATCCTATTCACCATAATAAAAATATCTAGGAATAAACTCACCCAAGGAGACAAAAGAGCTGTATACAGAAAACTATACACACTGATGAAAGAAATCAAAGAAGACATAAACAAATGGAAAGTATATCATGTTCTTGGATCAGAAGAATGAATATTGTGAAAATGATTATACTGCCCTTTCGCAATTAGTAGGGAAACACTAAAGACCCCAAACAGCCAAAGAAATCTTGAGAAATAAAAATGGAGATGGAGGAATCAGGCTTCCTGATTTCAGACTATACTACAAAACTACAGCAACCAAGACAGTATGGCACTGGCATAAAAACAGAAACATAGACCAATGGAGGGCTTCCCAGGTGGTGCTAATGGTAAAGAACCCACTGCCAATGCAGGCGGATATAACACATACAGTTTTGATCCCTAGGCTGGAAAGATCCCCTGGAGGAGAGCATGGCAACCCACTCCAGTATTCTTGCCTAGAGAATTCCATTGACAGAGGAACTGGCAGGTTAGGTCCATAGGGTTGCAAAGAGTCAGATATGACTGAAGTGACTTAGCAAGGGTAAAGACCAATGGAACAAGATAGAAAGCCCAGAGTTAAATCCATGGGTACCTTATCTTTGTTAAAGGAGGCAAGAATATATAATGGAGAAAAGATAGTCTCTTCAATAAATGGTCCTAAGAAAATGGTCAGCTATATATAAAAGAGTGAAATTAGAACACTCATAACACCTTACATAAAGATAAACTAAGCAGAACACACTTTGACATAAATCACAGCAAGATTCTCTACAACTCATCTCCTAGAAAAATAGAAATATAAATAAATACATGGGACCTAATTAAACTTAAAAGCTTTGTACAGCAAAGGAAACCGTAAACAAAATGAAGACAGCCCTAAGAGTGGGAGAAAATAATTGCAAATAAAGACACTGAAAAAGGATTAATGTTCAAAATATATAAGCAGCTCATGCAGCTCAATATCAAAAAAACGACCCAATCAAAAAACAGGCAGAAGACCTAAACAGACGTTTCTCCAAAGAAGACATACAGAAGGCTAATAAACACATGAAAAATGCTCAACATTGCTTATTATTAGGGAAATTCAAATTAAAACTACAATGAGGTATCACATCACACTGGTCAAAATGGCTATCATTAAAAATCTCCAGCAAACAAATGATCGAGAGGATGTGGAGAAGAGGGAACCCTCTTGCACTGTTGGTGGGAATTTTGTAATTGGATACAGCCTTGATGGAGAACAGTACAGAGATTCCTTAAAAATCTAGGAATAAAATTAGCATATGACCTAGAAATCCCACTACTTGGCATATACCCTGAGAAAATCATAATTGAAAAAGACACATGTGCCCCAGTGTTCACTGCAGCACTATTTACAATAGCCAGGGCATGGAAGCAACCTACATGTCCTTCAATGGATGAACAGATAAAGAAGCTGTTGTACATATATACAGTGGAAAATTACTCAACCATAAAAAGCAATGAATTTTTGTCAGTTCTAGTGAGGTGGATGAACCTAGAGATTATTATATAGAGTGAAATAAGTCAGAAAAAAAAAACAAATATCATGTTAACACAGATACATGGATTTTAGAAAAATGATATTGCTAAACATATTTGCAGGGCAGGAATAGAGATTCAGACATAGAGAACAGACTTACGGACACAGCAGGGAAAGGAGAGGGTGGGACAAATTGAGAGAGTATTATTGAAATATATAAAAATACATTGCCATATGTAAAGTAGATAGCTAATGGAAAGTCGCTGTATAATATAGGAAGCTCAGCCTGGCTCTGTGACAACCTAGAAGGGTGGGATGGAGTAGGAGGTGGGAGGGAGGTTCGAGAGGAAGGGGACATATGTATACCTATGGCTGATTCATGGTGATGTATGGCAGAAACCAAACAACATTATAAAGCAATGATCCTCCAATTAAAAATAAATAAATTTAAAAAATAGGTTAACACTTTATTTTTGGCTGGTGACATTGCAGATGACTTCTTAAAATGTTTTGTATGTCCATATTTTCTAATTTTTCTATAATGAATATACATTTCCTATGTGAAAAAAATATTTTAAATATTAAAGATATAGAAATATCACCCGCAAGAAATATATACCAGAAAGATTTTAAAATACAAAATAAATAATATCAAATTTACCATGTAAAATGCAATTCTCTTCCACAAACTAAACTCTGTAATACACACTGGACTACTATTTTAGGAGTTCAGGTATATTTCTCATCAGTCATAATAGTAAAGTCAGTGACCAGAAATAATAAATTATTTAATAATAAAATACACTATTAGTTATGGTAAACATACATTGAAAAGACTCAAAGGGTCATATCTAGAATGCTAATGCTAAAGAGAGAAAAATGTTGAAAATAATATTAAAAACTTGGGACACCAAAACACATTGTCTTCTCTTTAGAGATGTTGACACAAAAATCACTCTCACTAGAATCCAAAGGGATAATAGAACAAGAGAATTCCTAACTATGTTGTATTAAGGCAAAATAACATCTAGATCAAAATATTGACACTGCATAGTTTTACTGAAAAGACATTGTAATCCTGATGGTTAATTTGCATATCCTCTCAAGTATAGTATGTTTCAAAGAGGCTACATTATTGAGAACTGAGCTTTTCATCTGTCTGTGAAAAGAAGAGGAAAGGCGATGCTCAGGGACATGAATGGAGAAATCCTCTGGGCTTACCAGTACACTTGCCCTTGCCCTGTCTCTCTCTCCATTAGCAATTGCAGAAATAGACTGAGGGCAGTTATTTAGCAGGACTTGCGTTTGGCAAATCCTTACTTTTTCTCGCACAACTTGAACAGATTTCCTCAACGTTTCCCTTCAACACTCCGGGTTGGAGTATAATTCACTCTGGAGGCCAAAAAAAAGGTAAATAGTTTTTCTTCATTTCAGTTCCAAAAATGGAATTCTCTGTTCCCAGAGGTTTGGAAGATAATCAGTATTCCCATCTTGAAAAAGTGCAGGTGTGCTAGGAAGGTTGTAGCTGGATCCTGCAAATAGCCTGACTGCTGTGCCCTGATCCTGTTAACAGATTCCATCCAGTAGTCAGCCTCCACCAACCCCACAGAGAGTCAGAGAAGCAGCCACTCCCATCACTGTCTTGTTTTAGTCATCTCCCATGAGGAAAAGCCTTACACTAGCTTGTCTGGTGGACACCAGGATCCCTTCCTTCAGGAGGGAAAATAACCTCTAGGTACTTTCTAAGGAATATGCATTGTTTAGAAAGCTGATCCCCTCACTACAAGTAACTGTTTGTGTCAGATGCAGATTTAACAAATACTTTTTATGTTCCTGGTGATTTATATACTTTGTGCTAGTCCTTAAAACAAGGTTAACACTTTAATTCTCGCTTTATACAAAAATCATATGACTCAGAGCAATTAAGGGACTTGTCCAAAATAACCCATAAAACATGCATCAGAGTCACAACTGGAACCCAGATCTGAGTTTCTGGGTTTATCTTCTTTAACCAGTTTCCTTTCCCATTTCCACCAGCCTTACAAGGGCCCCCACAAGTTTCATGAGAAGTGTTATGAGTAAGACATGTGCAGTGCAGAACACAAGGTTTATTGACCTCTCTCCTGTGAGACTCTGATATGATCATCATGAAATACGAAAGCAGAGAACCAGATCTTACCTGTAGGTGGAGATCAGATGGCTATTTCCCCTCCGTGTGCCCAGAAAGAGGCTGGACCACACTCAAGAACCTTAAGAAGCAGGTGGATCCTACAGCAGCTTTGAACAATTTTGTCAGGTGGGGAGAGCCTCGTTGGACACAGAGCAGATCAGGGCAAAGTGAAGATACAGGGCATGGTCTCACCCCTGGCCAGTTTCTTCTCTTTTCTCTTTCCTCTTGGCCTCTTTTCTCTGGCAGTCTGCAGGGAACAGGCCACGCTGGCAAAGCCACTGACGTGCATCTCAGCTCCCAGGGCACAGAAAGAGCTGAAGCCTTTGAGCCATTTCTTTGCAATTTGCTGCAAGTTTAAGGCCGCACGTGATAAAGCTTTCTTTATGGGAGAGAGTGAAAAAAGAAAAGACTACTTGTGATCTTACTTGCTGATTCCCAGAAAACAGAACTCTGCAGGGGGCAGAGGGTAAGGGAACAGAAGCAGGAGGAGGGACGGAAGTTTGTAACAAAGATCTCTCCTTCTCCTTCCAAGAAGTTTTTAAGCCAGCCGCTCCTTGAGGACATCACTGGAATTTTTTTTTTTTTAAAAGGTCCATGGTCTCAACCTCTGTATGGCTCTCTATGGTCTATTTCCCCATTGGGATTCTTTCTAGAATCTTCAGGGACCATGTATCAAGTCAGGATTAAGGCTCTGCAGAGTTGTTTACAGAAATAGTTAATTCTCAAAGAGACATGATCGATTGCTTAACACTCACAATTTTTATAAATCTTAAAACTAGGGGAGAAAAAGAAAAACATTGAATTTTTGGCATTCAGGAGTTCATTCTATGTAAATTCCAAAGAACTCTTTGCACTGAGAAATTTTACAATTCTAATAAATTCTTTTTTCAAGAGAACCATTTTAGAGGATTTTGAGCAGTATTAGCTTGCATGCACTTTAAACAATAAATGAATTTGTTGCCAGAATTAACCAAGATCTGCCATTTTCTTAAATGGCAGTGACCCTGGTCTGGTCATCCACCAGGCTCCTCTGTCCATGGAATTTTTCAGGCAAGAATACTGAAGCGGGGTTACTATTTCCTTCTCCAGGGGATCTTCCCAAACCCAGGGACTGGACCCGTGTCTCTTGCACCTCCTACATTGCAGGCAGATTCTTTACCACTGCACTGCTTAGGAAGACCCTGGTCACTTTACTGAGTCTCAATTTTTTCCTTGGTGAGCAGAATTAAAAAAAAAGATTCAGAGGATGTTTTTAAGGATTAAACTACTGTGTATTCAAATATACATTTCAAATAACAGAGTACTGAATGACAAAGTTATCATCGTTATGTAATTTCAGTTCACATAATGGTCAAGATCATTAATTAATAGTCAGATGTTATTATAAGGCATTTTACTATAAAAGAAAAAGACACAAGGAAGATAAATAAATATTTTAATGAAGAAATGGTGTATCCGGACTCTGTAAGACCAAATAATTTATTTTAGCAATCAGCCAGCACTTGGCATCAGAAATAGTGAGCAAACATCTAACAAGTCCTAGACTTTTCAATGTGTCTGACAGGTGGCCACTGGTGCATTGACGGCAAGACACTGTTTACCAGCCAAAAAGGGCTACATTTTCACAATTCTCCCTCAAGAATGTAACTTGGTCTATTCTCAACTTGCTCAATTTCACTCATTAATACGATTTCTGAACTCTTCAGTTCACACTTCACACAAAATGTTCCTATTTTGAATGTACATCATACTTATTTTACGTGATATTCAGAGTTTCTCATACACAGCCTTGCATGGGAATATATTCTACTTCCATACTGTAGACCAGGGTTCAGCAAACTTCCTGTAGAATGTCAACTAGTAAATATTTTAGGTTTTGCAAGGCCAGCCTCGGCCACAGACACTCAACTCAGTCCCTGTGCTGTGAGGTCAACCATAAATGAATTAACCGTGAATTAATGAGTTTCCTGGGGTTCTGCAACAAAGGACCACAAACTGGGTACTTAAAAGAGCAAGACTTTATTATCTCGTTCTAGAGCTGACAAGTCCAAAACAAAGGTGTGGGCAGAGCCATGCTCCCTCTGAAATCTGCAGAGGAGAATATTTCCTTCTCTCTTCTACCTTCTAGCACTTACTGCCATTCTATTGGCATTCTTTGGCTTACAGGCGCATCACTTTAATTTCTGCCTCCATTGTCACACAGTCATCTTCTCCCTGTGTGCCTTGTCTATCTTCTGTTCTTTAAAGGACACAGGTCACATTGGATTAGGGTCTACTCTCAGGACCTCATCTTAACTTGATTATATCTGCAAAGACTTCATTTCCAAATAAGGGCACATCCATTAATACAGGGGACTAGGATTTCAATATCTCTCTTGATGGAAACACAATTCAATCCATGTTACTTATAGCCTCACTTCCTTCCTTACCTGAGTTTCACATAATCATTTCATGTATTTATTTGTTTATTTATATTAAAGTACAGTTGATTTACAGTAGTGTGTTTCAGGTATACAGCAAAGTGATTTGGTTACATATATACATATGTGTACTAAGTCACTTCAGTCCTGTCTGACTCTGTGCAACCCCATGAACTGTAGCCTGCCAGCACCCCCTGTCCATGGGATTCTCCAGGCAAGAATATGGAGTGTGTTGCCATGCCCTCCTCCAGGGGATCTTCCCAACTTAGGGAGTGAACCTATGTCTCTTATGTCTCCTGCATTGGCAGGAGGGTTCTTTACCACTAGCACCACCTGGGAAGCCTAATATAAGTAGATATACATATATATGTACCTGTATTCTTTTTTCTGGGTTCTTTTCAATTAGTTTATTGTAAGATATTGAATATACTTCCCTGTGCTATACAGTAAATCCTTGCTGTTTTTCTGTTTTATATATGGTAGTATATATCTGTTAATCCCATTCTGCCATTTAATGCCTCCTCTTCCCCCCAGTCTTTCTCCTTTGGTAGCCATAAGTTGGCTTTCTATGTCTGTGAGACTTCCTGTTTTGTCAATAAGTTCACTTGTACTATTGTTTTAGATTATACAGTGATATTAATATCATATAATATTTGACTTTGTCTTATTTCACATAGTATGATAATCTCTAGGCCCATCCATGTTGCTGCAAATGACATTATTTTGTTCTGTTTTATGGCTGAGTAGTATTTCAGTGTATATGTCCACATCTTCTTTATCCAGTCATCTGTTAATGAACATTTAGGTTGTTTCCATGTTTTGGCTATCATGACCAGATCTGCTATGAACTTAGGGCTGCACATATCTCTTTGAATTAGAGATTTTTCTGGATATATGCCCAGGAGTGGGATTGCTGGATTATGTGGGCAACTTTATTTTTAGTATGTTTTTAGGAAATATCATATTGTATTCCAAAATAACAGCACAAATTTACTTTCCCATCAACAAGGTAGGAAGGTTCCCTTTTCTCCATACCCTCTCCAGAGTTTGTTCTTCATCTTCCATTTTGCTCATTAGTGTCTTACAGTTTTTAGAATACAGATCTTTTGCCTTCTAAGGTAGGATTATGCCTAGGTATATTTCTTCTTTTCAATTTGATGGTAAATGGGATTGTTTCTTTAATTTCTCTTTCTGATCTTTTATTGTTAGATCAGTGGTAAAGCATCTGCCTACAATGCAGGAGACCCAGGTTTGATCCCTGGGTCATGAATATCCCCTGGAGAAGGGAATGGCAACCCACTCCAATATTCTTGCCTGGAGAATCCCATGGACAGAGGAGCCTGGTGGGCTACAGTCCATGGGATCTCAAAAGAGTCAGCCATGACTGAGTGACTGACACACACACACATAGAAATACAAAAGATTTCTGAGTATTCATTTTGTATCCTGCAAACTTACAAAATTCATTGATGAGCTCTAGCAGTTCTGACGGAGAAGGCAATGGCACCCCACTCCAGTACTCTTGCCTGGAAGACCCCATGGATGGAGGACCCTGGTAGGCTGCAGTCCATGGGGTCACGAAGAGTCAGACATGACTGAGCGACTTCACTTTCACTTTTCACTTTCATGCATTGGAGAAGGAAATGGCAACCCACTCCAGTGTTCTTGCTTGGAGAATACCAGGGACAGGGGAGCTTGGTGGGCTGCCGTCTATGGGGTCACACAGAGTTGGACATGACTGAAATGACTTAATTCCATTCAGCAGCAGCAGCAGCAGTTCTGAAGATTTCTAGAATCTTCTGGATTTTCTATGTAGAGTACCTTGTCATCTGCAGAGAGTGACTGTTTTACTTGTTCTTCTCCAATTTCAATTCTTTTATATCTTTTCCTTCTTCATTGCTGTGGCTTTTGTTGTTGTTTAGTCGCTCAATTGTGTCTGACTCTTTGCAACCCCCTGGACTGCAGCATGCCAGGCTTCCTTGTCCGTCACCAACTCTGAGAGCTTGCTCAAACTCGTGTTCAAGTCGGTGATGCCATCCAACCATCTCATCCTCTGTCGTCCCCTTCTCCTCCTGCCTTCAATTTTTCCCAGCATCAGGGTCTTTTCCAATGAGTCAGTTCTTCGCATCAGGTGGTCAAAGTATTGGAGTTTCAGCTTCAGCATCAGTCCTTCCAATGAATATTCAGGACTGACTTCCTTTAGGATCAACTGTTTGATCTCCTTGCAGTCCAAGGGACTCTCAAGAGTCTTTTCTCCATCACCACAGTTCAAAAGTATAAATTCTTAGGTGCTCAGCTTTCTTTATGGTCCAACTTTCACATCCATACATGACTGCTGGAAAAACCATAGCTTTGACTAGATGGACCTTGTCAGCGAAGTGATGTCTCTGCTTTTTAATACACTGTATAGGTTTGTCATAGCTTTTGTTCCAAGAGCAAGTGTCTTTTAATCCCATGGCTTTAGTTGCCATCTGCAGTGATTTTGGAGCCCCAGAAAATAAAGCCTGTCACTGTTTACACTGTTTCCCCATCTATTTGCTATGAAGTGATGGGACTGGATCTCATGATCTTAGTTTTTTGAATGGTTTGGCAATTCTGAATCTTTTATGTTTCATATAAATATTTGGATTATTTGTATTATTAGTTCTGTGAAAATGTTATGGATAATTTAATAGAGGTTGCATTATGTCTGTAGATTTCTTTGGGTAGTATTGCCATTTTAACGATATTAATTCTTTCAATCGAAGAACATGGGATATCTTTCCATTTCTTTGAATTCTCTTTAATTTCCTTTTTTAATGTTTTATTGCTCTCAGTACACAATCCTTTCACCTCTTTGGTCAGATTTATTCCTAGGTTGTTTTCCTATTTGGAGGGTGTGGTTTTAAAAGCCTTTTTTTTTACATTTTTTTCCTGATATTTCATTATGAGTGTTAAAAATGCAAGTGATTTCTGTATGTGTTAATATTGTATCCTGCTACTATGCTGAATTCATTTATTAGATCTAATAATTTTTGTGTGGATTCCTTAGGTTTCTCTCTCTATAGTATTATGTCACCTACATATAATGACAATTTTCCCTCTGCCCTTCCAATTTGGATACCTTTCATTTCCTTTTCTTGTCTGATGGCTAGGACTTAGCTGTGGCTAGAATACGTCTATGTTGAATAGAAGTGGCAAGAAAGGGGTTTTTGTCTTGTTCCAGATTTTAGCAGGAAGGCTTTCAGCTCTTCGTCACTGAGGATTATGGCTGTAGATTTGTCATTAATGGCTTTATGTTGAGATATGTTTCCTTTATACTCAGTTTCATAAGAGTTTTTATCGTGAATGGATGTAGAATTTTGTCAAATGCTTTTCTGCATCTGTTGAGATGATCATGTGGATTTTGACATTTCTTTTTTAATGTGGTATATTATCTTGATTTGAATATGTTTTTGTGACATTGGCATGAATCCAGCTTGGTTGTGATTTAAAATATTTTTTATGTGTTGCAGGTTCAGCTTGCTAATATTTTGTCGAATTTTTGCATCTACGTTCATCAAAGATATTGGCTTGTAATTTTCTTTTTTGGTGGTGTCTTTGTCTGGTTTTGATATTAGGGTGATGGTGGCTCCATAGAATGTCTTTTGGAGTGTTTCCTCCTCACCAGTCTTTTGGAAGAATTTGAGAAGGGTCAGTGTAGGTTATTTTTCATGTTTTGTAGAATTTGCCTGTGAAGCCATCTGGTCTTGGACTTTTATTTCTAGGGAGATTTTTATTTTTAGTACAGGTTTTATTTCACTTATGATGATCAATTTGTTCAAATTATTTGTTTCTTCTTGATTCAATTTTGGTGAACTGTATGTTTTTGGAAACTTGTCCATTTCTTCTAGGTTGTCTAATTTGTTGTCATATAATTGTTCATAATATTCTCTCTCTCTCTCTTTTTTTCTATTTCTGCAGTATCATTTGTGTTTTCTTATTTTGTTTATTTGGGTCCTCTTTTCTTTGTGAGCCTGGTCAGAGGTTTATCATTTTGTTTTCCCTTTCCTTCCTGACCTTTATTTATTATTTCCTTCCTTCTGCTGACCCAAGATATTGTTTATTCCTCTTTTTTAATTTTAGGTAGTCGGTTAGGTTGCTTATTTGAGATTTTTCTTGCTAATTAAGGAAGGCCTGTATTGCTATGAACTTCCCTCTAGGCACTGCTTTTGCTGCATCCCATAGATTTTGTATGGTTGTGTTTTTGTGTGTGTTTTCCTCTCAAGGTATGTTTTAATTTCCTCTTTGATTTCTTTGTTGATCCATTGGTTATTTATAGTAGCATGTTGTTTGGTCATCATGTAATTGTGTTTTTCTCATTTCTTTCCTTGTGGTTGTTTTCTAGTTTTATGCCATTGTGGTCAGAGAGATGCTTGAAATAATTTTTATATTCTTAAATTTGTCAAGTTTAGTTTTGTGTTCTAGTATGTGGTCAATCCTAGAGAATGTTCCATGTGGACTTGAAAAGAATGTTTTTTTGGTTTTGTTTGTTTTTTGCTGTTGTTGTTTCTGTTTTTGTTTTTGCATATAATGTCCCCAAAATATCCATTAAGTTTAACTGTTCTATTGGATCATTTAGGATCTCTATTGTCTTACTGATTTCTGTCTAGAAGGTATGTCCATTGATGGAGGTGGCATGTTAAATTCTCCTACTATTATTGTATTCCCATCAATTTCTCCTTTTACATCTGTTAGCATTTGTTTTATGTATTTGTGTGTTCCTATATTAGGTGTGTATATATTGAGGATTATAAAATACTTTTCTCATATTTATCTTTTACCAGTATATAGTATCCTTCTTTATCTTTCTTTATGGCCTTTGTTTTAAAGTCTTTTTTGTCTGATATGAGTATTGCAACTCACACTGTCTTGTCAGTTCCATTTCCATGAAATATTAAATATCTTTTTCCATCCCCTCACTTTCAATCTATGTGTGTCCTTTACCCTAAGGTTTGTCTCTTGTAGACAGCATATTGTAAGCTCTTGCTTTTTTTTTTTTAATCCAGTCTGGCACTCTGCAACTTTTGATTGGAGCATTTCACCCATTGATATGTAAGGTAATCATTGATAGATATGTATTCATTGCCATTTTAAAGCTTGTTTTTTAGTTGACTATGCATTTTTTCTTTGTTCCTTTCTCTCTCTCTCTCTTTTTTTTTTTTTTTTTGGTTTGCTGATTTCCTTTTATGCTTATGTTCTCTTTCTGGCTTTTATTAATCTATTGTCCTTTTTTGATTTGTGATTGTACTGTTTCTCATTGTGTTAACCCCTTCCTATATATACTTGGTTTAGACTGCTTAAATGCATTCTAAAACAAACAAACAAATAAATTACATTGTCTACTCTTCTTCCCCATATTTTATGGTTTTTCTCTCCTTTTTTACATCATCTTGTTTATCCTTTTGCTGTTCCTTGTGTTTATCATCTGCTTTCACAAATAGGTTTTATAATTTTCTTTTTGATTTGTAAACTGGCTAATTTAAGTCATTTACTTTCCAATTATGATTTCCTCTTTCCTATAACTTCTTGCTCATTTTCTATTTAGAGAAGACCTTTCAGTATTTCTTTTAGGGTAGGTTTAGTATTTCTGTGCTCTTTTAGTTTTTGCTTATCTTAGAAATCCTTTATTTTTCCTCCTGTTATAAGTGATAATTGTGCTGGATAGAATATTCTAGGTTTAACACTTCTCCCTTTCAGGACTTTGAATATATTTTGCCACTCTCTTCCGGCCTGCAGCATTTCTGTAGAGAAATCAACTGAGAGTCTTATGAGTCAATTCAGTCACTCAGTCATGTCCGACTCTTTGTGACCCCATGGACTGCAGCACGCTAGACTTCCCTGTCCATCGCCAACTCTCGAAGCTTGCTCAGACTTGTGTCCATTGAGTCGGTGATGCCATCCAACCATCTCATCCTCTGTCATCCCCTTCTCCTCCTGCCTTTCCCATTATCAGGGTCTTTTCCAATGAGTCAGTTCTTCACATCAGGTGGCCAAAGTATTGGAGTTTCAGCTTCAGCATCAGTCCTTCCAATGAATATTCGGGACTGATTTCCTTTAGGATTGACTGGCTTGATCTCCTTGCAGTCCAAGGGACTCTCAAGAGTCTTCTCCAACACCACAGCTCAAAAGCATCTTAGCTTTTTTTATGGTCCAACTCTCATATCCATACATGACTACTGGAAAAACTATGGCTTTGACTAGGCAGACCTTTATCAGCAAAGTAATGTCTCTGCTTTTTAGTATGCTGTCTAGGTTGGTCATAGCTTTTCTTCCAAGGAGTAAGTGTCTTTTAACCTCATGGCTGCAGTCACCATCTGCAGTGACTTTGGAGCCCAAGAAAACAGTCTCTCACTGTTTCCATTGATCTAACATCCATAAATGGCCTCTCCCATTCAGGAGTTGTTTCACTTGGTGGCTGCTAAAAATAGTTAGTTTGTCCTCAACAGAGAGTTTTAAAGCATCTTCTATCAGGACTGCAATAGATACGAGATTCAGGGAAAGATCTCTTCCTAATAAGGGAGTAGGACACTCAGGGACCACCAGAAACTTCTGGGAAGATATTTGTCCATTCCAGCAACAAAGAAGTCCTCAGGTGAATCTTTTTATAATTGTATTACCTGTAGCACCCTAAGTCATACAGATTTGGGAGGAGAAGTCTCCAGAATAGAAGGTCAGGACAGAGTACGTAGCCCCTGTGTCAACCAAGAAATTCTTGGACCTACCTGCCACATCCAGTTGAACCCTTGGCTCCAGCCCCATGATGGTAATCTGTGACAGGTGGGCTGGCTGCTTCAGTCCTGTTGAACCATTGTGAGGGAAGGCTTGGCGCTTGACCTTGAGCCTCTTGGGTCCCGAGGGCAGAGTGCCGCCCAATGTCCAAATTGATGGCACTTGTAGCAAGCTGTTTTAGGAGATTTGCCATGGTTTGGACGCTCTTTGACCCAATGTCCCGCCTGTCTACAGATTAGGCATTTTCCTTGTGCCTTGTCCTTCAAGTACTTGGGATTTGCCATAGGTCTTCCCTGGAGGGTGGCCAGCATCTGGGCATGCCTTGTCTCTTTCCTTTTCTCCCTTTCCTGGGTCTTGGCCTCCCTCTCCTGTTCTCTATTATAAAAATGTATTGGTGGCTGTCTGGACCATCTCATCTAAAGAGGCAGCAGGGTCCTGCTGCTGTAGCTGTTGTAACTTTATCCTGATATCTGATGCACACTGGGATAGGAATTTGTCCTTTAAAATCACTTGTCCCTCATGAGTCTAAATCCAGATTGGTAAACTTTTGAAGGGCCTCTTTTAGATGTTCCAGAAAGGCAATGGGGTCTCACTGAGTTATTGCTGAGACTGTGCACAGTCCTACAACTAATAGGCTTCCTTCTATTTCCATGGTGGACTTCCTTAGGGGTGAGTCTTACTGAAGCTTATCCTACCCAGTATTGTTACAACCTAAAAGCGGGGCATCCCCAGGTCAGGGTGCAGATCCCCAGGCAGGCTGAGGGGTGATAGCCTCCTGGAGATCAAATCCCCAGACTGGTCGAGGCATATCGGCCTCCCGAGAATTGGGTCCCTGGGCAGGTCAAGGCATGTCGACCTCCTGGAATCTCTGGACTGGTGGATCTTCTTTTTCTTGACTGTTTTATGAGTATTCCTTTGTAATTAATTATTTGTTTTTATCTTATTGCCTTTAGGATTCTCTATTTAACTTTTGCCATTTTTATTATTATCTGTCTTGGTGTAGATCTGGTTGAGTTCATCTTGTTGGGATTCTTTGTGCTTCCTGTACCTGGGTATCTATTTCCTTCTTTGGGTTTGAAAAGTTCGCAGCAAAAGTTTCTTCAAATACATTTTTTATCCCCTTTTCTCTTTCTTGTTCTTCTGGAATCCCTATTATGCTTTGATTGGCACACTTTATATTGTTCCATACTGAAAGTGAAGTGGCTCAGTCATGTCTGACTGTTTGTGACCCCATGGACTGTAGCCTACCAGGTTCCTCCATCCATGGAATTTTCAGGCAAGAGTACTGGAGTGGGTTGTCATTTCCTTCTCCAGAGGATCTTCCTGACCCAGGGATCGAACCCAGGTCTCCCACATTGCAGGCAGATGCTTTACCATCTGAGCCACCAGGGAAGAGTATTGTTCCATAGATCTCTTTAATTGCTTTCATCTTCTCATTTGTTTTATGTCTGCTGTTATGGTTGGGTAATTTCCATTATTCTATCTTCCAGATCACTTCTTTTTTCTTCTCCATTATTCACTCTGATATTTATTGCCCTTAGTTCATCTTTTGTATCAGCAAATGAATTTTTAAGTTTTTTTTTGCCTCTTTCTTTTCATAGTAATCTGCATCTCTGTTGACAGCCTTTCTTAATTCCTTTGATATTTTCATTGTGTCCTTTTAGAAATCTATTACACTGAAAGGGTCTGTTTCATTGTTTGTGCCTTCAGGAGAATTCTCTTGGTCTTTTAACTGGGAGTAATTCCTCTGCTTCATCATTTTGATTATATTTCTCTTAGCATTATGCATTTATTAGAATGACTCAAATCCAGAACACTGAAAACGCCAAATGCTGAAAAGGATGTGGAGGAACAGGTTCTTATATTCATTGCTAGTAGGAATGCAAAATGGTACAGCCACTTTGGAAGAGAGTTTGGTGATGTCTTATAAAACTAAATTTACCTGTCCCATATGAACCAGCAATCATACCTCTTGGTATTTACCCAAAAGAATTGACAAAAATTTTGTCCACTCAAAACCTGAACATAGTTATTTGTTGTTATTTAGTTGCTAAGTTGTGTCTGGCACTTTTGCTACCCCATGGACTGTAGCCTGCAAGGCTCCTCTGTGAATGGGATTTCCCATGCAAGAATACTAGAGTGGGTTGCCACTTCCTTCTCCAGGAGATCTTCCCCACTCAGGGACTGAACCTACATCTCCTGCATTAGCACACAGTTTCTCTTCCACTGAGCCACCAGGGAGGCCCACACACATATTTATAGTAGCTTTAACTGGTAAAGAATCCACCTGCAATGCAGGAGACCCTGGTTTGATTCCTGGGATGGGAAGATCTGCTGGAGAAGGGATAGGCTACCCACTCCAATAGTCTTGGGCTTCCTTGGTGGTCTGCAGTGTGGGAGACCTGGGTTTGATCCTTGGGTTTGGAAGACCCCTTGGAGAAGGGAACAGCTACCCACTCCAGTATTCTGGCTTGGAGAATTCCATGGACAGAGGAGCCTGGAAGGTTACAGTCCATGAGGTCACAAAGAGTTTTATATTACTGAGTAACTTCACTTTCACAGTGTTCATTATTGCCAAAAGCTGGAAGCAATCATGATATTCTTCAGTAGGAAAATGGATAAAATGTGGTCCATCCAGACAGTAGAATATCCTTCAGTGTTAAAATGACATGCATGCATGCTAAGTCACTTCAGTTGTGTCCGACTCTTCACAACCCTATAGCCCATAGCCTGGAGGCTCCTCTGTCCATCAGATTCTCCAGGCAAGAATACCAGAGAGCTTTGCCATGCCATTCTCCCAGGGATCTTCCTGATTCAGGGATTAAATCCAGGTCTGTTAAGTCTCCTGCATTGGCAGATGGGTTCTTTACCACTAGTGCCACCTGGGGAGCCCACTGGATGGGGGGGGAACATGGAGGAATTTTAAATGCTATTTCTAAGGGAAAGAAACCAAGTCAGAAAGGCTATATGATTCCCACTATATGACATTCTGGAAAAGTAAAAAATATGACAACAGTTAAATGATCAGTTAGAGTTGATAATGGTTAGAGTTGGGGGGAAGATGAATAGACAGAGCACAGAGTATTTTAGGGGGTAGTGAAATTACTCCCTCTGGTACAGTAATGAGGAATACATGTTGTATATTATATAATCAACCAGCTAGTTGAGGTATTGTTTTTGTTTTACTGATGATGTGACTCAAAATTTCTGTTTTGAGGGCCAAAGTTCTTCATGGTCTTGCCTTTATTGGGATTCTCTAGTTTTATACTGCATTTGCTGTTTGACATGAAAGAACTAAAATGTTCAATAGAGAATCCTCTGTGCTTGAAGTACAATCTTGCTACTGCACTGTAGCAGAAATCTTATTTCAACTTGATAAATTGGGATCAATCACTTCCTCTCTAGTTGAGAGAGGGAGTGAGAGAATAAAATGAGTAGATGATAGCATTAATTCTAGATAATGGAAACGTCTTGTCCTCTGGTCAGAGTATCCCTCACTCAGAAACCATTTTATTTCAAAAAGAAAAACCAAAATTTTAAAGCATAGGTAGAAAAAAATAACTTAATTATTAGGTATGATAATGAGACAAACAATTCCTATTTCCTTTTTCTTTAATTCCAATATGTATATATTCTGGCTATTGGATAGACAACAACATAAAATGGTAGCTGGTCAAGAGCATAAACTGCATTGTATCATTTCACATCTCAACAGCTTATTTTCTTTATTATTTTTTCAATTTATTTTTTTTTAAGTACAGTAGATTTACATTGTTGTGTTAGTTTCTTCTGTACAGCAAAGTGATTCATTTTTATGTTTATATATTCTTTTCCATTATGGTTTATCACAAAATGTTGAATATAATTCCTTGTGCTTTATAGTAGGACCTTCTTATTTTCTGTTCTATGTATAATAGATTGCATCTGCTGACTTCCCTGGTGGCTCAGACGGTAAAGCGTCTGCCTACAATGCGGGAGACCCGGGTTCGATCCCTGGGTCGGGAAGATCTCCTGGAGAAGGCAGTGGCAACCCACTCCAGTACTCTTGCCTGGAAAATTCCATGGTTGGAGCAGCCTGGTAGGCTACAGTCCATGGGGTCACAAAGAGTCGGACATGACTGAGCAACTTCAATGTCAATGTCAAATTCCAGACTCTTAATCCATTCTTCCCCCAGCCCCCATTCCCTTTGCAACTATGAGCTTCTTCTCTATGTCTGTGAGTCTGTTTCTGTTTTATAAGTAAGTTCATTTGTGTCATTTAAAAAATATTCCACATATAAGCAATATCATATATTTGTCTTTCTCCAGCTTTCTTCACTTAGCATCATATTCTCTAGGTCCAACCATTTTGCTGCAAATGGCATTATTTCATTGTTTTTTTTTTATGACTGAGTAGTATTCCACTGTACATGTGTACCATATCTTATTTTTTTCATTCACCTGTCAATGGACATTGAAGTTTTTTCTATGTCTTGATTATTGTAATTAGTGTTGCGATGAACATAGGGATGCAGCTATCTTTTTGCATTAGAGTTTTGTCTGAGTATATATCCAGGAGAAGGATTGCTGGATCATATGATAGTTCTACTTTTAGTTTTCTGAAGAACATCCATATTGTTTTTCATACTGGCTGAATCAACTTCCATTCCCACCAACAGTGTGGGAGGGTTCCCTTTTTTCCGTATCCTCTCCAGCATTTATTTGTAGACTTTTTAATGATGGCCATTTTGACAGATGTGAGAAGGTATCTCATCATAGTTTTGATTTGCATTGTTCTAATAATTATTGATGTTGAGCATTTTTTTCATGGGCCTGTAAAGTATCTGTACATCTTCTTTAAAGAAATGTCTATTTAGGTATTTTGTTCATATTTTGATTGTTTTTATTAATTGAGCCACATGTTCAGTTCAGTTTAGTCACTCACTCATGTCTGACTATTTGTGACCCCATAGACTGCAGCACACCAGGCTTCCCTCTTTCTCATCATCTCCCAGAGCTTGCTCAAACTCATGTCCATTTAGTCAGCGATGCCATCCAACCATCTCATCCACTGTTACCCCTTTCTCCTCCTGCCTTCAATCTTTGCCAACATCAGGGGCTTTTCCAAAGAGTCAGTTCTTCACATCAGGTGGCCAAAGTATCGGAGTTTCAGCTTCAGCATCAGTCCTTCCAATGAATATTCAGGACTGATTTCCTTTAGGATTGACTGGTTTCATCTCCTTGCAGTCCAAGGGACTCTCAAGAATTTCCCCCAACACCACAGTTCAAAAGCATCAGTTCTTTGGTGCTCAGCTTTTTTTATGGTCCAACTCTCACATGAGCTGCATGAGCTGTTTGTAAATTTTGGAAACCATTCCCTTGTCAGTAGCATTTTTTTGTAAGTATTTTCACCCATTCTGTGGGTTGTCTTTTCATTTTGTTTATGATTTCTTTTGCTGTGCAAAAACTTTTGTGTTTAATTCAGTACCATTTTTTTTTTAAATTTTGCTTCTGTTGCCTTGTGAAACTGACCTAAGAAAAAATTGGTATGATTTGTGTCAAAAAGTGTTTTGCCTATATTCTTATCTTCCGTGAGTTTTATGGAACTTTTATGCCTTATATTTAACCATTTTGAAATTTTTTGCATGTATGGTGTGAGGATGTGTTCTAACTTTATTGATGTACAAGCAGCTGTCCAACGTTTCCAGCACCACTTCCTGGAGAGCCTATCTTTTCTCCATTTTATATTCTTGCCTCCTTGGTTGAAAACTAGTTGACCGTAGGTGTGTAGGTTTAATTCTGGACTGTCTATTCTATTCCATTGATCCATACGTCTGTTTTTGTGTCATTACCTCACTGTTTTAATTACTTTAACTTTGTAGTGTTGTCTGAAGTTTGGCAGGGTTGTGCTTCCTGCCTTATTCTCTTTTCTTAAAATTGCTTTGGCAATTCTGGGTCTTTTATGGGTCCATATAAATTTCAGGATTATTTGTACTAGTACTGTGAAAGCTTTGATGTAGATTACATTAAATCTGTAGATTTCTTTGGGTAGAATGGCCATTTTAATGATAGTAAAACAACAACAACAAAAATTCTTCAACCCAAAAGCATAGGATATCTTTCTAGTTCTTTGAATCATCATCAGTTTCCTTTATTAGTATTTCCTAGTTCTCAATCTGTAAGTCTTTCATCTCCTTGGTCAAGTTTATTCCTAAGTTATTTTGTTTTATGTGACCTTAAGAGAAATTTTTTTATACTCACTTTCTAGTATTTCTTTTTTAGTGTAAATAAATGCAACCAATTTCTCTGTTAATCTTGAATCCTGCTACCTTGCTAAATTCATTTATCAGTTCTAGTAGATTTTGTGTAGCATCTTTAGGGTTTTCTATATATGGTATCATGTCATCTGCATATAATGACAATTTTACCTCTTCTCTTCCAACTTAGATATTTTTATTTCTTTTTCTCATATGATTGCTATGACTAGGAATACCAATATTAAGTTAAATAGAAGTGGTGCAAGTAAACATCCTTGTCTTGTACCTGATTTTAGCAGGAAGACTTTCAGCCTTTCATTGTCGGATGTTATGTTGGTTGTGGGTTTGTCATAAAGAGCTTTTATTGAGATATGTTTCCTTTATACCCATTTTAGAAAGAGTTTTTATCATGATGGGAGGTTAAATTTTATCAAATTATTTTCTTCATCTGTTGAGATGGTCCTGTGTTTTTTGTCTTTATTTGATATGGTGTATCACATTGATTTATTTCCATATGTTGAATTATTCTTGTGACCCTGGGATGAATCCAACTTTGTCATCATATATGCTCTTTTTCATGTGTTGTTGGATTTGGTTTGCTAATATTTGTTGAGAATATTTGCACCTATATTCATCAAAGATGTTGATTGATCTATAATTTTCATTTTTTTGGTGGTATGTTTGTCTAGTTTTGGTATCAGAGTGATCTTGGCTTCGTAGAATGTCTCTGGAGTGCTCATTCCTCTTCAATATTTTGGAAGAGCTTGAGAAAGATTAGTATACTTTCTTCTCTGTATGTTTGGTGGAATTCACCTGTGAAGCCAAAAGTCCTGGACTTTAGTTTGTGGGGAGTTTTTAAAGTCCAGATTCCAATTCACTTCTAGTAATCAGTCTGTTCAAATTGTCTTTTTCTTCTTGATTCAGTTTTGGTGGGCTGTATGTTTTTGGAAGGGGCTTCCCCGGTAGCTCAGCTCACCAGCAATGCAGGAGACGCCAGGTTGATTCCTGGGTCAGGAAGTTCTCCTGGAGAAGGGATAGGCTCCAGTATTCTTGGACTTCCCTGGTGGCTCAGATGGTAAAGAATCTGCCTGCAATGTGGGAGACCTGGTTTGATCCCCTAGAGGAGGGCATGGCAACCCACTGCAGTAACACACCTTTTGAATCCCCAAGGGCAGAGGAGCTTGGTGGACTATAGTCCATGCGGTTACAAAGAGTTGGACACAACTGAGTGACTAAGCATAACATAGCACATGTTTCTAGAAACTTCTCCATTTTTTCTAAGTTCTTGAATTTTCTAGCATATAATTATTCATGGTATTCTCTTCCAGTTTTTTATATCTCTGTGATATCAGTTATTATTTCTCCTTTTTCATTTCTTATTTTGTTTATTTGGATCTTCGCAGTAGTTTGTCAATTTTGTTTACTCTTTTCAAAGAACCAGCTCTTGATTTTATTAATTTTTTTTTCCTATTTTTAAAAAAAAAAATCTCTATTTCCTATCTGATCTTTACTATTTTTTCCTTCTACTGAATTTTGATCTTGTTTGTTCTTTTTTCCTTAATTCTTTTAGGTAGTGGGTTAAGTTTTTCTTATTTTGAGATTTTTGTTTTTTGAGTAAGGCCTATGTCCCTATGAACAGAATTGTTTCTAATCACTGCTTTCGCTGCGTCCTATAGATTTTGTATGGTTGCGTTTTTATAACATTTGTCTCAGGCATCTTTTGCTTTTCTCTTTGATTTCATTGTTGGTCCACTGGTTTGTTAGTAGCATATTGTTTAGTCTCCATATAATCTTGTTTTTCTAATTTATTTTTCTGTAGTTGACTTCTAATTTCATGCTGCTGTAGTCAGAAAAGATGCTTGAAATAATTTCTATACTCTTATATGTGCTGGGCTCTATTTGTGCCACAATGTGTGGTCAGCTCTAGAAAATGTTCCATGTGCACTTGAAAAGAAAGTGTATTATGGTTTTTTTTGGATGTAATGTCCTGAAAATATCAATTAAGTCTACCTGTTTTATTGTATCATTTAGAATCTCTGTTACCTTGCTGATTTTCTTTCTAAAAGATCTGTCCATTGATATGAATAGGGTATTAAAATTTCTTACTATTATTATTGTATTCCTGTCAATTTTTCCTTATACCTGTTGTTTTATGTATTTGGGTGCTCTTATATTGGGTACATATAGGTTGATGACTGCAATTTCCTCTTCTTGTATTCATCCTTTTGTCATTATGTAGTGATCTTCTGCATCTTTCTTGGGTAGTTTTGTTTTAAAGTCTACTTTGTCTGATATGAGTATTGCAAGCCCCTTTTTTTGTCATTTCCATTTGCATGAAATATCTTTTTGTACTCCAAGGTCAAACTTTTTTGTTATTGTGAATATCTCTTGACTTCCTACTTTTGCATTCCAATCCCCTGTGATGAAAAAGACATCTTTTTTGGTGTTCTAGAAGATCTTGTAGGTCTCTGTAGAACTGTTCAACTTCATTTTCTTCAGCGTCAGTGTTGGGCATAGACTTTGATTACTGTGATGGAGAATGGCTTGCCTTGGAAACAAACAGATCATTCTGTCGTTTTTGAGATTGCACCCAAGTACTGCATTTTGGACTCTTGTGTTAACTACAAGGGCTACTCCATTTCTCTAAGCGGTTCTTGTCCACAGTAGCAGATAAAATGGTCACCTGAATTAAACTTGCTCATTCCTACCCATTTTAGTTCACTGACTCCTAAGATGTCAATGTTCACTCTTGCCATTTCCTGCTTGACCACCTACAATTTACCTTGGTTCCTAGACCTAACATTCCAGGTTCCTATGCAATATTGTTCTTTACAGCATCAAACTTTCACTACCAGATCCATCTACAACTGAGCGTCATTTCTAGTTTGGCCCAGTCTCTTTATTCTTTCTGGAGCTATTATTAATTGCCCTCTACTCTTCCCCAGTAGTATATAGGATATCTTCTAACCTGGGGGATCTCATCTTTCATTGTCAAATCTTTTGGCCCTTTCATACTGTTCATGGGGTTCTCACATCAAGAATACTGGAGTGACTTGCCATTCCCTCTTCCAGTGAACCACATTTTATCAGAACTCTCGACTATGACCCGTCTGTCCTGGTGGCCCTGCATGGCATGGCTCATAGCTTCATTGAATTACACAAGCCCCGTTGCCACAAGGCTGTGATCCATGAAGGGAGCCATTAATAGATATGTATTTATTGTCATTTTTAAACCTTGTTTTCCAGTTGATTTTATGTTTTTCTTTGTTCCCGTTTCTTTTTGTCTTTTTCCTTTGTATCATGCTTGTGTTCTCTTACTTTTGGTTTTTGTGAATCTATTATATGTTTTCTGCCGTTACTCCTTTTTACAAGTATGACTCCTTTCTATGTCTACTTTGTTTACACTGATAGTCATAAAAATTAAAACACATTCTATAAACAAAATCTACGTTTTTTACTCTTCTTCCCCACATATATGATATAATTTTATGCCCTCTTTTACATCTTCATGTTTATGATTTTGCTCTTCATTATGGTTATCATCACTTTCAAAATTGTTTTCTTTTGTTTTTAAAAAATCTATGCTGGTTTGTTTAAATGAATCACTTTCTAATTGAGACTTACTCTTTTCTATAGATTCTTTGTTCTTTTCTATTTAGAGACGTCCTTTCAATATTTCTTTTAGGATAAGTTTAGTATTCCTGTATTCCTTTAGTTTTTGCTTGTCTGAGAAATACTTTCTCTCTTCTTCTATACTAAATAATAGTTTTGCTGGTTACAGTAGTCTTGGTTGAAAATTTTTCCCTTTCAAGACTTTGAATGTATCTTGCTACTCTCTTCTGACCTGCAACATTTCTACATAGGAGTTATCTGATAGCCTTATGGGGGTTCACTTTAAATTAACTCTTTTTTATTATTGCTGCTTTTGAATGCTGCCTTTGTCTTTAACTTTGGCCATTTTAGTTATAGTATGTCTTGGGGGACTTCTATGGCAGTGCAGTAGTTGAGACTGTGCTTCCAGTGAAGGGGTTGGGAGTTCAATCCCTGGTCAGAGAAATAAGATCCCATATGCTGCGTGGTACAGCCAAAATATAAATAAATAATTTAAAAAATATTGAAAAAAAATATCTTGGTGAAGGTCTGTTTGAAGGTTTGTTTGAGACCCTCTTTTTTTCTGATGCCTGGATATGTTTCCTTCTTTAGGTTTGGGAAGTTTTCAGCCATAACTTCTTCAAATACATTTTGATCCCCTTTCTCTTTCTTTCCTTCTGGAATCCCTGTTATGCTTAGATTGGCATGCTTTATATTATTCCATAGGTTTCTTATATTGCTTTCATTGTTTGCATTTGGCTTTCTGTCTGCTGTTCTTAGTTGCATGCAGCACATGGGATCTTTAGTTGTGACATGCAGGATCTATTTCCCTAACCAGGGATCAAACCTGGGTCCCCTGCATTGGGGGTTCAGAGTCTTAGCCACTGGACCACCAGGGAAGTACCTGTCTGCTCTTCTCGTTGGGTGATTTCCATTATTCTATCTTCTAGATCACTTATTTGTTCTTCTGTATTATTCAATCTGTTATTCATTCATTACCTGTAGCTCAGTTTTTGTTTCAGCAAATAGATTTTCTAATTTTTCTTGGCCACTCTATGTTTTCTAGTTCCTTTTTAGAGTAATCTGCATTTTATTAATATTCTTTCTTAAGTCCTTCAGTATTTTCATTATCTCCTTTTTAAAAAGTGCCTATTAGACTTAAGTGAAAGTCTCTTAGTCATGTCCGACTCTTTGCAACCCCATGGACTATACAGTCCATGGAATTCTCTAGGCCAGAATACTGGAGTGGGTAGCTGGTCCCTTCTCCAGGGTATCTTTCCAACCCAAGGATTGAACCCAGGTCTCTTACATTGCAGGCAGATTCTTTACTGCTGAGCCAAAAGGGAAGCCCAAGAATACTGGAGTGGGTAGCCTATCCCTTCTCCAGTGGATCTTCCCGATCCAGTAATCAAACCTGGGTCTCCTGCATTGCAGGTGGATTTGCTACCAACTAAGCTATCAGAGTAGCCTTCTATCAAAGGGGATTCTCCAGCAAGAATCCTGGAGTCAGTAGCGTTTCCCTTCTCTAGGGGATCTTCCCAATCCAGGGATTGAACCCAGGTCTCTGGCATTTGCAGGCGATTAGACTTAAGTGGTCTGTTTTATTCCTTCTTTCAGGCATTGCTTGATCTTGTAATATGGAGTGGTTCTTATGCTTCATTTTTGCTTATATTTCTTTTACTATATGTGTCTAGAAGAAAAAAAAATTACTGTTCTTAGAGGACTGTCTTTATATGGGAGCATCCCAATGTAGCCTATGTGGGGTTAATAGTTTTGGTTTGAGGTCTGTTTTTAGTGTGGATGCCTTCCACCTCCTTCCTCAGTTTGTACTGGCTATTATCCCCTTCGTAAGTGGTGTGACTTGTGTTGTGGTGACCAAAAGCCTTCACTGGATGTTGAGTGAAGCCTCTTCTTTGCTGTGTGATTGTAACAGCCCTTTCAGGGGAAGAGTCTCCTCCCTAGTTATTGGAGTAGAAGTCCCCAGATCTGTTTTTGAGCTGCAGTGTGAGATGGGTGGACTATTGGAGTGCTCCCACTGGGAGTGGAGCTACTGAATATCCCTCCACTGAAGCTGTCTACCAGGATGTGAGCTTTATGGTCTTGCCCATCACCCATTGTATGGACTTACAAAGTATACTGTTTTGGACACTGACAGCCCCACCTCAACCACGGGAATGCTGGCAATTGGCCCTGGTGTCCCTAAGGCATTTTACAAAGCCGTAATGTACATCTGTAGGCTCAGAGCCACTGAAGTCAGATTACTAGGACTGTTTTCAGTAGTCCTACATCTGGACCCTCCTTGGGAGTTATGGAGACAGCCCAGACCCTGGTCCAGCCCTGCCTCCATGTACATGCGCCCGTGAAACCTATAGGTTCTAAGGTCTGAGCCATCTCAGTCATGGGAGCACCCACTGTTCACAAGGATGTCCTGAAGATGCTGAGTTTCCAAAGCCAGCAGTGGTAAATCTGTGGATCACACTGGCATAGGGAGAAGCCTCAGATTTCAGCCCTGCTTCATAATTTGCATGGCCCCTGGGGATCAGCTCTGATTTCAGCCCTGCCTGTGAATGGGTAACCCACTGGGCACCTGCATATTCCCAGAGCTCATAGAGGTAGCACTAAGCCAGATGAGAGTGCTTGGAGAAAAAAGTTGCTATGGTAGGCCCATCTTTTTCTTTGCTTGTATGTGCATTAACAATAGGGTTTCAATGGTGGCACCACGCCCATTATGAGCATACCTAGAATGAGGCTGCTATGGTGGGCTCTACTCCTTCCTTTGCGCGCACCTCAACAATGGCACTGTGGCAAGCCCCGGCTTCTTCTGTGTACACTCTGGGTTGCAGCACTACCACACTCTAACCCCTTTAGGCTGTCTCTGCACAGCTAACCCAGTCCTGTCCCGGATCTGTCCTCTATGGCTTGAGTTTCAGCACCTGGCCCCTGCCTATACCAGTAGATGCACATCCCAGGTTTGGGGGTGCAGGGTGGGACCATCTGTGCAGCTCTTCCTCTGCTCTGTCTGCTGCAAGCCCATCGCTGTGCTCTCCCCTAAGATTCTGAAGCTCCCTTCCCCCCCCCAGTCTATCTCTACACGGTGAAGGGGTCTTCCCAGGGTGCAAGACTATTTCCTCTTTTGTAGCTCTCTCCCAGTGGGGCAGGTCCCTTCCCAGATTTTTTTTTTTAATTTCCTCCTGACCAGTTATGTGGAGATCATTCTTGCACTTCTGGGTTTCTGAGACCTTCTGCCAGTGTTCAGTAGGTGTTCTGTGAGAACTGTCCCATGTGTAGGTGCATGTTTTGATGTATTTGTGAGAGGAGGTGAACTCTGTGTCCTTGTATCCCACCATCTTGATTGGAGTCCCCCCAACAGCTTATTTTCAATAGGCTGTTGCAGTGTTCTCTAGACTGGGCCTTTCCCGCTTTCACCATTGTCACTGCTGGCTTTTTAAAACTGAGCTACCAGTTTCATTATGGACATGAGCTTCCATGACGTGGAACAGCTGTGTGGTCCATATGCCTTCATTATTAACTGTGTTCCTCATTCTTTTCATGATTTGTGGAAGATAAAATTATAGCCACCAAAAATATCTAGCCTCTAGTCCCCAAGATGGAGAAGGCGATGGCACCCCACTCCAGTACTCTTGCCTGGAAAATCCCATGGATGGAGGGGCCTGGTGGGCTGCAATCCATGGGGTCGCTAGGAGTTGGACACGACTGAGTGACTTCACTTTATTTTTTCACTTTCATGCATTGGAGAAGGAAATGGCAACCCACTCCAGTGTTCTTGCCTGGAGAATCCCAGGGATGGGGGAGCCTGTTGGGCTGCCGTCTATGGGGTCGCACAGAGTCAGACACGACTGAAGCGACTTAGCAGCAGCAGCAGCAGCAGCAGTCCCCAAGAAACTGTAAATATGTTCAAAGGTAAAGAATCTGCCTGCAATGCAGATTACCGCCTGCAATGTGGGACACCCGGATTCAATCCCTGGGTTGGGAGGATCCCCTGGAGAAGGGTATGGTTGCATACCCCACTCCAGTATCCTTATATGGAGAATTCCATGGGCAGAGGAGCCTGGCGGGCTATAGTTCATGGGGTCACAAAGAGTCAGACCTGACTGAGCCACTAACACTCATTTTCACATGGCAAAAGAGTTTCCAGGTGTAATTCACGTTAAAGATCTTAATATAGGGAGATGAGCTTGGATCATTTGGATCTAAGGTAATCACATGGGTCCTTAAAAGCAGAAAATTTTCAGGAGCTGGAGTAAGAAAGAATGCAACAACAGCAGCAGAAATTAGAAAGTTGCAGAATATAAGAAGGAATCATATGTCACTGCTAGTCTGAAGGTAGAATGGGAGCTGCGTGAGAGGGGCAATGCTCAGAGGAACTTAGAAGCTAAGAGAGGTTCCCAGAGGAATGTCAGTAAAGAAACGGAACCTCGGCCCTGTAATTGGAAGGAACTGTATTCTGCCAACAAGCTGAATGATTCTAGACATTTCAGAAAAGAGGCCAGGCTGGCAAACACTTGATTTCAGTCTTATGAGAGACCCAAAGTACAGCCCAGCCAAGCCCGTCCGGACTTCTGACAGAGCTGCAAGTTAATAAGTTTGCCTGGTTTTAAGTTACGAATTTTGTGGTAATTTCTTATGGCAGAAATAGAAAACTAATATATCATCTTTATCTACTTTGAAGTCCCTGAAGGATAGAGTCCAAGTCTTCTATGAATTCACCTTTGGCATCTGGTGGGGAAAAGCCAGTCACTTTGACAATGGAGGAGGAGCTATTCCATCCCCTGACTGTAACTGAAAGTGTGAAGCGACACTCCCCTCTCCCATCCCACTCTGTCTGGTCCTAGTAGCCCAGATGATTCCAGAAAACAGCACGGGCCACTCAACAACTCTTCACATCTGTCAGATTACAGCAGAGGTGGACCTGGGTCTTTATTTTTTTAAAGAGCTGTTTATTTTTTTAATTTTTGGCTGCGCTGGGTTTTTGTTGCTGCAAGGGTTTTTCTCTAGTTGCCACGAGTGGGGGCTACTCTGTAGCTGTGACGTGCAGGCTTCTCACTGTGGTGGCTTCTCTGGTTGTGGGGCATGGGCTCCAGGGTACACAGGCTCAGTAGTGTGGCTCCCAGGCTCTAGAGCACAGGCTCTGCTGCATGTGAGATTTTCCTGGATCAGGGATTGAACCTGTGTCTCCTGTGAGAGACAGGGAGAGAATTGGCAGGCGAATTCTTTACCACTGAGCCACCAGGAAGACCCTGGGTCTCCTTTCTTAAGCCAGTAATGGTATAAGAAAGAATGAATTGGACATGGAGTGGTTCCGGGATTTAAAAGAAGCAAGACTGTTGCTTATAACCAAATGGGTAGAAGTTTTTCTAATTATGTAAGAACTAATTCTGTTTTTTCTTTTCATTGGTCAGGGTGTGGTACCCATTTCACAAGCTCCACCTCATGTGGCTCAGTGGGAGCAGGAGTGATCTGTAGAGTTGGATCAGGTGTGGATTAGTATGCCCAAGGACATACTGAGCTGCTCTCTGAGGCTATTTTAGGCCATGACCTTGGCCAACCCTCTCCTCTGTCCTGGATCTCAGGCTTCATTATAATTTGCCTATCATCCTTACCTCATCACATAAATTAACTTCCCTATCTAAGGCCGGTTTGGTAGCACCTAATGCAAGAAGGAGATGAAAGTTAAGATTGGACTACCTACTTATTATCTCCTTTCTGTAAGGACCAGAGTATCACTATAAGAGAATTGGGAGATGGATAGAGTGCAGAACTCAAGAAACATAGTCAATTTAGTCCTGTTGTGTTGTGTCTAGTTGGAAGAATTTGTGTGTGTGTGGGTGTGTGTTATGTATGTGAGTGTATGCATAAAGGGAGAAAGATAATATATCTATACAGAGTGTGAAAATACCCCACTAAATTGATTTGCCTAAGATAGAGGAATATAAATAATAAATAGCTTGTTCCTTTAGATGGGGGAATGGTTTGAGGCCAGAATGAAGGGAGCTTTGAATATAATAGGCTTAGACATTGGAATTTTGTTTCATAGGTCATGGGGAAATTGATCTGTGTAGATTGAAGAATTGATTCCTTGGGACCTTTGAATAGAAATTGCATTTTGCTTTTGTTTGTTTCAGAGAACTCTATTTGAGTGTTTTCAAATCATTCAAAGTTTTGTAAACTTTTTATCTTCACAGAACAAAACCAATACTGAGTCTGTACAACAAATACTCAGATACACTGGATATTCATAGACAATCTAGGATAGATTGTTGCATTCATGGTATAAATGGCAGCACTGTGTATTTTATAGGACTTGGAAGCTAACTATCAGAAATCTGGTTATCTTGGTTTTGGTGCTAACTATTCAGTTAGAGAAAGGACACAGTAATTTTACATGTTTACAGTTTCTCAGGGATTAGAGGGTAGATATCTTGGGTGGCTATAAGTTTAGCTGAAGAAAGTTAGATGAAGATTAATGCAGCTAAGAATTCATCAGTGTTAGGAAGAGGTATGTAACCATGGGAATAGAAGTCTCCAGCAGTCCTTGGAAGTTGTAGGAAGGCTAAATGCAGCATTACAGTGTAGGCTGGGTACAGGCTACTGTATTTGAATATGAGAAGAAAGGATGCTTTTGAAACTGAATGGAGAGCTTTGGTTATAGAAATGACTACATCATACATGATACCACAGAATATTTATATTATACATTGTCTTCACATTGTAACATCCACATCAATCATGTGTGACACAATTCTAATAATTTTGAGTATATATTTACTATAACATTAATATATATAACCTATATAAAACCAAGAGGCACTTCCAGTAATTCTGGCCAAAAAGGAGCATCATTATAGTGTCTAAGCTAAAAAATAATAAAAATAAATACAATTTATCTAATTTTTTTTCTGTACAGATTCTACTTTTTACAAAACATTTATCAGTCATTAACTAGGTCACTTAACAAATACTTGTTATAGGACAATACAAAGTATTGCTACATATATTAAGTGCAAGATACAGGTGAGAAGACAATATTTATTTCAACTGCAAAATGATAATTTAAGTTCAATGCCTCATTCTCTTCTTTTTAAAAGCTGATAAATTTGGAAAGTTATTAACAAACATATTCAGGTTTGTCAAGATTGATGAGCATTACATTATTAAAAATCATCATCATGTACAAATGACATCCCTTACAGTGTTACTTTGGTAGTTATTTGAAAATATTGCTTTTTAGGAATACTAAATTAAATTAATTCAATACTCTCTGGTTTAAAAATGATACAGAGACAAATATTTGGGACATGCTAATTTGAACTTTTCAATGAAAGTTTTTGTCAGGAAGAGGTAATGACTGATCAGAGCAACTGCCCCACCAAGAATCACAACATATTTTAACACCCAAACCCAAATCAATTTAACCAAACCAGTCCAAACCCAAAATACTCTGAGTTAAAGTTCTTTCAGTTGCATATCTTAATATTATTATAAAAAGCCAGGGAGAGTCTTGTTTTCATTATTTTGCATTGCAAATTTCAGAATATCTGAAGGAGCACCAATTTCATTTTGTGATTTGTATGACAAAAAAAATCTGTAGCAAGAAATATTAGGGGGTAATTGGAATTAGAGATAATTTATTTCCAGTGCTTGTCAACTAAAACACTATTCTTGTTGAAATAGAAACAGTATGCATTCTTCTGTGAGAATGTATTAGGAAATGAACTGACATTCATAAATGGCAAAAACTGCCATTTACCAGTTAAGCAAATATAGCAAAATATCCCATGCACATATTTTACAGAGTATTAAAATAGTGATTTTTTAAAACTAATTAACAAATATATACTTAATGTCAAGCCATTGAAACTCCACTGACAGGTGATAAATAGATACGTCAGGGTTGTTATTTAAAGATAGAAATACTGTAGTACTGGATTACGCTTATACGTAGCTAAAATGAAATATCTGGTATAATATGTATTTTTGAGTCATAAATATAATCAACTTTCAAAAGAAAAGTGATGGAAAATTATATCAACTAACAACCAATATACACAAAGAAAACATCTTTAGATAATTACTTTTAATTTCACATTAAACTATATGAATATTTTGTTATTATATAGCAAGAAAAATTACTAGATTAAAAAAAAAATCCCTCCCTTCAAAAAGTATTCAAGCAGCCAAGGGCTAGTTCACATTGCAAAATGTGTGTGTAAGTGCTGATTGTAAAAGGAAGTCAGGGTTGAAATATGGATCCATTAAGTCCCTTTGCTCTAGAGTAACTAAGAACTAAATTGGTTTGCCAGAAAAAAGATGGAGAGGGGTCCTGGGATGAGCCTTCAAGTTTTGTGCAGTGTTTACTCCCAATCCACTGCTTTTTTTTTTTTTTTTTCTTTTTTGGTTTTTAGTACCATTAGGCTGCATGATGAAACTAGGGTAGTGCATTAAAATGAGGTGAAAGTCCTCTTTCTCCTTATCATAGGAGAAGAGAATTTCTGATGGATTTTTCCTGTACTAATTTTGAGTTAGACAAGTAAAACTGGAGATAAGTTATACTTTTTCCCTATAATTTGACTTTTTTTGGTCAAAAAAATTTGTGTGTTTCATTTGAAATAGATATTTCTACTTACACCAAAAATTTAAAGCATTTATGCTTCAAAATATTTTTTAAATTACTTTTATACTTGTGAATTTCAAATTTTAACCTACCATTTGATCAGTCTTGTAGTGTGTGTGGTTTATTAACTGGTCAGTGCTTGCTCTGTGAAAGATTAGTAAGATTTAATTTTTCTCAGTAATGAAGATAAGTATTTGGGTTCTTAACTGTGTTAGAATTTAGTGAAATACAATCTACATTAGTAAATCATTTATCTTAAAACAAGGGCTTCCCTCCTACCTCACTTGGTAAAAAATCTGCCTGCAGTTCAGAAGACCCTGGTTTGATCCCTGGGTCGGGAAGATCCCCTGGAGAAGGAAATGGCAACCAATTCCAGTATCCTTGCCTGGAAAATCCCATGTACAGAGGAGCCTGGTGGGCTGCCGTCCATGGGGTTACAGAGTTGGGCATGCCTGAGTGACTAACATTTATCTTAAAACAACCTGTTGCTGCTGCTAAGTCACTTCAGTCGTATCCGACTCTGTGCGACCCCATAGACGGCAGCCCACCAGGCTCCCCCGTCCCTGGGATTCTCCAGGCAAGAACACTGGAGTGGGTTGCTATTTCCTTCTCTAATGCATGAAAGTGAAAAGGGAAAGTGAAGTTGCTAACCACGACAAATTGCTAGATAATGCATTTCTCTTTCTTGGGATAATTCAGGCTCTATACCCTAAATCTAATTAAATTATGGGAACTAAATTTATTTTTATCTATTTCATGTATTTATTGGACTCTTCATAAAATATTTTCCTCCCTGAGGCACACAGAGTATTGGACAAAGAATTAAATATTTTTTCTAGTTTTCTGTTACATAATAGTAGTTCTGATTATAGCAAAACATTTAGCATCTCTACACTATGAAATATCATTTTGTGGGTTTCATATGAATTGATTAAAAGCTTTGTTTCAAATACTGAAATTTAACATTCTTTATAGTAGGTATGTATGATGATTTAATATTATTCTCTTTGAAGCATTTTTTGTTTGAATTATGTGCATGATTAAAGAATCACGTCTTAATGTGAAACAATTGAGAAAATTTGTCTGAACGTGGACATATTCAGTATTTCTTATCAATAATAAGGCTTGCCTTTTCTTCTTTGCTCCACAACTTCTCAGGGAAGTAGAAATCCATGATATCAATGCCTATCAATATAATCAACCTTATAAGTATGACAGGGAAAATAACTAGCTGCCTTTAGATGGGGAATTTGGATTCATAAGAGCCTCATATGGTCTTACTGTATGGAATATAAAAACAATTTATACCAGATTAGTATTTTTTGGATCATGATATTGAGTTCCACCAAGTAAATAATGCCTTAATCTTCAGTTTTCTATTTTCAAACATATTTAGCAACAAAATGTTCAATTATTTTTTGTCAACATTGTTAACCTGCTGTTAGAATGATTTGATAGTGTGAACATAAAGATCAGTTCAGATGAGGTAAAAGCAGCAACACTTTAACAAATGAACTGTGTTACATGGCAGCACAAATGAGCTAGCATCTCTGGTGCATAATATAGATTGAAAAACATGTCCTTGTTCCTCCCTAGCCATGGCTCACTCGTGACAAGCCACAAATACTTATGCAAACCTCAATTTAAATTCATTATCTAATGCACTGCTTGTTCTTTGACTCAGTGCTTAATTACTTTATCCTCAAATTCACAATAAGAATTTGAGTATTTTCTGGAGGAACAAAAGAATATAAGACCTAAAACTGGTATATTTCCCTCTGATTAGAAATGCTAAGCATGGTTTAATTCCAGAATGTTTGTCACCTAAAATGGCCAATTGTTCTATTTTGGCAGGGGGTGGGGGGAGTGTGGTCATGCAGTGCAGCATGTGGGATCTTTCTTTGCCGACCAGGGAACGAACCCACACCACAACCCCCTGCATTGGAAGTGTGGAATCTTAACCACTGGACCACCAGGAAAGACCTTGGTCTCCTAGAGTTCCATTTGGATGGACAGACAGTATCAGCAAGGTCATAGTTTTATTTCATAGAGAAATCATGAAAGAAATGGATGACCTAGAACAATGGTTATGCAGTATTCTGCTGCATGTTAGGCGAGAAGGCAGATGAAAGGAATTCAGTTTGGTCTGAGAGCATACAGACATTGTAGTGCTCAGATATCGGGAAGTGAGCTATTAGCATTTGAAATTTTATTGATTTTTTTTCCCCACACTCACTAGCTGATTATTATATGGAGAATTTTATTCACTCTAGACTATGAAAGTGTACAGACTCCGTTTTACTGGAGTCTTCTGCCAGTTTGAAAAAAGGAAAAGTATTAAGCAGGAATCAGAATGGAAGAGTAGGATTATAAGACCCTTATTGTGGCTTTCACTATTATTTTAGAAATTTTGTAAATGACAAGGACAGTAGAGATCCCTATACTAACATGAAAGCACCCAAAATACCTCCTAAAGCAGAAATGTTTTTTTAACTCATCATTTGCCAGTTGTTCATAACACAAATAGTTCACATTTGAAAAGCAGTTGTTTCAAACTTTAGACTTTATTTACAATGATAATTTTCATATCTTTATTACTTAGAAAATAATTTATATTTTTTTCATCATTTAGACAAAGAATAGGCCTGAGTCTCATGCCTTTTGCACAGCTTTTACCTTCAATGAAAGTTCTCTGGGAAGGTGACACGGGACACTGCAAATTGTAGAGAGGCAAGGGCGTGAGGAAATGACAATACATACGTGCAATGAAGCCTACTTGACATACAATGCCTTATCTTTAGTTTTACTGGGACTGCAATGGTTAGGATTTGTTCAGGAATTCCATCAAAACAGAACAGACATAATGGGGATTTTTGTGTTTAGAAAGTAGATATTTTCTTAAACATAACATGAGGAAATTCCTTCACTTCTCAGATGAAGACCAACATAGATAAATCCCTGTACAGAGCTACTGTCTTCATTTTCGACTAAGAGCAAAACCAGGTCTTATGTAAATTACAAAAACAAATTATAGTTTAAAAATATGCTAAAGTGGTGTTTTCACCAAGGAAACAATATATCCTCAGGGTTGGCTTAGATTGATAACCAGAAAGACATTCTATCAGCATGCAGGAAATGATATTGGTGACATATTTAGTATACCTGGTCTTTTACTGAACAGGGAGCGACCACAAGCATCAAGGTAACCAATTCCTACTTTTCCTACCATTAACTTCATGGCTGTCCATACAATTCTCCTTTTCCGTAAGAGGGCTGGACGTTCCTTCATTTGTAAGACCTGAGTTTATCTAATGGCACCTATAATTAGGCTCATATAAAAATGTAGTAAGTTGCAACAAATACAATGGCACCACAGGAAGTAAGCTTTGGAGCTGGAAGGGAACACTGTAATATTGCTGTCGCCAAGGACAGGGAGACCATCACTAGCAGAAAGTATCTTTTCATGTCCCTCGGCATCCTTTGGGATGTAGGTAGGGGTCGTATGAAAGTTACACACTTGATGAATCTCCATTCCTTTTTTTGAACTGACTTTTAGCTTTAACACATGGGCAATTTATCTTGGAAGATCAAATGGTTAATCTGCCTGGACTAATGAGCACAGTTCTGGAATGAAGAGGTTCTCACTGCTTCAGCTATCATTATTTCACGTACTTTAAACAAAACGAAAATCAGGCCACGTGCTTAGACGTCTACTCTGGCAGCCAGGTTGGCTCCTAGCTGGGGTTACCGAGCTTTGATGAAACCACCAATACACGGTTATGAATTTAGAAGTATTTTGCTGCCATTCAACTTGCTCAACACCTTTTTTTCCCCTTGACTTTTATATTTATGGTATTTGGAGCAGGGGAAAAGATTAACTTTGTTAAGTAATTAGATATAAGAGGTATGTGAATATAAGTGCTTTTCTAAATCCTTCTGTTATTTGCAACGAAAGGAAAATAGTTAAATTTGCTTGGGAAATGTATTTGACTCACAGTAAGTTTTGCAAACATAGGGACACACAGGCAAGACAAGGGGGAAATACTCAGTAAGTCCTAAATAATGAAGACCTGGTATTGACTAAAAAAAAATAAATCTCATTTAGGTAGAACCTACATGCATCTGATCATTTTCTCATTTTCCTACTTATTCGGAAAGTTGCCTTGAAACTTTATTTTTGAATGTACTATGTTTGCTTTACTTTAAGAATGCCATGGATTATTGTATAATCATTGTTTTAGAAGGGAAGAGTATCCATTCATGAGAAACAAAGGCATTTCAATGTAAACACTCTTTTCTATGATTTCAGAGGAAATAAAAAGTAGAAATTACAAGTTAGATTTACTGGAAGCTAAGGTTGTTTAGATGATGAACAGGCTTGAATATAGTGCTGTACTGAAGGAAAAGTTATGAGCAAAAAGTCTTGGGAAGAAAGGGACACTGATTATAAACATTCGGGATTAAGACGGTCTTTTGCTTGGGAGACACGGATCCAAGAGTTACCGGAAGTTACTTACTAGTGAAAAAACGTTGTTTGCAGCATCCTCATTTAATTGGCATAAAATAACTGTATCAGATGATTATTTAAATTAGAACAGGTAGATGAGTGGGTGTTCATAGACCTCATGCAAATGAACCATCACTCTTACTGGGTTTGGAGATAGCTACAATGTATAAAAATGGTGATTAAAATAGAACTTTATAAAAATGTTTCCCTTTTCCCTTAAAAAAAAAAAGTTATCTATCTACAGAAACACAAATCTTTATATTTACATCAAGATAACTATTAATGACAAATATATAATAATATGAAATAAAATATTGAAAGTGAGTATCAACTTTTTTAAATAGAGGTTTGGCTCACAACATAAACAAGTGTAGATAAACAAACCAAAAACAAACAAAAAAAAGACTTTCAATGATAGGCCCAATCCCCCAAATCCCTCTTGAGTCCTCCCTGCCAAAAGAAACATGACAATGGGCCAGGCTGCAGATACAAGCCACCCCATCACACCCCTCATGGAATACAACAGGGTTGTCCATGCAACTTTAGCCAACTAAAAGTCAACCTTCAACGGCCGCCAAGAATCAGGCTTTCACTATGTCAATAAATACCAAACCCTAGGTTGAAAATTTTCCCCTTCATCTCTCACCGTCTATCCCAGAGTGGGTTTCTGTTTGCCTTCCTTTCTTTCTTTTCCTACCACACATTTTGCAGCAAATTAAGACATGGGAGAGCCCAGTGAAGAGTCGTTTCCCAGGTCTTCTCTGGCTACCTTTTAGAATTCTCACCTGATGAAAAGACCTGACTCCAGCTCCTTCTGAGGTGTTTCTGTGTAAAGAATGCCATCCCCTTCCATGGCGAATTGATCTTAGGTGAATGGCAGACACACTCACAAACAGCTCGTATACATTCATTCGGCGACTAGACTGGAAAATGCCTTGGTCTTCCGGGCTTAAGGCTGGTGACGGCAGGAGAACCAGACCTGTGGCCCTGTCCTTCCCTCATCCTGCTAATTCCCTCCGTCTGCAGAGGGGCTTCTACTGAAGCCAGATAGAGGCGGAGACACTCCAGAGTGCACTTCATCCTGTTTGTTCACCTGTGCTGAGTCGTCTGCTGCAGCCATGCTGTGAACCACCAAAGCCAATTCTCTCTTTAGTGCACACAAATGTACATACACCTGAGCATCACTTCTGTCTCTCTCTCACACACACGCATACAATGTTGGCAGGATGTATCAGAATTCAAACAACGCTCTGGAGCTTTCATCCCTCAGGACTAAGAGCAAACGCTCCTTAGTCATAACTTCATTTGCTGTACTGCTTCTGGGCTAAGCCGCACCATCTCCTTTGTGATTTGTTTTCCTTCATTTGTTTTCCTTTATGATTTATTATATCACAGTGACCACTATATATCTTAATATGAATGTTACTAAGTTGTGGGGCCAGGAATCCCAGCTTTCAGTGTGTCTGTGTTTGCATGTGTGTCTGTGAATATGTTTTACATGGATCTACGTGACAGCTTATATACACACACACATATATACTTCTTCCTTTAAAAAAAAAAATCCTTGGAAGCTGGTGTTACAATGTGAAAGCTTCTCTGAGCGAGAGTTTTTTAAGTCATGTACCTCACTGTAAAAATAAACACATAAAATGCGAAGAATCCCAAAATGCCGTAGCCATTTGCCCATCTTCTTGTATTTCTACAGTGTTGTGTCTAAGTATTGTGCTGGCTTGAAAAGAGTCTGTGTGACAAGTAACTCTGTTTGGAAACATAGCTCATCCTATCCATTGTCACTGGTTTGGCTTTGGGGCTGGGGTCTCCTCTCCTTTCTGCTTCCCCTTTTCTTCGTCTTCTTCCCTGATGGCCTGGATCTGTTCTGAGGGATGCTGCTGGGGGGACTGGTCCTCTGTGCCCGCCAACCGCTGTTCCTCCTCAATGACTTTCTTCCACATCTTGTGGTTCTGCAGGAGGTGCTGAGTAATTTGACAGTAGACTTTCCTCCTTTTGAAAATTTTCTTTCCTGAGAAAGCACCAAATTAGACTACTTATTTGTGTGTTAAGTACATGGCAGTTTTTCCATCTTATTCATAGGAGTTAAGTACCAAATGATATGTATACACTTGATGTGTATATAATAATCATTTTTGAGAGTGGGGAAGTAAGAGGAAGATGGCAAGAAGCATTACTGTATCCTTGAGATGTACTGTGAACAGTATTTGACATCTGGTAATATCCAATACAAGGTTCTGTTTGTATCTTGGAATTATTACTCCCACTCTATTCAGGCTCTCAAGATTTCCACCTAGATTATTGGGGTAATTTTTTGTTACATTGTTCTTTGCTTTGTCAACCAATTCAACTCATAAAAGTTTTTTTAAAAGACACTTTTGATAGTACTGTTATGCTTCCTGTAGACTAAAAAAAAATTAATTTCGAACTCTTAAGCAGTGAGCTTTGATTCCAATGGTAAGATAGAGAGTAAGCAAATAGGGACAATTATACTGAGTTGTAAAAAGTCTTTAAAGTGTGGCAGGAAGAGAGGGAAATGACCTAGCTGGGAGGATGCTTCATGATGATGGTGGCTTGGACTAGGATCAGGATAATGGAAATGAAGTTGCATAGGTAAATGTGAGATACATTTGTGAGGTATAATTAACAGGACTTGGCAACTGTGAGGAAAAAAGGGAGGAATCATAGACAACCCTGAGCTTTCTGATGTGAACAGGTGAGTGACAAGATGAACTGAGAAAGGAGACAATAGGTGAGAAGCAGATTTGGGGAATATGTTGAACATGCAGGGACTGGCAAATCTCCAAGCAGAGAGCGTAAGCAGGCAGCTGTTCTTGTCTAAGCAACCAGATTACAATGTGCCTTCTTTTGAGTGATCATTTTAGACACGGGCTGAGAATTTGGAAGTTAGGCAAAGATTCTCATGTTGGACTGTAAACTTCTCCATGGACAGACGTTTTACTAAGTGAATTATGTTCTTTCTAGTTTCTCTTCCACAGTACCAAGTAAATGGTGAAGTGCTGACATAATAAAGTGATAAACATAATAAAGGTAAGAAAAAGTGGTTCACAGGAAATTCTGATTTGAGACTATATTAAACAGTTAACAATACAAGTTACCAGGATGATCTGCAAGGCAATTTGAGGGTACTTAATGAAACAGTAATGATTTATCATGTATAATCTGGAAGGAAAAAGAAACAAATAGTAACAACAAACAAACAAAGCAGATGGCTATGAGATATGCCATCAACCAAAATTTTTGTGGAAATGTTGATAATTCCTTCAACAATTTTATTAAAAATTTTTTTCTTGTACTTTATAAAATGTTAAGATCAATTTTAAAAACAGTTTTGATATTTGGCAAAACTAATACAATTATGTAAAGTTTAAAAATAAAATAAAATTAAAAAAAATAAAAATAAAAACAGTTCAGAAAAAGGATATTAAATTAAGTTTTTTTTGAACCATAGAGACACATAAGGAAATTAGTTGAATGAATGACAGGGGGAATGGATACACATAGTCATAAGCAAGAATTAAAAAATATTTTCTATATTAATTATATTATTCATGATATGAATAAGCTTATATTTACCACCTGCTAACTGACAAGCAGGGCTTCCCTAGTGGCTCAGTGGTAAAGAATCCACTTGCAATGCAGGAGATGTGAGTTTGATCTCTGAGTCAGGAAGATCCCCTGGAGAAGGAAATGGCAACCCACTCCAGTATTCTTGCCTGGGAAACCCCATGGACAGAGGAGCCTGGTGGGCTACAGTCCACGGGGGTCACAAAGAGTGGAACACGACTTAGCAACAGAGCATGACACACAGGATCTGATATGGCAGTTTTCTGGATGCTATAGAAATAAAAACCAATGAGTCTCAGTGTTTGCCTTGAAGGAGCTTACCATCTATAGGAGGGAGGGCCCAGAAGACCAAAACTGAAATACACATGCTATGTTTTATGATAGACCTATAGTGATCAAGGGAGAAGGCGATGGCACCCCACTCCAGTACTCTTGCCTGGAAATCCCATGGACGGAGGAGCCTGGTGGGCTGCAGTCCATGCGGTCGCTAAGAGTCGGACACGACTGAGCAACTTCACTTTCACTTTTCACCTTCATGCATTGGAGAAGGAAATGACAACCCACTCCAGTGTTCTTGCCTGGAGAATCCCAGGGACTGGAGAGCTTGGTGGGCTGCCGTCTATGGGGTCTCACAGAGTTGGACACAACTGACGCGGCTTAGCAGCAGCAGCAGCATAGTGATCGAGAGAGCCTTAATGTTTCCCTCATGTTCATTAAACTTTAGACAGGTTTCTACCAGACTCTAGGACCCTGATCTCTTTTTCCTTAAAGCATCTACTTTATAAAACTTGTAACTGCAATTTCTTGCTCTGCTCCTATGTAGTGTAGATAAATCTCCCAGCCTCAGTAGTTTGACAACCCAGAAACATTTTTCTCAAGGACCTGAGAGCCAATCCTTTGAAATGCAATTATTCAGGAAGACAGGGTCCCTTTCCCCACATCTCCATGGGAGGGAAGGAGCCTAACTTCAATAAGAATCAATTAACAAACACAAGTGGCCTAATCACATTGACCAACTCCCCTCTAAGGTCCTTTAGTACTTTTATCACCAGCTCATCCCAGTGTGTAAAAACCCTCCTGCCTTTGTTTCAATCAGTCGAGTCTAATGCCTCTTTCCTATTTCCTATTTCTTCAAGACCCTATTCAAGAGTCTTGAAGAAAGTCTTCCTTGTCATTTTTAAGAATATGCAGCACAATTTCTCTCTGACACATCAAAGTATGGCAACATCAGGTACTCAACCTGCGAGGGAACAGATACGACTTTTCCCAAAGGATGTGTAAATTATGAGAATGAAATATACTGGGTGAGTAAGCATTCCAGGTAAGTGACAGGCATGTGTACAGGCAGATCGCATGGAGTATAATATCACTTTCTTCAATTATAAGATTCTCAACAAGGGAAATAAACTAAAATTTAAAACAATCTGAATTCTTTCTATAGAAGCCAATAAAATATATGCATCTATTTAATATTTAAGAGCAAACCTTGAAAATTACTCTTCTACCAAAGTTATCTCCTTGTCTATTTCTACATTGTTTTTATTGCAGTTAAGTTCAGATCAGTTACTGTTGAGAATCTTTACATGTTAACATACTTTTTAACCTAATTCTTTGAGTCAAGACATTTATAGGTGAATCACTGGCTGAAGGATGGACTTGAATCAGACATAGGACATACTCTACTGCTCAAGGTGACTATTCCGTCTGAAAGGTATACACATTCATGGCAGTGAATTCACAGGGAAGAAGCTAACAAAAGCTCATTTTTTTCTTTTTCCTTTCAGGGCAGCCCCCATGAGAGCAGCTGTTCTCTTATTAAGGCTGCTCAACCTTAGCAGTAAACCTCTCTGGAATTAAACTGAATAAGGTGACGTAGAAGGGAGTTTGTACCAAATAAATTTGCGTAGATTAGAGTCCGCAGGTGGTCTAAAATATGCCTGTATTGGGAGCCAAATTGTTCAGCACTGGAACCTTTTGAAATGAGAACAAAGGTCCTTTCATTGCTCAAATTCTAAATGCAGCTTAGTACTTCATTAGAAACCTCTTAGTTCACTGTAGGAATCTTTCAGATTTAATTATGATGTAGGGAAAAAAGCCTTCTTTCCCTAGGATACTATATTGAAACATTTTATTCTGTATTTCCTGAGAGATCACAAGTTAGGAAGATTGCTGAAATTATCAGTGCATATTTAATTTATTTTTTTCTGAAATCTAAATTTTAGGATAAATCAAGTTAACCATCTCAGTCATTATGAATTCAGAAATTAAAATTACTAAGAGTCAGTAATAATAGAGTTAAAACTGAGGAAACCTGAGTTTCCATTCTGGTTCTGCAGAAACCATCTACACTTTGGGATGTCTGTTAAACTCCTGAGACTCAGTGTAGATTTTGTAAAATGAGGCAGCTGAACTGGGTGGTCACCAACTCTATTTCTAGAATTCCATGTGGCCAAATTTTACTAAACACTAACGCTGCTTAATATTTATCATTTTCTTGGCTATAATGGGAAACTTCAAAGGTAATTTTTCAAAAGCTATGTTTATCAAATCATTGTTGATGATGTCTTAAATTTTAACGTAAGGTGACCAGTTGATGTTTAGAAGCCACTAGTAAACAGAATCCACAGAATTCTCATTCCCACTTTAGTGAGCATGATTAAAAAAGGGAATATCAGGAGAGTAACACATTAGAATCTGGGAGTCACTATGGCCACCCAACTCTACAGAACAGAGACAAAATGGATATTTAGCATTTGTTGCTAAAGCCAATGTTGACGGGTTGAGCCTGTTGAATTTCATAACCTAGGTTCTTTAATTCTTGATGCATAGATTATGTGTGTGTTGTTTCAATGTATTTGAGTTCAAATAGCAATCAGGTAGGGCCCATGGGAACAAAGCTTTTCCAGTAGCTAAGCTGACCACACTTTCCAATAACATTCAGTGGAAAAACTGCCCAGCCCTTAGTCAGACAGCGAATTACCTGGCTCTCTGAATGAAAAAAAAAAAAAATCATGCATGTTTATTAAATGAGAAAATGAATAAATAATCCATGAATCCTATCTTGGCTCCTAACTCTGAATGCCAAGGTCAGCACAGAATTTTTAATAGAAATCTTTTTATAAGCATCAGAGGAATAAAATAAAATTAACTTGAGAATAGAATAATGAAGAAAAACAACATCTGGTTTTCCTCTCATACTGTATCAACATTAATATATAGGTAAGAACTTAAGCAAAAATCTGACCTAAAACCAAATTTGCCCCTCTCCGGCTCTATGAAGACCTCCAAGACCTTTTAGAACTAACACCCAAAAAAGATGTCCTTTTCATTATAGGGGACTGGAATGCAAAAGTAGGAAGTCAAGAAACACCTGGAGTAACAGGCAAATTTGGCCTTGGAATACAGAATGAAGCAGGGCAAAGACTAATATAGTTTTGCCAAGAAAATGCACTGCTCATAACAAACACCCTCTTCCAACATCACAATAGAAGACTCTGTACATGGACATCACCAGATGGTCAACACCGAAATCAGATTGATTATATTCTTTGCAGCCAAAGATGGAGAAGCTCTATATAGTCAGCAAAAACAAGACCGGGAGCTGACTGTGGCTCACACCATGAACCCCTTATTGCCAAATTCAGACTTAAATTGAAGAAAGTAGGGAGAACCACTAGACCATTCATGTATGACCTAAATCAAATCCCTTATGATTATACAGTGGAAGTGAGAAATAGATTTAAGGGCCTAGATCTGATAGATAGAGTGCCTGAAGAACTATGGAATGAGGTTCGAGACATTGTACAGGAGACAGGGATCAAGACCATCCCCATGGAAAAGAAATGCAAAAAAGCAAAATGGCTGTCTGGGGAGGCCTTACAAATAGCTGTGAAAAGAAGAGAAGTGAAAAGCAAAGGAGAAAAGGAAAGATATAAACATCTGAATGCAGAGTTCCAAAGAACAGCAAGAAGAAATAAGAAAGCCTTCCTCAGTGATCAATGCAAAGAAATAGAGGAAAACAACAGAATGGGAAAGACTAGAGATCTCTTCAAGAAAATTAGAGATACCAAAGGAACATTTCAGGCAAAGATGGGCTCAATAAAGGACAGAAATGGTATGGACCTAACAGAAGCAGAAGATATTAAGAAGAGATGGCAAGAATACACCTAAGAACTGTACAAAAAAGATCTTCACGACCCAGATAATCACGATAGTGTGATCACTGACCTAGAGCCAGACATCCTGGAATGTGAAGTCAAGTGGGCCTTAGAAAGCATCACTATGAACAAAGTTAGTGGAGGTGATAGAATTCCAGTTGAGCTATTCCAAATTCTGAAAGACAATGCTGTGAAAGTGCTGCACTCAATATGCCAGCAAATTTGGAAAACTCAGCAGTGGCCACAGGACTGGAAAAGGTCAGTTTTCATTCCAATCCCAAAGAAAGGCAATGCCAAAGAATGCTCAAACTACCGCACAATTGCACTCATCTCACACGCTAGTAAAGTAATGCTCAAAATTCTCCAAGCCAGGCTTCAGCAATATGTGAACCGTGAACTTCCAGATGTTCAAGCTGGTTTTAGAAAAGGCAGAGGAACCATAGACCAAATTGCCAACATCTGCTGGATCATGGAAAAAGCAAGAGAGTTCCAGAAAAACATCTATTTCTGCTTTATTGGCTATGCCAAAGCCTTTGACTGTGTGGATCACAATAAACTGTGGAAAATTCTGAAAGAGATGGGAATACCAGACCACCTGATCTGCCTCTTGAGAAATTTGTATGCAGGTCAGGAAGCAACAGTTAGAACTGGACATGGAACAACAGACTGGTTCCAAATAGGAAAAGAAGTACATCAAGGCTGTATATTGTCACCCTGTTTATTTAACTTATATGCAGAGTACATCATGAGAAACGCTGGACTGGAAGAAACACAAACTGGAATCCAGATTGCTGGGAGAAATATCAATAACCTCAGATATGCAGATGACACCACCCTTATGGCAGAAAGTGAAGAGGAACTCAAAAGCCTCTTGATGAAAGTGAAAGTGGAGAGTGAAAAAGTTGGCTTCAAGCTCAACATTCAGAAAACAAAGATCATGGCATCCGGTCCCATCACTTCATGGGAAATAGATGGGGAAACAGTGGAAACAGTGTCAGACTTTATTTTTCTGGGCTCCATCTCCATCTCATCACTGCAGATGGTGACTGCAGCCATGAAAGTAAAAGACACTTACTCCTTGGAAGGAAAGTTATGACCAACCTAGATAGCATATTCAAAAGCAGAGACATTACTTTGCTAACAAAGGTTCGTTTAGTCAAGGCTATGGTTTTTTCAGTGGTCATGTATGGATGTGAGAGTTGGATTGTGAAGAAGGCTGAGCACTAAAGAATTGATGCTTTTGAACTGTGGTGTTGGAGAAGACTCTTGAGAGTCCCTTGGACTGCAAGGATATCCAACCAGTCCATTCTGAAGGAGATCAGCCCTGGGATTTCTTTGGAAGGAATGATGCTAAAGCTGAAACTCCAGTACTTTGGCCACCTCATGCAAAGAGTTGACTCATTGGAAAAGACTCTGATGCTGGGAGGGATTCAGGGCAAGAGCAGAAGGAGATGACAGAGGATGGGATGGCTGGATGGCATCACTGACTCGATGGACGTAGGTCTCAGTGAACTCCGGGAGTTGGTGATGGACAGCGAGGCCTGGTGTGCTGCGATTCATGGGGTCGCAGAGAGTCGGACACGACTGAGCGACTAAACTGAACTGAACTGAACTGAACCCAGCTTATGGTTAATAATGAGTTCTTTTTCTCTGCTTATGTGAGCTTACAACAGGGCACTTACATAATGGTGAAATAGGTTAATATCCACATTAGACTATCTCTCTACTAGATGGCCAAAATGAACTATGTCATGCATTTTCCTGACTGCTCACAAACAGGAACAAATGATCAAGGTGTCTTTCACTGGTAGCATTTTTGGGAAGGGCTTTGAAAAGTACCAACAGTAAGATCGTGTTTGATGAAAGTAGGTAGAAACTGCATACTGTATTTCCATGAAAACAGGAACAGTATTTGTGCAATGTCACTATAAAGGTTATTGGTTTTCCTAATTATCCTTGTCCCTAAGACAGGAGTAACAGCAGAGAATATTTCAAGAGATGAAGAGAGTGGAATGGCTGTACGATACACTGCAAAATCAACGACCAGATGTGACCACTTCTCACTGTCGCTACTCTCACTGCCCTGGCCCAACGCCTCAGTCATCTCTCACTTGGATGATTTCAAGAGCCTCTTAACACACTGCCCTGCTTACAGCCTTGCTCACCCCAAACTCCATAAGATTTTCCATGCAAGAGTTGAAGCAGTCCAGTTAAAACATTAAGTTGAATCAACTAAGTTTTCTGTTCAAAACCTCTGATGGCTTCCTATCTTACTCAGAGAAAAAGCCAAACTCCATTCTGCAGAACCCTACCTTCTAACCCTCTATCATCTGGGTCCCCACTGTCCCCCTCTGCTGTTCCCCACCCACTTCCTCTGCTCCAGCCTCCCAGCTCTCTTGGTGCTTCCTGAACACCCAGCCAATGTCCACAGCAGAACCTTACATGGCTGGCTTTCCTCTCTCCTTGAAATGCTTTGTCCACAACTATTTTCATGGGTCACTCCCTTGCTTCTTTCAGTTTTGTTTTTTTTTTTAAAATACCTTTCTTATTTAGATATTCCATGACAATCTTGTCCATGATATTAGTCTTTCTGTGCAATATTTCATATCCTCTTTAACTCTAGCATTTATCAGCATCTAACATATAGATTTACTGATTAGTCTTCCCTAGTGTCTGCTGACCCCATTGGAAATACAAGTCAAAAAAGGTAAGGACGGATTTTTTTTTTTTGGCCTGATTTGTTCATGGTTCTATGTTTAGTATCTGGAAAAATGCCTGGCACAGAGTAGATGCTTAATAAACATTTAATGAGTGGGTGATTACCACCTCTTACCACTTCAGCATCTTTCCCCACCAAGCCAGTAAAAGCCTCTGTTGGTCTAGTTGGTACCTGAGATTCCTTTCACTGCTAAATCATTAAGATACTCTGAAAAACAGACTTTGACTACTTATTTTTTTTTTAATTCATGACAGAGAACATACCTTTGTATGAATATGATATTATAATAATTTCATAATCTGTAATTTCTATGATGATGATATTTGGGAAGAGGGGAGTATCCATAATCAATTCAGTAGACGATGTGTGGACTTAACTAGGTAACTCATGAGAAGCATCAACTTTATCAGAACCTATGTAAGAAAACAATCCTGGGAGAAACACATTCGAGAAAGATTTTATGACTCACTTGGAGATTCATTATTTTCACAGGTTTCCTCTTCATTTGGTGCTTCCTCCTCCTCCTCTTCTGGGTCGTCCGTGTCTCCTGACTCATCGCTGTCTTCCACCCATTTCCCTGGCATCAGTCCTGCTGAATCGTAGGAGTTGCACAGAGGACCCACGATGTGTGAGATGAAGGATTCCTGAAGGTTGGCCAACTGAGGAGCGGAACGGTCCATGAAGGGGCTTATTGGTAACCCAAGGCTGGCCTCTTCATCACCCTAGAAACAGGAATGTAGCAACATGGTTAACTAGAAAGGCAAACGACAAGGAAAGGGTAGAATACAAATTAAGTCACCATTCACTTGGCATCTAAAATGTGCAAATATGCAAGAATCTGGGCATTGATGGAATCTGGGCATTGATGTGTGAACTCTCTCTGTACTTGACTGCTAAAAGATTTTACCCAAATTACTAAGATTCCTATAGGATTGCTTTGTTGCTACTTATCCTTTGGTAATCCTGAGGCTTTGGTTTTCAATCAGGGGAACTACCGGAAATGGTTTATGTCTCAGCAGATGATCTCTATCATCATACTAGTCACTGTTCCTTATAACAGAGTGTAAGTTAGAATATAAATGCATCTTAAAAGGCAATGCTAGACATAAATATCCACCGGATAATCTATCATGTTTGCCTTTTTTGGTCTTGTCGCCTAGAAAGCTTAAAATAACTTATTCCTCAATTAAAGTTAGTACTTTATCCCAGCTTTGGGTTGAATTATGTCTTCTGTGATTATATAGCTTCTGATATTCTTATTTTTCTATGTTTAATAGTACTACTGTATAAGTGTTTTTATTTTGAACTAATTTATCTTTCTAAAGAAAAAGTTAGATTGAAAGCCCGAAATTATCTAGCAACATTAATGAAAGAATTATACCAAAATATCAACAATGGTTATGCCTATATATGTAATGGAATTATCACAAGTTGCTTTTCTTTACATTTTATCTATAGTCAATATTTCAGGACTGAGTATCAATGAGTTCCAAGAAAACACAATCTTTTCTAGAAAGTATAAACCTTTTTTTATGAGTCCTGTCTATAATACATAAAAAATTCTTTCTTTAAATATGTTTGGTGAATGGTGATTTATTACTTACTAAGGGGCCTCATCTTATTTCTGGATGACTTTGGGAATACAAATTTCTTTTTAACATTGACCTAAAATCTGTCTGCTTATAACTTCTATAGACTGGCTATAGTCATGTCTATTTTTAGGGAAGTTTTTTGTCTTCTTTTTAATAAAGCAAATCCTGTTGTATCTTATATAATTTATCTTCTTTAAGCTGTACAACATCATTATAAACCTAATCCTAATTTTGCAGGTCAGTCTTTTAAGTATCTAAAGAGAGTTATTACTTCTGTTTTTCCTAAGGGTACATATTTGTACTTCTTTCCTGGCCTTTTAGGTCACTACTGATGCCCATCATTTACCCATCTCCACTACCTTGAGATTCCTCTTATGAGAGATGTTTACAGCACCAAACACAAGGTTTCAAGTACGGCTGGGGTAAGGTCATGTGGGGAAGATCCCTTCATGTTCTGTTGGTAATGTGTCAAATAAAATGCTATTTTTATTAGCTTTTTCATGTACTGCTGTTATAAACTATTAGAAAAGTAAATGAACTTAACTTGATATACATTCATCCATATTAATTTAAACCTAGCTTCTATTATGATAAAATTGATGAGTATTTCAATGGGATTCCTAATATTTTCTGAGGTCATTCTATTATCTTAACACCCTTTTCCATCAAAATACTTAATAACTTTATCTTAAGAGTTTTATGTCTATAGTTCAATTTTTGTCATTTTTTAAACCTCTGATTAAAATTGGCCAGTGCCTTTTCTCATGGTATCATGAATATAAAATGACTAATCACACTTTTACAGCCTTTGGAAGCTTTAGAGCAGGGGTCCCCAACCTCCAGGATCAAACGCTTGATAATCTGAGGTGGAGGGGATGAAATAATAATAGAAATAAAGTGCACAATAAATGTAATGTTCTTGAATCATCCTGCAATCAATCTCCTACCCCGTCTATGGAAAAATGGTCTTCCATGAAACCAGTTCCTGGTGCCCAATAGGTTGGGGACTGCTGCTTTAAGGAATCTATAAGCAGCCTCAATATGGATTAAGGAAAATAGTTAAATTAGTTACCTGTTCATAAAATTCATTGACAATACCCTCCGTCCACTGAAGATGGAGCTCTTTACTCTTAGCGGGCCCATTGATATCAGCCAACTTTATACACATTTGACAAACCAGTAGACGATCATTTTCATTTGTCCAATCTATTCCAACTTCATCATTCACCTGTTTGAAGGACAAAGTTTAAGTGAATGCACAAGTTGAACAGGAAAATAAATTACAGAAAACTGATCATCTTGTTACTATGTATTCCGATCTGTCCACCATGTGCAGATAGGAATACCAAGTAATGAGAAACATCTCAGCTGTTTCAAATAATGTTATTTGGCTTGCATAAATTAGCAGTGAAATAGCTCACCTAAAAAAATAACAACAAATGATAGATAATTATGGAACTGAAAATAAATGCTATTTAATACTAGCATGTGTTATAAATTACTACTAAAATACTGTAGCTAAAAATAATAAGAAATTTTCTTGAGTTACTATTTGGGCATTTATTATATGTTTGATGTATTAAATTCTGCTTCAGGTTTTTGACCTTTACTACTACCAGGTATTAGTATTCCACAGAGATGGGAGCAAAAAAAAAAAAAAAACTAAAACAAAATCACAATGATAGTTAGAATTCTATTATTCTTCTGCAGTACAAGGTATAATATATACCTGCTGCTGCTACTGCTGCTAAGTCGCTTCAGTCGTGTCCGACTCTGTGCGACCCCATAGATGGCAGCCCACTAGGCTCCCCCGTCCCTGGGATTCTCCAGGCAAGAACACTGGAGAGGGTTGCCATTTCCTTCTCCAGTGCATAAAAGTGAAAAGTGAAAGTGAAGCTGCTCAGTCTTGTCCGACTCTTAGCGACCCTGTGGACTGCAGCTCACCAGGCTCCTCCATCCATGGGATTTTCCAGGCAAGAGTACTGGAGTGGGGTGCCATTACCTTCTCCGTAATATATACCTACAGGACCTCAATATATTAGGTTTCCACACTGGGACCAATGCCTAAATAACTGCTTCTGGTTTAACACCGCATTGCATTTCATTTTCACATTCGACATCTATGAGGTGGCAGCAATGACTTTTAACACTCTCATTCCATGACATCTTTCAATGTGGCCAGAAAATGAGGACTGATACAAATCTAGTTACCTTGGCATTAAATTTGGCAACAAAGTCGAAGTGTTTCTTCAGGTCAGTGGCCAGAATTGCTTCAATGACAAGGAAACGGAAATGCTTAAATTCCACATGGTCAAGGTTAACTAAGAAGTTATATTCTGGCCGGGACATGAAAAGGTTCCATGCAGCAGCCGCATGATGATTCTCCAAGACTGAGCGATCATTGTAGAGCACCGCCTAGGCAAAGACGAGAGTCGAGTTCAGCTTTTTAAATTAGGAACAAAAATAAATGAGAATATGCAAAACATTTGGAATCATCTTTAGTCATAGAACATAGAAATGCAACCTTGTAACAGCTAGTTATTAAGAATTACTTATTACTGTACATTGACTGTTTACTTTTCTTGGTTATTTTTTCTTTTTTTGGTAAGATTAAGTTCATTTCCTTGAAATTTTATTTCAAATTCTTGTAAGTGAAGGGCGTAGAGTTAGCTTATTTCGGATTACTCTTCTTTTTGCAAGACACAGGAATTTAACCATAAAAATATGCAAATATATTAATATCCCTAAGAGGTAACTCAGTTATCTCCCACATCTGAAATAAGAATGACTTCCTTTTAATTAAACACATGTAACTAATAAAGAACTTCCTTGGTGGCTCAGACGGTAAAGCGTCTGCTTACAATGTGGGAGACCTATGATATCCCTGAGAAGCCCATAATTCAAACTATTCTTACCTCACAGTCATAGGAAATATCACCCTCTGTCTAGTAATTGAAAGTATATAGTAAATATCTACTTGTTCGAATAATGCTGAGGGAAGCTGTGAAGCAAAAGAAAGTTGCCTAAAAAAATGCCTAAAGTCCAGTGTGGCAGATTGATGATGGAGGGAAAAAAAGGTATAAGGACAAAAAGGAGAGACCAAGCACATGAAAATTAATATTGAGGTAAATGAAAATACATGGACATGTAGCAAAACTGAGCGGTAAAGTGTGCTGGCCAAAGGATTTGCTTATGTTTAGGGAAAATACATAGTGTACGGAGGAAACAGTGAAAGAAATTTAAGTAGTCAGAAAAAAAAATCAGGATATTCGTACTGTATACAGATGAAAGGAAAATTACTTAAACGAAATTAATTTTAATTAAGGAAAGCTCTAGGCTAGTCTATAAGAGAGAGCATGGAAACAGATAAAAATAGATGAGAACAAAAGACAAAAACAAACATGACAAAAAAGAGTAATGGGTCAGATTAGTCTCCAGAGCATCTAGAAAGAAAAATAAGACCATGGGATCTTTAGTAAAATGGGTCTGTCCATCTGATTAAATCAAAGTTTAATTATATAGATGGAGATTCCTAGATACTTAGTGATTGATATTTGACTGAAGTTTAAGCACGTGCCTAGAGGAACGTCTTTAAAGTTACTGTTTTGAGAAAACTATGTTCAGGTAAAAAATTTACCTCAAATAAAACAAATCAATCTTTAATTCTTCCTAATCAATAAAAATGCCATAAAAATGATATTTGTTATAATATATCTCAAAGGAACTGGATTTACATCCAAAGAAGCCTCTAATTCTTAAAGAACTGAGAAAGATTTGGTTCTCCAATCTTTTCAGGAAGAAAACTTTTGTATAGGTCAGATATTCTTTGTTGAGGAAATTCATTAACATGAATTCAAGCAGTTTTTCTTCCTCAGAAGAAAACTGAGAAGGGATCTCCATAGGTGATAAATGTAGATGCATCATTAATAACTTAGAACAAACCATCATATCTTTTCAAAATGAGCATGGTCTCTAAGAATTTTATCTTAGGTCTAAATATAGTTTCGTTCGTATTCGCTTGGTGCCTGCTATACGTCAAATTTATAAAATTAATATTCTTCAGAGAAATCTCAAAATTGAATTACTTCCCCTGGTCAAAATCGAAAGGTTTACCTGAGGGGCGCTTGTGGCAACCAGGAAAGCATTAGTCCTTCCCGGGTGATCATAGTCATGCATGGCTGCAGCCACATACAAGGCCATCAACTCCAAGGCAGGGATATTTCCAGACAAACATCCATATTTATCATCAGGCACATTATACATTTTTGAGAATACATATCCCATATGGCCATGTGTAAATCCACTGTCAGAATCTGAGAAGAGACAATGAAAATAATATAGCTTTGAAGAAAGTAGTAAACTGATGTCAGTTATGTTCACTTCTTTATTTAAAAAGCCACTCTTCCTTTCCCATAGTTTACAAGGGAGCATAGAGAACTTAATATGTACCTGAATCGCTTGCTGATCCGTGATCATTAATCACAGTTGAGAGGCCTGGAATAGGTTGTGTCGTGAGATACCAAACAGCATGTAAGACATCCGTGGCATGGATTCTGTTGTGGTCTGTAACCAATGCAAAGGAACAGGCATGCATCTGTGAACTCTGGGGTCCGAGGACTAAGAGTGCCACCTACTGGACAAACGGTTTAGTCCTTACATTTAAACAACCTGGGTGAAAGTCAGCCCAACATTCTAGGACAAATACTCTGTGATTGCCCTTCCGTTTCTCTACAACATTCATAGTAACAAGAAAAACAAACAAACAAACAAAAAAAACAACTTACAACATTCATCACACATGCAGATGTCCTAAATGAACAAAATCTGTGACCAGCATCCACCTAACATAAATAAATTTCACTAAATAACCCAACATATACAAACTCACTGTGCGAATCCACGGCAATGTTTACTCTTGTCCTTATGCCCATGTTCCTGTGTAAAACTACGCAGAGGACTAGAACAAAAGGCCCATGATACACTTAACCCAGCTCAGACCAATGGTTCATACCACCCAGTGTCTCTTTTCTGATAAATAGCACTCAAATATAACCTCTGAATTGAAAATAGTGCTATTCTTCTGTATCAAACTTAAAACACTGTAAGAAAACGAGTAACGTTTTCTATATGTATTAATAGATAAAATCCACAAAGCACATCAAAACCAAAATCAATTATGTTCTCTGATCTAGAAATTCTGGTTTGGGAATAAAGTTCTAGGAAATACAGAAAGAGAAAAAATTGAAACCTCTTTGTACAATAACATAAGGGGTTGAGCCATCCTGAAGTGTATAAATCTACAGGGCAACCAAGTCCCCCAGTTAAAATGTCCTTATCATAGCAATAGGGTTCTATTTCTACACGTGTGGTCTAGCTTCTATGGAACCATGACCAAAGGCCCACTGTGTTCCTGGCTCACCTTCGTCAGTCCATTTTTTCCGTGTTTTTCTCTTATCTGACCCTTCAGAATACTTCACTGATTTGGTATGCTTTATTCTAAGTATGCTAACTTCATACATTTTATTCCTAATGACCAACCATGATATGATTTCCTTCTATAAGGTAATAGATGACACCTCTGAATAGCACTCAACAGATGAGGAGAAGCAAAAACAGAAGAGAACAAGCAGAATAATAACGAAAATTTGAGAACAACACCTGTTCTCTGATCAGGGAAGAAAACAGAAATTAGGACATCTGTGTTGTTGGTGGCACACAGGAGCACGTAGGAAGATGGTGTGCGTTTTCCTACATTTCTGGCAACTTTAAGTGAAGACACATGGGTAAATCTTGGGTAAACACTCCAGAAACTCAGTGAAGGGTTGAGGGAGGTCTTGAGAGGATGTTTTCAGAAGAGCTTTGAGAAGCAGACCTCCTAAGTTCTGGAGTGGTAAACGGCAAACCTTGTTCACTGTATCATTGCCAAAGGTGAACACTGATATTACCAAGTCTCCAAAGAACACTTTTATTCAAACTGGGGTCTCTATCTCCATGTATGGACTATCGCAAATGATTTAAGACAATTACATTTTAAATCTATATCTGTGCCAGTGTACAAAGTTGATCATGCTAGAAGTCTCAGGGTCTAGGACATATCTGATTTTATCTCTGCCCTGACATTTATTACCTGTATTACTGAGTCATTTCAAACATTGTCTCACTTCCTTATCTTAAAACATGGAGACAATAATAGTGCCTATTTCATAGTACAATTTTGAGAATTACAGAAGGGGACCTATTTTAAAGTGGCTGTTGTATAGTAAGCTTGTGATTGATGTAAATATCATTACCTAAAATACATGATGAAATGGTTAGATGGCATTACTGATTTCATGGACATGAGTTTGAGCAAGCTCCAGGAGTTGGTGATACACAGGGAGCCCTGGCGTGCTGTAGTCCATGGGGTCGCAGAGAATCATATATGACTGAGTGACTATATGGAACTGAACTGAAAATACGTGATTGCTGTTATGACACAATGATGGATTTGTAAGAATAGAATTGAAGAGCTAAAAATAAAAGCTAAGCTAAGCCATGGAGGAGGGAGAAGGCAGTGATGACCCACCAGAAGAACATGCAACCTGGTCAGAGGGTTTCCGGGGCTATGATGGAAGAGAGTTTCTGGGTTAAGTTCTTTACTCTTCCCTTGTGACAAGCGGGGAAAATTACTATGTGATGTAACTACCATTACCACTACAAGTCAGAGAAACCTGTGCATGTGCCCAGCATTACAAGGTGGGTGGAGGCGGTATCAGGGTATTGACTGTGTCTCTTTGGGATGAAAAATAGACAACACTAAGTCAGGTGAACTTGTAGCTCTTGAATTATACTGCTTACTGGCCTGTTCCCCATCCCAAGGTCCAAGTCCAGAAGGGTTTATAGCTTGTGTATGTGTGTGTGTGTGTGTGTGTGTGCGTGCTTATGCTTAGTCATTAAGTTGTGTCCAATTCTTTGTGACCCTATGGACTGTAGCCCAACAGGCTTCTTTTCCCATGGAATTCTCCAGGCAAGAATACTGAAGTGGGTTGCCATGCCCTCCTCCAGGGGATCTTCCTGACCAGGGATTGAACCCATGTCTCTTAGGTCTCCTGCATTGGCAGGCAGGTTCTTTACCACTAGTGCCATCTGGGAAGCCCAAAATTTCATTGAACAAACTATCTAAATAATTTCGTGCTGAAAATGTAAAAAAAAATAAAGCTTGTCAAACACATTTTTTGAGGTAAGTAGAGTTGGACTGTGAAGAAGGCTGAGCACCGAAGAATTGATGCTTTTGACCTGTGGTGTTGGAGAAGACTCTTGAGAGTCCCTTGGACTGCAAGGAGATCAGCCCTGGGATTTCTTTGGAAGGAATGATGCTAAAGCTGAAACTCCAGTACTTTGGCCACCTCATGCGAAGAGTTGACTCATTGGAAAAGACTCTGATGCTGGGAGGGATTGGGGGCAAGAGGAGAAGGGGATGATAGAGGATGGGATGGCTGGATGGCATCACTGACTCGATGGACGTGAGTCTGTGTGAACTCCGGGGGTTGGTGATGGACAGGGAGGCCTGGCGTGCTGCAATTCATGGGGTCGCAAAGAGTCGGACATGACTGAGTGACTGATCTGATCTGATCTGATAACCATTTTGGGGCTTCCCTGGTGGCTCAGATGGTACAGAATCTGCCTGCAATGCAGGAGACCCAGGTTTGATCCCTGGGTCAGGAAGATCCCCTGGAAAAGAAAATGACAACTCACTCCAGTACTCTGGCCTAGAGAATTCAATGGACAAAAGAGCATGGTGGGCTCCAGTCTATGGGGTCTCAAGAGTCAGACATGACTGAGCAACTAAAACCTAACTTAATTTATAATCATTTTAAGTAGATACATGTATATGTATAACTGAATCACTTTGCTATACACCTGAAATTAACAGAACTTTGTTAATTGATTCTAAGTTAAAAAGTTTTTTCTATATATGTTTGCTTTTTAGAGGTTAACATAATCTTGATTTAAAAACTAGGTATGAGAGTATATGGGGGAAAAAACCTTCCTTTTGCTTTTGAGTATAGGTTCACAAGTGCTAAACAATAGTTACCCAAACCTAACTCCTTTAATACATATTACATATATTTATATAGATATAGTTATACAGGTGTAATTCTAAAAGGATTACATTGTCACTATCACTTAAGCAGGATGGAAAAATTACCTGCCTTTAAGAAGTCATTAAGATATTTATTAAACACATACTCACACCTACTGTGAGAAAATACTGTGCCAAGTGCTGGTGGTATTGTTGCTCTTGCCATTAATTCTCTGGGGACCACCTCAGGCGCAAAGGCACCCGAGTCAACATAGGGGATTGAGAAGTTTCTATAAGACAGACAAATATGCTCAAAGGCTGCTCTTCTTTTTCTGGCCTTGATAGGCAACTGACAGAGCTATGGAATGCAATCAGAGCTATCCTTATTTTATCATTATTCTTCTCAACCTCTTCCTTCATCGCTGCATTTTGGACAAACCTCTTAATAATTCTCTCACCCACCTGGCAAACACCACCACCCTTCGGCCCCTGCCTCTTGGACAACACATAAACACGCGTGCACATACTAATAACATCACCCGCCTTCCCCTTCCCCAGAACCTGCGTACCCACTCTTCTGTCTTAATAGACCTGTTTTCTCTTTTTCTCCTTTTCTCAAGCACAGGGTTGAAATGAGCTGCTATAGAAGGCTGGGGTTGCCTATAAAATTTATAGGTTTTTAGAACTCAATTTACAGATTTTCTATTTAAAGTTCTCTATGCTCCTATTCACCAATGAGTGAAGCAAAGTACTAAAGAATAGAAATAAGACTTGAAACATTTTTCCCCCCACCTTTGGAAAGTAGCTAATAGTGTAGCAGTTCTGCCCCGCTAGCTTGTTGCATGTCACCTCGGTGGCTACCTTTAAACTCGGTGGGCTCATCACATACGCCTGATCAAACTGAGCTAGACGGAGGCTGTGCTGACTGTGCTCAGTCGAGTCTGACTCTATGCCACCCCATGGGCTGTAGCCCGCCAGGGGACCTTCCCGACCCAGGGATCTAACCCGCAGTCACTTAACTTCTCCTGTTCTGGCAGGCGGGTCCTTTAGTAAAGGTTCTGGGCATAAATGTACAAGCTTTCATACTTTCCCTCTTCTCTTGGAAATTGTTAAAAAGTGTAATTAAAACTGTAATAAAATTTTAGTTTCTAACATTTTAGCTCATTGTCATATTAAGGCTAATCTTGCCTGGAAAATCCCATGGACGGAGGAGCCTGATGGGCTGCAGTCCATGGGGTCGCTAAGAGTTGGAGATGACTGAGCGACTTCACTTTCACTTTTCACTTTCATGCACTGGAGAAGGAAATGGCAACCCACTCCAGTGTTCCTGCCTGGAAAATCCCAGGGATGGGGGAGCCTGGTGGGCTACTGTCTATGGGGCTGCACAGGTTCGGACATGACTGAAGCGACTTAGCAGCAGCAGCCCTATTTTGGTTACCTTTAGGCTTTTTTCATTTAGTTATGGGTTTATACAGAAATATTAGAAACATAGTTCTCTAGGAATAAATGCTAAATTTTTGCACATGTTAATTTTAAATAATGATAAATACAGCTTTTAATAAATATCTATCTTGGTCTAAATTTATAACCCTATAACATGCACAGTATTATGATTTAAAAGTGATCATGAATTGAGTTAAAACTTTTCTGTGAGAAGATGTAAATAAATTCCCTTTCACATCTAACAGAAAAAGCAAAGATATAACAAATTCTTTTCCACATAAAGAACCTGGTATTTCAGGAAAAACATCTGTTTACCTGCAATATATAAATAGGTAATAATAAAATTTAGAATCTGCAAACTTTTTACAGTTAAATAAATACTGGTCAACTTTATGAGTTAATGGAATACTATCTAGAGAAAAGTTGAAAGAGATTTGAACTCAGTGGAACTTGGCAATAGCTGATTATATTATATGGAAATTTAATATTATTTATAAATTAAATTTAAATTTAATCATCAATTAATATTATTTGTAAATTTAGTCTGATGACTAGCTGTTCTTTAATGTTTGCAGTGGCTTCCTTTTTGTAAAAGCTTATTTATATAATTCCTTAAGCTTTGAGAAATCACTAACACTTAGGTCAATCCCTGGCATTCAACCAGGGTAGCTCTGGGAAAGCAGTATTAAAAAAGCAAGGCTTATCTTCAGATCCTTTCAAACTACCCCTTTTTCATAATTCTCTCTCCACGTCCATGGCCCCATCCGCCAGAATTTCCCACGGTGCCCAGAGCGCTTAAATTCCCCTCTCTACTCCACCGTCCTATTTTCTCTGCATTTAGTCTCATATTCTCCCACAAATCTCATTTGTAGATTTAATTCTTAATTCTCCTTCTCTACCACACAACTTGCAAATTCAATAACTCATTCCTCTTTCCTATCACACATCAACTGTGCATTTATATCCTAACGTAGCATGTGATGGCATTTTCAAAACCAGCGTCTTAATAATGAATCACTTGGTTAATGCACTACCCTACTCCTTCTGAACACAGTTGTTCTAGTCTCCATACAACTTTTACTTAAGCTCCGTGCTACTAGAAATAGACATGAGTTCTGGGGTTCTAAAGTTCAAAGTACATACAAGCAAATTTAGAAACTTAAAAGTTAAAACATGATTTAAGTAACACAAGCTCTAGTCAACATACTGTATTTAACTATTTTTTTTCTTTCTATTTTTTCTTTCTAAAGTTCCATGTGATTTCTGTACCCTTCTGATTAGATTTACAGCTGTTTCTCCAGTTTCAAATATTCTGTAGCATGTACAACAATGCTACTTACATGTTCTGATGATACAGAAATGCTACATATTGAAAATTTACTATCTCTTTTGCGTTCCAGTTCCTCATGATTACAAAGGACAGACTTATTTTTGCAATATTCAAAGTTCATAAGCTTGGACCCTTGGCTGTGCCCTCTCCTTTGGTCTTCACATTTTATCTTGATTTTTTAAAAAAGTTCCTAATAATTTCTGCACAACCACTTACAGTTGTATTTTCTTTTTCCCTTTTATTCATTAGACCATCATCTTCCTGTCCCTCTATTCCCAGCCAGGCTTATCTTATACTGAAAAACTTTAATTGTGAGTTAACTCGGCAGATGCTAGAGCAAAGGTTGAGAATTCTACCCAGTAAAAGGAGTATGTCATAAAATGAGCAATAAATTAACATGTATTTATTTAGTACACACTTAAATTGGAGCTACTTATGTGCAAGGCACTATTATAACCCTTTAACAATTATTACATCATTTTATCCTTGCAACAATCCTATGAAGTAGTTATTATTATATCCATTTTACAGATTAAGAAATGAGGCATTTAAAGGTTAATTAAGACCAGGGTGTCCTACAGCTGATTTATAAAGGGACCAGGATTCTAACATAAACTATTATCTCCTAATCACTATACCAGGTGACCATATAGGATGCTTACAATGTGTAATTCTGTGCTAGCTCTTAATTCAATATCCCATTACCCATAGCAAATTTAATGGATTTTAAAAGTATTAATTCTTCTACTTACAAGGAATTTCCCTATAGCCAATCTCCAAAGCATGAAAATAATTCATGAATTCCCTAACTGGAATTTTAAAAGCTTCAAAGAGGCCCATGTCTTCAAAAAGTCTGTATGATACCTGTAAAAGAAAAAGACAAGGTTTTACAAAACATCCCTTGATGTGTATTATACATAAAGAGAAAAATGGGGGAAAAGTATACATTCTATCAACCATATTAATGTGTTGCCTATTGAAACCCTTACTGGAAACAACAGATCAAATAGATATTGAAGACTTCTATGGCCTAGCCCTCTATATAATCTATTTTTAAAGGCAGAGACATAAACCTAAGAAACAGCCAATGAAAAAAATCCAGTATACACTAAAGAAATATAACAAGGTACTAAATTGTGTGTGATATCAATAATAAGAGAATGATACTGAGTAAATTGCTAATTGTATAATATATATGCTAAGTAAAGAATGAGAGAAAGCTTTTATCTGGACTTATTTTATAAATTAAAAAAAAGCTTTCTAGAGGATAAAGAACTGTGCCTTAATGAAGAATAAGGGAATAGAATTAGAAGAAAGAAAAGGGTGTCTTGACTGAAATATATAGAGAAAAAAAGATTTGTTCTAATCCAGTATAAATAAAAATTTTTGAACTATTTTTCCTCATTTGCCATCTCTCTCCTTTGAATATCTATTCTCCTTTTAATTACTTTCATAGCTCTAGAGACTCAAATCAGCTAAATATGTTTGGATGTGACTGGTATCTTTGATATGCAAATTGTAGAGAATGAAAAAAATGATAAAGGCAAAGAAGAGAGTAATTGGGAGAGAAATGGTTATTCACATGGCAGGATGGAGAGCAGCATCATTTACAGTGACCACACTTTTATTTTTAAAATACAATGTGTAAATCAATGATAATTCAATACAAATTTTTAAAAAAGTGGTCTCACTTTATGTCACAAAGACACAGTACTGGTTATAATTCAGGAGACTGAGAAAGAATTATTTATCCTTTAAGTTATTTGTATTCTTGCTTAAGATTCTCAAACTACTTCTTCTAAATGTTTGATAACTTCATAGTTAAATTTCTATTTTCATTATGAACTTTACATCTACTCAAATTCACTAATATTCTTTTATTTGGAGATTTAATTTTCATCAATGACATATATTATGTTTATATTTGTGTACATACATAATACACATTTATGGGACTTCCTGGTGATTCAGACAGTAAAGAATCTGTCTGCAGTGCAGGAGACCCCAGTTCGAATCCTGGGTCAGGGAAGATCCCCTGAAGAGGGGAATAGCAACACACTCCAGTATTCTTGCCTGGAAAATTCCAGTGACAGAGGAGCCTGGCGGGCTACAGTCCATGGGGTCACAAAGAGTTGGACATGACTGAGTGACTAACACACACATACACATTTATATCTAACTGAAAAAGGGGATTTATTCATTCAGTATATGTCTACTGTCTCCTTCTGTTTAAGACAATTTCCATATATAATGCATATATATATATGAAAAAACAAGGAAGCTTTCCTTAAAGGAATTTATGGTCCAGCAGGTGAGGGCAGTAAATTATAGACATAATTAGTAACGTACACACTATGACTGAGCTTCCCCTAGTGGCTCAACCTAAATGCAGGAGACCACCTGCAGCACAGGAGACATGGGTTAGATCCCTGGGTCTGGAAGATCCCTGGTGAAGGAAATGGCACCTCATTCCAGTATTCTGGCCTGCAAAATCCCATGGACAGAGGAGCCTGGTGGGCTACCATCCGTGGGGTCACAAGAGCTGAACAGAACTTAGCAACTAAACCACCACCACACTATGACTGAAAGGGATGTTATATGAACAAAGAAAAAGGGAAGCAGGAATAGAGCTTTGAGTCCAGGAGGACATGGCAATTGCTGTTTTAAATATGGTGGTTAGAAGAGGCATATTCAGGTGAGTTTGAGCAAATAATTGAAGGAGATGCAGAGTGTCGTATAGGAATATCTGAGGAAAGTTTCCTAAGCAGAAGAGAAAGATAGTGCAAAGGCCCTGAGGTATGTCTGCTACACTCACAAAACAGCAAGAAGACCAACATGGTCAAAACAGAATGAATGAGGACAGGAGTAAAATTTAAGTTAGTGACTATAGAGTGGTGTTGACTGGGTTGCAATCCTGTTTCACAGCCAGATTGACCAGTATAAGGACTTTTATACTGAGTGAGGCAGGGAACCTTTGAAGAGTTGAAGCAGGGAAAGTGTCTTTATTTGACTTATGTTTTCAAAGGAGCACTGTGGCTGCCCATTGGGAATAGAGTGTGTATATTATTTACACGCACTTTTTTCACTTTGAAAAAACTATACAGGTAAGTATACTTAATTTTGTCCCTTTTTCTGTGTTACGTAACATCTCCACCTCATCTTTTTTTTTTTTTTTTAATTCTTCCAATTTTATTTTATTTTTAAACTTTACATAATTGTATTAGTTTTGCCAAATATCAAAATGAATCTACCACAGGTATACACGTGTTCCCCATCCCGAACCCCCCTCCCTCCTCCCTCCCCACACCATCCCTCCGGGCCGTCCCAGTGCACCAGCCCCAAGCATCCAGCATCATGCATCGAACCTGGACTGGCAACTCGCTTCCCACACGATACTTTACATGTTTCACTGCCATTCTCCCGAATCTTCCCACCCTCTCCCTCCCCCACAGAGTCCATAAGACTGTTCTATACATCAGTGTCTCTTTTGCTGTCTCGTACACCGGGTTATTGTTACCATCTTTCTAAATTCCATATATGTGCGTTAGTATACTGTATTTATGTTTTTCCTTCTGGCTTACTTCACTCTGTATAATAGGCTCCAGTTTCATCCACCTCATTAGAACTGATTCAAATGTGTTCTTTTTAATGGCTGAGTAATACTCCATTGTGTATATGTACCACAGCTTTCTTATCCATTCATCTGCTGATGGACATCTAGGTTGCTTCCATGTCTTGGCTATTATAAACAGTGCTGCGATGAACATTGGGGTACACGTGTCTCTTTCCCTTCTGGTTTCCTCAGTGTGTATGCCCAGCAGTGGGGTTGCTGGATCATAAGACAGTTCTATTTCCAGTTTTTTAAGGAATCTCCACACTGTTCTCCATAGTGGCTGTACTAGTTTGCATTCCCACCAACAGTGTAAGAGGGTTCCCTTTTCTCCACACCCTCTCCAGCATTTATTATTTGTAGACTTTTGGATCGCAGCCATTCTAACTGGTGTGAAATGGTACCTCATAGTGGTTTTGATTTGCATTTCTCTGATAATGAGTGATGTTGAGCATCTTTTCATGTGTTTGTTAGCCATCTGTATGTCTTTTTTGGAGAAATGTCTATTTAGTTCTTTGGCCCATTTTTTGATTGGGTCGTTTATTTTTCTGGAGTTGAGCTGTAGGAGTTGCTTGTATATTTTTGAGATTAGTTGTTTGTCGGTTGCTTCATTTGCTATTATTTTCTCCCATTCTGAAGGCTGTCTTTTCACCTTGCTAATAGTTTCCTTTGATGTGCAGAAGCTTTTAAGGTTAATTAGGTCCCATTTGTTTATTTTTGCTTTTATTTCCAATATTCTGGGAGGTGGGTCATAGAGGATCCTGCTGTGATGTATGTCGGAGAGTGTTTTGCCTATGTTCTCCTCTAGGAGTTTTATAGTTTCTGGTCTTACGTTTAGATCTTTAATCCATTTTGAGTTTATTTTTGTGTATGGTGTTAGAAAGTGGTCCAGTTTCATTCTTTTACAAGTGGTTGACCAGATTTCCCAGCACCACTTGTTAAAGAGATTGTCTTTAATCCATTGTATATTCTTGCCTCCTTTGTCGAAGATAAGGTGTCCATATGTGCGTGGATTTATCTCTGGGCTTTCTATTTTATTCCATTGATCAATATTTCTGTCTTTGTGCCAGTACCATACTGTCTTGATAACTGTGGCTTTGTAGTAGAGCCTGAAGTCAGGTAGGTTGATTCCTCCAGTTCCATTCTTCTTTCTCAAGATCGCTTTGGCTATTCGAGGTTTTTTGTATTTCCATACAAATTGTGAAATTATTTGTTCTAGCTCTGTGAAGAATACTGTTGGTAGCTTGATAGGGATTGCGTTGAATCTATAAATTGCTTTGGGTAGTATACTCATTTTCACTATATTGATTCTTCCAATCCGTGAACATGGTATATTTCTCCATCTATTAGTGTCCTCTTTGATTTCTTTCACCAGTGTTTTATAGTTTTCTATATATAGGTCTTTAGTTTCTTTAGGTAGATATATTCCTAAGTATTTTATTCTTTCCATTGCAATGGTGAATGGAATTGTTTCCTTAATTTCTCTTTCTGTTTTCTCATTATTAGTGTATAGGAATGCCAGGGATTTCTGTGTGTTGATTTTATATCCTTCCACCTCATCTTTTTAAAAATACAATAGAAAGTTAAGTTTGTGGTTTCTGTCATATTTCATAGTTCTTCTAGTTATTTTCTCCTTATTATTGCTTTAAGCTATATTCGAGTCCTTGTTTATAAATACCCAGTGGATTTAACTATACATGTTACTGCAATAAAAATTATTTATAATAGCAGCAGCTATTGACACACACATATACTCACTATTCTGTATAGATATATATGGCATTGAATAAGCTTGATGCCTCCTCCAAGTACATATATTTACATATATTAATTACTTATATTAATTAATCCATGTAGCATCTTATGAGATAGACACTGTTACTTATTACACTTGAAAGCAGAGGACTCTAAGGCACAGAAAAGTTGAATGACTTGTAAAAGATCACACAGTTGACACATTATCAGACCAGAATTCAAGTCCAACATTATGGCTTCAGACTGTGTGCTCTTAACTGTTTCATATCCTATCACCATTATTTGAAAAGCAATATTGTTAGGACTGTAAATGACTAAAGTTTCCCATTATTCTCTTAAAATATTTGAAAGATGAATTGAAAAATTCAGACAAGACATTTTTAGGGTATGACTTTCAAATAGGAAAGTTTTCACTGAAGCTGTTATAAATCAACAGGCAATGATCCAAACTCATAAATAAAGAAAAGTCACTGTTAACTGGGTAAATATTGGTAACCAAAAAAAGTAAATACTCTTCCCAAATCTGAATGATGTCCTTTTAAATTTGTTAAAATAAACATGATAATCATCAAAAAGGCAGGCAGTACATTAAGGCTGAGAAGTCATTTCCATTGCACATATGTCTCTTTAAAAGTCTTTTGAAGTGAGACTTTTTCTGTGTAGTCTCAGCCAGAAGGTGATTTCTTGGAATGTTCAAGTTAATTCATTTCAGCTGTTCTAAGGCCTTATAAAGTGAAAAAAAAAAAAATGCCTTTTACACACTGAAAATTTCATGGTTTTTGTGCTTATAAACTCAAATCAGAGAAAAAATATCATAAAGTTCTACTTAGCAAGGCAAATAAAGTTGCCTTTTCTCTGAGTTAAATAGTTGGTTTTATAGAAAAATTGAGACATTGTAAACCATGTAGTTATTTATTTTGAAAGATAAGTGGAAAAAAGATACAAAAATCTAATTGCTATTTATATCTAATCTTCTATTGTCTATTTATATTCACAAGTTAGAAAATATTTTGTGGCAAAACCTGTCAAGTTGCTCCCTTCCGTCACTCCCCCAACCCCCAGCCCTCACAGAATTTCAAGGGGAGCCAGGTTTCTGCAACACTATTTAGTACAGTCACTTGTACTGTAAAACCAGTTGCTATAATGACAACTTTCTGTTGCTCAGACTCTCCATTCTGAGTTTGAAAATACAATCGATAAATGCATTTGGCAGGGGCTGAAAAGAATTTGAAATAAAGGTAAAACCCTGGACTTTCTATATATAGATACATCAAATCCTGGGTCCAATGTTTACCATATGACTTTAGATGAGCCGTATCGTTTCTCTTTTAAGTCTCAGTTTCTTCTTCTGTCAACTAGAGATTAAAAAAAAAAAAAAATACCTGCATCCAAGTTACTCTGAAGACAAAACTGTAAAGTTTTGGAACATCTGTGACATATATGCCAAATGCAAAACAATTTGAGACTTTTCTTCCCATACCAGGGAACACACTCTTCAATAGAAGAGAAAAAAGACTTCCTGGCCCGCTGCCACCTCCTGTCGTGGCACCATTTCAGGCATTTTTCCAGGTAAAATCACACCCTCAGAGTTCTGGTATGCAATGAGATTCAGGGATGGGACACAAAACCTCCCTGGAGAAGTCTTGAGGCATGAGGCAGAGACGGACTGAAGAAAACAGGAGTCCTTTTAAACCGGCCTTCAAGCTCAGCCAGCGTGAAAAGATGCTGGTCAGCATCAAGGAGAAAGGAAAAGAAGGAGAATGGCACTATTAATTTGCAAAAATACGCATGTATCTTGAGGATATTCTGCCAAATGTTATCAGTCAGACAGAGAAAGATATGATTTCACTTATATGTGGAATATAACAAACAAGATTAGTGAACAAACCACACAAAAAGAAACATATGTAGGCATAGAGAACAGAGCAGTGATGAGAGAGGGCAAACAGGTGAAGGGATCAACTGTATGGTGACAGATGGAAACTACATTTTCAGTGGTGGCACACAGCAGCGTCTACAGAAGAATGAATATAGCATGCACATGAAACTTGTATAATATCCTAAACCAATGTTACCTCAATAAAATTTTTTTAAGAAAAAAAAAGAAGGATAGTATCTCTAAGTCAAAGTCCAAGGGCTGCCACTCTGGTTCTCAATGTGTTCATGGTCAGAACAGAGTCCAATAGAGGCTATGACCAAGTGTTATGGAGACTCTCTACTTATTTTGAGCTTCACACTGCTACTGCTAAGTCGCTTCAGTTGTGTCCGACTCTGTGCGACCCCATAGACGGCAGCCCACCAGGCTCCCCCGTCTCTGGGATTCTCCAGGCAAGAACACTGGAGTGGGTTGCCATTTCCTTCTCAATGAGCTTCACAAGCCATCCATTATTTGAACATACCTCTGCGTGTAGCAAGTTGAAGTGTCATTATTTGGATACATATCTAATTTTCCTATTGGAGCAGAAGTTCCATGAAGGCAGGGACACATTTTTTGTCTTGAAGACTAGCCTAGCATTAGTGTTTGAACAAGGTAGAAGTTCTCTCTATTCCTTCCTTTAAACCTTCATGGATCAGGAACCCTCACTTTGAAATTCCACAATCAGATAACTTGCTCAGAGTTCTGAAGGAAGCCTGTGTCCACTGCACAGAGAAGAAATCAGTCCAGCAAATGATTTCTCTTCTAGTGTTTTGCAGGCAAGGGTTAATGGGTTCTGAATTCTCACCTAAGTCTGATATTAACAAATCTTTTAGTCTTTAGTATCTCTGCTGTGATATTTCTCCAATCTCTAAGAACTAACCTAAAACATTTTAAAATAAGCTGATAACTATCATTTCAAGATAGCTCAGTTGGTAAAGAATCTGCCTGCAATGCAGGATACCCTGGTTTGATTCCTGGGTCGGGAAGATCTGCTGGAGAAGGGAAAGGCTACCCACTCCAGTATGCTTGGGCTTCCCTTGTGGTTCAACTTATAGAGTCTGCCTGCAATGTGGGAGACCCTAGTTTGATTCCTGGGTTGGGAAGATTCCCAGGACACGGGAAAGGCTGCCCACTCCAGTATTCTGGCCTGGAGAATTCCATGGACTGTATAGTCCATATGGGGTCACAAAGAGTTGGACACGACTGAGCCCCTTTCACGATTTTGTTGTTCAGTCACTCAGTCACGTCCAACTCTTTGAGACCTCATGGACTACAGCACACCAGGCTTCCCTGTTCTTCACTATCTCCCAGAGTTTGCTCAAACTCATGTCCATTGACTCAGTGATGCTATCTGACCACCTCATCCTTGGTTGCCCCCCTCCTCCTCCTACCCATGATCCCCATTGATTAAGAGTGTGCATTTTAGTAGGGGCTAGATAATGAAGCAAATCCCTATTGTTTTATTTATTGAGAACAAACATGTTCAAATTCTTAGTTTCTGTATGTTTTCTCTCTCCCTCAGGGAAATGAAACATTATTTGGAAAATCTTGAAACTGGTCAAACTTAGGGAAAAAGTACTTAAGGGGAAAAAAAAAGACATTTTATGTAGCAATAGTTTTATTCTATATTTCTTGTGATACTGAAAGACATTTTTCATATTTAAATAAAGAGCTGTATTTAATATGCTTCTCACAGATTGGGGGAAACATACTTTTAATATTTTATTTTTGATAAGGACTAAAGTGAAAGAAAGTAAAAGTGTTAGTCACTCAGTTGTGTCTGACTCTTGGGGACCTCATGGACTATAGCCCACCAGGCTTCTCTGTTCATGGAATTCTCCAGGCAAGAATTCTAGAGTGGATAGCTGTTCCCTTCTTTAGGGGATTTCTTAACCCAGGGATCAAACCCGGGTCACCTACACTGCAGGTGGATTCTTTACTATCTGAGCCATCAGATAAGGCCTACGCACTGTACTACTCAAAAGTTAAAAAAAAAACAAAACGTAATTGGAAATTATTAGACAATAAATTAGTGTTTATAAATTGGCAGCTTTCTTCTTTTGAGGTCTTGGTTCAGCTTCCTTTTGTTGAATTCTATGAATTTAGATCATTTTTTCACTTCCCTTTTGTATCCCTGCTCCCTCCATTTTGTCTTAGAATATATATAATATTTTAATTGAAGAATACAATATTCTATTCACTTGAAGTTCCGATTTCTTTTGTTACCCCACCACCAAGGATTCTGCAGAATGCTGGGTATTCTCCACCTAATGCTCACCAGTGGTGTTAACCACGTGCAGAGCTTTAAACAACTAAGGAATATTTTCCCTACATTTAAAGTCATATACATGAAAGCATTTCTTACCTGACTAAGAATACGGCCACATTTTCTTCCTATTTTTTCCACCAAATCAAAAATTGGAAAATTCCAAGTATTCAGTTGCTCCATAATTGAGTCCAAGTTGTCCATGACAAGAGGTTCAGGAGCAAGAACTGGTTTTTCCTATAATGAAGATAAAATATTTTAACAACGTGCAGTTTTTCTACATAGCAATTTGTTCCTTCTTTGGTAAGTTCCTTCTTTTCTAAATCAAGTGGAATTTACCTGAAATAAATGACTTTGGGTGACTTAATGATCTTAAAAAAAAAAGTCAAAAGAAACAAAATATTGACCCCAAAGATATGAGAAAAGGTCTTAATGATTCAGACTATGAGTTTTGCGTTATGTGCTGCCTATTGCTGGTTCATCTATGCTATAGAAAAATTGGATGCTTCTTTCATAAATTAACATAACTGCTTTTTAGTCTTCTGTGTAATTCTTAAAGATTCAAGGACTTCAGAACACTCTGAAACTGTATGCAAATTTCCCTCTATATATTTATGTAAATTCTTCTGAGATGAGGATTCCTGGCTTATTGAACTCTAAAAAACAAAAACAAAAACAAAAAACAACAAAAAAAACCTTGAGTAGGGAGAGGGAGTAAATCACCCTTACTCTAATTGGTACAATTTATATTATTGCTTCAAAATCAGCATTAATCCTATAGAGTTACAGTTACTACAATTTTCAGGTATTTTAATTTAATTCATGTGTTGCATGGTTTCCAAAAAACATGCACCAAATATATGTAAAAACAAAAATGTATAATAGGTACCAAATAAAGACATTCTTAAGAGTTTATTTACCAGAAAAAAAAAAATGAGGATAAAGAAACACCTAAGTTATTTTATCTGACAATTTTAAACTATAAATAGTAGGAGGGGGATATGTATGTGTGTGTGTGTGCATATATATATATAGTTATATGTATAGTTATATATAGTTATATATGTATATAATTAGGGAAGAGCCAGGTAGCGCTACTGGTAAAGAACATGCCTGCCAATGCAGGAGATGTAAGAGATGCATCTTACATTTTCCATCACTGGGTTGGGAAGATCCCCTGGAGAAGGAAATGGCAACCCACTCCAGTATTTTTACCTGGAGAATCCCATGGACAGATAGAGCCTGGCAAGCTACTGTTCATAGGGTCACAAATTTTTGAACACGACTGAAGCAACTTAGCATGCATATATATAGCTATGCTTTGTATTGTTGCATGGTAAAAACCAATACAACATTGTAAAGCAATTATACTCCAATTAAAAACTAAATAAAAAATAAAAGTATATATGGTAAATTAGGTAAAAGAGAAATGATAAAAACAGCAATGGAAAATCACATTACAGTCAACTGTTTTCTGCTATTTATTGCCTCCCCCAAATGAACCAGACTCAAATGTATGCTTCCATCCTCTTTAAGTGGAGCTATTTAAATACACAGAATAAATACACAGAATAAAATACACAGAATAAATAAATAAATAATATTTTAATGGGGAGTAAGTGTCAATGTCAACCTGGTTTAATATAACAAGGAAAATAAACACTGGCTCACTTTCTAAATCAAGGAGGTGCTAGAAAAAGCCAACAGAAGTCCTAAGATAAAGAATAGATTTCATTTTCATTGATTTATATTTATAAAATGTTACCTTCCTGATCAAAACAATTAATTTTCCTAGGCATATTTACATTTTTAGACTTGGTTAAGAAATACTGCAATCAGTTGTGGAGATGAATACTTAAGTTTTTAATCATTAAATACTAGAACTGACCCTATGGGCTATAGCCTGCCAGGCTCCTCTGTCCACAGGATTCTCTAGGCAAGAACACTGGAGTGGATTGCCATTTCCTCCTCCAGGGCATCTCTCCTACCCACGGGTCAAACCCACATCTCTTAATGTCTCCTGCACTGGGAAGCAGGTTCTTTACTATTAGCACCACCTGGGAAGCCACAATAGAATCCTGAGACCAGTAAGACTTAGAGGAAAATAATACAGATATACAGGAAGGGCTACAAGATACATGTAATCCATGTAAGAGGTGATTCAGGGATCTGTTCCTAAGTCAATTCCTGTCACAGAAACCAATTTTTCAAGTCAGTTAATGAGATAAGTGATGGGCGTCTACCAGGAACATCATGGTCTCCGGAGCGTAGGTGCTGCAAGATGACGTCTTTCTCAGAGCCTCTCTGGGGCCCTCAGTCTCATCTTCATTCTGTACAATATCACTGCTATCACTGTTGTTATTCGTTTCATAATCAGAGGTAACTTGAGTGACGTCATCTGCAATTAAAAGGCAAGAGCTTATTATGAAACTTGCAGTGAAAAAAGGGGTCCTATTTAAGCAAATAGTCCTAAAACACATACTACAAATATCATAGGAAAATTCCACTTTCCTGAGCTTACACACCAAGAACATAAGATCATCGGGTGGACGAAAGCACACATTTTTGTTGTTGTTCAGTTGCTACGTCATGTCCAACTATTTGTGACCCCATGGACTGCAGCACCCCAGGCTTCCCTGTCCTTACTATTTCCCAGAGTCTGAGCAAACACATCCTTTTTAACCCAATAAAACAGATGGAATTATGATCTGTGATTTATATGACATCCAATAATCCCTCAATAATAATGCTCAGGTCAGTAGTTGATACCTCTTTGTGATCCTATGGATTGTAGCTTACCAGGTTCCTTTGTCCATGGAATTCTCCAGGCAAGAATACTGGAGTGAGTTGCTGTTTCTTTCTCCAGGGGATCTTCCTGATTCAGGAATCTAACCCAGGTCTCTTGCATTGCAGCCAGATTCTTTACCATTTGAATCACCAGGGATGCTAATCCCCAAATCCTACTTTATCTCTCCCTCACATGCTTTCCTCTTTGGTAACCCTAAGTTTATCTTCTATGTCTGTGAGTCTACTTCTGTTTTGTAGATAAGTTCACAGGTTTCATATAAACTCCTGTGACTTTATAATTCTTTTTCTTTTATGCATGCTCCAACACACTAAACTACCAAGTAGCTGATTAGAACCCTAACCCTAGAAATGTCACATGGGCAAGAGAATTTGAGGTGATACCCAAGAACAAAGCAATCTGTAGAATATAGAAGCCACAGCATGTGCTAAAGAGCATGGCAGGTCCTTGTATCCAATCTTGGTCCCTAGACATCTGTGCTTCCTTCCTTCCTTACTCATCTCCACTATCTTTCATTACAGTTAGTGCTGCTGCTGCTGCTGCTAAGTTGCTTCAGTCGTGTCCAACTCTGTGCGACCCCATAGACTGCAGCCCACCAGGCTCCCCCATCCCCGGGATTCTCCAGGCAGGAACACTAAACTGTGCTAATCAGAAAATACATCAGGTAATGTCAAGAGTCTGAAGAACATGCTTCTGGGGTAAAGACCTCAAGAAGCTTCTTCTGACTGAAACACCTGACTGAAATTTATGGGGTGCTCGCTACGTGGGAGATACCACAGAAAGCACTTTGTTTGTACAAATATGCTGAATCCTCTCAACAATCCTATGAGGTAGGTATTATTGCCCTACTGCATCATTAATATGCTCACTTTGCAAACAGGAAACTGAGGCACAGAAAGGCTTAAGTTGCCCAAGAGCCCACAGCTGATAAATCCTACCATCAGAAGTGAACTCATGAAATCTGAGTTCCTATATTCTACCTCTGATGAAATCTAGTTTTTCTTAAAATGGTTATTGCTTTCCATGGCCTATAAAATCTTCACCTTTCCCTAAGTCACAAAGATATCTTCCCGCATTCTCTTTCAGAAGTTTTACTGTTTTAGGTTTTACCATTGGGTCTGTGCGCCATCTCAGGATAAAATTTCATCAGGTGTGAAGTAAGGGGTGAGATTCATTTTTTCCTAGCTCCATTTGCTTGGAAAAATGGATCTTTGTTGAAGGTTCAACAGCTGAATAGGTGTGGGTCTAATGTGGGACTTTCTACTCAATTCCATATGATTCTATTTGATAATGTTTACACCAGCACCATACTTTCTTCTTTAGGGTAGTTTAAGTATTGAAGGAAAATTTGCTCTTTTTTTCCAAAGCTGCTTGAATAGTCTAGGTTTGTCAAATGTCCTCATATTGCTGGTGAATAATGGCTTTTATTATGTAGCCTATTCCGATCAGGAGTATTCTGTTGCACATTTTCAAGGACCCATCTTTCTTTTATCTTTCTCATGCAACTGCTTCTATATTAGAATCAGACACAGCAATTATAAAAACATGTAACTGATAAGTTTCAATCCCAGAATTTTCAGAAAAATGAAGAAGCACACTCAAAGGCCATATAGCTCCACAGGAGGCCAAGGGTGATAAGGAGACACTCCTTATTCTATCAGCCTCAGTAGAGTCAGGGAAGATCAGGGACGTAGAGAAGAGAATATTCTGAGTCTTCAGTGTACCCTATCGTATAACGGCCACACAGAGAACCCTCCTTTTAATTTCCCCTTGCCTATGTCCCTGGATGTTTGTCCACTGCCATGGCACATCATTCTCATAGGCAAATGATCAATATTTATTGAGTATTAAAAAATGCTGGAGCAGATAATTAAGAACCATTCTTAGATCACTCTATCATCATAAAGCCTAAAGTTCATATGTGTGTGTGTGTGCACAACACGTGCGCCCAGTTGTGTCTGACTCTTTGCAATCGCCTGGTCCATAGCCTGCCAGGCTCCTCTGTCCACGGAATTTCCCAGGCAAGGATGCTGGAGCGGGTTGCCATCTGCTACTCCCAGGGGATCTTCCTGACCCAGGGATCATGCCTTGGTCTCTGGGGTCTCCTGCATTGGCAGGTGGATTCTTTACCAGTAGCGCCCCCTGGTTTCCTGCCTTATGAACTTGCAGCAATAACAAAAGCAAGTCCCTAGGGTTACACCAATAAAAATAAAATAATAATTATTACGATAACTATGGCAGCAAACACTCCTTACAGTGACCCAGATACTATAATAAGTGCTTTCTGTACTTTAGTAATTTAACTATCTATAATCCTCGTCCAGTAGGACCCTTATTATCTCTATTACTGATGAAGGAACTAAGACACAGAGATTACAGACGAGTTGGAAGCAGAATCAGGATATAAATCAAGCTGCAATGCCTATTTTTCTGAGCCTCTGTAATACTGCCTCAAGAAAAACTATGGTTTTTACCTCCCAAGCTCACAGTAATCTAAGCAGGGTCAATTCTCAGGCTCTGTGATGGAGATCCCCAGAGCGTACCCTAAAATAGATGACCCTACAATGTCCAAGATAAAATAGCATTTCTATAGTGTTCTATACATTATAGAAAATGGTGTCTCATTTAAAAATATATTCATTTGTGTACAGACACAATAAACATTTTGGATAGCTTTGTATCAAAACATAACCCATGATTAACTCTAGGTAGTAGGACTGTGGATGATTTTTATCTCCTTCATTGTCTTTTTAAACTTGCAATCTAAAAAATCAGAAACATATGTTATCTTTTTCTGATTAGGAAAAAAAAAAAATCTAGTAGAGCAGTTTCCATTTTGAGGAACAGAATCCAAAGAAGAATTACCTGTTCTGGTTGGTGTCCGAATGGCTGCCCCGCTTCTTTCCAGGGGCCCGTCGGCAGAAGTCCCCTGGGAATATGGTCTGCCACAGCTGAGAAATAATGGAACAGCTGTAAGTAGGTCCTTTATTTTCAGAAAATTGTAGGCACACACCAGGTATGTATATATTAGGATAAAAAACAATCACATATTCTGGCACTCTACTTATTCCTCTGATGGAAAAAAAATCATTTTGTCTTTTACATGGACATTGATATGTGGGATACTGTTTTGGTCAGTGGTAAGGAAAGCATATTAAAAAGCAGAGACATTACTTTGCCAACAAAGGTCTGTCTAATCAAGGCTATGGTTTTTCCAGTAGTCATGTATGGATGTGAGAGTTGGACTATAAAGAAAGCTTAGTGCCGAAGAATTGATGCTTTTGAACTGTGGCGTTGGAGAAGATTCCTGAGAGTCCCTTGGACTACAAGGAAATCCAACCAGTCCATCCTAAAGAAGATCAATCCTGGGTGTTCATTGGAGGGACTGATGTTTAAGCTGAAACTCCAATACTTTGTCCACCTGATGCAGAGAGCTGACTCATTGAAAAGACTCTGATGCTGGGAAAGATTGAAGGCAGGAGAAGGGGATGGCAGAGGATGAGATGGTTAGATGGTATCACCGACACAATGGACATGAGTTTAGGGGGACTCCGGGAGTTGGTGATGGACAGGGAGGCCTGGCGTGCTGCGGTTCATGGGGTCGCAAAGAGTTGGACACGACTGAGCGACTGAACTGAACTGAAGGAAAGCATACTCAATACAAAGGATCAGACACTCTGTTCAACTCTCATGCTCTTCCACAATCAAGATCATATTTGAGGTGAAATGAAACTGTTGGTAACTTTCTCTGACATTATTTAGAGAATCCTGGAATAGTCAGCTACATACTTACAGCAGTGATTTTGGAAGTGCCTATGTGTATTTGGTCAAAAATATCTTTCCCAGCGGAATCATTTTGTGTCTGCTAAAAAGCTTCATGATTAGATTTATTTCTGTGGGTTATATCCAAAAAGCCCTTTAAAAAATGATTGCAAACATGAAAATAAAAAAACTGGTAGATTATTTTTATTTTTTGCCATAAAATTTAATTATTTGTCTTCAGATGGATCAGTTCACCTGTTAAGGTATATTTTGACAAACAGTGGCTGTAAACCTGACCACACAGGATGCAAGTTGAGAAAAACAGATCAAGGGAGTATACTGTGGGTAAAGGAGATAAAGGGCTTCCCTGGGGGCTCAGTGGTAAAGAATCCGTTTGCCAGTGCAGGAGATGTGGGTTCAATCTCTGGGTTGAGAGGATGCCCTGGAGAAGGAAATGGCTACCCACATCAGTATTCTTGCCTGGAGAATCTCATGGACAGAGGAGCCTGGAGGGCTACAATCCATGGGGTTGCAAAGAGTTGAATATCAACATGGAGAAAAATGAAGGTCCTTGAGAGATGGGCAGGGTTCTTTAACATAAGAAGTTGGAGGAGGCAGGCTACATTTGCTTTCTCAACAGTTTGACTGTTTAATAAATTACAAAGTAATCCAGCAAATGGTCTGGCAAGTTTCTTCTCTCACTTATCTTGTTTAGAGACTTGATTAGGTTTTAATTCTGTATTTTGTTTCTGGGTTCTTTCATTCTGCCTAATATTATTCATACAAAGGGTCTCAGAGAACTTTTGTTTATTTGCTATTTAGCCACAAATTACTCACTCTAAATAGAAAAGAGAAGAATCATAGTTTATAATTTAATATATTAAATATCTCATCACTTTTTCCCCTTGAATTGTGTTTATATGTGTAGTGAGATAAGCATTTCCCAGTTAGAGTGTTTTCATCCAAAGCAAATTTATTTTTCAAGCCTTGAATGTCAGTGGAAAGCATCACATATGAAATATTTTTAATTATGAAATCCCATCAGTCTGACTTAGGGACTCAAAAGAAAATGACAGAACCGAAGGAAAAAGTCCATAGGTGTAAATTATGGGTTTCTGTTCTGGGATGAAACTTGGTAAAAGTAGTTTACTAGTTTGAAGATTTTTCTCTGCAAGATAATACTTGAAAGGAACGTTTAAATTAGGAGTTCAAATAGACTACCTCTCCTGCCAGAAAAACAGCTTGTTGCATAGACGTTACAGCAGCCAAGAGACTCGGATTCAACGCCAAGCCCTTCAAGTTCAGCAGGGAAAACCACAATAATTAGTCGTGTGTTTCTGGAGCTCTCTGTGCCTACATGGGTGGCTGCCTTGAAGGCAATAATAAAACATGGTTTGAATTATAGATTTATAAAGCCCCAGCAAATAAAACACACACTACTGGATTTATAAACATTACTGAACAAGTAGGCAGTTAAATTCCCTTGTTTTTCTCCAAAACCTCTTTTATAAAAATCCCATTACATTCTTTCTGCTAAGAATACCAAAAAAAAAAAAAAAGACTTCGGTGAGCAAAGCTACGGAAGTGGTATAATACATCTTTTCTGAACCCCTTGGTTCTTCCTATAGGCAACTGATTTCTTAAAAGTCTGCAGCTCACAGTGGGAGTGTCTCCCTAGAAACGCTGCAAGCAGATGTCATTGAGTCTGGTGACTCCCTTGGGTTTCATCTGGGCCCAGGACGCACACCACAAAAAAGTGTTTCTTCAGGGTGTTCCCCCAGACACTAGCTCCACGGGCAATTACTGGGTGTTAACCTAAAGAAATGGGTTCTGTGGTTAAATAAAGTCAGGAGATGCCAGAGGAAACAAAACTCAAGGCGTTTTCTTTTTGCAGGACTTCTCAGAGCTTCCAATAAAGTGATGCGTGTTGTAAATCGCTAAAAGGAAAATATGATAGGCCTGTTTTACCACAGAAAAAGATGGGATTAACATCCTAAGGGAATGATTCTATTGAAAATGGTATTATGCACAGAGCAACAGAGTAAGGTTTGGATGGTGGAATAACTTTTCACTCCGGTCCTAACCAAACACAAATTATCATCCCTTTGAAAGTATTTATAAAGAGAAAAGAAGCAAAAATAAAGATTATAAAAATGATTATTTAACACAGAATTTATGAACAAAGGGTCAGAAAATGAAATTTGTGAGGCTTAAATTTGAATTCACTGGTCAAATCTGGGTCTGTGACCCAGTATTTGATATAAGAAGACCAACATGTAACTAATTTATTCAGTTATGGTCATTCAGCTTAGGGGGGGAAATAACATTTTATTCAAGGCACTCTCATAATTATACTTAATTTTAAAACACTCAACTCTTTTCTACTTAAAAAAATTGCAATGCTTTAAAGCAGGTATTCAAGATGAAGCTATTACTGAAGAACAATAATATGTTAATTGGTAGAGAAGGTATTCCTTTTTTAGTGACAATATAGACAAAATAATTAATCTTACCATGTTAGGTTCTTTTTTCTTATCCCCTGTAAGAGACAACACTTTGTCTCCCTATTTAAACATGACAGAGCAGCACAGGCAATCGCTTCATTGTATTCAGAGATCCATTTGGAAACAGTCACAATGTGTGACACATTATCTGCACATTTTTAAAATGTCACAATGGGAAATGCAACCTTAAAAAACAGTACCTTTAAAATCAGTATAAAATTCTCCCTGGAGAACAAGTAAAAGATATCCCAACAAAATACCAAATTATACTGAATGACTCGATAGGAGTTTTTAATTAGATGTTTGATGCACTCTCTATCAGTAAGCAGGTAAAATATAAAACTAATTATTTTATATCAGCACCACAGACATGTATGGAACATAAGGTCTCTAAAATTCCTATGAACGGAGAAGCACTGAAAAATTAAGTTTCTATTCCAGCCTATTCAACACAGACCACACTGTCTTGGACTTTCTTGTCAACTACTTAGGCAACCTACACAAAGCTATGTGGGCTGGTGGTGAGAGTTCCTAAGGGGAAAACCAGTGTTAGTTTTATTATTACTTAGACTCCAGTGAACAACATAAAATTCCTTACCTGCTGCATATAACAGGTGGATTCAGGATCTGAGGAGAAAGATCAGGGGCGCTCTGTGTGTAAGTTAAGGCCCGGTGAGAACTTAGGCCTGATTTGGCAGTTGTGTCGGAAGACTCTGGGAACTGCACTGCAGAAACTTTGCTGACCGGGCTGCTGGCAGGGGTCCCGTGGAGAGGTGAGGAACAGGGTGAGGAAAGAGGTGAAATTTTCACAAGGGAACCTAATAAACAAAGAGAGAACTGTTAAGTCCTAAGTAAATGTCTTTGAAAGTCAAAATTGCAGCTCTTAGCCTTCCTTTTGGACTCCTTTTAACTCAGGAAGGACTATGTGAGTCCTCAGACCACAGGGCCGGCCTCCTCTGCAGACAGGCTGCACAGTGGGGGCATCACTGCAGCATGAAATATGAGAAATGAATCATCATGAAAATTCAGTGGCAATGCTAGCAAGTTCAGTAAAAGCCCTGGTGTCCTGGAGTAACTTCAGGACAGAAAGATATTATTTTCTAATTTTTATTGGAGTACAGAACTCCTTATTGCCAAATTCAGACTTAAATTGAAGAAAGTAGGGAAAACCACTAGACCATTCAGGTATGACCTAAATCAAATCCCTTATGATTATACAGTGGAAGTGAGAAATAGATTTAAGGGCCTAGATCTGATAGATAGAGTGCCTGATGAACTATGGAATGAGGTTCGTGACATTGTACAGGAGACAGGGATCAAGACCATCCCCATGGAAAAGAAATGCAAAAAAAGCAAAATGGCTGTCTGGGGAGGCCTTACAAATAGCTGTGAAAAGAAGAGAAGTGAAAAGCAAAGGAGAAAAAGAAAGATATAAACATCTGAATGCGGAGTTCCAAAGAATAGCAAGAAGAGATAAGAAAGCCTTCTTCAGCGATCAATGCAAAGAAATAGAGGAAAACAACAGAATGGGAAAGACTAGAGATCTCTTCAAGAAAATTAGAGATACCAAAGGAACATTTCATGCAAAGATGGGCTCGATAAAGGACAGAAATGATATGGACCTAACAGAAGCAGAAGATATCAAGAAGAGGTGGCAAGAATACACAGAAGAACTGTACAAAAAAGATCTTCACGACCCAGATAATCACGATGGTGTGATCACTGACCTAGAGCTAGACATCCTGGAATGTGAAGTCAAGTGGGCCTTAGGAAGCATCACTAAAAACAAAGCTAGTGGAGATCATAGAATTCCAGTTGAGCTATTTCAAATCCTGAAAGATGATGCTGTGAAAGTGCTGCACTCAATATGCCAGCAAATTTGGAAAACTCAGCAGTGGCCACAGGACTGGAAAAGGTCAGTTTTCATTCCAATCCCAAAGAAAGTCAATGCCAAAGAATGCTCAAACTACCGCACAATTGCACTAGTCTCACACACTAGTAAAGTAATGCTCAAAATTCTCCAAGCCAGGCTTCAGCAATATGTGAACCGTGAACTTCCAGATGTTCAAACTGGATTTAGAAAAGGCAGAGGAACCAGAGATCAAATTGCCAACATCCGCTGGATCATGGAAAAAGCAAGAGACTTCCAGAAAAACATCTATTTCTGCTTTATTGACTATGCCAAAGCCTTTGACTGTTTGGATCACAATAAACTGTGGAAAATTCTGAAAGAGATGGGAATACCAGACCACCTGATCTGCCTCTTGAGAAATTTGTATGCAGGTCAGGAAGCAACAGTTAGAACTGGACATGGAACAACAGACTGGTTCCAAATAGGAAAGGGAGTACGTTAAGGCTGTATATGGTCACCCTGCTTATTTAACTTATATGCAGAGTACATCATGAGAAATGCTGGACTGGAAGAAACACAAACTGGAATCAAGATTGCCAGGAGAAATATCAATAACCTCAGATATGCAGATAACACCACTCTTATGGCAGAAAGTGAAGAGGAACTCAAAAGCCTCTTGATGAAAGTGAAAGTGGAAAGTGAAAAAGTTGGCTTCAAGCTCAACATTCAGAAAACGAAGATCATGGCATCCTGTCTCATCACTTCATGGGAAATAGATGGGGAAACAGTGGAAACAGTGTCAGACTTTATTTTTCTGGGCTCCAAAATCACTGCAGATGATGACTGCAGCCATGAAATTAAAAGACGCTTACTCTTTGGAAGGAAAGTTATGACCAACCTAGATAGCATATTCAAAAGCAGACATTACTTTGCCAACAAAGGTTCATCTAGTCAAGGCTATGCTTTTTCCTGTGGTCATGTATGGATGTGAGAGTTGGACTGTGAAGAAGGCTGAGCACCAAAGAACTGATGCTTTTGAACTGTGGTGTTGGAGAAGACTCTTGAGAGTCACTTGGACTGCAAGGAGATCCAACCAGTCCATTCTGAAGGAGATCAGCCCTGGGATTTCTTTGGAAGGAACGATGCTAAAGCTGAAACTCCAGTACTTTGGCCACCTCACGCGAAGAGTTGACTCATTGGAAAAGACTCTGATGCTGGGAGGGATTGGGGGAAAGAGGAGAAGGGGAAGACAGAGGATGAGATGGCTGGATGGCATCACTGACATGGACATGAGTCTTAGTGAACTCCGGGAGTTGGTGATGGACAGTGAGGCCTGGCCTGCTGCGATTCATGGGGTCGCAAAGAGTCGGACATGACAGAGTGACTGATCTGATCTGATCTGATAGATGATTTACAATGCTGTGTTAGCACATCAAAGTGAATTCCCATATAGGCCATTGCAGAGTATTGAGAGAGTTCCCCGTGCTATACAGCAGGTTACTATTAGTTTCCTATTTTATATAGCAACTTCACTTTCAATTTTCACTTTCATGCATTAGAGAAGGAAATGGCATCCCACTCCAGTATTCTTGCCTGGAGAATCCCAGGGACATGGGAGCTTAGTGGGTTGCTGTCTATGGGGTCGCACAGAGTTGGACACGACTGAAGTGACTTAGCAGCAGCAGCAGCAGCAGCAGGAGTGTGTATATATTGATTCCAATCTCCCAATTTATCTCCGCCCCCATCACTTATATTCTGGTGACCATAAGGTTTTCTACATCTGTAACTCTACTTGTTTTGTAAACATGTCCATTTGTAACCTCCCCCCGTTTTTTTTGTAGATTCCACCTATAAGCTATATCATATGATATTTGTCTTTCTGCAGAAGGCTATTATTTTCTCCTCCCATTTTTGTTTTCTCTTGGCATTCTGACCTGATGATAATAGTTAAAAACTTCTCATGTGTTTGCCTTCTCTTTCGTTATGAGGTTTTTAGTAGCAACAGGATCTGCCATAGTTTTCAACATTAATGTATGTGGAGCAGAGTTTTCTGGCAGGCATTGGCTGCTTAGTGGTGGTAATGGTTTTGTTGCTAAGTCATGTCTGATGCTTGTGACCCTGTGGACTGTAGCCTGCCAGGCTCCTCTGTCCATGGGATTTTCCAGGCAAGAATACTGGAGTGGGTTACCACCTCCAGGCAATCTTCCTGATCCAGGGATCAAACTTGTGCTTCCTGTGTCACAAGCAGATTCTTTATCTCTGAGCCACCACTGGTTGCTTAAAATATGTAAATGAAGAAGATCCATTTTTGAGGGAGTTTATTAACCATCCACACTTTCAGTGAAACTAACTTTTGTGTGTCAGAAACTGTTTGGATACATTGAAAAATGTAACATGATCCATTTCAGATGAAACAATGACTTCAAGCTCGAATGATAAGTGTGGACATTTGTGCCAAACTGTGTTTACTCTTGGTTGTGAAAATTTTAAAGAGCACTGGCATCCATTTCCAAGCACTGACGTCTGAGGACCGGGATGATGTCTTTTGAAGTTACTCTCTCCAAATACAGAGAATACAGCCTGCACTAAAACTGAAGGAGAGAGAGAGAGAAGTTCTAACCAGCCTCCCGCTTACTATTTCTCATGACCACATGGCTAAACAGTCTACTGTAAAGCAAATAAAATGAAATCCTTAAAAGTCATTTTTCTATTGCTCATCACTCTGGGGAGACATACAGCCAGCGATATTCACATCACTGAATAAGATGTGTGGTGACCTGGCAGCTGGCCTAGTTTGCTTCCAATGTCCAGTCCTCTCAAAAGTTTTATTTGTCACAGCCAGAGGTTTTCTGGTCCACTGAAAGGAATATTAGGCTTGTTGATTGGCTTTTATAATGTTTAAGTTTCTTGTTAGCACTGCTATTTATTATTTTGTCTACTTTAAAATATAAGAAATTATACTCTTTCTTTGATTAAATGTGGAGGCTAGCTACCCCTCCAAGGCCTTTTCTCAATATTTCTATGGATTCCTGATCAACAGCTCAACCTCTGCCTATGTTGAACAAATGAAACCACTTTGACCCAGGAAGATTAAATAACCTCCCCAGGGTCACAGTGAGAGGAAATAGGAGAATATGGAGTGAGCCTAGCATTCTTGGTAGATTGTGCTTTATTAGCACACTATTCTATCAGAAACGACCCAACGAGGAAGGAAAATTCATTGTCTACTAGGTTGCATGTTTTGCTCTTTACAATCACATACCTTATGGTTTGCATTTTGATTTCTATTACTACTGAAAAGATTTAGCTATTTTACCAAAGAAAAATCAAAGTGTTAGTTGTGTTTGACTCTCTGCAACCCCATGGACTGTAGCCCACCAGGCTCCTCTGTCCATTGGATTCTCTATTCAAGAATATTGGAGTAGGTAGCCATTCCCTTTTCCAAGGGGTCTTCCCAATCCAGGGATCAAACCTAGGTCTCTTGCATTGCAGGCAAATTTTTCACAGTCTGAGCCACTGCTGACAAACTATATCCTTATGTAATTTCCTGAGCCAAAAGACACCTAAGTACACTGGATTTTTAACTCACTGTTTTCCAACCAACCTATCATTGTGTGCAGCAAGTAAGTTACAAGTGTTCTGGGAAGTACTAACAGTTGTACATTTTTATCAATTTGAGTGCTCCAGAATAAATTAAATTTTATTATGATCACTAATATAATTTGATTTTCTTATTTTATAAAATAAATACAAATTTCAAAAACCTCTCAATTCTTTTCATTTCACCACAGCTATATAACATATTTGCACATATCATTATACAAATATATAAGCTGTCATATAAGAAAAGTTAGAAAGTGTTAGTTTAATTTAGACTATTTATTAAATTAAGGCCGACTGAGTCTCCAGATAATCTTAGAAAAGCAGCTTAACCATTAAGGAGTTGGATACTAGTTCGATGTGGTTTAAAGGTTATCAAGGTATTTGCACAGAGTAAGTATCCCAATGATTTGTTCATTTAACAAATACTGATTGTGCGCCCCATTCCAGGGAGTAAAGGATGCGATAGTGAATGAAAGAAAATTCCCTGCTCTTGGAGCTTTCAGGGGAGACAGAAACTAGAGAAAGAAGAGAAGGAGGAAGAAGAAAGGGGGTTGGGGAAGAAAAGAAAGTCAGGGAATTTTAACTGATACAAAGCAACTATTATACAAAGTAAGCTAAGTCAGAAAGAGAAAGACAAATATTGCATATTAATGCATGTATATGGAATCTAAAAAGATAGTACTGATCACCCTACTTGCATAGCAGCAAAGAAGACACAGACATGTTGGACACAGTGGGGGAAGGAGGAGGTGGGATGATGAGAGAATAGCACTGAAACATAAACATTGCTATATGTAAAACAAATAGCCAGTGGGAGTTCGATGTATGATGCAGGGAACCCAAAGTCGTGCTCTGTGATAACCTAGAGGGGTGGCATGGGGATGGAGGTGGGAGGTGGAGTCAAGAGGGAGGGGACATATGTATACCTATGGCTGATTCATGTCAATGTATGGCAAAAACCATCACAATATTGTAAAGTAATTATCCTCTAATTAAAAAAAATATATATATATATACACACCACATAAGTAAATATATTTCATACCCAGAAAACAAATAATGCAGAGGATAGAGGATCAAGAAGGACAGAATGCCCTAAGGCTAACATTTGAACAGAGGCTTGATAAAATAAGGAAGACATTTAGACAAGTATTGGGGAAAACATGTTCCAGAAAGAGGGACCTACCCGGGGGTTGTCAGAGGACCAGTTAGGAGGTCAGTGTGACTGCAGGTTAGCAAAGAGGAAGGAGGGGAAGGGAACATGGTCAGAGAGATTGTGGGGCAAGGTTGCATGGGGCTGGCCAGATCATGGCAAAGTTTTAATTCCGGCATCATTTTTTTTTTTTTTTTTAAGGAATTATCTTTTTTGTGGTGGTTGTTTTTTGTATGTTTTGTTTAGCTGCATTGCAAGGTATGAAAGATCTTAGTTTCCTGACCAGGGATTGAAACCGTGCCCCCTGCAGTGGAAGCACAGTGTCTTAACCACTGGATCACCAGGAAAGTCCCAGTTGGGTGGTGCTAGTGGTAAAGAACCTGCCTGCCAATGCCAGAGACATAAGAGATGCGAATTCGATCCCTGGGTCAGAAAGATTCCCTGGAGGACGGCATGGCAACCCACTACAGCATTCTTGCCTGAAAAGTCCTATGGACAGAGGAGCCTGGTGCCTACAATCCATGGGGTCACAAATGATCCATACAGTCCACAGAGCAGGACGTGAATGAACAACTGAGCACACAGGCACACCAAAGAGGCTCCTGACAGGCACCGCTTTAGGCAATTTCTTAATTATTCTGATAACTAATTGTGAGTTTGGGGATAGTTTCCTAGCACTTTTTAAAAGTAGTTGAAAGCCTGTGGGAACATGATCCATTTCTGTCTGCACACATATATTTTCTGAAGGCAATTTATGAGAGGAGTGATTTTCTTCACTGTTGATTTTTAATAGCTGCCAGCTGATTCACTTAGAGACATGCAATTCGCTCTTAAAAATTTAAAAATCCACTCAATGATTAGAGTTCTTGGAACTTAGGGATTAACAAAATTTAAAACAAATAAGCAGAACTAAAGACTCCAGACTTACTGCCTGGAATGAAATTTAAAATGAACCTTGTAACAGAGGAAAAACACTTTGCTTCTGCAAGGGTGTGAGGTTACATATTTTGAACGATGTGAACAAGCAGGGGTCTTGGCAACCCCCTGAAAAGCAAGAACATTTTATTCTACAGGTGAGAAGATAAAGGCATAAACATATAAATTTCTTTTTCCTCAAGCCAAACTATTTCTCACAGTGTGTGTTATCATAGTCTACTTAAAATTTTAAAAGCAGAAATGGTTAGGAATGCTGTAGGAAATGGCCATATATTTACATACATTAGTCTTCAAATAGGAGAGATGACAAATGTAGAGAATAATCAAATAAAAGAAGTGAAAGTCGCTCAGTCATGTCTGACTTTTTGTGATCCCATGAACTATACAGTCCATGGAATTCTCCAGGCCAGGATACTGGAGTGGGTAGCCTTTCCCTTCTCCAGGAGATCTTCCCAACCCAGGGATTGAACCCAGGTCTCCCGCATTGCAGGCAGGTTCTTTACCAGCTGAGCCACACGGGAAGCCCAAGAATACTGGAGTGGGTAGCCTGTCCCTTCTCCAGCGGATCCTCCCAACCCAGGAATCGAACCAGGATCTCCTGCATTGCAGGTGGATTCTTTACCAACTGAGCTATGAGGGAAGACTACTCTTTCTTAGAAGGAGAGACTGCAAATAAAATTATTTCACAGGAAAAGGATATTATTATATGTCATCAAAAACAAATTATTTTATAAGATTATTTAAAGTGTAATCATGTCTAAAGTTAGAGGGATAGAACTGATAACCCCTGAAGTCTCACCCAATCTTATGTTACACAAATACACACACACACATACACATGAAGGGACTGAGATAAATGTGCATGCTCTCAAACATATTTATCCTCATTTTTCTTGAATAATTTTAAGAGACTCCAGGAAAAAGACCCAGCTCATGAAATACAATTCTTTGGATGATTCAGACCACTCTACTCTGAAATACTTAAAATTAAAAATTAAAAAATTAAAAACATAACTTTAAAAAGTTCTAAAGTACCAACTCCTTTGAGTAATTGAGTCTTTAATTCCTTGCTCCTGAGAACATGAGAAAATGTGGGTCAAGACACAAGGAACTTTGGGCAATCAAAAGGAGATGATAAACAATACTGGAGGGAAATGATTTAAGTGAATCCATCTGTTTGTGCTTTAAAATTCTGTTTAATTTTCATTGAACAAAAAAGGGACCAGCCTGTCTGATAAATACATGCCTCTTCTCCACACCCACAGGAAAACAGCCCCAATATTTTTCCAAAACAAAAAGTAAAATTACACAGATGCAAAAAGGAAAAAAAAATCACAATGCCATAATTCAAGTTGTCTCTCATTTCAAATTTTCTATAGGCAAAACTCAGTCTAACTTTCAGGTATAGAGATATCTGTAATCATTGCAATAGGATTATCAGAATCATAAAATTTATAAGAATCTGGAAAGGGAACGACTCACTGCAGCTCTGATAAGCATGAATTAGATTTCAAAAGTAGAATGACAGAAAGGCATTTTTACATATTCAGTGACTCAGAAAAGCAACACAGAAAATAAATTATATTTATATCTCCTGTTTTCAGGCTTTAATCAAAGGACTCATATGTGATTTCATCCATTTATTTTATATTAGTAACTGCATAATAATTGGTTGTGCTTCAACTGTTTAAATGAATACTGATGGATGGAGCCAGAGGACTCACTGTTTACTTGATTTGCGCAAAGAACAGATTTCATTAGTCCCATCTCAAAACAGGTCGTTTATCTTCCAGTGTTTCTGTACTCTAAGTTTACGCTTGCATCCCCCTATCTCTTCTGCCTACTGCTTCTTACTTTCCTCCTCACACTTTATTTAATTCCATTTCCTTACTCTCTTGGCCACATAAAGGGGCTTTTCTCTGCCTCTTTCCACATTTTCTTGAAACCTGGGGCAGGGGTGGGGGTTGGGGAGGTGGGTGTAGCAGGGCATCACACTCACTTAAATCACATCTATTTGGCAAATCAACCCCAACCAGCCATCCATGCAGGGAGATGAGTTCCCAAACAGAAGGGCCCATCTGATCAGGTAGAACTGTACTTGAGTTTCAGCTCTCTTGACTCTTGGAAAGTTTTCTTCCTTTTGGCAGACTTTCAGGGATTTAAACAATTCAGCATACATAGGATATAGGTTACTTTATAAACATTTAGCTCTGCTGTGAGAGCAGTCTAAAGATGGCACAATGCAAAATCCTTCCCAAACCAATCAATGACAGAGATGTTTTATGTACTTTAAGGCAAGAATGTGGGAGGCTCTTGCCATTACTGTGACCCTTGTGTGTGTGTGTGTGTGTGTGTGTGTGATTCAGTAGTGTCCAACTCTTTGTGACCCCATGGACTGTAGCCCACCAGGCTCCTCTCTCCATGTTATCTTCCAGGCAAGAATACTGGAGTGGGTTCCCATTCCCTTCTCCAGGGGATCTTCCCAACCAAGGGATTGAATCCACATCTCTTGCATCTCCTGCATTGGTAGGTGGATTGTTTAACACTGGGCCACCTGAGAAGCCCAACTCTCATCTCTACCATCTGCCTTTGTGGTATCCTCTGTGGAGCCTCTTTTCCTTTCACATGTTGCCCTTCTTAAGCACAGGCATATGAAGTCAGGAGCAGGGCACAGAATCTGAGGTTGTTCCTCAAGTCTGTCTCATCATTTGCTCTATTATTTCTAGGGAATACACTAACCATTAATTTCTATCTTCTTGACTTTATCATGTTGATAAAGAATGTTATCTTAAGAATTTTAATTTCATGACCTAGTGAAGAAATTGAGAGACAGAAAACCAAATCCTTTCATTATCTTGTCCTTGGCTAGGGACAAGACCAAAAAAAATCCTAATTTTAAGTTATCTCAATTTGTCATCCCCATTTTTTTCTAATAAGTCTTTAGGACAAAAGAAAGAATTCTGGATTAATTGTGTGGCCTTGGGCAAGTTACTCAACATTTCTGCCTCAGTTTCCTCATCTGAGTCTGTTTTCTGAGCAATACAAGAGTGCAGAACATTTCAATTCATCCTTCATCCCTTGAGTTACTTGTCATTATTGTCTCACATTTTAATTATTTTCCTTAAAAATCTTTTAAAAAATACCTACAATCTGAAAATATTGGGTTGGCCAAAAAGTTTGGGTGTTTCTGTAACATCTTATGGAAAAACCCAAATGAACATTTTGGCCAACTCAATACTATTATTTATGCATATCATGTTTGTTTGAATGTAATCATGGTTTTCTAATTTATCTGTTCATCATTTCTATTATACCTTACAAATTTTCCTCTGCTCCTTTTCTTTCTAAAATATAAACTTCTTTAGTTAAGATCTGGTAGGTGGTAAAGTTGTGACTTGCCTGAATATGTCTTTAATTTATTTCTACTCTTTCGAAACAGATTTGCCTGGTGTACAATTTTAGGTTGACTATCATATTCTCTCAAAACTTTGAAGAAAACATTTTTCTGTCTTCTGACTCCATTTATTTACAACAATTTTGCTCTCAGACTGACTGAAGGGACATATCTCTGGCTAACTTCAAGATTTTTTTCATCTCTGGCATTCTGTGATTTCACTATTCTGTGTCTATGTTTAAATTGTTTGTTCTTTGTCCTTTCCTCCTCAAATAGTTTGTTTCCTATCCTCTACTAAAACTATGATTATGTATATTAGACTTCCTGATGACTCCTCCTAAGGCTCTCAGAATCTATTACATTTTCCAACTTCTCATCTGAGCTTCATTCCGTATACTTTCTTCACATTCTCTGCCTTCCAGTTTACTAATTCTCCAAAATTTTAGTAGTCTTTTATGACATTTAACTTGTCATATTTCCCTGATTATATTTCCAAAAGTCATTTAGCTGCCCTGCAATTATGTCTTCTCTCATTTCTATCTTTTATGCCCTCATGTTTTTCTTCAAACAACTGAGTATTTTTTTTGTCATTTAAATAACTTAATATGTATTTTAAATTATTTGGCTGCACAGTCTCAGTTGCAGCATGTGGGATCTGGTTCCCTGACCAGGGACCAAACTTGGCCCCCCTGCATTGGGAGCATGGAATCTTAGCCACTGGACCACTAGGTACATCCCACTCAACACCTTTAGAGATCTGTACAGTTGTTTTCCTGGTTTTTCTAACCTGTGTTATTTCCTTGCATGTTTACAATGATCTGGTTTGTAAGTTCAAGCTGGTTTGAATTTTATATGTTGAAGCTGCATGGCTGTTAACTGGTGATGCTTTCCTCCAAAAATTACCTAAACATATTTTGTAGGGAGCCAAGGGGTCCTTCCTGACCTGCCTCTTAAGAAATCTATATGCAGGTCAGGAAGCAACAGTTAGAACTGGACGTGGGACAACAGACTGGTTCCAAATAGGAAAAGGCGTATGTCAAGGCTGTACATTTCACCCTGCTTATTTAACTTATGCAGAGTACATCATGAGAAATACTGGGATGGATGAAGCACAAGCTGGAATCAAGATTGCCAGGAGAAATATCAATAACCTCAGATATGCAGATGACACCACCCCTACGGCAGAAAGCGAAGAACTAAAGAGCCTCTTGATGAAAGTGAAAGAGGAGAGTGAAAAAGTTGGCTTAAAACTCAACATTCAGAAAACAAAGATCATGGCATCTGGTCCCATCACTTCATTGCAAATATGGGGAAACAGTAGAAATAGTGACAGACTTTATTTTCTTGGACTCCAAAATCACTGCAGATGGTGACTGCAGCCATGAAATTAAAAGACTCTTGCTCCTTGGAAGAAAAGTTATGACCAACCTAGACAGCATATTAAAAAGCAGAGACATTACTTTGCCAACAAAGGTCCATCTAGTCAAGGCTATGGTTTTTCCAGTAGTCATATATGGATGTGAGAGCTGGACTATAAAGAAAAGTGAGTGCTGAAGAATTGATGCTTTTGAACTGTGGTGTTGGAGAAGACTCTTGAGAGTCCCCTGGACCACATGGAGACCAGTCCATCCTAAAGGAAACCAGTTCTGAATATTCATTGGAAGGACTGATGCTGAAGCTGAAACTCCAATACTTTGGCCACCTGATGTGAAGAAATGACTCATTTGAAAAGACCCTGATGCTGGGAAAGATTGAAGATGGGAGGTGGAGAGGATGACAGAGGATGAGATGGCTGGATGGCATCACCAACTCAATGGACACGAGTTTGAGTAAACTCTGGAAGTTGGAGATGAACAGGGAGGCCTGGCGTGCTACAGTCCATGGGATTGCAGAGTCAGACATGACTGAGTGACTGAACTGAACTGAAGGCATCCTCTGAACTAGGGTCACTTGTTCACTCACTCAATCCTGTCTGACTCTTTGTGACCCCATAGACTGCAGCATGCCAGGCTTTCCTTGCTCAAACTCATGTTCACTGAGTCAGTGATGCCATCCAACCATCTCATCCTCTGTCGTCCCCTTAGCCTCCTGCCATCAATTTTTTGTATCATCAGGGTCTTTTCCAATGAGTCAGCTCTTTGTATCAGGTGGCCAAAGTATTGGAGTTTCAGCTTCAACATCAGTCCTTCCAATGAACATTCAGGGTTTATTTCCTTTAGGACTGACTGGATTGATCTCCTTGATGTCCAAGGGACTCTCAACAGTCTTATCCAATACTGCAGATTGAAAGCAAGAATTCTTCTGTGCTCAACCTTCTTTATGGTCCAACTTTCACATTCATACACGACTACTGGAAAAACCATAGCTTTGACTATATGAACCTTTGTCAGCAAAGTAATGTCTGCTTTATAATACACTTAAGTGTCCCTTTAAAAGTCTCAGGTTTAATATGGAACGCTCAGATTCAGTTCTTCCACCTTGCTGGGGTCCCAAATGAGCCTCTGCATTTCTGAGCTCATCTGAATTTGCCCTCAGTGCAATCTCTATTTAAATATTTTCCCACACAGACCTGTTTCTGACCCTCATGAACAATAAATTCTAATCCTCAGGTCATGAATGACTTGTAAGATTCAAAAGAATAATAAATTTTTCTAAAGAGCAGAGAGGACCAGATTAATTTCTGGAAAACCAGATTGCCTTTAGGGATTTCTTTCAGTAATTTCATGCCACTAAAATGGTATTTTCTGGAGGAAGTGTCTTCATATGCTCACCAGTAGAGATTTAAGCCAAAGTTTTTGTCACTCAGTCATGTCCAACACTTAGCAATCCATGGACTGTAGCCTTCCAGGCTCCCCTGTCTATGGAATCCTCCAGGCAAGAATACTGGAGTGGGTTGCCATGCCTTTCTCCAGGGGATCTTCCCAACCCAGGGATTGAACCCAGGTTTCCTGCATTGCAGGCAGATTGTTTCACAGCTGAGCTACCCAGGAAGAATAGTTTCAACAGTTACCAGTATAAACTAGGTGATCAAAGGGGAAAGAAAGTACTAAATTTTCTCTTCTAGATGGAAGAAACAACAGAAGTCCTTCCTTAAGTTGTGCTGTTTAAAATTAAGCTTATATTCCAAGGTAGCCTCTTGAAATATTAGTGGAATGTGAGTACTGGTTCTCTAACCCTCATAGAAACACTACCATTTCAGGACTTCTGCTTCTGGCTATAATGCAATAATTTGCAGTAAATCCATCTATTTGTTCTTTGAGAACGAATAGAAAAGCTGAGTTAAAATAAAAAAGCTATCATAGCAAGGCAACCAACTTGGAGAGATAGGTTTCCAAATAGAAGAGACCCTCAGAAGGGTGAGCCAAAATCCTGCAAAATGTTCTTCCATCCAGAGCATTATTTATTGACCACTGGCATGGAACAAAAGGCTAAGAATCCAGGCAGATGGATGCAGCTATTAGGAAGGCAAGCCAACAGAGCTTTTAGTAACGTCATAAGGCTGATGACACAAATACTGGAGTTTGGGGCTGCCATGGCAGCCAGGACTTGAATGTCTAACAGCCCAGTGGGAAGAGGGCAGCTTTCCCCTTGAGCTATTTGGTGAATTCCTGAGCTGCGATAAAGGCAGGAGATTAAGAAGCTAAGCAGGGAGCTACTGAAAAATCTCAGCAAGGCTTTCTACAATGCTGAGAGATGAAAACTTGGAATGAGAACATTCCAAGAAGGAATTGCTATTGTTGTTTAGTCACTAAGTCATGTCTGACTCTTCTGCGACCCCATGGACTATAGCCCACTAGGCTCCTTTACCCATGGGATTTCTCAAGGAAGAATACTGGAGTGGGATGCCACTTCCTTCTCCAGAGGATCTTCCCAACCCAGGGATAGAACCTGTGTCTCCTGCATTGGCAGGCATATTCTCTACCACTGAACCAACAAGGAACCCTCCAGGAAGGAAAGGTCAGAGGAAATACCCCAGACTCTCAATTGGGATTTAAGGATGAGGCCAATTTGGAGACAGAATCTGACAAACTATTTCAGTTTTGAATTATCACAGATTCTGATTAAATAAGGTCATCTTCCCCGAATTATTCTACAGATACATTCCTACCTGAAACTTCATTGATACCTAAACTCCTTGCCAAAGCTCCTGGCTTCCATCTGGCCTCTGTCCACAGACCTGCTTTTATCTCCCTCTCTGCATTCACTGCTCTCCCTTTCTGCTTGTTAGCTTTGCCAGTCATCATTTAGAATCTTAAATTGTTGAAGCTTTCCATCCACACATTGGGTTTTATATCTCTTTAATTCTTTGAAAGTTTTCCCTCACTTTCTTATCATAGCCTTTAGAACACTATATATATATATATACACACTAATAGCTTATACTCTATATCTGTTTATACACTCCACTTGAATGTAAGTGAGAATTCTGTGAAAGGAGAAATAGGGTCTGGTTTCATCACTGCCGCATTCTTCAAACTATTTCAGTGTCAGATAGTATCTCTGGATAGTGAACACTCCATACATATTTATTAAGTGACGCTTGAGGGAAAGAAAAAACTGATACTTCGAAGCACAGAGGGTACATTGACACCAACCTGAAAAGCCCCATGCAGATCCTAGACAGGAGAAATCACATTAAGTTTCGTTCTGTACCTGGTTTAAAAGAGAAGGAAAACCTACCACCCATGTTACTCCTGGGTTTTTTGGTTGCTGATTTTTGAGGTTTTTCAAAGGGCTGTCAAAGGTCTTGGATTGTATTTTCTCTGAATTTACATACCTCTTCCTTTTGTATTTTTATATTGGGGGTGTGTGCAGGTAAGTGACATGGAGCAAGAATTTCTTTGAAAAATTATAGTATGTATAGTAAATGAAGCATTTCCTAGAACTTATAAATATCATACTTCTGGAAAATATTTTTTAACAAACTAAAAATAAAATTGAAATTTCATAAGTACTTCATTATCTTTTATATTAATAAGATAAAGCTTGCCTACTCATAGTTACACTGATTTAATATTCATCCAGTAAATTCAAGATGGGATATTTGGTGCAGCTATCTTAAAAGAATCTGCATCATCCTATAAACTGGAAATTTCAGTAACTAATTGGTTAATGAGGCTTTTTTGTTTTTAGAAGAGTCAAACCAAACACATCTGAGTATTGCAACACTTAAAGCTTAGTTCATTCCATGATGGCACACTCAGTGAGTGAGTGTTAGCTCTCTCCTCAGTAAGTTCTTTACCTGGTCGATTTTGCTTTTTAGCCTTTACATGGTTAGAGGCAGAAACAGCGTAGGATGAAGTGAAGGATCTGCTTTTGGTGAGAGTCATCATCACTGGGTTTTTCCAAGAATCTGGATTAATAGCACTGTAAAGACAAGGTATAAAGAAAAATGAAGAAACTATCCTTTGATTACTGGGGCAGACCTTACCAGAACCCAACCACCGTTTTCATAATAGTTTCAATCTGAGTCATGGTCCAGGTTCAGTGACAGAACCACTTGACTTCCAAACCTAGTCACTAACCTAGCGACAAACTAGGTTATCTGAATTCAGTCTGTGCAACAGGGTCACAGGACACACTCTTCAAGGATACTGGGTTAACCAAGACAAAAAGAGAGCTTTACTGTTCATTCAATTACTCGGTATCCAACACCTTCTCATTCTATTTCCATAATCATGTTCCTCAAAGATTTTCTAAAAACATGGCAAACTAACTTTAAGATGCAGGTGAACTTACATTAGGTATGAATGACATGATGCTTTCTTATATACTCTTTTTAATTTATTATTCTTGGTGTAACTAAATTAAGAAATGCAAGTACTTATCATTCAAAGACAATATTCTTGCAGTATCTTGAAGGAAAAGGTTAATGACAGGTCTTTAACCAACCATTTCTTTTTCTGGTGATACCCTGTAAAGAATGGAATGATGAGACAAATTCCCTTGTAGATACTAATGGGCCTGCTACTAAAGGTAGCACTGATGCTATTTCCTAGGAGAAAGGTAATGGCAGTGAGTCTTCACTCGAGGGAATGTTTTTAGCAGGATATCCTTGCTCTGTCTAGGTATTATTGTAAATAAACCTGTAATCAATTTAAATAAATCATAAATCAAACTGGAAGGTTGGGATGAAGAACACTACAAAAAATCCATGTAACTAATGGATATACATTTTAGAGCTGTTTCAGACCAAAATTTATCTGTAGGCACTGCTCAAAACCTTACATTCTGAATCTGAAACAGAATCTATTGTAATTTCAGAGAAAAAAATATTTCGGGAAGCCATATAGACTGTCTTGGTTTGCTCCAAAGGAAAAATGCGTAGTCTACAGCCATACCACCCTGAACATGTCGGATCTTGTCTGATCTCAGAAGCTAAGCAGGGTAGGGCCTGGTTAGTACTTGGATGGGAGTAAAAGTGTCTGCTTTATGTTTTGGTTTGTATTTTGCTAACATCGGTGTGTTTTTGAGCATTAGTAAATTTGGTAATGCATAAAATCTATAACTTGCGTGATAGTAACTGGACAATCTGATCCTTGGCCAATCTTAGACTGGCAGTGTAAGCAGGATGTACCTGGTCTCTTTGAGTGGCTTATTGTAAATAAAGCTGAAATGGATGGAATTATGGGGTCATTAATGAGTAGAGATTGTCATATAAGTTATATAGTTAATGAGGTATAATTTGGAGGTGTTCTATGATCAAAATAGTCAAAATAAAGTTATGGTTTTTCCAGTAGTCATGTATGGATGTGAGAGTTGGACCATAAAGAAAGCTGAGCACCAAAGAATTGATGCTTTTGAACTGTGGTGCTGGAGAAGACGCTTTAGAGTCCCTTGGACTGCAAGGAGACCCTACCAGTCCATCCTAAAGGAAATCAGTCCTGAATATTAGTTGGAAGGACTGATGCTGAAGCTGAAGCTCCAATACTTTGGCCACCTGATGCAAAGAACTGACTCACTGGAAAAGACCCTGATGCTGGGAAAGATTGAGGGCAGAAGGAGAAGGGGATGACAGAGTATGAGATGGTTGGATGGCATCACCGACTCAATGGACATGAGTTTGAGCATGCTCATGGACAGGGAAGCCTGGTGTGTTGCAGTCCCTGGGGTCACAAAGAGTCGGACACAACTAAGCTACTGAACTGAGCTATAACCAAAATGGCATTCTTTGTGAAAGCATCATGATGTGTGTATTGCTTACAATTCTGCATATTAAGTCCAAACTAGAACATGTGCTAAGGTGAAATAACAGGACTTTTAGGGTATGCTGCACTACCAGTTTGAGACCTCTCAAAGAGGAAGATGCTGAGCATTTGCTTGGCTACTGCCTCTGTTCTTCGATTATTAGCAAATTTACTGATGGGAAAGATCTGTTACCTGTGTTCAGTCTTATGTGACATTCTGCTACTAATTACCTCATTTCATCTCCTTTATCCTTTTCAGAGAGATTTTTCTTCAACTGTTGAGCCAGATATTTTAAAATTTCATCTTTTCTCTTTACTTTAAATAGCATTTGAAAAGTGGAATGAGTTCCAGCAATTATCAAATACAATTAAGGATAGCCTACAAGATAATATTTGTTTCATATCCTTCTTGGAAATCTCATTCTAGGCAACTCACAAATGTCTGGAATTTTGAAACAATAATATCAAAGAAAACTTTGAATCTGAGATAGATAACTATATCAACTATTTCCTGATACCACTATTCCCTGTCAACTACTTTTGCTGGATTGATTGATGTGTGAGACTTACTGTGAAGACACTGTATGCAATGTTTATGAGGCCTACATGTCTTCTCAGCATACTGTATAATAAACAGATAGTGACTTTTCTATGTAGGCTTTTAAAAAGACCTTAATATTAACTGAATTTATTTTTTAATACTTTAAAGAGTTACATTATTAAAAGTGCATTAGCCACTCAGTTGCGTCTGAGTCTCTGTGACCCCATAGATTATAGCCTGCCAGGCTCCTTTGTCCATGGAATTCTCTAGGCAAGAATACCGGAGTGGGTAGCCATTCCCTTTTCCAGGAGATCTTCCTGATCCAGGGACTGAACCCGGATCTCTTGCATTGTAGGCAGATTCTTTACCATCTGAGCCACCAGGGAAGCCCTCTATATTATTAAAGCTAGCTCAAAACTGTCTACTTCTATTTTATATTTCTTTAATAAAAACATTTAAGATAGGCTCACTTTGAGAAATTTCATAAAGTGCAATAATGGCGCATCTTTAATGTGTGGGAAGTTAATGAACTTTAAGATAAATAAAATCCTAGCCATACATCCTTTCTTAATATGCTAAATATTAATTCCTTAAGAGATATTGTCAATAAAATGACAAATCAATATATATGTGTGTACATGTGTATGTATGTCCATATATACACATACATACACACTTTATAATTTACAGATACTTTCAAATGCATTCCTTTGTGTGAGTTTTCAGCTGTCTATTGATCTTTGCCTTTGTGATTAGGATCTTATTCATATATAATAATTTGAATTCCAGTGAGAAAAATAGCTTAGGGGAACCTCTACTTGATCTTCCCACACTAACACAGCATGCAAAAACTATCTGTGTGTTTGCTGTGGAAGACCTCAACCCTCCTCTACAAAAGTGGATTTTATCACCTTATCACTCATAAAAACTTCATCCTATGTCCTAAAAGTCTTACCAGGTCCTAACAGTTTTTTTTTACAGAGTTTACAGCCTGCTGTCATTTCCATGGCCAATGTGGAAGGCTTAGGGTATGATTCATTTCAAACTTAAAATTTCTCTCAAGCTTACTTTTTTTTTTTTTAAATAAAAAACCTATTGGTATCCTTCCACTTAATTTTACTCCACTTGTGTCATCATTCCCCCTTTCCTGAAGAATTTCTTCTGGTGGGTACCAAGGCTCTGGCTACACATCTCTGAGTGGTAGGGTCAAGATCCGTCTGACTCTCAGTCCAGTGTCTTTTGACTCAGCTGGATTTAAAACCACCCAGGAGTAACTCATCCAGCTATGTACCTATAGGAACATAAGTTGAGAACTGTTTCTACTTTTCACTTCCTACTCTTGTTCTTTTGATCACTGCAGTCCTCAAAGAGCCTCAATAAAAAGACAGACATGGAAAGGAAGAAGTAAAAGGACTGACAGGGAAGAAGTTTCAAAGATTAAAACTCAAGTCAGTTTTGAAATCAGTCAGTTTTAGCAACAGGTCTAACTGAAGAACGTTTTAACTTTGGTTTATTAGTAGGGCTGGAGATATCTGAGGCCATCTTTTCACTATTTTCACCTACAGCCAAGGATGAGTCAACCCAAACCAGCTGTGTTTAGTGGTGGTACCATTGCTACTTACTGACATACGGTTTTCCCTTAAAGGACTAAATTCTCTTCGGAATGAATTTTATTATTTTTTATTAAATTTATTATTATTTTTATTAAAATATTATTTGTTATTATATTTTATTATATTTATTTTATTCATTTATTTAATATATTTAAAATAATATATATTATTATTATTTATTAAATTTATTATTTTTTTATAATGGTGAAAAAGTTGTATCACTCTCAGATGTTATATCAGGACTTTTAATAGGATAGTGAAATTAAGGAAGAGTAAGTTAGTGGGAAAAGTCATACCTAGGCAGGACATCAATGAGCACTTTTAGGAAAAAGGGAATGAGTGGGATTGTATGCCATTCCTTTTCTATTTTGAAAATAGTTGATAAGGAGCATTTATTTCATAAAACAGAATGACAAAATCCTTAGGAGTTAAGCTCATAAAAGTTTTTGAAAGCCTCTTCCTCATGTTGATTTCAGTTTCAGCCTCTAATCTCATTTAACTAAGAGAAGAGAGGAGTAGGAGAAATGAAATTTGATGAGAAGTAACAAATAATAACAGAAAGAAAGGAGACATTTAAGAAAGCTTGAATGGATTTTTGGTAGAATCATTCTATGGATAGTAAATAAAGGAGCATTAACTATACTATGACAGGAATCTTGGCAAGGTGTGCTGATAAAATAGACAACTTCTCTAAAGATGTATACCAAGAACATAAAATTCATGTTTTTAAGCAACAAATACATAACTATAATTTCCTACCACTTATCAGTATTTGCTGCTATAAAAGTCAACAGTCAATATTTTCATGGGAAAATATTATTAGTGACCTATAATTTTGAACTTCAGGAAATGTTCATGAAACAGATTAACATCCTCCTATGGTGATGTTTTGAAGTTTCACAAACATTATGTGAACTCATGTGAAAGAAAGAATCATTCATGCTTGCTTCTGATTCTATAGGTTTATTAGATCATCAATAATATTTAACATGAAAGAAACCAATTATGTTTTTAAGTAAGAAAGCAGGAAAAGTTAGCAGTCGTTAAAAATTCCATTTCTTTGCCAATTTCAGAATGGGGCTTTATATTCAAAGCCAGGGTCAAAAGAAAATCACATCTAATATTGTCATCATGTAGTTCAATAAAGATATGGTAATTTTTCAGTCATTAGATCATTAATAAAACTGATGTAATTGTTTCAAAAACCTGAAATCGTACATGGTAAGTGTTCTCATAATTATTATTCACATAAAGTATGTTATTTCTATGCCAAATAGAAAAGGACAAACGCAGTAGCTTTCTCTGAAAGAATTTCTCTCATGATGATGTTTTCTTCAAAACTCTTTCTAGATCTTAGTATTATCTTTTCTTTAGCTTTGGTAATTCTGATTTTTTAACCACTTTGTAAAATTAGAATTAATATTCTAAGTAAATTGTATTCTATTTATTTTTATTGATGTACAATCAAAATATAACATTATATTTGTTTTAGGCACATAACATGATGATTTGATATTTGTATATACTGTGAAATGATCACCACAATGTGCTGTGTGCTTAGTTGTATCGACTGTTTGTGACCCCATGGACTGTAGCTCACCAGGCTCCTCTGTTCATGGGGATTCTCCAGGCAAGAATGCTAGAGTCGCTTGCCATTTCCTCCTCCAGGGATCTTCCCAACCCAGGGATCAAACCCAGGTTTCCTGCATTGCAGTTGGATTCTTCATCATCTGAGCCACCAGGGAAGCCCAAGAATACTGGAGTGAGTTAGCCTATCCCTTCTCCAGGGGAACTTCCCAACTCAGGAATTGAACTGGGATCTCTGCATTGCAGGCAAATTCTTTACCAGCTGAGCTATCTGGGAAGCCCAATAAGTCTAGTTAATATCCATCTGGTGGCTTAGATGGTAAAGAATCCACCTGCAATGCAGGAGTACTGGGTTGGGAAGATCCCCTGGAGAAGGGAATGGCTACCTGTTCAAGTATTCTGGCTTGCAGAATGCCATGGACAGTCCATGAGTCTCAACAAACATCTTTGTACATTTTTTTTTCTTCTGATGAGGACTTTTAACATCTATTCTCTTAGCAACTTTCAAATATACAATATAGTATCATTAACTATAGTCACCATGCTGTACATTCCCACAACTTAATTATTTTATAACTGCAAGTTTTGATCCCCTTCACTCATTTTGGCTACCCTGAACCTCTGCCTCTGACAATCACCAATCTGTTCACTGTCTAAATAAAGTTTAAGTTAAAAACTGTTTGAACATATTTAGTTGCTCTTAGAATGAACTACCTTTGATCTGATTTTCTGCCCTTCAAATAATGCCAGCAGAGCTGGTCTGGTGAACTGGGGGAAATCTAACAATCATTTGCAAATGTTAGGTTGGATACATTTGATGTAAAAATCCAACACAGATCTCAGTCCAGGTAAAATCTAGTCTGTCTTTATTCTGGGTTCAACTTTACCCATCCAAATTTACAGTAGCAGACATCACTTCAAGTCACTGTCCCCATTTATACTTAAGGCCATACAATAACATTTAAGCATAATTATCTGATATCAATCCCTATACTGCTCTGGATTTAAACCAGATACCTTTTTCAGTTTCAAAGTGGGCCTCAAATCAATTATAATCTTTTGGGCCTCCCTTCCCCTGTAATTTTTTTTTGCCATATATTATAAATCTTTATTAATGATCATTTTTCATAATTAAGTAAACAATCACTTTGGATGCTACTATATTTTACTTTTATATATATGTATTTTTTTAACTTTTCATTTTGTACTGTGGTATAGCCAGTTAACAATGTTGTGATAGTTTAGGTGCACAGCAAAGGAACTCAGCCATGCATATACTAGTATCCATTCTTCCCCATGCTCCCTTCCCATCCAGGCTGCCCCAACACTGAGCAGAGTTTCCTGTGCATGTAGTAGGACCTTGTGAGTTATCCGTCTTAAATACAGCAGTGTGTACCTGTCCATCTGAAACTCCCTAACTGTCCCTTCCTTCCATCCTTCCCTCCCCCCTGGAAACCATAAGCTCATTTTCTAACTCTAGGAGTCTATGTCTGTTTTGTAATCCCCTGTAATTTATAATTAATTTTTGATAAGGAACTTCTCCTAGAAACATGAACCCAACAGGAACATCACCTAACCTGGATGAAGGTGCTTCATGCAGCTTGATGCTGGCACTACGGTCCCTCCGGACAGGGGCAGGCTCCAAAGTGGGCAGACCTGTGGCAGAAGTGGTGGTGGTCCAAGTTGATGAAACTCGTCTCAGCAAACCGGGGGGCAAACTCCTCCTCAGGCGCTGGGAAGAAGGAACATTGATTTTATTACCAAGCATATTTCCTATCACTAACTTCTATGTAATATAATGAAAGAAAATGAGTTTTTAATTAGCAATGAATATATTAAACTATATTGGTTGAATATCATATCTCTAAAATTTGGGCACTCAGAAATTCAATAAGGAACTCTGGCCAAAATCAATTAATGTTATAAAAATAACATTTTGGGACCTTCATTTCAATGATTATATAAAAATGGATTATGAGAAATGAGAGCCATTTTGGGCTAATTTTATTGTCATATTTGTCCAACAGGGCTTACACACCTATAAATATTAATATATAACTTATTATGAGCTGCATTTCTATTAACTAGGACAACTGTTGTTATACCAAAGTGTTTATTGATTTAATTGATTTAATCCTTGATTTAGAAATGATGGGACCTATAAAGGTAAAAGTGTAACTCACAAGATGTACCACCTCTCTTGTGGTTAATATGACTTAAGACAGACAGGCATTTGGGTAATGTTATTAGGATGAACATCTTTTTTTTTTGAAAGGAAAGTATAATTTCTACAAACCACTAAACCTGAACAGAAGAGCTGACTGGGACAGACCAGGAGTGGGTGTGAAGAGACTGAGAAAGGTGCAGCAAGAAAGTGAAGGAGAGCAAACAGGAAGTGGGCATGGTTCACCATGCAAACCACCATTCACCCCAGCCCCTCCCAGGGAGGAGAATGTGCCCAAGTCCCCCAGCCTGCCCTCCACTCTTTTTCTCTGGTCTCAAAGGCAAAGTAGTCTGCTGACTAGGCCCCCTCTTTGACCAACTCAAGTTTAGTCCATAACCAGGTCTTTGGGAGGGAGGGTAGAAGTCCTCCAAGAACCTGAGTTCCCAGAACTGGGGGCTCCCCTGCATGTCTGGTGCACTGTGGTGATGAACACCTCTTAACAGAAGACTCTGCTAGTTGACCTGCGATTCCCCTCTTTGTCATTTCTTCTCCTACCATAGCCTAAGTGGGATTTGTGACACCCTCAGCACTCAGGCATGATTCTGAGTTCACCAGGATGAACAATGACCCTCCAAAGAGAGTCTTAACCTTAAAAATGAAAGGGAAGGTAATCTAATACAACTACAGCAATAATGATGAGGTAGGAGCTCATTATTTTATTTGTGGCCGGTGACTCCTAGAAGAACAATTGTGCAAGCAGAGTTTAACAAAGAGTCTGCTCTTCCTGAAGACAGTAAAAGCTTTGAGAATTAAGTATATGGCACCTTGGGATTCAAGAATAACTCTGATATTAAATAGTTTCCAAAATCTCTTAAAGATATATACCCTAGGAGGGAATTCAACAGGAAGAGAAAATGTCAAGCAATGTAAATATCAGGATTCTTGTCTGTAAATCTGTCACTGACTCTGTGTCTATTTTGAGACCCAAAGGAATCAGTTTCTCTTTCGCCATCCATTTATTTTCATATCATGTTAGCCCTATATTTCTCAGAGAAGTAGATGTTCAAAGGAAACTTAAAAAACACCTAATTGACAAAGTTACTTGAAGGACACAGTCCTGAGTCCAGAGACCCACAATGGCAAGAACACAGATGTTACTGACTGACCATCAGCTCCAGGGCACAGCTGCTTATTTACCAAATAAAGAACTGTGTTGGATATACCTGAGACCACTGAAATTCTGGTTCTTTTCCTTTTTTTCTCATCTTTAACATGACTTGTTTTCAACTAACACTGAGGTCTAAACTGGAGGCAGAACTCTACTCCCTACAGCTCACTTTTGTAAAATTCTCATATCTTATATGTAAAAAGAAGAAAATACATGAATCACTAAGGCCAACTTCTACTTTAAATAACCGAAAATATATAGAAAACTATAAAACACTGGTGAAAGAAATCAAAGAGGATACCAATAGATAGAGAAATATACCATGTTCATGGATTGGAGGAATCAATATAGTGAAAATGAGTATACTACCTAAAGCAATTTATAGATTCAATGCAATCCCTATCAAGCTACCAACAGTATTCTTCACAGAGCTAGAACAAATAATTTCACAATTTGTATGGAAATACAAAAAACCTCGAATAGCCAAAGCAATCTTGAGAAAGAAAAATGGAACTGGAGGAATCAACCTGCCTGACTTCAGGCTCTACTACAAAGCCACAGTCATCAAGACAGTATGGTACTGGCACAAAGACAGAAATATAGATCAGTGGAACAAAATAGAAAGCCCAGAGATAAATCCATGCACCTATGGATGCCTTATCTTTGACAAAGGAAGGCAAGAATATACAATGGATTAAAGACAATCTCTTTAACAAGTGGTACTGGGAAAACCGGTCAACCACTTATAAAAGAATGAAACTAGAACACTTTTTAACACCATACACAAAAATAAACTCAAAATGGATTAAAGATCTAAATGTAAGACCAGAAACTACAAAACTCCTAGAGGAGAACATAGGCAAAACACTCTCTGACATACATCACAGCAGGATCCTCTATGACCCACCTCCCAGAATATTGGAAATAAAAGCAAAAATTAACAAATGGGACCTAATTAAACTTAAAAGCTTCTGCACAACAAAGGAAACTATAAGCAAGGTGAAAAGACAGCCTTCAGAATGGGAGAAAATAATAGCAAATGAAGCAACTGACAAACAACTAATCTCAAAAATATACAAGCAACTCCTACAGCTCAATTCCAGAAAAATAAATGACCCAATCAAAAAATGGGCCAAAGAACTAAATAGACATTTCTCCAAAGAAGACATACAGATGGCTAACAAACACATGAAAAGATGCTCAACATCACTCATTATCAGAGAAATGCAAATCAAAACCACTATGAAGTACCATTTCACGCCAGTCAGAATGGTTGTGATCCAAAAGTCTACAAGCAATAAATGCTGGAGAGGGTGTGGAGAAAAGGGAACCCTCTTACACTGTTGGTGGGAATGCAAACTAGTACAGCCACTATGGAGAACAGTGTGGAGATTCCTTAAAAAACTGGAAATAGAACTGCCTTATGACACAGCAATCCCGCTGCTGGGCATACACACTGAGGAAACCAGAATTGAAAGAGACATGTGTACCCCAATGTTCATTGCAGCACTGTTTATAATAGCCAGGACATGGAAGCAACCTAGATGCCCATCAGCAGATGAATGGATAAGAAAGCCGTGATACAGATAAACAATGGAGTATTACTCAACCATTAAAAAGAATATATTTGAATCAGTTCTAATGAGGTGGATGAAACTGGAGCCTATTATACAGAGTGAAGTAAGCCACAAAGAAAAACACCAATACAGTATACTAACGCATATATATGGAATTTAGAAAGATGGTAACAATAACCCTGTATACGAGACAGCAAAAGAGACACTGATGTATAGAACAGTCTTTTGGACTCTGTGGGAGAGGGAGAGGGTGGGATTATTTGGGAGAATGGCATTGAAACATGTATAATATCATATATGAAATGAGTTGCCAGTCCAGGTTCGATGCACGATACTGGATGCTTGGGGCTAGTGCACTGGGACGACCCAGAGGGATGGTATGGGGAGGGGGGAGGGAGCAGGGAGGAGGGTCCAGGATGGGGAACACATGTATATCTGTGGCAGATTCATTTTGATATATGGCAAAAACCAATACAATAATGTAAAGTTAAAAAATAAAATAAAATAAATAACTGAAAATCAAATAAATTCTTCTAAGTTAAAAATTTGTTGGGTTTGGGAAAGACATGAGGGTACTGTGAAGCCTACCATACTAAAAAATCAAAGAGGAAAGGAATCTCGCATTTTAGAAGGCAGTGAATTTTTAACAGAATCTACAAAAGTGGGAGCAGGGGGTTTTGCCTGCTTTTATTTCCCACTGCTATTACTTTCATCCCACAGACTAAGGCCTGATATATAGAGAAGAAAAACCCTGAACACATGAATAAAAAAGTTAATGTAAAAAGGTAAATTTTTTGTTTACAGAAAGCTATCAGGTATAAGGATGGAAGTCTTTATGTTTACTTTTCTATTACTTTGGTCACCATGATTGACAAACACTTCTTAGGGGAAAGAAAGTGAAAGCATTAGTTGCTAAGTTATGCCTAGCTCTTTGCGACCCCATGTACTTAGCCCACCAGGCTCCTTTGTCCACGAAGTTTTCAAGGCAAGAATACTGAAGTGGGGTGCCATTCCCGTCTCCAGGGGAACTTCCTACCCAGGGATTGAACCCAGGTCTCCCACACTGCAGGCAGATTCTTTACCATCAGGTAAGACTTCTTGGGGGGGGGCGTGGTGGGGCTCACTGATATGAATCTCTGGGTGTGTGTGGAGTGATAAGAAAAAGGTCTAGGGGAAACAGTTTCACCCTTTCAGGAGCATGTCATTAATACCTACCTTGGGAACAGCCAGCTTGTCTTTTTCAGAGCTTTCTTCAGAATCAGAGCAGGTGTAGTTTTCACTGAAGGACACGATGGGGTTCACCCTGGGCTTGTGAATGGCCTGGATGGTGAGTTGCGTGCTGAGGAGGTTGCTCACTGCCCTCAGTGATGTGCACACGTTGGGGGGCAGAGAAGGGTCTGCCAGGAGGTCAGTGATAAGGCCGTGAGCTTCGCCCATCACGGCAATATCCACAGTGATGCTGGTTCCTGAAGACTAAGACACCAAACACAGGAGGTTGGGTGAGAAAGGCTTGAGGCTGGAGGCACAGGAAGGGAAACTGGGCTTTTTAGAAAAAGTGGACCAAAGGGTGATAGTAAAGTAACATGCAAATCACATTTCTGTTTCAAATTTTGCCCAAATTTGCCATATCTTTTTGCTATTTTTGTGTTAATAGCACATTTTTTACTGCTAGACCCTGTAGACTTTGAAGAAACAAAAAGATAAAAATTATTTTTTTAAATAAAAAGCTTCAGGAAACAAAAAAAATGTTCATATCAATCACTCTTTATGAAGATCTCAACATTTTAATGTACTTCATATAGTAGTGAAAGAAAGTGAAGTTGCTCAGTCATGTCTGACTCTTTGCGACCCCATGGACTGTAAGCTACCAGGCTCCTCCGTCCATGGGATTTTCCAGGCAAGAATACTGGAGTGGGGTGCCATTTCCTTCTCCAGAAGATCTTCCCAACCCAGGGTTTGAACCCAGGTATCCCACATTGTAGGCAGACGCTTTACCATCTGAGCCACCAGGGAAGTTCACTTACTTCATATAGTTAAGTCTCCATCAATAGACGAATTGAAAAAAATGTGATATGACATATATATACACATACACACACACCCACATATATATAATATATATATGGTTGGCCAAACAGTTTGGGTTTTTCATATAATCTTACGAATTTTATATAGACACACACACACACACGTGCATATGTAAATATATGCCAGGCTTCTCTGTCCATGGAATTCTCTAGGCAAGCATACCTGGGTGGGTAGCCATTCCCTTCTCCAGGGGATCTTCCCCATGACCCAGAGGTTGAAACCTGGTCTCCCACATTGCAGGAAGATTCTTTACTGTCTAGCCACCAGGAAAGCTCACACACACATACACATATATATTTATGTACATATTATGTATAATATACTTATGTGCATTATATATATATATATATATATATATATATATATATATAATGGTATACTACTCAGTCATAAAAAGTTTCATTCTGAAAAGTAACATTAATATACTATAAAATTTTAATTTTAGTAATATTCTCATATGATATTTGAGCCTGGTGTGTGGTAATTATTCAATTAATATTAGAAACATAAGAAGCACCTCATTGTGCTGTTCAGATTCACAAACTGTCCCTCTTGTTGTCAGGAATAATAGAAATTTCTGTTCTGGAATTCTGTGGCACATCTGTCATATTCTGCCAAACTGCTTCTCAGATTCAGAGTTATTACTCTATACTTGCTAAAGGAATGAAGAACATAAAACACAGAGGACAGGGATTTCTTACAACCTGCTGGTCAGGCTAATGTAGACAGGAAGATGTGGGAGCAAGGGAGAGCACAGGCAGGGTCAAGGTTCATAAGGTAGACGAAGCTGAAGGATGGTATGCAGACGGCTGTTAATACTGGAATGGTGCTGCAGTATGAGGCACAGGGAGGCAAGAATACTGGCGTGGGTCACTGCTCCATTCTCCAGGGGATCTTCCCACCCCAGGGATTGAACCCAGGCATCCTGCATTGTGGGCAGATTCTTTACCAGCTGGGCCACCAGCGAAGCCCACGAGGAAGCCACATAACTTTAAATTGAATAACAGTGACGGATGTGCAGGTTTTGGAACTAGGCTATTTGATCCAAATTCTGACTCTTGACCCTACCACTTTCTATCGCATGATCTCTGGCACATTAGTGAGCTCTCTGTACTGTGTGACTTCTCCATCTGTAAAATGGATATAGTATAGTACCAGCCTCAGAAGGTTATTTTAATAAGAATTAAAGAGCAGGGACTTCCCTGGTGGTTCAGTGCCTGAGAGTCTGCCTTCTAATGCAGAGGATGTGGGTTTGATCCCTGGTTGGGTAACTAGGATCCCACATGCCACTGAGCAACTGAACCTATGTATCGCAATCTCTGAGACTGAGTGTTACAACTAGAGAGAAGCCAGCGAACTACAAAGAAAGATTCTACTTGGTGCAATGAAGATTCCAGGTGCTGCAACTGATGCTCAATGCAGCCCGAAATAAAAAATTAAATTAAAAGAGGACTTAAAAAGTAGATTATATACAAGGCACTTACAATTGTGCTGGTTATAAGTGTCCAATAGTGATAATGATATAAATAATAGAAGTGATAATTCTGGAGATTTTCAGCAAGAAGTTATTAGAAGTTAGGCTACATAGTTGGGAGAAAATAAACTTTAATCATTCTGACAACAGACTTAAAAATGAACTCCAGAGATATGAAAAATTTAAATGTATAAAATTATCAGATTATTAAAAGGAAATATGGGGGACTACTTTATAATTTGGGGATTAGGAAGACTGCTAAAAGTAATATAAATGGCATAAATTGTCAAGAAAACACCTAACAGATCTGATGAAACACAAAACTTCTCATAAGAAAATACGCTATAAGCAAAGGTAAAAAACAAACAGTCCATGAAAAAATACCTGCTACCCAGAGAAGATAAAACATATGTGAATAAAAGGCCTCTAAAAAAATAAAAGTCATTAGAGAATTCCCTGTGGTTTCACTGCTGAAGACCTAGGTTCAATCCCTGGTAGGGGAACTAAGATCCTACAAGGTGTACAATGGGACTACATATATACATATATATACACACACACACACATATATATAAATCAATAAATGATAAACTGGGAGAAAGAGAATGAATATACAATTCAAATATAATTTAACCATCAAATACAAAAAAAGCTACTTGCCTCATGAATGTTTAAGATACAAATTAATGCAATAAAAGCAATGTTTACTTATTAAATAAAAAATAATAAAAGATTACTAGCACCAAGTATCAGTAATGGGTTGAGGAAATGAGCAGTAAGTAAAAGCAATACAATATTTTTGGCAAGAAGTTTTTGCTGAACCTATCAATTTATAGTTTAAATGTACATATTCTATGATCTAGCAAGACAATGTAGACATCCAAAGAAAAACTACATTTACACAAAAATACAAAGACAAGACCACAAAGGGCACTGCAATGTTCTGATAACAATCAAAGAGTGCGGCCATAAATGCATATCAACAGAGACATTTTTAAAAAATGTTACAATATAAATATAAAATATCATGTACTTGTTTTAAAATATTTGGGTAGATCTGTAAATGTTTATTTGGAAAAATATTTATAAAATATTGTTCTGTGGGGAAAAATGTATGTCACAGAAAAAGTGAACATGTATTTTCTTTGTAATCAGAAAAATATGATAATTATGAAAATACCCAGCATCCATGAAGGTATCTAGTCTTATAGCAATAGCAAGGATAAATTATTCTGTAAAGCTATCATATAGAAACTATGACTTTTCATACTAGAATAATACGAGTAGCAATAGTAATACTGGTGGATAATAATGGTGACAGCTGATATTTATTCAGCACAAGTCTACAAGGTAAGTACTATTATTTTTTTATTTTTATTAGTCAAAAATCACTTGCCAAATAACTGAGTCAAAAATAACTCTGCATCAGATAGCTGGAGCATGAAAACGTCAGGCTGCAAACACATACTCTATTTCCACAGCCCCAGAGCTGAGCTAGCAGGACGAAATAAATACCGAACGTTTTCATTGTACGTTACTAAATATATCTGTAATTATTTAATCATTTTGCCATGTTTTTCTCTCTCTGTAGGTTTAAATATGTTCCATGAACTGACATGAAAATTTTAGTGTAACATTAATAGTTTTAGGATATATGATTATGTTTATTTCACATATTTACTTACATGGTTAACTTCAAAAATGTCTGTGAGAAATGCTACGGAATTAGTTTAACATTCCCTTTTAGAAATGTATTCTCAAATACATCTCTATTTATTATTATTCTGAGAAACTCATCCGGTATGATCTTCTTAAACAGTAACATACATTTCTTCCCATGTTGTTCTAATAAACTTAATCTACTACTTAATCACTGTACTGTTACGTTAGAAAATTGAAAGTTTAAATCAAACTTTGTAATCAGGACATAAAATTTCAAGATGTTTTGACAATAAAATTAACAGTTTATATTCTAATGGCTAATAATTTAACACATTTCCTCAAAATGGTCTCAATGCATAAAACTTACAAATCTGAAGAAAAATCAGAATACATTCACTGAAAATTATGAATACACTTTAAAATAAATTATTGGTGAGAAAACAAGTCTATCTTATAATTCTCTAATTTTATGTCTTTTTAAAACACTTTTTAAAAAGTAATGGATGAATTTCTTATATATACTCAGAAAAAAACCAAATGCCTAAAAAATTGAAAAGTAATTTTAAAATAAAAACAGAACTGAAAACTCATCCTTACAAGCGAATGTCAGTATTACATAAGAATTTAGAAAACAAGTACATTATGTAATTCAGTGCTATAATACTGTTGCTTTCGTGAAAGCAAATGTCTTCAAGTGAAAACAAAAGCAATATTCAGGCTAATAAAAAGCAAATTATCCAGAATGGAAATTGGCTAAGAAACCAGACACTTTTACTATTGAAAAAGTCCCCCTACTGTTATAAACTCAGGACTTTTCTTTTAGTTTTATGATTTTAAAATTATATAACAGTTAAAAGTTTATCACACATAAGAAGTTATCAGTTTTTGGCTCAAATAACAAGAGGCTTCAATGAGGCATGAAATCTAAACCCAACCATCACATTCATTTGTCACAAACTCGCCAAGACTAACCACACATGAATTGCTGAAACACAGAAAAGATACATGGGCTGCTATTTCAATAAACAGAAGGCAAACTATACAGACCCAGACACATTCAGGGAGTCAATTTAAAGAAATTTCAGGGGAGCGGGGCTTTGGCTGATTGGTAGTGTTTTTTCAAACAAAAATACAAAATATGAAACATCACGCAGTGACTCACACAGAGGCTATTCCCACACCTATTCAATTTTCAAAATAATTCAATTTCTAAGTATACCAAATAATGCTCAGTAAAATTTTCATTTAACTGGTGAAATCTTAGATAGTGATAATAAACACTAAAGGTTAAGTTTATATTAAAGCTACTTTAAATGAAAGTCTTAAGCTAACAGCCTGAAATCATCTTTGAGTGCAATAAATAACCCTACTGAGCATAAAACCACAGTTGAGTCTTTTTATGGTGCACATGATCAAACGAATCTTTTCTTAAAAGGAGTGACCAAGCAATAAAAAAACATTTTACTTTGCATGCTATCCTTATAATGGAAACATTTATATTTAACATTTAAGAAAATGCAAGTATAATTTTCTGGGTCCTATTTAAATGACAACCAAATTTGGATTGCCACCTTTAAATAGAAAATCTGGATTTTCAGTCTGATAAACAGTGGAGTAAAGTGCAGTTTTATAAATCAAACCAAAAATAACCAGTTCTTTTGGTAAATCCACCACTTTTCAAAGCACCCGGTTCTTTCAACATCTTCCTTCACCCCTTCATCTCCATCCAGTCTATTTCACCATCTCCAGAAAGTCTACCCCATGTTAGTTGCTATGGTAATAATCTAGTTTGCTTCCAAGTTACTTTACTCATCATAAACCAAAGACCCAGAAAAGCTGGAGTTAGAGATAAGTTAAGGAAACAACAACAAATACACTTAGAAATAACATTAAATGTAACTCCTAGGCTAGGCATGTATCAACCAATTCAATTATAGAAAATTTGTTTTTATGGTCACTACTTCTGTGGTAAAACTTTGAAATTACACTACTGGTATGATAAAGGGCAAAGATTTGAACATGTGTAGGGGTCAGAAAAAACTTATACTCTAGGTTGAACATCTAAATGTCTAAACTACTGTAAGCTGCAAATTATAAAAAATTTGACAAATAAATCTATTTGATCAAATGACTAACAGAATGTAAAACAAAATTATGTATATTTAATTAACATGACAGATTATTTACTGAGGTCCTGTGTTTGGGTTTCTACCAACATGTTATTCAGTAATGGAGAATTTCTTTTTGTTAAAGAATGTTAAATTTTATTATAATTACATCATTCAAAAATTAGTTTAATTTTAACTGGTAGTAAATGCTTATCCATGACTAAGTAATAAACACAGAATAAAGCAAAATTATAAAAGGCATTTGTGAAAAGTCATAGAAATGGAGAATTCTTCAAGGAAAAAAATCATTCAGAAGTCTTAAAAGATAACTATAGGAACAAGGTAAATAAAAACAAAGTAAACAAGCATTATTTCACTTCAAGAAAGTGAAGGTGCCCAACAGTAAAATCAGAAAGGGTTTGAGAAAATTGATGTCAACATCAATTAGTGATTCAACATGATTATCTGGTATAGAGGATGAAGACAATGCATCCAATTCTTGACAAAATTTTTTGGGATGGCATCAGTATAGTCAAGCTATGGCTCTTCTCCCTATATATTTTGAAGCAAATTTAAATTGATAACAATGCAATAGGCTAAATACATCCCTGCTCAAAGGCAGAAGATGTAGTAATTCTCCAGTCTTCTGACTGAGTGAATCATTTGATATGTCACTTGCTTTGGGCATTAATTTATTCTAACTGGAGGAAAATAACTGGAAGCAGCACAAAAGCCACTCTTCATAATTCTACATGAAACTCAAAGATAGCTTACAAATGTAAAAGCAATAGAGGTAATTATCTAGACAACCAAGTCAAGTTGCTGTATTCCTCAAATTACACCATTTTTTTTAATTCAATATTTTATGTTTTGTGATGGTTTCCAAAATCAACCATGGCTTTTCTTGTATGAGATATTGTATCCATTGGAGCAATCAGGGTCTCCCCTTGAAAAATCAGAGAACTAGCCTGGATCTTTCTAAGATCCCTCCCAGATTCTTTACTGTCTGAGCCACCAGGGAAGCCCTCCAATTGTATAAGTTGAAAGCATTTCTTTATATAACATACATATATACATATATCAGAGAAGAAAGGAGGAAATAATTTTCAAACTATCTCTTGGCTCATTAAGGGTTTTAAATTATTTTATTTTTAAAATTTATTTTATTGAAGTATGGTTGATTTATAACATTGTGTTAATTTCTGCTGTATAGCAAAGTGATTCTGATATATATATATGTGTGTGTGTGTGTGTGTGTGTGTATTCTTTTTCATATTTTTTTCCATGATGGTTTATCACAGGATAGTGACTGCTATACAGACATAAATTTTTTTAAGTATTATGTAGACTTTGAAAATTTATTTCACTGATTGCTAATCCTATTCAAGCTTTACTTCTAACTTATAATTGAGTCACTGATGCTGTTTCCTTCTTATAGTGAAACGTCTAAAGTACAGTGAATACTTATGGGGAATGGGCTTCCCACATGGCTCAGTGGTGAAGAATTCACCTGCCAATGTAGGAGACTCGGGTTCGATCCCTGGGTTGGGAATATCCCCTGGAGAAGGAAATGGCAACTCCCTCCACCATTGTTGCTTGGGAAATCCCACAAACAGAGGAGCCTGGTAGGCTACAGTCCATGGGGTTGCAAAAGTGTCAGATAGACTTACTGACTAAATAGGAACAAATTATGGGGAATAGACTATACTCTGGGACTTCCACTCCCAATAGTTGAGTTGCACTTTGCCAAGGGTCAGTTTTGTTTTGGTCCTAAATCTATTCAGACCAGTTGTAACTGTCACTGCAACTTATATGCTAATAAAATATCTATAAACCAGTGATATTTGAACAAATAATGGAATAGTTTCTATAAAAATTAAACTGAATAATTTTAAAGACTGCATAAAAGATTCATAAAGACAAAGCCCTGACATCAATTTCTGTTAAGTAGGGGTGAAACAACTGCAAAGATTCAACAAGAAAATGATAACGTGCCTGAAAAATTCTCAACTCAGAATGTGTCTAAATGCCTAAGTCAATCCTACTGTTAAAAAAAAACAAAAAATAAAAAACATGAACCTGGTAGTCATATGGGTATGCTGCATGTAAGATAAATTGGGACTCTAATTAATATAGTAAAAACATACACAAAGAGAAACTCTCTTGGCTTTTCATCAAAAATGTGTGAAATCCCCATCATCACAAATAGAGTTAAATATATATTACTAGAGGTACAGAAAATATGTTTATGATTCTCTGCTTTAAAAACTTTTAAAATTAACAGACCAATTACTAATTAAGAGGATGCTATACTATTTCGAACCCAACAGCTTCTTTCGCTTGAAATGAGACACAATATAATGGTCAGGTCAAAGTTATTCATCACTATTCCTGGAACAAGGGAAAGACAGTGAAGTTTGGTTTATGAATTAGCACATTATATACAAAAAGTTACAAATGTATATTTTCATCATGTATATAATTCAGAAGGTGTTATATATAAGAAGTTGGAACAAAGATAAAACAGTGGGATATTAAAGGAAGTTTTCTTCATTTATCAATATCAAATTTTTATTTTATCTGGTTAGTACATGGGGCCTTTGTGGAGAGGAAATGGAAACCCACTTCAGTATTCTTGCCTGGAAAATCCCATGGACAGAGTAGCCCAGTGGGCTACAGTCAGTCCGTAGGGTCGCAAAGAGTTGGACATGACTGAGCGCAGACACACACACAGACAGACAGACACACACACACACACACACGGTGCCTTTAAGAACACAGGATCTAGAATCAGAATCAGATAGCTTGTGTTTAAATTTCAGATCTGGTGTGATTTGGGGCAAGTCACTCATCTCCTTAGCTCTTGTATTCTCATTTCTAGAAATAGGGTAAAAATAATATCCACTGTATAGTATTATTGATGATTCAATGTGATCAGGTACATAAAGACCTCAGTAGAGGGACAAATAGATTCAAGGTATTAGATCGGATAGACAGAGTGCCTGAAGAACTATGGACGGAGGTTCATGACATTGTACAGGAGGCAGTGATCAAGACCATCCCCAAGAAGTGCAAAAAGGGAAAATGGTTGTCTGAGGAGGCGGCCTTACAAATAGCTGAGAAAAGAAGAGAAGCTAAAGACAAAGGAGAAAAGCAAAGATATACCCATGTGAATGCAGAGTTCCAAAGAACAGCAAGGAGAGATAAGAAAGCCTTCCTCAGTGGTCAAAACAAGGAAATAAAGGAAACAATTGAATGGGAAAGACTAGAGATCTCTTCAAGAAAATTAGAGACACCAAGAGAACATTTCATGCAAACATGGGCACAATAAAGGATAGAAATGGTAGGGCCCTAACAGAAGCAGAAGACATTAAGAAGAGGTGGCAAGAATACACAGAAGAACTATACAAAAAAGATCTTCATGACCCAGATAACCATGATGGTATGATCACTCACCTAGAGCCAGACATCCTGGAATTTGAAGTCAAGTGGGTCTTAGGAAGCATCACTACGAACAAAGCTAGTGGAGGTGATGGAATTCCAGCTGATCTATTTCAGTTCCTAAAAGATGATTCTGTGAAATTGCTGCACTCAATATGCCAGCAAATTTAAAACTCTCAGCAGTGGCCACAGAACTGGAAAAGGTCAATTTTCACTCCAATTCCAAAGAAAGGCAATGCCAAAGAATGCTCAAACCACCTCACAATTGCACTCATCTCACACTCTAGCAAAGTAATGCTCAAAATTCTTCAAGCCAGGCTTTAACAGTATGTGAACCAAGAACTTACAGATGTTCAAGCTGGATTTAAAAAAGGCAGAGGAACCAGAGATAAAATTGCCAACATCTATTAGATCATTGAAAAAGCAAGACAGTTCCAGAAAAACATGTACTTTTGCTTTAATGACTACGCCAAAACTTTTGACTGTATGGATCACAACAGACTGGAAAATTTCAGGAAATGGGAGTACCAGACCACCTTATCTGCCTCCTGAGAAATCTGTACGCAGGTCAAGAAGCAACAGTTAGAATCAGACCTGGAACAACAGACTGGTTCCAAATTGGGAAAGGAGTATATCAAGTCTGTATATATACTGTTTATTTAACTTGTATGCAGAGTACGTCATGTGAAATGCTGGGCTGGATGAAGCACAAGCTGGAATCAAGATTGCCGGGAGATATATCAATTGCCTCAGATATGCAGATGACACCACCCTTATGGCAGAAAGCAAAGAAGAACTTAAAAGCCTCTTGATGAATGTGAAAGAGGAGAGTAAAAAGCTGGCTTAAAACTCAACATTCACAAAATGAAGATCATGGCATCCAGTTCCATCACTTCATAGCAAATAGATTGGGAAACAATGGAAACAGTGACAGATTTTATTTTCTTGGGCTCCAAAATCAATGCAGATGGCAACTGCAGCCATGAAATTAAAAGACACTTGCTCCTTGAAAAAAAGCTATGACCAACCTAGACAGCATATTAAAAAGCAGAGACGTTACTCTGCCTACAAAGGCCCATCTAGTCAAAGCTATGGTTTTTCCAATAGTCATGTGTGGATGTGAGAATTGGACCATATAGAAAGCTGAGCACTGAAGAATTGATGCTTTTGAACTGTGGTGTTGGAGAAGACTCTTGGGAGTCCCTTGGACCACAAGGAGATCCAACCAGTCCATCCTATGGGAAATCAGTCCTGAATATTTACTGAAAGAACTGATGCTGAAGCTGAAACTCCAATACTTTGGCCACCTGATACGAAGAACTGACTCACTGGAAAAGACCTTAATGCTAGGAAAGATTGAAGGTGGCAGGAGAAGGGGACCATAGAGGAAGAGATGGCTGGATGGCATCACCAATTCAATGAACATGAGTTTGAGTAAACTCTGGGAGTTGGTCATGGACAGGGAGGCCTGGTCTGCTGCAGTCCGTAGGGTTGCAGAGTCGGACACAACTGAGTGACTGAACTGAACTGAGATTGCCTGGCCTCCAGGACATGTTTGAAAAATATTATTTAGCCCTGTATCATAATTATTTTGCCTTGAAAAAGACTGTGTGTGAAAGGGTACATATTGTATGTGTGTGTTTGTCTTCTACATATACTGGGTCTATAGTTTCTTTATAAATGGAGGCAACATACAGATATCATTTCTCTACCAATGTAAAGAAACACAAACAACAAAAGCAAAATTTTAAATAGTTTCCCTTTTTATTCTAGGTAAATGTAGTCATAAAGATTGTATTCCCTACTCCCATAGACTCCGAGTATTTTGGAGCTGAATTTTAGGCTCTTAGAAAGTGATTGTACAGAAGTCCTGGTTTCATTTAGTATGGTTGACTGCCCTGGTATGATTTATAACGCACTACGAGAAAGGGATTCTGAAAGCAGGCATCTCAGCTCCATTGTTGGCAGTTTTTTTTTTTTTCCTCCTTTCTATTTAGTCATCTTGGGAGGCACCCTGGGAGGCAAACACAGCATGGGAAGAACATTCTCAGGATGAAAAGGGAGTTGGGATAAGGGAGGAATAAACAGTATAAGGCATGACAAATAAAGGAGTCACTGGGACTTTTCTTACCCAGCCTTGGTCTTAATGCTGGGAAAAAGATGCCTATTGGGCTTTGGGGAGCTGTCTCATTCTATTTCTCTAAAGCAGTTTGCCACCCCTCACCCTTCAAATCTTTCTCTCTGATACCAGTAAGCAGTCTTTTAGTCTTTAGTGTCCTAAATTCACTTAGGAGATGAGCTGGGTTCGATAAATGATCTTTGGTGTATTACTGGTTCTGACCTCAGAGCTAGCAAAATTGCATATGTGTTTATACTTTCATAGGACCCATTTATAATTTTAGACTTGAAGTTGGTTGGGAAATTTTTTAAAAATGAAATCATGTGAACAGTTTGCAGTAACTCATTGTAGGCTGAACCTTGGCTAAATGTCATCCTAAGGAAGCAGATGTTTGCTTATTTTAATTTTCTGGCAGGGAATATGAGTTGACCTTTGGATTTTCTCCTTAAGATAATATATATGTACAGTAGGAGGAAAACATATAGGGCCCTTCATTAAACTGCTTTCTAAAAACATCTTGCTTGGTTAGGCTCATTTGAGATGTGAGTCGCAGAAAACTCTAGCAGTTGCCAGAATTCTTAACTTCCTTCTCCTTTGATGTTCAGAGAACATTCCGTGTTACCAAATAGGATGTACATGTACATGGCCTTATGTTCTTACATATTTCCCTGCAATCTGTCTGCAAATAAGCCTAAAGCTGTTAAAACAGTCCTTTCGTTTATGTTTTCTAAGATCCTCAAGACACTAGCAAATTCACCCAATATCCTCAAAAATAACAATGATCAAAGAATACTGTTTTATTATTTAAGGAAATAAAACATAGTTACGACATCGCTTACTCAAGTAAGAACTTGTTATCTCGAAGAAGATAACCTTAGCTGCCATTGATTTGCAGGCTGGTTCTCTCTTTTTCTTCTCATTATGAAAGATGAGGTGGCTGTCAAAGCTAGGAGGAATTCAGGTAATGGACCATTCCCGTGACTGCTCATGCAGATGAATTGGGAAGGCTTGGTTAAGTATAAGTTGCTATGTAAATAAAACCCATGATTATTTCTGTTAGATTCTCTAATTGATTATTTCTGGATTCTCCGACTGACTATGAACTTGTAAATATTATAGAAAAAAATCAGTCTCTGACATAAGTATGAACCCCGACATAAGCATAAATGATGGTTTTTTGTTTTTTGTTGAATTTTTTGTTGAATTTTAAGAATTGCTATTAAACTTAAACGTGAAGGTTTCTGTTTGCTTAGCCTAGAAGCAATTTCAGTGAACAACAGATGGCAGTCTTCTGCCTTTTAAAAAGAACTCCGGTTGTCTGAACATCTTTTTGAATGGGTGCTGCTCCCTAAGTAACAGGAAGAGTTTTGTTTCTTTTTTCACAGAAAAAAAGAAAAAAAAACAAAACAAAACACAAAATCCTTACATAACACTATTAGTAGAAAGTAAATAAAATATCCTAAATTGTGTTATACCTCTCAGGATCATTGTTAATGTGGAACTAGATTTATATCCTTAAGAATTTGTCTCAATTACAAACATTTCATCTCTGTCATCTTTCTCCATTTTTATAATCAACCCATGGTAAACATAAGCCATTTTCATACACAATTTGATGTAAAATTTTTTTTTCATGTGCAGTTTTCTACTGTGTTCAAATAGTCATAAAACACAATCATCAAGACACACATTATTGCACAGGGTTTTGTGTGCCTGCATGGGTTGCAAAGAGTCACAGGCATGTATTAGCAGCTGCTTTATTCCCATTGTATTGTCTTCAGATTCTTGCCCACCTTGGTGCAATGGGCACTTACTCGACACTACTGAATTGCTTCCACCACTGTGGCTCAGATGGTAAAGAATATGCCTGCAATGCAGGAGTCTTGGATTCAGTCCCTGGGTTGGGAAGATCCTCTGGAGAAGGCAATGGCTACCCACTCCAGTAATCTTGCCTGGGAAATCCTGTGGACAGAGGAGCCTGGCAGGCTACAGTCCATGGGATCACAAAGAGTCAGACACAACTGAGCAACAAACACACACATACGCACACACAAACGCGGCTGATTCAGGGGATTTTCAAAGCATGCTGCAGCAGCATCCGCACTGGTTGCAATGTGAATGCCTTTGGGGGTATCCTGTACTTCATCCGCTGGAAGCACCAACACCAAAAACAAACAGCTGAAAAACCCTTGGAGCCGTAACTTTTGAAAAACCTTCCATTTCTGACCAGTTCTCACATATATTCAGAGAACTTCTCTTACTGCATTTGTGACAGTTTTCCATTCAGCTTTTGGTTGCAATCACTTGATGAAAGCTTGTCTTCCTCTGTTTTTAAAAACTGGAGTATAATTGCTTTATACTGTTGTGCTAGTTTCTGCTGTGCAGAAAAGTGAATCAGCTATATGTATACATATATCCCCTCTTTTTTGGATTTTAGGCTGCAAGTTTGAGGAGGACAATGGAAATGCTAATTTTTGCTCACCAATTTAACCCCAGAGTCTTCCTTAGTATCTGGTACTTTTCAGGCATTCAGTGTTACTAGAAATGAGTGCAGTCATAAGCAGCATTCTCTAAACATCTAAAAATAAGTAAATTTCCTCTCTCTGGTGTTCTATTTTGAAGAAATGTAAAAAAACAAATTACATTGTCCAAGGTATTTTCTTAAAACAAGTAACTGAAATCTCTAGAAGCCATCCTAAAACATGTAACTTTTTAGCACAATATCAGATAAAAACTGAGAATTATTAGACTAATACTGAAATCATGAATAAAAACTATATTCAACAAACTGATTCTGGAACAACTACTATACAGAAAATAGTAAAACTGCCAAAAAGAAGTAAGTACTGATAAAAGAAAGCAACTTTACATCTTTCTATAATCTGTTATATATATGAAAGGAGTAATTAAGTAATAGGATTGAGATATAAGAATGAATATTTTCTGGAAAAGAGAAAAATCTTAAAATGAATGGAGGTAGAGAAAGAATGGCCTTTAGGGGGACACAGTTCAGTTCAGGTTGAAAAGGGTGAAACTGTGAATAGCTTGCTGACTATAGCTAATAATACTGAATTGTATATTTGGGTGGCCCTAGTGGTAAAGAACCTGCCTGCCAATGCTGGAGATGTAAGAGAAGCAGGTTCAATCCCTGGGTGGGGAAGATCCCCTGGAGGAGGAAATGGCAACCCACTCCTGTATTCTTGCCTGGAGAATCCCATAGACAGAGGAGTATGGCTGGCTACAGTCCAAAGTGTCAGAAACAGTCAGACACAACTGAAGCGACCTAGCACGCAAGACAGTAGATCTTTTTCCTTCCATTACAAGGGAAAAAAATGTGTTACTACACATGGTGACAGATGTTAACTGATTGACTGTGGTACTTGTTTAGTAACACACACAAATATTGAATAATTATGCTATACATTGAAACTAGTATAATGTCTTGTGTTGACTATACCTAATTTTTGTTTTGTTTTATTTTTTTTAAAGAAGGAAGGGTGTGTCTGGAGAACTTTGAGGGAACATATCAAGTCAGGAAGATGAGCCAAATTCAAGAGCTTTCATGAGCTACTAAAGGCCATTGGAAACCCCTGCAGGGCCATGATTTATTGGTGTGTGTGAAGGAAGGAGTCAGGCTGACTTTCGGGCTTTAGGCTTGGGCAGATGGGTGGATCTTCCCTGATGGCTCAGGGATAAAGAACCCGCCAGCAATGCAGGAGACACAGGAGACTCAGATTTGATCCCTGGGTTGAGAAGTCCCCCTGGAGGAGGAAATGACAACCTACTCCAGTATTCTTGCCTGGAAAGAAGCTTGGCGGGCTACAGTGAATGGAGTCTCAGAGTCAGATACGACTGAGCGACTGAGCATGATCATGAGATGGGCAGCTGAGAATCTTTCCTTAAGTTATTAGAGAAGGCAGAAGCTTTGGTGTGGGTGGTCAGATACTCAATAGTTAGGAAATATGTGATATTTACAGGATGATTATAGTTGCACATCAGGAGGGACCCCTGAACTGAAAACATGCATTTGGGTATTGACGACATGGACATGGCCCTAATGCTGCCATGGGAATATATAAGGAGAAGAGAGAAGTAGACAGAGGGCAGAGCCATAATCAATAGCAACTTTTAAAGGGGAAGAGAAACTCACAAAGAAAAATGAGAAAGGACAACAGAAAACCAAGAGTGTAAGGTCAAATAGGCCAAGAGAATGCTTTTGTCAATAGAGTGGAACGGTCAGCAGAGAGCAGTGAATTTGAGAGATTAATACATTCTGGAAAACTATCCATTATCTTAGCATCTGGAATGTCACTCCTGACATTAAAGAGAACAGTCTCAGTGAAGTGCTGATGCTGTGAGTCACACTGCAATCAACTGAGCAAGGAAAGGAAGATACGAAAATGGGAACGACATAGACAACTCTTCTGTGAAAACTAGTTGTACAATGGAAGGTAGAGATCTGTCCACATGTAGAGGGAAAGTGGGCTCCAAAGAGCTGCTGAGCAAGTGAGCAGACAAAAATGTTGAAGCGGGGGTCCCCGCTAGTGTGAGGGGTTTAAAACACAGTAAAGACAATGCAGGTGATAAATAGATCAAGGGATAAAAGAAGAAAGCAAAGGTTGAGGGGATTAATCTTTTACAACCAGGCATCTTTCTCATGGTGACAAAGAAGAATGTTAGTAGATTTGCAGGTGAGACTTTAGAGTCCTTACTCTTTGGCTTTTATTTACTCTGTAAATTAGTCCTGAGTCCCTGGTTGAGAAAGTGAATCACACGATGTTGAGGTTAGAGATGCAAAAAAGAATGAGGGATGTTTGAAAGAGGAATAAGAGCTGGCTAGATTCTCTAGCAATCCTGAAGGTCTAGCTGTTTGGAGACATGAATTCCAGTATGTTTTCTACATACTTTCTGGTGTTGCATAGCATGAAGATTTACATGAAAAGGCAATGAACTGAAAACAGGAAGGGTCTGCTAGATGGGAAAGAAAAAAGACTAGACAATTGGACTGGAGATCCTGGTGAGGTGGAGGAACAGGTGCAGAGTAGGCAAGAGCAGAAAAGCATGATTCAGAATGGGGGTAAGTGTTTGCATGAGAAAGATGGATACAGGCTTCCATGAGTAGACTAATCTCTCAGGCAGGCTTTCTGCTTTTTATTAGTAGAAAATAAGGTTGAAAAGGAAATATGAGGCCAGATTTTAGATGCCCATGAATGAAAGACAAGTTTCCTAATTCTATCAGTTGGCAATTGGGTGATGTCTGAGAAGGAAAATGATGTAATCTAAGAGGACACAGGGTTTGAGGAAGGTGAAGGTACAGCGTAGACGGAGATAGGTTAGACCAAGGTTGCCACAGTAATCAATATTTGAAACCAGGATATCTGCATCATGAACGACTAGGAAGGGAAGAGTGAGAGTAAAATTAAGAAGAATCAATTGTACTTGTAAACTGACTGGATATTGGGACATGAAAAAGTGCAGTGTATTTGTCCCTGAAGCAGTCTTCTTTACTCTGTCTGCAATATTCTCTCTGTTCCTTCTTTCAGGTATTTCTTTAAGAGTTTCTGCCTTCACAAAATAAAATGTGGATAGTTCACTTGTGAATGTATAAGTCCCTACTTCTTGCTGTTGTTTAGTCACTAAGCCATGTCTGACTCTTTGCAACTCCATGGACTATATCCTTACAGGCTCCTCTGTCCATGGGATTTCCTAGGCAAGAATCATAGAGTAGGTTGCCATTTCCTTCTCTAAGGGATCTTTCTGACCCAGGGGTCAAACCCTGTGTCTCCTGCAGGCAGATTCTTTGCCACTGAGCCACCTGAGAAGCCCGTAAGTCCATACTGGGTCTGACCAATTGTCTAAAAAAAAACATGTTTTCTTTGGATATACCATGGTCGTAGCCCTCCACAATGTTAAACTTCCAAGATGATGAGTGGATACTCATAAGAGCCTCAGATTATTTTAATACAATATAAAATCCTTTATAAATGTATTTTGAAACTCAATACATTTCAGTTTCTATAATTAATAAAAGAAACCATCAATTAAGTAATAAAGCTTCCAGACTTATAAATAGATCAAATGTCAAAACACTTTTAAATCAAATTTTTTGAGAATTTAGAATGCATTTTTCTAGAGAAATACTATTATACATGGTATCGCTTAATCCTAGGTTAGCCCACAAAAGTTTATAAAAGCACTTAATAATAAATGTGATAGCATTTTAAAATTTTTCATTGTGAATGCACCCTTTTTTCAATCACACAGCAATATTTTTAGAGACAAAATATTTTTTCAATGGTGTGATTCAAAAAGAGGAATATGGCGGCACTGAGATACAGTCATTTCTGCCTCACTTATTCAACATATTTTAACTTGAACATCTACTGGGTACCTGGGACTGTCCACACCCTCAGGCTCCAGAGATGAATGGGTTTGGACTGCTGCTCTCAAGCAACTTGCAGTCTAGTGGAAGATGTTCAAGGAAATGAAAGGGATCAGAGGATAAAACAGGAAACTGGAGGAACCTGTGGATATATTACCACTGCCTCTGGTTATTAGGAGAATGAAAGAAATTGTTTCTCAAAATTAAAATGGTCTCAAAATTTCTGGTCATGTGGTTCTCTTCCAAACACACTGAAAATTGCTGCTCCGAACGGTATCACCATTCTCACCTGTATCTGTCCCCCAAGCAGGATTTTAAAAAATAATAATAAAAAGCAATTCTCCAGAGAAGACAAGTGTGAGAGGGAAGAAGGATATAAAGATAACACGGGTGGATAAAGCACTTAGAAGATGATTGTGCCTGCATGCTAAGCTGCCTCAATTGTGTCTGACTCTTTGTGACCCTATGGACTGTAGGCCGGCAGGCGCTTCTGTCCATGGGATTCTCTGGGCAAGAATACTGGAGTCAGTTGCCATTTCCTTTTCCAGGGGGGTCTTCCCGACCCAGGGATTGAACCCGAGTCTCTTATGTCTCCTGCATTGGCAGGGGGGTGCTTTACCACTAGTGCCACCTGGGAAGCCAGTCATCACTCAGATATGAAAACCTCTTTTTTTCCAGGCATTTCCCTCAAAATCTTCAGCCCTTGGAACTCTCAGAGCTCCAATAGCCAAGTTTCATCTTGGAAACATGGATTTCAGGCCTCCCCAGCTTCCCATACCCCAGTAACATGTAGAGAACTTGAAGCCCCCTTGTCTCTTACAGGACTTGAGGGTCTGCTTCCTGACACCTAGTTTTAAGGGATGGGGTGAGCTTATCTGTGAATGATTTTGCATACAGAAAACACTTGTGTAAACTACTAAAACCTAGTAATATCACTTCTTGATTTTCCTGAAGGCAACTCCCAACACTAGAAATTACATTAGAAAGGGAATGACTTTCAAATTTTGAAACTAAGGTTAAGTAAACTTGCTCAAAGTTACACAGATAGTAAGTGGCAGAAGTCGAATTCCAATGTAGGAAGTCTAGGTCTATATGACTGATTACAATGCTAAGTATCTTGGGTAACTCTTCCTATATATGATCACCTGCTACTGCTACTGCTAAGTCGCTTCAGTCGTGTCCGACTCTGTGCGACCCCATAGACGGCAGCCCACCAGGCTCCCCCGTCCCTGGGATTCTCCAGGCAAGAACACTGGAGTGGGTTGTCATTTCCTTCTCCAATGCATGAAAGTGAAAAGTGAAAGGGAAGTCGCTCAGTCGTGTCCGACCCTCAGCGACCCATGGACTGCAGCCACCTACTTTTATGATATGGAAGTATCTTTGCCAATTTTTGACCCACTGTTAGTTTTGCAAATCCTTCCTTCAATTAATTATCAACTTACATCCCTGTTATCAAGGGGAACTTATTAACATCATCAGTAAACTTTTAAGAATTCCTGGTATACCCCCTTCCTTCACATCTTTCCTGAAAATCAAATTAAACTGTTTCCAGAACTAAGTTTTAGGGAAGACCAGCACTATTAATATTTATCCATCAGGAAAAATGCCATTTGTTCCTTCTCCCTATTTCTCCCGCTCAAGCCGGATCTCTTGTAATATTTGCTTCTGGAAGGAGAAACTAGTGGGCTTTGGTGGAGACTTCTGTGGCTACTACAAAAATCTGTCTTCATTTTCCTTTTAGGTGGTAATGAAAATTTTATAATGCATCTGTCTGAAAGTCTGGGTTAATTATTTCAGTTTAAGAAACTGGTTTCAGTTACAATCTGATTATATTCAGAATGTTACCAGAATTCAGAAAATAAACATGATTATCTTTGGATCAGCAGACCCCAGTAGTTCACCAAGATATTTAATAGGCAGACGGACAGAATTATAAAATTTTCTATGAGAAACATCTCAAAATGATACCCGTTCCTCCTCCTGTTTAGCAACAATGTGCTGCTGAGGAAAGGAGGAAATCAGGCAATAAAATAAGTCATTTGGTCATAAGATGAGTCACTCAGCACTTATGTCATAGATTTGTTTTCTTCCTTGCGGACATAATTGCTAGTTCAGTCAATGCTCCCATATGCCCTGAGTATAGCAATAATAGCATACTTAAGATGTACAAATGATGAACAATTTGTTGCAATTCAGCACAGATCCTTTAAGACAAAGATCTATGCAAAGAAGATAGAATAACTTTGAGAGTGATCTTTAAGATCATAATCTTGTAAGACTAATAAAACTGCTGGTTAAAAATGTGGCCTAGCTGTTTTTTTCTGGGGATCAAGAAGAAGGACCCAGGAAGAGACTGCTAGTGAAATTCTTCCTCTTTAGCAAAAATTTCAGTTCATTTTAATTTTATTTCATCTTAAAACAAGGATATTAGAAGTATGGTACAAGAGCTTCCCAATTAGAATATCCCATAAAAAATATATGCAAAGTATTATTAAAGTAAACACAACACAGAAGCAATGAATGTTTTCACACACTGATTCAGATGACAAACTAAAAACAGAAATTAATACAGACTGAAGTCTAACTAAAATAGCTTTGAACTGTCTTTCTTCTGGTTTTAATATTCCTTGCAAAGACTTTTCATCTACAGACAACTTCAACTTATTATACAGCGTATCATCATCCACACTCTAGAGAAGATTGTAAGAGGATCTCAGATGACCAATAAACAGGTCCTGTGGCTGCTGGATCAGCTGACAGATTTGACTGTGACTGTGACCTTAGGGACTGGGATAGCATTTTAACATTAAGGAGGATATGTCCAAGACATTGAGAAGTGCCTCAATTCTGAGCTCTCTTCAAACCACATACAGTGGATATTGTGACAACTCTCTATACCAATCATGGTGATTTCAGCCATAAGGGCAAGAATTTGGTCCAGGATGGGCAGCCATTAGTCAATGTGAGTCTGAAATGAGATAGGAGAGAAACTTTGCTGCTTCTGGGAAAGGAAATCCTCTACCAAGAAGGAAGCCATGTTGCTGCTGCTGCTGCTGCTTTTAAGTTGCTTCAGTTGTGTTCAACTCTGTGCAACCCCACAGATGGAACCCCACCAGGCTTCCCTGTCCCTGGGATTCTCCAGGCAAGAATACTGGAGTGGGTTGCCATTTCCTTCTCCGGTGATGTTGCTACCAGCAGCCATCTTTGGATTGTAAGTGGAACCAGCTTTAGGATGGAGAAAATAGTGTAACAGTAGCAAAGTGGAGAGAATTAAAAAATCTAGGTCCATCATACAACATTACTGAGCCTTGAATTCACTAATCCTGAAGACTTTCTTCCTTTGGCCTTCCTATCACAACAGACAATGTATGTGTGGTGTGCTCAGTCGTGCCTGATTCTCCATGACCCAATGGTCTGTAGCCCACCAGGCTCCTCTGTCCATGGGATTCTCCAGGCAAGAATACTGGAATGGGCTGCCATTTCCTACTCCAGGAGATCTTCCTAACCCAGGGATTGAACTTGTGGCTTCGCATTGGCAGGCGGATTCTTTACCAGTCAGTCACTTGGGAATCCACAACAGACAATAGCAATATTTTTTTTTATTACTACAGCTAGTCTGAATAAAGCGTCCTTTTGCTTATGGTTGGAAATAATTGACACAGCATAAAATTTTACCACATGTGTATTGACTAGTAGATAAGTAGGTGGTAATTTAAATAAAATCTTACAATGTACCTGTCTTACAAGTCAGAGGTAATAATTTTGGTTTAAAAACTGGTTTTACTTAGAATGTTACTATGTTCAGAATGTTATGAGATAATAAAAAAAATCTGTTTATCCTGGATTCAACAGAGCCTGGTAAGGACGGAGAGCCGTGAAGCAATGGACAGTTTCACTCTAGCCCAGGGCCCCACATCTAACACCAGAATGTAGTAGTCTATCCACATTTGTGCCTTAACAGCAAACTGCCATATGCCATGGGCCTTACGTGACTCATCAAAACACCATTCATAAAATTCGCCTGTGCAAACATACTCTGTCACACATGTGTGGCTCTCTGAGGTTCTTGAAGATAAGAACCCTTTTATATTTATTTTCGATTCCCACAGCAACTTTAACCAGACTCAGCCAAAAGGTGCCTCATTAAATTAAATGAACTGTTTCGCTCTAGTTCTTTCTTGCAGAAAACAAAACATTTATCAAGTTGTTTACTGGGAATTTTAATTTACCTTTATATAAATTTCTAAATAGGGGTAGGATTTCACAATTCTTAATTTTCTGCCTATTGTTTCAGTGAAACACTCTTTTTTTAAAATATCATTTTCCTACCTCTGTGGACTTCTAATTTCATCCTGCTACCATGGATAGCCTATTTCTTCTTTTAATTTGTGATTTTTTCATTTGATCTCTGTTTTTTACTTCTTTCCCTCTTTTCAACATAAGAAATGGTTAGCATTTTCCTTGTTAATGAAATTGTTCTTTGACCCCATCTAAGGTACAATTCATTTTTTTTTAAATTCAAATCTATTAAACTATTGGAAAGAGAGCTCTCTTCTCTCTTAATACCCTTTTTAAAGGTATTGAGTCTTCCACTCATGGCAGTCTGATTTCTGTCTCTTCCTGGAAAAATAAAATTATCTATCCAATGCAAGTTCAGTTCAGTTCAGTTCAGGTGCTCAGTTGCTCAGTTCTGTCTGACTCTTTGCAATCCCATGAATCACAGCACACCAGGCCTTCCTGTCCATCACCAACTTCCAGAGTTCACTCAAACTCATGTACATCGAGTCAGTGATGCCATCCAGCCATCTCATCCTCTGTCGTCCCCTTCTCCTCCTGCCCACAATCCCTCCCAGCATCAGAGTCTTTTCCAATAAGTCAACTCTTCACATGAGGTGGCCAAAGTACTGGAGTTTCAGCTTTAGCATCATTCCTTCCAAAGAACACCCAGCAAAGTAATTAGCCTCCAATTAAAATAAATAAATTTATATTAAAAAGAAAGGACTGGTTGGATCTCCTTGCAGTCCAAAGGACTCTCAAGAGTCTTCTCTAACACCACAGTTCAAAAGCATCAACTCTTTGGTGCTCAGCTTTCTTCACAGTCCAATTCTCACATCCATACATGACCACTGGAAAAACCATAGCCTTGACTAGACAGACCTTTGTTGGCAAAGTAATGTCTCTGCTTTTTATTATTTTTTTTTAATTTAAATTTATTTATTTTAATTAGAGGCTAATTACTTTACAATATTGTATTGGGATATGCTATCTAGGTTGGTCATAACTTTTCTTCCAAGGAGTAAGTGTCTTTTAGTTTCATGGCTGTAATCACCATCTGCAGTGATTTTGGAGCCCCCAAAAATCAAGTCTGACACTGTTTCCACTGTTTCCCCATCTATTTCCCATGAAGTGATGGGACCAGATGCCACGATCTTAGTTTTCTGAATGTTGAGCTTTAAGCCAACTTTTTCACTCTCCTCTTTCACTTTCATCAAGAGGCTTTTAAGTTCCTCTTTACTTTCTGCCATAAAGGTGGTATCATCTGCATATCTGAGGTTATTGATATTTCTCCCGGCAATCTTGATTCTAGCTTGTGCTTCTTCCAGCCCAGCATTTCTCATGATGTACTCTGCATCTAAGTTAAATAAGCAGGGTGACAATATACAGCCTTGATGTACTCCTTTTCCTATTTGGAACCAGTCTGTTGTTCCATGTCCAGTTCTAACTTTTGCTTCCTGACCTGCATATAGGTTTCTCAAGAGGCAGGTCAGGTGGTCTGGTATTTCCATTCTTTGACTGTGTGGATCCAATGCAAAGGGCATGTTAATTACAATACCCCATGACAACATTCCTGGCTTTGTCCTCCTTCTTCTGGGGCTGCAGTCTCTTCCTTCCGCCTTGGCTGTGCCCTGGCCTGGCTTTCTACAGGCCCTCTGAGAAGGGACTCTCTGCTTTGCTGGCTCTTTTTCCGTCCTTGGAGCTACCCTTGTGGCTCAGACAGTAAAGAATCTGCCTGCAATGCAGGAGACCTGGGTCTGATCTCTGGGTCGGGAAGATCCCTTGGAGAAGGAAATGGCAAATCATTCTAGTATTCCTGCCTGGAGAATTCCATGGATAGAGGAGCCTGGCGGGCTACATGGGATCCCAAAGAACTGGACACAACTGAGTGACTAATACTTTCACTTTCTTTCTCCCCTCCTTAACATTTGTTTCTTTTTATTGTTTTTCCTTATCTTAATCTAAGCCCTTCCCTTCCAGCTCTCCCTTGTGTTACAGTGAATATCCATCAATCTGGAGCTCCAACGCCAACCATTTCTCTGAACCTCAGGCCTGTGTTTCTATCTGCTGATTATTTCAGACTCAGTTTTTCCAAAAAGAAGATGTCCTCTCCTTCCAAAACTCTTCCTTCCCTTCTTTATTTCCTGTCTTGATTATCAACAAAAACACTCACCAGAACTGACTGCTTTGACTTTCTTTTTAACTAACTTTTTTTCTTTCTCACTTCCAGCATCAAACTTATCACTACACCTGGTAAATTCTACTAAAGAGTCTCTCTTAACTATTTCTTCCTATTAAATCCCTTCATCTTTGCCCTAATCTGTTTCTTCTTATTCCATACACTGGTGGCTGCAGTTTTTTTGCTCCATTTTTTCCCTACCATTGACTTATTTTTCCCAATACAAGAATTTTCCAGGCAAAAATACTGGAGTGGGTTGCCATTTCCTCCTCCAGCAGATCTTCCCAACTCAGGGATAGAACTCTCATCTCCTGTATTGGCTGGTAAGTTCTTTTACCACTGCACTGCTGGGCGACTAGTATCTTTCCTCCCCAGTAATTCTGAATTTTCTCAAATATGCTCAAAAACCCATGCCTGTGTTCATAGCATTTTTTCTGTCCAGCACTTCATTTCTCTGTTAGTGATCTAGATCAAAACATGCAAACATATTACCTTTATTCTCAAACTGATACCATGTTAATCACGTGTGCCTCAAAGCCTCTGTGTACTTTGTTCCAACATCTATTATCATCATCTGCTATTGCTGTTTGTGGCCAAATTCCTTGTCAGACTCTGAATTTGAGGGCAAGAATGATTTTTTAAATTCATTTTTTAAAAATAGAATCTTAGTAATCAACAGACTGTAAGAGCTGAGAAAAAAAAAAAAAAACAAAAACAGAATTTTTGAATGAGTGAATTCTGCCTTCTAACACAATATGCTGTCCTTGCAAATGGTTCTCAAAAGTTTGGAGAATCTGGATCATTCAAATCATTTTGAAGATTATGCAGACACCTGGCCCTTGGAGTCAGACAAGCCCCCCTTCAAGTCCTCACCACCTCCTACCAAGTGTCCTGTTGCTTGAGGCAACTGTCTGCCTGCAATAAACACACCCGACTGACAGGCAACATAGATTCCCATGAGCAATTAAAAAAAGGGAGTGTTGAAGAAAGGAGAGGCACCCTGGACTAATTTCCTTCTGACGTTCTCTCTGATTTCCATTAGTCCTTGACTACACGGCCCGGTGCTTATTTTCAGGGCTCCTTTTCATGATTAGTACTGAAGCATAGGTTCATGCTTGACAGAAAACAGCTTGCTTTGTAGTAAGAGCACATTTACATCATGGGGAAATACTAGGAAATAGACGGAAAAAAAAAAAAAAGAATGAACAGATCCTGACTCACTGCTAAACTAGTCGTTTGATACTATAGACAGTATATGATTTCATACCATGATTAAGTTCCTTTTATTTAGTCCACTCTGATCATTCATACCTTTAAGGAAGGGAAATTCTGGAGGTATATAGTCAATCCCTCTGCTTCCTTAAAACAAATATTATCTTTTCAGCTTTCCACTATATTTAGGACATAAGAATCCCAGATGTTCTTTGAAGAAATATTCTTTCTTCCTTTGGTTTTGATAAGTTTTTTTTTAAAAGCCTTTTAAATAAAATCTTTAAGTAGATAAGATTCATCCCTTTTCCACATATAACCCAGACAAGACTGTAATAATTTTGTGTTTTTCTGGGGGGAACACAAAAAGATATTTGTGCTGAGATGTTATGCATGAATTGAAGATGTTATACTGAGAATTATATTTGTTGTGAAGCATTTATTAGATTAAATACCTTATAAATATTAGTAATGATAAGGAATATTAGAAAAGAGCAGCTGGAAAAGATGAGCTTGGTTCAATGCAATTGCAACTCAACTGCTCATAACAGGCCCAGAGTGAGTTTTCAAAAGAAGCTGGCAGATAAAGCCCTGACACTAAGAAGGACACATTAAGCTAAGGGCAAGATGACCATAATTATTAAGATCATTCATGTCTCTTTATCCTGAAATGGCACTACCCAGCAATATTCTGACACCAGTGTCTTCTATCAGCCTATAAATGTAGCCAGGTCCCATCACTTAGACAAACTCCAGTCTCTCCTATGTAAAGACATCCTCTATTCCTTAATCCCATATTCTTTCCCCAATATCCACATCCTACTGAACTCCCACCCCATCTTTCTACCAAATATTTTGAAAGAACAATTAGTATTCAGTATCTTTATTTTCTCACCTTTTGTTCATGTCAATCAACTGAGCCAGGCTTCTATGACACACTGTCATTACTCTTGCTATTTACAGCAGGTTTGAACTGCCAAATTCAAAAGATACTTTTCAGTCTCTATACTGCTGGACTTCTTCATAGAAGTTTACAAAACCAGTGATTCTCATTTTTTGAAAATCTCTCTTCCTTCAGCTCCTGTGCTACCATGCCCTTCTAGTTCTTTTCCTATCTCTTTCAACATTCTTCTTCTGCCTCTTCTGGAATTTCCCCCCTCACTTCCCATCCCTCTCAACATTTTTATGCCAGGTTTCACCTCTTAGTCCATCTCTCTTCTAATTCTCTAGACTCTCTCTAAATGTGTTCACACAATTTCCTGCCCCAAACCTCTGTCCAGCGTCTCCTTTTCTAATGGACTCCTAGAAGACGTGCACTGTGGGTCCACAGGGACTAGCACCCAAATATCACCTTATTTGACTCTCCCAACCTGCTTATTGGACTCTAGAATCTCAGTCAGTGCCTCCAACATTTACCAAATCATTCCCCCTAGAAATCCTTATCTCCTTCCTCACTTCTTTCATTTCATTAATCAGAGTCCTGCAATGTTTACCTTCTTTTATAGCTTCCCACTCTTTTTTTTCACAATGACTACTCCAGGAATACTCAGTTCTTATGTTTTTCACATGTTATTTTTAAATCGTACACATCTTGGCAAATGTAGTTGCTTCTGCTATTTTCCCTGCTTTTCATCCCTCATCACTACCTTGATTTAGTTTATTCCTACAACCGCATGTATGGATGTGAGAGCTGGACTATAAAGAAAGCTGAGCACCAAAGAATTGATGTTTTTGAACTGCGGTGTTGGAGAAGACTCTTGAGAGTCCCTTGGACTTCAAAGTGATCCAACCCGTCCATCCTAAAGGAGATCAGTCCTGGGTGTTCATTGGAAGGACTGATGTTGAAGCTGAAACTCCAATACTTGGCTACCTGATGCGAAAAGCTGACTCATTTGAAAAGACCCTGATGCTGGGAAAGATTGAGGGCAGGAGGAGAAGGGGACGACAGAGGATGAGATGGTTGGATGGCATCAACGACTCGATGGATATGAGTTTGAGTGAACTCCGGGAGTTGATGATGGACATGGATGCCTGGCTTGCTGCGGTTCATGAGGTCACAAAGAGTCGGACATGACTGAGTGACTGAACCCATTATTATTTAATTCTTCCAAAAACACTTTTTCTGATTCCCCACCCTGCCCCTAGCTGGGGTAGGTACTCATCATCTGTTCTCCTATAATACCCTAATTATACTGAGTTGGCCAAAAAGTTCATTTGGATTTTTCTGTTACATCTTATGGAAGAATCCAAATGAACTTACTGGCCAACTCCATACATTAATCACTGCATTAAAGTTGAAATGATTTGTTTCCATATCTTTCTTCACTACTAAACTGTGTATTTTACTTAACTCTATCTCTAATGCTTATCACATATGGTACCTACTAGGTGCAAAAAATGTTTACTGAATAAACACATTTCTTTATTCACTGATATGTCTGCTCAAGAAGACTCTCTGACTCTGAAAACAAAATCCTGGACAACCAACATGAGAGTTATCATCTGTTTGGCAGTGATTTTTCTCAAGAAAAATGAGTTCACTCACATGGTGCTTTATTCATCAGCCTCTCTTTTATGTTAAAATGCGTGAGTTCTTTGAAACCTGACTCTCTGGGTGATGTTAGTATAGAGTTTTTGAATCAGAGGGAAAAAATAACACCCTTACCAGACCCTCAGCTAGACTCATGGGACTCAGCCCAGAACAACTTGACTTCCTGGCTCCCTCTGATCTTAAACAAGGCACACATCTTGGCCATCTGCTGGAAGTGTGGGAAGGTTATGTCTGTGTGTTAGGATGAAGATGCTCCTATAGTTTCTCCCTTGTAAAATGTAATTGTGTTTAGGATCTCAGCAAAGATACTGAGATATCAGGTGCTAAAAAGTTATACGCTACTTCTCATTGAAAAATGGAGTTGGTGTCATCAAAGTAAAATTGGATGGTAGTTTGATTCTAAGGTAGCTTGACAATGGATTATTCAATTCTTTGTCCTGACACTACAAGTTGAGTGAAATCAATATATGATTCTTTTACTGTCTTTGAGCTGTAGTGCTGCCCAAAGTATGATATATATCTATAACTGTATGATATATCCAAACTTAATTTCATGGTTAAGAGATATACATGAATATACTATTATTTGTTGATAGCTGAGACATAAATGAATCATGGGATTGCTGTTTTAGGAAGCCCTTGGGGGGACAAGGGCTTCCCTGATAGCTCAGTTGGTAAAGAATCTGCCTGCAATGCAGGAAACCCCAGTTCTATTCCTGGGTTGGGAAGATCCGCTGGAGAAGGGATAGGCTACCCACTCCAGTATTCTTAGGCTTTCCTTGTGGCTCAGCTGGTAAAGAATCCACCTGCAATGTGGGAGACCTGGGTCGATCCCTGGGTTGGGAAGGTCTCCTGGAGAAGGGAAAGGCTATTCACTCCAGTATTCTGGCCTGGAGAATTCCATGGACAAGTTCATGGGGTGGCGAAGAGTCAGACACAACTGAGCAACTTTCACTGGGGGAACGAGTATAGTATGGAAAAATGACTATTACCTAGGGCTACACTCAGGAACATACTGTTTTAATTCTGGCAATGTTTGGGCAAACCTTAACATGTTAGATAAGGGATGATGAATAACAACCGCTGTATTTTCAACAATGGCAGCACTTATGCCTGGGACAAGTGTTCTGTACTTTCAGAGTGGACAGGGAGCTAGGGCATGCAAAGTAGGACACTGCTATCAACACTATAGCTTTCCTAAGGTTGATTTCTGGGGAACATGAACATGATGCTTAACAGTTCTAACATGATTTGCATAACCTTGCGATTCAGGCCCAAATACACCCCATATGAAATGTGTGTTTTATGAATATATTTCTAATTTCAGGTCTATCTGAAAAACACCTTGGTGCTGCCTAGAGTCGAAGCTGGTGACTTATATTTATACCTCTTCCTTTTTTAATTTCTAACAACCTTCCTTGCTTCTGACCTAATGTCATCTCTCAGACCCAGATGTGCTCACAGATACATACAAGATATTGATAATGCTCCTCCACATGTTCCCATCCCCTGAAGTTGGAAGGGAAGGGGGATCAGAGGAAGCTGAAAGAGGCTGCTTAATCTTCACCATCACCTCCCAAATCTCCCTAAACCCTGAAGCAGAACCTGAAGCATGAAATTAACATGAGATGAACACACTCCCCAGGAACTCCGTTTGTATTGTTTATATTTGGAAAATACTCTATGGACACGAGTCTGGAGCAGGGTAAGAGTGGCTGTATTTGTTTCATTTGCAGCATAAGAGGGTATATGGAACACTGCTCTAGGTTCTTCCATCACCTGAGTCAGTGGTCCTGGCATCCATATTTCCTGTTGCCACTAATGAGACGGCAAAAGATATTTCACTAAACTCAGATTAGCAGTGTCATCGTAGGTACCCTGTTATCACTGCCAGTGTGGATATAAGACCGAGACTAGGTAGTGCATATAGCTAACTTTTAAGCCTTTCTAGCCCCCAGTTCCCAATTTCCTTGGTATACTAATGCTTTTCATTTCAGTCCAACACAGACCTACCACCATCAAAACTTCTACTTTTGAAATATCATATCTTGACTTCAGGAAACAGGAAGAAAGTGACTTGTGTAATCCATCTCAGAACAATTTTAAACATCACATCATATACCACGATTAATATGAGTGACACTCATAGTTAAAAATAGTCACAAAAACTTCCTCTGGTCTAAGTACTTCATCCTCTTATTCATTCTCAAGTCAACTATAGAGATCAATCCATCCAATTAACTGTTACAAAAAGAGGTTCATTATAAAAATACATACTTCCTAACCCAGAGACTGAAAAGTTTGAGAGATGCCAGGTTTTAAAAGTAAAACATGAAAACTTTTGGCAGTGGAAAGGGCTGATGGTGAAGAGGATAGGTCAGACTGGCCCTAGGGAGTGGCCCTGGGTCAGTTTCTGAGAGAAGATCCCAGCATTTAAAACCACCTTTGTTTCTTTCTTCTACATATGAACCCACAGATTTTCTACAAGTTCATTTTTTCCCTCTGTCCTTCCCAATGGTGTGGGGATGACATCATGGAGCAAGATGGTGAGGACAGATCTGTGTATATGTATTCAGGGCTGTTGTACTGAGTTGGCCAAAAAAATCGTTTGAGTGTTCCTGTAATATGCTATGGAAAAATCCGAATGAATTATTTGGCCCACGCAATATGTCAGGTATTTTTCAGCCTATGTTAGGTGTATTTCACAGAAGCTGTGCTTTTGTTCTAGGGCTGGTTGCTGCCCTTTTAGACCCTTCAGGTGCTACTGAGCCTCTCTCCCAGGCTGTCAGGATCCATGAAAGACCTTCCGCAGAGAAGATTTTTTTGAATGATAACATTATAGTCCTAATTGAAGCTGAGTAGCTCACAGCCCTCTGAAGCTGACAGTGAAACATGCCATTCTCAGAGCATGTGTCCCTTATCAGAGCCACTTAAGGTAACAACATCCTACAAAAGGCCCTCTGGGTCTCTGAAGGGACAGAGCCCTCACTACTCCTACAGTTAGGGAAAGCTGTAGCCCACTTCTGGGAATGCAAATGAATGAAACCCCATGTGACAGCTGTAATAAAAGGCTCCTGTCTTTCTGCAAAACATTCAAATGCCATCTGGCAATTGCGTTGACGTCAGCAGGCACAGAAAAACAACTGCCCCCACTGCCTTCTTCATCACTGCCTTCCACCCCCATCTTTGCGCTCCCCTCCTCCCTGGCAAAAAGCTCCAACTTGGAGTTATGGAGACGGACAGGAGCAGAGTAGCCTTTTAAACAGATTTACTCTAGTTTTGGTCGACTGTTTTTCAGAAACGGCTTCGACATCACAGCAGAACTGGAATCTGGCCCCCTGCTTTCCAAATGTGAGTTAGAGCATGTATAGATCATGACATTAAAAAGAAATTATAGAGCCTTTTCTGTTCATGTTTTCGAACTTGAAGGACCTTTCTTCCAAGACTAGAGGTGTTAGGGAAAACTATTAATTTGACTTCTGATTCAACACAGATCCTCTTTGATCATTATAAATAAACAGCCAGTGTTATACCGAGAACAAGTCTGCAGCCGTGAAGTGCAGACACTGGCTTGAGAACTCACACGTCATACATACATCTTTCAACAGTTCACTAGAAGCTTATATGGACAGATTTTTTTTCAGTGTTCAAATTATATAATCAAACTATTTTGCCTTAGATGTGCTCCATGGAAAACAGAATTTTCTAACTTGTTGAACATAAAGAAAATAGGTCAATGGAATGTTTGTACCCTCTGTAAAAGAAACAAAGAATTATAGAAGGAACACCATTAAACATGAATCCTACCCAGAACTCCTAATTAAAAAGGAAATCCCACCCTAGTATTTGCACACAGAGTAGAAGGACACAGAAATTTTAAGTTATTATTGCCTACTATGACTTTTTTTTTTTAAACAGGGGAGAAGTTCAATACTCACAATACCTAGTCTGTCCACAGAAATGAGTAGTCACTATTAACAGTAAAGAGGAAATGGCTTCATTAGCTAAGTCAATTAATCAGCCCCTTTCAGGCTCCAAATGATTTATTTCTCAAAGTAAACAAATATTTTTTGAATGAGATCCTATAATTTTATCCATATCACTGGTACGTATTACCTAGTTAGACTGTTATCAGATGAAAAAGATTTTTGAAAAAAAAAAAATTTACATAGTAAATTAAGGATAAGTCTATGAAAATGAACCAATCTTGATATTGCTTAGATCCATTGCTATAGACCAAATTCTTTGTCTTTCCTAAAAGTTTTGCTTTTTCACTTAAAAAAACTTAAGCATTCTAATACTGAAAAGTTATAATTTATCATGAAAATATATACATCACAAAGTGAGTGATTATAAAGTACAGATGTGACTATATTGCTTCTAGGCTACATTTTTTTTTTTTCAATAGCTCCCACTTATCCATTAAACTCTATCTTGCTCCAGCTGACTTGAGGGATGTGATACAGTCCCATTAGCAGAAAGCACAAAGTTAGTAATGGACACATGGGCTTTGGGGTTAGAAGGGAAAAAGTAATGGGAGGGTTGTATAGTTTGAAAATTTGCTCTCACTAACTCTAAAGAGGAATGTAGCCCCCAAACCAAGGTCTTATATAACTGAATTCTCCTCTCCCCACCATTTCACCTCAACTCCCACAATTCTTCTTATTTTATGAAATCTTTGTGGTTCTTCCCTCTCAACAGACTGGCTTGCCTCCTACTCATCCTTGGAGATTTTTCAATTCCTCTCCTCCAGGAGGCCTTTGCTGACACATGTCTGCTCTGCTTTGCAAATGCCTGGTGCACAAATCCTCATTTTAATTTCTCCATGCAATGGTGCATGCCCATTTCCCATAAAACCGTGAACTCCATCAAGGGATGGAGAGAATTCTTTACCCTTGTGTCTTCAGCACCTAGCCTGGTATTACATGTTCAACAAACACGTAATAGAAGGAATAATAGAAAGAAGAAAAGGTCAATAAGCCCAGAAATAGAAAGGAAAGATATCCCAAATCAAAAGTGAAATGCCATTACTAAAGAGAGCAGAAAGAAAAAAAAAAAAGGATAACTTATTACAGCGGAAGGGAAAGCTAGGATTTACTGAATATTGATTATGTGCCTAACAGCATGCTAATCATTTTCACACATAATTTCATATAACAGTCAACAAAAACCTGAGACATGGAGAATTGTTATTACCATCTACATATGAGGAATCAGATTCAGAGAAACTCGTAAACTTTGAAAGGCCCCTCAGTTGGTAAATGGTGGTCAGAAAATGGAACAGAGGTATGTGGGACATTGTAGCTTTATAAGATATTTAATATCCTAGGTTGTTTTACTTAAAACAGGAGGGAAAATGCGAAAAGAAGTAAAGGAAATGAATAACCTATTGTTGAAGCTGAGGTGAATCTTCAATGGTCTAAGAAGAAATCCATCAGGGTGTGAGATAAAAACTCAACAAGGTACATTTGGAAAATACCAACTTGAGGCTAAGCCTAAACTACATTTCAGTTCCAAGACTTCATCTGGACTTTTAACAGCTCCGGGAACAAAAGGTCATTAGTAACTGCTGATTTAGAGGCAACGTCTTCACTGAACATATAAACTAAGCAAGTTTTTCAAAAACACCTGTCACTTGGTAACTCCTATTTTTTATGAGCTGTGTGTATCGGTTTAAGGGTGGAAAATAAGAAATCCAGAAGGCCCTGGAAGAATCAGGCAACGGAAAATGTCATTTTAGCAAACGGAATAGAATGAGATCAAGGAACCATTAGGAAACTTGTACTCTCAAGCTTTTAATAATGGGTAGAAAGGTCTGACATACTTTCTAGAAAGTATTAAATAAAACACAGAAGCAAAAAGACTCGCTGTTAGTGCCTTACCTAATCATAGCTTCTTTTTGGTGAGCACTATTTTTTCTCATAAGGTAACAGAAAAATAAAGAGAATAGACTCTAAAACTGTCCAGAATGCAGTTAACATGTTTTTAGAGGAAGGAAAGCAAGGATACAAAAGATGAAGATCACCAGAAAAAGAAGATACTCAGAATTTGAATGCCAGAACAGGTCTTGCCTGTTTGAGTCAATGTAAAACATCTCATATTCATACTGAAGCTTTGGGGGGTTATTCCTAGGACTATAATATAAGAAAGGACAACAGAATTTATACAGTGGTCTGATAGCTAGTCTAAAGAAAAAAAATATTTTAACCCAGAGTCTGGCACTCTAACAATACATCAAGATAGGAAGACCAGTTGCTAATAAGGAAGAATCGATACATATAAAGTTTTTTAAGGTTCAGAAGTGGGTTCTGATTTGGAGGAATAACGCTGCTAAACCTTACGTAGATGGAAACACTCCAGAGACATAAGAAACTGAAGACCGTCACATTCACATTATAATAACCTTATGCTCCACTCCCTCCAAGGAACAACTGGAATTCTGTGTCATGTCACATATTACTTGGTGAAATTTCCTGGGCAACTGACCAAAAACCTACAATTTCTTGACAAAACTATCATGCAATTTTGAGTTGATAACATTTTATCCCACTCATGGCCTCTCGTGAGTGTTTCAGATTTTGAGTTCTAAACTACCTCCCAGAAATGGATTTCTGGAACTGCAAAATGGAGGGTGATGCTTTTGATAAGACTGTCCAGCTGTGTGGGCCTACTAGATAAGAGTAACCAGTCTTTCTTTGGATTCTCTTCTGCTGAGAGCATCAAGGACTTCAAAGTAGTCCTTTGTACTGGAAGCCTGTGGTCCTCAGAGGACTTTTCTGAACCTGAGACTGACCTTCACCAGTAAGTTCTTCTTCTGTCCTTATAAGTCAAATCTCTCTTATACTTCACAGTTGTTCATATAAATGAGGCTGAGACCTTTTCTGAGCTGAGATCAACCTTCACCAGTAAGTTCTTCTTCTGTCCTTATCAGTCAAATCTCTCTTGTACTTCACAGCTGTTCACAGATATGAAGCTACTCTCCACTTCTATATTATACTAGAATTAATTAATGCATAACTCACACCATTTCTATATTATACTAGAATACATATCTTACACCATTTTTGCTTTTTCTACTCTTTGTAGATCATAAAAATGAAATCTGTTTTCTATAGGAACATTCAAAGTTTCTTGGAATGATTTCCATTCATCAACTTAAAATGGCAAACAGAAATAATGGCAGGAAACTGAATAAAAATGAGCACTTATTGAGGAGCTATCTTAGGTCAGGGGCTAGTCTAAGTACTTTCTATACATTATTCATTTTAGTCCTCATATCAATCTAGCAAAGAAAGGTACTAACATTCTACTTATTTTACAGATGAGCTCATAATTTAAATAACTTTGCTCAAGGTCATACATGTAGCAACTGATGGGGCTTACTTACTTATCATAGGGATATGACACCAGGGATCTCTGACTTCACCTTCCACACTCTGTGAACCATTATAACCTTTGTCCTGTCTCCTTACTGAAATCCAACTTAGAAAGTTTATCAATACTCTCACTCATAATGAAATCACCGACAGAAATTAAAGGACAAATAAAGCAACTCCTTTATTCTAGAGGATAATCTATAAATCACTGGAAAAATTATACACTTAGACTTCATGACCTTCTAATTCACAACTATTTAATGAAACCATAGACAATGTGGGATATTAATTATATATATGTGTATGCATATATATAGTTTCTATATTCAAGAATTTACACCCTGAATGAAGCAAGGCAGGAGTAAGGGGATTATTTCAGAGCCTGAGTTTTTTTGGGGGGTAAGGTGAGAGGGTAATTCCAGCCTTCTGTCAGGGCTTAGAATCTGGATATATCACAAGTAAAAGCCAGTTTTGGGACAGTGAGGGGAGAGGGAAAAAGGGAAGGACCAAGGAATAAGTCTGAAATTTTGAAACTGTTCTGGAGAGCTCAAGAGTTCCTTAGGGGGTAGTTTCTCAAGAATGGTTTAGTTTTAGTGATTACTAAAATTATTTTTGTTCCTATCATTGTATTAATATTGTGGGAAAATATTATTTCTAAATGTTCTTCCTTTTATTCTTTCACCTCCATGTTCCACCACGAATTTCACTCAGTGTACTTGTTTTCAACTTCAGTAAAGGATTATAGAACACATATTTCCACTTACAGACAGAGAGGAGCAAGCACAAAAATGAAAAAAGCTGTAGTCCCCCCAAATATTGCCATAAATGTCAATATGCACATTTGCAATGACTCGTTTCAAATTCTAGTCTGTACTATGGAACAGTAGTGACAAATAATTCTCAGTTAAATAGTTTACTATGTAAATGTACTTATTTGTATTACTATAATATTATTACTATGTTATTCTAGAATATTTAAAAACATAAGTTAATGATTGATAATAATATCCCAGAATGTATTCTTTACAAAATTACTGTAATTCTTTCTATAATAATAATTTTCTTTTATATCCATTTTTAAAATAAAAGATTACAGAAGGCTATTTCGATTACATCTTAATTTGGAGGGGAAAGCCTTAATATAAAAATGTGTCTTCAGATATCTCTGACTCAGAGAATAAAGATTTGCTAAGAGGATAAACAATTTTTTTAATTCCCTAAACTAAATAACCCAAATACATATTTGCAGAATGTAGAGTTAAATCTTTGAAAGGAGATTCTCTTCTTTATCCTATTAGTCAATGAAACTGAGCTCAATTTTAAAATTCTGGTCTTCTCCAATTTCTTTACAGATTTCATTTTAAAAACATGCATGGTCAAATGTATATACATGCCTAATTCCAAAGGAAGAAAAAATACTACAGGCTCTACAATGTTGCTCTATTTGCAATGTCTATAGAGTGTGTATTTAACTGGTTTAGCAACAAATTCTGATATGAGGGGAAAGGCAATAGGTGAGGTACTAGGAGATATACCTGGCTCCAGGCTATGAAGTACGTTGCTGTTAGTTCCTTATAATTCCATCATATTAAAGAGTCATTTGTTGCTTGATGACCCTTCAGCACAACAAAACACAAACTAGAATATTAACTCAAAACAGTAAGAGTCTGAAAATACTGGGTCATAAGCATTCCATTCGGAAGGAAACTTTTACCCGCAATTTGGAGTTCAATTTAATATGTTTGTCATGGTGATAAACTATTTCTAATTTGCCTTTATCTTGCTGGTGATGAAGTTCAATTTTCTGAGTGCCTTTCATAATTTTAAAAGGAAATTTAGAAAGAACTGTCTTCTGCTATTTTTTGCCAAGCTCAAATGAGTTCACTGTAAGGAAGGTTGTTTGACAATCTCTGTAATAAACAAACCTAGAGGCTATAATTTTCTTGATAGTGGAACCCTCCATTTACTTCTGAAAGCTGCAGAAGGGCATGTCATTCTTCTTTCTATTTATTATTCGTAATTCACCACCATCTTTTATGTGCTACCACAGTTTTGAAAATGACCGAAGCAGATTCAGGAGGTTAATTTATACCATTAGCTGTCACTTTTAAGAAATGCTTTCAAATTTGCATGTGTGTCAGGGAAGCCATGTGTGAGTGTGTGGAGAGGGGTGGAGGAACATTACTTTAATACCAGGCTGTGCATTAACTCCTCTGACTTTGCATACACTGGTGCTCTTGGTGTCACAAAAAATAAATAGCAAAACAGAATATGCAGTTATTTGATCGATAGAAATAGAAACAGAAAAGAATCAGAAAGCCCATGCCTGTCAAAATGCACAGTAGTTGCTTGATTGCTATAATCATAGAGTTAAAATGACTAAGTACTTTTGGACCTTAGTATATTTTGAATATTGTCAAGGTGGTGATGGAGTTGAATTTTGAAATGACCCTTTCTTCTCTTCCACCCCATCATTTATTCATCCTTCAAAGCCACCAGCTTCTATGAAATTAGTCCTGAAGACCAGCCTAGACTGACATTTTTCTTCTCTGACTTCTACTCACTATAGTCAACCATCAAAATTATCTGTTTTCTTAACTTTTATTTGTTTCTTATTTTTTTCTAATCCAAATTTTAAGTTTTGAAAAAAGGAGTTCCTCATATCTTTGCTACTTCCCCAACACTTCTCATCTCCAAGTGATGGGCTCATTACAATTGTCACAAAAACGAAGAGTTGACTTATTAAACAATAATTATGATGGGTGCAGTTATTTTCATTTGATTGAACAGATACTTTTCCAGTGCTAACTGTGCAACTTTAATTGGTTATATTTTTTTATTATTAAATTTGATCTAATATACACAGTTTCTTCATCCTAAATAGTGAGATGTTTCTTAAACTTCTTATAATTTCTTTCATAAGTGAATCAACTCTAAGGCAACCTTTAAGTAGGTTTTCTTCTTCCTGTCAAAGATGCCTTTGCCCACTCCATTTTCTATTGGGTCATCCCCAAAAGTTCATTCTTGTTCTTCCATAACATCATACGGAAAAACCTGATCAAATTTTTTGGCCAACCCAATACTTAACTCTTCAGTTACTTTCTCTGCACTATAGATTGAGTCTAAAACCCTGATTTTGGTTTTTAATAAAGCATTACCTAAGGTGCAATGCAGAATCACTGCATATACACTTCTAACTACATAATAAAAGCCATTCAGAAAGGAGGACATAAAAGTGGGATGCTGCTGTGAAGAATCACTAGTATATGAAGCAATGGGTTAGTGACCTGATGGCACATGTGGAGGAGCTTGCTGTTAGAGGCTGGAGCAATGGTCTAGCAGAGAGAGAGAAAGAGAGAGAGAGAGGAAAATGGGATGCAAATAGCATGAGCTGTATTTGACAAAGGAGAGGTACAGGTGACCTCAGAAAAAAACTGGTATCATTTGCAAGGGAGAAGAAAAAGGAATCGAAAGAGCAAGAACAGAGAAGAGGCAACTGCTTCCCATTCTGAGATGGCAGAAGGACAAACTGAGGACACTGAACTAAAATTACCTGTTATAATTCAGCTTTGGTAAGAATTAACCAAGAATATGGGGCTTCCCAAGTGGCCCAGTGGTAAAGAATCCACTTGCCAAAGCAGAAAAAACAAAAGACACAGCTTTGATCCCCTGGAGAAGGAAATGGTAACCGTCTCCAGTATTCTTGCCTAGAAAATCCTATGACAGAGGAGCCTGGTGAGCTACAGTCCATGGGGTCGCAGCAAGTTGGATACAACTGATTACATATGCATGCATACACAATCAGGCATAAAGTCATCCCACCATTGTTCAAACTTCTGAATGGATGAAGCTGTCAGAGCAAAATAAAACTAAGGTGGAAGTACTCAATCTATCCTTTCAGTGGAATTAAATAACTCAGAGAAAAGAGAAGAAAGATGCTTTTCTCATGAAAAATCTGCTAGGGTCTCCTAACAAAATCTGAGAGGCTCACATTGTCAGCATCTAAGTTGGGAGTGAGAAGGACAGAGAAGAGAGAAAGAGAGAGAGCAAATCTAAGTCATATATTCAGGGAAAAAAAAAAAAAAAAAACACAACCCTGTACGTGTAGTGATGGGTATATGAAGCCAAATAGAATCTATTTTTAAAAGAGCAATGCTTTTGAGAGGGTCCTCCTGCCAGAAGAACCGCCTTTCAATTCTTAATACATCCTTTCAATTATAATGCTTGACAGGTAGCAAGTAATAAAATAAGGTACTGAGCCCCCAAAGAGGGCAGGCTTGATACGCATACATTAACCTCTTGTTTTTGGATTTCCTTCCCATTTAGGTCACCACAGAGCACTGAGTAGGTTCTCTGTGCTATAGTATATAGCGTATACTACTATGTATAAAATAGATAGATAATGAGAACTTACTGTATAGCACAGGGACTTCTACTTAGTGCTCTGTGGTGACCTAAATGGGAAGGAAATCCAAAAGAGAGAGGATATATGTATACATAAATCTGATTTACTTTGCTGCACAGCAGAAACTAAAAACATTGTAAAACAATGATTTCCTAAAGTAAACGAACCCTGAATATTCATTGGAAGGACCAATGCTGAAGCTAATCCTCCAATACTTTGGCCACTTGACACAAACAGCCAACTCACTGGAAAAGACCCTGATACTGGGAAAGATTGAGGGCAGGAAGAGAAAGGGGATGACAGAGGATGAGATGATTGGATGGCATCACTGACTCAGTGGACATGAACTTAAGCAAACTCTGGGAGATGGTGAAGGACAGGGAAGCCTGGTGTGCTGCAGTCCATGGGGTCGCAAAGAGTTGGACAGGACTTAGTGACTAAACAAGAACAGCAACAACAACACTGTAAAGCAACTAAACTCAATTAAAACAAACAAACAAATAAACAAAAACAACCAAAACCAACAATAGAAAAGGGGACATGCTTCCTGATATCCACTTTACAGGGGGTCCCAGGGGAAAATCAGATTAGGAGAACTTCTGAGGTTGGAGCTGGTGGGCCCAGAGAGCAGTAGACAGGGGTCTTCTCCCAGGAAGCTGAACCAAGGTCTAATAAAAGATACAACTCATCCCAGAATATGGAACCTCAAAATGGCTTCCCAATGAGATTGGGAATAGTTTCAGATGAAGAATGCTGTGTGACTTCCTTTGTTCCCTTTCCAAATGTTCTTATTTATTGTGCCAATCATGTCCACTTTCCACGTGTGAGTGTGGGACTGTGTACTAGTTGGGGGAGCATGGGAAGGCTGATACCCTGTCTTTTACATTCATAGACCTCTGAATTCATAGGAACTACATGCAAATCTGATACAGAAATGACTGCAAAACACTGTCATGGTTCAATTCTGCCCCCCTACCCCGCACACACACACACACACACAAAACACACAGTGTCAAACCTAGACAGTGTGTTAAAAAGCAGAGACATCACTTTGCCTACAAAGGTCCACATAGTCAAAGCTATGGTTTTTCCAGTAGTCATGTACAGCTGTAAGAGTTGGATCAGGAAAAGACTGAGTGTTGAAGAATCGATGCTTTCGAACTGTGATGTTGGAAAAGACTTTTGAGAGTCCCTTGCACAGCAAGTAGATCAAACCAGTCAGTCCAAAAGGAAATCAACCCTGAATATTCATTGGAAGGACTGACACTGAAGCTAAAACTCCAATACTTTGGATCCCTGATGTGAAGAACTCATTGGAAAAGACTGATGCTGGGAAAGATTGAAGGCAGGAGGAGAAGGGGTTGACAGAGGATGAGATAGTCGGATAGCACCACCGACTCAATGGACGTGAGTTTGGGTAAACTCCAGGAGATAGTGATGGACAGAGAAGCCTGGTGTGCTGAAGTCCACGGGGTGGCAAAGAGTTGCACATGACTGAGCAACTGAACAACAAAACTCATGTGTTGAAGTGCTCACCCCTGTACCCCAGAATGTGACATTATTTGGAGATAAAGTCTTTTAGGTGGTCCCAATCCAAAATGACTGCTGTTCTTACAAGCAGGGGAGTTCAGGGACAGCCACAAGCACACAAAGAGAATGCCAAGTGGAGATAAAGGCAGAGATGAGTGACACATATCATAACAACGCCAAAGATTGCCACCAAGAAACTGCCAGAAGCCAGGTGAGAGGCATGGAATCAATCCTGTCTCATAGTCCTCAGGAGGAGCCAACCTTGGGGATACCTTGATCTTGGAGTTGTAGCTTCCAGAACTGTGAGACAAGGATCTTTTGTTGTTTAAGCCACACCGTTTGTCATACTTTGTTGTGGCAGCTAGAAAAGTAATACATTCCCTACTGAGGAAACCATTATGCTCCACATGAACACTGACTAGTCAGAACTTTCTCGCTGTCTTCCATGAGAAGGACACAGTGCGTTTTTCTTGACCTGGAGAGAATAATTTTCCTTACTCAGTGAGGACTAGAAGGTAAGCTAAGATGGTGTATGTTAACTGTTTCTAACCCTTCTTTCATTTCTGGATACATGGAAGGATTATGATTTCCTGGTTCCTCTGTGATTATGTGGGGCCAGGCCATTACTTATGGCCAATAAGTGATGCATGCATGCATGCTCAGTTGTGTCTGACTCTGTGCTACCCCTCCACAGACTGTAGCCCACCAGGCTCCTCTGTCCATGCAATTTTCCAGGCAAGAATCCTGGAGTGGGTTGCCATTTCCTCCTCCAAGGGATCTTCCCAAACCAGGGATCGAACCCATGTCTCCTGCACTGGCAAGTGGATTTTTACCACTGTGCCATCTGGGAAGCCTCAATAAGTTATGAGGCTTAAGAACTGATGTGTGCTACTCTCAGGGTGTGGCTCTTAAGTGCCAAATGGAGACCCTCTTTCTGTCTGCTTCTATAATGGACAATGCCTTATACCATAGCTGTTCCACCATCTCTATTCTAAAGTGAGGATAAATCTAAATAGATACCCAAGTCAAAGCATGGTGGGCACTGCATGACAGAGCAAGAAATAAGCCTCATGATTTTGAGAGCTGAGGTCTGCTTATTATTTCAGTACCAGCTTGTCTGTCATGACTGATCCTGTCTGCGACTTCAAAATAAAAATCGTAAGGAAGATGGCTTATTTACAGAGCCTTCCTTGGGTATTATAACTAGATGAATAACCTGCCTCATGCTTCTCTGGAGGAGTGTGAAAATCCCAGAGGAAGTGAAATCTAGTGCACAAGTAATCTGTAAGGATTGCTCTTATTCTGAGAACTGTCAGCTCTCCAGTTTCTCCCTGAAATGAGCAATGGAATGGGTACAATTCTCATAGAATTTCTCCTCTCTTGTTCTGAGAAATATTCTAAATCTACATTTGTTACTAGCTTGTTTCTGATATCAAATCGATACTTTTGTCCCATCTTTTGAAATTAACTGCTTTGGTTATCTTTATATTTTTCACTAGCTGTCTTAGTTATAAAAGGAACCAAAGACTGCCCACCTGTTTCTCGTAAATAAAAAGATTGCCTATTTCCACTTTCTTTTCTTTAATCGTGGAAGTAGAAAGGCAAATTCCACTTTCATAGCATATAATATAGCCACAAAACTTCAAAGTAAGAAGGGACATTAGATAGTCCAGCCAAATTCATTATTTTTTTTAAAGTAATGAAGCTGGAACATAAAGAAGTTATTTAATTCATCCATTGGAGATGATAATTTAAATGAAGTAATCAGAGAAAGACAAATGCCATATGATATCATTTATAAAGATATGATACAAATGAACTTATTTATAAGAAAGAAATAAGACTCACAGGCATAGACAGTAATTTATGATTCCTGAAAGGGAAAGAGGAGAGGGATAAATGAGGACTTTGGGATTAACAGATACACATTACCATAGACAAAACAGGTAAACAACAAGATTCTACCGTAGAGCACAGGGAACTATATTCAGTGTCTTATAAAGGAAAGAAATGGTATGGCCCTAACAGAAGCCGGAGATATTAAGAAGAGGTGGCAAGAATACACAGAAGAACTGTACAGAAAAGATCTTCACGACCCAGATAATCATGATGGTGTGATCACTCACACTCACCTAGAGCCAGACATTCTGGATTGCGAAGTCAGGTGGGCCTTAGGAAGTATCACTATGAACAAAGCTAGTGGAGGTGATGGAATTCCAGTTGAGCTATTTCAAATCCTAAAAGATGATGCTATGAAAGTGCTGCACTCAATATGTCAGCAGATTTGGAAAACTCAGCAGTGGCCAGGGACTAGAAAAGGTCAGTTTTCATTCCAATCCCAAAAAAAGGCAATGCCAAAGAATGTTCAAAGTACCGCACAATTGCAGTCATCTCACATGCTAGTAAAGTAATGCTCAAAATTCTCCAAGCCAGGCTTCAGTAATACATGAACTGTGAACTTCCAGATGTTCAAGCTGGTTTTAGAAAAGGCAGAGGAACCAGAGATCAAATTGCCAACATCCGCTGGATCATCAAAAAAGCAAGAGAGTTCCAGAAAAACATCTATTTCTGCTTTATTGACTATGCCAAAGCCTTTTACTGTGTGGATCACAATAAACTGGAAAATTCTGAAAGAGATAGGAATACCAGACCACCTGACCTACCTCTTGAGAGACCTGTATGCAGGTCAGGGAGCAACAGTTAGAACTGGACAGGGAACAACAAACTGGTTCTAAGTAGGGAAAGGAGTACGTCAAGGCTGTATATTGTCACCCTGCTTATTTAACTTATATGAAGAATACATTATGAGAAAAGCTGAGCTGGAGGAAGCACAAGCTGGAACCAAGATTGCCAGGAGAAATATCAGTAACCTCAGATATACAAATGACACCACCGTTATGGCATAAAGTGAAGAAGAACTAAAGAGCCTGTTGATGAAAGTGAAAGAGGAGAGTGAAAAAGTTGGCTTAAAGCTCAACATTCAGAAAACTAAGATCATGACATCCAGTCCCATCACTTCATGGGAAATAGATGGGGAAGCAGTGGAAACAGTGGCTGACTTTATTTTTCTGGGCTCCAAAATCATTGTAGATGGTGATTGCAGCCATGAAATTAAAAGACACTTCCTCCTTGGAAGGAAAGTTATAACCAACCTAGACAGCATATTAAAAAGCAGAGACATTACTTTGCCAACAAAGGTCCATCTAGTCAAGGCTATGGTGTTTCCAGTAGTCATGTATGGATGTGAGAATTGGACTGTGAAGAAGGCTGAGTGCAGAACAATTGATGCTTTTGAACTGTGGTGTTGGAGAAGACTCTTGAGAGTCCCTTGGACTGCAAGGAGATCCATTCAGCTCATTCTAAAGGAGATCAGTCCTGGGTGTTCATTGGAAGGACTGATGCTGAAGCTGAAACTCCAATACTTTGGCCACCTGATGTGGAGAGCCGACTCATTTGAAAAGACCCTGTTGCTGGGAAAGATTTAGGGCAGGAGGAGAAGGGGATGACAGAGGATGAGGTGGTTGGATGCATCTCCGACACAAGGGACATGGGTTTGGGTGGACCCCAGGAGTTGGTGATGGACAGGGAGGCCTGGCGTGCTGCGGTTCATGGGGTCGCAAAGAGTCAGACACGACTGAGCGACTGAACTGAACTGAACTGAATGGAAAAAAATCTGAAAAAGACTATATATCTATACATAAAAATATCTGAATCACTTTGTTGTACACCTGAAACACACCACTGTAAATTAACTATACTTCAATAAAATGATAAAGGGGGGAAAATAAGTTATTTAACTGGCTCAAAATCATGCTGTTAAGAGCTAAGACAATTAGTATCCAAGTGCAGGTCCTGATTCCCAGTCTTACGGAAGGTATACAAAAACACACTTGAACGTGGATATGCACTGATCCAAAAATAGAGTTTAAAGACCTGGTGGGAGGCAGGTCTTTGTGTAGGAATCCTTCCTTTCATAGCATTCTCCCAACAGTTTCTATTACCTACTCACTGAATTCCAAACTCTTGAGCAGGACAAACAAGGTGTGTCACAGAGGTCTCTACCTAACACACTGGTTCATTGCTTTCCAACACTCTTGCCCAAGGATTACTTGCTCTAAAGGGCCACTCTGTCCTCTGCTTTGACCTTTTCCTGGGCTCCCAAAGCACTGTGGTTCATGCCTATAATATAGTTTCACTCTAACAAGCTCTTTATCTGTGATTCCCTGCTTGGGTAATCTAGGGAGTCCCTGTTCCAGTGTCTACTAGATATGATGGGAACATTTAATACCTCCCTCCTCTAAAACACTTCTGATGTAATGTTAATGTATTTACTGCACCTATGTCTTATTGCAGGGTGCCATCTCTCACTTTGTTTGAGCAAACTCATCTGGTTGAGTTTATAAATTTCCAATCTGTATCTCTAATCTGGCCCTTTCTTAAGAATTTCACAATCATATGTGCAATTGTCTCTCAGATAGTGATAAACTGAATTCATATCTCCAATCCTCACTGAAATTTGCTCTTCTTCCTAGACTTCGTATCTCAATGATTGATTGAATGATGTCATACACCCAATTGCCTCATTGAAAAAAGCAGGATATCCTTTGCTTGTTCTTTAAATGCATCAATAGTTATCAAGCAGCTACTAAATTACTAGGTGTCACATATTTCGCTCAGTTCAGTTGTTCAGTCGTGTCCAACTCTTTGCAACCCCATGAATTGCAGCACGCCAGGCCTCCCTGTCCATCACCCACTCCTGGAGTTCACTCAGACTCACGTCCATAGAGTCAGTGATGCCATCCAGCCCTCTCATCCTCTGTCTTCCCCTTCTCCTCTTGCCCCCAATCCCTCCCAGCATCAGAGTCTTTTCCAATGAGTCAACTCTTCGCATGAGGTGGCCAAAGTACTGGAGTTTCAGCTTTAGCATCATTCCTTCCAAAGAAATCTCAGGGCTGATCTCCTTCAGAATGGACTGGTTGGATCTCCTTGCAGTCCAGGGGACTCTCAAGAGTCTTCTCCAACACCACAGTTCAAAGGCATCAATTCTTCGGCGCTCAGCCTTCTTCACAGTCCAACTCTCACATCCATAGATGACCACAGGAAAAACCATAGCCTTGACTAGACGGACCTTTGTTGGCAAAGTAATGTCTCTGCTTTTGAATATGCTATCTAGGTTGGTCATAATTTTCCTTCCAAGGAATAAGCGTCTTTTAACTTCATGGCTGCAGTCACCATCTGCAGTGATTTTGGAGCCCCCCCCCCCACCCCCGCCAAAAAAGAAAAGTCTGACACTGTTTCCCCATCTATTTCCCATGAAGTGATGGGACCGGATACCATGATCTTCATTTTCTGAATGCTGAGTTTTAAGCCAACTTTTTCTCTCTCCTCTTTCACCTTCATCAAGAGGCTTTTTAGTTCCTCCTCACTTTCTGCCATAAGGGTGGTGTCATCTGCATATCTGAGGTTAATGATATTTCTCCTGGCAATCTTGATTCCAGCTTGTGCTAGGCACTTGGAAAAGACTCTGATGCTTGGAGGGATTGCGGGCAGGAGGAGAAGGGGATGACAGAGGAGGAGATGGCTGTATGGCATCACTGACTCGATGGACGTGAGTCTGAGTGAACTCTGGGAGTTGGTGATAGACAGGTAGGCCTGGCATGCTGCAATTCATGGAGTCGCAAAGAGTCAGATATGACTGAGTGATTGAACTGAACTGAAGAACACAACTGTGAAGAAAGCATATATGAGTTCAGCCCATTTCCAGGTGGTGCAAGTAGCAAAGAACCTGCCTACCATTGCAGGAGATGTGAGAGATAAGGATTTGATCCCTAGGTTGGGAAGATCCTGTGGAGGAGGGCATGGTAACCCACTCTACTATTCTTGCCTGGGAAATCCCATTGACAGAGGAGATTGCCGGGCTACAGTTCATGGTATTGCAAAGAGTCACATACAACTGAAGCAATTTAGCACAAGAACACAGCTGTGAACAGAGCGTATATGTGTTTAGTGCATTCACGACTAGATTATAGTCTCAGTTCAGTTCAGTTGCTCACTTGGGTCCAACTCTTTGTGACCCCATGAACTGCAGCACACCAGGCCTCCCTGTCCATCACTAACTCCCAGAGTTTACTCAAACTCATGCCCATTGAGTCGGTGGTGCCATCCAACCATCTCATCCTCTGCTGTCCTGTCTCCTCCCGCCTTCAGTCTTTCCCAGCATCAGGGTCTTTTCCAGTGAGTCAGTTATTTGCATCATGTGACCAAACTATTTGAGTTTCAGCTTCAGCATCAGTCTTTCCAATGAATATATATATAGGACTGATTTCCTTTAGGATGGGCTGGTTGGATCTCCTTGATCCAAGGGACTCTCAAGAGTTTCCTCCAACACCATAGTTCAAAAGTATCAATTCTTTGGCACTCAGCTTTCTTTATAGTCCAACTCTAACATTCATACGTGACTATTGGAAAAATCAAGCTTTGACTAGATGGACCTTTGTTGGCAAAATGATGCCTCTGCTTTTTAATATGCTGCTTAGATAGGGCATAGCTTTTCTTCCAAGGAGCAAACAACTTTTAATTTCATGGCTGCAGTAACCATCTGTAGTGATTTTGGAGCCCCCTCAAAATAAAGTCTGTCACTGTTTCCATTGTTTCCCCATCTATTTGGCATGAAGTGATGGGACAGGTGCCATGATCTTAGTTTTCTGAATGTTGAGTTTTAAGCCAACTTTTTCACTCTCCTCTTTCACTTTCATCAACAGGCTCTTTAGTTCTTCACTTTTTGCCATAAGGGTGGTGTTATCTGCATATCTGAGGTTATTGATATTTCTCCTGGCAGTCTTGACCCCAGCTTGTGCTTCATCCAGCCCAGCGTTTCTCATGATGTATTCTGCATATAAGTTAAATAAGCACGGTGACAATATACAGCCTTGACGTACTCCTTTCCCTACTCAGAACCAGTTTGTTGTTCGATGTCCAATTCTAACTGTTGCTTCCTGACCTCCGTACAGATTTCTCAGGAGCCTGGCCAGGTGGTCTGGTATTCCCATATCTTGAAGAATTTTCCACCGTTTGTTGTGATCCACACAGTCAAAGGCTTTGGCATAGTCAATAAAACAGAAGTAGATGTTTTTCTGGAACTCTCTTGCTCCTTTGATGATCCAACAGATGTTTCCAATTTGTTCTCTGGTTCCTCTGCCTTTTCTAAATCCAGCTTGAACATCTGGAAGTTCACGGTTCACATACTGTTGAAGCCTGACTTAGAGAATTTTGAGCATTACTTTACTAGCGTGTGAGATGAGTGCAATTGTGCAGTAGTTTGAGCATTCTTTGGCATTGCCTTTCTTTGGGATTGGAATGAAAACTGACCTTTTCTAGTCCTGTGGCCACTGCTGAGTTTTCCAAATTTGCTGGCATATTGAGTAAAGCACTTTCACAGCATCATCTTTTAGGATTTGAATTAGCTCAAATGGAATTCCATCACCTCCACTAGCTTTGTTCGTAGTGATGCTTCCTAAGGCCCACTTGACTTCGCATTCCAGGATGTCTGGCTCTAGGTGAGTAATCACACCATTGTGATTATCTGGGTTATAGTAGATTATACTAGTATCTGATTTATACTAGATTATAGTCTAGTAGTGAGATAAATGGGTCTTCCTGTAGCTCAGCTGGTAAAGAATCTGTGTGCAATGCAGGAGACCCTGGTTCGATTCCTGGGTCAGGAAGATTCCCTGGAGAAGGGATAGGCTACCCACTCCAGTATTCTTGGGCTTCCTTGGTGGCTCAGATGGTGGAATTGAGATAAATGGGTAAATCAAAAATTATTACAAATTATGGTAAATATTATAAATAAAAAGAAGGTTGTGGTAGTACATAATTGTGAGGTATGGAAAGGGGCATAAACGTTTCTAATTTACAGACTGTGAAAGGCCTCACTGAGGACATGACATACCTTCCTCTGAATTTCTACACTTGGTCTAGCCTACATTTTATTTGTATTACTGTCAAAGTGTCCAAAATTGTCTCCTGCCTGAGGTCTCCTAGTTCCAACTCATCCATTACCTGAGTGCTATGAGAGTGACTTCTTAAATACTTAAAAAAAATTTTTATTTTACTTTTTTCATTTCTAAGAATGTGTTACCAAAGTATAACTGATTTATAATGTTGTATTAGCTTCAGGTGTACAGCAATTTGAATCAGGGAAGGCAATGGCACCCCACTCCAGTACCCTTGCCTGGAGAATCCCATGGACGGAGGAGCCTGGTAGGCTGCAGTCCATGGGGTCACTAAGAGTTGGACACGACTGAATGACATCACTTTCACTTTTCACTTTTATGCATTGGAGAAGGAAATGGCAACTCACTCGTGTTCTTGCCTGGAGAATCCCAGGGACGGGGCAGCCTGGTGGACTGCTGTCTATGGGGTCGCACAGAGTCAGACACGACTGAAGCGACTTAGCAGCAGCAGCAGCATACATATATTTACATCAGCTTTTCTTTTTAGGTTATTTTCCCATAAAAGTCATTACAGAATATTCAGTAGAGTCCCCTGTGGTATACAGTAGGTTAGTTATTCATTTTATATATAGTATTATATATATTTGAATCTCCCAAATCCTAATTTATCCCTTTACCTGTTGTTAATCATAAGCTTGTTTTCTAGGTTTGTGAGACTATATTGGTGGTTTAGTCACTAAGTCGTCAAGTCACTAAGTCTGACTTTTGCGACCCCATGAACTGTAGCCTGCGAGGCTCCTCTGTCCATGAGATTCTTCAGGAAAGAATACTGGAGTGGGTTGCCATTTCCTTCTCCAGGGGATCTTCCCAACCCAGGGATTGAACCCAGGTCTCCTGTATTGAAGGCAGATTCTTTACCAACTGAGCTATGAGGGAAGCCCTGTGAGTCTATTACTGTTTTGTAAATAAGTTCAATTGTGTCATTTTCTCAGATTCCTTATAAGTGATATCATATGATATCTGTCACTTTCTGTCTCACTTGTTTCACTCAATATGACAAAACTAAATGTAGAACTACCATAGGATCCAGCAGTCCCACTCCTGGGCATATGTCCAGAAAACGCCATACTCCGAAAACATGCATGCACCCCAATGTTCACTGCAGCACACTTTACAATAGCCAAGACATGGAAGCAACTTAAACACCTACTGGCAGAGGAATAAATAAAAAGAAGTGGCCGTACATATACACAATGGAATGTTATTAGGTCATAAAAAGAATGAAATAATGACATTTGTAGTAACATGGATGAAAAAGGGTGATTTTTAAAAGTGCTGATCATTTAACCTTTTACCTATGTTGGTATTAGAATAATTCTCTGAAATCTGGATCTAATTATATTAGTCCCCAATCCAAGGTCCTTCAAAAACTTTAGAGAAGTATCAGCTAAAAATACAAGGGCCTGTAAGGTGTGAACTCCCTTAGTCTCAAGCTACTTCCTGCCTGGAAGTCTTTGCTCTGTTCCACTGAATAACGATTTTGCTAAACTTTATCTTTGCCTGCAAAGTCCTCCACACCCCTTCCCTAGTTTGACCCCTAATCAACTTTCAAGTCAACTCAAATGTGACCTCCTTTCTACCAGGGGTGTCTGGTATAGTTACATCTTTCTTATGAGCTTCTGCCATTCTCAGAGCATGCTGCCAGCAGAGTCCCAATCAACAATTCATTGTATATGTTTCATCCATTAGACTAAGAACAGAACAGTTTCATTTTTGTGTCCCTATTTCTAACGCCTTACATAGTGTCTGCCATGCAGAAGAGACACAATGATGAATGAATGACTTCATGAAATGATGAATGATGTTAAGTATCTGCTTTTATTTTCAGCTGTGCAAACATCATGCTTAATCTTACATTTATGGCACTTAAAATAGATACTCGAAGACTATATTCTGAGTGAAAATTCACAGGAATACTGTATGGATGTGTGCTATAAGGGTAATGTAAAGACAATCTTAACAAAAATAAAAAATAACTAATTGTGAACTCATGTGTGGCTCTGAAATTCAAAGATCAAAAAGTAGAAACTAGAAAGCATCCATTCACTTTGTATTTACCAACTTATCCTTTCTTTATTCCTTTGTATAACTCTGTGTTACTCCTTCTGGGTTCCTGAATCTTATATTCTAACAACTGGACGAATTCCATTTGAAATATGAGAAAGTCCATCTCTTCTTACAATAACACATGGCTTAGAAAGAATATATATTTTCATTATTGTTGTCCTTATGTAACTGACAAGAAAACTGTTTTTTGCTAGACAAATTGTATTTTTGTGAATTTCCATAAATTGAGCCTACTCAAAATGAAGACTGTCTGTCTAATCTCATTTCCACTGGTAAATGACTTAATGCTCAAAGAGTCAGTTCCTCTTTTCTGTTTATTGCTACTAGAGGATTTAGTCCTTTCACATTATGTAAGAGCACGGCAATCCTTATTTCCTGTTTTCCAGATATCTTAAGGTTTCTGCCAAGCATCTCATCCCTCTGGTTTTAATTAGTTTGTATATGTCTTTATTTCAGGATGTCCACATTTTAATTTTAGTCAATTTTGCTATTTCCTGTTAATCTAACATTTGGTAGACAATGTAAAATTTATAATACCTGAAATAGTGCTCACAATTCAATTACTATATAGACTCATTTTATTCTCAAATTCCTTGCTTCAGAGTGACAGACACTATTTTACTCCAAACTCTAGATTTTAAAAACTTAAAGACCGGCAATGCTGAAGTTTAAACAATTCTTTCTGTAACATTTGTTGAATATATTAGTATAGTAAAATTCTCAAATTAAGATGTGGCAGTAGTTTCTAGGTGTGAATTCTTAGATTTGTGAGTATATGCAAGTGTTGACTTAATTTCTACCATTTTTGTACATTTGAATTGAGCTGTACATTAAAATAACCTTCTATCCAATCAATCTTATACAGAAACTTAATGAAATTATCTGATAAAATTTGTAATTAGAGCTCATTTGTCAGGTCAAATCCAGTACTTTGGGCTTGAAAAAGATAGGAGGGTGAAAGAAAGGAATAGCTTGAAAACTGTATAGACTACTAATTTTTATAGAATCTTGTAACATGATGTTACACAGAATAAAGTAGAAAAAGAACTCCTTTCACAAGGATGGAAGTCCATAATCACTCCAAACAATCTCAGAGGTTAATATGTGTTATAGGCTAAATTATGTAAGAAATTATATATATAAAATATATACAAAGAGTTCTCAAACACATCTGTGAAGGAACATGATTACCAGTAAACAATATTGGGTAACTTTTCAAGCTGCCTATTTTGGTTAAAGTTTTCTTTTTTTTGTAATTGTCCACTTAATCAGAGCTTTATTTTCCTCTCTTGATTTTAACCAGGAGGTTTTCTTCACAATTTAATCTTAATTAACTTTATAGCTTAATTTTTAATATTTGAGCCCTAATGAAATGGTTAGATAACTATTAAGGGGGCTGAAATTTATTTAATGTAAGTTTACTTTTGTTGGATGCTAAGTAAAAAGGATGTCAATTTATAAAGTTAAAATTCAATTTTAGCAAAGACAACTTAATTTTGACTTCTTTTGCAAAATATAGTACATACAAATTTAGTATTCTCATTGAAAATATCTGAGAACTATTTTATAGATGATATCATATTCATCATAAATTATTTGAGAAGTAGGCATTCCAAATGAGACAAATAATAATCTTACCTATGCAATCAGAGGTGACTCTATAAATACTATGTTAAATGACATTTATAGGAACTTAAAAGGTAGATAGCTTCTCTGCTGGCTCAGTGGTAAAGAACCTGCCTGCCAATGCAGGAGACCCAGGTTTGATCTGTGGGTCAGGAAGATCCCTTGGAGAAGGGAATGGCTATCCAGTCTAGTATTCTTGTCTGAGAAATCCGATGGACAGAGCAGTCTGGCAGGCTATAGTCTATGAGGTCACAAGACAGTCAGACACGACTGAGTGACTAAGCATGCATGCATAATTTCCATTTTGGAGCTGGGTTAGGATGCCATTTGTTGTATATCAAAGAAATCTGTGAAACGGTAAACTGAAGCTAACGGTCTTTTCAGTGGAATAGTTCATAACGTAGCATCATCTCTGTATCAAAAGGCAAAACCAATACAATATTGTAAAGTAAGTAACCTCCCATTAAAATAAATAAATTTATATTAAAATAAAAAGAAAAAAAAGATGATTGAGAGATGTCCTTCTTTCTTTGGAAAAGAAGGACAAAGAACACGCTACCAATCAATGTACTGAGAATATTTTGACATAGGTGATTGTGTAAGCTGTTTCCTGAGGGAAAATGATAGTACATGTTCTAGAGCCTAGAATCTAGGAGATTAGGTGAGAGAGGAGGACTGGGTCATTTATGTCATGTTGAGTGATTAAAGAGCTGAAGATAGAAGTGGTGGAGGTGATGGTGGTGGAGGTGATGGTGGTGGAGGTGATGGTGGTGGAGGTGGAGGTGGTTCAGTTCAGTTCAGTCCAGTCACTCACTCGTGTCCGACTCTTTGCAACTCTGTGAAACGCAGCACACCAGGCCTCCCTGTCCATCACCAACTCCTGAAGTCCACCCAAACCCATGTCCACTGAGTCATGATGCCAGCCAACCATCTCATCCTCTGTCATTCCCTTCTCCTCCTGCCCTAAATCTTTCCCAGCACCAGGGTCTTTTCAAATGAGTCAGCTCTCCACATCAGGTGGCCAAAGTATTGGAGTTTCAGCTTCAACATCAGTCCTTCCAATGAACACTCAGGACTGATCTCCTTTAGGATAGACTGGTTGGATCTCCTTGCAGTCCAAGGGACTCTCAAAAATCTTCTCCAACACCACAGTTCAAAAGTGTCAATTCTTCGGCGCTCAGCTTTCTTCACAGTCCAACTCTCACATCCATATGTGACTACTGGAAACACCATAGCCTTGACTAGAAAGACCTTTGTTGGCAAAGTAATGTCTCTGCTTTTTAATATGCTGTTTAGGTTGGTCATAACTTTCCTTCCAAGGAGCAAGTGTCTTTTAATTTCATGGCTGCAATCATCATCTGCAGTGATTTTGGAGCCCCCCAAATAAAGTCAGCCACTGTTTCCACTGCTTCCCCATCTATTTGCCATGAAGTGATGGGACTGGATGTCATGATCTTAGTTTTCTGAATGTTGAGCTTTAAGCCAACTTTTTCACTCTCCACTTTCACTTTCATCAAGAGGTTCTTTAGTTCCTCTTCACTTTCTGCCATAAGGGTGGTATCATCTGCATATCTGCGGTTATTGATATTTCTCCTGGAATCTTGAGTCCAGCTTGTGCTTCTTCCAGCCCAGTGTTTCTCATGATGTACTCTGCATATAAATTAAATAAGCAGGGTGATGATATACAGCCTTGACGCACTCCTTTTCCTACTTGGAACCAGTCTGTTGTTCCATGTCCAGTTCTAACTGTTGCTTCCTGACCTGCATACTAGTTTCTCAAGAGGCAGGTCAGGTGGTCTGGTATTTCCATCTCTTTCAATTTTCCTCAGTTTATTGTGATCCACACAGTGAAAGACTTTGGCATAATCAATGAAGCAGAAATAGATGTTTTTCTAGAACTCTCTTGTTTTTTCCATGATCCAGCGGGTGTTGGCAATTTGATCTCTGGTTCCTCTGCCTTTTCTAAAACTAGCTTGAACATCTGCAAGTTCACGCTTCATGTACTCATGAAGCCTGGCTTGGAGAATTTTGAGCATTACTGTACTAGCATGTGAGATGAGTGAAATTGTGTGCTAGTTTGAGTATTCTTTGGTATTGCCTTTCTTTGGGATTGGAATGAAAACTGACCTTTTCCAGTTCTGTGGCCACTGCTGAGTTTTCCAAATCTGCTGACATATTGAGTGAAGCATTTTCACAGCATCATCTTTCAGGATTTGAAATAGCTCAACTGGAATTCCATCATCTCCACTAGCTTTGTTCATAGTGATGCTTCCTCAGGCCCACTTGACTTCACATTCCAGGATGTCTGGCTCTAGGTGAGTGTGAGTGATCACACCATAGTGATCATCTGGGTAGTGAAGATCTTTTTTGTGCAGTTCTTCTGTGTGTTCTTGCCACATCTTAATATCTTCTGCTTCTGTTAGGTCCATACCATTTCTGTCCTTTATTGAGCCCATCTTTGCACGGAATGTTCCCTTAGTATCTCTAATTTTCTTGAAGTGATCTCTACTCTTCCTATTCTATTGTTTTCCTCTATTTCTTTGCATTGAATCACTAAGGAAGGCTTTCTTATCTCTCCTTGCTATTCTTTGGAACTCTGCATTCAAATGGGTATATCTTTCCTTTCATCCTTTGCTTTTTGCCTCTCTTCTTTCACAGCTATTTGTAAGGCCACCTCAGACAGCCATTTTGCTTTTTTGCATTTCTTTTCCATGGGGATGGTCTTGATCCCTGTCTCCTGTACAATGTCATGAACCTCCAATCATAGTTCATCAGGCACTCTGTCTATCAGATCTAGTCCCTTAAATGTATTTCTCACTTTCACTGTATAATCATAAGAGATTTGATCTAGGTCATACCTGAAAGGTCTAGTGGTTTTCCCCACTTTCTTCAATTTAAGTCTGAATTTGGCAATAAGGAGTTCATGATCTGAGCCACAGTCAGCTCCTGGTCTTGTTTTTGCTGACTGTATAGAGCTTCTCCATCTTTGGCTGCAAAAATATAATCAATCTGATTTCGGTGTTGACCATCTGGTGATGTCCATGTGTAGAGTCTTCTCTTGTGTTGTTGGAAGAAGGTGTTTGCTATGACCAGTGCATTCTCTTGGCAGAACTCTATTAGCCTTTGCCCTGCTTCATTCTGTACTCCAAGGCCAAATTTGCCTGATACTCCAGATGTTTCTTGACTTCCTACTTTTTCATTCCAGTCCCCTATAATGAAAAGGACATCTATTTGCGGTGTTAGTTCTAGAAGGTCTTCACAGAACCGTTCAACTTCAGCTTCTTCAGCGTTACGGGTCGGGGCATAGACTTGGATTACTGTGATATTGAATGGTTTGCCTTGGAAACGAACAGAGATCATTCTCTTGTTTTTGAGATTGCATCCAAGTACTGCATTTTGGACTCTCTTGTTGACTATGATGGCTACTCCATTTCTTCTAAGGGATTCTTGCCCACAGTAGTAGATATAGTGGTCATCTGAGTTAAATTCACTCATTCCAGTCCATCTTAGTTCGCTGATTCCTAGAATGTCGATGTTCACTCTTGCCGTCTGCTGTTTGACCACTTCCAATTTGCCTTGATTCATGGACCTGACATTCCAGGTTCCTATGCAATATTGCTCTTTACAGCATCGAACCTTGCTTCTATCACCAATCACATCCACAACTGGGTATTGTTTTTGCTTTGGCTCCATCCCTTCATTCTTTCTGGAGTTATTTCTCTACTGATCTCCAGTAGTATATTGGGCACCTACCGACCTGGGGAGCTCATCTTTCAGTATCCTATCATTTTGCCTTTTCATACTGTTCATGGGGTTCTCAAGGCAAGAATATTGAAGTGGTTTGTCATTCCCTTCTCCAGTGGGTGGTGATGATGGCAAATGATGATATGACATTTCAAACTACCATTTAATTAAACTTATTTATTCCACACAATATTTTTGATTCAACACCTTTACCATGTATTATATCCACAGAACAACCCTACAAAGTACATATTATCTCATTTTCCAGATTAGAAAATTATGACTGCTAGTGGTTAACTATCACATTATGGTGACATGTGTTTAATGATGGCCTTGGGATCTTTATGATGTCAAAGGTCACTCTCTTAACCACCACACCAACTTGTCCATCATTCCAGTTAGGGTGGAATTCTGCAGGACTACACTCTAAAGGTTGAATTTAGAGTGAAATTCGTGAAATTCCAAGCAAATTTTATTACAACCTTTTGCTTTGACAGATGTGCAGCTTTAAGAAGATGAGGTATAGTAAAATTTCACCTCTCTGAGCTGCTGCTGGTTAAATGAGAGGTTATGGCCCTTTTAGAGGTCTTCCAGAGTTCACATTCAGAAGTAATTTCTACCCCATCATAAATAAACTAACCTCCTTAACAATCCTGCTGGTTACGTGGGGAAGTGGAAAGGTTAGAGAGTTGTTCAGGTTTGGAGCATTGCTTCTTCGTGTACTGTACATAATAAATCTAATTTATGGAAGGCAGGCTTGGCAGCAGAAAATGCAGTGGTATATTTCTGTTGGCTGAACCACCATTTTTTTTGTCAGAAAAGCAATTCTGAGATGTTTATTTTCCTGCACATTTATAAGACTGTTTGGAAAACCCACCACTCAAAGGTTGACCTTGCTGTTATTTAAATACTTCTGAGGCTCTAAATTTATAACCTCCATGACAATACTGGGCTTATGGTTAGAATGAAAATTAAGGTTTCTTAATTCCTTAAATAAAAATGAACTAACCTATTTTAAATGATGGTAACTTGTATTTGTATGAAAAGAACTCACTTTTTACCTTATCTGGTAGTGTTCTGATGGACTCATGACAAATCAGATCTTAAATATTTCTTGGTGAGAGTCAATATAGCATAGCAGAGTCAAAAGCAGCCCTCTAGAGTGAGACAGACGTGAGATGAAATATAACCTAACTTCTTTCTAGCTCTGACTTTTGGCAAGTCATATAAACTGTTTTGTCTATCTCTTGATTTACATTGGGTTGGCCAAAAAGTTTGTTCAGGTTGGTAGGGAAAAACCCTAACAAACCTTTTGGTCAACCCAATAAATGTATAATGCTACCCAGAACCCTTACAGACTTCCTGAGGGGCAGAATTCATTTGTGCTCTTTCTATGGAACAGCTTCAACAGCAACACTTTGGCCACACAGAGGGGAAGCTCCAAACCTGAGCTTAATAATGATTGACCTTTCAAAACTGTTTTGTAGATTAAAATAAATTTTGTGAATAAAGTATCTAGCACAAGATGTGGCCAAAAAATACATTCAATGATTATTAAGGCTTTTTTTTTTTTTTGCCTGTGGTTAACTCAAGATATGTTTTAAATATTTTATTTCAAACCTTTTCTCTTTTGGAACAGGAAGCAATGAGAAATTACTTATCACATAGGGAAAAAAAATCACCAACAAAATTAATGAAAAAAAAAAAGGAACAAGGAATTTACAGCTCAGCACATGAGCCTAAGATGAACTGAAACCCAAGTACGGAAAGAGAGGCAGGATCACCATTTCGAGTGGCAACGAATTATTAATAACAATCATTATAACACGGGAGAGGTGAAGGGGAAATATTAAAATACTGACATTTCTGGATTCTGTATTTCATGCATCTTAGCAGGATAACGTCTAAGTAAAAAACAAAATACACACTTGAACTACAGAATTAGAGTTTAGCAGTCATGGTGGTAAATAGTTTTGTCTGAAACACTAAAATAACTTGCGTATCTTATATTTAAGAGACTTGTCTGCTCATGTAGTTATTCTTTCAAGAGATATTTATTACTCTGTGCTAGGGTAATAGGGTATTACACATTTTTATATTCTTCCATAAATTTTAACAAAGAACCTTAAGAACTCCAAGTAATCAATGAAGAAGGAAAATAGGGGAAAATGCAGAAGGAAGGACATTATTAATCTTACATAAATGTAGATTTAGTACCAGATAAAAAGATTATAAAGTTTCACAACACTTGAATCATTTATGTTTGGGTGAAAGATTGGGTTTTTATTTGGGAGTTTAGTGAAATGTTTTAAGCAAATAAAATATTCTGTTTAACATTCTGTGATAGTTTTAAAACGCCTCAGAAATCATTCTAGAACTTTGGCTGTAAAGTTTTTTCCTCCTAGATCATATTTTTGTTCAAAATGAAAATTAATATTAACCTAAGAAAATACTTAAGAAGTTAAAGAAGTTTATCATAGACTTGATTTTATTACTTTCTGGATTTCTTGTTTTTAAAAGCATTTCTGTTCTTCTTCTTTAATATAACTTCTGTTGAAAATCCTTATAGAACAAAAAGTTATTCAGACCTTGTTAATAGTAGCAGCTCTACAATTTGGTAAATATTGTCACCATGTATAATCAGTAATAAGATATTTTTTTTTTAAGTGCAGCCTCTGTTACTACAATTAGCATTTCTTCAAAATATGTCTTCCTGAATACTCTCTGGGACTCCTGTAATCTGCAAATTAGAGAAAGGCCACATAACAACCAAACTGTGAACTAGGTTAAATGAAAGTTCTGTGTGCTTCGATTTTACACTGCACACTTCATGCATTCATTCACTGACTCAACACTTCTTGAACAACTTCTGAGTGGCAAATCACTGCAGAGGATTCAAACAAGACATAGTTCCTGAATATGAGAAGTTTTGCTACTGCTAAGTCACTTCAGTCGTGTCCGACTCTGTGCGACCCCATAGACGGCAGCCCACCAGGCTCCCCTGTCCCTGGGATTCTCCAGGCAAGAACACTGGAGTGGGTTGCCATTTCCTTCTCCAACGCATGAAAGTGAAAGTGAAGTCACTCAGTTGTGTCCAACTCTTAGCGACTCTATGGACTGCAGCCTATCAGGCTCCTCCATCCATGGGATTTTCCAGGCAAGAGTACTGGAGTGGGGTGCCATTGTTTTTCCAATGAGAAGTTTCAGTCTGGCATGAAATTCTGCATAGCTTTCTATGATAAATGCATGATAGATGAAAATGTATTATGGGAGCACAGATAATGCTTAAATAAGAGTTGGTGCTCAATATCTCAACTGTGTTGAAGAAGGATTTAACAATATAAAAGAGAAAAAAGGTATTTAAATTACAGGCAGAGAAAACACGCTTGTAAAAGCACAGAAGAGTGGAATAACATGATGCCATCCAAGGTACAGGAAAAGTGATCTGTTTTTGAAAGAGAAGGAAGATGTTAGGAGAGAGCTAAAAGTCAGAAAATAACAGGTCTTGTAGCCTCTTTCTTAGAGTTAATCAAGTGACACAATCAAGCTCAGGTTTTAGTATCATCATTGGTGCTGAGTGCAGAAGTAGACTTAAAGGGCTAACCAGAGTCAAGTGTGCAGCTGTGCATGTCGTACACTGCACACCCCCAGGGGGTGCTGCTTATGTAGACTGCACTATGAATGGCTCTCCTTGAAGTTCTGTAAATTACTGTCCTCAGGCCAGAAGAGAAACCAGTAGCAAGCCTCAGTGTCATTTCCCTGTCTTTCAACTCAAGTATCATCATTTCTTTGCCCTTACATAATCTCATCAAATATTCCTCTCATTATTCTTCATTTATACAAATGACCAATATCAATTTAAAAAAAAGTAAGCTTCCATAATCTATAGATGAACAGGCAAGGAACAGCAAAAAAAAAATTTGCTCTAATTCTCAAATTTCAGGCAGGCATGAAACAAAAAAGGTTATCTTAGGCACTGAAATCCTCTCACCATTCATTTTAACTTCTTTAAGTCAACAGTATAAAAATATGGGCACTCTTCATATCACATGGGAAATTTCCTAAAAAGAAGACTTCCTAGGTGCATCTGAAATTTGTCTAACAGAATCTCGCATAAACTCCTTACGTTATACTGAATGCATATTGCTAATCCATGGGACAAAATGCTTTAAAATTGCTCCCCCAAGTGGAAGTGACCATTCTACTCTGTTCTTTTTTTTTTTTTTTTTTTAACATAAAAGTATATATTTTTAAAAAGATTAGTGTTTATTTTGAAACTCTGTTCTATACAGTCCAGATCTGAGCTTAAAACTTAGGGCATGCCTAGATTTGGAAATTTCCATCAAATGAAGAGCATAATTATAGGATTATTTTCTGAGGCACACTAATTTGGAAGACTGAGATTTTAGTATCTTGGACTATTCATCAGTACTGAAACAAACGAAAACACCATATGAAGTTAGTCCATCTACTGTAATAGAAACTATTCTCTGTGTAACAATCTCTGAACCAAACTTATACTCAGGAAAATCATTACGTTATTTCTAAATCAATTTGAATTGCCTGAAAAATCTTTTTTGTATTCAATAAAAACCTTACCTCACTTGTGCTCTATTTATCCAAATAGTATCTTTTAAATTTTCATTTTTTATTCTATATTTAACTTTTAATTTTGTATTGGGGTGTAGCCTATTAATAATGTTGTGATAGTTTTAGGTTAAGTAAACAGTGAAGGAACTCAGTCATACATATACTTGTATCTATTAATATTCCAGGGTTAAAAAGAAAAAGAAAATTCAGAATTCCTTCTAGATCCAACACTTTTGTTCAATTGAGAAAACACATCTTTTCTCCCACATTGTTTCTAGATATTCTGAACTTCCTTCCATGTGAGTGCCTCAGTTTTCAACACCCCTGTTGAAATCTGACACTCAGAACTGAATGCAACACTGCAGGTGTCATCTGGCCAGTACAGATTTTATTCAACTAATCCTTCTGCTCTGTCTGCCAAAACTACCATCAGTAATGAAGCCCAAGGTTACAACTGCTGTTAGAAAAGCCTTATAATATTGGGCCTGAAGTCAACCCAAATCTTTAAGCCTTTTGCTTCATTTGTTTATAAGCAAATATTCAGGCACTTTCCATACTGGAATTTTATTAAAATTTATTGGTAAAATGTTTTGGAGCTTAATGAGAAAACATTCTATACCCTCATCAAGTCATTCATACATTAGCTACATATCCCATTTTTTAATGCCAAAATATAAATGTACTCTTTGTCTATATTAATCATTGAAAACAAATCTGAAAATCAAATGTTGCTTTAGGATGTTTTACAATACTTATTTTAATTTTTGATTCTACTGTGATCAAATGTAGAAAAGATGAATACACTAAATTGACCAAAAAGTTCATTTGGGTTTAAGACAGAAAGACTCAGTACAGTCTGTTACCCTAACTCCATATAAATGATTAAATAAACTTTAAAAATAAAATTGTATAGGATACCTTCACCTTTTAAGCTGCTAAAATAACCATTAAATATGAATAGAAATTATTGAAAGTAACACTTTTAGAATACATTATGTCAACAGATAATAACATCAGTTTCCAATTTTACAGTTTTTGTACAGGAGGTTAATTTTAAGAAGTTAAACTGGTGACCCAACACAGTGATAATTTTAAGAAACTGAAGTCTGGTCAAGAAAGAGAATCTATCTGGAATAGAATATTTAATATTAATAAAATTTCTTGTATTCTTTTCTTAATATCTCCAAATATATAATTATTTTATTTTTAATACAGGGAATGCTTATGACTATACTTAGGTATTTATTAATATGTTAACATATTTTTAGATACATATTTATTTAAATAGAGTAGTTAAAAAAAAAAAAAAGTAGTGTTAGTTGCTCAGTCATGTCTGACTCTTCCCGGCCCCATGGAATTCTCTAGGCAAGAAAACTGGAGTGGGTAGCCACTCCCTTCTCCAGGGGATTTTCCCAACCCAGGGATCAAACCTAGGTCTCCCACATTGCAGGCAGATTTCTTTACTGTCTGAGCCACCAGGAAGTCCAATACAGTGGTCATATACCAGCAAATGATATTAAAATAGATAATACTTGATTACATTTTTATCAATATACTCTGAAAACTAAAATGCATCTTACTTGTCTTCCCAAAAAACTAATCTTGCCATATTTCTTCCCAGTCTTTAACTCTTTCTCATACCCTAATTCTTTCCATATTCTGTAAATTCCCACACAAATACTATGAAATAAATTTGTCTAAATATAAATCAAGTAATGAGAAAAAGTATAAATTATGAAAAGGTATAATAAGAATATTTCTAAGAAATCATCTATCAATTAAAAATTTAGAATTGTGTCTATGTGTATGTGTGTATATATATATAGTGTTCAAAGTCAGGGTGTCTCCTCCCTCCTCTACCCCTTCTCCCTTTTTTCTCATAACATGGACTTTTTAAATGTAACAGTGATCATGTCTTAGGGAGCACAGAGATCTGAAATTTATATAAGGCCTTTAATAGAAACTTATGACACATGATCTGACCAGGCTTTTCACTATTTTTTGCCATTTTTTTGGCTAACATCCAATGGAACAAACTGAACTTGGCATTGCTATTTCTGTTCGAAAAGAAGAAAAATATATAATTTTACTATTTCTTATGTTTTGGTTTTGGCACTGTGGCTTTTGTTTATGGAAAAAGACAGGGGAGGAAAATGCATTATTTTAACTTCACATGATAAATAATCATACCAAACTGAAATTTCCTTAAAAAGTATTTGTGCTTTTTTTTCATTTCTTATTATTACAATACAGATGGTTACTAATCCAAAGCAGGCTTGAAAAAAGAAATAATAATATCTTCTTTAGATAACATTATAGATTTAAATGCATGGGAATATGGTTTTTGTACATTGTTCACTGTACTTTGCTGCAAGCTTGAAATATTTTATAATACAAAAAGAAAGGCTTCAACTATTTGATATTTTGCAGAAGGAAATAGCAACCCACTTTGATATTTAATGCAACACAGCATCTCACATGTTTTAGTTATGCACATAATTAAATAATACACTGTTCATTCTGGGAAAATTGTTCACTTCCTATATTGCATATACCAATCAAAATTTTCATGATCATCAACATAAAATGGTAAAAAGAATTTCTGTTAAACACTGAGAAGTCAGAGGTATTACTTATATTCCTATTTTTCCTTCTTAGTATTTGGCAGAAATTCACTTTAGATAAAAATAGTTATTGTTTTAAAGTAGCTAATAATATCCATAAAGCACTTATCAAGAAGAAAACAAAATTGTCCTAGGATTAGATTTCATAAGCATACTTGGTACATTGGAATATTTTTATAAAAAGTCATATAAAGGCCTAAAAATGCAATAAATGTGCATCATACTGTCACATTTTTTAAGAACCAGAGAACTGTCAAACTCCCAAATCATGATCAAAATCAAAGGACTTTTATGTATGTTTCTAACCTTCTCAACATGGTTGCAAAGTCACGTTCTTATCTTGCTTTATGAAATGGTCTTTTCTCTATTTACTAATCCTGTTTCCCTTGGGTCTCTTTATATCATATTTGATATACAACTTCTTTCCATTTCTCTGTGCGTAAAGTCCTTTGGGAATGAGAGCTTTTACATCTGTTTGCACTTCTTTATCTTTCTGACTGATCACATTGGTTTACTTTAGAAATTTCTACTCCATCTGTTGGTCTCAGCCACAATTGCCTTCTCTTTATTTTTTCCCTCCCCTACTTTTTCTCTAACTGCTTTTTAAAGTATGTATCACAGACACAGTATAAACAACTTTCTGTAGTCTTACATTTAAAACGACTTGAAAAGAAAAGAACATCATTATAAAACTCTAAAATGGAAACAGTTGTAGAAATCCAAGTGTGAATTGTCACCAGAAGTATTTAACCATCAGGCCACAGAATTCAGCAAACAAACTATTTTGATTCAAATCTGATAACCTGCAGATTTCCAATAAGAATAAACTTGAACTTGTAGCACTCAGAGTTTTCCAGGAATTGGTCATTGCACAAAGCAGTACCACAAAAGCAAAAACAAAACAAAACAAAACACAAAAAAAAACAAACAAAAATACCCACAATGATCTGGAAAATCAAACATGACAAAAAGCTTCATATTTGTGACTTTTGAGATAATTGCAGTTCATGAACATCTCTCATATTATTCCAAGACTTTGCTTTGTAACTATTAACACCAGTTCCTTGGATTTACTTTATTTTGTCTAATGGGTGCATTCTATACAAAATGCAACAATCATTTAAGGCTAACAAAGAAAGTCATGTAACCTGCATTCTCCAGTATAAAATTCTGTTAAAAAAACAAGTATTTTTGATGACATTATAGACATTATAAATTCAGATGAGGAATATTATTGAATAATCATTTAGTTTGTTCTTAGAATGAAAGCAAGGACAAATTCCTATGCCACGACTAAGACCGTTATGTATAGAAATACACATTTTTACAAATAACTTGGATATGTGCTACTAATTAAGTGAAGACATTCGTTTTCAAGTTTCTATAAATTGCACCAAGAAGATACTGTAAAATCAGCACTTTTTCCTTTTTATTTGTATACTAAAATACTAGATGTGCATATTCACCTTAAAAGATCAACTATTTCCCACAACTATGTCCTATTTCTGTTGCCTTAATTCACCCTTTCTAGTTAACTGACCTTCCAACTGTCATTTGACCTTCCTCACCTCACTCAGCTTTACCTCCTGTTCTACCTGGTGTGCTCTAGGCAATAAATACTAGTCTTAGCTTTCTGTCTCCTATGAAAAATCTAATGATATTCAGTCTTTTTTCATTGGTTTCATGTAAAAAGTAGAATAAAAATTTTAAAATCTTACCTTTAAACTTTCCTTTTAGAGTATGTTTTCATAATCAATAAAGAACAAGATCTTAGTCTATGTCAGAGATTGCGTAAAATTCCCCATCATGAAATAAAATGATTTTCCTTTGTGAGGTACAAAGATAAAATGGACAGTTTTCAAATCTCCATATCTTTCTTCCAATAGTACAGCAAATGGAAGGCAAAACTTGAGAGATCCAAGATTAGTTTCTAACATGTCTGTATTTAGTTTGGATGCTCACATGAAAAAATGCATGCATTAATTAATGAATTTTCTAAATGTTTTTAGTTTGGAGCTCACATACTAAATGTCTGTATTTAGTTTGGAGCTCACATGCAAAAATGCATGCATTAATTAATGAATTTTCTAAATGTTTATACCAAGATATCTAAAACATTCACTATATGACAACAACTGAAAACACTGGCTTACAGTGTTAGGTACTATTTAATCTCTCTCAAAGTTTGCTTTCATAATTCAGTAAATTTGTTTGTTGATTAAGCTGTTCACAGCTCCAGCAGATAAATAGCTCTCATCCACAGTTGCTTACTTCATTTGTTTTGTTTCATATAATGTACCAGAAGTTTCTGATTTGGCAAAAACAAGCATAAGGCAATGCAAGTGACGTGTGAATGATGTTCACAGTCCTCAAGATAAGAGGGTCATTCGATAAGTATTAAACAACACGTCCACTGATCTACAAACATGGGAGGAAAAAGCATAAACGCCAGTGGCAATTTTCCCTTTTATTTCTTTTGACTTGTTTGATTCCTGTTCATTGAGGTCCATTGAGAGAGACCAGGGCTTTAATAAAGAGTGACCTGTTCAAGGTCATCCATCTGTTGAGCAGAAACACATGCTCTGCACAACCCACTGCCTAGACAGAGTCATGCCCTCCCAGGCTGCTCCACTGACACTTGAATGCTTAAGTGGAAAGAAGGCATATTTACTCCTGATTTTCTAGGACATGATTCTATTATGAGTAATACCTCACTATGAAATGACTATGATCTTTAAAATGAATGTTTAGTAGACTTAAATACGGAACCTGGGAAATTTAGGGTTAGTAGATGTAAGCTTTTATATACAGAATGGATAAACAACAAAATGCTACTGTAGCACAGAGACTATATTTAATATCCTATGATAAATCATAATGGAAGAGAACATAACAAAGAATGTGTGTGTGTATATATATGTATGTATGTATAACTGAATCACTTTGCCATAGAGCAGTAATAAACACAACACTGTAAATCAACTACAATTAAAGAAAAAGAAGCTGGAGAGCTTGAAAGCATATATAATTAAGAAGCATCTTCTCATTTTTCTATAAGACATGCTGAAACTAATCAGTAAATATCTATTTACTAATATTCTCTTCCATATACATGGTAAAGAGATTATGCCATAATCTCAACAGTTCTCAATCAGAAGTAATTTTGCCTCCCAAGAACACTGATAATGCCTGGAAGCATTTTTCCTTGTATCAGTTGGAGGGCAGGGGGTTTGCCACAGCTGGGTTTGGTTGTTAAAGAGAAACACCACTTCCCCTTCTCTAAACAAAAATGGCTCCACATCCTTTTGACACAGAGGATATTGTGGACATTTCCAAAAATATCCTAAGCAGGACAGATATTCTAAGACTGTCTTATAAAGTTTCTCAATGTGACTTAAAGACATAACACTAAATAACTAGATAAAAGCGATTTCACAGAATGAGGGTTGAGGTAAAACTATCCAACAGTTTACACTATCCAACAGTGGAAATCTTATTCTTGGGTAAAATTTTTTTAATTAATTTAGTTTAACTGGAGGCTGCTGCTAAGTCACTTCAGTCGTGTCCGACTCTGTGCGACCCCATAGACGGCAGCCCACCAGGCTCCCCTGTCCCTGGGATTCTCCAGGCAAGAACACTGGAGTGGGTTGCCATTTCCTTCTCCGATACATGAAAGTGAAAAGTGAAAGTGAAGTTGCTCAGTCGTGTCCGACTCTTAGCTAATTACTTTATAATATTGTGGGGTTTTTTGCCATACATTGACATGAATTCGGCCACAGGTGCATGTGTATCTCCCCATCCTGAACCCCCTTCCACCTCCCTCCCCACCCCATCCATCTGGGTTGCTCCAGAGCACCAGCTTTGAGTGCCCTGCTTCGTTCATCGAACTTGGACTGGTCATCTGTTTTACATGGTAATATACATGCTTCAGTGCTATTCTTTCAAATCGTCCCACCCTTGCATTCTCTCACATAGTCCAAAAGTCTGTTCTTTACATCTGGGTCTCTTTCACCGTCTTGCATATACAGTCATCATTACCATCTTTCTAAATCCCGTATATATGCATTAATATAATCTACTGGTGTAAAACTTAAAATATCTAGAGGAGGATTTAATGGATAAGTGTGAAAAACTCATCTTTATCACATATAATATACCAGAAAGTTTTGATTTAACAAAAACAAGCATAAGGCAACGCATGTGACATGCACATGATGTGCAGTCTTCAAGACACAAGGGTCGTTCAACAAATACTGAACAAGCAGGTCCTCCCCTGCCACTCATGGGCACGATGACAAGGCCAGTCCTAACATGCATAGGGCCCAGACAAATATTTGGCATGTGACTCTGTCTATATAAACAAAATTCAAATGAATTTCACAACACAACAATAAAAGCAAAAACTTTTCTTGGAGGGTAGCCAAAAAATAAAATTATTATTGGAACAATTTCTAAACCAGTGGCAATAGTTATTAGATTAATAAATGGAAAAGTGAAAAAAAAGAAGGAAATGCAAATTAAAAAAAACACTATGTTTGGAAAGAAAAAAAAACCCAAAAAACTAACACGGGCAGCCAGCTTCATTGAGGGCATGAATTATCCTTGGTAACACATCAGGCATTTGGGTGATGTAATAATGAACTCCCAGTCTGCTCATACTAATCTCCTAGAATAAATTATAGGGAAATCTGGAAGGCAGTCTTTCTAAAATGTGTTATATGGAATTAATAGTAATAAATTTATATAACATTATTCCAGGTATGCCTAGAAGGCATTTAAATTACTCTTTATACTCTCCTATTAAAAAAAGTGATTTAACCGAGAAAGAAATGCTCTATTACCAAATTAGATTTACTAAGATGCAAATACTTATGTTCATCATCTTTAGTAGCTATTATTAACAGATCCATTCTCCTGAATACCCAAGTAGACAAGATACTGAATAATAATAACTTCCAATCAAAATTCATCCTTGAGATTTAAAATACTCCTGCTGCTGCTGCTGCTGCTAAGTCACGTCAGTCATGTCCGACTCTTGCGACCCCATGGACGGCAGCCCACCAGGCTCCCGTCCCTGGGATTCTCCAGGCAAGAACACTGGAGTGGGTTGCCATTTCCTTCTCTGATGCATGAAAGTGAAAAGTGAAAGAGAAGTTGCTCAGTCGTGTCCAGCTCTTCACAACCCCATGGACTGCAGCCCACCAGGCTCCTCCGCCCATGGGATTTTCCAGGCAAGAGTACTGGAGTGGGTCGCCAGTGCCTTCTCCGAAAATACTCCTAGAATTTTCTTATTTTAGAAGCTTTATAGTTTGGAGCTTCTAGTATGTGATAGGTAATTAAAGTCATGCTGCCAAAGAGGATACAGATAACTTTTAATTAAAAAAAAAAATGATATCAATTTATTGAAACTAAAAAAATTTAGAAAAGAGTTCACTCACTTCTCACACTTCCCATTCCTTGCAGTCATCAGTCTATCCCTTGTATCTATGAGTTTTTTTTTTTTTTAATTCCTCATATAAGAGAGCTCCTATGGTATTTGTTATGTTTGACTTATTTCACTTAGTTTAGTGCCTTCAAGGTTCATTCATGTTGTCACAAATGACAAGATTTCATTCTTTTTTATGACTGAGTAATGGAGTTGGTGATGGACAGGGAGGCCTGGCGTCCTGCGATTCATGGGGTCGCAAAGAGTCGGACAGGACTGAGCGACTGAACTGAACTGAATGTTCCATTGTGTATATATACTACATCGTTATCCATTCATCCACTAAAAGACACTTCCTGGCTATGGAAATAATGCTGCAGTGAACACGGGGGTGCATATATCTTTTTCAATAAACGTTTTCATTTTCTTTGAATAAACACCTAGAAGTGGAATTTGGTGGTTATATTTTTAATTTGTGGAAAACCCATTGTCTTCCATAGTGGTTGCACTCATTTACACTTCCATCAACAGTGCACAAAGGTTTTCTTTACTCTACGTCTTGCCAGCATTTGCTTGTTGTCTTTTTTTCATACGTAATTCTAACAGGTGATAATTCAGTGTGGTTTTGATTTACATTCCCCTGATGACTAGTGATGTTGAGCACCTTTTCATGGACCTATTGGGTATCTGTATACCTTCTTTTCAAAAAATGATGATCCAAATATTCTACTCATTTTAACATCAAATTGTTTTTGTCTTGCTATAGTGTTGTATAAGCTTTTTATATATTTCGGGTATCAGCCATTTGTTAGATACATGATTTGTAAATATTTCCTCCTATTCAGTAGGCTGCCTTTTCATTTTATTTATGATTTCTTTTGCTGTGAGGAAGATTTTTAGCTTGATATAGTACTGCTTGCTTATTTCTGCTTTTATTGGTTTTGCTTTGGGTGTTAAAAAAATCATTACCACAATCTAAATCAAGGAGGTTGCCACTTATCTTCTAGAGTTTTATGGCTTCTGGTCTTACCTTCAAGTCTTCAATCCATTTTGAATTAACGTTTGTATGTTGTGTAAGAGAGTGGTCCAGTTTTATTTGTGTGTGGTTCTTCAATTTTCTCAACACCATTTATTAAGGAGACTGTCCTATCATCTTTGTATATTCTTGGCTACTTTGTCATAAATATATGTGAGGGTTTATTTCTGGGCTCTCTACTCTGTTCCATTGATTTGTGTGTCTGTTTTAACGTAATACAGTGTTTTGATTACTATGCCTGCTAAGTCACTTCAGTTGTGTCTCACTCTTTGCGACCCCATGAACTGTAGTCTGCTAGGCTCCTCTGTCCATAGGATTCTCCAGGCAGGAATACTGGAGAGGGTTGCCATGCCTTCCTCCAGGGAATCATCCCAACACATGATTGAATCTGTGTCTCATATGGCTCCTGCATTGCAGGCAGATTCCTTACCTCTGAACCACCAGAGAAGCCCTTTGATTACTACATATTTGTAATATAGTTTGAAATAAGGGAGTGTGATATGCTAAGCTTTATTCTTCTTCCTCAAGATTGCTTGGCTATTTTAAATATTTTAGTTACATACAAATTTTAGGAATGTCTATTATATTCTCTGAAAAATACCACTGGAATTTTGATAGGGATTGCATTGAATATGTAAATTGATTTGGATATTATGGACATTTTAATAATACTGATTCTTCTAATTTATGAGCACAGAATATCTTTCCATTTCTTTGTGTCTTCTTCAATTGCTTTCATTAATATCTTGTAATTATCTATACACAGTTCTTTCACCTCCTTGGTTAAATTTATTTTAGGTATTTTGTTATTTTTGATGCATTGTCAGTGGAAATGCTTTATTTTTATTTCTGATACTTTCTTATTATTGTAAAGAAACAACAGAATTTTTGGTATTCATTTTATATTGTGAAACGTCAATGAATTTGTTAGTTCTAACAGCTTTTTGATGAGGTCTTTAGGGTTTTCTGGTTGATTTCCTGGTGGCTCAGATGGTAAAGCGTCTGTCCACAATGTGGGAGACCTGGCTTCGATCCCTGGGTCGGGAAGATCCCCTGGAGAAGGAAATGGCAACCCACTCCAGTACTCTTGCCTAGAAAATTCCATGGATGGAGGAGCCTGGTGGGCTACAGTCCATGGGCTGGCAAAGAGTCGGACATGACTGAGCAACTTCACTTCACTTCACTTTTAGGGTTTTCTAGATCTGACATCATGTCATTTGTATATAGTAACAATTTTACTTCTTCCTTTCCAATTTGGATGCCTTTTATTTATTTTCTTGCTTAATTGCTCTGGCTAGGACTTTCCATCCTATGTTGAATAAAAGAGGAGAGAGTGGGGATCCTTGTCATGTTCCTGTTCTTAGAGGAAAAGCTGATGCAGTGAGATGTGAGCTCTGAGTTTGTCACATATGGCCTTTAGGATTTTGAGGCATGTTACCCCTATAACCACACTGTTGAGAGGTTTATATATATATATATATATATATATATATATATATACACATCATAAATGGATGTTGAATTTTGTCAGTTGCTTTTGTGCATTTATTGAGATGATCATAAGAATCTTATTCTCTCTTCTATTAATGTGGTATGTCACTCTGACTGATCTGCAGATGTTGAACTATCCTTGCTTCCCTGGAATAAATTCTACTTGATCATGGTGTATGATCATTTTAATGTATTGTTGAATTCAGTTTACTAATATTTTGTTGAGGACTTTTGCACCTATGTTCACAGGGGTAATGACTTACATTTCTCTTCTCATGTCCTTTTCTGGTTTTGGTATCAACAAAATGCTGGCATCATAAAATGAGTTCAGAAGTATTCCCACCTCTTCCGTTCTTTGGAAGACTTTGAAAAGGATTGGCAGAAGTTCGTGTTAATGTTTAGTAGAATTCACCAGTGAAACCTTCTGGCCTTGGTTTTTCTTTGTTGGAAGGTTTTATTTTTTATTTTTTTTTAATTTTATTTTATTTTTAAACTTTACATAATTGTATTAGTTTTGCCAAATATCAAAATGAATCCGCCACAGGTATACATGTGTTCCCCATCCTGAAAGGTTTTAAATTATTGGTCTGTTCAGATTTTCTGTTTCTTCATGGTTCAGTCTTCGTACATTGTATGCTCCTAGGAATTCATCCATTACTTCTAAGCTGCTCAGTTTGTTGGCATATAACTATTCATAGAGGTAGGCATTTATTTCCAGGAACTGCTTTCTTAGAACTGCTCTTGCTATTGGGTTGGCCAAAAAAATTCATTTGGGTTTTACTGTATGATGTTACAGAAAACCTGAATAAACTTTTCGGCCAACCTAATATAATCCCATAAATTGTAGTGTATTATAGTTCCATTTCATTTTTAAGCATACTAAAAGTCTATTGCTACCTATTACCTTTTTTCCCACCAGAATATTCAGCTATTTTCTTGTGTTGTACATACTATAATTCAATCACTTAGAAAGACAAACCAGAATTTCATGTCTAAAAATATACCTCAATTATTTGAAGACTAAACATATCACACATAAGTTGTGTCTTCAAAAAGTGGTCTTAAGTGTAATTGATAAAGCTTGGTTGCTAGTATATATATTATTAGTGTATGTATACTACACACAGACATACACACACACTAAATGACCACAGAATCTGTTTGTCTCTACTGATAGTTAAAGGTATCAAAAATGCACTAAATGACGAAAGAACCTGCTAGTCTCTAACTATTGATTAATACAGGCCCATTGATTGCTAGTACGTTAAAATGTTCCTAGTACATGCCCCAGTACATTAAAATTCCTAGTACAATTCACAAATCAAAGTGATCTTTTCCCACAAAGACTCTTAGCTAAGTAACAAGGAAACTATTGGTTCCTTCAATGCCCTCTTACCTCTCGTAAGCTTTTCAAAGGAGAACAATTTTCTATTATCTCTCTTAACTTTCCACTGAAAATCTTTTCTTCAAGAATTGATAGCAAAGAGAAAACAAAACAAGAAAAACACTTAATTGCCTTCTGAGAATTTTATCCTCTGACTTCATTTGGTATTACTGGGAACACTGCCAGAAAAAGAGTTCTGCCTGCTGCTGAAGTTTATATATCATTTAGCATCTGCCCTAATTTGGATGATCTAGTATCTGAGAGCTTATACTAAAAGGAAAAAAAAAAGAAAAGGAAGAAGAAACCATTAGCCTGAATGTGTGAGTAAGCTGACAAATTATGTCACAGAATTATTGAGAATAGAGTAAATAAATAAATGTTAATTAAATTCTTGCTGAGTTTGAAGAGTCATATACAATTAAGAGCTGAATTTAACTTGAAGTAAGATATTCACTGTTCTATAAGCATTTTATATGAAAGGTACACTTTATTATTTGTGATAATACATATATACTTTTGAAAGACGACATTAAATTTGAGAAAAACTTCTGTCTAGAAAGCACATAGGAGGAAAGTCAGAGGTTTAACTTTATCCTGGTCATGATGAATGTTCTCAATACAAGCTAATGATTTTTTTTTTCCTCCTAGCTAATACCGACTTTAGATAAAACTGTATACTTCCTTCCTGAAGGCCAAAATTGTTTAGTTTGTTTTTGACTCCTTGAAGGTTAAAAACAGTGCAAGACATATATTGGTGTTTTTTACATGAAAAACACCAATATATGTCTTGCAGGCTGCCCCTTACATGTGTGACAGCCCACTGCTATCTACCAGGTATACTGATGCTCACACACCTAGTCAGTCCCCATTTTTGGAAATCTAAAACAAATGTACTTCATATATTTTCTGCCATTCAAGGCTTTCCACTGTAATATCCCCAAGTTTATATACTCTTTCTCTACCAAGAAAACTGAAGTTATCAGGCTCACAGTATTTCCCTAGTGGCTCAGTGGTAAAAGAAAGTGAAAATCGCTCAGTCACATCTGAATCTTTGTGACCCCATGGACTGTAGCTTACTAGGCTTCTCTGTCCATGGAGTTCTCCAGGCAAGAGTACTGGAGTGGGTAGCCATTCCCTTATCCAGGGAATCTTCCCAAACCAGGGGTTGAACCCAGGTCTCCCACACTGCAGGCAGTTTCTTTATTAGCTGAGCTACCAGGGGTAAAAGAATCTGCGTGCAATGCAGGAGACGTGAGTTTGATCCCTAGGTCAGAAGGTTCCCTAGAGAAGGAATTGGTGACCCGCTCCAGTCTTCTTGCCTGGGAAACTCCATGCACAGAGGAACCTGGTGGGCTACAGTCCATGAGGTTGCAAGAGTTAGACATGACTTAGCGACTAAATAACATTTCATTTTTGTACTACCTATCCCCATTTATTGTCTCCTGTTCTGGTATAAATTTCTCTACTTTCTTTCCAAAGCTTCTTCATTAGTGCTTATTGGTGGATGTAATAATTCGTTTAAGAACATGGTCAGTTTTTCTGAACTAGAGTAAATGGAAGGGTTCAGGGTAGGGACTGGTTGAGTGTAAGAAAAACACATAAATGGGTGTCAAAGGACCACTTTGAGAGAAAGTGCATTCCCTGCCCTGAACTACACTATTTTCTCAGTCCTTAAATAGGTCATTATTGAGAACTTCCAGTGTTTCTCCTCTACACTGATTCTCTTTGCTATTAACAGTTAGTAAGACATATATCTCACCTTGGCATAAAAAAAATTTCCTCACTTCTATTGCTATTTCTTTTTTTTACTGATGTATAGCTGATTTACAATGTTGTATTAATCTCTGCCCTACAGCAAAGTGATTCAGTTATACACACATACATTCTTCTTTATATTCTTTACCATTATGGTTAATCACAGGATATTGAATGGTCCATGGGGTCTCAAGAGTCTGACATGACTTAGCAACTAAACCATCACCATTCTTTTTTATATTCTTTATCATTATGGTTAATCACAGGATATTGAATATAGCTCACTGCCATACACTGGGATCTTGTCATTTTTCACCTCTTTTTTAATTCTACTTTTCTTTTACAACAAAACTCCTCCACGAGACCTTTCCACTATCTCACACCAAAAAGTGAAAGTTAAGTGAATGTGTTAGTCATTCAGTCGTGCCCGACTCTGCCACCCCATGGACTGTAGTCTGCTAGGGTCCTCTGTCCATAGAATTTTCCAGGAAAGAATACTGGAGTGGATAGCCATTCCCTTCTCCAAGGGCTCTTCCTGACCCAGTGATCCAAGCTAGATCTTTTGCATTGCAGGCAGATTCTTTATCAACTGAGCCATCAGGGAAGCCCCACCTCACACTTACTCTCTTCTTAATTTCTGTATTCTGCTTTCCACCACTGCTTGACTGAAAGTGCATTCTGAGAGCCCACTAATGGCCTGCTCATCACTACATTCAATTGCATTTCCCATGTTTTTTTTTGTTTTCTTGAACCTGTGTTTGTGGTCTCAGCCCTCTTTTGAGTGTAGCTTGTCAGTATGCTCACTACTTTCAATTCTGCATTAGTTCTCCTTCCTCTAGTCTCCACTGAGCCTGTGTGTATGTTTTAACTCCATCCCCAGGCTCCTCTCAGCCTGTATGCTGAGCCTTCCTCAAGAATCAGCCTTTCTTCTGTTTTTCTCTTTTCATGTTCTTCTTCTGGGATCTATTGCCTGATATAACCCTATTATCATATGTATGTCTGGTACTGTTTAGTTCACATCTTCTGCTCTCATCTGGCTGTGGTGGTGGTTCAGTCACTAAGTCATATCCGACTCTTGTGACCCCATGGACTGGAGCTCTCCAAGCTCCTCTGTCCATGGGATTTCCCAGGCAAGAATACTGGAGTAGGTTGCCATTTCCTTCTCCCAGGGATCTTCCTGACCCAGGGATCGAACCCGTGTCTCCTGCATTGTAGATGGACTTCTGCATTGCAGGCAGATGTTTTACTGCTGAGCCACCAGAGAAGCCCTTTCATCTGACTACAGAGCCCAGAACAGCATCTCAAATGTCCGTCTGAAATTCCCTTTTGGGATTGTCATCTTCACTTCTCACTCAACAATGTAAACACTAACCTCATTATTTTCCCTGTGAACAGGCTTGGGTTACTGGCACTCATCTGTGAAGTACAGGATTTCACACTCCTGACCCTCCTTACTTCTTCCTCATCTAATCAATAAAAAATGACATTCTCTGGATCATTCCTTCACAGGAGTTCCTGCAACGGTCCCTAGCCAGTCAGGTTTTATAAAGCAGTTATAAAGAAAGTTCACACATATCCAAACAACCCCACACTTTGCCAGTTCAGACTTTTTCCTCAGGCTTTTCCTTTCCCTCTTTACACTTCTAAAATCTTGTAACACCACCTTGAAGGCTCACCTCAGACACCACCAAAATTTCCCATTTCCACTAGGCATAAATCAACAATCTGTCCCACCTAAACTCTTATCATACTTTGTTTATATAATTAATTTTACATCTACCACTCTGCCTTATAGGCACATTATCTACTCAAGTATTGCTCTATTTCCAACTATACCTTGTAAGCTCTCTGAACACAATAAACTTGTCTCTCGGTTTTCCCTCAGACTGAGACCTACCACAGCGCGGTCCGCATAGTAAGTGGTCAAAAACCTGTCTTCAATTAAACTAAATCTTTTCTTTTCCTAAAGAGATGGTATTTGAGTGAGGCCTTGTGGTGTTAGTAAAATACTTAGAGGTCTGTATTCAAATGCAGTCAGCAATTCCTTTCAAATGGCTGAAAGGCTTTAGACATATTGTTCAAGGAAGTAATAGCAAGATAAGAAGAGATAGATGATCTAAAACATAAGTACAGTATCTTCCCCGCCCCCCTCTGGTGGGGAATTAGAATTAGAGGTTTTACTCTGTGCTTAATTTATCTAGAATTTCCCAATAAACTATTCTGTTGTAATTGGTATCTTTTTAATTTTGGAGTGTATGTTCTTGCTTTTTAAAACACTTATTTGCTTTTTAATTGGAGGATAATTGCTTTACAATGCTGTGTAGGTTTTTGCCGTACAACAATCTGAATCAGTTATATGTATACGTACTGTTTTTGCTTTTGACATTGACAATTTTTATCTGAGTTGAGAATCAAGGTGAGATAAAGGTATACTCTGCTGTTGGTGTTTAGTTGGTAAATCATGCCCGACTCTTTGTGACCCCATGGACTATAGCCCACCAGGCTCCTCTCTCCATGGACTATTTCAGGCAAGAATACTGGAATGGGTTGCCATTTTCTCCTCCAGGGGATTTTCCTGAGCCAGGGGATCAAACCCATGTTTCTTGTGTCTCCTGCATTGGCAGATGGATGCTCCACCACTATGCTACCTGGGAAGCCCCCTTATCCCAGAAACCTGGGGTTTCTTGCTGGTGCTCATCTTTACCTGTGATAGATCTAGAATTACAAACAATTTACTGTGTATTCATGACCAATTTGGCAGCAAATTCTGATTTACAATATTAAATGTGTACAAAGGGTGAGTTGTTGGAGAAAAATAGAAAGAGAGAAGTAAGAGTAAGGGAAAGTGAGGCATACATTCTTTTGGATAATGCTGATTTAATTGGACTGATTTATATTATCTACTAATCAAATTGATATCAGACAAAAATGAAAACACAGCTATTAAACTTGCCACTAAAAACAACTGACTGACTTGGTTGTACTTTCTCAGTGACCTAAATTAAGCTGTTATCCATGAAAACTTAATGACAGCACAGGTCATGTCAACTTGATAAAACCCCGCGGAGAATTTCATATTTCAAAATGATTTTTCTTATGCAGTACTGCACATCCAATTCTCTTTCTCTTAACCATTTTTTTAGTGTTATTTTTTATTTGGCATGTTTACAGTCAGGTAAGTGCAGGCAACGAAGAGAAAAGTGATTTTTCTATTTCTTCACAAAGTACCCTAGGAGGAGAGATAATTTTCTCAGTGTAAAATTCAGCCTTTATTCTGTCAGGCAAAGTAATTATGAAAGCAAAACAAATCCACATTGTCTAATTAGGTCATTAAAAAGCATAAATGCGTCATGGAATATTTCTCCTTGCCTAAGACATAAAGTAAGACAATGAGAACAGTCTGGCAATATAGAAAGGTTTATAATTTGTTTCTTTTCCTAAATAATAGGTCCTTTCATCTTTCTATTTCCTTAAGATGAAGACAGTTCATTTAGAGACAAAATCTGTAATTAGTTCAGGGTTTACTGTGATTATATTTCAAAATATTTAACCAAAACCAGGAAGATAGAGACAAGAAGAAATACATAGAAAAATTATCAAAGGAAGTGCATAAAATCAAGAGAGTAGGCTGCTGATCAAAATAAATTCTGTAGAGATGAGATGAATACAAAATCTCTATTGAGAGGAACACGAACACAACAAATCTGGGATACTAGAAAGCTCTTCAGAGGAATATACTGATATCTGCCCTTGGGATCTGAAACCAGACTTTAATTACAGCTAAGTAAAATGAAAACAAATGGCATGACTGCTGTGCCTCTTCTTCTCTGTCCTCATTTCTTGAGTTTTAGAAAAGTCATGGCTCCGTGTTTGCAACAAAAATGCAAAAAAGGAAAAGAAACTTACCTGTGATCCTCGTGGCCCTCGTTTGTGGTCCCATTCTGAATGCCCCATGAGCTGTAAGACAATGTAATAATGGCAGTAAATTAAATGATACCTATTTTATATGTCAACAATTTATAGTCTTTCTTTTATAGAATAATAGACTTTTGAAACCTATGTTTCAATAGTAAGGTATTAAATAGCTTTAGCTTTCCAGACTACTCTGTCCACAGGATTCTCTAGACAAGAGTACTAGAGTGAGTTGCCACACCCTCCTCCAGGGAATCTTCCCAACCCAGAGATCAAACCTGCTTGTCTTATGACTCCTACACTGGTAGGAGGGCTCTTTACCACTAGTGCCCCCTGGAAACCCCCAGAGGTCAAGAAAATATAGGAATGACAGTAAATTCAATTCAGTTCAGTTCAGTCACAGTCGTGTCTGACTCTTTGTGACCCCATGGATTGCAGCAGACCAGGTTTCCGTATTCATCACCAACTCCCAGAGCTTACTGAAACTCACGTCCATTGAGTTGGTGATGCCATTCAACCATCTTATCTTCTGTCATCCCTTTCTCCTTCTGCATTCAATCTTTTCCAGCATCAGAGTCTTTTCAAATGAGTCAGTTCTTCACATCAGGTGACCAAACTATTGGAGTTTCAGCTTCAGCATTAGTTCTTCCAATGAATATTCAGGATTGATTTCCTTTAAGATGGACTGGCTTGCTCTCCTTGCACTCCAAGGGACTCTCAAGAGTCTTCTTCAACATCACAGTTCAAAAGCATCAATTCTTTGGAACTCACCTTTCCTTACGGTCCAACCCTCACATCCATACATGACTACTGGAAAAACCATAACTTTGACTAGATGGACCCTTGTTGGCAAAGTAATGTCTCTGCTTTTTAATATGCTGTCTAGGTTATTTATAATTTTTCTTCCAAGAGCAAGCATCTTTTAATTTCATGGCTGCAGTCACCATTTGCAGTGATTTTAGAGCCACCTAAAATAAAGTCTGTCACTGTTTCCACTGTTTCCCCATCTATTTGAAATGAAGTGATGGGATCGGATGCCATGATCTTAGTTTTCTGAATGTTGAGTTTTAATCCAACTTTTTTACTCTCTTCTTTCACTTTCATCAAGAAGCTCTTTAGTTCTTCTTTGCTTTCTGTCATGAAGGTGGTGTCATCTGCATATCTGAGGTTATTGATATTTCTGCCAGCAATCTTGATTCCAGCTTGTGCTTCCTCCAGCCCAGCATTTCTCATGATGTACTCTTCATATACGTTAAATTAGAAGGATGACAATATACAGCCTTGATGTACTCCTTTCCGATTTGGAACTAGTTTGTTGTTCCAAGTCCAGTTCTAACTGTTGCTTCCTGACCTGCATACAGATTTCTCAAGAGTCAGGTCAGGTGGTCCTGAATTCCCATCTCTTGGACAGTTTTCCACAGTTTGTTGTGATTATACAGTCTAAGGCCTTGGCGTAGTTAATAAAGCAGAAGTAGATGTTTTTCTGGAACTCTCTTGCTTTTTCAATGATCCAACGGATGTTGGCAATTTGATCTCTGTTCCTCTGCCTTTTCTAAATCCAGCCTGAACATATGGAAGTTCACGGTTCATGTACTGTTGAAGCCTAGCTTGGAGAATTTTGAGCATTACTTTGCTAGAGTGTGAGATGAGTGCAATTGTGTGGTAGTTTGAACATTCTTTGGCATTGCCTTTCTTTGGGACTGGAATGAAAACTGACCTTTTCCAGTCCTGTGGCCACTGCTGAGTTCTCCAAATTTGCTGACATATTGAGTACAGCACTTTCACAGCATCATCTTTCAGGATTTGAAATAGCTCAACTGGAATTCCATCACCTCCACTAGCTTTGTTCATAGTGATGCTTCCTAAGACCCACTTGACTTCGCTTTCCAGGATGTCTGGCTCTAGGTGAGTGATCACACCATCCTGATTATTTGTGTCATGAAGATCTTTTTTGTATAGTTCTTCTGTGTATTCTTGCCAGTAAATTAAAATCTTGCCAGCAAATTCTTGACAGTAAATTAAATTATACCTATTTACATGGCAACAGTTTCTACTCTTTCATGGACTGTAGGAGCCTGGTAGGCTGCAGTCCATGGGGTCGTTAAGATTCAGACATGACTGAGAGACTTCACTTTCACTTTTCACTTTCATGTCTTGGAGAAGGAAATGGCAACCCACTCCAGTGTCATTGCCTGGACAATCCCAGGGACGGGGGAGCCTGTGGTCTTCCGTCTATGGGGCCGCACAGAGTCGGACACAACTGAAGTGTTCAACTTAGCAGCAGCAGCAGGCTTTTTGAAACCTATGTTTTAACAGTAAGGTATTAAATAGCCCTCACGAATATAAATTAACATATCTAAAGTAATACATCTCTTTTTAAAAATTCTTTTTTATTATTGTAAAAGTCACATAACACACTATTTTAACCATATTTAACTGTATATTTCTATGACACTAAGTACATTCACATTGTTGTGCAACTCTCACCATCAGCCATCTCCCTAATCTTTCATTTTCCTCAACTGTGAAACTGTCCCCATTAAACACTAAGTCCTCCCCAACCTAACCACTACCCCCTGCATCTAACAATGTACTTTCTGACTGTATGAATTTAACTATTCTAAGTACCTTGTATAGTGGAATCAAAAATTATTTGTCTGTACCTATTGTATATTAGAATGCATTTTTAAGGTTAACTTGTGTCCTGAAAACAGATTGAAAAAAAAAAATCAACTTCTGGCTTGATAGCTAATATTTCAATTACTCTTTGTTTTGAGGATATTTTAATATCATTGTATGACTAAACAAGTCTGCTAATGTACAGCTTTCCTAGTCTGTGTCAGGAACATTCTAGAGAGATGTTAAACCATGTTAAGCTTTATTTACGTGGTATTAAACTTGTACTTTTTTAACAAAACATCCTGCAGAAATCTGCTAGTGTAGCCTAGCCTACTGTCAGAAATAATAAGAACCAGAAGCCCAAAATATCAATAATTTTAAATTCTGTTTTGATAAATCACAAAAATATGAGAGTTCTAAGGAGCAAAAATTATTTAATCTGAAATATGCCCCCAAAGTTACAAATATAGATTTTTATAAAAACACAGACTATGAGACATTATCAAGTTACTTCCAGAATTGTAACAGCATTGAGCTACTTTCCTTCAGATCATGATATTTATTTGCCAAAAATAACATTTACCATGAAGAATATTAAGAAAATGCAAGATATCAACCAAGAGGAATAAATTCCATTTCTCTGTCTAGTCACTCACTAGTCATGTGTAGCACTGAAAGAACTCCTTACCAATAAGAAGCTGTCATGCTAACAAAACATATTGTAAAGCATGTTTATATATATTAGTTTTTCTATTCAATTGCATTGACTTTGACAACAAAAGACAAAGAAGCTGTTCATAATAGCAACAAAAAGTATTATGCTTTTGAACATTATCAAGAAATGTTTGATAATCATACATGGAAATGGTAAAGCTTCACTGATGAACATAAAATGCTGTTTGAGAAGTTAATTCAATAAAATTATGTTCATTTCTACCCAAATAAATTTATAGGTTTAACTCAATTTCAATCAAAAGTTGTTTGCATTTTTTAAAGATATTGAAAAAAAAAAACACCCAAATTTTATCTGAGAGAATAAACTAAGAATCAAAATACCAGAAGGGATAAATATGCTCTAGTGGTTATTAAAGTATATTAAAATAATAAAATTTAATTCAAATTATAGGATAATGCTTCATGACTCAAAATATAAATGAATGAAATGTAGTGGACAGTTCTGAAATAAATTAAGTACATGTAGTAAAAAAAAAAAGTGAAAAAGAAAATACAAAAATTAATGAGTTTTTGATGAATTATTCAATCAATGGAAAAAAGAAAAAAATATAGAGCTGAACCCATATTAAAAACAGTAGATAAATAGAGTTATTTTAAAAAGATTAAACTGTAAGTATTAGAACAAAATGAAAACAAATACTTAAACTATCTTGGAATAAAAAAAAGAATTTCCAAATTTAGAAAAAAGTCAGATCAACTGATCAGGATACCTGAAACCTTCAAGTGCCTTCACAAATGTCACACTGGTAAAATATCGACAGTAAATGGCAGGTAAAGAATAACATCTTCAGTCCACTAAGAACTCTACACATTTTAAAGAAATACAACCCTAGTAGATAACTGGAAGAAAGGATAAGGACAATTTACACAATAAATATCAAGTCAAGAGGTTTATGGGAAACAACTAATTTTATTAGAAGTGAAAGAAACTCAGTATGCTGCTGCTGCTGCTAAGTCGCTTCAGTCGTGTCCGACTCTGTGCGACACCATAGAGGGCAGCCCACCAGGCTCCCCCGTCCCTGGGATTCTCCAGGCAAGAACACTGGAGTGGGTTGCCATTTCCTTCTCCAATGCATAAAAGTGAAAAGTGAAAGTGAAGTTGCTCAGTTGAGTCTGACTCTTAGCGACCCCATGGACTGTAGCCCACCAGGCTCCTCCATCCATGGGATTTTCCAGGCAAGAGTACTGCAGTGGAGTGCATATGCATGTGTATAAAAATAAAAAGAAGTAAATAAATAATAAACATAATTTGTAATCCACTTATACTAATTTAAGGGAGAATATTTAATGATGACAGGTGGAGGAGTAGGTACTGGTTAGGGCGTCAGGGCTCTATTCCTTCCCAAGATCATTGCATACCTGGCACAGGTGAGGGGTGAGTGAGGATCAGCTTCATATTAGTAGATGATAGCATCTGAAATGTTTACACTATTTACATTATTTATTTTACAGTACTGTCCTCAGATCATGGATCCAAGACTAAAATGAATACCATTCTTTCAGTATTATTTTTAAAAGAGCTATTCTTAGTATGAAAAACTGCCTGACTTAATACTACAGATTATTTAAATTAAAATGAAGCATTTGACAGCTCATCAGTATTCCCATTAAACCAGAACCATAGACTAAAAGTTTTAGAAAGTACAGCAATACCTCCCTAGCCCCACTCTCTTTACTAATGATCAGGACAAATGAAAAAAAAATTAGTCAGTTATAATAAATACTGAAGAAAAGAACTTGCACCATAAGTCAATGAATTACAGAATTCCATGCAAATTGATGTTGACGTCACACCAGTGAGAAAGTCAAAACATCCTTTGAATCAATAGGTAAAATCAGTGTTAAGTTGCAGACGTCCAACGTAGTCATTTGATATTATCATGGGATTAGATGAAAGACAGAAATGGGTCATGCATGGACAATGAGGAACAGAAGTAGAATTTGTGGAATCTTTTTTTTTTTCTTTGTGCAATTGAGTTTATATGGACTAAATGTTCAAGATAAGTGAACAGCAGTATGATACTTAGGCCACTCTGGGAAAAGAGACAGAAAGTTTATTAATATGATATGATACTGTTTTTGAAGGAGGAATTTTTCTGATTTTATAATCTGTTATACAAAGGATCTAGAAATACAGAGGAGACAGAGAGAGAAAAAGTAAGACTAAAACATGAAAAATAAATGGGAAATTCAAATATATTCAGTTTGATAAAGAGTACAGGGCTTCATAATTTAGGAAGAAAAAAATGTCTTTCACTGTCTATAAAAAATACCCTCTTGGCTATTTAACTGTGATTACTCCTCTGGGTAATAATATTTTAATAAACATTTAACCAGGAAGTTTGAGGACATACAGGTCACCAAGTTTATGACTATACATGGCAAACAGAAGGAATTCTCTTTAAAACTGTATACCTTTCCTTCATTCTCAGTTCTCATTAATCAGGATGGGTAAAAAGAAGATGCTTAAATTTATTCCCAGGAAACAAAATGTACTTCCTTGCAAAGAAACATAATTTGTTATGTAAAGCATCTTGAAAATCATAACTTCCTTGACACTAAGTAATTTTCATCCTTATGAAATAAATTCCTCTTTTATTTTTAATAATCAATTTCTACATCACTGCCTTTAGCTAACAGAATGTTACACCGTACTTAGTTCCAAGGAAAACAAAACTGCTGCCAAATTGGAATTTAAAAAGTTCACAGGGGAAGCAAATGAGAAGTTAGCATGGAAACAAAATGGTTTCAACCAAGCAAAGATATTTTTAATAATATGAGAAATGCAGATAGCTGAATGTGTGTTTCTGTAGGCAAAATATTTTCCTTCCTCATTTATATTTTTCCCCATGCTATGTTCTCCTATTGTTTTTTGTGTGTTACTATAATCATGAATGTCCTTTTAAGGACTTCTTGGGTGAAAAAGCATCACCAGAGCTATTACTAAAGGGATGAAAGCTGTAGGAAACCACAACTGAATGCAAAATTTAAAACATATATTCTTTGCATGTCCTAAAGAGGCAAGAGTTTTCAAATATGAAAAAATATAATGATGGAGGGTAACAGTCACATGGTTATCCTCACATTACTCTCAAGTAAACCATTCTTCTACTTCATTTGTTGAAAACCCACAGAATGGGAGAAAATATTTGCAAATGATGCAACCAACAATGGATTAATTATCTAAAATATACAAAGATCTCCTACAGCTCAAAAAATGGGCAGAAGACCTAAACATACATTTCTGCAAAGAAGACATACAGATGGACAAAAGGCACAAAAAGAGATGCTCAACATCAGTAAGTATTAGCAAAATGCAAATTAAAACTAAAAGGTGTTTACACAGGTCAGAATGGCCCTCATCAAAAAGTCTACAAATAACAAATGCCAAAGAGGGTATGGAGAAAATGGAAACTTTCTCTTCACTGTGGGTGGCAATGTAAATTGGTACAGCCACAATGGAGAACAGTACGGAGGGTCCTTACAAAACTAAAATAGAGCTACCATATCTCCTACTCCAGTGTTCCTGCTTGTAAACCCTATGGGCAAGGGACCCTGGTGGGCTGAAGTCCATGGGGTCGCAAAGAGTTGGACACGACTGAGTACATACCATATGATCCAACAATCCCACTCCTGGGCATATATCCAGAGAAAACCATAATTCAAAAAGATACATGCATCCCAATATTCAATGCAGCGCTATTTATATACATATATATCAGAATCACTTTGCTGTATACCTGAAACTAATACATTTTAAATCAACTATATTCAGTAAAAAACAAATGAATTTTTAAAAAAATTACTATTTTTGAAAACATAAAAATAATATATATGTGCTATGATTTATATACGATTATTTATATGGTATAATATATATTTATTATTATATATGTGTATATAGTCTGTATAGTACATACAGGGAAATATAACATAAAACTCTCTTTTTATTTAACACTATTCACTAAACAAGTATTTCTTACATTCCTATTATATGCAAGAAATTATTCTAGGCATAATCTATCATCAGTGAACAGATCAAGATGCATCTGTATTCTCTTGGCTCTTACAATTTTAATGAAAAGAGATAGAACATAAATAAACATAAACCAGGAGATGATAAAGCTATAAAGATGACTACAGTAACATAATGGATAAAGAACGGGTGGGAAACTGCGGGTTGGGGCTGACAACAGAGCTAATTTTATGTAAGTACATCAGGGAAGTCCTTTCTGAAAAAGTGACAAATTATTTAAGATGCTTGCCATGAAATTAAAAGATTCTTGCTCCTTGGAAGAAAAGCTATGACCAACCTAGACAGCATACTAAAAAGCAGAGACATTACTTTGCCAACAAATGTCCATACAGTCAAAGCTATGGTTTTTCTGGTAGTAGGAATGTGAGAGTTGGACCATAAAGAAGGCTGAACACCGAAGAATTGATGCTTTTGAACTGTGGTGTTGAAGATGACTCTTTAGAGTCCTTTGGACTGCAAAGAGATCAAACTACTCAATCCTAAAGAAAATCAGTCCTGAATATTCATCGGAAGGACTGATGCTGAAGCTCCAATATTTTGGCCACCTAACGTGAAGAGCTGACTCATTAGAAGAGACCCACCAACCGCCCCCCACCCTCTACCCACCTCGCAAAAAAAAAAAAAAAAAAAAAAAAAGCAGAAGAAACCCTGATGCTGGGAAAGATTGAAGACAGGAGGAGAAGGGGACGACAGAGAATGAGATGGTTGGATGGCATCACTGGCTCAATGGACATGAGTTTGAGCAAGCTCCGGGAGATGGTGAAGGACAGGGGAAGCTTGATGTGCTGCAGTCCATGGGTTCGCAAAGAGTCAGACATGACTGAGCTTGTTGTTGTTGAACAACAACAACAAAGATCAGAGAAGTCCTTTCTGAAAAAGTGACATTTATCAGAGATCTGCATAACGTGGGAGAGCTGAAATACAGACATCCAGGGCTGGGGCAAGCAAGACAGAAGACACAGAAGGTGTAAGACTGTGAGATGGGAGCAGAAATGGGAGAGCTGAGAAGCAGCAGAGCATCCTGCAGCTAAAATTTCATTGAATTTTTAAAAAAATTTATAGAAGTCTAGTTGCTTTACCTTGTTGTGTTAGTTTCTATTGTACAGCAAAGTGAATCAGCCCTATGTATACACATATCCCCTTTTTTTGGGATTTCCTTCCCATTTTGGTCACCACAGAGCATCTTTGAAATCATAGGTTTCTATTTGGAATTTACTGCCTTCCTCTGGTATGAAATTGTCCCAAAATGTTAATCATTAGCTCCACTAGTTAAAAATAACAAAGTACACTGTCTAGAGAAATACTCAAGGACCAGAGATTCTTCCTTCCCCAATCTCTAGTTCAATTTTATTCACTACAACAGGATTTATGAAGCATATACCATAGGCCACAAAGGCGCCCTTGTATTAGTCATAGTACATAGTATAATTGTGCTGTCCCTTAACACATGGGTTTTGTTCTTCAAGAGTCATAAAATGCATAAGAGCAGGGGTTGCTTTTTAACTGCAGTTACTATGAGAAGCCCAGGACTTTCAATTTCTTAAGCAAATTAAAGCTCTTCTTTACCCTTGGCATGTCCCCTTTGAATACTTCCCTTGACATATTTGTTTTATAATCTCCTTAGTCATGTTTTTACTCTCTAGGATTCCATGTGGGAAGATAGGCCTGGACTACTCATTCCCCAGAGTGCAGGGCCCACTTGATGGCAATCCCAGGCATGGGAGGATGGGTGACGGATACTGTGGAGCAGAGCAATTCCTATCTAGTCCTTGACGTTTCTTTACTTGGCCTCTTGTTATTAGTGGAGTAAGAAGGTCAAGGCTATGCTGTGCTCTACTGTAAGGGAACTGGAAATATGTAAATTCAATTATAAAGGAGGGTAAATCTTTTTCAATATCATTTGTATGAGGTTTTTTGAGGCCCTAAACCCCAGTGAAGGGCCCTGGAGGGCTGGGTGACAATGTGTGGGAGCCTCAGGGACTTTCTTAACAACTTTGGCCTAAGGCCCAAGTCAAATCCAGACTTCCATGGGCCTCCAGGGAGACTCCACCAGCCTCCACTGGGTAAACAAGATACCACCAGCAATCTCTGTTCTCAACCACGGCTAGCTTCACCCACCACCACTTTATCACATCCATCCACAGCCAATCCAGTCCACTCTATAAGGAATCATCAAGCGACGGGGACACTGCTGAAGGTCTAAGGTGGGGACAGGACGTGGTTATATCACTAAAATATCCATCAGGTATCTCAGTGGCTGTCACAAAGCTTTTTTTTTTTTTTTTTTGGTGGCTGTTACTATGTCTTGCCTTTTACTCATTGGGTTGGGGGTGGGGAGCAGAAATGAATCTTTTTTTTTTTTTTTTTTTTTAGGCTTAAAGGTCTTAACCTTCATTCTTCAGGGATCTTTCCCAAGATCTAAATCTACTCTTTTATTATTCCTCAAATAATTTAGCTTTCTCCTATTCTCCCCATCTTGACTCTTCAGACAATTTAGCAGAAAAGGAGGATTCTTTAGCATTTACCCTCCTTAGAAAGATCTGAGAGGCTGAAAACAGTAAAGTGCTACACAATGCTGAAATCAAGGGATATGTTTTCCTTTCCCAGTTGGTGATAACTACCTAAATTCCATTCACTTGGCAGAGAATAAATCCCTGAACCTAACAACTCAGCTTTCCAACTCAGCAGCCAGTATAAATTTCATAAACATAGGGGAATGAGAAAACTTCAAATAGAAAGATGTATTCTAGAGTTTGAAATCCCAGCCTCTCTACTGACTGTAAGTCCTGTATCTCTTTCTGATAAGGATGATAAAGATGTTCCCACACTTTGGGAATGTTTCCATAATTCTATTTCTGTCCCTGTTATCAAATTTACAATCACTACTCTAAACCTATATGTAGCTATTAATGCTACAAAGCTTCCTTTATTTTTATTCAATATATCCAGAATATCTTGATTACATGGAATTTTTTACTAATTTGCATTTGGGGTACTAAACCACTAATAATGCAATCTCATCAGTTTTGGGCTTAACCAGTAGGGCTTCTCTGATAGCTCAGCTGGTAAAGAACCCACCAGCAATGCAGGAGACCCTGGTTCCATTCTGAGTCAGGAAGATTCCCTGGAGAAGGGATAGGCTACCCTCAATATTCATAGGCTACCTTCTCAGTATTCATGGGCTTCCCTGGTGGCTCAGACAGTAAAGAATCTGCCTGCAATGTGGGAGACCTGGGTTGGAAAGATACCCTGGAACAGGGCATGCCAACCATTCTAGTATTCTTCTCTGGAGAATCCCCATGGGACAGAAGAGCCTGGTGAGCTACAGTCCATGGGGTAGCAAAGAGTCAGACATGACTGAGTGACTAATACACACACAGTGTTTCCTTATGAGATATTTTATAAAGAAATGGCAATACTATAAAATAAACTTGTGAAATTTTGCATAATATAATAAATACTTGGTTAATCCAAATACATATTAACATTATTAAAGTTTGGTGAAGTATTAAACAAAGGAACTCAATTCAACTAATGTTTTGAATATACTTGATAACAGAACACTTGTTTCAAAATAAATTAACAACTTTCCATGGAACACATTCTGAGAAATTTTTAAAAATTGCTTACAGTTTTCTAAATGTTTTTCTAATATATTATTTTATTTCATTATAAAAGAATGGATGCGTATGACTCCTTCTTTATAGCTATGAGTCAATAGAGGTAAAACTAAAACACAACCACAAGGCTAGTGGCTAAATATGGATCAAAATTTAGGTCTGCTGACTATGAATCACACACTTTTCCTTTGTAAAATGTTTAACAATGAATAATTATTGTGTTCAAACCAAGTGTCAGGTCTTGGTCAACTTGGTCAACTAAGACTGTGTGTGTTCATGCATGCTCAGTCATGACTGATTCCTTGTGACCCATGGACTGCAGCTCACCAGGATCCTCTGTCCATAGAACTTTCCAGGCAAGAATACTGAAATGGGTTGCCATTTCCTACTCCAGGAGATCTTCCCAATTCAGGGATCAAACCTGTGTCTCCTGGACTGAAGGAAGATTCTTCATCACTGAGACACCTGGGAGCCACAACTAGTACACTGGTAAGGAAAAAAAAAATCTCATAGGATTTGATTTGTCTTCATGGGACTCATGGTGGTAGTTGATGAAGTAGATTTATTTCTCCAAATCCATTTTTCAAGATTGCTGGGAGATATATCAATAGCCTCAGGCACGTAGTTGACACCACCCTTATGGCAGAAAGCGAAGAAGAACTAAAGAGCCTCTTGATGAAAGTCAAAGAGGAGAGTGAAAAAGTTGGGTTAAAGCTCAACATTCAAAAAACTAAGATCATGGCATCTGGTCCCATCACTTCATGGCAAATAGATGGGGAAACAATGGAAACAGTGACAGAGTTTATTTTGGGGCGCTCCAAACACTGCAGGTGGTGACTGCAGCCATGAAATTAAAAGATGTTTGCTCCTTGGAAGAAAAGCTATGACCAACCTAGACAGCGTACTAAAAAGCAGAGACATTACTTTGCCAACAAAGGTCCATCTAGCCAAAGCTATGAATTTTCCAGTAGTCGTGTACGGATGTGAGAGTTGGACTATAAAGAAAGCTGAGTGCTGAAGAATTGATGCTTTTGAATTGTGATGTTGGTGAAGACTCTTGAGGGTCCTTTGGACTGCAAGGAGATCAAACCAGTCAATCCTAAAGGAAATCAGTCCTAAATATATATTCACTGGAAGGACTGATGCTGAATCTAAAACTCCAATACTTTGGCCACCTGATGCAAATAACTGACTCACTGGAAAAGACCTTGATGCTTGGAAAGATTGAAGAAGGAGAAGGGGAAGACAGAGGATGAGATGGCTGAATGGCATCACCAATGAGACGGACTTGAGTTTGAACAAGGTCCGAGAGCTGGTGATGGACAGAGAAGCCTGGTGTGCTTCAATCCCTGAAGTTGCAAAGAGTCAGACATGACTGAGAGACTGAACTGAGTTTTAACATCTTTGAAAACTGTGGAATAAAAGAAAAATTTAATTTCTTGGAAAAGGCTATGTAAATGTTAAAAATCAATCATATATTTCAACTTTGGCTACAGAATTACCTTAAAATGTATACTAAATTATACGCCACAGTTTGTTTAGCCATCTTCTCTACTAGTAAATCTTACTAGTACATATTATTCATTCCTGAATTCACCTATTTACTCTTTCATTCACACATCCTTTCAACAAGTATCTATTGGGTACCCACAATATCTAGCCCTGTGTTCTACGTACACATAATAAATGTGGCGACTGCACACCCCATGGCACCACAGGATCTTGACGTACCTTTAGAATCATTAATGAACTCTAGTACAGTGGTCAGGCATGTGGGTTCTAGAGGCTTGATTTACTGGTTCAAATTCCATATCTGATACTATAGTCAATTTTACTGGATACATGATCTTAGTTTATTTAATGTTTCTGTCCCTCAGTTTCCATATCTCTAATATTTAGATATGGAGTGTGTGCATGCGAAGTCGCTTCAGTCATGTCTGACTCTGTGTGACCCTATGGACTGTAGCCTGCTAGGCTCCTCTGTGCATGGGATTCTTCAGGCAAGAAATTCTTCAACCAACTGGAGTGGGTTGACATGCCCTTCTCCAGGGGATCTTCCCAACCCAGGGATCGAACCTGAATCTCTTCTGTCTTTTGCATTGGCAGGCAGGTTCTTTACCACTAGTGCCATCTATGCATCTAGCTCTGTTATTACATAAATTGCCATATATACACTGCCATGTGTAAAACAGACAGCTAGTGGGAAATAGCTGTATAGCACAGGGAGCTCAGCTTGGTGTTCTGTGATGACATAGAGGGGTGAGATGGGGTGAGTGGGAGGGAGGCTCAAGAGAGAGGAGATGTATGTTACTTATAGCTTATTTGCACTGTTGTACAGCAGAAACCTACATAATGTTATAAAGTTAATTATTCTCTAATTAAAAATTTAAAGAAAGCATGAAAAAATGACTGCTAAAAAACAAGGCTTAGTATAGTATCTACTATGTAGTAAGTACATAATGTTTAATGTTACATATTAATTTATAATTTTTATTAATTACATAATTTTATTGAGATGTTATTATATTCTAATTATTTAAGAAAACTATAGCTCAAATAATATACATGTGGTGCTGGTGGTTGTTTAGTCGGCAAGTCACTTCCTACTCTTTTGCAACCCCATGGAGTATAGCCCACTGGGCTCCTCTCTCCATGGGATTTCCCAAGCAAGAATACTGGAGTGGGTTGCCATTTATTTCTCCAGGGTATCTTCCTCCTGACCTAGAGATCGAAATCTCATCTCCTGTTTGGCAAGCGATTCTTTACCACTGAGCCACGTGGGAAGCCATACATATGGTTACTTTGAGAATCCCATGGACAGAAGAGCCTGGTGGGCTACAGTCCATGGGGTCACAAGAGTCGGACATGACTGAGCGACTAAGCACAGCATAGTACCTTCAAGTGGGTCATTTATTAATTGGAAAACAAACTTCCAATGCAAGTGATAGGCCTAAAAACAATAAGCAAATAAACAAATTAAACAAATATGTAAAATCCATGTAAATAGTTCTAAAATAACCACAATAAAGTGCTTTTAAGTACTGAGCAGCAAAACAAAATGTAGTTTCTTATGAAATATTAAACAAGGCATTAAGGCTTTAATTTCTTAACTCTATCAACTTGAGGTGAAACCCAAATCTCTGAGCAGCATTGAATGTAACTATAAATCTGCATTTTAGAGTTTGTTCAACTCCACTTGTACTACCTCTGCCAATTTGGGTAATTGATCAGAAATCATACCAAAAACAATTTCACTCATTATTTCTAGCTCTTCACCTGTGGTCTTTAGAATGGATCTTTCTAGTATTTCTGTTATCCTATATATTCAGATTCCATTTATATAATGCCTCATTCAAGGCTATTTTCTCCAGAAAATTATTAAAACTCAGTCAAACCTCATGACATGAGGGCAACTTAATAAGATTAATCTATTAATACAAACTTGATCTTTCCTTAGAAGAAAAAATTGGAAATCCTAGGGAAAATAATGAAACTTAGATATTATACCTTCAGTTCAGTCGCTCAGTCGTATCCGACTCTTTGCAACCCCATGAATCACAGGACGCCAGGCCTCCCTGTCCATCACCATCTCCTGGAGTTCACTCAAACTCACGTCCATCGAGTCAGTGATGCCATCCAGCCATCTCATCCTCTGTCGTCCCCTTTTCCTCCTGCCCCAATCCCTCCCAGCATCAGAGTCTTTTCCAATGAGTCAACTCTTCGCATGAGGTGGCCAAAGTACTAGAGTTTCAGTTTTAGCATCATTCCTTCCAAAGAAATCCCAGGGCTGATCTCCTTCAGAATGGACTGGTTGGATCTCCTTGCAGTCCAAGGGACTCTCAAGAGTCTTCTCCAACACCACAGTTCAAAAGCATCAATTCTTTAGCGCTCAGCCTTCTTCACAGTTCAACTTTCACATCCATACATGACCACAGGAAAAAGCATAGCCTTGACTAGACGGACCTTTGTTGGCAAAGTAATGTCTCTGCTTTTGAATATGCTATCTAAGTTGGTCATAACTTTTCTTCCAAGGAGTAAGCATCTTTTAATTTCATGGCTGCAGTCACCATCTACAGTGATTTTGGAGCCCCAAAAAATAAAGTCTGACACTGTTTCCACTGTTTCTCCATCTATTTGCCATGAAGTGATGGGACCAGATGCCATGATCTTCGTTTTCTTGAATGTTGAGCTTTAGGCCAACTTTTTCACTCTCCACTTTCACTTTCATCAAGAGGCTTTTTAGTTCCTCTTCACTTTCTGCCATAAGGGTGGTGTCATCTGCATATCTGAGGTTATTGATATTTCTCCCGGCAATCTTGATTCCGGCTTGTGCTTCTTCTAGCCCAGCTTTTCTCATGATGTACTGTGCATATAAGTTAAATAAGCATCGTGACAATATACAGCCTTGACGTACTCCTTTTCCTATTTGGAACCAATCTGTTGTTCCATGTCCAGTTCTAACTGTTGCTTCCTCACCTGCATATAGGTTTCTCAAGGGGCAGGTCAGGTGGTCTGGTATTCTGATCTCTTTCAGAATTTTCCACAGTTTATTGTGATCCAAACAGTCAAAGGCTTTGGCGTAGTCAATAAAGCAGAAATAGATGCTTTTCTGGAACTCTCTTGCTTTTTCGATGATCCAGCGGATGTTGGCAATTTGATCTCTGGTTCCTCTGCCTTTTCTAAAACCAGCTTGAACATCTGGAAGTTCACGGTTCACGTATTGCTGAACCTGGCTTGGAGAATTTTGAGCATTACTTGTGTGAGATGAGTGCAATTGTGCGGTAGTTTGATACCTTAGTTGTGGCAAAAACATTAACTCAAAAGGCCTCACATTTGGATGGCTTTAAGGCTTTTTTTTCTTTTTTCTTAATCAAGCATTCTCATATTGCTTGTGGTATAAACAACATGTAATTTTATAAATTGTAACATTAAAATTAATATGCTGAAAAATGGGAAAATTACTTTGATCCCCAAATCACTTATTTTGTGGACATATAATAATATAGATAGGTCACTACTTAGTTCTTAAGGTGTTACATAAAGCTGTAAAATTAAATTAGGGCAAAATAAAATTAAATTAATTAAATTAGGGCAAAATTTCCACTTAACCGTCTTCCTTAAAAATGGTCTTAAAAATCAATAGTCTGACTTTTAAAAAATCTCAAAAATTCACATGACTTAAAAAATGAAACTCATTTTAAGTCTGATAAATGACATAAAGTACTGACTTCATTTTCATACAATTTCCTCATTGTGAAAATTACTTTTTTTCCAAAAGTGTTTTTTTTTTTTGGTTAAAAACTTTAAGTCTTATTTTAGTCAATGCTTTAGCTATGTTTTTCAGTGCCAAGAAAACTTCAGCAAAACGACAAAATTCCAAACATTTTCCATGCTACTTGTCTTTCTCAAACAGCCTCACTTAGAGCGATTGTGGCAAAAAGGAGAGATTACATGGGCAATATATGCCAACCCCATTATATGTCCCTTGGGTTTCTTCCTTTTCCTCTTAACTTAATATTGCCAAAATGACTTTAGTTCCACATCTTTAATATGTAAGTTTTAATAAAACATGTGCATCTTGTCCTTAGTTCTTTAAATGCTGCTGGAAATAATTTACAATAAAGCCTGAAGACAGTCTCAACTCAGTTTTAAGGAAGAGTATATCCACATCCCCCAATGTGATAAAGCCTCTCAATTCTTCATGACTCCAAGACTCATCAGATACATTGAAATTAATTTCATAGGTTTGTTTATACCACAATCAGTGTTCTTTTGCAGACAGAAGTTTCCTTGGAAATATATTCTCTTTTAGGACACATAACATGTGTCCCTAAGGATGAAGGGAAGGAAACTGAAATATAAGATGGTGTGGCAAGAAAAAGGGAAGGGGGAGAAAAAAGATCAAGAGTATGATATAAAATCTTACTTAATGAACCAATGTGGGTAGAATTACAAGATCAAAAGGGATTACTATTTTCTTCTCCATTTTCTTCTCACCTCAAGTACTAGAATGGACTCATCCATTCTTTGTTTCTACTGTTTTCTTTTTTAAAGTAACTACTATGTACTAGAGCCTGTATTAAAGGCAAAACACAGAAAATAGGAACTTAAAAGTGAATCTGGAGAGAAAAATACAAATAAACAAACAAAACATGAGGAAATAGATAAATGGCTACCTAACAATAGCTATTTTTGAAAAATACAATTCTGGGGAATTCCTTGACAGTCTAGTGGTTAGGACTCGGGGCTCTCATTGCCAGGAGCCTGGGTTTGAAATCTGGTTGGGGAACTCAGATCCTGTGAGCCATACCATGTGGCCAAAAAAAAAAAAAAAAAAAAACCAACAAAACAAAAACAACATTCTGGGCTCTAGAAGAGGAAGCTTGATTAATATATCAATTTATCACTGACTTTGTCAATTTGAATCAATAATATACAGTGCATGGGATTCTTGTATTTTTTTTTTAATTTATCTAAATTGAAAACTCCCCTGTGTTTTGTTTTGTTTTTCCTTTTGTGGGAAAGAGGCATCTTAAAGGAAGTTTAAAATAAACCATTTTCTGGTAAACATTTTATTTGCTTCCAGCCATGAAGGGGAACTATTAAATATTTCACCAAGGTTTGTGTTTCAATATAAACGATGAGCTGGAAATGGAGAAAGGGATGAATTTTGACAAGCAAAATATTTGTACATAATCATAATTGCTGGGTCACAGCCAAAGTTTTAATAAAATTACCACAGTAAACACTTTAATTTCTCATCTTTTGTTGAGGAATTTAAAACTTAGAATTGTGGGATTTAAAAATGATAAGGAAGCACATGTGAAAATTGAAAATCATTGTCACTGATGGAAGTAACTTGGCGATTTTCCTGTTAGGATACATTTCTTCTTTTTTGGAAGTGGTCATGAAGGAATGACTGCTGCAATATGGTTTCTGGGTCCAGGGTAGGTACAAAACACCCAAAATAGTATTCTTAGAAGATGGAAAATTCAATTTTTCAGAATCGATAAATTACACAAGGTACAGTCATAGCTTTAGATGTGTAGCCAAAGTGAACCTTCTAGCCTGAGCTAGTAATGTTTTTCCTCTTTCAAGCTGTTATTGTAAACTTCGAGAAAATTTTATTTTTGCAAGTTCTATATACTCAAAAGAGCTCATTAGAACTACAAAATAGACCCCTTAGAATAATATTCTAAAATATTACAAGAACACAATTCTGACTGAAAAACAAAGTCAATTAGAGGAGGCTCTGAGAGATTAGGCTATGTCTTCAGTTTGTAAGTCAGTCTAAGAAATGTTTTTAAAAACACTTAAAAATGGAATCCATTAAGTTGGCAGAGATTTTATTTTCAGTCTCTCTCCTTTTTGCTGATTTAACAATACAGGTCCTGTTATTCAAGTTACTGTACATATTACAGTGTATTTATTGAGTCTTTATAACAGTACATTGTGCTTAAGGGTAGACTCTGGAGTCAAATTTCTTGAAATCAAATCCCAATTTCACTCTTACTAGCTCCATGAATCTGGGTAAGTTATTTTATCTTTTCTAGGTCCAGTTCTCACATAGTAAAATGGAGACAATTATAAATTACCAATTCATAATTTTATGAAGATGAGATCCTCAATGTAAAACAATTCAATGGCTTCTCATTTTGCTTAGAATTACATTTGAACTCACTGCTATAATCTACAAGGCTTGAATACTGTTTATTGTTCCTGGAATGAATTTTTTCATTTCTTAGCACTGTTAGCTCATTCTCATCCTTCAGGTATAATTTCAAACAGCACTGCTTCAGAGATATTTTCCGAGACTAACCAGTAAGCCATCTTTCCATCCATGCCTCCATCCATCCAATATCAACAAGTATATACCAAGCAGCTACTCTCAGCCAGGTATGATACTAGGTACTGGAGTTAGGGAATAAATAAGAGGCCAGCCTTACCTTCATCTTACCCATTACTCTTCAGCATGACCCTCTGATTCCTATACTTATGGCAGTCTGAAATTATCTTGTCTTTATTTCACTGTTTGCTTACTGTATGTCTCCAATTCTAGCAAGAGAGTTTGAGGACAGCAAAAATCTTTTGGTCTTATTTACTAAATGCACTGTGCCTGGCATCAGTTAAGGGACTCAATAAATATTTGTTTAAAGAATGACTGATTGGTTTACCCAGAAGTAAATGCATAAGGGAAGTTAACTAGTTAGGAATTTAAATGATGAGTTGATTAAAAAATTCTATAGCTGGAAAAATATCTCTGTCTTCAATTTCATTCTCTCTAGAGTCTTCTTGCTATTAAAAAAAAATCTTGTGAAATATGTTTGTTAAATTATAATGAATAAAATGCCCTCTATTTTAGTTTTAAGATTCTGGGGTACCTCTTGATGGAAATGGAGACATTCTGAGTTGCCGTGCACTCAGGATGCAAACAAGAGAACACAAGTATGAAGACGATTTGTCCCTTCCCTTTCTAACTTAAGATTTTTCTTTCATCCCTTGCCTCATGTGGTCAAAGACTGCTAGTTTCCCATACATATAAATTTTTCTTTTTCACAGAAAAGAATGAAGTGTATGTATGGGAAAATATTTTTCTCTGCACAATTTCTGCAGAGATGACAATGTGCCTTGCTTAAAAACATTCCCTGACCTCCCCTCCCCAAGATCAGGAAGCCTTGGGACACAGTGTTGGCCAATCAGATATAAACAGAAGTCATCATGAGAAATGTCCAAGAAAATACTTTAAAAGGGGAAAGGTTTGGCTAGTGTATCTTTTTTGCCTTCTCCCTTTCTACTCTTCCTGCCTGGAAGCATTTTAGGATTCTGGAGATGAAGCAATAATCATCTGACCCAAAGTGACCAGGAAGAAAATATAATCGCTTCTGACCCAACATCTTGAAGCCATGAAAATGTCGTCACTGAAATCAATTTGAGGAGACATGTACAAATGCAAACACACACATACACAGAGACACGTGTGCACATACACTTATGGGACAGGAGCAATAATGCCAGACAAAGAATAGGAAAGACCTTGGAGGAGAAACAGATCTACACATTAACTGAATCTGGGTTCATTCCAAAGCAAAATTATAACATACTAACTATATGATTGGTATACAGAGGAATCGTTTGTTTGATTCTCATTATGTATATGATACTTATATAAAATTCAACCTTGTGAATTTGAATTCAACAAAGATGGCAGAAATAATTATTGCTATATCAGTTCCCTTTGTTTCCATATATCTAGTTCTTGAATAAAAAATGACAATCACTATTTTTTCTTTAAGGACAAATGCCCGGAATGATGAGAATCAGGTATAACCAGTCTGAAAGACAGATTAAAACAGTGATTCTGAAAAACAAAAACAAAAACAGAAAACTGCCAACACCAATGTTTCTGAACGTAGTTGAGTTGTTTTATGGAAAACAATCTATAGTTGTTAATAGTTGCTTGGGGGAAAATCACCTTAAAGGACTTTAGAAATATTGCTATTTTTAAGACAGAATTTCACATCTTTAATAATTTGACCTCAGTGTCAGCAATAAAGCAAATGAATTTCTCAACAGTCTCAATTTTTCAAATATACTTTATCTCAGAAACTGAACTCATTTCTCATGGAGCACTTATGTACCACAGAGCAGAGTTTGGGAAATAATGAAATGAATATTTTTTCAAAATGCTTCCTTTCAAAAACTTGGAATTTCAGAGAAGAACAATAAAAAATATGAATATATATATATATATATACACACATACACACTTGTAGATAAGTCATGACAATGAAGATTAACCACAAAATCTAGCATTTACAGTAATTTGTCTGATTTTTGTTTTTAAAATAAACACACAACAATTACATCAAGAAAGTAAAAAGACAATCCAGAGGGTGGCAGAAAATATTTACAAATCACAAATCTGATAGAGGGCTTGTATGTAGAATAATTGTGCAAAGGATACAGAATCCTGATATAACAAAATGAATTTAACCCACTGGGCAAAAGTCTGAACAGACATTTCTTCAAAGAAGATAAATGAATGCCCAACAGGTATACATGAAAAGATACTCAACAATGTGAGCTACTGGGGAAAAGCAAATCAAAACCACAATTAAATACCACTTTACACGTCCTAGGATAGGTTTAAAACACACATACACACAGAAAACAACTACTGGTGAGGATGTGGAGAAATAAGGGAGCCTTTACGGTAAAGTGGTACAGCCAACCTCGTCTTTTCACTCCAAGGTATACATCTGAGAGAAATGAAAAACTATGTCAACAAAATTTGAATGTGAGTGTCCATACAAACATTATTCATAATAGCTGAAAAATGCAAACAACTCAAATGCCCACTCTTTAATAAATGGAGAACTAAAAATATGATCTACTCATACCATACAATTCAATTTAGCAATAAAAAGGAATGAAGTGTTGATAAAAGCTGCAACACTTATCGGAGAAGGCAATGGCACCCCACTCCAGTACTCTTGCCTGGAAAATCCCATGGATGGAGGAGCCTGGTAGGCTGCAGTCCATGGGGTCGCTGAGGGTCAGACACGACTAAGCGATTTCACTTTCATTTTTCACTTTCATGCATTGGAGAAGGAAATGGCAACCCACTCCAGTGTTCTTGCCTGGAGAATCCCAGGGACGGGGGAGCCTGGTGGGCTGACGTCTGTGGGGTCACACAGAGTTGGACGTGACTGAAGTGACTTAGCAGCAACACTTATATCACAGCATCTTCACAACATTATTCTAAGTGAAAGAGATTAATCACAAAGGGCCACAAATAGTCCTGTAAGAAAAGTCCAGGATAGGAAAATTGATAGACAAAATAGATTAGTAATTGACTTAGGTTGGATGTCGTAGGGAAGCAGACAGGAGAGGGAGGTGATTGTGGATGTGGAAAGGGTTTCTTTCAGAGATGCTGAAAATGTTCTGGAATTAGATAGTGGTAAGGATTGCACAAATCTGTGAACTATGAAAAACCAATGAATTTTATACTTCAACTGGATAAATTTATGGTATCTGAATGATATCTCTATAAAACTCTTTCTCTCTTTTTAAAAAATAAGCAAACACACCTCTATGTACACACACATTCCACATTAAGGGACTACTTAAGGAAAAATTCTATGTATTGGATTCATCTCTATTTAAATTTGAGGTGTATTATTGAAAATACTGCAGAACAGACAATTAAAATTACTTCTTCATTTGTAAGATATTTTAACTGTATTAAACAATAAGTTTAAGCATGACTTGTTTCTAGCAGCAAGTGATAAGCATATGCCTGGTGACTGCTGTTCCTACTACTAGTCACTCTGGAATTACTTAGGAAACCTTCCACTTAGACTGGTTCTACCTACAGAATCTGAACCAAGGGAAGATTTTGTAGGTGCCAACATTGTTTTTGTCTCTAAATTGGCTCCAGGAGTAATTAATTATCCACTAAAGGGATACAATATCTGACATTTGGGGATTTGCTTTTTTAAACTGTGATTTATGCAATTACTTTCATTTTCCTTTTCTGCGAGCAAAATGCCTCTCAAAATATTTGAGTATCAATGACAGCATTAACGGAGCTTCCCAGGTGGTGCTAGTGATAAAGACACCACCTACCAATGCAGGAGACATAAGAGACATTGGCTCAATCCCTGGGTTGGGAAGATCCCCTGGAGTAGGGCATGACATCCCACACCAGTATTCTAGTGTGGACAGAGGAGCCTGGTGGACTACAACCCATGGGGTTGAAAAGAGTAGGACACAACTGAAGTCACTTCGCATGCAGGACACCATTAGCAAGGGTATTTAAAACTTATTTAAAAAGTCTTCTTGTAATAATAATCTTCAGATATTTAATGTTTGGCCCAACACATGATATTCTACACATATTAACATCAATAAACATATAAGCCAATATACATGTCAAGAGCTGTTAGATGCTTTGTGTACAATGAAGACAGAGATGGAATTATGATAATCTCACTTTAACAGAGGAGAAAGATACATACGCAAAGTAAGATAAAACATAAGCACATATTTGTTTCTCCTGCTACTGGCTGACTCTTTACTGTGTTGCCAGGTACGCAGTAAGTATTTTCTAAGCAGGTGAAAGGCTAACAGAGTTTTTCCAAGAGAATGCACTGGTCATAGCAAACACTCTTTTCTGACAACACAAGAGAAGACTCTACACATGGACATCACCAGATGGTCAATACCAAAATCAGACTGATTATATTCTTTGCAATCAAAGATGGAGAAACTCTATACAGTTAGCAAAAAGAAGACTGGGAGCTGACTGTGGTTAAGCTCATGGACTCCTTATCACCAAATTCAGACTTAAATTGAAGAAAGTAGGGAAAACCACTATACCATTCAGGTATGATCTAAATCAAATCCCTTACGATTATATAGTGGAAGTGACAAATAGATTCAAGGGATGAGATCTGATAGACAGAGTGCCTGAGAACTATGGACGGAGGTTCGTGACATTGTACAGGAGGCAGTGATCAAGACCATCCCCAAGAAAAAGAAATTTAAAAAGGCAAAATGGTTATCTGAGGAGGCCTTAAAAATAGCTGAGAAAAGAAGAGAAGCTAAAGGCAAAGGAGAAAAGGAAAGATATACCCATTTAAATGCAGAATTCCAAAAAAAGCAAGGAGAGATAAGAAAGCCTTCCTCAGCAATCAATGCAAAAAAATAGAGGAAAACAATAGAATGGGAAAGACTAGAGATTGCTTCAAGAAAATTAGAGATACCAAGGGGACATTTCATGCAAATATGAGCACGATAAAGGACAGAAAAGGTATGGACCTAACAGAAGCAGAAGATATTAAGAAGAGGTGGCAAGAATACACAGAAGAACTATATAAAAAAGATATTCATGATCCAGATAATCATGATGGTGTGATCACTCACCTAGAGCCAGACATCCTAGAATGCGAAGTCAAGCAGGCCTTAGGAAGCATCACTATGAACAAAGCTAGTGGAGGTAATGGAATTTCGGTTGAGCTGTTTCAAATCCTAAAAGATGATGCTGTTAAAGTGCTACACTCAATATGCCAGCAAATCTGGAAAACTCAGCAGTGGCCACAGGACTGGAAAAGGTCAGTTTTCATTCTAATCCTAAAGAAAGGCAATGCCAAAGAATTCTCAATCTACCACACCACTGCACTCATCTCACATGCTAATCAAGTAATGCTGAAAATTCTCCAAGCCAGGCTTCAACAGTACATGAACTGTGAAATTCCAGATGTTCAAGCTGGATTAAGAAAAGGCAGAGGAACCAGGGATCAAATTGCCAACATCTGTTGGATCATCAAAAAAGCTAAAGTTACAGAAAAGCATCTATTTCTGCTTTATTGATTAAGGCAAAGCCTTGATTGGGTGGATAACAACAAACTGTGGAAAACTGTTCAAGAGATGGGAATACCAGATCACCTGACCTACCTCTTGAGAAATCAGTATGCAGGTCAGGAAGCAACAGTCAGAACTGGCCATGGAACAACAGATTAGTTCCAAATCAGGAAGAAGTACGTCAAGGCTGTATATTGTCACCCTGCTTATTTAACATATATGAAGAGTACATCATGAGAAACACTGGGATGGATGAAGCACAAGCTGGAATCAAGACTGCAGGGAGAAATATGCAGATGACACCCCCCTTATGGCAGAAAGTGAAGAAGAACTAAAGAGCCTCTTGACAAAAGTGAAAGAGGAGAGTGAAAAAGTTGGCTTAAAGCTCAACATTCAGCAAACTAAGATCATGGCATCTGGTCCCATCATTTCATGGCAAATAGATTGGGAAACCTTGGAAACAGTGACAGACGTTATTTTGGGGGGCACCAAAATTACTGCAGATGGTGACTGTAGCCATGAAATTAAAAGACATTTGCTCCTTGAAAGAAAAGCTATGAACAACCTAGACAGCATATTAAAAAGCAGAGGCTTTACTTTACCAACAAAGGTCCATCTAGTCAAGGCTATGGTTTTTCCAGTAGTCATGTATGGATGTGAGATTTGGACTATTAAGAAAGCTAAGCACTGAAGAATTGGTGCTTTTGAAATGCGGTGTTGGAGAAGCCTCTTGAGAGTCCCTTGGACCACAAGGAGATTCACACAGTCCATCCTATGGGAAATCAGTCCTGAATGTTCATTCAAGGGACTGATGCTGAAGCTGAAACTCCAATACTTTGGCCACCTGATGTGAAGAACCTACTCATTGGAAAAGTCCTTGATGGTGGGAAAGATTGAAGGCAGGAGGAGAAGGGGTTGACAGAGGGTGAGATGGTTGGATGGCATCACCGACTCAATGGACATGAGTTTGAGTACGCTCCAGGAGTTGGTGATGGACAGGGAAGCCTGGCGTGCTGCAGTCCATGGGTCACAAAGAGTTGGACATGACTGTGTGACTGAACTGAACTGATGCATTATTTTGTAAAGTCCTTGAAATAATCCCCCTGGAGTCATATAATTTCCCCTGTTGTTTAAATGATGAAATTGTGACATACAGAGAAAGTGCCTTACTATGTGGAATCTGCCAAAGGTCCCACAGCAAGAATGCACAAAGCAAGGTCTACCAGTCAAGCACTAGCTCTAATCCTCTATGTTACACTCCCCACATATCACAAAGGAATAAGTTGCTAATATAATCACAAATTTGGAAGCAATAAATTCTTCCTTGAGAGGCAAAAGCAATAGTGAGAGCTGAGCTAAGATGCTAAGATGAGAGCTAAAGACAGGATGCAATGTCTGTGATGGGTTTTTGATACAAACAGGCAATTACCAAGGATTCTAGACAGGTTAGGGTTAAGACATACAGATGTTTGTACATAAAGTTAAAGGGTTCAGAGTACATTTTAAAGGCAAAAGAAGGCATCGAACACATTAAAGTAGCAATTTTATGATCATTCCTGTGCTTTAGGAAAAGACAAGTCTATAAACATATTTGCAAATTATTCACATAGTTGCAAATTATTCATGCGATGGAGTAATTTGTGGGAAGGAGATAAATGGCAAGATCACTTAGGAGAGGGGTCCACAATTGTTTTGGCACCAAGTATCAGTTTCATGAAGACAAGTTTTCCATGGACCAGGGTAGGGGGGTGGTTTTAGGATGATTCTCATAAGGAGCCCTGAAAGTAGATCCCTCACATCTCAATTCACAGGAGGGTTTGTGCTCTTAGGAGACTCTAATGCTCCACTAACCTTATAGGAGGAGGAGCTTGGGCAGTAACTTGAGCAATGGGGAGTGGTTATAAATACAGATGAAGCTTTGCTTACTTGCAAGCTGCTCACCTCCTGCTGTGCGGCCTGGTTCCTAATGGCCACAGAGCAGTACCAATCCATGGCCTGAGGGTTGGGGACTCTTGACTTAGAAAAGTGTGAAAGTGTAGTTGCTCAGTCTGACTCTTTGCGACCCCACAGACTGTAGCCTACCAGCCTCCTCTGTCCATGGGATTTTCCAGGCAATAGTACCGGAGTGGATTGCCATTTCCTTCTCCAGGGGATCTTCCCAACCCAGGGGTCCAACCCAGGTCTCCCACATTGTAGATAGACTCTTTACTGTCTGAGCCACCAGGGAAGTCTTGGGGACTCTTGACTTAGAGGACCCCTGCTAAATAAAGAATTAAAATAATATTTTCAACTTTAAGTCCATTCCCATTTCATTCTTATCCCCCACAGGAATTCTCTCAATTCAACATGCATTTGAAATGGGATACAAGCATCTGACTCTTTCACATTCACTGAAGAAGACCATAAAATGTCATATCATTTATTTTCACCTGAAGTTGCAGCTGTTTCAACAGCTAAAATTAACCAAAGAAAAGCAAAGCGTAATAAATTAGAAACACAAAGAAAGGAAATAGAGAACAAAGAAAGGACAATCTTGCTCTATTATCCCTTTAAATAGTTAATTTAAATCTCAAATGTAGCTTGAACACTTTTAAAGGATCCTTGAGCCATAAATTATACCCAAGATCTAGTATGGTTGACAAGCACTCAGAATTCCATGTTTTTTATTACACAAGTTAGTGTAAGGGCTCTTTCCACTCAAAACACTGCACTTTAATTATGAATGTGAATATGGATGAGACAATAAAAAAGTTAATCTCATGATATGCATTACCAATTAGAGATAGATTATACTCTCCTTATCAACTGAGTAGCTCAAACAAAGGATCAAGACTTTTTAAAGTCAAGGATACACATGCTTCAATGAAGAGACCTATATTACCAATGTACTATTTGCTAATTCCACAATTATTAAGCACTTACTACCAGATGCTGGGTTATATAAGAGAAAAAAAAAACTAGATGATTGTCTACCTCAAAGGAACTCTCATTCACTGGAGGGAAAGAAACATGTAAATAAAGAATTAAATGTAATATTAGAACCCTTAAACTATCTGTTCCTCACAGAAATACTATATTAAACCATTTCATATGTGTTTTGAAGGTTTAAGAGGATTTTGATAAAAAGAAAGAAATGGTGTTTGAAGGATCATCCCAAGTGAACAGAATATGAAACTGCATGGATTATATATTCAGGAAAAGGGGACTAGTCCACTGATGGCCTGCATTTAGGATGCACTACGAAAGATCTGGGGTTTCCCTGGTGGCTCATGTGGTGAAGAATCCACCTGCAGTGCAGGAGACCTGGGCTCAATCCTTGGGCCGGGAAGATCCCCTGGAGGAGGGCATGGCAATCCACTCCAGTATTCTTGCCTGGAGAATCCCCATGGACAGAGTAACCTGGCAGGCTATATATAGTCCATGGGGTTGCAAAGACAACTGAAATGACTAAGCACACACAAAAAAGAGGTGCATGTAGTTAGGTGGGCACCAAATTTTGAAGGGCCTAATATGGCAGGCTAAGAACTTGGAATATTTATACCATGGGTTTAAGACTTTCACTGCTTTGTTCAGATTTGTTCTTGAGACAGAGCTCATCTAAGAAAATGTATACAGATTTGGGGTCAGGTGAAGGTGGGAACCTACATGAAGACCAGTTAAGAAATAAGTCTATAATCTAGGCAAGAGATAAGGAGGAACTGAGCCACAGAAATGGAGGAGATGGGGTAGAGGGAGAGAGATTTCTGACGTGGAATTTGGTTAACATTTATACACTTCCCTGGTGGCTCAGACCGGAAATAATCAGCCTGCAATGCAGGAGACACGGGCTCAATTCCTGGGTTAGGAAGATCCCCTGGAGAAGGGAATGGCTACCCAATCTAGTATTCTTGCCTGGAGAATTCCATGGGTGGAGGAGCCTGGTGGGCTACAATCCATGAGCTCACTAAGAGTTAAACACAACTGAGCAACCAACACACTTTTTTTTTTCCCCCGTATATACTGCTGCTGCTGCTGCTAAGTCACTTCAGTCGTGTCCGACTCCGTGCGACACCATAGACGGCAGCCCACCAGGCTCCCCCGTCCCTGGGATTCTCCAGGCAAGAACACTGGAGTGAGTTGCCATTTCCTTCTCCAATGCATGAAAGTGAAAAGTCAAAGTGAGTCGCTCAGTCGCATCTGACTCTTAGCGACCCCATGGACTGCAGCCTACCAGGCTCCTCCATCCATGGGATTTTCCAGGCAAGAGTACTGGAGTGGGGTGCCATTGCCTTCTCTGTTTCGTATACACTACCATGTGTAAAATAGCATAGATAGCTAGCTCAGCTTGGTGCTCTGTGGCAATCTTGATGGGTAGAATGGAGGGTTCAATCAACATATAGCTGATTCACTTTGTTATGCAACAGAAACCACATAACACTGTAAAGCAACTATACCCTAATTTTAAAAAATGCAAATAAAGACAGTGATAGAAAAGGGAATATATTACTCATATTCTATGTACTTTCTATACTGTGTTCAAAACATCTATCTTAAAAAATTCAAACTCCTTGATGGCAAGTCTATATGCGATCCACTGAGCCTAACACTGTGCTTGGCACCTAGAATATGTTCCAGAACTAATAAATTATATCTTTACTTAAATGCTGAAAAATCAATTAGCAATACAACATAGACAAAAGAGTAATAATAATACAGTGGTACAGTCTGAGTTCTAATATCAAGTGAATACTGTAATTGTATTGTGTTTGGAAGTTTTCTCAATACAGCATGGGACACCTAATTCAGTTTTACAGGTTGATTTCAGGAAGTTTCTATAAAGAAGAAACTGATACACAGAAATCTGACCTCAATGTGCCTGTTCAACCCCACTGTTTGCCTCACATGTCAGTACTGCTCACATTCACATGGAACATTAGTTATTTGCCTGTCATTTCTAACCACATCAGTGCTGTCAATTTAAATTTGTAAACTCAAGAGATCAGAGACTTTGTCTAACTCATTTTATACACAAAACAGCACAGCTAGCTCTTATTGAATGTTGGTCATTATGGCTATTTAAAATACTTTCCAAAATAAAAGTCAAAAATTTTCAAATATCTATACAGCACACCTACTAACTACTCAGTGTTAATTATAATGTGACTAAGGCCTGGCATCCTAATCTACATAGTCCTTATCACAGATTTTGCCAGAATTTGCCTTCTTGTCCAAAGCATCTATTATTACTTTAATTTATAGTACTTCACAAAGCTTTGTCTGACTCTAGATATATAACTATGTTGTTATTCAGAGAGTATATTAGCAAATAAACAAAAACTAGTTAAAAACAAAGTTAGTTAAGGTGTTCAGTGGATTTCCTTCATATTTTGTTGTTTGCTACTTGTAACTCTGAGAGCAGAGCCTAGAACTTTAAGGTATAAATTTATCCATTTAGCAATCACAGAATACAAATCTATCAGGCACGGGACATAAATTTTTTAAACAAGCTCTTATTCTATAGTTTCAAAAACTGAATAAAAATAGAAGTCTAAGACAGAGAATAAACAATTTAATGATTATTCAAAATTTTTGATATAAAAGAAATCCTCTAATAATAGTCTCTCTGAGTATTCAGTTAACTTCTTAGGTGTTTTAGAAATTCCTATTCCTGTCAAAATTGTGGCATCATTTAATAATGGCCTAATATCGTAACTGTCAATAATTCCCTAATAAAGCTATACAATTTAAGGTTCAAATAAATTGTTACAGTGGATTTTTTCCAACAGGACAAACTTCACATTATCCTTTAAGATTTACCATGGGGCTTCCCTGGTGGCTTAGAGGTAAAGAATCTGAATACAATGCAGGAGACTTGAGGGAGACGGTCCGGTACCTGGGTCGGGAAGATTCCGTGGAAGAGGAAATAGCAACCCACTCCAGTATTCTTCCCTGGAAAATTTCATGGACACGGGAGCCTGGTGGGCTACAGTCCATGGGGTTGCAAAGAGTTTGACGTGACTGAGTGACTAAATGACAACAACTAAACTTTATGATATGAGTGACCTTCCGAAATCCATTCAATTTCTCCTAGCTTCAATTCCTAAGTAAATGGGGGGCACTGCTTATTCATCTCAAAGGGATTCTATGACAGAGTAAATGAGAGAATAAACACAGAAGTGCTTTCTTATCCAATGTAATGGCTGTGAGTCAAAGAAAAAAAAAATCTCCTTAAAATTGTGAAGCAATTCCTAAAACAATTGATTATGTGTTTTGTAAATTTAACATGTGGTCAAGCATCAGAAATATAAGGTGATCTTTAAAATTACTCCTCTTCACCTCAAATAAACATTATTTTGCCCTATAATAATGGAATACAGAGATAATTGTTCATAACATGTCATAAATTATCCTCCAGGAACAAATAAATGAGAAATATGTTCACATAGATGATGTTTTTGAACATGAGGGACAGTGATTTTGCTGAAATTTTTTTCTTTGTTGTTGCTTAGTCGCTCAGTGGTGTCTGACTCTCTGCGACCCCATGGACTGTAGCCTGCAGGCTCCTCTGTCTATGGAATTTCTCATGTAAGAATACTGGAGTGGGTTGCCATTTCCTCCTCCAGGGTATCTTCCTGACCCAGGGATTGAACACACATTTCCTGCATTGCAGGCAGAATCTTTACCACTGAGCCATCAGGGAAGCCCTTTTGCTGAGATTAGTAGAATGAATATTGGAGCACTTGTGTTTTGGAATGTTAGAATAAACAGAAACAGGTCTAATAGGATGAAGCTAAGAGGAGAATTGTGTATGGGCATCAGAAATATGTCCTGATAAGGAAAACCTCTGTTAGCCTTTGGGAAGTTCAAGTGACCTAGTATGAGTGACATTTCCAAGGATCAGACCTCTGGATTATCACGAGAGAGTGCTTTTCTTGGCTGAAATCTGAATGAGACTACAATGAATCTCTTCTTTCTCCAGATTTCAATTCTGATACTATAAGGTTTTAATGAAACCCAATCAGAACCTAGACTGAATGGAGGTGTTTAAAAACATGGCTACTTTCTACAAAATGAACAGAGCCTTATTCTAATTAATATACGAAAGATGAAAAGGCCTGGGGGAGAACTTGATTGATTCACGTTCTGTTTTTTAATTTGTTAAGCTCAGTGAGGCATGGACATTTCTCTTTTCAATTTACTAATTAATTTTAACTTGAAAAGAAGGGGGGGTTAAATGGGATTTTTCCATAATACTGATTCTTAATAGAATATATTTTTAGAGTCATTCATATTGATTGGTAGATTCATCCAATCTGTGAAAAATTATATTCGAATCTACTACTTGGCACTCACATTAGATTCATAATCTCACAAAATGTGTACTCTGAGTCTTACATTCACTTTCTGGAGAAGGGTATGCCCATGAGATATAGTAAGTCAAGTTTCTCTGACTCTCTAATGTCTTAAGTACTATGGACTTTGATATATTTTAGAAACTATGGCTTCAGTGTTCACACTAAGGAAAAGATGTGATAATAAGAGCATTCTCTAGATTTCATTGATCATTGTGAGAAGTGAAAGGAATGGCTGAAAACCTTGTACCTCAAGTTTAATTTTTCAATTTTCATAGATGTAGGCTGAGACCAAAATTATTAGATTTCAGGAACCTGTTATAAATAAAATCATTCATGCACAAAAGTAACTAAAAATGGGCAATAATAAAATGATAGTCCCTCCCAACAATTTGTTAAATATGATGCATTTAATTTTACAGGAAAATAAATGAAATGGATTATTTCTAAAGGCAGGCACTAGACACTCAACCTGGGATACAGAGAGAATAGGTTCCTGATGGGACTACCTTACTGACTGATACCCTATAAGACCATACCCAGGAATACATAGGATGTATTGCTTTCCTAGGGTCACTGTAAACAAGATGTCACAACTTGAGTGGCTTAGGATAACAGAAACTTATTATCTCAAAGTTCTGAAGGCTGAAAGTATGAAATCAAGGTGTCAGAGGGGCAACACTCTCTGAAATCTATATTGAAAGAATCCTTCCTTGCCTCTTCCTAGTTCTGGCAGTTTACTAGCAATCTCTTACATTCCTTGGCTTATAGGTGCATCATTTCAGTCCTGTTTTCACATGGCTGTCTTCCCTCTTTGTGTGTCTGTCTCTGTGTCCATTCCTATTTTTTTATAAGGACACCTGTCATACTGGATTCTTTGTTGTAGTTTAGTCACTAAGTGTGCCCAAATCTTTTGTGACCCCTGGACTGCAGCCCGCCAGGCTCCTCTGTCCATGGGACTCTCCAGGCAAGAATACTGGAGCGGGTTGCCATTTCCTTCTCCAGGTGATCTTCCCAACCCAAGGATCGAACCCAGGTCTCCTTCTTGGCAGGTGGTTATTTACCACTGAGCTACCAAGGAAACCATATTGGTTTGAAGTGAAAGTGTGAGTCACTCAGTCATGTCTGACTCTTTGTGACCCCATAAACTGTAGCTACCAGGCTCCTCTGTCCACGGGATTCTCCAGGCAAGAATACTGGAGTGGGTAGCCAGTCCCTTCTCCATATTGGTTTAGGTCTCCCCTAATGATCTTATGCTAATTTGATGATGATGACTCCTGTAAAGACCCAATTTCGAAATGAGGCCACATTCAGAGGTGCTGGCGGTTAGGATGTCACCATACTCTGTTGGGAGACACAATTCAACTCATAACATATGAACCATAGTTTTCTCAAATATAAAGTGTGGGAATGATAGATTATTAATGGAGTTCTCAACCACTTATGGATGAAGCAAATGTTTATTTCTTCAAAATAAAAGAGATACTTGATGAGTGGTATTGACAGCATTTGCTGACCGAAACATCCTGATAAGAGCTGTGCTTCCTTCTGCAGCTTCTAGAAAAACCTGAGGAGAATCAGTTATGTTTAGTGATTGACCATATAATTCCGCCAGTATACTTAATTTAGAGATTGAGGATGCCTGAATTAGATGATCTCCATTTAACTGATTTTTACAATTCTAGAACAGTTTTTAGACTTGTATTTTTATAACACAGATGAAATGATCAAAATAAGATAAGTGTCTCTGTCTTGCCCAAGAAATTTAAAAATGAAAACAGAAAAGTCAGAGAAAAATCATTCTCATAATTCAGAATACTTTTCATATTACTATTACGAACATCTTTCCTAATGTTCTTCATCTTTTCAAAAGTTGAGTTCATTGTCTGCATACACTATGGTTCTCCTATTAATATACCCTTCTCAGAATATACATAATTTGGTAAATCAGAAGTGTCAGCAACACCTGTTCACCAGGTGTAATATCCCAGCTCAGCCTACCTCTGCTATGATGTGTGCTCTAGGAAGATCAGGGGCCTCTCCCTGTCTCAGTTTTCCCAGGTGTTAAATGGGGATGTTAACACAAATACTATCAGCTATGTAAAGTGAGCACGGACTTCCCCAGTGGCTTAGTGGTAAAGAATCCACCTGCAATGGAGGAGACTCAGGTTCCATCCCTGGGTGGGGAAGATCCCGTGGAGAAGGGCATGGCAACAACTCCAGTATTCTTGCCTAGAGAATCCCGTGGACAGAAGAGCCCGGCAGGCTACAATCCATAGGGTTGCAAAGAGTCAGACAGGACTAAAGCAACTGGGCATGCATGTATAGTGAGCATACCTTTCTTAGCAATAACTTATTACTAAGTTATTACAGATACAATAAGGACTAGGAAGATAATAACCACAGCAAAGATTTTGAACATGTTCAATAGCATCAAGGTTGCATAGGAGATAGTCCACCCTGGAAGAAGCAGCAGCTGCTGCTAAGTCACTTCAGTCATGTCCGACTCTGTGTGACCCCATAGACGGCAGCCCACCAGGCTCCCCCGTCCCTGGGATTCTCCAGGCAAGAACGCCAGAGTGGGCTGCCATTTCCTTCTCCAGCTTCATTCATTTACCTTGGTAAGCCACTAGCTAGAACTTATCCGTTCCAGTGCATGTAATTCAAACTGTCATCATGCCTTCTGGGGCAACTGTACAACTGCCACTATGAGAAAATCTCACAATATATTATTCAACACCAGTGTGTGTCTGTGTGTGTGTGCACGTGCAGATCACAAAACATGAGCATGTTCTTCATGCTAGTAGCTGGTGGTTGAGAGAGGGAATGAAATGAAAGTAGGACAGCTAATGAAAAGACAGAGACAGAGCAAATCCAATGAAAATCAGTATGACAACCTCCTGGGTTGCCAACCATTCCCAACCTCAATTTTCAGCAACTTAGAGTTACTAGTCCCAGTGAAAAGAATAACAACAGTAACCAAAGGAAACTATTGCAGTTGTCAGTGCATTCCAAAGCCTACAGACCCTTTGATGGTTGGGTTTCACCCTGCTCAGAAGGACTTGGTCCTTTCTCACAAATTCCCCTACTTTCCATCAGAGCCTGGGCCTTGGAGAATAGAGTGCTTCCAGCTGCGCAGACAGAGCCTGAGAAAGTTTTCCAAGGTTGGTTCTTTTTCTTTTTTTGCTTTTAAAGTTACACAGACACACATAAAATATCTGCTTTGACATTTTCACCACCTAAACATATGAAACGATGGGGTTGAAACAGTAAAATAACAATGTAATGAAGGGGGGCAGTCTTGCCCCTGGCATCAGGTATTATAAACATCAAGGAGTGCCAGTGTAAACCTTTATTCAAAAGACTGGTTTCTTTGTCAAGCAATGCCTTTCTTCCAAAACATCCTCGCTGCCATATGTCTGCACCCAGCCAGCTGCAGATCTAATAAGAAAGTTCTTATTCATGTTGTATAATGTTTTACAGGTTTGCCACGGGGGTCACTCGCTGTGAGTTCTTTACGTCAGAGTCGGAGCTCTCTAACAAACAGAGAGGGGAAAGGTTCCAAGAAATGTAGGTTGGGAGGAGGGAGGACCCAGAAAATAGAAAGGAAATAGCGCATCAAGCTCACAGCCTTTCTATTTATCTTGCCCTCATTTAATGCCAGAAGCAATGTTTTCATTATTAAGGAAGAAAAAGAGAGAAAAAGGGGGCAACTATTAGGTTGGATAAACATTATCATCAAATATAAGATTAGAAATGTTTAACGATCTCCCTCCTGACTATCTAATTTAGAAAGGGGGGATACATTAGCTGTTTCAGATGTTGGGAGGCTATTTAATTATGCTCCTGCTGTTGCATTCATCACGTTAAAAAATACAAAGAAAAAGATGTTTCTTAATGGCCTTAAAACATGAAGATCTTATTAGGTTCATAATTTACTTCACTGGGGGACCTGGATACATCATTAATTAAAAATGCTACATTATCTAATAAACTCATGTTGACATGAAATGAGATGCAACAAGTGAAAAAAAAATCAGTTTGAGACTGGCACTTAATGTTTTCAGAAAGTAAATGGATGATAGCTTTTTCCAAGAGTTCACTGCCTCAAGTACCAAGTGCCTTGCTGTGAACTCATTAAGTAGATGTGTGGGATCATTCATAAAACAGAGATCTCTTTGCCAGATGCTCTGAGGTTTAGAAAGACATGACACACGCTCATATTACTTTCTTATGTTGACTTGATTTAAAGGTAATACTTTTTCCTTAGCAAGTTTGATAGGAAAGCACATTTTGAGTGAACTTTTAGATACTGGATACAGTTTTAAAATTCAATCAAAAAGAAATGAATTCTTTGAAATCAAACACAATGCAGTCTTAATAAAAAGGAAATACTACTGGCTCATTAAAATAGAGAATCTGAAAGCTAACAGACAGGTGCCTACAGTATTGCTGACTAAAAGTCAACTTAAGAATAATAAGTATCTTAGGGAGAAAAGTAATCTTATTGGGGAAAAATAGCATCAACTAAATAGAAGGTAAGAAATTTCCATGAGGTGCCTAAGCAATGTGTTATGGCAGTGAAGGTGTGAATCAAGTATCAAGTGTGATGTTCATTTCACAACAAAGACCTCGGACAACAGTCTCTGCATGAAATCTGAGGGCAAGGAAAAGTGGCATCAGGAGTTACTAACATCATACCAGTGAATTTTACATTAGCATTCACAGCCTCGTGAATTTTGAAATCAACTGTTAGAGGGCTGTTTTCTTTTACTTGGAAATTTTCTTTTTATTATTTATAAATACTCAGAGCAAAAGCAAAAATCTCCAAGTGGGAAATTGTTCTTAGGCTCCTGATACTGATAAGATAGCAATTTTTAGTAACTCATTTTCTTCTTTTACAGTTGCCAAGTCTCCTCTTGTCTCTCTTCCAATCACTTATTCTCTCTGAAGTCTGAGAAGTACCCTTTAGTGAACTTAGCAGAGGCTCCAACCCCTACAAAAAGGACCAAAGTTACATTTTGCAAAGTCTGTCAAGTTTTAATATCACCCTTCACTGTATTCAAATATAACCAGTAAATACTAATATGACTTAATTGAAGAGGAACATCCTGTTAAGACTAAATCTTATAGGCCAGTGATGGTGTTATGGTGTTATGTTTTGAAATAGTGAACCTGACACTGAAAAATCTTTTTTTTTTTTTAAAGTTCCATGGTGCTTCTATAGAAAAATCTTAGGAAGGTTTTTTGAAAGTTCTCAGTGACAAAGTGAAACATATAATATCAAAAAGACCCCAGAGAAATCAGGATATTTCCACTCTGAATGAGTTGAAAAAGGAATAATAAAATTATTACTCTAAAAACCAATTTGTAGTGCTTCAAACTCCATCTGGTTGGCAACACTGAAACATAAAATTAAATTTGACCCAGCAATCCCACTTCTGGGCCTATACCTGGACAAAATTCTACTTCAAAAAGATACACATACCCCTATGTTCATAGCAGTGCTACTCACAATAGCCAAGACATGGAAACAACCTGAATGTCCATCGACAGCTGAATGGATAAAGAAGATGTGGCACATAGATAAAAACATACATACAAAGAATACTATTCAGCCATAAAAAAGAGCAAAATAATTCCACTGGCAACAACATGGATGTAACTAGAGATTACCATACTAAGTGAAGTAAGTCAAAAGAGAAAGACAAAAGGCCGTACAATAACACTTATATGTGGAATCTAAAATATGACACAAATGAGCTATCTATGAAACAGAAACAGAATCAGGGACATGAGCTTGGGGCAGGGATGGGAGCTTGGGGTTACCAGATGTAAGCTTTCACACAGGGAATGGATAAATAACAAGTTCTGACAAATGTTTACTTTTCATTCATTAAATCTTCACTCTCCTTTATTAATGCTTTTTCCCAGTGTTAGCTGTACCCCAGGACTTGGTCTTCAGACCACTTCCCTTCTCCATGTACATTCATTCTCTTGCAGATCTCACAGTAGCTGATTTCTTTAAATACCATTCCTATGATGCTAATTTTTCCAGTTAGTATTTCCAGCTCCTGGAATAGGCTCATCTACAGCTTCAAGGATCACCAATGTGCCATTGAAACTCAACATTTCTGAAATCAAATGTGTTATTCCTCCCCCAAATCTGCTTTCCCCTGCCCCTCCTCATTGCCTTGTCTCCCATTTTCCCATGAGGCACTGCCAGTGAATCATCAGTTGCTTAGGCCAACCACCTTCATGTCATCCTGCAAACTCACACTCATCTCCAATGAATTCAACAGTAAATTCTGGAATCTTTACATTCAACACATCACAATTTCAACCATACAACTCACCAAATCCTCTACCTGGATTACTGCAAAGCCAGTGCTCAGATATTCTCACAGTTTGCTTTCTCCCATCCTTCCAGTGCTTATGCTATGCTATGCTATGCTAAGTCACTTCAGTCGTGTCTGACTCTGTGTGACCCCAAAGACGGTAGCCTACCAGGCTCCCCCCATCCCTGGGATTCTCCAGGCAAGAACACTGGAGTGAGTTGCCATTTCCTTCTCCAATGCATGAAAGTGAAAAGTCAAAGTGAAGTCGCTCAGTCGTGTCCGACTCTTAGCGACCTCATGGACTGCAGCCTACCAGGCTCCTCCATCCATGGGATTTTCCAGGCAAGAGTACTGGAGTGGGGTGCCATTGCCTTCTCCATCCAGTGCTTATACAGCCCCTCAAAGAACCTTCCCCTGACCATGGCAGGTCAAACTGTACCCGTTTATACTCTGTCCCCGTTCCCAGTTTTCTTCCCTTCAAAGAACTCAACACTTTCTTATGTACTTAATCATGTTTCTTATCTGTATTTTGCTGCATTTCTCAAACTCTCACAATCACCAGGAAGGTTTATGAAAAGGCAGATAACTGGGCCCCACCCTCCTGCAAAGAGTTTCAGATTCAGTAGTTCTAGGCGGGGCCTAAGAATCTCCATTTCTAACCATTCCCAGGTAATGCGGATACTACTGGTCCATGGATCACATTTTGAAAAACACTGCCTTACAGAATGTGAGCTCCTTGAAAGCAGGGCCATTATGTTTTAGTGATTTTTGTTGTTGTTTGTTTTAAGAAATTTATTCTATTTAATTTACAAACTTTATATAGCTTATTAAGATAAGACAAAGCAAAACAAAAAACAGTGAAAATAAGACATTATACTTTCAAGGTCTGGGTCCTTCCAACCTTCTGTAAGAATTGTGAAAGTCGCATTTATCAATTGGAAGCACAAACCAAAATTCTGAATGGTGCCATGACATTTTATAGAAGGGATCAACACTTATTCCCAGCACGTGGGAGAGCATCTGACCTAGTATGTATATACGTATGGGTGATGCTCAATAGCACTTTTTGAACCAATGAATGACTAATTCTAGAATAAACCTGTTTCAAGGTAACAGACACTTCCATGGACAACCGATCCTAAATAATTTATATTAAAACATTCCTAAAACAAAATGTAGTATAAATACACATGTATATCTTTTCAAAATAATCTGTTCATCAAATTGGAAATCTAGGTATTACCAAACATTATGAAACACACTGATAATAAAGACAGTGATACACATTCAATAATGAAAGGTCCTAGAGTGACAGCCAGGAGTGAGTCAAGGAATGGATTTGAAGCAGAAGGAGAAGAAATATACCAAATATACCAAACGAAAAAGGAAGGAAAAACATACCTCCATGCTTGGGACAAAGTATGTTCTCGTGTGCACAAGAAGCAGGGGCCTTGCTTGAGTCCCAGCCGTGGGAGAACATGAAGAATGTTCCATCAGAGAGATGGGGAAAGAGATGCGTCATGAGTCAAGATCCCCTTCCTGGCTCCTCTCCCTCAGTCTCAATGTGGCATGAGTTTCATGGTTGCCAAGAACAAAGCAGAGAACTCCTCACCCTCACCCCACAAAACACATGATAAGACTTATCAGAACAACACTCGGCTCTGGCTTCTGCTTGGCTGATTCCGATGACATTGTTCGTTTTGCCACAGGGCTGTGAGGTGGAAGTAGGTGCTCCTGAGCACGTGAAGCCAGGGAGCAGCAGTTACTGTTGTGCAGTCACTGAGTTGCATCTGACTCTTGCAACCCCATGGGCTGCAGCCCACCAACTCCTCTGTACATGGTATTTCCTAGGCAAAAATACTAGAGTGGGTTGCCATTTCCTTCTCCAGGGAATCTTCCTGACCCAGGGATCAAACCCAGATCTCCTGTAACATCAGGCAAATTCTTTACCATTAGGACACCAGGGAAGCCCAGCAAGCAGCAGAGAGATCATCAAACCTTGAAAAAAAAATGACTCAACAACTGTTGTCCTGTTACCTTAGGTTTTCACAAACATACATTAAAACAAACCAACAGTCAAAAACACAACATAGAAAAATCTTTCCATCCCATTGGCATATATACGAAAAACAATCAAAATTATTTCTTAGACATGCAGGTGTGTCTCTTGGCTGACTGTTTATGGTGAACTTTGACTTCTATGTAGGCTGATAGCCAGCACACACCAGAGCAGAATTCAACTACTTCCTAGCAACCGTCCATTCAGGAAATAGTAAAAACCAATCAAACTAATTGGTTCTAGAGATCTAATGTTGACTATAGCTTCTGAATTTTGGGACAAACTATGATGTCTTTGGGGCTTGCCAGGTAGCACTAATGGTGAAGAACCTGCTTGCCAATGTAGGAGATGTAAGAGATGTGAGTTCAATCCCTGGGTCAGGAAGACTCCCTGGAGGAGGGCATGGTAACCCATTCCAGTATTCTTTACTGGAGAAATCTGTGGACAGAGGAGCTTGGTGGTCTATGGTAAATAGTGTTGCAGAGTTGGACACGCCACACACACAGGATGTCATTGGGCTTCTCTGGTAGCACTAGTGGTAAAGAACCTTTTTGCCAGTGCAGGGTTGGGAAGTTCCCCTGGAGTGGGAAATGACATGTACAGATGTGAGAGCTGGACAATAAAAATTGCTGAGCACCAAAAAATTGAAGCCTTTGAACTGTGGTGCTGGAGAACTCTTGAGAGTCCCTTGGACTGCAAGAAGATCAAACCAGTCAGTCCTAAAGGAAATCAACCCTGAAAAATTCATTGGAAGGACTGATGCTAAAGCTGAAGGTGCAATACTTTGGCCACCTGATGAGAAGAGCCAACTCATTGGAAAAGGCCCTGATGCTAGGAAAGACTGAAGGCAGGAGGAGAAGGGGATGACAGAGGATGAGATGGTAGGATGGCATCACTGACTCAATGAACGTGAGTTTGAGCAAACTCTGGGTGATGGTGAAGGACAGGGAAGCCTGGAGTGCTGCATTCCATGGGGTCGCAAAGAGTCAGACATGACTGAGCGACTGAACAACAAGAACCACAGGAAATGGGAACCCACTTCAGTATCCGTGCCTGGGAAATCCCAAGGACAGAGGATGCTGATGGGCTCTCAAGAGCTGGACATGACTTAAGGACTAAACAATAGCAAAATGATGTCACTGCCTAGTCAAAACTAATGCTTTCAAAAGCCTCTACATAACTTACAGGAAAAAAAAATTCCAATGTATTTTTCAGGACTCTGAGGGATTTTCAGATTTCCTGGCTCTACCTCTTTAGTCACTTCTTATATTCTGTGCTTCAGTGATATCTCACTACTTAAACATCTGCGCTGTGCTGTTCATTCCTGATACTAATGACTTATGGGGCAATGCATGGGATCTGGTGCTAAACAAAATTAGGTTCAAAGCTTGGCTCCCTCGCTGAATAATGAAATTATCTTGAGCAGGATTCTTAAATTTTGAGTCTTAGCTATGCTGTCACTCAGAGTTTAAGGACACCTACCTCATGACACACTGGGAGAACTGAAGTGAGGATGATGTCTCTGCAGTTCTTAACAAAGTCTGGAACACATCAGGACTTATCTTCCTGACTCACCACCAGGCCTGCTTCTGCTCATCTTTCAAAGTCTGCCTCAGCTGTCATTTCCCTAGTGCAGCCTTCTCCGCATGTGTCCTCTTCATCTTGCCCTCAGCCAGAAAAAAGTCGCTTCTTCCTCTGCTCTTCAAAGCCACACTGTACATACACCTCAATTACTGGACTATTTCTTTTTGACAATGCAGCATATTTATTTTATTCTCATCTTTATTCATTAATAGTAGATTTAAAAAGACACATATGTTCACATAATATTTTTGTTCCAAATACTTAAAATTAATACTTGCTACAAAGTAGTGTTAGTTGCTCTGCTGCTGCTGCTGCTAAGTCGCTTCAGTCATGTCTGACTCTGCGACCACATAGATGGCAGCCCACCAGGCCCCGCCATCCCTGGGATTCTCCAGGCAAGAACACTGGAGTGGGTTGCCATTTCCTTCTCCAATGCAGGAAAGTGAAAAGTGAAAGTGAAGTCGCTTAGTCGTGTCCAATTCTTTGTGACCCCATGCACTGTAGCTACAAAGTAGGTTCTCGGTACACGCAGAACAAATCGATAGCTGTAGAGATCAAAGGGCAAATTCATACAATGGGTTCTATTAGTGCATAGTAAAAGATGAGTTTTATATAGTACATCACTGTCTTATTATTGCTGGACATACTTAAAATTGAAATATATGTTCCTGATTTACTTGCATAACGATTAATCAGGAACCAAATGCATGCTAGGCACTGTAGATATCAGAGACAATAAGACATTTCTTCAGACAGTGACATAGCTTACAGGATGGCTAGGAATACTGTGCTCAAAATTCCAGGGGCAGCACTCAGAATTCGGTTACTCCAAGTGTCGTGTAACACAAACCTCCTGATTCACTCTCTAATATCTACTTGCTTTAAGAAAGGGACTTTCAAAATAAAAACAGGGAGAGAAATAATAACTATCTCTCAGGCTTCCCTGATGCCTCAGATGGTAAATAATCCACCTGCCAATGCAGGAGATGCAGGCTCGATCTCTGGGCCAGGAATAACCCCCTGAGTAGGGCTTGGCAATCCACTCCAGTATTCTTGCCTGGAAAATCCCAAGGACAGAGAAGTTTAGTGGGCTACAGTCCATGGGGTCGCAAAATAGTCAGACATTGACTTAGTGACTAAATAACAGACAAATCAAGTATGAGAAAGTCAAAGAACCGCTCCCTAAGAAGTAACTTTTATAAATTCCAATGCTAAATATTTATAAAGCTTTCTGTGCTCATGAAGAAGTCAGTGAGCACTCCTACAGTTATGAAAAGTGCATATTGCATTTTCTTCTAGAGCAATACAGTCCAATACAATAGCTATTTGCCAAATGTAATTTATATTAAAATAAATAAAATAAAGTTTCAAATTTAACTTCTCAGTTGCATTAGCTACATTTCATGTCTTCAATAACCACATAACTAGTGTTTTCCAGACTGAACATAGTTATAAAACACTTTTATTATCAGAGAAAAGTTCAACAGAACTGTCGCACCTAGAGAATTAAAATGCAAATCTGTTTCTTAAAAATCTGATTATGCCCCTTTGTTTTCTTAATCCATTATTAATTGGTTTTAAAGCAACTGATAACTATTATCTTTTACATGGAAAATTAAAAAAATTCAGGTCTGAAACATCTGGTAATCTTTATTTACAAACATAGAAACACTCCAATACACTATTAGATTTTTTTTTTTTATGGTAGCAGTTTGTTGAATTTTAAAAAGAGTCCTCTTCACATGATCTCTGTTGCTTTTCCTTTTTTTAAAAAAGCTAATATTTTCATGTTAATCACTCAGTTGTATCTGACTCTTTGCAACCCCATGGACTGTAGCCCGTCAAGCTCCTCTGTCCAAGGGATTCTCCAGACAAGAATACTGGAGTGGGTTGCCATTACTTTCTCCAGGGGATCTGAACCCAGGGACTGAACCTGGATCTCCTTCATTACAGACAGATTCTTCACTGTCTGAGCCACCAGGGAATATTTTCATAGGATTAAGGAAAAGGCTGAAGGTGGTTATATTGAATATTTCAAAATCTTCTTCCAAATAGATCCCCATTTTTGTCAGTGTTAAATATTCATGGAAGTTTTAAGTTTGAACTCTAAAAGTTCAGTCATTATCATTGCAAGGATTAAAGAACTTTCAAAAAGTGTTCTGTAAAGATCAACTTAATCTTTGCCCATTAAAAATTTCTGTGCCTATAATACATCTGAATATTCTCAAGATAGATCTCTCTTTGTAAGCAGTTTTCTGATGAATAAACAATCAGTCTTTTCTGAGAGCTGAAACACTGGAAGATCTTGCCTAAAATTTACCCTTGTGGAGCAAATTTACTGTATCTCTCAAGTCTTAGGGAGATGTAAATATTGGGTTGGCCAAAAAGTTCATTCGGGTTTTCCATTTACTCCGATAACTCTTTCAGCCAACTCAACGTTTAGCTATTTAAATCATGTACAGGAATTGCCCATGCCAAGGATAGAGAGCTCTCATCTATCTTCAGAAAACCAGAGCTGGCATTTCTTAAAGTGTGGTCTTGGACCAATCATGTTAGGGGTCCTCTGATCAGGAGGGTGTAACTAAATACAGACACCTGTGCACCACTACCTAGGACCCCAGGTTTATTAAGTCATAACACAAAGGTTGGGGCCTAGGACTCTGCATTTGACAAGTTGGCTGGAGACTTGTGTACACATTCCAGCATGACAACCATTGCCATAGAAAAGGACTCTGTACTTTATGTCCCCAACTTACTGAGCTTGAAGAATGAAGAATCTGATACTTAAGGTAGTTGTAAAAGTTTGCAACAGCAGACCTGTGGGATCACATCCCAGTGACCATATACAGAAACAAGTACTATATATATATATTTTTTTTTTTTTTTCCCCTAGGATAGCCAGTAGAATTAGGGCATAATCAATAGTTTTCTGCAGTGAGGAGCTAATAAGAAAAAGAACAGAAAATCCGTAAAGAAGTTTATTTATGTCATCACGGTACTTATTATACAATATAGAAAAGCACCACACATGTGAGTTCTTATAGTCACACATTTGTATAACCAAGCAATCCAGACACATCCCAAGGGTAAGTTTACCCTCCTTTCCCCACTGTTAAAAGAGCTACTGTAACCTCCAGCCTCCAATCCCACCTTTGTATCTACTGGCCAGGAACCATGGCCAAATCTTATTTTGCTAGTTCTGTTTTATTCCTGGATCATTTTAATTATTAGAGTGAACTTGTTGGATGGATGGATGAATGTCTCAATGATAAACAGGGATAATAAATGGCACCCGATGCTCTGAAAGAGCTCAAACAATTTTCAAAACTACTCTCTATTCCTAGTTCCGCATTGTGATGTATGAAACAGAAGAAAGAACTCATATTGTTGATGTAGACAAACTTACAACCTTGTCACTGACTAACTGCCTCTGAGACACCAAGCAAATCCTATATTCTCTCTGGGTAATAACTGTTGATTTTTAGTATGCATGCTCAGTTGTTCAGTTGTGTCTGACTCCTTGCGACTCCATAGACTATAGCTCACCAGGCTCTTCTGTCCATGGGATTCTCCAGGCAAGAATACTGGAGTGGGTTGTCATTTCTTCCTCCAGGGGATCTTCCCGACCAGGGATTGAACTTGCATCTTCCTGTGTCTCCTGCATTGGCAGGTGGATTCTTATCGCTATACTGGAAGCAGAACTGGCCATGTACATTACCTGATTACTTCACTAGCACTCAAAACTACAGTTAGGTGAATCCCAGTTTACTTTTACACTTCCACTTATTTTAAGTGCTACTCTACTAAACAGGGAACAAATTAATTTCACCAATAGCTCACTAAGGGACCTCACATTGAACAAGACTAGGGGATATTACTAACTTTATAAATATAAAAATCTGCATATGCATCTCTGACTGCTTCAGACCAGACTATTTGACAGCTCTAGGGATAGATCTGAAGTTAGAGGAAGTGTCAGTCACTCAGTCATTTCAGACTCTTTGTGACCCCATGGACTGTGGCCTGCCAGGCTCCTTTGTCCATGGGATTCTCCAGGCCAGAATACTGGAGTTGGTAGCCTTTCCCTTCTCCAGGGGATCTTCCCAACCCAGGGATGGAACCCGGGTCTCCTGCATTGCAGGAGGATTCTTTAATGTCTGAGTCACCAGGGAAGTCCAAGTGAGAGGAAATTGATAGCAATGAGGAAGCTTTCTGTCCATAGCGACGTAAAGGATCCTGTTCATAACAATGCAGATTAATTTTGTCTGGTTGAAAACATAAATTCCTGAAAGTTAAATCCTCATTTGAACTGGATTTAATACCTTCCTGATTGCCTCATTAGTTAATGAGTTAAATATAATCTTTGACTTATGTTCATTTTATGTTTCATGATTTTATTGCTGTGAAAATTATACTTTAACATAGGAAAAATGGTCTCTAGAATCCACAGTTATGTTTCAATGGGAATAAATAATAAAATTCATTCTATCATGAATATTTGATTATTTCTTTTTGGTATGAGATTACTAGAAAAAAAAGTCAAGTATTATTTCAGATTTTCCTTTTGAATTTCAAGTTGATAAAAATTAAACTACAAACACTAACTCTTCAACCACTTTTTGTGATTCAGTTTTTTATTGTTTTATTTGTTTGTTTTTAGCAAACAGTAAGAACCCTGTTAGATCTTCACTTGTTAACTTAATATCAGTACCTGGTAATTTATTAGAACAAATCACACAATGATGGGTTAAAATAGAATCCACAATGCTATTGATAATGTTGATGTTGTCCTCCATATTTATACTTATTTTCTAAAGCTAAAAAGCCTTTACTCTGAACTTCATACTTTATGTTGGGATTTTCTACCCAAATGTCCCTCATAACTGCAAGCTAAAATTCAAATGAATTCATCTCATCAAACCCTCTAGTCACTCCTGTCAAACTTGTCTCTTCTCTACATTATTTCTTGTACTTCCCTTCTAGCCATCCAGTCTCTAAATAACAAGCTAAATCCTTTCTGCAGCTCCACTGTCAGTCACCTGATCGAGAGTTAGAACCCTACTCCCATTCCCACTCCAGTAATCAAGGACTCATCACCAGTTCCACGGTTTATGTCAATTATGTTCCAAAAGATTTCTCCACAGCCAGTCTATCTCAATTTTGTGGTCCGCATGGATCATTGAGAAAGAAAGGTTTCTTAGGTCAGAAATATAGCTTTGACTCCTGCTATGTGGGTTGGCTCTCCCTGGCAGGATAAAGGATCCTGAACATGAAATAATGAGCCTCCACCATCTGGCCTTGTTTCCTCTGCAGCCTCACTTCTGGTCACATGAGCCTTCAAAACGGATGCTCCAGCAACAAACAACAGGGTAGGGTCAAATATTCTTGGTTCTTTCTGCCTTGAATATTTTTTGCTGCCTTTCCTCGATCCCTAACTTCCACCTTTCTGGCTATCTTCTTAAAAATACAGTCCAAAGCATTATTACTTATACTTCCTTAAACAGTTTTCTAGGCCCTTGCCTATTTCAAGGATGCAACTATTCAAACAACTATTCATGCAACTATTCAAACTTACTTTTATTATCACACTAAAAAAAATCCATTATAATTAGCCTGAATGGGTTTCCAGTGACTTATGGAACTATGAACTCCTTGAAGACAAAATTCAAAACCTACTACAAATTTTTAAAATCTGTTACACATATTTGAGTTCACCTCAACTAAATATTTAAGCACAGAAAATACATTTCACAAGGCAAACACTATATAAGCTTGCATCTCTTTTAGATTCCTGCCTTGACATTTTACAACAAAAATCAGAAAGAAAAATTATATAAGTATTTATCACTTAACAATGCCAATATTCTTAGTGTAAAGGCTCTTCTGTTGTCATTATCAAGTATCACCCCCCAAACAACTAGTAAGTTGATAAATGGAACAAGAGATGTTATCCTAAAATCTTACCCCAAAACATTATCACCATCAGAGTGACACAGAGGTAGTGAAAGTGATATAAAAGAGATTGTCATAAATATTACTCAGGTTATTTTTTCTCAATCCTTTACATGTCTTATACTTTCTTTTGCCTGTCCTTTCCATCACATATTAAACTGTGAGTTTTATTCATGTTGGTTGGTAGACACTAAATATTTCACTAAATCCTCTATTTTATCTGGTCTTAGCTCCCTCAAATATTTCTAACATAGTATGTTAACATACTTTATTCCTAAAATTGCATAGATTTATATTCTAAATATAAATATGTTTTTACCGGAGGACTATAAACATGGTTTGATTTTATGATAGTGAGGCCCAGATTTTTCAATATATTACATTGTAAAATGTAAAACATGGAAGATTAAAAAATCACTGCTCAAAGGCATACATGTTAAAAGAGAAATTAATAGGTAGGAGATGAACAGACCTTCAAAAATATCCTTTGGTAAGATGGAAATGACCCTATATAATTAATTCTGGAAAAAAAAACACACCATATTTATTCCAAAAAACTTTAAAAACTAAAAATGAATAAGAATCTGGTGACCCTTACTAGGAATAATGCTATATTATTGAATGGATATTTTTATATCATGATAGATGTTTCCTAAATAATGATAAATAATATTTTTTATCTCCTAAACAATTTATTTGGAATCTGGCACTTCTGAATTTTCCATTACTCACTCTTAGGACAGGAGATCAGTACCTCATGTGATAGAATTGAAATTTACAAAGCAATATTCTCATTTACTCAGAGAAGGCAATGGCATCCCACTCCAGTGCTCTTGCCTGGAAAATCCCATGGACAGAGGAGCCTGGTGGGCTGCAGTCCATGGGGTCGCTGAGAGTCGGACACACAGAGTCGGACACACTGAGCAACTTTATTTTCACTTTTCACTTTCACGTATTGGAGAAGAAAATCGCAACCCACTCCAGTGTTCTTGCCTGGAGAATCTCAGGGATGGGGGAGTCTGGTGGGCTTCCATCTATGGGATTGCACAGAGTCGGACATGACTGAAGCGACTTAGCAGCAGCAGCACCCTCATTTACTAAGCACTAATAATGGTAGACGTGGGCCTAACGGACTCAGAAATTTCTGGACAGTCATTTCGCTTAGCTTAAAATATGCTCTAATCTCCCAGATACTGTATTCCATAATTAAACTTATTAAAGGATTTCTTGGTCCTAGCCCAGGGCTTTACATGTGGCAACATTGAATAAGTATTTACTAAATAAATGCATGAAAAAATCCAGACATAAATAACATCTATCAACCTCCTCTTCATACTCTGAGCATGCTTTCCTTCTTATTTTATGGAACGTTAAAGGTCATATTATAGAAATTGCCTCAATATCAGACCCTCCTTCCTACCAATACACATGCACCATATCCATCTCTATTGTCTATTTCCTAACTCAATGGAAACAGTGCCTGTCTTCAGCCACTGTTAACAGATCTATCTAGAAGTTAGATTCCCTCTTCCTGCTTCTTCAGGTATAATTCTACCAGTGCTTTGACTGAACCATCCTATGCTATAAATCTTTCCATCTCAACTTTCCCTTTGGCAAATATGCTCAAGTCTCTCCTTTCTATTCATAAATTTAGATTTTTCTCTCCAAATCACCTTCCTTAGCTATTTTTCTTTTTGTATTTCTCATTATCCAGCACCTTGGAAAAAAGCAATCTAAATTATATTTCTCCATGTCCTCACCTCCAATCTACTTCTCTCTCCACTATTACCTGGCTTCTATCACTCATATAGTATAATTTCTACCTTGTCTTCTAATTCCAATGTGTTCTTTATATTAACTGAACATCATTTAATTGATCTAATATCATAATAAACCAACAGAAAAGGCATATACATTATTCAACTAAATTTGCTGAAAATTCTGTATCACAACTTAGAAAAAACCCACAATTAGCTTATTTAAATAGAAATTACCATTCATATAACTGAATTTCAAAAATGTTCTAAAACCCTATTTCACATCAAACCCAAAAATTTAGAAGAAAATGATAATTAATTCGTTGTTGTCTGAATGAAGAGAGGCTCTTTAAGAATTTTTAAAATAGAAGGATAATGTCTAAATATTAAATGGTAAAACATTTATATTTCAAAAATATATTAAATAAATGTATAAGGCAAGCACTACTCTATAATCACATAGAATAAGTAAATACTATTAATATTTAAAATGTTAATGAGAACATATTTCACAAGAAAGAAACAACAAATGGCTGTTAAACATAAAATGTTCAGCTATAAAAGTCATAAAATAAATATGAATTAAATAAATGGACTATTCTTTTTTTACCTATCAAATTTGTAAGTAATTCAAACACAGCTTCCATCTCTAGTAACTGTGACTTAAGAGCAGCGTTATACTAGTGGCTGCTAGATAAGCCATTGTTATATATAAATTTGATCATTTCATTCATTTCTAGATTTTTGAAGCTGCACCAAAAAAAGTCAAGATATTTTACAGCCAAGGAAAACATTAAGTGCCATCTAGTAACAAAATAACCAGAAGATATAAAATTGTAAGTTCAGGATCAGACACTATAAAACACTGGATTAGGCTGAAATACCTCCTGTAATTATCACAATTCCCTCTTATAATAGTTCTCCTACCAACTTACTCATATCCAACTTTTTAATGGAAAAAAAAATTTATTAGTTGAAAATTAAGCTATAAAAGCAATTACTTCCGGGATAAATACTTCACACTAAGACATAAATGAAAACGTCTGGAAAATAGGTTTTTAATGACTGAAACAGAAGGGAATGCAGCAGAAACCCAAAAAAGACAAAGTGGACTCTCTGTGAGTGGGGAAACAGATGGTTAACTCGAGGCCCAGAACAGTAAACACAGGCTTTGCCTGATACCTAAAATTATGCTTTACGTACAGACTCTTTCAAAGGCCCTTGTCCTGAATATCATGCTATGGTTCTTGCCTAAAAGGAAGCAGCTGTGGACACAGATGTGGCTTTACTCTGTTATTCAACCCCCACTGGATAAAAGCAGGTTAATATAGCTTTAATGGTGGCAGATTAGATATTTGGCCTGTTTGTTAGACGTAATTGAATCTGTGTTTTTGAGAACAGCTCTTGATGACGCATGATGTCACAAATCCAACATAAGAAGGGCAATTCAAGATCTGGTGACAGAATACATATGTCCTAACATGAAATGAATAAAAAATGCTGGGTATACAGGAGAAAGACATATGGAGATAAATTATGATGGAACTTTATGCTTTCAGTTAGAGCTATATTTCCTTATCTTGAAAAGATGGCTTCAACTGAATGTCTACGCTTATGAATTGGGGATGCTTAGAAATAATAAATACAGGGCAAAAATATTTTTAAAATCAAGATTTTTTTTTGGGGGGGGGGGGCAGGTATCAACTACCTGGCTAATTATTTGAAGTTATTCAGGTTGATACAGATTTCAGAGGTCAAATTGTCAACACCAGTTGGATCATCAAAACAGCAAGAGAGTTCCAGAAAAATATCTACATCTGCCTTATTGACTATGCTGAAGCCTTTGACTGTGTGGACCACAACAAATTCTGGAAAATTCTTCAAGAGATGGGAATACCAGACCACCTGCCTGATCTGCCTCTTGAGAAATCTGTATGCAGGTCAGGAAGCAACAGTTAGAACTGGACATGGAACAATAGGCTGGTTCCAAATAGGGAAAGGAGTACATCAAGGCTGTATATTGTCACCCCACTTATTTAACTTAAATGCAGAGTACATCATGAGAAACGCTGGGCTGGAAGAAGCACAAGCTGGAATCAAGATTGCTGGGAGAAATATCAATAACCTCAGATATGCAGATGACACCACCCTAATAGCAGAAAGCGAAGAAGAACTAAAGAGCCTCTTGATGAAAGTGAAAGAGGAGAGTGAAAAAGTTGGCTAAAAATTCAACATTCAGAAAACTAAGATCATGGCAACTTGTCCCATCACTTCATGGCAAATAGATGGGGAAACAATGGAAACAGTGGTGGACTTTATTTTGGGGGCTCCAAAATCACTGCAGATGGTGACTGCAGCCATGAGATTAAAAGATGCTTGCTCCTTGGAAGAAAACTTATGACCAACCTAGACAGCATATTAAAAAGCAGAGACATTACTTTGCCAACAAAGATCCATATAGTCAAAGTTATGATTTTTCCAGTAGTCATGTATAGATATGAGAGTTGGACTATAAAGAAAGCTGAGCGCCGAAGAATTGATGCTTTTGAACTGTGGTGCTGGAGAAGACTCTTGAGAGTCACTTGGACTGCAAGGAGATCCAACCAGTCCATCCTAAAGGAAATCAGTCCTGAATATTCATTGGAAGGACTGATGCTGAAGCTGAAATTCCAATACTTTGGCCACCTGATGCAAAGAACTGACTCATTTGAAAAGACCCTGATCCTGGGAAAGATTGAAGGCAGGAGGAGAAGGGGACGATGGAGGATGAGATGGTTGGATGGCATCACTGGCTCAATGGACATGAGTTTGAGTAAACTCTGGGATTTGGTGATGGACAGGGAGGCCTGGCATCCTTCAGTCCATGGGGTCGCAAAAAGTCGGACATGACTGAGCGACTGAACTGAACTGAGATAGAAGAATCAGAAAGCTGATGATCCCAATGAGCTTTTTATGTGGCAGTAACAGCAATCGGTCCAAGGCAGTGCAATTTCAAAAGCACCACCATTATCTTAACTACTTAATCTATGTGGCTTTCCAAGTGTTTTCCAAAATGCAAATAGAATACTCTCACTGCTCTTCAGTCTAAATGGGTTCTTTTTAAATAAATAGTATGGAATATAAACAACTCTGAGTGCATTTTTCTGATCTAATTATTGTTTACCCAATTCATTCCACCTGTATTTATTGAGCATCTATTATGTGTCAGGCGCCATTCTAGAAACTTGAGAAATATCAGAAGACAAAATTATAAAAAAAGCAGCTCCACAATCATGCTTTCCAGTCAAAGGGACAGAGAGTAAAGAATGAATGCAATAAATAAATTCTACCATGTAAGTGAAGATGAGAAGTGCTCTTGGAGAAAGAGAGAATAGGATGAAGAGGATTGTCAGTACAACCGGCGGAGGCTTCAATTTGAAAGGAGGGACTGTTCGGGCTAAACTGTATGTTGGAAAGGCAACATTGGATTCATGACTTGAAGACACAGGCATGGAGGAACTGAGCTTTGAGGATATCTCAAAAAGCAAGGTCCCACTGTACAGCACAGGGAACTCTGCTCAGTGTAATGTGACATTGGGTGAGAGGGGAGTTTGGGAAAGAGTGGATACATGTATATGTATCCCTTGAGTCTCTTTGCTGTCCACGTGAAACTATCACAACATTGTTAATTGGCTATACTGCAATATAAAATAAAAAGCAAGTGTTGCAGGCTGAGAAATAGTTCATGCAAATACTCTCAGTGGAGATGCATAAAGAATAGTAAGAACAAGTGTAGCTCAAGAAGAGTAAGTGGGGAGAAAGGTAATAAGAGAAGAAAGTGAAAAGAAAGTGAAAAGGAAGTGAAAGTGAAGTCGCTCACTTGTGTGTCTGACTCTTTGTGACCACATGGACTGTAGCCTACCAGGCTCTTCCATCCATGGAATTTTCCAGGCAAAAGTACTGGAGTGGGTTGCCATTTCCTTCTCCGGGGGATCTTCCCAACCCAGGGATCGAACCTGAGTCTCCTGCATTGCAGGGAGATGCTTTACCGTCTGAGCCACCAGGGAAACCGTGGTAATAAGAGATGATGTAATCACAAGGATAAAGAAGACCAACTGCCTAGGACCTTGAGTGTGGTTGTAAGATCTAAAACTTTTACTCTGACATGAGGAATTATTGTCGAAGGGCTTCACATAGAGGAGCAACATTGACTGACTGACTGATACTCTACTGTGAATCCACAATAAGTAAAGAAGCAGACAGCGGTGCTGAGAGGCTTCTGTAGTAGTAGGAAAGATACTGGCTACACAATCATTGCAGCAGAAAAGGTGGTGAGATGTAGTCAGATTCTGGATTCTTCAGCAACTGGACTTGGTAGTAGATTGGGACTGATGTGTAAGAGAATAAGATGAGTCAAAGAGCCCCTCTCCACGTCCCCAGGATCTTTGACAGAGCACCTCGAAGATTGGCGTGAGTGTGTGCATGCAAATAGCTTCAGTCATGCCTGACTCTTTGTGACCCAATAGACTATAGCCCTCCAGGCTCCTCTGTCCATGAAATTTTCCAGGCAAGAATACGGGAGTGGGTTGCCATGCCCTCCTCCAGGGGATCTTCCTGACCCAGGGACTGAACCCAGGTCTCTTATGTCTCCTGCATTGGCAGGCAGGTTCTTTACCACGAGTGGCACCTAGGAAGCCCTGGAAGGCTGGGATCAGGAAGGCTGAAGATGGGGCAGATTTAAAGGAGACTATTAGGAGTTTTATTTGGGACACATGGAATTTGAGATTTGTTTAGATATCTAAGTCAAGAGGTCATTTATTGCTGTTGGATATATAAGTCTGGAATTCAACAGAGGCATCCAAGCTGGAAATATAAATTTAGAAGCTGTAAGTCTGAAACTTAATTTCTAGTTAACAGAACAAGAAAAGCAAAGCACTCATTGGTCACTTAACATAGACCAGGCCCTATACCATAAACTTTCACTTTCCTTATGTCATTGAATTCTTGTAACTCCCCTGGTCTTCAGACTAGACCATTTTACAGGCTAGTAAATTAAATTGAAAAAGTCAAAGTAAACTCTACAAGACTAACCAACTTTCCTTACGGCAATTAATTTTGGAAGAAGCAGAACTTGAATTCATATATATGCATTTCCATTAGCTATATAACCTCTTAAAGGCCCAATATGGACAGAGATGTATCTTACATTCTAGCTGTAATAAAGGAAAAAAGGAATACAAAAGGGAGATGCTGTGAACAAATACACTCTAGTATCATAATGTGGTGGTTTAGTCGCTAAGTCATGTCTGACTCTGCAACACCATGGACTGTAGCCTGCCAAGCTCCTCTGTCCATGGGATTTTCCAGACAAGAATACTAGAGTGGGTTGCCATTTCCTTCTCCGGGGTGTTTTCCCTACTAGGAACTGAACCTGGATCTCCTACAGTACAGACAGATTCTTTACCAACTGAGCTACTAGGGAAGTCCCAAAAGTCATTCAGTCGTGTCCAACTCTTTGTGACCTCATGGACTATACAGTCCATGGAATTCACCAGGCCAGAATACTGGAGTGGGCAGCCTTTCCCTTCTCAAGAGACCTTCCCAACCCAGGGATTGAATCCAGGTCTCCCACATTACAGGCAGATCTTTACTAGCTGAACCACAAGGGAAGCCCAAGAACACTGGAGTGGGTATCCAATCCCTTCTCCAGCGGATCTTTGGCAACACACTCCAGTATTGTTTGGAAAATCCCATGGACAGAGGAGCCTGGCAGGCTAAAAAGTCCATTGGGGTTGCAAAAAGTCAGATATGACTTAGCAAGTAAACCACCACCAGTATCATAATAAATGCCCTTAATAATGTGAATTCAGTTTAAAATTAAGTTTAATAATCCTTTGTAAAGAAAGAATAAAAATACACAAAGTATTTCAGGATTTGAATCAAAATGTTTAAAACATTTTACAGTTTTGTTTTTAAATAAGTAAATTGTCTTCTTGAAAAGTCATCAGTTTCTCACAAGTTACTCTATTTTAATATGCCACCATGAGCCCAAATTGTGTACATATGTATGAAACATTAAGTGATATATTTTTTCAAAACAGACTATAAAAAGAATGGCTTATTCATTTGATATCATATTTTTAATTGTAAAATTCTATCTTTCAAATCACTTGGCTTTAAAAGTTTAGTACATTACTTCCCTTGTATTTTTAAGTATATAAAATATATACTACACAGTGAAGGTGTTACCTTTTAGAAAAGCAACTTTGAAGATGTGATGAAGGAACTTGGGAAAGAAAGATTATATGAAAGACCCAATGTCATCACCAGGGTCCTTAAAAAAGGGAGGCAGAAGGATCAGTTACTAGTAGGAGATGTAAGATGGAAGAGGTCAGAACGATGTGATGTAAGAAGGACTCGATTTATCTTTGTTAGCTTTAAAAGTGAGAAAGAGGGTCATAAGCTAAGGAAACTGGGCAGATTCTAGCAACTAGAAAAGAAAGGGCATGGATTCTACCCAGAACCCAGAGAAAGGTATGCAGTTCTGAGCAACACCAGGATTTTAGCCCAGTGTGATCAGCAGCTGATTTTGACCTACTGAACTGTAAAATAATAAATGGGTATTAATGGCTATCAAGTTTGTAGTAATTTGCAGCAATAGAAAATGTATACAATTAGCTTAAAAGATATGTTTTCTTTATAAGTGAAGAGATATTTTAAAATTCATTCTCTAAGCGTTTACTGAAAGTCTAAGATGTGCCAGGCTGAGGAACCTGGGATTAAAAGACTGAGATGTACTCTATACAGATGGAAGTGAATAGTTTTTGCATGTATATGAATTGGCTTGTATATGCACATGTTACTGTGGGTACACAAACGTTTATATGCATGCGTATGGCAACAGAGTAACTAAGGAAAAGAGGAGATTTTAGAAATCACCTTAAGCCAATTATATAAGCCAACGAGGAAACTATAGTTCAGTTGGGCTATAAAGTTTGGCATCTATTACTACTTTCTCAGATGCAACTAGCACTTCTTTTGCTTAGCTAATAATGTGGAAGTTAAAGACTTTCTCTTAAGATTCTGATATGAACAATCCCTAAATTTCAACTGTGAATCAATCAAAGAGCCTTCTGAAGACAATCAGCTGTCTTAGCATTTTCTTCTTAACCCAAAATTTTCAAGCTAAGGAACCATTTTATCTTGTCTAATGGTACCTATAAATTATTACAGACTCCATTACATTTGAAAAACTGCAATTTAAAGATAATGAACCTCACAATCGTCTATAAATTCTAAAGAACGGTAAAAAATTATGCCTATTGTAAAATTAGAATCCAAAGTAAGCTACCACACATGAAATGTATTGATATAAAAATTATGACACTTCAAAAACATACATCTTAAAAACTTAGTTTCTTAATAATATCAATTATTCCAGATGACTCAAGGTTCAAAAATACAAATTCAAACTAGATGACACCTTAAGATACAGAATGATCCAAATGTATCTATGTAACTTATCTATTTCTAGAACATTACCCATGCCTTCTCTTAAACATCAGTTTTTTTACCCTTTCCTACCCTGCCTCTTAGAAGGGAATTTCACAGAATGAAGTAATCAGTTGGGATTCTGGTGTTTCCTCAATCCCTGAGGAAGAATAAAGAATACAGAGGAAAAAGGTCTAACTGGTCTATTGTATCGTTTAAAGTTTGTGTTTCCTTGTTAATTTTCTGTTTAGTTGATCTATCCATAGGTGTGAGTGTATACCTGTGGCAGATTCATGTTGATATATGGCAAAACCAATACAATATTGTAAAGTTAAAAAATAAAAATAAAATTAAAAAAAAGAATACAGAGGAAATCAACTAACCAATCTCAAGCTTAGTTTCTTTATAGAAGTTAGAAAGATTAGAGAAGATGATGTCAAAAGTTCTTTTATAGTTCTGTAATTCATTCATTCATTCATTCCATAGACACATTCTAATGGCCTTCTTTTGGTCAGACCTCCTCTAGGTATGGAAAACATTACAGTGAACACAGCAGAAAAAGGCCCTGACTGATCTGACTCCGATAAGGAAGACAGAAAGTAGACAAACACTTTTGGGCATGCTGCTTCAGAGAAGGTGCTGTTCATAAGGGATCTTTGAATTGATACCAGAATAAAATGAGAAATTAAGCCACAGCCCCATCCATGGCAATGACTTTCGAGGCAGGAGGACCCATGCTAATGGCCCCTTCAAAACTTAACTAGCTAGGTCATCCTTTCAACTAGATATATGTTCTGTATGATTTCTGGACTCTCAGTCTTAACTAAAAACTTTAAAATGATTGTTAAAAAAACATATAAGTGATTATTAGAATTTAGCTGCTCCATACTGTTTCCTAGACACTTCCATTTTTAGACTGAAAACACATGGGGGATGGAGCAAGTCGTGTTAGTCAATACCAAGTGGCAAACCCCTAATAGTAATTCCTACAAAAATACATGAGGTAGATATTATAGCTGTATATATCTATAGATGTATGCATATATATACATGGGCTAATCTGGGAGCTCAACGGTAAACAATCCACCTGCAATGCAGGAGGTGCAGGAGATGTGGGTTTGATCCCTGGGTTGGGAAGATCCCCTGGAGGTCATGGCAATCCACTCCAGTATTCTTGCCTGAAGAATTCCATGGACAGAAGAGCCTAGTGGGGTACAGTCCATAGGATCCCAAAGAGTCGGACATGATTGAAGGAACCGAGCAAGCACGCATATATACACATATATACACACATGCATATACACATACTATATGTATACACACATATATGTGTATACTCACACAAGCTATATGTATATGCACACACATATATGTGTATATACACACAAACGTGTGTGCATGCTAAGTCGCTTCAGTGGTGTCCAAGTCTTTAGGACCCTATGGACTGTAGCTCGCCAAGCTCCTCTGTTCATGGATTATCCAGGCAAGAATACTGGAGTGGGTTGTCATGCCCTCCTCCAGGGGATCTTTCTGACCCAGGGATGGAACCCAGATCTCCTGCACTGCAGGCAGATTCTTTACCATCTGAACCACTGGGAAGTCCATGTATGTATACACACATACATATATACATACATACATATATATATATATACACACACACACACACACACACTCATAATATATGAGTGAGGATAATCTTAGACTAATATTATTTTGTAAAGTTTCATTTAAAAACAGATGAACAATGATTTGTATTCCCTAATTTTTTAAAGTTCATTCCAAACAAATTGCAAAGTTTAACAAATACAGAGGTTACTGAAGTCATAATGGAGGCTCTAATACTATAAGAAGATGAGCCGCTTAAAGTTCGGCAAATTACTTAGTATAAGACTGGAATAATGTCAGCTTAATGTGCTAAATCTGTTACGTCAAAAGCAATAATGCCATCATGTCCATTACCATTAAGTTCTCAAAAATCTAACAACCTTTCCAATTTTATTACCATTGCATCGAACTAACATCGATATGGAAAAACAGTCTGGAATAATCATTTAGAATATTTAAGATCACTGCAAAATAGTTTCATTTTTGTAAATGCTTCTTCAGTATAATTTTCTAGGAAAGTAAGAATAGTAAAATTTAATTTCTTAATTCTATGAATAACTTTCAACCACTTACACGGACTGAACTAAATAGAAAATTTTATTCCATTTAAAACCCCAAAGTTGATATAAAAATGTTGAGGAGATAATTTTATACATAATTAGAGGAGTGATATTGTTCATAGCTGGTTAAAATACTGAATCACATATTCCTTCATTAAGGTAGTTTCACAGAAATTTACTCAGCACTTTCCAAACAATAAACCACTGGCTTGGCACTGAGTTTACATATGTTATAGTACTGCAGGCATTCAATGGATAAAGAAAATATTATGTTTGACTCAATGAATATTTTCTCATTTCTCACTTAATTATTCTATCTTACTTTTAAAAGTTAGAGAAGCCCTCCAAATAGATATAATATGTGTATTTTTAAAGACTTCGAGGAAATCCATTTGAACGAATATTTGTTATATTCTTCTGCTTAGCAAACTGGCTGAAGAACAGCCCAAATAACAAATATAGAAAATAATTCTGAAAGAAGAAAGGTAAAAAGAATTTTAGGTCATATAAAATAGAAAAATAGTCAAAGTCTGAGTGAAAACTGGTGAGGGCACCAATTTTAGATCAATTTTAGATTGTGGGCCATTTTTTTTTTTAACAATACGGGCAAACATTTTAAATTTCAAAATACAATAAATTAATCATTTTCTTCTTTTAAACAATATATTAAAGATTGCTCCTTATTATTTGAGTATCAAAATACATTGTCACTAGTCAATGGCAATTTGCCTTCAATCAAAAATAACAGATGATACATATTCCAAGTGAAGTAAATTGGACTAAACTTTAGATTATTTTGTTCAAGGTCCTTTCACTTACAGGAAAACACTTCAATGTCTCTCGATATACTGGATTTCATTTTGATTAAAATATACTCACAAAACAGAATGACTGAGAATTGTTTGACTAAAAGAATTTGTGCCAGGGCTTCCCAGGGGGCTCAGTGGTAAAGAATCTGCCTTGCCATGTAAGGGACAGCAGTTCGATCTCTGGTCTGGGAAGATCCCACATGACACAGAGCAACTAAGCCTGTGCACCACAGCTACTGAGCCTGTGCTTTAGAACCTGGCAGCCGTAACTCCTGAGCCCACCCACCCTTGAGCCCATGCTCTGCAACAAGAGAAGTCACCACAATGAGAAGCCCGTGCATGCGGTTTCATTAGAGTGAAAAGAAATTGTTGTCTGGCTTCTACAGAAGTGACAGAGAGATGCTAGTCAGGGGCAAAGCTTAGGTTCTAAGGCAGCTCTCTGTGACTTAGGCAAAGCAAGTGACCTTAGTGACTTCATGTTAAACTCAGTTCTCATTTGTAAAATGGGACGAACAGTAGTTTGAAACAGGTAGGACTGTTGGGAGGACTGATGAATATATGGGTAAAATGTCCCATAGATACTTGACACTGGTTATTACTCAGTAAATGTTATGTGTTAATAATGATGGTAAAGGAAACAATGATATGAACAGAAAGAATATATGCAGGTTGCATGCATTTGTCACACTCATTGAAAAGTACACTTAGGATCTGTGTACTTTACTGCATATAGATATCTCAATAAAATAACTAAAGAAAAAGATCACACATAAAGGTAGGAAAACAGGGAGAGAGAGAGAAAAGATATAGACCAGTTGATTCTACTAAACTGAACAAGTTTAACAAAAGTCATTTGCATGAAACTATGTTTTTGCATTAGTCTAGCTATACAAATACTACCATTGACTCTTATATCTGTCTTATATATTCAAAAATCAGATAATCTCATTTTTCAAAATTACAAATTCTGAAATAGACATAGGAACAATTTCAGGAATATTCCATAGTCAATCTGTAATTGCCTATGAAAGCCTTTACTTTCATTGCTTACCTGCAACAATTTTGCAAGGGTTCATTGAACAGTATAGTAACAAAGATGACTAAGAATAATCTCAAACAAGTGCATGGTAGCCAGTGAGAAGCTACTGCACATCAAGCATAGTGACAAGTATTTGATATGCATTTTCTTATTATAATCTTACCAGAAATTCTACAGAAGTAGATTCTGCAACTTATCAACAAATATGGTCTGTGGAACAGTTAGACTAAGGACAATGTCCAAGGTTTCCTTGTATCAGAGCATAGATTGGAACGCATGTCCAACTCCACCAGCTGGATTTCAATCACTACTTCCCAAAGGGCCAGAAGTGCAAAACACAACTGTGTGCCAGTTTTCTACCCAGACATCTAACAGAAGTGTGAGTTTTGATCCATCTTTTGCGTGTGTCAATGCAAGGGGGCAGCCATTTACTTTAAATTCTTGCTTTTTACTGCTGTTGCTTTTACATATCTGTATTTAAAAGGAAGAGAGGGAGAAAGGAAAAGAGACATTGTTGTCCATCATGATATTCTATATCAGATATACAAATAAACAAAGTTCCGTCCTATTGGTTCAAAGTCCAACAGATAAAGAAAAATAAAACTGATGAAATCAAGTAAAACACTTATAACTTGATTTTGAAATAAATTTAGATGTCCCAGAGTATATCCTTCCATCAGGAATACCTCATATTTTAATTCACAACCTCCATGGTGCCCACCAACCTAGGAGACTTGGGATTTTTTATTATTTGATGTTAGGGTAAACTTTGCTTTAATAGAACAGGCAAAGTTATCATCTATGTAATGGAGATTGTGGAAAATGCTTACTACGGATTAATGGGAAAACTATAGGGCATAAGTTGTATTTCTTGTGTTCAGTTTCTTTTAGTTTAGCATACAGCCCTAGTAAGTCTTTTCTGCTACATCACATGGTTCTGTATAGTTCATTGGCTCATATTCAATGAATTGGTAAATAGTGGGGTAGCAGAAGATGTATGACTTATGTGAAGTTTTCTTCCCCAGCTGGTTAAAGTTTAGCCACCAATTTACAGGGGCAGAACACAAAGTTTATCAGCACAATGAGCAGCACAAGACACATTCTCACCCATTTACAGCCACTCCATTCTTTGTTCACTTTGATTCATGGGTCTGTCTTGGAATTTAGCAATGTTGTGTTTCCCTGATCTTGATGTATGTTGCCCTTGCCTCCACTTCTAAGAAGGCACAACTTTTCATTTCTGTCCAACAATCTACGCTTACCTTTTTTTTTTATTATTAAGGTAAAGTTTTATGCTTAATATACTATTTCTTTCTTTCTTTGTACTAACTTGTGGTTCTAATGCCACTAGGGGTTTGTTTAGATTTACTATTTTTCTGTTAGCTTTCTGGTTACAAAGTTGCCCAAGTTCTAAGTGGTGTTCCACCTCTTTTTCTCATGGTCATATTTTTTTTTGTTTATTGTTGGGTTTTTTGGTTTTTGTTTTGTTATCTGCTTAGTTTTTAGGGCACAGTTTGCAAAACCTAGGTGTCATATATAACATGATAGCAGAAATACCTGCCCAAGATTTTAACTTGTCAACGAGGAACACTAAAGTATAGAAGCCTCTTAAAATACATCCATTTAAGAGACTATAAAGAATTCATTACATTTCAAATAATCATATATATATATAGACACACATATAGATTTAAATCAAGACAAGCTATGCTTCTAGGATTGGCAGGTATAAAGTACTTTATCAATTATACTAAAATCACATTAAGGTATGTTTTTAATCTTATTAAGATGTTTTCTAAATAAGTATTTTCTTTAGGGAACTATCACTGGCAGCTTTCACTACAGCAGCCTGGTTGGCCTCCTGAGAAGGATCTAACACTATAGTTTCCATTATATAACAGATGCTGTCTCAACACATAAAATAAACAACTATGATAACACTGAAACTTTCAGATAACATGAAGAACAAAATCCAAGGATAATTCTTCTCCATGGAACTTCTCTTACATTTCCTGGTCTGATCCCCTTATATGTGGCAAGGATGGTATTAAGGATATAGACAGTAAGATAAATTATTATCTTCTGGAAACCTTCCGACTTCCTATGTCACATTCACATATATATATATATATATATGTCACATTCATATAATATGTCACATTCATATATATATATATATGTCACATTTATACATATACACACACATACACACATACATATATCCTATATACAAAGTCTGGCAGCTGTGGTTGAAGAATGCTTTCCTTGAGTATATAGCCCAACTCAATGAGAGACAGAAATTTAAGTTCAGAAGCAATATTTCTTTTGTCCAATACAGCAAAGCAAATCAAAAATTGTGTTTTTTGAAAGAAAGTATACTTCTTAATTCCTAAAGTCAGGTACACAATTTTGGATGAATTCCAACAACTGAATACAGACACCTGACTGAAAAGAAAGAATGAAAGTAAAGTATCTGTATGGCTCTAAAAGGACTTGGCCCATGAGATGACAGAGGTAATCTGGAGGGCACCACGTGACCTAAGGACAATAGGAATTACAGCCACCATGTCAGATTTCTGAGGATTGGCTTTGTGTGTGTGTGTGTGCATGCACACACATGCCCACACGCTCACACAAGGGGAAGGGGCTGGTTCCATTATAGTGACCTGGAAGGCCAAGACATTTTAACAAGTATCATTCTGATAAGCCAAACACACCTTCATCCATGGTAAAGAGGGTTGCCGCTCTATACCACAACTGTGAATGGACGACTTTGAATATCAGCAGGTTTGTGTGTTTATCACTTCATCACTTCATTTATTCTTCCATTATGCATCCATCCACCAGTTAAGAATATCAAGTACCCAGTGTCAGAGAGTCCCTGCTTCCTTCCCCACAGACAAGGCAGGCACCGTGAGCCAGTCCAGCGCAGCTGTTTTCTGTAACTCTTAATCAGTTCCCATTTCTCACCACCGACTCCAATCCAAAGGAAGGGGGTCAGAACCCTGGCACAGTATTTTTTAACCACTGTTGATTTTTATAGATATTAAGAGTGACAAACAGCAGCAAAATATTAATCAAATTCAAGCTACTCTTGTAGTCTGATGATCTAATGAGGATAAAAGCAATATAATTTAACATGCAGAATTCCTTCAATGCATAACAGAAACCCAACAGACCAAAATTTTCATCTTGACATTGAAATGCCTAAAGAGTTATGCTCTCATTTTTGTTTTAATGATCAGATAAATGTTGTCCATTTGGTTTCTTAGCAAAGAAATCCAATTAAAAACTTAGCAGGCACTCTCCCACACTTCTCGTGGGAGTGTAAATTGGTACAACCTTCTTGAAAAGCAATCTGGCAATATGTATGGAAAGTTTTAAATGTTCATACCATTTGGCTTAATAATTCCACTTCTAGGAATACTTTTATAAAAAGATCTACAACTTAAGATTTTTTAAAAAAAATCTCACTATTATTTGTAATAGGGAAAATTAGGTAACAACACAAAATGTCTAAAAGAATAAGCTATATCATAGCCGTAAACTGGCACACGACCATCAAAGATGTTTTTGAACACTTAATACCTGAAAAAAGAGCTTATGAAATAGACTTAAAAGGAATATTCAAAATTAAACATTCTGTACTGTTGCACCTCTATGTAAAATACAACAAATGATTGAAGGTACATAAAACATTGTTTATCTCAGAATCATAAGATTATAATGATTTTTACTTCTTTGTATTACCCTAACTTTCTAATCACTGAGCTTGTGGTTACAAAGGGAAGTAATCTAAAATCCAAAAGCATTTCAAGTTTGGCTGGATATTATGCTAGATTCTAGGGATAAAGGTTCAAGCCTGACTCTTTATCCACACTTCCTACCACCACATCTCCTGGTCCAAGCATCTACCAATGTACTTTCTGACCATATGAATTTGACTATTGGACTGCAAGGAGATCCAACCAGTCCATTCTAAAGGAGATCATCCCTGGGTGTTCTTTGGAAGGAATGATGCTAATGCTGAAACTCCAATACTTTGGCCACCTCATGCAAAGAGTTGACTCATTGGAAAAGACTCTGATGCTGGGAGGGATTGGGGGCAGGGGGAGAAGGGGACGACAGAGGATGAGATGGCTGGATGGCATCACCGACTCGATGGACATGAGTTTGAAGGAACTCCGGGAGGTGGTGATGGACAGGGAGGCCTGGTGTGCTGCGATTCATGGGGTCTCAAAGAGTCAGACACAACTGAGAGACTGAACTGACATACCTCATATAAGTGAAATCAAAGCAATGTATTTTGGAATGCATTTTTAAGGTTAATATACGTCCTACAAACAGATCGTACCATCTCCTTTCAAGGAGATGGATGATGGTGAGAGTTGCACAGTGTGAATGTACTTAGTGCCACTGAAGTATAGAGTTAAAAATGGTTAGAATAGTATGTTTTATATTATGTGACTTTTACCAAAATTAAAAAAGAATTTTAAAAGGAAAGTAAAGGTTCAAATCTGAATCCAGAGACACAGATTATCAGAGTATGTGTTAAAGACCACAGAAGAGCCACAAAATGGGCAGGAAGGCAGGGAGAGGAGAGCAGAATCTCGTGTAAGCATGGAGTAGGTGGCACAGTTGGTAAAAAATCCGCCTGCTAATACAGGAGATGCCAGAGATGCTGGTTCAATCCCTGGGTCATGAAGATCCCATGGAGGAGGGCATGGCAACCCACTCCAATATTCTTGCCTGGAGAATCCCATAAACAGAGGAGCCTGTCAAGCTACAGTCCATGGGGTCACAAAGAATCAGACATGACTGAACAACTGAGCATGTAAACATTTTCTATCAGGCAGAGTTAGGGCAAAAGATACAGCATGGAAATTCATAAAGCATTCTCTTTTCCTTTTTTCATTTTTCTCAAATTGAATATTTTAGACAAAAGATGTATCTGAATAAATACATACTGTACAATTTGTTTATTTACAACAATCTCATGCATCCTAAATCACTTACGTGATGAAACTGAGTGGGACTGTATTGAGGACAGCTTGCCACCAGAGCCACTAAAACACACATTTTATGCAGAGCTGTTTATAATCTCATTTGTTCTAATTATCTTCGGTTCATCCTTAATAAACACTGAGTGGAAAACTTTTTTTCTCATTCTAAATTTTCCACTACAGGGCAAAATATTCTTAAGGACTGCAATGCAGAATGATATGTATTGCTATCCACTTAGAAGCAGAAAAGTAAATAAATGTCACTTTTTCTTCATACTTGGTTAACTAAATTTTAGAAAATGTACTCTATTGTAAAGGGAACGTTTATTTGTCATGTAAGGATAAAAAAGTTCTAGGTCAAAACTCTCTTTCTCTCTCTAAATATATATATATATATATATATATATATATATATACACACACACACACACATATACATATATACAGAGAGTGTGTGTGTGTTTATCACGGTCATAAGACATATTATTGCATGGAAAATGTATATACACAGCATTAGATTTCAGGCTGCCACCCACAATTGTGTTTCTCTGACCTAAATCCAGTGATATCAACAAAATTAAAAATATGCCTTTGAATTTGTGTACACAATTAGCAACATTTTGATAAAATATATGAGGCCTGAGTGTACTATAGTGTTTTATACTATCAAGAAAATAATATTTAAAAAGTCATTCTTCAGAAAAGTTACAGGTCACGAAAAGCTATAAGGCTTTTCCTTCTCTATAGAGTTGAATGGGGTGAGGACCTAGGAAAATGAAAGGCTTCAGCCACTTCCGGAACAGCTGTACTCAAGTCACTCATTCACATTCCTTCTCATCAGAGTGGCCTGAAGATGATTTTATGTAGATGGTTCAATTGCACAAAATGTACTTGCTTCTTTTGAATCTAAAATTAGCAGTTAAAAGGTGAAATGCTCCTACAGTATTACATGCATAATAGTGAAATAACAAAATTGTCCAAATCTCCATCAAAACAGCAAAATTTATACATATCATGGTATAGTCAGAAGAAGAGGGCGACAGAGGATGAGATGGTTGGATGGCACCGACTCAGTGGACATGAGTTTGAGCAAACTTCGGGAGATGATGAAGGACAGGGAAGCCTGGTGTGCTGCAGTCCATGGGGTTGCAAAGAATCAGACAGGGCTGTGCAACCAAATAAGAACAACAACAAATGGTATAGTCATACCATGGAATACTCTGAAGCCAATAATAAGTAGAGTTCAGGAGTGTGTGAGTGAAAGTGAGTGCATATGTGTATAGAGAGAGAAGTGGCTGTATTTTATGTATGGTCATTTATGTATATGTATGTATAATGTATATGTATTGTCTTCATGTATGTATAATTATATACACATACAGAGAGAGATGATCAAGATATACTGCTAAAGCAAAAAATCAATTTTTCTGAATAGTCCATGTAAAATGAATTCATAAAGTAATGATGGTGCAATTAATAATACTTGCTTAACCCATGTCTACCTAGGGAGTACTCATCTATACATTTCATTCATAAAAACTAATTTATCTCTCACAATAACCCTGAATTATTGGCTCTATTATTTTCCCTGTTGAACTGATAAGGAAACTGAAGCAGAGTAACCTGCCAATACTGCTTCTCAAGTTATACAGTTAGTGAGTACTTTTGTCTGTAATACTCCATCTGCCCCTCATTCCCATCTCCTCTTCCTCCTCTGATTTCAAGGACTTCCCTGGCTATCCAGTGGTTAAGACTTCACCTTCAAGTGAAGGGGTATAGGCTGGATCCCTGGCCACAGAGCTGAGATCCCACATGCCTTGCAGGTAAAAAATCAAAACACATAAAACAGAAGCAATATTGTAACAAATTCAACAAAGATTTAAAAGAAGAAAAAAAGAAGCTGATTTCTACCCATGGCTCTGCTTGGACTCCTGAGTCTATGGATTTAGCTGATGCGAGTGACCCTCAAAGGTGAGGTGGAGAAAGGTGGTAGAAGTGGGAGCTTGACATTCACCTCCAGTGCCTTCCCTTCTGCTCACTGCCATGTAGTGACCCAACAGGGCTGCTCTCCTCTCCTTGAGACCACAGTTTCTGCTCTGTAACTCCTTTCCCACAGCTACACTATCATTGAATTACAATAACAGCTTTCTCTCTGCCTGTGCTTTCTGGCCCAGGGGAGTGGGGGTAGGGTAGGGGGTGCGGTAGGGGATTCCCCTCTCACTAACCCAGGTTGCCTCACCATTCCTTGTTTCCCTTCACACCTCTGTAACTAGTCCCTTCCTCAAAGTCTTCAGTCACTTTGATTGGGTCTTTCCTGCCAGAACCTGGCTCACAGAGTAGGAGAAGTGAGTGTTAGTCACTCAGTTGTGTCTGATTCTTTGCAACCCCTCAGACTGTAGCCCGCCAGACTCCTCTATCCACAGGATTTCCCAGGCAAGAATATCAGACTGGGTTACCATTTTCTTTTCCAGGGGGTCAGACAGGATTCAAATTCAGGCAGTTTTGTTCCAGAATCTGTGCTCCACCTCTATCCACCATGCAATCCTGCCTCCTCAATGAGGTAGTGTGTGTGTATTTTGTAGTATTAAAAGACTGTGCACTAAAATATTGACAGGAGTTTTATCTGGGAAGTAGGATTACAGGGGAGCATAAACTTCTCTATTTTATAGTTCTACAGTATTTAAATTTTACTTTATATTTTTCCAATAAATATGCAATAGTGTTATATAATAACCATTAATGACATGACAAAAGGATTTGATACCACTTATTACTACTGACTATTACTTAAAGAAATCTGGTATACCTGTAGAGTAACCCTCCAAGGATGGATACCCACTTCAAAGTTAAAATTTTAATTTTGACTACAGGCTTTTTTATAATATTATGGAAAATCATTCTCTAGCACAGAGGTCTAGACAATATGCTATGCACTGTTACTTTTGGGTTGCAAAAAAAATATCCTTGAATAGGAAAATAGAATATTATTATTTCTCATATTTGGTAATGTGCCAAAGAGATGCTCAGAACCGGCTTTTCTGATGAGATGAAAACCAAAAAAAGAGAAACACTTAATATTACACTTTTAATACTCCAGAATTTAATAATGATGGAATCTTATAGCTTCCTTTGGGGCATTATTAATGTATAATAGGGTAAACATCCTTCAGATTTCATCACACCTGTATGATCAGACGATATAAACAAGATTTTATAGGGAACTGAAGTCTAAAGTCACATTTCAAGCTCAATGTACACATGCACCTCTCTGCTTAGTCACAATGCAGAGAAGTCTTCTATGTCCCTCTTACATGCTACAAATGCAACATTCCCACATCACTTCTTCAACACTCATGGAGAGTTTCCTGCAGAACAAAGGGCTTTAGAAAGAAACTGGGATTCAATTACTGTTTTGCCCTATTGCTATATACTTCAGAATACTTCCTTTCTGAACCTTCAAAGATAACTGCTATAATTTTCTGATACATTAAAAAATTTAATCTTCATGTTTAAATCATAATAACAAATATGTCTTCCTGAAATCTATGGAGCTCAAGCAATGCTTGATATGAGTACCTAACATCAAATTAACTAATTCTATTCAATTAAAGACATCATAAAAGACCAATATTTCTGCTTCAATTCTTCCCATCTTTCAGCCCTTCTTAACGTGAAATGTGAAATCCATCAGTTGCATTTGTGATACTTCCTAAAAGGCAAATTTAGCTTAACAGAAAAAATGTAAATCCAGAAGCCCCCCACATCTAGGTACACGAAACCTCCAGATGCCATTCAAATCCAACTCTCCTACCAGGGATTTAGTAATGAATGACTGCCAGCGGGAAATATGCCACAGCCCCTAATCCTTTAGCCTCCATGACGTCAAGACCTCAAACGTGGAAAAAATCCAGGTCATTCATTATTAGAGCGTAAATGTTAACAATCAATGTCTCCAAGCTGTGGACGTAATTCTGCCCTAAGACCCATCTGTCATCAAAATCTAAATCAGTGAACATTACTCTCAGACTTTTTCTCACTAGAATAAAAGCTGTGTTGGCTATAGGTGAGGCATAACTTGGAATTAAACTATAAATCTTACGTAAATGCTGTATCTCAAGATCACATACAATTGTATATAAAACAATTCAGTTAAACATTAATATACCTAGGCATGAATTATTTCCCCTCCTCTGTAGAGACTGGTGGAGAGCTACACATTAACTTTACATTCTTACAATTATATGCAATACATGTTAGTTAAAGCAAATGGTTCATTTGTCTTATTTTTATGGCTATAGACATTTACTTATACTCAATACATTTTTTTTTCAATCAAAAATGGCAATAAGCTAGAGACAGCATCTCAGATTGCTCTGAGGAACTATTCAAAAGATGTAAGGGAGCAGCCAGAATTTATAGGAGTTTTTGCTGTAAAAAAAAAAATCAAAAAGTTACTGCTTATCACAACAGACATCTCAAGTTGATGATTTTAGTGCTTTTCAATGTGTAGGAAAATTTAAGAGTCTGGGTTTACTGAAATTACTCCTTTGATATATATCTTAACTGTCTAGGGTCAGTATCCTATTTTTTTCCATCCTGAATTCCCCTTAGGGTACACTGTCCTGGATGCTACAGTGGCTGATGGCAGGCAACATTCTTTGTCCACCTTGTTCCTTTAATTTTCATGTATTTCTATAAATGTACCCCAAAATAGCTAATAAAGATAAAACCTGCTGTCAGGAAAAAAAAATGGTAATAAGGTCCTGGCACAGGGACAACCATCTTTTTCATGTCCACCTCAAGGTCTGCTCATAATTTCAGGGGCTGACTGCTAAGCTCAGTAGCTATGTTACTCTGACTATAGTTCACAGCCAAACGAAAAGTTAAGTAGGGGATTCCCATTAATAATTTAGTATTAACTGCTAGAAAAGACAAAATGGAATCTGTTTTTCTCTTCTCTTGCCTATGCACTAAAAATGAAAATAAAATACAAAAGGCATTAATGAAGGAAAAAATGACCAAGAAAATAATTGTTAATAAAAACATACACTTAAAAGGAAACAGGCAGTAAGTTCATTTTTTATTAAAGCATAGTTGATTTACAATGTTGTGCTAATTTCTGCATGTAACAAAGTAACTCAGTTATACATATATACACACTCATTTTATATATTCTTTTCCATTTATCCCAGGAGATTGGATATAGATCACAGTGCTATATTCAGTAGGACCTAGCTGTTTATCTATTCTAAATGTAATCGCTTGCATTTGTAGGGTGTGCTCAGTTGTATCTGACTCTTTGAAACCCTATGGACTGTAGCCCACCAGGCTCCTCAGTCCATGGAATTCTCCAGGCAAGAATACTGGAGTGGGTTGCCATTTCCTCCTCCAGGGACTCCTCCCGATTCAGGATTGATCCCTTGTTTTCTGTGTCTCCTGCACTGGCAGACAGAGTCTTCAACATTAGCATCACCTTGGAAGCCCCAAGTTGCATCTACTAACCCCAAACTACAAATCCATCCCTCTCCCTCTCCTAAATGAGCTCTCTCTCCTAAAAATGAGTTCACTTTTAGATAGCCATGTTTAAATTCAGAATGTGTAAATGAATTTTGAATGTTGTATTCATCAGAAATTCCCAAAGAATTGATTAGCTCCTGAAGAATTATTAGCTAAAAGTGGCTACTAAAATATAAAATATCAGTTTGACCTTGGATACTTCAGACAAAATAATATGATTAAATACTGAGAATGTTACTTCTGGCATTAAATAGCCAGTTCCTCTAAAAAGAGAGAAGTGGCTCATGGGAATAAAAACAGAGATGAATTTTGAAAAATTTTTGAAGATTAGGCTACTTTGGCAAAGCTCTATAACTGCAGTGAAATAGAAGCTATAAAGATAAATGCTAAGAATTCTTTTTCACAGACAATGAACACTGTTGCATGCATTGCTCAGATGGTGTGGCTAGTCTCATCAATCGAAGCAAGAAAAACTGCAAACTTCAGAGTCAGGATTGGACTAATCAGGGTGGCTGTGGGTTTGGGAGTGGAGGAAAAGTGCATAGCAGAAAGTAAGGGTTCCTGGGACACAAGACAGTGAAGAAGGGATATGTCCTCGCCCAGAGTAAAGAAAGGGACGGAAGGGGAAGACTGGTTTTGATTTACTTTTGTTTCCTTGTTTTTGTGTTTGTTTATGCATTTCATAATGCTCATTGGTAACTATGTGGACAATTGTGATGCCAATAGGAAGAAAAATACACATGGTTGATTGTCAAATACATCAGGTGAAAAAATGGAAAAATGCAAAAACAGTAATTCCAATTGATGAAAAGAAATACTAACACAAGCTGCATGGAAAAATTGTGAAACACTATGAAATGGGGGGAAAAACCAAGCAAAACAAAATAAATGAGTGGGTTCATGACCAGCTCAGCTCACACATCTGGATACCTCTGGCTTTCATTGTCTTGAAGCCATTTTATAAATCCTAAGTAACAGAAAACTGACAACCGTGCAAGTTACTGTCCAAACACTTATCCTAAGAGAAATGCATGTTCTGCCATTGGAATGCAGCTGATTCTTGCCCTATAGACAGTGATCAGTTTCCATTTTGAAAAAATTGATTCCATCACACTTTATCTGACAGTGAATGTGGGACACTTTGACTTCTCCTATGAATCAGTTGCCATATCTTATCTGTTTCCTCCTTAATCTGATAAATGAAATATTTGGCAGGTATTCCTTTTATATTTGTGTGAGTCATGACTTAACATTTTTTATAAAAAAAAATCCTTTAGATCTATACATAGGCATGTGCCCTCACATTCACAGACATGTACATCACCAATAATATTTAAGAGCAACTACATTATGGTTGAATTGCAAGTACTTTCCCCAATATACTTTTCTGCATTTTCCAAAATTTGTTTAATAAGCATGGATTACTTCAACAATCAGAAAAGATATTATAAAAAAAAAAATTTAAACATCCTAAAACCTAAAATAATTCTCTGAGAGTTTCTACACATAGAGCTTGGTCTCAAACAAACGTATGTTTTTAATATTTGTGATTAGGTGACCCCTCAAAAGCAAGCTTCCTAAAACACTATATGATCATATTTTCACTTTTAAAAACAGGAGATACATATGTACCAGGAACCTAGAATTGCTAATCCCAGTAAATATATATCACTATATCAATATAAATATCAGGGAAAATGTACTTTAAAGGCCTGACAGAAACTGGGTAAAATTAGAATTTAGAGTTGTGATATTTAAAAAAAAACAACTATACCTTGGATTTAGAAATGAAGAAATACCAATAAGAACCACAACCAGGCGTATCTAGATATTAGTGGGGTGAAGTCCTTCATCTAGTTAAACTGCCTCAGATGTTTCAGAGTGCTCATCAAAATTTATTAGATTATTTATTTCTTGCTAACCCAGAAAAAAAAATCTTTGCACTCCATAGCCTGCCATATTACAAAAGAGACAAAAGTACTGAAATTAGGATGCATGCATGGTAAGTCACTTCAGTCATGTCTGACCCTTTGTGACACTAGGGACTGTAGCCTGCCCAGCTCCTCTGTTTATGGGATTTTCCAGGCAAGAATACTGGAGTGGGTTGCCATTTCCTCCTCCAGGGGATCTTCCCCACCCAGGGATTGAACCTGGATCTCCTGCATTGCAGGCAGATTCTTTACCACTAAGCCACCCAAGGAAGCCCTGAAATGAGGATAGTAATGAGCAATAACTCTTAATGGTAATTTTTTTTTTAAAGCATACAAAGGAAAATAAATATCATAGATCTGAAGACACAGATTTCATAGCAAAGGCAGAAAAGCAAATCCTTATAATTTAGTAGTTTTCATAAAATATCAATATCAGCACATGCATGAAAAAATAGGAAACTTCATTTTTTAATCATCATGAAACTTCAATCCATTTTCTCACTAAATAAGTCAATACACTCGAGTGGACTTTTCGTCTCACTCTGAGCACTCATGACAGAAATAGAATGCATTCAGAAAATTAAAAATTCATTACAAAGGAGCCAAGTAATGATTCAAGAACTATTATGGGTTAAATTGGGCCCATCCTGTCCCCCGAAAAGATACTGAAGTCCTAATCCCAGCACTGTGAATACGATCTTATTTGGAATAGGGTCTTTGCAGATGATAAAGTCAAGATGAGATCATTAGGGTGGGCCCTAGGTGACTCAGTGGTAAAGAACATGCCTGCCAAAGAAGGAAAGCCAGGATTCATAGGTTCGATCCTTGGGTTGGGAAGATCCCCTAGAGGAGGAAATGGCTACCCACTTCAGTGTTCTTGCCTGGAAAATTCCATGAACAGAGGAGCCTGGCAGGCTGCAATCCATGGGGTCACAAAGAGTCAGACACAACTAAGCAACTGAACACACATGCATGCATGATCCAATGTGACTGCATCCTTATACATAGAAAAAATTTGGACTCAGGAACAGACACACTGAGTGAACGTGATGTGAAAACATAAGCAGACCACTACCTACAAGTCAAGGAATGTCTGAGACCACAAAAACCCAGGAGGCAGACATAGAACAGTCTCTGCCTTCAAAATTCTTCCAAGGGACCAATTCTACAGACACTAGTGGTAGAAGGAGAGGGTGGGATGCATTGAGAGAGCAGCATGGAAACATATACATTACCATATGTAAAATAGACAGCCAGCGGAAATTTGTTGTATGGTACAGGGAGCTCAAATCAGGTGCTCTGTGACAACCCAGAAGAGTGGGAGGTTCAAGAGGAAGGGGACATATATATACCTATGGCTGACTCATGTTAAGGTATGGCAGAAGGGAAGTGAAGTCGCTTAGTCATGTCCGACTCTTGGCGACCCCATGGACCGTAGCCTACCAGGCCCCAACCATGGGATTTTCCAGGCAAGAATACTGGAGTGGGTTGCCATTTCCTTCTCCAGAGGATCTTCCCAACCCAGGGATCGAACCCGGGTCTCCTGCATTGTAGGCAGACGCTTTACCGTCTGAACCACCAGGGAAGCCCCTAATGTATGGCAGAGACCAATACAATATTTTAAAGCAATCATCTTTCAATTAAAAATAAATAAATTAAGAAATATTCTATCCTGCAGAACTGAGAGACGATAGCTTTCTGCTGTTTAAGCCATTCAATCTGTGGTACTTTGTTACAGAGTCCCAGGAAATGAATACAAGAATTGACATTTGTCTAATTTCACATGCTTCTTATGATCTCAATTTGTTTGTTCAGTCACCAAGTGGTATCCAACTCTTGGTAACCCCATGGACTGCAGCATGCCAGGCCTCCCTGTCAGCCTGTCCGTAGCCCACCAGACTCCTCTGTCCATGGAATTTCCCTGGCAAGAATAGTGGAGTGGGTCGACATTCCCTTCTCCAGGCCATCTTTCCGACCCAGGAATTGAACCTGTGTCTCCCGCATTGTGGGCTGATTCTTTACCATCTGAGTCACCAAAGATAAAGTATGATCTCAACAGAATATGATGATTTTTTGCTATTGCTTGAAGGGCTTTCCTAATAGTTTAGACGGTAAGGAATCTGTCTACAACGCAGGAGTCCTGGGTTTGGTCCCTGGGTCGAGAAGATCCCCTGGAGAAGGGAATGGCAACCCATTCCAGTACTCCTGTTTGGAGAATTCCATGGACAGAGGAGCTTGATGGGCTACAGTCCATGGGGTCACAAAGAGTCAGACACTACTGAGTGACTAACACTTTCACTTGCTGTTGCTTTAGCACACTGATAATGACTGAGCAAGAGATTTTCTGAAGATTCAGTCCTTTCTTCCCAAATCCACCTCTACCAACACACACACACACACACACACACACACACACACACACACACACACATGGAAAAGAGAGCAAATATCTTTGAATAAACAGTACTTTTTTAAACACAATTTACAACTGACTGGTTGTAAGTTGGTACCATCTATTATTATTATTATTGATGTTCATTAATGCTAATTGTTTCACATTTATTGCCACACTTTTAAATATTAAGAACATTTCAAATTTTATGTTTTAGCTTAGGTATCATAAGAAAACAAAATTGGGACAATGAAATAAAGAATAGTTAAAGACAAGGCAGAGAGTTAAAAGTAAATCAAAAGTTTTCTGAAATGTTTATTAAATTTAATAGTGCTCATTATCCATTAACAGATATCAATATTAAAATGAGAAAGAACAAGCATGCTGATTTCCATTGAGAAACCCCTTTCTTGCAAAGATCAGAGGTAAACAAAAAGTCATATTTCCCCTTACCTCCGAAGACTGGAAACTATAAATAAAAGTGTCATTGATTTGGGGAAAACATATAGAGCCATAGCTGGGCTTCCCAAGTGGTGCAGTGGTAAAGAATGCCCCTGCCAATGCAGGAGACACAGAGACATGGGTTCGATCCCTAGGTCAGAAAGATTCCCTGAAGAAGGAAATGGCAACCCGCTCCAGTACTCTTGCCTGGGAAATCCCATGGATAGAGGAGCCTCATGGGCTATAGTCCACAGGGTTGCAAAGTTGTGACTGAACACACATACACACACACACACACATCTGTATCTACGTCAGTTTACTATAACTAACTTAGTGTTTAATAAACAAAAATTAAAATGTTAAAGAATATATTATATACTAATAAAAATAAGAGACTTTGCTACTGAGTTAGATATTATGTCACTATAGCACAGCATAACTATTAAGCATAAAATACCTTTGAGAAATGAGAAGTTTCAAGGGAATCACAGTAACTAGCTCCTTGCTAGCTTTAAATCTGGGTAGTAACTCAGTAACTAAAAGGGAGTGGGGAAATATAAATTCACATCTGTTATAGAATTCTGTCTGCATTATCAACTATACAAAGAAATTAAGAAATACCTAGGTAACATTTAATAAGACTCTATCACACACACACTGGAGAAGGAAATGGCAACCCACCCCAGTATTCTTGCCTGGAGAATCCCATAGACAGAGTAGCCTGGTGGGCTGCTATCCATGGGGTCGCACAGAGTTGGACACAACTGAAGTGACTTAGCAGCAGCAACACACACACAGAAGATCTTTGAAAATACATCAAATAGAAAGCATAACTTTAATAAAGAACACCTCATAGCTAAACAATGAGTCAAATGGGTATGTGAACAGTAAAGAAACAGTCTAGGAGGTTTTATTCAGCAAACCTAAACATTCAGAGCTCTCTAGACAAGACTTACATGAAAGATTAAGAGTGTAATGTACTTTTTAGATCAAGGTTTAAGAAATTAAGATTACCTCTACACCTATGCATTCACAGTTCTATTCACAGGATGAAAAACTATGAGAAATAAAAGATGTTGAAACCAAGAAAAAATTTTAAGTTCTTTTTTTTGTTGTTTTGTTTGTTTAAGTCTTTCCTGAATTTGTTACATTATTGCTTCTGTCTTATATTTTTGTATTTTGGTGTCAGGAGGTATGTAGGATCTTAGCTCCCCAACCAGAGATTGAACTTGCACCCCCTGCATTGGAAGAACTCTTAACCAATGGGCCAGGGAAGTCCCCCAAAACTGAGATAAATCTTAGATGTTTATCATTCCTCCAGTTTTTCTTTTTTCTTTTTTTTTAGTTTAAAGGAGATTTAATTTATAAGCATGGAAAAGGATGAATTATCCATAGCAACTAAGCCAGAAAGTAGATTTTTAAATGATATAGGAGAGACAGAATAAAATACAGGGAGATAGAAGAGGACAATACATATTTTTACATTTTAATTTAATTATTTTTTTAAATTTTATTTTATTTAACTTTACAATATTGTATTGGTTTTGCCATATATCAAAATGAATCTGCCACAGGTATACATGTGTTCCCCAAAACACATTAAGATAAAAGTATTCCTATGTATTGAAAAGTCCAAGTTTTAATTTAAACCATAAATATATGATGCTGGTTAACACTCAAAGCAAATACTATTTAAAAATTAATGGGTATCATTTTTTCTCATTTTCAGGTCATTTGTCAGAATCTGCTCTAGCATACAGTGTTTTGGGAGATTTGAGATAACAGACTAATGTCTGGGCATCAGATCTTTTCATCAATGTGATATGAAAAGGATGGTTAGGCCAGAAAGATAGAACATATCACTCATGCTTTAAAAAAAAAATCAAGCAAAAACTTTGGTTTGCCTAATTTCTACTTCATATCATACTTTGCACTTTCTAGGAAAAAGAAATCAAGCCTTTCCCTTCTACAGAAACATTGCTTTTGAAAGACTGGAAGCAACCCACTAAAAATTAAGCAATTGTTGCCAATTAAACTGTAGTACAGCTGCACCCATTTAAAAAGAGCAGCTGTTGAAGAAATAAAAGTACGTTCTCTGCATCAAATGACAAAACATTAAAAAAAAAAGTGACATTTGATTAAATGGATATTTATTAGATACAGCTCCATATGGCTTTTACATAGATTCTTTGATGTAAACACCAGCTTCTTTTACACAGAAAGTTGAGAAGTGCTTATCTCTGAAATACTCACTTAGCTCCCATTTTGTCCTCTGAGAAACAATTATTTTATTTTAATGTGCGTAATATCCAGGCCAGCTTGAGTATGTGTAATTGGGCTCTAATATTTTGCATTTTTCAACTCTGAGTGTCAGAATCTGCTTCTAAAACTAAAATCTAAAACTCAGTTTTCTCATCCTTGTCCTTGCTTTTTTCTTCCCCACATTCTCCAAAGTAAAGCATGATCTGCTTATTTCAGAAAATATAGACCTATAAGAAGAGGGAATTTCTCTGTGGCATGGTTGTCCTGTCATCTTGAAACAAAAATATTTGCGCTTCTGTATGGGATAGAAATACTCTTCTATATCAGGATTTTTTAGAGCTTCCCTGGTGGCTCAGACAGTAAAGAATTTTCTGCAGTGTCAGAGACCTGGGTTTGATCCCTCACTCGGGATGAGCCCCTAGAGAAGGGAATGGCTACCCTCTCTAGTATTCTTGCCTGGAGAATTGAATGGACAGAGGAGCCTGGTGGGCTACAGTCCATGGGATCATAAGGAATCAGACATGACTAAGCAATTAACACATAGGAAAAAAGAATACATGTGCAATGTATAAATTTGGTCATTCAGTTCAGTCACTCAGTCCTGTCCCACTCTTTGAGACCCCATGAACCGCAGCATGCCAGGCCTCCCTGTCCATCACCAACTCCCGGAGTCCACCCAAACCCATGTCCATTGAGTCGGTAATGCCATCCGACCATCTCATCCTCTGTTGTCCCCTTCTCCTCCTGCCCTCAATCTTTCCCAGCATCAGGGTCTTTTCCAATGAGTCAGCTCTTAGCATCAGGTGGCCAAAGTATTGGAGTTTAACAAAATATTTTTTGTTTTCCAACTAAATGATCGATTATGTAGTCATAACACTCAGAGCAAAAAGGAGAAATAATGTAGTGGTTTCCATACTTTCCAGAAAAAAAAAAGTCATTTGGGGAGCTTGTTAAAAATATATATTTACCAGGTCACTTCTCTGGAGTTTCTGAGTCAATTGATTAAGCCAAGAATGTGGGTAGAGTTCGGGGAATCTGAGAAGAGATGCTATGAGCAATAAAAGGGATTCATCTTAATGTTTTTAAAAAGATACAAATAAAGATACACTATATGTATTTATTTTTTGCAAGCTGCTTCATTGTGCCACTTGATATATAACTGGAAAAGACTCATCTCAGAGTTAGATTTTGTTAGGCTTAGATTTATTACAGGTTCCCTGGTGGCTCAGATGGTAAATAATCCTCATGCAAAGCATCAAACTCAGGTTCAATCCCTGAGTTGGGAAGATCCACTGGAGGAGGGCATGGCAACCCACTCCAGTATTCTTGCTCAGAGAATCCCATGGACAGAGGAGGCTGGTGGGCTATATACAGTCCATGGAGATCCCATAGATTTAATACAGCAAATGTCTTGTTATGCAAGTGACCAGGACTGGTAGTTGGTTAACAACAACAACAAAATCAGTTAATGCAGTTGAGTTATGTAGAGCAGGAAATCATTTAACCAAATTCAATGAACATATAATATATATTTGGTTTTAACTTGAAATATTCTTTATTCATACACTTATTTACCAATCTTTTATAAAGGACAGGACTACAAGGTATAGGTCTCCTATTTGGTATCCCAAGTCATCTTTAAAAAGAAGATAACCTAAACATCTGTAATGCAACACTTTTATTTGATCTTTACAGTTCTCCAAGTATTTCACAATTATATTACGTACACCTAACTTGGAATTCCCTGGTGGCTCAGTGGTAAAGAATCCACCTGCCGATGCAAGAGACACAAGAGATGGTGCATTCAATCCCTAAGTTGGGAAGTTCCCCTGGAGTGGAAAGTGGCAATCCATTCCAGCATTCTTGCCTGGAGAATCCCATGGATGAGGAGCCTGGTGGGCTACAGTCCATGGCATCACAAAGAATCAGACATGACTGAGCACCACAAGGGTGATGACGACATCTAATTCAACATACAAGCTATATTCACTTGGCCTTCATCAAGTTTTTCAAAGAAAAATTTAATGTTTTTAATAAAAATAGCAACTATTTTTTGTTTATATTTCAATGGTTAATATATTTTTAATTAAATTATGTGATGACAGTATTAAGTATAGGTGGGAACAAACACACTTGCTGGAGCAGCAAGTGTAGGTTTGGGAACAGCTGATGAGCATCAGGTTTTATTTTCAACAGAGACTGGAGAGGACAGACTAGTTATGTAAGCTGATTAGGGAGAGGTCAGTGAAGAAAATTCCCCCTATGGTTTCATTTCATAGCTTGAATGGTGTTCTGTTTTCACTGTCGATGCTAGTTTTCTTTCAGTAGTTTTCTTTGGTTAGTTTCTCCCACTAGAACTTATCTTTGTAAGAACATGGTGGGAAATGTTATTCACAAATAGTCCTGTCTTCACTGTCCTCCTATGATTTTAAAGCTGACTGGAATAGCTTCTGGGCAAATCAATGCTTAAAAAAAAAAGAGAAGTTATGCAATCTAAAACAAATATTTAGAGGAAAATTTTCCATGAGACAAAAATGGTCAATAGACCAAGTTACAGAAATTAATTCCTAATAGACTTGCAATTAATCAAGTCATTTCTTTAATAATAAATTCTGTTAACTTTGCAAATACTCTTAGTTCTTTGAGAAATAACTTTTAGAAGACATAATTGGTCATATCAAATTACACCAGACCTAATATGAACAGCAGTTCATCCATAAGTGGAATACTTTTCAATCCTGGATGCTCCGTTATGTGACTGATAAAGAAGTTGAGTAAATAACTTTAAAAGACTTGAAGTCATAGGGCTTCTGTTACATAGTTAACAAATACCATTCAAGCAAGGAGATGTTCAATTGCTTTGACTTGGCTTTCTCTCCTGTAGTTTTCTACAATTAACTGTGTCATTTTATAGCAGCAAAAATAATTGCCAAATTCATCTTATTGCTTGGCAACCAACACATCTCCAAGAAGACCCAAAATGCATGTTCTCTTCAAAGATAGTGGGGTATTTAGCCTAACAGCTATTAAAATGAGGCCAGAAAGCAAGAGAAAGAACTTCATGGACAAATGAACTCTTTATTGCCAGCCTTGTTGCCAAAAGAAAAAATTTCCTCAGATATTTACTCTTGTCAACATTGATGAAAAGGACTCAGAACATGATGATGAAATCTTGACAAACCAAGCCCTTTAATCATCCAGGGACTTCAGGTTTAGAGCCCTCCTTCTTGATTTTGCACTCTTGTATAATGCCCAGCCTCTTTGCTGCACTAACATGAGTAAACTAAAAATCATTTGAAGGTTTTATTATACAAAGTCCAATTATTAACAGATAAAAAAGATTTCAAGTAATGGCGAGAATCTTCTAAGCAATCCCAGCTGCAGAAGTCTCTGATCCAAGTGTCCTCAGTGTAACTGGATCACGTTGTACCCATAGTTTTTGCCATGCTGGCCCCAGGAAAGCATTTCCTATATGTGCTCATGTTTGGTCATAAGTTCAAAGGACCATGATTTGGATGATATCAGGAGCAACCAAAATATTTTTATGTGATGAGATTCCTTTTCCTTCCTTTTGACTCCTAACCTGGGGTGATTTTTAAATTTTGACCCTCAACTACAGAGACATGAGGTGTGTCATGGTATATCAAAGGATAACAAATGGAAAGGAATTTAAGTAGAAATATATATATGAACTTTGGCATGGATCAAGGAGGAGGAGGGTGGCAATACAATCACGTTGTGCCCATAAAAACAGAGGCATCCATTAGGAATCACTACAATGAACCTTTTACAGCACACAGTATTTGATATACTTCTAATAAAGCAAATGTGCCATTTCCAATGTTTTACAACTTCTGTAAACTGTGTCAGCTACCTTAAGAGAAGACTTAAAACTTTTTAAGAATGAAGAATACTTATAAGGAACAGAAACAAGGATTCAACTGTTTTTCCAAAGAAGTACTGCCATATCACCTGAAAAATCAGAGGTCAAACTCAGCTGTCATTTTTCCAAACAAGAGTATAGGTAAAAAACCTGGCCATGAGAAACTAGGAGTTTTAGTAAATGTTGAAAATTCACAAGCAAGCATTTTCAAAGGAGTGTAATTAGTTCAAGCTCTTTTATGAACATAGTGAGGAAAATACATGAGAAAACTCAAAAGGCTGACTTTTCAACTAACCAAAAGCCTAGGCAAAAGTTCATATGCCAAAATTTGTACCTGGAAATGATTTGAAAGTCATAAAAGAGGAACTTTTTATATTCTTATTAATAATACTAAAACACAGCCCCTCCAAATATTGATATTTTCCTGGTGTTTATAAGGATTTCATAATATATAATTATTCCATTAAAATTTGCTCTGATAACCAAGAAGGAGAAGTGTCACTTAAATTATACTTCAAAATAAGTAGTCTATTTAGATGTAAAGTGTTCTTTTCTGGAAATTTTTACAGTTATAATCAACATTTACGTAGTACATTTGCAGGCAATTTTTAATATTGAGAACCACATCCAATATTTATTGAGCTCTTATTGTTTCAGTAAGACACTACACAGCATATTAAAAAGCAGAGACATTACTTTGCCAACAAAGGTCTGTCTAGTCAAGGCTATGGTTTTTCCAGTAGTCATGTATGGATGTGAGAGTTGGACTATAAAGAAAGCTGAGCACCGAAGAATTGATTGCTTTTGAACTGTGGTGTTGGAGAAGACTCTTGAGAGTCCCTTGGACTGCAAGGAGATCCAACCGGCCCATCCTAAAGGAGATCAGTCCTGGGTGTTCACTGGAAGGACTGATGTTGAAGATGAAAGTCCAATACTTTGGCCACCTGATGTGGAGGGCTGACTCATTTGAAAAGACCCTGATGCTGGGAAAGATTGAAGGCGGGAGGAGAAAAGGGGACAACAGAGGATGAGATGGTTGGATGGCATCACCGATTCAATGGGCATGATTTTGAGTAAACTCCGGAAGTTGGTGATAGACAGGGAGGCCTGGCGTGCTGCTCTCTATGGGGTCTCAATGAATCAGACATGACTGAGTTGAACTGAACTATTGAGTGTCAAGAACTATGATGTGTACTAAAAATATAAAAAAAGCACAAAAGAAGGAAAGGAAGAAAGGAAGTGGGGGAGAGAGAAAGAAATATACAGAGAGAAAGAAAAGAAGGAAGGACAGCAGGGAGGAAGGGGGGAGAGAAAAAGAAAGGGAAGAAAGAAAAAAATAAGTAATCAGGGGCTCACTGGAGGCAGTAATTGCAGTGGGTAGAATTATGGGCTCTGAATCCAATATTTATGACACAATCTAAGTGTTTCCAGAAGCTTGATCTGATGGAGGTGTATAAAATGAAAATAGCTACCTAGGGTGTTTAGGTCTCATTATAACTATCACTATATTTATTTTCTCAGTATCCTCTTCGGAATCATTGCTCCTTCCAATTTAGCAGGCTGCCTCTAAACATGGCTCCCCTGTTTATTCATACGGACCAAGCTGTCAAAAGTAATAAACCATCCCTATTCCTAAGAGCACTTTAAAATAAAAATTTACATGAAGCATAATTCCTAAAGTAAATTATTCCTCTCTCACAATTATCATTAGGAACATTGCAACTGTTGACAGACTATTTTGGAAGAACATGACTCATCGACAGAACCTTAAAGCCTTACACATTTTATTTATTTGTTTTCAATTAATTATTTGAGAATTGAGCACTTCCGAGATTTTAAGAAGCCAACTTTGTGGCTTCTGGCAGAAGATTAGATCTGAAAAGAACTGCTTACTTTGGTGACAAAGGAGAAAGGCAAGCTGTTGGAGACATGAATCATGAAAAGCCTTTTCAAGTTCCATTTTAGGTTGTTATAAAGGAAGGGCGGGGGTAGGTGGGGAGGACTAAGAAGTTTTTCAAAACTGATTCTGTTGTTGTTTAAGGGTCTTCTTCTCAAGGCTAACATACTCAACAACAGAGAAAAGGGAATCATTCTGGGTTTCTTCTCCTTACACTTGAGTGCTTCTTTAAATCAAGAATATCTTAATTAATTCAAAACATGCAACTCTTTCCTTTAGAACTCCATAGCCTACTGAGTTACTTACAGAATTATATATAATTCTTCAAGGGAATGTAAATCATAGGCATAAGTTATAACATAGCACAAACCTGAGGATGAAGGAATGTACATTCTCTAAACACACAACAAAAAACACATGCTCATTTATTCTTCGCAAAATATTTTTAAAATGCTGTTCTTGGATTATTCAACTGTATATGGCATTTCTTCAGGTAAGATTTAACTGACATAACTCTATGTGGCAACTTAATTCATAACATATTCAAGGACATTAGCTCAATAATCATAATTATATATTCATATGTTAAGGATTAGTCTCCTGCCCAGGCTAAAAAAAAAAAAAAAAAGACTTCAAGCTGTGGTAGAAATCTCTTTGCTAGAATTCAGTGAAAGAAAGCTTACATCTGAAATGAATTCCCTCAGTGGAAATTACATTGTTTCTCCTCCTCTTGAATCTCAGAATCCACTAAAGGAAATGTTGGTAACAAAATTTAATGATCTAAAGAAAAAGTACTTTTCCCAGGTTAATATAAGCAGTGTTTCTCTTAGGAACATTTATAGCTAAAAAGAGATGGTAATGTTTATAATAATAATTTAACTCATCAATTCTAACCTTAGGTTTAAACAGCTTTTAAAAGCAGATATAACTACTGTGTGTGTGCACACACACTAATTGAGAGAAAAATTAAGATATTCTGAACAATAGATTTTATACTAGAAATAATCCCTCTAGGAGACAACGGTCAGGTTTCAATACTAATAGTAGGAACTAGGTTTCTAAACAACAAGGTCTAGCAAGGTACAGCACATGAAGTATATTCAATGTCCTGTAATAAACCATAGTGGAAAAGAATAGGGAAGGAATATGTATGTGTGTGTGTGTATATATATGTATATATATATATTTTCAAGTCACTGTGCTGTATACCAGAAATAAACTATACTCCAATAAAACAAGGAATTGGCTTTTATTTAATATCAAATACTTTGGTATCAGTCTATAAGGAACAGAAAAAACCAGGTTGCACAAATTGAGAGTGGTATTATTTTTACCAATGCTTCCCAGGCGGCGCTAGTGGTAAAGAACCCACCTACCAATGCAGGAGATGCAATAGATGCGGGTTCTATCCCTGGGTGAGAAAGATCCCTGGAGGAGGAAATGGCAGCCCACCCCAGTATTCTTGCATGGAGAATCCCCATGGACAGAGGAGTCTGGTGGGCTACAGTCCATAGGGTCGCACAGAGAAGGACACGACTAAAGCAACTTAGCATACACACACACACACACACACACACACACACACACACACACTGCAAGACGAAGGAGGAGTGTGTAGAAAACCTTGTCTAAGTGTCACATCAACAACCGGAAAAAAAGATGTTCTTAGGTAATTTTGAAAGCATGATATATATTTTAGGTATATTTTTAAATAAACAGGGGAATACCTCAATTTGTTTTCTATTAAAGATGCTGGTTTAGAAAAAAGAAATGCAAGTCAAAGTCCAACACGTGTATGTAAACCCCAGCCTTGCTGTATACCATGGATAAGTGATTAACCTCTATAAACCTCCATTTTCTCACAAAGAATGTGAAGGTAATAAAACAAATTTACGAGGCTGTTGTAAGGGTCAAATCAAATAGTAAATATGCAGTGCTTAGCATGATAAGAATAACTGAAAGTGATTATTAATTTAATAAAACTGTTCTTTTTCAGTCAAATCTCAACCACTTGTATTTTTGGTACCTTTTTCTCCCTACAACTACTTTATTCAGCCAACCATCTCTCAACTAGCAATCTTAAAAGATAACTAGTTGGAAACACATAGTACTGAATTCTATTTAGTAATATGCATTATTACTTCAAGGAAGTATGTCCATATCTGCAACTTACATTGAAATGCCTCAAAAAATGTAGAGACATTAGTGCACAGATAAAGGCCTGGAGATAAAAATGGTATGTGCATAAGCAAGCATTATAAAATGTTATTCCCTGGTGGCTCAGAGGTAAAGAATCTGCCTGCCGATGCTGGATCAGATCAGATCAGATCAGATCAGTCGCTCAGTCGTGTCCGACTCTCTGTGACCCCATGAATTGCAGCACGCCAGGTCTCGCTGTCCATCACCAACTCCCGGAGTTCACTCAGACTCACGTCCACAGAGTCAGTGATGCCATCCAGCCCTCTCATCCTCTGTTGTCCCCTTCTCCTCTTGCCCCCAATCCCTCCCAGCATCAGAGTCTTTTCCAATGAGTCAACTCTTCGCATGAGGTGGCCAAAGTATTGGAGTTTCAGCTTTAGCATCATTCCTTCCAAAGAACACCCAGGGCTGATCTCCTTCAGAATGGACTGGTTGGATCTCCTTGCAGTCCAGGGGACTCTCAAGAGTCTTCTCCAACACCACAGTTCAAAAACATCAATTCTTTGGTGCTCAGCCTTCTTCACAGTCCAACTCTCACATCCATACATGACCACAGGAAAAACCATAGCCTTGACTAGATGGACCTTTGTTGGCAAAGTAATGTCTCTGCTTTTGAATATGCTATCTAGGTTGGTCATAACTTTTCTTCCAAGGAGTAAGCGTTTTTTAATTTCATGGCTGCAGTCACCATCTGCAGTGATTTTGGAGCCCAGAAAAATAAAGTCTGACACTGTTTCCACTGTTTCCCCATCTATTTCCTATGAAGTGATGGGACTGGATGCATGATCTTCGTTTTCTGAATGTTGAGCTTGAAGCCAACTTTTTCACTCTCCACTTTCACTTTCATCAAGAGGCTTTTGAGTTCCTCTTCACTTTCTGCCATAAGGGTGGTGTCATCTGCATATCTGAGGTTATTGAGATTTCTCCTGGCAATCTTGATTCCAGCTTGTGTTTCTTCCAGTCCAGTGTTTCTCATGATGTACTCTGCATATAAGTTAAATAAGCAGGGTGACAATATACAGCCTTGACATACTCCTTTTCCTATTTGGGACCAGTCTTTTGTTCCATGTCCAGTTCTAACTGTTGCTTCCTGACCTGCATACAAATTTCTCAAGAGGCAGATCAGGTGGTCTGGTATTCCCATCTCTTTCAGAATTTTCCAAAGTTTATTGTGATCCACACAGTCAAAGGCTTTGGCATAGTCAATAAAGCAGAAATAGATGCTCTTCTGGAACTCTCTTGCTTTTTCCATGATCCAGCGGATGCTGGCAATTTGATCTCTGGCTCCTCTGCCTTTTCTAAAACCAGCTTGAACATCAGGAAGTTCACGGTTCACATATTGCTGAAGCCAGGCTTGGGGAATTTTGAGCATTACTTTACTAGTGTGTGAGATGCCGGATACATGGGTTCAATCCCTGGGTCAGGAAGATCCCCTGGAGAAGGAAATGACCCACTCCAGTATTCTTTTCTGGGAAATCCCATGGACAGAGGAGCCTGATGAGCTACTGTCTATGGGGTCACAAGAGTCAGATACAACCTAGTGACTAAACAATAAAAGGTTAATGGTGGAATCTAGCTGATATGTACATGGTGTTCAACATAAAGTTCTTTCAGCTCTTTAGTATGTTTGACATTCTCCATATACAAAGTTGGGGGGAAAAATTAATTACCCACCACACCTCACTGAAACCTTTGAATCTTGAGGAGTTCTAAGGTTTCTTTCCACATAAAGGAATGGTGGGGAGCAATTTACTGCCTTCTTCTTTCACGTCAAAAGTAATACTTGGATTTTCGATGTATGATGCAGAGAACCCAGAACTGGTGCTCTGTGACAACCTAGAGGGATGGGCTGGGGAGGGAGGTGGCTGGGGAATCAAGAGGGAGGGGACACATGTATACCTATGGCAAATTTATGCTGATGTATGGCAAAAACTATCACAATACTGTAAAGTAATTACCCTCCAATTAAAAACAAATATATCAAAAAAGTAATGCTTGGAGGTTGTTACTAATCTATTTAGAATTTTACACAAAACAGGAAACCTTTCTGGTTAAAGTACGAATCATATGCATGAAATCAATTTTTTTATGATGTAAAACATCAGGTCAGCTGGTCAGGAGGTCTCCTCTATCTTAAGCTGACATTGTTAAAGAATATGCAAATACTCGATGGTACTGGAGAGCATGTGTTCTAGAAAAGTGAGTCTTTGCTTTTTTTATATTAACTTTTAGGAGCCAGGCCATGTGTCCCTTATTCTCAAAATCGTGCCTTCACTGTCCTCTGACCTAACTCCCTCCCACCAAGCTCAGATGAGCTGGTGGACACCATCACTTGTTCTTTGTTTAAAAGAGAAGTTTCTAGCAGAAACTTGAGGTTCCTTTTTTTTCACCTCCTGTTTATCTAGATATTGAATTATTCCATTTGACTTGTGGCCTTAATGGTTTGTCTATCAGAAGTGCTGTCCTTTATGACTTGGTAAAAATAAAGCATTTGTTCAACAATGGGTGTGTTATTTCTGATCAAAAATTGGAAGGCTGGAATCCCTTACTTGCAAACTGCATGATAATTATCATGATAATTAGGAGTACAAATCTGCTGGCACATAGTATTTGTTTCTTGCTGTGGTATTTTTAAACATATGGAAAAGAGATATTTGTGGTGAAATATTTAACTCATGCTTTTCTTGTGGCAGCTCCAAATTTCACAGGCAATCCCTAATCAAATGTATAGTCCTTTTCTTTGCTCCAAAAAAAAAAAAATATCCAATGGACTTTGAAATTCTTGAAAATTCAGTAACATGTCTCTGTAAGTCAGAGGTGAGCATATGGATGGAATTTACCTATACTAAAGTTCCTGGACAGTATTACTAGGAGACAAGACAGTTTCTCCGCGTTCTGGTGGTTTTGGTTTTTTGTTTTAATTCATAACCAACAGTGACTCTGTTACACCAAAGAAGGGAATGCTCAACTGCCACTTCATTGCTATTGGTAGAAAGGATTACAGGACATTCAGCCATTATATTCTGAATAAATTTCAATGTATAATTTAATAAATATTGACATTTTCAGCCCACAAATTCAAAGCAATTTGATGGAATTTGCCAAGGGTATAATCTTGTTGATACATCTTTTTGCTTTTTGGAGAAGAATGTTTCATCCAAACCCCAACACACTGCTTTAAATCCCAGCGGATCAAGCATATGTTCAAGAGACTCATCATCCATCCTTTATGGATAATTCAGATAATCATCAGAAATGAATTCCTCTTCCACATCAACTTTATTCTCCTGCATTAGGTTCATAAGATATATGATGTCACAAGATGAAACAGGATAGGCAAAGATCGAAACAGACTAGTGATATGAAACATGTCTTTAAGGTCCCATCTTTAGGGCAGGAATAATTTGAATTACTCATTATACTTATACTCAAGTTATTCTGAATGCTTCTTAAAATTGTAAAAAATTTTTTATCCAAGTTCCCTACAAACACAGGAAGGATCAAAAATAATTTCTACTAAGTAACTGACATGCTTTCATCTAATAAACAATTATGAATTAGTAATCCATTGGGGTCTTGCTTTTCACATCCACTACTAGGAAGTTTAGAGCAAATTTAGGCTATTCACAGAAACTAGGTAGGCTTTGATAATTTTTGTCAAATTCTTGTTCTTCTCACAAATCTTCTGATGACATTTGTATACCTGTTTTATCGAGCACATACTTGTAGCTTATATATTGCTTTGTTATATTTTATACACATATAAGCAGTGATATGGTTGTAAATGTTTTAACAGGGGACTCTCCAGGCAGAAGGGGTATGTGTGTATATGTATATGTAGTGTCACAACGATATAAGAATGTATAGCATATATTTTATAAGTAATTATATATATTTTTTTATTGTAGATTTCATATAGTCAGTTGATTTTCAGAGAGTACTTTTGTGTTTTCCCTAACTTCTATATCCTTAGCCACCTATGGTTGCATTTTCCATTTTATTTTAATTTTCAATTTTATTAGCATGCATCCTCCCTAGCCAAAAACTGCTAAGATTCAGCCATGTTCATTCTTCTTCAATACTGTAGTATAGAATCTACAAAATCTGGGTTTTTCCATGATGAACTTTTTAGCCAACCCAATATATCTATATAAATCCTGGATTCATTCCTTTACATATTCATGTTAGTTTTTAAAGATCTTCCTAAGAGTTTTCCAACAGTGAACTAAGCATCATACTGTATTTGTCTTCTCTGTCTGACTTCTTTCACTTGGCATAATACCCTCAAGCTCCGCCCCAGGCTATCATAAAGGGTAAGACATTCTTCTTTTACATTTAGTTGCTAAGTCATATCCGAGTCTTTTGCGACCCCATGGACTGTAGCCCACTAGGCTCCTGTGTCTGTGGGATTTCCCAGGCAAGAATAATGGAGTGGGTTGCCATTTCCTTCTTCAGGGGATCTTCCTGATCCAGGGACTAAACTTGTGTCTCCTGCATTGGAGGCAGATTCTTTACCACTAAGCCACCTAGGCTTCTTCTTTTATTGCTGAGTAATATTCTACTGTGTGCATATGTGTGTGTGTGTGTACACGTCTTTATTCACTCATCTGTCAATGGACAATTAGGTTATTTCCATTTCTTGACTATTACAAATGTTGAAATGATTTACAGCATTTACAGGGATGCTGATAACTTTCCAAGAAAGGGATTTCATTTCCTTTTGATATATACCCATAAGTGGAATTGTTGAATTACAAGGTAGTTGTATTTTTAATTTTTTGACACAGTTACCTACTGTTTTCCACTGTGTCTGCTCCAATTTATAATCCCATTAATAGTGCACAGAGGTCTTTCCTTTTCTCTACATCCTTACCAACACTTATTATTTCTTATCTTTTTTGACAGTAGCCATTCTAACAGGGTGAGGTGATAGCTCACTGTGGTTTTGATTTTCATTTCCCTGATGACTAATGATGTTTACAATCTCTTCATGCACCTGGTGGCCATCAGTATGTTTTCTTTGTAAAAATGTCTAGTCAGATTTTCTGCCTATCTTTTAATCAGATGTTTTTTTCAGTTGTTTGAGTTCTTTATATAATTTTGATATTAACCCTTTATACCTTGCCAATATTTTCTCCCATTCAATAGATTGTCTTTTCATTTTGTTCATAGTATCTTTTGCTGTGCAGACTTTTAGTTTGATGTAGCCCCACTTATTTGTGCTTGAACAATCCTTGCATCCTTGAATTATTTTTATATTCTAATCACAGAAGTTAACAATCTTCACTTATTATGATCACGATATCCAAAAAATTCATCCTACAAAACTCAAATATAAAAATCAAGTATTATGTAGCACAAACTACATAACATACTTGTCTCCCCAGTGGGTTGCCATTTCCTTCTCCAGGGGATCTTCCTGACCCAGGGATCGAACCCAGGTCTGCTGAACTGCAAGCAGATGCTTTAACCTCTGAGCCACCAGAGAAGCCCAATATAAGAACACTGGAGATCAATTAGAAGGATGTGACATCAGTATTTTGTTTGTCAATTATAGCAGTGCTGTGCTGGTACTTTTCTAAGTCTTCCCATAATCTTCAAAGTCAGAACAGAAGCCAGAAGAACAAAATCTTACTTTTATGTCTCAAAGGAAAGAGTAAGTCAAATGCAAATGATTAAAGCAAAGAGATTTAAATTAAGAAAACCACCAGATGGGACTTCCTTGGTGGTCCAGTGGTTAAGAATCTGCCTGCCAATGCAGGGTACACGAGTTTGATCCCTGGTCCAGGAAGATCGCACATGCTGCAGAGCAACTAGAGACCACGCTCCACAACAAGAGAAGCTAGTGCAATGATAAGCCACGCGCCACAACTAGAGAAAGCCCGTGCAGCAATGAAGACACGGTGCAGCCAAAAATAAATAAGTTAATTTTTAAAAAAGAAAACCACCTGATTTTTGAAACTCAATAACTTCTGCCATGAACTAAAATGCAAACTGAAATAGTTAAGCAATCTTGCGCTTATTGTTTCTTGACTCCGACTCCACTCCTATTTCTACTTCCATGCTTATCAAGCATGAGTCTCCTGCATTCCCCTCCAATGGTTCAAAGAGCATCTGCATTTCAGTTTCTTCCTTTATTGGCAGTAGAGCCTGTGTAGCCTGTGCCTTAGCTCATTGACATCCTAACTTATTTTCAGACACACAAAAGCAAAAGCTTTTATTTGTTACTATAAACTTAAAGTTAATGAATTATTCAGGCAAAGAGACTGCAAAACGTCTTTGCATCACTTTCCTCATTCCTTACTTAGATTTTTGTCACAGAACAGAACTTACATGGAAAAGTAAGTGTGAACTCACTGGGGACACTCAGCTCCAGGATTTGGACACTTTACTAATTTCTATGCAGGAGTCCAGGAATTGGAAAAGATACATTTATATATATATACACACACATTTTTACATATACATATGTATGGATGGATGTATTTCCCTACAGTTAGCATAAAACGTAGATGATAAAGAACTTTCCCTGATCATTAAAGGATAGAACTGTTTTGTCACTCATTTCTGATCAACAGTGATCTAAAAAGATTAATTAACAAATCATTCAGTTAATCTAATCTGTGAAGATTCAACAACATAGCACACTCCCATCTAGTCCAAAGTTAAAAAAAAAAGCAAAACATAAATTTATCTACTATAGTCAGCTAAAAAAGGGCCCCAAAGATAGTATACTGTAATCCCTAGAAACTGTGAACTGTTATATGAAAAAAGGGACTTGGCAGATGTGATTAAATTAAGGATCTTGAGATGGTAAGATTATCTTGGATCACTGGGTGGCCCTAAATGTCATCACAAGTTTCCTTGTAAGAGGGAAGTGGAGGGAAATCTAAGAACAGAAGCAGAAGGCTCTGTGAGGACAGAAACAAGATGCTAAGCTGTTGGCTTTGCACGTGGAGGAAGAGGCCAAGAGCCAAGAAACACAACTCTAGAAGCAGGAAAAGGAAAAGAAAGCAACTTTCCCCTAAAGTCTCTGGAGGGAGTGAGGCCTGCTGAAACCTTGATTTTGCACCAGTGAAACTGATTCCATGCTTCTGACCTCCAGAGTTTTAAGTTTTAAGAGAATAAATGTGTCCGTTGTTTTAAGCCACTGCGTTTGTGATCATTTGTTTTAGAAGTCATAGGAAACTAGCACAACTACATTAAAACACAAAAATAATATTTGTCACCCAAATCAACTTTGGGCACCCCCCTCAGACAGTAAAGAATCTGCTTGAAGTGGGGGAGAAACCTGCAATGTGGGAAACTCAGGTTTGATTTCTGGACTGGGAAGATAACCTGGAAAAGGGAATGGCAATCCACTCAGGGTTCTTGCCTGGAGAACTCCACGGGCAGAGGAGCCTGGCAGGCTACACTCCATGGGGTCAGACATGACGGAGTCAGACATGACGGAGCAACTAACACTTTCAACTTAAAGAGAATGAAAATTCAAGAAAACACTAAGAAAAAAGTGCTCTCAATATGCATTATCTACAGATGCTATGCATCTGAAATACATTAAAAAAAAACTCATAAAATAAGACAAATCACTAAATATAAAGTCGAAAAAAACAAAGAGGCCTCTAAATAAATGAAGAGAGGTTCAAACTCAGTGAAAATCATGAACAGGACAATTAATACCACAGTAAACTTCATTTGACATCCATCAAGTTCATTGGTTTGCAGAACAAGAATCCATACAATCTGCCAGGGAGAATGTACAATGTACACTCTTACATCCACTTTGGAGGGTGGTTTGGTTCTATCATGGAAAGCTGAACAAGCACATATAACACGATCCAGCAATTCACTCCAGTGTGTACACCCAAAAGAAATACTTGTTCGTGCACACCAAAAGCCCCATACAATTTTACTTACACTATTAGAGAGTAATACTCTAAGCACACTGGGAGCAGTCTAAATGTTCACCAGTACCACAATGGATAACTATGCTGTGCTCAATACCTTCACACAGTAAATTAACATGTAGCATGAAAATGCATGAATTATAGTGGTAGCAATATAGTTGAATCTCAGCAACAACATTGAGGGGAAAAAGAAAGTCATAGAAACATACACACAGTATGATTCCATATTATAATATTCAAAAGCAGAACTAAATATTTTTAAGGAATTCATACTACAAAGAAAAATAAGATAACTGTTTTTACAAAGCTTAGGATATGGATTAACTGTGCAAAGGGGAGAGGAGGAAATGATCAAGGTAGAAACCCCAGGGAGCTATTAAACCACCGGTAATGTATTTCTTAAGCCAAACAATGGAATGAGTAGTGTAGTGTAGTGAAGCCGCTCAGTTGTGTCCGACTCTTTGCAACCCCATGGGCTGCAGCCTACCAGGCTCCTCCAACCATGGGATTTTCCAGGCAAGAGTACTGGAGTGGGTTGCCACCAGTCTTCAAATTGAACACATATACTGCTTCAGGTGCATGGTATTCACAATTATGTTTTTATCTATGAAAAGTCAAGGATACAACACACCAGCACTGTTATAAAAGCCAATTAGATATTATTTCTAAGATCTATCTCCCTATTTGAATTGCTCATTATTGACTATTGAAAATCTATAGGTCTTACAACTGAACTATATGTAAGATCACATACAACCCTGTACTGAGTATCACTTTAATATGCTAACACGTTTAAAAGATTTACCATGTTAGCAAAGAATCATTTAATTCATTTAAAATGTAAATCTGAAAATATACCCTCTATAGTATATACTCTCTATACAACTGAGCAACTGAACTGAACTGATAGTATCTTTGGATAGTAAATGGCTTATGTGCCCAAATATTTTGCCCTTCAATCCAAGCCAATTTTTAAAAGTTCCCTCCAAAAGATTAAAAGCTAACATTCCAACATCTTAAAAATTTCAGAGGAAGCTCTGATAAGATTTAGGCTTTAAACCATTGTTTTATTTTTGTTCAGGGTACAGAGAGTCACTAGCTACTTACTGTTTTCCTGAGACATATTTCTCAAGATGAGTTGCAGCTGTGATAACCCGGTCATTTCGATGAATAAACCCCCTGAGGGATGACTAGATTCAAAGAGATTTAACTGGAGAGAGGAGGATTTCATATGCAACCGAATAGCTGCACCTTTAGGAAAAAGAAAAAAGAAGTGGTATCCAGATTTCCTACTGATTAGAGTTTGCAGTCCCAGTGAATGGGAGGGGTTGCTGGAATGTACAGAAGATAACCTTCCATAAAACTGACATCAAAGATGCCAACTATCAGGCAAAGATTTTACACTAAAGACCCTGAAAGAAACAGATGAGAAATACATGACATTGACTAGAGATTTTCTTAAAGACACTTTGAATAGCTTTATGCAACTACAAAGGAATTTCTTTCAAGTTGTCTTTTCTCATCCACTCTTCCAGGAAATATGTTTGTTTGTTTTTTTTTTTTTTAAAAAACCCTTAAACCCCAATTCTGAGCTCCTCAATCAGAATCTCAGAATCTCTGGAGTTTTACCCAAGAACTGCCTAAATTATGCTGACATACATTAAAAGGTAAGACTCCACAAGGGTCTTTTTTTTAACTAGCTTGAGACTATGTAATTAAAATGAAGACATAGTCATGTGATACTTTTTTATTTCTTTACTTATTTATGCCAGTTCTTTTAAGTAAATTTATCTCAAACACAATAATTTTGCGAAAGTTCATGTTTAAATAACAGTCACTCCTTTTATGGGGTTCTGTTTTCAAGGTGTTTCTGTTTCTACTTAAGGCAGTCACCTAATGTTGTCAATAGTCTACCTGGAAAGTGAAATACTGGTAATTCTTACAAGAAATTATACTACTTTGATTATTTGAAATGTTGATTAAAACTTGCCTTATGCAGTAAAACTCATAAATATGGAACTATTCTATCCAGTAGTTATTAACTGACGTTTTTCTTTTAAGATATTAATAAATTTTAACACTTTTCTGGAGAAAAAGTGGGGTAGATAGAGACATATCTGTCTCTTTTAGTGTTAAATGTGGGGCTAATGTTCACAAGTAAGAACATAAGGCTGCTAGTGGTCTATGTCCTTTCTGACTCACCATGTCAGTGTCAAACTAGTAAAAAATATATATATATATATGAAATATATATTATAAACATTATCTTTCCCCTTACTTCCTGGGTGCCAAATAGAGTAGCTGGAAGACACATAAAAGATACCAATTAACTACTTTTTGAATGAGAAGCTCAGAAAAACAGCCATAAGAGAAAGACATATCTCATGTTAAATATTATTTCAGTATAAAATCGAAACTGTACTACTTCTTTGAACTGTGCAGCTTTAAGTAAGTCATTCCAGTAGTCATGTACAGATGTGAGAGTTGGGTCATAAAAAGGCTGAACGCCAAAGAATTCATGCATTCGAATTGTGCTGGAGAAGACTCTTGAAAATTCCTTGGACTGCAAAGAGATCAAAGAAGTCAATCCTAAAGGAAATCAACCCCAAATATTCACTGGAAGGACTGATGCTGAAGCTCCAACATTTTGGCCACCTGATGCAAAGAGCCGACTCATTGGGAAAGACCCTGATGCTGAAAAGACTGAAGACAAAAGGAGAAGAGGGCAGCAGAGGATGAGATTGTTAGCATTGCTGACTCAATGGACATGAGTCTAAGCAAACTCTAGGAGATAGCGAAGGACAGGGAAACCTGGCATGCTGCAGTCTATGGGGTCAAAAAGAGTTAGACATGACTTAGAGACTTAAGAACAACAAAGAGAGGACAGAGTATGATTGGATGTGACCTATAGAAACTGGGATTTGTAGAGCTGAAACAGAAAGGAAAAGGGTTAATTTAGCCCAGTGGCTTTGTCTTGCTGCATGTTCAACTCATCTGGGAAGCTTTTTAAAAGCCCCTATGTGCGTGGGATGATTTGAGAGAAAAGCATTGAAACATGTATATTACCATATGTGGAATAGATAGCCAGTCCAGGTTTGATGCATGAGACAGGGTGCTCAGGGTGGGTACACTGGGATGACCCTGAGGAATGTCATGTGGAGGGAGGTGGGAGAGGGGTTCAGGATGGGGAACACATGTACACCCATGGCTGATTCATGTCAAAAACCACTACAATATTGTAAAGTAATTAGCCTCCAATTAAATAAATAAATAAATTAAAAAAAAATAAATGAAAGCCCCAATGCCTGGTCCTATTTTGGAGCTAACTGATTCAGGAGGGAAGCTTCCATCGGTCATATTTTAAGAGCTCCAAAGGAGATTTTATCTTCAGGCTGAATGGTTGAAAACCACTTGTAGGCAAATTAAAAATTTGACTTTTCTCTCCCCAAAATGCATGCTGCAAAATTCTATGGAGATTCTGAAGAGTTCAAATGCTACACTGCTCTGCAGACCTGTTGAACCAATCTCTAGGATGAAGCTGGGAATCTGTATGCATGAGTCAACTCAGGGTTGCCATAATTACCATGCACTGGTGGCTGAAACAACAAAAATCCATTGCCTCACAATTCTGTAGATAGAAATCCAATATTGAGGTGCCAGCATGGTCAGTCTCTGATGAGAGCTCTTTTGTTGGGTTGTAGATGACCACCTTCTCACCGTGATCACACATGGCTGGTGGGGGGAGAGATCTCTGGTGTCTCTTCTTATGAGGACACTAATCCCAACCCGAGGACTCTACCCTCATGTAACTCTAGTTACCCCTCAAAGCCCCCATCTCCAAATACCATCAAATTGGGGGTGATGCTTCAACATACAAACTGAGGAGCGGGGGGAACACAATTCAGTCTATAGCACTGCATTCTACATTTTCAGAATTACTGTGATACCCAGTCTAGGCTGAAATTGAAGATTGAAATATCAGAGACTGTCATGTGATTTAAGGAGAAAGAAACTTTCTAGCATTTCCACACTCACATACCAAAATTGTCCCCCACTCCTGTCTAAAACGCTTTTAAGTGAAAAAAAAAAAATCTTGTAAACTGCAAACATCATGAGAAATGCTATGCTGGATAAAGCACAAGCTGAAATCAAGATTGCCGGGAGAAATATCAATAACCTCAGATTTGCCACCACCCTTATGGCAGAAAGTGAAGAAGAACTTGAGGAAAGTGAAAGAGGAGAGTCTAAAAGTTGGCTTAAAGCTCAACATTCAGAAAATAAAGATCATGGCATCCAGTCCCATCACTTCATGGCAAATAAAGGAAGAAACAGTGGTAACAGTGGCAGATTTTATTTTGGGGCTCCAAAATCACTTCAGATGGTGACTGCAGCCATGAAATTAAAAGGTGCTTACTCCTTGGAAGGAAAGTTATGACTAACCTAGATAGCATATTCAAAAGCAGAGACATTACTTTGCCAACAAAGGTCCATCTAGTCCAGGCTGTGGTTTTTCCAGTGGTCATGTATATGGATATGAGAGTTGGACTATAAAGAAAGCTGAGCATCGAAGAATTGATGCTTTTGAACTGTGGTGTTGGAGAAGACTTCTTAGAGTCCCTTGGACCGCAAGGAGATCCAACCAGTCCATCCTACAGGAAATCAGTCCTGAATATTCATTGGCAGGACTGATGTTGAAGTTGAAACTCCAATACTTTGGCCACCTAATGTGAAGAGCTGACTCACTGGAAAAGACCCTGATGCTGGGAAATATTGAAGGCAGGAGGAGAAGGGGATGACAGAGGATGAGATGGTTGGATGGCATCACCAACTCAATGGGCATGAGTTTAAGTAAACTCTGGGAGTTGGTGATGGACAGGGAGGCCTGGTGTGCTGCAGTCCATGGGGTCACAAAGAGTCGGACATGACTGAGTAACCGAACTGAACTGAACCTGCAACATGATTTCCTGCCTTTTTATACATTGTTAAGACAGGCAATACAGATTACCTAGGTAATCATTTGAGCTTTGTAATCAGATGGTTCTAGATTCCTCTCCTAATAACAGCTATCATACTTAAAAGCAGAAAAGGCCCTGGGACACCATTCTCTTCCTAAACGCCAGCCAACTCAGACATCATTTTAGTTTCTCCCTCTTTCCCACTGAGCCTCAGAGCCCTTCCTAACACAGCATTTCAACTCAAATAGAAACAATGCTCAAGATGAAACCTATTTTTCATGCCTACTCTAAAAACTCCTATTTTATGCCATGAAGTTCATCAACAAATTTATTTCTTTTATTAGGCAAGCATTACTTCTTTCATTATACACTACCTACTTTATATATATATATACTTAATATATATTATATAAATAACATATATTATTTATATAATATATATTAAATATACTATCTAATTTATGCCATGAACTCCATCAACAAATTTATTTCTTCCATTAGACAAGCCTTTGGTACATGTATACACACACAATCTATTTAAATACTACCTAAAATAAGATATCAGTTGTGTGTCAGTTGCTCAATTTTGTCTGACTCTTTGTGACCCCATGGACTGTACAGCCCGCCAGGGTCTTCTGTCCATGGGATTTTCCAGGCAAGGATACTGGAGTGGGTTGCCATTTCCTTCTCTAGGGGATCTTCCTGACCCAGGGCTCGAACCCGTGTATCCTCCATTGCAGTCAGATGCTTTACCATCTAGCTACTAGGGAAGCCCAACCTAAAATAATGGATGATACTAAATGATTGCTGTTATGCAAGTCAGAAAAATGTTGCAAAGACACCAGGATAGAACAAATCAGCAAAGAGATTTTTTCCAGCTTTATTGGAGACAATTAACTTAAGATGTTTGTTAATTTGATACACTGATTGTGAAATGTCTACCATTGCAGCATTTGTTAACACCTCCATCACCTCAGCAAATTAGTTTCTTTTTTTGCAGTGACAACATTTAAGATCTACAGTCTTGGCAAATTTCAAGTATATAGCTCAGTGTAATTAACTAGAATCATCACGCGATACATTAGCTCTCCAGAACCTATTCATCTCTGAGTTGAATAGGTTCATCCAAGTGGAACCTATCTTACAACTTTGTACCCTTTGACCAGCATCTCCCACTTTCGCCACTACTACTTGGCAATGGCCACCATTCTACTTTCAATGAGTTTGACTTTTTTAGATTCCACATGTAAGTGAGATCATAGACTATTTTTCTTTCTCTGACTTGTTTAACTTAGCATAATGCCATCAAGGTCCATCCATCTTGTTGGTAATGGGAGAATTTCTGTCTTTCTCATGACTGAAAATTATATATATACCACATCTTCTTTATACATTCATAGATACTTAGGTTGTTTCCATATCTTGAATATTGTGAATAACATTGCAAAAAACATGGCGATGCAGATATCTCTTCAAGATCTTGACCTTATCTCCTCTGGATATATACCCAGAAATGAGACTGCCAGATGACATGGTAGTTCTCTGTTTAATTTCTTGAAAAACCTGCATATTATTTTCCACAGTGGTCATAACAATTTACATTCCCATCAACAGCACATGAGGGTTCCCCTTTCTCCACATCCTTGCTAACATTTGGTATCTCTTTTCCTTTTTGATGACAACAATTTTGATCTGTGTGAGTTAACAGCTCATCACAGTTTTAATTTGCATTTCCCTCATGATGAGTGATGTGGAGCATCTTTTGAATGTCTTCTTGGGAAAAAAAAAATGTTCATTCCCCTTGCACATTTTTAACTGTGCTATTTGCTTTGCTATTGAGTTGAAAGTGTTCTTTATATATTTTAGATATAACCCCTTATCAGATACATTATTTGCAAATTTGCAAATATTTCCTCCCATTTCATAGGATGCCCTTTTGTTTTCCTGATGACTTACTTTGCTGTTCAGAATCTGTGTAGTTTAATGCAGTCCCATTTAAAAATTTTTGTTCTTGTTGCCTTGTGCTTTTAAGGCCATATCCAAAAAATCATTGCCAAGAGAATGAGATGAAATTTAAGATATGATTTCCAAGAAGAGGTGGAGATGGAAGCAAATTTAGAAAAGAAGAAGACACAACTTTCCAAAGTCATTTTTGGCAGAGAATGTCATTTAGAGCTCCCTTAAAACCCATAAAAGAACACTTCTGCCATGGGAATATCTATTCTGTCTGCCTTCATTCTTCAAACTGACCTTTAACTTCAAATTCGGGGTATTATTTACAATCACAATACTGCTGAGTGGTTTTAAATAATTTCCTCTGTTTTGACTTCTTAAATAACTTACTATTTCCTTAGTTTCTCCCATTTAATATTTTCTTTCAGATGTCATCAGAAATATATGCTGTGCCTAAAATTATTATGCTTCTCAAGACATTATTCAGTATATAATGTCTTTTTAAAAATATATAAAAAGTGTTTATTGGAAGGAGATTTTAGGTGTTTTTAAACTCCAACAGTTCCTAAATGCCTAAATACTTATTATCAACAACATAGTGTTTGAATTAGTTTATCAAGTTCAGAAAGAGTCAATCAGTTTCTATGCTGAATAAGTAACCTGCAGATATGTATTTTAGGAAAGTGATCATGGAGACAATGTTAAAGACTGAACAAAGGCCGGGAGTCAAGAGGCTAGAAACAGAAGCCCATGACTAACAGCTAGGTGGGAGAAGACTAAGATGAGCTAAAGCTGCAAGAATAGAAAGGAGTTGACAGACACAAAACTGACAAGATGTTACAACATATTAAAAGTAAGGAATGAAGTTCAGAGGGCAGGCAAAAATGGATCTGGGACATCACACCAAGATAACAAGAAGGATACTATTAGGTTACAGATTTCCTAGCTACTAGGAAAATCTGAACACTTCAATCACTCCCAGGCTTAAAAAACGACTTCAAAGTCTTTCAGGGTTAAACATGAATATATGTTTCAAAATCTGCTAAACAAATACAAATGAAAAATAATCATGAGAATGGTGTGGTGTGATTTCTGTTTTCTCAGACTTTATGATTATTGGTTTTTATGCACCCCATTATTGGGTTGTGAGACTTATACCCCCTGAGCACCAAGAATCTGGACTCACTTCCTAGTTCATGTGGAAGTGAGAACTCAAGATCACTACACCATGTTAATGATACACTTAGTGACAAAGCTGGCAGCCTCACAGTGCACAAAAGAAGCAATTTGGTAATCTCTTCTCCTGGGTCATTTAACAAAATAACTCCTGCCAGAAAAGATGTCTGAAACTTTAAGAGGGTATTCGTGATCCTTCCATCCTTTGTGTACAGAAATCCTACAAAATTCAATTACACTGCTTGGCAATCCACCACTAGCAGTGAACAAACACTTTTTAAGCATTGATTTTTCTAATTTCTCATTGATTTTTCTAATTTCTCTCAATTTCCTTAGTTTCTCCCACTTAATATTTTCTTTCCAATATCAGAAATATATGCTGTGCCTAAAATTATTATGCTTCTCAAGACATTATTCAGTATATAATATCTTTTTAAAAATATATAAAAAGTGTTTATTGGAAGGGAATTTTAGGTGTTAATATTAAATTATATAAATATTTTAGAAATTAATACTAATTTAATTTATTTATATTATATTTAAACTTAATTAATTTATCTATATTAATATTTATACTATATTTCTATAATTAGAAATATATACTAATAATAGGTCACTATTATTAGTATAGCGACCCCATGGACTTTTTTTTTTTTTTCAATTTTAATTAAAAAAAATTATACATGTGTTCCCCATCCTGAACCCTCCTCCCTCCTCCCTCCCCATACCATCCCTCTGGGTCATTCCAGTGCACCAGCCCCAAGCATCCAGCATCGTGCATTGAACCTGGACTGGCATCTCGTTTCATACATGACATTTCACATGTTTCAATGCCATTCTCCCAAATCTTCCCACCCTCTCCCTCTCCCACAGAGTCCATAAGCCTGTTCTATACATCAGTGTCTCTTTTGCTGTCTCGTATACAGGGTTATCGTTACCATCTTTCTAAATTCCATATATATGCGTTAGTATACTGTATTGGTGTTTGTCCTTCTGGCTTACTTCACTCTGTATAATAGGCTCCAGTTTCATCCACCTCATTAGAACTGATTCAAATGTATTCTTTTTAATGGCTGAGTAATACTCCATTGTGTATATGTACCACTGCTTTCTTATCCATTCATCTGCTGATGGACATCTAGGTTGCTTCCATGTCCTGGCTATTATAAACAGTGCTGCGATGAACATTGGGGTACACGTGTCTCTTTCCCTTCTGGTTTCCTCAGTGTGTATGCCCAGCAGTGGGATTGCTGGATCATAAGGCAGTTCTATTTCCAGTTTTTTAAGGAATCTCCACACTGTTCTCCATAGTGGCTGTACTAGTTTGCATTCCCACCAACAGTGTAAGAGGGTTCCCTTTTCTCCACACCCTCTCCAGCATTTATTATTTGTAGACTTTTGGATCGCAGCCATTCTGACTGGTGTGAAATGGTATCTCATAGTGGTTTTGATTTGCATTTCTCTGATAATGAGTGATGTTGAGCATCTTTTCATGTGTTTGTTAGCCATCTGTATGTCTTCTTTGGAGAAATGTCTATTTAGATCTTTGGCCCATTTTTTGATTGGGTCATTTATTTTTCTAGAGTTGAGCTGTAGGAGTTGCTTGTATATTTTTGAGATTAGTTGTTTGTCGGTTGCTTCATTTGCTATTATTTTCTCCCATTCTGAAGGCTGTCTTTTCACCTTGCTAATAGTTTCCTTTGATGTGCAGAAGCTTTTAAGTTTAATTAGGTCCCATTTGTTTATTTTTGCTTTTATTTCCAATATTCTGGGAGGTGGGTCATAGAGGATCCTGCTGTGATGTATGTCAGAGAGTGTTTTGCCTATGTTCTCCTCTAGGAGTTTTATAGTTTCTGGTCTTACGTTGAGATCTTTAATCCATTTTGAGTTTATTTTTGTGTATGGTGTTAGAAAGTGTTCTAGTTTCATTCTTTTACAAGTGGTTGACCAGATTTCCCAGCACCACTTGTTAAAGAGATTGTCTTTAATCCATTGTATATTCTTGCCTCCTTTGTCTAAGATAAGGTGTCCATATGTGCGTGGATTTATCTCTGGGCTTTCTATTTTGTTCCATTGATCTATATTTCTGTCTTTGTGCCAGTACCATACTGTCTTGATAACTGTGGCTTTGTAGTAGAGCCTGAAGTCAGGTAGGTTGATTCCTCCAGTTCCATTTTTCTTTCTCAAGATCGCTTTGGCTATTCGAGGTTTTTTTGTATTTCCATACAAATTGTGAAATTATTTGTTCTAGCTCTGTGAAGAATACTGTTGGTAGCTTGATAGGGATTGCATTGAATCTATAAATTGCTTTGGGTAGTATACTCATTTTCACTATATTGATTCTTCCAATCCATGAACATGGTATATTTCTCCATCTATTAATGTCCTCTTTGATTTCTTTCACCAGTGTTTTATAGTTTTCTATATATAGGTCTTTAGTTTCTTTAGGTAGATATATTCCTAAGTATTTTATTCTTTTCGTTGCAATGCTGAATGGAATTGTTTCCTTAATTTCTCTTTCTGTTTTCTCATTATTAGTGTATAGGAATGCAAGGGATTTCTGTGTGTTGATTTTATATCCTGCAACTTTACTATAATCATTGATTAGTTCTAGTAATTTTCTGGTGGAGTCTTTAGGGTTTTCTATGTAGAGGATCATGTCATCTGCAAATAGTGAGAGTTTTACTTCTTCTTTTCCAATTTGGATTCCTTTTATTTCTTTTTCTGCTCTGATTGCTGTGGCCAAAACTTCCAAAACTATGTTGAATAGTAATGGTGAAAGTGGGCACCCTTGTCTTGTTCCTGACTTTAGAGGAAATGCTTTCAATTTTTCACCATTGAGGATAATGTTTGCTGTGGGTTTGTCATATATAGCTTTTATTATGTTGAGGTATGTTCCTTCTATTCCTGCTTTCTGGAGAGTTTTTATCATAAATGGGTGTTGAATCCTGTCAAAGGCTTTCTCTGCATCTATTGAGATAATCATATGGTTTTTGTTTTTCAATTTGTTAATGTGGTGTATTACATTGATTGATTTGCGGATATTGAAGAATCCTTGCATCCCTGGGATAAAGCCCACTTGGTCATGGTGTATGATCTTTTTAAGGTGTTGTTGGATTCTGATTGCTAGAATTTTGTCTAGGATTTTTGCATCTATGTTCATCAGTGATATTGGCCTGTAGTTTTCTTTTTTTGTGGGATCTTTGTCAGGTTTGGGTATTAGGGTGATGGTGGCCTCATAGAATGAGTTTGGAAGTTTACCTTCCTCTGCAATTTTCTGGAAGAGTTTGAGCAGGATAGGTGTTAGCTCTTCTCTGAATTTTTGGTAGAATTCAGCTGTGAAGCCGTCTGGACCTGGGCTTTTGTTTGCTGGAAGATTTTTGATTACAGTTTCAATTTCCGTGCTTGTGATGGGTCTGTTAAGGTTTTCTATTTCTTCCTGGTCGAGTTTTGGAAAGTTGTACTTTTCTAAGAATTTGTCCATTTCTTCCTCGTTGTCCATTTTATTGGCATATAATTGTTGATAATAGTCTCTTATGATCCTTTGTATTTCTGTGTTGTCTGTTGTGATCTCTCCATTTTCGTTTCTAATTTTATTGATTTGATTTTTCTCCCTTTGTTTCTTGATGAGTCTGGCTAATGGTTTATCAATTTTATTTATCCTTTCAAAGAACCAGCTTTTGGCTTTGTTGATTTTTGCTATGGTCTCTTTTGTTTCTTTTGCATTTATTTCTGCTCTAATTTTTAAGATTTCTTTCCTTCTACTAACCCTGGGGTTCTTCATTTCTTCCTTTTCTAGTTGCTTTAGGTGTAGAGTTAGGTTATTTATTTGACTTTTTTCTTGTTTCTTGAGGTGTGCCTTTATTGCTATGAACTTTCCCCTTAGGACTGCTTTTACTGTGTCCCACAGGTTTTGGGTTGTTGTGTTTTCATTTTCATTCATTTCTATGCAAATTTTGATTTCTTTTTTGATTTCTTCTGTGATTTGTTGGTTATTCAGCAGGGTGTTGTTCATCCTCCATATGTTGGAATTTTTAATAGTTTTTCTCCTGTAATTGAGATCTAATCTTACTGCATTGTGGTCAGAAAAGATGCTTGGAATGATTTCTATTTTTTTGAATTTACCAAGGCTAGCTTTATGGCCCAGGATGTGATCTATCCTGGAGAAGGTTCCATGTGCGCTTGAGAAAAAGGTGAAGTTCATTGTTTTGGGATGAAATGTCCTATAGATATCAATTAGGTCTAACTGGTCTATTGTATCATTTAAAGTTTGTGTTTCCTTGTTAATTTTCTGTTTAGTTGATCTATCCATAGGTGTGAGTGGGGTATTAAAATCTCCCACTATTATTGTGTTATTGTTAATTTCTCCTTTCATATTTGTTAGCATTTGTCTTACATACTGCGGTAGATATCCCACAGTCTGGTTTGCTAGCCCAAATTATTTCGCTCAGATAGTGCTCAGGGTATTCAGGCCAGATTCTTACTCTGAGCGATGCAGCCCGCGCTGCGCCTCCCTGCCCAGCCCCTGCTTGCTAATGGTGCGTGCAGGCGTCTGCGCTGCTTCTCCGCTGGGGGAGTTACCGTAGGACTCGCAATCTTCGAGTTTTAATTGTTTATTTATTTTTTCTTCCTGTTACGTTGCCCTCTGTGCTTCCAAAGCTCGGCACAGATTCGGCAGCGAGAAGGTTTTCTGGTGTTTGGAAACCTCTCTCTCTTTAAGACTCCCTTCCCGGGACGGAACTCCGTCCCTCCCTCTTTTGTCTCTTTTTTTGTCTTTTATATTTTTTCCTACCTCCTTTCGAAGAGTTGGATTGCTTTTCTGGGTGCCTGATGTCCTCTGCCGGCATTCAAAAGTTGTTTTGTGGAATTTACTCGACGTTTAAATGCTCTTTTGATGAATTTGTGGGGGAGAAAGTGTTCTCCCCGTCCTACTCCTCCGCCATCTTGGCTCCTCCCCGACCCCATGGACTGTAGCCTACCGGGCTCCTCCATCCATGGGATTTTCCAGGCAAGAATACTGGAGTGGGTTGCCATTTCCTTCGCCAGGGGAACTTCCCAACCCAGGGGTCAAACCCGGGTCTCCCGCTTTGTAGGCAGACGCTTTACCGTCTCAGCCACAAGGGAAGCCCAAAAGTCATAACAGCAACGGTGAAATAATCCTCTTAAACCTTGCATACTAGAAGCTGTGTAATGGTGATAGAGGAAGCAGAGGGCAAGATTATCAGTATAATCTGTGATGTTAGGCAGACCTTTGCCCAATGTCAATGTCAGTTGACTTACGTCTTGCATCTTTACCTAACTACGATTAGTGGGAACTTGCTAGGATTCTAATGCCAATGCCAGGTAATTATCTTTATCATTTCAATTAATCTTATAGATCCATACAATTGATAAGGCAATTTTACAGATGATAAAATAGGATCCAGAGAAATGAAGGCTAGTACTGAACTTGATCACCTGCCTTTTTAATTTCCAGACAAAAGGCTAATGACAAGAAGCAACAAACACAATATATATATATAACATGTAAAATGTAATTAAAGTGCAAGACAGCAATATTCTGAGACAGCTCAGAGTATAAAAGGGAGTACTCAGAAATCAACTGCAAATGAAAAAATAAATACCATAATGAATTTATGAATAGAGTCCACCAGAACAAAGTTGCTATTTTGAAACCTAAGTAACGCAAAGTACTTTGCTTGAGTTCAAAAGACAAAAATCACAAAGCTGGCTGGCTACAAAAGGCAGATCTGCTATGATGTTAAATGAGTGTTTCAAGAAATCTGCTTACCTATTGATAAACATTCCACTGTTTAATTAGCCCAAATATTCAGATTAAAGTGGATGTCCTAACTACACATAAGGAAAGTCTAAAATCTGGTAAAAGATGTCAGAAGATATACATCTTCAATGCTCTTAAGAGAAAATCACACACAGAAAAAGTAAATCGAAAAGAGATTTTTAAACATTCTATTTTATATAAGCAAATTAATAACTCATTTTTTAAAAATATTGAACATGGAAATATATATGACTATAGAGTAAGGGAAAACATAGGGAATTATTATACAAAGCTTTGGGGTAAAACGTGGGTGGACTATGTAATATTGTACATCAACTGTACTTCAAAAAATAAAAAGGGGTCAGGCTAAACTGTCTTTAAAATTCATTTCAGAATTCAAGATTCCTAGATATCCAAACAAAAGAAGAAGAGAATGACCACTGACCTCTTTTTTTTGCTTCCTTAAAGCATCTCTTCCAGAGATTTCACATAATCTATTATTTTAACCAAATCTATCTATTTCTCAAGCCAGAATTTTCAGAAAGACAAAAACAACCAACAACTTAGAATTTATGTTTACCAGCTGTTGTCTTTTACTCCCAATTAGATAAAAATTGAGTGTACTTATTAAAATAACACTCAGGTCAAGTAGTTCAACAACCAAGAAAAAACTTTGGAAGCACAGTTAACAAAAGCAGCCCACTCAACAATGAGAAAAACAAGTCTCCAAAAAAGCAAATGAAATGTGTACTCATTTCGGCAAATTTTGAACTCAACTCTGGAGTTCAAATGACTGTTTGTTTTTACCCTTATAACCACAGGATGAGAAGCACACACACTGAAGTTCTCTTCCACAATCAAACTAAAAAAGAGATGGAGAAAGACAGGTCCCTTTAGTAACTAGACCAGGTGGTAACTATTAAGAAGGAGAAAGAAGATACATTTTATCCTCAAGTTCAAACTTCATCACTGTCATACAGAGCCACACTTAGCTAATTGTTAATAGACTGATTTCTGTATTCAAATTGGATTTGTCTAGAGTATCAGAGAAGTCAATGGCACCCCACTCCAGTACTCTTGCCAGGAGAATCCCATGGATGGAGGAGCCTGGTAGGCTGCAGTCCATGGGGTCGCTAAGAGTCGGATACGATGGAGCGACTTCACTTTTGCTTTTCACTTTCATGCATTGGAGAAGGAAATGGCAACCCACTCCAGTGTTCTTGCCTGGAGAATCCCAGGGACAGGGGAGCCTGGTGGGCTGCCGTCAGAGTCGGACAAGACTGAAGTGACGCAGCAGTAGCAGCAGCAGAAGCAGAGTATCGATTACACACACAAAAAAGTGAGAAACACAAAGATAAGCAAAATGGCCTCTTACTAGAAGATATTTAAAAATAATGTTCTAGTGACTTCCCTGGTGGTCTAGTGTTTAAGACTCCCTGCTTCCAATGCAGGGGGCATGGGTTTGATCCCTGGTCAGGGAACTAAGATCCCACATGCTACAGGGTGGGGCCAAAAAATAAAAATAGGAGAGCTAATTTGTATTTTAAAAAAATGTTCTAGTCATAATCTAGTTCTAAAATAATTTCCTTAAAGTGACACGTACATCATGGCCACTCATGATATCACATTAGAAGTCACCTGACCATGACTCAACTCTGTTTATTAGGTGGTTCACCAAATGGTACCTCCTCATCTTATTGGAACACCTGAGAATTACTGCTTCCCACTCAACAAAAATTCTTAATTCTAGAGCTTTTATTTTGGTTGAAATCCTTTATAAAATTAAAAGAGAATTTAAACCCCATTTATTTGTTCATTTAACCAAAAGAGTTTCATTCACAGATTATAACTGTCAGTGCAGAGTGTTTGGGCTCCACAGAAGCATCCGTTGCTTTGCTTGACTTCCAAGAGCTTGGCTGTCCAAAACTGAACTGGGAGCACATTTCCCTCTTGCAAAACACAGTTAAGTGTACTGGACAGAGGGTGGGGCCTCAGGACTCCCAGTGACTGTTTGGATGGATCTCTAGGGAACATGCTTTTCAAGAGTCAGGAGAGAGAAAAATAAATGGGCCAGAGGGTCAGGTTTTAACCTGCTGACTTACTTCATTGGCTCTTTACACACAGCAATGACCTCCAAACAAATTCTATTGAAACATGTTTTTTTTTTTTTTTTTTATGATCTAAAAATCACAGAATCGCTTTGATGAGTAATTTTTGGGCACACATTTGCACTATTTATCGTGTTTTCTTCTGGAATATCCCTTTCAATATAGTCTCTCAAGTTCTAAGAAGTAGGAACCACTTCTCCCATTAGCTCTCCTATTTTATCCACCTCTAGGACCTCCAACTTTATTGACTATTTTATTCAGGACATACTGCCGTTTTTCAAATAAATAAACGGATTAAAGATATTTAGCATTCTAGAACATGTAAGGACTTAACTGGGGGGCGGTTTGTGGAAAGGAAATCATATCAGTTTTAGGCATGTGTAATGTTACAATTTAATATATGACTAGTGTAAAGATTACTCTGTGCTTGAAATACACTGTAGAAAAGAAAAAAATGAAATATTAATGAAGAGAATAAACTGTGGAGAGCAGTCTCCAATTTTATTGACTTCTATCTCTATACAAAATTTGATGAACTAAGAAAAACACCCAGAATTTTTATAAGCTATACGTCATTTCACATTTCCAAAAAAATTTAAACAGGGCATCATGAACCTAAAAACAAAGGGAAATGGGAGGGAGGTCTGGGAGGGAGGGAACATGGGTGTATCTATGGCTGATTCTTATTGATGTACGACAGAAAACCACACAATTATGTAAATCAATTATCCTTCAATTAAAAAATTAAAAAAAAAGAAAGAAGTAAATAGTAATGCACAAAGAACCTATAATGTCATGGCTAAGTTTCTAATTTCTTTTAAGGTTCTTTTATATTCTCATATATTATTAACTTTTTCTTAATAATATTGAGATTTGCTTGATGGTATAAATGGAGTGTGAAATTTAATAGGTTCCTAAGGTGGTGAGAGAACTTCTCTGAAAATATTTGACTTACTTCCTATGAGACAAGATGTGATGTTAATGAGCCAGGTACATCTGGAGAGTTTTGGATATACCTTTTATTCACACATGAAATACTCATGCCTGCGCCCTTCTGTCTCATTTCACTTAATAGCAGATCAGCTATTTATAGTCCTACAGTACAGTCTTGAGGAAGAAAGAAAACTTGCATCACATACTATCCTGGTATGCACTTAGGGTGTATATGAAAAAAAAACAAAACCTGTTTTGAAAGTAATCACAATTTAACCCATTAAACATCTTAAGATTATCAACATACAGAATAAAATCTTACAGATACAGAGTATATCTCATGGGCCTAGAGAATTACACTGTCACTAAAATCAAGTACAGAAAAGACAATTATGATGAAAATTAGCTGCCTGATGGACAAAATGATGATATACTCAATATTATACTTACAGACCGGAAAAGCGAGCCCTGAAAAAATATTTCAGGTATCAGTTTACCAATTGTCAGTGGACCTTGTTAAGTGACTATATTGCTTTCAAAGCACATAAACTCCAGGAGTTGGTTATGGACAGGGAGGCCTGGCATGCTATAGTCCATGGGGTTGCAGAGTCGGACACAACTCAGCGGCTGAACTGAACTGATGTTTAATATAATGCTGATAATATCAATCAAATTTCTCATCATTTCAACTTAATTACAACAGCGCACATTTTAGGGAAGATCCCTTAAAGTAGGAAAGGGCAACCCATTCCAGTATTCTTGCCTGGAAAATTCCATGGACAGAGGATCCTGGTGGGCTACAGTCCATGGAGCTGCGAGCATCAGATGCCACTGAGAGACTGAACACACACACAAACACACACATACACTTTTAGGAAACAGTCACTCCAAGAACAGAGCCATCTAGTGGCAAGTGCAGAACCAAGAGTATTACATCCAATTACCAATGAACATAAAAGCACAAGTAAATATCATTAACTAGGCAGAAACAAATTTAAAAAATGATTCTGCTTTCCAGAAAAGAAAATTAAGTGAAAAACCCAGCTAAAAGTGTATATACTCCTTATTTAGTAAAGTTCTTACCTGTAAAAGAGACTAAACCACAACTACACACATATGCTCACACACAAACAATACACATAGGCATGCTCTCACAATAGAAGGAATTGTGCTAGAATATTAACAGTGTCTAGGTCCAGGGTAGTGGAACTAACTGTGATGTTTTGTCCCCTTCCTGAGGCCTGTCTGCATTTTCCTCAATGAATAAGCACTGCTTTTGTAATTAGAAATTGTATTTCCAAATACTCTGAGCAAACACTGAAACAAAGGTTAAAAATTAAAAATAAGAGTAAAGCCAATAATCTTTGAGAATATTTGATGTTTCTCATTTCTTAATTCTACATATTTGTAGCTCATTGATATACATGAACTACTACCATCTGATACATTTACCATAGGTATAGTTGATTCCTCACCCGGGAATAAGTTACAATATGCTTAGATATAAGGCATAGAGCTTTGCGCCAAGATTTGATTGAGCAACAGATAAAAGTTTAATGCATTTATGTGGAGTTTTAAAAACACATATAAGGGACTTCCCTGGTGGTCTACTGGCTAAAACTCCATGCTCCCAATGCAGGGTATCTGGGCTCAACCCTTCATCAGGGAACTATATCCTACATGCAGCAACGAAGACCCAGTGCAGCCAAATAAATGAATATTTTAAAATAAAACACATATATATTACTTGCCAGAATTCTTAACACTGCAAATAACACAGAGGTTGAAAAGGAAATTTCTTTTTCCATTTTGCAGATGCAAAAATGGAGATTGAGAGTCATCATATTATTCATCTCCAGCTCTGCCATTAATAAGCTAAAAATCTGATTCCTAGTTTATTATTCTGCATAATGTAACAATTTTGATACCTGGAGTTTAAATTACCTGCAAACTACTTTCATATTTATTCTCAAAAGTTCTGATTGATGGCAACAGCAACTATTCTCATTCCTATTCTTAGATGGACATAGGTAACACACTATAGCTGAGACAATTTGTAGGATACAATTTGTATCCTGGGTATAGCATGAATATAGGTTTTACTCTCCTACAATATGTTGATATTTTACCAGAGTTTTTTAACTAAATGAATACTGAATTGTAAGAACGCTTGACATAAAATTTTAAATACTGTAAGTTGAGAATGAAAGGAAATGGTGAATATTGAAAATATTTTTTCAAATTATTTTAAAATATATTTAAAATTGCTTTACCCAAACCAAAATTGATAATGAGTCAAACAAATCAGAATGTTGTATAGGGCAACTTTGAGAAGGACACACTTCTGATGAGAGAACTAATCCTAACTCAATTCTAATCTTCATGAATTACCAAAAAGTAGTTTTAGTTTTCAATATTTCCAGTGTTCAAAACTGACTTGGAAATTTTGGGGTTAAGTACTTGTCAAATAATACTTTTAATATATTTCCCACCTAAAATTACAAGTCAACAAGTTACAGGTGAGATCCAGGGCTGGTAATAACTCTTTTTTTAGTGGTAACACAGACTATATCCTATATGATATACATAGCACCCAAAGTAGAGAAACACAGCATTGAGGAGGCAAGGGAAGTACTTCATCTCTTTCCCTGCTTTTCATATTCCTTTTATTCCTACTCTAATTGCTATTTTAAAAATCTTCCATGACTTCCCTGGTGATACGGTGGTTAAGACCTTGCCAATCAATGCAGGGTGTTCATATTTGATCCCTGGTTGGGGACCAAAGATCCTATATTCCTGTGGCCAAAAAACCAAAATGTAAAACAAAAGCAATGTTATAACAAATTCAATAAAGACTTTAAAAATGGTCCACATCAAAAAAATGTTTAAAAATAAAATGAAAAATAATAAAAATAAAAGTTTTCTGATACTATCTATATTTTGGTATTTTATACTATAGATACATAAAAATAATTTTTGCAGTAAGACAGGGTATTACTAACTTGTAAATTGACATTTTGATACACATCTGCATTTTGTTCACCTGGTGAACCAACTGGTCAAAATTCATTTAAATTTGCTACAAGGTTACTTGAATAGGAATTTTGGTTTAAAAAAAAAAACAGCCATCAACAATCATCATTATTATTCCTTTTAATTACTGGGTTAAACTCAAAGTTTAACATAGATTAGTTAGGGAAGAAAGTAGATAAAAATGATTATTTTAATCTAACTTTTCAAGATAAGTCTACCCTTTTATGCTTTATATCTGTATATAAAGGTAACTAGAAAGAAAGAAAAGACGGAATCAAACATACTATGTGTCACCAATTCCAAAATTCACATAGCAATCACCTTCGTGATTCGACTACATTATGGACCAACCCACCCATAATTTAGTACACATAAAATCAAATTTCCTTCAGTTGAATTTATTTTTTAAAACTTGACATTGCCTCTTAAATGGAATGTGTAAGTGTGTGTGCTAGTCACTCAGTTGTGTCCGACTCTGTGACGCCATGGCCTGTGGCCCTCCAGGCTTCTCTGTCATTCCCCAGGCCAGAATACTAGAGTGGGTTGCCTTTCCCTTCTCTGTAGGATCTTCCTGATCCAGGGATCAAACCTGGGTCTCCTGCATTGCAGGCAGATTCTTTACCATCTGAACCACTAGAAAAGCCCCACTTAAATGTAAGCTGAGTCACTTCAGTCGTGTCCAACTCTGTGCGACCCCATAGACGTCAGCCCACCAGGCTCTCCTGCCCCTGGGATTCTCCAGGAAAGAACACTGGAGTGGGTTGCCATTTCCTTCTCCAGTGCATGAAAGTGAAAAGTCAAAGTGAAGTCGCTCAGTCGTGTCTGACTCTTAGGGATCCCATGGACCGCAGCCTACCAGGCTCCTCCATCCATGGGATTTTCCAGGCAAGAGTACTGGAGTGGGGTGCCATTGCCTTCTCCACTTAAATGTAAACTCAATAACAAATCAATAACATTTTATGTAAGTATAAAGTTACCATTAAATTAAATTCAATGAGAAATAATGCCAGGCAGTTACATTCCAGCAAGATGCTATTCCCTGAGAAACTCTCTCAGGTATGTTCTCTGTTATGATTGGAGATGAGTAAGTACTGAGGGGATATTGAAGGCCTACTAGCACCAAACAGATCTGCTCCCCTTCTTTAAAAAAAAAAAACTTTTTATTTTATATCGATATATAGACAATTAACAATGTTTTGATAGTTCAGGCGAACAGCGATTGGACTTAGCCACACATACACATTTAACTATTCTTCCCCTCTTCATTAATCAAAATGTTGAAGAGAATTGAAAACATATAACTTATTGAGCACATAATATCTATAAGCATTTCTGCTGCTGCTGCTGCTGCTAAGTTGCTTCAGTCGTGTCCGACTCTGTGCGACCCCAGAGACGGCAGCCCACCAGGCTTCCCCGTCCCTGGGATTCTCCAGGCAAGAACACTGGAGTGGGTTGCCATTTCCTTCTCCAATGCATGAAAGTGAAGAGTGAAAGTGGAGTCGCTCAGTCGTGTCCGACTCTTAGCGACCCCATGGACTGCAGCCTACCAGGCTCCTCCATCCATGAGATTTTCCAGGCAAGAGTACTGGAGTGGGGTGCCATCGCCTTCTCTATAAGCATTTCTAGTTATATCTAAAACAAACTTCTAGTTACATCTAAAACAAACTTTCATACAACCACTGATATGGACTTTACATTTCAAGAAATACCGTAGTATATTACACTAGACAGGAACGAATGAGATAAAGTTTTAGCTTATCAGTAATGATGATGGTTACACTAATAACACACTGGCATTTGTCTCTGACCTGAGTGTTTCAGAAAGGGTAATGCTGGAATGAATGGGATAAGTGAGCCAAAAAAAAGAGTGGGAACAGAAGACCTCCGAGATCAACCCCACGACCCTGCTTAAACTGATGAAGATGAACAATACAACTTCATGGGCCGAAGTCATCCTTTCCAGTTGCCAATGTTCTCAAGAGGTGTTGCTAATAATACGAAAAGACTACTATAATTTTCATATCAAACTATGAAAATAGCATTGCCTTTGTTCTAATAGATTAGTGATGTGAATTCTACTCTAATAGGAACAACTTTTTTCATGTTCCTCCAAAAGCTGAAAGATCTCTTTCATTTACCAGGAATGAAAATCTCCTGTATTGCATTCTGCTTATAAACTATGCATTCATTGTTTCAGAGAAGTACATTTCTCTTTCTTGCTAGCATCCTATTTCTCCAACCATTCATTTGCTAGCAACATTCTGCCTTAAAAAATGATTCTGCCAAACGAAGGCACTGATTAGGTATTTGAAGGTGGAAGGAAGGAAAAGTTCTCTTTTTTCTCTCTCTCTCTATTTTCAAGCAAGGAAACAGTGGCAGAGCACTCCCGAGAGCCACTCCAAGGCTGTGGCATCCAGCCTTCTAGCGGCAGAAATGTTAGCGGTCAACTCAGTGGCATCAGCGCTGCTCCAGTAATGACAGCAAAGGCAGCAGCCCTCCCTCCAGCAACTCAATGTCAAACGCACTTTCCTGGCCTCTAGCCCCAGTGGCTCAGCAATAGAGAATCCGCCTGCAATATCAAAGGTGCAGGAGACTCAGGTTCCATCCCTGGGCTGGGAAGATCTCCTGGAGGAGGGCATGGCAACCTACTCCAGTATTCTTGTCTAGAGAATCTCATGGAGAGAGAGGCCTGGTGAGCTACATACAGTCTGTGAGGTCACAAAGAGTTAGACATGACTGAGTGACTGAGCACATGTGAATGTGTGTGTGCGTGTGCACACACACACACAGCCCTGAGAGGTAACAGTTTTCAGTTTGGGAGGAAGCAGCCTTTTGCTTCCTTTGGCATCTCTAGTGCTTTTGTTATCAATGTAACCGATTCCTTTCCATCTCTCGCTGCTTAAAGTGAGTTCTCCCCACACTGTTGGTGGGAATATAGACTGGTACAGCCACTATGGAAAACAGTATGGAGGTTCCTCAAAAAACTAAAAATAAAAAAAAAATAAAAAATAAAAATAGAGGTACCACATGATCTAGCAATCCAACTCCTGGGCATACAGTCATGCAAAACTATAATTCAGAAAGATGCATGCACCGCTATGTTGATACCAGCACTATTCATAATATCCAAGATACAGAAACAATATATATTGACAGATGAATAAAGAAAATGTGAACATTTTCAACTGAACATTGAAAGTGAAGTCAAAGTGTTAGCCACAACACTGTAAATCAACTATACTTCAGTAAAAAAGAAAACATTACAGGACATCCAACATTTAAAGGAAATTATGCTAACAACTTTAAAAATGTCTTCAACATTTTTACTCTAAGTATCTGTTAGTATATTGTCTGCCTTTGATGCTTTCTATTAGGATGATTTTGTTTGTAACAAGGTGTAATGGGAGGGGCATGGTATTTGGGGTCAGACTACACACTGTCCTCGTCTGACCACTTCTTACTGCATAATGTTGTTGAGAGTCCACCTCACAAGAGTGTTCAGAATTTTACATGAAATTACATATGCAAAAAATAGGGTGCCCTCATCCTTTTTCCATCTACTGCTTTTATTTAAATAGCAACTCAATGTGTAGTCAAAGTCATAAAATTGCAAATAAAAATACTTACTATACAAATTTTTAATAAGTAACAAGAAACGTTAAATAAGGGGAAGTCATTCTTAATTCCTCCTTCTGACAAGGAAGCACTGCTAACATTTGATATATTTCCTTCCCCTTATTACTATGTACTTTTATTTACATATGTTACTCATTTTTTAAAATCCACCTTTTTTTCCTTCTTAGGGTTTTAGGATAAGCATTTTTCAGACACTCTGTGAACCACTGTCAGCACCATGTGCACTGACTGTATAACACTATATATATATATAACTGACTATATAACATTGTATATATATGACTGACTATGTAACACGCGCGCGGACTGTATAACACTATATAACTGACTATATAACACGCGCATGGACTGTATAACAATACATATATATAACTGACTATGTAACACGCGCGCTGACTGTATAACACTATATATATATATAACTGACTATATAACACGTGCACTGACTATATAACACTACATATATATAACTGACTATGTAACACACGCACTGACTGTATAACACTACATATATATATAACTGACTATGTAACATGCGTGCTGACTGTATAACAGTATATATATATAACTGACTATGTAACACACGCACTGACTGTATAACACTATATATATAACTGACTATGTAACACACGCACTGACTGTATAACACTATATATATATGACTGACTATATAACACATGCACTGACTGTATAACACTATATATATATAACTGACTATGTAACACACGCACTGACTGTATAACACTATATATATATAACTGACTATATAACACATGCACTGACTGTATAACACTATATATATATAACTGACTATGTAACACACGCACTGACTGTATAACACTATATATATATAACTGACTATATAACACACGCACTGACTGTATAACACTATATATATATGACTGACTATATAACACACGCACTGACTGTATAACACTATATATATATAACTGACTATGTAACACACGCACTGACTGTATAACACTATATATATATGACTGACTATGTAACACACGCACTGACTGTATAACACTATATATATAACTGACTATGTAACACACGCACTGACTGTATAACACTATATATATATAACTGACTATATAACACATGCGCGCTGACTGTATAACACTATATATATATAACTGACTATGTAACACATGCACTGACTGTATAACACTATATATATATAACTGACTATATAACACATGCGCGCTGACTGTATAACACTATATATATATAACTGACTATGTAACACACGCACTGACTGTATAACACTATATATATATAACTGACTATATAACACATGCGCGCTGACTGTATAACACTATATATATATAACTGACTATGTAACACATGCACTGACTGTATAACACTATATATATATAACTGACTATGTAACACACGCACTGACTGTATAACACTATATATATAACTGACTATGTAACACGCACACTGACTGTATAACACTATATATATATAACTGACTATGTAACACATGCACTGACTGTATAACACTATATATATATAACTGACTATGTAACATGTGCGCTGACTGTATAACAGTATATATATATAACTGACTATATAACACATGCACTGACTGTATAACACTATATATATATAACTATGTAACACGCACACTGACTATATAACACTATATATATATAACTGACTATATAACACATGCACTGACTGTATAACACTATATATATATAACTGACTATATAACACATGCACTGACTGTATAACACTATATATATATAACTGACTATGTAACACGCGCACTGACTGTATAACACTATATATATATAACTGACTATGTAACATGCGCGCTGACTGTATAACACTATATATATATAACTGACTATGTAACACGCACACTGACTGTATAACACTATATATATATAACTGACTATATAACACATGCACTGACTGTATAACACTATATATATATGACTGACTATGTAACACGCGCGCTGACTGTATAACACTATATATATATATAACTGATTATGTAACATGCGTGCTGACTGTATAACACTATATATATATAACTGACTATGTAACACGCACACTGACTGTATAACACTATATATATATAACTGACTATGTAACACGCACACTGACTGTATAACACTATATAGATATAACTGACTATATAACACATGCACTGACTGTATAACACTATATATATATGACTGACTATGTAACACGCGCGCTGACTGTATAACACTATATATATATATAACTGATTATGTAACACGCGCGCTGACTGTATAACACTATATATATATAACTGACTATGTAACACGCACACTGACTGTATAACACTATATATATATAACTGACTATGTAACACACGCACTGACTGTATAACACTATATATATATATAACTGACTATGTAACATGCGTGCTGACTGTTTAACAGTATATATATATAACTGACTATGTAACACATGCACTGACTGTATAACACTATATATACATAACTGACTATATAACACGCGTGCTGACTATATAACACTATATATATATGACTGACTATACAACATGCACACTGACTGTATAACACTATATATATATAACTGACTATATAACACGCATGCTGACTATATAACACTATATATATATGACTGACTATATAACACATGCACTGACTGTATAACACTATATATATATGACTATGTAACATGCGCGCTGACTGTATAACACTATATACATATAACTGACTATATAACACTAATATATATATAACTGACTATATAACACAGTGGGAGACATCTTGATGGTTTCAAAAGGCAGAAACCCCATAAAAGATGAACACCATCCTCACTTATGTTTTTGTTTTTTTACTACAAGTCGTCTATGTTTCTGAACAATGACCATATATCATGCAATCCCACTCCTAGATATATATCCAGAAAAACTCTAATTTGAAAAGATACATGCACTCCAATGTTCATAGCAGCATTGTTCACAGTAGCCTAGACGTGGAAACAACCTACATGTCCAGCAACAGATGAATGGATAAAGATGCGGCACATGCATACAGTGGAATACTACTTGTCATAAGAAAGAACAAACAATAATGCCATTTACAGCAGCATGGATGGACCTAGAGATTATCACACTAAGTGAAGTCAGAGAAAGAGAAATATCATATGACACCCCTTGTATGCAGAATCTAAAAAGAAATGATACAAATAACTCACTTACAAAACATAAACAAACTCACAGACTTAGAAAACAAACTTATGGTTACCAAAGGAGCAAGATGGGAAGAGGGATAAATTAGGAGGCTGGGATTAACATATATCGATATATACTATTATATATAAAATAGATATATTTTATATATATATATAGTATGTCCAACAGGGACACACTATATAGCACAAGAAATTCTGCTCAATACCCTGTGATAACCTACATAGGAAAAGAATCTGAAAAAAAAAAAAAATATATATATATATAATTGAATCACTTTGTTGGACACCTGAAACTAATACAATATTATAAATCAACTACACAATACAAAATGAAAATTAAATAAATACATAAATTTTAAAAAGAAAAGAAGAGCTCTGTGTTTCTCAATCACAGTAAAGACAGACTCTTTCTTATTTACTTTCAGACAATTATAGCAAAACTGGGGGGAAGTACCTTGCGTTTCAGTACAGTTCTATCTTCCTTATACCTGGTAAGAACTCCTCTCAGATCAGATAATAGGCTGTTAATTACAGTTTTCTGCATACATCTTTCTCTTTGTTTCTCAGGGCACATTAGTAGAAAAGTGGGAATAAGATACAGACCAGATGCCATTTCTAAACTATAACCCAGTTCACTCAAGTCTATGCAAAAAGATGTTTCCAGCATCACATAATTTATCCCCAAATATGCTTTTGGAAGTCAATGCTTATACCAATTGATGAAATTCAGCATAAGTCAAAGGACTATTTTTGAAAAAAAAAAAATTTAAAACAGTAGCAACAAATTCAATGCAACATTGGAAAGAAATGGAAATACCAGGTGAAATCTCTACACAAAAGGCCACCCATAGAAGGTGACGTTTTATCAACAACCTTGAAACAAAGCTACAGTATCAGCAGGCGCTGCACTTTGGACTTCTGCAATAGCCCAGCTAACCGGTCTATAAATACTAAATCCATCCATGTGAAGATGAGCAAATACAGGAAGACAAAATTTCACTAACAGATTAAAATATCCAAGTTCCTGAAATCCAGAAGGAAAAAATATTTGGAAATATTTTTGAAGACAAAGATGTCAAAGATCACATCTGTGAGTTAGTAAAGTTAATCTCTAACGGAATCACCAGATAATCATAATACCCAACTGTATAAACGAAGAACACTGTGAAAACTTGTGGAGAAGATGGGGTCAGGATGCAGCAGTTTTGGGGAAATGAGACTCACTCTTCTAAATGCTAATTTATCTGACATGCTTACTCACTTAGTCAGGGCACAGTTTAGAAGTTCTTTTTTTTTTTTTAGTTTTACAGTATTGCCATAAACCAACTATGACAAATTTAATGACACTGTAAGTTATTTTTTAACAGATATAAGAGCTCAGATGATAAAATGTCCTAACATTTAATCTGCCAAAAGTAGATTAACCCTTAGAATACTGTAGAATAGAGACATGACACCCTTTTTTACCATTCAGTTCAGAGTTTATAAAATCAGTACTCCATTCTGGACCTACCACTTAGACATTATCAGAAAACATTATTATACTTTATATGTATAATAATAAAGCATATGTATATAAAATAATAATGATAAATCTCCTAAATAGATAAAATAAAACATATATGAAAATTAAGGTGTGCAAATATATTCAACAGGTGTGCTGTATGTATGAACTTACATGCACGCACAAACTCATGTATATACATACATACCCTTCTAAGTATAATACTAATGGAAGTCCTAAAGAAAGCTAAGATACCTATATATATCTAAGGTCTAAATATAGAATTCTTATGATTAAAAACAAAAGAAAAGAGATAAATTAAAATTTTCCATCCTCAGAACAGAAAATAGAATTTATTCCTTTTAGTACTCTCCATATTAGGAGGGGGATTCCTTTTCCACTCAAGCACTTTATCAGAATTTACTGGAGGCTTTTATCTCTATGTGAATTTCTTGCTTATTTGTTGCTATTGTTGATTTGTTTCTTGTTGAAAGTAGATGCATCTCTGCAGATGAAGTGATTGATTAGCCTTCATAAAAAGTATTAAAAGAATGGCCTGGGAAGGTGGTTTTAGCATACAACGTAACTCAGGCCAAGGGAGGACAAAGCATTGACAAAAGCATTTCCATGCTCAGTCAGGAGTGAGAACATTTCCAGAATGGTGCTCAGTTGGAGAACTCAGCCAAAAGCATAAATTCTCTGCTTGATTCTAGTGGGCAAATCCATGCCTGTGACTAAGTGTAACTCTGTAAAGAAGGAACTATAAAGGATCATTAAAATTGTATATTAATAAACTGAAATAACCACACTAATTGTTCAGCTATCATGCAATGCTTAGCAACTCTACCCGGGGATACGCATATGTCGAATAGAATCTCCAGTTAAATTTTTTGTAAGGAGTCTTTGTTACTAATGTATCAACAGTATGGTCCTAAACTTGTCAGATTTTTAATCGTTCCAACTCTGGCCTGTGACTTATACATTGGCGTATTAGATTTATAGCTTTCAACTGAGGTTATGTGGGGTTTGTTTCACTCTACACTGCAGAAAAATGCATCCTTTCAAAAAATTTGGAAATATAATTTCCTAAGAAATTAACTTCAAAGTATGGACATCATGGTTCAAATGTGAACTATTCATATTTGCTGTAATGTAACTATTCATCATTTGTTGAACTCCCCAAATTTGTTTGTATCGTATCTCTTCTTGGATGCTGTCATATGTTACATGAGCAAACAAACTCCCAGAGAATAGAGTACTAAATTTAGAACAAACACTACCAAATTCAGTATTTAAAATTCTACCTGCTTCCATATTTTAGTCACATGACTTACTTGTCACTTAGCAAATTTATACAGAGCAGAACATAGTAAATGTATTCATTTTTCTTTGTATAGAAATGCAGATTTTCTCTCTGCCTGTTGGAGAAGACAACCACCTACAAAGTTTGCCAAGGTATCCTAGACAAACTATTTAAATGGGCAGTTAAATTTTGACTTAACTAATATTTTTTCATATTTTCCTCCAAGTATTTTCATCACAAGAAAAAAAAATCATCTGTTGTGGTCAAGTGTCAATTTCTTTATCACTGAAAATGTCACACTGATTGAAATCTTTACAGGGATCTATGATATTCTGACTGAGGAAAGCTTTAGATATATCCCACAGTAATAGTTTCTAAAAAGTGGTCAGGCAGATTTAAGAGGTAATATCTAAAAAAATTATTCTACTTTTAATTTTTTTCTTCCAACATTTTCAGCATTTTAAAACATTTGCTTACACCTTACGCCACAGGACAGAGAAACAAGAGAGCAACAAATTGTAAGATATTTACCTATATATTCATAATTAGTAAGCTTACTGATTTTAGCATAAACATACAGAGATGACTGGAGTATATTTTAGAAGCAGCTTACCATTTCTTAGGAAATGTTGAGTGCCAGAACTCAAGAAATCTTACCCATGCAGCCTTTCATCTTCATTTATCTGGCAAGAGTCTGCCACCAGCCTACTATGTGCTGGGAACCCTGTTAAGCACTGTTCTTAGGCATGACTAAGATAAACCAAGTCTTCCTCTTATTGATGCTGGAGCAGGTGGGCAATAAGGAAATACCATGACAAGTTGTAATATGGACAATTCAGAAAACACAGACAGATAAAGACAGAATAATGAGAGTCAGCGTGTAACAACTGCTTAAAATAAGGTCATCTGAGGCAGACTCCACTGAGGAGGAAAACCAGAGAGGAGACCTTAAGAAAATATTGATGTAAGAAAAACCTCAGGGATATTGAAAGGAAGTACAGCCCAGGTGGAGAAAATAGTAAGTGCAAAACCCCTCAAGAACAGGCTCAGCAAGATCCAACAAGGGCAAAGGGCTGATATGACAAGAGGAGACATGAGTAAAGTGTTAGGAGAGAAGGTCAAGGACACAGCAGACAGGCAAGTCACAGCTGAGCTCATTGGCCGCATGAAGAACCTGAAATTTTATTTGAATGAGAGGTGAGGCAATCACAAGATTGCAGAGAAATGACATATCTGACTCACCTTTCAAAGGATTAGTTCTAGTGCCCTGTGATGAATAAACTATAAGGAAGTGAGGGCGGAAGCAGAAATCTTGTAGAAGTCTATCGCACTAACACAGGTAACAGATGATGGTGACTGAGACCAGGATGGTGACTGTGTAGGTAAGAAGTGGTGAGTCTAGCTAACTTTGAAGTTGGGTGGAATAGGATTTGCAGATAGATCAGATGCGGGATATTAGAGTAAAAGAGCTAAGAAGGATAAAGCCAAAATAGGTACCCTGAGCCACTGGACATGTACAGCTGGATAATCAGTGTATCACAACAGGGTTTCCTGAATATGACCCCTATTTAAATTCTGCTGCGGCTGCTGCTAAGTCGCGTCAGTTGTGTCTGACTCTGTGCGACTCCACAAACAGCATCCCACCAGGCTCCTCTGTCCCTGGTATTCTCCAGGCAAGAATACTGGAATGGGTTGCCATTTCCTTCTCCAATGCATGCATGCTAAGTCGCTTCAGTTGTGTCCGATTCTGTGTGATCCCATAGACGGCAGCCCACCAGGCTTCTCTGTCCCTGGGATTTTCCAGGCAAGAATACTGGAGTGGGTTGCCATTTCCTTCTCTATATTTAAATTCTAAGCAAGAGCAAAAAGTATCTAACATTTTATAGCCATTCCTCTCTGGCTTCTATAATCAAAATGTTGAATTTTCTAATTCACTTAGTTCTTAGATACTCTGACCAATATTGATTCTCTCTTTCCATAGTTTTTGCTGCCTATAGTTACAAATTTGGAAAACAAAAGCCCATAAGCCTTTCACCCAACTTTCTTCAGGCTGGTTTTTAACCCCTTGCGTCTGCTGATTCAAACCAATGATGTGGACAGGCGATGATTAAGAGGACCACAGTATTTTTTCTAAAAGTTCCTGAAGACAGAGGCTGGAAACTCTAAAATCTTACCAAGACAGCACCAAGGAAAGCAGGCAGTCCACAAGTGCCATGAGAAGAAAAAGCAGGGTCTTTAGCTGGAGAATCGGCTTCCCAGATGGCTCAAGTGGTAAATAATCTGCCTGCTGATGCAAGAGATGAGGAGGTGCAGGTTTGATCCCTGGGTCAGGGAAGACCCCTTGGAGGAGAAAATCACAACCCACTCCAGTATTCTTGCCAGAGAAATCCCATGGACAGAAGAGCCTGGTGGACTACAGTCCATGGGGTCACAGAGTCGGACACGATTAAGTACACATGCTTCCTTCTTCACTGGTGAATAAGGTGCATGATTCCATATTCAGAGCCTATTACCTAAACAAGGTAAACTGGTGCAAGCTGCTGAGGGAATGTAAGGTCAGAGGTCATCAGTGGCAGGAGTCAGGCATACTTCCTTTCCACCTGTTTGCTATCTATGGCTAATGACAGTCGTTAAGTTAAAGCCAAAAGACTCTGAGCCCTTGATGGGTAGTTTGCTCCTTTTCAATCTCTTCCAGCATTTCCCCAGGTAAGTTCTGCAGATCATTAACCACATCAGATGCTCTGAGTCTAAAGATGATTCTCTGATCAAATAAACGTAGGAAATGCTCTACTCCATACTCTTCCTGTAGAAATTTACAATGCTCCTTCATTAAAGGTTTTGTCAAGTTCCATGATACTCAAACTACTAACTCCTTAACCAGCATTTTCCCAACTTATTTTACCCACAAACAAAGAAAACAAGGACCTTAATTAGGACATGAGAAGAGGATTCAGAGAGACACTGCATAAGAAAACTGTCAAAACTTGGTGAATGATTTAATGAATGGATGACAGGCAAATGTCAAAGTTGACTTCAATACTAATACCACTAACTTGATGACCAGGTAAGGGGTGGGGTGGGGGCGGGGAACTTCTATATTAAAACAACTGACTCCAAAATTTTTTTTAAGTATTTTGATTCAATTATACACAGATATTTATGGATTGCCATGTTCCATAAATGAAACCAGGCATCAGGAGCAAGAATCATGGACAAGACAGGGACCATTCCTGCCTTTGCACAACTTAGTCCATGGGAGCCATTCCAGTCCCGTATGAGAACTCATCTGATAAGCACAGAGGATGCCCATGATTCCAGAGCAATAACATTCAACTTGAGTTTGGGCACGTGGAAACACTCCAAGAGGAAGTAATTATCTCAGCTGAGCCTTGAAGGAGCATGGTTAACAGGTGACGAGAGAGAGAATACTGCTCACACACAAGGAGGGACAAGGCAGATTCAAAAAGAAGTTAAAACAGCCTGTGGGTCAGGTTGGAACAAGGTAACAACAAGAAATTGAATAAGCGTTTGTGTGTAGCACACAAGAAGAAGTAATGAAACAGAGTTAGTCTCTGTGTTATATTCACCTGCCATGTATTATAGGCACACGCTGTTGTTTAGTTGTTCGGTCAGGTCCAACTCTTTGAGACCCTATGAAATGTAGCCTGCCAGGCTTCTCTGTCCATGGGATTTCCCAGGCAAGAATACTGGAGGGGATTGCCATTTCCTTCTCCAGGATAGGCACAGATATTTTAAGTAAATAAAAAATACGAATATTCCCAAATGAACTCCAACATTCTCAGAGTTATTTTGTTCTTTTTTTATTGAAGTATAGCTGATTTACAATGTTGTATTAGTTTCAGGTGTACACCAAAGTGATTCAGTGATGTATATATACACACACACATATATTTCTACTACACTGTAGTTTTGTATGTGAGAAAAATCTTCTAGACATCAGATTCATGTAATGTGGTGAAAGTGAAAAGACAGAAATTAATTCCCTTTTGCTTTGGGATCTACTGACATTCAGAAAGATCTTTTCTTCTAGGAAAAAAAAAATTAAAAGCCATTGGTGAATTAGAGACCCCAAGAGTACCTAGGAAAGCTGTGAATACACCGTAGTCTGTGTTTCCTGAATTGGGAGATTGAACCATAGTCTGAAATACCCGGTATTTTACAATTATTTCTACCCTCTAAGGCCTTTTTCAGGAGATCAAGGCATACTCCCAAATATGAGACTTTTTGATGACATACTTGGAGGGATAAAAAGGTTACATTTACATTCTAGATTGAAACAGCAAGTTTTGTAAATGACACACACAACTCTGCAGGTTACTGGACTCCCCACCTTCACACTGACTCAGCCTGCGCTAAAAACTGTATCCTGCCTTAAACATGTTCTCAAAGTCCAAGGCAGACACTCATGTACCCAAGTAAACAACCTTTCTTCGGCACCACCCTGCTGTTCTGTTGTATTTCTTACACTCTAGCAAGAACTGATCGGCTCAAACTTTAGACATGAAATTCCCTTTGAAATAGAAACACATTTTCATATGTACATATTTATTTATTTGGAGGATAACTGCTTTACAATGTTCTGTTAGTTTCTGCTATGCAACCTGAATCAGCAATAAGGGTGTGTGTGTGTGTGTGTGTGTGTATCCCCTCCCCCATGAGCCTCCCTCTCACCCTTGTGAAACAGAAATACATTTGATGTATTCAAACTGCAAGCACATGCTTGCCCTTGTCCAGCTACAGTCTATGTTTCATGTTACTCTTCTGAAGAGCAGGACAGATCATGGCCCTCCTCTGAGATGTTGCCTCTGGACCAGAATAAAGTTCTCAACATGACCTCAAAGGGCCTCCGTGATGACCCACTGCTTTGTCTACAACCACTTGCCACACGACTCTTGGCTTTGCTCTGAGGTTGCACCCTCGCCTGTGACACTTACCTCGTAGGACTGATTCCACCTGAGATGTGATCTACTAGAATGAAACTGAAAGTGAACAGAAGACTTATGTACTTGCTAACTGATATCTGAAATGCTTACAATAGGCTGGCACATAGTAGGCACTCCATAAAGAAGGCTGAGTGTGAAGAATTGATGCTTTCGAACTGTGGTACTGGAGAAGACACTTGAGAGTCCCTTGGACAGCAAGGAAATCAAACCAGTCAATCTTAAAGGAAATCAACACAAATATCCATGGGAAGGACCGATGCTGAAGCTGAAGCTCCAATACTTTAGCCACTTTATGTGAAGAGCCGACTCACTGGAAAAGACCCTGATGCTGGGAAAGACTGAAGGCAGGAGGAGAAGGGGGAGACACAGGATGAGATGGTTGGATGGCATCACTGACTCAATGGACAAGAGTTTGAGCAAACTCTGGGAGATGATGAAGGACAGGGAAGCCTAGTGTGCTGCAGTCCATGGGGTCGCAAAGAGTCAGACATGACTTAGCGACTGAACAACAACAGTAAAGAAATAATTAATGGTCACTAAAAAGTTTTGACAGATGGACAATTAAGGGATAATAGTTGGGGTTTGGGACACAAACTTAGGGGTACTTCCCCAGCTCCTTGCCAACCTCTTTCCCAGGCTTACCCCAAAGAGAGGTGATTTCTAGCAATTATCCCTCTAGGGAAGGATCAGATTCGAGGTAACAGTCTGTAAGTCAAGCAAAGAAGCTGAAGGAGAACACAATAATATTCCTCACACACCCCATCTCAAAAGAGTCAATATGCTGTTCCCCACTTGCAAGGCACACCATAACAAAGGCTCTCCGGAAGGATGACCATTTTTATGTTACTGGAGAGGAGAAGGATTAAGGGATATGACATTTTCTCATGATATGCACTTGTGTGACTGGACAAAGGGAGAAAGCATTACTGTATTGTCCTGGGGGAGGAGCAGGTTTTTCCAATTTTCACCAAGTACAAATCCCTTTATACACTTTGGATGGGAAGGGCTCCACTTCAGGCAGGTTGGGGAGACAGGGTGGAGCGGGACATACTATTTTTAAGCGATTTGGTAAGAATGGCTGTTTTTCCCTCTGATATTCTGGAGCCACTCGAATGGCATGTCTCCACACACGGCTGTCTGGATGCTATCAACGGCACTGCTTTGAGTGAGAGGAAGAGGTCATATGCTCATCTTCTCACATGCTGCTACTGCTGCTGCTTTTTTTAAAGCTTTGTGACCTAGAAAGGAGATGGACGGTATGAATGATGCACGGACTGCCGAGAGCATTGGGCGTCATCAGTCTATTTATACCTCCAGGAAGGAAAAAATGAGTACAGGCCAATGACTCTACTCCATGGACGGAGTAAGCAAAGATCATCTGGAAGAGACAATAAACAACACAGCAATGAGGGCACTGATGCTGTCAGTGAGAAATGAAAGGTGAGGCCATATGCGCATCTTCCTTGTATTTTCCAAAATCCTGTTTGCTTCCAGAGAATGTCAAGTTGCTCCCTGCTGTTTCCCACTACTGTGGAAAGCCTCCTGAATCTTAGGGAAAGACACTGCCACCCACATTTGAAAAACTGGCTTCACTCCATAGGTGCATACATGTTCACATTTGGCCATCATGGGCAGCCATTTGGAAGCGCTGTCAGTTTGCAGGGAATATTTTTCAGGCTTAACAAAGTGTTTGGAAAAGTCTTACAGATACTTGTGCGACTTAACTCTGAAAGCAGTGGGAAAATGAGAAGATTTACACGGATTTGCACAATCTGGTAGAGACTTTTTTTTTTTTCCTCAAGGTATGTCATCAGCTCCTCTGAAATGGTAAAGTATTTATAGGACAAAGTAGGGAAAAAGCACCCAGGCACAGCTGTTAGCACTTACTCCTGCATGACTGGATAATTTAATGCCAGGCTTTACCTCTAGAGGTTGTTTCCAGAGGAAGTAGTACAGTGTGGGACCCAATGGGACCGGATGTTGTAAAATTTACTCATTTTGCTCTTTTGTCACCCATTTATTCCTGGAATTGCTACCAGCTGAATTTGCTTTCGGTGTTATTTTACCAGCTGCGGTGATGGGTTTGCTGACAACTGGCAAGAGTATGCACTGTTTGCTAAGGCTGGAGATTAGGTACTTCTGAGTGTGAAATTTATTGTTCAGTGTGGACTCAAACATGGAACCTGGATTCCTTCATAGAACATGAACTGATTTACTCTGAATACACCTGGTGGTGGTGGTGGTTTAGTCGCTAAGTTGTGTCCGACTCTTGCGACCCCATGGACTGCAGCCTGCCAGGCTCCTCTGTCCATGGGATTCTCCAGGCAAGAATACTTACGGAGTGGGTTGCCATTTCCTTCTCCATGAATACACCTAAGGTTCATAGTAAAACACTTCCTGTTTCTCTAATGATCCAAGTCTTCTCACCATCTGTGAGGCAGACAATTTAAGGCCAGCTTCACCCTTCCCTTTCATTTGCTGAAATCACGTGTGGTTTTAATCCACGAGACACGCTCTGTCATTTCATCGCAATCACTTCTTTCATAGCCTGACCTACAAAGGGAGTCAGGCTGTAATTATTCAGATCAAAGAGAATTAATGCTTTCGTATTTCATAATTTTTCATATTTCATTTCAATATGCACGAGGCAATTTTGGAACTGATAAATGTCAATCATTCGTTGTCCAGTCGGTATCCTTACACCACTGCTATGTATTGGAAACATAGTGACTTATGGATAGTCAATGAATTTAGATAGGATAATAAACTTCCCTGATTGACTCAACTCCTCAGAATATAAATTGGCTGATAAAAACCAGTGCAACCAACTTGCTTTCTTTTTTTGTGTTTGTTTTGTTGTTTGCATGAGCTTGCAAGTTTAAGAGGTATTGCTACTTACTGTTCACATGTATTCGGTGTCAGAAAGGTAAAGGGAGAGGTGTGAGGTCAATTAGAGAGAAGACAATTCTAATGCACACAGGAAACTAAGGGACTTCCCTGGCAGTTCAGTGGTTAGGACTTTGCCTTCTAATGCACAGGGTACAGGTTCAATTCCTGGTCAGGGACCTAATAGCCCACATGCCTCACAGCAAAAAAACCAAACAGAAACAATGTTGTAACAAATTCAATAAAGACTTTTCAAAACTGGTACACACCAAAAAAATCTTTAATATAACCCTGTGTATGAGACAGCAAAAGAGACACTGATGTATAGAACAGTCTTATGGACTCTGTGGGAGAGGGAAAGGGTGGGGAGATTTGGGAGAATGGCATTGAAACATGTAAAATATCATGTATGAAACGAGATGCCAGTCCAGGTTCGATGCACGATACTGGATGCTTGGGGCTAGTGCACTGGGACGACCCAGAGGGATGGTATGGGGAGGGAGGAGGGAGGAGGGTTCAGGATGGGGAACACATATATACCTGTGGCGGATTCATTTTGATATTTGGCAAAACTAATACAATTATGTAAAGTTTAAAAATAAAATAAAATTTAAAAAAATAAAAAAAATAAAAAATAAAAAAAAAAAAGAAAAGAAAAGAAACTGATATTCCTGATGAAGAGAATGGAAGCTGCTAGGGGAGAAGGGAAAGCCAGGCAGAAATGAAAGCTCAGCCATAGGTACTTTAAATAAATAGGTACTTGACAAATACTGGTCAATTATACAATAGAGAGGAAATGAATTATGGAATGTATCATCTTTGAAATCTCCCCTATATGCACCCCACCACCAAGAACAAGAACTTAATTTTCATGCACTCAGTAATTTTAAACGTTTCTTGTCCTTTGACTTTATACCACATACACTAATATGGCATGGTTCCCCCTCCGTATCTTTCTTCCCTCATACTGCCACAAAGATCCTGCCTTTAAATGGAGAGAAGCATGGTACCTCCAAAATCAGTTGGATTTTTGGGAGGGTATGGAAATACAAACCTTAGAGGTGGTTCTGAACAATTTGGCAAATTTTCTATAAGGCAAAAGAAGGATGTTCCATAAGAAAATTATTTAAGTGAAAAAAGCAGACCCCAAATTCATGTCTATTTCTCCTTTAAAAAAATAAATTTTGTTTTCATGGAACAGTGTATTTTATGATTTCCACATTAATCCTTAATTTATGCTGCTGTATCTCTTGATCACAGCAAAATGACTGTGAGAAAAAGAAAGCTAAGGGTTCTACTCAGACATATTTAACTCACACACAAGAAATGGAAGGAGATATTCTTGTTGTGCTGGAGAAACAAAACACAGGAAAAAGCAATTACTGGCTAAATTCTGTGGATCGCACAGATACTGCTTTTGGATTTCCTCATTCTATATTTGTATCCTTGATTACACTGACAGTCAGTAGTCATTCCAGAAAATAATGAGGTATTTCCTAAGAAGCTAATATTCACAAATAATTCTGGTATAAACATATACTTAATTTTTCTTTTCACCCATATCCTTTCACATACCTATAAAGACACTCAAGGCAGGGATGAAGACTTCAACAATATACTTTAAGAATATCCATATATAGGATAGAGTAAGATTTCTCTCATTAAATGTCCTTCACTTCAATTTCTATATAACTTCTTCTTGCAAAAGGAAATAAATAGCAATTAATGTTGACAATTACTGGCTGTCTATCAGTGCTGACAATTAAAAATAAACCAAAGGAGAATAAACATAAAAATGTTATGCTTTTGTAAATTCAACAAATCTTTACAGGAGTACTTCAATATGGAATTTTGACTTAAATTCTGCTGCCTTTGACTGATGAATTCTGAATGATGATCATGGCCTCCCAGAAAAGAGGATCCTTCAAGCACAACATATCTCAAGATAATTCAACCTATTTGTTATGACACTGCCTGTTTCTTTTATGTTATCTGTGGACAAGATGGTTTTAGCATATATTTTTGTACCATAGCTGTTAAGAACTTACATTTATTGAGTTAAGTGGAGGCATATACATCAAATTCAATGTTTCCAACTGAAATAATGGTTTCAAAAGACACATAATCACGTCTTAGGATTTTTTAGTTTTAATTTCCAAAGTGCTTGGTTTGACTACATGTTTTCAAACTGCTAATGGACATAAACTTCAAAAGAACTGGCCTACAATTTCTAATTGTTAACACATTGCAGTGCTGTTGACTAAATATTACCATTTGCCCTCCAACTTTTCCACCATATGAGAGGATCATGCTTCCCTGTCTCCTTGATGTTCAGTAAAGCCATGCGAGGTCAGGGAAATGTATTCAGCCTGGGCATGAATCACTCCCAGGCTGAAGTCTAACAGCCGGTAGGTGATTTACCAACCCTGTTCTCTTGCCCTGTGATTGGGGAAGCACATGTCAGGGGGAGTTTCCTTCAGAAGTAACGGTGAAAAGCACAGTCTTCCTGCCAAGCCACTTGAGAAGAAGAAGAAACTCTCTTTTGTTGTAAGCCATTACCATTTTGGTGATTGTTGTTACTGCCACATAACTTAGCCTATCCTGACTGCTACACATATCTGGTTGTGATGATATGGTGTACACTGGAAGTTAAAAAAAAAATTAAAAACAACCTACATTAAATCATTGTAAAAGCCATTTGAATATAGATATGGAGTGTCAACAGTTAAATTCCATTTTGATGTAGAATTGCATGTCGGGAAATTCTCAAATGTTATATGAATGACTTAGTGACTGGAGCAACAACAATATGAACAAGAAAGCTAACAAGTGTTTCAATATTTAACAATCAATGCGAGCAGAGGAAGGGGATAGGGGAATCCAGAGGTGAGAAAGGCATCCAGATGGAGGCACTATCCTAGGAAAAGTAAAGGAATTAGAAGACAAGGAGATTTTGGAGAATGGAAAATAGTTCCAAATGAAGCTATAGAGATGGCAGGGGCTTGTACACCATGGGAAGGATCAGGAAACAAAATGCTGTAGGTCTGGAAACCCTGTAACCTTGCATGAAACGGCACCAGATGATCAGGTCTATAATTTTCAAAGGTTTCTCCCCATAGTTTGAAGGCAGGGTTTGAAGAGAGGAATGGGTGGAGACAGGAAGGTCAGATAAGGCAAAAAGAATAATTGGGAAGAAAACATTACTCAACATGCTTAAAAATATCCCATAGTGACCGTAGCTTACAGAATCATTCCCTGTAGTACCAGATGTCCTCCAATATCAGGGGACAGAGCTACTGGTCAAGGCCTCAGTCTTTAGCTTCAAGTTCAACTTCTGCCAAATACCAGTTGTATAATGTCCTGGTTTCTTTACCCATAAAACTCTACCTCTTGGACTTATCAGGAAGATTTCAATAAAATAGTAATACATGTAAATGCTTTTTTAGTCAAGTACTTGGTTCTTAGTAAGGGTTAACTAGTACTAGTAATCTAGTGTATTTTATGACCATAATATACATAAGCCACTACTGCCTAATACCGTATTTTTTTTCATTCTTCCTCTATTAATGATGTTGCCTTTGAATGTGTCTTTCCCCAGTCTCCACTTGCTCAAATTCCACTCACCCTTCAGGATCCAACTCAAATACCATCTGCTCAACAAAGGATTTCCTGAATGAATGCTCCCCACCTACTAAGAAATAGTCATTTCCAATTCTGAACTATAACATGATTTCTAACTTCTTCATGGCACTTAATTATAACCTATCTGCTGGATAAAAGATTCATAACATAAAGCTTATTTTTCTCAGCTATATTAGATTTTTCTTTAGCCAGTATTACTTCTTCTCTATCCCTGTATATATATCTCTATATATTTCCAAAGATACTTAGTTTTGATGTCTTGAATGTATGGATCTTCACTGTGGAATAATTTAAGGAGTAATACCCAATTCTAGCATAATCTGATTAAGTTTTTTAGTATGATATAAAATATTTTCATTCACAACGTTCAGAAACAACTATTTCACAAAACTGGTAATTTTCTCCTTTCTTTTATCTATAAATCAAAGGTTAGATAGGCCAATTATTTTAAAATCCCATGGTATGCTGTTGATAAATCCTAAAGGAAAATTCACAATCTCTGATGGAAAACCCCTAGTTCCTATATTCCAGGAACAGAAAAAGAAGAAATCTAATCTTTCACAACTGGACAAATAGCATTCTTCACTCTCACAGCCCTCAAGATGTCATCAGGCAGAGAGGGAATCTTGTAAACAACTAGCCACTGAAAAACAGTTTGTTTTTCCCCCAGATTGAACCAACAAATAAGCCCAGTGTTCCTTGATACCTTTTGTGTCTGGTGTAATAAGCAAGCATTCAAGAGGTGTTGTGTAAGTGATGGGATTTATTGGGAAATAGATTTGTACTTGAAAAGCAACCAGTCCAATAATTTGATCACTGCATCCTGAAAAATACACAGCCTGGTCCAGATCTCTTTGGTTAAGTGATCAAATAAAATCCAAAGGGACTTAGGGAACATTCCTGCTTACCACCCTGTTGCACATTTTCTAAAATAGACTTTGACCTTTAATCTCCATCCCATGAACTTTTTTAGAGCCTGCCAAGTAACCTGTGGGATTATAGAGCCATCTCACCAATTACTTTTCCATTACAAATGAATTTGGAATTTAAGTCTTTTGGAAAGCAAAGCTTAAAAATGAAATCCTAAACACTCCTTGGAAAACATAAAAACTGGGCACTATCATAGACACAATACATCAGTTTATCTTTCCATATCTCACCTCACATGTTAACTGTTTCAGCTGTCCCTTGTGTAGGTGACTCTATACGCTTGAATCGAAGCTTAATTAGATTTCTTTTGATCCTACACTATGATTTTTATTTTTTTTGTTTTTAGAGTGCCCAATAATCAAGCAAACAATTGATTTTGAAAGTATATCCAAACAACTAGGAAAGTTAGACCTTTCATATAATTCATTTAGCAAAAAAAATAAAAAGTTGTCACAAAGCAAAGTTCTATTAGATAGTGCTAGCTGTTTGTCCCGATTTTTTCCAGGCTGACTTATGCAACATCCTGATGCTTAAAACCATCCTGCATGGAAAATCTGTCTCTAGGGTCGAGGGGTGGGGGCAGGAAAGAAGTCCCATTTTCTTTTTAAAGTTATAATTTGAAACAGATAAATGATAAAATAAACTTCTTGTACTTTGCAAACACTTTGAATTACGTACTGCAATACACACTACTGTATTTAAAATAGATAACCAACAAGATCTTACTACATATAGCACAGGGAACTCTGTTTAATACTCTGTAATAACCTAACTGGGAAAAGAATTTGAAAAATAATATATCTATAACTTTGAATCATTTTGCTGTATACTTGAGACGGACACAACATCGTTAATCAACTAACACTCCAATGTAAAATTAAAAAAAATTTTAAATACAAGGTAAAAGCAGTAATTGACACGTGAAAGTGGAAACTCAGCAGACCTTCCTTTTATGCAAAGCATTTATAATACTGTAATATCAAAATATTTTGCTTTGCAAGATGAGTAACCCACAATACTCAGTGATCTATTTTTATTTGAAACACTTTATACATCAAATGGAGTTTTTCTTTGGTTTTCTTCAAATGTTACTGTAAAAATTTAATGATTATTAAGAGATGATGTGGAGAAGGCAATGGCACCCTACTCCAGTACTCTTGCCTGGAAAATCCCATGGATGGAGGAGCCTGGTAGGCTGCAGTCCATGGGGTCGCTGAGGGTCGGACACGACTGAGTGACTTCACTTTCACTTTTCACTTTCATGCATTGGAGAAAGAAATGGCAACCCACTCCAGTGTTCTTGCCTGGAGAATCCCAGGGACGGGGGAGCCTGGTCGGCTACCGTCTATGGGGTTGCACAGAGTCGGACACGACTGAAGTGACTTAGCAGCAGCAAGAGGTGATGAAAAGAAGTTGCTTTTTTATTAATGTAGGTAAGGTCTTAGTACTGCTGCTGCTAAGTCACTTCAGTCGTGTCCGACTCTGTGTGACCCCATAGACGGCAGCCCACCAGGCCCCAATGTCCCTGGGATTCTCCAGGCAAGAACACTGGAGTGGGCTGCCATTACTATGGGTATAATAAAACTTCATTCATGTTTCTCCTCTTTCTATTGACTAGAAGTTGATAAGTACGTAAAATTCATATTGGATGTCATATATGAATGTTATGGCAAAAACTTAAGAGTATCTTTCCAATTTGGCCCTGGTCTCTCCAACAATTAAATGTTACAGCTTTTCACCCTTTCCTTCCTAAACTACCTGAGATGGATAGGCTTTTAATGTTCAATCATCATTTTATGGAAATAATTAAAGAAAAATTACATTTTGAAACTCCGGGAAGATTCTACTTTTTAACTTTTGAAGTTGACTTAGAAGCAAAACATTTAAGTGACAAGAGAAGCCAAGAATCAGGAGTCTGACTCAGGGATTAAAAGCAGTAACCCACCTGGAAGCAAAGCACATCACGTCTGGACTGTAGCCACATTGACAGGAGACATGCTAACTCAGAACACAGCACAGCTCATATCCTATATTATGAAGATATGACAGAAAGCTAAATCACTCTACCATTTCTGTATCATAGCACCTGTCTGAACGCACGCATTTATCTGTCCTGAATTTTTGCATTGCATTTGAGATGAATGACTTTGGAAACACATTTTCTTATACTACTAATACACTAAGTGCAATGTCAACATCTGAAAATAATTATTTCTGTGTCTTCACATAAGCTTGGAATGTTGACAAATGAATTTGGCCTCAGACACAGCATAGGAGCCATGACAACTCCACCTTAGCATTATATACAGCAGACTTCTTTAAGGAAGAATTACTATATGGTTAAATCTTATACTAAGCACTCAAAAGCAGGATGTGATAAAGATAAATTGAAATTTTAGGAGGCTGAACATGTGGGGCGAGTTAGGAGTTTCCTTTAAAGAGAAATAGGAGTAACTTGGTGAATTCTGGAAAAAACGAAATTAATTCTTTCTAATAATTTTCTCTACATCCCATAACAGAAATCCTTCTTTACTGCATGGAATCAGTTACAAGAAAACTTAAGAAAAGTCTTTAATGGGAGCAATACTTTTGCATGGGTTTGCTTTGGAAGACAATTACAATACAATAATTACCTGTTTGATGGGTAGTCTTATTGGGAAAATAATCTTTTTTCTTTATATAAAGGAGGATTAGCTAAAATTGAAAAAAAAAGAAGCTTAATATAAGTAACATAGTGCTAACCCTCAATTTAGTTCTTTTCAAACTTTTGAGTTATGGGCTCTTTCAAAAGGGTATCTATCATGGTAAAATGTAAGCTGTGTGACTGAGTATAAATCTCCCGTTTCTACACTAAGCCTGCTGCCTGTAATATTACTAGCATACAGTAAGGACACAATCAGCATTTGTTGAATAAATGAGTGAAGGCTGAGTGAGGTACAGCACTGTTTCCCAAATGCTGGCCATGACAAACTTTCACTCATCAGTAGCAAAATTGGATAAATAAGGACTGAAATTGTGTCATCAGCCATCTATCCATCTCCAGGATTAAAGCTGATTTGCCTTGCCTCAACCAACACTCTCAATTTTTGTTTGCCAAGTCCAGACCTAGAGTCAATACACAAAGGAACTGCACAGCATACAGCTCAAAAAAAAAAGGGGGGGTCATAAATTTCACCCAAGACCCCAGGCAGAAAAGAAAGAAAAACGGAAAGAAAAGAGCCAAGTTGTTAACACTGAAATCACAGAAGAGGAAAGATTTAAAAAATTATTTCATCTATCCTGCAAAGAAGTGTGCTGTTCTAAGGGAAAAGCTTATTCAGTTTTATTTAATCTTAACCCTTGCTAACATTGGAAGTGAAGATTAATTTGCAATTATATAGAAAAAGTCTGGGTATTATAAACAGACTCTGAAGAACTAGTTCCTATTTTCAAATATGCATGTGATCTTTATCAAGAATTTAAACTACTCTTAGTCTCAATCAACTTCATTCTTTCTTTTATAATAGAGTAATTTTTTTTTCTCAAAATGCCCCGAGTCTCTGAGAATCTGTGCCTCGTGGAACTTAGAGCAGGCAGAGTAAATCACCACTTACTCATCATCCTCCAAGAGCAAAGGTGACTAGAAACCAAATCCTAGAGATGAAATCATTGCTCTCCTGATAAATTCCCAGTTCCTCTGACTAAATATTTCCCTCCTTAATCCCGGACACTATAACTGCCAGTCATTTTGGGTCTGTTATTCCAATATGAAAAGTCTAACTTAAGCACCATAAAAGTCTTGGGAAAAAAACATTTTTGAACACTGGTAGGCTCAGGGGACTGACAATGGAATATGAACCTTTCACCCCAAAGATGGTTCCTTGGGAACAGAAAGCAACATATTTTTTTTCTGTAATAACCCTCCTGTGCTCCCCGCTTTCCCAGGTGGTGCTAAAGCATCCAGCAGCTGTTGACTGTCCGTGTCCCTGCAACATCCTGAAGAGTCATTTGAATGATCAGGATCAACTTAGAAAGAAATCTGTCCACCCAGGCGCTTGAGAAAATTTGCATATAATCACCAGGGGATTTGTTTAAAATGCAGACTTTGATTCAATGACCATCGAAGGTGGAGCCTAGGAGTCTGCATTTCTAGCAGCCCCCAGCTAATGGTGATGCTGTTAGACCCATGAATCCACCTTTGAGGAGCCAGGATCTATCCCATCTTGACCTATACTACTGAATTTGATGATCTGATTGACATCACAAATATTTTCTCCACACTAAAAATCTCAATATTACCCAATACCAAAAACACACACTCTTATGTACACACACAAATGTATGCAAGCACATACACTGAGAGAAAACAAATTTCAGTTTCCATTATTGAACTTACTGGTTCAGATCTAACATTGTATTGTAGCAAGTGTGGTCACACTACATTTATGTCCTGATATCTGACCCTTTCGAGCTTTGCACCTACACTTCACTAGAAGAGCATCTGTACAGTCCTTGCTGAATCCTTACAATGGTTATGAGCTGAGCAGAGAAAATACCTGTAATTACTATTGCTGAAATGGAAAAAATAGACTGGTCAAGTTAAGCAATTTACTCATGGCATCTCATAACCAGCAGGAGTCAGATCCAGTGATCATACTCAGATTTTGTGTCTTTCCCCCAGGAGATCAAACCAATCAACCCTAAAGGAAATCAACCCTGAATATTCATTGGAAGAACTGATGCTGAAGCTGAAACTCCAATACTTTGGCCACCTGATTCAAGGACTCATTGGAAAAGACTCTGATGCTGGAAAGATTGAGGGCAGGAAGAGAAGGGGCAACAGAGGATGAGATGGTTGGATGGCATCACGGATTCAATGGACATGAGTTTGAGCAAACTTCCAGAGAGAGTAAAGGACAGGGAAGCCTGGTGTGTTGCAGTCCATGGGGTCACAAAGAGTCAGACATGACTTACAACCCTCAAGTCTAGAACTTTTCCAACCTAACAGTGCCTTTCACATCGCCCATCCCTGCTATGTCCCAGCCAAGTTTTCTTTGATGTTTATTACACTAGTGTTCCCCTAGTTGTAGAACTAACAAAGTTCAACCCATGTTCTGTGGGACAATTTAGAGACTCTATATTTCGGAACAAGTTGCAGTCTCAGTGACTGTTTTTTTTAATCTGGAAAAGCTGCCTGGATTCTGTTAGACGATAGAGCTGGATAGAAGACTTAGTATCCTCAAGATTTCTGACTCTTTGTGACCCCATTATACAGTCCATGGAATTCTCCAGGCCAGAATACTGGAGTGGGTAGCTTTCCCTTCTCCAGGGTATCTTCCCAACCCAGGGATCAAACCCAGGTCTCCTGCATTGCAGGCAGATTCTTTACCAGCTGAGCCACAAGGGAAGCCCAAGAATACTGGAGTGGGTAGCTTATCCCTTCTCCAGGGGATCTTCCTGACCCAGGAATCGAACCAGGGTCTCCTGCATTGATTCAACAGCAGAGTGCTATCTTTGATCAAGCTGAATACAAATGCCAGTCACAGATCATCAGTGTTAGTAATGAGCGAAAATGTTCCACAATTAAGAATCTCACAGTGATTCCCCAGTAATATGGAATGCAACTAGGATTTGCTTTGACAGCGAGAAAGGAGCAGTACCGCCTGCCTGGTAAGGTGACTCTCAGAAGGATATTCTCTCTGGAGTGTAAGTTCAAGAACCTGGGTTATTCTTTTTTTTTTTTTTTAGTGTTTTAAAAAATTTATTTATTTTTAATTGAAGGATAACTGCTTTACAATATTGGTTTGATTTCTACCTTGCATCAACATGAATCAGCTATAGGTATACATATGTCCCCTCCCTCTTGAACCTCCCTTCCACCTCCCACCTTTCTCAGGTTACAGAGCCCCGGTTTGAGTTTCCTGAGTCATGCAGTAAATTTCTATTGGCAATCTATTTTACATATGCTAGTGTATATGCTTCTATGCTACTCTCTCCATTCATCTCACCATCTCCTTCCTTCCCCTCCACATTCTTGTCCATAAGTCTGTTCTCTGTGTCTATGTCTCTATTGCTGTCTTACAAGAGCCTGGGTTGTTTCTGCTTTGTTGGCTGCTGAATCCCAGCACCCAGAACAGGGCCTGATACACAGAAGATGCTCTACAAACATTCTTTAAATCAAATGAAGAACTGAAATTTTACTGTATTTATACACAATGTGTTAAACGTTAAAACCAGTTTCAAAGTACTACTCATTTCTTTCATATTAATGTGAACCAAAAGTTGGTTTTAAATATTTTAACCCTTTGGACAACTAGGAACACTCAGCTCTTCACCAACTTATGAAAAAGTACTCTTTAATATCTTAAAGATATAATCTCAATGCAATATATCCCACACCACAAAATACTGTATCTAAACACGTAAGAGAAGGCATATGACTTAGATTTATTTCAAGCCTACTCTTCATGTTATCATGGGAATTTAATTTCTGACTTTCCTTTACATCTTGGATTAATCAGTATTTTATGAAAGAATCCTATCACAGGCTCTTCAGAGCATGATGAGTCTCCCTTTCTTTCTGTTGTTCAGTTGCTTGGTTACGTCTGACTTTTTGTGACCCCATGAACTGTAGCATACCAGGCTTCCTTGTCTCTTTCTTAAACATCATATTTTATATGTATTTGCTTTAGGTGGCTCAGAGGTTAAAGCGTCTGCCTCCAATGTGGGAGACCTGGGTTCGATCCCTGGGTCGGGAAGATACCCTGGAGAAGGAAATGGTAACCCACTCAAGTATTTTTGCCTGGAGAATCCCATGGATGGAGAAGCCTGGTAGGCTACAGTCCACGGGGTCTCAAAGAGTCAGACATGACTGAGCGACTTCACTATGTTTGCCACTGGGCTATACTCTATCTGGTGGCTCACACAGTATAGAATTTGCCTGCAATGCAAAAGACCTGGGTTCTATCTCTGGGTTAGGAAGATCCTCTGGAGAAGGAAACAGCAACCCACTGCAGAATTCTTGCCTGGAGTATTCCATGGACAGATGAGCCTGGTGGCAGGCTACAGTCTATGGGGTTGCAAAGAGTCAGACACAATTGAGCGACTAACACTTTCACTGTTTTCATATTCTGAGGACAGCAATTGTATCTCGTTTTGCTCACAACTTTATCCATTGCCCCTGTCTGTTCGTGATCCTCACCAGGTCTAGGAATTACTAAAAACTAGCAGATATCCTCTAAAAACAATTCTAAACAGCCTCTCTGGCCCTTCCTTCACATAAAGAGGAGAATAGAAGTTTCTTCAAGAATTTCAATAGGACCACACAAATTCAAACCTCTGGGGAATTTTGATTGAAACACAGTATAAACCTACATGAAAAATTCATGTCTCCCCTTCTGGTCCATGGATGATTTGGGGCCCATTCCCTAGTCATGAACAAAAATGGGTGAAAGATAGTAAAGGCTAGAATAAGAGACATAAAATGCAGAAAAAGGAAAAGGTCACTCAATATTCAATGTTTGATGAGTTAACATATCAGCCAAGATTAGGTACTTTATTGATACAAGAATATCAATGGTCCACATTCTTTTAACAATGGAGGAACTGCTAACCTCCTGCATCAGACATACTGAGTGTAAGGAAGAACAAATTGAATTCAAGTTAACAGACAATGGAGCTCAGACTGGAAAAAAAAAGCTGATCACTCAGCTTTTCTATAAGTAATTCTTATTCACTATTGGTCAGAGAGGAGGAAGACAACCCTAGCATTGTGACTGTGGAGGAGTTTCATCTATGCATACAACCTGTTTAAGAAAAATTCCCATTATCTGTTAAGTCATTAAATAGGAAACAGTCTATGAACAAAGAATTTGAAGGCAAATTTGTGACAGAGAAAACATATACATTATCTAGGTAGATACAGAAACCTTTCTTTTCAGTAGCCACTCACCTGAATCTATCTTTCCAGAAGCCGATACTTTATGCAACCTTACTAAAATTATATTTTGTGTAATTTTTAAACATTTTCACTCTGTTCTTAGAATTCTGACTGAAATATGGTACAATATTTATTAAAATTTTACTTAATTGGCTTTTAGATATATTAAAAAACCAAGTTCCAGGCTAAATACATTGGAAATAAACAACAACTATCCATGGACTTCTCTAGTGGTCCAGTGGTTAAGAATCCACCTATCAATGCAGGGGACACAGGTTCGAATCTGCTTTGAGAAGATTCCACATGCCACGGAGCAACTGAGCCCGTGCTCCCCAGCTACTGAGCCTGTGCTGTAGAACCTGTGAACCACAGCTACTGAAGCCTTGGCCCCTAGAGCCCATGCTCTGCAAAAAGAGAAGCCACTGCTATGAGAAGCACTCACACCACAACTGAAGAGTAGGCCCTGCTCACTGCAACTAGAGAAAGTCTGCAGGCAGCAATGAAGACCCAGTGCAGCAAAAAAATTAATTAATTATTTTAAAAAACAGCTGTCCTTAGAAAGTAGCGTTGTTTGTCCAAAGTTTCATATTATCTTTTTTTTAAAGTTATCCTGCATATAGAGACTCCTCAAGCAGACTCAGAGGTAACAACATATATCACCACAACCAATACAATTTCTAAAGTTATACACTACTTACATATCCTATTTCAATCTATTTTTTTTAAATCTACTTCATAATGGATCCTCCGAGTCGCACGTGTGTCTCTTTTAATACTAGGAACACAAAATCTCCAGCTTTTCTAAGGGCAAAGTTTTGTGTCTTTTGATCATGACCACCATCTCCTTCCTCCTCCTTAATAGATTCCAGATTTGTTGAGGTATCTACAACTTTCTCACATAACTCAAGTATTCCAGGTCTCCTGTGTCCCACACCAAGGTCAGGTTGGTTAGGGAGTCATCTCACTGAGGGAATGGTTCAAAAAAGATAAGAGGATGACTTCTGGGGGCTGCTAGGAAGATTCTGCCTCATCCATATCTCAACCTCAGTGTGCTTAAATAAGACCCAGGAATAGGTACCTCCATTTTACCTGCTTGAGGAAGGTAAAGTAAAAAAAATCCATGGAAAATGGAACCAGAACTCATTGGTAAAGTCAATCCTAACACCTTCTAGACTTCCATTTGTGAGACAATATACTTTTGTTACTATCACATCTAAAGTTTGGGGGTTTTCTACTTCCTGTACACAAACACATAGTAAGAGATATTCACTTCAGTTCCATCGCTCAGTCATATCTGACTCTTTGTGACTCCATGAACTGTAGCACGCCAGACCTCCCTGTCCATCATCAACCCCCAGAGTTTACTCAAACTCATGTCCATTGAGTCGGTGATGCCATCCAACCATCTCATCCTCTGTCATCCCCTTCTCCTCCCGCCTTCAATCTTTCCCAACATCAGGGTCTTTTCCAATGAGTCAGCTCTTTGCATCAGGTGGCCAAAGTACTGGAGTTTCAGCTTCAGCATCAGTCCTTCCAATGAACACCCAGGACTGATCTCCTTTAGGATGGACTGGTTGGATCTTCTCAAAGTCCAAGGGACTCTCAAGAGTTTTCTCCATGGTTGGATCTCCTTGCAGTCCAAGGGACTCTCAAGAGTCTTCTCCAACACCACAGTTCAAAAGCATCAATTCTTCTGCGCTCAGCTTTTTTTATAGTCCAACTCTCACATCCACATACTAAAAGCATACTAAGAGAAAGTGCTAGTTGTGTCTGACTCTTTGCAACTCCACAGATTGTAGCCCACCAGGCTCCTCTGTCCATGGAATTCTCCAGGAGGTAACACTGGAGTGGGTTTTCATTCCCTTCTCCAAGGAATCTTCCTAACCCAGGGATCAAAACCAGGTCTCCTGCATTACAGGTGGATTCTTTATTGTGTGAGCCACCAGGGAAGCCTCATTCTAAATGATACATTTTAATTATTTAACAACCATTTGCCTAAATTTCAAAAACAATTTTAACTGGCAAATGACATTGCACCAAACTGAATATTGCTTTTGGAATATAACGTGGATTTTTTTTAAAATGTGGTTTAGAAAGTAGATTAAATAAACCAAGGAATTTGCCATCTGAATTTTTATAATATGGAAAAGGGAAAGACGAGAAAAATAACTGAAGCTATTCCCTTTTTTTCTTTAAGAAATTTCCTAGCAAGTTACATAATCCTCAAAACATAATGAGATTCAACAGTTGATGGGAGAGAAAATTCTTCAAATTATGGCACAGAAAAGAGTACCTATATTTGGCGACTTGGTAAATTGGCTAGATTCACCTCTGTGTGACTTTGGACAAATCATTTAACTACCTTAGGCCTTAGCTTGTTCATCTGTAAAGAAAAAACACCTTTTCTAGGTTCAAATGTTTCACCAATACTGGCATACTGTCACTGCTTCTTGCAAAAAATCTGCCAAGAAAAAAGACACTGTGCTCGTAAGTGGCTGTATTTTAAAGGTGCTTATAGATGAATACTTAAAGTCAGATCACCAGGTCACATAATTTTTGTCTTAAAATTTTGGTTTAATTCTCAGCAAGTAGCAACTTATGAACCGTATAGCAGTTTCATAATATGTTATTAAACTAAAGCATAAAATGGAAACATTTTATTTCAAAAAGTGTATATACAACTGAAAAGATAAGGCACACAGATTATCTTTGATCTCTCTTAGTTTACTTTATGTTCTTCCAGTGAATTTCAAAGACCTGAAACATAATCTAATATGGAAAATTTAGATCTATCATAGCTACTTGTATATCCAAACAGTGGTACTGTTTTGCTTTGTTTTTCCTTGACCAGTTACTATCTGACAGGCCCAATGTCCTAACACTGAGCTTATCTGATCTAAATTAATCCTCACAATAACCCATGTTCCCATCTTAAACAAAAAAGAAATCTCAGAAAGACTAAATAAATTATGGTCATGAAGCTAGATAAATCTTTCATCTCCACCATTACATACAGCATCCTCATTCTCTCCAATGCCAAGGACTTTTTTTAACCCCATAGGAACCAAGATGCCAGAACAAGATTTCAGTCAACAACCACAAAAATATCATCTTATAAACTTTTATGGAAAAACTGTTTTCAGAAATTAAATAAGACTGTGGTGGGGTGGTGGGGGGGTAGTCATTGATTTTGCTTCTGAACCTCGTGCCTTATATCCTGTGTGAAGAGCCAGGCTAGCTAGCTATAGAGTGAATCTTCCTGTAGGCTCATTTCATTCTGTATCTTCGATCTTCAAAACATAAAATCAAACTAGCTGTTTTAGACAGAATTATAGAATGGTAAGCAAATGAATAAACAAACTTCACAGTAGAGTTGTCAAGTTGGTTGTAAAGCTCTTGTAGATGAATAGAAGTTTCCTTCTACAAATGAGACAATCTGGGGGAGACAGTATTACTGAGGACTTAAAGGATAAAATAGAGACGTGAAAAAAAAATCCTTCCAATGAATCCAGAATATCTAAGCATTGTGGCAACAAGAACAGCACATAAAGCATGACTTGCTTGCTGTCAAGGAGTAAATCTGTTTCAGTCCTGGACAAGAACATGTTTAAAAGGTAGTTTTCCCACTAAAATGATCCCTGCTGGCAGAGGAATAGAAAAAGGCCATAAAGATGACTTTTCCTACAACACAATTCTTTCAATAACTGTGCTTTTATACACACACACACACACACACACACACACATACACGTGTGTGTCTGTGTATAAAGAGGGAACGTAGGCACCCAGGCACTCAGTTGCCACCAATGCTTATATATACAAACCAGGTTCCTATTTTTCAAAATATCATTATTTTAGGATACAATGTGAAGTTTCTATGAGTAGCCCATTACAACTTTGTTAACCTCCATGGTTTCACAGTGTAGTGCTTTGCTTCTGTTCTCATGTAGTAAAATAACATGGCTTCCCTGGGGGCTTAGAGGTAATAAATCTGCCTCCTAAAGCAGGAGATGCAAGAGACTCAGGTTCTATCCCTGAGTCGGGAAGATCCACTGGAGGAAAGCATGGCAACCCACTTCAGTATTCTTGCCTGAAGAATCTCATGGACTGAGGAGCCTGGCAGGCTACAGTCCATGGGGTCACAAAGAGTCAGACACAACTTGGCAATTAGACAACAACAGTAAAGTAACACATCTGGACCCCAAAACAAAGGATGAAAAATTGAGGTAATTTGTCTCCAAAACAAAATGGACAATTTTCTTTCAAACAAAAGAAAATCTTGTAAAAGGCAGAAGTTCATCCAATGCATGGTGTGTCCAAGAACCAGGGGATGGGGACCTCCATGGCAGTCCAGTGGTTACGACTCCGTGCTTCCAGTGCAGGGGGGTGCAGGTTCAATCCCTGGGCGGGGGACTAGGATTCTACATGCCATGCGGTGTGGCCAAAACGTTAAAAAAAAAAAAAAAAAAGAACTAGGAGATTATATTAAGTGATTTTAACAAAAACTGACTTGACTCAAAAAATATCTGCCTAAAAAATCTAGTTTGTGAATTTGCTACACCAAGAACCATGAGCACTTCCTCCCAGAAAAGGTACCTCTATGACACAGATGAAAACAAGATAAACATTCATTCGATACAGTCAAGGAGTTCTTGAATAGAGGCATCTTTGTAGGAGTCTCAGTATATGTGGGCATGAACTCAGTTGCAATAGGAGAGGTGGCAAAAACACAAACCCTAAATGGATCATTTTAGTATAACATTTAAATGTTAATATTGATAATAAAAATTCTCAATTGTGTTCTCTTTATTCACTCATCATTGGTATGAATACCATCTCCTGAATTTTCAACAAGATCACCTTCTTCTACTTATATCTTTTAAAGAAGTTTTTCACAAACTTTTCCAAAGGTAATGGAGTAACTAAATTAAATCAGTGTAAGGTTTAACTTCAGCCCATTTTTCTCCAGCATCAGGACAATAAGGGGCCCAAAATTACACACTGTATTTTTATAATCCCTTAAATGAAAATACATGTGTGTTTTCTATTCCTTTTCAGATGATATGCTCTTTTCATAAAGAAGGAATAACAGCAAATATGAAGAGTAGCTTGGCAGTTACCCACACTCTCAATTAACAGGCCCTGTTACTGTTTATCTCCGAGAGTCAGACATGGAAATTTCCAGGGCTGTAACATCAGCCAGCTCCATTAGAGGGAGCTACAAGGAATCTTAGTTACAGGACTTAAGTTCTCAGGTGAGCCGCTGACAGAAAATGCAAGCAAGCAACTCAAGAGTAGTACTGCAGGGTACTGAATACCTCAAGTCTCTAGATTCTTGGCTCCAAAACACATGTAGATCACCATACCCCTGCCTGCCAAGACCATCTGTGTTCATCTGTGGGAGAGCTTAGACATAGGGTGACTACTGGGGAATCAGTTCTTCTGAAAGCAGCACTATAAATCGTTTACCAGGCTTTAGAACAACCGGATGTTCACTGACAGTTTCCTGACCACTTTGCCCAGTAAAGATGATGCTACCAAGTGTGCAGAGAAGAAATTCAGAGTGATGTGGAAAAGGGTAGCATCAATAATCGAAATCTTCATACACAAGAATTATGATGTTCTCCTATATTCGTAAGCAGTTCGTTCTGTGTGAAATGCTTAAACATCGAGAAAACAAATGTCTTAAACTAGTAGCGTTTTTGTTTCCCATAGTTGAAACTATTTAATCACGTTCTGCTTTCCAAGCCTTGAAATCAGACCTTAAAGATTAAATAAATGCTCACACATTCTTTCAAAGCAATCAGCTTCTGCTTTTTATTGAACAGAGCTAACTTATAGTCGAAGCAAAATGACATCATCCTAAACATTCCATGAACTTTTTCTTTAGGGAAAAAAAATCAATTTTTGATAAGAGCTAAGGAATTGTAAGAATTTTCCAAATGATTCACACTATCACCTCTCCAAATGCTTTAGTATTCTTTAGTTTTCTATTTGATTTTCTTGAGGGTGAAAGTGGTCCCACTTAAAGATAAATGGCTGGAGGGCTAATAAGTTATCTATAGATTTCTCATTGTCATATATGCATATGCTAAAATTATTTCATGATTTTAGCAAAATTTTGACAAATGACTTAACATATTTAGATGACATAATCATTACTTCCTTTCCCCTTTTGGGAAAAGTTATTGTTGACATCATTTTTTTTTAAGGGTATGTATTTACTTTTGGCTGTAACAGGCTTTCCCCAGTTGTGGCCACTGGGGCTATTCTCTAGTTGCTGTGTGCAGCTTCTCATTGTGCTTGTTTTTCTTGTTGCAGAGCACGGGCTCTGGAGTGCAGGCGTTAGTAGTTGTGGCACATGGGCTTAGTTTCCCCAAGGCATGTGGGATCTTCCCAGACCAGGCATCTAACTGGTGACCCCTGCATTGCTAGGTGGATTCTTAACCACTGGACCACCAGGGAAGCTCCACTTAGAAAAAAAAAAAAAATTGACCCTGCATCAAGCCCAGCGCTAGACACTTTACATACAGCATCTCTAATTCTTTCCAAAACATAGATATACAGACATTATAACCATTTTGCATTTTATAGATGAAGAAATCAGGGCTTTGGAAGTTTAAATGATTTGAGGCAAGGACACAATTTTAGCAGCTTGCAGAGCCAACATTCAGTCCATTTCAATCCAAGGCCACATGAAAATTCACTCTAGCCCAACTACTATTTTGCTATTCATGACATAAGTATAAATGCACATCTCTCTTGATCATTTTAGTCACTAAACTGGAGTCACAGATACTACTAACAATGATATGTCATTCTCCAAGATTTAAAATTTTGCTGCATAGATTATTTTTTATGGCTGACAAGATCAGAGTTTGTCCACCTGTTTGATTACTTCACCTGGGTACAGTCACCTTATACTGTATGGCAGTCACTCAGTTGTGTCCAATTCTTTGTGACCCCATGGACTGTAGCCCACCAAGCTCCTCTGTCCATGGGTTTCTCCAGGCAAGAATACTGGAGTGGGTTGCCATTTTCTTCTCCAGTGGATCTTCCCAACCCAGGGACTGAACCCGGGTCTCCTACATTGCAGGTGGATACTTTATCATCTGAACTACAATCACCTTATTTCCTGGGAAAAGCAATAGATTGCTGAATTAGAAAATCTGGGCCACCATCATGACCTGCCCATTGATTATCTGTAAGTTTTGCAGCAAGTCTCCAAATTATTCTGTGTCTCTGATGTACAAATGACATCCATAATCATCCCCGAGATGTTTGCAGCTGTGTTTATGATTCAGATAGCAAGCCTAACACTTCACACAAAGGTCCTCCCAGAAGCCGCAATTAGAATAGCAAATATGCATTTCAATATTACTATTTGTTGTTGCAAGGCTAACGGAATTGAAAAATGCTAGAGGTCATTTCTTTGTGATAATATGGAGAGGTAAATGATGTTAGAATTCAATAGGTTACTGGAAAAAAAAAAAAAAAAAAGGAAAATTACACCAGGGGCACAATTTATGGAAAGCAACTCACAGTCTATTAGGTCAGAAAATTCCAATCCCAGATTTATGTTTGATTCGGTTTTCAAAGCACATGCAATAGATTTTTTTTCTCAGCGGCAGGGTGAAAACTGGTTGGCCATAATGTCAACTGATTTGATTCTCTTCTGTTAGGGGCAAATACTTCAGGATGAAATGTCATAAAGGTGATTTTTGGCTGCAAAAATTGCAAAAATTCCTTTCCAAAGGTCAGATACTATAATGAACTTTGAAAGATAATGAAACAGTGTGCTAAGCTGTAAATATTCAAACCCATGTTGAAGTAGTCAAGTCACCTTAGAGGAGTTTCTCTTTTACGAGTAATGCTCTTTTGAACTGCTTTTGTACAAATATGTTTACCTAAGCAAAGCGACCCTAGCAAACACTTAAATACCATATGCTACAAGTCATGGGGAAAAAAAAAGTTGAACTACAGTTCACATAAAACTGAGACCTCAAAGGAAGGTTATTTTTAAAATGCACACAAATAAATTTTTTAAACATTCGGGGACATTTTGGAGTTCAAGCCTATAACCATAAGCCGAGATGAAACAGTGCTGGCATTTGGCTGCTGAACAGATGAGGGACTAACATAAGAGAATCCATGTCTAGGATATATGAAACCCAAATTTAACGCTTCAGTATTTGAAACAAAATGAGAAATTGAAGTGATAGAGACGAAAATCAAAAATAGAAGCATAAGCAATGACACACAATACAAGTAACATAAGAGAAATAGCCTGTGCTACAGAAATACAGAGTATCATAAGAAAATATTATGAACAGTTATATACCAACAAAATGGGAAAGCAGTCAATTCTAAAGAAATCAACCCTAAATATTCATTGGAAGGACTGATGCTGAAGCCCCAGTACTTTGGACACCCGATGTGAAGAGCCTGATGTCACCTGATGTCACTCACTGGAAAAGACCCTGATGCTGGGAAAGACTGAAGAAAAAGGAGAAGAGGGCAGCCGACAATGAGATGGTTAGACAGCATCACTGACTCAATGGACGTGAATTTGAGGAGATAGTAAACGATAAGGGAGCCTGGTATGCTGCAGTGCATGGGGTTGCAAAGAGTCGGACACAACTTAATGACTAAAAAACAACAAAGAAGAAATGGACACATTTTTAGAAACATATAACCTGCCAAAACTGAATCAAGGAGAAACAATCCTTTGAACAGACTGAGCACTACAAGTGAAATAGAATCTGTAAATTTAAAAAACTCCCTGCAAACAAATGTCCAGGACTGGATGGCTTCGCTGGGGAAACCTACCAGCATACAAAGAACTTACACAGATGCTTCTCACACTCTACTGGCCAAATATATCAACTTCCTCATTTATAAACCTTCTCTTCCAACGTGTCTTGCATGGAGTAGGTACTCAGTAAAGGGTTTACTCATTTTAGGTGAGCCTATTACGATATTCAGGATAGTCCCCTCTCCACAGGGTTATTTGGCTAAAACTGGCTCTAGCTTAGAAGATAGCTTCTCAAACACAGATGTGACCAGTACAATTATCTTACATTCAGAATGCTCTTCATCCCAGAAGGCCCAGACTGCTATTCTCTCAAATTTTAATCATTTTTTTAAGGGCCAATTTGCAGCACTCTGCCAAAGAATAATTTGAAACAATGATTGAAAATAAGATAAAATAGCCCCATAAGTAACCATTTAAACGAAAAATAAATAAATCAGAAGTCAGATCCCTATATACTATTTTTCTGACCTATATTCACCAAAGGCAGTATTAAGAAATACAACTTAATTATACTTAAAACCATTACTTTATGAAATGCTTATTCATTACTATCAACTAAAGTCATTTTCCTCAAAGGTCCTAATGGAGATTTTGAAATGGCAGAATTATAATCAGAGGAAAAGAAAGAAAAGGTTTCTAGAATCAATGTTATTTAGTGTCAAGAAATTCTACAAATCCCAGTTACAATCTTATAGATGAGATCACATTTTTTAAAGAAAACATTTCAGTAATTAAACCCCTCTGATGGCACTCATTTAACACATTTTGAAGCACAGGAAGAGAGGTTTCAACTTGCAATCTGAACTCTCAAATGCACAATAACCTCACTAATGGTGCACTATCTACTGGAGTTTGCTCTAATTCATGTCCATTGAGTCAGTGTTGCTGTCTAACCATCTCATCCTCTGCTGCCCTCTCCTCCTTTCTCTTCTGTCTTTCCCAGCATCAACTTTGGAACATCAAAAATGTATGGATTGCAATTAATCTACGTATCAATTCTATTCTCATCCACATTAAAAAAAAACAAAATATGTATCAAAATTGAAACATTCAAAGAAGATGGTTTGATTGGTGATGTTTCTTCACAATTTAATAGATTACAACAAGAATCCAAAATTCTACAGGAGGACATAGTCCATCACTGGGTCCTTAGTATAATAATTCAGAATTTAGGATGAAAGTATCAATATTAGATGAGACAGAGACCACAGATAGGATGTGGAAGTAATTCCTCAGATATATCCATTTCTGTTTCAAAGAAGATGAAGAAATTCTTTCTCTGAATAGTTTGTTAGGATCACAGAATATTCTAGATTATTTTAAAAAATTCATGTTATCTAATGCTGCAAAATAAAAATATATGAACATACCCTTTTACTTTTCTATTTAGAGAATCTTTTTTGAAAAAACAAAAAAAATAGACAATTCGTCTTTACTTTTTATTTATTCTACCCTCTGCGGAAATATACACATTACATGGTTAAGTTTGACTAAATTTTAAAATACCTGACCTCTATGAGAAAAATGCAAAATTATTAAGTCTATTTTATTAGTTCTTCCAAAGAAATTATAATAAAAATCACTGAAACTGAACTATGTAATGTCTGAAACTTGGTAGTACAAATACAACAGAGGCAAACATTTTGGCAAAATGAGTTTAAAGAAAGGCTAATGTCTAGGACATACCTAACCCGAAGAAAAGCATATATGTGAAGACACAAGAATGAAATATCATAAGAGAAACACACCTATAAAATATAAAGTCAGTTCCTAAGGATACATCATAACTATCTTATACTTTCCAGGAATATATTCATTTCAATCTTTAAAGAGAACTCTTACTGTACTGGTATGAACCTCAAGTAGTGTTCATACATGAAATTCAAAGGTATCCAATATTTCCACTCTTCTTAATATTTGCACCTACCTAGAGATCAGGGAACTCTATAGATTTTCCCTATAGGTTTTCTTTGATCAAAAAGAACTATTTTCCTCTGATCACATCCTCAAACCATATAATACTCAACCAGTCTTTATCAATTACTTTTGTTGGCATCCATATAAACAATTCTGAATAACTTACTAAACCTAAGTTAAAAGAATTTATGAAATTTGGGAAAACACCATATCACCAGTGTTCCTTGATTAGTGTTAAATAAGATTTCAAAACCAGCCTGAAGAAAACTTAACCAATTACATAGATTTTTTGTTTGTTTGTTTACTCCATTCATGCAATCATCTTACAGCCTTAAAAATCTTAAATGAATTTTCCAGGGATCATTGCTACCCAAGCCCTATGAGGATATGAATGCATCAATTTGATTTTAGTTATTATTGGTAATGGAATCTAATCTGTGACAACATATGGTAATTTTTCATTCAGCACTCCTGTAAGACCCAGCATCAGTACCCATTATTAAGGGGAGCAACCTATCCTAGACCCTTGAACACACGGCTTAGGGGCACCAATCCTCCACATGGCTGAAAGTCTGTGTGTAATGTAGAGCCAGCCCTCTGTAGATTCAACCAACTGCAGATCAAGCAATACTGTAATATTTACTGTGAAAAAAAATTGCATATAATTGGACACATGCTGTTCAAAACTGTGCTGTTTAAGGGCCAAGTGTACTCCCATCATTGGACTCTCCAGCTGTTAAAAAAGTTTTCCCCTTTAAGGTAGAGTTAAAACATGCATGTGACTTTCATTATATTGATTCTACTTTTGCTTTCTAGAGCAATATACAAATGTGTCTTTTTTTTTTAATGGCAACCTGGTAAATGATTGGAGACAGGTGTTTTCCTTTCCTTTAGTCCTCTCTAGGCTACACAGTCCCACTTCCTCTGTTTTCAACATGATTTCCAGACTTCTGGCTCTCCAGCTTGTCAATGTCTTTCCTAAAATTATAGTGTCTTGGACAGAAAACAGTCTTCTAACTGTGATCCAGTCAGCGTTAAGTACATCCAAGATATGACTGCTCATCATGTGGACACTTCTATTTATACTGTCTAAGAAAGTTTTAAGGGGTACTTTTTTAAATCTTTTTTTCCCCTTTTATGCAGCTGTATCATATAGTTAGCTCATATTAAATTTTTAGTCAAGTAATTGGAAGGAATGATGCTAAAACTGAAACTCCAGTACTTTGGCCACCTCATGCAAAGAGTTGACTCATTGGAAAAGACTCTGATGCTGGGAGGGATTGAGGGCAGGAGGAGAAGGGGACGACAGCGGATGAGATGGCTGGATGGCATCACTGACTTTATAGACGTGAGTCTGAGTGAACTCCGGGAGTTGGTGATGGACAGGGAGGCCTGGCGTGCTGCGATTCATGGGGTCGCAAAGAGTCGGACACGACTGAGCGACTGATCTGATCTGAAAATCTCTAGATATTTTTCACAAACTGAAGTTTTCATATTCAATTCTCACTTTGGGCCAGCAACCACTTACTCCAATAACAGGCAGAGAATTCATATGTGTAGCTGCCTGAGAGAAGGATAAATATCTGGATAATCCATTATGTTTTGTTATAAAGCTTCTTTCAGTGGCCATTCTCATTGCTTAAGTTTTATCAACTAAATTAAGTATTTTCCATTTGGGGGAAATTCTTGAGTATTCAAGTACATATTTATGTATTTTATTACTTATGTTGTACTTAATATGTGCTAATATTAAGTCACTGTTCTTATTTTTTTAGGCTCCAAAATCACTGCAGACAGCAATGTCAGCCATTAAATTAAAAGATGTTTGCTCCTTGGAAGAAAAGCTATGACAAACCTACACAGCATATTAAAAAGTGGAGACATTACTTTGCCAACAAAGCCCATCTAGTCAAGTCTATGGTTTTTCCAGTAGTCATGTATGGATGCGAGAGTTGAACCATAAAGAAGGCTGAGCACCGAAGAATTGATGCTTTTGAACTGTGGTGTTGGAGAAGACTCTTGAGAGTTCCTTGGACTGCGAGGAGATCAAACTGGTCAATCCTAAAAGAAATCAATCTTGAATATTCATTAGAAGGACTGATGCTGAAGTTCTAATACTTTGGTCACCTGATACCAAGATCCGACTCATTGGAAAAGACCCTGATGCTGGGAAAGATTGAGGGCAGAAGAAGAAGAAGGGGGTGAGATGGTTGGATGGTATCATCAACTCAATGGAAAGCAGTTTGAGCAAACTCCAGGAGATAGGGCAGGACAGGGAAACCTGAGGTGCTGCAGCCCATGGAGGTCAAAAGGAGTCAGACACCACTGAGCGACTGAACAACAGTCACTGTTCTCAGAGCTTTAAAAATACTAACTCATCTTATCTGGATAATAACTCTGGATAATAATAGTTAGTACTATTACTATACACATTTAACAAATGAAGAAACTGAAGGGCAGACAATTTAAGTAATTTGCCACAAATCACTTAGCCAGTAAGAAAGAAGCAGAGGCAAGATTCAAAACCAGGTAGACTAGAAACAGATTGGGGCTCATAATCATTATATTATGCTGGCTCTCTTGACCCTAAATAAATGTTTAGGACAAAAGGTATTGTGTCATATACTTGGGAAACAAACAAAATAATATATCGTGATATTTCTATGTTTGTCTTAGCTCCATTAAAAGGATGATAGATACATACATAGACACATAGATAGAACTACAATAAGCAACACAGAATAGTATAATTATGACTGGTTTGCATCATTGTAATGGAGAAGGAAATGGCAACCCACTCCAGGACTCTTGCCTGGAAAATCCCATGGACGGAGGAGCCCGGTAGGCTACAGTCCATGGGGCCGCAAAGAGTCAGACACGACTGAGCGACTTCACTTACTTACTTAAGGCAGAAACCAACACAACATGTAAAGTACTTATCCTCTGATTTAAAAAAATGAAATATTCTCCTAAAAATGGAAAAGAAGTAAGGTAAAAACTGAAGCACACAATTTTTAGCAAGGACTATCATAAACACCTCATGATGGAGATAAAAATCACTCAGGTTTAGTACCCATCTTCTGCTGGAAATAATTCTACCATCATCATGAGTGTCACCAACTTGCTTGGGGTTTAAAGACAAAACTACCCTAAAAACATGCATTACCACCAAACACGGGTCACCTAAACCAATCTAGGAGCTTGCCTCTCTAAGTATTCTAAATTGGTATTTTTTGGGAACCCATATATATTCCTGCTACTGACGTTCTTTTGATAGTACTTTCAAATGAATAACCCAGGATTCCTTACACAGACTCTCGTTTTTGCTTAAGACTAAGCAATGGCACCCCACTCCAGTAGTCTTGTCTGGAAAATCCCATGGATAGAGGAGCCTGGAAGGCTGCAGTCCATGGAGTCGCTGAGGGTCGGACACGACTGAGCGACTTCACTTTTACTTTTCACTTTCATGCATTGGAGAAGGAAATGGCAACCTACTCCAGTGTTCTTGCCTGGAGAATCCCAGGGACGGGGAGCCTGGTGGGCTCCTGTCTATGGGGTCACACAGAGTCAGACACGACTGACGTGACTTAGCAAGGGTTATATGAGGTCGCACAGAGTCGGACACGACTGAAGCGACTTAGCAGCAGTAGCAGCAGCAAGGGTTATATACCAGGAAAACTTGAAGTATCTCTTCACTAGAATTTCCTAAGCAAACGAGTCCTCATTTGGCTTTGGAGTGTGGTTGCTGTGCTGTTTAAGGTGACAGAACAGAACTTGAATGTGGCCAAGGACAGAATCCAGGATGCAATTCTGCTGTAACCACCTCGTGATCCATTGTCTTGATATGGTTGTTCTATTGTTGATGTTCTGGTTTCTTTAAATTACAATCATCATTAAAATTTACCAAAGTTTGTTGCTGGCTGTTTGGTTGACTCTACAGTGTGAATGATGAAAACTTGCTTATTTTTTCTATGATCTTCTGATTAATAGTCTACACAGAGCAGTTTCGATGTAAATCATCCATGAGGCAGCTGTAAACGTTATTCCACAATCACTCCTCTAACAATTCTTATTTGGCCACAGGTATGAGAACATCACTGTCAATTCATCCCTGAGTTTATGTTAATAATTTGCAACAAGTGGATTTCTTAAAAAAAAAAAAACTGCTAAGTATATGTTCAAATTCTTAGTTTAGAAAGTCAGCAGTTTATATACATTTCTCCACATCTATTTGTATCTATCAAACTATTTTCCTGAGGGCATAGAAACTTGTGATCAGAAAAATAAATGAAAAGGGGAAGGAAGGGAGAGAAAAAAAGAGAAAAAGCAAAAGGTCTAGTTATAAAAGTTAATCCCCCCTCACATACAAAAGTGACCAAATGCTTTGTTTCACTCATGTTGCCACTGATCACTACCCATTCCTTTTTGGTCTTCACCCTTGCCCTTCCTAACAATTAAGGATGGACCACTTATTTTTATAGTCATTCTATAATACAGCAATAAATACCATGATTACTCTAACACTATTTAAAATTTCAAGCAAAAAAATGATTCATTCTGTTAAAGCATTACTTTGGTCATACCTATGGTCTCTGAATTCTGTATTTACCATCATGCTAAAAGATAAAAAATCCAACATCTTCTAGTTTGTTTCCTCTTTCATCAGGTTCCCCTTCAGTGAAAGACAGTGCCACTTCTTCATCCTTGCAATGAACACAATGCCTCTACTCACACCCTAGTTATTTCTCACTAGGTTATTATACGTTCTATCTGCTTTTTCTACGTCTTTAACACCCAAAGGAATAAAAACACCCACCTGCTACCTCCCTGTTTACCAGTACTAGTCTTACCTGGGCACGCATTCGGGTAGAAGTGCTTATCATCTCAGTCTGTGGACCCAGCCTATGTCCAGAAGGCTATGAGAATCTGGAGAGCTGTCTTCGGCCCACTTGCTACAAATGGCCTCAGACTTAAGAGGAGACACAGTCATGGGGGTGTCATAGGGAAGATGAAAGCAAGGGAGAAGCAAAACACAGATCAGCCACTCACCTGCATTAAAACCTTACGCATGAGAGTCCACTTAACCTTTATAATTATTTCTAAACCAGAATTAATGATTCTGAAAGCCTGTTTTGGAAGGAACACCTTTGTTTGTCCAGGTGCATGAGGTTGTTTCCCTCTGCCACGGAAAAACAAGTTCAAGGCATTATGAAAAGTGTGCACTTAAAAGGAACACTTTCATCTCAGCAGTCTGTGTGCTAGGAAACATTTCAGGATTAACATCTCAAGAAAGAAGTCAATCGAGGAGGATATGAGTCTATGAGTGTGTACATTGTATCTATGGGGAGAGGAAAGGAGGGATATTGATGGGGGACGGGTGGAATTCCTGATAGAGATGTAATATTTGATCACCACTCATTTTTGTAACTTGCACACCTATGGTAATACAAAACTTTATAGGGCTCTATTTTTTCTTTTGCCACACCGAGTGGCATGTGGGCTCTTAGTTCCCTAACCAGGGATGGAACCTGTGCCCCTTGCAGTGGAAGCGTGGAGCCCTAGTTACTGGACCACCAGGAAAGTCCCAGGGCTCCATTTTAAATAGGAGTGTATTTCATACATATGTATTCTTCATTAAAAATCTGATAAATACGTATAAATACATTTTGATAAATGAAAGGCCACGTTTTCTTATAAACCTGAATATAGACAGTGACATTTTAATTTGGTACCATATGAAACAGCGCATAACGAAAGTCAACCTTCCTTTTTTTGGCTACATATACCCATGATTTCTAGAATTCCAAGTCTAACTATCATGCAATGGAAATTTGGAACAATTGTTTTTCTTGCTGTTCAGTTGTTCAGTCATGTCCTACTCTTTGCAACCCCATGGACTGCAGCATGCCAGGCTTCCCTGTCCTTCACTATCTCCCAGAGTTTGCTCAAATTCATGTATATTGAGCCACTGATGCTATCTAACCATCTCATCCTCTGCTGCCCCCCTTCTCTTGTTGCCGTCAGTCTTTCCCACCATCAAGTTCTTTAAACTATTATTGTTATATAATTATTATAACAAATTAGAAAAAGCTATCAGGATTGCAAAATTATGGTCTTTAGAAAACATGTGGATGAAACTGGAGCCTATTATACAGAGTGAAGTAAGCCAGAAGGAAAAACATAAATACAGTATACTAACGCACATATATGGAATTTAGAAAGATGGTAACAATAACCCTGTGTACGAGACAGCAAAAGAGACACTGATGTATAGAACAGTCTTATGGACTCTGTGGGAGAGGGAGAGGGTGGGAAGATTTGGGAGAATGGCAATGAAACATGTAAAATATCATGTAGGAAACGAGTTGCCAGTCCAGGTTCGATGCATGATGCTGGATGCTTGGGGCTGGTGCCCTGGGACGGCCCAGAGGGATGGTATGGGGAGGGAGGAGGAAGGAGGGTTCGGGATGGGGAACACATGTATACCTGTGGCGGATTCATTTTGATATTTGGCAAAACTAATACAATTATGTAAAGTTTAAAAATAAAATAAAATTGGAAGAATAAAAAAAAAATAAAAATAAAAATGAAAGTTGAATGAGAAAGAAAAAAAAAAAAAAAAAAAGAAAACATGTGTTATATTCTGACAGTCGTAAAAGACAGGAAATTTTTAAAAGGTAAACACTAGACTATTAAATCAGATTTCAAAAGTCTATAGTAATTTAAAATGAATCACCTTTACAGTTTTAAGAATTATCTCCAAGACAGGAGTTAAACATGCTGCCTTTTAAAATTCATATATTTCTAAATATATAAAAATATTCATAAAAGTCTTCCCTTTGGGACAACTTAACAAAACTGGCCTGTTTTTACCAATTTAATAGTATTGGTAAATGGGATATTTCCTAAATATTCAAATAAGTCTAGCTGGAGCTACTGTCACGTCCTTCTTTACATATAATATAATTTTAGAAGATGACCTTGGTGAAAATAAGTCTTTATTAAGTGGGTCTTTTCCTGACAAAAATATTTTCTAAAACAAGACATTGTATATATTATAATGGAAGCTATATTAATATTATTGCGTTGTTCAGTCGCTAAGTGTGTTCGACTCTTTGCAACCCCATGGACTGCAGCATGCCAGGCTTCCCTGTTCTTTACCATCTCCCAGAGTTCATTCAAACTCACGTCAACTGAGTCAGTAATGCCATTCAACCATCTCATCCTCTGTCAGCCTCTTCTCCTCCCACCTTCAATCTTTCCCAGCATCAGGCGCTTTTTCAATGAATATACAGTAGGAGAAAATATTCCTTTTTACTCAAAAGTATTAATTAAACATATAACCTAAAACTTACACTAGAATTCTCTCTTCTAATACTATGTCTAGTTATCAAAAAACAGGCACTCAAGGGCTGAGTTGTCATATTAATATACTGGCCAGCAAATTACTGCTGCCCTAAAATTCAAGAGTAAATGTGGCAATAGCTCTAACAACACAAGTGAAGTAGGTACATGTCAATGATTGTTATTTGGGAAATGCATGCTATTATAATAGGGCTTTCCAGGTGGTTAAGTGGTAAAGAGTCTGCCTGCCAAGCAGGAGACACAGGTTCAATCCCTGGGTCAGGAAGATGCCCTGGGGAAGGGAATGGCAACCCACTCCAGTATATTTGCTGGGAAAATCCCATGGACAGAGGAGCCTGGCAGGCTACAGTTCATGGGGTCACAAAAAGTTGGACATGACTGAGCATGCACACAATGCTATTTTATTAGTAAAACTTTATAATTTAGCTGGGAAAGGAAAACATAGGTATGACGGTCTGAGCCAAATTATCCTAGACTGGCTATTCTCAGAGCTTGGATTTCCCAAATATTTGCCCACTCTTGATTTTATGTTGCTCATTACCAACCTGTGTTTTTAGGACTTCAAAGGCCAGCTATTCCAAGGAGCAAGAAGCTAGACAGACATGAAACTTGGATGCCACACTTAGGAACACAGAGTGCTCCTTCCTGCCTAGCCACAAAACCAAGCCTCATTTCACCTCTCCCACTTCCTGTTAATAGCAAAGGTTAGAAACAGATTCTGTTCCCAAGCACAAAAGTCAGCATGTCTTTTTTTTTTTTTTTAATTACCAATAAAACTCTGAGCAGCACACACAGGTACAAGTGTTTTACGCTATTTGCTTATTGTCTACCTGAGTTATAAACCCTTAAGACAGATGGCAGTATAACTGTTAAATTCTGTAGATTAACTTGGTTGCAATTAAAGCAAGAAATCTCATAGCCAGTAGAATATTCTCACAGTCTTGAGCTATTAACCTGGTGTGAACATAGATTTATATCTGATAGGGACATGTATAAAAACATTAATTTGATCATCAACATTAGAGCTAATACTAGTAGAAAATGTTTCCTGAGCAGCCAAATATGAAAATTATATTTACACAAAGGCAAAAATAAATGGCAGAAAGGTCAATCTGGGGGGGGGGGGAAGAACAGAAAAGTATACAAATATATATACCTAAAATCAATGCTATAATATTCTAAGATGGGTAATTTAATCTCAACCAGTAGAGCCATAAGTTTATCTAATATAACTTTTCTATTGAACATACTATTACTATTATGGTTTTTTCATTGCAAACTCCTCTATTTCATCCCAACCAAATCCAATTTCCACTCAGGTTAAACATCTCCCTTGATCAGAAGAGTATTTATTTTTGTCCCTAGATTCTACTACTTGGGATGATACACTCATATATATGCCCTTCCCCTATTCCTATTAGATCCAAATCCTTGTTAGACTGAGGACATATGAATGAAGGATGAGACATTCATGCTTTTATTGCCTGATAACTTATCTGGAATCTGATAGCAATGTGGAATGACTAAACCTTAACTCAGAAATATCCAGAAGTTTATATTTCTAAAGATAAACCTGAAATGCATCCAGCATGGGGACTTGGTTTAGCACCAGGGCAGCCAATTCTCAGGGATTCTGCTCCTTACAACAGTGAAAAGTAGAATTTGTGCTATGAACCTAGCATTGCTTGTGAAATCTCCTGTAAGGGAGCCTTCATCTGGGATCTTGCTGGCCACTGGGATACAAAAAAAATTGTCTTGGATGCTCCCAAATCCCAGTCAGTGAGGGTTCCTGACTTAACCTTAACTCTTGGCCAAAATTCCAGCTCCTTGTAATTATCAGTTGTTTTCCATCTTCTTAGATGTTAATTTATTCCAGAGTTGCTTCTACCCCACATTATGTCAACTTCAGCATGAAGCTCAGATCATGCTCACATGTTAAAAATAATGTAAAACTTGCAAGCAATCATGCATGAATTTATGAGACTTGATTGAGTTTGTAGGATGGAGACATAGGGGATTTATGCATTGAGGTTTACTGCCAACTCCTGGTTCCTCTCCTTTCTTCTTCTCTTACTCTTTGGTATGTTGCCAAGATTCTAAAATATTCTGTCTCTATCACCAAGTATTTCCTCACTTCTTTGAAGCCTTGGCTCCATCTGACACCCAAGCCCTTGGGAATGGTAGAATGAAGAAAGAGTACTATTTTCTCCATAGGTGCAACAATATCTAAATATTTTTTAATACTTTTTTTCAAGGAGAAATGTGGGTGGCAGTTGTAAAGTTGGCACAATATTCTTCACCTGATTTTTAATTAAGTTCCTAAAACTGCTTTCATGCCACTATCTTTCTTCATTAATATTAAAATTAACCAGAGGGTTGAAATTTAATTTCAAAGAAATTACTAATTAAGTATGATATTTAGGATATAATCATGAGTATTCAAAATAAAAAAACTTTTCATATTTCATCATAAAAATGAAATGGAACACATGACTTAAACTTTTGTTAAATCTGACATTTTGAAATTGCATCCTTGTTACCAAATAAAAAAGTTTCACTTGCTATTAATAGAAAAACAGTGAAAAAAGTCACCTTCAGTGGATAACTCTTCCCTCTCAATAGTAAGCCCAAAGGAGATGTCACAGAGTATTTTAAAAACCACTGCCTCAGGATTTTTAAAAGAAAAATTCTTCCAATTTTAACTGTTATACTATAAACCCTTACTTTAAAATGCAGATTACTTAGTTTCTTTAATTCAGAATCCCATACATAAAACTGTATCTGGAAGAAATAATCAGAAAAGCTAACCAGGATTTACACAAATATTTACTTCAGTATTACTTACACGGACAACATCTAGAGATAATCGACCAGACCAACAAGATAGAAATGCTTAAATAAAATATGACACACTCATACATTGACTATTAAAATGTATACAAGTGATAAGAATGATGCAAAGTGATACAATTATAAAAGCGATATAGTCATACTTTTAATGTTGTAGAAAACAAAATACCATTAATTTAAAAATATAGAAAACCAATCAATAACCCAATCAATAAAAACAGTGTAATCCTAATTATGTAGCTATGAAAACACTGAAAAAAGTAATGGGAGGAATTGATAAAATATTAATGATAATATTTTCTCTTTTGTTCGCTATTTCAGAAAGGATTTAAGCTAATGAATCTTTTTAAAATGTAACTGTGTTAAATATTAATAAAACATAAACAAAATGAATCAGGAAAATGGACCACTAGGAAAGATGAAGAGCAATGCCAAGGTGCTGCTGGTGGTGAGTTTGGCTCACAAGAGTACCATCAAGACTGGTTCACAGGACATTAAAGAGAATGAAATAATGCCATTTGGAACAACATAGATGGACCTAGAAATTATCATGCTGAGTGAAGTACCTCAGAGAGACAAGGAGAAATATCATACGGCATCCTTTGTATATGGGGAAGAATGGGGGAAAGAGACAGGGAGTTTGAGACCGACATGTGCACACCTCTATACTTAAAATGGATAACAAGGATATACTGCCCAGCACATAGAATTCTGCTCAGTGTGGCAGCCTGGATGGGAGGAGAGTTCAGGATACAAGTATGTATGGCTGAGGAGAAGGAAGTGGCAACCCACTCCAGTATTCTTGCCTAGAGAATTCCGTGGACAGAGGAGCCTGGTGGGCTGCAGTCCATGGGGTCGCACAGAGTCGGACATGACTGAAGCAACTTAGCAGCAGCAGCAGCGTGTGTATGGCTGAGTCCATCTGCTGTCCACCTGAAACTATCACAACACTGTAAATCAGCTATGGTGGTTTAGTCACTAAGTCATGTCTGACTCTTTGTGATCCCATGGGCTGGAGGCTGCCAGGCTCCTCTGTTCATGAATTTTCTAGGCAAGAATACTGGAGTGGATCGCCCTTTCCTTCACCAGGGAATCTTTCTGACCCAGGGATCACACCCAGGTCGCCTGCATTGTAGGCAGATTCTTCACGAACTGAGCCACCAGGAATCAGCTATTCTCCAATATAAAATAAAAAGTTAAAAAAAAAAAAGTGCACAGAGCTCAGCAAAACCATAGCTGAGCACTTAACACCAGATGTAATCAGTCACTCAATGCACAGTCCTCAAAGCAACTGGTAAGAACAGTTAACCTTTAGTGGGTGCCTATTATGTGCCAAGCTTTGTGCTCAGCAATTTACACACACAATGCTACTGCTACTGCTAAGTCACTTCAGTCGTGTCCCACTCTGTGTGACCCCATAGACGGCAGCCCACCAGGTTCCCCCATCCCTGGGATTCTCCAGGCAAGAACACTGGAGTGGGTTGCCATTTCCTTTTCCATACACGCACAATATAAACTGTTAAATGAGGCTAAATGTTCTTAGAACATTTAACTCTCCCAGCCCCTCTAAGGTTGACATCATTATCACCCCCATTGTGCAGGAGATATTTTGAAGGGTTAAAAAAATATGCTATTAACTTTATCAGCAACACTTGTTAGACCTGATCTTTAGGACCAAAAAGGAATGAACATGTTAGAATGAATCTTCAGTTTCAGATGCAACTGAAACACACACCGAGAGAATTAATTTGTTTTAAACAGCATGTGCGTGTGTCCCCCTAAATTTGGAGGAAAACCTGGAACTTTAGAAAATGGTATTTATTCTGCTATTTCTGGTACATAGTGAGGGCTTTGCTTTTCAAATGTTTAATCTTGGGCTTCATGACCATTCAGCCATCCATACACACACACACACACACATATACATATAGTCAATACAAATGTGGCTTGCATGCATTGATTATTACGTTTCTGAATTTATCTTAAATTCATTCGTTATTTTATTCATTGATTGAACCATTATTGATTCTTCTCTAAATACTTAAAAATGTATTAAGTAACTATTGGAAATAAGGATAATAGATACAACTTCTAAGAAAGGAACTCAATTTAGTTATCCATATTCTCCATAGGAAAATGAACCTAATGACAGGGTTTGTAAATACATATTATATATTATAAATACATAACATATATACTGCTGCTGCTAAGTCGCTTCAGTCGTGTCCGACTCTGTGCAGCCCCAGAGATGGCAGCCCATCCCTGGGATTCTCCAGGCAAGAACACTGGAGTGGGTTGCCATTTCCTTCTCCAATGCATGAAAGTGAAAAGTGAAAGTGAAGTCGCTCAGTCGTGTTCGACTGGCAGCGATCCCATGGACTGCAGCTTACCAGGCTACTCTGTCCTTGGGATTTGCCAGGCAAGAGGGGTGTGTGTGTGTGTGTGTGTAATTTAGATCACTTATTATCATATCCTGAAATTCAAAGGAGCTGATGTTCACAACAGACCATCAATCTGTTTTAAGTTCCTCATTTTATTCTCAATCCACCCATAATTTCACATACATTCAAAGGTCAACTTGGGAAATGTTTATTCAACTAAAACTCAGACTGTACTTTGGATATCACTGAGCCATGGATGCACACCTTAGATCAGCAACTGTGGTTTTATATTTCTTTTTCTTTTATTGGAGTATAATTGATTCACAATGTTGTTTTAGTTTCAGGTTTATAGCAAAGTAAATCAGTTGTAAAGATACATATGTGCACCCATTTGAGATTCTTTTCTCATAAAGTCCATCACAGAGCACTGAGCAGAGTTCCCTGTGCTATACAGTAGTTTCTAAGTTATATTAGTCATCTTTTTCTTATTTATCTATTTTACATATAGTAGAATATATATTTCAGTCCCAATCACCTAATTTATCCCTTGCCACACTTAACCCCTGGTCACCATAAATCTGTTTTCTATATCTGTAATTCTATTTCTGCTTTGTAGATTGCAGCACTATTTAAATAGCCAGGACATGGAGGCTACCTAAATGTCCATAACAGAGGAATGGATAAAAGAAATGTGTTACATATATACGATAGAATATTACTCAGCCATAAAAAAATAAAAGTGCCATTGGTAGCAACATGGATAGAAATAGAGATTATCAGAATAAGTAAGTCAGAAAGACAAATATCATATGATATCATTTATATGCAGAATCCTAAGAAAGGATACAAATGAATTCATCTATATTCTAAATGAAATAGTGATGGGGCCCATTGTGTACTGCTTCCAAATCTGCCTTTGGATCAGCGTTTCCAAGGCAGATAATTACCGCTGCCGTTTATACAAGAGGAGGTTAAAACCCACAGATAGTAAATATTACATCCACAAGCTAGTATGTATCTGGGTCTGGACTAAACCCTACTCTGTCTAACACCGAAACACTTGCTACCTCTTTGTGTCCCCTCCTCTCTTCTCATCTCATGAGCTTCACTCACAATCATTTTATAGAACCTCAGAGTCATCCATTTGTCAACATGTTTCCAAGAAATGAGGAATTCAGTGAGGAGGATGAAGGCTTATTTGGAATGAACTCAATATTTCATCATAAAAAGATCACCTTGTTTAGGGGTAAAATAAGCATAATCACCCCTATGGGAAACCTGATGGATTGTAACTTGGCGAGAACTACAATTCAAACACGTGTTTCAAATGTCAAAATAAGGATCAAAGCCAAACAAGAGCCAAAAAAGGAGCATGAGAAAGTCTGTGGGTTGGGGTAAGGGTTAGGGAAACAACTGCTGTGGGCATGATACAAAAAAAGGGAAAATAGCAAGAGAGAAATTAGAAATAAATAGAACATAACTATCTTTACATTCTGTGGTTTAAAAAGAACTTCTTTAAAAAAAAAAAAAAAGATATTTTGGAGGATTAAAAAAATATGCTATTACCCTTATCAGTAATCCTGTAAGGTTTGATGTTCAGGATTCAAAAGTAATGGGTTTTTTTACAGTCAGAATTTCATTACGTTTGGCATACTTTTATATATGGTTTATATCTGCTTATGAGACACATTCTTTTTTAAGTCAGCCTTTTGATCTTAAAAAGAACAATTGCTGCCCTAAGTTAAAACCATGAGAAAAGAGACCTACTGGAAACAAAGAATAGTAGCTTGTGTTTCTACAACCTACAATTATCTATACTTGGGATCAAGACCATCCCCAGGAAAAAGAAATACAAAAGGCCAAATGGTTGTCTGAGGAGGCCTTACAAATAGCTTTGAAAAGAAAAGAAGCAAAAGGCAAAGGAGAAAAGGAAAGATATACCCATTTGACTGCAGAGTTTCAAAGAATAGCAAGGAGAAATAAGAGAGCCTTCCTCAGTGATTAACGCAAAGAAATAGAGGAAAACAACAGAATGGGAAAGAGTAGAGATCTCATCAAGAAAATTAGAGATACCAAGGGAACGTTTCATGCAAATATATGGGCCCAATAAAGGACAGAAATGGTATGGACCTAACAGAAGCAGAAGGTATTAAGAAGAGGTGGCAAGAATACACAGAAGAATTATACAAAAAAGATCTTCACGACCCAGATAATCATGATGCTGTGATCAGTCACCCAGAGCCCAACATCCTGGAATGCGAAGTCAAGTGGGCCTTAGGAAGCATCACTACGAACAAAGCTAGTGGAGGTGTTGGAATTGTAGTTGAGCTATTTCAAATCCTAAAAGATGATGCTGTGAAAGTGCTCCACTCAATATGCCAGCAAATTTGGAAAACTCAGCAGTGGCCACAGGGCTGGAAAAGGTCAGTTTTCATTCCAATCCCAAAGAAAGGCAATGCCAAAGAATGCTCAAACTACCGCACAATTGCACTCATCTCACACGTTAGTAAAGTAGTGCTCAAAATTCTCCAAGCCAAGCTTCAACAGTACATGAACCGTGAACGTCCAGATGTTCAAACTGGATTTAAAAAAGGCAGAGAAAAGAGAGATCAAATTGCCAACATCTGTTGGATCATTGAAAAAGCAAGAGAGTTCCAGAAAAACATCTATTTCTGCTTTATTGACTATGCCAAAGCCTTTGACTGTGTGGATCACAAGAAACTGTGGGAAATTCTGAAAGAGATGGGAATACCAGACCACCTGATCTGCCTCTTGAGAAACCTATATGCAGGTCAGGAAGCATATGGAAGAACTGGACATGGAACAACAGACTGGTTCCAAATAGGAAAAGGAGTATGTCAAGGCTGTATATTGTCACCCGGCTTATTTAACTTATATGCAGAGTACATTATGAGAAATCCTGGGCTGGGTGAAGCACAAGCTGGAATCCAGATTGCTGGGAGAAATACCAGTAACCTCAGATATGCAGATGACACCACCCTACAGTAGAAAGCAAAGAACTAAAGAGCCTCTTAATGAAAGTGAAAGAGGAGAGTGAAAAAGTTGGCTTAAACTCAACATTCAAAAAACTAAGATCATGGCATCTGGTCCCATTACATCATGGCACATAGGTGGAAACAGTGGCAGATTTCATTTTGGGGGGTTCCAAAATCACTGCAGATGGTGACTGCAGCCATGAAATTAAAAGATGCTTGCTCCTTGGAAGAAAAGTTATGACCAACCTAGACAGCATATTAAAAAGCAGAGACATTACTTTGCCAACAAAGGTCTGTCTAGTCAAAGCTATGGTTTTTCCAGTAGCCATGTATGGATATGAGAGTTGGATGATAAAGAAAGCCAAGTGCCAAAGAATTGATATTTTTGGACTATGGTGTTTGATAAGACTCTTGAGAGTCCCTTGGACTGCAAGGAGATCCAGCCAGTCCATCCTAAAGGAAATCAGTCCTGAATATTCATTGGAAGGACTGATTCTGAAGCTCAAACTCCCATACTTTGGCCACCTGATGTGAAGAACTGACTCATTTGAAAGACCCTCATGCTGGGAAAGATTGAAGGTGGGAGGAGAAGGGGATGACAGGGATGAGATGGTTAGATGACACCGACTCGAAGGACATGAGCTTGAGTAAACTCCGGGAGTTGGTGATGGACAGGGAGGTCTGGTGAGCTGCAGTCCATGGGGTTGTAAAGAGTGAGACATGACTGAGCCACTGAACTGAACTGATCCCAAAGAAAAAGATTAGTAAGTGAATCACTATCCTTTAAAAATGTAGTGTCTGAGATCTGCATGGTTTATTCAGTCAGGAAATATTACCTATGTTTTGCCAGGTACTGTATTTCTCTGGATTCAGTGAATAAAAGATCCACCTACAGTCCAAACCAATAAGGCTTATGAAAGCAAGTACCTGATATACTTCTAAACTCTTAGAAGAATCAGGTTGAGCGACCAGGGAGAATAATCTAGAAGTCAAGTCCAGCGGATTATTCAATTATTTTATTTATTTATTTTTTTTGTAAGCAGGGACACTGTATATACTTAAACAAATTTGATTACTTGAGAAAGATCTTAAATTTTTCTGCCACAAAGAGTGTTAAGTATAAATGTATGGAAGAAATTGTTATACTCTTACAATGTATAATTCAGGGCAGACAAAACACCAACATAAGGCTGAAGTGGATTATAAAAACCTACACTAAAAGGCAAACTTGAGACTTTTAGGCCATGACTAACAGAAAGTATATCACTAAGGTTAATAGGACCTCTTGACTCATCTTTATTTTGACTGTATTGGAAGATGTCCAAATCATTTCCAGTTATGTGGCTTTAAATTTATACTTACCTGTCCTAAATGCACCTCTACTCTCTTTCTAGATATCAGTGTTTTCCAGAGTACTTCTTTTCTACAGACTTCCAAGAAACTGTGTCCACTTTCATGGCCTTACTGGCCATCTTTAGAAAGATGATTCCAAAATCATTTCCCTAGTCCAACTTTAGTGTCTCATCTACAGCACACAGCCCAGTTATTTTCTGAATCCTTACTCAGTATCATAGAAATATAGTCTTATGTGCATATAGTTGACCATTCAGCATAGGGGGATAGGGGTGTTGTCCCCATGCAGTCAAATATCAGTGATCCCTACTTCAAAAAACAAAGAAATTGATAAATGAATCAAAGGCAGGAAGAGCTGACTCATTGGAAAAGACCCTGATGCTGGGAAAGATTGAGGGCAGGAGAGAAGGGGACGACAGGATAAGATGGTTGGATGGCATCACCGACTCAGTGGACATGGGTTTGGGTGGACTCCGGGAGTTGGTGATGGACAGGGAGGCCTGGCGTGCTGCGGTGCATAGGGTTGCAAAGAGTCGGACGTGACTGAGTGACTGAACTGAACTGAATACCCTACATAAAGTAATCCCCAACGAAACTCTTGGAATGAGCTCCATTCCAAGAGTATATTCTTAGGTGCAATTTGTAAGTCCAACAAAGTTAGCCAAGGTACCCAACTAACACAGCTATATAGTACTGTCCTGGATTAGGTTTAAAGTACTTTTCACACAAATAATACATAAAAAACAAACACAAAAAATAAAGAAAACATTTTTTATCTCACAGTACAGTACCTTGAAAAGTACAGTAGTAGAGTACATTGGCTGGGCACGTTTGAACTTGAAGGTTCCTACGTAGGGAACTTACTGTATACATACTAAAGGACACTGTCTCAAAGATTCCACCAACCCCATACACAAGATATAATTCCCTTGCTGTTCTCTCCCACAGCAAACATTATTCTACATACCTTTAATCACATTCGCATACTTGTAATTACTTCCCTGGTGGCTCAGATGGTAAAGAATCCTCCTGCAAGGCTGGAGACCTGTGTTTGATCCCTGGGTTGGGAAGATCCTCTGGGAAAGGAAATGGCAACCCACTCCAGTATTCTTGCCTGGAGAATCCCATGGACAGAGGAGCCTGGTGGGCTACAGACCATGAGGTCTCAAAGAGTCAGACACAACTGAGCAACTTTCACGTCACTTCAGACTATAAAATCCATAAGGGCAACATGGTGTTACTTGATCATTTTTATTCCTAGCACAAGATGTAACCTGTGAGTCAGTGCATTATTACTGAACTGAATTGTGCCATATCTGCTTGATGTCACATACACAGAAAGAGCTATATGCCTACAAACTTTAAAAATGTACTCCCTCACTCTAATTACGGTATTTGATCTTTACAGCTAGTATGATGTTGTTTAATATTAACAAAAAGAAGGGAAATGAAGGCCAAAGTGATAAATCCCACTCTCCTGAGTTGGAGGAAAAAGATGGGTAACACTCCTCCTTACTGAACAATGTCCTTAAGTTTAAGCTTCAGAAAAGGACTAGAAGAGTTCAGGAAGACAGAGCAGTCCAAAACAAACAAACAAACAAGAACTAAACAAGATTCTTTACACAACACCGCATTTATCTACAAAGAAAGTCTAAGCTCTAATAGCATTTACAGTTGATATCCTAGTGGCAACACCAGAGTTCAGGTGGGGTTTTGTTTGTTTTTTCCCTTTCTTGGATATGTATCTAATGATAAATCACCCGCAGATATATCAAACGCTTCTCATTTTGGAACAATGTGGGCTAAACATAAATTAAAACAAATGATTCCCTTGTGGGTTTCTCAGGCGAGAAAAAAGAACACTAATTACTGTCTTAGATGTTTCCATACTTAAAAGTACTTGCAAGTAAATTAAGTGTGGGTGGTTTAGAAACAACAGTGAAATAGAAAATGAAAGCTTTTATAGAGTGCCTACAATGTTTTCTGTTACTGCACTATTAACATGAAAATTCCACTAACACAACAAATATTTATTGCCCACTTAATGCATGTTTGAACTCTGGTTGCTAATGTGAAGCTAGGAGAAACAAGCATCAAGCTTCAAAAAACTGAAATCTAGTTAGCAAACTACTAACCTGTATAGCATAATCTATAGTAAAGGTGTGTAAGCATAAGCCTATAACTAAATGAATTATAAACAGGGCTAGAGCAGTTGTGAAGTTTTCATGAAGAAGGGGGAGCTATACAGAATATATGATATTTGGACAGCTCATGAAAGTAAACTGAAATTTTCATCCTATAGGAATTAAAGGCAAAAAAGAAGAGACAAATATAAACACTGAATTCTGCAGAGAAAGTTAAATGACACCCTGATGGAAATGAAGGTCCTTGGCAAATAACGGTAGTACATAAATTAAAGCACAGGGTAATGAGATCATTAAAAGCACAGAATCTGACCAGATCAGGAAGGACTCAAAAATTAAGGAGAAGGGGCTAGACTGGATGAGGAGTATCAGGAGGAAAAGTGTAAGGCTTTTAGCAAGAAGGGGCTGTTTAGGACCTCTGGGTTGTAGCAACCATCCATGTGACTCCACGCATGGTAATCCTGTGGTCAAAACCAGATGAAAGCCATGTTTGTAAAGATGACTCCGACATCACAGATGATGGCTGTAAGCAAGCAGAGGATCACCAGAGATTTGTTAATGCATCATATCAGGAACTCAGCTGCAAAGTGATAAAGATTTTTTTATCTTTGTCTTCAAAGACTGTCAAAGAGGAAAGAAGAAAGAAAAAGATTAAATCAAAATATAATGTCAGCAAAAAAAAAAAAAGCCAAATTTCTGACACATGCTGCAACATGAACCATGAGGACATCATGCTAAATGAAATAAGCCAGTCACAAAAAGACAAATACAAATACTGTATGATTCCACGTATATGACATATCTAGGGTAGTCAAATTCATAGACCCAGCAAGTATTACAGATCATGGTTACAGGGACTAGCGGAGGAGAAGGCAAGGGTTTATTGCTTAATGGGTACTGTTTCAGTTTTTCAAATGACTAAAAGTTCTGCAGATTGGACTGGTGATGGTTGCCCAACAATGTGAACACATTTAATATCATTAAGCTATACATTTAAAAATGGTCAAGGTAGTAAAATTTTATGTTTTGTGTATTATACAACTTAAAGAAATAATTAAAAGAAAAGGAAATTCCAAAATTTGGGGTCAGATTAAGGGAAGGGAGAGAATTCTGAATGACTCTTAGATCACTAGCTTAGAAGAGGGAGAAAAAACTGAAATAAAAAAGGGGATCTATCCTGACAGAAGGAAAGGGAATCAATTGTCAAACATGTTTGATAGGAACGTGTTTCACAGGCAGCTGGAGACGACAGATAAGCCTCTGTGGATGGAACAGGAAATATGCTGGGTTTTATTTTAGTGTCACCATGTTGCCCAGGGCTGGGGGAGGGGCTTGGAGTCAATCATCAGGTTTAATTCTGAGCCCTAGATTTTCAGAGCTGTTCCTAAAATGTGCTGTTATGTTCTACTTTTTAACATTTTTCTATCTCTGAATTAGGATGGTGTTACAATGAACATTGTCTTTTGATGAAAAACAGTAGTTGCAATAACAGAAACGAACTCAATATAGCTTAGGGCAGGGTTATTCACAGACTGGGGTGGGTAAAAACACAATAAAGCCTCAGGGAAGGAGAACTAGAGTTAGGGAAGCCCCAAGGGCTTCAGATTCCTCTCTTTACACCCCCAACCCGCCCCCTCTCTGTATCTGTTTCATCCTTTCTGGAAATGGACTTTTCTGAGCTCCTTAGCCCTTATGGGTTTTGGAAAGGAGTTTCTGCATTTGGAAAAAGACTGACTTAACTCAGATGTGGCCCCAAAACCAAATTATTGAATCAGAGGTTCACTGCATGACTTGAGCCCAATCAGTAGTACAGTCAAGATAACAGGGTCATGCCAAACAAGTATGGCTTCCAGAGGATGGCTACTGTTTGTGCAGCCTTATACTCCAGTAGGCATCAAGTCCCACTACACCCCAGGAGAGAGGAGAGATGTTAACAGGACAGCTAAATTATATGGACACCTTCAGTCAGGTGAGAAGACTTCAGAGTCCTAAGAGGCCAGTGACAATAGTCTTTCACTATTTATCACATAAAATAGTAAATACTGAAAAAAAACAGGGGGGGAGGGGGATCAAAGTTACAACTGAGCAGTTTTTGACTCAACATAACCATCCAATGTATGTGTGCATGTGCTCAGTTGTGTCCAATTTTTTGAAACCCAATGGACTGTAGGCTGCCAGGCTCTTCGGTCCATGGGATTTTCCCAGCAAGAATACTGGAGTGGATTGCCATTTTTTCCTCCAGGAGATCTTCCCGATCCAGGGATGGAACCATGGGTACCATTGTCTCCTGCATTGTAGGTGGATTCTCTACTGCTGAGCTACTGGGGAAGCCCAACCATACTACAGTAATGTTTCATTAAATGTTTTGCATAAGACACAGTCTGTGTTATTACTTAGCAAACATGCAGACCTGGGATTTAATTTTTCCCTTAATGGATGGAAAGCCAAAGCTAAGAAATTCACTAACTTGTCCACAATTTGCACCAATGTTCCTCTGGATTCAAAGCCCTTCTCTCTTTTTCTTTTCTTCTCCAGCTGTACAAGTATTATGCTGAGAAATAAAAATTGTATATATTTAAGGTATACAACATCATATTTTGATATATGGGTACATTTTGAAATGATTTTCATTATCAAATTAAATATCTATCACATACCATTTTTCCCCTACTCTATATTACACCCATCACTTTGTATTGATTTGAAGGTGGTGTGCTTTCTTTCATTCAAGTTATTCAAGCAGTAGCTAAATAAACATGTGTCATAAAATACTACATGAATAATAACTGTTTTGGGTGAGAAACTTATCTGGCCTCTCTGATTATTTCCAACTATAATAATTCATAAGTTTACTATTTTGGATTCAGTGACCTTATTTTGAAAGCATTCATTATAAGCAAATATGAACACTTTTTCTACCTACTAAAGATTTTGCAACATCAATAATTTCTCAAAAGAAAACATATTCTATCTATTACATTAAAATTTCTGGTAAGCATTTTTTTTTAAGGAAAAGATATCTGGCTCATCTTTAAGTAAGAAATTAGTAAATATATATATATATATATATAAGTCTGACAAACAATGTTTCTAGGAAGAGTTGTAAAAGTGACCACAGTTGGTGAAATACAGAATTTTTTAAAGTATAACTATTTTTCACAGAATTAGAACAATGCTAAAATTTACATGGAACCATAAAAGACTCAGAATTGTGAAAATAACCCTGAGGAAAAAGAACAACTCTCTTTTTGGAGACTGGAGTTCAAACCCTTCTGGAGTTCAAACCCTCCCAGACTTCAGACAATGCTACAAAGCTATAATAATCAAAACAGTGTGGTACTGGTATGAAAACAGACATACGGATCAATGGAACAGAACAGAAAGCCCAGAAATAAGCCCACACACCTACGGTCAATTAATCTATAAAACAGAAGACAAGAAAATACAATGGGAAAAAGACAGTCTCTTTTGCAAGTGGTGCTGGGAAAGTTGAACAGCTACAGGTAAATAAAGGAAGTTAGAAGACACCCTCACACCATACACAAAAATAAACTCAAAATGGCTTAAAGACTTATATATATGATATGACACCATAAAATTTCTAGAAGAGATTATAGGCAAAACATTCGTTGACATAAAGTGTACCAATGTTTTCTTAGGTCAGTCTCCCAAAGCACTAGAAATGAAACCAAAAGTAAACAAATGGAACCTAATCAAACTTACAAGCTTTTACATGGCAAATGAAATCAGGAACAAAACAAAAAGACAACCTACAAAATTTCAGAAAATATTTGCAAACAATGCAACTGACAAGAGCTTAATTTCCAAAATATACAAACAGCTCATTAAACTCAACAACAAAAAGACAACCACCTAATCTAAAAAAAAAATAAAATGCAGAAGATCCAAATAGACATTTCTTTAAAAAAAAAAAAAAGACATCCAGATGACCAGCAGACATATGAAAAGATGCTCAACATCAGTAATTATTAGAGAAATGCAAAGCAATAGTGGCACAAGGAGGTGCCCCCTCACACCAGTCAGAATGGCCATCATTAAAAAGTCTACAAAAACAATTGCTAGAGAGGGTGTGGAGAAGAAGGAACCCTCCTACACTGTTGGTGAGAATGTAAATTTGTGCAGCCACTATGGAAAACAATATGGGGAGTCCTCAAAAAACTAAAAATAGAATTACCGTATGATCCAGCATTCCCACTCCTGGGCATATATCTGGACAAAACAGCTATTAAAGAGACACATGTACTCCTAAGTGAACAGGAGCACAATTCACAATAGCCAAGACATGGAAACAACCTAAATGTACATCAACAGATGCATGGATAAAGATGTGACATGTTTGTATTTATACACATACACATACATATATAAGGGAATATACACAGCCATAAAGTAGAATGAAATAATGCCATTTGCAGCAACATGGATGGACCTAGAGATTATCATACTAAGTGAAGCCAGAAAGAGAAAGACAAATACTATATGATATCCCTTATATGTGTAATCTAAATATGACACAAACGAACCTATCTACAAAATACAGACAGACTCACAGACACACAGAATAGACTTATGGTTGCCAACAGGAAGGGCATGGGGGAGGAATGGACATGGGGGAGTTTGGGGTTACCAGATGCAAGCTATTACATATAGAATAGATAAACAACAACGTCCTATTGTATAGTCTAAGAACTATACTCAATATCATGAGATAAACCATAACGAAAAATAATATTTTTTAAATGTGTATATAAATAGATAGATATCACTGAATCACCTTGCTGTTCAACAGAAATTAACACAACATTGTAAATCAACTAAACTTCAATAACAAAGGTACAAACTATTCAGGGCAGAATGTTGTCTGTGGCTTCAAGCTGGGTCTTTGACTTTTAACAACCCTCTAGACTTCAAATGATCCAGTAACTAGTACTTTAAAGCTTCAGTTTTCAGATGCATCAGTCCAAGAATCTAGGGTAAAGGAGGAGGAATTCAGGTAGAGATTATGAGAAAAATCTGGCCCCAACATACTTCAGTGGTTGGATCTGGTTGGTTTGTTTTAATCTATCATTCATTGAATTTGCACAGGATTTCATAAGAAACAAATGTTCCATTTCCAAGAGGAAAAAAGGAGGGGAAGAGAGGAGGGAGAAGAGGTGAGAGAGAAGGGACAGAGGGAATGTGAAAAAGAGAAGGAAGAAAAGAGGAAGGTATAAAAATAGTGTTACTTTTTAAGAGCTTTCCAGAGTTCTCACTCTCAATGGATTCATCATTCCATTTTGAGAGACTATGCAGTAGAAATAACATACGTACACATATTATCATAGGTTTTAACTTTTTGTGGCATTTAGAAAAGACTCTTCTAAATGTAGAATTAGAAATTATTTAATGAAATGAAATACTGTGAAAAGAGAAATAATGGCAAAAAATTATATAATCATTCAGGACTATATATTTTCCTTTAAATCTCAGTTATATAGACTAAAAATATATTTAAGAAAAACTCCAAATAAGGGAAAAATAGAAACAGATGTTACATTAAAATAATTACTTGTAATTCCATTTAAATCTTTGAAATAAGAAAAATGACCCATACGAAAAGAAACTTTTTAATAAAATCTACCTGAAATTAAGATCAGCTTGAGCCAACTTTCCACAAAGGAAAAAACTGATGTCTTTAATAATGAATATTTTCTCACATCTATAGAGCCAAACAACAGTGTAAACAACAGAGTAATATACCACCATTATGAATATAAGTTTTTAACTATAATTTCAGTTTTCACCTAAGATATATAAGTGCTATATCAGTATTTTATAAAGGTAGACAGATACACATTTTTAAAATTTAATCCCTACTTTTATAGATTTCTAAGATATTCAAAAGCAGAGACATTACTTTGCCAACAAAGGTTCGTCTAGTCAAGGCTATGGTTTTTCCAGTGGTCATGTATGGATGTGAGAGTTGGACTAAGAAAGCCGAGCACCGAAGAATTGATGCTTTTGAACTGTGGTGTTGGAGAAGACTCTTGAGAGTCCCTTGGACTGCAAGGAGATCCAACCAGTCCATTCTGAAGGAGATCAGCCCTGGGATTTCTTTGGAAGGAATGATGCTAAAGCTGAAACTCCAGTACTTTGGTCACCTCATGCGAAGAGTTGATTCATTGGAAAAGACTCTGATGCGGGGAGGGATTGGGGGCAAGAGAAGGGGACGACAGAGGATGAGATGGCTGGATGGCATCACCAACTCAATGGACATGGGTTTGGGTGAACTCTGGGAGGTGGTGATGGACAGGGAGGCCTGGCATGCTGCAATTCATGGGGTCACAAAGAGTCGGACACAACTGAGTGACTGAACTGAAGATACTTCTATATATGCTATTTTTCCAATAACATTTTACTGAGAAAAAAATACATCTGACTACACTTCAGTACCAGAGGAGTCAGAAACATAATGAAATTCCACAGAAAACGAAAATATTTTTGTGTTCACTAATTGTTTTTCTTGTAGTTACTAACAAGACAGACACAATATTAGACACACGGAAATTAAGTGGAAGCAATCTTTAAACAGCTGTAATTTTACAAAAATGAAAACTCAAAACTTAAGTACTCCAAAAGCAACTAAAAATTTAATTCCAAGCAACAGAATCTTTGAGTTGAAAGGAATTAGGAAGTGCAGGAATATCTTCCTGTGTGTATCCAATCTAATAAATTCAGCCCAATAACACTGCCAATCCCTTTCTTTATTTGGTAATCTTGGTAACCAGCTACATGACATAATAATAGGTCTCATCTTGCTAGATTTAGAGACACTACATTTATAGACTGAGAATACCTACTTTCTTTACAGACTAAGAATACAAACTATCTCCTGCCTCCATTGCCTGTCTAAAAATTCAACTATCTTAATTGGAATATAATTACTTAGTTGCCAAAGACAGTGTTCAGAGAATACCTATTCTAAACCCATGCATGCATGCTAAGTCACTTCAGTCATGTCTGACTCTTTGTAACCCCATGGGCTACAGCCCACCAGGTTCCTCTGTCCATGGGATTCTCCTGGAATGGGTTGCCATACCCAGGGACCTTCTCAACCCAGGGAATCCTCCCAACCCAGGGATCGAACCCATGTCTCTTACATCTCCAGGATTGGCAAACAGGTTCTTTACCACTGGCGCCACCATGGACCAATTAAAAAAAAAAAAAAGGAACCATTAAGTGCCTGCTAGATGCCTAGCACTCTAGTAAATACTGTAAGCAAATTATCTTAAAATTAAGTAATAACCTTATCAGATATGAGTTATGAGTTATCCCCAAATGCTAAAGGAAAAGGCTGTGAGTTGCTGATTAATTGCCCCTAAATCATAAAGCTAATCAACAACTGCCTTGACCCCAAAGTTATACCATCATAACTCCTAATGCCGGTAAGGCAGAGAAGATGCTTAAGATAGGATGTCTATGATGAGGACAGAGAAATAAGACCACACAATAGAGTCAGGAAATGTTCGACTGTAAGAGACTAGGAAGAGGAGTTTAAGTCAATGAGAAGGAGCTGCATAGGTTCAGAAGGTTTTGTGAAAGAGGTGGGTCTGGAAATAGGGCATGAAGGATGAATGGGCTTTCAGCAAGTGCAAGTGAGAAATTAGGTCATCTGGAGGACTGGCCGAGCATAAAGGTGGGAAAGAAGCTGGTAGGCTCCCAGGAAATGAGGTGGATATTGATAACAGTACACACAAATAGTCCCCAGAAGTAGACCCTCATGTAATGGAATCATCCAAAATGCCGTAACAAAGATGGAGAGAAAATTCCTGCATGAGCAGGGAAGGAGTAACAAGAAGCCACGTTTTAAGTAGCCTGGGTCACACTTCCTATTTCTTCTCTTCCATGTTCTCTAGCACTTCTCTCCCCTCATCCCAAATTCAAAGCTTTACACAGAAAACCTGATAGCGCATTCATTCTCTGAATAAAAGCTTGTCAGAATAACAAAAGTTAGGGAAAGAGATGAAGTACCAGAAAACCTTAGCAATTCATGGTCAGGCACTAATCAGTAGACAATCACATATTCTTCAGAAAGGATTTTGTGCTAGTTTGGAACACCCACCACGAAGCCCCAAAAATGTATAACCTACACAGACGGTGGATGAGCAATGATGTTTGGCAAGTAGCCAACAGTTCAAGGCACATGAATCATGCCTCTTAAGGAAAATATTTTAGATACATACAAGCATGGTGATCTGAAGCTGACAGGTCAAAGAATATGCATTGGTCTACTGGTTCATGCCTGACGATTTCCACCCAAGATATACTAGTGAAGACAAATTACCATTTCTCTATAAGAGAAAGAGTACATTTCAATATATTTATTTTATAATCAATAAATCAATAACATTATGTAATGAGTGTCTATCTTGTATATAGTAACTTACAAGGTTCAATTTAGGATAAAGAAAAAAAATTAAGAGATTTGTTCCTACCTCAAGGAACCTACAGTATTATATTTTTAACTTGGAAGTTACCCAAGTTGTTTCCTTCCTTTTCTATACCTACAATTATATGGCTTCCTACATAAATGTGATTTTATTAAGTCCAGAATTCAACTAGTTTTAAGCAGGATGAAACTCCAGAATTATAATTAAGTCACTTTTGCCAAAATGTAACTCCGTAAAAGAGAGCAGGCAGAGAAGGCAATGTCAACCCACTCCAGTACTCTTGCCTGGAAAATCCCATGGACAGCAGAGCCTGGTGGGCTGCAGTCCATGGGTTTGCGAAAAGTCAGACACGGCTGAGCGACTTCACTTTCACTTTTCACTTTCATGCATTGCAGAAGGAAATGGCAACCCACTCCAGTGCTCTTGCCTGGAGAATCCCAGGGACGGTGGAGCCTGGTGGGCTGCCATCTATGGGGTTGCACAGAGTCAGACACAACTGAAGCGACTTAGCAGCAGCAGCAGCAGCAAAAGACAGCAGGAAATATTTCCCTTCTGAAACAAACTAATAAACCAAATGAACTTATTAAAGAAACAAAAAATGTTACTCAATTATCAATGGTGTTTAAGAAAATAACACATATTCCTACTAACAGGACATATGATTTCTCTATTTTGCTTTCTCCCCAAATTCTACCACTAAAATGCTCAAAAGCTACCCTACAGTTTTTTTGTCTCTTAAATTATTTTTTTCAAGAATCCAGTCAAATGATGTCATGTTAGATATGCAAACCTACCTGCCAAAAAGAGAAATTCCAGGAAAAGTCTTTCAAAGGAAATGATTCATTAGGGAGTTCAAGGAGAAAGCTAAATATTGAACTTTGACTAAATTATTAAGTTTCAGAGTTAGAAAATTAAGAAATTAGAGTGCCTACCACATATGCAGTGTCTCTCTTGAAATATTAATAGATACCCGTAAATAGTTACATATATGTTTGTTGCTTAGTCACGTGTGACTCTTTGTGTCCCCATGAACTGTAGCCCACCGGGCTCTTCTGTCCATGGAATTCTCCAGGCAAGAATACTGGAGTGGACTGCCATACCTTCTCTTGGGCATCTTCCCAACCCAGGGATTGAACCTAGGTCTCCTGCATTTCAGGCAGATTCTTTACTATCTGAGCCACCAGCCCACATGTACATGTATAGACAACTGAAATTAAATTCCTGATTCTCCAAAAAATGTAAATAAAAATTTATTACATTTGATCATCCTTACCGTTTTTTGTTATGTAAAGCTCAGATTTGAAATAGACTTGAGATAAAAACAAGTAATATTATTTTTTGATGTTATTTAAAAAAACAGACAAAATTTAGATTGTCAAGCTTCTAATTTCCTTCTTTATCACAGAATTATCATTTTGAGCATTCTGATGTTAAGTGTCTTCATTTCCTTTCGGAAGCAACACCAACAAACTCTTTCACTCAAAACACAGTTGTAAATCCAGCTATAATGGAGACAAGGCTCCTGAACGGTAAATACAATTGTGGGCACAAATATTAAACTCTGTTCTACAAGGGAAAAATATATGGTCACCCTCAGGCCACCATCTAGAGCTCAATGAATACAACAGTGGATAAATAAGGCCATCAAGTTAACAAGAGTGGTTAAGTGCTCTGTCTGCAAACTTACAATCTTCCTTGCAGCAGAATCAGATATCTGCTAAGCACTTAGGAGAAATACCTCAGAGGGAGGGAATAAAAGTTTAAAGAGGCGCATATAACAATATGGAATCATGGAAGGTTAAGCCATTCAGTATTGAGAAAATATCTTTATAAGCATTTTAATAGTCTCTGAGGATGTTATTGTACTGCTGCATTTTAAAATAATTCAAGTGGATAATGAAGACCTTGAGCTTGCAAGAAAAATTTTAATTAAACTCAATGTGCGCAAGGTACACACCCACACACTACAGAAATGAAATAAATTTGGCTCCCAATTTACAGCAATAATAAAAATCTGTGAGATGGTATTCTTTAAGAAGAGAGAAAAATAAGACATTACTGTATAATGAGTAGGAGTTATATGTTATTTTACTATTTCTATATAACCTTCCAATACATAATGCTTATTTATAAAACATTTTTGTTTGTTTTGGAGTTTTAAATATAATATATATGGGCACCCAAGCTTGCATTTCTCTAAAATGTGTGCTAACCCAGAGTATCACAGGATAAAGTATTTAACTCTTATAGCTCAGAGTTAGAATTATATCAGCATAAATCTGTGCCTCTGAGTTATACTCTTAAGACTAGGAAATAGATCTATTTTTTCCAAAATAGCATCTGAAAATACCTTTTATTTCAGGAAAAAAAAGCATAATCTCTAATTCAAAAGGATTCATACACCTCAATGTTCATATCAGCACTATTTACAACCGACAAGACGTGGAAACAACCCGAAAGTCCATCACAGACCACTGATATAAGAATGTGTGGTATATACAAATACATACACACAGGAACAGTACTCAGTCATGAGAAAGAGTGAATCGCCACTTGCAGAAACATGGATGGACCTAAAGAACATTGCACTTAGTGAACTCAGAGAAAGACAAATACCGTAAGATATCACTAATATGTGAAATCTAAAAGCAATACCAATGAGCCTACACACAAAACAGAATCAGACTTGCAGATACAGAAAGCAAATTTATGGTGACCAAAGGGGAGATAAAGGTGGAACAGATTAGGAGTATGGGATTAACAGATACAAACTTCTGTACACACACACTGTACATAAAATAGATAAGCAACACGGATTTATTGTATAGCATGGGGAATTGCATTCAACATCTTGTAATAACTGATAATAGAACATAATCTTAAATATATATATGTATGTAATTGAATCACTTTTTGCTGTATACTTATTGCTGAAACACAATATTGTCAATCAACTATATTTCAATAAAAAATAAACTACTTCATTTTTATATAACTGCAGAAATAAAGAAAAAATGGAATGCCCGCTACAGTTTAAAAAAAAGCCTAATTTTGAATGACTGGGTCCAAAGATTTTAATGTGTTTATAATAGAATTTATACATCTCTATTATAAATTTCTTCCATAAATTTGGAATGATAAATTTTTTTCAAAGTCACCACACTAAAAAATAAAAATGGGTACCATCTCAGACCATCAGATGAGAATCTTTGGGGGTGGAGCTTGCTTAGTAAATAACTTATCTTAAATTTCCTGATGAAAATCCAGGAAATTCAGAAAATTCAGAAAAAAGGTGAGTTCAAGGCACAAACAGTGTCCAGAATCCCTGAATTCAGTTGCCCTGGAGGTCATTTTAGCTCCAACCTGCTTAACTTGGGGTCCCATCTCGCCCTACCACCAAGACTAGAAGTGGCACAAAGTGCATAGATATTTCCTGAGCCTAGCTCTATAGACTTCCAAATGTTATCCATAACATGCAGATAACCACCAAATTCCACCCTATTGTTGTCAAATAAGAAAAATGTACACTTCTATAAATTTCCAAGCACTATATACACATAAGTTATGATACTGATTCATTTGTTGACTGGCTCCATGGGCCTACGATAAACAATATGACACACAGGACAAGTGGACTCAATTATACCCAGACCCTCCCCCCATGCCAAGGACCCCAGTCTCACTTATACAAAGATTTACAATCCAAGGTGGAAAATGTAAGTGCCATTAACGGCACCCCACTCCAGTACTCTTGCCTGGAAAATCCCATGGACAGAGGAGCCTGGTGGGCTGCAGTCCATGGGGTTGTGAAGAGTTGGACACGACTGAGTGACTTCACTTTCACTTTTCACTTTCATGCATTGGAGAAGGAAATGGCAACCCACTCCAGTGTTCTTGCCTGGAGAATCCCAGGGACGGGGAGCCTGGTGGGCTGCCGTCTATGGGGTCGCACAGAGTCAGACACGACTGAAGCGACTTGGCAGCAGCAGCAGCAGCAGCAGAAAGAAATGGAGAACACAATGTCATCCCACTCCAGTACTCTTGCCTGGAAAATACCATGGATGGAGGAGCCTGGTAGGCTGCAGTCCATAGGGTTGCTAAGAGTCGGACACGACTGAGAGACTTCACTTTCACTTTTCACTTTCATGCATTGGAGAAGGAAATGGCAACCCACTCCAGTGTTCTTGTCTGGAGAGTCCCAGGGACGGGGGAGCCTGGTGGGCTGCCGTCTCTGGGGTCGCACAGAGTCGTACACAACTGAAGTGACTTAGCAGTAGCAGCAGAAAGGAATAGGTATGGTACTTTGGAGATTCAAGGAGAAGAAAACTTCCAAACAGGATGATGAGAAAATACATCACTGAAGCAGATATAAGATAGGAAAATTTTTTATTTATATTCATTGGAGATCAGGTTAGAGAGATGGGCATTTTGTGATAACAGGAATGGAAATAAAAATGTGAGATCCTCCATCCATGAAACCATTGCTTGCTTAGAAAAAATAGAGACCTGCCTACCTACAGGAAGAGAGAGAGGGAGAGAGAAAGGGAGGGAGGGGAGTGTAAGATCACATAAGCTCACACTACAAGCAATTTGTGGTGTTGGAAAAAACGCCTGAGAGTCCGTTGGATAGCAAGGAAATCAAACCAATCAATTTTAAAGGAAATCAACCCTAAATATTCATTGGAAGGACTGATGGTGAAGCTCCAAAAGTTTGGCCATCTGATGCAAAGAGCCAATTTGTTGCAAAAGACCCTGATGTTGCGAAAGACTGAGGGCAGAAGAAGAAGCGGGTTAACAGAGAATGAGACGGTTGGATGGCATCACCGACTCAATGGACAGGACTTTAAGCACACTCTAGGAGACAGTGATAGGAAGATAGGGAAGCCTGGCATGCTGCACTCCATGGGGTCACAAGGAGTCAGACATGACTTAGCGACTGAACAACAAAATAAACAATTCAAATTAGTTAGAAAATTGATGTGACGAAGCAAGCAGTTTGAAGAGGCTGAAAAGTAGGAAGGGCAGATGAGAGGAGGTCATAAAACCTAAGATAAGAGGTGTTCATTTTATTTGAAAGGCAACTAAGAATTACAAACTGTTTGTTATCAAAGGGTTAACATGATTTTATATTAATAGTAGCATTCAACAAAACCACTATCATTATTAGACTTGACCATCAGGAAGACAGTGCAATAGTGCAAGGGGTGAATTAATATTCAGAAAGCAAGGGATGGGAATATCAGTTTAGAAGCTCTCACAATAGTCCATTCAAGTATGATGTGCCTATAAACTAGGATAGCCAGAGTATTAGAGGAAAGGAAGGGCTGGACATAATGATTATCACTTTGAAGAAAGTTATATCCTGGAAATTCCGGTGATGCCTTTGCTGGCTAGTGCAATGGAAACAGGAAGCCTTCTAAGCCAGACCGAGCTGGACGCAAGACCAGGCTCTGCATCTGATAAACAATAAAATCTGGGGTAAGTTACTTAACCTCCACAAGCTTCAGACAGCAACAACAATATGTTATCTCTAATGCTGTAACGAGAATGAGTTGTGGTATCTGCAAAATGTTTAGCATATTGGGAAGGGAATTAACAATAGGGAAAAGAGCAAACCAGTAAAAGAAACAAACATATGGATTAAAATATTAACAATGTTAAAGAGTCAATGAACTTTTACACCAGAGCTCAGCTACCCTCCTCCATGTTCATCAGTATCTATCTGGCTGTCCCTCTCCAGATAGTGGGAGACATTCTCCAGTATCGCCCTGGCTCCAGGTACCAACTTCTTATTTTAATCACAGAGTTCAGGCAGACACATGCCAGAACACAGAAACAGCCCTTTAGAAGTTAAAATGATACCTGCAGCCCTGCTCCTGATTTCATTTGTGTTTGGGACAGAGAAAGGATCAGAATTCAAAGTATCTACTAGGGCTTTGCTGGTGGCCCAGTTAAGAATCCACGTAATGCAGGGGCTAGCGGTTCAATTCTTAGTCTGGGAAGATCCCACATGCCACAGATGCCATGGAGCAACTAAACCCTTAAATCACCATTACTGAGCCTGCTCAGTAGTGCTGCAACTACTGAAGCAGATGCATTCTAGAGCCTGTGCTCTGCAACAAGACCAGCCATCACTAAGTGAGAAGCCCATGCGCCGCAACTAGAGAGTAACCCCCTCTTGCTGCCACTAGATAAAGCAGGTATTCAGCAGTGAAGACCCAACCCAGCACAGCCAAAAACAAAACAAAATTTTTTTTTTTTAAAGCATCTACTAATGGATGTCTCAAATAGGCATGAACATGAAGGGACTCAGGGAGAACTGTGCAGACAATGCAAGTGGAGGATTCTGACAAAGCTTTTAAACTAGAAAAATGAACATGCAATTCCCTCTAATTCAATTATTTCGTAAAAAAATTGCCTCATTTGAAATGGCAAGACTGAAAATTAAGATGATACACCGTTGAGTGTTTAAAGTAGCCTTCAAAGAATATTTGTAAAAGGTCTGCCAAATAAGGTGAAGCCATCTTTACAACACTTATGAACTCAGAATACTAGCATACTGGTTTTACAGATAAAATGTTTTAATTTTATCTCCTTGTTGGAAAAAAAAAAAAAAACAGAGAAAATAGAAGCACTGAATGCTCTTGAAGCATGTGTTATTTCTGCCCATAGTTTTATTTGTTAACATATAGGTTTCTTTGCTTCTCGAGTAGAAAACTAAAATCATAGTATTTTTAAAATTTTTGAATCAACTATTAAAATGTCTGAATCCTATATGTAACAACCAGCCAAGCAATAGAGTTTCAATTTTAACCCCAAGTTTAGAGTTTCTAATTAATGTGCTAGAATTCCTATGTGTGCATTTTATTCTTCTCCTATAATCTTTCCCTTCCCATGAGGAGGTGACGGGTTAGGATCAGCTTAGGAAAAGTGTCCCAGTTAAACGAATGCTGTTAAGTCACCCACATTTGCTATGAATCCTTTGTCAGCTTGATGGTTTTACATAAAAGGTTTATGTGACTGCCATTTTTAAGTAATATAAAAATCTTTATATCTGTACATCCATGTTCATAGCAGTATTATTCATAACGGCTCCAAAGTGGAAGTAGTTATCCAGAAATGGATAAACAAAATGTGATCTACACATACAATATTATTCAGCCTTAAAAAAGAACCAAATTCTGACACATGCTACCATGTTAGATGAATACTGAGGGTGGCATGATAAGTGAGATAAGCCAGTCCAAACCCCCCTGCCTCATCTATACTCTATGATTCCACTTATATATGACATACCTTGAGTAGACAATTCATAGACATAGAGAGAATGGTAGTTGTCAGGGGCTATGGTGAGATAGAAACAGGGAAGTTATTGAATGGGTACAGAGTTTCAGTTTGGGAAGATGGAAGAAGTCTGGAGATCCTTGCTCAACAAAGTGAATATACTTAATGACACTGAACTGCACAACTATAAATGCTGAATTGTTACATTGGTGTTATGTCTATGCCACTACATTTTTTTTTTTAATCTTCCTCTAGTACTGAAACTTCTTAGAGATATTGGAGTTCTAGGAATGAATAAGGAAAAGTTTGGGCTCCAGAATAATATGTCCAATCATTTATGCTGAACCAACTTCTCCCCATGTCCATATTCATTCCCTTAATTTATGCATTCAAGGAGCACTGTTCTCACATAGACTGGAATGAAGACTACTAAAAGGCTTTTATTAGGAATCTACATTATTTTAAGGAATGCAGATAAACCTAGAGCAAATACAGTTCTTTCAACGATCCCCTTTCTCTTTTTACAAAAAACGTGAGGCTTCTTAGAACTCTGACGTGCAGTACAGATTTTCAGACAGCATTGGCAGGGTTAGGTGACACAGCGGTAAAGAATTTGTCTACTGATGCAGAGACGCAGGAGATGTGGTTCGATCCCTGGGTCAGGAGGATCCCCTAGAGTAGGAAATGGCAACCTACTCCAGCAGTCTTGCCTAGAAAGTTCCCTGGACAGAGGAACCTGTGGGCCTCTTTTGTATCTCCTCCAGGATAATACTAAGTTTCTCCTCCCAGCCTCCCCTCCTCTTTCTTTACCATAGGCTACAGGTATTTTCCTACTTCCTCCTAAACTGAGTTAGCCTTAGTAATCACTCGTGTAAAAATAAAGGTCAGAGTTTCTGCTCTGGTTAATAAAAAAAAAAAAAAAAGTTCTTAGAGATGGCTGGCACTCTTGAAAAAATGGACCTTCTCACAGACAAATGGTATCAGCAAGCTTCAATAGAATGAATGAAAGAATCGATTTAAGTTTAATAAGTATTCACCAAGTCCTCTACCTGTTCTAAACCTCCCTGTATTTAATCAATACTCTTGTGAACAACCTTCCTTTACTATCATTCATTTGCAACCTCATCTTTTCACAATTGTTAAAATTAGTTTTGTTGGTATGTAAGATAATTAACTGTTCTCCTTTTGATGAACTTGCCTATTTTAATAATTTTTAATTAATCAATATAGCTTATAGACCATCTTTAAAATAAATAATGAAGATGCAATTATTGTCTCAGCCAATTCCTAAAATACCTTTATGAGGTAGCTTTATTATTTTTTTATTTTTATCTAACAACACCTAAACTTTAGAGATTAAACATTATAATTTACCCAAAGCCAGACAGTTAATATATGGCAGAGCAGGGATTTGACTAATTCTAGGCTTCCTGAACATTTTATGTGTGTGTACGCTAAGTCATTTCAGTAGTGTCCAACTCTTTGAGACACCATGGACTGTAGCCCACCGGGCTCTTCTGTCCATGGGATTTTCCAGGAAAGAATATGGGAGTGGGCTGCCATGCCCTACTCCAGGGGATCTTCCCGACCCAAGGGTCGAGCCCTAAACCCACATCTTTTATGTCTCCTGCATTGGCAGATGTGTTCTTTAACACTAGCTCGTCAATATTCCTCTTAAACTACAGCAAGCAGAATTGGTCAAAATTCTAAAAATACAGAAGTAGAATTCTGGAATAGAAGGAAGGTTCAAGAGGGAGGGGACATATGTACACCTATGGCTGATTCATGTTGATGTATGGCAGAGACCAACACAACACTGCAATTATCCTCCAATTAAAAATAAATATATTTTCTTAAAAAACCATATCTTACAAGAGAACTCAAAAGAGGGAGACAACTCTCTGAACTGAGACCCACCCAACCCTTAGTATTTCTTCTTTCTTCAAACAGGAATTAGATAATGGTCTAAACTCCCTCATTACAAAATTTTAAAATTTTTTCTAAAGTCAAAATTATAGGCACTTATACTTTCTCCTGTTAAATTTAATATTCTTATTTTTTTGCCCACTGTCTAAATCAAGCACAGTGTGAAATTTATATCCAATCATCTAAACTTTGATCCATACCTTCCAGTTTCAGACAACTGGAAATTTAATAAATATGCTTCCTGTGTTTTTACTCAAGTCCTTAATAAACTGCTAAAGAGTACCCAGGCAAGGAAGATATTCTGGCTTTGGAGATGCAAGTTATAAATTCCCCTGTCCTCTTTTTTACTCACCACCCAGACCAAATTTCACGGACAGCACCACATGCCAAAACAGAAGATAAAGGCATCAATATGACCAGCTTTATCACACCAGTAAAATTTTAATGGGTCCTACAGCTTTACCACTTTTAGAAAGGTGACTACAGAGGAAAACCAACTAATGGAGATAAATCAGCAGAAAAGAAACTCTACAAACTAGAAGAGGAACATTTTTTTATCAACTATCATATTTTTCAACGTTTATATTGGGAAAGTCTGAGAATTTTGTTGTAATGTTTACAATGCTTATTTTCTTGATTATAAAACATATGCTTTTAGAAAAAAATTAATCAACATAGAAGAATATAATTTTAAAAAAGAGAGAAAAGATCCTTTCTTCTTTTCAACAAATCCCACTGGTGACGTCTGTTAAGAATTTGGCATTTTTAAATGTTCATTTCTGGTCTTGAAGACTGCACTCTTATAGATCTTTCAGGTGGTCAAGTATTCCTTCCTAGCTTTTCAGACACACATAGAGATATATAGACAGAGATTAACATGTTTAAAGACTACACTGCTTCATTAAATTATTGGGAAATCCTTATGATTCATTCCAAAAAAATCACTATTGATACTCTATCTCATTCCCCATAAAACCATCCCAACGCTATCCTACCAATCCCAAATTACATTCTAAACATGACAGTGGCTACTATTCACTGATGTGTAAAGCCTTCCAGGTAACAAACAAAACTTACCAGAGCAAGTCTGTAAGGTAGATTTCATCATCCATATTTTATAAATGAATATATTCAGTCTCAGAGGGATTAATCATTTTAGGATTAATCATACATATTTAAGGTCAGACAGCTAGCAACTGGCTAAAGTGAATACTAGAATCCAAATATGATAACAAAGATGGCATCTTAATCACTGTACTCTACTTGAATCCCTCCAAGATCAATAGATCTTGCTATTTTCACACAGAATAAAAAAATTATAACTCAATTTCCATTTATTTCATCCACTTGCTCATATGGAATATTAATAAAAATAAATGCTCAATACTCTATAAAGTTTTTTTTTCCCCTCATTCTGGGTACTATTTACATTTTAGGTGAGATAATTCTTTGTCTGAGCCTAGGTACTGTAGGATGTTTAATATTCCTGGCTTCTGCCTACAACATGTACCCCCCCACCCCCACCCGCAAAGTCCCAACAACTAAAAATACCTTCAGACATACTTGGCCATGTGTCCCCTGGGGGGCAAAATTAGCCCCAGTGATAACCAATGCAATACTCTATTTAAAACTTTGGAAACCCAGAGTAAGCAAAATAAATGACTCAAGTCCCGGTATATGTTATTCACATTTTAAAATATTTTCTTTCTCGGAGATTACCATTATAGGGTTCTACTTAATAGCAGTGCTTTTCTGATAGCTCATATATTACACAAATCAACATTTAACTAAATTAGATTAAAAATATTTCAGGTGCCAAAGTGGCAAAAAGAGGTTTATTATTTATTTCAACTCATGAAAAAGTAATTCAGACCATCTCCAAGGTAGACATATCCTTTTAGAACATTCAGTGTTCTAGCTACTCTCTGCTGAATTTTTTATAATTTCCCTCTAAGTTATAAGCACGCACTCATAAACTATAGAAAATAAACAATGAAGCATAACTCTATGGGGAAAAAAATTATGAAGTAGTCTGCCATTCAAGGTTAGAACACCAGTAATTAAAGTCAAAAGTAAAACCAATTGACCTGTAAAAATCGAGGCAAACATTGCCTCCCGCAAGAATATTTCACTGATGTCAAATGAAACTCCTGAAAGAGGCCCTTCCTCCAAGCTATATTTATTTAAATCTCTTCTAACAGGAACTTTGCACAGGAAAGTAAATGCTCACTTGGTCCACAAATGAGGTTCATGCCCTTCTTGGATTAAGTTTATAGAGCTGTGATTTGCAGACTTTTTTTTTTTTTCTCACTTCAACATACCTGATGGATGTGACACACACATCAGTAACTGTGGCTCACTACAGCATTGATTCAGGATGTGGGGAGGTCTCCCTAGAGAGAACATATCAGAATCAAGGGCAGGTTAGAGTTTGAAAAAGCCTATCATGTGACACCTTTGTGAAGACAAAGGGCCATTGTTCCTGCCATCTCAAAGAGCTCGCCTAGGATGAAAAATCATTTCACCATTGATAGTACCATCTTATGTGGATAATATTTCCAAAGGTACCCATAATTTGATGCATCCTATCTTTAGCCAACGTTTTCCAGCTACATTTTAGACTTACATAGGGGGATAGTTATAAATTTGTCAAATTGTTTTCATATTTGTATTAAGTACATCATACTGCCATACTAGTTCTTTTCGTAGCTTTTTTAGCTAGAAAATGTAACTTAATTATTTTTATTTTATATTGCAATATAGTTGATTTACAATGCTGTGTTAGTCTCAGGTTTACAGCCAAATGATTCTAGATATGGTTTTGTACCAAGGAGAACTTTAGACATTATTAAATTTGCTGTAGATTTCTATTGCATTAAAGATCTATTTTGAATAAAGAGCAAGTAAATAAATGAAACTATTAATTCTCTAAAATCTGACCACGTTTTATATACAGCATTTGTTTCTCCCACTTTTCACTGTTCTAGTCATGCATAAATCAACAGACGATTTCTAATACAGCAAAAATCTTGGCTTTTTTCTTGTTTTCATCTGAATCCAGCAAGAACAGAGGGTCCAAAGTATCAAGCATACAATGCAGGGACTTCCTTGGTGGCCAGTGGTTAAGACTTTGCCTTGCAATGCAGGGGGTACAGGTCTGATCCATGGTTGGGGACCTAAGATCCCAAATGCTTCATGGCCGAAAAACCAAAACATAAACAGTATTGTAACAAATTCAGTAAAGACTTTAAAAATGGTCCACATCAAAAAGAAAAAAAAAGAAAGAAATCTTAAAGAAAAAAATGATACTATACAGATAGAGTTTTGTGTTAACTCATGTGATGGCCACCAAAGTTATAGCTGATCAAAAATTAAATATACAGATTACTTTACTGACCAAAAAAAGCAGGGGTGGTCTTAGTATTTGTTAAGGGGTCTTCTTATTGAGGGGAGTGGTGTATAGGGTAGGGCTAAAGAATCACATGGCCTCCTCTTGCACCCACATTTTCATAAGGTAAAGGTTTAGGATTGGTGCTTACCAAGTATATGGGGCAAAAAAAAAAAAAAGTGCATAAATCATTTTGGTACAAAGAAGGTGACAATCACACTCTACTTTGTTCCAGTTAGACCACGTCTAATGGTAAAGAATCTGCCTGTAATGCAGGAGGTCCAGGTTTGAGCCCTGGGTGGGGAAGATCCCCTGGAGAAGGGAATGGCTACCCACTCCAGTATTCTTGCTGGCGGATTCTATGGACAGAGGAGCCTGACAGGCTATAGTCCATGGGGTTACAAAGAGTAGGACACAAGTGAATCACTAACACTTTCACAACCCCCAAACTACTGTGTCAGGCTGTGAACTTCTCCAAAGGAGAGGAAAACAGAGGGGGAAGGAGTGGGGAAATGTATGAAAGGGAACTTAGCTCCCCATCAGGGTAGTGACAAAGCAAAAGCATATTGAGGACCATTTGTTAGGGATTCCATAAATTTGGCTCTACTGTCAATGTCCCTCCAAACTTGTAACAGCAGGAATGCTTTTTAAGAAAAAGCACACATACATAAACAAAAGAATTCCTCCAAAAATCCACTATGATATATAAGGACAAGTTTAGAAGAATACTGAGAGTGATGCAGAGTTTATCAGGTAGAAACTTCCACCAAATGGGCAAAGAGTACAAATCACACTGCAAATTACAACATTGCAAAGCAATTCTCCTCCAATCAAAAAAAAAAAAGATAAATCACATTGTCACTATAGAAACCTGACCTAGAGTGTATAGCCTTATGTATGTATGTGTAATTGTATATATTATATTATATTATATTGTATATAAATATATACTTATATATATATATATGTTAGATAATTAAATTATATACATTAATTATATATGCATAGGTGCTAAGTTGCTTCAGCCGTGTCTGATTCTTTGCGACCCTATGGATTGCAGTCTGCCAGGCTCCAGTGTCCATGGGATTCTCCAGGAAAGATACAGGAGTGGGTGGCCATTTCCTTCTCCAGGTGATCTTTCCAACCCAGGGATCAAACATGCGACTCCTGCGGCTCCTACATTGCAAGCGGATTCTTTACCACTGAACCACTAGCAAAGCCCATAATCTTATATATATATATATATATATATATATATATATATATATATAAATTATATATGCTACATATTATAGAGAGAAACAATTTATAGATTTATATATACTATATATAAGTCACTGTGGACAGTGACTGTAGCCATGAAATTTAAAGACACTTGGTCCTTAGAAGGAAACCTATGATAAACCCAGACAGTGTGTTGAAAAGCAAAGGCATCACTTTGCCAACAAAGGCCCATATAGTCAAAGATATGGTTTTTCCAGAAGTTATCTAAGGCTGTGAAAGTTGGGCCACAAAGAAGGCTGAGCACTGAAGAATTGATGATTTTGAATTGTGGTGCTGGAGAAGCTCTTGAGAGTCCCTTGGACAGCAAGGAGATCAAATCAGTCAATCCTAAAGGAAATCAACCCTGAATATTCATTGGAAGGACTGATGTTGAAGCTGAAGCTCCAATACTTTGGCCACTTGATGCAAAGAGCTGACTCAATGGAAAAGACCCTGATGCTGGGAAAGACTGAAGGCAAATGGAGAAGGGGGTGGCAGAGGATGAGATGGTTAGACAGCATCACTAACTCAATGGACATGGATTTGACAAATTCCATGCGGTAGTAGAGGAATATTAGTCTGGCGTGCTTTAGTCCATGGGGTCGCAAAGAGTCAGGCATGACTTAAAAACTGAACGACAGCAAAGTATTATATAAAGACAAACCATTATAGGCATCTAGAATAACCCAAGAAAAACATCAAAGTGATACTCAACCAGATAATTTTACAAGATTAACTGCCCTAGACCATCTAGACTGTCTCAATTGATAAAATAATATTTAATTAATTATATGATCCAGCATTCACTTGTTTTGAGGATAAGGATCTTGTCTTATTAAAATTTGATCGGGGTTATGACACACTATGACAGCAGAGAGTCTCAGAGGGTTACTCTGAAGCTTCTGTCTGTACTGACTTTTGTCGATCTCTTTCCTTGGTAAGATCAGTACCAAGAGTACAAAGTTGTCTGCCCTCTGAGACTGAAGACCCTATTTATAGTCTAATTGGAAATAGGGTGGCAGCCTTGTGCTGATTGAAATGACTAAGGTTACAACCTCTCTGTGTTTGCAGTTGTAGCCCGGACACAAGAGGCTTCTGTTTCTAAGAAACACATATATACTGAGCAGGAGAACATGTCTAGCAAATCTGATACCAACATTTTTGTGAATGAATGAAACTGGGAGTCTTCAAGCATACAAAACCACATGAGGATGCAAAAATAACACACATAACTGTGTCCAAATCATAGCCATACTTCATCATCCCTTCCTCACTCAGAACCTAAAACAAACAAAAACTGCTCTTTTGATGCTTTTTGTCTCAAAGAACTGACAAGGGATTAATCTCCAAACTACACAAACATTTCCTGCAGCTCAATATCAAAAAACAAATAAACAAACAATCATAAAATGGGCAGAGTATCTAAATAGACATTTCTTCAGAGAAGACATTCAGATGGCCAAAAAGCACAAGATGCTCAGCATCACTGATTATTAGAGAAATGCAAACCAAAACTATAATACCAGTCAGAATGGCCAACATCAAAAATTCTACAAACAATAAATGCTGAGGATTGTATGGAGAAAAGGGAACCCTCCTACACTGTTGGTGAGAATGTAAACTAGCACAGTCACTATGGAGAACAGTATGGAGGTTCCTTAAAAAACTGAAAAACAGCTAACATATGATCTCATTTCCGGGCTTATATCCCAAGAAAACCATAATCTGAAAGAATACATGCACCCCAATGTTTATTGCAGCACTGCTTACAATAGTCAAGATGCAATTTAAATGTCCAAACGCCCATCAACAGAAGAATGAATAAGGAAGTTGTGGAACATATATACAATGGAATACTACTCAGCCATCGAAAAAAATGAAATAAGCCATTTGCAGAAACATCGATTGACCTAGGGATTATCATACTAAGTCAGGGAAAAATAAATATCATATAATATCATTTATATGTGGAATATAATTTAAAAAGGATACAAATGAACTTATTTACAAAACAAAAATAGACTTAGAGATCTCAAAATCAAACTTATGGTTACCAAAGCAGCAAAGTGGGGGGAAGTGATAAATTAGGAGGCTGGGATTGACATACACACACTACTATATATATACATACAATAAAAAACTAATAAGGACCTACTGTATAACACAGGGAACACCAGTCAGTAATCTGTAATAACTTATATGAGAAAAGAAATTGAAAAAGAATGGAGATATATATATGTATATATACGTATGTATAACTGATTCACTTTGCTATCTATCTGAAACAAATACAACATTATAAATCAACAATACTCCAATAAAAATTAAAAAAAGAAGAACAGCAGCACAATCTTTCCAGTTTCTCAGATTTATAACATTAAAGACTCTTCATGCTCACTGTTCACACCTGCCACCACCAGTCACTGTCTAATCCTGCCAATTACAGCTCTTCATTTTCTCTTCAACCACCTTTCCTTTCTACCACCACTGTCCTAAGAAATCTTCCAAAAATTAAAATTAAAATATATCAGTAAATAAATAATAAAAAACAATGTCTGTAATCAGCACTTTTACAACAGCCTCTTAAATATCTCCTGTGTCCAGTGTGCACCCAATTGATCGACTACTGAAGCTCCAGTACTTTGGCCACCTGTTGCGAAGAACTGACCCATTAGGAAAGACCCTGATGCTGGGAAAGATTGAAGACAGAAGGAGAAGGGGACGACAGAGGATGAGACGGTTGGATGGCATCACCGACTCGATGGACATGAGTTTGAGCAAACTGCAGGAGTTGATGATGGACAGGGAAGCCTGGCATACTGCAGTCCATGGGGCTGCAAAGAGTCTGACATGACTGAAGAACTGAATTGATCCATTGTTTTTAAAATTATGTTTAATTTGTTCACATTAGTCTCCAGCTAAAACCCTTTCAGTAACTTTGACTGTAGACAAAATAATGTTCATCTTTCCCAGCCTAATTCTGAAGACATTCGTTTTTCCCTCCCTACTCCCAACCTTATCTGTCTTGTCTCTTAAAAAGGTCCCACCACACTCACCTCACCTCCCCCACACAAAGGCTGGGCTATCTGTTCTACGTGTTGTTTCCAGAACATAACATTGCTCCACACCTGGCATTCAGCTCCAAAACAAGCTTTATCCTATTCCTCCCTCCTCCCCTCTGGACATCATGCACACAGGAGAAAGATAGCAAAACATTCTTTTAAAGATCCATTCTTACTTTCTTCTTATTTAGATATATTTCATATTGTACCAAACACCATTAGAGTAAGCTTCCTATTAACATAAACATGTGAAAAAAAGGTTAAACGTAAATCAAAAGGAGAAGTCAGAAAGGAAAGGAAGATAGAATATTACCAGAAATCCATGTGAAGAGGGTGATGGCATTTGAGCAATAAATTTAGCTATGACCTTTCTGGAGGGCAAAGTTCCCAGGACTTTCTGTATTTTAAAGCATCTATCACTTGCCACTGGAACCATTTGTTAATGTAGTATCTTTATTAAAAGCTCAGGAGGGAATGCAAGAGTGAACCCTTCCCCAACCCCCGCTCCCCCACCCCCACCCCATCAGCGTGTTAAGGCATTCTTCAAACATTCTAGGATAAAAAGCACGAACAGTATAAGTTTTCCAAGGGGAATTCTCATAAACCAGAGATCTGCAGTCCCAGTCTAGGGAATAATCATGCTAAAGGTGACTTTCCCACTAGGAACAAGAAGCATTCACCGGTAACTACTGGCTCTCTGCTCTTCCTTACAGGTAAATTCCCCAGTGTAAATTAATCACCTGACATTCGGATTGATGAGTTTATTACTAGTGTGTCTCGGCGACGGATAACCTCGGGTTCTATGGAAAAAGTGCATCTCTGACCTGCAAGGCTGAGATATGGACTCCAGCCAAACACAAACTTCAGTGCCAACACTCTTCCACACTCCCACCCGCCAAAGTCCACCAACCCAGACAGTCAGCAGAGAAATGCCTACCCATCTCTGTCACCTTAACTCAACCATCTCAGACAGAAGCAGTTAGGGCTAATCTGCTACTTCTGCTTTAACAAAACAATAAAAAGAAGGTGCAATGCCTGAGTAAAGGTTATTTTGCTCTGTTCAACTAATTCTATCATATTTATCTCTGGTTCTCTGATTCTGTCACATTTATTTCTGGAAACATTTTTTGGAGGGAGTCAAGTGACACCACAGTCTATTTTTTTAGGTCGTTACAGAAACTAGTTTGCTAGTCTCCAACTTATTTCCACAGAAATGGATAGTTCTTCATCTGAGAAAACAAGTTCATAATCCTAGAAGTGGGAGTAATTTGTGAAATATTACACACTGCTTTCTTTTCCTATTCACTTATTTAAACAAGCAAAAGCAAATGGAAATACACAAAGTTCCTCAGCCTTAGATAGGAAATGCAAAGAATAATCAACAAATCCTGACAAGCAAGACTGATATTAATCAATATTATACACAGAGTAACTCAGATGCAGAAAAAGCAAAATACAGAAACAACCTATGTCTGCATATGAGTTATGGATAAAATTTTAAACTACTCTAAAATTAAAGTGCTTATATTTTATTTATGGGCTATGCATAAACTATTATAAAAATCATACTATGTATTAATAAATCCTTTGGTAAACTGAAATCTTTCAAGTTAAAAAAAATTTTATGTTTGTTACTTTAAAAAACAATTATTTTAAAGTTGATTTTTATTTGTTGGTCTAATAATCAGCAAGGTAGGCCCAATACTCTCCTTAAATATGTTTTATAAAGAATTTTTCCTCCTAACTCATTTCCGTGCTGATCTCAACATATCACATTCATGATTAGTTTTGCTGTTGCCTTTAAAATGAAAATAGGTCCCAATACATTATAAAAATTGAAGCATGTTTCAGTACATGTGTATGTATTTCAGCATACCTATATGTATATTTTTTCAAAAAACTGTAACTATCAAGTTACAAAAATTGTGTGTTTGCCAATCTGTAATTTCAGGGATCCATAATGCAAGATAAAATACCAGTTGAACCTCCAATCTTATAAGAAGCTGATGCCTTTCCAGCCACTTGGGTGAAGAACTGGGAATGCAATAGGATTTTACTTCTGAACATGTTTTACCCAGTACTGGAGACCACATTACCATTCATAAAAGCACCTGGAGTTCCTATTTCCATGACTGCAAGTTCACGGACCAGTACTGGGTAAGTGACCCTCGAAGCACTCTGTGAACATATCTGGGGGAAAAGGTCAAATGGTTATGTTTCTTTATATAAAGTTTTGTTTTCCTGACTATAAAATAAGTACCCAGGGTTAAAAACTGAGACAATATTGAAGAGAAAAATATACCAAAATCATCCACGATGCCCTCATCCAAACAAGAACAAACATTTCAACCACTGTCTTTTCAGCTATGCATTTGATAGTTGGAGACGATAGCACGCTGCATCCTCCATTTTATCTCCCGATTTCCCTCTGCATTCATCAGAATGTTTTCCAATGTGATGAAAAGCTCTTCACTTCACAGGCTTGAAATTTCCTTATCTTTTGTGTCTCCCAAGCAGTATGGAAACTATTTCATAACCAGATACTAACCATAGTGTAGGGTTAGCAAACTCTAAAAAGTTACAAGGCAATCAAGCTATCGTAATTTAAATATTTATACAGCACCTATCACTGAAGTGCTCTGTAGGTTGACAAATGGTCTGAGTTAATATGAAAACAAAATAGAAGTATTTCCTCTATAGGAAGGTCTAGAAAATACTGGCAAGATGCCTTCAGATAAAAATGGGATTTGTCAGACTATTGAAAGACTAATAAAATGAGAAAGTCTTGCTTCTTTTTTTTTGTTGTTATATGAAACCTCAGGATATTAAAGCATGTGTTACAAAGATACCTGTTCAAAAGAGACAACACTTAAATGTATTAAAATTTTATTTTATTCACATTTATTTTAAAATTTTAAAAATGTTTATGGAAGAATAAAATTTCAAAACTTTTATCCAGCTAAATATTATAAAACCCAAAAAACTACTGGGTTGGCCAAAAAGTCCATTTGGAGTTTTGTGTAAGATGTTAACAGGAAAAACCCAAAGTTTTTAGCCAATCTGATAATGCTTTATGAAGTGTTTAAGATACTTCACTAGAGTTTCATCATTAGGAGATCTGATGGTTTTCTAAAAAGGGTTAGAATTTGAATGTCCTCTGGAAGGCTAAGATAGAAGATAAAATTGAAAAGAAGAGGAAAAAAGTCAACTCAGAGTATTTTAAAAGCAAGAAATGATTTGTGTGTGTGTGTGTGTGTGTGTGTGTGTGTGTGTGTATTCATTCCCTTAGTATTTGCTTTTTAGTCACTAAGTTGTATCCAACTCTTTTGAGACCCCATGGACTGTTGCCCACCAGGCTCCTCTGTCCATGGGATTTCCCAGGCAAGAATACTGGAGTGGGTTGCTGTTTCCTCCTCCAAGGAATCTTCCCAACCCAGGGATCGAACTCTTGTCTCCTGCATTGGCAGGTGAATTCTTTACTGCTAAGCTAACAGAAAGCCCACCGTCTAACACTACCTCCTGATATAATTCCCAATTCTCCCTGAATTAATGCAATAGGGCTTTAATGACTGAGGGTGATTACTAAATGAGTACTGAACTAGCTGTTTTTCATAGATTACAAGCAGGAAGTCCCTGTTATTTGAGAATAATGGTCTCATAGGCAAATGAAAAGAAAAAGGAAGGGCATGACTAGAATTATACCACAAAAATTAAACTAAAAACTCTTAAAAACAAAAAGAAAAAATAACCAGTTTGTTTTCAAAAACAAAATATGGCTTATAATTGTGTCAAAAGCACAAATCAAGTTGCTGATGGTATTATATGATACATGACTGCACAACAGACTCAAAAGAATCATCAGTTATTTTTACAAACATGTTCAAAGACTCTATCAAATTTTAAATATCCTCCCTTCATCCTTTTTCACTCACATGTTTACTTCTGAAGCACCTGTCACCATCTTTGAGAAATTTTTCTCTTCCAGTATTATTAACTAGTCTGACTCTCCAGGCTCTTCATTGGCCAGTAGCTTTGACTATAATTTAAGTAACTCTCTAATATTCTGATTAACTTCAGAAAACCTGATTTTTATGTTAGACTTCCAAGATTGCTTTTTTGTTTTGGTTTTGATTTTTTCTAATCAGATGCAAACCTTTAATGACATGGCCCCAATAGATACAAGGAGATACTATTCTGTTCAGGCTTTCCAGTTGGTATTAGTGGTCAAGAAACCACCTGCCAATGCAGGAGATGCAAGAGATGGCAGTTCGATCCCTGGGTTGGGAAGATCCCCTGGAGAAGGAACTGACAACCCACTCAGGTATTCTTGCCTGGAGAATCCCATGGACAGAGATGTCTGGTGGGCTACAGTCCACACGGTCACAGAGTGTCTGATACAACTCTTAACCTAGCACACATGCACCATTCTTGTTCAGCAAGGGGAGGGCGGGGAGGATTTTGACAAGAACCAATGTCTGTTATTTCTATTAACTTAATCTTTACACTAAGAAGTGGGCTGTAGTCTTCCTATGTTAGATAGGATTATTCATGTTCAGAAATTTGAAGGACCTTGTATACATTACAAAGCTTCAGCCTGTCTCTGTCCAGAGCATATACTCTTTCTACTTAACATTTGTAGGGTGATATATTTTTATTTAAGCTTTGTAATAGCATATAGGAGATAGGTGAGGAAATTCTTTATTCATCCTCACAGAAGAAGAAACTGATCTGCAGAGTATCAGATAACATCTCTGAGATATCTTCAATGGGGAAATCAAAGTGAAAATTTTATGAATGTCATAGGTTAATGGGGCTTCCCAGGTGGTGCAGTGGTAAAAGAATCTACCTGTGTGGAGATGCAAGAGACCTGGGTTAAATCCCTGGGTGGGGAAGATCCTATGGAGAAGGAAGTGGCAACCCACTCCAGTATACTTCCCTGGAAAATTCCATGGACAGACGAGCCTGGCAGACTACAATCCACGGAGCTGCAAAGAGTCAGATACAACTGAGCACACACGCATAGGTTAATAAACTGTAATAATCTGTCTCTGTTCAGTTCAGTTGCTCAGTCGTGTCCGATTCGTTGCGACCCCGTGAACTGCAGCACGCCAGGCCTCCCTGTCCCTCACCAACTCCCGGAGTCCACCCAAAATCCATGTCCATTATATCAGTGATGCCATCCAACCATCTCATCCTCTGTTGCCCCCTTTTCCTCCTGCCCTCAACCTTTCCCAGCATCAGGGTCTTTTCAAATGAGTCAGCCTTCTGCATCAGGTGGCCAAAGTATCGAAGTTTCAGCTTCAATATCAGTCCTTCCAATGAACACCCAGGACTGATCTCCTTTAGGATGGACTGGTTGGATCTCCTTGCAGTCCAAGGGACTCTCAAGAGTCTTCTCCAACACCACAGTTCAAAAGCATCAATTCTTCTGCTCTCAGCTTTCTTTATAGTCCAACTCTCACATCCATACATGACCACTGGAAAAACCATAGCCTTGACTAGATGGACCTTTGTTGGCAAAGTAATGTCTCTGCTTTTTAATATGCTATCTAGGTTGGTCATAAATTTCCTTCAAAGGAGCAAGCGTCATGGCTGCAATCACCATCTGCAGTGATTTTGGAGGCCGGAAAAATAAATTCAGCCATTGTTTCCACTGTTTCCCCAAATATTTTCCATGAAGGGATGGAACCGGATGCCATGATCTTAGTTTTCTGAATGTTGAGCTTTAAGCCAACTTTTTCACTCTCCTCTTTCACTTTCATCAAGAGGCTCTTTAGTTCTTCACTTTCTGCCATAAGGGTGGTGTTATCTGCATATCTGAGGTTATTGATATTTCTCCCGGCAATCTTGATTCCAGCTTGTGCTTCTTCCAGCCCAGCGTTTCTCATGATGTACTCTGCATATAAGTTAAATAAGCAGGGTGACAATATATAGCCTTGACATACTCCTTTTCTTATTTGGAACCAGTCTGTTCCAACTGTTCCAATCTGTTCCAAGTTAGAACATGTCCAGTTCTAACTGTTGCTTCCTGACTTGTATACAGGTTTCTCAAGAGGCAGGTCAGGTGGTCTGGTATTCCCATCTCTTTCAGAATTTTCCACAGTTTATTGTGATCCACACAGTCAAAGGCTTTGGCATAGTCAATAAAGCAGAAATAGATGTTTTTCTGAAACTGTCTTGCTTTTTCAATGATCCAGCAGATGTTGGCAATTTGATCTCTGGTTCCTCTGCCTTTTCTAAAACTAACTTGAACATCTGGAAGTTATGTCTATGTGTATAACCTGTCAATGTGTATATATATATAGATGTATGTGTTTAAATGTTTTCCTCATGATACTCAACCAAGCGCTTTTTAACTGCTTAATCACATTGCAAAAGTCCAAAATTTGTCTAGTTTTATTAAATAAAAGTTTATAGTTCTGTGTTTCTTCACTAAGGTGACCTAAATGCTCTAAAACTCTAGATTTCTGGGCCCCATTCTACACATAATTAAATCAGAGTATCTGGCCTTAGGACCTAGGAATTATCATTTTAATAAGTTTCCCAAATAATTATTCATATTAAAATTCAAGAACTATATCATTTGAGACACATATAGCAGCTTGACTTAGAAAGTGCTAGATAAGGTATAATGGTAAATAGGTGAGGTCAGGCTATATCCTACAAGATTTTTGAAAGCATCTGAAGGAAGAAGTCTATTTATCTATTAATTAGAGCTTTTTACTATCAGAATTCATAAACAACAGTTTCATTAATCAGTTCAGTTCAGTTGTTCAGTCATGTCCGACTCTGTGTTACCCCATGGATTGCCGTACACCAGGCTTCCCTGTCCGTCACCAACTCCCGGAGCTTGCTCAAACTCATATCCATCAATTTGGTGATGCCATCCAATCATCTCGTCCTCTCTCATCCCGTTCTCCTCCTGCCTTCAATCGTTTCCAGCATCAGGGTCTTTTCTAATGAGTCAGTTGTTTGTATCAGGTGGCCAAAGTATTGGAGCTTTGATTAACATAGCATTATAATTACATAAGATTAGCACCAGGGAAAAAGATGGTAAGAATTTAGGTATACTAAAATACTTAGAAGGAAACAAAGAGTCAGTGTGAAATAGAGTGCATGCGTACGTGCTAAGTCACTCAGTTGTGTCCAATTCTTTGAGACCTTATGGACCATAGCCCACTAGGCACCTCTGTTTATGGGATTCTCTAGGTAAGACTACTGGAGTGGGTTGCCATGCCCTCCTCCAGGGGATCTTCCTGGTCCAGGGATCGAACTCACATCTCTTAAGTATCCTGAATTGGCAGGCGGGTTCTTTATACTATCACCACCTAGGAAATAGAGAGTCAATCTTAAATAAGATATATTTATCTGCTGACCTTTTTCATCAGTCTTGTCACAGAAGAGGTAAAAGTTCACACAAGATTGCCATAACGTTACATTTAAAAGTCAAAGTGACAAATGCACTAAAAACCTAAAAAGTAAGAATCTACATCTTTGAAAGTAATCAGTGTCTGGAACATTTATGAATAGCACTATGACCTCTGAAAAATGATCAAAGAGTTTTAGGTCTAAAGTTAAGAACAGATCCTGACAATGCATGGCTGGGCAGGAAGTGACACCCCCAGGGTCTCCTCTTTCCAAACCATAGGAGTTCTAGATTTTAGGGGCACATTCCCAGAAGACCGTTCAATCAATGTGTGTGTATATATATATATATATTTTTTTTTTTTTAAATAGAGGAATTCTTTCAATTTCAATCTAGTCTTCTTTCTGCACAAGCAAAATACTAGCTTCCATTTCTTTCACTCATTTATTATGGGAAGTTTCCACTTCTGAATGCTACTTTGGTTTCTAGATAATTTACTTAATCATTGTTCAGTTATATTCTGATCCAACATTCCCAATCGAATTCTCACACTTTTCAATAAGGACTAGTTAGTGGCTTACAGAAATTCCACTGAATATATTTAAAAGCTCTTGTCATTCTTTGAAGGAGTGAAGAAGAGCTCATCCCATTATTATTCAAGTAAAAAGAAGGAGAAGTGGACAAAATGAGACCTTAATAGCTGCTATAATTTAGGCCCTGCTTATCTAGCAAAAACAATTTCAATTGTAGCACAAACAAATCATTAAGAGTAAAAACAGACACTATTCAAATGGCTAGCTTCCTGTACCAAAATGAAAATAGAGTAAAAGGTTTTGCTCCTAAATTTCTTATTCTATTTTACATTTGACAAAAATGTCAAATAAATTTAGAAATGGCTTCTTTACCAAAGAATATATCTGGTTTATATCAAAACATGAATTAATCTGTAACTAAATTCTCAGTTTGTAATTTATGTTTTCAAAGAGAAACAACATTCAGATTTTAAATATATTCAAAGATACCTGAAACTCTCAAAGTTTTCAGTAGAGGTAGCCTTTCTAAAAGATATATGAGACCATTTGACATCCACAAACTAAAAGAAACTTGTTTCTGGAAAAGAAAGTGGGAAATAACTTTTTTTTTTCTAAACTGTATTCCTAGTTCTTTTAAAGGCACAATAATCTACTTAACATACTCAGAAGAGAAATGTCTGCTTTCAGTGAGAGGAGATGACAATATCTCTCTATTAAGAGTTAAAATACAGCAACAAAATATTCTTATTTAACTTAAAACTTCCTTTCTATTCTAACAAGTTCTATTAAAAACTAGATAGACCATCAAATTGATTGGATAAATTAAAACCTGTCATTCTGATGAAACCTTGTGAACTGTTGATTTTTAAATTCCTCTGGACTCTGAAATTATGCTACCAAACTTCTAGATTATTCAGCACAATTGAACTAACACTACAGTTGGATGACATTTGAAAAAAGCTAATTTCACAAAGTCATCCCTGGAAGCAATGTGCTCAAATTATATTTTGTAACTGAGTGCAATTAAAAGATAAAAAGGAGATAGTAGTTACTTTACATGAGACTTTTCAGGAAACACAGCAATTCAGTAAGAACCTCTAACAAGAACATAGACTAACTGTAAAAAGGTATAGCTGAACACCTACCAACACTTTGTAGAAAGCCATGGGAACAAATGTCAAAGTCGATTCTTTCTCAATTAAAGCATTAGTTGTACATGAAAAAGACTTGAACTTTTATTTTTCTGAAAAACATACCCTAACTTCAGATACTGTTCTGAAGTTCATACCACATTGGTCTTGGGGGTGGTTTGGTTATTTTCAGTTGGAAGCAAGCTAAAAATAAATATCTAGGACTCATGCTGAGTGGGGTTTCCTACCACGAAAGGCACAGGCAAGTTCAGCTCCTTATCTGACACATGCCAGAGAATCTTTGTAAGTTATGTTTTGAATTTTTATTTATGTTTAATTGGATGAAACGTCTTTACAATGTTGTATTGGTTTCTGCCACACAACAATGCAAACCAGACATAACTATACATATATCACCTCCTTCTAGAGCCTCCCTCCCTTCCTCCAACCCACCCTTCTAGGTCATCACAGAGCACCAGGCTGGGCTCCCTGTGTTACATAACAGCTTCTCACCAGTTATCTATTTTACACATGGCAGTGTATCTATGTAGACAACCTTCAGATTGGGAGAAAATAATTGCAAACAAAACAACTGAAAAAGAATTAGATCTCCAAAATACATAAGCAGCTCATACAGTCCAATATCAGAAAAACAAACATCCCAATCAAAAAATGGGCGGAAGACCTAAACAGACATTTTTCCTAAGAGGAATACAGATGGCCAATAAACACATGAAAAGATGCTCAACATCACTCATTATTAGAGAAATGTAAATCAAAACTACAATGAGGAAACCTCACACCAGTCAGAATGGACATCATCAAAAAAAATCTACAATAATAGTAACAATAATACAAAACAGTAAATACTGGAGAGGATGTGGAGAAAAGGGAATCCTCTTGCACTGTTGGTGGGAATGTAAATTGATATAGCCACTATGGAGAACTGTACATACAGATAAACTTTTTATAGTAATAAAAGTATAAATATTTTAAAAATGTAAATTCACAGACAAGTGAATAGGCTACTTTTTTCTACAGAAGTTTACTTCAGTAGGTTTAATCACTAGTTCAGTCTCAGGAGATTGGGGGATAAATATTTCAGAGTAAAATCATTTCTTTCTTCTCCGTCCCTTTATTCCACTAGCTGGTGCAGAGCAAGACACTGGACTGGAATTTTCTAAAAAAAATATTGATGGCTGACACAAGGAAGGGAAGAAGGGTTGATTCCTTTTATAATGAAAATGCTGTGAAATGAGTGTGACTTCTTCAGTTCTTGAGCCTAGAAAGCAGATTTTCGGGGAGCCCAGGCAGCTCAGGATGTCTCTCCCGCTCTCTGGGAGATTGTTGCGGAGTTAGGTGTTTGCTAACACCCAAACAGGGGGTTGTTTTGTATGATAAGGACTAGCATTTCCTCCTGAAGAGCATTTCCTAAGCAGACCTGTTAACTTCATCCTCTGAAATACTTAGTTTAAAAATAAGAACCATTTGCTTTCTCTGTGCTCAACCTAGCTTAAAAATGTCCAAAGGAGGCTGACTCCACAGGGGTCACCCCCAAATAAACCATCCCCCCTGCCAAATTTCTATGACTTCAAACTTCCATTAGGTTTACTTAAGTGGATTATATCTGAGGAGGAGGAAACACTTGCCACAGACACAGCATATTCAGTTATTTCAACTTACTTCAGAAGGTGGAAAAATTCTATTAAAATTCTATTAAATTTAAACCACAAGCTTCTTGCTTAAAATTATTTTAATATTCTGACAAGGTACAGTGGGGTATGGGGGATAGAAAAGCATTCCTTAAATTTTTAAACACACTCTGAGTGAGAAGAACCTATTTTGTTTAAAAAAAAATGAAATAAAACGCATTGCTTGGAAAAATATTTATACACACACACACACACACACACACACACAGGACATTATAAAAAAAGAAGACTGGCCAAAAAAAAAAAATTTACAAGCCCAACCTCTACATTAATTTAAAGTAATTTCAGAATTCGCCAGGGTGAATGACTAGTTATATTAAATACAAACTCAAGTAACAGTTACAATTACTATAGCTTTTTATTATTTAGCTAGTTACTTCAAAGAAAGCTAAATTAAGCCAGCTTCACCAGGAGTGAGATTGAGTCCACATTATTTCTTTTTAGATAAATGTGCTTCTTTGTATATCATGATTCTATTACCTTTTGTTCTTTTTAGATTATCTCCTAAGTTATAGATGAAAACCTACCTACCTCTGCATTTTTATTCTCTAATGCAAAGACAAATAATGTCTTACTTTAAAAGGGATAAATTCATAAATTGAAAAACATACAATAACACATACAGATTATAAACCAATATGCACAAAATAAATGCCTATTTAAAAAATAATTCTATACATCTATGTATATAAAGGATCATGCCATATATCAAAAGTTGTCTTCTCATCAATGCTCAATGTAATATTGGAACTATGCCTAGAGTTAATGAATTCATAGAGTTTGAGGAAAGGAGATGGAAAGAAGGTAAAGAGTGTAAGGAGGGCAAAAGGCCTCATTTAATTTTTTTTTTCAATCTTATGGCGGTGCCATAGATCACCAGCAGTTAGACCAGCGACCTAACCCCTTCAGTGAAGGCTCAGAGTCTTAACCACCGGACTGCCAGGGAAGTCCCAGGATGGTGGGACTTTTAAAGTTTGCCTTTTTCATCTGTACATTTTTATAGGTTCATGCAGTTTGAAATCACGCAGAGCTTCAAAAGCCACCTAATCTCAATTTCTAGTTTAGAAATTACACATTATCAAAATTCTAGTCCTTTCTAGACACAAAATAGAAGCATTTTCCTTTTGTATATCTATGAGAGTGGCGTTTACATAAGCAATAGCAAGGAGTCATCAGCCTTTTATAGACACTGCTAGAATTTTCATCCATTACAGCTACTAGCAGGTTTGTCACTTAAGTTTCCTAAGTTACCAAGATAACAACATGCATTATAAACATAAGCACTTTCATTTCTAAAGAGACATTAGATAACCCAATAACAGACTAATCACCATGGCTGGTCACGTGTTCACACTATATCCATAAGCCATCCCTGTTAACGAAGCACACTTTGAAAGGCAAATTCATAATTAGCTGGTAACACTGATTCTGTGTTATACATCAAGTTAACAAAACGGTTCCTCATTAAGGACTCTGTTAAACTCTCCCTCCAACTAAAATCAACATATTTTAAAATACGTGCAATAATGTCAAAGGAGGAAAATCAGACTGACTTGCCAACTATTAGAGCAGCAAGATTATATACAAATGTGAACAGTTGTATATTAAGTGCTATCATAAAATCTACATGGATTTTCCATTATAATGGAAGAGGTAACATTAGTATTCAAGTACTTCAGCTCTTTAAAAATGTTCCAAAGATTAACCATCAGCCACATGTGTCTATCAAGTACTTGAAATGTAGCTACACCAGACTGAGATGGGCTGTAAGTGGAAAACATACACCACAAAATCAGACTTCAGCACAAAAAAACCAGAAAGCAAAATATCTTGATTTATACGTTGATTTTATGTTAGCATGATATAATGAATTAAATTAAACAGTATTATCATGGATTTCACCTAGTTGGTTTTTATTTTATTTTTTTACTTTTTTATGAGGCTACTAGAAAACATGAAATTCAGTAATTTGCTCCTGTTATATTTCCACTGGACAGCGCTTATCTATAATGTTTACAGGACTGTTTTCATCAAAGCCACTGGGTGACACTGTTTCTCCATTAAATTGATGCAAGTAAAACAATTTCCTGGCAGAGGAAAAAGTCTTGCACATACCCAGGCATGCACACATGTATGCACACACATAAACACACACAACAGACATCATGTGCTCCTTACAATTATCCATATTCTTAGGATGAAAAAACATGAATACACCTAAGTACTTTTATTATCATCTTAGCAGGACTTGAAATACTTAAAATCTATAATAATCATCACATTCCTCAAGAATAAATGACAGCTCTAATCAAATCAAATAAGCAGAAGTTGTTTAGTTTGTGACTTTTCCCAAACAGCTTTCCATCTTCTAAATGGTAATGTTTCTCGTGACTGCCTCTAAAAAACTTACATCCTATTTACTTACATTTTAATGGATTCCCACAGAAACCATGAAAAATAATTTAGATGAACAAAAAACCACCAGCTGTTTTGCTAACAAAGAAATGCTTTACCGATGTGCAGATTCCTTTCCACCTTGAAGTTGAAATCCTGAACATTTTTAAATCGATTCACTAAAAACTAAAATGAAAACAAAAATCAATATTTAAACCACCATCATGCACTCTTCTTTGATGAGATAAAGATTCCACAAAGTAGGACTTTGCAATGCAATTGATATTCATTTCTGGGACAAAGTCTTGAATAATACAGTCTAAAGGCTGCCTGGTAGATGACCAGAAAACTCACCTTTGTAAGGGCTCCAGAGTTTTGTGTTATCTGTACATTCAATGGGTTTTATTCAATCTTCTAATCCTGAATGAGAATTTAGAGTTGGATTCCAGTGTAAAATCACAAGTGATTAGTAGGTTTAAAATGATCTTCCTAACTCTTTTTCCACTGTTTCCCAGCAGCAGATTCAACTCCAAAGAGAACTGGATAAAAGTCAACATTTTACCTCAGGTTGCTACATACTTTTAGCTGATTCTCCCTCAGTTTCCTTTTCTCTAAAATCAGACTTTTTCTAGTCTCCTAACTACAGCCTGCACGGAATTAAGCATTTTAAGATCTCGCTGCAACAAGTTCCTTAAACCACAGACTACACCTCAGGATAGGAAAGCCACCACTGTGTTAGCTTGAGATGTGTGTAACGTGTCCCAAATCTTGTATTATCTTTATTTCAGAAGTCCTATTAATGTATACTAAATTACTTTCCACTTCAAAGAAACAATTCTCCCTTGCCTTCAAAACCTAAACCTGATCAAAACCTAAAACAATTATGTTTAACCCTTATGCATTGAGGACCTTCTGAAAATCTATGAAAACATAAAATTTTTTCCCAGAAAAATGAAAGGATGAACTTTTGCATGAAATTTCAGAGATGAGATGAAGGGTTCTGGCTCTAGATTTAAAATCTGCTCTAAGCTATTATATGCACTGCTTCAGTGATTACCTAAGAGGTTATTTCCATACTTTACTGGGATTTCTCCCTTTCTTTTTTTTTTTTTTTCTAATTTTATTTTATTTTTAAACTTTACATAATTGTATTAGTTTTGCCAAATATCAAAATGAATCCGCCACAGGTATACATGTGTTCCCCATCCTGAACCCTCCTCCCTCCTCCCTCCTCATACCATCCCTCTGGGTCGTCCCAGTGCACTAGCCCCAAGCATCCAGTATCGTGCATCGAACCTGGACTGGCAACTCGTTTCTTACATGATATTTTACATGTTTCAATGCCATTCTCCCAAATCTTCCCACCCTCTCCCTCTCCCACAGAGTCCATAAGACTGTTCTATACATCAGTGTCTCTTTTGCTGTCTCGTATACAGGGTTATTGTTACCATCTTTCTAAATTCCATATATATGCGTTAGTATACTGTATTTATGTTTTTCCTTCTGGCATACTTCACTCTGTATAATAGGCTCCAGTTTCATCCACCTCATTAGAACTGATTCAATAGCCAGGACATGGAAGCAACCTAGATGTCCATCAGCAGATGAATGGATAAGAAAGCTATGGTACATATACACAATGGAGTATTACTCAGCCATTAAAGATTTCTCCCTTTCTTATGTTGATATCTCATTATCCTAACTAGGCTCTAAGCTCTGAAGAGCCAAGGTGCTACATTGTACCTGTATAGAATTTGTAGGCTTTTTAGTACAAGGCTTATTAATGCACAGATAAAACATGTTGACTTGACATTTTATAGGTTCACTGACCAAACACTTTAAGGAATAACATCAGCTAAGGATAGCATCTTCTTCTAAAATAGCAGACATTTTGGGAGAACACATACGGCCAACTAAGATTTTCAGCAATCAGTATCTGACAAATGTTTCTCTGAACTATGACTTCTGCACATCTTTTGAAGACTTTTTTCCCCCAGAAATCAAACCTGTGTATTTTATGGTGACAATCGTGTAAGTGTACATTCTCAAGTACAACACTGAGATAATTCCCTAGGATAGCCTTACAGAAAACATAAACAAAAAACTTCTTTAAAAAAATACTACCAACAGTAAAAGTATATACTGTGAGGTAATTCCTACAAGCATTTAAATTTCTATGTAAAGGAACTAATGTTCATTTGACTATTAAGAGCTCAGCTTTAAGTGCAAGAATATGGAGGTGTCTCTGAATCTCCTGGTTTATTCTGACTTATTTGATAGAGCTTCCTTGAAAAGAGGAATGTATTAATAGAAAATAAACACAAATTGAGTTTTCAATTTAATACACTTGAAGCTTCTTTTAATATCACACCCAGAAGAGGAAAGGGAGGTAGAGACTCCATGGAATAGAAGATACATGGCCAATAAAAGGCTTACCAGGTGGCGCTAGTGGTAAAGAACCCGCCTACCAACGTAGGAGACTTGAGAAACACATAGCTTCAATCCCTGGGATGGGAAGACTCCCTAGAGAAGGTAATGGCAACCCACTTCAATATTCTTGCCTGGAGAAACCCCTGTACAGAGGAGCCTGGCAGGCTACAGTCCATGGGGTCGCAAAGAGTCAGACACAACTGAAGCAACTCAGCACACACGCACACACATGGCCAATGAAAACAATTCACCAGAAACGTGTAGGATTGTGTCTAATTTCACAAAGCTCAAGAAACTTGCCCTATGCAAAAAAGGTTTTCTGAAAAATCCAACTCCGCCCCCTATACCCTAAATAAACTCACTCTTTTACTAAGATTAAATAACCCAAGTTTTCAATGAAGTGTACATAGACTACTGGGCTGTTACTGGCACAAATCACATTAATCAAAAATCTTAAAATATAATATACATGCAGATTTCTAATTTTGAGGTTCACAAACATCCTACTGCAACATAATAAATGAGAATTTATTGAAAAAGGATGTGAAATTAAATTTGGTGAAGACTTTTATTCACCTAGAGTCCTGAAGAGATTCTTCTCAGAGCTGTATTTCCTAACAGAGTACAGCAAATTCACACAAATGTCACTACAGATATAATGAATGTTTTTTCATGCCAGTGTCACTCACCCTTGCCTGCCTGAACCCCCTCCCCACTAGACTTTTCAAAATGTATTTCATACACAGAGTCACTGTTCTGGTTGTTTATTTAATTAACATGACAGCCCAGCATACACAGCATTTCTTTCAGTTCTACAGTTTTAACTTTTTTACACTTTAGACTCAATACAGAAAGAGTGAAATTACTGTTTGCCTCCTTCCAACCTCTGTAAATTTATATAGATTCACTGACTATTTCTGTCAGTTAAAACACTTTTTTCAGTATGCTTTAAATATCTATATTCACAAAGTAAAATCACAATTTTGTCCCTACACACCAAAAAATTTTCTGCCCTCACCTTTCCCAAGGGATGAGAATATCTTGTTTTTCCTTTTTAGGGTTTTTAGAAGTTGGCCTTAATTAATTTTAATTCTGTCAGCAGGTCATAAATAATCAATATTGTTCTTTGTATTGCCATATGCCAAGTTATACTCCTGAAACGTGATTGAAGCTACAATTGGATTAAAAAGGCAAGATTGTTTCTGAAATTTATTAAATTTGAGAAATATGTTCTGTTATCCTGAAATGTATTTAGGAGTTTAAAGAACAATTAATTCTATATTTTCAGAAGAAATACTTTTGTATTTTAAAAATACACAGTAAATGCAAGAAAGTTGTACTTTTTACCAAAGATGTAAGAAGGCCTACCATTGAAAGCTACACCTACTACTGTATCCTATTCTTTTTGCTTTGCTGTTTCTGTTTTTGGCTTTTTTTGCTTGAAAATATCTTTCTTTGTATCAGTAATGAAAAACTTGATTCTACTTTTGATAACCAACCACTAGACTCTTACAAAAAAAATTGCATTCCTAAAAAGTCTGTTAAAGATCTTTTTGCTAATATGTTTAATTAACAGCCTTAAGGCCCTATGTGTGCAAAAATATTTTGATTTTTAATCTCACAAAATGAAGTATACAGCTGTACATTTCTGACTGAGAGTGTACCCACCACAAAGAATTTTGTCATGAAGTGGTACAAAAGTATTAATGGTGAGGTGAGAGGCATACAGCTTGTGTTTATTTTATGTGAAACCGTAGGCAAAGATATTAAATCCTTCTTAACATGTAACTAAAATAAAATTGCATTGGTTTGATTTCTTTCAAAAATCAATGTGTAAGGTGGTCCCAGTAATTAAAGGGAAAGAGCCAGCCGATTGTGTTGAGTATCAAGAAAAGAGACACCCTTTCAAATACAACATTCAAGTGTTAAAAGTGCTGAATTAAAATTTTATGTTGAAAAACAACATTTAGTAATCATGCATAATTTCTAATAATTCCAGAAATTCTAAGGACCTTAGTGTTTGGAAGACAGTGTGATACTTGCTAAGGGATATAAACATCCACTTAAGAAAGATACATACACCTTAATGGAATCATCTGCTTTATTAACCAAAAAAGTAGTCTGACTCACTGATCTACAAAATCTTGAACCTACTGGGCCAGTAGGAGTAAGTTAAAAGCCATGCAAATGTTACCAACTCCGTTCTTTCCTGAGAGCCTACTCCTTCATTCTCATCTCACAGATACACCCAGTGTCCCATTAATTTTGAGACTGAAGACTAGATCGATCTTTTTTCTTTGGCTGAAGCTGTATTTATGATCAATGCTGCAAAACTCAGTTCTGTATGTAATAGCTGATCTATTGTCTTCATGATGGTTCAGGAAGGGGAAAAGGAAAGCAGGGAGGGAGGGAACTCTGTCATTTGGTTTACCTTATGACAATTTTATCATCTATTCTCCTTGACCTTTCAGAATTGAGTCATTGCCGAGAGATAGCTCTTCAGCTAGTGGCTGCTATCATTCACACGGAGAAGAAAAGGTTGGAATTCTCTCACCTTTAAACCTCACAATGAGCAAAGTCCAAATGAAATTCTCCAGAGGACTCTGCCAGCTTCTCTGTGTTTTATGTTCTTACACCTCTACTTAAAATCCACTTGTTGCCTGAGGATTGTCTTAAAGAGTAGACATTCTTTCAGAAAAGAACTCCTAATCAGGTAGCATTCAGGGCAGTGTTATATATGTGTTTTATAATTATTTTGATTCTTGATTTCATAAAGCATGCGGATGACAGTGGTACACTTTGCACCCTTAATCAGAAGTTTGTTTCCTTGTGATAAAACAGATAAGCCATTTACTATATAGCTCCTGAACTTTTCACACAGTTAGGCTAACGTATGAGATATTGCCCTGTCTTATAAGATCCTAGTGCATTGTCAGTTCCCACCCACCCCCCACAATTATGCTCAGCAACAACTTTAAAGGATCATATATAAAAACCAGCCTTAAGTAACATGCACACACTTACCCATGCCCTCATTAAAAATTCAAGTAAATAAATTTCTGCTAAATGTCACCTTGCTTTCCCATCAACCATAAGAGATAGTCTCTCATTTTAGAAGAGATGGCAACCAAAGAAACTGATCAAAATATATTATGAATATACATGATCGATTGTATTCATCTGCAAAACATGTGAAAATTCAATGCTCAGTAATTTTCTTAGAAGTCTGCAGGCTATTCAAATCATCCATTTGTCAGTTCAAACCAGAGAAAACCAGTAAAAATCTATGGGTTAATTAACACTGCTGGTTAATTCCCCTAAACACCTTCTCATCTTAAATCCACCCTTAACTCAAATGTTAATAAGAAATTTCAGAAATCGAATTTCAGAGGTTAAATGATATGAATTTGGAGTCAAGTTATTTATGCTTAACTCACAGATTTGCCTTAGAAATTAAGTTTCAGTTTTGCAATGATCAGGTCACATTTCCCTGTAAGTTAAAGAAAAGTGTACTTGAAATACATTTAAACTAGCAGTGTTTTCATTTAAAAGATGTTCTATCAGTGACTTTAAAAAAGAAATTAAAATGTGTTTTCCTCCAATTGGCTTATAGGGAGCTTACTTTATTCTGGTGATGCCCAGATTTCTACCAAAACTAAGGATCAGTCAGTGGCCTGTTTTTAACTTCACCCTTAGAGTAAGCTAAACCCAAGAAATATTTGCTTTATCTAAACGGAAAGCTAAATAAGTGCATTTATTTTAAAATAAACACAGAGACTACAATGTTGTCATCCATTCTGCTAAATAATGTCAAACAACCACATTCTGTGTAATTAACTCCATTTGAGAAACAAACTAGTCATCACACCATATGGTGACTGCTATTTCTTAGAAATACCCAAATGATTATCCACAGAATAACCTAAAGAGAAAAAGCTTACTGTCTTAGGGTATTCTCATTCCCTAAAGTTGTCCTCATAGTACCACAGGTAGGCATAAACTTAAATGAGAAAAGTGTAAATTTCCACTTGCTATACTTAACCAGCTCTCTACCACTTCCACCCCCAAGTATCAAATCAGTTTGAAGTAGAGAGGTGAACGCTGAAGTTTCCTCAGATACAATCTGCTTTTAAAATAGGAGTGTGTTCTTTTACATCCCTTATAGCAACTGTATTCCATGATCTCAAAACAGTGATAATAAGGAAATAAGTCCCCCCAGTTCACTAAACATTATCTGGGATAACCTTACTCATAATTCTAGATTCCTCCTCCTCCTCTCTGAAAGATTTATATTACCAGCAATTTAGAAATATTTTCCTGAATTATTATTTCCTGTATAAATCCACTTGAATCGCTAAATATTCACTAAGTATGTAGATACTCAAGAGAAATTTTTTCAAGTTGACACTAACAGCGCAGTCCACGATTCTGACAAATTCTGAAGTTCAACGTATTGCTCCCCAAATTGAAGTTTATGGTTTTAATACAAAACACATCAGCATGGAATAATGTATGTTCCCAAATTACATTTTAAAAAGTAAACTGGACACCACCAAACGCAGCCTCTTCAAGTAAAACATACTGCAAAACCAGAGTATATCAGCACCTCACCTTCAAGCATTCCTTGCTTTAACTCTAGAATATTTTTATTGACTTCCATAAATGTTTACCTGTCTTCTCAGAAGAAAGAAATTTTATGAAAAGAAACAGAAAGAAATTCTATAAAAAGAAACAGAAATCTAGCAAAATCCTCGTTTTCAAATCACCCTTAAAAAAAAAAAAAAAAACTTAATTCGAATATTTCTGCTAAAGGAGGAAAACATGAGAGCACTTAAAAGTATAGACAAGTCATCCGCCAGGTGTAGCACATCTAAAAAGTTGGCTCAGCTGTGGTAGACCCTGCAAAGACCATCTAGTTTTATTACTTATTCGTGTTCCTGTTGTTCAGGTTATAAAATATTGTGCGAGAGGGCGAGAAAAACTCGCTGGTTTCCAAGTCTGAAGTTAGGGCACTTTGCTGGGCTGTCTCCTTCTGTTCCCAGCGCTCCAATTCCCTCCAATTTGCGGCGGATCCCAAAAGCTTTCAAGTTTTCCCGAGAGGCGCGTGAGAGGGGGGCTGCAGGTCCTTACCTGTTCCCTGGGGATGCAGGGCAGGGAGGTCCTCCGATGGGACTTGCTGCTGCAGCCGGACATCTCGGCGGACACCACGGAGCTGGACCGCCTCCTCCTCTTAAACACCGGGATCTCTTCCTTGGTCCCAGCGATCAGCTGGGACCCGAAATGCTCCCTCGGAGCCGCCCCCGAGTACTGCGGCAAGATCTGCTCCACGTACCTGGCGAGGAGGATCCCCAGCACGCCGGCCAAGTACGCCAGGTAAGGTCTCCAGGCAACCTTGAACCTCTCTAAGGAAATGAGGGCCACGGTCCTGACCGCGCTAGTCAAGGCGATCATGAGGACGCCCAGCCTCAGCCTCAGCACCAGCCATGTCGCGGCAGCCAAGCAGCTGAGCACCACCCCCGCGGCGGGGAGCGAGAGTAAGTGATCCTCCCCGACGCCCAGCCCAATCTGGACGAGCGCTTCCCCCCCGCAGCAGACTGCCAGCAGCGCGACGGCCAGAGGCAGGCGCACCCCGGCGCGCAGGAGGTACAAGCCCATCCAGAAGAAGGCACACAGGAGACTGAAGAGCAGCGCTGAGGGCTGCAGCCAGGGGCCGAGAGGCGCGCCGCCCCCGGGAGCACCTCCCCGAGGCCCCGGGAAGACGCCCCCTTCTGCTGCCGGGGCTGCTTCCTCCTCCTCCGTCGCCTCCTCTTTACTCCGCTCCAGGTCACAGCCGATCTCCCCGCGGACCAGCCTCACCAGCAGCGCCAGCAGAAAGGACAGGGAGCCCGCGCACAGCGCCGAGGAAAGTTTCCGCGAGCGCCGGAGCGGCCGCAGCACCCGGGCGCCCCAGCAGCCTCGGCAGCCCACGTCCCGGGGCGATGCGGGGCCGGCCGCTGGGGCCGGCCTGGCCTCCCAGTGGCCCGGCGTGGCTCCGACTCGGGCGGCCTCGCCCGGCACAGCCATGGTGCGCCCTCTTCGCGGAGTCCCCGAGGGCCCCCCCGACGCCCCCACCCCGCCACACACACACACACACAGGCGCGCGCTCACGCCCGCTCTTCTCGCAATCCCACCCTCGGAATCCCTCCTGCTCCCAGGCCCGCGAGCACTGAAAGTTTCAGCTTTCGAATAACTCCTGGAGAAGGCTAGATGCTCCAAAGAGATGCCTTCCTGTGAAAAGCTAGCACAGGCAGAAGCGATCAGACTTCCTCTTTTTCTCTCTTGGAAAAGCTTTGCAGCATTCTCCGCTCCACCCCCACCCCCGTCTTCGGTCCTCCGGGGTCTCTCCGGACTTCAGGATTTTAAAGATCGCCCTAGGCGTCCGGCGTGCGGGGTTCGCAGCTGGAGCCGGGGACGCGGGGCGAGCTCGCAGCCATCCTGGGTGCTGCTGCACGCTAGGGGCCCGCAGCCGACGGAGGTCCCCCTTCCTCTCCTTAATGCAGCTCTTTCTCTATCACTCTTTCTTTCTCCTCGGCCGATCCTCCCCGACCCGGCCCCAGGAAGCGAACCGCCATTCCCTGGGGCAGAAAGCACAGCCTTTCCTGCGTCTGTCGGTCCAGTTCATGGCAAAAGGTGGTGAAAACGGAAAAGGGGCTGAGAAATAACCAAGAAGTTGCTAAGTCCCGTCGCAGAGACACCCAGTTGGAGAGACGAGCGGCTGCCGCAAGGGAAGGGAGGGAGGGCGAGCGAGCTGGAGAGGAAGGGAGGGTGGGAGGGAACGGAGGGCGAGAAAGGAGAAGGAGATTTACAGTGGTTTTTTTTTTTTTTTTTTCCTTCTTTTTGGTGCGGGGTTGATGGTGATTTGCAGTTTTGCAGAAGGGAGGAGAGTGGAGACGACTGATTAAAACTGTATAAAAAAGCAGGCAGCTGGAGTGATCTGCAATCCCGCTTGCTTTCTTTAAGGCAACTCCCTAGGAAAGCGTTCCCAGCCCTGCTCCCGCCCCTCCCCGGAGGAGGCGCTCTTCTTAGCTCGAGCTTCTTTCCCCGGAGCCGAGCCGGGCTGCTCTGCCAGCATCCTAGGGAAGGAGTGGCTCAGACCCGTCCACCGCCGGACTCTCAGCCCCCGGGGTCCAGGGTCTCAGGCTGGCCCTCACACAGGGCTGCCCAGGACGTTGGAGTGAAAAAAGGATGGTGCTTGGATACTTATCTCTAGAGGGGAGTCCGCAGACTTCCCACTGTCCTGAAAAATGACAGCCACATCTACTGTCTGGGTGATTCAAAGATGCTTATAGACTCAAGTCAGGTCCAACAGCAAATCAATGTCAGGGGGCATTGTAAGGCCTTGACTGCTCCTGCTGGAAGGTCTGTTTCGACAGAGAACCTAGGCTTTCCTGTTGGTCCAAACAATGGAAAATTTCAACAAGTTACCTAGACTCAAATAGCATTATTAAAGAGAAGGGGGAAGGGGAGAGCCCTCTTGTTATTGTTGTTACTTTAAAAAATACAGTGTATGAGAGTATTAGTCAACAGTTGTTGATGATGGATGGTAAATTACATTGAGATTAAGTGGCCCTAGCCTCAGAGAAGTGTACAAAGTAAGGAAGCTCAAACAATCAGAAATATTTAAAAAATCTCAAAGTGGGGGTGGGGGGATAAGAACAGGTAGGTTAACACTAGGAAAGATCTTAAAAGCTGCCTATGGTGAAATTGTCTACCATGAAAAAAGCTTGTGGAAAAAAAAAAAAAAAAAACCAGGACCCTAGTTATTCATGTTTATAGGCTACACGTTTCCTACGCTGTAATAATGTTGAATTTGAGAAACTAAAAAATTTTAAGCTAACTCTTGGCAGATTATGAAAAAATAGTATCTTTTTAAAAAGTCCATCAGTGTGGAAAGTTGTTTTTTTTTAAATACTGAACACAAGACCAGTCCACTCTTGTTAATTTTTAATATGGCTACCTTAAATGTAATTTGCCCTCACTAATAATAATAAAGATAATCCAATTTTGTTTTAATTATCTGAACATTCCAGGGTAAAGTGTGTGTGGAAGCTGGAGTATTTGGATAATTGGCTCAATGAAAGTGAAAAAAAAAGTGAAAGTGTTAGTTTCTCAGTCATGTCCAACTCTTTGTGACCCCATGGTCTGTAGCCCACCAGGCTCCTCTGTCTGTGGAATTCTCCAGGCAGGAATACTGGAGTGGGTAGCCATTCCCTTCTCCAGGAATGGAACCTACATCTCCTGCATTGTGGGCAGACTCTTTAACGTCTGAGCCACCAGGGAAGCCCAATTGGCTCAATATGCTATTGTATTTTATGTGTAGAGATGAAGCAATCTAAAGAAAAGATAAAGGAGATACTGAAAAAGAAAATTCATGAGACAGGGGAGAAGTTAGCTTAAAACTTAAGCTTAACTTTGTTGGAAACAGCCTGCTTTAGTTTGGGGCAGATGTTAATACTTAAATCAGGGTGTAAGTGGATATGAGGAACTGTGATAATACAGCTTCTCTCCATCAGATGTCCAGAACCGTGTTACCACATGGAAAACAAGTTGGGCAGCTAGTCAATGGCAGTGGGCACCATCTGTTTAATAATTAAACAGGAGCAACGATCTCTTTGCCAAAGACAAATGAGCCCCTAGCCTGCCGCTTTTCTGAGTTTTCTTTTTTAGACATATGATTCATATGCCAGAGCCTACCTGAAACATTTGAGTGAAAAGCCTTGATTGGAATATCGTGATGAAATTCACTGCCATCAAGAAGAGCATATTAAAATGAAAAACTGTTAAGATCTGGGCATATATCAAGATTAGCAAGAAAGGAATAGTGAGAATTTTAGAGTATTTCCATTTTTCCCTGTACCCTACTGCCACAAGCATCTCAGTTCTTTAGGAAAAAAACAATAAATCACCATAAAAACTGAACTTGTAAGAGATGGAATGTAGATATGAAAGAAACATTGTGACCAGGAGAACATAAGAATGGCATCTGTTAATGGCAGCAAAACAGAAACACTAGGTCTGTATCTTAATTACATTCTTGAAATGTTCCATTGTATTATAGAGGCAGTGTCCTGGTTTCTCTAAAATCTCAGTAAGCCTCACAACCAGAAAATTATTTTTTCTACCAAAAGAAAAGAAGGTAGATTCCACCTCTCCTGGCATTACCATCCAGAATCTGGAGGCAGGGAAATGAAAACAATAAAATCTTCTTAGGTAGATGCCAAAAGTTGCAGAGCTGTACTACCTGAAAGAAGTACCTAGCAGTGTATGTAACATATTAAATGAAATCAAACCCAACATGTAAAGTGGACACTGAGCAACCACATAGAAATAAAAATTGTCCATTTTCTCCAGACAGTTCAGTTCAGTTACTCAGTCACGTCCAACTGTTTGCAGTCAACTCCATAGACTGCAGCATGCCAGGCCTCCCTGTCCATCGCCAACTCTCAGAATTTACTCAAACTCCTGTCCATTGAGTCAGTGATGCAATCCAACCATTTCATCCTTTGTCATCCCCTTCTCCTCCCACCTTCAATCTTTCCCAGCATCAGAGTCTTTTCCAATGAATCAGTTCTTTACATCAGGTAGCCAAAGTATTGGAGTTTCAGCTTCAGCATCAGTCCTTCCAATGAATATTCAGGACTGATTTCCTTTAGGATGGACTGGTTGGATCTCCTTGCAATCCAAGGGACTCTCAAGAGTCTTCTCCAACACCACAGTCCAAAAGCACCAATGTTTAATCTCTCAGCTGTCTTTATAGTCCAACTCTCACATCCACCCATGAAGACTGGAAAAAAATATAGCTTTGACTAGATGGACCTTTGTTGGCGAAGTAATGTCTCTGCTTTTTAATATGCTGTCTAGGTTGGTCATAACTTTTCTTCCAAGGAGCAAGCGTCTTTTAATTTCATGGCTGAAGTCACCATCTGCAGGGATTTTGGAGCCCCCAAAAACGAAGGCAGCCACTGTTCCCACTGTTTCCCCATCTGTTTTCCATGAAGCGATGGGACCAGATGCCATGATCTTAGTTTTTTGAATGCTGAGTTTTAAGCCAAAGTTTTCACTCTCCTCTTTCACTTTCATCAAGAGGTTCCTTAGTTCCTCTTCACTTTCTGCCATAAGGGTGGAGTCATCTGCATATCTGAGGTTATTGATATTTCTCCTGGCAATCTTGATTTCAGCTTGTGCTTCTTCCAGTCCAGCATTTCTCATGATGTACTCTGTATAGAAGTTAAATAAGCAGGGTGACATTATACAGCCTTGATGTACTCCTTTCCCTATTTGGAACCAGTCTGTTGCTCCTTGTCCAGTTTAACTGTTGCTTCCTGACCTACATACAGATTTCTCAGGAGGCAGGTCAGGTGGTCTGGTATTCCCATCTCTTTCATAATTTTCCACAGTTTATTGTGATCCACACAGTCAAACGGAGAAGGCAATGGCACCCCACTCCAGTACTCTTGCCTGGAAAATCCCATGGATGGAAGAGCCTGGTAGGCTGCAGTCCATGGGGTCACTGAGGGTCGGACACGACTGAGTGACTAACTTTTCACTTTTTACTTTCATGCATTGGAGAAGGAAATGGCAACCCACTCCAGTGTTCTTGCCTGGAGAATCCCAGGGACGGGGAAGCCTGGTGGGCTGCTGTCTATGGGGTCGCACAGAGTCGGACACGACTTAAGTGACTTAGCAACACAGTCAAAGGCTTTGGCATAGTCAATAAAGCAGAAATAGATGTTTTTCTGGAACTCTCTTGCTTTTTCGATGATCCAGTGGATATTGGCAATTTGATCTCTGGTTCCTCTGCCTTTTCTAAATTCAGCTTGAACATCTGGAAGTTCACGGTTCATGTACTGTTGAAGCCTGAGCATTACTTTACTAGCATGTGAGATGAGTACAATTGTGTGGTAGTTTAGCATTCTTTGGCATTTCCTTTATTTGGGATTGGAAATAAAAACTGACCTTTTCCAGTCCTGTGGCCACTGCTGAGTTTTCCAAATTTGCTGGCATACTGAGTGCAGCACTTTCATAGCATCATCTTTCAGGATTTGAAATAGCTCAACTGGAATGCCATCACCTCCCCTAGCTTTGTTCGTAGTGATGCTTCCTAAGGCCCACTTGACTTTGCATTCCAGGGTGTCTGGCTCTAGGTGAGTGATCATACCATTGTGATTATCTAGGTTGTGAAGATCTTTTTTTGTATAGTTCTGTGTATTCTTGCCACCTCTTCTTAATATTTTATGCTTCTGTTAGGTCCATACTATTTCTGTCCTTGATTGTGCCCATCTTTGCATGAAATGTTCCCTTAGTGATGAGTTCTCATTCAAGAAGGTGACAATACAGCCAAAGGATCATGAAAATGTGGTACACACAGAAAGAGAATATGGAAAATGCAAAGAATATTCAAAAGTCTTACTAAAGCTCTCCACTTAGCCAAAATCAGGGATGTTTCCATGAGGATTTTGTTAAGAGGATTTAGAAATTAACCCCATTGCATATCACTTGCATTTTGCCAGATATAGTTATCATTGAAGGAATTCTTTTAAATTTAACAGTTTACACCCCACAGTATGGGTTCACTCATTCTCCACAACACACTTGACCTCTGTGTACATATATCCAATTGGTAACTAAAATATGAAATCCTATGGCCAGAGGAGCCTGGCGGGCTACTGTCCATGGGGTCGCAAGAGTCAGACACAACTTAGCAGCTAAACCACCACCATCCAAAACACAATTCTTAACTTTCAGCCCCCTTGCTACCCTATCCTTCTATCACCAATCCCCAGACATCCAGCCTATTTCTCCTCAATCCTCCCCTACCCCAAGAAAAAATCATTACCACCTACCTAGTTCTCACACCTCTTAAGAGGGTATTACCCTCTATTCCTTCCTCTGTTTATCTTGCTCTTGTTCTTATCTATTAGCAGGTGCACTTGGTTCTATTTCTAAAATACAACCTGAATCCATGAACTTTTCACCATCCCTCTTTGATAACCAATTCAAGACCCACCATCATCCCTGGTCTGGACAACTGCTATAAGTTGGTGATGCTCTTCTATCATTCATTTTCTGCACAATAGCCAGAGTGATCCAGTGATGTCACTTTTAAACTCAATGATGTCACTCCCTCCTTAAAACCATCCAAAGGCTTCCATTGACCTTGCAGAATCCAGAGTTCCCCAATGGCCTGCAAGGACCTTTATGATCTTTCCAAGACACTCTCTGTGACCTCTTGTCCTATTCCAGCTTTACTTCACTGTGCAACACTGTCCATTAGTAATTTCTTCTATGATAAAAAATACTCTGCACTTCAAATATGGTAACCACTAACCATGGGTAGCTGTTGAGCCCTTGAAACATGGTTAGTGCCACTGTGGTGGTGATTTAGTCACTAAATCATGTCTGACTCTTACAGCCCCATGGACTGTACCCCACCAGACTCCTCTGTTCATTTTCCAGGCAAGAATATTGGAGTGGGTGGCCATTTCCTTCTCCAGGGGATCTTCCTGACCCAGGGATGGAACCCAGGTCTCCTGCATTTCAGGCAGATTCTTTCTTGACTGAGCTATGACTTTTTATATTTAATTGTCCACTGAGGAACTGAATTCTTGTATTTAATTTTAATAGCCTCATGTGGCTAGTGGCTTCTGAGGGAGAGTACATCTCTTGCTCCTCAAGCTATCTTGCTGTTCTTTGTCATGTCAAATCAGGACCTTGGTATCTACAGATGTTCAGAGAACTGGTTCCTTCTGCCCCATCAGTTCTCACTTCAAATATTGCCTGCTTAGAAAGGATTTTCCCCAGCAATCTTAAAAAGTCTTGGGACTCCATTTGCACATGTGCATTTTCAGTCACTCTCACATTGACCTGTCTCATTTTATTTGTAAGACTTATCGCTACCCAAAAGGTTCTTGTTCATTCATTTTTTTCTTGTTCATTGTTATTGTTAAAGACAATCTCCATATACTTTTACATATAAATGCTCAAGGGGGTAGATGCCTCAAGATCTGCATTGAAGATTTGGTTGCCCAGATTGGACCCATAGGCAAAATCATGCAAGCAAGTGCTTTCAACAGAAAGTTGCGTTTTTCAAAACTGCTCAATAAATTACTCATTTAGAAGAGCAACATGTAATAGCCAACATTCTGAAAACTTTATACTGCTTCTCAGATGACATGTCCATCATCTACAGCAGGTTTCTGACAGGCATGGGGAAGTTATTTAAATACATGCTTTTGGTTGCAAGTCAGATGAGAAATCCAGAACCAGGAGTTTTCTGAATATAAATTACTGCCTAACGAGTCATAGCTCACATCATAACCTAGCTACTCCAATTAACACTTCTTGAGTGGCTGAATTTAAGTTTAAAAATTAAAACAACTTGGAAATATAGGCCTTATTAATACATTATTCCACATCCAGTTAGGGAAAAATGTAGAAAATTGCATTTTGGGGATGCAATTACATAGAAATGCTCAAGTGGGCAGATGCTTCAAAATCTACATTGAAGATTTGGTTGTCCCGATTAGAAAGTTAAATTTGCTCAGTCATGTCCAACTCTATACAGTCCATTGAATTCTCCAGGCCAGAATACTGGAGTGGGTAGCCTTTCTCTTCTCCAGGGGATCTTCCCAACCCAGGGATCAAACCCAGGTTTCCTGCATTGCAGGTGGATTCTTTATCAGCTGCACCATTAAGGGAAACCCAAGAATACTAGAGCGGGTAGCCTATCCCTTCTTCAGCAGCTCTTCCCTACCCAGAAATCAAATCAGGGTCTCCTGCATTGCAGGTGGATTCTTTACCAACTGAGCTATCAGGTAAGCCCCATTAGAAGTCCCAATGAGACTCATAGACAAAATCATGCAAGCAATGCTTTTCACAGAAAGTTACTTTTTAAAAAACTGCTTAATAAATTACTTATTTAGAAGATAAATAATAGTCAACATTTTCCCTCCCGCTCTGTGGAATGTTGCCCCTCTTTTTTATTCCCAAAGATTTTAAGTAACATCTTTGGATATATACAATAGTGAACTGGTGTAAAAACCCTAAAAAGTGAAAGCAAGATGTAAGAACAAGTTTCCTCCACAACACTTACTCAGGGAGCCAGACTGTCTACAGCACAAACCACCAGGACAGTTCACTTCAGCTTCTGTGTCCTCTGCCTTCCCAGTGTCGGAGAGCTGGCCTTTCTGACATCGCATTTTGGGTGCTAAAGGCTGGCTTAACCTTTTCTAAACAAATCATTAAGGAAATCAGAGTGCTTTCAGTACAGGGATTCCCAACCTTGTTCACATGATAGCACATACAGAAAACGATAACATTTTGTTGTCACGATGGATTAAAGGAACAAAGCTTTTTGCAGACAAAGACTTCAGGCCTGGATCCTGAGAGATCAAAATCTCAGGCATACCTCTAAACTTTGGCACATTAGCTGGGAATTTATGAGACATCTAGTATTTCACACACTAATAAAATGTGTAATTCAGTTGTATTCTTTATGAAGGCTGTTAAAATAAGCATGGGGTGAATCCCAAGATCTCAGTAGCTTGTCAACTATGAGAGTCACAGGTTTTAGGATATCTTTCATATCATTTCCCCATAAATTCCCTCAGTTGGTCTGCAACACAAATCCATGATCTTGATCTAGTTGTAAAATCTGGCAATGAGACACACTATGTTTGATTTATAAAATAGATGTGATCACGATTAGGCCTAGAATCCAAATCTTTCCTCCCATTCATGGATGCGTATCCATTATCCATCAGGTCCACATTTGTTACCCCGGTTGCTCACATCAGTAACTGATCAGTCACATCAGGAACTCTTTGTTCTAGACGTGCAAGGGCTGTCACACTTTGGAAAGTGCATTAGTATATAAAAATGAAAATATATATTCTGTTAGAGTTTTAGAAATAATGATAAGTTGCGTGTGTGTGATATCAGCATATTTTCACTCATTGAGTCTTGTCTTTTAATACATATATGTCAAAAGGTGATGTTCTATTCAAAGGGGAAAACAGCTTTCATTTACAGAATTCTTTGTACCCTCCATGTCTCAATCTTAGGAGATTATAAGATTATTAAGGAAGAAAGAACTCACAGGGTACAGAGTACCTGAATCAAGCAAAAGTGTGTGAATACATTTATTGAATATCTGTTTTTTTACAGATAGCAAATATTATGGATAGTATGAGTTTTAGAGCTTTAAGACTGCTTATATTATTAAAGAGATTTATTAAAATAGATTATTTTACTTCTTTGCTCTAGCATCATAGGCAAAACAAATTTAATTGACCCTTTCTGTGCTGATTCAAAATCCTGTGGTGTCTCAGGCCCATTATCATAAATGGTAATTTTCAGCTGTATCTGTGGAAGTAAATGGTGGTGGAAGGAAAGGACTGAATGTGAACTGCTTTCTGTTCAGTAATAATTATTTAAAAATAACCCTCATTTCAAAATAAAGCAATATGTTGGCAAAAGTCTAAGAATAATACTATTTTATGAAGAATAATGAATTTTGCTTAAAATGTAAACGGAATGGGTAAAAATATGAAAAAAATAAAAATAAACTTCTTTGTGGGGAGAGGTAGAAGGAAGAAAATACAGTGCCTGCCAAGTAAATGACTAATAAATTGTCCAAGACTAAGCTCTGACTTCATGAGCAAATATCTCAGTTCTATAGCTGGTACTGGATACGTAGACCATTCTAAAATGGAAAACTTAAGGATAATCTGTGCTTTCCAGTACAGAATATTTAGAGAAAAATTTGAGTGTTGCTTGATAGAAAGGAAAATGTAAGTATAGGCTATTTCTTTTGATGTTCCAATATCACTGAATTTTAAATTTAGTTTTTAATTTACCCTCAGAAGTTATATCCCCTGGAGAAGGAAATGGCAACCCACTCCAGTATTCTTGCATGGGAAATCCCACAGGCAGAGGAACCTGGCATAATACAGTCCATGGAGTCTCAAAAGAGTAGGATGACTTAGTGACTAAATAATGACAACAACAAAAGTCATACTAACCACCAAATTTTTGTTCATGTGATAGTCAAATACCAGGACAAAATTTATATATAGCTCAGAAACATCTGTGGCCTATAAACGTAATCCTCTTTTATATGAAATCTACCAGTGTTTTGTATGAAATGTTCCCTTGGTATCTCTAATATTCTTGAAGAGATCTCTAGTCTTTCCCATTCTGTTGTTTTCCTCTATTCATTTGCATTGATTGCTGAGGAATGCATATCTCATATCGCTAATTCATTACTCTCCTTGCTATTCTTTGGAACTCTGCATTCAGATGCTTATATCTTTCTTTTCTCCTTTGCTTTTCACGTCTCTTCTTTCACAGCTATTTCCACAGAGAGCCATTTTGCTTTTTTGCATTTCTTTTCCATGGGGATGGTCTTGATCCCTGTCTCCTGTACAATGTCACGAACCTCTGTCCATAGTTCATCAGGCACTCTGTCTATCAGATCTAGTCCCTTAAATCTATTTCTCACTTCCACTGTATAATCATAAGGGATTTATTTAGGTCATACGTGAATGGCCTAGTGGTTTTCCCCACTTTCTTCAATTTAAGTGTGAATTTGGCAATAAGGAGTTCATGATCTGAGCCACAGTCAGCTCCCGGTCTTGTTTTTGCTGACTGTATAGAGCTTCTCCATCTTTGGCTGCAAAGAATATAATCAATCTGATTTCGATGTTGACCATCTGGTGATGTCCATGTGTAGAGACTTCTCTTGTGTTGTTTGAAGAGAGTGTTTGTTATGACCAGTGCGTTCTCTTAGGAAAACTCTATTAGCCTTTGCCCTGCTTCATTCTGTACTCCAAGCCCAAATTTGCCTGTTACTCCAGGTGTTTCTTGACTTCCTACTTTTGCATTCCAGTCCCCTATAATTAAAAGGACATCTTTTTGGGTGTTAGTTCTAAAAGGTCTTGTAGGTCTTCATAGAACCATTCAACTTCAGCTTCTTCAGCGTTACTGGTTGGGGCATAGGCTTGGATTACTGTGATATTGAATGGTTTGCCTTGGAAATGAACAGAGATCATTCTGTCGTTTTTGAGATTGCATCCAAGTACTGCATTTCAGACTCTTTGTTGACCATGATGGCTACTCCATTTCTTCTAAGGGATTCCTGCCCACAGTAGTAGATATAATGGTTATCTGAGTTAAATTCACCTATTCCAGTCCATTTTATTTCGCTGATTCCTAGAATGTCGACGTTCACTCTTGCCATCTCCTGTTTGACCACTTGCAATTTGCCTTCATTCATGGACCTGACATTCCAGATTCCTGTGCAATATTGCTCTTTACAGCATCGGACCTTGCTTCTATCACCAGTCACACCCACAACTGGATATTGTTTTTGCTTTGGCTCCATCCCTTCATTGTTTCTGGAGTTATTTCTCCACTGATCTCCAGTAGCATACTGGGCACCTACAGACCCGGGGAGTTCCCCTTTTAGTATCCTATATTTTGCCTTTTCATACTGTTTATGGGGTTCTCAAGGCAAGAATACTGAAGTGGTTTGCCATTCCCTTTTCCAGTGGACCACATTCTGTCAGACCTCTCCACCATGACCCTCCCATCTTGGGTGGCCCCACATAGCATGGCTTAGTTTCATTGAGTTAGACACAGCTGTGGTCTGTGTGATCAGATTGGCTATTTTTCTGTGATTATGGTTTCAGTGTGTCTGCCTTCTGATGCCCTCTTGCAATACCTACTGTCTTACTTGGGTTTCTCTTACCTTGGACGTGGGGTATCTCTTCACTGCTGTTCCAGCAAAGTGCAGCCCCTGCTCCTTACCTTGGACAAGGGGTAACTCCTCACGGCCGCCTCTCCTGACCTTGGATGTGGAGTAGCTCCTCTTGGCCCTCCTGCGCCTGCACAGTTGCCACTCCTTGGACATGGGGTTGCTCTTCTCTGCCGCCTCCCCTGACCTCGGGGGTGGGGTAGCTCCTCTCGGCTGCCGCCCCTGACCTCGGACATGGGGTAGCTCCTCTTGGCTGCTGCCCCTGACCTCGGACATGGGGTAGCTCCTCTTGGCTGCTGCCCCTGACCTCGGACATGGGGTAGCTCCTCTTGGCTGCTTCCCCTGACCTTGGGCAAGGGGTAGCTCCTCTCAGCCACGCTTCTGTGCAGTCCGTCGCAGCCAGCGTGCTTCTGCACAGTCTGTTGCAGCCACACCAAGAGATACCAAGGGAACATTTCATCCAAAGTTGGGCTTGATAAAGGACAGAAATGGAATGGACAGATGCAGAAGATATTAAGAAGAGGTGGCAAGAATACACAGACTGTACAAAAAATAGCTTCACGACCCAGATAATCACAATGGTGTGATAACTCACCTAGAGCAAGACATCCTGGAATGTGAAGTCAAGTGGGCCTTAGAAAGCATCATTACAAACAAAGCTAGTGGAGGTGATGGAATTCCAGTGGAGCTATTCCAAATCCTGAGAGATGATGCTGTGAAAGTGCTGCACTCAATATGCCAGCAAATTTGGAAAACTCAGCAGTGGCCACAGGACTCAAAACAGTCAGTTTTCATTCCAATCCCAAAGAAAGGCAACGCCAAAGAATGCTCAAACTACCGCACAATTGCACTCATCTCACATGCTAGTAAAGTAATGCTCAAAGTTCTCCAAGCCAGGCTTCAGCAATACATGAACCATGAACTTCCATATATTCAAGCTGGTTTTAGACAAGGCAGGGGAACCAGAGATAAAATTGCCAGCATCCACTGGATCATGGAAAAAGCAAGAGAGTTCCAGAAAAACATCTATTTCTGCTTTATTGACTATGCCAAAGCCTTTGACTGTGTGGATCACAATAAACTGTGGAAAATTCTGAAAGACATGGGAATACCAGACCACCTGACCTGCCTCTTGAGAAACCTATATGCAGGTCAGGAAGCAACAGTTAGAACTGGACATGGAACAACAGACTGGTTCCAAATAGGAAAAGGAGTACGTCAAGGCTGTATATTGTCACCCTGCTTATTTAACTTCTATGCAGAGTACATCATGAGAAACACTGAGCTGGAAGAAGCACAAGGTGGAATCAAGATTGCCGGGAGAAATATCAATAACCTCAGATATGCAGATGACTCCACCCTTATGGAAGAAAGTGAAGAGGAACTAAAAAGCCTCTTGATGAAAGTGAAGGAGGAGAGTGAAAAAGTTGGCTTAAAGCTCAACACTCAGAAAACTAAGATCATGGCATCTGGTCCCGTCACTTCATGGCAAATAGATGGGGAAACAGTGGAAACAGTGGCTGACTTTATTTTTCTGGGCTCCAAAATCACTGCAGATGGTGACTGCAGCCATGAAATTAAAAGACGCTTACTCCTTGGAAGGAAAGTTATGACCAACCTAGACAGCATATTCAAAAGCAGAGATATTACTTTGCCAACCAAGGTCTGTCTAGTCAAGGCTATGGTTTTTCCAGTGGTCATGTATGGATGTGAGAGTTGGACTGTGAAGAAAGGTGAGCGCCGAAGAATTGATGCTTTTGAACTGTGGTGTTGGAGAGGACTCTTGAGAGTCCCTTGGACTGCAAGGAGATCCAACCAGTCCATCCTAAAGGAGATCAGTCCTGGGTGTTCATTGGAAGGACTGATGCTGAAGCTGAAACTCCAATACTTTGGCCACCTCATGTGAAGAGTTGACTCATTGGAAAAGACTCTGATGCTGGGAGGGATTGGGGTCAGGAGAAGGGGATGACAGAGGATGAGATGGCTGGATGGCATCACTGACTCGATGGACGTGAGTCTGAGTGAACTCCGGGAGTTGGTGATGGACAGGGAGGCCTGGTGTGCTGTGATTCATGGGGTTGCAAAGAGTCAGACACGACTGAGTGACTGAAATGAACTGAACTGAACCAGTGTTTTTCTTAAAAAAAAAATATATATATATATATTTTAATTTAAATTTATTGTTTTTAAAGGTTAATAAAGCGTTTCAGCTTTCTTATCACTTAGGGGGGAAATTGACATGCTCAGTCCTTCATTAAGTCATGCCTGACTCTTGGCACCTCCATGGACTCCTCTGTCCATGTCATTGTTCAGGCAGGAATACTGGAGTGGGTTGCTATTTCCTTTTCCAGTGTTTATTCCTGACCCAGGGATTGAACTGGCATCTCTTGCACTGGCAGATTCTCTACCACTGAGCCATTAGGGGAAATTATAATCAGCCAAATGTCTAGAATTAGGTGATTGATGGAATGAGAGATAAAGAGAAAGAATAGAGATAATTAACTAATTGTAAATCTTGCCTGAAAAATCTATCAAGCCACTTCTCTTTTCCTTTACAACCAACTTAAGGAGAAAGCATATTTAAAAATAGAATGGAGTTATAAAGTAAATCTAAAACTCCATCATAAAAGATAAAATTATGCAATTCTGGAAATATGCTAATATGACATCTATACTGTGCTCTTCAGTTTTTAAAGTAATTTTATATTTATTATTTTAATTAATCTTCACAATGTATGTGTTGTCAGTAAAGCTTATATTTCCGTCCCTATTTTACACAAGAGGGAACTGAGACCCAGAAAACTAAGATTTGCTCCAGTTAATAAAACATCAAAGACAAAGAACCCAGATCTCCAGATTGTTGATCTCAGGGCTTGTTATGAATTAATACTAATAAGGGCTTCCCTGGTGGCTCAGATTGTAAAGAATCTGTATGCAATGCAAGAGATCTGGGTTCTATCCCTGGGATGGGAAGAACCCCTGAAGAGGGAAATGGCTTCTCCCTCCAGTATTCTTGCCTAGAGAATTCCACAGACAGAGGAGCCTGGCAGGCTACAGTCCCTGGGGTCATAAAGTGTCAGATACAACTGAGAGACTTAACACTTTCACTCTTTTTTCATCCTCTAATGTAATCTAAGAATTTAGAGGTCACCATCTGTCTCTTCAGTTCAGTTCAGTTCAGTCACTCAGTCGTGTCCAACTCTTTGTGACCCCATGAATTGCAGCGCGCCAGGCCTCCCTGTCCATCACCAACTCCCGGAGTTCACTCAAACTCACGTCCATCGAGTCAGTGATGCCATCCAGCCATCTCATCCTCTGTCGTCCCCTTTTCCTCTTGCCCCCAATCCCTCCCAGCATCAGAGTCTTTTCCAATGAGTCAACTCTTCGCATGAGGTGGCCAAAGTACTGGAGTTTCAGCTTTAGCATCGTTCCTTTTAAAGAATATCCAGGACTGATCTCCTTTAGAATGGACTGGTTGGATCTCTTTGCAGTCCAAGGGACTCTCAAGAGTCTTCTCCAACACCACACTTCAAAAGCATCAATTCTTTGGCACTCAGCCTTCTTCACAGTCCTACTCTCACATCCATACATGACCACTGGAAAGACCATAGCCTTGACTAGATGGATCTTTGTTAGCAAAGTAATGTCTCTGCTTTTGAATATGCTATCTAGGTGGGTCATAACTTTCCTTCCAAGGAGTAAGTGTTTTTTAATTTCATGGCTGCAATCACCATCTGCAGTGATTTTGGAGCCCCAAAAAATAAAGTCAGCCACTGTTTCCACTGTTTCCCCATCTATTTGCCATGAAGTGATGGGACCGGATGCCATGATCTAGTTTTCTGAGTGTTGAGCTTTAAGACAACTTTTTCACTCTCCTCTTTCACTTTCATCAAGAGGCTTTTTAGTTCCTCTTCACTTTCTGTCTCTTACCTAATCAAAATTGGCCAATCTGAAATTTTCCAAAGAGGGAATATCACACTACTTTTTGATTTTTAATTGGGATATAATTCACACACCATAAAATTTACCTATTTAAAATATATAGTTCAGTGGTTTTTAGTGGATTCAAAAAGTTGTACAATCATCACTGCTATCTAATCCCCCAAAGAAACTCTATTCCCATTTATTGCCATTCTTTATTCCCTCCTTCCCCAGCCCCAGCAACTACTAATTTACTTTCTACCTCTATGGATTTCTATCTATTCTGAATGTTTCATATAAATGAAATCATATATGTCATCTTTTTTGTCTGACTTCTTTCACTTAGCATGTTTTCAAGGTTAATCCATTCTGTAGAAAGTGGCAGTACTTATTTTTATGGCTGAATAATATTCCATTGAATGGACATACCAAATTAGTGTTCTTCAATGTTCTGAATACTAGTCCTTTAAACTTTCAGTATTAAAAATAAGTAAATAAATGACAACAAAAAGCAGCCTTTCCATTCTGTATAATGATTCTTTCATTGTGTATATTAGTTGAAACCAAGGATCACCTAGGTAAAATAGCTTGGATAAAATAATGTGGATAAATCCCCAGGGAATTATGCTGAGTGAAAGAAGTCAATCCCCAAAAGTTACATGATATGATCTCTCTTATGTAACATTTTTGAAATGAAAAAAAAAAAAAAAAAAACCTATCAAAATGGAGAACAGATGAGTGGTTGGCAGAGGTCAGGGAGTGGGCTGAGTGGGAAAAGTGTATGTGGCTACAAAAGAGCACTGGAGAGGTTCCTGTGCTGCATCCACTTTATATCTTAGCTGAGTCAAGGCCAGTATCCTGCTTGTGAATTTGTCTTATACTTTTTCAAGATATTACCATTGGGGGAATTGAGTAATGGGTATGTAAATTTCTCTATATCTCACAACTGTATATGAATAAAAGAAAAATGTATATGTTGCATTTTCTCTGATACTAATTAAAGGAGAATCACTATTATTTTTTGTGTGCTTAATGAATTGCCAGTCCAGGTTTGATGCATGATACAGGATGCTCCGGGCTGGTGCACTGGGATGACCCAGAGGGATGGTATGGGGAGGGAAGTGGGAGGGGGGTTCAGGATGGAGAACATGTGTACGCCCTTGGCGGATTCATGTTGATGTATGGCAAAACCAATACAATATTGTAAAGTAATTAGCCTCCAATTAAAATAAATAAATTTATATTAAAATAAATAAATAAATTAAATAAAATAAAAAATCTTACTGGTTTTCTCTGTACTGTTCACACATTAAAATTCTTTTGATATTTGGTTAAATTTTGAAATAATTGTAATATATCCAATGCATGCATTCTCATTTGTGTCCTACTCTTTGCGACGCTATGGACTGTAGCCCACTAGCCCCCTCTGTCTATGGGATTTTCTGGGCAAGAAAACTGGAATGGGTTGCCATTTCCCTCTCCAGGGGATCTTCCCAACCCAGGGATAGAAGTCATGTCTCCTGTGTCTGCAGCATTACAGGTGGATTTCTTTACAACTGAGCCATCCAGGAAGCCCTGGTTATATATTATAAAGTAAAATAAAACTATAAACTAAAAAAATAGAACGTATCATACTTTACTATTTTGATAATTATAAAACAGTATGTTCTAAAAAGAAATGCTTACAAGTATTTAGTATTTTTATTCTTTGTTTCCAAGGATAATTAGCATTGTTTGTCATGAAATATACAAAATGGATGGAGCAGATAATAGCATCCTAATTGGATAAATATAGAAATAAGCACTGATGCCTCACTTAAGATACTCCACAATTCAGTCTGGATTCTAGGTCTGGTGATGCCATGATCCAGCAATTAGTATTTTTCATCTTGAAGTCAATGTAGTTGAATAATACTGGAACTTTACTAGTTATTCTACACTCCTTACTGGGCCGGAAAAATTCACTAGAGAAATGATAGGCTACCTACTCCAATATTCTTGGGCTTCCCTTGTGGCGCAGCTGATAAAGAATTCACCTGCAATGTGGGAGACCTGGGTTCGATCTCTGGGTTGGGAAGATCCCCTGGAGAAGGGAAAGACTACCCACTCCAGTATTCTGGCCTGGAGAATGCCATGGACTGTATAGTCCACGGGGTTGCAAAGAGTCGGACACGACTGAGAGACTTTCACTTACATTTACAGTATTCTTCTAACTCATAGCTGTATTGGATCTTATAAAATCTAGGGCTATTTGTTATACTGCCTGTTAAATTCTTGTGCGCTGCCCCGGCCCACCCCGCAAAGGGCAATCTCATTTATGACTCTGGCATGTCTATTTGCCTGGATAATAGAGTATAAAGAGTATGTATAATAGATATAAAGAGTATAGCCAAAGAGTCAAAATTCAGCATTTAAACAATAATCACCTGTAGAAACTGTAGAAAAAGAGTAATCAGTCTACAAATTACTATTTATTCTTAAAACTTAAACTCAGATACAAAGAGGAAAATGCTAAATTCTATTATTTCTCCCACTAATATGGAGTTCAGAAAAGAAGGCACCATCTGGGCTTCTCAATGTAATCAATATCTCACATTCACATACCAAGAGGGAAGTATCATGTTAATTAATCTGAGTTGTTCTCTGCTTGAAACTGTGAGCCTTTTTTTTTTTTTTTCCCCCAATCCTGCTGGAACCACAGAGCTATGGTAACTTTCCACAGAAATGGCAAATTACCTACAGAGCTTAGGCTCAATGATTTCCTTTAACCAAAATCTAGAAATGGGGCATTTTGAGCTTAGTAAGAATAGTAAGTGGTTGTAGAAGAAAGTAATGTGGTTCTTCTTCCATCCCAGAAAAGGGTGATTCTAGATAAACCTAGGAATGTGTAACTTTTCTGTGATAATCACTCTCCTCTCTCTGACCAAATCTTTTTATTGATTTTCTTTTTTTATTTTCAAAGGATCTTGGTCTACTTATTATTAGGAATAAATTGTATGGTCTTGCTGTGATTTTTGTAATTACAATGTAAAATTATGGGTGACACATAGCTAAATGAGATCAGGAAAAACTTTCAGATTACTCTAAATTAAAACAACTATTATCATTCCCTATGCAACTTATTCCATTTCCTCTTCTAAATATCAGTTACTCTGGAGACTGAAGAAAAACCCAAGGAAAAATCCTCAAAATACAAGTCATTTCATCACCACATATAAATCCTGGAGAAGTTCTTTAAATGTACCCTTATAATATGAGCTTATTAACAGAAGGGAATTATCTCTCATCTATAAATACATTTATGCCCCAATAAGAAAGTCACTCAATTAGGTGTATTTTGTTTTGCTACTTCCTGAAAGAAGAGTTCTGGATACAATTCTAAATCAATCCATCTGAATATTCTCCCATAGAAATGTTAATCATCCTCCTGAAATTTCCACACATATTTAATTTCTAGAATTAAAGAAGAAGCCAACATAGCTACCCAACTGGAACCAGATTGCAGGACACAAGGATCCATCCTTAACCTTATAAAAATGTCCTGGAATTTTTAATGAGCAGAAGTGGTCAGAACCTCAGTCTTACATCGCATCCAATAGATGGTTCTCCTGCAGTGCAGGGCTCCATAACTCAAGGCCCAGAGCTGGCTCTGGACCACCTTGGGATGGACGAAGGCCACCTACTGAATCACCGCCACCACATCCTGCAACATCTCCCATCCAAGTCTTCCCTGGGCCCACCCCTGCTGAACTCCCAAGGTCAGGGGAGATCCCAGATTTAGAGCATTTCATTACAAATTTTAAATTTCCATTCCCTGGTTTTCATATTGCATTTCAAGATCAACATCCTTATTAGTAGAAGTATACTTTTTGCTTTAAAATTTTATAACACTTTTTTCCATGGAGACATTCAAAGCAGGCTACTGAACTTCATTACCACACAGGCAGAAATCCTCACAACACCTCTATGAAGGAGGTGTTAAATGAGAAAGAGAGAGAGAGGTCACCATTACCTCCTCTCACACAAGCCCAATCCTCAATAATTAATGAATGAAAAGACATCTTGAATTCAGTGGTCACTAGGAGTAATTGGAGTATATTTTCTCAGCTGCCTCTAAATTAAAATGGTAATAATTTAACCAATATATCTGGGCTGAAGGCTAAAATAAGTTTCCTCTTGCACCCAAGCAGTAGGACCAAGTGGGATCTGAACAGATGACTCTCTGTTACCACTTGATTGCGGAAAACTCACACATTATGCTCAGTAACTGACTTCAAGTCCTGCTCACACTTGCCTTTCTCTTTCCTCATTGAAGAGATCCTGAAAAATTAGGAGGACACAGGTTATATTTGACTTGCTTTATTTCCTTTTCTCTGTCCTCAGATTTACCTTACCCAATTTTTTTTGTGTGTCCAAATGACAGTATAAAATAAAGGACAAAGTAAAAGATGGAATACTTTGAGTGATAAAATCAATACAGTCTGGCTATCAAGATAAAATCATGTGACGTAATGGATAATTCATAGTTTAGCGCTGCAGTTCTTTTTTATTTATTTATTTTTTTAATTTTTCAGCACTTTATTTATTTTTTTTTTTATTTGATAAATTTAATGCCTTTTATTGCCATACCTCATTTTACTGTGCTTTGCTTTAGTGAGCTTTATAGATACATGTTTTTTTTTTTTTTTTCCTTGTTAATTTTCTGTTTAGTTGATCTATCCATAAGTGTGAGTGGGGTATTAAAGTCTCCCACTATTATTGTGTTATTGTTAATTTCTCCTTTCATACTTGTTAGGATTTGTCTTACATACTGCGGTGCTCCCATGTTGGGTGGATATATATTTATAATTATTATATCTTCTTCTTGGATTGATCCTTTGATCATTATGTAGTGACCTTCTTTGTCTCTTTTCACAGCCTTTGTTTTAAAGTCTAATTTATCTGATACGAGTATTGTGACTCCTGCTTTCTTTTGGTCCCAATTTGCATGGAAAATCTTTTTCCAGCCCTTCACTTTCAGTCTGTATGTGTCCCCTGTTTTGAGGTGGGTCTCTTGTAGACAACATATGTAGGGGTCTTGTTTTTGTATCCATTCAGCCAGTCTTTGTCTTTTGGTTGGGGCATTCAACCCATTTACGTTTAAGGTAATTACTAATAAGTATGATCCCGTTGCCATTTACTTTATTGTTTTAGGTTCGAGTTTATACACCATTTTTGTGTTTCCTGTCTAGAGAATATCCTTTAGTATTTGTTGGAGAGCTGGTTTGGTGGTGCAGAATTCTCTCAGCTTTTGCTTGTCTGAAAAGCTTTTGATTTCTCCTTCATACTTGAATGAGATCCTTGCTGGGTACAATAATCTGGGCTGTAGGTTATTTTCTTTCATCATTTTAAGTATGTCTTGCCATTCCCTCCTGGCTTGAAGAGTTTCTATTGAAAGATCAGCTGTTATCCTTATGGGAATTCCCTTGTGTGTTATTTGTTGTTTTTCCCTTGCTGCTTTTAATATTTGTTCTTTGTGTTTGATCTTTGTTAATTTGATTAATATGTGTCTTGGGGTGTTTCTCCTTGGGTTTATCCTGTTTGGGACTCTCTGGGTTTCTTGGACTTGGGTGATTATTTCCTTCCCCATTTTAGGGAAGTTTTCAACTATTATCTCCTCAAGTATTTTCTCATGGTCTTTCTTTTTGTCTTCTTCTTCTGGAACCCCTATGATTCGAATGTTGTAGCGTTTAATATTGTCCTGGAGGTCTCTGAGATTGTCCTCATTTCTTTTAATTCGTTTTTCTTTTATCCTCTCTGATTCATTTATTTCTACCATTCTATCTTCTAATTCACTAATCCTATCTTCTGCCTCTGTTATTCTACTATTTGTTGGCTCCAGAGTGTTTTTAATTTCATTTATTGCATTATTCATTATATATTGACTCTTTTTTATTTCTTCTAGGTCCTTGTTAAACCTTTCTTGCATCTTCTCAATCCTTGTCTCCAGGCTATTTATCTGTGATTCCATTTTAATTTCAAGATTTTGGATCAATTTCACTATCATTATTTGGAATTCTTTATCAGGTAGATTCCCTATCTCTTCCTCTTTTGTTTGGTTTGGTGGGCATTTATCCTGTTCCTTTATCTGCTGGGTATTCCTCTGTCTCTTCATCTTGTTTAAATTGCTGAGTTTGGGAGTCCTTTCTGTATTCTGGCAGTTTGTGGAGTTCTCTTTACTGTGGCGTTTCCTCGCTGTGTGTGGGTATGTAGAGGTGGCTTGTCAAGGTTTCCTGGTTAGGGAAGCTTGTGTCGGTGTTCTGGTGGGTGGAGCTGTATTTCTTCTCTTTGTTCAGTCGCGCTATGGGGAGGGAGGGAGGGATGCTGCTAACAAATGACACTGGCGTGCGCTCGCAGTGCCTCAGCCACACTGGGTCTGCCCCCGCTCACGGCGCGTGTAGCCTCCCTGCCCACACTGCTCAGGCTCTAGGTTGTTCCGCCGGGAACAATCCGAGGCTGGCCCTGGGTTGCATGCACCTCCCAGGTCCAAGCCGCTCAGGTTCAGGCACTCAGGTAGTCCTCAGAGGCGCAGACTCAGCTGGGGCTGCGTTTTGTGCTCTTCCCAGGTCCGTGCAGCTCAGGTGATGAGGTGTTTGGCGAGCGCCAATGCTGCGACTTATCGCCTCCCCGCCACTTGGTTATCTGGGTGTAAAACCGGCGCACCTTCTCAGGCAGATGTTGACCGTCCAGACCCCCAATAAGTTTTAGTTAGCAAAGAAGCCAGTTTTATAGATAATGTCTCTCTGGGGCTGCGATTGCCCCCTTCCGGCTCTGGCTGCCTGTCAGCGGAGGGGGAAGGTTTGCAGCCGGCTACCTCTGTTTAGTCCTTTGTTCCGTACGCGGGCTGGCGGTGTCTTAGGTTAGGGCTGGCTTTTCGCATGGTAGATATCCCACAGTCTGGTTTGCTAGCCCAAATTATTTCGCTCAGATAGCGCTCAGGGTATTCGGGCCAGATTCTTACTCTAAGCGATGCAGCCCGTGCCGCGCCTCCCTGCCCAGCCCCCGCTTGCTAATGGCGGATGCAGGCGTCTGCGCTGCTTCTCCGCTGGAGGAGTTACCGTAGGGCTCGCAATCTGCGAGTTTTAATTGTTTATTTATTTTTTCTCCCTGTTATGTTGTCCTCTGTGCTTCCAAAGCTCGGCACGGATTCGGCAGTGAGAAGGTTTCCTGGTGTTTGGAAACTTCTCTCTTTTTAAGACTCCCTTCCCGGGACGGAACTCCGTCCCTCCCTCTTTTGTCTCTTTTATTGTCTTTAATATTTTTTCCTACCTCCTTTCGAGGAGTTGGGTTGCTTTTCTGGGTGCCTGATGTCCTCTGCCGGCATTCAGAAGTTGTTTTGTGGAATTTACTCGGCGTTTAAATGCTCTTTTGATGAATTTGTGGGGGAGAAAGTGTTTTCCCCGTCCTACTCCTCCGCCATCTTGGCGCCTTCCCTCGCTGCAGTTCTTTGCATCGTATCTATTGTCCCTCCAGTGGGTAGGTTTTCCCCAACACTAGCTAATGAGCTATTCTTGGACCCCAACTGGGTGTTCTACTATTCAACTCAATTGTGACACTATCCATACAGAGACAACATCAGATTCCAAAGTTAAGGGCTCAGTCCTATACGATTGCCCTCCCTCCCATAGCCCCCACCCCACAGTCCATTTCGCTACCTCTTCAGAACCAGGCAAAGTATCACTGTGCTTATGACCAACTGGCTATAGATCAGAGGTTCCAATGACCTTCTCCTCAGGTTCAGTTTATTTGCTTGAGTAGCTCTAGAACTCAGAGAAACAATTTGCTTACTAGATTTTTTGTTGTTTAGTCACTAAGTCATGTCTGACTCTTTTGCAACCCCATGGACTGTACTGCAGCCCATCAGGTCCCTCTGTCCATGGGATTTCCCAGGCAAAAAAAAAAAAAAAAAAAAAAAACTGGAATGGGTTGCCATTTCCTTCTCCAGAGTATTTTTCTAACCCAGGGATCAAACCCACGTCTCCTGTATCTCCTGCATTGGCAGGTGAATTCTTTACCACTGAGCTACTAGGCAAGCCACTTACTAGATTTCCACTTCATTATGAAAGGAGCAGCTAGATAGAGGCAAAATGCAAGGTGTAGAGAAAAGTCTTCCAGCTCCCAGACTCTCACAGAATCAGCACTCTCCCCAAATCTCCATGTGTCTACCCATCTGGAAGCTTTCCAAACCTTCTCCTTCTGGGTTTTTCTGGAGGCATCATTACATACACATGATCAATTAAATGATTCAACCTCCAACCCCAATCCCTTTCCTGGAGGTCATGGTTGATTCTCTTGGCAACTTGCCCCCATTCTTAGGTGGGGCCCAAGAGTCAACCCAATAACATAACAAAAGACACCTTTATAGCTCTCATCACATAAGAAATTCCAAGTTTTAGGAGCTCTGTGCCAGAAACTGGGGTGAAGTCCAAATATATATTTCTTATTACAAGTCACAACATCACAGACCCCTTTAGTATCAATGCAGCAGACACTGTCGGCTCCCATCACATACTCCATGGTTGTACATACCAGCGCCTTACTTCTGATCTCTAACTGTGGAATTATTCTGGTTGCAGACAGCACTATCTCACAGATGTCATGCAAGCCAGAAGATGCAAGCCTGATAGAATGGTAAAATGAACTCATAAGGTGGAGACAAATGGGGAGGGGAGGATGGCCGCAGCACAGCCCTCCACCCTGGGACACAACTGAGGATTCATTACACCTAAAACTTTGGTTGTTGTCTAGACACATTGCATGTCTCATGCTAGTAGACCAGCAAGGGATGAAAGGAGTTACTGTACTGCTTATCAGGAGAAGAGAGGTTGATGCTATAGGGGACAGAGAGAAATACGACTGGAACTCAAGGGATTCATTGAGGAACCTCTTGGTAATTTTCGTCCCTGGGTATAATCTGACAAGATCAAGTCAATTTAAGGCTGAGAATCCTCATGGAGGTATGTCTGTGATACATCAGGCAAGAAGCTTAGGTGGGTGGAAGTGCTGCCTGAGAGTGAGGAGACTTTAAATGGGTGGTAGAAGAAGAAGATTTGTTTTAGAAATTGTTTGTATTATGTGTGTATGTGAATAAAGAGAGAGAAAGAGAGTGAGTCTGGCCCTTTGTAGAATCCGTAACAGAGCAGATTAATTTCAAGCAGGGCATAAGTGGGTCTGGGTAGTACATGGGATGGACTGTAGCAGATATTTTTAGTGTCCTACTCATCAGCACTCCTGTTCCTTGAAAATGCTACAGCTTCATTTTGCAAACAATGTACCTTGCATGGGGTCATAAAGAGTTGGACATGGCTGAGTGACTAAGCACACACACACTCCAATTACCTGAAGAAAGCAGTCATCAAAAACATCATATTGAGACCAGCCATCAAAGAGAGTTTGAAATTTGGAAAGAATAAATGTTCTGTTTTGAATTGAAAGAGAGAGAAATATTATCCATTGGTAAGTTTTTGACATCCACACTTCCCAGCAGTCCTATGTGTGGAATGGATGAGTGTGAAGATCAGTGCAGTTACTGATCCAGTACAGGAGGTGCAGCTTGCTTACTCAATCATTTTGTACATGCTTCTGTGACTTGGCCGGAGAATAAAGAACTTGCTAACAATGAAAGCCATTTGAAAATGAAAAGATCGACAACTTTGAGAGTTGGTGATGTTTCTTCACCAAGGGAGTTTTAGCCAAGGGCAGACAATCATTTAGTAATATTTACCAGAGTCAACCATCAAGCACAGGAAAGGTGGAGGCTGGGGATGAAGTTTGTAGTCAAATGCAACCAAGAGAGAAGCATCCAGTAGATGAAAGAAAGAAGGTTAAAATAAAAAGTGAAGGGACCATTCATGTTGATCAAAGCTGAATTCAATGGACATAGAGCCCTAACATCTAAAATAATGTCTAAGGATGCTCTCTGCTGCTGCTGCTAAGTCGCTTCAGTCGTGTCCGACTCTGTGGGACCCCATAGATGGCAGCCCACCAGGCTCTCCCATCCGTGGGATTCTCCAGGCAAGAACACTGGAGTGGGTTGCCGTTTCCCAATCTCCACATAATAATGGAAAGGAAAGCAAAATACTGCTTATGCAGATCTGGTATATCTTTTACTGTAAAGGTACACTTCTCATCTTGTTCATAAGAAGACCAGTGTTGCAAACTGGCTATGAGTATGTGGTCCTTCATGTGTTTCTGAACCTCTCTCTGACCCATTGGACTCTTGAATGTCTACTGAGCCCATTCTCCAAATGATGTGTTTTGTCTCCTTTCCCATTTCAGTGCTCCCTTCAATAAAATATCTTGACCTTCTTTATTATTTTTTTTATTTTTGGCTGTAGCATGCAGGATCTTAGTTCCCCAATCCAACCTGAACCTGGGCACCCTGAAAGTGGAAGCATGGAATCTTAACCACTGGATCACTATGGGTGTCCCTTTTATAAAATATTTTATTTGTTAAAATTTTTTAAATTAAAAAGAAATTTTTTAAACTAACCCTCTGATTTAAGTTTCTGCACTTTAGTGGCTTTATTCCTCCCTGGCACAGAATTTTTGGGTGCCATCTTAGTCACTTTGAGCTGCTATAACAAAAATACCATAGACTGGATGACTTACACAGCATTTATTTCTTAGAGTTCTAGAGGCTAGAAGACCAAGATCAAGGTACCAGTTGATTCAGTATCTGGTGAGAAGCCACTCTCTGGTTGCAGATGACCAACTCCTTGCTGTGTCCTCACAAAGGACTGGAGAAAGATCTCTGGAATCTCTCTGTGGTCCTACTCATGAATGTTCGACCCTCATGATATAAATCATTAGGTCTCACCTCTTGATACTATCACCTTGGAGTTAGGATTTGAATCTATGAATTTTTGTTGTTGTTCAATTGCTAAGTCATGTCTGACTCTTTGTTACCCCATGGACTACAGCACATCAGTCTTCCCTGCCCTCACTATCTCCCTGAGTTTGCTCAAATCGTGTCCACTGAGTCAGTGATGCCATCCAACCATCTCTTCCTCTGTTGCACATTCTTCCCTTGCCCTCAATCTTTCCCAGTATGAGTGTCTTTTATGAATTTTGGGGAGAACACAAATATTTAGTCCATAATACACACCAAAAATCAACTAAAAGATCACCATGGAACAGCCTGAGGACTCTTCAGCCAATTCACCTTTTCCGATCGCAGAAAGACTGATCCAGATAACTATTGAAAATGTATTTTCTAAATAAAAATAAAATCTTTTAAAAGGGCTTCCATTTACTACAGATTTGGTCATCTCTAGAGCCTGGTAGGCTGCAGTCCATGGGGTCGCCAGAGTTGGACCTGACTGAGCAACTTCACTTTCACTTTTCACTTTCATGCATTGGAGAAGGAAATGGCAACCCACTCCAGTGTTCCTGCCTGGAGAATCCCAGGGACGGGGGAGCCTGGTGGGCTGCCGTCTATGGGGTCGCACAGAGTCGGATACGACTGAAGCGACTTAGCAGCAGCAGCAGCTACATTTTAGAGAGTTGGCTAGGATTATACTCTTGAAACTCATAATTATGCTCATGAGAATGGCCATGGCAGAATACATCACGTTATCAAAATTTTTAAGCATTTAGGCAAAAATGGTGACCTCTTTACCTCTCAGGCACTATGGAAGATTTAAAAGAAGTTCATACTTGATAGTGAACTTGGTTTTGAACTTGGATTTGGACACATTGGGAATTAGAGAATAAATAAAGCAGCAAAATAACACATTCTACAAAGAGTCTTCTGGAAAAGTCCTTTGGAAACATATACCAGCTTCTTTGGGAAAAGGAAGCTGTCAGAGACTAAATCCATAAATCAAATAGGAAAGAAAAAAATGTGCTACTGTGGGAAGAAAAGGAACAAGTCTGTAGGGCTTAATCTTATCGTGGGAAGGTATTTCTCTTTACTTTACCACAAATACCATGGAAATGAAGTAAAATCGAGGCAACGTTGTAACATGAGTGATGTCACAAGGGGAAGTTCATCATTAGATATGTGAACCAAGAGATACATGACAAGCACAGGGGATAAAGGAGGAAGACGGAAAGAAATGCCAAGAGTTGTGACTCTAACATGATAGTTCCTATAAAATAAAATTTCATCATTATTTTGTCCCATATTCTTTAATTATAACATCCTATCTATGCCCCCAGACTGATACGTCCTGGAAAAATCAGGTTATAAATATAAATTTTAGAAGGTATCCTTTGCCCATTTTTAACTGTCATGTTAACTATCAACGTATCATGTCATTACATCCTGCCCCCCATCTTAGTACCTTCTTCTAAAGAAAGAAATTGTGTAAAATGTTACCGTAGCTCAACAAAAACCACAGGCAAACATCTAAACACATACCCTGTAAACACTTCAAAGAAGAAAGCTTAAAATTTAGAATAAAAGTTCTAGGAGTCATCCTTTTACTCGGAAAAATGACATGGTTTAAAATAGATAAATATTTCCCATAAGAATCAACAAAAATACCTCAGTTATATTAAGAGACATTCACCAAAAAAACAATGGTGGATTCAGTCAGTACGTTGTGTGCCGTGCTTAGTCAGTTGCTCAGTCGTGTCTGACTCTTTACAACCCCATGGCCAGTAGCCCGCCAGGCTCCTCTGTCCATGGATTCTCTAGCCAAGGATACTGGAGTGTGTTGCCACACCCTCCTCCAGGGGACCTTCCCAACCCAGGGATCCAGCCCAGATGTCCCACATTGCAGGTGATTTCTTTACCATCTGAGCCACTCTATATATCTGTGCTAAAGAACTATGGATTATAAAAGAGGGATTACTCTCAAAATAACCTGAAGATTGAAAACAGGCTGGAAAGGGAACATTCTATGATGATTCAATCCTCAGTTGTGAAAGCACCAATTCCCACTAAAGCTTTCTTTTGCATCCTATTTCTCTGATCCCAAATCAAGCCTTCTTAGGAAAGATCTTTTAAATATTCCAGAAGAAATGAACAATTCTTCACCTGAATGTTTATTTCTCTCTTCCTGGACTGTGGCCTGAATTTGGTTTGGGAAAGAGGCACAGTTCAGATTTTTCCACAGGCCTTCTTGACCTACACAAGTCAGCTTGCTATAAACCAAACCCCTGCAGCTCTCCTATCCTGGCAGAGCTAGGAAAGCCATAAATATTTTTGGCAAAGCAGACCCTAAAATAAGACAAGGTTTTTTATTTCGAGATCACATAACATTGGTCAAAGTGGCATAGTGAGGCAAACAGTTAAAACATATTTTTAAAGCAAATATGTGGTGATATAGAAATAGTTCTCACACTAATCCATGTCAATGATCACTTGAAAGTTTCAAATGCTAGGCTGTATAAGATACGTTTTTTCAGGTGGGGATTATAAATGGCACTAGATTCTGTTGGATGGAAGGAAAAGGTGCTGACGTGCCCTGAGCCACTCAGAAACCCAGCTCCCACCTGGTCATGCTTGAAGGCCTAAAGGTTTAAGAACAGCCTCTAATCAGTGGTTTCCAAACTTTAGTGCATTTCAGGATCAACTGGAAGACCTGGATGGGTCTTAGCCGTAGATTCTGATTCATTAGGTCAAAAGATGTGTCCCCAAATTCCTATTTCTAGCAAATTCCCTAGTCCTACTGATTCTGCCAGCTCCTGGAACACACTTTGAGAAATCTTGCATTAGACTGACTGGGACACCACAGGAACCCTTCAAAAGAAAAAGAACCTTAACCCTATCAATACCACAATTTTCTGTCATGGATACTTGTGCTAAATCCACTCCAGTCTTACAGCAGTCCCTTACTTACTGAATAGCTGATATTCAGTTTGTTCATGGGTAATCATGTGTATCTCCCAAGTTCAGAATTAAAAAGGTAATTGGGAGAAGTCAGAATAAAGAGTAAATCACAGACCCAAAACTCATACTTACTGTTTTCTCTCCCCATGGGCTTTATTACCACCCCAAAATCTACTGAATTGGACAAAACCACTCTATTCACTAGCTTGCATTGATAAGATTTGGTTCTAGTTGACATTCTTTTTTCTCAGAGTGATCCCATTTTCTTAGCTATTCCACAGGATTTACTATAAATGTAGGACTAAGAAATGCTAGAATGTATTTTTTTAAATGTCTTATTATTTCACCTAAGAAATAAGGCAACATAATACATGAAAAAATAAATTCTTGATATATTTGGAGTGAGTACTCTGGTAGGTTGGACTGTCTTTTTCCAAGTCCTCCCTACCGTTTCTTGTGAGGGGATTACATACTCCAGCACTTTGCCTTGTGCTTGCTCTTCTCAGTGTGACCAGCTCACTTTCTACCAGACTGATGCTTGCTTTGGTCGTGTGACTTGCTTTGGCCAACAGAACACAAGCTGAAGGGATCTACACAAGGCCATGGGTTCTATCAGTATTCTCCCCTCTATCCTTAAGCTGACATTTACTGAGAAGAGGTTGCTCTCCCATGTGTGTGTACTAAGTTTCTTCAGTTGTATCTGACTCTCTGACCCTATGGACTGTAGCCCACCACACTCCTCTATCCATGGGATTCTCCAGGCAAGAACACTGGAGTGGGTTGCCTTGCCCTCCTCCAGGGGAATCTTCCCAACCCAGGGAAGATCTGCTGCTCATCCAGCCTGTTCTTAAATGAAGATGATGTAGAGCAGAGTCCCAGCTGACATATATCACAAGTGAGAAATAAACCTCTATTTTTCCAAGACTGAGATTTTGACAGAACATGTAACTTAGCAAAAGTACAACATGAATACATATAATATGTAAAACAAGAGGGAAACTTTAATGACCTCTTTATTGAGAAAATGGTCATGGAAAATATGGAAAGGGTGGATGGAATTTACACAGTCTCACTTACAATTGATAAACCTGAAATATACAGAGGTCAAATGATTTGCCTAAGGGTACACACATAAGTAAATGGAATAGTAAATTACTATTACTTTCAAGAAAATGGAAGAGAAATAACAAAAAGTGAGGCCCATGTTTGAAGCAAAGGGCTCATCTGTACAGTCCAGTGAAGTCTAACAGACAGATATTAGAGTTCTATATTCTAACATAGAGTTCTAAAATCAATTTCTCTTAGAAACTGGCTGCCTCAAATTTAAAATATAGTTTGCTTAACCAGCTAGAATTTTCACTATATGACAAGTATGGGAGACAACACACAGGTCTCCAGTGAGGTCCCCAGCAACCAATGCCCAGTCCACTTCATAGATGTACAATCAATGTGAAGCTGAATACAACAGGTTGTGCTAGAAAATATTTGAATTATATAGCAAACTTTCTTCGATCTAATTCCTTGTCCACCAAAAAAAAAAAAAAAGTCTGATATTTCTATCTATCTCCACTTTTAGCTTGCTCAGGGGGAAAAAGTATGCTGGTCAGGCTGAAGTGAATATTTATGTATTTTAAAAATTCTTAAATTTATTTTTTAATTGGAGGATCATTGCTTTACAATGTCATGTTGGTTTCTGCCATACATCAACATGAATCAGCCATAGGTACACTTATGTCCTCTTCCTCTTGAACCTCCTTCCCACCTCCCACCCTATCCCACCCCTTGAAGTGATTATTTAGCTCAATTATGTTTTTCATTGCATAATGGAATCTCCTTTTTATGCCTAGAATCTTTCTTACTTTCTAATAATAATAATACATAGCATTTCCTTTGAAAAATAATGAATCCTTCCCCTTTGGCTACACAATCAAGGAGGGGTTGACCTCATCTTCAGTCTCAGGACCAGCTAACATGAATCAGCACATGTTAGTTGATGATTCCCTGGCCTGGTGATTGGTTCATGGCTTGGGTACATGGCTCTGTGGGGGCCATGATAACAAGATCCAGGGTAGCAGGGTAAGAGAGACTCTCCCCGCTTCCCTACTGGATGTGAAGTCTGGAGCTACACTGCTCAGTTTTTAATCAAGAATAGTGAGCATGTTTGGAAGACGTAAAGAATGGACTTGTGGACACAGTAGGAGAAGGAGAGGGAGGGACAAATTGAGAAAACAGGACTGACTTACATACACTATCACATGTAAAACAGATATGTAGTGGGAAGCTGCTGTGCAACACAGGAAGCCCAGCCTGGTGCACTGTGACAATATAGAGGGGTTAGATGGGGTGGACTGGGGTGGGAAGGAGGGCTCAAGAGGGAGGGGATATATGTGTGTGTGTGTGTGTTAGTCATCAGTCGTGTCTAACTCTTTCCGACCCCATGGACTATAACCTGCAAAGCTCCTCTGTCCATGAAATTCTCCAGGCAAGAATACTGAAGTGGGTTGCCATTCCTTTCTCCAGGGGATCTTCCTGACCCAGGGATCGAACCCAGGTCAAATAGACCATTGCAGGCAGATTCCTTACCATCTGAGCTACAAGGGAAGCCCATGGATATAGATACATATACATTAATACATACACATACACACAGTTATGGCTGATTCCTGTTATTGTATGGCAGAAACCAATACAACATTGTAAAGCAATTATCCTCTAATTAAAAAAAAAAATAGTGATATGTCTGCAAATGAATCCAACACATGGAGGGAAATCAATCTAAGACAGAGAACCAGGTTAACTGTGAGATTGTTTGAGCCTCAATATCAAGTCAACCAAACCTCAAATCTCCAAACTTTTGTGGTTATTTATACTGATAAATTCCTTTCGTGCTCAGCTTGACATTGGGATTTTTGTCACTCAGGCTCCAGAGTTCGAAGTTATAACACACTATATTAACAAAGTTGGCATTTTTCAGCCTCTTATGAGCTTGGAAAATGCAAGTCAGCCTCCTTGACATTCAGAGACTCTGGGTGACTGACAAGATTATTTTGGCTGGGATGTCAAACTCTGAGCCTAGGTAAACTGACCAAGGTAAATGTCACCTCTGAGGCTTACTAACAGCCCACTGTTTTTCTCTTTTAATTCAAGGTTATCAGGCATCCAATCTCATCTTGCTTTTGTCTTTTCACTGTGTACAGAGTACTGGGGAGATTTATCCTGGTTTATTTTAAAGATAAACTCAAAAGAAATCCTTATACTCATGATATTTGGGGTTAAACTAACAGGTACTTAATGAACAGCCGCATTTGCCCAGTCTGGTATTAGCGCATTGTATCCTGATAAGAATAATTTTTCTTATAGAATTCTCCAATAAAGGATGCTACCCTGGTATGTCCAACATTGGGGCCAGAATCATGCTTGCAAGCTACTGGGTTCAGATTCTATCATGAACAACATCTAGACGGTTTCTTGATCTCAGGGTTCTGTGAAGAAAAATATAAGGGTGACATTTAGATTTTACTAACATTTAAGGGTAAGTATATGTAACAAAATAGCAATAATATTGAGTAGAGTCTGAAAATTCTTGTCTAATCCCATATTATTAACTCATTGAAACTAGTGAAGTGTCTCTATTGAGGTCCAGCAGAGAGAGATTTTCATCTGTTGTCAATTTGTCATTCACATCCTTTTTACAACCCGGCTCTGTTATACTAGGGGCTTCCCAGGTGGTTCAGTGATAAAAAACAAAACTAACAAAAAACAGTTGCCTGCAATGCAGGAGACACAAGTTTGATCCTTGGGTGGGGAAGATCTCTGGGAGAAGGAAATGGCAACCCACTCCAGTATTCTCATCAGAAAATCCCATGGACAGAAGAGCCTGGCAAGCTACAGTCTATGGGGTCGCAGAGTCGGACAAGACAGTGACTAGAAACAACAACTGCTGTACGGAGATAATCACTTCTTTGTATAAAATCCCTTATTGTTTAGAGTAGAAAACTCTTTGTTCCTATCTTTGATTGCTTTTCAGATTTTAATACAGAGTCTTCTTAAACCGTATATAGTTCATGTTGAAAGCAGTTTTGCTCCTCCCTGTCAGCTAACTGGCTACTGTAAGTATTTATTATACCGGGACTGGCTTCTGTCTCATTTGAGCAGCCCGGCAGCTTTCTGTCTTCTCTGAGTGCTCTCTGTCTGCTGCCTCTGTGTTCTGCCAGCGCTGTAGCCGTTGCGAGGACAGGGTGTATATGCTACTGCTTTTGGCTGGGAGAATAAATTCCAGCTGAGGTCCAAGTTGAAAATGAATCCCCCACTCGGCAAAAACACGGGCTCCAGGATACTTCCTGTGTACCCCATTAAAAACCCCTTTGGCCACAGCAGCCTGGAGTTTCACAGTGGGACCATTTCATGCTTAACAGCATGTTCTGCACCAGGCAGAACTGTGGGAAAAAACAAAGGCAGACGGCCTTACTCCCTGTATGGAGAAGTGCAAACTCAGCCTGGGAGGCAAGGTTTGTTATGTAAACAGAAACACACATGTGTATGAGTGCACATGTACACGCACACATCTTGAAATGCATACAGCACAGCATACAAGGTTACGGTGGTGACCGCCAGTTGCTGAGAAGAAATCAAGGTAATTTTAATCAGTTGGAAAGACTTCATGGATAAAGCCAAACTTGAACTGAGCTTTGGGTGCCAAGGAGGGCTTAAATCGTTATGTGAAGCCTGGACCGGCCAAAGGCTGGACTCAAGTTGAGAAGTACAAACAATCTAGTTAAAACACCTAGCTCTACAATGGCTTGCCATGATGTGGGCCACGTGTGTATACACCAAATTCGTCCCCTTGGAATGGCTTATTTTGGCCCTGTAAAAATCCAACCTATATATTTTGGGCTTTCATTTGGCAATCAGTTCATTTCAGTCGCTCAGTCGTGTCCGACTCTGCAACCCAGTGAACCGCAGTACGCCAGGCCTCCCTGTCCAGCACCAACTCCCGGAGCCCACCCAAACCCATGTCCATTGTGTTGGTGATGCCATCCAACCATCTCATTCTCTGTCATCCCCTTCTCCTCCTGCCCTCAATCTTTCCCAGCATCAGGGTCATTTCAAATGAGTCAGCTTTCTGCATACTTTTAAAAGTTTCTAAGGTCATGTGTGCTGAAATCTGACAGAGCAGATTTTAAACCTGATTGTCCTTGTGCAAAAAATCACTAAAGCCCTTTAAAAGTTTCAAAATCAGCATTTAAGCAATTTTATCAGTTTTCTAAGTGAATCCATACAGGTGCAGTTTTCGGGGTTTATCCATCTGTTGGTAAGATGCCTTTATTATAAACCCAGACATTCTGCTAATAATTCTCTAATGCATTTTAAATAAATAAAATCCAAATGTTGCCTTTAAGCACCAATAAAATCAGGAATGCTTCAAAGCAAGAAATTCAAAGTTGAACTCAGTGTGTCCATGAGAAAAACTCCAGTGTTCAAAGGCATTGGAAAATGATCCTGGAAAGGTGTAATATTCCTATGCCAAGTCCATTTGATTACTTTAGATCATATTAGAAATAAAACATCCAAGCCATTTGCCATTGATTTTTCAGAATGTGTTCATTCACTTTATTTGTTCCTTGAACCTATTTATAAATATTTTCTGCATCATACTAGGTCGCTTTTAAAAGTGAGACTATCTCAAGGGTGTGTTTTATAGAGTAGTGCAATGAAACAGGCATGATTTAAACAATTTACTTTAAAAGAAGTATTCTACTTATAAAGTCTAAAAGCAGTACTTTAAGATTTTAACACAACAGCCGGATTTTACTTGGTCCAATGTCTTGAAAAAACAGCATGGCGAGAAGGGTTAAAGGTGAACTTGCTACTCATTGATTCTAGAAATGACTAATTCACAGTACTGAAGGGAATCTCCCACAAGTCTATAGTGTAAGTTTATTTTACTGATTTAGTGCTGATTTCAGCATCAGCCTCCTGCTTCTTTCTCACGGATGCAGAAATGTAAATGAGTCAGGAAAGGATGCTTCCTATGAGAACTA